>NC_141571.1:6289757-9192257 GCF_036417535.1 Chlamydotis macqueenii | reverse complement strand
TGTTTGAGTTTTGTTGATACTGTGAATACATACAGTTTACCCAGGGTCTCAGTAAGTATCAAAACTTTTAGGATGGTGATGGCCATGTAATCTCTTGGAAGCCATTGTGATGAGCCAGAAATCCTGAACTCTATTCCTTGATCCTTCTGCTTAGTCATTAAACATCTCTGTGCCACAGCTCGCCCACAGAGGAAACAGGGATAAGGAAAAATGTCTGCATCATAGGGAAGGTGGGAACACAAGCTTGGGAAATTCTGTTATTTATATAGTATCCTGAAACCTTCAGTATTTATATCTGAGCTACGGAAAACCTCAGAAATGCTTAAGGCTCATCTGTCACTGTTCCTAACAGAGCTGATGAAAAAATGTTTTACAGTACTGTTACTGGGGAAATTAAGTGGTCCTGTATCTAACATCAATATATTTTTCTTACATCTCTTCTACCAACCCCGTCCCCAAAACCCTGAAAACCAGTTCCTAACACTTATTTAACATACATACTGCTGTAATGTCTAAAGAAACTGTATGATACAGATCCTGCCTCTGTCTACTTTAGCTGTGCTGAAGGATGCACCAAGAAACTGTCTTCTCCTGTGCCTGGCTCTTTTAAAAGCCACGCAGTATGGCTGGAACTTTTGTTGGAATCATTGCACTTTCTGGTGTAAGGTTATGCCAGTTTGTCATCCTGCCAGTCCTGTTTTCTGTCTCAGTCAACCGGGATAAACATTTAGCCCTCCTTTTTCTTTCCCTATTACCACACCCCTTGCTTGTAACTGGTATAGATTACATCAGAAATTCCTTGTTCAGCCAGCTCTGCTAATAATTTTTGTTCTAAATCACACAAAAATCTGCGAAAAGTAATCATGTCCATACTTCGGTCCACTGCAAATACTCGGAAGATGAAATTAAATCTTACAAAAAGTAATCCATCTCTTACGTGATCACTCCAGGACTAACCAAACAGCCAGAGTGATGGCTTACTGTGTTTGTGTGAACTCACATTACATGCTGAGGCCACGGGCTGGGAATCTGCGATTTGCCAGTCCAGATGGGATTAGAAATCACTGTCACGTATGAAACGTCTGGCTCTCAATGAAATTATCTTTGAGGAGTAGGTTTATAAAGACACTTTCAACACATGTAGGAGAGGAGTAGAAAAGGGGCTGTATGAACTGTACAGCTGAGATCAAATTCAATTATAGCCGAGAAAGCTACATTTGCAGCATTTTCAGTGAACTCCTTCCCTCAGTCAGTACCATGCTGGTTACTCGGCCCCTTCAACATGAGAGTTTATTGACTTCTGCAGACTGATTACTACTTAGGCCACATTTTTCAAAAGCAGAAGGTAGCATACAACCGTGCAGATGCCACTGCATGCCCGGCAGACACATTTCTAAATTTACTCTGACCACTCACACTGACGGGATGTCTGTGCACGCTGGCAGCACCATGGTAGCCCACTGCAGCACGTTCTCCCCACGTGTGCATGCAGATTGCGATAACCACGTGCATGGATACAGCTAATCAACAGCGGGATTTTTTTCTCCCCTTAGCACAAACCTCAGGCCTCTGCTTTTGAAAAATTGCTCACTTATGCCTTACAATGCATTTTTACCTAATTGGCAGAGAGAGAAGTAATTAAATTTAACAGAAACCAGGGCTTCCAAATGAAGATATAATTTTTGAAGCCAGAATTTCTATTACTTTTTATTACCTTTACCTATGTTTTATATGGCAAAGGGTCATAGAACAGATGCAGCTGCTAAACTGGGTGGCTTAGTAAATGAAGTCAGCTTCTGCAGAGAAAAGCAGAAGGAAGTCAGAAGACATGACTGAATTCACTTTAGAAGCCAAATGAAGATTTGAGTCACTGCTGACTCAGGTAAAACTCCAATTTAATGCAACACCTCTAAAATACAACCTCTTCTAGATAAGGCGACAACAATCAACTAGCCAAATACACTCAGAAGAGAAAAGGGAAATTATGAGTAAGAGTACAAAAATGAATCATTATTCTGATAATGTTTTTGTTATTATTTTTGCAGATGAATCTGAAAGCTCTTAGAACTCAATTAAGTTACCACAGCCAATAAAGACAAAAAGCAAAATCAGGGCAGATACTTTCCACTCAGACACCATGATGATGGGCACATTAGAACTGAGGTAGATTAGATAGATGAACTAGACAGACACGTCTAACTGTCCTCCAGTGCACTCATTTGTTTGACAGCCTGGAAAATGCCAACATTCCTGGGATTAAATGAAAATAGAAAATTGCATTTTCACCATAAAGTATACACAGAATTTTGCTATGTCAGTTTCTCTTTGTTAAAATAAACCAGGGCCCAACTACGTCCTCCCAGAGCGACCCAAAGCACAACAACATAAATGAAACAGTAACCAAGACACGAACAAATGAAAGCCCCTGCACTGCTACCCTTTTACCCCAGGATATTAGTGGAGTGATATGACCTGCACACACTCTGATACAGAAATTTTTACTGAGCTGAACACCTCCAAAAATGCTAAATTGCCCATCTTGTATTACTGTTTTGATATCATATTTCATTTCTTCATGACCTCCAGCTACTTTACCTTTATGGGCTGGTCAAATAATTTTTGTTCTGTGGTGACTTTTCCCCCCACTTTGTTCTTCAAGACAGTAAAAGTAAACAAATATCTTGGATATGAAAAATAAAGTGATCCTGCCTAGAGGTTTCTGGTCCAGGTTACAGATGTATTGGTGTGGCTTTTGCTTCAGCTCACAGAAGAACACATGGGTACACAATGACACGGTTAGCACATGAGTTCACATTCAACAGCTCCGTACTTCTTCCTAGCGCCAGCATGTGCGCACAAGTACAAAGCCAGATTTGGCAGTATGCAATTCGGCAATCTCAGAGTCAGACCCTGCTTTTGCCCACTCCAGCTTTGACAGAAGTGCCAGCTGCAGTCCAGGGAGCTGTGCGACATCCCGGTGGTGTCAGGGAGAACAGAATCCAGCTCCTTGTGACAGTTTTCCCCACACAACATCACAATCAGCCAAATACATTTGTAATCTACTGCAGCTGGTGTTTCTATAATTGATAGAGATATAAAAGCCCTTTTTGCTAAAGTTGTACTTTTGTACTTTTTTTTTTTCTTGGGGGAGTTGTGAGAAAGCAGCTACAAAAAGCAAGCCTTAAATCTCAGATAATGTAGCTCCCTTTAGAATCCCAAGCTTAAAGCAAGTAGTTATGAGTTTTAGTGATACAAAAAAACAGAGCTAAAAACAAACATTTATTTTACTTGACGTGGCAAAACAGTGGATTAAAAAGTTAAATCAATGCACCGTCTGAATGGTTCCTGCTGTAGCTGCAATTTCAAATGAAATAAGAATGTTATAAAAACTCGCACATATTAGACACATTTGGAAATGTCTCCTTGTAACTGTTCTTTAAGTGTTCTGTCTATGAGCACTAACAGGTCACTGCACAGGAAATGCAAAAATACGTTACATTTTAATCAGGGCATATAAAACACTGTCTAGAATGTTACACTGCCCTTGGGAATCTGCCGTAAGTAGGGGAACTTTTACAAAGTCCAGGTCACTCTCCCCATTACATCACTGTAAAAAAAAATTATTAGGTTAAATTATATAGATGTCATGTATCAGAACTTTCCCAGTTGTAGGATGATGGCTGAGATGCTTATTTCCTTGGAGAAACTCATAATCACTCCCTTGTTCCCCTGTACATACTTTGTATATTGAAAATAGTGCATTTTAACCAAATCAAAATGTTTCCAAACAATTATAATGAAAGAGGACAAATATAGAAATGAGACTGTTCGTATACTCACTCTAACAACAGATTTCAGCACTTTACCCTAACAAAAACACACACACACACAAACTGAAAACCTGCCTGGCTATACCTCATAGGTGATAAAAAATGAAAGAAGGGATTTTAGCAGAGATGTTTGGGAATGATTAAGGTAAAATGTCCCTAATCCAAACAAATGGAAACCCAGATGTTGATGGCATCATAACATCCCTCTCCCCCCCCACAAGTATTTCTCCAAATGATTTACCTCTGTTTAATTCAAATCACAAGTTTATAGTATCTCAAATAAGTTCACAGAAACACCAAAAGAGTAATGCAAAGGTGACTGTTTCCTAGATTAACATTCTCAGGATTTTAGTTATTTAATGTACAAATTTGGGAGGTGACACAAGACTGTAAAATATCCTGAAAGTGACCTGCTCCGCTCTCACTGACCCTGGTTCAAGTTTTGTCACTAGCTTCCATATAGAAAGATCCGATTTCTATGAAAAATCTCCCATGGGGCAGCAAATGAACAAAATAAAAATTCCTGCTCCAAGCAAAGAAAAACAGTCAGAGTTGCAAGGGCTCAGCGCCCGCTGAAGTAAATGGCAGTTACTCATACAGGGACAGGGATCGGTCCTTTGCAATTTGCATGTTGCGGCATGAGAAGAGATCTCAGACTAACAGGCCCTTTTTATCTAAACAGATATCTGTGGTTGAAACTCCTGGCATTATTCTTTGTATTTTCTCTGAGCTGCTCACTTTTGTACAACAGCTGCTTAACTGCCAGTAATTTCCACGCTTTGTTCCGGCCTACCTGCGGCTCCCCAGGCCCCGCGCCGCCCCAGCCCGCTGACCAGGCAGCTCCCACACTGATACCTCACAACCGCCCTATATATGTGATTATTATACATTGTATATGGCTTCCACGAACCTCTCAGTGTGCTGCCTGAGCTCTTCCATACGTCTGTTTAATCCTCGCCAGTCAAGGTGCAGGCCCGAGGCT
Source organism: Chlamydotis macqueenii (assembly GCF_036417535.1). NCBI lineage: Eukaryota > Metazoa > Chordata > Aves > Otidiformes > Otididae > Chlamydotis > Chlamydotis macqueenii. The sequence goes on along the minus strand of NC_141571.1, from coordinate 9,187,445 downwards.
CGCTGCCCGCGTCTCCTCCAGACTCCTAGCAGGGAATCGGGATTTTCCTCATTTCGATGGTGTTTCGCCTCGGACCACTCCTGAGCTGCCTGTGCAATGCCTCGGGGATGGGAGATCGCCACCACCATTTAACAGACGGGGGAGCACAGCTCTGGCAAATTTTAAGCAAATGTCTCTACTTTTTGCACGCAGAAGAAGGTCCCGTGGGGCTGAGCACCCAGCTCAGAAGCAGCAGGCCGGGCCCCGTCGCAGCCTGGGGGCTCTCGAGGCTCTGCGCTCCCACCACAAACCCACCAGCAGCCGGACAGATGGTACCTTTTTTCCTAGCTGAGGAAGATTAATTTCCTGAGCACATCCATCCCCTGCCTGCGATGAAGCCAGGGCCCAGCCAGGCTTTTGAAAAAACAAGCTGAGGAAAGCTAGGAACTGCACATGTAGAACCACATTTATTTCCACCCAGGTCTTAATCTAGACAAAAACTGTTAGATGCTTTCACTGCAAGAGCTAATGCTGAGTATCATGCTCTACGTTGACCGGGCAATGGAGTTTTTTTTACCAGTTTTCTACAGATATTTGATAATTTCATGCTGTCTGCTTCTGTCCTTATCCCTGCTTGTCCACGTTCTGCTTCCTAAATTTCTCTGCTTCCCATCTTAGAGCCTGGGCTCCAGCTAAACACACAATACAGACCATTTCCTCATTCTCCTTTGACTGCTCAGACCCATCGCTGTCCCTGCAGCAGGGAAAGCAATTGTCCTACTTATCCTCAGCTAAAACATATTTTAAGGGAATGTAATTGAAAAAGAGAAGCCGAGAACAGAGCATGCGTGGTGGAGATGGCATGTTGGAGAATGCTGTGTCACCTTCTAAAAATTCTTTGGCAACAGCAACTTTTAGACTCTATAAGTCAGACAAATTTGGGTGGATTTTCTCAGGGAAAGCAGAAGATATCTCTGAAAAATATTCACGTCACTGCCAGAAAGCAGAGTAGTCCCACAGCTTTGAAATAAACCCTGATGTAAGTTTCTTGTTTTTTGCCAAATTAACATCCTACCCTAAATTTCAGGAAGAACATTTTAAGAAAGGAAACACAGATTTTTGATAATGGAAATGGTTGCTCTGAGCAGCTCAGAACTGGAAACATTAGAACCAGTAGAAAACAAGCCTCTCAACAAAAAAAAAAAACCCAAACAATCTGGACTACAGGAACTGTTGTGCCCATAATAAAAATGTTGTTGTTGCTGTTCCCCAGAGCAATGCAGTACTCAGGATCCATAAAACTCTCAAGGCCTTCATTGGTTTTCTGATCTTTTCAAGGTCTTCCCTGGGTTTTTTCCCCTTTTTGTTATCACATAGCTGAACTTTTACCGCATTAAAGGGCTGCTAGGCAGGTGAAGGCACTGAGACCTGGGCAGCAATGCTGGCTGCTTGTTCTGCCCCATCCACAGCACATTGCCTCTCTGCTTCAAACACTCTGGCTACAGAGATCATCAGACAAAAACAACCAAAAAAATCTATAATTCTGAACACAGAAAAGGTTGATGACTTGGTCCGTGTTATTTGAGCTGGTTTTTCTCATGCACAAGTAAAACAATAACTGGCTGAGGCTACAAAACCCAGGTTTGAGTTCCTGACTCACTCAGAGAGCCCCTTGGCCTTAAATTTCAGTGCAGACTTAAAAACTGATAGGAGCTCCTTTTTAATCATTGAGGATTCAGCTGCTCATTACTGATACACACTTTAATAATGTGCCCCTAAATTTTGGTCTGGTCTTTAAAACACAGTTTCCTCTAATTCAATACAAAATCCATTTGTGGATCCAAATTGTGAAATGAGGCCCCCGTAATTTTGTTCAAGTGCTTTTTCAGTTATAAGGTACGTTTGAAATACAAAATTGAAGGAGCTTGCTATGTCAGGTGACGTTTTGTTAGCTTTTGACAAGAGAAAATATTTAATACTCTCATTTTTTTCCTGCTCTGAATATTAGTTTAATTGTCACAAATAATTAAATGCTTATGAGTAAAAGACATCTTCAGACATTTTGACAATACATATTAAGAGATGCTTTAAGGGAAATCTGCACAGATCGGCTTTTATTTGTTATGCTAAACGATGATGCATCCTGATCGCATTTGTTCCTTATTTGTGTGTGCAACAGGAGACATACTGTGAATGATCTGTAAGGAATAAAATGACAGTATTTGACAGGCTAGGAAATGTCTGGGCAAGGATACAGGATAAGGAACCCTAAAAGGGCATTGTTTGTGGAGGGGCAATGGGATAGAGACACTCCCTTCAATCTAAGGCAATGAAAGGCGTCAACAACTAAATTACAGTTAATAACAGTAAGAAATAAACACAAATTATGTATACAAGACTCAAGCTCAAGGACTTTGGACCACTAAAAATACATATTATTATATCAATTATCAAAGAGAGACAAATTCCCATCCTGGGAATTTGCATACGAACTCTAATAACCTACTATTCAGAAATAGAGGCAAGCATTAATTTCCACATGAAAAGGAGCCATGGGAGAGCTTCCCAAGTCCCCAGCTCCAGAGCAGAAAGCCCTACCTGGTGATTCGGCATGAAACGATCTGGCCTCTGTTTGAGAGGGTAGCAGGTGGTCTCCCAGGTATGGCAGATTAGCCCTCTATTACCTAAGATTTATTCTGAGTTCCTGTCAATAGAATGGCTGAAACGACCATTCCTGAAAGGTAATACGGTATGAAAATAAACATAAACAATCCTTAATGAATCCATAGGCTATTACTTGCATCATATTTCTTCTATAGGCAATACATACATCTCCACTTTAGAAAAACAACGTTGCCCTTGATCGAGGCTTAACAATTCCTGTTTACACCACAGAGGGAACTGACGAAGGTCTATGGGAACTGCTTGGTGCTAAAAGCTTTTGAAAATTCAGGTCTGTCTTTAGATGTCCATGTAAAGATTTAGTCTCTTAACATTAGAAGCTGACTTACAAAAATCAGAGCCTCAAACTTTATTACCACCTCTGGCAGTCTGGGTGGAGGAAAATGTCTATGTTCTGTTTAGTTATAACTTCACCAAGTTTTTCATATTTCTCAGGGCGATGCATTATATACTGTCAGAAATACAAAGCTAGATCCCAGGTCTGACAAAGAAATGTAGAACAGTATATGGGGGGAAATAACTCTAACCAAATTCTCTGGTCCTGAAACATCACTGACCAAAAATGCATCTGAGGATAATTGAGGGAAGGGAAAAGACTTAAATTATTCTGCCTAAAACTGTTGCACAGTACAGCTCCCTTGGCTTGTTAACAGAGTTAAGAGAGCTCTGCTTTCTCTGACTGTGAGTTCTCCCACTTTTGGGAGCTCCCGGACACGAGCAAAGTGCTGCATCCTCTTCCACAGGGAGATGCACGGAAGGGATGAAACTGCCTTTCCAGCTCCTCTCCACGGCCCACTGCCCAGTGCCCCACCTGGGCTGCTCCCTCTTACAGCCCAGCAGCAGGCATGTGGATGCCTTGAGCCTCCAGCCCGGCTTTCTCCACTGGAAGCGCGCTGACGATAGAACTGTGACCGAGTACCTAGAGGAGGGAATTAGGCGCAAATGCTGTTTGACCTTGAGCAAATCAGCTAATACCTCCTGGCTTCAATTTGCCTTTCTGCAAAACAAGGAAAAAATATTCTACTTCACTGGGGTTATTCTGAGGAGTACATAGCATTAGTAAGAAATCCTTGGAAGAAAGGTGCTAAGTGTGAAGAAATATTACTCCACTTCCTAAGAGAGCACACATGTATGAGCAGGAACCATGCAGCTAATCAAAAGCACTAGAAAGCTTTTAATTTTTTTAGCATTTAATGCTACAGACGATCAATATAACTACTTAGCTACTTTCTCCTTTCACATGTTAATTTAACGCCACTTGTACTGCGCTTATAAATGTTATGACATGGCTGAAAAACATATTAAAAAATTAATTTTGATAGACCAGTATACCAGCTAGCATAAGGTTATGTTTCTTCAAAACAAAACTGCACATCATGAAAAGATCCAGCTCTTTTCTGTGAAGTCCACTCATGCTGCAGGAAGTAAATGAGTCCTTCCTATATGTACAATAAAATTGCAGGCCTTATGAATTGTGGTGGTGATTCCTAGTGTAATTCACACAAAATAATTTCTATATGGAAAATTCAGAGTCAAATTTTTCTACCAAAAAAGAATTACTTCTGTCCAAGTGAAGGGTGACTAATAGAAATAGGCTTGTTGTCTGCCCATGCCAAACTGCACCAATGTACAGATTTTCATTCTGATCTCCTCTAAGCACAGTTTCACTAGGAAAAAAAACCCTTTGCTATCAAAGTATTCCAGAGAATTTAATTATTTTCATTAAAAACAAGAACTCTATACTGCTCCTTTTTCAATAGAAATTCTGCACTGATTCCACATAAACAGACCAAATATCACTTCAGCAAAGTTGCTTTGGGAATATGTAACAGCATTTTTTAAGTTATGAAAGCAATATTGAATGAGATTTACTACAATTTAAGATAAGGGGGTCTTAATTTTATACAAACAGAGAGACTTAAAAAGCAACCAGAAAGAGGTCCAATTATATTGTGCTGGAATATTAGGCCTTGTGAAAAATTGCCCCTTTTCTCTTCTACATGCATAAAACTAAGCACAACAGGCTTTTCAGTTAAATGAGTCTTTTGAGAGAGATGCAGGAAGAGCCAGAAAGCTCCTTAAAACTTTACTGCTCTGTCAGATGGGGTTGTGTATTAAAAATGACCTGCTCTTTCCAGCATACAGTCCTTCATGCAAGTTTTTTCTTCCTGTTTGACCTATGAATTTTAAGGGTTTCCCAAAATGAGAAGGGAAGAGTAGATCTGGATCAGTTTTCCCCATATCCTCAGTAGTTTTGCTTTTCTATAGCTATCTAGAGCTAAGGATGCTTCCCATAGTCTCTTCAGCATCGTGAGTAACTTTAGTGAGCATCAGTATCACTAGATGATAGCAGTTTGCAGAATACAGGGAGAAAAGACACAGAAAGGAATAAGATACAGCTATAATAGACACAAGCCATGGAGATGAAAGAAAGAAGTCAGCATCTCATTTGCATTAATACAATAAAAATACAGCATTAATGTTGCTAGTTGTAAATTTTTTTTTTTCAATAAAGTTGAGCCTCATTATATCTGAAAAAAAAGGCAGGCTGTGCATTCCTCACAGTTCTTGCAAGTGTTTAGATTTAAAAGAACAGTTACTGGCTATTAACTTTCTAGATTTAATTGCCACTAAAACCAATCTCCACGAAACTTCAATTGAAAGCCACTCCTCAAAAACCGATGGTCTGATCTCTCAAAACTGCTTTGTTTACAGCAATACAAATTCAGAGCTACTACTCATGTAACACCACTCCATCATTATGTTATGTATTTTGTTTACTGATATTATGTGAGTGTACATATGTAATTATATATGCAGACACATACACCAGTTCATTATCAGAATCAGTCAAAAGCAATATTGCCACCTTGTTTATTCAAAAATCACGAAGCACAACCTCAAAAATAATGAGATTAGCTGAAAATTATGAGATGTTAAAAACAGCCACTTCAAGATTCATGGCATTTTTCTCTTGGCATAAAAACTTTCAGGCTGCAAGTTTTCAAGCAAGGAGTTTAAAAAAAAATTTCCTTTAAAAATGTGTATTGGGCACTTGCATAATCACTAGGCTCCAGGAGCTGAGGGTTTCAAGAAAACAGACACTAACAAAGGATTTTCAGTGAACACAACTCCTAAGATCACAGGAATTTTAACATTTGGGCAAATATTGATGGAATAATCAAAAACTGCTCTAAACAACTGAGCTTTCCAGCTTGTAGCAATAAGAACGATGCATCTCTCTCCCAGGCAGGCGCTTGCCTCTTCTTTTCGCAGATATGTATGTGTGCATACCTGAAGAGGCTCTATTTCCAATATATTTAGGATTGTTTGTTCTATTTAGCTGTGGAATTTTACCAATACTTGGGAACATCGGGTGCTGCACGTTATAAACGATGTACTTTTCACAATCTAATCTTGTCATTTTGAAGCTATTGTTGTGACTTGCTTTTTCCTAGGGCAAAGGGGGAAAACACTTATTTTAGGGAAACAAAGATTCTCTTCATTTTTCTAAATGAAACACTTAGATCATAAGACCAGTTTTTCCACTTCTTTTTGTCTGAAAAACCTCACAAGGTAACAGATGAAAAGCCAGCAACAGTTAAAGAGGAGATGTGTAAATCTAATGGGAAACAGTGTGCTTCTATGATGCGTTTCTCCTTGAAACCTTAAAAAATACAGTTTGCTGTCAAGGTGTTTCTGAGTTGCAGAAGCCAATATTATAACACCGTAAAAACGACTTGGTGCCAAGATCCAACAGCCTCAGGTGAGAGGTCACCTTAATGAGAAAGAACTGATTTTAGTCCCTAAAACTACATGGAACTCTTAGGCTTCCGATTTGTGAAAACATCTTCATGCATTTACTTGGGAGCTGCTGCTTGTGTGCACAGCACAACACTGCATGTTAAAAAAGGATTGTTTAAAAAAACGTATCATCTACTGGTACCAAGAAACAGCGTTCGATAATTAACGCAGAGAATGGAAATGTGTTTGAGAAGTGAAGTCAGCCAAGCAAGCAAAATATCTCAGTCATACAGACTTTAGAAAAGAATAGCATGCAACCATTAGTAACACAAGTTACAAGCAGAACTATCCCTAGATTTAAAGCTTACTGGTAGAATCAGGTTTGCCTGATTTTCAGAGGCAAAACATTACTAAAGAAACATATATATTTATTTTTGTAGCCAAACAGCCCGGTCTTACACAGACAGTCTTTACACAGGCCAGTTACCCATTGAAGCAAAGTGCTGAGTAAGAGCTGCAGAACTGGACCCACTCTCATGTAAATTTTTGTAATTAAATAGGTAATGAAAAATCACTGCTCTTGCACGAATGAAATGTAAGACTTCAGCTGAGAGTGTAATGTGTTTCCAGCTGACTCCTGTATCAGATTCGGAGAGATGAAAATGTCTCTCCGCTTGCACGAGCACACTTTCAAGGTAAAACTTCACAAATATTTTCATTTTGCAGAGAAGAGGGAAAAACAAAGGCTTATTTTTGCAGTAAAGTCAGTAGGATCCCCTTTTTTAAGGCATAATGTGGTACACACATGTCTCAACCCAAGAGGCATTAAATAGAATTTGAATCATTTTACTTTGCATTTGCTAATAATGTCATGCAGTAGAAGAACCAGGCCTGATTCTCCCCTCCACTAACTGACATGATATTTTTTTTACATTTGAGCTCTTAAGATCTGCACAATAGCTTAACACAATAAGTGTTTAGCCTCTGGTTCCAACTGTAATTGATAGAGTACAGTTCCATTCCCTCTGCTGCTGCTAAGTTGGGAATTGCAGCCACAACAACTGACAGTTTTTTTTTTTGTTTTTTTTTACACGAGTCTGGAGTTGGTCTCTGGGAGTGATGTCCTCATCGGGACGGGAAGTAAATTGACAGGCGAAAGGCTCACCCTGGCCCTGTGCTACGGAGGAACTCGAGGGACCTCTTCTAAGGGAAACAGTTACTTGAGGTGGGTGCTACTAATGAGAGCAAAACTCAGGAAAAAGTGCCGGGAGGAAATACCAAAATCCTGCCGTTTTGAAGAAAATGGGCTTTTTGATTAGAGAACACACAAAAGGGAGAGCATTTATGCAAAAGGATTTCTGACAATGAACATGTTTTTAAAAGTGCTGTAAAACTGTGTCATTTACTGATGGAAACGTCTTTTATGTCACAATCACAGGGGCTGAACTCTTGGGGAGTCCCCATCCTTCTGCAGTGATAATACGCTGTGCTTCGATATGAGAGAGTAAAACTGAAATAAGGAAACAGTAACTAAAATGAACGTGATTTCAAGTTGTCCCATTCAGGCCTGAGTTTTAACACGGGGAAAAAAATTATGTAGTGGCTTCGGGCTTAGTAGCCAATTCCAGAATTTAACGCAGATGGCAACTAATTTTGGTGCGTCTCTAGGTGCAAAAGTACCTATTTTGGAATATATTTAATTAACCAGGATTTAAAGGCTCCTCTTGTTTGCGAACACCTCGGCTTTTTTGTCATCTGTCAGCACTGTGATGTGCACAGTAACTGAAAGGTTCTGAGGCACGAGCTATTTAGATGGTTTTGATGTGCACTTGCTTTTCTGGAGGATGTTTAAACAAAGCAGTGCTGCCATTTCTACAGTTTCATTCGGTACCGCTTGCTTCGAACCCGCTTCTATTGCCTCTGTAATAAAGGACACAAATAATACTCGAAAAGCCACAACGCTCTTGGTTATTAACACGTGTATATATCGCTTCCTTTCATCCCAGAAATATACGTACCGGACCTCGCTGGTCATTTACTCTGCTCTCTGAAGAAGCAGAATGCCACTTTCTAAATATGTTTCTGTTTTAAATAATCTTTTACTACTAAGGTGCAAACTGCAGAGTTAAAGTACTGACTGCTAACCGTCTCCTGTTCGCTGCTGTATCAGGACTCTTCCAAAAACAAAACTGTTTTATTCCACAGCTCCAATACAAAATAAATGTGTCTGATATCTGTTCCTGCTGTACTTTTCCAGAGCCTGGGTTCTTAGATAGCCTATTGGAGCTGGGAGAGAAAGAAAAGAAGAAATACAAAATTGCAGCCGGAAAAGGCGTTAGGTCCGGATTCCTCTTTGCAGGCTTTAAAAAAGCAAACTAGCAATTCATGATCACAAATAAAATATGCACATTTAAACAAGCTGCAGGGGAAAGGAGAGTTTAATCCAGTGAAATTGTGTTTGAAAGCTATTTCATACCCCTAGGAATAAAATCTGAATAGCAATTCTGCTTTGCTCCCACCCTTTTTCCACCCTTCTGTTAATATATTACCATTTGTTATGGGATCGTTAGAAGACTTCTACCCCAGAGGTGGCTGCATTTCACTGAAGGATGAAGTACTTTCTGGGCCTGAGCCTCTTCTTACTCGCAGGAGCAGACAGGACTCCTTGCAACTGCACTGATGCTGCCAGTAAAGCTATTTTTGATTTGCACCTGAGCAAGAGAAGAATTAGGCCCACAGTTTGTAAAGCCCTTTGTGATTCATTTGGGTGAAAGCTACATCGCAAATGGGTTGCTTCTTGTAAACAGAAGTAGGATACCAAAGCAGGCACTGATCTAAAGAGCTGTAACTATCTGCTTCAAGAATTATCGAAATGGAAATGACGACCTCAAAAAGGAATGACGATTCAGAAATCATTCGGCCCTGGAAAGATCAAAATGCCTTTGACATAGTTTCGGTGTTGATGTGAAATAAAGTGTCTTTAAAAGTGCAATTTGAGATCAAAAATCCCCATCATCAAACATAAATAGTGCCCCATTTATCGAATTACACCACCTTGTTTCATTACAATGGTCTGTAATGTATTTCTTTAGGAATACAAGGCTTAAAATTAATAATAGAAAAGGACAAAATTGCCATGTATATTTCTCCAGATAGATTTTCATCTAGCAGCAGGACTTCACTTCTGATTCACTCGCCGGTTCTCTCTAACCTTTACATTATTCATTAATCAAACTAGAAACCTGCTTTCAAAGTCAGCGCATGGTAGTAATTATTTACAGTTGTGCATAGTATTTAATTTTAAGCAATGACAAAAGCAGGCATGTCCAGAATCATAAGGTATATCATTTTTCTTCCGTTGGAGGTGAACTATCTAAAGAAGCTAAAAGTTGCAAACTTCTCTTCAATATCTCTGCTGCCATCAAGACAAAACGCAGTGCAACTGATACCTTTGAACTTGTACAACTAAAAATAAATAAAAGTGAAAATTAAGTAATATATAATGTATTAACTCCTTTAAATAGAAGGAATAAGGAGCTTTGCTATCAGCCTTGATGAGCATTTCTTACTGTACAGTCTGTCTACTGTCACTTTGAGGCATTTTTCACCATACAAAACAGAACCTCAGTACTACCCCTGAAAATGAAAGTCAGTTTTAAGAACTATATACAACAGGCACGTCTGCTCTTTGAAACTCCCCCTTCCCCCCCACAAACACACAAATACAACTTCAAAGCAGGAGAACTATTGCAAATGTATAAACCGACTTCAAATCAGTTATGCTGGGTGAAACTGGACTGCATTCGCAGCATTTTGCTCACCTGAAACAACACTGATCTGAGGACAAATATAATCAAAGAAATGCACCACTGAAGAGCAATGCACATTTTATAATGAGAACAGGGAAGAAGAGATGTTATCGTGGTCACTCAAATTTCTACCTCATCATTAAGATTCGCAAAAATACTGTAGCGTTCTGGATAAAAACATCTCTTACTGTATTCTCAGCAGGGAAATCCCGGAAAACAACAGTATGGGCTTTGCTCGCAAAAATTTACCTACTCCGTAGCCTATGTTTCTAAAAAAGAACAGGGTGCTCCTTCTACAAAAAGATACTATACACATTCCAAGTGAAAAATCTACTTTGAAAACAAAATAAAATGAAGCCTCATACTCCTGACAGAGAGAAAAAAAGGAGCAATTCTAGCACTGTCACTGTGATGATCAGCATCCATGAAAAAATAGCTATTTATCCTGCAAGTTGAAAACGTTAATGCCTTATTCAGATATAACCTCTTTGTGAATAAAACAATAACAGCAACTCATCGGAGAGTTCTTCCGAATACATATATATCTGTGCATTTCTAGCTTAACTATTATTTATGGTTAAAGGGGGACCATTCCTTGCCAGGAATCATACCAGCATCCTGCATAGGTACATTCATTGGTCACGTCCCAAAAGACTCTGCCGGCATACCATTGTCCTACACCTAAGTGAATATGCAAAATACGTAAGTTTATAGAAGTTATGCGTGTCCCAGTTTCTCTGCAATAACATTTACCTTTCAATGTATCCCAAGCACTACTTTTCAAAGTTTATTCAAGTATGCCACTAAACTTGCCCATATGTTTTGTCCCACGTATAATATGCTATATCTAGAAAACATTCAGAAGGGGGAAAGAAAAATTAGTAAGCCATTTTTAAACTAAAAACATTAAATATTCGGTTTTTTTAGAGAACTAATCTGATGAAGGCCACAAAGAAAAAAAAAAAAGAAGGGAAAAAACCCGCCTACATTAAAAGCCAAACAAGATAATAATTGTGCATGTCTGGCTAAGAGAATCTAGAGGGCAAGCCTTACGTCATTGGCACTTGGGTTACCATGGTGAGTGATTTATTGATATATATCAAGAATGAATAGATCAAAGGCAGCAAGATGACAGGTGATCAATCAAATGTCAAATCAAAGCTGGCAATCAACTGGAAAGCTGATTTTTCAGTGGGTGGGTCTGGCAGAAGAAAAATGAACTTCCATATTGCGCTTCCCAGAAACAAAACCCCACCACACTATTAAAAAAAAATAAAAAGCAATTAAGCAGCCTGAAAGAAAACTCTTTGAAAAGATTTACTATACAGGCCCACTCATCTGTTTCTTTTTCTTGGCCCCCAAAAGAAAAAGAACACCCTACAAACGACAAAACAAAACACTTCCAAAGTTGCAAACTATTTTCTTCTTTTAAAAGAAAAAAAAAAGAAAAGAATAAATTTCAAAACCACTTGGCATGTGCAAATTCATAAACTCGGCTACAAAACAAAAGAAGGACTTGATTTGAAAATGTGGATTGTCTTCTAACAGTCAGAACGTTTCATTTTATTTCCTGTTGCAATTTTCACCACTGATGATCAAAGGCTGAACTTCCCCACCGGGTTCATCAGCAGAGACAGTCCCTGTACTATTTCAGGCGTACACAGCGCACACACACACACACACCCGGCCAGCATTGCCACCAGAAACACGGCGAAATTAAAGATTACACGCACCGACCCACTTCGCGAGACACACGGTTTAAAACCCAAAAACCACCAGGAGGGGGGAAAGGAAAAAATAAGAAAAGGGGGGTAAAAAAAAAAAAAAGACTAAAGAGGGAAGCAAATGGGTGGCTGCTTTCGGTTCGGTAAGGGGACGGGGCCGGGGGAGCAGGGGAGCCGAGCGGAAGAAAGTTGGGGGGAAAAGTTGAAGGCGGGCGGGGAGCCGGGAGAGGCGGCAGCGGGGCCGGAGCGGGCGGGAGCGGCGTGGAAGGGGCCCGCGCGTGAGAGCAGAGCCGGCTCCGCGGAGTTCGGGGGGAAGGAGGGGGAGGGGGACAAATAAATAAAGATCCAGCCCGGAAAAGCAAGGGTGACCCTAAATAATAATAAAGATGGGGGGTAGGATTGGAAGGAGTGGAGAGACAGAGGCTGTGTAAGGGGATGGCTTCTCCTTACCTGCAGCCCGTTTGGGTGCTTGCTGTTTCCTCCTTGGCATCGCTCTACTTTCTCCAATCTCACTTCTGTCCCCAGATCCGAGAGCCCTGAGCCGCTCCTGAGCCGTGTTCCTCTGCCTCTGCCTCTCAGCTGCTCTCCCCAGCACCCCCTCAAGCCTCCCCTGCCCCCCTCCCTTCCACTCCACTGATAGGAACCTGTTTGGTTTTTATTTTATTTTAGAGATCTAGGTTTCTTTCTTTCTCTCGCCTTTTTTTTTTTTTGGTTGGCTTTTTTTTTTTTTTTTTAACTGTTGCAACACTTGCTTTGCTTTGATTCAAACATCCAAGCTCAGGAGCAAATGAAAGGCGCCCACAGTGCCAGAGAACGGTAATAAATAAATAACAAAATAGATATGTATATATTAAAAAGGCAGCTCTGGAAAGACTGTGGGTCTGGCTGCTTCCTCCCTTTCCTCTCCTCTCCTCCTCCTCCTCCTCGCAGAGCTGTATGGCGGAGCGGTGCCCGGGTGTGCGTGGTGTGTGTGTGCGTGTGTGTGTGTGTGTGCGTGTGCGTGTGCGCGGAGCGCTGCCGCTTCCGTGCTGTCAGATGCCAGGCGGTGAGTGATATGGAAGAGGACAGGGAGGCTTGGGATGGAAGGAAATCTGCGCTGCACACGCACACGCACACACAGACACACGCGCGCACACACACACACGCGCGCACACACACACACACGCACAGGCAGGGCGAGGCGATGCCAGCAAACATCGATCCACTGAGCAAACTGAACATTAACAAACTCCTCCTCCGCGACCCGGTGACAGGATGAAATTTACTCCGCGCAGACAGGCGGCAGAGCAGTTTGTTAAAGAGACAGGGCGCGCCGGCACCCCGCCCCACCCCGCCGGGGCGACCCCACGCGCGCCCGCCCACGCGCGACTTCCCCCCCTCCCCACGCGAGACCACCCCACGCGCCCGCGGAGAGTTCGTCTCCCGGGGGAGGGCGCTGCGGGGAGCGCCCGGCACTGGGGGGCGAGGGCGGGGTGGGGGGGGGGGGCTCCGGACGGGGCGGCAGCGTCCTTGGCGCGGTTCCACTCGCGAAAGGCAGAGCTGCCGGCGTTTCCAGTAGAATAACGGGGATTTAAGGCAATTACCCCGGCGTGCGGGAGGGCTGCGGGAGCCGCGGCTGCCGCTCCCGCCGTGCATGGGCTACCGGCCGAGGTGTGACCGGCGGTTCCTCGCGTGCGAACGCCTGCGGGGAGCCCGGGGCTGCGGGAGCCGGGCCCCTTCCTCTGCCCTCATCTTCCTCGCTCTGACGGGTGTCCCCGTGGCGGGAGCTGCGGGGGAACCGGCGCGGTCGGACGTCGCTGTCAAGTTGGGTGAAGCCCAGGGGAACCCCGAGGCTGCCGGGGGCCCTTCTGCAGCACCAACGAGCCCGGCAGAGCAGGGTCCGTGTGCCGCGCTCAGCCGCCCCCTGCCCCTCTGATTCCCCCGGCACCGGGATTTAGGGGGAGTGGGGGGCGTCCGTCGGGTGCTTCTGCACCCTCACGGCAAGCCGAGCTACCGCCCGTCCCGCCACGGAGAGTTTCTCGCCCTTTCCGAGCCCAGCGAACTGCCAGGCCGAGGAGGGGCAGGTGACACCGGAGCCTTGAGTGGTTTTGTTCCCTAAGACACACGGAGAGAACTTCCCCTGCCCCATTTATTCATCTCAGGTTTTTTTTTTCCACAGATGCTGTTAACACCTTGAGGGTTTAAAAGTTATCTGAGACTGAAAGGATGGTTTAATTTCTATATATTTAATTTGTATAAGAGCTCTTAAGAGTGGATTTATGCAATACTCCATAGCCTAATCCCGGAGTTTGCTATGGAACTGACTTCTTGGATACTTTTTTTTTTTTCTGCTTTGGCATTTGTTTCTTTCTAATGAAACTATTGGCTTTAATAGGAATAATTTGCATCCCTCTCAAACCAATCAGTTAGATCAGGCTCTGTTACAAAGCACCAGCAAGAGCCGCTGTGTTATAGCCGGTGTCACAGGCGATCTGCGAACTGCAGTCCCGCAGCTCAGGCAGGGAAGGAGGTTCTGTGAGAAGACCCCTAAGTGACCTTTCTATTTAGCAGCCTAATATGAGATTGTGCTTATGAAAGTGTCCACCTAACTGATTTCACTTAAATTATTTGGTAGCCTTCCCTGTACGAAATCTAGCAATTTTTGTAAGCAATTGGAAGGTATTTATTGGTGCAAGCAAATGCTTAGTTTGAAAGATAAAATAAGATAACACTACTATAAAATACTCATTTTTCCACTTCAGCCTGGCATAACTCACTCAGGAGCGAACAGCTCTGCTTCAATCAGTCGGAATTGCACAGACCCCTTATACCTGTGTGCAGCGCGTGTAGAATCGTGCTGGTGCACACCAGGGGATTTCTGCTTTGCCTCGGATCCGGGCGCGTGTTAACACAGCACCAAGAGGGGCCGCAGCACCCGCAGCAGCGGGGCACTCGTCCCTGCGCTGTGAGGAGGGGGAGTGACACGCTACCGAATTTGTCAGTGCAGCACTGGACCTGGATCAGGAAGTTCAGGAGCAGGGTGACAAACTAGGATTTTCTTTTCACTTTTCATCCTGCCTTCATTTGTGATTTTGAACCCTTCAGCTTCTGTCTCTTCTTCCCAGATCAGAAAAATGGAGATACTTCTGGTTTGTTTTTTATTTCCTCTCCTCCCTGCACAGGAAGATACTGGACCTCTGATTAGGATGGTTTGCTTATTATGAAGAATTTTGTATCGAAATCAACATCAACACACTGATGTTTTCATTAACAATTCTCCCAAACCATGGGGCACAGTGTCACGTGCTGGAACACTAGCAGGCATTGGGGGGAGGGCAAATGACAGAGCCCCCTCAGATTTTAACCTCTCCATCTGCGATCTGCTACTTCTGTGCCAGTTGAAGCGATACAAGCTCTCGATGTAAGCAGCGCAGCGATTCCGTGTAGCCTGGGATCAGCAAGTAGCAGCTATTGTTCTCCAGAGCCGTGGCTTCAGTCCAAGTGCTACACACTGGGTATGGTATTTGTATCAGTGGCGTTTTCAGTCTCAACATGCAAGATGAGAAAGTCACTGTTTTAAATGGTTACTCCTTTGGGAAGGGGAAATTGAGAAGATGGACTTCTGAGTAGAGCACTAGTGAGATGGCACCCTATCCTCGGTGATAAATGGGAGCATTAACAAGGCTTGGTCGAGAGGAACCCTACAGATTTATGGCTTCCTGTCTCCACCAGCAGATGCCATTATGGCTGACAGAACAGAATGCCTTTCAAGAGGGAACTGGGGTGGGATTATGAAGAAGGGGGAAAAAAGCACGCAGGATCTGGTGTCCATTTTTATCCACTGGTCAGAATTCGCTGATAGGTTTGAATAGAGCTGAAACTATACAGCATTTGTGTGCTGCCTGCTTCTGTTATTTATAACAAAGTTGGTGAAGGTCATTTAGCATCTCTTTCAGCACAGGAAGAACCCATAATATTTACTGAAAGCATTTTTGCACACTTGAAAATTAGAGATAATAAAACGAACAGATAGCACTAGAAGCTTCCTTGGATCATCCAATGGAATGATCTTGATGGGTGCTTAATGTTTACTTTGGAAATGCAGCGAATGATTCTGAAGCTATATTGAATTTTATCTATTTTTATTACATTGCAGAATAATATTTCTCTTTCCTGACAAAATGTTATGACCAGTAATAGCAATGGCAGTTATGCATGTTCAAAAAAGAGTAATCAAATCTCATGCTTCAGGGCATGAGCTGAATTCCCCACTGGGATCCGGAAGGAATTTTCTCCCCCCAAACATAGCAATATACAATCACCTAGGTATGTTCTTATAAGTTTTCCAATTTCTTGGTTAGGTGCGGATTACATGGAACAATAGTGTGATCTGGGATAGTGAAAATCCTCTGTTGCTGTAGCTTTGGGGTGCTTTTGGTCTGATTTTTCAAAATAATGGGTGTGATTTGTTTTGCGTTATAGTAAAGTTTACTGACATTTTTGTGCAAAATAAAGGGCCAAATACACTTTGTGTACTTGACCTTGATAAAAGTTCCCATCATAAGTAGCCACAACAAACTCAGCTGTATTATTTGAAGTGTCTTATCTTACTTATTTTTGTTGTCTGTCTTTCTTTCTCTGGCTGCTATGCTGATAATTATATATGGGATTTTTTTTTTCTTTCCTTTTTTTTTTTCCCTAGAAGTTATATGTTTGTAGGTACATAACTCATCTTGAATGAAATTAATCTCAGAGTTGATGACCCCTTTCACGTTTTGCCTCCCACTTCAGAGAAAGAAAAAGTGGAAATTCTGACAAGTTCTACAGGAAAAAAAAAAAGTTAGAAATTATTTGGGTTTGATAAATGAACATTTTTCAATATGTAGTATCATTGCCAGCCAAAGACATTGTCAGCTTCAATGTTTACTTCCTTTCTATTCAAAATTGCTGGGAAAAAAAATATTTAAAAATCAATTGGGATTAGAATGATTTTGAAAGTATCAACTTGATTGGGGTTTCCTTACAGAAAGGAGAGGACCTTGGTAAATTGTCCGGTGCAGCCCTCTCTGCCCAGTGATGGGATTAACTGTACTTGTTTCACTCTTGAGGCACATCTGACCAATACGATGCAGATTCAGCAGTTCTTCTGGGCAGTCTATTCTAGCGGCCTTACAATTAGACAATTTTCCTGCTATTGAACACTTTTTGGAAACCTGTCTGTTTCTTTTTATGGTGTGCTCAGATGAAATGGAGAACGGTTTATTTCCTTCCTCTTTGCAGCAATTTTTAATATATTTGAAGACTTGTTATGTCTACTCATCAGACAACCCCAATTTCTTCAGTCGTTCCTTCTAGGTTGTGTTTTCTGGACCTGGCACTATTTTCATTGTTGTGTGGCTGGACAACATATGTTTCGAAGTGCAGCGCCAAGAGCTGGATGCTGGATTGTGTTTGAAATCTTCCCAGCACCAAGTGGGATTACTTCACATGTCTAACATATGACACTCCTGTTTATATGTCCCAGTTTGACATATGCCCTTTTTGCAACAGCATGACACTGTTGACTCATGTACAGCTTCTGATTCACTGTAACCCCAGATGCTTTCTTGCAGAACTGCTTTGTAATCAGTTGTCCCCATACTATATTTGAACAGCTGATTATGCATCAGTGACAACTTTGCACTGATTCATCTTGAATTGCATCCTATTTTTTCAGACTGTTTCTGCAATTTGTCAAGATCATTCTGTATTATAATGTTGTCTTCAAAGGCTGTTGCCGTTCCCCCTAGCTTGGTACCATCTGCAGATATCATGCAAAGTATTTTCTGTTCCACCTTCTAAGACATAAATAAAAGTATTGGATATTGCTGGGCCAAGAACTCACTCCAGACATTATTCCAGCCTGGCAATGGGCCATGAAGGTGTAATTATGGAGTATGATTTCCCAACCCTTTCCAGCCCATTACAGTAATGTCATCTGGAGGACATCCCGTATCTCACTTATGTGAGACTGTTATGTGAGACAGTGGTAGAAGCTTATAGAAGTCAAGATACATGACCTTCCTGTCCACAAGGTCTGTCACACTGTCATAGAATCATAGAATGGTTTGGGTTGGAAGGGACATTTAAAGGCCATCCAGTCCAACCCCCTGCAAGGAGCAGGGACATCTCCAACCAGATCAGGTTGCTCAGAGCCTCATCCAGCCTGGCCTTGAATGTCTCCAGGGATGGGGCATCAACCACCTCTCTGGGCAACTTATGCCAGTGTTTCACCACCCTCATTGTAGAAAATTTCTTCTTTATATCTAGTCTAAATCTACCCTCTTTTAGTTTAAAACCATTACCCCTTGTCCTATCACAACAGGCCCTGCTAAAATGTTTCTCCCCATCTTTCTCATAACTCCCTTTTAGGCACTGGAAGGCTGCTATAAGGTCTCCCCGGAGCCTTCTCTTCTCCAGGCTGAACAGCCCCAACTCTCTCAGCCTGTTCTCACAGGAGAGGTGCTCCAGCCCTCTGATCATCTTTGTGGCCTCCTCTAGACTCGCTCCAACAGGTCCGTGTCCTTCTTAAGTTGAGGGCTTCAGAGCTGGACGCAGTGCTGCAGGTGGGGTCTCACCACAGCAGAGTAGAGGGGGAGAATCACCTCCCTCAACCTGCTGGCCACGCTCCTCTTGATGCAGCCTGGCATGTGGTTGCCTTTCTGGGCTCTAAGCGTGCATTGCCGGCTCATGTTGAGCTTCTCATCAACTAGTACCCCCAAGTCCTTCTCCTCAGGACTGCTGTCAATCCATTCCCCGCCCAGCCTGTATTTGTGCCTGGAACTGCCCTGACCCACATGCAGGATCTTTCACTTTGCCTTGTTGAACTTCATGAGGTTTGCAAGGGCCCACCTCTCCAGCCTGTCAAGGTCCCTCTGGATGGCATCCCTCCCTACAGTGTGTCAACCACATCACAGAACTTGGTGTCATCAGCAAACTTGCTGAGGGTGCACTCTATCCCACTGTCCACTTCACTGACAAAGATGTTAAACAGTGCTGGTCCCAATACTGATCCCTGAGGAATGCAACTCGTCACCAGTCTCCACTTGGACACTGAGCCATTGATCACAACTCTTTGAGTGGGACCATCAAGCCAACTCCTTATCCACTGAGTAGTCCATCCATCAAATCCATGTCTCTCCAGTTTAGAGACAAGGATGTCATGTGGGATAGTGTCAAATGCTTTGCACAAGTCCTGTCATGGAATGAGGTTAGGTAGGTTTGACATAATTCATCGTGAATACATGCATATTGTCTGTTGTTCATCTGCAAAAACCTTATGCTAGGCTCTTATGGATAGTTTGGTTATTTTGTTCCCATGTTTTCGTATGAACAGAAGGTAAGATGATGCAATGGTTCCTTCCCACCCTTCCATCTTAAAGATAGCTGCAGTGTTTGCACTGGTCTGAGTATTCTGGTCCTCCACAGGTGTTCAGGGATGATCACTGGTAGTTCTGAAATTCTTCTAAAATGAGTTTAATGGCCTGACCTTGTCTATGTGCTTTCTAAGTGCTCTTGAGACTCTTCTTCCCACCGTAGCCAGAGCTCCTGCTATTCTGACACTGGTCTTGATTATTTTTGCAATCTGATCACAGCTGATTCCTGTAGCGAAGATGAAAGTGAAAAAGACTTTCTTAGGGTGATCTGTCAAAAGCTTTCTCTCTTTCCTGAGTGACAGATGTAATCTTTCCCAGGTCTTTTCCTGCGCAGAGAAGGCACTTACCAAACACTTTCTTCTTATGTTCCTTTCTAGTTTTATTTCATTTTGTGACTTTATTTTTTAATTTTTCCCTATGTGTTCATGGTTACCATAAGGAACTCTTTTCTGCACATTTTTCACATTTAGACTCTTTTGTTTAAAGAATATATATTTGGGAATTTTTTTAGCAATATTCCTTGCCATGCTATACAACAGTCTTTTTCCCTACAAAGGGGTGGAACAGCAGCACTTGGGCAAAACCGATTTTCCCCCTTTCAGGCATTTCTCTGCACATAGTTCAGTTTCTGCAGTTTGGCGGGGTGGTAAGGAAGGTTAAATTTCACCTCCTGGGATGAAATCCTGATATTGCTAATGATTTATACTTTGAGTAACAGCAGGCAGCATTTCCAGAGCCCCTTGCCTTCTAATCTGCAGCTAAAGGATTCACCCTTTGGTTGCAAAAAAAGATATTTGAGTTTGAACTCCCATCTAACTGCAAAAAACCAATATTTTGTGGCCAAGTAACAAGAATTTAAAACAGTGCAATGGTTTGCACAGCTCTGGCTGCAGCTACTTTCTCCAGCCACATCTGTGGTTCATCTTCCATCACAATGTCATCAGCTAAAATATCACATAAGATCTCATTCAGAACTATACATAAGGCTCACCATGCATTTTTTAACTATGACATCCTATTTCCAGAATTTATAATTCAGTCTTGCAAACCTACTGCAGACTGAAACAGCCTGCAAGCTCTCATTTTAGGAGCTGAATTTTCCTTCTTTAAATCACAACACATCTCCAGTTTAAAAAAACAACAATAAACCCGCCACTTTTTCTGAAATAAGCACAGCAACACTGTAATACAATTTCCCAATCAAACCAGCAAAAGCAGCTAATTGAATTAGTTTGATCCAAAAGTTGTTCATCTTGCAATCCACAAACCTCCTATTTTCTTCAGAGGATTTTGAGATAAGTCCCTAATTGAGCAGGCACTTTGGACTCGTGGATTTATTTTCTTTTCTAAAAAATAAACAACATCTTTTGAATTTTTTAAAATAAAAACAATCAGCTAGAAGAGGGCAGGAAACGGACTGCAGTCTCAGAACAATCCTTGGAAAAAGACATAACTGGAAAAAAAAGAAAAACTAAGAACTTGCATTTTTAGGGTGAAAAAGGAACATCAGAAAGGCAATGTTCTTAAAAAAACTTTTTTCCTAAAATGTCATCATTCACTGAAAAATATGTTTTAATAGATTTTAAAAATATGCTGTGAATGGTAAAATTATCAAATGGACATATTTTATGCAATGTTATAAATACTACTGACTAGCTTACTGCAAAGTAGGGGTTTGAAGATTTTATCAGGTTGATTTTTTTTCCAGTGAATCAAAAAAATGCCTGTTCACTAGTGTACTTGAGAAGGAGGGAAATGGAAAAGACAAGGGCTGTGTCTGGTCCTTTCTTTGAGAGAGCGATGTTTGTAAGGAACCCTCTGCCCATGTGAAGTTCACACTTTGATAGGTCTTGGCTGTTGGTTGCCCGTCGCTAAGAGGCTGTGAGGTTGTGTCTTCTGCAGGAGGCAGAAAAAGAAGCAGTTTTCTTTTGGAAAGTAGAACATCTTTCCTCTTTTGAAAGCACTAAGGGGATGGGAGAGGCCAGGCCACTTACAAAGACAGGTAAGTAAATACTGGGAGCGCTTTGATGCTGTATTGCTCTCTTCCTCTTAAAGATTGAGTAGCCATCCAAATAAAGAGAGCAGATAAACTGTGGAAAATATATTACACAGTTGATAAAACCAGATAAACATCTACAGGAAACTTTGGGTTAGAAGCTGCTTGCCCTGAGTAGAAAGCAAGGTGAAGACCTAGATATTTGGGACTGAAGTTGCTTTTAAAAATGGCTGTAGCAGTGTTGGTTTTACAAAGTATGGAAATACCCCTATCTATCTGGATAATTTCATTATCAAGCACCCAGTCACTGTGGTATTGGGATATATGCTATCCATTATGCCCTAAATGAATTGTTTGTGCAGCATAAGCCTATTCTTTCTTTTATTGGTATGATTATTTATTATTATCTTTTATAGTTAGAGAATAAAATTATGCCGGCAGTTGAAACAATTGATGTATCTGATCTTTTGGCGGCTAAAATGATCCCAGTACTTCCTAAAGCCTCTAGTGTTCTATCTCTGATAATGGTTGGGGAAAAGATGAGGTGCTAAATACTTCAAGAATTTGTAATTTTCTGTGTTGCCACTCATAGTTAACCATGTCACCCACTGAGCAATACTGGGATTTTTTTTTTTTTTTATGTCAAGAGAAGATAAATAGACAAACACAGTTTACACATACCAAGCACATTTGTTTAATAAACAATGCGGAGAAAGTTTAACTGAAATGCTAAAGCCACTAAAAGGGACAAAATGCTTAATATAATCTTAATTGAAATGTAATTTTGGTAGAACAATCCTCTTATTGAAATAAGGGACAAAGTTTTCATGCAGGAAAAAGCAATAATTTTGTGTAAAAACTGAAGGATAGCAAAAAAAATATTTGGAAATATTTTTTTCTTTCTACAGAAGAACTTTCAAAAAATTCTAAATATTAGTGAAAATGTTTGTAGTCTAGGCCCAGAAGACTGAGCTTGCGCTGCTGGCTGGGACTGAGGGGCTCTTCTCCAGGTGTTTCCAGGAGACTCTGCAAACCGCCCTCACGAGCAGCAGCTGGGGAGCAGGGGAGTACTTAGGTGAGCTGCTCCAGCTGCACCGGGACTGTGGTGGTTAAATGGGGGCTGCTCACTGTGGTGGTTGGTTTTTACCTTCAGATGCTGGTTCTGTCTTGGCTGTCTTTGTATGTGTCTCTGTCAGGTAGATGTTTACCAGTAATATTTTAATTTGTGTCTCCTGTGGAGTCTGGTTTGAATATGTTCTGTGAAGTAGTTTCTCTGAGGGGAAAAAAATCTTTCTTTTTCTCTGAAAGTGGAGAGTATAACCTGCGAACTCAGATACCCAACAGGTTGCTTACACCTAAGGTAGGTGCTCATCCTTAGTGTTTCGTCTGTGACCAATGTGCAAACCTCTGGGTTAAATGAAAGGGAGTTTTATCAGTAAATCACATGTAGTTGAGAAGCTGAAGATGGAAAGCAAAGAGCAATTTGTGCAAATGACTGAGAGTTATGAAAGAAGCAGATCAGAAACATTAAAGTCTTGTGTAAGTCTAAAATGTTAAGAGTACAAACTGTGAGACAAAGTAGGCAACGTCCTTCCTAACCAGAAGTTTTAGGAACAAAGAGGAGAATATTTAGAAACAAGAAGGACTTACTGCTGAACAATGGTAATTGGGTTTGTATTAAAAGTGTCAAAAATAAGAATGATAATATACTTAGAAAACTAGGGGCTTTCTGGAAAGTCTGGAGGCTATCAGTGGAGAGGAATTACATTGTATTTATGCTTACTCAATAAAAATGCTGTGTGGTGCTCTTTCTTTAATTAAAAAAGTGCTAGGAGGTTTTTTTGGGTTTGTTTTTTTTGTTTTTTTTTTTGTTTTGGTTTTTTTTTTTTTTTAACAGCTATCACTGGTTGGAACACTTTTTTCTTTGTTCCTAAATCATCAGGCATTTCTGAAGCACCTGTGTCACAGGTGGCAATAGTCCTTGCAGTGTTGTGTGCTGCCTCACACCTGTTACAGGGGAGATGGAACAAGTCCTTACAAACCCTCAGTCTTACTCAGGATTGTAGATCTAAAACTCTCTTATCCTTGGCTTATGGGAACTGGTGATGCCAAGCGTTAGGATGACACTTTGTTCCCCTTGAATTAAGCTCTGTTACTTGGTACTAATTGGGAAACCTGGTTGGTTATGTTGTTCCTGCCTTGCGAAGTTGAGGATGCTTGTTGTGCAAATGGGCAAATGCTTTCATGTTCAAGATATGTCTCCGTTTCTGAAAAAGAAGTCTGAGGCTGTTCAATTTGGCTTTAAGAGTCTTCTATAAAAAGCGGGATAGTTAATGGTGGGATGGAATTCTGGCTTTGTGGAACAATATTACAAAAGGAGACATCAAGCCATTTTCATGGAAATTGAATGACACTTTTATAGGTCTTTTTCTACTTCTGCTTTTAATATAAACTGTATAGTAAATACAGGTGAAATGAAAAAAAGCTTACCTGTCAAAATATAGCTCTGTTTGGTTACCTCTGTCCATGGGACAATTTTAGTAACCTGTCAATCAATGGGCTGCTAAATAGCCTCTCCAAAGCACAATCTGCTATTTCAGACGACATCAGTGTGTCAATCATTTATTGAATCAAAGCCAAATTTGAAGCAAAGCAAGCCCAGTTTGTCAATCATGTCTCGGTATTCTCTCCACTAACCACCTGACAGCTTTTAACTTTTCACTTTTCTATTCCATGCAGCTAGTTAAGATTCTTTCATTTTTAATTGGGCTTCTTTTATGATTGGTAGCTAAGCAACTAATATGTTGTTTTATATGGTAATAATGGGCCCAAACTTGAGAGCTTTCTTGACCATTCCTATTTGTTGTTGGGAAATTATTTTCCTTCAAGTTGCTAAATAGCAGATGTAGCAGAAACAGTTATTTAATTATGGGTTGTCCTGTTGTTTCTATCTATAAACACTTTTGGCACTGTTTAAAAATAAACACTGCATGCGCTGGCAAATTTATACTAAGTGATTTTAACTCCTGATAGAGTCCCTTGGAATTTCACTGCTCATTTACAGGGAAAACTGGGTGCAAAAATGAAAGGACAGCCAAAAAGCAGTTTGGAAAAATATTAGCAAAGGACAGAGTGAGAAATCTCTGTTCCAGAATCCCACCAGACTTTAACCCAACCAGATCAGTTTTCAGTCTTAATTTAGGTGCAATTAAATTTCTGAGGCGAAGTACAATGCTTCGAACCACCACTCTCAAAACAAGCCAGAAGCTGTTCCTGAACAAACTCAGCTGGCTTTTTTCAGTCCAAAACAGTGTTTTGAATTAATTCAGATTTTGTGTACCTGAGATATAAAACTTTTGGGCCAGAACTGGGTCCCCTAAAGGTGACTGCAAGTCCTGGTGTGGTTTCAATCCCATCTATGCATTGTGCACAAGATGAACACTGCTTTCACGTGTGTAAAATGATCTTGCAGCTAGTAGGAAATGTTCTTGTCTTTTTATTTCTGAAGACTGTCATCAGTAAAGCCAATGTGTTGTTTTCAGACAGGAAGAATTAACTTTCTGTCCTTTCCATGAAAAGAAGTTTGGAGAAAGAACTATTTCTGTGTTACAGAAAATTCTATTTTGGGTTCAAAAGAGTTTTCTTCATTTAATTCTTTTGCATATCTGTTTGATGGGCTTCTGGCTGTCTTTTGACAGACTGCTGTCATCTGCTTTGATCCAAAACTGTGAAACTCCAGATGTGCCCAAGAACTTGGGAGAACATGGGTATAGTTTTGCAAAAAGCTGCAGTAGGTTTCAAGGCAATCTGATACCAAATGTACTTTCCAGTCCTATTTGAATTTTACATTGGTTTTTGTATTTGTTTCTACCAAAGGCTCAGTAAAAAACTGACAGCCCATGAGGATTGACAGTGGAGAAGCAAATGGAGGTTTTGCTGGAGTCCTAGAGTGTCTCAGAAATCCAGCCCAGATGCTAAATATAGGTGCCTTCCCCTGTTACAAAGCTGAGGGAGGTTCTGGAGAGCGCTGGGAAATATGCTGGTACTATGACAAAGTGCTCCTCTTTAAACCAAAAGCAGATAATCCTTTGAAATCTGATGAAAACAGCAACTACTCCTAGCTCACAAATTAGTTCTTAAGGAAGTGCCACAAAGTTGTGGGGTTTTTTTGTTTGGTTTTTTTTTTTGTTTATTTGTTTTTTTCTTGATGGGATTCTTGATACCTTCCATTGAAATCAATGGAGTTAAGTAATAATGAATTACTATGGGATCAAGGATGGGCATCTACTGTTCAATGACATTCTGATAAATATGTAAGTTTGCATGACTGCACAAGTGATTAAGAGATCTTTTATGGACAGATTTGTACTATTTATGTAACTAGATATTAAGAAAAGTTTTATAAAGGTGTTTTGATCTCATGCTGCCTCCATAGTTTGGCACAGATTGTTCATCTTGGCTGAAAGGGTGTTCAGGCCTGGCTGAACATGATGCTTAGCTCTTGTAGTTCAGGCATCTGAGCAGAGGGGAAACCCACACAGCACCCACCTACACAGCACCTGGTCTGTGAATCGGCATAAGGCTCTCAATGGAAGAATTAAGATACACAAGATCATAAATATTATACCATTAAGAGAAGGGCAGGGTCAAGAAAGCCAGAAATACTTGCAGGGGATTTTTTTTTTTTTTTCAAACAGCTCCATTTTGGTCATTTGCATAAAAATAATACTAATAAATGTCATTCTGCATGCAGAAACATCAGTTTCCCTGCATATGTGTTTTCTTCCTGTCCTATAACTCTTCTTAAGGACCCTTTGGACCAGAAGAGATGATACTCTTAAGTGCCTTCAAACATATAAATTGTACAGTGCCATTTTTGTTAGATGAAACCAGCTGGTCAGAGCAACTCCAAAACAGATACTTGGTTGAAATTCCCAGCTGGGCAGAAAGGCTGGAGCAAAGTCTCTCTCTGTATTGATGTGCTAGTTTGCTCAGTCTTCAATGCATCCTCTGAAAGTCAGTGACTCACCTGATAATGTCATTGATTACACAGGATGCACAAGTACTGAAAAGGTTTATAGAGCCATTTATCCCAGGCCAACTTACAAATATGGGGTCAAAGCCTGTTCTTCTCTTGGTTAGTGGTGGTTCTTCTCTAAGGTGGTAAGACAGACATGTTACCTGGAACTAGGGAGAAAAAAATCAGGAACTTTCCTTTAGTATTAATGCTACCTAGTGCAATGCCCATGTTCTTTATCACGCGATACCCTCAGAGCTTTGTAGTGGTGCTGCCCCAGTACTTGGGCTGAGTCTGTTTCTTTGCCTTATTCTGAGAATGCTTCCTGTAGCTCACAGCAGAGTACCGCTTGTCCTTGAGTGAACTCTGCCAGGGATTCCATCCAAAAATGTTAGTATTCACCATTACCTACTTTTCCACTTATGTGTCAGAGTTGTGTCAACTGCTGCCTTTGTCCACCTCTATGATGGGAGCAACACAAAGGCAAAAATTGTGCATACCTTTCCTAATTGGAAATAGAGGGAGAAATTGCTAAAACAGAATGCAGTTACCCATGCTGGAATTTGTCCAGGATACTCTGCTTAACACAGTTACCTTTCCAACAAGTAAAATGACATCTTTAGCTATGCTGAGCGCTTGGATTCTTTGAGTTTACATCTCAAATGCCTACTAACCGGGAGCACTCTGCAGCCCACAAAATTGTCAGTAACCCTACCCCTGTCACCTTGGTGTTACTTGGATTTTGTTCTGTCGCATTCTTACCAACCCGCTGTGCAGCTTACGGCAGTCAGAGCGTTTCCAGGAGCACAGAAAAGAGGCTATGGTTACAAACCATTTTTATAATCTAGAATTTATACACTGAACGCTGTAACTGGAGTCATTTAAAAGTACAAACTGCTAGCTTTCAAAACAGAAAAGTAAGGCTTAACACTTGCTCAGTTATACAGGTACTTCAAATGCAAAGAGAGGTTGCCTTTTTTACATGTAGAAGGGTAATATTCAAGATGGGCTTTGTTCAGAGCAGTATTTGTTCTTTAGACTAGAACCAAGAGCAAAATGGGTTAATAGACACATACAAACCCATATATGCACATGCTATGCTTGATGCCATGTAAGGAATTTAAAACCATGGAAAATCACCATGAGAGATTTCAAAATAATGACAAAAAAAATTAAGATCACTTAATTTTAAAACCTGGCTATTATTTGGTTTAAATAGCAGACTTGGCTATGGGTTTTTATGAATCCTAGAAGATATGCAGGATTTTGCACACCTACAAACCCCATTTTTTGCTAGTAATGGCTTTCTGATTAATTGCATATGTTCTGTACTCACAAAGTTGAAGAGTACTTGAGTGCCTGAAATTATGAGTGCTTCAGCAAACCAGCGAAGATATCTGCAATGTAAACTTTATACATACATGGCCTGCCCTGCCAATGACCTTAATCTCATTCTAGCAGGGGAACACAGCATGTAATGCAGTCAGTGTTAGCTTTTTCCTGATCCCTTTTAAAGCACATACGCTTACATGAATGTTATTAGTATAGGCTGTTTTGGGTTCAGGTCACTGGAGGGTGTAATGAATTAAAATCACTTGACCTCAGAAGAAGGTGCTGCTTTGAACAGGTAACACTAAAGAAACCCGTATTTTCTGTACCATCCTGTATCCCAAGATTTTTATAACACTTAAAGAAGAATGTAACACTTAAGTCCTAATGGTACCATAGCCATTAGGACTTCCATCTAGCTGAGCTGTTTTGATGGCCTGAAAAATCATAGAATCATAGAATGGTTTGGATTAGAAGGGACCTTTAAAGGTCATCTAGTCCAACCTCCTGCAGAGAGCAGGGGCAATAATTCTGTATTACTTCATGCTTCATTTTTGGGGGGAATAAATATTGATATGATGTTTTCCAGGACTTACTTTTCAAGGATGGCAGGAAACTTATTTTTATCATCTTTTTGAAGACTTTAGATTTTCTGGTAAGAGAGACTTTCATTGGAAAGTGATGTAACTATGCTCTAAAACATTGTGCGAGTTATGAAACCTCGCAGTTCCTCTTTAAATAATGGATCATAAACTCTTTGGTACAATTCACTATTAGAACCCATTCTAAAATTATTGGGATGGTACCTAGCAAAAATCTTGTGCTGTTCTTTGCTATTACTTAAAACTTAAGTTTTCATTCTCATGTTTTATTTACAGTATGGATGCTATATTGGGGAAGTTGGTTTGCCCAAGAGGACATAAATGACTCCTTTATTAAGCAAGCACAAATGAAAATATCCGTGCTGTGTTTTTTTTATCTTGATATTTTTTGGTAGCTGTAAAGCCATCATTCATAATACTCAAAGTGGTTGAATAAAAAGTTTCTTCAACTCTGACTTAATTTACTGGCAGAGTGTGATTTAAGTTATGGACATATTTGGAATAACAGGTTTGTCTATGCCTTTTCATACATTAGATTGACATGGTATCATAATAAATTATCAAATACAGTACTGTGGCCAGTCCTGGAGGCCTTGAGGTTATCCTTCTTACAGTTTTACTTAGATCTGTCCTCAGTTTGGGATGTTTGTTTAGTTGTGTTTTGGGAGAGTCATTCACTCCTGCTTCCAAATACTCAGTGTCCTTTTATTCCATTTCCTGATACTTGTCTCTTCAAAGTGTTTCTGTTTGAGTGGTTTTTTTTAAGGTAAAGAGAAATGGTTCCAATATCAATGAAAGAAGCCTTATGTATAACAAAACAAGTTTAACACTTAAATCTAACTACATACCGAACAGATCTTGCAGTGCAGGAAATCAGCTGCACGTTGCTCTTGTTGGCTACTCTCTGACTCAATGCTGATTTCAAGGAGAGGAATTCTGTGGCCCATAGTGTGATCCATTGGCTCACAGCTCGCTGCTGAAAGATGCAGAACAGCCCCAGAAGCAGTTTTTTGCAGGTATTTCTCGGTGTCATGCAGACTTCTAGTGCTCTCATGTTGTAGATTCTAGAAGGATCTTGGCCCAAGGGTCTACCTGTGTTTATGTTGATAGTGCCCATTATATGTTGTCTTGTCCTTACTCTAGTGCTGCCAAACTGAATCGTAAAGGTTATGTTTTGTAATGTCACTTGTGGTATAATAGCCCATGTATGGAAACAACTTTTCTGTACTTGGCTCCTGGAAAATGGGAATTGGCTATCAGGTATTGTGGAGCTGACTACGGAGGTTGCATTGCTGTAGGTACAAATTGAAGAGGTTTTGGAGTTGCTCTGGTACGTACAGCTAACGTGTGAGCCCTGGGCTGGGTGGGATCAGCGATGGGACAGAGTTTACTCACTCCAGAGCCAGCTCTGCAATTTGTGCAGGGATGTTCCCCTGCAAGTAAAAGGAGACTCTCTGGGTGCTCATGTGTCTTGGTGCATCCCCACACAATAAACAAGAAGCCTCCTTCGTTTCTTCCAGCTATGGCTAATATTCCCTCTTTGGGAAAGGGAGTGAGGGAAGGGAGATAAAACTTTTATTGAGAAAATTGGTCCTTGATTTGAGGCAGGTGCTGCTAGTGCATTGTGTAGACTTTGTTTTAATCTGTTACAGTTTTCATAATTGTGAAGTACAGGATATCATGGTGTTTGGCATAGAAACAATAACCAAATATTGCTCTTTACACAACCGCATAGACTGTCAGCTTCATCAGATGCTGATTTTTTTTTTTTTCCCCTGACTCACTTCACAAGTCTCTTGAAAAATTAACTTTTGAAAACATAACTGAATACTTCATAGAAACTCCCTTTATCACTCCTATGGGCAAATTTCATTGACTTGGAATTTAAGAGCTAATTCTGCTTCTTAAGTTATAGTCTCTTCAATTCACATTGGCAGCTAATGAAATAAGAGAACACTAAGGAAATAATTAAATGTTGTGTAATTAAGGCTACAGTGCATCAGGATACAAATAAATACAAGCTAATATATCCTTTCATGGGTTAAACTTGTCTTTATTTTGTAGGCTTTGATCTGTGTGTACCACAAACTAAAGTCTTTCAGGGCCTGGCTGTCTGATCCTGGGATGCTATGTAAGTGCTTACGCTGAGGTGCAGTGTGTGTGGCATCAAAAGCTGCAGGGATGTGCTGGTTGCTGGGATGTGAAACAACGATCAGAGGACAGGAGGCAAGGTCTGGTTCTATATTTGAATTGTACTTATTGCAGGTGCCTTTGAGCTTTATAAGGGCTACAAATTTATCCTGGATTCCTGCAACAAGATTAGAGTTTGGGGGGAGAGGAAAAAAAAAAACAAAACAAAACAAACCCCAGTAATGTCCAGATCAAATATTCAAATTTTTTTTTTCCTGAAACCAGTTTGTGGTTTGTGGGCTGTTTTCTGCCTCTTTCATTTTTCTCGAGTGCCCTGTGGCCTGCTGGACCATGGTTTGGAAAGACCTTTTCAAAATAGGGCACAGCTATGCTTACCAAAATATTATTAGGTTAATTCCAGCCGGGCTAGCTTTCATGAGAGGTCCCTGACGTTGAACAAACCTGTTTCCTTCTCTAGGATGTGTCAGTTAGAAACTCCAACTGCAAGGATTTCTTATGTTCTCACGAAAAAGGAAGGAAACAGCTGGTAAATGTTTCACAGATGGTAAAGCTCTTGGCATATCTCAGGAGAGGGCCACCCATACAGATGGCTCATTATTTTAACATTTGGATTTTCATCTTATTAAAACATCTTTTTTTTTTTCTGGTTTTATTTAGCATCATAAATTCTCTTACACTTTAGTTAACAACTCAGTGATTTGAGGGAAGTGTGTGTGCTATAAGGAACATCATTTGGCTAAAACATGTATCTGCATCATTATTCTCAGCTCTGATATGTAGTGAGTGGACTTGAACCTGATTAAAAATACCAACTGCAAGCAAATGCTTAGAAATATGACTTTATCAAGCAAAGGTCAGCTACGCCTGTATAGAAGCTGAATTATTCAGCAAATAAAGAAATGTACTGAGTGAAACAAGCAAATATTTCTGTCTTGGGCATTATATCTATTAATGTTGCGATGCTTTCTGTGTATGCCATAATAGACAAACACTGTATGTGCTGAGTGTTAGATGTTTTGCGTTTATAGTATTACTATAAATACAAAATACTACTTTTAAAAAGGTCTGGTCAGTAACTCAGATGATACTTGGGATTTCAGAAATGTTTGTAAGATGATGCATTTGCAAAGGCAGTTCCACCTTGCATTTATGATGGCATGTGCAATCATAAACATGCAAATAGATGGTATGTTTAGCATATGTCACACATAAATCCCAGCTCCACACACAGTTTAGTAAATATCATTAGTGCCATTTGGCTTTATGGCAGGGGGAGGGGATGGAAACTGTGCCAAAAGGTGACAGAACTTGCCCTGTGTGGCAGAAGAAATTGGGGCAGACTTAAATTGAGCTTGGATGTTCTGGCTTTTGGCTTTAGTGCCTTATCTTACTTGCTGCCTTGATACTAGCTGGTCTCTTCGGTAGCTGACACTCTGCATGAGCGTGGTTTAAAGAAACTGAGGCAGAGGGGGTTAGCCCTTTCTGCAACACAAAGCAAGCCATAGGTAGGAGATAGGGTGGGAGAGAGGAGGAAGAGAAAGTCCTGAATGTAATGCCAAATCTCTGGGCCCTCTGTATTTTCCAGAGATTTTTTTTTTAAGTTTCAGCATCACCACTCTATGAAACTACTAAAATGTAGGCTTGATGTAAACATGGATCAACAATAGCATGGATTGACCCATATGGTAATCTATAAAGATTAAAAAGTAGCAATGGATGCATGTGCTACAGCTGCCTCGTAAATCTCATGATGGTCCAACCAAAATATGTAGTGCTTTACATATTCTGGATTCTCTAGGAATTAAGCTTGTTCTCTGCAATTTTGTTTTAATTAAAAATTAAATAATCAGGAGTGGGAGGAAAGAAACCTAAGTCTTTTTCTGTATGTGTATGTATAACTCCCCATTGATTCCAGTAGGTTACATCAACAGCAAAGATTTGACCTGGAAGTTAACTACAAATATTCCATTAATAAATACAGGGACAAATTTGTAGCATGTAAATCACTGGAGCTCCACTGATGCCAGTGTAGTTATGCTGATTTACATCAGCTGAAGAGTTGGCCTGTGGAATTCGCATTCCTTGTGAGATCAAAGATGTGTCAGCAAATGGTAAACTTCATTTGTATTTTTTAGCTTTCTAATTTAAAAATAGCCAAATTGATTTATTGTTAAACGACTGGGCTCTTATGGCGAGACTTTGTATGCCACGTTTCAGCCAGATGCCACTCTTGCAGCCAAGCTGTAAATCCTTCCAAGATAGGGGTTTTAGCTGAAATGCTGAAAACTCTGTAATGCTAGCAGGTACTGCTGTGTCACATTTATAATGGATGGTCTAATCTAACCATATCCTAAAAAATGAAAGGCATCAGGGACTGGATGGCTCTGAGGGTTGGCAGATTTTCCAACTTAAATTCAGCCATAGCCAGAAGTTGACAGAGTTGTTACCATTTTTGGAAGCCTATGAGATGAGTTGTTGAGGCTCAGTCAATTTGTTGTCTTTCCTTTGAGAGGTCAAAGAATGAGTGAGCCGTGGAAGAAACTGGTGCTCTGGCTAGCTGCCTCTAACTTTTGGTTTACGTGGCACTGCAACTGGTGCTTTTCGGAAGTACTGCAGAGGATGGAGATTTTGCAGCCTCTGAGCAATGTTTGTATTGTAATGGTGATTAAGCAAGTGGACCAAGACAGGGAAGATACATTTAAGTGTATTCTTTTGTTTGATTTCCTATGGAAATAAACTAAATTCAATAATACTGTTGGTGGGTAATAAACTTTAAGCAGATATCAACAAACACCTGTTAGTACTGAAGCTATGAGGGATAACAGGGCTTCTGTAAGCTGGATGAAAATGGGTGGCCAAATGGAGAGGGAAGAGATCATGACTGCAGAACAGGTTGTATAACCTCTCTGGGTGTAAGGAAACTGGAGAATCCTTTACAGATGCTCCAGCAGCAGGGGTAGCTTCAGGTGGATCTTGCAGCCTCTTGGATTTCCGTTGACTACAAGATACAAATCCATAAAAAGCAGGCTTTGTTAGTTCTTGTCATGTAAATTGCTAGTGTCTTTTTTTAAGTCTTTAATTGCAGTATTTAGTGTTGATAACTAAAGAGGCACAATCTCTAGCTGAGACTGAAGGCTGGTTTTTACCCTTAATGTCTTTATTTGTGATTCTGAGGTTCGGGTGCACTGTACTCTCTGAAAAAGTGCATAGTGGAAATAAAGCGAAACAGAAGGTGAAATAAGGAAAAGACTTATTTTATCTCTTGAGAGCTTGTATTTGCAACAAATGAATGCCAGCATTACTTTCAAGCTGTTCTAAAATAAGAGTCTCTAATCATGCACAGTAACAGGTATTCTAATGGACTTCTACTTGACCATAACACAAAACCAAGTTGTGAAATGGAAAAATAGCTAATGAACTACACAATACAAAGTGCATACTTCTCTCTTGGGACTTACTGCTACAGAGCATCACTGAAATAGTTTGGTAGGAGTCACGTTCAATGTTTGCATGCAGACTGAGTGTATCCAAACAGCGTTACTTTAAAAACAGTTTGAGCTTTATGGCCCTTCCTGCTCTGTACAGGAGGTGGTGGATTGTCATTGCTGCAAACAGGCTATAGGAGAGGATGGGCCAGTGGCCTTTATATAATACAGTAGTTTGTTTTGTATTTGTTTTACGCTTCAAAAGCATGTACCCTAATTTTGTGTAGGCTTAGATGTTGTTAGCTTGCAAGGGAGTGTGGATTGCATCTCTGAAATCTAATGTGGGCATGGGGGCTCTCTTTTTGATCATTATAGGGTATGAGTGTTTTGTAATTCTTCTAGTGCAAAAGAAGCTGTTTGACAGGCATCAAGTTGAATTCCTGCAAGAGGCTGGCAGCAGAATACATTTGTCTATTTAACTGCATGCAAAACACTTGTCAAGACAGATTCTGGTCCTCTCTCCTAAGCAGACACTCTCACTACCTTGTGTTCCAGATAACCTGGCAGAGGCTGGTACAGAAGCACACGCTGAACTGTTACCAGGACTCTTACCATCGCTGTTTCCAGCATCTGCCAGATAGAAACCTCGCTAGCATATTGCAATGGGAGAAAAATGAAAGGCAGAAACATTCACATCTGGAAGTAGACTAAAACAGAGCAGTCGTTCTTAAAGCTCTCTAAGGAGATGACAGATTGTGTCATTCTTTAATGCATTTGCCACCAAGTCATAGCATTTAGTAGGAAAACACAGGGGTAAACAACTTCATTTGGGGAGTGTTCAGAGGGTGAAAGACTGTAGGAAGCGTGGTGGTGAGTGCTGAACCTGCATGGGTGGTGGGCAACAGAGAACACCACCTGGAAATGAAGTTTCAGCTCCCCCTATGAAGGAGGAAATTAGTTCTGCTTTGTCTCCCTCCCACTGTACTTGGATGTGATGTAAGAGTTTCTTGTTTGGTGGGTTTGGAATATGGTATAAACTCTGAAAAAGTAAAGACGTAGAAGTATAGGGCTGAGATAGCTATAATTAGAACAGTAGTATAATGAGTAGCATTGTTTTCTTTTGGATCTTCTTTGCCATTAAAATTGTGTTTATCTTAATGCTGTGCCTCTCTGTTTATACTTGGTATCTCCCTTTCCCTAGACATGTTGCCCATCTTCCCATTCCCCTCACTTTCCTCGCCTGTTGTCTTGACTCCTCTGCTTCCTCCTGTGTGTATTTCTCTCTGCCCCTTTGCCAATTCGGAAGTGTTATTCTATCATTTCAAGTGCTTCAAGCTACCTCTGGGGCCATCTCCTCCTTTAGCACTGGCTGACCTTTTCTGAAAGCCAGCCTCACCTCTTCAGCATCCAGCTTCAGAGGCTAAAGAGACTGGCAGGCTTTGGCACGTGATGGTCAGCTCTGGCAGAAGTGTGTGTGTGTTTTGGAAGGGGAGGAGGGAAAGATGGAATGGGGCTGAGGTAGCTGAAAATGATAAACCTGTCACAAACCTCATCTCTAAAAACTGCAGAAATGCTGAAATATTCTGAAGAATAAACCCCCATCCTTGAATTCATACCTTTGTCCAACCTGTGGTTTTACAGGATTCCTGCTTGCTATGTTGTCATGGCACAGATGCTTTGTACTGCCTTTTTGTTCTTGTTTCAGTGCTGAGAAATCTGTGCTATCTTAATTATTAACCTGTTATGCTTAAGTTTCATTACCTATATATTTTTTAATGTCTTCTATTGAGGTGACAAATGAAAGTGGTAGTTCTGCCACTGCTGCGGTGCTTTAACTTCAGACTCAGCACTCACTGTGTGCCTGTAGTAATGACTCCCATAAAAGTCCTTTGATTGTTCTCTGATGTAAATTGAGATCAGCAATAATGTACTATTCTCTTTATAACAATTGTATACTGCTCAGCTTCTTTGGACACCTTATTGAAGCACAGGACATTAGGATAGGTTAATAAATACTATGGTAAAAATTTAAACACTTGCAAAAAGCATATATCCCTCTGTGCTGCTGCTTATGGAAGAGGCAGAACAAAAATTTTATATTTCACCCGAATAGCTTGGTTTGAGCCTAACCCCTTTTGAGGGGGGAACATCAAAGTGGGATGTGGTGGTGGACTCGAACCACAATAGCTAGCTGCTGTTACAATTTGTAAGTCATCCTCACTTGAGTCAGGGCTGAATCTCATGCCTGCATGTCTGCTGGGCACTTAGGGTTTACAATTAAGCTATTCCAGCCTGTTTGTGCATCCGACAGCTACAACAATGAAACTTCAGTGAAAATAAGATTGCTAAAAACTTGCATCTTCTGTTTCAACTCTTACATATCTGATGGGGGAAGAATGTTGGTAGAGATGAGTAAGGAAACATGTAAGGCTTTATTCCTTGGCTCTTGCAGACATGCTTTGGCTTTATCACTGAACTCTGTGCCTGTTTCCTGACTGAATTACACCACTTCACTATTACAGCAGAGTGATGGGAGAATTAATTCAGTAATGTTTGTAAAGTGCAAATGCAAAATAATAATTATCCTCTTACAGCTCCTTGTTTGTATATCCACTTCCATGTGGAAATGCCCTCAAACTGAGTAAACATACACATGATGAGCATTAAAATAAACCTGTCAGGAATGGAGACTCGCCAGCTCACCGCTTGCAACCACCCTTTGTCGTGCTCACCCTCACATGTTCAAAGCCCACCCAAGGCCATTTGTCTGCGTTGGGCTGGGGCAGTTCTTAGTTTCTCTGTAGCTTTTTTTCTTTGTTTGCTCAGCTCTTTGTTTGCAGAGCTCCTGCGTGCTCAGTAGAACTTAACTATAGCCACAGCATCTTGGAAAAAAACCCCTATTTCATCCCTTTTTATGAATGCTCTAAATATAACTATTGAAGCAAAACAATACAGTCAGATAAACACAGAAATGCAGGCAG
This sequence comes from Chlamydotis macqueenii, assembly GCF_036417535.1. Classification (NCBI taxonomy): domain Eukaryota; kingdom Metazoa; phylum Chordata; class Aves; order Otidiformes; family Otididae; genus Chlamydotis; species Chlamydotis macqueenii. The sequence goes on along the minus strand of NC_141571.1, from coordinate 9,150,612 downwards.
TGTAAGCAAAAGCCTCTTCAGCAGGTCTCAAGTCAGCCAGTCTTCCTTTCTTTTGTATGTTTTAGCTAACAGCCCATTGAACTAACAATGAGAAAAAAAGAGAACAAAGATTTAATGCTACTCGTCAGTGCTCTTTTAAAGATATTAAAACTGGTATAAAAGGCATGATTTAAAGGAACTAAAACAAGGATGTTCAGCTAGGACTGCTGACTTCCTTGAATGTTCCCTGGAGTAGATACGGAATAGGGTGCTCAGGGCAGTTGGGTCATCTGTGATTGTAGGCTGTGTGACACTTGGGAGTAGTTCTGCTCTAAAGGGGTTAAACTGGTTTAAACAACTCCTATACTTCTGCTACTATCTTTGCCCATATCTTAACTTCAGATATGGTCCCTACCATCGTACCCTGCTGTCGCATTCATAGCTGCACAGTGAAGCAGACCTAGGTTGAAAAATAACCTGGCAAGAAGGAGTAAAAAAAAAAAAAAAGGTTGTTCTAAGTTTCCTGAACTTGCATGCCCTACAGCCACATCAGTAGCCAGGCTACAGTGGAGGCGAAGATGATCTGGAAGCAGAATAAACTGTTAGTGGAGGAGCACTTAAGCCAGAGCTGCCACCAGAAAGTCTCTGGTCAAACTACAACCTCCCAAAACAGTTTCAGGGCACAATCTTACTCCCAGTAGCAAAACAATACTTTTACAACAGAATGAGGGACAAAAGCTTCTGCTACTTTGATCACTAGCTTATGTGCCATGACTTGCAAGAAAACAAGGTAAAACTAGAGTGAGAGGGAAAAACACATATTGACTTTTAAATACAGGTAATATTATTGCATGTTTAGCAATATATTTTATGTTATCTAGTTAAGTAATGAAGGACATAGTTCTGCAAACCATTGCTCTGTGATGGCAATCCTTGGAGTGTGGATAAGGGAGTGGAAGGTTGAACCCAGGGACTGAACTGCTGACAAAATACACAACACTTTCAGAAGCACTAAATATTGTTCTTGTTTTCCATTCAAGTTAATGGGAACAACAACAAAGAATTAGGCCTTTCCAGAGTCCTTTTGAAGACCCTAGTGACAGGGCAGTTGGCATTTCTTGTACAGGCTGGACAGCCAGCATGGGTCTATAACTGTGTCTCCCCATGGAAATTGCCACGTAAGTAGATCTGATATGTAATACATTGCAAATAACAGGTTGTTGGGGCTACACAAGAAGTGCATTCAATAATTGGTATTTTAAACATATCTGTTGTCATATTTGGCCCCTTGGAAGCTCCGGCCCATGTGGTTCAGCATTGATGCTGGGTGGCACTCTGCTCTTTCAGAGTATGAGCTTGTACCAAGAGGATAAATCCATAGTGTGTGCTGGTGCCATGCAGGGAATGTGCTACAGAGTCACAGCAAACAGTAAAAAACTAGATAATGTACACCTTTAAATTTCTTTGCTATTTAAGAGCCTACCTCAGGATTTTTTTAAGTGATAAGCAGGTGCTAAAATAACAAGTAGGGCTGGCTTTGGATGCTGTCTGGCACATGCAGAACAGTATTTTGTCAGCAAGCACCTGAGCAGGGGTTGTATTTGAGGGAGACAATTTCTGAAGGCGCTGCAGGGCAACTGCGGGCCTGGCGCTGAGGTCTGTGGCTGTACATGGAGACAGCAGACATAGGGCCTGTGCCTCAGAAATAAATATAATGCACAGGTGAGGACGCTTAAGCATCATTTGAGACAGGACCCTCTGCAATAGAAACATGGAAAGAAGGAAGATCCTGGTAGTCCTTTCCACCTGCAGCAGATATGCTCTTGGAGAAGATCCGTGCTGAATCATGCTAGCAGTGTGTGGCAGCGCCTTGCACAGAGATTGGCAAAGCGGGATGTTGCTCACAAAAATAGCATGTCTTGACATTATACACAGCAAAGGCCAACGCTATATTACTGCACAACAAATGCATTTGAATAACTGATTAGCATTTCTGTAACATTCAACTTCTGTTCTAAATTATATTAGAAACTAGAGATTTAGGGAACTTGATCCTTCAGAGCAGCTCTAAATATCCTTTTTTCTTCTGCTTCTTTATTCAATAAGTGGAACCTTTCCTACAAGTCTTTTTTTTTTTTTTTTTTTTTTTTTTTTCCCTCTCCTCTTCCTGTTCATTGAGCAATAGAAATGGTGTCCAAGGTCTGAGGCTGGAGAATCGGTCTCTTTTGGAGCTGGTAGCTTTTCAACGGGTCAAGGGGCACAAGAGAAACCTCTGGCAAATTGCTGATATGGGAGAACTCCTAGGGGTTGCCCATCTGGCTATGGAGCCCATGTTTCTGCACCTGCCAGAACAAGGAACATTCTGGGGTTGAGACAGGAGAAAGAAGTAAATACAGTTGGCAAAACATCCAACACATCAGGAACAGCATTTCCCGTGCTGCGCAAATGTTGGCACTGGCCGGGAAATCAGAGAAGCATAACTGCTTCCCTGGAGGACTCTGATGCTTTGCTTCACCCTAAATTTGGCCCATTATTAATATCCCCTGTCTCCCTTGCAGAAATGATCCATTGCTTTATCTGTCATTTCATGTTTAGGATAATGCCATCTGATGTGTCCGGGATGGGCCTGTAATTAGTATTGCTTCCTTTCTAAATCCTTGACCAGCTACATGAGAATGATTTAACTTCCTCTCCTTGCACCTGATTTATCTATCTTTCTCTGAATAGAGGAAAGTTTCCTCATCAGAGCACTATTTTCATGTGAACATTTACCCAAAGTACAGCCTGGTGTCCCTCTACTGATGGGAAACCTGCTGGTTACAGAATTCAATCTAAAGTATTCTTGGCTAATCATTAATTCATCTGCTTGCAATTCATTCGTCTTTATTTCACCATTTACTTAATGAGGATAATAAGGAGCATCAAAATCTAAAGACTGATCATTTTTTCTAAGACCAAGCATCTGATGATAATTAATTAATAATAGTGACAACAATAACCTTAATTTTCCAGGTATTCCCCAAAGAGCTGAATTTTAATTATAGTTGCCACAAGGACAAATTAAATCTCATGAACTCAGGCTTTGGTTTATGGCATTCACTTCACAAGGGTAAGAAGAAAACTGTCTTCGTGTAAAAATAATCTGAATTTCTTGGAAGCTTCTACAAATGGCAGAGATGAAGAGAAGATAAATACTGCTGATGATATTTGGTATGACATTGGTAATTCTCAGAGGGACTCCACAGTGTAGTGTGCCAGTGTAGATGTTCTTTGCTTTTATGAAGGTGACAGACTTGACCTGTCATGTACTAGTTATACCCTGGACAGACCAGAAATGTCACAAACTGCTAACAGTTACTACATAAGATATAAAAGCTTCTCTTTGGAAAACTGTGGCACTTAAAAAGGTGGAGGGCAAACCACTTTCCTACTCTAAGGAATTTTTTTTTTTGTCTATCCTCCTGTGTGATGGTATACATATGATAAATTATTGGGGGCAGGAAAAGCAATTTTAACAAGCTTAAAAATGCTAGATTAAATAAACCAATGGCAGTGAAAAGAAAGCATTTTGTTACTTTTTTAAAGGCTTTGTGGATTATGAGGCTGAGTGAGACTGGGAGAACTGTAGAAAAATTTCTTATACATAAAGAAGATGCAGGTATTAGGAAGGTGTGTGACTAATTCTGTACTGATTTATCCCAGTGAGCATTCACTGTGAGAGCACTTTGGTCTCTGTAACTCAGCTGTGCACTGGGCTTTCCCGGTTTAGACACAAGCTGCCATGCAACTGGAGTTGGTTAGTAGAAATACACTTATGCCTGTGTTTCAGGCATGATATAAACACACCATGTGTCTGTATGTGAGATATTGGTCTAAGATCTGAACTTCTGCTGTACTGTGTAGCAGAATTCTGCCTTTGAGTGCTATGCCTAGCCTGATGAGCACACCCATGTTGAGCTCCTAGTTCTGCTTTAGTCCCACATAATGCCAGATCCTGGTGCAGCTTGTGTTTCTACAGCAGCCAGAGGCAAATTTTGCTCTTGGAGTTAGTGGCGTACCATCTGGCTGTTTTTGTGACTCTACAACCTTGTTTGGCACTTGGCTGTGGAATAGCCACCATATGCAGTGTTAAAATTGCAGAATTTACTTTCTAGATGCAAGTACTTTGTCTGTAAAACATATTATCAAGCTTCGTGATGAATGAGAAGCTTTGATTTGTTCTTTCCTGGCTGTTGTTATACTATGATCTAAGGTCAGTGGTGAAAATGACAGAAATGCATGGCTTCATGTAGGTGAATCTTTCATCAAAACTTTGTTTCAGCGGCCTGGGAAGTAAAACAAATGCGTGTCTGGTTGCTTTGAATTCACTCTTAACTTCAGCTTGAAGAATAACTTTGAGACGTTTTTAGGTGGTTAATGTTTGGATTTGCTATTATTTTACATGGCTGTTTGTTTTTAGCGGAAGTTCAGCTCCGAGCAAAACAAACACAGACTTCTGGCTTGCCAACCCCAAATACACAATCGCGTCCATATCTGAAGTGCTTCAGCGGCACAGATGATTAATGCATGAATTGTATGTTCTTTGCAGGTTGGTATACAGTGTAAAACGCTACTGTGCTCAAACAAAACTGTGAGGAACCGCATGAGTCAACCGACAACCCTGAGCGCAGCGTGCCCTGCTCTGCAGCCGCTGGCTGCTCGCGCGCACTGCGGCCGGTAGCTGCCTTGGCTCTTTGTGCGTATTTGACTGTGATAACATTGTCTAGTACAGAGCAGCGATTACACTCGCTCTCAGAAAACTTTACTCAGATCATTTTGATCTTAGTCAAATATGCTTGGATCAGACCCTTCTGGAGTTGACTCTGGTGCAGTTCGATTTATTACAACGGAGCTGCATTATTTAAAGATATCACCTCCGGTCTTCAAAGTCAACAACTGCTGCACTGGAGGCAAGCATTAGCAATTGATGTTTGAAATATTAGTTGGTCATAGAGGTATGTATTTACTGAAATAAAGTTCAAGTTTGCCGTTGCTTGTTTATACTTCTAGGGAGCTTTTCACTTGCTTATCGCTTGATCCCATTTTTTGCTGGACTGTTCAGCAAGCCCCAGCAACATACCAAGCCTTGAGCAATAATTAATCTAGTTTATCTCTTGAAGTAAAAGCTGCCACTTCAGACTAGTGCCAGTCTGAAGTCTACTGCTGCTGGACCCTCCCACTGTGTCATTTCACAGTTGCAGGACTTCAACCTCCATTAAATTATGTCCTTTTTTTTTTTTTTCCCCCTCCCCAGACTAAGTAGTTATCAGGCAAGTTTAGTGTTGGTTTTTTTTCTCTTTGCATAAGTTTAAAGTGAAGGCAGCTGTTTATAGTTGTCCTTTCTAGGAAAAATAATGCAACTGCCTCTGTGGGGACAGAGAAATGCCTTAATCAAGTTGTAATGGGCATATCAACATTTTGAAAATTAAGGAAAGCTTAAGAGAGCCCTGAACAGAAGGGGGTTGATGGGAACCTGCTTACCCTGTCTCCTGTAGGAGACCCTAGAGAAGAAAGGAGATGCCCAAAGAGAGTAGTTGCTAGATTGCCTTGGTAAGGATGCTGAAATTGCCAGGAATTGCCCAGAATCCAGTTAAAACTTAGGGGTGCTTCTGTCTTTCTGTAGTTTGTGGGGGATATTGGAAATGCCTGAAGACTGGGCATTATGAAGTGTCTGCGAACAACTCTGCTGTCTGAGGAATACCCTTCTAGTTAAAAACAACACCAACTGAAATGATTTTAATATTAACATACCAACTAACCTCTACCTTCTCTCATGTATGCCGCCTTGAGTGCAAAATGACCGGGAATCTGGTTGCTCGGTCTTGGTCTGATACCATTTCCGCTGAAGCTGCTGGAAGCCTCTTGGTGACTGCAGCGAGAAGCCGAGCTGTTGGATGTTTTCTGAAGACCTAGGATATTTCTGTAGGCTCCTTTTGGAGTCTTATACTTTAAATGAAGTATCAAGGAAAAAGTGTTCTGGGAAAATAAGTGTGAAATGACTATTAAAACAGCCTATAAGGTGCTGTAGGACCTTAATCGCTTTTTATGTATAAAAATTACACTTTTAGAAGCAGGATAGCCATAAAGTATACATAGGTAAAGTCAGTTTCTGCTGCCTTGTAATAGACAGCACATTAGAACTGCAGGGAAGCTATGCATAATCTTGACATTCACTTTTTTTTCTTGCCTTTTAAAATAGACACTGAAGGAAAAGAGTCCAGCGTCTGCTTAAAGGAAATATAGAGCTAGTCATTAGCACTGGCTTAGCTTTTAGCACTTTGTTGTTGAAGGTACCTACTGGTCTCAAGAGGCATGGCAAGCTGTTTTTATTCTCTAATTTACAGGGGAGACAAAATGTGCAACCCACTTCACATTCGGTAGTGGCGAATCTGCAATTTAAGCTTTCAGTCTTTGCTCTATCAAATTTCTTATTAGGGAAGAAAATGCCCATGGGGATTTTGAGGATCACAGTGCAACTGGTATTGTCTCAAGAGCAGGTAGCTTGTGTTCTTACTAGTGACAACATTCATGTAGTAAATGACTGAGTAATTTAGAGATAACGAGGAAAGGAAAAATCATCAGTTATTATGAACATGTCAAGGTTGCTTATTTTATTTTTCTTTCTGAATTCTGTGCATGACAAGCAGCATCATGACATGTCAGGTCAGGCTGCATCAATCATGTCGTCTTACATTACATCACATGTGCGGGATTGTGGAAACCACTTATGGGTCAGACAGGAGACTTAAGAAGCAATTTTTTGTACCTTGAATGGGTGAAAGAGTTGGGGAAAGGAAGGAAACTTAAGTAAAGCACAGGATTTTTTTTCCCTGAACAGATGGCCAGCCCACCCACCATCAGGTGAAGTCAGATAGGGCTGGGGATACAAACCTCATCAGATGGATTGTTATTTCATAATGCTGTAAGAACCTAAGATAAAAAAAAACAAAAAAAAAAACCAAAAAAAAACCAAACACCTAGCTTCAGGAGGGAGAGATGCTTAATTTAGAGTTGCAGAAACTTTTGACAGAATTCTCCAATTTCTGGGTGGAGAATCCAGTTTGGATTTTTGCAGAATTTGCTGAATTTAAGGGGATAGAATGCAAGTTTAGACCCTGTAGGAAAACAATGTTTGAAGAGGAGACAATTCTTTGAAAAGTAATCTTAATTTTGATCAAAGCTTTGCCTAATTAAAAAGTAAAATATAATTGATGTTGAAATTAACTTTTTATGAAATTGTTTTTATCCTTGAAACTTTTAATGATATTAATTTTTTCTAGTAGAGACACAAGTATGGAAGTTGCATGTTTGTAAACAAGAATTGTCACCCTCAGTAAAGCTCTGTTTTTAAAGACAAGCCCATCAGTGGGAACATATTGACTTCTGATGCTTTCTGAAAAAGTTTATAATCCAGAAAATGGATGCTCCAGGGTCATTTGAGGCTCAGTTCTGCAATAGAAAGCCAAGTGTAACATACAGCAAATGTTTGTTTGTTCCCTGTTGGTATCTGGGTCACAGAATCAAAATGGACTTGAGTAGATTTTGGCTTTATATTTTTGCTAAGATTTTGCTTCTGTTCTTGTCAATAGCAGATCTGAACATTTTCTGCTGAGATCTGACTCGGAAGGCTGGTTAAGACCATGGAAAACAAAGCTTCTTCCTAAACCTGTTAGGCCAAAATTAAAGCTGACTACGCTGTTCAGATTTTCCAAGCATTTTCACAGCAAAATTAAGTTAAAAGGTCCATCTCCACATTTTCCAGAAAATAAATCCAAGTTGATTTCTTAGTCAAATAGTCCATGTAGGCTTTACCCTTTATTCCTTTTCACTTTAAACTTAATGTAAGTTTTAGGAAAGGTATTTGAAATTGAGTCTTTTAAAAAAAAGTTAACCTAACCTGCTACTTTTACTGAGAATTTGTATGTTTTTTTCTCTGGAATATATTTTAATGGTACCAGTTGTGATCTTCTCTAAGACTTCCTAGCAATGCCAACAGCTGCTCCAGTTTGTAAGACAGGTAATGTGGTTTTATATTCTCATGCATCCTTCAAGTTCTGGAGATTGTTGGACTCTTTTATACTTCTAGGGTCTCTTGTTTGCTTGCCAAATATGTTGGAAAATAAATGCGTGATATCAAAATGACTTCAGCAGTTGCTGCTCCATCCGAAGAGGCAAAACACCAACCAAAAAAAAACCAGCCCTCATTTCCTTCTCAAGCTACTGCTTGCTTGAATGTGTCGGGCAGAGCAAGAACCAAAGAAAAGCTGTTGGCTCAGAGGTCATAGTCGGCACAAAGTGGAATTTCTTTTAAAATGGCTTATTGAGCTCAATTATTTGAGGCACTGAAATTAAATACAGTAAGTGCTTAGTTTGTCAGTTGGATGTGTAACTCCTTAAATGAAGACTAAATTTGGTATCTGGGAAGCCAGTGTTGCCCAATGGCCTCGAGAAAGGACAGATGGGGAAGGGGAGTAGTTAACCCTGTGGCTGTCAAGACAAGTGCTTCACACAAACATGTTTTCAGGCAGAAAGCCTAAAAGATCTAGCAGTACTCAATATTGAAATTCTTGTTTCATATGTCTCTTCTTACAATATGTAGTGTAAATGTGTATACCTTAAGCTATACAGTGCAGCTGAATCTGACATGTCTTGTCTAGACTCAGTTTGTCATAATAAATGCCATTTCCTTGAGTTAGAATGAGTTAGCTCTCGAAAGAAAGGAAAATAAAGGAATAACTGAGCATTTCTTTCTTCCCATTATTCGATCTTTCTGCTCATGTAATTATGGCAAGAGTTCTTGGAGCACAGCTTGCAACTTGCCTCAGCCCTTCATGTTTGTTTTTGAAAGTAATAATTGTGTGGGACACTTTTTTTTTTATGGGTTGAGCTACTTAAATCTCAACTGTGCCTTCTCTACCTAGTCTTTTGACCTTCTATTCCAGGCTTTCCTATTTCTCTTCTCCCCTTGTGATCTGACTCCTTTAGAAGATAAAGGGTGAGCTCTTCCTTAGTTGTAAATTGGGCTTCAGTTGTGCAATGTTAGCTGGCACTGATCTGACTTCTGAATCTTCCTTGGAATAAGATCTGTCCGAAAACAGAGTACTACAAAGATGAGATTATCCCTGAGTTTCCTCAGCAGAAATGAGAACTGACTCAAACTTTCAACTATGATTAGAGGGTGAGCTATAGGAGAAAAAACGGAGAACAAGCTAGTTGTGATTGGCAAATGCCTGGCTCATACGTCTAGCCTTATTTTCACTGTCTGTATAGCATCTCCTGGAATGTCATGTAATTTAGAACAGTGTATCTTATTTTATGAAGTTTTAAATGATTCCTGATAGTAAAAGCTGCATATAGTCATCTGTATATGGGAAGTTGTCACCCATTTGCTCCTGCTAGAATAAAATCTGTCCCCTGAAGTAGATAACCACTGCAACGCATTGATATAACATGGCAAACTGAGAACTGCTGTGGTTAAGTGGCTTGGTAAGGAGCAACCAACCAAGGAATCTGTGTGTACTACAATGTGCTTAAAGTGAATCCACAATAGTGTTGCAAATATATCTTAATGAGATGCTCTGAAAGTATTGTCCATAGCCTCATTGGTTGTGTTATGAAAATGATTATCTGAGACAGGAGTAACTGGGGTAACTGTGAAGTGGTTTTGAATGATCCATTCCCATACATGGAGATGTGCCTGCACAAGCACACGTTTGGAGTATCTTGAGGTTCTCAAAGTAATTGTAGGATTGACTTATTCTCACTTGTTCGCATCCTCTTTTCATTAAACTTACTTTAGCTCTTTGAATGAGTGAAAATGGTATATGTCTGTCTAGCTTTTGCTTTGGGCTTTTTTCCCCTTTCCAGAAAGTATTAGCATTGCAGACAAGTTTAGAGGATGGTAAATCTTGGCTTGCTAACAGGAAGCTCAAAGATACTGCAATCTGGTCTCAGTATAATGAGCCCCTTTGTTATATTTAAATACTATCATACTATCCTATATACAGCAAAGCATTGGGATGTTTTATATTAACAATGCACCAGCACTAAAACCTCAGACAACTCTAAAAAGGCACTAATTATTATTATTAGTGTTTTACACTAACAATAAATGTCAAATGGAACCCTGCAAACAAATAACTACCTGTCACTAAGTGAATGAAAAGCAATCTTAGTAAAGTGAATTAAAACCCAAACAACAGAAAACTCAACAGGCAGGCGCTGCTAGGGTGGCTTAGCTGGGTGGCTGATGCAGCTCCTGTTACAAGAGCAGCAGCAGCATGTTCCTGGTTGTGACAGTCCTGATAGTCATGTCTCTTCATTGACATGTAGGGCACCTGGTTAGTGGGAGGTGTATGAACTCATATCAGCTGTAGGAGACACTTAGTCATGGTAAATGGAAATTGGATACTGGTGAGGATTTAGCTGTTTTGTTTATTGTGTTGGTTGCGGTGCTTGGAGTTTTATCAGTGCGAAATTAAAGTTGGACAGTAGAGTACGTATTTGTTTTGGTGACACATTTCTCTTAAATTTTTCAAGGTACTTTGAGTATGTCTCCCAAAGACTTATTTTTATAAATTGTACATTTTATTTTTCAATCTTCATGTATCTTTGATATCTGATTGACATTTTCAGGACACTCTAATCCTTTCTGCTGAAGGAAGCTCTCACAGTGGCAGCTCTTGCAATCAGCTTCACAGAGCTCTCCTCAGTCTGTTTTTATGATGGGGATGAGGTCTGTGACTGAGGAGCTGAAAGGAACTGAGATCTGCTGAGTGGCAGGACAAGCTTTCATAGTGACAGAGTTTGGTTGTCTCATAGACCTGCTCATAAAATACAGATTTGTGGACCCGAGTTTACCTTCACACTGGTTTGAGTCTAACTATCCACTAGACTCAGTTGAATTGCAAGAATATAAAGAAGGAAGGAACAAACAACATCAGAATTAGCCCCAAAGCCTTGATTCAGACAGTTTGGAATCACGGGCAGTAATGAAAGTTTTCACGCTTTTAATACAGGTTATCCAAACAGCTTTTCTGCAAAGGATGAGAAAATGGGGGTGGGTTCAAAAGGCAAGGGCTTTCAGAACAAGGTATCTTACAAAATTTCATGCCTCTACTGAGGTAGGCCAACAAGTTGAAGTAGGCAAAAATTAATTAGATTGATGTGAAAACAGTCATTAGTTCTGAGTAGATTATCCCCTCTGAATGCCAGTCTAAATCAATTCCAGTTATATTTTAGTGATATTATCTACCTCAACCTTTCCTTTTCCTTGTTTCCTTGTTTTAAAGAATAAATAAAATCAGAATACCTCAGTCCTCACAGATTTCCTGAGATGATGCTTAACAAAAATCGATATTTGTCCACTCAAAATTAGGCCCCCCTCACTAAAAAAAACCACGACACCTACCTATACAAAGTGCAAGACCCAAGAATGGCAAGTATCTCGCCTTATGCCCTCTTTCCAGGTTCATCCTCTTTTTTTTTTTTTTTTCTCCTCTTCAATTCTGCATACTGGAAACAGACATATTTAAAAAAAAAATCCATTCACAATGGGTTCATGACTGTAGTGATCTATTGTGATTTATCTTTAGTACTTGCCAAATCATTCTTCGTAGGCTTGCCTCCTCTGAGCATGAGTAATGGAGAGACATCTACAATTCATCTAAGAATGAAAGTGCAGATTGCTGCATTCAGATTTAAAAGGGGGAAAATTCTACCAAAAATTGTCCTTATTTCTTTCACCATTTAATGAATATATGGATTGCGTGGTGGTTTCTGTAGTGTTTTGAGCTTCAAACCAGGACGCATCCTGTCATGCACGAAAGTGTAGGCTTTCCTGTAATAATACTGGCAGCTCTAGTTTTATTTTTCCCTAACCTTACCAGGATGTTGCATGCCTTAGAGTCATCAGGTAGGACCCATTTTGGACACTATTCTAGATCCTTCTATTGTAATATTTTTGTTGAAGCTTGGGGGTTTTTCTTTTGGCAAAAGGAAATCATGATGAGGAAGAAATGAGGTTTATACTGATGGATTAGCTAGAAAAGTTCAGTTAAACTCCCACTAACATATCTAAACGTTTTCTAAAACTTAAAATATCTCTGCTGCAGAACTCAAGCTGCTGTGATATGAATTTCCTCATGAACGCTAGCAATGACTTGTAACTTCAGTCATACAGAGTGCATGCAATAATTTTTTTAGTAGTTTTTGATAACATCCAAGCTAGCATCTACAAGTTTGCTCCAAGACCAAACTTCTAACTTTAAATCAGAAAATACAAATCCGTAACTGAATTACTTCAAACTTAAAGCTCAGGTACTTGCTACCTATGACAGAGGACAGATACAATTCTGTGGGCATCTCTTCATTGATACAGACTGAAATCTGGAGAGGGCTCTTGCAAAAGACTTCCATTTATCCTCACTTGAAGGCAAAGATGAAGTAAGAGGGAATACATGTGACAACAAGATATACAGAGAAAATGAGAAATTTGTTCTCTTCAGGTTTGTTCCTATAAGACTGCAAGTGAGATCTTCAGTGTAATGGAGGAGTAAAACTTCTTTTACTGGACATAGATCCAGATAGGGGATTCAATTCACAAAGGAAAAATCCAGTTTGCTTTCTGCAGGAGGAAACTGAACCTCTCAAGGCACAAGAGGTGCAAGGGTGAAAGTGTTGTGCCCGCAAAAAGGCACGGGATCATGCAGTGCAGCTATGCTGGAAGGTGAGGCAGTGATGCGGTCAGGGAGAGGAGTCCAGAGCAGGTACTTGGTGCGGGGTTTTGCCCAGAAATGCTGAGAGCAGAACAACTAGAGTCAGCCAGCATCCCATCTGCAGCTAAAGGAATAACTAATCCCAATTAAGAACGCAAGGATATTGCATCCTTATATCTCTGTACCCTTCTCTGAAACAGAGGTTTGTGCAGTGGTAGGTAGCAAGATGAATAATGTCAGCACTTGCAAAGGAAAGTTAGTGGGTCACAGTGCTCTTGAAAGTTGTTTGTGTTCCCATTAAACAGCTAAATCCACTTCTTGGGAGCCTCTTGCTCTGCACATAGAATGGAGCAAAGCTTGGAGATAGACTCACGCAGAGGATTGCTTTTCAACAGAGAACTCTTTCAAAATTTCCCACCAGGCGTCAGCAGCTCTTTAAGCCATGCTGTCTATTTTGAGTTTTATTTAGATTAACAAATTCCACACCCTCGCATACAAAAGCAGAATAGAGTGAAAACACAAGCTGCCCTAACAGAGCAATATCCAACAAACATTATGCTACTCAGAAATATTTGCTGTACAATCCTCCCCACAAAAGGGACTTGTTCAGCCAAAAGATGTCAGATAGCATCTTGCTCAAAGCAATGGTGCCAGTGGAGCTTGCTTCCATGTTCGTGCAGCCGATTTTTTTTTTTTTCCCCTTTGCTTTATGCTAAGGATATCAGCCATTTATTTATCTGACTCTCTGAATTCAGAGAAATGAGATAGAGGGACTTTACGCAGGACTGTATCTGTTAAGGGCATGGACTCCTATGAAAACAGAAGATGTTAGTGTGCAGTAGAACTTGCTGTTCTCTGTTTAACAGATGCGTTCTATTCCACAGGTTTCTTTATAAATACGTATTTGCTCATTTTTATTATTAGATCTGTGGAGCCAATAGAGTTGAATTTTTTAAAATATGCTGTGTGGCAGTGGTTCACTTTTGTGAGATCTGGGTAAGTCATGTACTGAAATCCCCATGAGGGCCTGGGACTGTGAGGACATGCTTGATGTGTTAAGACAAAGATACTTTTTTCTGTTTTTATAGTAGGTGTTTTTTGCAGAAGTTTTTTCTTGAACAAGTCAGAAATGATGATGTAATTAGGGTGGAATGATTTAATTTTTACATTAAAAATTGGAGATGGGGAGAGAAAAGGAAGAAAGGAAGGACCTGTATGCTTTCTGACTACCTTTAGATCAATTTTGCTTTTAGTACTAAGGCTGAACTTTTGCTAATGGGGGGAAAAAGTAATCCCTCTGGTGAACTGCCTGTATGAGAAGTCCAGTGCTATTTCTTTGATTTACAGAGAAATGTTTGTGTAATAAGCTGCCTTGCAGCATTTTAAGTGGGGAGGACACAGAGGTGCTTATACAGAAGCTATTGTAAAGCAAAGCATTTCAATCCATTTATCAAAATACTCATTGTTCCCATCTGAAGTCAGGTGGAATAATAAATATTGAGCAAAGAAACTTCAACTAGATCCAAACCATTTTATTAAAGGAAAGATTTTTTAAAGTTATGATCTTTCAGCTTTTGCCAACTTGCTTAATAATGAAAGCACATGCCCATCTGTCTGCTGACCATGGCAGGCATCTGCAAAGGTGTTTATTGATCAGAAATGTGATTCTGGATTATATGCTTTTGCCTTATTTCTTAGATTCTCAAACAAAGTGTAGCAGAAATTGCATTAAAAAGAATTTTCCAGGGATATATTGTTTTAAGAGGTAATTTAAAGACTGCTATCCTTTGAAGGCCAAAAGCTCTCTGGTGTTTGTGGAACTGCAATGCTACTAATTCAATTGGGGTAATAATTGACATGGTGAGGAAAAAGCAGCCAAATTAGTTATTGATATGGTCTCTGTTATGGGAGGAAGAATTTCATCCTAACCTTGAACATGATTTTTGTAACTGTCTGTAATGTAATGATTCTGGCATGGCCAGAAGAATCAATTCTCAAACTCGATGATCTGGTTTGATAGATTAATTTGGAAGGGTAAGGAAAAACAAAGACATGATTGAAGTTAGTTTCACAGTGAATCTAGGAGCATTCTCCTTCTCACCCAAAAATAAAAAAAAAAAGCATACCAAAAAAAAAAGATTCATACTTCCCAGCTGTGTGCAGTTGCTTCCTCAAAAAGTGTAATGCAGTCTCACAAGGAAATCCCGTCCTATGGGTGGCAACTGGTGTGTTGGGCAGAAATGAACTGGGGCATAGGTGATACGTGGATGTCAGACCAGTGAATTCCCAGAGTGTGTTGAGGAATAAACCAGTATTTACAGCCTACATCACTGTTTCTTGGTTTCTGCTGTCATTTAGCAGAGTTGCAACGTATGTATCTTGGAGCTAGTGGTAGGATATTAAGCTAGTGTAAGATTATCTTGTAAATTTAGAATTAGCCACTGTTCCCAAGATGATTATGCACCAACCTATCAACACTTACCTCTTCATCTGGGGCTTATGGAGAAACTGGCAAGCTCCATTCCTGTGGAAATACCAATGTGTTTATATTTGGTTCTTGAAAGTGCTGAAATGCATTTTAGCTGGAATCTACGCTCAAAGGCAAAGGCTGGGTCTCTCCTATGTGCATTTTCAAGTTAGGGTCTCTGAGCTTTGTTCACTGCAGGTTTCTGGTGAGCTTAGCAGATCCTCTGCCCCTTCCTCCTGTTCCCAGCTTCTGTCAATAGCATTGCTTCTTGGATTAAGCTGGTTCTGGTTTTAGCAAAGGTGGCTTTTTTCCTAGTTCAAACCTCACTGTTTCAGGGGAATCTGTTACCAGAGCTGTCGGTTTTGATTTGTATATCAATAGTGTTTTGTCAGTAGCCAAAGGGTATGGCACAGGGATTTTTATAAGCTTTTATTGATGGTGTTGCTGGAGGATTGTTTCAAATTAGCTTCAATCTCATAAAACTACAGTATAATGTTTTCCCAATTGTAAACAAAATGGTGACTAATTATTGCAGAAAGCAAAATTGGGTGGTTTGCTTGTTCTAGAGTTTCAGTAGAGCTCTGACTCCACACGTCTGGATGCTGTAAGTCACCTTTTCTTCTCTGTTTTAAAGCCAAACACACCACAGGCAGATTGGAGAGGAGCATGCTTAGAGCAGTAATGAATTTGGCTGTCTGTATATGTCTGTCTTGTCCTTGAAAATAAAGCTATTTAATGCTGCCTCACTTTAAAAAAAGTCTATGGGACAGTTACTGGAGACTGGCTAATTCCATGAAACTTAGATTCATAACAAGAGACAAGCAACTCCAAAGCTAATTAGTGCTTCAATCTAAAGATTTGTTTTAGCTCATTATAGCTACTCAAGCTGTTTGCGAGATGCAGGGAGCAGATTTGGTTGGAATATAGCATTACTTTCCTTGGCATTTTTTAAGCAATGAAGGATTTGGGTTTTTTAAATATCAATGAGTATTTCTAGAAGGTTATGAAATACTTGTGATTCAGGAATTTTAATATAACTTTTAATGGGATATATTTTCGAAACATTTTTATTTAAAAAAAAAAAGATACTTTTTAAAGGTGGGGGAAGAACCCTCCCTATCAAGAAGAAAGTTAGAAGGCCTTTTTTGTTTTCCATTTTTATGCACTAGGATGTACAGCATGTCATGCGTGAGGATTACCAGTAGTACAAAGCAAGTGTGCAGATTTTACTGGAACGGTAGCACATATATCCACTTTTATCAATGTAAATAACTTCAGAAGACAGAGGGCAAATGGAGAAAAAAGATCCAACATAAAGGCTCCAGAGAGTAGAAGAAAGCTGATTAATCTTCTGCTATCTTACAGCTTCATATTAGTACTTTCTCTTATCGCACATATTTATAATCCATATCCCATGTATTTCAATTGCAGCTAACGTGTACTTTCTAAATGCCAAATCCATGAAGGCTACCTTGCTGATGTCCCTTTAAAATCAACTTCAGTCTGGCACAGTAATTTACACTACTGTTTGTCACTATTTAATTTTCTCTGACACTCCCATTAGTTATACCTTTTCACATCTGTTTGGAATTTATCCCTTTCAATTTAATTTATTATTACTTCCAATGCATAAAAATCTGAACTAGTAACAAATTGTCCAGGTATTAAGTCCAATCCTCTGGCATGCCTATAGCCAAGAATTTGTTGACATTGCCATTATATGTCCTGGGGTGCAGGTGTAGGTAGGAAGGAAGCAGTTTAATACACTGACAACCCAAAGACTCAAAGTGCAAGGAAGGTTAAGGCCAGGATAAGAACTAGATAGGTTTCTGAAGAGACTGGATGATTTTCTTAAGGGAATGATAATAATTAATACATTGCACTCGTACAAACTGAAAAGACCTTCAGGAAGAAGAAGATTTACAGTGTTCTAGATAGTAAGTCAGTGTCTGCTCAGTGAGCTCACGTGAGGAGGCTGGGATGCAGCTGTTGAATCGATGAGTGGGGAAACAGTTCTGGAAGGCACGTTTTTGAGTGCAAGGAGGGGAAAGCAATAGGAGAACAATTGAGATGTGCCCCAGGAAGAAAATTAATGCGTCTGGTTTCCCACAAGACAACAGAAATCTGGACTAAAATTTAGAGAAAATGGAAGGGCAGAAAGCTGTAGGAATAAAAACCCTTGTGGCTGTTAAACTTCCGATGGTGGGGGAGAAGGGCACTGAATTGCTTTGGATTATCCTTCATGATCATTCATAATCCATTTGTTTTACAGGGTCTGCTATGCCCTGTATAACAACAAGAATTTTGATACTTAAATGTGCTAGCTTTGTACAACAGCTGTATCCACTCCATGGTAGTTAACATCTGTTCTGCTGCTGTCTCTAAGCTCCTGTAAGGTCTGCATGTGCTGATTAAGGAAGGAGATGCAAGATCTCAGCGCAGGATGGGCATACTTGGGTGGGTGGAAGAATTTGATGGTGATGTTTGATAAGTGAGTAGGATTTGAAGATGCAAAAGCATTATTGGAAAACCACCTGGTGACTCTGCTTTAGTGGTGTACACTGGATTATTCATTCTGTGGGAAGGTGAAAGTCTTTGCTTTTGAAATTGTGCCTTAGTGAATAATCTGGAACGTTATGAAAACAGTGAATTCATCTGTTCATGAATAGTGTGGATATTTTTGCTTTTGTGCCATACCCATCCACAGCAATATTTTTTGTACTAAATACTATGAATCCACTTCACCTGTCAGCGCTATTCAAAACACAAAATGCTGCATGAATAGGAGGGATGTTCTGGGATCTCTCAGATGATTACTGTTGCTAGGAAAACCACTTCCTGATATCTTTGTGCTCAGTGTCTGTGTCTCTCTTTGTGTACAGCCTTTGGTGACAGGCAAATTCATATCAAGGCACAGGGAAGAAATAGGAAAAGTTTAGAAATGTTTAAAGAACGCTGCTTAAAGTTAAAAGGCGGATGTCATTGCAAATAATAGTTAAGAGTTATGATTTCTCTCCTATGTGGGATTATTGGTATTAAATTGGAGAGAATTGCAGTGCTGGTTATGCTCTGACTGTGAATCTGATGCAGGCTTGGGCTGCATTAAAGCTGAAAATTGTTGGGACCTCTGAAATGCAGTTAATGTATTTTGTATTGTAACAGCAAAGAGACTTATACTGAAGGGTCACAAATGCTGACTTCTCATCCCTATTTGTCTGCTTGGGGGTTTTACTTATTTAGATTCTTTTTCTTTAAAGCAAATATCTGAGTGTTAAATGTTTACATTAGCCAGGGGGCTTTATAGGTTTGGGTTTTTGGTATGCACTTGCAAGCACAGGAATCATAGTATTTAATCTGCTGTGATGTAGTGTGTTGAACACTAACGACTATCAGATGATAGGAAGAACTAATACTCGGAAAGGCCATGGTGTGACCAAAAACCCAGACTAAAATTATAGAAGACATTGAGACTTGTATGCCATATTCTCAGGATGGTAATGCTTTGGCTATTTGAGGCCAGCCTTTTAAGTTGTGCTCTTATATTATGGATCCTAAATTAGGGAGCTATCATTACACTCATTGAAGAATAAAACTTGGGCACAAAAAAAGCCAGTGTCAGCCAGGAGAAAAAGTCTGTTCCCCAATTTCTGCTATCATCACTCCTTACTGCTCCTATTGCTGCCTGACTGGATCCCTACCCCAGTGAGGTGGGTCTGTGTAATGTTCTTTACTGCTAGATTTTGTGACTTATTGGGGTAAAACAGAATTGTTTGAGTTGAGATATAATAAGGATTTAAGCTGATGTTTTTGAAGGCATTTGGGATAGCTATAGTTAATAACATCTGTAACTGGCTGAAAAAATTCTTAAATCCTCTGCATTTTTATGCCAATTTTTCCCTTCATCCGCTTGATATTTGGTACCTTCATCCTGTCAGTTTTTTCTTAATGAAAACAAAAATTTCATGGGAAAAGTCTTACAGAAAGGGCTTCTGTCTGAACAGAATAGCTAAGTTGTGTAGGTGCGAGTCAGCAGATAAGCAGAAGCACTGTGGCCAAACCTTTAAAATCTTTCACCTGAGTAATATTTACAGGTTGCCCATTGCTAATGATGTGTGAGGTTCCCATCTCAGACCAACCTGTAGAGATTCAGACTTATCTGAAACACCTCTGACATTTTTTTTTGTCTCTAGAAGGCCCTCATGTACAAAGCTGGTGTACTGAACAAACCAGCATCCATCACAGGCTTTTGCCCAGATGTTAGCACCAATTCTTTTCTATTGATAGCAAATTTGCAGCTAAGCTGTGCTGACTTTGTCCGTTCTATCAGCTGAATAAGAAGATGCAGCTGTACAGGGCAGACTTGGCTACTTGATGGATAGATTAGTTTTTATCTCCTGCACTTGGCTGGAACTGGTCTGAATGTACCATTCCCTCCCAGACTGGATGTGTAGCTCTGCTGCCTGCCCTAAGGAGAACAATGGTTCCCACTGGAAGCTTTGTCCTATTTTTTCCACACTCTAGCTGCAACATCCTTTTAATAAACCAGCTCCCAGCCAAGTACAGTCTTTCCTCAACACATTCTAATTCTTTAAAATAGCAGAAAATTTATTCTGTTCTCCTGGGTCTTTAAGTCCATGTTTTAAAATTCGAAGGGAGTAAGCAGAGTATCCTCTACTGCAATACAGCCAAAAAAAAAGGGATATATTTTCTAAAATGAACTAGCTTAATAGTTTTAATGATTATAGGGGAAAAAAACCAGCCTAATAGTTATTAAAGGGAAAAGTTTGTGGGCAATAACTATGGATGAAACAGATTTTCTGACTTTCCACATAAGTGTTTCACTTTCCTTCTTTTCTTTTATCATTATTTATATTTATTTGTTTTATAGTCTAGTGGACTCAGAGGATAAATTCCTTTATGTGCTTGGTGCTATAGAAGAAATGTTAAAACATAACTCCTGATTTATTTGCGGTCTAGTGAAGACAAACAAGCAGAAAACAGCAGCGTTGGCATTACAGATGGCTAAATGAGGACCAGTGGCAATAAGCAACAAGCCTGGGGTTGCAGGAGGAGTCAGTGTCAGAGGCTGAAATTAGACTTTGGATTTTTGTTCTGTGGGTTTTTTATTTTTTTCTAAGACTTCTCTGCCTTTCTTTCCCTGCCACTTTCTTTGTTCATCTTTTTTTTTTTTTTTTTTTTGTTCAATTTGTCCATTCTTCTTTGTCATCTTCAGGGTGCCAGAAAAGAACTAAAACCCCATCAAATAATAAACCAGTATCCCTGGGATGGCCTAATGAATATGTGATGAAATAATTTAAGTAGACATTTAGTCTCCTAGAATTTCAGTCTGAATGACTAAATTCCTTCCCTTCCCCCCACCCCTGTATGCAGGAGTCCAAAACTTTTAAATCATTATGTGGTAAATTTGCCCCCACCCACTTATTGCTTTTGCTCCCACTCTTCTTTTTTTTTTTTTCTGCTAATGAGTCATGATATGTAATTACCTTCTGTCTTTTTTTTGCATTTAGTGAACATGCCAGTGCAAAATGATTTAAGAAAATAAAAAAAGGCTTTAAAAAAAGATGAGGAAACAAGCAAGCGTCCAGGACTGCTTTGGCTCCCACTCACCATTCTTGCTCTTGCCAAGTGTAATGAATATTGCTTTTACTCCATGGCACTCTGAAGCAGGATTAAGTAAACTTATATCTATATTATTACATTTTAATGAACGTTTGTGTATTAGCGTGACTCTTTTTTTAGTAAGCCATCAAGCTTTACTGGATGCTTATGAAAGTGGTGAAATTCAAATGATCTGATCTCTCCCTGAAACACTTTGTCTTTAAATCTATTATTCAGCCTCGCAAAGTATGCTAGAATAAGCTGTACAAAATACGCTACGCGAAATAAGCAGAGGCTGCGGTGTAATGTGGGAAGGACTGACTGTGGGTTGTGGTGTACTTTTATCATGGGCCCCCTCTACAAGTGCTGATTTCACTTCTGGAAAAACTAGGCTATCTTAGACCCCCCGAACCCCAACCTGATTTGGGAAAGCGCGCATCAAAGTCAAGGCACCTCAGAAGTGTCCTACTTGCTAGATCCCTCTGTTTTCAAAATGCTTTTGCTGCAGGTAGCTGTGACAGCATGTCCTGAAGAGAGATGTTTAGGGCTGCTTATTAAATAGTGGGAACCAGTAGTTCATTGTCACTTAGGAATTTGTTTTTAAGGATTGTTTCTTCTTACTGATGTGGGGAAGAATGTAAAAACCAGTGCTCTCAGACACTGAATAATAAATGATTGAATAGTAGAAATTCAATAAGGCTTTTTCTGTGACTAAAATGGCAAAGAAAATAACCATTTCTTTAGAATAACTCATCCATTCATGGATAGCTTCTTTTGGTAAATAAATATCTTGCCACCTGCAACTCTATGCTCCTAAAGCTGTTGTGTAATTTCCAGTATTTTCTGATGGCTTCTGAAATGAGTTTTAAAAAGATTGTTGTTTAAAGTAAACAGAAAGAAAGAAAAGAAAAAGAACTTACATCAAAGATATCAGCATTTCTCCTCTCTCTGCATGTTTCCCCTGAATATGGAGTTGGCAAACTCTCAAATCACTTTATCATGTTTGAACTTGGAAAAATGTATGATAATACCAGCTGAGCTAATATTTAAAGAGCTCTTCACTTCAGAATTTTATTGTCTCTTTCTCAGTTCTTATAAAGTCTTCTGACAGGCATGGTGGTGAGGCTTGCAAATGGCTGAGGCCTCCCTGAACAGGGAGGCAAAATCACATTTGCACCTGAACCTGGATCAACTGTGTCTGAAACAGCCCCTTCAGGTTTTCTTGGAGATAAATTTATTGCAGTAGTCTCAAAGACTGCTTAGTAGCCAAGTCTCAAGCAGAGTACCATGTACTGCGGCTTTCCCTGCCAGCTCTGTCTCTGCAGGATTTTCTGGCGTCTGCAGGAATCTGGTGGTGCCTCTGGAGCTCTGGTCCCTGTGCTCAGGCACCGCTGGTCACAACCAGTGTCTGGCAATGATAAGATCCCTCTTGCACAGATAAAATTGTAAATTCAGAGAGCTTTATTTGTGTTTTTCCTCAGTGTTCTCCCTCACCCCAGTGGTTTGGGGATTTTTGTATGTATTGCCGTGGGAACTTCATCCTAGTTGCAGGTTTCTGACGGGCTCAAGGAAAGGTGGGAAGTGGCAGTTTGATGTTAAGTGGATGTGCAGAAGAGGGGTTATCGGCACATTAGTGACATTTTATTTTAAACTGTTATTTACAGCTTCCTCCTGGCCTCTTATGTAACTTGAATCGATACTAGGAAGAAATGGTGGAAAATAATAATTCTGAGGATCTTGGAGGTCCTTGGGGACCTTAGACATTTAAGGCTTGCTTAGAAAATGCTCTACAGCTTGCATTGTGTGGGTAGCAAGTGTTGTCCTGTGGTTTTGTTGGACTCTTACCTCCTTTTACCCTATTTGCCATCACACCAGACAATCAAATCAGGCTTTGGCAGGTGATCTCTAGAGGCATTTCTCCAAGATGTTGAAAGGTTAACATATCCTCAAAATCAAGTGGGCCAGAGAGATAAGGAGGTTTTGGCTTTCCTTCATGTATGGTCTGACTCTGGGAAGCGCTGGGTATTCTCTCCTTCAGCACCTCAAGTAATGAGCGCTTGGTGTGGCTTTAGGTTCCTTGACCCTTATCGGATCCAAGCCATCACGTTGGTATTGCCGGGTCTGAAGTCAATGTGTGCTTAAGGGTTAGCTCGGTCATCTGTAGGTGAGGTTCTCCTTGGAGCTATTCTGTACTTTAATCCCAACTTGTGGGAGGGAAACTGTGGCAACATTAGGTGTATAATTTCCTTCCTATTACACTATTTCTTCCCGTACAGGAGGTACCCAGTGTTTGTCATTTAGGAGTGTCATATCATTACATTGCATATTGCAGTGTAATGATGTGAAATGATTAAATGACAAAATGCCAGTTCACTGCCAAAAATCTTAAGTAGCATACTTTTATTTGCAGATGGGAAAGCTATTATTAATTTCTGTATGGGCTTTGCCAGATGAAATAACATAAGCAGACTGAAAAGGGAGGTGGGTTTAATCCTTTTTCTAATTCGAACATGAGTAGTAGGAGTGATGTCCACCTCTAGTCCTCACTTCACAGCATATGTCCAGTGCTATATTGCGATACATTGGCTTAATCTGCTGTCAAATAATGATAGCAAATATCAAAAGAAGAACAGGTTGGCATTATTTGACGGGGAAATACTCAGCTTTGAAGAATGCTGTGTTAAGCAGTGTAAGCTGTTTTGTTCAATATTGTTTTCTTAATATTCGTATAGTATGTGTCTTGCTAGATTAAAATAATCTAAGTATGGCACCAAAATTAAATGAGTGAGCCTCTCTTTTTGAAAAAGAATGATGGGACCAAAGACAGCATGGGTAAGTGGAGTGAGTGTCTAGAATTTGAAATTACTATATCCAAGGTGAAAACAAAATTTAGAGAGCTTAACGTGTTCAAGCCAGGAGGAACAGGAAACCTCCATCCTGGAGTGCTGAAATAACCATCACAGGAGGCTGCAAGTTGAGCAACAGGGATTCTGATTGAACAATTTTGGGGCTGCCAGGCTATATGTAGAGTCTAGCAAACACAATCCCATCTTTACAAAAGGGGAAAAACTGTTCTGGGCTCCATCTGCCTGTTAGTCTGACCTCAACAGCACATGGGTCCTTGGAATAAATAGTAAAGATGGAACAAAGAGACAGAGCTAAATGTAAACTGGAGAAGATGCAGTTGAGTTTACTAAAGGCAAACAAGGGGACTATCCAATGCCATTGCAGATCTCTCCAGAGACATCCTAAAATACTTGTTAGCACTGTTCTTAAAGCTGAAATCAAACATTAAGATGTGAAGAGCAGGCCAGCTCCTAGGTTGATTGGGGGGAAAGTCTGTTGTAATAGAAGAACTTTGTAAGACCAGGGCTGAGAGGGAATTTGACTGCTTTCTCAAAACAGAGGGTGAGTGAGCATAAGGGAGGTGGAAAAGTAAAAAAAAAAAAAAAAAAAAAAGTAAAAGGGTTGGCACAAAAGCAAATAACTCTATGCTAAAACTCTATGCTAAAATCCTTTTCAACTGCCATCAAGGAAAGAAGGCTCTGGAACAGCCATTGAATATTAGTGGAGGCCAGAACGTTTAATGACATTTCAGATGGAGAATAGGTGCATAAAAGGTTTAAGCAATGTGGCTGCCCTTCCTTGTCATTGTCTTCCTGCTCTTGAACCTGTATTCCTATTTAATGGTAGCTTAAACTTCCTACTCTGTTTCCTTGCACAAAGGTATTGTAAGGACTAGGATAGCCAGATCAGCCAAAGGTTCAAAGTGATTTTTTTTTTCCACTTCCAAAAAGTAAAAAAAAAAAAAAAGGCATCAAAAAGGGGAATTCTTATCTTGGAATGACAATATTCTTCCAGTATTACTCATGTAAATCTCTGTGGGGGAAAATATTTAATACTGTTGGGTGTAACAAAATGCTTGAAATAGAGTAAGTGAGAACTGCAACTGGTTTATTGGAAACTTCTGGTGGATCTCAAGAGGTCATCTATCTTGTTTTGTAGTGCAAAGATGGGTGAACCAGAAATATTCAGGCTCTCAGCTTTTTGGGGAACTATTTGGGTGTAATCTCTGGCTAATATTACTCTTATATTCTTCCAGGTTTAGTTTTGAGCTAAGAGTCCCTAGACTGAAGTATCAGTGGATGAGTGGCAAGAAATTCTGAATGAATGGTCACTGAAGGAGAAATATACTTCTGTCCTTGGGTTGTGCAAACCCATATTGTTTGCAAAGGAACATCTTAGACCAGTTTCTGTTCTGACTTTTGCCTGAGGGGAAGATTACTGGGAGATGCTTGGGTTAAAGCTGACACAATGACACTGTTTGCGTGCCTTGCAGCTACACATGTGTTTGTGCTTTGCTGGACTGGGGCCTTAGCCAAAGAGTCATGTATAGTGCTTTTCATGATATAGATAAGGTGATGCAGGCTCTTATAAATTAAAACTTAATAAACACAAAGCACTTCTGGCTGGTTCTACACTAAAATCTTGGTTGGTTTAATTATGTTTTGTAGTCTTATTTTGCTTTTGTTTTGTTAATGTAGTCTATACTCAAAGTAAAAGGGGGAAAATACAGGCAAATGGTTTATATTTATATTTTATTAGGTTTCCTTGACACATTGGAAGTAACTTGTCTGTTTATAAAAAGTAAGGTAACAGAAACCATCCCAAAATAATAATAATTTTATGGATGTATAAACAATAGTAGCATGTTTGCCAAGATGGCAAGTAACTGTTTGGACCTGTCTTTTTAGCCTGACTTTTTTTCTAAGAAGAGAAAACACAAGAGACAAGTTTCCACTTCTAGCATGCTGGCAGAAGTACAGAAACCCCATTCTTAATGTGATGGGACTCATAAATGGACAGCTATTCAACTAATAAAACTGTCAAAAGCACTCATTGTACATGCGGCTAAAAGGTTAGATGTTTGAAAGGCATTGCTGTGCTAAATATACTGCTTTATGTATGGACTGACTTCCCATTAATTTATTTACCTTATAGATGGATTACAGTGTGTATGATGGACTCAAAATTTTAGTGACCCTTCTCTAGGTTTGAGCATGAGAAAACAAGAAAAACCCTTAATGTTTGTTTTTAACAAATACTTTAATTACCTGAGACAGCAAATCTTGCTATTCTAAATTTTGTTGAGTCTCTCTTCCCATGGCTCCCCGGTGTAGAAAATATTCTCTGAAGCCCATCTTCAGTCCTAGAGCCTGATCTCACCAGTGTGATTGCAAAACATTACATCCCTCAAACTCAATGATTCACATTCATACCGAGGGACTGTGAACGGCATGTGAGGAACATTTATGCCACAATCTGGGACCGCAGGTGTAAGTTTCTAGGCATACTGGGGTGCAGCATGGTGAGGTCCACATGTCCACCCCATCCCAGGTACCCAGGGGCTGCAGCCTGTGCTTCTGCAACTGCTCTCTTGTTCAACCCAGTCTGTCATGCTGTGTAGGAGTGCTTTGATCTTTGATAGGAAAAAGCTGCTGCTAATTTCGGTGAAGTGATCTAGCACTGAGCTGAGGATATGTTCCTTGTCTGTTTTGGGATTTGCTTCTGATAAGTGCCTGCCTCTATCAGTTCACTTTCAATCATACAGGAATAGTAAGTGTTCAATAACTTAAAGAATCAAAGTATGAAGGATGGGAGAGAACCATTAATTTCTCTTGCCTCTTTGTGGTAGAAATGAATGACACTGACTTAAGGAAAATGGACCATATCTATCCCTGCCATAATTCTACTGGTTCTAGGGGCTATACAGCAGAAGCAAAGCAGTCTCCCTACCATTAAGGACTAAGCAGTAATAAATGGTTTAACCATAGTTAGCCTTGCTTTTCTTCCCAATACTGAAAAGTCGGCGTGACACATTTTACAGTCTATTTCACTGTAAAACTCACAAGGGCAAGAAATAAGCCTATTCCTACCGCCTTCTGTATGTTATGGCCAGTAGGCTGTTATGGTGAGAAGAAAAGCAAATTTAAAGAAAACAAATCTCTCTCCCAAACAGCCTAGCAAAATGGTATTTTATTCTGTACAATCCTACCCTTATTCAGCAAGACACCTGCAATGATTTTTGTCTATAGTTAAATGGAATCATTGCCACACAGCTGATTTCTCCTGCGATCAAAGCAAAAAGATATTTTATAGTAGAATAGTCTTGATTCTCATTTTCTTGGTTTTTAATATAATTCCAGGGTTGTTTTTGGTGACAAACGCATAAAGAAGAAGAAAATGTATTTTAAGAGAGGATTTGGTAACAGCCTAGTTAATTAACTGCATTATCTATGGTTTGGAAAAAGGTGACCTGTGTCATGCCTTTTTGCATACTCAATTTTGGCTGTAAAATAAGTGTAAAACTCATTTTACCTGGTGCTTATGTCACCTGAGCAATCACTCACTCATGGTATTTTCAAGTATTAGGTAAGTTGGTTTACAGGCAACGCTAAACAGCAGATTTGTACGTTTTGCCACTACTTAACGGCCTTAACATAGAATTAGATTTCAATGGATTTTTTTGGTACAGATGTGTCTGGCATATTCCAAGACAATATCTTGGAAAGATACTATACAGAAGGGCAATGTTCTTGCTTCTCTTCAACAGTGTGTTGCTCTTGAGTTAAGATTCAATTATTTCTGTAAGATATATACTTTCATTACCAATTAAGTGCAACTTTGAGCAGAAATTTTCTGCTAGCTGGCTGGTGGGAGTTCCTCTGTCCTTGGTCATCATCTCAGTATGGATCTCACAGTGGAGGAGGACGGAAGTCAGGGCTGTCTCATGGAACCAGCAGCGAGTCACTATTCTGTTTGCTTGGATGTTAGTGTGAGATGGGTCAGAAACCTATGCAAGCCATGAGCTCTGGAGCACATACGTGCTTCATGTCTGTTATTACACTTATGCCTCTTCCAACATATTTTGTGTTGGGCTGTTTAATAGTACTCTTTTCTAGTATTTTTAAATTATTAGTTCATCTTAGGAAAAGGTAACAAATGGGAGTATATTCTTCACAGAGCGAGAAGTGTTGAGGGGGAAAAAAAATTTTGTAGCAATACCCATGGGTGTGTGTACATATATATATATATAGTTACTGAGGTGTTGATCCATTTTTTAAAAACATACTTATTTATGGGGATCTGAAAGCTAGCATCCCTAAAAGTAATGTTTAAGTTAAAGTAATGCATTATATTTGAACACTGTATGTTTGACAATACATTTCATGCCTCATTTCCTGCCAGTTGTGAGCTCTAGTAAACACAAAGAGCAAATTCACATTTTTCATGTCAAAAAGCCCTATAGTTTGTTCCCTCTAGGATATCACTGGTTAAATAGATTTCTGGAAGGACATATTCTGTTCACACTATAATCTGTTGTGACACTAAATCTTAATCCGTCTTCAAATTTCCATTGTTTTTGTATGAAAAGATTATTTCTAAAATATTTTATATCTCACATTCATTTTCTTTGCTAAGAATTAATTGCATAAGCAGTGGGTATCTGACCACTATTAAGTCTTCTATCGTAACCCAAAATTAAGAATTTAATGTGGATTATTCATAACATCTATCCAGTTAATTCAAAGTAATTTTTCTTTGCGCTAGGCAGAGCTTACACTTTCTTGAAATGAGCTTACCTCCTCATGAGATCTTGAAAAGAAGTCAACCTGGGCTGTCCTAAAGGCTTTGGAACACCTGTGTCACTACTCTGCTGCAGAGCTTGAAGGTTTTTACTGTTTTATGTCATCCATAGGTTTGATCTTGCTCTTTCGTAGCCGCATGTGGCTTATGTGGCTGTGTAAAGGAGGAAAATGAGCAACAGAGCTATTTGGCCTTGTGAATGGCAAATGGATGTGTGGCTCTGCTACTAATATAAGTGGGTAGAAAATCCTGTTCTTGTAGCATTTTATACAAGTGAGTTACTATGGAAGTCTGGAAGAGTGGAGAATAAGACCTCATATTTCAGGGCTCCATCTTGTTGTTTTAAATTAGTTCAGCAAGGAGCTGCCTGAAGTTCTCTGGCAGGCACAATAAGCTTCTGTGAGAAAGACCTATGATGCTGGAATAGCTGGGTTTATTTCATGATTGCTTCTTATTATCACAGCATCAGGTTGGCGGGGACCTCAGGAGGTGTCATCCAACCTCCTGCTCAAAGCAGGGAGAAGCACTGAGTTCAGATCAGGGTGCTGAGGGCTCCTCTCAGTTGGGTCTCAAAAACCTCCAGGGATGGAGATGCCGTGACCTCTCTGAACAGCCTATTACAGTGCTTAATTTATCCTCACAGAACAAAAAAAAAAGTTTTCCTTGTACCCCTGAAGAAAATCCTCTATTTCAGTGTGTTCTTGTTCTCTTGTCCACCTTGGCAAAGAGCCTGGGTTCATCTTTTCCGCAACCTCTTCTTTGGATACTGGAGGGGTGCTTTTATATCAAGAGATATCAATACCAGCGTGAGATAAGGTGAGAGAAATTCACCTGACAATTCCAAACAACTGCAGTAGGTGTGGGGAAACAGTGAGATGAGCAGGCATGTTTGAAGGATGGATTGGCGGATCCTGAATATAGCTAGGACTGGATCTAATGTTTGTCTTGGAGTAGTAGTTGGCTACAGTAGTTGGTAATTGGTCCTAAGAAGGACCTGGACCAGTTGGAGAAGGTCCAGAGGAGGGCCACGAAGATGATAAAAGGGCTGGAGCACCTCTCTTATGAGGACAGGCTGAGAGAGTTGGGGCTGTTCAGCCTGGAGAAGAGGAGGCTCTGGGGAGACCTGATAGCGGTCTTCCAGTACTTCAAGGGGGCCTACAAGAACGATAGGGAAAGGCTGTTTAGTAGGGCCTGTTGCAATAAGACAAGGAGTAACGGTTTTAAAATAGTGGGGGGTAGATTTAGGTTGGAAATTAGGAAAAAAATTTTTATGATGTGAGTTATAGAACACTGGAACAGGTTGCCCAGAAAGGTGGTGGAGGCCCCATCCCTGGAAACGTTCAAGGCCAGGCTGGATGTGTGTCGTAGTTCAGCCCCAACGGGGACCAGACTACGCAGTCTCTCTCTCACTCCCCCCACTCTCCGAGAGAATGGGAGGAGATTTGACAAACAAAAGAAAACCAGGAAAAAAAAAAACCAAACACGCGGGTTGAGATTGAACAAAAAGTAAATTTAACAGTAATGACAGAAGAAAACAAGAGAGTGATGGAACACAAATACAGTATAATAGCTCACAACAGATCTCCACATCCAGTCTCTTCCAAGTAGCAGAGCCTCCCTTCAGCACCCTCCTCACTTATATACTGAGCATGATGTCAGATGGGATGGAATAGCCCTTTGGCTAATTTGGGTAAATTAACCCCAGCTGTTAGCTAATTAGTTAACTATCCCAGCCATAGGGGCTACCAGCTTCAGTTCTCCACCCAGCTCAGGTAAATATTAACTCTATCCTGGCCAGAACCAGGACAATGTGGCTCTGAGCAACCTGATCTAGTTGGGGATGTCCCTGCTCCTTGCAGGGGGGTTGGACTAGATGACCTTTGAAGGTCCCTTCCAACCCAAACCATTCTGTGATTCTACTGAGAAGTGCTATCTGCAACAAGAAGTGATCATGGTTAGCTTAAGAAGGTATCACAAACTCATTCAAATTATTTAATGTGTACACAGTTCAAAACTAAGTGAGAATTAAGTTTATTGGCAAAACAGCAGTATTAGTTTAAATGTTGGATCTCTAATGTTTTTGAAGTATGCCTTCAGACTGTTTTTTCATGGGCCTTGGAAAGCCTTTAACAAATCAGTTTGAAGTAGGCTGCAAAGAATGGCCACGTTCTCTTGCAGAAATGAAATAACTGTATCTGTGTGCAGGACAGAAACCTTTGCTTAAAGCACATTGCTGGGTTTTTTTGGTTTGTTTTTTTTTTTTTCTTTTAAACATAAATGCAAGCTAGGATAAAGCACATAGCTAAGCAGAAAAGGACCTCTTGGAGTCAGATATTTGTGAATAAAGTGTCGGCTGTAGAAAGGTAATACAAATGATATACAGTCACTTTGTAGTCGTTGGCTCTTTAATTGAGCAGACTGATGTGCTGCTAGCATAATGGATCTTTGGAGCAGACTGGGAATGAGGTGCTGTTATTTTGTTTCTCAAAGCCACACGTTTGAAGTGCAGGTGAATACAAACCATTTAAGAAATAATTGGTCTGACCTAGCATTGGAGTAGCCATTTTGGCAGCATTAAAAGAGGTGTTACTCGGGTGACAGAAGACAATGAGACAGAGATATATAACACAATACTTGCTCAGTCTAAAAAAAAAAAAAGTCAGCCTAATGAAAAGAGGAAGAAAAAAAAAAAAACGCTACAAAAGAAGTCCTGTCCTTTTTGGTTCTACTTTTACCACCTCTGCAGATTCTTCTCTGTTATTAGCCAAATTTCAATACCTTTCCATCTTTCCTGATCGTTCTTTAAAAACAGTCCCCTCCGATTCGTTTTTCCTTTCTGTCCCTGCTAGTAAAATCCTTGTCTGTAACCCAGGCAGCTCAAACTTGGATCACTGTGGCTTCCCAGTTCCCCATGATTCAGTTCCCTTCTCTTCAAGTCCACCTGTAAGAATACAACTGATTTCATTTCATGTTTTAGCTATTCTGTGACACCCTTTCCTTCAGCAAAACTGCCAGTGTTTACATTAAATGCTATAATACTATTTTCCCCACTTTAAAAAAATTATATTGTAGTTTTCCTGAGGAAAAAGGAGTTTCTGAAGAGCCGACAGTTGCTATTAACGCTTTAAGATCAAAAGGTCAGATCCAAGTGAATAAAGCTGATGGAACAAAGTTCATCTATAGAAGTTGAGAACTTAGCTCTAGATACTTCTATATGGACTTTGAAAGATATTGCAGTACTATTTTTATTTTTTTTTAATGTGTCCTCCTGTTCTGTTGTGCATGCAAGCAGTTTTGGGTAGGCTAAAGGCTTCTGTCACTGGTCAAAGTGGCATGGTGGTTTAAAGAAAGAAGAAATGAAAAGTTCAGTTTCTCAAAACCTAGTGAGAATGAGACTTATTGGAAAGGATGTAGATCTTGGAGACTCTTAAGTCAGGTGCATTTATGAAGAACAAGGTTGGTAGAAAAAAGGTCCAACATGTAAATGTGTGAATAATATACATATTTGTCACAGCGGGGATCACTGGCTCAACAACAGAAACAGTCACATGAAGCAGTGTAAATGTTCCTGGTTGCTCCTTATCAGAAAATATAATTTTAGAAATCTGACACCAATGCAGGCAGTGCAGTGACTGCGGGAAGGGAGTTCACTTTTAGACAAGATGCAATCAAAGCAGGTGCAGTTATGAAGTGGCTCGTGCTGATAATTTTATCTGTGGAATCTTCTGCCTGTAGATGTGGAAATCCTTAAGAAGAGGCAATCGATTGTCTTAGAATTCATTTAGAAAGACTATGTAATAGTTCTACTTAGAGAAATGATTGAGTGGCTCAGGTTGATATACCTAGGACCTCAGGGTTACAGATGCTCAGACTCATGTGTAGTGATTGCTTTGTCTAGTCATTAATGCTCTGAACTCATTCCATTAGGTACAAAGTTGACTTATCAATTCTACTTGGTTCCCCCCCCACCCCGATGACACTTTAAAACAAAATGGCATTCAAGATGTTTGTCTTCTGCATTATATATTCATATGGCATTTTCTGTGAAGCTTAGTGGCTAAAGCTACTTCAGTGTGACCAAATTAATCCCTTCTGCAAGATCTCCGTGAATGATAAGGGTCCTTAAGATGTGAGCTTTGAGAGGAATGATCTAATAGGATGTTTCAGGGCTTTTTACTTGTTTACCTGTTTTGCTGTCTTACTGAAAGTATGCTTATGAGTGAGACAAAAGTGGAGTATGACCTCTAAGAATATGACAGTGAAACTTTACAGAGTCAATGTAGATTACTCCGCTGCTTGAAAAACTTGAAGTCAATCCTTGGGAGCTGATGTACAGGCAAGTGGATTCTTGACCATAGCCAAGCACGTTCTCAGGAGAGTGTCCACTGATGTCAATGTATTTGGGATCAGACTCATCCATGGTTTCTGCATACATGGAAATAGGTGCATTTGACTATTTACTAGGTGACTACTAGGTGACTTGGTTGCACAGCTGCTCTTGGATTGCCTGGTCATGGGACAGACATGATGAGCACAGAAGGTGCTGGATGGTCAAACATGACTGTGGCATATCAAAAGATTTGCTGCTACAAGGTGTGTGTATAGGGAAACCCTTTTTTCTTTTTTTTTTTTTTTTTCTCCCTCCCTAAAGAACTGTACTTGCTACACAGGAGCATTAGTTAGTCCCATTTACTCTGTTCTTGATCCTGTTAAAGGGTGCTTTGAATAGCAAGCTGTCATTATTCGGATTCTTTCAATGTTTTATATTAATCTAAAAGCAGCACCAAGATGTGGGATTTGAAATCCTTTCACTCACACTTTTAGGATGCTGTAATAAAGAGTCTCTTCATAACATGTTCAAGGTCTATTAAATAAATGCACTGAAGAATTCCTGTTCCTTCTGAAATAGGCTTGTCAAGCTAATCTAATTTCAGTGT
This sequence comes from Chlamydotis macqueenii, assembly GCF_036417535.1. Lineage (NCBI taxonomy): Eukaryota > Metazoa > Chordata > Aves > Otidiformes > Otididae > Chlamydotis > Chlamydotis macqueenii. Next base: position 9,117,208 of record NC_141571.1, on the reverse strand, counting down.
CTGCACATGGAAGGCATGCTATTTTCTCCTTTCAGTGATTTAAAAAATTAATAATTAACGTTTCCTATTTTTGCTTAATAATCAGTGCAAATTACTACACTTTTCTTCCTTTGTGTTTTATAATATTATGGTAATTATTGCTATGTGTACCTGTATGCATGACACACTGAAAACATTTTTATCAAATCATTTGAAGAAATTGCTGAGCCAGTATAACTTCAAGTTAGAGAACTTTGTAGGCCAAATTTATTAATAAATCTTGCATGATGCTTGTTGCAAGGATGGCAGCCTGTCAGTGGCTTAATCATAGAGAATAATACTGATATCTCTATTGTACTGTGAAAAATGATTGATTGTGACTGCAGGAAGTGTGAGCTTGCTAATTTCTGAAATATGCTTCCTTCCTGTGTTTTTGAAAAGGAATGGTGCTTGTTTACAGCCTGCTCCTGTAAGGCTTGGGCTGCTGTTTGTGAAGGCACTCAGCTTCTCTTGGGAAGGCTCAGCAATGTCCAAGATTGGCCTTCCTATGTAGGTGTGATAACCAAAGGTGAATATTTGTCTGAGGTGGGAAGTTTGCTTTAGGCTTTTTGTTTTTAACTTGCTCACCTCTGTGGAAATATAGCATTGAAGATGTTGCCCTACCCCGTAAGAGAATGTTTATGGATGGATGCTTTGCTTTCCCTTTTCTCCGAATTCTGAGTTTGTGATACATGTACCTCTTCAAAACAAATAAATTCTGCCTCTTAAGGAAATGAACCACGATATTTTCTAAATTCCTGTGGAAGGTAGGCCAGTTATGTAAGATAGCAGACTCGAGTATTCATTGCTGAGGGTTTTCACTCCTGCTTTTATTCTGAGAGGAGCTGTCAATGATGAAGGGATTGATTAACGGACTGAGAAGTTTCCTCCTCCTGTACAAAACCTGGTGGAATTTGTGCTCATACTTTAGCCTTTGCTTTGGAGTACAGAGCAGGGCCGCCATGGTGCAGAATGCTACAGTGGCCTTTTTCCCCACTTAAATTGTGATTAAACTCTTGGTACATCCACCTTGGGCTCCCTCTAAACACTGGTTGTTCTGGTCTCTGGGTGCTGCCATGGGTGGATGGGAGCAGGGCTCTGTGGCAGCACCGGGGTCGGTTCTATCGAGCCTGCGAAGGAGCTTTGGCGCAGATGAATCCTTCATCCCCTGCATAGTAGTGCTACTCCACATTTGCGTACAGGCTGTGTTAATGATGCTTACGTGACTGCTGCTTCCCTAGGAGCTCTGCTCTGGGGACTGGCACTCTGAGGAGGGCTCCGTGGTGAAGTTGCAGGGCTTCTTGGTGGCTCAGGGAGTGGTGCTACAGCCAGGGCTTTGGGTATCTAGATCACGGGGCGTGCTTTGAGAAGCCCGGGCTGCTAGGGGCAGATGGCGTGCACCTAACCAAGAGGGGGAAGAGTGTGCTTGGACAAAGACTTGCCAGGCTCGTCTGGAGGGCTTTAAACTAGTGTTGCTGGGGGAGGGGGAGGACAGTTCAGCCCACTGCTGTCAGCATGGCGCCAGTGCCAGCACCGAGGGTCCAGAAGCTGAGGAGGGATCACAGATAAGCGCAAATAAACCTAAACTGCGGTGCAATAGCACCCCTGTATCTCCAGCCAGCAAGTCAGCTTTGTCGGGGGCCCAGCTGAAGTGTCTCTATACCAATGCACGCAGCATGGGGAATAAACAGGAAGAGCTGGAGATGCTTGCACACAAGCAGGGCTACGACCTCATTGGCATCACGGAGACGTGGTGGGATGACTCATACGACTGGAGCGTCAACATGGAGGGGTACAGGCTTTTTAGAAAAGACAGCCAGGGGAGACGAGGAGGGGGTGTCGCTCTCTACGTCAGCAACCGGCTGGAGTGTGTGGAGCTCCGCCTGGGGATGGAGGAGGAGCTGACAGAGAGCTTATGGGTCAAGATTAGAGGATGGGGACGGACAGGGGACGTCACGGTAGGGGTCTGTTACAGGCCGCCTGGCCAGGAGGATAGAGCGGACGAAGTGCTCTATAGGCAGATAGGAGCAGCCTCACGGTCACAGGCCCTGGTCCTCATGGGGGACTTCAACCACCCTGACATCTGTTGGAGAGAGAACACGGCAGGGCACAGGCAGTCCAGGAGGTTCCTGGAATGCGTGGATGACAACTTCCTCCTGCAGGCGATAGAGGAGCCGACAAGGAGGGGTGCCATGCTCGACCTTGTGCTCACCAACAGGGAGGGACTGGTCGGGGATGTGAAACTAAAGGACAGCCTTGGCTGCAGCGACCATGACATGGTGGAGTTCAAGATCCACGGGGCAGCAAGGAAAATACACGGCAAGCTCTCTGCCCTAGACTTCAGGAAGGCAGACTTTGGCCTCTTCAGGGACCTGATGGGCCAAGTGCCATGGGAGGCGGCCCTGGAGGGAAGAGGGGCCCAGGAAAGTTGGTCCATATTCAAGGAGCACCTCCTCCAAGCTCAGCAGAGGTGCATCCTGATGAAAAACAAGTCGGACAAAAAGGCCAGGAGGCCGGCGTGGATGAGCAAGGAGCTCCTGGACCAACTGAAAGTGAAAAAGGAAGCCTATAGAGGGTGGAAGTGGGGACAGGTAGCCTGGGAGGACTACAAAGAGGCTGCGCGAGTGGCCAGGGATAAGGTAAGGAAGGCCAAAGCCCTGGCAGAACTGAATCTGGCCAGGGATATAAAATGTAACAGGAAGAGCTTTTATAGGTACGTAGGGGACAAAAGAAAGTCCAGGGTAAATGTAGGCCCCCTCCAGAAGGGAACTGGTGTCCTGGTTACCCAGGACATGGAGAAGGCTGAGGTTCTCAATGACTTTTTTGCCTCAGTCTTCACCGACAAGAGTTCCTGTCCCACCGCCCAAGCTGTAGAAGGTGCAAGCAGGGACTGCGAGAATGAAGAACTGCCCATTGTACTCGAAGAGCAGGTTCGGGATCATTTAAGGAACCTGAAGGTGCACAAGTCCATGGGTCCTGATGAGATCCATCCGCGGGTCCTGAGGGAACTGGCGGATGAAGTTGTCAAGCCACTGGCCATCATATTTGAGAAGTCGTGGCGGTCTGGTGAGGTCCCCGATGACTGGAAGAGGGGGAACATAACCCCAATTTTTAAAAAGGGGAATAAGGAAGACCCAGGTAACTACAGGCCGGTCAGCCTCACCTCTGTGCCTGGCAAGGTCATGGAGCAGATTCTCCTGGAAACCATGCTAAGGCACATGGAGAGCAAGGAGGTGGTTGGTGACAGCCAACATGGCTTCACCAAGGGAAGATCGTGCCTGACCAATTTGGTGGCCTTCTATGACGGGGTGACAGCATCGGTGGACAAGGGATGAGCAACTGACATCATCTACCTGGACTTGTGCAAAGCTTTTGACGCTGTCCCGCACGACATCCTTCTCTCTAAACTAGAGAGACATGGGTTTGATGGACGGACCACTCGGTGGATAAGGAGTTGGCTGGATGGCCGCACTCAGAGAGTGGTGGTCAATGGCTCAATGTCCATGTGGAGACCGGTCATGAGTGGCGTCCCTCAAGGGTCCGTGCTGGGCCCGGCCCTGTTCAACATCTTTGTCAGCGACACGGACAGTGGGATAGAGTGCACCCTCAGCAAGTTCGCCGACGACACCAAGCTGTGTGGTCCCGTCGACACGCTGGAAGGGAGGGATGCCATCCAGAGGGACCTTGACAGGCTGGAGAGGTGGGCCCGTGCCAACCTCATGAAGTTCAACCAGGCCAAGTGCAAGGTCCTGCATCTGGGTCGTGGCAATTCCAGGCACAAATACAGGCTGGGCGGGGAATGGATTGAGAGCAGCCCTGAGGAGAAGGACTTGGGAGTGCTGGTGGACGAGAAGCTTAATGTGAGCTGGCAATGCGCCCTTGCAGCCAAGAAGGCCAACCGCATCCTGGGCTGCATCAAGAGGAGCGTGGCCAGCAGGTCGAGGGAGGTGATTCTCCCCCTCTACTCTGCCCTGGTGAGACCCCACCTGGAGTACTGTGTCCAGCTCTGGAGCCCCCAGCACAAGAAGGACATGGACCAGTTGGAGAAGGTCCAGAGGAGGGCCACGAAGATGATAAAAGGGCTGGAGCACCTCTCTTATGAGGACAGGCTGAGAGAGTTGGGGCTGTTCAGCCTGGAGAAGAGGAGGCTCTGGGGAGACCTGATAGCGGTCTTCCAGTACCTCAAGGGGGCCTACAAGAAAGATGGGGAGAGGCTGTTCAGTAGGGCCTGTTGTGATAGGATGAGAGGTAATGGTTTTAAAATAGAGGGGGGTAGATTTAGATTGGAAATTAGGAAAAAATTTTTTACGATGCGAGTTATAGAACACTGGAACAGGTTGCCCAGAAAGGTGGTGGAGGCCCCATCCCTGGAAACGTTCAAGGCCAGGCTGGATGAGGCTCTGAGCAACCTGACCTAGTCAGGAATGTCCCTGCTCCTTGCAGGGGGGTTGGACTAGATGACCTTTGAAGGTCCCTTCCAACCCTAACCATTCTATGATTCTATGGTGGTAGTAGAGGAAGCCACTTCATCTTCTGAATTTCAGATGTTGCTGGTGGGATGAGGCAGCCAGGCAAGACTAAAATGTTACACACTTTGGGAAGGGGACTTTCCCTTAATACAGTTGACCAATGCCTGATATTCAAGATTACTTAAAAACACTAATAATGTACTAAAAGCAATGACTAAATACAGTCTTTAAGCTCACTTTGCATTCCGCCCCCTCCCCCGCCCCGAACTTGTAAATCTTCAAAAACTTTCTCTTCGTGATTACAGTCAGACTATGAAGTCCTAAAGCTGGCTGCTGATATTAAACATTATATCTTCTCTCTTTTTTTAAAATTGACCTGTGCATTTCTGTAAACTGTGCAGTCAGGGAAGCCTCTGCAGAGAAAATGTATCAACTGGGGTTGGTCAATTTGTGGTTATTGAGTGACTCTGTAATTACTGTTTAAAAACTATTAACAAAATCCACAGGAGAACTAAGTCTAACAGCAGCTCTGGGAAGAAAAGGTTGTGCTGGGGGAAGAATGGGTCTGAGTATGCAGACTTAAAGTTTAGTGATGTGTACTAAAATCAGTACCAGTGGTAGACTGAGGATATGGTACAGCTGCCCTTTTAAATAACTTCCTGTGAAAACTGGGCCTAATTTAAATTCCTGGAGAGGAGTGGTAAGAATTTAGAGAGAATTTAGCTCATGCAGACTATTTTTCACAGTTTGAAATTAATATTTGTTTGTTTTAGCCTTGTTGATGTCTTGACCAATTGCTACTTTGGTACAGACCTTCTTGAAAGAAAAAAATTAATTATCAGAGAAGATGAGTGGTGACTGAAATAAATCAGTGCCTGCCTCTGAAATCTGATCTGCATGGATCTTTTTATGAGACCCTGCCATTCAAGATGCTATAGTTTATTCATGAAAATAGTCATTCTAAGTATGTATATCTAGGATGTATTGCCCTACAAAGCTAATCAAAATATTTACAGGGTTTGAAGTGTGTTAGTGGAGTGAAACTTAGCCTGGATATTTAGGGAAATTTACTGGAGAAAATTCTTGAAAAAGTGTGGGTTCCTATGAGTAAACTTAGTTCATACCTTAGTGTTTTTCTTGCATATTCCTGTATGACAGCTGCATATAAGTGAAAATGTAACAGCACTAAACTATTTCTTTTCCTATTAAAAAAAAACCTCAAAAAAAAAAACAAAACAAAAAACCCCAAACCAAACAGTTTTGCTTTAGATGATTATATTCTCGAAGTGTTTCTCAGCCTTTGTTTTACTCAGAGTCTGAAGTTAATGTTAAGGTAACTGGTGTGTTTTCATAGCAACAGTGTAGTTGGCATGAAAAAAACCTGCTACTGGATACCGGATTAGAATACTTTCTATAAAGGACAGAAACTTCAAAGGAGTTTTTGTAGTAAATGTTGAGACAAAAATGTTTCTGCTTCAATGGTTTAGTCTTCTGTAGGAATAGCATTCAGTACAGCAACTCCACAAATACCCTCTTTTTCTAGGAAGTTTGGTTGATCACCCTGCTTCCCCTTTCTGATGCTCAGAAGAAAACAAGGAAGGATAGGGAGTGGAAGAGGGGATTTTTTTTTTCTTTCCCTAAAAACACTGGGTCTTAGCTAGAATTCTGGCTTCTTTCATCAGCAGCAAGTGCTTGTCTACTAGACTTGCGCTCCCTCCCAGGGCACGGTGATGCGACAGGTATGACATACTCCATTGGTCTGGACGTACATTTGTATGCATGTACAACTCATTAAAACTCTTCAGCAGAATTAAGTATTTGTATTGTCACAGTGTCTAGGAGCACAGATGGTCTTGCTATTAAAGCTCAAGACTGAGGGCCAGGTGATCTCAGTACTATTTCCAAGCTCTCTCACAAACTTGACATGTGGCTCTGGGCAAATCAGTTGAACGCTCTGTGCTTCTGTTTTCCCACTGGTACAGTAGGTACAGTGATTAACTGCCTGATACATACGGTATTTTGTGACTTAGTGCCTTACGAAGTACTTGGACATCTTCAGTTGCAAGCTGATACAGGAGTACTGAGCGTTGTTGACATAGTATAAAGACTAGGAAGAGAAATTTCCCTATAGTCTTTTTCTCAAATCTGACACTTCTTCACTTATGGCAGAATCTCCAAAGTGGCAGCTGTCTCAAATTAGAGAAAAAGCAGCAAGTAGGAAAATAATCTATAGGTAAGATGTCTAAGGTAGTCAGTATTTAACTCTGCTCCCATAATATCAGGAAGAAGCTTCCCTTGAAAGTGGTCCAAATGTTTTGAGTTAACCATAAAATAATACACTTAAAAAATAAAATACTGCATATAGTATCTGGGTTGAATATACTACATAACTTTGATAAAATTCTGTTCATTATTTTTAAAGAGTACCTGTATGTGTAGCATAGGCTGGGGCTGCTTTGGCAGAGGCCTGTTACAGTGTGGTGCAGTGTTGTGGTGCAAAGGTGTTTACAGTCAACCACTGGTAAATTTAAGCTGTTTAAACTTGAATCTCAGAACTTTTTAGACATGCACCTCTGCCTGTTTTATGTGTCCAGTTACTCATTTTCTGGTGGTTGTGTGTGAACATTCACATATAAAGATGAATTTTTTTCATTTTAAAAAGCAGAGTTCATATATGCTCCATAAATGAGCACTTAGACACCAAAACCGCATAGCGGTGCCAGACCTCCTCCCTCTGAAAAATCCAGCCTTTAGCACAAACATCGGATTTGCAAATCAGATGCAAGATAGGTTCTTATTAAATAGTTAAATATCAAGATTTGAATTTTCATAAAAGGGCAATTTCAAACTTCATTTGTGTGTGTAATTATTGTACTTGCGAGAGCAGCCCTGCTAAACGTGTACAGAAATGTCATGTCGGGTTTCAAATCGGTCACTGATACGCTCCCTTCCCACACCTGGGTCTGTGGTCTCTGCACAGAGACAGAGCTGAGGGAATATGTAAAATGGGCACAAAAAATCTGGCAGAAAAAGTTTTCTTTCTTGGTGAAAAGAGCAGCAAAGCTTTGGGTACACATCGGCATGTTCTCAAGATGGAGTTGCAGCTCTGGGGTCTAAACAAACTGAATCAGTTATTTTAAAATAACAGTACACACTAAATCTTGGAAATTCAAATACATAATTTTTCCAAGGCTAAAGATTTGGCAAGTGCACTCTTGTAAGCCTGTTGTCACTTCCACTTTCAAGAAGGTTTAGAGATATTTCTTTTATTCATGCTGGGATTTTTTTATCATCCAAAAGCTGTGAAATACTTGAAATCTCAGGCCGCTGCTATCAGATAACACGCTTAAAGACTCTGCATTAAAGAATCTCCCGCATACTCATTCTCAGACTTGAGATGGACATCACTAAAGCACTCTTTGGTCACACTGGATTGGGCTGTGCAGACTGACCTGAAAATATTTATCCTGCACTGTGAGAAGTTAGAGGAAATACATTTGGTGGTAGAATACATTGCCAATAGGATGCAACTGAGGTCAGCAGCAAAATTCAAACAGGATTTTTGTGATTGTGTGTAAATCACAAATACTGTAGAGTTAATGGAGTTGATTTAACAAACAGAATATGGGAAGAAGGGGGGAGGGAAGTTAATCTTTAAGGCTAAATATACCTTTTTTTTAAAATTCAGGGTGACATCTTGTGGGCAGGGAGGCATAAATTATTTGTAAATTTGGGTGTTTTTCACCTTACTTTGGTTGCTTGCAGGAAAGGAATTCAGGACTGTACAGCCTGTGGATCAGAGCCAGTACAGCAACTCTTGTGTCTCTAAATATGATATTATTCTGTGATTAAGATTAATCTTGCTTGTATTTGAATGACCTCTTCAAAGGGAGAGGGTTTGGTGATGGTACTTCTGTGGGGAAGGAAGTGAGATCTTTTGTGAGGTGGCGGTGTGGGTGGAAGGACAGCAGGTATTGGTCTCCTGCAAAAAGCAAGGTAAAATACCAGGCTGAACAAAAGTAGTGGCAGAAGGCAGGATACGGAACATGCTGACAGATATCGGTCAAGAGTCGGAACCCAAGGCTAGGACTTGAATAGACTCAGGAGAAGCAGGCAGGAGGCCAGGCAATGAATAAAAATTAGCATGCCCCATACTGCTCTCCATATTGTTGCTTGCCTGGCTACTCCCCCTTCCACCTCCTCTGCTGTATTTTCTTTAACGTACCAGTGGTCAAAGCAAATAATGATATTATGTTTGTAAGGGAGGCCCTTGAAAGCTATTCTGAGACTAGAGTCCAGAAAAATGTAATCTCTATTTGATGCTTTGTTTAGTGGGGATTCAAATCCCAACTTAATTTAATCTTCTGATTTATCCTGCAGGTACTGCCTGATTATATTCCAGTGCCACCAGTAATAGAAATGCAGGGATTTTTTTTAATTTTTATTTATTTATTTTTCCTTTTAGCACTCTGAGAACAAAAAAGGCTTAGCAAAAGTCATTATTTCTATTAATCTCTGCAATGCATCATGAGTTAATAACTGCATATCTGAGCACGTTCCCCATTGCTTCCTATTAATAACGGGGTTACACAAATTTTGGTTCCGCACTTCAGCTGAAGCAGCACAGCATGTGTAGCTGAATAGGTCTGAAAACTTGCTCTGGTTGCTGTGAGCGGTCAAACTGCCACCACTGCTGCAAGATGGCCAGGGTTTCACCGGGAAGGATCGGGGCTGGCCAGGTGCAAGCAGGAAGGTGACAGAGTGCATAGGACTTAGACCGGTTCCTGCACAGGGTCCTGTGAGACCCGGGACAAGTTACTTACAGCTGGATTTCTGAGGCTCTTTTTAAAGTGTACTTAAAGTGATTGTTAGTATCATTAAAATGCATGAGGACACCAAGGAAAAAAAAAAAATCAAAAGGTGCAGATTGGAAAGGCAAAATAGAAGCAAATGTGCTGTGATTTCAATGGTCCCCTTCACTGAAATAGCTGGGCACCTCATGCATTCATGTGTTGAAATGAATGGGAATTCACTTACATATCTTTAAATAGCCTGGCAGCCGGCTTCTCTGTGCCTCAGCTTCCTACATGTGAGATAGGGAGACAGCGTTTCTCTATCCTGGAGACCTTGCAGAATGAGTCCAGTAAAATCAGAAGATAATCAGACACCAGTTATTGTTGCTGTAAAAGTAACTAGTGGCATACCAAATACTGTGGGTGTTGTCTTGCCTTTCTGTTCCAAGGCTGCTGCCTTCCATGTGCATTTTCTCTTTTGCCTTGTGTTCCCTATCTGGACCTTTAAAGTATTAAACACTCTTATTTAATTTTTCCTTTTACTTTCCCCAACAAGATACAGTTCATTCATATCCTTCAAAAAGTCACTAAAATTAAATTTTTAAAAATCATATTAAATCTTTAATATTCTTCTATAGATGATAATATGCCCAAGCAGACAAGGACGGCGTGCAAATCTAGTGGCATGCCTGACAAACATAATGCATTTATATTAAATCTATTGTACAGTAAGAATTTCAAGGCAGCAGTGATCAGAGGAAACCATGCAATTGGATTAATAGATAACTTAGGCTGTAATCCAACAAAGCAGTTAAGCATATGCTTAATTTTAAGTGTGCGCAGTATTGCTTGATGTTAGTTGAGGCAAAAAAAAGCTTAAAACTAGGCACATGCTTAAATGTGTTTTGCTGGCTTGCTGACTTAGCCAATGATCTGAACAAATAAGGTTTTTACAGCTGGAAAATACATGGAGCAAAGTGTCTGTTTTTCCTGTAATCATTAAAACAGCAATCCAGCTCAAGTTTCAAAGCATAACATTTTTATAGGGGGGTTAAAACATAGTGCTCACTAACTGCAGAGGTAAACAGCTTACAAATTATTTATTTTACCTGCATTCCTGGTTAAACTGAGTTCAAAATAATTAGATAACCCTGTAAAACCTGTGACTGGTGCTGTTAATTCCACATAAAGATTTTTCTCATGCAGTACCTAATAAATGGCGTTATCTTTTAACAAAGGCTTTAAGGGGATTAATATGCTGTACAAAAGATGCACTCAGATTCAGTTAAGATGTTTGCTCCAGATTGGAGCTAGATCTAAAAGAAAAAAAGAAAACTTAGCTTCCTGAATGACCTTAGATTGTCACCTAGACTTCTCTGTACCAGCTCGACCAGTTAACTTGCTTCTGATGCTTTACAGTATTTGTGGACTTAATTGAGGGACATAACCAAACAAATTTATCATTGCAGCCCATAAAAACGACAGAATTCATATGGTAGCATTCTTCATTCTCTCCAATTTGTTTCCCTGAAATCCCTGCAGCAATTTATTTGCTGAATATGCGAGTTTTCCTCCTTATGAAAATTACAAATTGTTGTCAAGGTTAACGAGTTAATATTCTCATTCAATATTTATTTTATATGGAGGAAGGGGGAAAGGAAGAAGCGCGACTGTTCTTACACTTTCTTCCATGGCAAAGTCTGGTTTCTTAATCAATATGACAAGGACACTGTCCTTTGGATAATACCCTGAATCATCGGGACTAAAAAATGAGCTTTATTAATCAACAGCCCCTGATTAATTATTATAAAGTGATGCTCATACATTTCTGTACACTTTAATAATTCCTGCAGAAGGCTAACAATGTCCCCAGTGATTTGAAGGCTTTGGGGTTTGAATTTTTCTAAGCAATGTCACAATAAATAGTCCAAGGGTACTACTGCTCGCTCACTAATCCAGTCTGTTTCAATCCAGCAAATGAGTAAAACCTTCTTTTTCCTATTTCCCATCTATAATTCATCATTTGCATACAAAGTAAGAAGCAAGAATCGGCAGTCTCATCAGTTTTCAAAATATCAAGGGACAACCAGGGTGATTTATAGCAGGCTACATTATCTAGATCATATAACCAGAATATTTCTGTAAAAACAGACCTATGTAGTTTCTCGATAAGTGTCTGTCTAGCAGATAAATGTGATGAAGGTCAGCGGTCTGGAGAACTTAGTGCAGACCTGAGTAGCCTTTAGGTCTGTCTTTGTGAAGAAATATCCAACCCCAAAACATCTAGCAAGCGTCATTTTCAAATAGCAGTTTAAAGTACTAACAATACCTATATTTAAGGCTCTTCTGGCCATCAAAGAATATAGCCAGTGTGTTTGCTTGCTACCAATGAGCTGAAAACTGTTCCCTGTGTCTTATGCTTTCAATGCACCTTTGAAGATATAACCTTGCCGAAAGGAACAGATGCATTCTCTTGGTTATGAAGTGATCCAGCCTCAAAAGATCTGTAAGGTGACCACAGCTGGTAAGCAATGGTATTTTAGTTCTAAAGGGCATTGTGTTTCTGAACCACAGTGCAAGTGCTCAGATGGATGTATTGCAGATCTGAAGATGAATTAGTGTTAGTTTATGGAAAGAAGTATTTAGAAGGGCCATGCGTAAAGTGTTATCGAGCACCAGTTCTGATATGTTCTTTGTACTGGACATTTTGCAGTCTGGCGCTTGCTTTCTGTGAAATATTTGCCCAGCTCTCAGCTCATGAGGATGCTCTTAAAGCAGTGTGGCTGTGATAAATGATATCAGACTTCCAAAGGCACTAGCCTCTTGTGTTTTTATTTTAAAATAGTGTGCTTGCATTGGAAAAACTCAGTGGCCTTTTCACAACCTTCCTGCAATTAATATTTTAATTACTTGTCAGGGTGCTCGTGTATCCAAAGTAGAGTCCCAGGAATTTTTCACAGTGAGATGTTACAATCTATGTGCAAGTAACCTACGGGTTATTTGGTTTTAGCTTCTTGATTTCTGTTTTAATTCCAGTATGTCAATAATGAGTTCTGTCTTCATTTTATTACGTGAACCACTGGAAAAAAAAAAATCATTACTTTAGGATGCTCTGCAACAAGCAGTACTCCTGCATTTTCACATTTCGCCCTCTTGAAATATGGGTTCTGATCACAGATAACTAAAATGAGATTAGGATGTTAGCTTTCTCAAGAGATAACAGCAGTCTAGGTCATAAAACTACCATATGGCAGATTTGGCAGTCTTTACAGAGGTCCATGGTTTAATTATCACAAAGACAGATTCAGTTCCCCACTTGCAAATGCCTGGGTCCTCCTGTGGCAAGGACTGGCAATGCAATTAAGAGGAAAGCTGTATTGTACTTGGCTGAAACGAGAAATGACCTTACTGTGGCCAGCGCTGTCACTTCCTAACATTTCACTCATGATTAAGTTTATCATTTCAAACAAACAATATAAAATGTCAGGTCTCTGGTCTGTTTAACATGCGGGAGGAGGGGTAGGGAGAGTAGAGAAGTGTAAACCATGACTGTGTGGTACAAAGCCAAGCTTTTCTTTTGAAAAGAATTTCAGAAAAAGCTGACAACTACATCAGAAAAGAGCAGTATCTGTACAGACAGAGTTTGCCTTTCTGGCCAAGTCTTTCTGTTTCTTGCATCGAATGGCTTGGTGTTCCCTGTGTTTCCAGTCCCTTGACCTGTCTTCATTCCCAGAGCAATGTATTCTTACACAACCACCACCCCCAATTTCACATACAGCTCTTCTTGCGTTCTGTTTTTCTGTTAGAGAAATCATGTTGTCACTTGTACTTTCTGTGAGCACTACCTGTTATACAGCAATGGTGCAGAGGAATATCCAATTCTAAGAGCATTTCACCTTATTTGTATGGTATTTGTATGGCTTTGGGTTGGTAGATATGTTTACTCCATACCGTGTTCTGATCATAGATAAGCAGTGTAAGGTTGATGCAGATGACTTTCATCAGGGGCTCAATGTGGAGTTGAACTGTTGCTTTAAATTGCTGTTTCCCAAAGTAGTCCTTCACATTGCCTAGAATGTGCAGAAATATAGTAGTGAGAGATATGACAATTACCTTCATCAAATAGAGAACAATTTTTAAAAAGTGTTTCCTCATATGTGTCACTACTTTACTAGAAGTGAATTTGTTGATGTTCCTTGTGTTAGGTAACCACAGTGGCTGGTATTGCAAGACTGAAGTGACGAGTTAATTTAATTCACACTAGCAGCTAACAAAATAATTGTTGTAGCTCTTTTGTGTGTGCTTGTAACAGTGAGAACTCCTTTTTGAATCGTAATCACTTTGTAGGTTGAGATCTTTAAGGTTTTCAAAAGGCTGACATCACTAAGAGTGAATGGTGCACACATACCTAAATGGTATGAGTTCTTCAAGTCTGTAGGACAAAAATATTTCTGAATACAACTGATCTTTAATAAGCTAGGTAAATATTAAAATGCAGAAAGTGATAAATGTTAGATACAGAACTTATACTGGAGGTAAGGAGAGTTCTTTGAAAATTGAGTTAAAATGTCACTCTACCAAACCTGCTGCTTATTGTGTTTAGTTACATGGTGTTGCAAGAGCAGCTCTCTGACTATTGTTATTTTTAACTGCTTGCAATATCTTATGGTTTTGATCTGATATTTTGTAGTGACAACTCCATTTTCCCCATGTCTTGGCTAATTTTATGCAAACCCTTGGAGACTAAGTTCAGTTCATAGGCATGTTCATGTCCAATTAAAAAGTAATAGATCTGAAGCAAATATAACAAATCAAAAGAATGCAATACTGTCAAACCCAAGAATTAAAAACCCAGCCATACAGGCCACCAGGCTTCATGAGACTGCAGCAAATTATTTTTAAAATATATATCTAATTTCTGCATCTTTACAATAAACAAAGTATACTTAAATCCATCCTTGCTCTACCCAAGGCTATATAAAAATATCAGGTTTTGTTATTAAATGTTTAAATATTCAGGGGCTTCTTAAAGCTGAGATTTTAACAAGTACAACAAATTGTATGAGATACATGATGAGACTGAGAGCTAGCATCAAACAATATATGCCATAAATTGTTTCTTATCTCTCCTCTCAATTGGTATTAAGGAGATAGTTTTAGGGACTAGTGAAGTGAGCTCCTGGTTGTTCTTGGCTGTTTGTTTTCAGGGAATAAAATATGTAACATCAGATAGCCAGAAACTCTGTGGAATTTTAATTATGAACTCTGCCCTTGGTTATTTGTGCTTTTAGTGTACAAAGTTTTAGGAGATTTGTTAAGGCTATGATGTACTGGGTGAGACATGAGGATAAAATAGGAAGATGATTTCTATAAAAACCAAGTGCCTTCTATTTCTCATTTTTGCTTTTTCTTTCACCAAAATACCTGTATGACCAAAGTACCAATGCAGATGCAGCTTCTAGAGCTGGAAAGTTTCTCTTACTGTTATTTATAATGGCCTCAATTCTCTATTTACTTCCAAGTCAACAGAGGCCAAAAAAAATTCATTAAAAATTTAGTGCATAGAGAGATAGCATTACTGCTTTTAAGTAAAATCTATGAAAAGTAAGAGCATGATATCAGCATAAAAATAAATGTAAATCTGTGGTTACTAAAACCTAAAACTACTGGAAAGTAGAGATGTGGTTTACTGTAGACATGACATGGAAGACTGCATGGAGAGACACAAACACATGCACCCAGCTTCTGAATGTGAGCATAGATGCAGTAGGGAAAAAACATTCTGCGTCAGGTGGACTAGATAACCCACTGAATTCTTCTGTTGATAATCCATGATCTTCTGCCAAACACAAGGGTGCCCTCTTTTCTGTCTCATAACTTGTGAACTGTTAAGTGTGGCTCCTAAGTTTTATTTTGGTGGTAAGACATGAAAGTGCATCATTGCATAAATAAGATCAAGGAAATAATGAAAACCGTTCTTCCTGTGTAACAACGGTATGAGACTTGCCAGGTATGGTTGCTGTAAAGTACTTATTTTTCAGGCTTTACTGACAGAATTTCCACTGAGTATATTCTTTTTATTATTTTTTTTTATTATTACTTGCCCATTAAAATACATGCTTAAATAAACCACAGCCCTAGTCCTAGCAACTTGGTTTGACTCTGGAAGCCTGAAAAGTTCACATTTTAGTCATGCTGCCCTCTGTGCATTCCTGATCGGACACTTTTCCCCTCATTAGAGTTGCTAATTGGCTACAGCCTCTGTCTCTCACCTTTTAACAATCCAGTTGTTTCAGACGTTGGTGTACGTGGTACTGTACTGCTAGCAGATTGGTTAAAAGAATGCAAACTTCCTACAAAAGCTATTAATTGGGGCAGAATGAGAGTGGGGAAAAAAAGAGAAATTGCACTTAGCTTGGAAAGGTTTTCAATTCTTATGTGTCAGAATATCCTAATTCAAATCCAAATGGGAATCCACCATTCTAGGGGATTCACACAGCTCCAGGTAAACAACTAATGAGCAGCCTGCCAGTTTCATTTTTATCAAGAGCCCTCAGAGATTCAACTGTGCCATTTCATAAAATATGCAGATGATAGTGGAGGGAGAATAGCAAAGGCTTTGAAAATGATTCACACAACCTAAAAATGATGTTGAAAAGGGAGGAATTAAATATTCACAAAGTGAGAGAAATTAAGGCATATTAACTGTTAGAATGTGGAAATGAAGTGACTAACATGCATAGAGCTGATGAGAACTAGATGATTACAGATCTGTCAAAAGTTTCTAATTCTGACACAGTGTGATGTTGAGGTGCTAGTTGGCTGGTAAGGGCAAAAAATTAGGTATGGGACAAGTAATGCAAACCTGACAGATCAGAGTCAAAGGCGGTAAGACACTGCAGTGATTAACATCAGGCTCAGTCCTGTATCAAGGGTGAACTTTAAGCTTGCAAAATGAATACTAATTATGGTTACAAACAGAACACAAGGGGCTCAACTCATCTGCTGTAGAAGGGATGGTGTAATGAGTTAGTTGGGGAGGGAAAAAGTCACCTAGGGCCAAATTTGTCTCGCTACTGAGTCCTGGCTTACACCAGGGATAAATCTGACCCTTGGGATGTGAGAGTTGGAAGTTTCACTCTTCAGTAATTAATCGGGGATGTATCTTGCGTTGCAGTTTTGATAGAGTAGAGGAAAGGTTGCTGGCAGATGCATTCATGCAGAGCTGGTGAAAAAGAATAAAGGATAATACTTTAAAAAAAAAAAAAAAATTTAAACAAGTGTCCACACATGGTATTCATGTTCCAGCATGGCAGAGACAGTTTACCCTTCAAGGGCAAAGCCAGTTACTCACATCTGGAAGCAGCACTGGAGCAATGGGTTCCCAGTGAGCACACAAAACTCTGCGTTTCTTCTGAAAATCGTTCCCTGGAAGCACCATTTGTGACCCAAGGTGCAGGGCTGTAGCTCTGGAGGCCAGCATGCCTTCAGCAGGGTGCCAGCAGCACCATCTCACATCAATGGCGTGTGGAGTGTCGGGACCCATTTTTGGCTTACTGAGTAGTGCTAGATTGTCATGTTCATGTGGAAATGGATTGGCTCCCAGTGAGAAATTGTATGTTGATGACCTTTACTATAGTTGCCCAAGACAGAAACAAGTTGGTAGCTTGTTCATTCATTGCTATGTAGTTTTTATTCCCTCGCTGGGCATCACATGCATGAGTGCTCTGTAAAATAGTGTAGAGTGAAACCTATGCTCAGATGTGTGCAGAGATCTCTTATGTCAATTAATAATTTCCCTTTTTTCATTGGAAAGAATCCATGCAAACTCTTATCAGTCTGAGCTGTAGAGAAGTATATACAGACGGTCCATGTGTTTAACCGTTTAACTGTTAACACAGTGTTTAAGCTGCCCTTTCCAGAGTAAGGGATTTGGAAATTCAGTGGAAGTTACACCCTGTAGCCTCCTGTGAACAACTCCATCTTAAGCTGTAACCTCAGCTTGATACAGGGTGTGAATTAGTGTTGTGTACAGCACTGAGTACACTGAGAATACATAACAAATAAATATTATTCTGATTACAACAGTATCAATAGCATGCTTGATATCTTCCAGAGACAAAAAGAACTTGAGATTAAAAAAAAAAAGTTGTAGTTGTGCATGCCAAATAGATGTGGTACTGTGTATGTGTTCTGCATACTTAATTTCTTCGAGAGCATGTCCTATGTTCATAATCAAGAGACAAGCGTAAACTCAAAGGTCACAAAAAGACTGAGCTTGGTAAGGTAGATGTTCTGAATATATTAGGTATGTAAAGCAATATTGTGGCCCATCCAAACTAGAATTAGTGGTAATTATTATATAATATGTAATGATGGGATTTAAATGGCTAACACATTTTCTCTGCTGAGATCATTTAGACATGATTCATATAAATGATTAAATTAATAGATCTTTCTCCTTTAAGACTGCTAGGCAGCTTAAACTAAATTTCTCAACAGAGACTGATCCCAGTGAAATAATATTAATAGAAAATGGAAGAAGAATTTCTGTGAAGTGGGTAAATACATGTTGGAGTTTGAGGAAATTTCTATAGACATTTTTTTCCGAGAAAAATACTTTACAGATTTAAATATTCTCTAGAAATAACCCATCAAGGACTTTGGAAGGTGAAAGTATAACAAACCTAACTTTCACTGAAAGAATAGAATGGTGAAATGTACTGGAAGACAGGGACTTAAAGGATCACTGTCTACTTAGTTTAGGCTTAAATATTAGGCTTTTCATAACACTAAATGGTTTTACAAAACCTAATGTGAATAGAAATGTTTTTCTCTTTCCTTCTTTTGAATCAAATTTCAGTAAGATAGCTGCCCTCACCCCCACACATATTCAGGAGAATCCTCTGCAGTGTTGTAAAGTCACACGCAGGAGCATCGTACTAATTAGTGAGAACAAGGACAGGAAAATGATTACGGAGAGGATTTTTGAAAGAGCCTGAGGGAATTAGTTGCCCAAAACCTAGCAAATTCAATGGGAGTTAAGCACATGAATCTGATAGACATCTGGAAATTTTAACTTGGAAGTACGAGTGAGAATATCCAATGTGAAAGCCACTCCTGCATGCATGTGAGGAGTTTTGTCACCTTTATTGTCTCTCTGTCTCCTTTCAGCTCTGGCCTGATTTGTAGCTCTGCTCAAGGTTGTGAGAAAGAGCTTTTGCTCTCCAGGCTGTTTAAGGGGCTTTGCATGTTTCAGCCCAAACCTTGGTCTTGCCAGAGGTCCCAGTACAAAGGGGATGCCCAGGAATGAGAATTTAATGGAAACAGATTGGTTTACTTACTGCATAGTGCATCAACACAGAAAAACAAGAGTGTGGTGAGGACCACCTCTAACCACCAGATCACCCTCTTGCAGGTAGTCGTTGTCTATCCAGCATATGAAGCAGGGTAAGATGAGACCTCCCAGTTTTAAAGCTAGCCCCAGGCATTCTCAGAATCTGCTTACTTTATATTAGTCGCTACTAATAATCAGGGACAGAGCTGTAGCTGTTTGCTGTATATCAACCATTCTACTTTTAGCTCACTCAGGTTGAGAAATTGATAGGTCACCGGTGCCTTAGAGTACCACAAGGAAGGTATCGTATTTATTTTAGCTACAGCTTTGCATCAGTGCTATCACACTGTTAAGAATTTCATAAAGGATATCTTGTCTTTTTTATTTTATTTTTTTAATATTGCTTGGAAAAGAACATATGGTAATCTGTATAGTTCTGTCCCAGAGGGTTACCCAAGTGCTGTATACCAAGTGGTCTTTCTATTTTTATTGTTCAATTCATGTTCATTTCTTATCCTAAATATTCCCTTTTTCTGCTTAGGAGGTTAAAAATACCTGGAGCTGCGAGTCTGGCCTATTTACTACAGAATTCATGAGTCATTCATTACACTGAAGTCTTGAAATATCACAGAGGTATTATTCACAGAGCGCTCAGCAAAAGAATGGCAAAATCTGCCCTTCAGGACCTCAGATTCAAAAGCCAAATGCTTTAGGGTAACTGGTCATCAAGCTTTCTCTTTCAGAAAAGATGCATAAAGAGATTGCCATAAGCCCCTGATTAGTAAAACAACCTTTATCTTGCTCACAGTTGGAGAGCTAGTCCTTCCTAAGGAAATGGTATGCGACTGTTGGTACTATCAGAAAGTCCAGCTCGCTTTGCAATTTTGGTGCTATATTCATATAAAGAAGTGATTGTTTTTCCAGATCTCAATTTCTCTTGCTTCTTTCCTCTAGCCTTGGGTGACATAAAGTACTGACTGAATGTCTCAAATATCCTTAATGTCTCTGGTCTTTCAGATTAAATCTCAATGTGGAAGGCAGCAATGGGATATGCAGACTTTGACTTAACGACGTAGCTGTTGTTGATGGTTCAGCCCATGAATCTGTACTGGAATATGATCAAATGCAGCTTGCCATTGGTGGAGTAACATGAGTTCTCTGTAAACTGGCCTCTCAACTGTAGGTGTGCAGATGAATCAATTTAGATTCACTTTATCCTGCGGCTGAGGGTCTCAGTATGATAGATCAAGCTCTGTTTCATATCATATTATCTTTTATTTATCTTTGTAGCTAAAACAGACTATAGAGATTTTTGAAAATCATTGGTTGTCATTGCATGTAGCTACAAAGCACAGCATGAAGAAACTTTGTAAAGTATTTTAACCAAACCTCAAGTAGTTCAGAAGTACTCTAATATGTTCTGTTCAAAATAAAAGTGCTAACTCTTGAAACTGGGTAGTTCAGCAGCTCCTATAAACACCAAATAGACACGGATGCTCTGAGATTTAACAACTCCGTTGATTGTGACCCCATGTTTTAGAAGACTTTCTAGCCTTTCTGCTTACTTGGTCACCTTCTGATATGTTTGCCATGGGGAAAAACAAAAACAACAACAAAAAACAAAAACAACAACAACAACAAAAAACCAAAAACAAAAAAACCCCAACCAAACAAAAAAAAACCACCAACAAAATAAAACTGAACCCAAACTATGCTATGATTCTATATTCTATGATAATATCTACTTTCAGGGAGACAATTTAGGTTTCTTTGAATAGCAGCACGCTGGGTGTAGCTTTTGAGCTAGTTGAGGCAGTTGAGCTGCCTGAAAAATAATTCTATGTGCCTGTGGTAAAACATAACTTTTTCTGGAGGGGAAAAACTGTGAAATATAAGGGGTTTTTTTTTATATAATATTAGCTGGATAAAATGTTTCTTCACTTTTAAAAACTCCAAACTTTGGCATTTTGTACAGCTTTTTTCCTAAGCTTTAGTTCAAGATTGAAGACTTCTACAGATGGGATGCTTGCACCTCTATATGTAAAAAAGGTAGCTCTGAATTTTGCAGAGGATTTTCCATAGCTCTTTGTTAAATGACCGGGAATTCACAGTTTCTGATGGATGGGAGCACAGTAGACAGAGTAAGCAGACCGGTTTCTATTCCTGGTTTTACCACCTACTTGCTGACCTGGGGTGATTCATATAAGTTCCCTGTGCCCTTTTATCCTCATCTGTAAAATGAGGATATTGACATTTACATTTCTTTATAAAGTGCTTTTAGATCTATGGATGAAAAGTGCTAAGTAAACCAAAACTCTCAATTAAATTAATTGGAGAGAAGGAGCTAGGTCAGTCTTACAGCAAGGTTCATTTATACACCTCTTAATTTCTCTCGTCTCATGTCTCGAACCCTATTTATAGTTGGAATTGGTACTATATACTTTTACCTGTAGAAGTTGCCTCCCTGGAACAGATATGAAGCATACTTATATTCTAGAAAGGAAGAAGGTTATACTGTTTCCTACACAGAGACAGGAGTTGGACTACGGGCACCCAGTTCCCTGTGTTTGTGGTACAAAGCTCTTGTACAAGTAGGTCACCCTTAAATATTATAAAAATCCAGGGAGGTACCTCTGGCATTGTAGCAGATAGCACACTCAGAAAGTAAATTCTAAAGCTTGTGCATTGATAAGTGAATGTTTGAGCTTTGCTGGTGGGGAAGAAAATAGTGAATGTTCATCTCATAGTGATATTTCAAGGTCATCATTAGATTAGTACATGCAAATCCACCTCCTGCCTCAGTTCAACTGCAGAATGAACTGTGGTGCATCTGCAACAGTCCACATTTTAAGCTTGTCCCTGGTCTGTATGGTTTCTCTTGTGATTCTCATCTGAAGGCTGCCGTTTGTGTGCATGTGCTCTTGTAGGGAAATATATATTGAAAAAAATCCTGTGATTTCATCTTGGCAGTGGTTATTTTAATCACCTGAAGGTTGTTGTGTTCTTCTAGGGGATATTTTTTAAATGATTCTTGAATGTCTTGCTACATATAATGGTAAGAAAATAGATAATGCATAGAAGCTGGTTTTGTTTTGAAAATTTCGGGAACAGATGCAATCCCAGAGCTGTGATCCCTGCACAGCTCAGAGATCAGAAGTAATAAGAAGCCTATGAATTATCTCTCTTCTGTTCACAAAGGTTGAACTTAATCTGCCAGACTGCCTATAGCTGGAACTGGGTAGAATATATCGCCAAATATCAGATATGTGCATGGCTCACACTGTGCAAAGGGGAGTTAGCACTCAGAGAACAAAGGAAGTAGGGCAGGCACCCTTAACCCGTAGTTGGGCAGGTGTTCTTGAAAGTTTCTCAATACAGTAAAAATCAGACTATAAATTTTACCGTATAGGGAGGAGAGAAAAAAAGGTCTTTGCGGTTTGGCCAGTATTCTCCTTATCCACAGTTTTCTGTGTGGATGGGATAAGTGTAGAGAGGTACACCTGTCTTAGATGTTTGGTGTTTTGGTAAAGAAATGGTAAAATGTAGGGTAATGTCCTGAAAAAAATTATTACTGTTGGACTGACTATTTTTGACTACTTTCAATCCTCCAGAAATCTTAAGATAAATAGGAAACAGCCTGGAATATAGCTATTTTACTTGTGTGTAAGTTTCGATTGACAGAAAGCAATTGTATTTCATGTTTGCACAACTTTCAATAATGTGTTTATATACAATCGCTGATGTTGTAGCAACACTGACTTCCAACTATGCTGGCAGAGGGAAAGTGGGATGCTGGAGAAACAGTGATCAAATATAGAGGTGTGAGCATGAAGTATGGGTCAAAGACTATAGACCTAGTGAGACAACAGTCTTGGTCTTTTTAAAGAGTTACACTTGAAGGGAGAAAAAGAAAGTTTGTAGAAATAACTTAGAATTATGATTAATTACTTTAATATGTAATTGAAAGCTGACCTGTTGGTCCCACAAGACGCTATACGGTTTCCTCTAAATGCCCTCTGTATTGTCCATCTGCTTTACAAGTGGGTCAGCTGGACAATGGGAAAGCTAAATTAGGGAAGGTTGTCCCAAGAGCAAACTCTTTTTAGGTTAATAAGCTAAGATGGACCAGTGAAAAAAATGAAGAAAAGGAAATCTGAGAGGAAAATGAGTATGAAAAACACAACTCCCACGTGGTATGTCAGAAACTCTTATGTTACAGTACTGTGTTTATAACTCCTTCACCTGGATTCAGAGTTTCAGTGTAAGTAACTGACAGCATAAATCTAGTGCAATTCCTCTCACTGCATAGGAGCCAGTCCGAATTTAGGCTGAGGAAATCTGGCTTCATATTACTGGTGTGATTTCAGATATTCCAGAGTAGTGGGGATACTTTCAGAAAGGCCCTCAGAAGGCCATTCTCTAAGCTGGGGAAGTCCTGCTTACAGGTGACAACCCTGCTTGAAAGGTGAGACAAGCTGAATCAAAGCCAAAACAACTCAGCCTCTGTCCAGTTTTCCATAAAGCAGCATTCAACAACTTCATCTGCTGAATCAAGCTCCAGACAGTCCCCTTCCAACTCAGGGAAAATGTTTTTCCCGTGTATTTGAAGCTACCTTTGTCCTTCTTGAGCTCTGCTCCATGTCTGCACCCTCGCTGCAGCATCTCCTGCTTCAGGGGGACTCACTGCAGGTATCTCCTGCCTTTGAAAACGCCTGCAAACCTTGCTATGTGTCATCTCGGTCAGCTCTCCTAGCAAATCTGATGCAAGTTCGTTTGAACAAATAAGGGCTACAGGCTTGCTTTCAGTCCCATGTGCTAGCTTAAACTAGTGGTGGAGCCAGGTGGTGATTTCGCATTAAAGCAGGGGAAGGACAGTTAAGTTGATTTCCCCACTGAGGTAAGAATATGGCATTTAATTTCTTTTCCCTTGTCAAGGCAGCTAAGGACAGACACTGTGAGTTTGTTGGTTTGTTTTTTTTTTTTCCAAAAAAAAAAAAAAAACCCAAACCTTTGTCATCTCCACAAATGCTGTACTGCCAAACATTGCTGTAATTAAGTGGTTTTCTTTTTTTTTTTTTTTAGCAAGGAAAAGTTTTGCAGTAAGGCTTTATTTTTTTTATATAAAATCTTCCTGAAATATCCTGAAGAGGATTTTTTCCAAAGTGGGTTGCTGTGCCACTAGCCTCTCAAATGTGATCTGTATCTGCAATAATATCTAATGTCACATAAGTATTTTAAAAATCGGGGTTGCTCCTTTTCTTAGATATCTGAATAACAAACTTACATGCTAAGGAGCTGGGGGACAGTTCTAGATTAATAAATGGCTTTTCTACTCTTAACTTGAAAAGTCAGGGTCTTCCACCTTGTATTAAAAAAGAAAAAAAGAGATCCTAATTTGCTGCTTCTCTAAAAGATCCTACTTTTAATCCATTTTTCATCTGCATTTTCAGAATTGCTATCTTTTCAGAACCATTGTGCAGAGAACAGATAGTTCATTAATTAGTTTGAAATACTCTGTCCTACATTTTATAATATTGTGTGGATTAGAAGTTAGTTTTAAGGAGAAGAAAGCATCCAGGGGAAGCAGAACAAAGAACTAATTTGCAGCTGAGGAAACAATACTGAATACTGACTGGGACGGTAAGAAAAGCTTTTGAGTTGAGGGAAGGCAGTGGCGCAGGCCAGGGCAGCCAGAGCAGGCACAGACAAAAGCTGTAGTTGCTTAAAGTGTTAAAAGATCTTGTGCGCTGGTGCCTGGAAGCCTGGTCAGATGTAGAGTGAGGCAGTGAGAAATGTGAAGGGTAGCTATTGCCAAATAGTAACACATCCCTCATCTCAACAGGGAACGCTGCTATAACACAGCCGTTCAGGTCTTGTGCCATAGCCAGCTTTTTAAAATGTTGAACTTTTCTTGACAACCAGTCTGGCATTCAGAAGTCAACTGCTTTTGCTCCAATTCAGACTTTGCGACTGCAGCTGAATTATTGCCGAGTTGTTGTACCTTTCTCAGGCACTGTGTTCTGCTGTAACCAGCTGCACAGCTCCAGCTTGACCAAAAAAGCCGTCATACAGATTGTACCTTGAGATACCGCTCTAGAGTCAGGGGAAAAAAAAAAGATGTACTGGCAGGGGATGAGTCAGTGCCCACTGTCTGGAGTGCACGGCAGTGTGATCAGTGTGGTGGATCCTTCACTGCCTTATGTACAAGTTTCATGCATCTTACTTGGCGGCAGTGATTCCTGCTGACATAATTTGACTCTTGTTTTGATAGAGGCTTCTCAGCTCTATGCGTGTCCTCTCCAGTGTGTCAGGTCAGAAACTTCCTCCTCTCCTTTTGCTGTACAAATCACTCTGGAGCTGTTGGTCTTACCATCACTGAACATTTATTGTACCCATCTTAACTGGCAGACACAATCGATCTCAAATAAAAACTTTAAATGTTTAATTTTGTCTAGAAAAATTCTCATGTTGTTCTGTCAGTGTAACATATGCTGAGATTTTCTTTAAAAAGAACCACACTACTCAGATTCTTGTTACTTTTCTATAGTAACACACAAATACCAGAATTTCCTTTAAAATTGAGCTGTTACAAGGATTTCTGCTTGGAAAATAGAATATTAATTACCTCTCAACTCTCAGAAGGGGCATGAATCTTTTAAACACCCTCTGTAGAAATTCGTGTACCTGTTCGTGCCCTCAGTAGGATTCTCGCTTGCTCTGGATTCCAGCACCATCAGGAGAGTAGTTTTGCCTTTTGGCGCGCTGAGCTTTACCTGGGTCTCAGAGGCCTGTCATATCTTCATTGGAGTAGGCACAACAATTTCTAACCAAGAGTACTAGCAATACTGTAGTAACTAATAATGCAGAGTGTTTCACAGCTGATACAAGCTTTGAGGGTGGCATAAGTGAAGTGATGGGAGACTGAGCAAGGAAGACAAGTGCATGAACCATTCCTCACCAGAGTTAGACTCTTAACGGCCTTCAACCTATTTAAAAAGGATCATCACTCATCAGCACCATCATCATTATCTGCTCGATCGGGAGGAGGAGGGGGGGGGAGGGGTAATCAGCAAGAGCTGATCAGTGTCTTATCACTGAGCTCCTTCATTTCAGTGCTTAAGCTGCAGGATTCTTTCTAGAGAGATAATTCATGTTTTATCATTAAAACTGCTGATCGTAACCTCGTTAATATATGGATACTGCTAGCACACACAAAAAAGCTAACATGATAAAATGTAACGCTTCTATTAAATTACTTGGACTAGTTTACCTCGCCTCGACATTATTCCCCTCCCTGCCGCTCTGCTGCCATCGCAGACGCTGCTCCTACATGGCACGCAAAATCTATAAACTCTTTCCAGGAATACAAAAGCATTCTCTGTGATGTTGATAAGAAACAGGACAGTCACTCTCCCCTGACATATTTGTTCTTTAAAAACAAATCAATGGTGCAGGGATTTGGCACCTGAATGCAGAACAACGGCTTGATGAGGCAAAGATTGTCTTCATTAAGGACATTAATATTCATAGAGAGTAGAAAATCTGACACAAGAGAGGACTCACTAACCTTTTCTCATATTAGATTTTTACTTCTTAACACAATTACAGTCCGGCAATGACTTAATTAATGCTGCTTTTTGTCAGACTGCTTTAAAGAGCTGTCAATTTAGTCCTGCAGAGGCTGTCAGTGAAAGAGAGAGACAGTCATCTAGGCTAAAAAGACACAAGAAGAAATTCAAACACTTAATAACATTCAAAGTGCTATGCAAAGTCACATATCAACCTGTATTAGGGAGAGTTTTTTGTCTTTCCTCTCTTCCTACTTATGCTAATATTTTTCAGGTAGAGTTGGGGCTGCTGCCACCTCTAATTCTGAGGTATGTGGCAGAAAATGGAGAAGGGGTCATCAGATCTAATGTATCTTAGTTTTAGAATATTAGGGGTATCTTGAACCCTCTATGGAGAACAGAGGTACTAAGAACTGCTCCAAACCTCTTAAGTGCTTGCCAGTGAAGGTCAGTCTCTGGTGTAAAAGGCTTGTGCAGTTGCATCTCCTTTCCCGGACTTCTAGAGATTGAAGGAGGAAAGTGTTTCACACTTCTCATTTAAATAAAACGCTATGGAAGCGATCCTGCAAGGCTGGATTCTCAAGAGACCGGTGGATTTTTAAGGTGGTTATGAAGTTGGTTCAAGCCAGCTTTGCAAGTATGGTGAGCAGCAGCCAGCTCCTGTGGTGCTCGGCACATGAGCGGCGACACGTTCCGATACGGTAACTCACCTGCTTGAGCCATTTGGTCTGATTTCATATAGCTGCTATAGGGAAATATTGAACACATTTTTTTGATCTATGTAGAAAATTACCACGTGGTACTGGAACCAACCAGCTATTGGTGAGCTCTGCTTAGCCCAACAGCAGTTCATGATCTGCTTATTGCAACTGTTTTAAAGAAAAAAAAAAAAAACACCATTCATTTGGTTACATTGCACACCTGGGTTGCATTGTGATGCCCAAATAGTAAGCTAAATCCAGCTTTACATCACAAGTGCCGTTTAACTCTGTGCATTTTAACTTCTTTGAGTTTATTTTAATAAGTGCCTTAAGTACATAACATAAATAGAGGAAGAATGTTCGTTATGCCAGCACAAACAATAAAAAAGGCAAAGCACGCAACAACTTTGCATGTGTTATTTTCTAGAAGAAAAAGTATATATTTCTAGCAGAAACATCTGATTTAATTAGCACAGTTTGTACTCCGTGTGAAGAATTCTAGTCCTGAGGACCATAGAAGTGATGGAGATGTTTTTGATGTTGAATTTTAAATGTTAGATGCTGCTTTCTGTGGTCAGTAATGCTTTTCAAAATGTCCTAGATGAGCAATGTTATTTAAACATCCTTAGTGATGGGCAAATCTTCTTTGATTGTTGCCAGCGTTCCCATCAGAGGTGAAAATGAAAGTAGTCAACTAAATTGCTGCTAAAACTTTTATTGCTTATTATCTTATTTAAAAGACATGTCTATTATTCTTGATACACATGTTGCAAATTGCATTATAATTCAAGAAGGCACTGAAACATCTGTCCATATTAATTCTGTATTTAAGGGACTTGTTGGGTTATGGACCTTGTGCAAGAATTGCTGTACCCTAGGCCTCTCGAATATAGGTAATAATTTTTTCAGGTTGTCAGTCTGTCATTATCAAACAGAAGCACAGTTATGAAACTTCTTTAAAATGATCAATTTTTTAATTTGAATTTGATTTGTGGAAGACTTTTCTGATTAGTTCAGCTTTTAAATTTAATAATGTAATGTTGGAAGGGAGAGGCAAGCTTCTGTAAAGACATAAATATAGTTAAACTTTTAAACTATTTACTTCATAAGCTACTTACAATAAGGCACAGACTTTCCTCTGAAAACCTAGTATAAAGAAGTCTGGAGTTATCTTGGAAAATACAGACATTAGCCCTAAAATTATGCTGTTTTGAATATCTTTGCAAGTATGGAAGGGACTAGGTTTTATGTAAATGGGGCCACACCTACAGGAAATCTGTCACTATTCCAAAAAAAAAAAAAAAAAATCAAGAAAACATTGAGAACTTGAGAATTAGCTATCATAAGTACACATTTTTCCCCTTGGGGAAGTGTTATTTGCTTTGCAGAATGGAGTCCTAGAAGATTTGGGCTGAACTGAGGTATGTAATTCTTCAATCATGTTAAGATTATCTTGTTGACAAGTGCAGAATTATAGATTTGAATCCATTAGCTAAAAGGGTCCACAAACATTTGAATAATGGCCATCACATATTTTCCATTGGACTATCAAAGATTTCTTAAAAAAAAAAAAAATTCTTAAAATACTACAGTTACAGTGTAAAGAGACTGAAATAAATTTCCGTGCTTTAAAGATAAGTAAGCTTTTACAATTTCATATTGGAAACAGGAGTTTTGGTCTGTGCTTCTACACTTAGAGCTGTGTTTTTGGCAGCTGGATAAGTTCAGTATTTTGTAATAAACATACATGTTTTCTACTTAAATCCAAAAAGGAAAGCCATCAAATTAATTCGGTATCAAAGGAAGAATTTAAATCAACAGACGTTTTGGGGAACATTGCTGATGGGTTTGGCAATACGTTGCAAAAGTAGAATAGTTCCCACATAAAGGGCCAGGTTCTCATCTGATGTAATTCAGTGTAATTTCACTGTGGCATCTGAATTCACATTCAGACTTGGAATGCTTTTCCTACTTGCATCATGCATTTACCATGTTCGTTCCAAAACTGGCTATTCCAAAAATATCCTCTATATGATAAATTTGGTAAGGATGTTTTCTGTGTGATTAGTCTCACACTGTAACTGGAACCCACCATGCATTAGTGTGGGGAAGCGTGGTTTCTGACAAATTGCCAGAGAGAATTAATGAGTGCATGTTTGTGAACAATCCCCTGAAGGAGGGGATTCGTTGCTTCACGGACAGATCAGAATCTCCTCCTGTACGTGCAATATCAATATTCTAAAACAACTTGAAAAAACCCCAAAAGTTTAAGAATGTTAGGTTGGTTTAAAAAATTAAAATCCATATGGTTTCAGGTATTCTAGGAGATTGCTGCGTTACAGTGAGACATATCTGAAGACGAGGGGGAGGAAATCTTTTTGATTTTTGATTCTCTTTCCTACTCATTCTTCTCCCCATCATGCAGATCTTTTGTGGGTGAGCCAAATGTAATCAGGTTTGGCTCACTTGGAGGAATTAGGATGACTGAAAAGTATGCCAGATTTCAAAACAATTTCTAACAGTTTCTGTGATACTGTGTAAGCAACTGAAAATTGACATGTTGTGTTGTGCCCAAGTCAGCCAACTGCTGTCACTGAATAATTAAATTCTCTAGAAGAAGGGAAAGATATTTTTTTCTTGAACAAAATTATTAGAAAATAATGTAGTTAGCTATTTTATTTAGGGATAGGCTCAAATCCTTCTGCTCTTACAAGCAAATTTTTAAAAATAGTTTGAATCTGGGTCCCAAAAGTATCTTTCATGTATTTTTATATATAAAAGTATAAATATGTTGTTTGGGCAGTTTAATGCCAATATGTATGTCACTTGCACATGGAGAAGTCACTGTTGCAGATGGCTAATATTCCTTTTCTAATATAAATTAATTATTCTCTTTAATTATTTTTATTTCATATGGCACATCAATTCTATGAATTGAGTTCTAATACCAGACATAGGTCATGATCTAATTATAGCTTGATCTGTCAGAGTTAGGACATCTGTGAGGATAGATGTAGTGCCTGATTCCCTAGGAACTTCTACCTCTGCAAACTGACTATGAGCAGGGGGAGAACTGTTCTGCTTTGTTAGCCTTTCTGTGCCTTTCCACTCTTCTAGGAGAAGTATAAGGGATAGCACATTCAATGGTGAAAAATTCTGCCCAGTGAAATAATAAGGTAGTGTCATGGTCAGAAGAGACAGGTGAAGAATCCTCATTTGGTAGAGCCATACGCAGTCACTGTGCTCACTTCATGCCGCTGTGAATAATGTGGAAATGCTAATCTTGTCTGGAAGGGAAGATCTGGAAGACTGCATGGGTGAGATCCTCAGGGGATGGTCACGGCTTGCATCAGCTGAAGAACTGAATGGGGACTAGAGAGACTGCTAAATTATGATATCACAACAACTGGAATGAAATTGGAATAATTGAGAAGAAGGGGATTTTTTTTTCCATTCTAAGCTGTCTTGTTCCTCATTTTGGTAATTCTATCAAAAGCACCACAACTTAAAAACTGCTGTTTTTAACTTCTGCTAAGCCTTATCTCATAGCACCTTCTCATCTATCCTTTCTAATTGAATGCACTCATTCCAATTTATTTTTAGTCATCTTCTCATAGGGATTCAGAGTAATTCTTAAATCTGTAGAGGTACTAGTTGCACAATTATTCTTAACAGCAACAAAGCCCAGTGCAAAAACTTATATGACAGCAATTAATGAAAAATATTTTTACTCTGGAAATGTGTTTTCTATTGGCCTAACTCTTGCCAGGGACTGTTTAAACTGTAAATATTTCAGAGAGATTATGTTAGGGATAAATATTATGTATTTTTTGAAACTTTTCATCCCTCTCCCGTTAAATTCAACTGCAAAATTCAGTTAATGGTACTGGAGGGGACAGAGGTGTAGGACTCTTCTTTCTCCCTTGAAAATCCCACCCTTTAATTTCTTTAGATCCAGCTGTAGAGTTCCTCATACTTTTTTTGGCACTGTTACAAATGAGAGATAAATAATAAACAGTTCCTCCCAGGGCATTCAAAGCTACATATATATAAATCTATATTAAATCCAAGGTTAATGATTGCTCTTCTGTTTTATTGGCTGCAGGGAGCACTTTCTGAAGGAAATCCTGTCTAAACAGTAAAGTCGCTTTCTTCAGAGCAAGAAAGCTTCTTTCTTAAGCAAAATGAGACGTTAGGTTTTGATCATCCTAGTCTGCAACATATGACTAATGCATTGTGAAAGAGAGTGAAATGTATTTTATGTACTTGTCAATTGGAAAAAAAAAAAATATATTTTTATTTCCCCTAAATTATTCTGTATCTGTAACGTCCCTGATTTGACTTCGTTTTGCAGAGAAAAGTGCTGTACTTCTCATTATTACTTTGCAGTTATCCCTTCCCTGGCTGAGGTGGAAGAAGCTTTAAATCATGTGGGAGAATGGGGAAGGGAAAAGAGAGAAAACAAGCTTTTTGAACCCTGTAATGTAAATTTGCAGACAATTATTCATTATTAACTGCCTGAAGCATCACACCTCTCTCACCTTTGCTGGAATGTCTGAACATTAGGGTAAACAACACACTGCTGTCTTATCATAATGCGGTCTGCTTCACTGCAGCAAGAACTTGTCAGAAACAGATTGTGATGTTGACTTCTCAATAGGGGAAAAAAAGGGCCTAAATTAGACTTCTATAAAAAGAATATTGCATATTTATTTCCACAATAACACCAAGGAAAAACGTTAGTCAAGAAGCAAGCAATTGGGTGAATAAATAAGCTTGTCTTTGTTCTCATCAATTAAGTTATTACATCAGTTGGAAAACCAGTGAATTATAATACAGATGTTTAATGAAACACTGCTGTGCCTATAAGTCAAACTCCTATTTTGTGGTGTGATTTTGGCTGCATAGTTTTGTGTGTGTTAAACCGTATTTATTAGCTGATACCCATTATTATTTTGAGCAAGGTATAATTCAGTTGTCAGGCTCCAGCTCTGGGAAGGAGATTTAATCAGTGAGAGCCCGCTTTGCTGCTGAGCATAAAACAATGCGGGTTTCATGAAGCAATCACACCAGTGTGAAAAAATGGGATTAATTAGTATTGTACAAGAACAGGCAGCATGCTCATTAAAACCTTGTGAGCTGCCTCTTGATAAACTGCCACTTGATAGGGCCGCATTAATGTGACAAGGCAAAGACTTTATTTCCAAATCCTTTCTGATTATATCTCACTTTTAAGTTACCTGAATTGACTCTCTAAGGCTTTTGGAATACAAAGATCAAAATTGCAGCAAGAGATCCCCAAGACACCTGGACAAAGGAGCCATGCTCAGATAGTAAGGCTTCAAAAGACAACTTTTTTTTTGAACTCCCATTCAAACATAAATCAATAGCTGTACAATGAGGCAGCTGCAAAGGTGGTAAATTTGCATTTACACTCAGCAGGTTGGGCTGGAACTTACTTGACGATTAGTAGCTATCTAATGAATCCCATATAATTCTGTGCCTATCTGCTCATCAAGCGCTTCGTATGTTTGTCAGTGTATAAAGTCTTATGAATATTCTTACCGCTTCAAATATGCTCTGAGGAAAGGGGAGAACAAGGTAGGCACTCCCAGCTGCACATCTATTTCTTATAGTTTGGGTTGGCCACTGAAGAACTTACGGTCATATTTCTTTTTCTTTTTTTTATCCTTTCTTTCAGAAATATCCATAAACTAAAAATGTAGATTCCCACTAGTGGATTTGTTTCTACATGACAAAACATAATAGGAAATATGCCTGAATAACAACAGTAAATGTAGGATAGGATGTATTTTTGATCTCGTGTGTTATTTTCCTTTAGACGTAATGTTTTATTCTTTCCTGACTTTCTAGTGGTTCTGATGACTTACTTGCACATAATGTTGACCTTTTTTTTTCTTTTCTTTTTGTGATTTTCTTTTTGTGAATTAGTGGCTATAATGAAATTATATCCAAACTTCTAATAGTTAACCAAATCTATCAGCTGTTTCATAGTGCTCCAAGATGCTGACTTTCCATGTAGCTTTAGCTGACATTGTATGTAAGGCAATTGTAATGCAATACAGTTACCTGTCAGCATATATTTGTAGGTGTGGAAAATGCCACTTGGAAACAGAGATCTCGTATTCCCTGAAGCTTTTCCCAACTATTTTATTTTTAAGCAAAAACATCTTGTTAAATCTCAACACCCTATTAAAGTAATGTTATCCACCATGAAGTCTGGGTGTTCGGCTACAAATTATAGATTGTTTGTGACTGTACAGGTGTAATCCCACCCACAGCTACCAGTGAAAGGCATCAGACTGAAGGCAAGGCACCTGAGCTGGCTAGATATGGATGAGTACAATGCTTTACAAAGTGATGTGTTGCAATATTATTAATTTAAACCCTTAGATTTCGTTGTTGTGATCTGGGCTACATGATGCAATGCAAGATGACAGCCATTGAATTAATAGAAAATGGGATTCATCTCTTGAAATTTCACACAAAATAGAAGCAGGAGACAGATGAAATAAAGGGAGATGGATAGACAGACTGATAATACCACTAATACTTTTAAATTTAAACTGAATGACTGAGATAATTTTAAAACACTAATGGTATTTATCAACAGTGTGATAGCAGAAAAAAAAAATAATCACATTCCTTCCCCCTCTTTCTGCCTCTTTCTCTTTCTCCCTTTTGTTGATTGCTTTGAGCAAGTCAGTGAATATTTTACACTTTGTTTCTTTTATTTTAGCAAATGAACTGCCTCGAGCTAATGTAGTGTAAGTGGAAATTTCAAGCACCAATGTCTACTGCATGATCCAATAATAGGAACTTTCTTTCCCTCCTAGCTCTGTAACACAGTGTAGCAGCAAAGTCCCCGATGCCTCCAGGTAGTCACGTGCCTGATTTATGATTATAAACTATAGCTCTGGAAGAGGTTAGCTAGGTAGTTTAAATCATTGCTTTTTCTCTAATGAACTGGAGTAAGAGAGAAAACAGTGTATGTAACAGCCTTATCTGGTTGTTACTTATGCCCTGCATACTACTTCTCCATTGTTTGGGCTGTGATAGTGGTTTTATATAATTTTAATTGTTAATGCCATCTTAGTAAATCAGATTGCTGAAAATGGTGTGAAAGGAGTTTTCCTGCTATTATTTATCACTCATCTTGGTGCAAATTAGAGCCAGGTACTTAATTCTAATATCATATAGACAGCATCAAAATGGATAAAAAAGACAAGGTAAAGATAAATAACAATCAGAGACAGTTTAAGGGGTGCTTTCTTTTCCCAGTAACAAGATGCTGTAATGTTGAACTCTGTTCTTGTCTGATATCTGTATCAGACCATTGTACCAGTACCTAAACAGAATGAGACGGATATTTGTATATCTCATCTTTTAACATATATTCAAAATATTTTCATGGATGAATGTGGAAACTGATTCCAGACTGGTATTACTGATCTAAGAATTCATGGAAGGATGAGATTATTGTGTAAACTCAAGGTACCCCTTATGCAGATCAGTCTTGTGCAAATAGGACTTACTCAGCAGGTCACTGTAAGTCTTACTGACCTTGACAACAGTGCTATGATAATATTTTCATATAAATAATCTCTTTTCAGATAATTTTCCCCAGTGGACTCAGTATAGATGGACTTTTTTCTGCCACAAGGCCTGTTAACCAAACTTTACTTTGAAGTCTGTTATTTATAACTATCCAAAAGGCTCTGGTATTTGACTTTCTCTTTTTGTGCCACTCACTAGCTTAATGGAGTATCAGACACTTAATTGCATGCTCACACAACTCTTGCCATTCAAGTGCATCAAACCAACTAGTTACATAACCCTCTTAAAGTAACTCATATTTTGGAATTAGTGAGGTAAAATTCTTCATGTTAGCAAGTCTTCATATCAGAAATTCAAAACCAAGACTTTAGGTAGTAGAGATATCTCTCTAGTAACCTTGCCCCTCTGCAGAAATGTTAAGCTTTGGATGCCTGTATCTAGAAGGAATTTTAAGCAGGCTATGAAAGGTTATTTTAATAAAATCTAGTAGTATTTGCATGTGACTTTCTTCTGTCAACTAAAGCTTCAGGTAACAGAAGTACATGGGTCTGGTTCTTGCCTGTTTTTTCATAATCGAGGTCGAACTTTAGAAGCTGTACATGATCTGCTGTAGCCACTGGGTTCTCTTCTATAGAATTGTTACTTAGCTAGTTATTCCCTCATCATGTACTGTTGAGTGTTGCTGCCTACATGAAATTTAATGCACCTGTCCCTTTTGAACAGCATCCTATTTTTCAGACTACGTCTCCAATTTGTCATGATCATTTTGAATTCTAATCTTGTCTCCAACATGCTCACAGTTTGATGCTGTCTGTAGATGTAATAAGCATAATCTATTCTGTCAATGAGGTTACTAATGAAAATATCGAATAGTACCAACTCCAGTCCCCTGTGGAACCTCACTTTACAGAGCCTCCCATTCTGGCCATGATAAATACTCCAAGTACAGTTTTGAAACTGATTTTGTACCCTATCATTGTTTAATCTGAACCATGTTTCCTTAGCTTAAGTACAAGATAACTTACAGCAATCAGATATTTCTCTAAAAGTTCATGACATGTATTGTTTTCTCTCTAGAAAACCTCCTTCCTTGTAGAAGAAAATTAGATTGGTTCAACAGCCAGTCTTCAAGAACAAAATGTCAAACTCTTCTCCTTATTAACTTTACAGAATACCAATAATTTGTTTCAGAGTTTTCCAAGAAATTTAAAAGAAGGAACTCCTTTATAATCTTTAAGTTAGCACTTTTTCCCATTCCCTTGTCTTCTGTGTTTTGTCACTTCACCTATTCTTCAATATTTCTCAATAACTATGAATACCTCTGAGCTTTAGTCCTTTAAATAACAGAGAATGAGACAGAAAAAAAATACAAAGCAGGCAAATGATTCAAAAAGATTTAAATTCTCCCAATATTTTCTAACTTTTCTTATCAAAGACTACAGCCTTGTGGTGATACTGTCTTCATAGTGCAACCCACCCCTCAAAAGTAATAAATACGTAGGCTGACCTGAGGACATCTGCCAATGGCGGCTTCTACCATTTTGAGTTGAAGCAAATTGAAAAGTTAGTGGAATCCAACTTCACTTGGACTTCCTTTCACTAAATTAGTTATAGGGTGATTTCTTTTTATGGTTTGTCATGTGTGTCTCAGCTTGTACTTTGGATTTTTTTATTATGTACTTTGGACCTTGCCTGGAGAATTAGAATCTCTCATTAGCTTTGAAGTGTGTGTGTGTTTCTTTTTTTTAATTAAAAATTTTGTGCACCTGATCTTTTTGCTTTGGTAATTTAGGGAGGGTCTTTTCACCAGTGACAGTGGAACACCGTCCATCCATAATTGCTGCCTTTGGAAGACCCTAGAACACTTGCTCCTGGAGGTTGAGTGTCCTTATTCACTATCTACAGTTTCTTTCGTTTCCCCTAAGTTTCTGGTATAAATGTGGGAGACAAGTACTGGAATTGGATGGATCTGAATTTGATTCAATAGCTCTTGTGCCAATCTGCAGGAAAAGAGGAAATTCTGAAGAGCTGCTCCTTCCCCCACCTTAACTCTTGTCAGGTGGTGGGCTGACACATTGCACTCCTGAATTACAGCTGCTCCATCAAAGATTGAATTTGGGCCCTCTGTGTAGCAGTGAAAAATATTTCTCTAGTGTAAATTACTTAGTACAGAGAGAATCCTCAGGTTGTTTTCATACACAATCATACAGGGACCTAATTTTCTGTGATAGCTGCTTTAGTTATTGCATCACAAACATTTCTCAATGTGGAGCATCAGGTTTCATTCATTCCATCGCCACCTATAAGGAAAGGTTGTGACTAGAATCGGTCATGAGAGTTACTCCTGGTAAGACCACGTATCATATCTGTGAAGAAAATGTATTTTAAATTGCATTCTTCTAATGACATCTTGGTTGGTTCATTTCTGAGCATGCTAAATGGCGTTCTCAACAGCAACGATACAGCACAGAAAATGGTAATTCAAAATGCTTATAGAATAATTTAGGTTGTGAGACTTCTGAAAGTCATCCTGTTCACCTGGGGAAAGTATCAGTTCACACCTGAGAATTGTAACATGCCCCAGAGATTAGATTAGTGGGAACTGTCAAAGTCTGCTTAAGGGCCAGAACTCTTTTGGTGTGGCATTGAAATCATAAGTTATGTAGTTTACAGTAAGAAACCTATAGATGTTTCAGTTCACTCTGCTCCATATGCACTTCTGAGGAAAATAAAGAGTCTATTTACATGAAATTCCAAACTGAAATTCCCAAACCCCAAATTATTCATTATTTCTCACAATCTTGGAAGTATGTTTGCTTGCGTGCACTAACAAACTACCATGGAAATCTTTTTCAATTTAGTCTTTATGTCAACTGACAGTCTCATTATCATGACTGTGAGGGAAGACAGTGGAAGATTGCTGGCTGCAGTGTGTGTGGACAAAGCAAAATAATGTACGAATTAGGTGTGCTTTCTGTCTCTGACTTGTCCTATGGGTTTGGAGCTCTTACTTTTGAGTTTTTACTTCTGAAGCTGTCCAATTATCTCATCTAACTTGTACATTGCAGTCTGCCTGATCACAGAAAAGTGTGATCAGTGCTCGGAGGGACTTTTTTCCAACTTTGCAGAGGCTATACTCTGTAAGGCTGTCCTATGTGAGCAGGACTGGCAGAGGCATTAACTCGTGTTGAGCTCTGAGCAGCACAATCCCTTATTCCCACAGGTTCTCCATGCAAGCCAAGCAGAGAAGAGCCAATGCTTTGGGGAACTTGGGAAAGGGGAGGAGGACCTCTACAGGCATCTGTGGTGCCACAGAAGCCACTTCTGTCTGCATGCACAGCTGCTAACTTTCTAACCCAGCTCTCAGGTAGGACGTCTGGTGATGAAATATTTGGGAAGTAAGCAAAATTTTTTAGGAAATACTTAAAAAGCATACACAAAGGTAAAATGCGAGTGTGCGCATTTGTGTGTTTCATTTTTGGTAGTTGCAGCAGTGCCTCAATGTCTGTCTTTTAATATGTTTGTATGCGCAAACTTGTATGATATGGTTGTTACCCTTGACTTCCAGCTGCACTACAATTCTGGTTACTATTATTTTTAATTATGTGTCTCTATATAATGGTCCATGCAGTAGAAAAAAATAACACATTATCTTATATTAAGCAATTAACACTCACAGAACTCCAGCATCTTAGTTATCCTTTATAGTTATCCTCATGCTTATAACATAAAATACAAATTAGCATTCTCAAGTTACATCTTTGAGGGCCTGTCCTTTTTCTTTCTGCTAGTCTGAGGAAAAATTCCAGCAGTTTTCATGAAATAATATTAATAAATATTATACAATATTAATAAATAATAATTAATAAATAATTAATATTAATAAATAAATATTAAATGATATTTAATCTATTGTTTCCATCTTAAAGTGCAAAATGATTCCCTTAAGAAGAAATCCTTACAATACTTATTTGAAAGGAGCTAAAGGAAACCATCCACGATTTTAACCACTCTTGTGATTACAAGGTAGAGAATGGAGTTGGGTCTCATTGTCATATATTGCAGCTGATGCTACACCATTAAGTTTAAGTAAATTCTAAAAACAAAGCCGTAATCTGTATTTTATTATTGACATAGTCCCTGCCATTTTGACTTTGCCAGTCACCCACAGTATTTCAACAGCTACCAGAAGGATAATTCTTCCATTATTTGGTTACAGAATTAAGCATGTTAGAGGGCTGTTCACTTATTTCTGGAATATCAAGTCAGTAAAGTCTATTGTCTTAAACCTGAATGACTCATCTGATACAGTATAGTCAATGCTTCTAGCTTTTTATGAAAAACACATTTTAAAAATAATTGTAAAAAAAGAATTCTGCAGGGTAATGTTACCTAGCTGAGGATGGTGAAAACTCAGATTCAGATACAAACACTCAAATGTCAGGCTAAGCCTGGGATAACTGTTGTACTAGCAATCAAAATAATCACCAGGTGATTAAGGTCTTCTCTAACAACAAAATTACATTGCAGTTCTCCTGGACTCTGGAGGGGATTCACTCTGCCAGTGTTTTGAATAATAAGGGGGCTCGTAATATATATTCTGGAACACTTTGTCCACATGTTATCGGAATGCTCGCAATGCAAGAGTTATGGGAAATATATCATCGTTCCTAGACTGGAGTTTATGCAGAATATTACTCTGCCATAGGATCCCTTTATCTACATTCTAGATGGCCTGACAATGACTCCCCAAATGCCTGAAGCCAATTTTAAAAGGATGCTAAGAGCACTCTAATAGCTGAAGTTATTACTACTAAAGTGTAAATCAATGCTGTGTACATTGCAAGGAGGAAGAGCAGGTCCGAATGAGCTTTGTCTTAATGGAAAGAGTATTTTAGACAAATTCTGCATGCATGGAGGCGGATTCTGTGTGTATGGCACCATATTCTGCAGTCCGCGTCTACAGATTTCCCCTTTTTTGAAGCGAAAGGTGAATTTACTCAGCTTGGAACAAAACTGCATTGTTGCTGTTCTTTCTTAATGATCGCGTTAATCTTGTTAGTTTTGCTAGATAGGCACTGAACGTGAACCTAAGCTGGGCTGTATGTACAAGGTGAATACGTGAGGAGCAAGAGGAGAAACAGAAGAACATAATGCCGCACCCCTCATCTCGCCCATCCTCTGGATGCTGCACCCGGCCTGGTGTAGGGCAGCGGTACCCAGCGCCTACCAGTCTTCCCCTTTCTCTCTCTTGCTAGCCCTTCCCTCCTACCCCTCGGGCTCTGGTGTGGTACCATGCCATTTCTACTAGAAAATATTTCTTCATAATTTCAGCAGTGATGAATAGGTCTGTCAGGCACTTTTGGTGGATTATATGTGAACACCCACCAAAAATATGAGTTAGGGTCATGGGCTGTGCATAGTTCTGGGGCGTAGGTTTTCTCACCCTCTGATTTATATACAGTGATCTTATGACAGCCACTTTAGTCAAAGAAGATGTAAATTAATTTCTGCTCATCTTGAGAAGATTCTGTACTCTGAATACCATGGATTTTTAGGGATTACTAGAGGGGGCCCAGTTCTGGATGTGATCCTTCTATTGTCTCCAGTTATCCAGAGATAATCAGATATTAGAGAAGGCTGGAAATTGGTCTCTTATTAATAATTTAAAAAAAAAATGATAAAAGACTATGATCTTGCCAGTGTCATAAGTAATGTCACTTAGTAAAGTGACTGGCACTAGCTGTAGGCTCAGATATGCCAATTATAATTAAAGCCATTATTTTCAAATACAGTTCAGTTTATTCCTGGTGAAAAGTAAAGAGAATTTTAGAGTGACAAATCTCTCTGGAAAATGCAAACTTGACGAAAAGCCTGTATTTTTAGACTACCTCTAATAATTTGGTTTCAGGTTTGAAATGAATATTATGTTAAAACGTATTATTTAAAATGAGCGTTGACCAACCTAGCATACTGTACAACATTAGAATACGTATGTGCCTGTTTGAATCATCTTGAGAAAGCAAAAGATGATTTACAAGGCAGAAGTGACATCTAGTTCTTAGATCAACAGCCTTCAAACATATGTAGTATGGTTTTCAGAAAGGTACTGAACCATTATTGACTGCAAATCTGATGCCCATTCAGTTTTCTAGAAAGATATCCAAATTGCTACCTATTTTTGAGAACTGAAACCAAAGATTGTGCTCTAAAAAAATACAGTGAAGCTGTGTTCTTTTTCAGGCAATTGCGATCTGCTAATAGATAGAGAAATGTTGACAAAACTGAGGGTTTGGTTATTTACTTACAGCACCGTACAGATAATGGTTGTATTTTCTGCAGCCATATAACACTGAGATATCAGTCACCCTTGGTGGGTTTCTTCTCTAAAATGAATGGCGTTCTCAGAGGTGACCATAGCAGAATATAAAACACAGCCACAAAGTAGCTCCCCCGAGCAGCAATTCATTCCTAGGAAGGCAGCTTTATGCTTGGGACGAAAGCCACAAGAAGTGGAAGGTGTGCGCTACATCAGGCAATATCCCAAATGCTCCAAACCCTTTATCTGGGGATGTGTCCCACAGGAACAAGCTGTTTGGGACTGCAGCTGCTCAGGAGATGCCGCTCCTGTCATTGGCAACCTGGAACTGAAGGTTAACTGGCAGAGGAAACAGAAATTTTTGTCACTGACCTTTGCCTGCTAATGAGTACGCCAGTCCGCTCAAATCCAGTGGTAGTGAGTGTTTTTCTTATTCTGGCCTTTTTAGATCCGTTTGCACAAGGTGCTGGTGCGTTTGTGCGCTCAGGCGTTTGTTCAAATGCCTGCCCTACTGCTGGCCACCCAAGATTGCCCTGAAAACCGACCACAGTGCAGTGATCTGAGCTCTGATGTTAACAGAAGGTAGAGATAAAATTCCTGCTTGCGCTGCAGGTGACCGGGATCTAGGCAAGAAAATTTGCTGGAGCTGTGTTTTTTTTTTTTTTTTCATTCTTGTCTACTGCACTGGGCAGCTATTTTGTCGTTATTGTCAGTCTGAAAATCTTGGCTTTGTCTTCTGCCCTGTAATCTTGTGTTGCTGTCCTTTATGTTCCCAAACCCGCTGTTTAAAACCCTGTGTTTCCATTTGATATGATTAAT
This sequence comes from Chlamydotis macqueenii, assembly GCF_036417535.1. Classification (NCBI taxonomy): domain Eukaryota; kingdom Metazoa; phylum Chordata; class Aves; order Otidiformes; family Otididae; genus Chlamydotis; species Chlamydotis macqueenii. Next base: position 9,075,606 of record NC_141571.1, on the reverse strand, counting down.
AGCTCTTGTGAGTGATCTCTATTAGGGACTCAAAGCTCAATTTCAAATATTTTTTGTGGCGCTTCTGGTGGGCCTTGCTGGGATAAATTAAGCCTATTTTTCCCCTGATTGCTTCCTTGGATCTCTTTGTAACTTCACCTTGTATTCCTTTCTGTTCAATACTTTTCAAAGTACTGAGAGTTTAAAGAGGTACAATAAATCCCAGATCAGTTTTTAATGACCATGGTAAGCCTGCTTGTAATATGTCAGTAAGCTGAGCCTAAAAGCCAATGGGGAATAGGCCATTTCTGCCTTAGTAATTGCCTCCACAAAAAGATTTATAATGTCATTATCTGAATCTACAAGAAATAACTCATGGAGCTGAAATACCCTAAAAAAATATTACAATTCTCTTAAAATCTAGTCATTCATAAATGCTAAATCATAAAACTTTTTTCAAGATGTTTTATGTTAAAAATAAAACACAGTCAAAATAGAAATGTACTTTTCTTAATCAGATTCTTTGTTCTTTATGTATCTGTTTTCTGTGCTGTGTTTGGGCAGAAGAATGGTGCAGCGCACAGCCCAGATCCAGTGCCGTGCTGCTGAAAACGCAAACGAGTTTTGAAAAACCACAAAGAGGGAAGAACACTCCTGGTCATTTTTCTTTATTTGCTTATGATTTTTGGGGGGGGGTAGCTAGCACTGCAATAAAATTAATTTTAGCAATAAAAATCACTCCCCGCTTCTCCTTCCACCATTTTCCCATGAAAAGCCACACTAAAGGTCCTGACAAATGTACTGCAGTACCGTTTTAAGCCATTTCAGCCAGCTTCCTTTGCCTTCAGCATTCCCCAATCAGAAGATATCATTCATTTCTTTCAAAAAGCAGGAAATGTGCTCTTCAATTTGTCTGCTGTTTAATAAAGTGCTAGAATTAGCGTAGCTACCCTCATTTTCTGATGCTTTAATACACTGTGAGATTTATACTAATTTCAATCAGACTATATTCTCCAGTGTAGAAAGCTTGTACACTTAAAAGGGCACTGTCAATGTGCTTTTTTTTAATCATGAGCTCCTATAAGCAAGGACCTGATCTGTTTCCCTGAAGATTTGGAATTGTTTTACTTTTTTCTTCTGTTGCTTTTTGTCTTATAACCATGTGAGCTTGATTGCTGCTTCTGAGTGGTTTTGCCATGACTACTTTTTAAAATCATTTTTCATTCATTGTTTAGATAAATATTATTCACTGACATATCTGGAGATGCGTTGTAATGCGGTTGCTTCAACTCAGTTGAGTGGTTTATAAAATCAGGGGAAGCTTTCTAGTTCTGATTCTTTTTTGAAGTTCAAATTAAACTTTTCAGAGTCCAGTATCTGCTCTTAGATTGTAAATTATAGCGGCTAACACCCTTTTAAAGTGTGGCAGTTCTGTTATTAACTTGAATAGGTCCAGGATTTCATCATGTCCCACACACTTCAGAGCACAGACATATCTATAAGTAATAAATTATTACTCATTTCTAGAGAGCATTATAAACTTTCAGGTTCTTTGCTTCAGAGAAATGAACTCCCTAAAACAGAAATTATTTCCTAGTCAGAGCACTCTGGTCTTCTTAATGTCACTAGAAACTAAGAGGTCTGTGAAAACAGTACTGACACCTTTATTTCCTGAGTTTAAAAATTATTTATAAGCAAATATGTGCTTCTGCCTTTTGGATGTGTATATGCAATTCTTATCAATATCAGTAGGAATATTCCTGTGCACAGAGATCAAAATACATTGTAGTACAGCTCTTGTCTGTGAGCCTCTGCTGTGTGCCTTGTAGCTTCACTTTTAAATCTTTCCCTGATTTCTGAGGCAATGTGGTGTGTACTTTTCGGCACTGAGCTCTGTGAAGAAGTCAATGACAACTAAATGAAACTGGAATTTTGGAATGGTCTGTCTTAAGATGATGTATTTAGAAAAATAAAATAAAAATCAAGTCTTCTATAAAAGCTTATTTTCCTTAAAAGCTGCTGCACACTGAGTACAGTCAGATTTATAATTCGAAGTAAACTTGATTCATTGTTGATCATTAGCTTTTAAACCTAATCTGGATTGAGATCAAAATAGCAACTAAAATAAAAATCCCTGCACTGAATCTAAAAACCTATGAAGGAATTGCAGTCAATGCAAGGTGACAGTCCGGACTGAGCTGTTTTGGGCCACATCCTTAAACAGGAGGAGCACAAATTCGCTTTCATTGGGATTGTTGATAATAGGATTGTAGCAGAGAGAACCTAAGCACAATGAAGGATGAAAGAAAATCAAAATTTTCTTTTACTCCTTCTGTTAGAAACTCATCCTGTAAGAATCGGGGTGAAACAAAGAATTGTGGTTGGTCAGGATTAGTCTCTGGTTATTTGCTTGGTGCCATGCTTCTTCACTATTGTATGTAGCAAATGTTTCCTGACAGGCTAACTAGGAATAATAAAAGGGTAAAGGACTCTGGTGACATACTGAATGTTACAATTGTTATTCCTGTCCTCTAAATGTGGTTTACCTTTGGAGGTGTCAGAGGTGGCTGTTCTTGGAGCCCAGGCAAACAAAGATGAGCTGCTCAGGATAAGTGTGCTGGCAGCTGCTGCGTTCTGTGCTACTGTCCTGCAGTGTCTGCCCATGTGAAGTCCTATCAAAGTTTATAAAACTCTGTAACTGTAAAGTCCCTTTGCAGGAGAATAGTTTTTTATGCTTCTCCTGTCATGAAAAACATTAATCAGTGAGCTGTTTCATCCTTATTTTACACAGAGCACATTTTTCCATGAGATCTTTCAAAAATGATTAGCCACTGTCAAAGTGACGATGTTCACATCTGTGTGCAAGAATTTTCCTGGGATCTGATCCATTTGCAAGTCTGGATCCAAAGCATCTCTTGAAGTTGGACTACTGACTCAATACAGAGTGGCAAGGGTATAGGCATGAGTTCACATTTCTGTCTTGAGATAGATACTGGTGCATACTGGCTTGCCTGTGAGGCTGGTTTTTTCTGCAGCCAACATGAGTACTTGCTCATATGCATGATGCAGTTGTTACCTTAAACCAAAATATTTTCCTTCTCATAAGATGTACTGTGCAATTCCTAATCAGCAATCAGAGGACAGGGTCTGCATTATATTACAGACTGTCATGCTACTTTGTTTCTCTTTACTGCCATCCCCTTTTTATTCCAAAAAGTGAGAGTTGCAAGTGCAAGTCCTAGATCAGAAGTCTTTGATAGTAAAGATTGTATCCTGCCTTAGTAGCATGTTCTTCACCAAGTAAGGACAATGCTGTGGCTCCTCTAGAAAGGTACCCTGTTGTTGTTCCTCATTGCTTCGAAGAGAACAGCAAACTCACAAGGCCTCGGCGCTTGTGGTGTCTGTACAAGATGACAGCACACATTTCAGAACAGCTGATGAATGTTTTAATGTTTAAGTAAAAAAAAAAAAATTCCAAAAATAAAAGGTGTTGAGTTTAGTAAATTGCATCACTGCCAGTGTTGTGTAGAAATGCCTTGGTCTGTACACCTGGAGTAATTAATTACGGGTGAGAAATCACATCACGAGACATCCTTGAGAAATGGAAAAAGTACTCAAATAACTGATAAACATACAGTCAATTCATTTCAGGTTCCCCTGAAGAGGATGTTTCCAGAGGCAACTAGGTAAAAGGATGTTGCTTCTTGGAAACATTTAAGCAAAGGAGGAAAGCTGGAAAGCCAGACCATTACAGGGAAGGGCAGACAACATGCACGTACTTAAATTCCTTTGCTGTTATGGGTCCTACACTGTTAACATAGTTTGTTCTGCTTTCTTTTTTCACTATATTATCCAAATAAAAATACTTGCAGAAAACTTTACGTGAATAGTTTAAGGTTAAATAACCTTTGAATTATTTAGAAACCACACCAGTGTTCTGGGTAGTTTAAGGACCTTATTTCTCTCTGGCTTCTAATTTTGCATGCAACTTTCTGCTCTGAAAACCAACTCCAAAACCAGAACTTGAGTTTGGATAAATTACTCTGATATTGGCCCATGTGTAATGTATGCTAATGAAATATAAGTGTACAGGTCAAAAGAGAAATATTTAATGGGGGTGTTTACCAGTTGGTGATGGGAATGGAGAGCTCAGAATATACCAAGGCAGAGTAGTTAGTGAATCTGTCGTATACATAAATCAGCCACACTCCCTCTGCATTTCTAATTGTCTCCCTAAAAAGGTTTTAGTCAACCCCTTAAAATGATGAGCACACAAATGCATTTTTATATCGCCTGTTTGCTTTTAGTTATGCAAATTTGTTCAAGAGAAATGATGTACTCAGAATGCTCTAAAATTTTTAAAACCTACAGATGTCTGTGGTGTGAGAGAATGGCGGGGGGGGGGAGTTAATGCTCTCCAGCCAGATATGGGAATGTACTGATTTGAGGTTCAAGACTGGTTCCAGGTGTAAAACAGGGCATTGGTCAGGGCAGTAACAGGGGTTGGGGGGAGTGTGACAGTATTATGGTCTGTCTTTATGGTATTCTTCAGGTATCCTATTTCAACGCTAGCTTACTATAGAATTGAATTAAGTTGAATTGACTGAAGGCTGCTTTCATCTCTGCAATGGTTTTTTTTAATCATTTTTCAATTAACTTCTTAACAATTATAGTTGAAATGAACTTTCTAGTATGCCTCCTTTGCAAAGGAGAATTAACCCTCTGAATAACTTAGGTTTAGCAATGGTGGCCAGAGCAATGATTAAACAGCTTTGGAAAATCTGGACTTTCCTTCTGTGAGTAAACGTTGTCTTTCACTGCTCAGATACTCAGCAAGCAGCCACCACCCTGGGGTGATGATCCCAGTTTTGGCCTTTGACACAATACTAACAATGCTGTATTTGAGAGAGAAAAGATTGCTGTATAGTCTGTCACTGTTCAGGACGTGTATCTTGGAAGAAATCTTGTTAGGCTTGGAGACTTTGAGATTAGGCATAAAGCTTTCAGTCAGAATCTTGTGTATTTGACCTTCACACTTGTCTTTCACAGCTGTCACTGCAGTGGATTCACCAGAATTAAACCGAGCGCAGCGTGCTCTGTATCTGGAGATGCAGGTAGGGGCAGGCTTTGAGAGGCATCTCTGCCCGCTTTATCCAGTGCCACATTTGTGTCCACCAACTCAAGAGCGTAGGGAGATGGATTTTTGTATCAGTCTGAGCTTGCCTGTGTAAACATTCCTCTCTATTTGATCACAATGTTTAGCCCTGAAAGCGAAGTTTAGCAGCATCTCCGGAGGCTTACATTACTTTCACTGTGCTGAGCCTGTGCTTTGGCTTGAAAAGGGCCTCAGTGTACCTGGCATCTTCCACAAGCACTAGATTAACACACAAATACTGAAGAAGGATGTAAAAATCAGAACTCTGAACATGATACAGTGGTTTTATAGAGTTCTGCATTGCCTTAAATCCACTGCAGAGCTGCTGATCATGTCAGCGGGCGCTATACGGCCCATCGTTTGTCAGGCCTTTTAAATTCAGTGGCTTAGCACTTAGTCTTTTGGAAAGCATCCTGCAGGGTTTGATTTACAGCGTTGTAGAGCTGATTAAAAAGTCACTCGTTAAAAAGATATCTTTTATTATAATTGCTAAATATTTTTTGGTGTGGTTGGTAGGTTTCACCTTTCAAATGATGTATGCATGCTGGCTCTTCTCCTAAGCTGTCGAGCCAGAGCCACTGACTGGTGAATTTGTACTGAAGTGGCAGTGGCTTTGCAGTGCTCTGCATTTTCACATGTGCTTTTTTCCCTTCTCCAAGTAGAGGAATATCAGCATGTTCTTGTGGATAGGATAGAATTTGGAAACCTGGCTTTCACTCCCAGGTACCAATTGCCTCTGAACTGCAAGAAGCTATTTAACTCTTCCCTTTCCCTTATTAGCTGGAATTGGATGTATCTGTCATAAATGTTCCAGGAGTCCTGTATAAAAAGCACTGCACAAGTTCTAGCTAATTGATGATTGTGGGATTTAATTTACCAAGCACTATGAAACTGGTCTTCCAAACAGCAAGGGGAAAAATGTTGCTATAATGGCAAACGCACTCCTTATTTCTGTACCTACCTCCTGTCCTGATCTTGGAACTATCTTCCTTCCTCCTCATCTTTATTCCTCAGTATGATGATTCTTCTGTGCTGTGTTCTTCTGTTTACCACTGGATTCATGGAAGGAGGTCAGCTCTCAGTTCAGATTTTCTTCTTGGCTCTACATATGTCCCATGATTTATCAAAGCTCTTAGGATCCAACATATTTGCCTGAAGGGTCTGCTTAGATGTAAATGGTGTCCTGCTCAACAAGACAGTGTAACGCCCACTTTTAGGCCAGTGCAGCCTAAACATGAAAGTCAACACTTTCTGGTTCTCATTGTCATTGTGCAGCATTTTCTGTGACAGGGCAGTAAGCTGCATCAGGGAAATGGTTGAATTAAGAAAAAAAAAAAAATTACTGGGGAAAAACACCTGCTTATTACAGAGGTGTCACTGCAGCGAGTTGCTGCTTGTGCCATGGAATGGAGACTGGGTAGGCAGGGAGGATCATAAGATGACTAAGCTCATCTCTAACAACACATCCAGCCAGGACTCTGACTACCTGGAAAACATGGAGAGCAATTTCCTGATCAGTTATAGAGGTACTGGAGGGAGCCATACGGTGATCTGCTTTGTAAAGCATGAATGAGGTCTGAGAGCAATCATGAGAAGAAAACCAGCTTACTTGATAGGACTGAATCTGAGTTTCTAAGTGGATTTCATGTCAGGAAACATCCCTGAAGAAGCAATTTCATAGCTGAGCTGGCATTTTTAACTCATCTCAACTCTTGACTTGAAGTCTGCAGTCAGCCCTACAATATCATCTTCAGAGTAAGATACTGCTTTTCTAGCAGAACAAAAGAACCATTAATGACACCAATTAACCAGTGTAATTCTCATTTATACCTCTTTATTACCTTCCACACACAGTATGTGATACATTATACATCCCATTAATTGTTAACATACACGCAAGTCAAGATCTTTTATTATACTGGGTCATCTATCATTGATACAGAGATATAGATATTTTATAGCTGAGCCAACTAACACTACTGTAGAGCAGAATCTATAACCATTTTCACATCAAATCTGATTGTGTTATTAAGCCCTTTAGAAGTGCTTAGTATGTAATTTGGCCTCCTCCCAGAAGGTATTTTGTAGAGGGGAACAAAAAAGTGGGTTTTGGGGTAAACTCTATTCATTTTGTGGTTTTTTTTTTTTTTTTTTTAAATATTGAAATTCTTTTTACCATTTCAAAGCTCAGAGATCGAGCATTGTTCTGTTGTGCTGTAAATACCACTTAACTAAGAAATATAATAGTTGTTTTTTTTTTTTTTATTAACTGAGAACATAGTGGAATTAGTGAAGGGGCAGCACTTAAGGAGAATCTACGTGGGAATTCTTTTTTAAAGTGCCAATGGTCTTGCATTTTCAAAGGATAGAAAAATCAAAACTATAATGCAATGGATATAACATGCTTTGCATATTCCCAGCAGAACTTCAGTTATCAATGGGCTATATATTGCCCACAACTGTTGGTGTTATTTAAGGTCAATGACGTAAACTTCTGAAGCTGGATTTATGCAGGTCATATGGCTACTCTTGCATACTCTGATCTTGAACTCCAAATGTATTTTTATTTCTTCTTGCATTGTTGAGACTTCAACAGCCAATGGAAAATGTGTTTGCTCTCTAGAGGAAACACAGAACTACATACAGAGGCTACATTTCTGTTTTGTAACTCTGGCCTCAAGTTTGGTTTCTGGTTTCTCTTAGGTATGCATAGTTAAACCTGCAAGCCTTGCACGGAGCGCTCCTTGTTTTGGGTCTTGAAGCCCCTGTGGCCACTGCAGCAACTCTGGGCTCTGTGTGCTGCTGCTTGCTACCTCTGCTACTGTGTCCCTGCCAAGGCTAGAGCTCAGCTGCCCCAATGCTCATCCTCCAGCCTGGGATTTGGCAGCACTGACTAACGACACCATCTCCCAGCCAGGACCGGTGCGCTGCTGCCAGTCTCCTGGGGAGCTGTGGCAAAGGGGCGCTTGTGCAGAATGATTTTTTAGAAGCAGCTGCTAACAATACCTCTCCTCTGCTGAGCCTGGAGACTATCTGGACAAGTGTTTTTCTTCTGCTCTGTCCTCAAGAAGCATCAGTTAACAGCACCTTGCCAGACAGAAGCGGAACCTGCTTCTCAGAAACCAAGCAGAAACAAATTTATAGATTTGAACTTGTATCTGCAATGAAGAGCAGTGTTGCCAGTTACCTACTCATGGCTAAAAAAAATCACGAGTGCTGTTCTACTAGTGCCTGCCATAAAAAGCTTAAATGTCATGGAGTTTAGCAAAGAAATGGTGTAGCTGTAATGAGTGTCTGTTGGCAGGTGACAGGAGCCAGAGCAACAGAGATGGGTGCCTGTGTACGCTGTTCCAATGGTTAAGGGAAACACTGCACCTTTTCTTAAGCCTCGGAGGATGGACCAGATGTTTGGGCAGGTAGGTGTGCATCCTGCTGAAAATTTCTTTTTGAGTGGCTGTCAACGGTTGCTGCCTCTACCAGTTGGTCTGGATACAACAGTGGTGGGTTGGTGGGCTTTCTGGGCTGGACTCGCAGGTGGAACCTGGGGAGGAAAGCCACAGTTTTGTCAGATACAGTAATTAAACAGAGGAGGAAGGGGAAACCATCAGTATTTCAGGAGGACAGGCCTGCCCAACTATGCCTGGCAACACGGATGGGGAGTGCATTTCTTTGTGCTTGCTTTAGGCTACTGGAGCCTGTTGGTCATTTAGCACTTACATTTAACGTTTCCTAAAGAGAATCTCTGCAAGGGATCTTGAAACTTAATTTCAGTGGTGTCTGTGTAATGGTTCCTCTGTGCCTTGTACCCAAATGAGCAGGTGAACAGAGACACTGACCCAATCCATCCGTGGCCATGGGCTGACACGGTGACAGACGAGGAGGCAGGCCTGCATCTTCTCTCTGTGCAGCTCCAGCCACTGGGCAAAGCTCCTCTGCACCCAGTCAGTTACCAACAGAGCTGTAAAACTTTCTGCCTGGTACATGTGTTGTTCACTCATATGCAAGTTTACTGCGTAATAATATATAAAGAAAAGCATCTGTGCATCTGCTATGCTGACTTGTACTTCTAGTACTTCATTTCTGCTCTAGGCATAATTCACAGAATCTGGTGCTTGGGAAGTGTAGGACCTGAGAAGTACTGCACTCCACGTCTGCTGTGGGAAAGCTCTCAGCAATTCCTGACAGAGCGTTTTGTCCCTTGGTCCGTCCTGTTGAGCCAGGTGCTGGCAGCCTCATGCCCACCTCGTGCAGGCAGCGCTCCTGTCTTTGGGTCTGTCCTGACCTGAGCATGAGGGGCCCTAGAAAACTGCTTCACACTATTCTAAATCCAGCTTCCATTATCTACATTCCTTAATTAGAGCAAATGAATACTAATTATTCATGGCCAGTGTTTTATCAAAATGAATGGCAGCAGCAGTTGGAGACTTTGCCCATTAGACTTATATCTGTTATATACACTTCATGTGTGCTATTCTGGTGTACATTTAGAATAGAAGTGATTTGAGGCTAATGCCATGTCAATAAACAATGAAATACCATTAACTGAGCAGTTGATGACCCTAAAAAGGGAGCACAATGTTAGAGGGAGAAGATTTGCATTAGCACAGCCCCTATAGTAAATGTGTGCTAAACCATATCTAAGTTCACAGAAGCTTACTATTTTAATAACTCCCCAAAACATTGCTAGTTTTCATTGTTTTAATTTTCTATAACTAGATTTCATTGTTAGTCAACGCTTAATTGATTAACACTGTCACCTGACAAAACTAGTGTAGTCCTTGACTCTGCTGGAAATAGGAATTTAAAAATGCTGGTACCTAAAACAGATAAAAGACAAGTATACCTATTGTCTCTGGCATACCAGTATGTACTGATTCGTTTCACATTTGATTATTAATATTTTCATAATTAACCTGTCATAAAAATAGGTTCTTAGGTAACAATTCTACATAAAAGAAATTTTCTGTAATGATATGAGCTGTAAGAGATTTTCCTCAAAAAATTATGATGTTTTCTAATCATATGGTGTATTATATCTGGGCTTTTTAAGTGACTCTTCAGACCTATATTGGTGAATTCTTGATAGTTTTGTAATTACCAGTTAAAGAAAGGAAACTAAGCTTTAGATTAGTTTCTCCAGCTATCCTGGTTCTGTACTAAAATATATGAGAGCCTCAGAGCGGCTTGTTGTGAGTTAACGCTGAAGAGCAGAGCTCTTACGTTGAAATCGCAGTTTAAAATTCTGTAACCACAAGACAGCCTGCCCTGCTGAAGAAAACTTTAAAATCCCTTTAAGAATCTTTTAAGAAAGTGTTTAGCATTTTAAGAAAATTTCATTGCCTTTGCTGTGGTGTTGGTTGTGTAGTGTCACTTTTAGAAGGGATATTAAGGTTCTAAGACAAGAATATTCCCAGGGAGGATTTTATAAATGCCTAAATTGGCAAGATGATTAACCATCAAATTTTTAGCAGACTATTGACTTAAAAAAAACCCAAACCAAAAAGCCAAAAACCTGGTTTGCTTAAGGCTTCTTTGGACTCCCGTAGAGTGATTTTTATATACTACAGGCTGTGGAGACTAACAGTTGCAGTATGAAATTCATATAGGGATATGAGGCAAATTACAGAATATTAAAATAGTGAAGGAATGTAATTATATGATAGATGTGTGTTCTGTAAGTGTGCATACCTTTCCTTTTAAAAATAGCATGCATAAAGAAAATCTTGGATTTCATTGAAAACAATAATTATGTCAGTTATGCTGAAAGCAGTAGTACAATACTGAAAGAATGAGTGTTGCATATGAAGAATGTGTGTTTGGTGTTAAGAGTTAATGTGCACAGTAGAATAAGAAGAGGTTTAGAGCTTTAGTTTGCCTTTATTTCCCTCTTCCTTTATTATTACAAGGACTAAATTTCTCTATAGGCACACTGTTTCTTTAGCGAAGAAGTGGTAAAGCTCATCTTAATTTGTGATGCTATTTTTTGGGCTGATAGAGTTCACAGCAACAGTAATTCTAATTCCCAATATTAATCCTGAAGTTTCCATTATTCCTAGTTATACATTTTAAGCTGCTCACAATTTTTCCTTTTCTTTTTGTTATGGCTTTCTACAGGAAATAATTGTAAGAATATCTTACCCTTCCTCTCTTATCTGTCCCTCACCTGCACTTGCCATGTGCTCACAAACCTTTCTGCGTACGTGCAAAACCAGAACACCCCCTCACCTGTGTCACACGTTGATTGCTGTTGTGTGAATTCTCTCTGCTGTCTCAGCACTGGGCTGATGCTGTGGTCCTTACAGCTGCGCTGCCCTGTGTTGTACGGCCGAGCTGTCGGTGCCTGGTCTTTGTCTCTCTTTATGTAACCCACCTTGGTGTCATCTGTCCTCGTTAATGAATTAAATTGTAAGCATTGGTCTAACTTGCTTAAATTTAGCTCCCTTCTATTGTTAACCACGTCCTATCTTTTAATTATTTTGTATCTTATTTTACTCCTTTTTTTCTAATTTAAAATTCAAAGAATTTATTGTAATTAAGACAATGATACTAAACGATAATTTGCTCATAAATGTAGCATAAATAAAAAAAGCTTAAACTTCCAGATTAAATTATTCATTCTAGTTTCTTGCTCGGCTGTAGTCTCGAGAAAGCACAGACACACCAACAGCTCTGAAATGCTGTTCCCAGAAGGACTGACTGCAGAAGTAACACAGTTCCCAGAAGAACTGGGCACAGAAGCAGCATCCTTTTATTCCCACTTACTTGCTTTTAATCATTTCTGCATTTAGGGATGAGGGTTATCAAGATCAAGTAGTAAATCCTTGCTGAGCTGAAAATACCAGGACTTGCAGTCTCCACGTCCTCTGTCCTGAACACACAGCACTTGGCTGCAGTTCTGGGAGGAACCCAGGTCAACTGGTTGCTCCTCTTAACACCCTCTCCATCTCCTGTGTAGTGGAGGTTTCAGGCTGCTGTAGCAGAAGCTGTGAAAGAGGCTGAGTTTATGGTGTTTGCTAGTAATTCACTTATTCTATAATATAAATTAAATATTATATAATATTTTTTATGTAATTTATATTATATATAATTACTACTGATTATATAATTTTAATAACAGAATGTGAAATGGGGAAATGTGCTACAGGCTCTGAAGCTCCTTGAGCCAGGGACGGTCTGCTGGGTTTGCTGAAACAAGGCAGACTGGGCAACTCGGAAACCCCAGAAACCCAATGTACTCAAGCTTTTTGAATAAGATCCGTCATAGTTTTTTTTTTTTTTTTTTTTTTTTTTTGAGCAATCTTCTACAGATTTCTGATCATTAGAAGTTGCACCCCTTTAAACTGAAGCAAAAAGCTCACATTACTGTTACATCAGTATATGTTTAGTCTATTAGCAGCCCTTTATTTCCACATATCTGTGATACCAGCCCAAGCCACGTTCAGTAGCATTTTTTATTTTTTTTTTTGAAACTTCCTGTGCCCATTGGTAGTTATGTAGGAGTCAGGATTAGCTCCTTTTAAAACGTGTAATAGCTTTGCAAAGAGGGGAATGGGTTGGGAATGAGTCATTTGAGATTTTGACAAAAACCTAATGGGAAATTGGTCTGTGAGCCAACTTTGAATGAGCTAGAAACATAATATGAACAAAGATCAGTAAAGCTCCTCAGGTTGCCCAGAAGTATTAAGTGTTTCATTTGTGAAATCCCCAAAGTCTGCCAATACTTGAAAGCTTGGCATGATGCAGAAGGTGCACTTGCTAAGACAGGGTTAGCACAGATGGGAGCCGAAGAACTGAGAATGTTCTTTGTCCCCATCTGATGAATCTTAAGGCTCCATTTTTGCAGGTGGATTCCAAAATAAGATAGCAGGTGGCATATTTAAGGATTTCAAAGCAAACCTGCAGTTTTACTGAAGAAAGGTGATAAAATTCCAGAAGGGGCCCACGTCTGCAGCAAGATCTTTAAGACACGTTTTATATCCTGTTCACCCTATAGAAGAATATTTAACTGAGATGCAATATCCCTGGTCCCTGGGGATGTTGTGATTCACAGTACATAGTCAGTGTAAAGAAACTTTTGTTGGGTGTGCTTCTTGAGATATATCCAACCCACTATGAGCTGTGTATGAGATAGGAAACAAGGCAACTGTGAGCACCCCAGAGTCGGTTCTCAATTAGTTAAATTGGAAATATCGGGAAGAAATGTAGGTTGAAAATTAACATGCTGAGTTTAAAAAAACCAATGTGATGATTATTTAGCAAACAAAGAAAATGCATGGATTCAACATGAGCATTGCTATTGTATTGGAAAGAAATACTTTTTTCTTTTTTTTTTTTTCTTTTTTTTTTTTTTTTTTTTTCCAATCAACTGATTGTGGCTTTTGGTAGCTGGAACCCTAGCTTTTTAGCCTATTTTATGTAGGTGAGTTTTTCATACGTGAGAGAACCCCTGAAGTTTAATGGAAACCTTTTAAGTAAATCTTACAAAGCTCTAATCTCTCAAAAGCTCCCATGTTCTTCTCCTCTGTTCTTATTTAATTTTTAATAAGAACAATTCCATGCAGCTCTAAAGCATAGCTCAATTAAGAAATATTCCTACCAGGCATCTTTGAAATCTTGGGAGGTTTTTCCTTTTTTCTTTTTCTTTTTTTTTTTTTTTTTTTTTTTTTGTTTATCCCTCAATTTTGGTTGGCTGGAGTTTAGGGGAAGGAGTTTCTCTTCAATTGCAAGCTCCGCTTCACACTGTTATTTATGAGTAGACCAAATAACTTTCAAAGTCTTATGCTTTATGCTTGAAGGAGACCATTGAACACATTATTGCTGTATTCTGAAGTTACAAAAAGGATCTTTGATCTAATTCCCCAGACATTATCTGTCCAAAAAGTATCTCTAGGTCATGAGAAGTAATTAAAAAAAAAAAAAGTCTGAATCAAAATTTCAAGCCCAGGTACTTTATAGTAATCAAACCTTAACTGCTTTATGATTCACTTTTATTTTTATAGTGTATGGCACTCTTCTTGCTGCTCTGGTTAAGCTTGTATCAGCATTTCCATTATAAAATGCTGCTTTCAGGGGTTTATAACTTAGCTGCAAAAATTTACTTTGAGTTTAAGATGGCATTATGACCTGACTGGAAAATCATGTTTGTATAAAATACATGTCTGCCAACATGCATAAAATTTTTGGAATCTTATTTTGGGCTTTTAGAGCAGATTGCAATGGTGGTGTCTCATCAGAATATGCATTGTTAATGATGAGAGAAATAAACTGTGCCTGAAGCTATCGCACACAATGGTTGTGGCGGGTTTCATTTTCTGGTCCAGTGTTTGCTGAAGTCACCCTGACTTCTCACAGCTGGAATGGAAAGAGATCTAAGACAGAGAGACTTGTTTATTTGTGGACTTCCTTACTTTTCTTTTCCCTAGTGTACACACAGAATGGACATTGTGATATTATAATAGACCTCATTTTGAAAGGTTATCGACTCCTTGTATTTACGTCATTTATAGTTGTTTGATCGTAATTGGATTGGCAGAATTTGGTATAAATAATTATGTTCTGACTATTAAAAGGGCTGGTGAACTTGTGATGAGATGCTGAGTCTGTCTTCACTTCCTACGTTTGGATAGCATTGAGATGGGTTGTTACTTTCTGTGCAGCTGACGGTTTCGATGGTTATGTGTCAGTGCTGACCTGATGTCTATAAAATGCCTTGATGTGTTATCCAGAGCATGAAAAATATAAAAGAACATATGTATTTACCTGTTGCAGAGCAGTTCTGCTCTATAAAAAGGAAGCAATGCACTTTTTACAGTTTTCTATAAATATTTTCTTTAAAAAGAAGTGGCTAATAGGCCTTTTTTAGGGAAGGGGAAAGTCTGGATGGTGTTTTCTAACCTAAGCGCCACAAAACTCAGAGAGGAATAACTTACCAGTCTCTGGTTTGTGGTGTGGGGTTGTCTCCTCTGCCTTCTCAGGAGGCTGTGAGAGAAGGGCTGTGGGCACCGGTCAGTGCTCTGAAACTTTTGCCTTTTGTCATTCACTGCCACGCTACTGCACTCAGTCTTTTGCTTACGTTTCCTTTTTTTATTGTTTTCTTATGTTGTGGGTTTTTGGGGTTTTTTTTGGTGTTTTTTTTTTTTTTTTTTTTTTTAAACTTGAAGGTAAATGGCAAAATGCCACAAAGCATGGAGATTTAATTTTCTGCATTCCATTTTATTGCGCACTTGTATCTTAATGAGAAGCAGCCACACGAGTTATCTCCCCAGTCTCTTGAGTTCTTAAATACAGACTTTACTAAGCTGCACTTTGGGATCAGATCTTTTTTTTTTTTTTCATTTCAAATAATGAATAAATCCAGTATCTGTCAGACTCATTTAGGCATCTTTAAGGAAAAATGACAAAAGCTAACAAGGCACATAAATACAGGGTGCCTATAGTGCTCTGAGTGGGAGGAATTCATGAGTCACTGATGTTGATAATCTGGGTACCCCATCATCACCCATCAGTATGCCTTAAAAACATCTCATAGGCTGAAAAGGAAGCCTGCCAAGAGCTCTGGGGAGCAAGAAGACAGAGGGGAGTAAAATGCCAAAAAGGGAGGAATTAGGAGCATGATCAGGTCGGAGCAGAAAGTTGTAAGTGAAAGCAGCAAACTCTGTTAACTTCATAAACCTGCAGCCCATTATTCCAGTAAGACTTTTGCAGAGGAACGGTTTTTTTTTCAGTTTGGAGACTTTATGTGATTCTTGCTTTTGTGCTGTACTGCTTTCCCACCCCGTGTTGGCTCTCCACCTGCAGCGAGTGGCACCGCGCTGGGCTGGGGATCTCTTGCAGACATCCATCACTTTTACTTTGTGAATCAACCCACTGGAAATATCGGATCCCTCATGACACTGACGGATTTGAAACTGTTCTGCAATAACTACGTGCTGGTTTGGTTATTTTTATGGGAGTTTGGATATTTTTTGTCTTTTTTTTTTTTTTTTTTTTTTTTTTAACAATCAAATTGATTTAACACAACAGAGGATTCACTGTCTGGGGATACAGAAAAAGTTCATGCAGGACAGGCCATCTTATTGCAAACCATTTAGTTGTTAAGGACCAATGCCAAAGCATTAGCCTAGCTGAGAATGAGGAAAAATCATCAAACTGACAAAACTACTTTTAACTAGGACAGGAAAAAGAACGCAGGCAACCAGATCTACTCTAGCAGGTTTGAAAAGGGCTGAGGCTCTTGCAAAGGGGAGAGAAACCAGGAGATTGATGCTTCTTCTGGAAAGTTTGAAGAAAGTAAGCAGAATTTTTTTTTCTTCTCTCCTTAGCAGAGGATTTAGGTACTGTAGATGTATGTACAGCTTATTGGTTTAAAATCTTTTTTCTTCTAAATGCTTAGTTTCTCCTGTCTGACAATGCTGTTATTCTGAGAGTGGCGCCTAAGAATCACACTCCACTGGCCAAAATCTCCGGAAGAGACAAAACTTAAGTTAGGTTTGCCAAGAACAGTTGATTCATAGTGTGTTGTAGCCCAATACCAGTCCAGTCATTGAACAATTGTGAAATCTCATCCTAGCTGAAGCAGCAGCATCCCAAATCCTTCCTGTACTTGCAGTCTGTGGTGATGGTTTGTCTCACAGGTACCCCATGCCCTTAGCCTGAGTTTGCCAGCTTGTGCAGGGCATCAAACGGTAACAGATCCCTCTTCATGATTAAGCTCAAGCTGAATTTTCAGTAGTGATCTGATACTTGCATTTGATTTATTATTTGTTTTTAACGGCTGATAAAATTTAACTCCTACCACACCAGTAGTACTAAGTGTCATAAGGACTGAAACGAGTTCAGACTAATTTGCAATTAAAAAAAAAAAAACCAAACCAAAAAAACTTCCAGTTCCACAGTACTGCAGTACACCCCCTCTCGTGTGCTTGCTCTAAAGAGATATTTATTACACCAGGAAAAGGAGCCAGAAGCTTTTCTGTCATTAGTGAATAATGCCATATGACTCCCTTGTGGCACAAATGCCAGATTATGCAATGCAGGATAGTTATTGTTGCTAAATATAGCGTTGTTTGGTATAGAAGTGTCTTTGGAATAACAAATTTTTTCTTATGGATGTTAATATTATACTTTAATAAGGCCAAAATAACTGCAACAAATCTCAGATTTAGCTAAAGGGCATGCATTGTAAATTCAAGTTTGTTACTCTCACTTCCATAACTCACTGGAACAGTCCACTTGGTGACCCTGATTTACTTACCCTTGTCTTGTTAGAAGTGGTACAAATACGTTGTAGTATTTTGCTCTGAAGTGGCAAAACCCCGTACTTAGCACTGCGTAAAACCTTCCCATTGTTTAATACTTTCTGTCAGACTACCACATTCCTTCTGCATAATGGAAACAGCACCCACAGCTAGTGGGCTGCAAATTATGGAACAGTTCATCACTCAGGACTCTCCAGCGTATGATAGTATTGCAAATATTTATATTAGCAGCTTTTGCGCTTGACTGTGAAGATTAGAGATCTTACAGGGAGTACTGAAGGAATTACAGCTCCGAGGCGTTGGGGGGACACAGAGGATGGATCTTTCCTGTAAAAAAACGGGCTTTCTTTTTTTTCAGGGAAAGAAAAACCATCCTCCAAAAGTCTTTCCAGTTATGAAAGTTGCCATGCCTTGTTGTGAAAATAGCGAGTGTTGCTCTGCAATTCACAATTTGGTTGGAGTGCAATAGAGTTCACTTGCTGGTTGAAGTGGTGAAAGGTGTCCTTGACTCAAACTGAGGGAATTTTAGTGAGGAAGTAAAGATATCTTTTGTTCTTAGTATTTTGTGGTGGTGGTTTTTTTGTGGGTTTTTTTTTTTATATATACAGGCAGCACAACACGAACATCATCCACTATTGTCAGCACAAATATGAACTCTTATTTTCATCAGGAGGTAACCTACTTTTAGAAGAGCACCTTGAATGCTGAATTTTATATTACCTAGAGAAAATCAGGGGAGAAGAGAAGCTCATCTGCTATTTTGGTGATATGGAGAGTGAATATATTTGATACAGAAAGGAAAGGGAACTATGACCCTGGAGAGGGGACGATGCTGTCCTGTATTTCTGTGACAAAAGGAACTGCGTGTATTTATGATAGTCTCTTTTATGGGCTGTATGAAAGGTATAGATTCCTGCTTCCTTGGTAACTGCCCATGTTCTAAGACCCTGCTATCCTAGGCTAAAAGTACTGTAGTGAGGGTGGTTAGGTAAAGCTTTAAAGGTGAACAGCTGGTTGAACAGGACAATGTCTGGGTGCAAAAGGTGAGTGGCCACTGGTGCATCCTGCTCCTCAGCAGCTACTGCAATGCCAAGGTTCAGGGGAAATTCTGAAAATTTCCTTGCCTGGTTTTCTAGGCTGTTAAACACAATAGACGCAAAATTACAAAGGCAACATAAACCCTTTTTATGGGAAGAAAATACACAAATGGTATCTTCATTACAATAATAGAGTGTTATGCGAATGAAAACCTGTGCCCCCTTCGGAGAGCCTGTCTCTCAAATGATGCTCAGAAATCTGGCAGGTGTGGGCATATTCAGACTCGCATATGAGGTTTGCTGGTGTCCATGTGAGACTCTAATGTGGCTGAACAAGACTGTTCTGGGGGGAAACAAAATGGAGATTTGGAAACAACCTCCTTTTCCTTCACATCCTCAAACCTTTGTCTTATGAGATCCAAGCAGTAGTTTGCAAGTGTGAAATTTGATGCCTGCAGAATTAATGCAAAATGGAAACTTGGTTCAAATGGCACAGTATGACCATTATCTTGTAGTCTATGAAATGTCTGTGTCTGAAAGGGAAGAATACAGGCAGCTGGCAGAGTCTCTGTGTAATTATTATTTTGTACCATGTCCTTGGTTTTATTGTGAAGCAAACTGTGTTTGGTCTTTTACTGGGATGCTCCAAGCTCGATAGGTGTGTTAGAGATGTGAGAAGTCTTTGCTGCCTGCAAATCTGAAGCTCCCTTTGAATTTTGAATTTTTTTACTTTATGCTCCGGCTTACTTCTGATAGCCACTCATGAGTCATTCATTAGTGCATATAACAGTTATCAGATGCCACAGGAGCATGAAAAATTTCCACTCTAATAAACACTATTGTAACTGTCACCTCTTTATGATGTGCAGAAGGATATGTGCACAGGATTGCCAGCTTTTCATCTGCACAAAGTCTGACACCCTTCTCTGGGGATCTCAGTTTTTCATAAAACTGTCCTCCCCGTGAGTTAGCTCAGTAAAGCCAAGACAGGTACAGTGTCCCACAAGAACCCGATGGTCTGCTGACTGCTGCGTGGAGAAGCCGTAGGATCAAGGTTAATGTGCTACTTCTGAGTTCCTGCTCTTTTAACTCATCGAACAAAATGATTGTTAATAGCATAGGATTTTTGATGTTAGGCTTTTTTTTCCCTAATGTTGAAAGAGAAAATATACTATCCTTGCAACCAGATGCACCCAAAGTTCATGAAAAATGCAAGCACTTATGGAATGGGTTTTAAAGTGAGGTTTATAAGAGTTGGTTCATCAGAAGAGTAGAGTTTCCTAAAATTAGGGACTGACCATTATAAGAGCCAGCAAAAGGAATTCCAGAGGATATGCTGCAGTCGCATGAGGAAATGCAGCTGTAGTGCAGGCACAAATTTGTGGATAAAGGAGAGAGATTTGGCCATAGCGGCAGGAGAGGAAAATAATAATCTTAAAGTATCTTGCATCATCTTAACTTTTTATTAGACCTTTCCTGCCAGAGAAGTGCAAAACAACTGTACTAAACATGAATAGCCAAAACAAAGATCTCTTGATTCCAATGTGATTATTTGGTCCGTAGATAAACCTACCTCATATTCTCCTCTGTCGAAATAGTTTTTCTAGAGACTTTTTCTATCTTCAGCTCTACCAGCACAAAATTGGACCCTTATTTAGCTATGGGAACAAATAACAGGATCTATAGTCACCTTCATGTAAATTGTAAAACTGGATGTAAACTCTTTAATGTGTATGCACAATTTAATGTAGTAGCAGAATTTAACAGAAAACACATGTAAGTATGCAGGTGCACATGTGTACTCATGCTGAGGCTGATTCAAAAAGAACACTGGAATATAATTTCAATCTATTTTAATTTGTGTAAGGCTTGAAGAAAACTTGACAGCTGAGAGATCCTGCTTTTTATGTTGGTTTGTTGCATCTGGAAGACACAAAATTAGCAGGTGAAAATACCTAATACTCACTGCCAGCATCTCAAAACTTGAGTGATTGTCTTTCAAAATAGCTGTAGCGATTGCCTGTGGATGGTGTCCGTACTCATACACCAATTTCTTCAGTGTAGGATTTTGGGAGAGCTTCGCTGTAAACAGCATAACCCAGCTGAAAATACTAGTTGAAAAACTCACTTCAAAAATACTTATCAACAGCTTTCCATAGAAATAGAAAGACATATTAAGTGGGTTTCTGTAGGTCTAGCAATATTTCATTAAAGATCTGTGTGATGGACCAGAGAGAGTGCTTATTACCGTTCCAAATGACACAGACTGAGAAGGGTTGTGATTATGCTGGAAGATGGGATTAGAATTCAAAGTGATACGAGCAGGGGAAATAACCTGAAGAAAAGGATGGAGTTCAAGAAAGACAAATTCAAGGTCCTGTGCCTCAGGAAGAATAATCAACTGAGCAAAAAGAAGATATGGAAACAACTGCTTAGTAGCAGGTTCTGCATGTCAATTGATCGAGCATAAGTTGAGCACGCATCACCAACACCATTCTGTGGCAAGCAACTGGAGTATATGAAGATGACCATGACCTTCAAGGTATCGGAAAGGATCCCTCCATTCTGTCCGGTGCTGCTCAACTACATCTATTCGGGGGTACTGCACTTTGTGCCACGTGGAAAGCAGCTTAAAGAGTCCAAAAAAAAGCTCAGAGAGAAAGACTGAAGAAACCTAGAGGACGGGGAAAGACGAAATAAGTTTTGGTGGCTTTGCTAGAAATCCAGCATCTGAGTGGTCCTTTTTCACAATGCCTGTTTGCTACTCTTCTCCCTCTGTCCCCTACTCCTCTCTTTCTTCTCTCTTCCCTTTTCCACAGTTAAAGTTGACTTTTTGCTGCAGGGAAGGCTGGAGTCCCAGTGAAGAAAAAATTCACTAAAAGGAAAGAGGGGAAACTGTCCTCCTGTAGCCACTCCTGAGAGTGCATTTTTTTTTGAAATGTAAGACAAACTATTGTTTCTGGCTTGTATGTATCATATAGTTTGTTTCCATTGGCTATGCTGCTTTCCAAGTCCTCTTACAGCTAAAGTTTGGCTGTAGAACTGGATTTTAATGTAATAGCTGATAATTTTATGACCTACAATAACATTTGTAATTGCACACTTTAAAAGGAAGGCAACCTCATCTCATGCTTATAGGTTTTAGAAGGGCATTAGAGAGCAATAATCTCTCTGTTAAAGCCATTATCTTCTCCTGTCGAGGTTCACACCAGAGGTCTGGGCAGCGCCCTGTCAGCGGGGCGGATGGCTGAGCATGGAGGAGCATCACGTCCTGCCCTAAACCCCTTGGCCACAGCTCAGACTTCCTTGGCCAACCCTGGTGTGGTGGTTTTTCCTTCTGTGAGTTTGCCCAGTTGCTTTTGAACCCTTCCAGAGTATTTTATATCTATAGCCACTAAACGCAACAGATGCCTTTCTCTTCATGCCAGAATGAGCTTGAAGGACTGATGATATGGTATAATAAGTTGTAAGGATCTGGATTAGTATGTATAGAGGAGCATGCATCCCATTAGATAACAGTATTTCATGACCTGTACACTGAAAAAGCAGGGAAAACTACAAGTTATTTTAAGTTCTAATTTAGTGTTCCAAATGAATATGAAACTATTTTGGAATATCAATACATTTTTTAATTTAAACAAATCTAATTATACTAAATTAAAGATTTATTTAGCTAACTTGGTAATGTTAAATGCTTAAATATTTTAGATGTCCGAGATAAACATAATAAAATGACTCTGCTTAATCTACAAATTAATCCAAAAAAATAAATTGCATTTTAATTACATTGATAATGATCAAGCCCAAGTATGATTGGTGTATTCCTTCCCTGAGACAGCCAAAAGGCAGAGAGAAGCAAACACTCTGGGCCAGATTCGTTTTATTCCTTACACCACTGGAGATTTTGAACAATTCCATTATGTTTTGTACATGCATTTCTAATTTATACTAATCGAGCTGAGCAGAATAAGGCCTTGTACCTGAAACTGGTCCAGCACATTCCTACGCCGAAGATGACTCCAATAATGAAAATCTGTCTTGCAAATGACTCATTGTAAGAAGACTGTGCTGAAGATGTTGAAAAATCAGGATGATGCATGTGAAAATGAAATTAATCAATATGAAGATGAGGATCAGCAGTCTATCACAGCAGAGCTGTTTGATAATAATGAAACTGAGGAAACAGGCACTGCTAGGGAAACACATGAAATTGCAAGAAATATCAGTGATGATAATGAATTAGTAGCTCTTTCCAGAAACAGAAGAAGACTGAGTTTGCAGACAAAGAAAGGTGTGCCAGGATTCTTGTAACAGTCCCAGATTTTGGGAAAACTTGGTGATGTAAATACGTGTACAAAAATAAGCACAGTTATTTCATCTCTGTCTGTAGTTACTCCAACTGTGCATTCAAGTAATTGTCAGGTTGGGTAATTTCTTATGTAAATGAATGTTTGAGAAGATTCAGCAGACAGATCAAGCCTGGGTGCACTCATGTGATACAGCATGTGCAAATTGGCTTGTTCTGTTGTGCCTCTCTCTTTGTCCCAAGACTTACAAGAAAAAAAATGTTTTGCCAAAAGAAGTGGTGAATTTGGCTTTATGAAAGGGCGGAAGAGTGTTTGTCCTTGCCATTGGGTCAAAGCAACAGTGAACCTTGTTAATCATCAGGCTTGTCCGATGGGTTTATACCTTACATGGAGATGCAGTGGTTGCTGTTTACTACCTGGTGCTATAACTTGCGAACATACAGCTGTTTTCATAGCCTTCTTTCTTATGTGTTTCTTACAGCAGACATTTTTTGGTGGCATTTCTCAGGAGTTTTATCACATTGGTGCTGGTTGATAACTCTATCTGGACTCTGGCTTGAAAATAAAGTCGTAGCTTTGACCTTATCACCATTTCATATATATGCGTATTTAAATTACAACTTATTTTGATGTAGGAATATTATAACTGAATTGAACAGAGGTGAGAGATACTGCTGCCTTTGGTAGTTCTCTGCAATGGGACACCCTGGTGTTGGAGTTCACCAAAGCGTTTTGGTATGTAAAATTTCAGTTTGCTCGTTATTTGGGACTTTGTAAAATTTAACCACTTAATAGTTTTATAAACTGATGTTTCTTTGCTCAATTTGCAAATCCATTATGGATTATAATCTATGCATCTTGGGGACCAAAACTTGAAAATGACTTAAGGAGAATGGAGGAGAGAATAGAGATTGGTGCATCCAAGACTGACCGCTCTTGCTTTAATATTTCTTTACCAGTTTAGAGAACTTATGCGTGTGTTATGTTGTATTGGTGTGATTGCATACTGACTGACAGGAGGAGGAGGAGGCCTGCTTTTTTAATGCATTGTCTAAATCTAAATAAATATGTATCACAGTGAGCACAGGTAAATGATTGGTGGCAGAGCTCAGGTAGCACTGAATCAAATTTGATTCTAAGTGACATTCTTTTGAAAATATGAAAGAAGTGGGGGAAAGAGATCAGAAGATATTTTGGGGATACAAATCCCAAAAGGGGGTAACCTAAGGCCACCACTCAATGTGCCAGTTCTCCTCCACAACGCACATGTAATTTTCTCTCGTCTTTTCTGTCGTTCTGAAATGAAGTAGAGAAAATGAGTTAAATTTATACAAAATCCAAGGTAACAGACAGAAACAAGCAGCTCAGAGGTGATTTAAAGACAGATGCATCAGAAAACAAGCGTTTAGTGGATGGCAAAGTAGTGGCACAGTAGTGTTCTGTGTTCCAAGCTGCAACTTCTACAACTCTATCAGGACAGAAGAGAGAAAAAGCTTTTTTTTCCCCACAGTACCTGAAAAAAATTAATCCATACATTTTCAGTTATCTTGAGGGACCTAAGATCAGCTTATGTAGTAGTGTCTGTAGCGTAGAGCGAGACCTGAATCTGGGGGTTAGCATGCGAGACTCAGGGCACTGGCTCAGCTTCCTGAGAGCTCCTGCAGCAGGCTTTCTGCAAAAAGGGGAGTCCCTGTTAGGTTCCCCATAGCACCAATCCTTAAATCTAGCTGGACCTGAGACTGGGAAAAACAAACAAACAAACAAAAAAAAAAAAACCAACCAAAAAAAAAACCACGCACCACCAAACCAAAAAAAACCAACCCAAAGAACTGCACAAAAAAGGCTTAAAAATCTCTGAGGTAAGACAGAAGCTGATTGGATGTTTTTCCTTACTCTTACGCGTATGTAATATCCAAGCATCCACATGCCGATTACAGCATGATCCGTAGTTACTATCTTGAGAAATGCAGCGTCCTCAGGGGACAGCGACAGATGCATCAGTACATAACCGTAAGAGTAACCATAACTTACTCATCCACACACGGATGTTTTATCAGCTGCTTCCTGGACACAGGTAAGCCAGTGTACCGCTCCCTGTTCGTACTTGGAGATAGTCACTGCGCGTGTTCTTCGGGCTCGTGTCCTGGGTTCTCCTGCCTTTTAAAGAGCTTTGAAAGATTTCTGTAGCAATTTCAGATAGCACCAAAGTGACTTTAAAGCTCAAGTT
Source organism: Chlamydotis macqueenii (assembly GCF_036417535.1). Lineage (NCBI taxonomy): Eukaryota > Metazoa > Chordata > Aves > Otidiformes > Otididae > Chlamydotis > Chlamydotis macqueenii. The sequence continues at coordinate 9,050,644 of NC_141571.1, read as the reverse complement.
TCATTGCCTCTCATTGATGTTTTTTGGAAACTTTTTAGCTGTTACTAAACATAATTTATGCTCGTTTTAAGGTGCATTTGCACTGCCAAAGACGTGTAAGATAGTCATAGCTCAAATGAGACTCATCCTCTAAATTCTCTCAACTTCTGCTTAGACTTAATGGTCCCTGTAAAACTGCTGATCATATCGAGTCCCCTTTGAAAATCCCACATTAGAAACCTATATATGATTATTATTCTTGAATGTAAGAGCTTCTCTAAGTTTTGGGTCTTGTAACACCTGGCTTGGTCTTGTCTCATCTTTGAGTCTGCATTTGAGAGAGTTCTTTAAAAAAAAAAAAAAAACCAAAACATACTCATGCCTATGTAATTTTAATAGTGTAAATATCTCTGTGTATTTTGATTTCTTAAATTCCTTTTAACTGGACTGCAGAGAAACAAAATTGTTTATCAAATCAAGCCTTAGAAAATGCTTTCTGCCTTGAGGTCAAAAAAAAAAAAAAATCCACTATTGTAAGTTATTTTGTCTTCATGGTTCTTTACATCTTTTCCAACTTTTTCTTCCTTTGTTCTTTATCCAATACCACAAAAATGTAATAACAGCAAAAGTAGACAATACAGATTAGACAACCTGGATGATATTTAAGCATGTGCTCAAGTATTTTCTTAGTGGCCTTAAGTACTATGCTGTAGCATATATTGTATTTTCAGCTTGTTGGATGGAAGCTGTTTTCTGACGTTGTAAGGACATTAGAGACCTTACAGCGAAATAGGATTTTTCACTGCATGACTTTTTGTTCTCTTCTTGTAGCTAATAAAGTGTTGCCTTAAATTGTTTAAAGTAAATAACCAAAAACTCTAATAGCAGTTGTATGCTTGTGTTTCTAGAAAAAGGCAAAAATGTGTCTTTAAGGAAAGATTAGACATATTGCTTATGATTTAATAAAGAAATATTACCTCACACCATTGCAATTAAATTATTTTTAGTCTGTTTTCAGTGGGAAAATATTGATCCAGTAAAACTCAAATGTTCAACAAGTGTGTGGCCACTTGATCCTATTTATGGGGGACAAAGAAAAAAGCTGTTCAAAAAACAAAACAAAAAAATAAAAAACTAAACCAAACTGTTTTGATGTTTTTTTAAACATAGTTATAATTTTGTTTTGAAATTGTTAGTTTAAAAATTCTTTATTTTAATTTTTATTTTAAAATTACAACTTTTACACACACACAAATCCCTCGTTCTTTTTGCCTGATTTTTTTTTTTTTTGCAAGAATTCACTTTAGAATGAAGATTTGGGGGTTTTTGCTAAACAAGATGCAGAGTGAGAGGGTGAACCTTTCGGAATTTTCCAGATTGTCCAGAAAGTCAAACATCTGTCTCTTCTCATTTCTTTTTGATACCTCTTTTGATCAACTTTCCAGACCTTATCTGTACAGAAATCTATGGGTTTAACCATTGTATAAAAGTCCATCCAGTCGTAATTACTGCATTTTTGCGCAAACTCATATTTGTGTTCCCATAGTGATCACTACTGTCAGGATTTGGACATCAAAACTGTAAAAACAAAACATGAGACTGGGATACATTATCCTGGGATAAACTGCTACTTGTTTTATTTTAGGATTACATGGAAGGCTTGGTTTGAACTATATATCAGGTTTAAAGACAGTTCAAAGAAAAACCCTTCATCGGCAGAACAGTATAAGCTGCTATCATTTTTAATTTTTATTGAGCCCTTTTAGCACCTAAGATGACCATAAGGAAAAAAAAACAGACAAAAATATTGCCCATTGTAATAAATAATTTGACTCAAGTTTCAAGCCCATTATTAAATGAAACTTGAGGTAATCTTCTAAGCAGAGCTTCAGGGCACCTGTGACTTTTAAATGGAACTATTCTGTTTCTAGGGAAATACATACTTTAAAAATTAAGCTTGAGGCTAAAAGCCTCAAACAATAAATCTCCCTCCAGCTCTTTTCTCTGGGGACATATATACTGTGCAGCCTTCAAGCAGGGCACTTAGCCTATGGTTGGGTGTCTTTTCTCTGGTGTTAAAGTTCTTTTATAAGGAACATCTGGGTATGTCTAGACCTTTATGAGTTTTCAGAATCCAAAATATCTCCTTTTGATGTAAGCCTGACTGTTGGCTGTTTGGATGCTCTCTAAACACCCTCTATAGCTGTTAGGAGCTCAAAATGTCAGACTGTTTCTGATGTTGTGAAAATAACCACTTAGCCCCAAATGTATATGCAGTTTGTACACAACCCTATATTTTTGGCAAATATGCATGTCCAGTAGAGCACATTAGATGTCAGTTCAGTGTGGTATGAAACTTGAAATTTCCATTTCTGTACTTGGGAGGTGTTCGGACACTCGGCATAAAGGAGTCACAGAAGATCCTCCCTGAAACAAGTGGATTTGTCTTCAGAGAAATGTTTAAGTACTGGTAATGTTACTAAACTATTGAACCATGTAGTAGCTGCTGATTAATTTAGCACTGTTCATTCTGAACACTTAATAGAGGAACGCTGAGTAAAAATAATACTTGTGTAATTAATACGTAAGTACAAGGGAATGAAAATAAGGTCTCACAGGTAGATGAATCAGAATACATGATGTAAATTTATATTGTGAGGATAGTCTCATCATCCTCTTTGTTACGTTGTGTTTCTTGCTGTTAGATAGCAGACAAGTGGAGTGGCTCTTTTTGCTGCTGAATCATAAATGTTGTAACAGCTGGCTATGCCGTGATGTGCTTTGCAGACACATCCCCAGGCAAATGAGTAACACTTTGGCTTCGGCTCCTCCGTGTCTATATGTTTATTCTAGTGACTCTCGTAGAGGTAGACCTATCTAGCTGCTCTGAGTTTACTTTTCAATTTATTATGATTTTGCTATTTTAGTCAATGTACTGATCACTTGTATGACAATGCTGCCTAAACTCTGTAATAAAATGTAAACCACAGCAAGGTATATAGAAAGCCAAAATAACACATTATTGCCGGTTATGTGCTCATCAAAATCCTAAGGGGGCTGTGACCTGATTGTAACTTTCCCCTAGAGCCATACAATAATTCTAGCTGTGAAAGGAAATTTTATGGCATGTAAGATTAGCCCACACTAATGCAAGGTCAAAAATAATAGAATCAATAAGCAAACTCAATACTGTTAACATTTTGAGAAAATTACTACTAGAAAACAATGTCAACAACAGATTGAAATGGGTCTCCAAAGTTGTCCTATTGATTTCCTTTCAGATTCATGACAATCTAACTCTTTTTCCTTTACAATATGGTATCCATTTTTCTTTCTTTTTTTTTTTTGTTCTTTGCATTTTACCAGCCCATTTTTATTATTTTAGCTATGAACATTTGTTAGTTTATTTTTTTTAAATATGGCAAAATTAGTATCTTTGAGTTTGTATGCTGAAATAGACAAAAGCCTCTGATACCATTCAAAAGTGGTTAGAAAGCCTAAGGCTATTTTCAAGTTTGAATTCTGTTAGTAATGCACCAGCACAAAATGTGGGTAGGAGGAGGGAGGAAATTGAAAGCGAGTTTGACATTTGTTTAGAACTGTCAAAATTAAGTATACTAAGAATGGGAGAGAAGTAAAATGTTTCAACGTATATTTAAGTATTGCATTTCATATCAGTAGCACTTTGCACTAGCAATGCTATCACAAATGGATTCTGTTGTGTCTTTGAAGCGAATAAATTATAATTTAGCTTTAAAAAAGGGACTGCGCAGTCTAGCTTCTTTAGCAGGGATGTGACAGTCAGGTGCCTCGGGTCTGTGTTTCCAATAGGAACACACTGTGACCATGGGCAAGTTGCATCATTTTCCAATGCCATAGTTGAACCTTGTGCAGCATATGTACTCAAATATATGCTCAATAATATTTCCACTCTTGTGTGTTGTTTGAAACACAACTATTTAATACTGAAACTCTTTGAGACTCCGAAGTAAGTGCTCCAGATACAGTGAAAAGTAGGGTAACAGCAAGGAAGAGGGGGAGGGCTCTACCACCCTTGTGTCAAGGAAAGGGCTGATCTGTCTTCTCCCTCATCATATCAAATTCAGGAGGTCTCGGGCTGTCTCTGGAGAGGAGAGAATATTACTCCAACCCACATTTGAAATGACTAGCGAGATATAAGACCATAAAACAGAATCTCACTATTAATCTAGAGTCTTGTGTACAACCTCTTCAAGGAACCCTCTCCGTTCAGGAAAGCACTTTTGCACACGTTTTCCTTTACACGTGCAAGCATAAATGCTTTCCACAACCAAAATGATGTATTATGTTGTTCGATGATGTTATGGTCAGAGGAAAAGTCTTCATGCAAATTGCTCTTCCTGTGTTATATTGAAGTCTGGCTGTGGGTGCAAAAGAGAGAGATCTGCACCTTCCGGAGCTGGTGTTCTCATCCTTTGAAATCCTAAGACCACAAGTTATGAGGACGTGGGATTTCATTTTAGATAGATCTCAAAATAAAATCTTTATTTATAGTGAATCTAGTTCATCTAGAGTTACAGTTGTTTTTAAAACAGCATTTTTAACTATACTCTAAAAATCTATTTTTAAAGCTTTTTTTAGCTCTGAAAACACTGTATGAGGCTTGAGAGAAGTTTTGGCTAGCTTTCGCATTTCTGTACCATTTTATTTCATATGGATATATATGAACAGCATTTTGCCATTCGAAGCCAATGTGTGCTGCTTCAGAAAAGTGAAACTTGAACTATAACATTTTCATGTCTTTTTCCATATCTACTGGGATTTTTGCAAAATTATTATCTTATGATGAAAACTATATTTAAGAAAAATATCCAATTTCATTGTTCTCTGTCCAGAATGGACATCGGAATAGGGATATTATTTTGAACAAATATGCATTCTTATACTTAAAAATGAAAACAATATCTCTTTTGACTTCTAATAGAGACCTCTGCTGTGATCTGTGTTTAGATTTCTAACCCCTCTGCATATTGCATTCAACAAATGTTGTCTATGTTTTACCATTGGTATATTGTATTGATTTTTAAAACTTTCTCTTTTTTTTTCTACTATGTGATTCCTTCTTGCTACCTTCTGCTAATCTGGACTGTGAATCACACCAAACTGTTGATTTTTGTTAATAACGGTAAATGTCTGCAAGGGACGGAGCTTATTACAGGGGATTAATAATCTGACTATGCAAAGGTATGGTTGTACATCTAGCTCCCAAGTCGAAGAGTGAGGAGATCTGTAAATCAAGGCTGAGGACCCTGAGATCCCCCATCAACTGGGATTTCTCAGACCATTTGTAAAAAGGTCGGATGATATTTAGCTCAGGTCAAAGCGGCAACTGTGATGGTCTATTCCTTATACACTTTGCTGTGCCATGTATGGTCTTGTGATTCAGGAGACTTTCCAGGAAAGTGCAAAATCTAATTTGAAGTCCTTCTTGTGTTCAGACTATCAAGTCATAGGCAAAGTTGGGTGGCATCTCATGATCACTCACCACTGCTGAAATTGGGTTGTTAGACTCTGCACTTGAGGCCATAGGCACTTGACATACTGGCCCAGATTAAGGCTCTCTGTTGCAAGATGGCTTGTCTCAATTTCTGGTCCTTTCTGTAAGAATAGCTTATGTGCTAAAGAGTTATCGGGTAAATCATGTGGATGACACTGGGATCAAGTTTTGAAAAACAAATGCACCTTTCTGAACAGTGTAACTTTGAACCCTCTTGACGGGCTGGACTAGAAAATATTTCTTCTACTTTTGGGATGAACGCTCTATTACACATGTATGCTAAATGTTATAATCTCTGCTACTAATTCTTCTCCCTTTGGAAAGGACTTGGCTTTCTGAATTGACATTATGAAATCTACTTTGCAGCTTTGAGTTAGTATATACACTGATTGTATATATACACACTGATATTGTATGCTTGATATCATCACTGTGCCAATATTTCCTTTAGTAAATTTAGGTGGCTTCCTTTTGGGATTGTACCAAATAGCTCTACAAAGATGAGCTGATTGTTGTTTACAAGCACCCTGAAGCTGTCTTCAGATGTACCTGGCTTCCTACTATGGAGAAAGTCTGGCTTATAAGCTCTGCGGGGTTTAGTTTTGTAGATATTGTTGTGCATAAACTGGGTAGGTAAAATGAGTGAATCCAGCCCTGTGAGGTGTTGTATGTAATGGAATTTGTGCTTCTCCCAAGTTCAACAGCTTTGATATTTCTCTAGTACCTCACAGTTCCTTTCCTCCGTCAAACATAATCCTTTCTGGCTTTCATTTGTAGTAAGTATACTAATTATTTTCAGGGGCAGATGTACTGTGCAGTCCTGATGTGGCCATTGCTGTAGCAACATCTGTGTTTGCAACAAAAGCAAGTGCTGCATTCGTTACGAATAGGGCTTAGCTTGTCACAAGGGCAGGATATCAAAAGTTCATTTGAACAAGATGATTTTCTGCTAGCCTTATGCTACCAGCTGTTTGGACAAAGGATTGGCAACAGCTCTGTATGCTGGTCTTAGCCAACAATTTATGGTGGAGTTTGTAAATCTGATAAAACTTTGACAGCAACCCAGAACTTATTTGAAATGCATTTCTTGTCATTGCTGCAGAAAAAAAAAAAAAAAAAAAAGAAAGAAAAAACACCACTGAAAGGATTTGTCACACAAAAGTATGTGGTATGAACTTGGGGACCTAAAAAATCAATCATGGCAATTATTTTACTAAATTATTTTAAACTGTAGTGTGTCCAGAAGTCTTTCTGTTAAATGTCTGCTGTCACAGCAACAAGCTGTGCTGTTTCCATCTCTGACCTTTTTCATGTTAAAATGCGTGTCAGTATGTAAAACAGAAGCACTCCACACAGAAGATGACTGTAGCAAAGCTTTGCTTTGCTGCACTGAAGGTCCTGGAGATACATATTTTGCAGGAAATGAGTATAATGGGACAATTCGCCATTTAGTTAGAGGGAAAAAAACCACCACCAACAAGCAAAGGTTGCTTTTTTCAACATTTGTTTTGTCATGTTCATTTTTGCTATGATATATTTGAGGGAATGGAATGGAAGACTTAAGTGGCACACGCAGAGAATGGATGACTTGATGATGAAGTGTGAAATGACCATTAAAGCACTGACCGTTTATCCCTAATACTCTATTTGGAGTTGGGATCTAAGTGAAATGAGTTTAGTGGTTGCAGCTGAGTACCTAGTGGACAGGAGTCCATATGTCATAGAAATCTAAATCAGCCGATGCAGCTTAACATCAATAACAACATTGATTCGGAAGAGGTGTGGGTCAGACTAATGGATAATAACATTAAGGATGTGAAGAGCCTCAAGGAAGATTTGGGGAAACAATTAGGACGTTTTCAAAATCTGCTCACAGATGAATGAGTGGTGCCCTGGCAGGTACTCTTGCATTCTTTGGGTTTGCGTTCTTTGCTTTCACATAACAATGAAAAGGCATTTGAATGCAGCTTCCCGAATTGCATATACAATTGCAGAAACCGTGAATGTCAGGTGTTATTTCAGTCTTGCAATTAATCTTTGTACTGCAGAAACTCCAGGGTGAGACTTGCTGTCTAGGCTGGACTAAAAGTTGCAGGGCTATGTCCTTATTTCGTGCAAGTCAATGCAGTGAGTTGGTTGCAGTGGACTGGTGCCGGATTACATCAGATGCCGATTTGTGCAATTTGTTTCGTGTTTCATTGCTTTGGTGTGAATCCCCCTGTACCCACAGTCGAATGGTTTTTAAGGCTTCATTCACGAAAGTGTGTAAGAAACTTTGATGCCTGAGTCAAGATGCTATCTGATCGGGAAATTTTTATTATTACTTGTGCTCTGAGAAACCTAGAGACCTTCATCAGTACAGGTGCTTAGTCATCCTATTCTCCGTAAAAAGGAAAGAACAATCCTTCCTGATAGGCTTGCAACCTCTGTTATAAAAGAACCTCGTTTTTGTTCATTTTGATGGTATTGAGCATAAGTTTAGAAAGTTATAGATTGCAGCAGGAGACAGGGAAGAGAAAATCCTGCCTATCTGGGACTTGAGCAGTCGTGCTGTGAGACTACAGCCTCGGAAGAGATTTCCTCTCTGAAGATCTTCCTTCTAAGGCCTTTTGACTGGTGAAAGGAAGGCTTTTTGAATTAGACCAGGCTGCCCTGCCAGGGCTGTGGAACTACCAGCTCTGAAAAGGTTAAAGCTAGTAGCAACTGCATTGAATGTTAGTAGGGCCTTCATCACAGAAAGCTTTGCAACTAAGAGCTAACATCTACCCAGGAGATAACTCCTGGCCAGGGGTAGGCAGGATACTCAAATGAAGAACCGCCAGCATTGTTACCGAGAGAGAGAGAGAGAGACGCTCAAACCGTCATCTCTCGACCTTGAGGAGCCAGGTCTGAGAGCCGACAAATGCCAACAGCTTAGTGGTATGATGGCAACTACAGCCTCCCGTCTGAACTGGGACTCTTGAATTCCTGACAAGATAAAGGAGGTAGAGAAGGGCTATGGGGAGGTGGTTTCTAGGTGCCTGTGGGGGGTTCTGGGTGTCTAGGGGTTCTACGTGTGTGGGACCACACTGATGCAACCCCCTCAGCCTTGGCCCAAAATAGTTTAGAGATAATATACAAAAATGGAAAAATGTTGTAGTAGGGACCATTTTGTAAATACAGGAATTACGTAGAAATCAAAAAGCACAAAATCAAAACCTGAGGGATTCTGTTGCAGAGCTCTTTTCAGAACCCGTATCTGACGGCCTCACACTGTAGGTATAGAACAGATCACATTAAATAGTACAGAATTCAGAAGAAAGCTCTATTTGGAGGTTAATCGCGTTCCACCTCCCCCACCTGCTGATTACAACTGCAGGAGGTCTCAGACCAGATGTGAACTGTTAGCTCTTCATGCACAGTGTGCAGCCAAAATAAAGTTGTTCCAGCGTAAATCTGCCTTGTGGTTTGAAATCAGAAAATTATTATCCTTTGAGAGAGATTTTAATTCAAGTAAGTGAGGTTTGGTGTTAGTTTCTTCCTTTTGAGATTTAAATTGATGATTAGTGAAGAACAGTATATAGTAGTAAGTCACAGGGAAATTATATCCATTCTGGGAAAGGATGAATGGAGATTTTATATATGTTTCTTCCCTTTCCCAGGACTTCAGACTGGAAATTTCTAGAAAAATAATCAAATAATACATAATTATGCAATTTTATACAGATGATAGCATACACAGTAGTAAATGCTTGCCATCCACTTCCAGGATACCGATCAGAGTGTAGAAAAATGTGTTCTGTGTTTGTAAAATATGTGATGTACAATATCAGGTAATTTGTTCAGCCTTCTCTTGCTGTAGGTTGAACTCAAGGGAAGTATGTGCAGATGTGATATCCATTCGGAGGTAAACTCGCTGTAGCACGTTTCGTGTTCTCCAAGAGCAGAGGGGAGGAAGGAGGGCAACTAGCTTTGTTGGAATCAGTGGGAAGAAGAAAATGTTGGTTTGTGCCTGTCCTTTAGTCAGGCAGAAGTAGTCATTTAGGCTGATTAATGTACTTGAAGTAAAACAAAACAAGAAGGTCTGTACAGGCTTGTTAAGAGTTTTATGTATGCAAACACACATTAGCTGGCAAGGTGGCCATGCCAGCACAAATGTGTCTGAGCAGGTATGAAGGAAACTGATTCAGATTTGCAGTATTTTTTTTCCTTTGGCTTTATATTGGTTTTACGCTATCATATCTTGTTTATGAAACGGCAGCCAGAAAACCTGGCGTTTGATCAGATTGTGATCGTTTTTCTAGCTAGAAATACTATCCCTATGGGGAAAAAAGTGTGTGACCAGTAGCTGTGTAAGATCATGGAAGGAGATGCTTTTAGGGTTTGGCTGGAGGTGTTACTACCCAGGGTAGCTCCTCCAGCCCTTTCTCCTGGAACGCCACCATCAGAGGGAGCCCCATCAGCGATGCCTGGCACGCTGCAGAGCAAAGGCAGCCGGATCTGCCCAAACTCTCCTCCCAAAGCATTGAAGCCTGGGTGGATGATTCTGCACTAAAATAGATAAAGAGCTCTTACACGATCCATCCTGTCAGTTCTGCTATGGGGGATGTACCTGCAGCAATGGGGGCTGTAACGCTGGTGACTGGCAAATTTAATGCTTGCTCAGGTCCTAAATAAAGAGAGGTGTGTGTGTGCGAGATAGTGTAGGGGGGTGTGTAATATCATAATGAATATACTGCCATGTGTGCCATAAAATTTAAACTTAGCAATACATAATGCAAGAGCATACTTTCTCACTTTATTTTGGTATCTGGAAAGTTTCAGCACTGGCATCATATCAATATTTATTAATGCATTGTGAACTAGAACCTGTGATTATTACTCATGCTATCTCATACTTTACAAGCTTCAACTCTGAAGAATAAAACCACATCTGCTTTTGCTCTTCCCATATTTTATTCAATGTTTTAACAGCTTTGCCGTAAATATCTCATCCATTACGATTCAGTTGTGACTGTATCAACTTCACATCTCCTGTTTTATTGCTGTCATTATAGTTAAACAACGCACTGTTAATTCTGTTAACTAACAAGTTCATTGTTCTCAGTAGTCAGCAATCTCTGTGTGTTGAGTCCACAATGTTACTGGTTGTAAATCAAACCTGGGGACTGAGTGAAGTGTTTTCCTTCATATGGAAAATGAAGACATGTTCTTTATAAAGGCTGATTAATAAAAGGTTAATTGTGGTGCCAGGTAATAAAGCTTGCAGGGTAATTCTGATTTACTGAGAATAAAAACAGTGATATCTGTTACCTTCAACCTCTGTTACAGTCCCAGATAACAGCAGTTTTCTTATACACTAACCTGAGCCTTTAAAGTTGTAAACTTAATGCTGGGGGGGAGGAGGGAATCACTGAAATTATGACTAGAAAGAACTTCAAAGAATAATGGCAAGTGGAATGACCAAAGTGTTCATGAGCGGAATTGGGTAAGAGCGTTACTGGAGATCAATAAATGGTTAAAGGAAATGAATGTCATTAGCTATGAAGAAGCAGAGATAGTGGATTTATGTGCCACAAAGATGATCACAGAGCACCTTTCCTATGAGGCCAGGCTGAGAGAGTTGGGGCTGTTCAGCCTGGAGAAGAGAAGGCTCTGGGGAGACCTTATAGCAGCCTTCCAGTAGCTAAAGGGGGCTGATAGGAAAGATGGGGACAAACTTTTTACTGGGATCTGTTGTGACAGAACAAGGGGTGATGGTTTTAAACTAGAAGGAGGTAGATTTAGACTAGATATAAGGAAGAAATTTTTTACACTGAGGGTAGTGGAACACTGGTACAGGTCACCCAGAGAGGTGGTGGATGCCCCATCCCTGGAAACATGCAAGGCCAGGTTGGACGGGGCTCTGAGCAACCTGATCTGGTTGGAGATGGCCCTGCTCCTTGCAGGGGGCTTGGACTGCATGGCCTTGAAAAGTCCCTTCCAACCCAAACCGTTCTGTGATTCTACAAGACCTGGATTTGTGCTTTAGGGAAGAATAGAATAAAGATGAGTGGACAAGTAAGTGGAGCTGCTGATGGGAGCAGTAGAAGATTAAGTCAGTCAAGCAAGGGAAGAAAACTGTGAAATTTAGAAAGGGGAGCCTCTAGGGAGAGGGCAGGGAGGAGGACAGATAATTAGGAAGTCATGTTGAGCAAAGGTAAATGGACAAAAGCTATTTTAAAAATCTGAAGGCTTCACCATATGTTTTAAGAACCATTTCACTCTTGTTAGCACTCCTTAGTGCAGTACATGTCTTCTGCTGCAGCTGGTGTGCAGGAGCATGCTCGGGTTCTCCTCTTCCTCATCCTTCCAACTGTTTGTACAGAGATGATGGGCAGCAGCTCTGTGGGGTCTGTGCCTCCCTGTGCAAGGAAAGTAACAGGATGGCACACTGGTACAAGGGAGGAAATGAAGGGGAGAGCACGCTAAATATGGCAGAGAAGGTCTGAGCCATGCCAGTACAAAACATCTCTGCCTCTAGTCCTGCACGGCTTAAACCTACTGAAATTTGTTGAACTGTTGTAGTTTGGCCCATCTCAGGCTGAATTTCTGCAAAGAACAGTACCTACACATTTAGGGATATATGAGTCAATTGATTTCACAATATGAGTAAGCCTGTCTTCTTTTGAGAAATATGTAGTCATTAGATCTAATTTTTTTTTATGTACAATTCCCAAAGGAAAATATACCTCAGTTGCGGTTTGAAAGCTGTCTCTTGAGAAATCTTGTGTGCCTGGTGATCATTTGAATTCCTTGCAGTCCTTAACTTGCTGCCTGTGTGTTAGAAATCATTTTAAATGAATTGAATAAAATTCACAAATGTTATGTGCCAGGGTATGATGAACTCACAGGAAATATGACTCAAATGAATTCTTTTCCTTTTCTTTTTTATTATAATAAATAGGAATGGACAAATACAGCTTTAGTGACACATTTCTGAATGAGATTTTATTGGTGTGTTATCAGCAGGCAGTGCGTAATGCCTTGTTTAAATAAGCTGGTTTACGTTTGCTAAATTTCTGTGTAATTATAAATGTGTAATAGGGAATAACCACAGAAAGATCAAGGACTGCACTTAGAATTACATGCATTGATATAGATGTATGCAATTTTACAATTAAGTCCTTATTAAGGAAATGAAAACTTTTTTTAACTGATGTGGGGTTGTTTTTGTTGTTTTGGGGTTTTTTTTGTGTTTGTTTTTTTTTTTACTCTTTTTAATTTGGGAGGATGGGAATGGTGATGTCTTGTCTTGGTTTTGGCTTGCGGATACAGGCTAGAAAGGTTACTTTCCCTACTTTAACTGCTGCCCACAAATAAATGCATAAGCAGGGGAATTCCAATATCTGGTTTGAAATGGACATTTAGGAGGAGATGTCCTTTCCATTCTAAGCACCTACATCTCTTTAGTCGCTACAATGGGCCTAGGACAAGCAACTTGGATGTGTCTTTTAGATGTTAGAAGGAAAGTAAGAAGGCTGCTTTGATGCATTGAAATCGGGGCTTGCCTTGCCTCTGGCCACCATGCCGTGTGAGAAGCCCACCACAGAGCAGGTGGGGACCATGTAACAGCTGCTGTACTGCAGCTTGAACGGCACCTCTAGGTGCAACATGGCCAAGGGCACCGGGGTACAACTCTGGTGTATTATTTCGGGATCTTCTGTGCTGGGTACAGCCGAGTGGCATGTTTGTGCAATGGGATGCTGGTTTCATTACTTTATACAAATTATGTCAGTGTAAACTAGGCATTGTTCTTTATGTTGTGTAGTTAGCTTTAAAAGAAAGAAAAAAAAATCCGTTTTTAGGTCTGTGGACAAAGGAAATAAAGAACCTGAGAGTGCAGTGGAAAGGGAGTGTGCAGAAGGCCACTCTTTACCTTCATATCCCTTCAAGTGTTGTTTGCCTATGACAAGCATGGGACTATGTCCCTTTGAGCTCCATGTGTTTCTGTAGAATTAATGATCGGCGAGGGAGTCCATTAATTCCCATCTCCTCACTGAAACCTAGTATGAAGTAATGTATCAAACTAAACACATGATGTATCTTGGCTCAGCAGCAATCATTTTACCTGTTAGTACTACTTTTTAAATTGAATTTAAACACAGAACAAGAACTGTATTAAACTGTTTGCCATTAGATTCACCAGAGTGTGTTGGGATCTGCTTTGTTGATACTGAATTTGCATCAACACTGAAGTTCCCCGTGAAACTCTGAAGAAAACTGTACGCCCAAGGCAATTTCTACAAGCCTGGGTACTATCTTGAGATTCGAACCAGGTTGACTCAGTTTGATCCACTCGCTTCAGGAGCCCTTAATCCTCTTTGACTCAATTTGGGGCTATCCTGTAGCTAAAGGACGGATCCAGGAGCTCTAGCTTTGATTTCTCGCTCAGTCATAGATTTTTGTGTAACCTGAAGGTAAGTCATTCAGCCGCAGTATTCTGGGCTCCCACTTACAAAGCAGTGACAATAATAATAATGCTTCTCTACTTTATATGAGTAATGGGAAATCTTAATTTCTTAATATTTGTCATCTGAAAAGTACTGTATTTCATAGATGGATGAAGCTAAAGAACAAAGGAGCGAAGGAAGCAATTCATACAGTTCTGAAGGTTTGCTTTCAGCTTTTTAATACTCAGCGAGATTTTAGCCAATTTTACAAGAGCCTTTTTTGCCTTTATTATAAAATTTTGTGCCATGGAATTGTGGGTGGTCTGATATTCATCTCGGGGAATGCAATTCTGAAAAGAAATCTGCACGAGGTGGGAGGGATTGCATATCGCATAGCATTTAGACAGAGTTTTGCGACGTCAAAGTTGTCTGCTGTATAAATATTGAGGGCTGTAACCCTGAACTTGAGAAGTATTCAGTTTTTATCTTTTATTAACTGACTGCACAAATTGTACTGTTTCACTTGATAAGACAGGAATGGATTCTGCAAACATCAGTGGATATAGGGTAGCACTTGCTCTGCTTCAGTGTTTCCACAGGCTGCAGTGGGACAGATGTGTTATTTGCCCAAGGGAGAGGATAACGCTCCCAACGTTTGCCGAAGGAGTACGCTCGGTAGCAGCTGTGATAAGTTGGTAGACTTCCGCTTTGCTCCATTGATGTAGCTGAAAAGAATTGACCAAGGAACATGTTATTCTGGAGCTGGCTGCAGAACTGGAAAGATGCTACAGTGATTGTCAATTAAATCCACTTCCCTATCTCCTGATCGGTGACTACACGTGTAAGATATTAAATTTAGAAGCCTTTGATGGCTGGTGGGAAGCAAGAGTGTATTAATCCTGAAGGGAAGGGTTAGAAGAGAAAGGATCACTGTCGCAGAGTACCTGTAGCGAGGTCCCAGCTCAGAACAGGTATTTGCCCAGAGGTGACCCCTGGCATGGGCAATGCATTGTGTATTTGGAAGGTTATTAATCTATGCCAAATACGTGATCACATGTGAGGGCTGTACTTTGTATTATTTAATTTCATTCCAATTATTCCAGAAAAAAAAACAATTATGAAAATGAATAATTATAAAAGTAAGGTCAACTCAATTTTCTCTACTAATGTTTTTAGTTACTGGACTCATTATTGCTAATTTCTTTCATAATCTTTGCCATCTAACCTCATTTGTTTCATTGCTAAGTGGCAAGAAGGGAGCATCATAAAACTTCAGTGAAAACAAAGCAGAAAAATCATGTCATTTTAGTGATTTCCTGAGAAAGTAATTATCTGTTGTTAACCTTTACAGAAAGAACTCTTCTGATCATCTTCAACATAGCTGTTAAATTTCCATCTTTCCATTTCTGATTGCAATTTTCCAAATCAAAAACATATAGGTAGGTAGATATATTAATATCACATCATCTTTTTCTTCTAATAATTATATTATTAAAGTATAAAGTACTTTAAACAGTTTGTAGAACCTAAAAGAAAGCTGCTTCCTATTTCCTGTAGAATTTTAAAATGTAATAAATCTCATAGCACCAAATTTTAAACATTTTTTTTGACTGAATGATTCAGTTGGGCTCATAAAACTACCTTGTACTTTTCCTGTAATATTTGCGATCTGAATCAACATAGGCTGAAGTCAGTGGGAGACTTTCTATTGATTTCAGTGGGTGACAAATCAGATTGTTTCCTCTAATCCTGGAAATTAGTATGCAGGGGCAAAAGCCCCCACTTTGTGGAAGGCTTATTGAATTCAGTGATGTCTTGAGAGGGCCGCCTGTATGCAAGAAGTTGTTAGGCTAAATTCTTTGTTTTGTGCTTCCATCCAGGAAAAAAAGGAATATGGAGACAGCAGCCTTTGAAATAAGATGTGGGTGGCAGAGAGGAAGAGTCAGGTTCTAGTCTATTTGCACTGTATCTGTTGAAATGAATGCAGCTAACTTTCACTTGGCAGGAATCTATATTATTATGTAATAATCCTCTAATGAAACTTTAAAATAGCAATTTTTTTTTTGTACGTAGGCTTCAAAGTTTGTTTATTTCTGTTTCCTTGGGGTTTTGGGTTTGTTTGTTTTTTTTTTTTTAAGAAATCATTATTATCTCTAAGGAGTATTTAAATGTCTATTCTAGCTACACATAAACATTTGTGCATTTAGAATGAAACTTAGGGCTAAATCTTTTCAGTGGTATTGATACATATGAACAATAAATTTAACAATAACACATTTATGTAGGCCTTCATAATTCCTTAATTGTACAGAAACTATTATATAAGAACATTAAGGTGAAGAGGAAGCTCTTGTAGATGTTTAAAGGAACATATCCACATTGAGATGCCTAAATTAAAAAGGGTGAGTGGAGGTCATGGACAGTCTTTCATTGCTGATGGATTTACTGAGATGGAGGCGACTAGAAGAATAGCCTCCTTATAAATTTCTTTGTCTTTCAGGATTCCAAGCAAAAAGGGATTTTCTTTCTTTTTTTGCTCTTTAATTTTTCAGTTCTAAATGTAATTTAAAAAAAGATTTAATCTCCACCACCCTCTCTGGTTCATCTGAGGTGCTGCTGATGTTTTGGTAGCAGCAGGGTGTTTCATTGTCGCTGCTGTAGCCCTGTGCTGCGTGTGGAAGGGAGATGCTGTGTCTGTAACTGTGACACGATCAGAGGAAGTGAACAGAGAGAAAGTCAATCACGACCTGGGCGCTTAGTAGCATTTAAGCGGGGATTTTTTTTCCATGGAGCAGAATGGGGCTAGGAGAAGGAATTCTCTACAGATCAGACCAAACCATGCTGTTAAGAAACCATGGGAGAGGGGCACAGGTTGAGAATGAATCTATGTGAAGTATCAGCATCACCTTCAAACTCCAACAAAGCGCTCCCCTTGAGCCTTTCGCTCGCTGTACCACCACACAGTAGCTCTGCTGGAAAGAACTTGATCCCTTCCTCACCTTTCTCTCTGCCGTTTCACTCTCTCATTTGTGTGCTGCGTTTCAGCATCCTTCAGTTGTTCATGGTGGCTTCCAGCAGTCTCTTCTCTTCCCTGACAAGGCCAGAGAGGGAGGTCCAGTTGGGGGAATTGGCTCCTGGGGAGGCACCTCTGCCCCATCCCCCAGGCTCATCCCCACCAGCACAGGGATGAGCCTGGAAGCCGGAGGTGGAAGTTGGCTCGGGTGCAGCTTTAGGCTATGCTGCTACGTCACTCCTGGCGTGGAGTTTCCCACAGCTTTTTACAGTGCGCGATGTAGGACTGCTGAACTTCAGGCATGAGTTCTGGAGTTACACAGGTCAGAAAAGAGGTAAGGGTCTACAAATCAAGAAAAAAAAAAAAGAAAAAAGAGCAGCCATTTCGGCTTTTTAAATTCAAAGTGCTGTGACACCTACGTAAGGATTTCCATATTCAGTCCCCTGGCTAAAACTAAGCTCTGGATCAATTTAATATCTGAAATACTTCCTGCCAGGGATTATATCTTGCGATGGAAGGGAGGTAGGCTTAATGAACTAATAGGTCTTTTCCATCTCTAACTACTGCCAGTATGATTATGGTTTTTTAATCAGAAAAATGTGTTGCTGAAAAGTACAGAGATTAAGCACCACAATTGCCTGTAACAAAAGCAAGTTTTGTTGGATGAGCAGAGATCTGATGAATGACATGATTTGAAATGTTTTCATCCTAATGGCTTCCTCTTCTGAAGTTAATTTTTTTGTCAGTTGCCAAAACATTTATGAGCAGATTTGTGGATAATGACACTCTTAGATGGGGGTTTAAATAAAAATCTATTCCATTTGCAACCTAAAAGACCCAGTATTAAAGCAGACAAATGGGTTTGGAGTCAGATTCTTCTTAGGGCAGTGTAATAGATGAGCTGGGGTCACTGCTGGTGTACAGTGAGCAAGCCACAAACTTTTAGGCCGGTTATTTCTTTCTTGGAGGAGTTCTACAGAGGAAGTGATAAATATAGTCAAAATACTATTTTATACGGAGTGCTTGCTATGAAGTGAATGGGTCTGCAGTCTTGGGAAATTTTTGTTCCCTATGTAGACTGAAAAATAGACAGGTAAAGAAAGAGATGGGCATTATGTGCCAAATAAAGAGCTATTTCTAGAATTGGTTTCTTTGTCCAACAATCAGATTCTTAAAATGGACAGAGCAAGAAATCATCCTTTACCAGCCCTTTTGAAGATGAAATCTGACCTGTGGATAGGTGCTTGAACAATAGATTGAATCAAATAATCTTGGCTTATATAATAAGGTAGGAAAGGTTATTAGGGACTTGTGTGATCACAGTACTCTCATGCCAAATAAGCCATAAAAATGAAACACAGGCTAGCCAATGCTGCACCTGCTGAAATTACGTGTATCGAAAAGGAAGCACTCTCAAATATATTTAAATAGTCTCTTTAAAAAAAATATAGTAGACCTCTTGGTTCTTAGCGATAGTGGGTAGAGATTTTATGTCACCCTTTGCTGGTGTCAGCCTATAGCAGCCCATCAGGGTTGGTGGACGTTAGCCCATAACACATCATGTGATAGTCTCTCCCTTTAGCGGTTTTCTTTTCTTACTTATTTCTAATTGGTATTATCTGTACCAAGTGTATTGCCAGTGCAATAAAGAGTCCCTGTAGTTTAAGTACTGAGAAATAAAATCTTATTCTGCATTCTAATTTAAAAATATCAAACTGATAACCCTGCACAGGGCTAATTTTAAACTCCTTTTGTTGCGCAAGTGGAGATACATCTATAACACATCTGCAGCATTTGCAAAAATTTTATTTACATATACAACACATTTTGTGTGTGTGTAAATGCTTATGGTAAGATATTTGCAAATCCATTTCTGTTTGCTGCTTCCAAATTTTATCTGCATGTATATCCTTCATCTAGAGTGAGAATGTAGCCCATTATCCTGCTAGGAAACAAAGTGAGACAGTGTATGGTAATTTTGCTTGCAATGTTGTTTTCTTACACAAGTAATAAGGCCACTTTTCTCTACCTGGAAAGCATAAACTTTTACCATACTACAGAATGGCATTAACATTATTTGCTAGTGATGGGAATTTTATGGTAATGAATGCTGAGGTGCATCTATGTCACGCTTTGCAGGATTCTCAAAAAATATCTTTTCCTCAATTGTCCTGACTTCCACCTTTTCAAAAGACATTTTGATATGCTTGATCCAGTCTTTCTTTTCCTCCAGCTCCAGAGTCTAGATCATATGGAATTTTGATAATTCCAGTCATTAGAAGGGCTGAATAGCATTTTCTTTCAGTTCGTATATGAATTGACAAAAAAAAGGTAGGAAATTTGAAGGTAAATTACAGGAAGTTCAGCTTCTTTGCAGACATCAGTGGCAGCTGATAGACATTGCAAATACTTTCAAAACATTCCTTTAAAATACTTATTTAGTTAAAATTAGTTATAATTTGTAAAAACATGTCGTCTTTGAAGTCAGCTGGGTTACCAAGTTCTTTCACTAAGACAACCCTAAATTACAGAATTAAATCCTGGCCTTGATTAAATAAATGGTAAAACTCCCATTCATTTTAACGAGGCCAAGATTTCAGATATATACCATTTAGGAACAAGAAAATACATTTCATTTCAGATTTCACCTACACACCTACCAGACTTGTACAGAGCAGTTTCTTACATATATTTTCTGGAGTTTATTATCCAAGCTACTTTTAAACAGTGGGGTTTCTTCTACTGTCCACAATACATTATTCCACAACCCCATAGATCTTGTTCATGCTGGACTTTAAATCAACTATCAAATACCCACTGGTATCTTCAAAGGCTTCTGAAAAAGAATGGTTTACAAGGGTGTTTTTTGCTTTGCCAGTATTATGATTTGTTATTCATTTTGTGGATTTTTAAGCAGACCCCTGTACTTGGTATTCATATTAATGGTCTTACTGTATTTAGCCAGATAAAAACCATTCAGTACAATGTATGTAATAGTTACATTTCTGTGATATACGTACTTGGTAAAAGCTTTCTCACTTTCATCATTTAGACAGGTAGGATCTGGTAAATCATGTGCAGCTCTCAGAACGGGATGACTGTATGGTAGGGGATAGAAGAAAATAGCAGGCAACAGGAGATTTTTTCCAAAAGCCTTGACTGAATGTTTAAATCCAAAAGAGGCTGAAAATGATTTTTTTTTTTTAATTTCCCATAGCAAGTATCAATAAAAAGCTGTGCTTGCCTTGCTCATTTCATACTCAGATTGAACTCCCTAATATTACAAATCTGTTTTGCTTTTAACCACTCTGTCCTCAACACTCAGTTTTCTGAAGCTCTGGACTTTCCACAGCCTCAGCCCGTGGGATTGCTGTGCTTTGTGTGTACTTGGCCGTACCTAACATCAGTCCAGCATTGCAAACTGTGAGACTGAAACGCCCAACTGGTCAAGTCTATTAGATGCTCTTTGAAATTTACTTTTATCTCTATTTCCCAATCCATAAAACAAAAACATGATAGTCTGTATTCAGATCCCTGTATATTGATTTATTATTGATTTTACCCTTCCAGCTGGCAATGCAGGCGCTAAGCTAGTGACTAAGGATGCAGGATACTTCAGTGGTACACGGGGCAAAGCGGAAATAATACCTGAGGGCCAAATTCTGTTTGTGTAAGGATGCAAGTTAACTTGAATTCACTGACTTAATTCAGATTCACACTATTTTACATGAGATAAAGTTTGGCCCTCAGGTGGAATTTCTTCCCTTGAATATCTTTCTCTGCTGCATATTGTGTACTGTGTCTCTGTTCTAGCTTTAGCTATAGTAGCTTAAGTGCCAGCAGCAGTTTAGAATAAGAGCTTTATTGCTCTGATCTTTGTCTGGAGGAAAAAAAAAAAAATCAGTTCACTACATGCATAAATGGAACAAGGATTCCTGTTAGATGAGGGCAGTAGTAATTTAGTAAACAGAATCAGCAGAGAAGCACACCTCTTCCATCTCATCAGCCTCTTCCAAGCTTTTACATAATTTTCTGCTAACATATTTTCATGACTTTTTCTTAATTTAATGCACGCTTTTCTCAAGTTTAGAGCATATAATCAGTGAAAATGACATGTTTTCCCCTTTTTTAAATTTACATTCCTTGCTTGCCAGTCGTCTTCCCTAAACACAGAATTGCTTCTACTGTTTCACACGCTCATGTGTATGCACGTGCTTGTGCTGTTTGTTACTGTCTTGTACTGCCCCACGCACCGTCATCCTCTTTAGTAGCTCAGTTTTTATACTGTAGCAGTAACTTGTTACAGAATTCCCTTTTAATCTGCAATGGTGCTGTTTGGTTTTTGTTGTTTGGGTTTTTTTTCTTTTCTTTTCTCTTTTTTTTTTTTTTTTTTAAAGAAAAAAAAAAGACAAAAAGAGAGAACCTTTAGCTTACGTTGGAGTCTCAGCCAACAGGAGTTTAAATGTGTGTCAAGGGGGCGAAAATTAAAATAAGCAATAAATGTACTTTGCAATCTGGTCAATATCATTGGCATTAACTTTCTTTTTCTCTCAAATGATCAGAATAGTTTCACTTTCACAGCTACTGGTTGCTTCCCATTAAAACACAAACATAATACCACTCCATGTGGGGCTATGAAAACAGAACTTTCTATGTTATCTTCCATATACCTTCTAAAAAGCCCTTGGCATGTTACACATTACCTTATTTGTGCCCATCACATATTATGAATATCATTGTTTCCCTCTAATACCTTAAAAATCCAAAGACATAAACGGTATTTCTGTAGCAAATCATTCTCACCTCATATTAATTGCTGATCTTTCTGCTGCTATAATGATGCTGTTTCCCAACAGCCTGAACGTGTCTGTTCTTTCGCTGAAGTCATAATGACTGTTAAATGTGCCACATTTCCTCTGTCAATTTGGGAAAAAATGTCAGATTATATATCAAGGGTTTACTTTGATGCATAACTTTCTGTGAAACATACGTCACCAAAATAAACTCTGGTACCTGTCCCATTGGGAATGGGAACTCATAAATACGGAGTCGAAGGTAATTGGCCCCCGCAAGCCCACAAATATTACTATTCATTGCGTTACCTAGAGGTTTGTGACTAAAGTTGTTGTTTTAATGGAAAGCCTTCCAAATTAGTCTTTAAAAAGACATGCTTCACCACTTTTATTAGTCGTTAATTCCATTTTTAACTACCTATTGTTGGAAATATCCTCTTAGCTTGAAAATACAATCTCTTTTCCTAGCAACTCTATCCATTTTTAGTTCATTGATTCACTGAGGTTTTTTTCTTCACTGGATTTCTAAAGAAGTTAAAAGAAATTCTTAATTGTTTACTTCATTGTTTGTGCAACAGTATCAGCATTGACATCTGCAGGAATATAAACAGATTTGAGAAGATTTTTTTCTTGCTCATTTACTGAAGGGAGCTGTGCTATGTTAAATTGTTTTAAGTCACCAAATATGGGTCAGATAACTCAAGAAAGATTATTTTAGTTTAATGTTCTTCTTTCTAGCTACTTATACGTTGGTTTTGTTTTGGTATTAAATAATGTCTAGAGGCTTCAAACAGTATCAGATTCTCATATCACAAGAGTCAGTGGTTAACCCTACAACATGGGGTCGGTTTTTACTCCATTGTGCTCTTGGGTCTTGGACTTGGTGTTGTTGAATTCCCTGACCAGGACATTTTTTCTTCTGTCAAATTTTGTTTTGAGTTTTGGATGTACTAACTGTTAGGAATTCTGTGGAAACCTTTCAAAGAGGAGACACAGATGCGTGTGGCAGGAAGAGTACTCCAACCTCAAATATAAACAGCTACATGACAGAGTTGCCGCAAGGAAGCATGGACAAGATCTATTTTGTAGGTCTTCCGAATCTGATGGCTGTTTTATATATAAATGTGATAGATGCTTGAAATAAGCAGTGTATTCTTTGGCAATAGAATTGAATAATTAATTAGTTTCTCTGACATTGAGAAGCTTCTCTAAATTCTTATCTCCAATACCTACGACTGCACTTTTCTAATGTAAACAAGCAGCAAAGGTTTGTTGTACGCAGAGAGTATCTGCTGAGGTTTCCAACTGGTATGTGTGAAGCAATGCACGTAAACTGGAATGAGCATCATTAATATAGAGCATACCTACTCGTTATTTACTGCTTAGCTTTCTGGGGCTTGGGAATTCAGAGTTGAGCCAAACCCTGACACCAGCTCTTCTTCCTAAAGGTACAGCGCTGTATGGTTTTTCTCTTTGCGTTTCGTTTGGCAACCCATATGAGCATTTCATTTATTTTCTATAATGTCTAAATCATTAAAAGGAAAGCTTTGGGGTGCAATATGAGACTGACAAAGATAATTACAGTTTTAAAGCCTTAAGAGGTTTCATGCATCATATAAAATTTTACATTCCACCACCAATTTAAATCAATTACAATCTTTAAATCTATAATTGTGCTATTTAAAGCATTTTAAAGGGCACAACGCATGTGGTATTTCACTGTGTGTTCCAAAGTATTTTCACAACAGGTCTATTTATTGTATGAAAGCATCTAGAGGCTATTAAAATATGATCAGAGGCATTATTAACTCTTTAGTCTGTCTCTTTAATGCAAGAAGCAGATATACTTAAGCATTATTTATCACTTAGTCTCAGTTGCGCTAAATTTCTCAGCCTTTAGTCACAATAATTGTAACGAAGCTTGGAATAGATCATGCAGAGTGTCCTCATAATGCTAAACCAATGACTTCTTTGTGCTTGGGTGAGCATGCATTCTCTTTCACATTACAGAAGGCAAAGAAACAGAAGACTTTTCTAATTTATTCTTTTCATACTAGATCTAGATCACTGCACAGGTAAAGATGGTGCTCTTTATTTTTCATGCAGAGCCCTTTTTCTCACTCTGCACTTAGTTTGTATCAAGGGATTTCAGCACCCTGTTCACATTACTTTATTACTTCTTAGCTAATTTACTAGGAAGAAATTGTGATCATCTTTAAAAATCCTAAACCAGAAGTTTCAAATGAATATAGTTTTGGTGAGTCTTACCATTTTTATTCTAATGGTAATTCTAACAGCTGATGTTTCCTTTCCAAATTTGTACGTAAATCGAATGTTTTCCATAAAATTAAATTTCTGAACAATTTCCTTTCCCAAAACTTCATTCCATTGATATCTTTAACCTCACAAAAATGAGAAAGCAGAGGTGAAGGACTGTCAGGCAGTTGAACTAAAAAATCCAGTAATTTTTCTTCAAAAACATTGATAGTATGCTCAAGGGAATCCGTATTTCCAGCAATTCTAACAACAAATCTTTACTGCCCAACTGTTCATCTTATAACCTCAGTATTCTGAAAAGAAACAGCCAACCAACAAAAAAAAAAAAAAAAAGCACTGTCTTTCATTAGCAATTACTGCTGGTGAAAATTTTAGATATTCTCATGCACGCATCAGTGCAAGACAGATGATGCTTAGTGGAAGATGATAGTAATAAAATAATTTACATACTATACTTCAAATAATCAGTCAACTTTTGGGGAGAATCAAGGGGAGAGAAGATACATGTTGTTTTTCAAACATTATTTTAAGCGGGAGTTTTCTTGCTCTCTAAGAAAATGCCAGTCTATTCTTTTTGACATATAAAATCCATTATTATAGAAACAGGAACAGTTTTTGTAACTGTTGAATGAGTGGACACAACCTAGGTGTCTGTCTTATCAAAACAAAGCTATGGGTAAAGTGTCTTTGTTGTGCAGGGAGTTGCTGCTTTGGAAAGGTCCTTTTTTATGTTACTTCAAAACCCAAATAGCCCACAGTGCTAACAGGAAAAAATATTTTTCTTCTTAAGCAACTCAGATACACAAGTTCATACATTCTCCTGGGAATCAGCAGTGATGAATGCATTTGTTTCTTAAAGAATAGGGAATATTTTCACTGTTTCTCCAAAACAAAAAAAAAAAAGAGGAGGGGGCCCTATGCCAAAGCCACCCCTCCATTCTGACTGCTCTGAGGAGAGGATTGTCTTGTCCTAAGGTACAACCTCAAGTTTTAAATTCTTATTGTCTGCCTTAGATGTCCTGTGTGATTTGGAGATCACCGGACACAGGTTGATTATATGCAATGCTGAAACAGTAATTCCCAAACTTAGAGGCCCAAATTACATTGATTATTTCACAGACGTTACCAGGTATTCATATGTGGAGTCAGTGCCAAAAGCATACCTATGCAAATAGATTTCCTCTGCAGTTTTGCTGGCGGTGATGTTTTACTTCAGCTTTGTTACCTGCAAAACAAAAACCTCTGCAGCGCTGCTCAGCACCGAGGAGGTAACCGAGCTCCAGCGCTGAGAGAAGCTGTTCTGAAGTATTAAGGACAGGGAGCCTGATCCTGTCATCCTTGAAGGTAGCAAGAGCGTTGTCCTTGCATTCAGAGGGAACAGCACGCAAACTCTGTTTCATAAGCATTAGTGTCAATGAAATTAATTGTCCCAAGTACTGAGATAACTGTGCAAGATCTCTCCACCCAGCAGAGGTGAAATTGGATACAGCACCTTCTTTCAGAGAATTTCCTATGGGAGCATTAGCTGTAGAAAATCATTCAAAACCATCCCCTTGGCTGCTGTTTTGTACCAATGGGACAGCATTTTTGTGTTCCAACATCTCCAGCACTTACTAGCATGGAAGTTGCATAGCAAATAGGGGGAAAAAAAGGAAAGGTGCTTCCAAAAGCAGTATGTAATCTCAGGTGATATACAAGTGCCCATGTTATTTGGTTGCTGGGTTTAAATAATATTTTCTAGCTCTTCTCTCATTTACCAACCTTGAGGATTGTAGTGGGATACTTCCAATAAAATTTACCTTTCCTTACCTATTAAAAATAGCACAGATTGATCCTCTTACTCCTGCAAGTCACTAGCT
The DNA here is from genome assembly GCF_036417535.1 of Chlamydotis macqueenii. Taxonomy (NCBI): domain Eukaryota; kingdom Metazoa; phylum Chordata; class Aves; order Otidiformes; family Otididae; genus Chlamydotis; species Chlamydotis macqueenii. The sequence continues at coordinate 9,024,776 of NC_141571.1, read as the reverse complement.
GTATGGCTGCTGAAGACACTTTATTTTCCTTTCCACTTTCCCCACCCTCACATGAAAATTTTCTTGCTTTTCTGATGTGTAACACCAGAAGGTATTAGTTCCTCTCCCACTTGTACAAATTAGGAATATCTCCAAATGGAGTTACTGTGGAAGGTGGAGGGAATTTGGCAGAGACTCTACATCATCGGGGATTGCCAGAATTTAGTCTCCATCATTTCTCTACACACCTAGGGCGTTCTTGGCCATGGTACATTTAGTGCAGCACCAGGCACCGTCGGTCGGTGCTGAGTTAGCATGGGGGCTGTGCAGCGCTGCATAGCTTCTACAGCACAAGGGGCTTCCATTTCCAGAGGGGATTTTCAGCCGGTCAAATTGACTTGCTTACCTGGGCAGCACAAAGGGATTGAAATGAAGCAGTGACTCTAAGCTGAATGTGTTTGTAAAAGGCCAAGACCATTAAGACTGGAATAAAATAGATTGGTGGAGAGTGGAATCAGATCCCTGGGCATCAAGGATATTGAGTGGTTCTACTTCTGCATTAAAAAGCAGCAAAGAAACTATTGCAAACTTCCAAAATGGGAGAGGTCTGGTGTTAAACACTATGAAGTCCAGCACATTTTGGGGAAATCTAGGTTTTATTTTTAATATTTTACTTTGTGGGTGAACTCAATAAAAGTCTCAGTGTTGGAGTTCAGATGCAACAATATACATAATGAAAATGCCTTACAAGTGCAGTCTTTCACAGAAAGAAAAAAAAATAGTGCATTAAAAATAATTTCCCTCCCTCAAAGTATTCAGAGAACCAGTCCAATAAATAATGGAATGTCACTATAGACTAAATAGATTTTGAGATGATAAGTCTTTTATTTTCACACTAATAGTAGAAAATTTTAAAAAACCATTTAAAAATCTGAACAGTGTTTTTATATTCAAATAACAAATATAAATTTCCAAACTGTTATCTCCATATTTCTTAATGGTAACACATTCCTAGTTTTAAATCCAGCAAATACCCATTTTCATTCTAGAATTAAGTTATCCTATAAAGTAACAGCAACTGATATAGGAATTTACAGCGGAAACAGTGATTATTGATTCTTAATGCGTAAAGGATTCATAATACAAATACCAGTGGCAAAAGATTTTTGTATTTTATTTTCGTATTTATTTGGAAGCTATATAACTGCAATGGTTTATTTTTCTAAACTGTGAAAACGTATAAAATGCTTTGGAATATTCTTAGCTAAAAGGATAAGAAGAATAGTAAGTGCTTAGATTATTGGATAAAATGTGTTTTTCTTTAAGTAGAATACATGAAAATAATCAGTTTAGAATTTCTGAGCATGCTCACCATAGCTCAAGGATGTTCACCTTCCAGCAACTGCAGCAAAACTCAGTGCTAATAATCAGAGACGAACAAAGATGGACAAACAAGCAAGAATGATCGTCTTGCAAAAGGAATCGGATTTCCTACACACCGGTGATTAGCAGTCCTGGCTAACTCCTAAATAGCCTTTTTGGGTACACATGAAATGCAGTGAGAAATTTTACGGGGAACAGATCAGCTTCTGTTTCCCAAGCGTTTTATTGTAAAAGAAATAACTGTAGGAATAGAAGACTTTTAAACTTATAAAAATAACTCAGTGTTGCCCTTTTAAATTGTTTCCACTGACAACCGAAGTCATAGTGGCATTTGTTCATCCAGATCCCAGTACACACATGTATTCATAATGATACATCCCTTGAATGGCACAGTTCTTCTGTGGTTGCTACCTGTCAGCACTTGTACTCAAGAACCTTGAATATCAGTGACTCACTAATGTTTTATGATATTTTACCTCACTTTATGGTAGTCATTTATGACAAGACCAGAATGACATAAACTGCCATAAAGCAAAGCAATGCAATCACACAAATGACCATAAATCAAGGTAGCAACAGAAAAAGGTCATAAAAGGAAAGAAAATTGGAGAAAACAACATTTGAGTTCAGATTCAGAAGTCCAGAGTTAGCAGCACCAAACTTCAGGACAGATGGATGTGAGCAGCAAGCAAATTCAGTGTTCCAGCGATACCAACATTTTGTGTGTGCGTGGATGTGCTGACATGATACACAGAGGGGCTTCCATTGTCTCTAAGCCCATTATGATGTACACAGAGTTTATTGCAACTGTCTGCAGGGGCTTTTTCCCCCCCTATAGAGTTAGCTTAGCTTTGCCCTGTACCCTAAGCAATTTCCAATTCAGAGATGACATTTTGAACAAGATTTCTATAATCTATATCCATCTCTGTATTCTTTTTCTTTTTTTCTTTTTTTTTTTTTTTTTAAAAAAAAAAAAAACAAACAAACCTGTTCCTATTAATCAGCTTGGCCACCTCTAAAAGAATGGGCTTCTGATGTGCTTTTCTTGGAAGCCTCTTTTTCTTTTTCTTGGTCTGGAAGAGAAGCTCCTACTCAAGAGGGGAGATTAGACCGTCAAAAGGTGGTCAGATGGCGATTAGACAGAAAATTCACAGAGCTGGGGGGTTGTGGCTGGACTGAGTTGGAAGCAGTGGTTTATTGTGTGATGGCCGTGCTCACGGGGCTGTTTTATTGTGGTGTGGATGGGGACAAGAGGATGACCAAATGACGTCAGGGAAGACAAGGAGCTCTGCACCCCCCCCAGAATCAGAGCCTAATGGGGCAGCAGAAGCTGCATGCAATGAGGTATAACGGTGCATACACCACACCTTAAAGTTATACTACCATAAAAATGAGAAACTGCTAGTAGTGGAGATAACAGCATTTATGAGGAGAATTTATGGGCTGCTCATGTGGTATAAATATATACAGTACACAAACACCAGTGTGGATAAATTCCACTGGACAACCCTGTTATTTTAACAGTAACCTTGAAAATATTATGTTATTTAACTGAAGAAAGTGTTAAAGGAACAATACATAATTTAATCTCCTTCTCTACCCTGTACAATTCATTTCTGTATTAGCAGCCATGATGTTTTAAGAAGTGTGTGCATTAAGATAAACACTGGTAGATAATTGAATTTATTTTAACATCCTCATATTTCCCTATCCCCACACCCTTGTGTTTTCATCTTGTGTGGAAGCCTGTTTCCAATGGAGCTGATGCGCTTTAAAACTATGAAGACATATTTTATCCCTATCCTTTATCTAAGACCTCTAATTCTTCCCCTGTTCTGCTTCTCTGTTTCCCAAGTCAGTTGCTTTCCTCTTTTGTAGTATCACTTGCATTCACAACTGCCATAACCATTTCTAGTCATTTTTTAAAATTCTTCCTTGTCATAGGACACCAGCGTAGTAAATGGGTATGACAGAAATGTAGCAGATAAGCAAAAAAAACAGAGGACTTGAGCTCAGAGATACTGAGCATTTGCAGAGAGCTGAGCTGGGATGCCAAGCCATCAAATTCAGAGATGCAGTAAAGTGATGAGTTCTTCATGTCCTGCCCTGTGTCTCCACAGGACTCGGTGCTGAGGTACAGTTTGTTTCCCTTCTTGACCCTCTGCAGGAGAAAATCTGGACTATTTGGGATCACTCCAACCCACTTTTGAAAGATCTTTTTTATAGCCAGAAGTAGTATCACCTGAGGGTCACACACTGACAGCAAAGGAGGAGATATCAGCAGGCCGGGAACACGAAGGTGAAAGGAAAACATAGAAAAGTGGTTTGGTGGTTAATTGAAGGAGGCAGTAGTGCAGTGCCTGGGTTCACCATTTAGTCCCTTCGTTATTTATTTTTCTGTTACTTCCCTCTCTAGAGCAGAAGATGGCTTTTGAGGAATTAAAATCCCATGCCCTATACTTCAGGAAAAAAAAGTTGTTAGCCTTTCAGAATATTTTCAGATCAAATTTTAGGAGTTATTCACCAAGGTGTAAATTCACTTTCTCTGATTGTACTCCTGCTGCCAAGAAAGTAAACTAGGACAAGTTAACAGAATGATCCAAGAGTAAAGAAAAAGCCGGTATCTTAATTTTTTATGCAGTCTATGTGTTCTCATTATTATATTGTCTGTTTGTATTACTTTTGATTTATAATGTAATTGGGAAACTATAGAAATGTTAATGGGAAAGATACTGTTCTGGATATGACAAAGTTGTTTACTAATTGTTGCCTTTAACTTAGGCTAATTTTGTTGTATTGAAATATTTAAAAATGTTTTATTTCTTTATTTTTAAGTTGTCATGAAAGCATTGTTTAGTTTGAACTCCATTCTCAGATGAGCTGAGCTTTCTCCCCCTTTAAATCTAGGAAAATAGTGCAAATTAAAAATTTGCTACACTAGGGTTCAATCTCAAACCTTTAGGCAAGCCCATTCACGTTGTTAAATATTTAGATGAGAAATTGTTGCTTGTATGTTTATTTATTTATTTTTACAACATCCACCGTGCTGCTCATTATCTTAGGGGAGATGGAGAATATTGCAATGATTATTAGTAAGCTGGGTAATGAGATTACTGAACCATTTGCAGTTGACTTTTTTGTGATGCATAATTACAGGGGTTTATTTACAGTGCCTTTAGAGGTTTTCGTTTTGTTTTTGCCTTTTAATGATTCACATTTATATCCTTTGTTCTTCATGTAAGGGATAAGATTCTATCTCTGGATGTTTTGCATTTCTCTCCTCTCAACACCCGCCACCTCCCAATGAAATGAATGTGTGTTATACTTTAGATACAAGTAAGCAGCTCTTACTCAGTCAAGTGATCCTCGTTCTGCAAGCTCTTATATACTTGAGTAATCTGACTGATATTAATTGGGAATACTCAGGTAAATAGTATTATTGGTGCGTTTGTCCTAGATGACTCTTCCAGTCTATGTTCAAGTCAATGGAGAGAGTCTCATCAGCTCTTTTTGGCCTTGTCTGCCTCATAAATATGATGGATTAATAGAAAGCAGAAGAAAGGAAGAGCTGCTTTGCAGGTCTTAAATATCTCACAACTGTTTGGGGGCTGTTAAGGTTGATTACCGTTTTGTCACATTTATTACTCATATTCTTCACTGTTACCCACTTTTCTTCTGAAATAGCTGTGATTTCAGCAATTTCTGAAGCTTTTGGTGGAGGATGCCCAATATAGAGGTTAAAAAAAAAATATTAAGAGAAGTGTGGCAGTTATTGGGATCAGGTACAGGAAAGCCCTTGGGGAATGGAGAACTATGGAACAAAGTTGCCCTGGTCCTGAATAACAGGCATCTTTATTTAGAGATCCCATGGGCTCTACGTGTGAAAATACAGTATCTTTCTTCTCCTGGTGTCTCAAAGTCTCTAAAATTAGTGAAAGGTCTCCCATTGACTCAGTGGGCTCTGTTTGTATTGCAAGACAGTGAAACCATAAAAAGCTCTTTTTGTTGGCTTGTACCAGATTTATTTACAGTAGGTTAGATTTTAAATTCTGTTAGAAAGATGTGAAAATTTTTTTGCATTCAACTTTCATCACCTAAACAGGGCACAGGCAAAAAGATGGAAATAAGTGTTAATATGTGATGCTTAAGTTATGCACTAATCCTAGCTATTATTCATAAATCAGTGGGATATCTCATTTGTAAAAATTGCGAATTCTGAGCTTCTTTTCAGGTTCAAAAGCAGATCTGCATTGAACACTTTGAATTTATATAAATCTATAGTTAACTTTAAAAATGCCTTAAATGCAAAACTTATATTCTTCCTTCAGCAGCAACCAAGTCACTTCCTGTAAAAATCAAAAATCACACAGCACATTTCAATTTACTTGCCAAAAAAAAGAAAAAAAAAGAGAATTTAGGGAAATAAAAGGCAAGAAGATCCAGAATAATTGCATTTCCTTATGGAATAATAACAAAGCTAAAAATTTGTTCATTTTATCTCAAGTGTCTATTGACTGCTTCATTATACCACCAATAAAACTGCACCACGAAGGGATAAATAACTTATTCAAGGTAACTTAAAGCCATATCCTGAATATTCTGACTGTAACAAATATTTTTTGCAACTTAAATGGACCAAATCTATGGAGAATCAGTGGATGAGAAGGAAAATGATCGCTCCTACTATTTAGCTCGCATTCCACCCATGAACTGTAATGCTGAATTCGCATAATGCAGGATTAAGAAAACAGCACACCCCATTATTTTTAATGTGCAATGTGTCCTTCCTTTGAGCCGAGGTTCATGTGAGCTGGTTCATAGGATTGCTGTGTTCTGTTCCTTTTTCTCTAAAAGCATATTAATACTCTCACATGAAGTGCCCACAAGGCAGTGACAGCCACCATGTATCCATTTGATTTCAAGTACTGCATCATGAAGTGAGAGAAAGCCTCATTAGAATATACCCTTTCCTGGAAAGAAAATGGTCCAAAACCTACCTTGTACATTCAGGGTTAATTTTACTCTTTGAAATTACAGATTCAGCTAAACTGCCATCACCTTATTGTGATAACTTGTCACAGTGTTGGAATTTAAGCACTAGCGATCTACTGGGAGTAAACGTCCTTATGTACGCTGTCTAAAGGATGGCTACCCTGGGGTTTCTACCAAGCCTACATGATCATATATTGATGCTAGGCTTATTTATTTCAGTGGTTCTGAAGTACACTTAATCATCTTACTAAGGTGCCCTGTGTGGTACATAATTAATATTATACATTGACTTTGGAAGAAAGCTTTGGGGGGGATTTGGATGATCCAAAAGAAATATGGTAACTTCTTTATATTCAACAGAGAGTCTGCATGGTGAAGACTGAGCTGCTCCATTTAGAAAGATGAGGAATGGTGAGAATGTTTCTTTTGCACCCCTTGCCCCTAACGCTTATAGTATTCTCACAGTTTAAACACCGGTCCAGTGCTAATTTTTGCCAAAAGTGAAAGAGAGAGTGAAAAATCATTAATTCAATTTCTCACTGTTTTGCCTCTGGTGATTGCTGTCACTTCAGGTAATAGCTTGTCTGTGGTTCTGACCCAGTTCTTAAACCAGTCTTTCCGTACTCAACCTATTAATCTAATGGTTCATTAATTGCAAACATCTGAAATCATTAGAACCTGATTGAGCACAAAAGCATCAAATCCTGTGAAGCTGTGACTGCTTAGCCAGCAAATGGTCTCATTGCAAAGGAATGTCAATGTTTATAGTAAATGTAACCTAAACTAGGGTGTTCATTGACATATCCCTCCATTTGTATACAACGGCTCTGACATCTATCAGTTCAAGAGTGCATGATTTATCCACTGCTATATCCTGGAACTGACAAGCCAAAGATTACAGCTTAACCTACATGAAAGCAGAGGCTGTATGTATTCCTAAAATAAATATTTAGTAACTGACAAGCTCTGGTTAATATTAATTCCTGATAGAAAGCAGTCAATTTAAGCTTACTTCATGCCAAAATCTATTTGTATTTTGTAAATCATTTTTCATTAATATAGTCTAGAGAATCTCAAGAAAATATGTAAGTGGGGGAGGGCTGCTGTATTAGTTGTATTTTTATATATTGCACATCTGCATTAAAGAGAGCCTTGCATGGGCCCGTAAAGCGGGGCAGAACTGGGTAAGGGCACACACAAACAGTGCTCTGATGGTAACTGTGAAATAGAGACTTTTAATTAAGTGAATTTAGTGCGTGTGAAAGATGCTAAATTTACCATTCTGGAATATGAAGCCTTCTGTTTATCCACAGGGGACACAGCATAGGTAGTACCAAATTTCCCTGCCAAACTGCATCGTGGATTCCTCTGTCTCCTTGACGTAGCCTGTCTTTGATTTTTCTCTTTTTTTTTTTGTTTGTTTGTTTTTAGAGGCTACTAATTGTTGTACTGATAAATAAATGGGGAAAGAGATTAAAATTTTCATGACACCATTTCTGTGCTTTTGCATTCTCCTAAACGTTTTTGTCTCGCTGCTCTGATGACAGTTGGCATACTACAGAGTCCAGTTAGCGCTCTCCTCAGCATGGAGAGTGTAAGGCGGAAATTACATTTTCCTGCTGAACGCATGCTTTGATAAATGTCGTCATAGCAAAACTTTGTGGACTGCTTAGGTTACCGTTACAAGTAAGAAGACTACGTGCATAATGCAGATGTGAGGTCGTCCTACCTGTGCTGAGGACAAATACCACTCCTGCCAGAGTCGATTGATAACTGAGTAACCATAGCACGGAACTAGTAAATAGTGATGGAAAATGGCTTCACACAATGCAAGTATGGCTACTTGGCTTCAAACAGGAACATTGTGTAACATTTGCTATCTTTTTCTCTTTTACACACAATGCAGGTACACACACACAGCTTCATCCCACAGTATTCAACGCTCTCACCTCTCCATGTGTGCATCCAAAATGCCTCTCCTTCTCAGGTTCATTTTTCTGGCTGAGCCTTCATCTGGCCTGTAATTTGAGAGGTGGCTTCTGTTCTTCCAGTTAATTCAGCTTGATTTCTTCTTATGTATATATCCTTAAACAAAGATTAACTGCAATTCTGCTAAGTTTGTGATGTAGCAAAGATGAGCACTATGTGTTCATCAGACAAACAGGATGACTATGAATATACTTGCCTAGGTCTGGATTTTTGATCCTCAAACTATTTCTAACATAAATATGCATGTGTATTCATCACTGCGCTTCTACAAACCCTCAGTGAGCAGAAGGGAAAAGGGCTGGTTCTGTTTTTCCCAAACTGTGGTCCTTGCAGCCACAGTAAGCAACCCACACAGGCGTATTCAGAGCTGTTTCTTGAAATATTCCTATTTAAAAGATTGATAGTAATGTGCATGTTGACATTCAAAGGGCTTAAATAGCTGTCCATTCGAGGAATTTCTACCCCTGCAGATAAGAGGGGGGACAGCTTGGAGAGGCTACCAAGCAGAGAGCAGCTAGAGAGGCAGGACTGAAAGATAATCAGGGAAGGAGCTAGCTGTGTGCTCCTGGCAATAGATGAGTGGTATCAGTAGCCCTAATGATCCAGGGCAGTGGCCTGAGGAAGTCCTTGGAGTGTGGTTTCCTTTATCACTTTTACTGGACTGCCCTTTGGGAATGAGTTATGATCTGATGGTTTGATCTTTTGTATTGTGCATGCGTTATTGCACCTTTTAGTTCCTGACAACAGTAGTAAAGCTGCCAAGTATTACTTAAAGTGTGGGAATGTTTATAAGAACTCAGCAAAGGAGAGTGCCTAGTATTCAGAGTGCTAACAGTACCAGAAACACTATCAAACATCTAGCAAAATGGTGTGCTGTGCTGCTTGCTGCAACGCCTTGCTTTGAAATGACCTTTTCCAGCTGGTGAAATGAGCCTTTATCAGAACGCAAGGGTCAGTAGCAGTATAAATACTGCAGACCACTATTCCAGGGTATCTCTATGCTTATATTTGAGGAGAAGTGCATGTGTTTTTAAATATACACGTGTGTCCATGTCTGCTACAAAATTATTTCAGACAGAATCTCAAAACGTGTTTGCTCTGAGCATTAAATGGAGTGACATTATTAGTTTCTTTGATAATGTTCTAATGGAATCATAGTTCAAAATATTCAGTGAAAACATTACGCTCCCCTGTTATTAAGGTGAATTTTGTTTGCATGCTCTTTTCCCAGAATACTGATGTTAATTTTTGCTTAACTTTAGTCTTACAAGGTATGAAGCAATTTAACAGACTCTGTAACCTTTCATTAAAGTTCAGTGCAGTACTTAAGCATGTTGGGTGCATTAATTGTTAGCTGACAGCTATTATTTCTGTGAAACACTTTTGTAGTAAAACTTCTGCTTGATGGATTGGATTTTACAAAATTTGCATTTCACTGAGCCAGAGTCAACTGGTACTTAGCGCTATGGCAGATATTTAAATAAGAAAACAATATTTCTTTAAACTATTGTTAAATATCTATTAAAATTATGAAAAAAAACTTATTTAGGATTAACTCTTTGTTATGGAGTTCCCTGCAGTATTGGTTTTGACATATTATCATAACAAAATTGGCTTCTAATATAGACAGGACTGAATGTCTACACCCAGTCCCAAGTGCTGGCACAAAGCTGGCGTGAAGGCTGTTGAGCTCTATACTTTTAAATGCAAGGGAAAAACCAAGAAAATCAGCAGACAAGAAGGTTTATGTGTTTTCCTAAACCTCTGCTTTAGAGATGGAGTCAGATACATATATTTCCTACTCAGGACACTATTAGATGGTGTAATGCATGGTGAGCAATTCTCTGAGGTGCCAGAGAGCGTGGAATTTCTCAGATAGTAAACTCTGAAGACTTTAATGGATTAACACAGTGTTCCTGGTTACTGACTTTGCAATGACCCTTGCATCTAGCAGGCTAACCTACCACCAGCACTACACCAGTGAGGAGAATCACAGAGCATCGGTGGTTAGCAGCAGTGTTCACTAGGTGGGGTTCAGCACTGCAGTAGTTCTGGTACGGAGGAGATGGTGAGAAAAGAGTATAAAAAGATATCAAATCTCTGAGGCTGAGAAGGAGGAAGAGTTGACAGTGATAAAAGAGGGGTAAAACAACTTGAAAATAACATGAAAGGTTTGCGTTTTAGCTGCTCTAGAAGAGATAACAGAACATCTGTCAGTCTGTGTTAAAAAAAATTTAAAAAAAAAGGATGCAAAGCTAAGACACATACAGCATATGAGATCATTACACCTGTTAGCTTCAAGGTATCTGGCTGAACATGGAGTCCTGGAGTGGAGATGGAAGGAGGAACAAGAAAGAGGATCCCTTGGGGAAACCAAATGGTCCAATAAGGGGGATCTGCTGAGGGAGTAATTATAATAAGATGTCACTGAGAGAAGCAAGATAGTAGAAAGTTTCTCATAACCAGAGCACTAAAAACTTCTGAGTTGAGAAGACCATCAGTTATGACACAGATGAAAGACTATGCAAAGCAAGGGTGAAGCACTATCCTATGATCTGTGTTCTTGTCTATACACTGATTTTATCAATGATACGCCATTATTACAATCAGTTGAACTTTTTTTTTTTTTTTAATGCATGTGTCTCTGCATCCTATCTGATCATCGTTCCATCTGTGCCATCATCCTTCCTGGTTGCTAATATATTCCTTATACTTATTCAGTGAAACCTTGTGGAATAGAAATCTAGGAATAGGTTTCTGAAAAGGATCGTGAGCATAAATATATAAATAACAGCACATATATTACATTCATTTTTGTCATTTAGTAGTTTAAAATGTAACAGTATTGTTTGGCAATGACAAAACAAATTCATAATTCTTTGATTATGTTAAAGATCTGAATAAAGTTTAGTCATGCATACCTACCACTAAACCAATTACGTGCTATAATTTGTTAAAATAAGCTGACTTTAACCACTAATTGTAGATGCCTTATTAAATACATAGGAGCAGCAAGAAATTACTTAGATCATCAGTATTATCTCATCAACAGTGGAAAGAGAATGTTACTTCCTTCCATATAGTAGAAATCTGATGAGGAAAGGAGAAAAACAGACAGAAAAGTGACTTACTTAATTATTCAAGAGGGAATTTCCTCTTCAGCAAATTCCCATCTCAGCTCAGCCAAATGCTGTCATTACATGGCTTCTAATTTTAGGTAGAATTTGGATAGAAGGTCAGAATTTTAACAATAAAAATGCAGAGTCCATGTCACAGATAATGGTCAAGTATTTTTACTTCTTTATTGATTCGGGGTCTACCATAAGTATCATACAGTGAGACCCCATACATCTAAGTTCTTTGCATGTTCTCTTTACAGTTTCAATTTTATGCTCAAGAAGACATAAAGGAGAAATAACTCAATAATGCTGCAATTTTAGCAGTATTCTTTGAAGACCCATCCTACTGTCCTTTTCACAGGTTATTCCCATGAGTCCATTATCCCACAGGTACCTTGCATCTGTCACTGGATGGGAATGAGCCTCTTGGGTTGAATTAGATCAATACCTTGACCTTCAGAAAGATCCTTTGTTTGTATCAAGTAGGCAATAAAAAAAAAAAAAATTAAATGAAAAAATAGCATATTCGTCATATGTAAGATATGGAAGAAACGTATGCTAAGTTTAGACACTGCTTAGTAAATGAAGACAATTTATGGTGTAGAAAATGGAAATCTGAGTAATTGTCATTCAGATTGCTTATGACCTCTTGGACATTTGTGAGACAGAGGATGAAATCTGTCACATTTGCACTTTGCACTGAGGTTACCCATATGTGGAGAGTGACTTTCCAAAATGTAGTATCTGTTAGCAAAAATGAAAAGAAAAAGAAAGCAGACCTCATTTAGGGAAACTTCATTACTGGGTGGGGCAGAAGTTAAAAAGATGAGATACCTACACAGAGATCATGTGAAACAGCAATGCAGCTTGAGACATCAATTTTAGTTTTTTTTTAAAGCGGAAAATTAGTCATATTTTCATAAGGCCATTGTCATGATTGTGTCCTACTGCTTTCAAAATTAAACATTCCCCAGGGTAATGAAGACCGGGGAAAATATTTCAGTGGCAGTGCTATGCTTAATAAATGAGAAAATGGCCAGCCATACACTCAAAAGAGCTGAAATAAGGTGGCTGGTCATTTGTGTGCTGCTATGTGGGTCAAAGTAAGCACACCTGCCACAAAAAGAGCGGTCTTAGGATGTGCAACACACCTTGCACAGCCGTGTTACTCTGGCACTGCACTGGAGGCATTACCGTGGACTGGTCTGAAACACAAAAAAAATGTGAGCAGAAATGTTAGCGTGCAATTTGCTTGGGTTTTGTGAAAATTGTAGTTTGAAAAAGTTTTGAGCAATTCTATAAATGAAAAACAGTAAGTCTTAAAAATTTCTGTTGAAAAGAAATTAAATTTCTTCTGGAAATGTAATAAGAATGGATTACAGGGAAGCTTATGACAACACGGTAACTCAGACAACTTCTTTGAAAATAAAGTAGTTAAAGAAAAACATGCTCTGTTTACAGTCTGCTATCTTGATAGAGATATATTTTATTCCTTAATATAACACAGATTTCCAAATAAGCTAGCTTCTTGCTTAAGTGGCATTTCTATATCAGAAAATCTGTATTTTACTCTACCTCACTTGTAAATTAGGTAAGTAGATGCAAAATCCACAATCCAAGCTTTGTGGCCACTTTTCCTGCAAAAAGGTGCTTGAGTAATATTTACATTATTATATTCAAAAGTCATATTTGAAGAATCTATCTTAGTTACCTTTCCTTTTTGAGTTCCTTAAGAAATCTAAATGATACTTTTTGCATGATGTTTCAATTATTTTATTCCAGTCTTTTTGCTTGAGACACTGTTCCTCTTTTTTTTTTTTTTTTAATTTGAAAGTGATTTTTTTATTTAAGCTTTTTATTGTAACAGTGAATCTTAAGCATGTCAACTGCAGATATAGTGAGTAACATATTCAGTATAGCCAAAAAGAAGTTCTGTTGGAAAGGCGTGTTTGGCACAGAGTGATGCCTTCAGCTTTGGTAACAAACCTGACTGTTGCTTACTTTAGAACAACTAGGTCACAGCATTCTTGCTCGTTAGCATCATTCATCTTCCCCTCCAGAAGAAAAGCCAAAGAAAGAAATAAAAACTGTGATTGGTTAGGGTGTCCCAAGGGAGACTTTCTTAGACTCATAAGGGGCATACCCAGACTTTTTGTGTAGTTTAATGTAACTTAGTGTATCTGCAGATTTTGCAACTTTAAATTTTGTACCAGCAAAATTATTTTAAATAGTGTTTCTTAGCACTATTATTAAAAATTAATGCTTCTTAGACCTTTAACCATATAAATGAGATTAGCAATCTGAAGGTGTAGAGATTTGTTAGGGAAAAAAAGGTTTTTTTTATTTTACCATTGTTAAGTTGCAGATGTAGATGTCTGGATGTAAAAGCTGCCTTCCCAGAAAGGTTGCCACATGCTGGATTGGGGAGCTACACTTTAGGATGTGACTTTACTGCTGTATAATTTGAGATCCGTTATAAGTGATGATACTTGCTGTAAACAGTCTTACTTATATTTATTTTACCTTTGACATTAGTGAATTATTTGTGTGCACTTTTGTCTCTTCTGAGTAAAGTTTTTCTGCTAATCACATGTAGGCAACAAGGGGAACCAAGCTGAGCACCACCATCAGGTAGTTGTTGTATGGCTTTCTAATGCTTAGAGGAACCAAATCAGTGTTTTATTGGACAGTAGTTTTGGTACAGTATGACTAGAGGATCTGTTCTGCTGTGACAAGATGGAGCTAAATCCTCCTTCCTTAATCTTAACTAGAGATGGCCAAAATGTTCCACCTTTAACTTATTTTAACATAAAATTTTCCAAGAAAGGGTAGAGAAAAAGAGTAAGAAGAATTTATTTATATGTGAGAAGTTTCTTAAATGCACAAAAGTGAAAAAGGAAATGTATCAATTTTCCTTCCTAATTTTAAATCAACTTCAAATTCAAAAGACAGCTTGCATTCTTCATTGACAAACAGCCACTCCAAGAGTGTAATCATACTAAAATCCACAGCTAGGATAATGTACAACTGGAACTCTATCAAGCCTCTATCTTGAAGAACCGAGGTAATGCCTTGGAGGGAATGCATTAGATGCTATGGTTAATTAACTAATTTACTCAATCAAGTTTAACAGTGGTTTTAACTTTAATGGCACCATTACATTTTAATATGAAAATAACAGGCTGTATTTCTAGCGTTCCCTGCAGTCCGCCTCCTCTCTACCATCCACTTTACAATTTGATTTTGATTTGTGAAGTCTTAAACCCGCTTATAATGTCAAGCGCGTGTAATACAATATGTCTCGTGAACATTACACATGCCCACCTTGCAAATACAGTTGCTTGAAGTCATAGCTCCTGACAGATAGCGTGCATTCTTCAAGAATCATTGAGTTTGCATATGTCCTTCAGGAAGAAAATGGTATACATATACATGTGTAAATATAAGTAAGCTAATTTTAAGTGTGTGAGTGATTTTTCTCAAAGATCTGGAGTCCCTGCTGCCTATCAGAATTCTCTGCCTCACGCCCCTGCTTTCTCTGGGGCAATGCATTGGCATGGGTAGGTCTCATTAGGCTGCAAGTAGAAAATGAAGCTGAGAGAAAGATAGTTCAATCTGTACTCCTTGGTTTGCTGAAGGAAGACATTTCTCTGCTTAAAAATGACAATTGTGAACCTTTTAGGTGTTCCTGTCCCCATGGCAAAGTCCATTCTGGCTGCAGTCTCCCCCAAACGTTTTTGTGATGTTTTCTACTTTATGCAACATAAATATTCCACGGATTCCTTGAATTTCACGTCTTAATATTCTTAGACGACCAACTTCTCCTTTACTCTCTGTATCTTCTTTTTGTCTGTTCTAATTGATATTAAACACTAAATTAAACTTGACTGAGAAAATCCCACTCCTCCAGTATGCCACTGCAACGGTTTCCAGTCACAGCCCATCAGCAAATAAGTTGTTTATACTCGTGTGGGAAGACTTGTACCCAAAGCTGGCAACAGGAGACAACTGTTGCCTTATTGCTAGAATAATTTCTTGAGATTTTGAAAATGTACCTCCAAGCTGTGTCAGGCAGAGCATCTATAGCTCTCCACAGATCTCCTCGTCAGTGTGTTGCTGTGGGAAAATGGAAATAGTCTCATTTGGGGGTTGTTTATTTTGACAGTAAAGCCCCTCAAAATACAGTTCCTGTGTGCAGAGGTGAACCAGAGCATGGTGACCAGGTCTACCAATACTTGGTCTATAATGTGCCGGCACAGCTGGCTGTCCCCACGTGGGTCACACCAATGAGACCAGGACATTGCTTGGAAGAAGCAGCCACAAAAGGCAAAGATTTCATATTTCAGAGAGAAAGCTTGCTGCTGGATACCTACATCCAGTTTATAATAGATTTAATCTGATTCTGGAAAGCGACAGTAAATCATTGCTAAACATTTATATGTTATTTTATTGAGGATTTTTACTATCATAGATACAAAGGCCATACTTTAGAGATTAACTAGGAAAAGTTTTACAAGACAGTGGAGATAATGAATCACAAATCCTGTAAGGGTGAACCTCCCATGCTGAATCAAAGTACAGCTGTCTCATATTTGCTCTGTGTGCATTTTGCTACCAGTAATTTTGTCATCAATTTTCATATTTTGTTTAAACATATTTGTCTTTTGGACAAGATAGGTCATATTTCACACATTTGATGAATTTTCTCCTTGGTCCAGTTTTACAGGATTTGCACTTAATTAATTGCACAACCTTTAATTCGACAGACTTTTTAATGGCTGTGTAGTTTCAAATGCATATACACAGAGGAATTTTAAAAAGTAATTGTTTTTATGTCACTACCATTGAAAGTTGCAATTATTAAAATATATAGATAATGGCGCAGAATTTCTTAGCTGCTTATACTAAATAATGCACGTGCATTTTTACGCATAATTTCAGGGTTTTCTGTGGAAGTTGGGGTATCGCCCCCATACAGCAATGCTTATACACAACCCCTGCAACTCTGTACAAATATACAGGTTCAGCTTGCAAAAGCGTTGGCTGATTTTGCACGCGTAGTTTTGGAAATATGAGCCTTTTTTTTTTTTTTCTTCCAGGAATTATACTGCAATTTCATTAATAGTTGTTGATAGCCCTATCTGAGTGGGCATTGGCTGGAAGTGCTGTGCTTTAAAGTGCTAAACAAATTTAATACTTCCAAAGCTTACAAAAGCTTAGCGAAGGGAAGACCACCTTTCACTGGAAGAGCTAAACACTGACAGTTGTGGCGCTCTTAAAAGCTTCTTTAGTTCTTAGCAGACTCGCAGAAGAGGGCTACCTCACCCGTCCAGACAGCTCGCTGTCTGGAAATGTGCCCATCAAATCTGTTTGTCAAGCCACCAGGCTTTTCCATGCCTGGTAAAAGGCAGACAGGAAGGAGTAGGCAAAGGTCAATCCCTGTCAGTTCTGTGTAAATGTAATTGTACTGGCAGTTTGCAAGGCGCTTGCTCGTTCCCTAGCAACTTTCTGTATATGGGGAAGAGTTAAATACATATTTCTCAGTGTGTTGCTTCTCCACTAACTTAGGGAAATATTATTCTTTTTAAATTTTATTTTATTTATTGGCCTTTGTGTATATTCAGAGGTTTGTGTGCATAAGCTGCAAACTTCCATAAGCAATTGTGCTTCTTTTAAAAGAAATCTGTTACTAAGGACTGACTGACTTCTGAGTTGGAGTATAATCATGATAGTTAATCTAGGTTTCGATGACTTCTGTTATGTGTCTCTGAACAAATATCATTTGTGAAACAAATTCTTTAGAAATTCTGTTTTTCATATTGGTAGTGCTGACCTGCAATCAGAGTCTGACCCAATATCACCAAGTGCTTTGAGTGATCCTTTATGGTGAGAACCATTAGATGGGGAATTTTTAAAGTATGTATGTCATAAATGACTCCTACTAACGACAGGCGTAAGAACAGTGATTTTAAAATGGAATTTTGTTTAGAGGAATGAATTTAGGGATTAGGCAGAGGCATACAACTCCAGTTTAATTTCTAGGAGCTGTCCCTACTTACACAAAGGATGAATTAAACTCATTTATCTTTTTGAAGCCTCAGACAAAACGGTGGGGCTCACATGTGCCGCTGATGCGGACTGGCACAGCTCCATCGAAGGCAGGGTGAGTTGGCCCAGGGGGTGCGCGAGGTGAGGAGAGAGATGTTTCTACAACATCTGGTAAACTGGTACCCGCAGACTCACTCCACCGCATGGGAACGGCCGGTAGGAAACCTTCCAGTCTGGCTGCACTGGCAGTGAGAGCAGACCCTCGGGTGCAAGTTTTACAGATTGGTTAGGGCTTGCTAAGAGGAAGGTCTGTCACTTGAAAAACCTGCCCCTGTGAAAAAGTGTCACCTATGCAGTGCGGGGACAGGTATGAAGAGTGACCGTGATTAACCGCATGTGCAGCACACTAATGCTGAGAGAAGTACAGTGAGATTCTGCTTGATTTTCTGGTTTTGTTTGCATTAACCTAGCTAAAGAGCAGCTAAACACGGTGGAGTTTTTAAGTGTAATTATTTGATCTGCCAAGTCGTGGCTTGTTTCCTGTTCAGTAGCTAATATTCCCTTTCACTTCGTTTGCCAATGGAGTCACAACACCTAATTGGTAGTATTGATGCAGATAGAAATGCATCCAGAATGCTTTTTTAATCCGTATTTTTTTAATTTAACAGACCAAATTTCCTGAGAATTGTTCCTTTGACTACAGTAGAGTCACACCAGCAGAGAATCAGTTCCAGTGAGTTTTACAGTGTTTCTGACTCTCGGTAATTTATCACTATACACGTCTGCTCGCTTAACTGATAGAATCTACAAAGACGGGCACGGTGGTTTAAATTGCTCGATCTCTCAGTGCAGGTAGCAATAACTCTTTGTTCGCCATTATGTACAGTTTTCTGCTCATCTTGAAACAGTCTATAAATTCAGGGTGAGACTGTGCCTATTAAGATAATTGGACAGTTTAGGACTCCCGCACAGCTCCCCTCAAGTACTCTGTTGCATGGGGGTAATGGGTTGTACCCTCACGCCAAATCGTTTTGCAGCCATTGCCTTCTCATGCTGGGATGTTCTGTGTGGGATGGGGAAGGGGAGCAGGCGCTCACCCAGCCTGGCCTCTGCTGCCCAGTGCTGCCAGCAGCTGGGATCAGCCCCACAGTGCCATGGATGCTCTGTGCAAGCACAGTGCTGCAGAAACTGTGCTCAGGCCCCTAGAATCTTTCAGATAATCCTATATATATATATTTTTTTTTTTCCTCCTTATCTCTTCTTTTTTTTTCTGAACCCTTGGAATAGAAAAGAAAAATGGAAGTTGTGAATTTTATAGGCCTGCTTTTCTTGCTTTCTTCTCTTCAAGGGTTCAGAATAGTCTGTGCCAGAAAGAAAACAAGCAACTGAGATGCTCGAGGATGGACTTTCAAATAGCTTCATCCTCCTTTCTAGGAGCACAATTGCACACTTGGATTACATACACAGGCAGATGAGAGGCATGAGTCTGAAGGTGGGATCTTAGAGTACCAGAACTGGACAACGTGATTTTTTAGGTGATTTTTTTAGGCAGTCTGATGTTTTCAGCTGACTTTCAGCATTAAATACAGGTTTCAAATTGCTGTCAGTTTCCACAGCCATTTAAAATGTAATCACGAGAGTTCATGAAACTCACGTGGGTTCATGGAACCGGAGGAGCTCCTGCCTCAGGTAGAGGCACTGTTGCTCTTTTTTGTTCCTTGTAATGATTTACAACAACTTTGTACTGCCTCGGTAGAAAGTTACAAAGGAGGAGTTAGAATTCAGCCTGTGTCCTGGTGAGTTTCTCATCTTTGTTCATTGCAGATGTTAAGTAATTTTGAGATGCAAGTAATTTCTTTGAAAAAGCTTTCTCTGGGGCTGAAATATAATGGCAGGAAATTAGCTGTTAATCCCGTCTCTTCTTGGACAGACTAGACATGCATAATAAACTCCCCCTTTCCTCCTCCTTGCTTGCCCAGTGATTCAGTTTGACCTGAAAGAAAACATTTCCTTCCAAGAAAGACAATGTTTATGAGGTGCAACCCTAGTTTGGCTCTGATGATTAGAGACACATGTATCAACCTGTGCAAAATTTGTGATGGCTGTTTAAAATGAACCCTGGTCAGGAAGGCTGAGATCACAAACTCTTTAATAATCAAAACACCAGTTCCAGTTTAACATGATCTTCCAAAGTTGCATCCAAACTCAAAAACCTGCTTTATAACCCTTGCTCCAGCAGAGCACGACAGAGACGGTGAAGCTGCGTAACTTGCCTGGGAAGGAGGAGCCACGCCGCACCTGTCTCTCTCCTTCCTCCTGTTTGAGGGGATCTGGGAGAGGCCCAGCCCAGAACTGGGAATACAGTTGCATTGCTTTTGTCATCCAGCAGATTTTGGCTGCTCACGTAACCCCTGGAGCCTTCCAGCCACCTGGCAATGCTGCCAACGTGCTGCTTGAAATGGGCAAAAGGGAGATGTGGAAAGGTTAGCTTTGTCATTGCACCTAGAGACAGACACACCTCTACATTTAAGAAATGGCTGTGTATTTGTCAATACTGACTGTTTTCTATTAAATTATTCTAACAGATTTAAAATAAATAATTATTTTTCCAGAACTAATCAGAAAAAACAGCATGCATGATTATATGGTCTGGTGAACAGATATCAGATACAACTTTCACGTTTTCTCACGTGTACTAGACTGTGCGTCTCAGCGTCATAGAAAAGCTTAGACTTTTTGTTTCCTCATTTTAACACTCATAACTACTTCAGCTCATGTTGTAATAGATTCTAGGGCACAGGTAGAAAATGTGTCAGCATGAAGAGATGGTTATGTTAGTTTCTGCTTATGTGGCTGAGAATATTCTGTTATTTCAGGGTATTTCAGCAAATGAAAGAGAGACCTTTGGGAAATTGGGAGAAGTTCTTCTGCCGAGCAGGAACGTACATTCAATCTTTAGTTCATTGCTTCTGGTAGGCAAGCATTAAATCAGGCACTGTGATCAGATCCCTGGCAATTCCTTCAGCTTTTGTTAGCATTCCTCCTTCCTGCCTTGGTCAGAAATCCTGAGAAAATGAAAAGTGATAGGGAAATAAAATGTTAATACATGCTGTTCTAATTGTGCAGTGAAGGTGCTGTAATGTGAGAGTGGAGAATATCATGGTGGAAATTAAAAATTTGTGGAAAATACGAGAGGTGTATATGGAAGAATGTGTAAGATCAGCTGCCTGGGAGAGAGGGCAATGTTCAGCCTTGCCTCTCAGTGTGACTGCGAAATAGGCATTCAAGGTTTTATTCTTTAAACAATAAGACATACCTCTGCCCCTGACTTTTCACGTTTTCCATGCCTGATGTAAGGAGACACCAACTCTGAAGTCAATGGAAACTTGTGTTCCTCCAGTGATTCCATCCCTCGTTGAATTCAGTACCCAGAAACCACTACGAGACCCTCCTGGCCGCTCTGTCACTGGTGGTGGCGTGCTGGCTGGCGTGCCAGGCACACAGGAGCTGTAAGCTGTGCAGTACTGAAATACTAGAAATGCTCCTTTTTGGTTTTAAAGCATTGTGATTTATTACTGTTCTATCTTATTTCTAAATACAGTGATGCCAGAACATCTGCTTATTCAAATAGTTCCATTTGATCCTAAATCCATCAGGTTCTTGTAAAAAAAGGACTTTAATAGGTCCTTTTCTAGTGGATTGCTGGGAGTTGCTAAAACTCCTTGGGCTGGGAAACAATATTATGGATGTTAAAACTTCTCCATTATATTGATTAATTATTTTTAAATAAGTAAGCTGCTTTGAAAGTTTTCTAGTCAAATCAATAGGACTTGAACTGTAATTCATATGTCAGGCAGCAGTGTTGTGAAATGTAAACTGAGTTATAAACCTATAGAAAATGGATTTTATTATGGAAATGTAAACTGTCCCCTAAGCATAGCATGGGGAGGTGATGCTATAACAACACACTGGTAAGTAATAAACAACAGCCAGTATTGTATCAGATGACTGGGTACGGCTAGAAATGTATCTGTTTGGGTGTTGAATTATCCCCAAATTTGAATTATGGGCATATAATTCAAATTATCCCCTTCCAGCAATATAAAGTCTGACAGACATATTTTTTTAATATACCTCTTGTGCTGTTTTGCATTATGTCACATCCTCCAGCATTAAAACCACAGCTTTCCTAACATGATTCATCAGAAATCAGGGGGGAAAAATAGTTGAGATCTGATATACTGAGCACTCTTAAATTACATAGCAGCTTCAAGTATAGTGTATGAGGAGACAGAAGCAGAGTGAATAAGTATGTCTCAGGCTGTCATGTCCGTGAACTGGGAAACTCACTGGCTCATTGAATCATTTCCTGGTACTTCTGCTCATCCATCGATACAGAGAGCAACCAGACTGGGTTTACAGAGATGAAAGCCAGAGTAATTCAGAGCCAGCTGTAATTCTTTATAAAACATACACTAAGTATTTTTGTTGACTCCTGCATGACATTTCCAAGGTGGCTGGGAAACCAGGCCATTTGTTACGCGGAATCTAGATCAATAAAAGCACAGAGGAAAACAAGTAAAGTTAACATCCAGGGGAAAGGACAGAAAAAATTCCAAGCTTGCACATCTCAGATGTTCACAGTGTACATTTCATGGGAACATCCTGTTCTCCAGAACATCGTATTCAATTACTGACAAATATGAAGCATGAGGAAAAGCTACTGCCTGTGTATATGTAATTGTCAGATTTGACCAGCGTGTAGAACAGAAGCATTTGCACACCCTTTTTCCTCTAACTTTTTTGTGCTATCACAATGGCTACCGGTGTCTTTGTAACGCATATTCCACAAATATTTTGTGAGTACTCTGACACTTCTGAATTGTCATTTTCACGAGTGCTGTCTGCTTTATCACCACAAAATTACTATGTTTTAGCATATAAAAGAATGTAATATACACTAAAAATCTAAATATGTGTTTTTCATCAGACATGATCTGACAAGGATAAAAATAATTTGCTGTTCCGATTCTCAAATACTCTTGGTCAAATTTCATAGTGAAGAGCCTTGCTGACTTCAGTGGCTGGATGACTCAAAGTTTTCAGAGAGTTTGGGCTCATGTTTCAGGATCTGATTTGAGAGCCAACTTTTCAAACATACCTCGTACAGATTTAGCACTTTTCTTCATCTCGTTATAAGGACCAAGTCTATTTCCACTTGTATTTTGTATGCTGTCTTTATGTAGAAGAGTTTACATCCAGGCTTTCAGTATATTCTACATTAAAAGATAGAAAGAAAAAAAAATTAAACTCTGCTTAAGATTACCACTTGCTAAGATTTAAAAGAATTAACACATCAGCTGGACTTTACATGTAAAGATTTAACTTTTTGATAAACAGCAAACTCATCTACTGCTGCGGTAGCTATTTTTAACCCACCTTGTGAGTATGCTTTTTTTATTGCTTTATACAGCATATCTGATTCTCTCTAAAGCACAAACTAAAAAATCTATCCGGCTGTCATTTGCTGCATAGTGCCATCTATCATCATGCAGCTTGGCAGCTGTAGTGCTTGAGAGAGAGGGGGGAGCTGAAGCAGGAGGCACAGTCAAGGACTTTCACATGTAACAAAAAAAAAAAAAAATATCCCTGTCACAATTATTTATGGCTCTTGCTGGGGCACATAATAGGACACATAAAACCTCTGTTTCAGTTTCAAGCACCCTCACATCCCCACTCCCTTGTTGAAGTTGGTCGCAGGCAGTTTTGCTTTACACATACAATTTCCTGAACAATGCCGAGCACTTGTGAAGTGACAGTGACAAATACTGGAGATGCTGGCTGCGGCTCTGCAGGCTGTTACAGGAGCAGTGGTGTCAATAATCAAGGAAGGCTGCCAATGATACCAAAATGCCAGTGTGATATTCCACTTGTTCAACCAGCTATCTGCAATGCTTTTATTTTGAAGTTGCTAGAAACTTCTTATGTCCCTATAGTTCCAGGCTGTAAGGAACTGAAGCGTTAGAGGAACTTGTGCCAAGAAATATTTTTTTTCATTATTTGATCTTCTGTGTGGTTGGATTTTGCGATAGCTAAAATATTGCTATTTTAGAGTGGCTTAATGAATATTTAGCAGTTTCCTATTAGTGTTAGCCTGGTGTGAAGTCTTTTTGTTAGGGTCTATCGTATCAGCCCTCTGCCTGGTGTTCTTGACTCTGCTGTTCATAGCGTAACCTTTGGTTCAGGTCCCAGCTGATGGATTTCATAGCAACTCAGTCTGCTGCCTCTCTAGATGGCAGGCAATGGAGAGCTGTGCTGCTAAGGAAACCATGCTTTAGATAATTAAACATAAAACCCGGGTCCAATCCAATAAATTGTCTTGCTTGCAGTTTCTCAAGAAAGAGCATAGACAGATATTAACCTTGATGTCCCCATTAAAGTCCTCTGATACACCTTTTATTTCCCATATCTCATAGTATTTCTGATCTCCAGTGTTAAGTAGAAGACTGTTAAATTAGCAGAAGGGTGGAGACCAGGATATATTTTCTCCTGTGGATCAAATCAGTTTGGAAAGTACAGTCAGCAAAAACACCAAGAATACAAAATAAAGAGAAGCACTTGAAAAACGCACCACCTTTAAGCACAGTACATTTTCACTATTCTTAACGCAGCCACAAACAGCATTCAAATATGTAAAGCAGCTGTTAAACCCACATATTGGTAAATCAAGGTTGCATTTATCTACATGGAATGCCCCGACCTCTTCCTGAGGATGTAGGAAAAGGTGGTGGCTTCTCAGACAGCTTCAGTAATTTCAAATGTTAAAATGTGCCTAGAAAAAAAACAAAGATCCAAAAGACAAGTTAGCAGGAGATTAATTGTTATGGTTTTCCTGTGTTTCAGTTCTGTTGAACTGAGTATGCTGTCAGTTATATACAGAAGTTCATTCCAACTTGTATCTCATGTTCCCGGAGCTGTTCATATAGGACAAAAGTGCTCCTACATGAAGAAGGGTTGTTTTTGGAAATGTCGATTCTCCTAGCTCGGTTACATCCCACATCCATCCTACTGCCCCTGCACAAAAAGCGTTATGAGAAACTGTTCACGTACCGTGAAGCACATCAGTGTGCATGACTGCACGTTCCACCAGCAAACCCCTCTAATTCTGTAGAGTTCCTGTGGAACAGAGGTGGTCTGGGCAAGTGTAAGTTGAAACAGCTGTGTGCTCTTTACCTCATCTGCCCCAAGAATCACAGCTAGTTTCTGCTCATTGCTTTCTCCTTCACAATCTAATTAAACATGTACACATGGGTTTTTTTCTCCTGCATAGTTTCTTTTTAAATTTCCTGTCCTACTCAGGTTTCTTTATTCACCTAGTGAAAATAGGAATGGGATTAAGTGTTGATCAGGCCATATTTACATCCATTACTGTTGTTGTTTTCTTAAACTCTCTGGAAACTGAGCGAACTATAGTCTTTATTGTCTTTTCTATCAGTAACAGCTACATAAGATGAATTTTCTGAATCTAAGAGATATGCAGCATCTCAGACAATGTTGTCTGGATTCCTACGCAAAGGTATGGAAGTTAACATCATTTTGTATTTTGTGTAATTAATTGAGTTGAATGTGCTGGCTTATGGGAAGTTTAAGGCTATGGAGCTTAAGTAGCGTTTTCTCTGCAGTTCCTCATCAAACCCATGAAATACCCACTGAAACTCTGATAAGCCAGCAAAAACTAGGTACACTGAGGAGACCTGACTTCACATCGCTTTGCCAGTGTTTGCAAAATATGTTTTACTTTTTCAAGGAAAGTAATAAAGAGTACATGAATTCTTCTGCTGCACCAGATTTGGTAACTGCAGGACATTGCAAAATAGAACTGTTATCAATCAAACTAATTTATCATGGATCACCTCTTTAATTTATTTTCTCTTCCTTTTATTTCCTACATGCTTGTAACATCTTAGGTATACAGCACTTTCTGAAGAGGAAAAATATTTTTCCTAGAGTTTATAGATGTATGTGGAAGATGCTTAAATACTCTGAAAAAAAAATGCTTTAAAAAATCCAAATTATATTGGTAGTTAAATGATCCGTAGAGTAGAAATGTCCACGTAGTTTTTGTTTATTTTCAACACATTAATCTTCCCTGGAGCTTTTTGCTCCAGTGTCTATTTCCACATAGTTTGAGCACCTTCAGAATTCTGAACTTTGGGATATACAAATAATTAATACTATCATTAAGGCTTATCTAATGAGCACAAAAATGAAAAGCCTTGGTTGTGGCATATTTCATAGGATTTTCTTTGCACTGGTTCCCTTTCAGCATCTCACTTTTGGAGAAGTCTCTGTTTTGTGATGCTTTTTCTTTTGTTGTTTTCTTATTCCAGGTTTCAGTTATTCCGTGTAGAAAAATGTTCATTCCTCCTCCTTTTCATATGAATTACAAGGTTGTAAAAACATTGGAAAAAAAAAAAAAAAGTAATTTGCAATAGTTTGAGTACGTTGACTCTGGACAAAACAGCCTAAGTGGGACAAAATAATGACTCATTGAGTCATTTGGGAAAAAAAGCATGAATACTGAAACAGTGTCAGGTTTTTTTTTTGTTTTCTGATTTTATAGAACCTGGAGTAAGGTTGTGAGTAGCTATAGAAATGATGTTGGTATTCTTCAGTGCGATTCATCTCGTAAAATTGATCCTATTCTTCAGCCACATTCATTGAATTTATTTCATAATCATATAAACATGATTTGGTTGGCTCATAGTCTAACATGGAGATAGATTCCAGAGTTAACAGTATATATTGAATACCACGGCATAGTTGGGACCTCCCATTAAAAAAAAAATCTGCCCAAAGAAATTATTGGCAGTGCTAATATCTGTGTACCTGAAAAGCATGAGGGGAGGAGGTGTACAACAGGATGCAAGAGCTGGTATACTTCATCATTTCCTTACGAACCATTCTTGATAATTGTCCATAAAAAGTGTGCAGTGTGTTTTTATACTTCTGGGTTGCTAGAATCTGCTTTGCCTACTCTGAGGTTGTAAATTTCCATATAATGTAGTATTATTTAGCAAAAACATCATTTAACATTTAGATCAATAGGAAAAAAAACATGCCACAGTACTACATCCATTCCTGTGCACAAAACCAGTTACCATCTGCATGCCTCACCTGAGATTTTCAACAGCTTAAAAGTACAATCTTGTGAAAAGGTTGCCTTTCAGAATTTTAGAAGATGGAAGATTTTTATTTACTGTTCAAACACTTTTACCTGTATGGCCAGCTAACGACTCTTACACAATCAGAACTCTTCAGTGAGTTATCGTACAGCGTTTCCAGTTTTGTTTCATTTTTTAATTAGTATCTAATAAACTTTAAGCCTATTTGGGTTTTTATTTCTTGTGATGCCACAACACATTGTTCTTTGCTTGAGATTGACACCAATTTAGTAAGATGTGGCAAACATGCAGCTACCAAGGAAATAGTTTCCTTAGCAACAAGGAACCTATTGACAATGCTCAACACAGAACCCACTTTAACCCCAATCTGTGGAGTTTTTATCTTTTTCTAGCTGTTCTTTGCAGCTGTACAAATCAGATGTTAGAGGACCAAATTTTGCTCTCATATAAGCATAGGCAGTGTCATCTTCATTTTGTGTGAAAGTGGGAGTTGGCAAACAACCACTTGTGCCATGAAAACTTTTTAATTTAACATTGCATGTTAATGTGGTGTGCAAGTCTGAGCTTAAGTAAGGTTACGCTAGCTGTAAACTGAGACCCACTGACATATCCAGGATTTAATAGAGCTTAATATAAAAGTCTTGATGTGTACTGCTGACACGCATTTTTGGTCACAGGATATTTATATGCCATTGATGTAAGAAGCCTGTGTAAATGTAACATTAGCTTTAGGACTGATAAAAATAGCGGGAGAAACAAAATAAACATTGCAAAATCTCACATGGGAATTGCTCCATCTAACTTATCTATCATGTAAAATAGTAATAACAATGTATAACTTTGCTGGGAGAGGGAAAGGCTTAACTTATTTCAATGGAATTTTTATTTGTTGGTTTTTTTTTTTTAAGTCCATACAAGTTTTTTAAAAAGTCATTTAATCATAATATTACTTGTTAGTTATATACATACTAATTGTCTTAGTGCAGGTCTTATATGTTCTCTGCTTTTCTGATTTAGGCACCACTATTAGATGAGATGGCCCAGTATTAATGATGGTAACCTAAGCCCAAAGGATATTTGAATGCAAATCCCTGTTCTGCTACATGCTAGTCCCCATGGACTCAAATTTCCAAAGGGATTAGCAATTGTTGAGTGTTCCCCGTTTGGAACAATCACCTAGAGACCCATTACGAGGATATGATTTTCAGAAAATGCTAAATGCTGTTCTTCCCAAACTCTTTAAACTGTTCCTAGTTAAATACCAAAATTTGAAGCACTGCGTATGTTAGAAATCCTGAAAATCTTGGCACTAACATCTCTAGCAGTGCAGCAAAGCACGGAGACAGCTGAGGCAGAAATAACCCAGTTAGCCCAAAAACTCTGTGTTGCAAACCTACTTAGCCCTGTGCCCCAGGTGATAGTCTCTGTTGAGAGGCTGTGCAAGTGAGCTGGGACAGAAGGTTTACATAGTTTTCCAGGCCTGAGAGAGTATTTTTGCAGAGTCAGGGTATAAGTCACTCCCCATCTGCACACCAGCCTGAATAGAGTTCGCCTGGTGATGGAGAGACTGTGGTCCATTGAATCATGCGAGCTTCACCTCTGTGTTTCCAGAGACCTTTAGCACTCACAGTGGTTTTACACTGATGTGTGTTTTAGTGACGCTCACGATAATGCAGTACTGAAGCTGTAAATCCTAGTATTTAATTTATGTGTAAACTACCTGATTTCTATGAGGGCTCTGGTCCATACAGAATTGACAGTCAACAAGGGAAGTAGTATTGTTTAAAAGGTACGATGCTTAATAATTAATTATTTTTAAAAAGAAAATAATATTGAAATGAAATAAGTTTTGTGCCATGCTTTTCTTAAGAAAAAGCAGCACTGAAGTGAAAAAAATAGACATTAGTATAACTTCCAAATAACTTCTAGGTAAAACTCAGTGGTTCATCTTTGCCAGCTTCTAAGATTTGGGGCCAAATTGTCAATAAAAGTCTCTTATGAAATGTGCAGCAGCACATATGCAGTCTTAAAAGAACAGATATTAGATTAATTTTCACCATAATCAGTTGCACTGTTTTAACAGCCTACAACAAAGGGAGAAAATTATGAAGGTGAAAAAAAAATCTGTTCTATTTCAACCATGAGAATCAGCAAAAACTGTTTGAATCAATAAGAATCTTTATTATGACTTTGGTCATAAAGATTCTAATTTTGAGAATAAAGCCTTTTCTGACTTGTACATAAATAAATGTAGAAGTCGCTGCACAAATATCTCTAGAAAAGTATTTATGATCATAAATATTTTCCTAAATGAAATTATTAGTTTGCCTTTAGTCCCACTGATCTGAATTAACTCAATGCTTGCTTTGTGCTGGGCACTTGGAAATTTTTTTTTTCCTAAGAAAATATTAACATAACTGTGTTTAAAAAAAAAAAAAAAGGGTGCATCCTGAAGACCTGACTTGAGTATTCATCTGCATTTGTGGTTGGTTTTTTGTTTTGTTTTTATTTCTGTATCCCTTTCTGTATGCAATAATGTTAAACCTGTGGCATCTCTTAAAGAACTGTACTCTCTTGCAGCTAAACTGCTGTAATTAAATTGCTGTATCAGCAGTTCCACATTGAGCATTTCTCTCATTCTGAATGGTTGTGATTTGATTATCTCTTCCATGAACCCTTGCAATTCTGTGGATATGCTTTTGTATAATTAGATGAAGTGTGGTCTGAAAACCAACAATATTCCTAGCCACTGGTTTTAGAAATCCTTGCTAGAAAGAACACTAGTGATAAACTGATTTTTTTATTTTTATGCAAATTACAAGTATTATAATCTACCATATATTTTAGCATCAGTTGTTCTTCAATTTGAGAAAATGCTGATTTAACGCATATCTTATTACAAATTATTCAGTGAAGCATAATAGTAAAAAAAAAAGAAAGACAAACTTCCTTCCTTAGAATTACCACATTCATTTGGTCAAAGACAGATATAGTTTCATTAAAAGAAAAAAAAAAAAAAAAACAGAAAACCTTTCAGCTAAGATAGTCTTTAAAAATACACATATAAAACCACTTCTTATGACCAAAATCACACTAATAATAGGTTAAGAATGTATTTGTAAATGCATACATGACATATAATACAGGGTCAAATTTTGGGCTTTCCTTACACATTTGTAATTTGACTTTTAGTAAAGACAGTCAAGCTAGTTGTACTAGAATAACAAAAGATAATTAAAGTATAATTTATTCCATACTGTAATTTTTCTGAGGCTAGTCACTAAAGTATTTCTACAAGCTTACATTGTGGAATATTGGCTGAATGCTGAGGCTGAAACTGTGCTGTTTTACGCACAGAATATGTACTGGCAGGGCAGCAGCGTATAGCTTTCTTCCATACGGCTGGTCAGCTTGTTTCAGTCACAGGGATCAACACGCTTTCGTCCCTGTTGTATGTATGAAAGATCGGTTATCAGTCACTCCTGAATGTCCCCGTGATCCACCCTGCCCCTGTGTCTCTTCCTTTGTGCTTTAAGCTGAGAAAAGCTGTCTCTCTTTAGTTTTTCATGTCCTATCGCACAGGGCACGGTGTCAACACTCGATGTAATAAATACTAATGCAGTCAAGCCAACAACTAGTTTCATTGGTAACTCATCCCAAAAGGCAACTAAAAAGCCCATTTTGAAACATATGCCATTGTGGATGTCAAATAGTGATAATTTCCAATTGACCTCTGCCAGAGTCAAGCAAGTGAGTTGGACGGAATTTAACCAAATCCTAATGCAGGTTTCTTGAGCCATTCATTCCCTCACACTCAACCCAGTTGAGATTTCTTTTTTTCTGGAAACAGACATTTCAATTTCATTCTTTCATCTCTAGTGGATAGCGATGCCAAAAAGTAACATTAGGGATACGTTAGTACTTCAGGTTTTCTGACACTTATTAAAAACTCCATATGACTACACCGCTGCCTGTCGAGGTCGCTCAGGCAGAAACTCTGTGGCACACAGCCATTGAAAACTGTGGATTAGGCACTAATGAACTTGTGTGATCAGCCCCATTAGCTTTTAAGCCACAGATGCTCCAAAGTTCTCTACCAGTCCAAAAAGAAGGGGATGACAAGGGTGTGTATCTCTTCTGAAGTGTTTTCCAAATAACAGACTAGAGATACTGCATTTTGCAAGAGACTGTGGGATCCCCAAAGACAGATTCTGCCAGGGCAGAAAATAGCAGCCATAAAAGGCTTAGATCTGCTAGAGACAAGGACAGTCAAAGCCAGAGCAGCCCTCTCCCCAAGGCACAGAGCAAGGAATTTATAAGAATTAATAGTCAAAAGAAGAGTGGCTGCATATTTCTTCATCAGCCTGAGTGAACTTTGCCAGGCTGTGATTTTTTTTTTTTTTTTTTGGCCATACCACTTTTGTGCTGTGATGGAGCACACTGAATCTTTGGTAAGAATCACTGAATCTCATGGTTATCTTCACAACATCCTACAGGAGATGAGACGGGAGCTCTGTTATTCTGTGACCTTGAGATTTCAATCCACATTCTCCATGGCACAGGAGGGACCCCACCCACAGCGGTTCCTCCAAGCGCTTGCTGTTCCTCCCCAAGGTTCCAGGACTAGAAGAAAAGCAAGGTCTCCTAATCTTAATCCTCAAAACCAATTGAGATGCTCCTCGTTGAATAGAAAATAGAAGTGATGCAATGACATAAACTGAACGACAGTCGTTATCCTACTCCCAGCTTGACCCGCTGCCCATTGGGCAAGAGTCATTCCTTTCCCCAGCTCTACTCCTTCGTGCCCTGACTCAACTCACGCTCACTTCAATCAATGTTAAATAAGAAAAACCCAAAAACAGTCTGAAAAATATAAGCAACTGTGTTTTGGTTGCAAATAAGAAAAGAAGAGTCTTTGGGCAAATTAGAAACGTCGATTCCTACTGTTGCGTTAATAAGAGTGCTCAGTGTAGACTGGGAGAATTTCATCTTATCCATATGCATATCTCTGTCGCTTTCTGTTTTCTTGATAAAAATGCCAGCCTGATTCAAGCGTTCTGCCTTGAGCAAACTACAGAAAAATATTAACATTTCATTAACAGAACATACCCTAATATGTAAATGATGATACATGACAAGCTCCTCTTTTTAACAGTAATTGCTAAATGCAAGAGGGTCATGAAAGCTCAAATTTCAGTGAGCAGCAGGCTTGGGACACGTGGTTGGACTGTAAGCTACTACTTTTGCTCGCAACTTGAAAAGCAAAGAAAATCCAGTGACTTGTGGTCTGAGTTGGCCAGAAATTACTGGGTGTTTCTGAGGTTAATGAGAGAGGAATTAAGCACATTCACACATGTGGTGTCTCTGAGCTGTTTCTGTAAGAGCTGTTAATGTAGGACAGAAGTAATAAACCAATAAATTAAAGGTTCTTAATTATCATTAGAAAATATTGCTATCTTTAAATGCAGATGCAAACTGGGGGGAAAAAAAAAGTAAAGAACTTTCTGGTTTTAAATTAGCATGAATTAAGAAAAAACACAACTCATATTTTCTTTCCCTAGTTTTAACTAGGGAAATGCTGAATATGCAGTGATTTTTTTAATATTTTTTTTTACATTAATAATAATAGGAAATGGTAGATAGTGGCATCTCAGCACAATTCTAATTTAATGAGAAACAATAAAATAGTTTTCCAAAGGGGCCTATTTAGGTCCAAGAAAGGTGGATATTAAACTTTCAAGATTTATTTTACTTTCGTTAAGGTATGCTGATGTGCATTTTCTATGGCTATATTCTATCTGCTGATTAGATCTTTTATAATTTCCTCAGTTGGAAGAGAGCTGATATTCTTCAGACTGGATAATTTTGAAAAGGCATCAAGCAGGTCACTTTTTTTAGTTGTGGTTGCGTTGATGTACATTGCAAAATATTTCCTTTGGCTTTGTGCAAGATGATGTCATGAAAGGAAAGGGATGCCAATTCTGGATCCAACTGGTATAAGTCTAGATCTTGTGGAATTTAGAAAAGGAGGAGAATCATAACCGAAAAAAACATCAGGGAAATATGACTGAAGCTTCTTCACACCTCTGCTGGAAAAATTCAAACACCAAGTGTGACACACCTCGCAGAGGGTCAGACAAAAAGAGAAATGGAGTCATTGTGAGGTGTCTTGAATGTCTGCGGGGCACGTCAGAGACATCACATTCTGCGAAGGAATCTTGCCTAAGCTTGCCAAGACACAGTTTGTCTCATACTCTAGTAAACTGATAACGTTATGTTTCTCTTAACTGCAGATATTTGTCCATTACGAAATTGTTCAGTCATATACTTTTTTTTGTATGTGTGTGTGAAAACCAATTTGATGGAGACACTGTAGCCAGCCCTGGATGAAGGAAAATAGGAAGTCTGGATCTTATCAACAATTCAGTGAGAATTCATGTGCACCTGGAAGAGAATTGTGGCAGTAAAAACACGGACTCCGTGGATGGTGTTCCGGAGACCTTTATTGTTAGTCAGCATTAGTCTTTTATAGTCTATCTAAGTTACACGCGAAGTGCACGCACTTAATAATCTAATTTGATTGGTAGCCATATACTGTTCACGTGCCTTATGCTTCATTTGGATTGGTAATAGTTTTTTGGTTGTCTTTACTACTTTTGCCTTTGGTATTTCCTTATCTTATTCTAGTTGCTGTTTTTTGTTGTTGAGCAAGTGGTGTTCAAGGACATAGCTCAAATTCGGCAATATCAAACAGCTGTACTGCACTCTCTGCCTCCACAGAGAGTGGTGCTTGGGAAGGAGAATAAGAAAGCCAGATATCTATATTAAAGAATATTTACTGTATAGTTTAGGTCATATAAGCTAGCTTCTGTAGCATTCTGTGTTTGTTTCCAGCTTTTTCCTTCTCCTGGAAACCTGCAATGTGACATTTTAATGTGATGTGGTTAGATCCATATATATAGAAGGAAATCGTACATCCCTAGAGATGGCAGGAGGTTCTGAGGTTTAAGACCCATGTTCTAATACCAGGAATGGCACAGACTTTGGGATTTCACTATTACTATGCGCTGTTCACACGACAGTAATACTAAGAGGGGTTTTTTCAGGTAACATGTTCCTCTTATTTAGCTGAGATTTTTCCTTTGTTAGAAATTCCTCTCATTTACCTATTTTACCTGATTTCTTTGCCTAAATTTATTATATCCTCCCCATACTTAATACTCTGTCTCATTAGGGGGGAGAGCTTTAGTTCTAATCTAATCCCAAATATTAGTCGCTGCAGTGCTCTGGGAAGGTTTCAGGGTGCACTGTTCAGTTGCTGCTGTCTAATTAGTTTTCAAATATGTATTTCCCATAAGTGCAGCAGACTAGAGGAGCAGCATTTGGCCAGTTTTAGGTTAATAAATGAAATAATTTTTTTCAGGAACAGCAAGAATTATGATTTTTTGATCATTCCTTGCTGACTTCGTTTTCAGTGATTCTGTTTGACATAAATCTCTTGAGAGACCTTTTTGGGTAAATTTCACTAGACGTCATTATGATCAAAAAATAACATATATTTGTGTTTAAAGCACATAATTAACTATGGAATTCATATTTAAAACATCACTTGCTAGTTTCCATTTTCTGTAATGTCTCTTTAGTTCACATCATCTTTTTTGTTCCAAAGGTCTATGTTAAAAAACGCTCTTTCTTCCGAAGGACACTTGCTGTATAATCCTTTGTTAGGATAACGGGACCATCTGGTCCCATCCATCTCTCTACAATTTGATGCTGGGTTAATTGCACCCTGTCAGCATGCATGATTGACACTATGTTTTCTCTCTTCACTAAGAGTAGTCTATTAACAATGCAGTTTGTCTGAATTCTAGGAGATCTTTTCACAGCTGCTTGTGTGGGACCATATACTCTTCCAAAGTTTTGCTATCAGCCTTTACAATAAAAATACATTAAAAGTAAATTAATAATAGATATTCTCAAATTTGGTGGATAGGTGCAACCCAATGCATTCTTCTCTAAAATGGAATAAGCTGGTTTTGAATCAGTAAATTAGAGGGTGAATTATTCCTTTAGCAGAAAAAGAATAGGCGTCTCCCTTCATCCTGTTGTTAGTGCATTGTCACTGCAGCATGCTATGAAGTAATGGGCACAATTCCGCTGACTTCATCTGAGTTATATTAGTTTAGACTAGCCCTAATTTGACCTTATGTTGTAAAATACTTAATACACAATACTTCAGTTTCTCTGTAAATATAACCAACTGCGTAAGAGTCTGGGCAGCTGCTTAGTGTACCACGTGTGATCTCGCTGTTCCCATTTTAGCAATCATCGTGACAGGTATGTATATGCTCATCAGATATTTACTCCATTTTAACATTTGGATATGTGTGTGTTTTGCTTTGTTTAATACAAAAGGATCCATGTTCTTCCCATGCAGCTTCATGTGAGGTCTAACAATAAGGCAGGAACTTTTTGTTTAGCAGTAAGCTTTCTCCTTCCCTCCTGGCACCTGATTTACAGCATGTCCACTGATAAACGACCAAGATTCACTGTTTGCCATTAAAAGAAATGAGCCAACCAATTCATAATTTTAAGGAAAGCCGGTTTAACAGCTCTATTAGTTTTACAATTCAGACTTCTGCAAGCTTCAATTTGTTACGTTTAAGTCACTTGATTGCGAGAACTGCAGATTCCATAGTCCTGATCTTTCATTGCTTTGCACTTTCAGTTGCCAATACACCTATGCCATGAGGGTTTAACATTATAAGATAACATTTTGTATCCACTTACTTCTTATTTTACATGTGTTGACATTAACCAAAGGAAGTTTGTGCGTCATTTTCCAAGGCACAGTTTCTGTTCAGAAAATACATTTTTGTACTAAGACTTTGATTAAAACTTCTGCTGGGATGCAACATATAAAGTATATACAGGTAAAACAGCAAGCGACAGTGAGAAGGATGTTAGAAAATTTCAAAGGGATCAGTTCTCTACTTGGTTGGGAATTTTACCCTGCAACGCTCTCTGACTGGTGATACCAGTTTCTCCAGACCACAATTTTACTAAAAATGTTATGCTTTCAAGATTTGTTGAGAAAGGTTGGGTTTTTGGTTTTTTTCATGTCCAGTGACATCTGGTCAAAGTAAGACAGAAGCTAACTTCAGGATATCTGAAAGCTTATTAACAGCAGACATACCCCTCCTCATGTCCTGGATGAATCCTGCAATCACCCATCCATCAGAGATGCTGGGGTGGGTGAGCATCTCTACCATGGAGCTGGGGGGATGTTCTGTAGCTGTGTGGTTATACATCTAGCTGACATGCGGGATATGCAAGTTAAGTTCTTCTGCTTGCACACAATTATTCCAAAAGAAGTAACCAAATGATCTCATACATAATATCTTTGTAAAACCACAATGCAGAGAATCTTGAACCGTGGTATCCCACATCCCAGCAGGTGCCAAAACACTTAGTTAACATCTGGTCTGGGGAAAGTGCTTTTTTAACAGAAGAGTGGCAGGAAAGAAAAACTTGGGTTTTATTCTGATTCAGAACAGAATATTTTCCTATCAACTCTGCTGTGGATAATTTTTAATTTGTTATTTTTTTGTGCTATAATTCTCTTCTTCCGTAAGTTCAGCAAACTATTTATAGATCTCTAAATCCCAGTTCTCTGGTACATGTGGTTGAAAAATACTTCCTTATCTTCAGTGAATATTAGACCTTTATGTAGCACAAGCACATATCGCTTACTTGTTCTAAATTTGGTCTCATATACTTTACACTATGAAAATGTTAATCTATGAAGCTTTTAATAAAATTTCCTTCCAGTATTATTGGTGGTTATTATTTATCTTGTGAGAGAACAGGAGATAGATCAACATCTCTTTGTACTAGATGGTATAGCTTTTTAAAAAAAAAAAAAAAATCCCCTTCTCCAAAGATCGTTCAGTCAGGTCTAGTTTTGATTGTCACATCCTAACTGACAAGCCAAGTGCTGTTCCCAGTTGTGCTGTAACTGAGGCTGGAATGGGGCTCTTTGTTTTCCCGTTAGATGTTGGATAACTGGCACATCTCCATGTGTGAGGAGATGTGAAGGATCTGCGATATTATCAAACATCATTTCTAAAGGAAATGACAATCCTTTTTGTTACTTTCATTGGTACTTTTACATGGCAGTTGCTATAATTTAATGTAATTATATCTTTCACTGTTTTTTATTCTTCTATTGTATATATATTCACGCTTCCTCTGATGATAGTTTTCATTGCAGCTCCTGGTTTTCTTGTAGAGAAATTAACTGACTACCTTGCTGCACCTCAAGACATATGACCCCCTGCTATCCCTGCTGGATATTTTTCCATCTCAGGCTTCTCACTGATGAAGCAGTAAGATGCCCTAAACATTTCTATTCATACTAATTCTGTCCCCTACCATATTTTGCAATTGTCATGAGAATAGTAGTTCATTGAATTAATCTTGTTCCTAGTCATCAAATTATTATAACTTAGTTTCAGCAAATACAGTAGCTACTCAAAAAACACATTACTTTGTAGAGCTGGTTGAAATATTGTGCACATACAGCAAATGCGACAAAATTTGCCACTTCACTGGGTTTGCAAAAAGGAAGAAAAAGAGAAAGAAATCCCCCCCTTTTTTTTTCTGCTGTAATATCACTAATTACCTCATTAGCAAAAGGCCATTCCATCAACAAAAATGTGCTTTTTGTACATTTTATGCAAGTGACCTTGAATGTTATATATGAAATAGAGGTTTTGTTGCACTTTTTTTTTGGACAAAAAAAAAAGCAAATACCTGATGATGCAAAAGATAGCAGAGAAGAAATAATTCTAGCTTCAGACTTGAGACAGTGGCACAGTGCTCTCAGCAGCAGCAATACCGGCTACGCCACTAGACCTCGGTTAAATTCATCTTGTCTCTCTGTCCTTCAGCAAGTCTGTTCAGGCTTCTATAACCCTGCTTCCTACTCCTATTCTCTGCCTACCATGTTAAGTTAAATTAGGAGATCTTAGGAGAAAAAAAAAATGTCTTTTATTATCTTTTGTTTCTTGCTTTGTAAAATTTATTTTGTGTGTCTGGTGGAGGCTATATAGGTATAAATGTGTGAAGTAAAGTGATATTGCGTAAGTCAATGTTGATTCATACTAACTGAAGAACTGTCTATCACTGTGAATTTCTGCCATTAGGAAATATTTTTTTTCCTAATTTCTGCGGTATGATTATGGAATACAATGTGGAAGCAGTGCCAGCCTACAGAGTAAAACATGGCTTATTGCAATGTACCAGTCACAAGTTCTCCCAGTTCCACAGATATTTCCAAGTCCTCTACCTCATGTTTTGATGCAAGGTCATTTTCACTCATGTCCACCAGTACGCAGTTGAGAGGAATGTAGGCATATAAGATGTGATCACAATGCAATTCATACCTGCCTGGCAGAAAATAAATTAGTATTTCATTTTATTGTGCCACATATTGTAATACTAGATACTGTGAAAGGAAGCAGATGACTTAAAGACAAAGACTGTAACTGTGCATGTTTCTGCAGTACAATGGAGAATATAGTTATATGCCAGAGTGGATACATCATGAATACCTGGTAGATTACAAAATTCATAATCTGCTAACCTAGTTCTCTTCATTTTGTGCCGTGGCAACTTGAACAGGTTCCGTTCTTGAAATCATAAGCCACGTACTGACTGAATCCTACTGATACACCTATATTACATTGTCAGAAGTTGATATATTTGATTTTTTCTATTGCAAAGAACCACATAACAGCACTAGGCTACTCTGTTGTATCCTTCCCATTCCCATGTACAGAAGGCACTCTTTCTAGCAGATGCAACTGGGATGATTTTCATTCATATGAGACAGGTGAAGAAAGTCCCTTAATATTTATGAACCAGGCTTATTGGCTAAGAATATGAACTAAAAGCTCAGAAATCAGTCCCCCCAACCAGGAGAGAAAATATGAAATATTCTCAGATAATTTACTACTAAGTCTAAAGTTACCTGCTGAAATTTGGAGGAGGGTCTTACTTAATTGTACTATGGGCAAAATCTCGACTGCATTGAAATCAATGGTAAAACATCCTTTTGATGGAATCAAATCCAGAATTCCACTGTTGTTTCTGATACCAATGAAAATAGTACTTCAGAATCAAGCACCCAGAGAAAATAAATTATCTCCCCATCTGCTTTTCAGGAGAACTGATCACCAGGACATTTAAGCTTCATAGAGAAGGGTATTTGTAGACGCATTCAAGTTGGTACTCTCAGGAAAGCTAACCATGATTAGCTAAAATTGTAAATTTAAATCTATTTTGTAAAACAATTTACCTTTCAGAAGTTTCCAATGCAGATAGAATCCAGGTGGATTTTTTTTCCCTTATAACTTTGTACCAAATTCATGGGGTCAAAATTTGCTCTTGTGAAGTCTGGACTTTCAGCTTAGAGAGGGGGTCATGCTTCCCACTGTTCGCTGGCTCATGAGTTGGCTTTTCTCAGGAGGTAAACCGAAGGGGAAAAAGCATCCGAGGAAGGAATGGCCAGCTTATGCTCAAGCTTGGTCTCTATAGACCTGGGGCAGGTTGACCCAGCTGGCTTCCGAGTCTGAATTAAATCAGAGCTAACAAAACCAGAGGAGAGGTAGCCAGTCACTAGCAGGGAAATTCAGAATAATTCTGTCAGTGCTAATGAAGATACTCTGAGCACACAGCAGTGGAAAGCCCAGCATTCAATTTGTTGTTCCTTCTGCTTAGGAAGGTTTAAAAAGCAATCAAGTAGCAGGGATTCTTACTGGCTTGTCTCCCATCCCTAAACAAGCATGAGGTGCCCCTACCTATGCAAAACGAACATGTGCTTTTATTTATGGAAATCAAATGAAGCAATATAGCAGCAAAGAAAAGAGTATAGGCAATAAAACATGAGTATAGTGCGTTAAAAATTTCTATGTAAGAGCATTTAGCAATAGATGCAGCTTGTGAGAACATGCTTTATTTTTTGTTCTGAAGTCCAGAGACTGTGAGGTTCCACTTTTCAAGACACAGTCATTTTTACAGTGCACTTTCATACTGTCAGAGTTGCTGGGGAAGAAATTCAGTCAGCCATTAAAAGGTGGGAAAGCATCCTGCTGTTATGTATATGAGTGCAGGGCTTTGTCTTGTCACATGTCAGATACGCAGCAGTAGAGGGAGAGAAAATCGTATTGGTATATGATGGAGTTTGCAAGATGTCCTCCAAACCTTAATTATTGGAATGTGTCCTGGGATAAGTGATGCTGTCATTGAACCCTGATTAGTTCAGAGGCAGGGTGGATGCAAGAGGGAGGAAACATGTCAGACTGGTTAATTAGCGAGCAAGTAAGAGCAACCCAAATTGTACAATCTGATGAGCAATTTGTCACCCACTCGTTTTAAATGAGAAATGTGGTATCACTTTGTATTTCCTTTATATTTTCCATTTTTGGATCTCTTTATATGTGAGCTAACTTTGTGACTCCTCTGTGGGGTAAGCAAGTATTAGGGTGCTCACTACTAGGTGAGACAAACTCAGGGCTGAGAAGAGTAATTCCAGAGGTTACACATCAAGATTACTGGTGAAAAACCTACAAGTCTGAACTGGCAGCCACGTGCTCTAACTTGGTTTAGAAATAAGAAAATATGGTGCAGAAAAATCAGAGAGATGGAGAAGAATGTAAAAATCAAGGTCAGAGTATTTTGCCTGTTGACTGTACTGTCCTTAGCGCTTCAGGGGTTCAGTTCATTTAGCATTCCTAGTGGGCATACAAATTTTCAGGACAAGAGTTTGGGGTAAATATATTTTGTGCTATTTTGGTTGTATAAAAGCTACTGAAAGCTTATTTAAAGTAGCAAGTGTGAGTTTCTGACTGCACACAGATATTCTTCAGTGACGCGGTGCTGCCAAATGGCTTTTCTACCACCCGTCCTCTCAGCACCAGGAGTCTGCACGGGGGAAAGCAGCACTAATGCACCCTGCACTGCACCGTCTGTAGGGTCGAGGACAACCATACAGAACTGAGAGTCATTTTATTACTGCAGGGACTAGGCTTGCTCAAAATCAGGGAAATGCTAAGCAGTCTTCCTTCCACATTTAAATTCCTGGGCTACATCTCAGACATTGCTTAGGACCATTTGTGAATATTGAACTTCTAATATACTTGTGAGCCATTCTTCCTGACGTTAATTATTTGAACAATTCTTGATACCAGTTATTAGAACATTTCACGAAAGCAAACCTGGCTCTCAGCAGACTGTTATTTCTTTGTAAATGCTCAGTAAACATTACCTTTTAAAATGGAGAAGGGTAATCATCCAAACATGTAACTTGGAAGGTGTTCAGCCAAAAAAAAGCAGCAAAATCATTTCCTATTGTTCTTTCACAACGGGGAGATTTTTTTTAACCTTTCAAAAGCACAGAGTACTTTAGCATTTCCTGGATCACTTTTGAAGACTTGCAGCTTCTGAAGGAGTCCTTGAGTGATCTTACGAACGAGCAGTGCTTTAAAGCATCATATCAAGATTTTATAACAGTGTACTCAAGATGTCTATTACATTTAAAGTCTGAAGAAGGGCTTGTCTTTCTGAAAGTTTGTCTGTCTCTTTCCAGTCTAATCAGTTGATCTAATAAAAGATATTACCTCCACCTACAAGCTGCATATCTTTGGAGCATCACAACCAGCATGTTATTACTATTACCACCATAATAAGTGTGTATGGGCATGAATAACTGTTTCCAGAAAGTGATTAAAGTGACCAGTTCAAGGATTTCTCTTTTTAAAGAAGAAGAGGAAA
This sequence comes from Chlamydotis macqueenii, assembly GCF_036417535.1. Lineage (NCBI taxonomy): Eukaryota > Metazoa > Chordata > Aves > Otidiformes > Otididae > Chlamydotis > Chlamydotis macqueenii. Next base: position 8,983,246 of record NC_141571.1, on the reverse strand, counting down.
AAAAAGGCTTTTGATTCTAGAACAATGTATGTCTTAAAGGTAAAGTTTTCCCATAATAAAACCCCTGCTGCTGTTATAGGATTCAAGAATTGTGAACTGCCCTGAACTCTCCTGTTTTGTCCTTGGGGCACCTAGCAGTTTGCTTCTCTTTGTCATTTATTGATGCCTGTTATTGATAAGTATTTTCCAGCCCAGAGTTTATAGCAGGTGTGGAGCAGATGCTTTGTGAATCTTCCGGATTAAAAATCTGTCAGGGATGCCTGTGGATCTTGATTCTTCAGTAACTCCTTCTTTCTGAATCAGTATAACTCAGGATATGACAGTGACGTCAGGGCAGGGGGGAAAATTTAGGAAGACCCACTTTGTATTTACAGAGCTTTAGAGACTTACATATTCAGAGCCCCTGTATGAACTCAGCAGAATGCAAAAAAAAAAAAAACAACATTCAGTGTTGTAGGGATCTTGACAAATAGGTTTCTGTGACGTTCTCTGGACATGTTCCAGTGGGGACAATAGCTCCCCACTACTGCTTGTTCTCCAGCGTAGTAATAAAATGCAGAATATCTTGTGAGTGATTTGTAACAGTCATAGGGTAAATTTTGTTTTCATTTCAATAATTTTAACCTGGTGTCATATATGAAATGATTACATGTTTAATATGATGCTAGGCCAAGCTCTGCATAGACATGGAATGTAACTCTATAGAAGTCATCTGGAATACAGAAGAGATGGCCAAATTCAAAAATTACATATATAATAAGATGAGGGAGAAGAGGACGAGTTTCTTTCTCTAAATCATCCTAAGTTTCTTTATTTTATCCTAAATCCTTCAACAGATATTTTCTCCAATGCCAGATTAATTTGATACTAGAACAAATAGCATTTATTTTGTAAAATTTTGGGTTAGATCTCAGGTACCGAAAGCAAGGTGTTACAAGTAAAATCAAGGTGAACTCAGCCATCACCTGGATGGTTGAAAGACGAGACCTTTAGGATCTCAACTAGTAAAACTGAGTTGTGATGTTAACGGAGGCTGTGGAAGTCTGGCAGGTGGTTAAACACGTCTCGCCTCAGATTCCAGTCCTGTAGCAATTCTGCTATATTGAACGTGGACTATTTAGCATGCCATCCAATTGGCTTTATTTTTGAAGAGATAAAATATGGCATGGTCAGATTTAACCTGATACAACGCTGCACAATTGCTTCTGATTGTTTTAAGTTATTTCAAGTCAGTTACTTATTATCATTTTGGCTAACAAATATTGACACATCAGTATTCCACCCATGGCTGAACTGACATGAGCATATAAATACGATGCTAAGCAAGCTGGCAAGTACCTTTTGTTCACAGCTACTCAAATTAAAGACAGGTACTTTGGTGTGTCTTCAACCAGAAACAAACTGTGAAAATTCATTTCCCAGTGCTATTTGGGTTTTTTTTTTGTAACTCACTATGATCGCACTGCATATGTAGATACAAGTTTAAAATAAGCTTTTCAACTCTTGCTTGTTTACACAATATTAGAAGCACTTTATAAAAGTAGATGCTAATTAATATTGTGTTTTAATGGCATTCCTATGAATTCGTACGTACATTCTGAGAAGACTTTCAAATATAATTTGCTTTCAAAACAATTGGTATTATCATGATCAAAATAACTCAAAATATTATTTTTATTGCCACTGCTTTTACCACAAAATTGGTTATGCTTAGATGTCTTATACATACAGAAAAGAAGAAAAAGAAAATAGATATTTTTTTCAAAAGTATTTTTTAAATGGACTTTCATTCTTCATTTCAATCTACTCATGTTCAAAGAGTTAGGTATGCATTAAGTTTCCAAAGAGGTTAGCCATACATTTCTGCTCTTTAAAAAGGTAATTGTATGTTTGATTATCTATGTTATCTATTTAAGATATCTTGCATGCACCCAGCTCTCAGTCAACTAAACTCATGCAGCCATAGGAATTGTACAAACACGCTCTCCAGAGAGATGCGCTTTTTGATAACTCTGCCTAAAATATTTAGGAGATTCAAATGTTTTTGGATTAATTCCTTGAAGTTGTGGAAATTATTTGTTATGCAAACTATGGTGTGAACTTTCCTGATTTAGCACGTTATTTTGTAGGATCGAGTGGAGTGCTCTCCAGTGTGAAGTGTTAAATTATGATCTGCAGAATAGCGGGACCATACGCTGCGCAGAATAGTGAACGTATAGGGCTACACCATATGCTGTGTCTAAGGGAAGGGTGGAAGTGCAGCTTTATGCTCTCTTAAACCCAGCTTTAGGGCAATCGCCGAATTCCCACCAATGCTGAATGCCTTTGGCTGATGTCTTTGTGCTCTTAGTTCCACTGTGAACCAAGAGCAGGCGTAATTGGGTAACTGGCTCAGGCTTTTGGTGAAAGTCTTGTATTTGCTCAGGGGAATGAGTCAGTCAAATTGTTTTTCGCTGATAACAGAACCAACTTAGAAGAAATGGTGACCTTAAACTCACCTGTGTTTGTCATTTGTGTTAACTACATTTTTTCTTTTTTCTATACTCATGATTTCTGGACTGTGCTGAAGCCAAAAGTGCCAGAATATTTTGAAACTATCTGTAGTTGTGGTCATCTTCTTGCCAGTGCACATTAGAAATGTTAGCAATAATATCTTTTCTCACAAGATTTTTGTCTCTTGCACAAAGAAAATGTTCAGATAAGCAGCCATGCTCTTGGGACCACATCTGAACAGGCTGCACAACCAGACATAAGCTGTGATCTAAACAATTGCTTAACTATGTAAAGTTTAGATCTTGAGCTGAGCTTAGAGTTTCCATCTTTATTAGCAATAACAGACTGCAACCAAAATCCTTTACCCAAATGTCTTTGAACTTCTGGAAGGTTACAGGCCGATGAGATTACAGGCTTCTTGGCTTGGACCCACCTCTCTTTTTGTATTATTTTTAGTGTCCATTTTCAATGTGTTTAGCTAATACCGAAGAGACATTCCCACTATATAACCACTTCTGATAATTCTCTCTAAGTTTAAAAGACATGTGCCCAATATTTATTTAGCTTAAGGAAAAGAAATATCTACCTGTGCATCTAGGGGAGGGAATAGCAAACATTTCTGCTTCCACATCTATCAAAACATAAAGAGAACATCTTGTCCAGACAAGTAAATTATTTAAATTTCTTATTAAAGAAAGCATAGAAAGGGCTTTCTTTATCATCTGTCTATTAATTAGAAAAGGAGGTATGGCTTTCAAGTCTCCCTTTGACTCCTCAATTGGAAGAAAAGTCTCATAACAGAACTTTTTATCCAATCCCTGTAGCTGTCAAAACACACGGAGGGGAAGGGGACGTGTCAGATGACATAAATACGAAGGGTGAAACAGCATAGTCAAAAGTTATTAACAAATGGTATACTTTGTGCAAAAAAATGATTGCAAATGCAGAGACAGTAAAACTTGAAACATGTTAAAATCCAGCACAGTTACACATCTGAGTTTCCATTTATTATGGTTCACTATTTTAAAATGGATCCTGAGTCATAAACATGGCTGCCAGGAGGTCCACCTGGGTCCCATGAAAAAGATAATAAATACCCCTCCCCCGACTTTCTTCTGTCATATTACAGATATTGCAGTGATTGCTTTGGGGCTTTCAACCAGGGCCCTAGAAACCGTGTCCCCTGTGCTTTCCTCTCTCCATAAGTCGTGGTTATAAAACATTTTCATCTGTGCTCTGTATCAGAAAGCATCTGCATTTTATTATATTTCATCTTTGTGCCAAGAAAGGAATATGTTTTGGAACTTCCGAGCACCATCATATAATTTTCATTAATAAAAGGAGGAGGGAAGTACCATCATGCAGCACTTGAAATGACCTTAAAAGGGGGACCTATGCGAAACTGCACAGAAACAAAAGATCTGGACTAGCAGGGCCCAGGTTACCCATGGTGGAATTTCCTTGATGTGACACCAATAATTAACAATTGGTGCCGACGTTTTGATATTAAAAAATGAAGGAAAAAAAAAAGAAAAATTATACTGATTACTCATAGAACATAAAATCCTGATATCCTGTAGCATCCATATATCAGCTCAGCTTAAATATATTCAGCGGTGTAACTAAAATGAGCTATGGCTGTCTGTTTTTTAAAATCTCGCAGGAGAAAGCAAAGCCTTTACAGCATTTCTTATTCTCATTCAGTTCTGGAATAATCTGTGCCAAAATTTTCCACTGTCAGCAAAAAGAAGGCTGAACCAGCCTTTTCTTTTTTTTTTTTTTTTCTGGTAGAAAGAAGCTGTAATGGTACAGCCACAAAACCAAGGAACTCCCTGGCCTTTCACTTTCAGTGTTGGCAAGGCATTTAACAACACCTTGCTCTCTCCTCATCTCATCCTTCCCTTTGTTTTTTCAGTAGTATAAAGTCTATCAACGTGTGCTGTCAAGTACCCAGTGGCCTTCGTGAAGTAGTTGTTCTCTTGAGTTGCAGAGTTCAATGTCATTGGAAAGCCGGTTTGCTATGAGTAAGAGTGAGCTCAGCCCAGCTCACTCCATGAACAAAGGAGCTCATTTAATCTACCTCAGTTTCCCAACGTGTAAAATTAAAAAATATTATTGGTCTTCATGAGACCATAATGAGGGCAAAAAGGTCAATAAGAGCTCTAAGCTGAGAAGTGCTTTGCAAGTGCAAATTATTTTTCTGCCATGGAGTTTTCTGTGAAGTTAGGTAGCTAGTATTTTAGCTTGGCTTTTTTTTTTTTTTTTTTTGCCCTGTTTTAAATTGTTATCTTGAAAATGCACAATAGCAAATTTTTGCAAACTTTAGCCAATCAGGATCAGCCCTCCCAGATAATGTAAATACAATTAGTTGATTTAAAGCACATTTCATGTTATGCTTATCTGCTAAGTGTTTCGGTTATGGCGTTCATACAGAATGAGTCACTCATACATATTCCTCAAGGAAGAGCCAAAAGATGGAAGGAAAATACAGCCTGAGGAAAAAGTCTATAAAGATTTCTCGCTTTTCTAATCCCTTCTCTCTAATGTTTCTTTGTAAATTTGTCAGATGGGAATGAAATTGCCTCATAACTCTCCAGACGTGAAGAGCATCACTGCACAAAATTACGTACTTGTCAAAGCAAGGGGGAATTTATGTTGGTGTTCCTGAGATGTGATTTTATTCAGTCTATTTCCTTTGTGCACATCATAGCAACTAGAAAGACAAAAACAACTAGTTTATGTATATGTTCTTCCCCCCCCCCCCCTCCTTTTTTCTCCACCTCTGGTGAATTTTTTAGCTTCTATTTTTCCCTTTTGTTTTCTTATCCCCCCTCCTCCCTCCTTTTATCTACTGCTTATTGCTAGTGACAGTAAACTTCCATCCCACAATGATGCGACGAGAGCAGCTATGATTCTACCAGCACCAGGCAGTTCAGACAAGTGCTACAGTAATTTCCCTATGGAGCATGGAAAAAGGTGTGGCTTCTCTCCTAGACAGGAAAGATGTTGGTTTAGAAACCTGCAACATTTCTTACAGGCAATCAAATTATTATTTAAATTAATACTTTACATTGTATTTTAGTATTTTAATTTAAACTTCATGCATTTTCACTCCAAAGCTTCTGCAGTTAACCATTACGGCTAAACTTAGTGAAAACTTCTTCCAATAATAACTAAGTCTAGGTTCTTTGTGCTCTTTTGAATAATGTAGTTCTCAGTCTTTGCGTGCAGTATTTCTTCCTTTAGTTTAAAGCTCTGTTATTAAATGAAGTCTAAAGCATTAGGTACATAAACTCCTCTGGGTTTCAGCTACTCCTGGCCATGACCTTCTCAAGATATTTTTTACAATTCAGCTTTTTAGTCCTCCTATTTGTGTTTCTCCAAAACACCTACGATGGTTTTAAAACCAGTATTAATGAAAAAAAAAAAAAAAAAAAAAAAAAATCTAACAAAAATAAGATCTTCAAAGCATTATTCATTTTGGATCTATTCATCTCTTCTAAGCAATCAGGATAACTCACCTCACCTAACAGGGCCTTGTGGGTACCCTCTCAAGGCAGAGCATGAGAAGAGATACAGATCTATCTATACTTCATCTTCGCTGTTCTAAGTACAGTCCAGGGCTTCCTCCCTCTTTCATGCACCTATCTATTTCCCTCAACTATTGAGGAGGAGGGTCTAGATGATTAGCTTAGCCTGGACATCATTCAGGTGAGATGAATCTGGATGCAGGTGCTCAGATAGCTTGGTGTTAGATCAGATGCCCCTCTGACCATATTTTAGGAAGAATCAAGCTCTGGGTTTCATCTTACTTAAATAACAAATATCGTTTGGCTATTACAATCTAGACATATATGAAGCTTTGTATAACTGAAGATGGGCCTGTTATAAAAATGAAATGCCTCCTCTTCTATTTCCCCCCTTCGGAAATTGGTGTTCACTTCCCTACATATATTTAAAACCATCCACATTCCAAGACTGCCGAAAGGGTAAACTTTGATTTGCTCACACACCAAGACGTGTCATGTATTTACAAGTAAAAGAAATATTCTGGAAATGATTCATGTGGTGATAGAAGAGTAGGTCATATGCTGAGGATGTCATCATTTTGCAAGGCAATTTTAGAAAAAAAAAATTAACTGGATGTTGTTTTCCAGGAGATGGACTGTGAGGTTGTTATCTAGCAAAACAGACTCTTGATGTCTGCTTCTAAACACTGTTACAGTATTTAAAAAACATAGGTATTAAAGTCCAACTTGGGCTCTGTCCTTGCTAAGAAAATACATGCAAAAATGTATTTTAACTAGTCCTCGAACTGGTTTTAAGCTGCAAAAACCTCCTTATGGAGTCCATCACCAATTCCTGTATGAAAAGCACCTAGGAGGCTATGGACAAAGCAAAGTCTGTGCAGATCCTTGTAATCAAACATCCTGTCTCTTTTTATATTACTAGGCTCTACAGCTTTTTGTATGACCTTTCAAATATTTTCCTTATGCAGTCAAAACCGATCTCTCATTGTATATGATCTCCAAAAATAAAATTTGTGTTGTACTATACGGAGTGATAAAAGGAAAAGTAGTGTCTGCCCCCTTCGTTACTGCCACGAAGAAACGTATTCAGGCTAGTGCCAGCAGCAAAATAACTCAGGGCTGAGGACAGTCAATCACGGACGGTACATCAGGACAGAGATGCTTTATGCTACCTGTTGGACCAAAAGATGAGTGTATTTCTTTTGCCTTCATCATGGTCTGGTCCTGTAAGTGTCTGTGTGTGAAACAGTCCTTGAAGTCAATGAGCCCTTAATGCTGTCGGTTAATGTTAGAGATCTATCAGCATTTTATCTGAGTGAGGGTGTAAAATACCGGCTTAGAACAATGAGGGAGAGTTCCTGGAGCCGTCCCAATGACTTCTTGAAGCAGTTTTCCCTGTAGTATATGGGGTATAAAATTACCACGGTGTTGATGGAGCTGGGAGGCTGGTCGTAGCAGCCTTCATCAGGGGCCTGGAGATCCCTGCAAAAAGCAGCAAAGTAAATGCCAAGCCACATATTGTAAAGTAACAAGAAGAATTTTTATTATTGCTTTTTTTCCCTTTTGTATTTTCCTTACCATTTTGACCAGATGTACATTGTTTATAACCCCTAGTTTACTGGCCCCAAATATCATTACAACGTCCGCACTATGATGTATGTTTGGTTGTTACCCTTTTAATGGATAAAAAAAGATTTAAGTACTTCATTCTGTTGCATTTTGACAGCTGTTAGCCATCATTTTTCCATTCACCTGCATTTAGCAATCCCATAAAGGGAGGCAATCTTAGAACTAACAAGAGCTGGGCACTGCAAGGTGATAATTCTGTATCACTTTGGCCTATAAATACCTGACAGGCTTTGCGCTGAGTCAGCAGTCTGTAACAAAGTGGCAGCCATGCCCTTTTATCTGTGTGAGTGTTTCACAGCAATTGGACTATCAGCTCCTGCAGTGAAAATCCATAGTATCGATCAGGCTATTTCTCCACTGTAATTCTTTTGTAGGAAATCCCTGATGACAAATTTTATCTGCACCACTTTTTGATCGCTGGTTTGATGTAAGCGATCTCCAAGGGCAGAGTTAAGCTCCTGGCCGTTCCACATTATCAAGCACTAGCTTTATTTACTGAAACTACAGTTGTGGTCACCAACGAAAATAAAAAAGCGAGAGAGAGAAAGGAGGATGTGGAGGAGGCTGAAAATTAAGAGCAAAATAATATTTCAAAATGCAGGAGCAAAGGGAAAAAAACAGTTGCATCAGCTACTTGATTCTTAAACGTAACTTATAAAAGCATGCACCACATTTATAAACACATAAATAGTCAAAATATGTTTTGATAAAAATGTCTACATGATGTAGGGCTCTGTCTCAGAAGTGGATTGGTTTTGGACCTGCTCCTGCGAGCTCTCCATCATGTGAATGATCCCACAGGTCCGCTTAGGACTGCCCTGCTGGGGAAGGACTACACAAACCAGTAAGCAGGAAGAATTTTATTTCATTCTGTTCTCAACCTGATACGTATTCCTTCTGAGCTGCTTCACTTGTACTCATTGCAGTGTGTCTCAGGCCACACAAGGGTTTGGTGCTGTGATAAGACTCAGGGCGTTTTCTGTGGTCTCAGGGGGTGCCGAGCAGGGGTCTGTTCAGACAGGTTTTCAGGAGAGCAGGTGCTCTTGAAGAGCTCATATGTACAAATCTCTGGTTTAAATGTATTCATAGTAGAAACTTTTATTAGTGATACCACCCCGCAGATCAGTTTAGGCTCTTTAGTCTATAAATTTAACTGGAAGTTGCTACAAAAGGAAATTAATGAATTTCCAGTCTACCTGAGCTGAGTAAGAGCGAGAAACATCAGATATTACGGAACACAGAAATCCTGTCAATGTGAATTCAAAATTTATTCCACTTTTGATTTAAATGTAGGTTATTGTCTCAGCAGAGTTATTACATATCATCCCTTGGACACCCTAGGTTTCTAATTTTTCAGTTCATGATGAATGAACCCTTTACTCCTGTGCCCTTAGGGAAGTTTTCTCTCTGACAGTTGTTGCCGTAGTAGAGTGGTGTTACTCAGTATGACTTTGCCAGAGATGTTTTCTTTTTGCCTAAGTAATGCAGCATGAAACAGTGAAATGGTGCCTTATGTTTTTATTTAAAGCCCTGAGTCATTGACATATCCCAAACATGGCACGTACAGGACAGAATTACTAAGGAAAATTGTCTGCCTCTGGTTGGGTTTTTTTTCACCCAAAACATGTTAAGCACAAAACCAAAAATAACTTGCATAGCAGTGAGTTCTCCATCAAGAAAATATCTGTTTGTATAGCTGGACTCCAGCATACAACTATGTCAGTCTGCTAAAATTCAGTTGCCTAGTAAATATATATCTTTGGATATATGTTTACTGAGAAACATATATTGGATTAGGCATGGAGCCAGTCCAATTTCATGACTACACCTTTGAAAAATTGTCTGATTAATACTGAGAGGAATAATTGTATGTGAAGGAAATAATAAACATTACCCACTGGTAAGGGATTTTCAGCCGATAATGTGAAATACTTTGTCCATTCAGAACCGTATCCCGGAGAAATCACTTAAATAATTTTCTTCAGCAATAACTCAGATTAAATAAATTAATATCAATTAAATATTGAGAGTAATTGGGATTACTTGAGAGAAACTATTTTGTCTTTATATATGGTTGAGCACATTCAAAGTCTGAACAAGTTCAAAGTCTGAGTAAGTTTGATTCATAAAAGTAGAACCATAAAATCCAGAGAGAGACAATAAGATTTTCAGGGGGAGTTGAATGAATTTCAAAATCAATGAAATCCTTTATTTAAGTTTTACACACTACATATCTCTATCTAAGATTTTTGACATAATATAGTGAATAAAATTCAAAGCATGCCGTTTAGCCCAAAGTCTGTTGTTATTACTGAGTTATAAATCCCAAACACACTGCACAACGTTTCTTCTCCAAAGAATCATAGTGCAATCATTCATCCTTTTCTATGCCCATAAATGCAATTTTGCCCTGCGCTTGAAAGGTTAGCCTATCTATGACTGGATTGACGAATGTAAGATCTAATTTATTAATTACCATCTTATGTTCCAGCCTTGTTTTATAATTGGGCATTTCAAGTGCGGTTGCCTCCGGTACCAAAGAGAAGAGAAAGCCTCTGGGGTAGTGCGTAACTCACGTTAGGGCCTTACAGGCTAATGCCAACTTCGAGGTGCTAATGACATATTTCAAAAAGTATGTGACATGGCTTGTTCATAAATTATTTGGATTTATTTATTTTGTGTTTTATCTTTAAATTTATTCCTGATGAAAAGTACTAAGTTGGCATCAATAGACTCCTTTTTTGTGTGGGCGGTATAGACAGGTGTTCACTCGATGCTACATTAAGACCACCAACCCATGTCACTTAAACTACTGAACAGCCATCAAGTAATAATGACTTCCAATTACTACTAACCTGAGCTGGAGTTGAACCAGTGACCTTGAAATACTCTGTATCCCATTAACAGTTCCCTAAGCTGTCCAGTCCCCTGGTGTTTGATTGTTCTGAATACAACAAAAGAGCTTTCCTTCATTTTATTTTATTTCATTTTATTTCATTTTTAAAACTGCTTAAAATTAGGAGTGGATAGGTATCGAAATACTCAATTTACAGTTTCTCTGTATCTCTAATACCACATCTAGAAGAACAGCTTTCATTTTCACTGAGAATACCTCCCGCTGAAATGAAATTCTCTTTTCTCAGTCCTTGATGCCTTGTCTGTCACTGATGTATTTTGCACACCTAGATCTCAAGAATCAGTAAAAGCTGCCACACTTCTGCCTTGCATTACCTTGCAGCGCGGTCTCAGACTCTCATGATGAATCCTAGTATAGCTCTGTGTTATAAGAGCATGTTAAGAGCTGACCAGATAATAAGTAATTAGCCACTAGATGCTAATTTCTGTTTTCCTAACCTCGTTAGATTTTTCTATATTGATTAGATAATGATTTTTTTTCCTATTTTTTTTTAGGTATGCTTAGAAACAAGTACTCTGTTATTTGATATTTTCACCAGATCAAGTACCGTGCTGGTCCATTACATACCAGCAGCAATGCATCTTGTATACCCCAGTGCTTGCAGGGAGGGAGAGGGCAGTCAGCCACCGTGGTCAGGGCTGCAGGCTGGCGTGTTGGGGTGGCTAAGCCTCGGCTTGTGTGTTCAAATAGGTGACCTGCTAATGGTAGAAGCAAGGGCAACAATACCTTTATACTTGCATATTAAAAAATAAACACTTTCTGTAGCATCTACCCAGCTGTAAGGATGTGCCAGTTCATTTGCACTTTTACAATCTAAAATAGGTTCAGCTGCAGCACTTTGTGTACCTTTGTGACACCTTCTGTGAAGAAAAGGTGTCAGTTCATTACGGTTTGTAACCTACCACCTGCCTGTCTCATATCCGCATTAAGAGATCCAGCGATACTGCTGGAAAATTTCATCCCACTTTCTTCTCCAAATTTCTGGTGCTCTGGGGCAAATTCAGTGTTTTCATTAACATTTAAGACAAATCTGGAAAGAGCACAGACATTAATGCAGATTACAGGCCAGAAATGCTAAGCAGTAACAGCTTCCTTTGATCTGCTGAGATATGTCAGTTGTAAATATTTTTGCACTCCTGAAAATCAGCACTGCATAGACCTTGTCCAGATAAATGGGGAATTTACCTGTAAAAATCCTGGTAACTCCTGCTCTGCCATGCTCATATATCCTACAGTCCCTTCTCAAAGCCTGTGGTTGGAGTCGGATTCTGGGCTGATACAGAAGGAACCCCACTTTGACAGGGATGAGCGCAGCTAAACATGATGTTGGTCTCTGGTAAGCAGGTCCCTCTTTGAGGAACTCATTTCAGGAGAAGTTTGCATTTCGTACCACCATGTTCTCCTTTAGAAAATGCACCAGCATGTGCCCTCTTTTAAAACACGGGAGGAGGCAGGAAGCTCTGTCTTTTACGTAACAACTCCTCCTTAGAGTACTTGCCTGGCAAGCAGCAGACCTTTGACATGGGGAACTGAAATGCATCAGGTCTCCCCTGTAGAAGGCATGTTCATCCCCCTCAATTTTCAGATTATTTTGCATAGAATAAGGACAATTTCTAGTTTTCCTGCTGAATTTGTGCTACTGGGCAGAAATAAAACCCCTCAGATTTATGATGTCAGAAAGAGACCTACCGGAGGTTCACCAGCAGTGTACACACCTTGGAGAGGACCTTCCTGAGGGTTTGGGATCACTCCTCCAAGAACTGTGGTTTATCTAGTGGCTCTCTAGTGTGACATGTCAAACATTCTCTGGAAATAATAATCAGGATAAAAAGGAATGCACATGCTTTCTTTATCCACAACCTTCCATCCCCATCTCCCCCTTTTTTAGTCAAGTGAAACTTAAGATTAAAACTGCCCTTTCCTTCCAATGGCACTTTCCAACAGTAGGGAATTAAACCTGGATCCCCCATCTCCACCTGAGTGTTCCCACTGTAATCTGAGTGTGCATCGATGCTGTTATCCAGCTTTCAAGGAAGAATTCAAGTCCTTCTCTCTCATACAAAAAGAGGTCAGCAGATGATTTTGGACAGTGGATCCTGAGCAGGCAGAGAGCAGGAAAAGACAGGAATATTATTCTTAAGGGCAGGATTTAAAACTCACTTATGTCCTTATTATTTCCTCATCAGCTAGACTTAGGCTTCTACTCTTCCACTGTGGTACTGATTTTGGCTCCATTCTCAGAGGTCTTGTTCACCCCATATACTTTATAGTATGGTTAAGTGCCTTACCAATACATTATTTTACTAGAATAGTCTCAATTTAGGCTTCAAAATTGAATCCTTTCTTTACAAGGACTTTAAGATCAGCAGTATAAGATACTACGCTCAATACACGGGAAATTATTCACGCTGGAATTTATAGCTGAGACATGGTCTCTGATTTACCCCTGAAGAATCAAACAACTCTATTTCAAACAGCATTTGGAAAGTAAGATGTTTCCTTCCTTGCCCCAGACTTGTCATCTTGATAGTGTTCCTGGCTATATGTAAACTTTGACTACCATTTTAATATGTGACAGCCAGGTAGATCCAGTTCGGCCAGGTCTAAATAAATATATTCTCAAAGGTAGTCAGCATTCAGCCAGGTTGTTTTACCTTGACAGTTTGTACCAGAGAAAACAATTCCTTTAAGCACAAGGGTATTTCACTGGGGCAAAACAAAACTACAGTAAATGTATCTTCCAATGAAATTACATTGATGACTTAGTGAGGTTTTTCCCTTTAGCACACTGATGATATTAATTATAATTGTAAACTGCATGTCAGGTTTCATCAGCCCTGTTTTCTACCATCAAACAAAAACAGTCTAATGTCAAATTACTGAAGTCTCCCAGCTGCCGGAAATTCCGCTTTCCATCTCCAAGTGTTTTTCTTTACCACAAAATAACAAGCAAGTCCCATGTGTTTGTATCAGTCCTGAAAGTGCTGTCTGTAAAAGTCATGTCATAACCTCAATCAATCACTCAACATTGGCCAACACTTTGGTAGATGATCCAGAAATACTACTTACTGGGATTATACTTCAGGAAATAACATATTGCTGGCTGACAGCAGCAGCAAAATACTTTATAAGGAGGTCAGATAAACCAGAGTTACCCCAGTATTTTCTTTAGCTTCTGGGGCTGCATCTGTTTACACACCCCTAAGTATTTGCCACAAAGTGCTTGGAAACTGAGTGGTGAGAAGAGCGCTTAGAGCTCTTCAGTGCCGTGAATATACACAACCACTGATGGCAGTGACTTATTGGTATTCCTTCTCTTTCCCAAAGGAACAGTGGACCTCACAGCAGAACTACAAAGACAGCAAAAAGGATGGTGTACTACAGAGGGTGAGAGAAGCAGGGTGCATTGATGCAGCATGGAAGTGGGGCGCTGCCCAGCACTGTAAATACACCAGCTTTCTGCAGAGGGGGCTGAACCCTTTGTGTGGCAGAGCTAAAGTGCAGAAGTGGTCCTTGGTCAGTCTTCCGCCTCCCTGTGAGCCTTACAGGCAGTTGGCAATGTTAGGAGATGGAGATTACTCGAGAGCTGCAGGAAATCTGCAGCTGATCATTGGAATAACTCTTCTGGAACTATTTTCCTAGAAAATCTATTTTAGAGGACTTTAATAGGGAACAGTTAAGCCTGGGAATCAAATAACTTGCAGGGTAATTATTAACCTGAATTAGCTATTACTAATTATTTTTCTAGATCTAAATTCCAAGATGTAGGCAAGTATTTACTAATTTATTTTACTTGCTCATTAATATACATATTAAACTTTCTGCATATGAGCATAGTTCACTAAGTAATCAATCTGTTATGGAATAACAAAATGCCACTGACTTTTTAGACCCATGGAGAATACAGCCTGTAGATCCTAAGCCTGTCCTTTTTCAGACTGGATATTCAAAATTTATGGATCTGCCAGTCAAGATATAATAAAATGCAGAAACATGCTTGTAAAAAGAAATGTGATATTTACTGTTCAGCCATGTAATATCTTCTACTTATACATCTCCCTTGAGGATAACCTGATGTTATTGGAAGTGTAGTTTTCTTAGACATGCTCCATTTTCCTCTCTTCAAGTTCTCTTCTTCCTTTTTGTCATTTTCTCTTTCTTTTTTAATCTCTTAGATCTCCACTGGAAAATGCCAGCCCTTAAAAAGAGTATCATTGCAGTAGTAGAAATGAGTAGTATTTGAGACATAACAGTAAGCTTATTTTAAATAATTTGCAATATAAAGTTGAAGAGCAGTTTAGAATGAGTATGTCTGAGATCCCTGAGGATTTAGACTTCAGTTATTTGTGCCAGAGACAGTGTGAATGCAGACTTCATGGACGTCCACCATCACCAGATCAACGTAAGTAAAGTCAGAGCTGGGGCCTCTCAGTGGAGTTTTCCTGCTGATTTAAACCAGTTGGTAGGGTTCTGGCTCTGTTTCCTAGCAAACTTTGGGAATTACAGATCTACTGCTAACAGGTAAGCGGCTTAAATGAGAGGTCAAGTAGCTGTATCCAAACCAGAATACAGTTCTGAATTTAAAATCCTCCTGACTTGTCTCTGTTATTCTAACGTACTGTATATGTGGGAGCCGTGAGGTCTCTGGTGCTACATCTATCTGTATACATAAGTCTGTCTGTATGTGCACATCGTAGTCCAAATATTGCAGTGCTGAAAGGATGCCAGCTTAAGGTCTTAGAGGAAGCCAACAGTATGTGTTTTGTAATACTCACTAAAACTAAATGTCATTTGATGATGCCTTCTGGTGAAAGACTAGAGAATACGCCCTGCTACACCCTGTAGCGTTAGGTCTCCTTGCTTTTATCACTTTACTTGCTTTTATGATGTGTGCAGTGAAAAAAAATCTCTGGTGAGTGAAAGTCTAGCTTTCACTGCAAGGGTTATTAAGTGTGGAGAAGCAGTACAGGCCCCTCTGCTGCACATAAAAGGTGTTGCCTACGTGGTCAGCCAGCTGGGGAACAGTGAGGGACTGCCTTCTCACCATGAAACTAGTCTCCATAACAATTTATATAATAGTTTGGGGAAATCCCTGTGATGGGCCAAGGAAGACACAGTGGATCCACTCTGTCTTGAAGCACTACTACCCAATGCAATAAATCTGGAGGAGATGTAACTGCTCCTCCAGCATCCACAGAGGCCTACACAGTATGCCAGATTTGTTTCATGAATTTCTCTCTTCTTGTTGCCTTAAGCACAATTACAAATACATTATGCAGTGTGAATTTTCACCCTTTTTTAGCATTCAGCAGTGCAATGAAACACCATCCTTTCCCCTTAGTATACTGGGTTGAAATTAGTGCATTCCCTAAATATCCTGCTGCCTGTGCCATCCCTCTGTGACCCAGAGAGGGGACGCTACAACCAAATGCTTCCCCTGATGGGATTTAGTCAATCACATCCACGATATCTTCCAACCTCAGCTTTCACAGAGGTCAGGAATCCAAGTCTGCCGCTGATCCCAGGTCACTGCACAATGAGCTGCTGCCAGGCTCCAACTGATAATAAGCTCTTGATTTTCCATGGGACGAACAGTATGATGTACAAAACAAAACCAAGTCAGATCTATTTATCCATTGGAATGGGTCTGTGCTTCTCCCTGCTTCTAGAGGGGCTTTGGCTGCTCATTAGATTGCAGCCTTTCATGGATATTTTTGGCAGCAAGGCATTGCACAACACCAGGCGTTGTGCCCCACTTTACGGTGGTGCAGAGCACGCCACGGTGTGTTGGCATCTCCTGCGTGAAACAGAATTTGACAGAAATTTAGAAAAAGTTGGGTTTTGGGTTGAGAGGCAGTGATCAATTCTGACAGCATCCTGCTCAGCTCAATATTATCTCTGAACTGCCTGGAACCAAATGCCAGTGCGCAGTGCATTTTTTCCCAAAGTTCAAGAGGGTAGATGTAAACACAGGCCATAAAAGACCTGCATGTCTTGAGCTTGTAGGGGTCGTAATTCTTTCCAGCAAAGTTACCTTTCCTGTTTCTATGAATTACTCTTACATTCTTGTAAGAGATACGGTTTGAGGTATTTATGGTGCATTCAATTCTGCTATCATTGATTTACTGGGCTAAACCTGCTCCAGGATATGATGTAAAGCCCCTAATTCCAAAAAACTCTTACATCTCGGCAAGAACAGCATTTTCTGCCCTGTTGCCCTCAAGCAGATGACCAACGGAGATAAACAGAGGGCACTCCACTCTCGGTTGCAATGTGCTTGGTGATGTGAAGGAATCAATCAGACAAAAGCAGATTATTAGAGTGTCTGAGAGAGATCAAACATTGCTGGCATCTTCACCCACACACGGTTGATTTACAGGCAAGCTGATAAAGTGCTGCAGCTCACTGTCAGAAGTACATGACAGCTCCTCTAGCTCTATGGATAAATTATTGCTGAAGCCCATGATAACATTTCTCCACCTAGCAACCAAACATAACAGGATGTGGCTTTTAGTACTCGGAGCCAGAATGATACAAAGAGAAAACACAGAAACTCTTCAAGCGGTGAGGCAGCGCACCAAGAAAGAAATACGTGAATAGATTTTCACGCACGTGCACACACGTGCATCGTGTGTACATCTATGTCGGCTCTGCCAGCATAAAACTGACTTTGTGTTAGAGCCGTGTATTTGAAAATACGCACGCCAAAATGCACGTAATTGCTGCAGGTAATGACTGCAGTAGCGGGATGGCAGCGGTGGTAATGATGCAAGTGTGCACATGTGCAAAGTGAAACTGGGGGCTATGGGATGAGTCCTCGCACGGGGGTTTGTAACTGTACAGCTCGCCTGTATACCCAAGGCTACACCACATCACTGGGCAGGAACATAACGGAAAACATTAGGTTTCCTTTTACTTGGAAAAGCACCAGTGGTATGAAACAAGCAAAGGAGCCAGACTTTAACTAACCTTGTCTTGCTTTAAAAAAAAAAGGCAAATAAAAATAATCTAATTATTTGGAAGACAGTGGTAGAGAAAGGTGCAATTCAGATATTCTCTTTATTTTTATTTGATGTCTTATAAAATAATAAGCAATATAATCTGCTAAATATTGCATCATGGCTATTAGACTTTGGGACTGCTCTCAAAAATTAAGTTGAGTTAATTAGAGCATGTACTATGTGCCTATAAAAGACTAAATCGGGCTCTGTCTCAGGAGCCAGACGTGAGTGCTTTTCAAAACTGAGAATGTGACCCTGACAACTTAAAATCTAAAGTACATTGAAAGGACTCACAGGTTAGAGGTTCTGCTGCCTCAGACGCCTTTAACAAATTTGCTTACTTTGAAATACACTTCCTTATTTAAAAATTATGTTTTCTCTTTGTTGCTCTATCAGAAGTCAACCCACAGAAGACTAGGGAAATGAATATGGAAATAACCATATGAAAGAAACTATGAAACCTGTTTATCTGCAGCGTTCTGCCAAATGAACAATCAGAAAATGTGATTCTTTTTTTTTTGTTTTCTCCCTGTGGCTTTTTCAGTTACAAGAATTTAGAAAAGGTGAGAGGTAAGTGAGAAATTCTGAGATGTAAAAAATGTAAGCTGATAATATCCCTGAAGTAATTCTTCATATTATTTGTTAGTTTGTCAGATTAAGGACTCGGTATTGTTTATATTAAGGGCTCAGTACTGTTTATCTGCAGACAGAGATCTAAGACCAATTTGCATTTGTACGTTTCAGTTGTG
This sequence comes from Chlamydotis macqueenii, assembly GCF_036417535.1. Classification (NCBI taxonomy): domain Eukaryota; kingdom Metazoa; phylum Chordata; class Aves; order Otidiformes; family Otididae; genus Chlamydotis; species Chlamydotis macqueenii. Next base: position 8,964,927 of record NC_141571.1, on the reverse strand, counting down.
TGTCTTTAGTCACTGCTGTGATTGAACTTGGTCCCAGCAAGCAAGCTCACAAGTCGGCTTAATTAACCATTTGCACTTGTTAATACCTGCACAACTGCACTACCTGCATGCACCTTTATGAAAGTACAGACCTGACTAGAATGTTTTCCTTATTAATAAGCATGTTCCTGGCTGGAGTACTTGAAGAACATTTTACCTTTCTGCCTACTGGAAGTTAAGTGCAAGGGTAGAATCTGTGATTGTTCATAATATTTTAAAATCTCCATCTAATTTTACCACACACGATGGAGACTTACAGACACATTACAGGTTGGTTTCTGTTGGACCTCATGGGGAGGATTTAACAGTGCAACTCTTGCAAAAGCCAAAAGAAATTGCATGGCTTAATCCTTGCATGCTGCATTGAAAAATTACCCATAAATATTTCACCATTATGTTTTATTATTACAGTCAAATTTGTTTTATGTACTTATTATTTAAGGGATAATAGGGCAGGTGTCCCATTTTATGAGGCAATAATCTGGTTCACGTTGGCTCCATAGTTTATCCCTACCAGTGAGCTGCATTATCGCCAAGGGACACAGGGAGCTTGTCTTATTATAGTAATAATAATAATACCTTATATTTCTACAGTACCTTTCCTGTACTACGATCCTAAAGCACTTTACAAATTCTGTTTGATTTTTGACAGCTGAGGTCATCTCAAGGATTATTTCAACAATGATAGTTCTGGAGTCAAGACAGAAACCAGACTTCAGACCATCCTGCTATCCTCTCTTGAATTTCTGAACATGTTTGCTGTTTTTACATCTCTTATTCAGACAGCTGGGTGTACACGTGGAGGGGATGAGATTCCAAATATTGATGGATGTCCTTGGCTGTGGGACCATGGGTTCACAGACACTGGAAGTGGAACGCGATGCCCTTCAATTTAGATGTCTTGTAAATGTCTCTTTGTAAGGTACGTCAGAAACAGCTCTCCGAGGAGGGGTTGTGAGAGCCAGACTGCAGGCATGCAGAGACAGCCCTCACATTTATCGGGAAGTTTGCTTGAAACCAGATCAAAGGGGAGTGATTCCCACCCCTTCGTTAGGTAATGCTCCTCTTCCAGATGATTTAGGTAATGTATCCTCAGTATGGCCATGATGATAGTTAATGTTAGTGCGCTTTTGGTAGATGCAGGTGCTGCTGACAAAAGAAACCATTCTACTTTCTTCCATACAGCTTAGTTTTGCACTAGTTTGGGTTTCTATCAGTATGAAAGCTATATTTAAGCTTGGCCTAGGCTGCTGTTATTTTTCCTGAATACCAGTGACCGGGTATAAAACTGAAGTTGCCTTACAGCCAGAACTGTCTGTGTGTGCCCATTCCCAGCTCCCTTTCGTGAGCCCATGCCACATGGAGTCTTGGTTAGTCTCTGAATAACACAATCTAACATATATGCCTTGCGTGCCCAGCCCTTCAGCTAACACTATGTGCCACAGTGACAAAATATTGCCTCACTCGGTATTTCAAACCCCCAGATTACTTCGGAGCTTGTGATTCCAGCATTTCCTCTTAGTTACAGCCTGCCCTGGGGAAAAGAGGTGTCATAATTGAGATTAGGCTTGCATTTTATTAAAAGTAAAAAGAGGATTTACCTACAAGAATTGTGGGTCTTTTGCTGCTGCTTCTATCTTTTATATTTTTTCTTCCTTTTGTTCTCTTTCTTCAGCTGTGACTCCAGAATGGCAAAAAACTTGTATGTTTTCCTGCAATATGAGTATCTAATAATTTCCAGTAATAGAAGTGGTTTATTTCTACTTGAAAGTTGAATCCAGCTCTGATGAAGTTATATATTCTTTGATTAAGTAAGATATATAAGGCAGAGTTTGCTCTTTTAACATCCCAGTCACAAGGGCATTAGCTACTCAAAGGCAGTGTTACTCATCTCTCCCTTATCCAAAATCCCAGGCAGACCTAAAAAACTTTCCCAACTAACGCCTCACTGAAATTGCCAGATTCCCACAATAAGTTAGAATTTTATAATTTGAATTTTCCCCACAGGAAAAGAAAAAAAAAATTCCACAGTTTTGCTTCTTTGCATCTTGCATGATTCATCATTCTCAGAATATACTATTTTATTTAGTGTTGGAGGAAAGAAGGATCAGTTTCTGCCATCTCTCTAGAGAATTAGTTGACCAACAGATTTTTTAAATATTAGTGCATAACTGTGCCAGTAGTTGCTTAAAAGGATTTTATTAGCCCCTACCTGTGTTTTTGAGTACCTAAACACCTCAGAATGTTTCATTTCATTATACTTCAGCATTGTGGCTAAGGGATAATACTTTCATTAGATCTATCATCCATTCATAAAATATAGCTGTGCGACATTTACATCAGTAAAACAAATCATACTGTGCCTCAACTTTCCCCCATTAGTAACTGAATGTATGTCTTGCCTCACCCAGGCAACAGGATATGTCAAAAGTTCATTGGATTTACGGATAACAAATCACTAGCTATCTTTCAAGCATTGTACAAATTATCAAACATTATTTTATGTCACCAAGTGAGCCGAAAGGACCATGATTCAGGCATGTGCTGAAGCACCTTGTTGACTTCAGCATCTAAATATCTAAGAAGAGTATTTAGAATGAGAGAGACAGACATGCTTTCCTTCTTCCCTGGACCAATATGTAGGAGATTACTTCCTAATGTCACATCTCAAGAAGTATCAGAGTTTATCCAGGAGTTCAGCACTTGGTATTCTTAGTGTCTAGATCTACCTTTCCTCTTTTCATTTGTTTCTTTTTTGTTGGTTTGGGTTTTTGGGTTTGTTTTTTTTTTTTGCTTGCTTATTACAAAATTTCAGGTTTTCATAACTTAAAAAAAGTTGATATTGCAAGGAAAAAAAAAGTTGTACATATCTCATTATATTAAAATGTTAACATTTCTAATATTTCCTAATGACACCACTATAAACTAAACATTGGAATGAAAAGATCTATGACAAAAGTGGAGCCTGGAGACATTTAATGTGAATGCATTTCTAGGGTAGCTCAGGATTTGTTTTGGGAATGCAAGGAAGATTATAGAAAATTGGTTCAATTATGCCCTCAATTACAATGTGTAAAGTCATTGTATGCTGCAACTGATGGCAGAATTGGGACCAACAGTATATACTGAGAAATATGATGTAGCTTTTATGTTGGTTTCATATTTTTGATCGTGTTCTATGATACTATCGGTTATTTGTGTGAGACAATTATCCCTTGTTATCCAATTGTTATTTTTTTAAATAGTAACCCAGATAGAGGCTGGAGGGCATGTCTCGGGAACCCCCCATTACAAGGCTTTATTGACTGGTGAAGGTCTCATTCGTAAAGGAAGCAATGGTGTGTTTTTCATGCCATGTCCAAGTCCAGGTGTTCAAACTCTGTTGAAACCACTCTTGCACAGACACAGAAGAATTATTAAAGCAATTGAGTTGTCTCCTCTTCTCAGAAAATGGCCACAGTGCAGGCAGTGATGTACAAGTACTTCTCACACAACCCTGTCCCCACTGATGATATCCCAGAACCTCCTCCTCTGGAGCAGTCACCTCCAAGAGAAGCCACTTTTTTTGGTCTCCTGAAACCACTCCAATCCAAATACCAAGGAAGGTGCCAGGGACCATTTTGCTAGTTTTGTATTATGGTTTTCTGCTTTGTCAGACGCCACTGAGCAACTGTTACTAATAATCATGGAAATTTCAGCTGTGTTAGGACACTAGCTATGATGAAGGCTGACAGGCACTTGATAAACATTGACTTTTTTGTTACTGCTTGTATCATGGGACTCCGAGCACTCCTGGGAATTAGGAAGTTTTTCCAATTCAATACCTATGGCCAGAGTCAACCAAACTCAACAAACAAAGCAGGCTAGAACATGTGTAAAATATGAAACAAATACTGTAGTTCATACTTGCAGAGAACATTGTGAGCATAAATCATGACTTGCAAAGCCAAAGGAAGATGTCAGAACAGTGAACAAATGTTGCTTGTCTACTATGTTGATTGGCTCTAAGAATACATGGATCCGTGGTTTTCAGTTAGGCTTGCATGATTTAGCTGATCATATTTAACAAAATCTGCCAAGATCATCTTGTACCCCATAAATGAGCTCCCAAAATGTATAGCATATAATTGCCTCCTGTTTTTTTTTTTAAATGAAAGCCTCTAGCAGCCAGGAGATTCTACAGTTCTCTGAGTATTCAGACAATTGAAACGCAATAAAAAAGTCCTTTCCTGTGGCATCAGGTTTTTTTGAGGCTGGGGATATTAGGACTTGGATGTGTGATGCTTGTGTGATCAGCAATACAATTCTATATTCATGAGAAAGTAAAATATGAAGTATAGTGTAAGGTAGCTGTTGCATTTGTGCTTTATCTTGAAACAGTAATTGAATAGCTGCTAAGTGCTGAATCCTGAAGGGAAAAAAAAAAAACCCTGTATGGTTCTTTGGCATTCTTTTATGCTACAAGAGTTCGTCCATCCATCCTAATTTATGAAATGCCTTCATATTTTGGCCTTCCAAAATTCCACCAAATATGTTTCAGATGTAATGTCTGTATTATCTTGTGCTTTATCAGAGGAGAGGAAGAGGGCACTGAATTTCCATGAATTCTCATTGTTGTTATCTCTTTGAATATGCAGCTCAGACAAAGAACCCTTTGAATGTAAAGTAAGAGAAGTGCTAATGCTCAGCTATAGCTTGATGCTGAACTCTTACAAGCATGAAAATCCGTCTCACGTTTCAGTGCATGCAGCATCTCTGTCTGCTAATATACAATAAAAGAAGGCATGGTGAAGCCCTAGCACCACAGAAAGTTTTCAGTAGGCTGTTGAAGGTGCTATTCATCACATTATTGAGTGCATCTGTGATCTGATCAGCTTCCTCAACTCCCATTAAAATGGAAAATAAGAGTGTGTAGGTTCAGTACCTTTTAGGTCACCAGTAGCTTGCAAAACCTGTGTCTCCCAAAGGTGCCTGACCTCGAATGGAGGGGACACTCTGCTTGGGCTAATCTGTCCGTGACAAATTTATTGGCTAATTTGTTCTTGGTACTTGAGTCTATTCAGCCTCAGCTCAGATGTCGCTCCACCATACTGCTCTCCTGGATGTAGACAGAACTAAAACGTGGTGCTTTTCCACCAGGACCTCTATCCCAACACACTTTTGTTGCCTGCAGTATTTCACAGGAAATGTAAACAGCCTGCCTCCGCTTGGATTCAGCAATAGCCAAGTTCCTGGCAAAAATATTGTCAGAAAACAAAAGCTCCCTGTAGTTACAGAGGGTCTCGTAGAGCTTAGGTTAGATCTATGGCCTTCCAAACCAATGAAGGCTGAGAGAATTGTGGAATTTGGCTCAGCTGGGCTGCCTCCTTCCTGCACCAAAATTTCAACATAAACATAAAATGAAAATTTCTTTCTTCAAACATACTTAATTGCTTTCAAGTTTTGGCACTTCTGTTACTATTGGATTTCCAGGGCGTCCCATGGTAATGATTAGAACTAAGCAAATACCTCAAAATATTTTCCATGAAAACTCCCTTGAATAAAACATTGAATAGCCTTCAGCTGTGTTCACACCCCTTTCATATTTGCTTTCTCTGAATATTCCACTGACTGATTTATGGGCAGAAATGTTAACTGAAACAGTGATTTTTAAGGGAATGTTGCGTAACATTTATGGAAAGCAGATTTTAAATATGGATATCGTAACTAAATGCAGACTAATTGGAGCAAAAATAATACCAGGTGATTTGAGTCCATTCAATCTATGTAGCCCATCTCAGTGTCCAAAAATGTAGAGACCACTAACAAAAGAAGTCTCTGTCCACCAGAGAGACCAAAAAATTAGGACCAGATACGGATAAAACTTGGGAGGTACTTCAGGAGTTTTGAAAAAGTGCCTGAGCAGTATACGTGTCCAGCTCCTGTTGACAAAATACCTTCATAAATCTGGCTATAACTCAAAATAAGTGTTGGATATTAAATACATTTGAAAAATGTGAAAGTAATTCAAAGTTAGTTGTGAACAGGAGAAGAGATTGAGCTCATTGACTTAGTTGTTTACTATGAATAAGTTGATTTGCCTTACTAATGATAAAGGATTCTTTACTGCTTCTTGAAGACTTCATAGTCAAAGAGCAAATATTTGCATATTGGTCTTCAACATCATTAGTTTTGTTTTGGAAGGTGAGTCATTAAGACCTATATTTTGAAATGTACAAATATTGCATGTCTAATTTGCATCAGTGACTAATACGTGCATAAATCAGGTGAGATCACACAGAGATGACCAATCATGGCATCCCTGGATGTGCAAGGATGCATATATGCAACTATCAATTGCATTAAAAAAAGAAAGCTGAACACAGTTTTAAAATATGGCCTTAAAACTCTCAATTTTTGCACATGAAGCTCTTATCCATTCTGTAGCACATTCCAGAGAGAGATAGCTTTGCTGGTACAGGGAACCTTAGACAGTTCTGCATTATTCCCCTATGAGTGCAAAAATATTTTCATGCAATATCTGAAAAAAAACTCATTTAAATGCTCTGTGAATACAGCCCTTCCCAAAGGCCAAGATGTATTCATGTATTTTGGATGATCTTCAGCTAGAAAACTGTGCAGCTAATGCACCCATCTTACCACGTAAAAGATTTAAACAAAAAAAAAAAAAAAACACCACCGAAAAAAAAAAAGAGATAAGCTGAAAAAGCCAGCCTACAGCCTCTAACCTAGATTCATGCTTTTAAATAAAGATGGTCTGAGTGTGTTCTTATTACCCAATTTCAACAACAGCTAAGGTTCGTTCTTTAAAAATTAAGAGCCAGAGTATTTTCTTAGCAACACTTACACTGTATTGTACCTTTTTCACCTCTCTGGTAAAATATCTTAAAAATATCAGAATCAAATTTCAAGGATGGAGACTACTTTGTTTTCTTTTTCTGTGAGAATGAATGGATGGATTTCAAAGGATAGAAATTATGAATGGACATTACAGGTGCTTTACCTGAGGACCGGCAAAGTTCAAATCCAGACTCGATATCAAGTTGTTAAAGATGCTCCAAAGGCTACCAGATCTTAGGCAGGATGCATAAGTGAACACACTTTAGTTTCCCATTCTTTCCTAAAAAATAATTTGCTTACCGTACTGCCATCACATGCCAAATTAAGTCATGTCTGTCTTTTATTAATTAGACAGCTATTTTCTGAGCTTCTTAAACTTTTCTAAATTTTCTTAGCACAAACACTGTTCATTTCATTTCTTATCCTGAGACTGATAACAGGGTTTCTATGAAAATGAACATTCATGATCAAAGAGCAACTCTGTATCATAAACAAATTACAACTGGGCATGCTTTGAAATAGCTTAACCTAATTAAGCTCAAACACTTTTTCAAGAGCTTAAAAAAAATGGATGTAATTGGAGCTCCATTCAGGTTCAGCTGACTTCATATTTTCAGTTTGTTTGGCATTTTTTTCCTTTTAGAGTTTTGCATAAACAAAACATTTTGACAGTGTTGCCTTCCTGGGAAAAATGTTGATGGTGCTGAAAATTCAAATTTCCAAATGAAATGCAGTTCTAATTGCTCATTTTTACAGCTCTTGTAATACATGTGAAATGTCCATGCCAAATGCAGCTCTCATTGGCACGTGACTATTTCACGACCGTGTAATACTCGTGTGTGAACAAATAAATGGAACTGAGTTGGTGCCCATCGTGTGCTGGAACGCCAGTAACTCTGTGTGCATATCTGAAACGTGACTCCATGTATTTTCCTTACCAAACTCATTTACAAATTAAGGGTTTGGTTTTGAGGACCAAAATGGAAATCCCCATGGCATCATCTGATGCCACTGTCTTAAACTCCGTTGTGTATCACGCATGTTCAAGAGTGGCAGACGTTACCCCAGCTACAGGATGTCGTCTTCATTTTCAGTGCATGTTGTTGGTTCCTTATGGAATAATAACATTGAGGCTGAGGTTAAGAGACGCTCAGATTTTGGTATCTAATTTATGATCTCATTGTCTACCTCCATTTTAAAAGTGTTATGTAAATATTTATATGTATACTATGTATATGTATTTATATGTATATATGTAAGTATTTACAGATTATAAAACACCAGCTTACAAGGATTGATCATCTCAAATCCAATGCTAGGCTGATTTACAATAATATTACACCTGAATCCTTACTCAAGTCAGTTGTTTTAAAGGTACAGAAACACCTGTGGATGGTAAAGTAGCACAGAAAAAAAAAAATCTCTATCAGAACATCCATTTCCTTAAAATTAGAATTAATAAATCTTTTGTAACATGTATAGAATTCTGTATTTCCCTCATCACCATAAAAACTTAATGCTTTCTAGCAGAGCCTTAACCATCATTATTATTATATTATGTTATCTGATATTTTCTTTTGTATTTTTGATAAGCTTTTAATGTTATTTATTTTTCATTTCATAATGAAAATAATTTACTATGTGACTAGCTGCAGAATTTCTGTAAGAACATACTAATTTTTTTAATGCTTTTCACTTTTTAATATCTGTTCTGCACACAAATATCAAAATACAAGAGGTGATTGGAGTGTGGATAAATGTCTGTATGAGTGTAAGTTTGTCTATGAGGAATATTTGTGGAAAAATAATTTAATATTCATACTTATCTACTCCTAGTATTCCTGCGTAGATGTTAACACTAAATTTTGTTCTTTACATATCCAGACTCGTAAAAGTTTACTATACTGATGATTACTGAAGGCCTTAATTGAAATAAATTTATGTATACATTTCAACAAATATTTGTGTTCTCTAATACTCATTTTTCCTATATTTATTATTTCTTTTCCATTTCACGAGAAGAAAATTTTCGGTGAAATTTATTTTAATAATTAGAAAGCATTAGAGGTGCTAAGCCAAATTACCTGTAATTATATAACCTTCTGATTCTGACTGTGTTTTACAGATTAAATGTTCTGTCTTTACAACTTTCAAGGTTAAGTGCTCATAATGGGACATGCTGGTGAGTAGGTCATATAATCCACAGCAAGTGGTACTCCGCAAACCAAATGGAAGAGAGTTATTAAAATCTATAACATACAACTTTAATCTAACACTCAAATTATAAGGGACCCACTTGGAAAGAGCTAAAGGCTATTTGCAGGTTCAATATATTCACTTTGCTCTCAACAGTGATCAAAGTTTGGAACTTCACATGTCTTGGACTGGTGTAAGAGCTAATTTGGAGGAGCTGGAAAAAATACTGTTATATCCCCAAGCTACAGTGGTTTCATAATTGGAGTCTTATACCTGTGAATGAGCGAGCAGCTGCCTGCATTGCACAGCTTTCGGTAGGTTTACGTCATTCCTTTGGTAAGGGTTAAAAGGCAGCTATATGAATGCGAACACGAAGAGAAATTACACTTCTGTTAGAAAATTGTATATAGAAAATAGAAGTAGTTCTTTTTTAATTGGTGAATATTAGTTTAAAACGAGATGCAAGATTGTGAGTCTTTTTTGCAGGGATATTTCGGTCACTGTCAAGCCCCCCCAGTAAGTTCAAGCCTGCCTTTGATCCATATATTATTGTTATTTTATCTTGAATTTTCTTGAGTTTACTGATATTTTATTATCCTCATCTATGCTGAAAGCCATGCAAAGTCTCTAAAGTTAGGTCCAAAACCTATTTAGCCTTGGGGTGACACATTAAAAAGGAGGGGGGTTTTCTTTTTTCCCAAAAAGGCCACCTTTGTATGTGTGACAATTACACTGAAATAATTGTAGTGAAAGCCCTCTATCAAAGCAACCACGCTACCTTTGCATTGCTGTTTTTCCTCTGTCAGTCCTTGAAATGACCTTGGTTTAATTACCTGCATCTCAATGAGTGAATCTACATAGAAAGTGAAGGTTAATTAATGAAGGATCGTTTCTTACTTTAAACCCATCAGGCAGTGGCTGACAAGCAAGTCTGGTCCATGCAGTATTATCCTATATCTCATTAGAAATGGTCAGATTGATGTGCTAGCTCTGGTCTAGAAAAAGGAACAGGACAGTTTGTTAATGAAGAGAAGTGATGGTACTCTTGCAAAAAATTTGAAAGCCTATGTAGAAGTCCATTATCACTAACGTTGTTGAACTTCAACTTTTTCCACTAGCTTCTTAATTTCAAGAGTTTCATTTACTCCTTTTAAACTTATCAAACTTCAAAGTTTTCCACCCAAAAGTTACTGTACCTTGTCTGCCTGAATGAAGAACGAATCTGGCTAAAACGGGCAAAATAATTCAGTCCTCTCCCACGTATTTGCATAGCTGTCACAAAACCCAATCAGGTTGCATGATTTAACATCTGGCGGCTACAAGAATTCATACTCTTGGCTTGTACTTCTATAGGTCAGAGGAAATCCTTGCCCAGGAGACAGTTGCTGTGTTTTAGAGCTCGATGCTGCTTTGTTAGCGTTCCTCGTGGTGTCCAGTAAACCATCCACAGACGCGGCTGAACCGGCCTTCCCATTAGGACGTGCCTTCTAATGCACTCGAGAAAGCTATTTCACAGCTCTATAATGGAGAAAAGTAATGGAGCAAAGTGAAGAGGGTCTTGCTGTCATGCTGTCATCCCTGCAGGTAAATCAGTGATTAAATAATGGTTACTTTCAGCTGCAGCACATTGAGCAATGTGCCACAGGACCAGGCTTCCTAATCTGCTACTGCTCTTGTCTCCAGCAAAGCAAACATTCTTACTGTAAAAGCTTTAACTTTGGTCTTTAGAGGTTTTAGGGTTTTTCTCCAAAACTGAAACAACAGTTTATTGTGGAGATGACAATGCACCGCACATTAATCTTTTATTTCCACTTACTCATGCTGTCGGTATAAAGTAGCACGTTCACGATTTTAGAAAAACTCTCGCAGTTTGTTTATTTCAAAGACCACAGGGGATAATGTATTTTTAAGACAACAAACAGTGTCTTACATCTGGCTATCGCCTGGTATAATGGAGGTAATTTGGTCCTATGTCACTTGGAACTTTTTCAAAACATGAAGTGAGACTCAGTTTACACAAAGTCTTTTAATAGACGTTTGCAGACAGATGGATTACACTGCCATGATTAATTGCACTCTTAACCCACTGGATTGCAAAGATCAAACCAGAATCTATTTCAGCACAGGACCTTACCTCCAGAAGACAATACCCCACTGGAATAAAGATCATGAAGATTTCTAGGCACTGTAGCCAGATCAAAGGGATCCAGCCTCACCTGTTAAACCATTTTTTGGGCATTTTGGGGTTCAAAGCACAGATGATCTCCAAATGAGGTCATGTTTTTTAACCTGGGAGCCAGGCTGGATTCATAACCACCTGCAGCGCAGACACTAGGCAAATGTTTGCTGGTTTTCACATCATTGACCAAGTATATTTCCAAATAGAAAAGTGGTGAGAGAGGCAAGCATTTCTCATGCTGGCAAATAAAGAATGTATCAATACTAGAGGTCTTTTTAAATTTTTTTTTCTATATTTGATCTTGCAAATGTTACAGATTTTGGCTGCAGTTTGTGAAGAAAACATTATTTAATCTGCTCTTCAGCATCTTACAGTTCCTCTGCCTTTTTTTAACATCTCCCCTTCTCAGTCTTATCCACTGATTAAGAAATAATAACAAAACAAGTCTAAAAAGTTTGATCTTTTTTTTCATCATAACTTTGGCAGGTTTACATAACAGAAGATGGGACTAAGGTTAAAGGTAAAACTTCTCTTTAATATACTATATAAAACATTTTTAAAATAAAGATTTAAATGGTAACCTGCTCCCACCTTATCTTAAGTGGAAAATGTCTTGTGTGATTATGCTTCTGTCTGTTCTGTAACATGTGACTTTTCTATATGCAGAAATATTAACAGTTGTTCCTGCTTTGGGCATGTGCCAGAATTTAACTCATCACACTTCTATGTTTTCAAGTACTGTAAAAAAAAAAAAAATGATATAAAGATGATATTAAAAGTTTTCTGTAACTGTGAAACAGAGCTCATTTACCTTTGTAATTTTCTATTAATTTACTACTAGGATTCATTTTGCATTTAATTCAGTCCTCTAATGGCTTAAAACTGTGTCTTTGGTCTTTACACATTTGTGGTCACAGTCATGTCAAGCTTTTTCATCTACTTTATGTTCATTTATTTTAACTTTTAGTGGTCTTCTAGCCAATTCTTTATCCTTTTTATTACAAGAGCATGAAATTTTATAATGCCCTAGAGCTTTGTTAGTCAGCTGCTACAAGGTTCTTAACCTTAGTTAATTTATTCTTTCACTTTTGACTTTCAGATATGGAGCATGCTTTAATATTTTGGTTTTGAATATGAAAGCAACTTTTATTAAGTGGCTTTATTGCATTAATAGATCCTTATTTCATTTTTACAGTAGTGTTTAGGTATCCTGCTAGTGACAGAATGTATCATTTTACATCAAGATTTATAATATTTTGTAATATAATTTAAATTTTACTGTATTAAAATATTGCTAATGTAACAATCATAACATTGTGTTAGGTAATTTTCCTAAAGAATCATTGTAAACAAGCAGAAGAGTGCTCTTTTTTAATTGTAAAACCTGATTTTTTTTAAAATTAATTATTACATTAACAAATCCTCAGCAGTTTGCTTATGTACAGAAAAATAAAGGGGAAACCAGTAAAATTATCACTTGCTTTAATTTTACATGATTATTCCAAACACATCTTGTATACCTATCAAGTGATGTAATACTGGCCTCTCTTGCGATTTGGATAGTCCCACGGGAATTCATTAAATCCCCACAGCCATGTTATTATCCAAGAGTTTCATATTTTTATCTTTCAGAAGTAATTATTAGCATTCTCAGCCAGAGAGCAAAGCTTGGAAATCTAAATGCTAGTCTCCAACTTGAAAAGGCTAATGAAAAACAAAATATTACAAGGAGGAAAAAAAAAACCCTGTTCATTTCTATTTTTAATTCCCTTTATTCTAAAGTTTATATTCAAATTCTGTTGGTCTGACTCGCATTATACTTAGAGTGGGACCACTACATAAATACAAGTAGCAAACTCAGAGGAATTCTGCATTTGTTTGGGACCTATATCTGGACCTACTGTGAAATCCACTGAAATGAAGGCAAAGACTTCATTTTGTTGGAAACTTCTGTAGTCCCTGATGAAATGGCCACCTTAGAAAGATTTTGCTGTCAAATTCAACTTGCTTCAATCCAAGGAATGTAAGCTGCTTCTTTTCACTTAGGTGATGCATAAAACATGCTTTCTACATAATGTTTTTTACCCTTAGACATCACCAGACATTATACCATGTCCTTTAATTTGTAATCTCTCTTAAATCTCAGTTGGTATTCCTCTTCTTCCTCTACTTTTCTGGCATTAAAATCTTCTTATTTAGCTCACTTACATCATCATCCTGGCGTTCACAGCAGTGTGTGACTTTTGAAAATGCTTTAGGAAACAAATGCAGATGGTGCCTTGGCCCAGAAAAGGTTGTGTCCTCGTCAGAGATGAGCCCAAACACAAGTGAGGGTTGGCCAAAGGTCTCATGAGCCCTGTGCACCCTTTTTTATCCCATATCCACTTAGCTGGTTTACTCACAGGGATCAAATATCTGGACAGGAAAAAGTGAAAGCTGAACAGCAGAGAATGAAGGTGATATTAATGAAAGATTAGATATCAGCTTAACTGAGTTACCTGAGATTAAACATGATCAGATTCTTCATTCTCATTGAAGAAGCATATTTAGAAGAGAGAGGCTCAAAGGAGGAGAGGTTGAAGGTGTATGAAAGCTGGAGTTCAAATGGTGCTGTAATATATCCAGCTCTAAATGTTGTGGCCTAACCCCAAACATTATTATTAACACAATACTGACAGGCTGTTTTTATTTGCCTTCTGAGTCTTCAGAGTGTGCACAGTTCACATTGTCAAAACTTTTCTTTTATGCAGAGTTACAAAGCAACATCCTACTTCCATTCTTAAATGAAAGATATTATCTGGGTTCCTGAAGCCAAGGTATTCCCAGACCCCCAAAAGTTTCTTGATACAACCATGGCAGGTAGCGAGTTCTGTGTTGAATGGAGAAGATGCAAAAGTTAATACTGGAAAAAAAGACAAAAGTCGTGACCAGACAAATGACTAAACTTGAGCAGCTGGAGAATGGGTAGCAAAAAAAAAAGACAAGGAAGAAGGAGCTAAGCCAAGCTGAACCATCATCAAAGTAGAAATAAGAGGAGGCAATCCTACCCACTTCTGGTATGGTGATGAATGAATACAAAAAAAGAAGTCTGAACACTGTTGTAAAATAAGTGTTTAGATGAAGGCTAGAAGGCGACTGCCAAGGAGACCCCAATGTCAGAGTTCAGAGACAGCATCTTTGCAAAAGTGCTTGGTTGAATTGCATCCCTATCCTTCTGAATAAGGATGGCAGAAGTTATTACATAATAAAAAAGGAGGAGAATAACTGAAAAAAAAAAGTTCCCATGGGATTTTGGGAATACCCAAGGTACACGGTACTCCTGAGGTTAGCAGCTCCCACTGCACTTCCCTCATAAGCAGCCTTGTTTCATTCTGCCTCCTCCTCCGAGGGCAGATGGAGATTGCTGAGCCAGAGCAGTGAGCGAGAGCCTCTCCACGTGGCAGGCGAACGCAGTCCTGAGCGTGCCTGGGAGTGTGGGGCAGAGTGGCTCTGCTCCCCGCAGCCAGCTGTCCATCCCACACCTCCCCTTGAATCTGCGTGGGCAGAATCGGCAAGTGTGGAAACAACTGGTGAAGACCCAGCCTGGAGGGAGGCAGGAGAAGTGAGCTGTTGAAACAGGAGAAAATGAGGAAGGTTTTGAAGCAGAGGGAAATTCAATGTTTGGCTTTTTTAGTTTGCTTTTGGGACAGGATGCAGCAAGAGGTCAAAGCATCAATTCTGAGCGTCACTCTCTTAGCAAGCATACTAAACATACATCCCGCCCCAAACGTTTACGCAGGAGGAGCTATTAACATTGCAGAGGGCATCACCAGCACTCCACTTGCTTTCTGCTTTAAAGCAAGAGAGCCAATCCAAAGGTGGGACCACTAGAAAATTAATAGCAAAGGAAAAGGGTTCTCATGAAATGCACTGGCTAGACTTACAATAACCGTAGTTGTCTGCAGTATTACATTTTTATACTTTTTTACTTACATGAATCTCCATTAATCTGTAATTTTAATAAAAATGCATTTTCATTTCAGAACAGGTAAGAGTGCTTGCTATAATTCCCATTCTCAATGCGGTACAGTTATTATTCCACCTACATTATTTACTTGTGTATAAGTATCAAACTAACTCCAATACCCTGGAGTTTCGTTTCTGTTCTACAGGGAGCTAACATCTAACATGATTTTTATATATATGTATTTATATATATATATATATATATATATATGAACACTTCTTTGTCAGGTAGAAGCTTTTAGTCATTCTGACATGAGGCTTTCATACAGCAAAAATATTACTAATACTATTTTGCCTCTAAAGTGCATTTGTTATCAATATGCACTTAAACTAGTGATCAAGAGTTGGTGGGAGAGACACCTGCTCTGCATTTCTTATCTTTTTAATACCTTAGGGATACATCACTTAATAATTTAGTGCTAAACCATTTAGCATTTTAGCCCATCATCTCTTATATTACACATAGGATTTCAGTAATGTCTGATAAAATTATGTGTTAGCTGCCTTATGTGTGTGTAAAACTTAATAAGTCTTCTTCCCCCCCTCAAGTTTAATAACTGATTTCTTACATTTATGGATGTGAAATTTTATTGCTCATGGATATAGTTTGAACCTAAATCTTCATATCTTATAAATTGATTTTTAGTTTCCTTTTTGACCTTATGAATTTCAATCAGACATTGACCTCTTGTTGCTCATGAATCTGACTGATTTAATGCCATATAACAATAATACTGTAGAAAAGCATTATCATAAGAGCCCACAGGGTTTGCTGAAACCCATAACTAGATTTTGGAGGCCTCTAGCAATAATAACTCTTGACCCAAGACTATTCTCTAATGCCTTCATCCTTTACTGTTCTGGACTGGCCAATCCTTGTTTCAGTACATTCAAGGAAAGTGGTGGAAAGTCCCAGGAGGTTATAAGCTAAAACTGTATGGAGAAGATAATGCTGAATATACTCCAGAAACATGAAGCTTATAAAAGACCAATTCTGTCTGGGATTTGTCACATTTTGAAGTGAGAGGGAAATACTATTTAAAAGGAATCTTTTGTCACAAAAATTAGTATTTACTTAGTGTTTAAGAGTTAAAAAAAAAAAATTAATACTAATTGTCTTTACTGGAATGTATTGTTATTTTTCAGTCTATCATTATGGCTGCAGCCTAAATAGAGGACTTGAATGATTACTCTTTGTTTGCTTGGCTGTGCTAATTTAATTTAATTTAATTGCTTATAAGCTTTGGTTTACTGAATAACTGGGTGTTGATGTTCATTATTCCTTATTAAAAAAGAATCTTAAAGTGAAAACAAAAGTGTGAAGGACATGGGACTCTGGCATTTATTTATGAGTGCTGCACATGACTGACTTTGGGCATGAATGTTTACCGCACGACTATACTTACTGTGCACGTACATATATATGTATATGGGAGTTTTATTTATTAACTGATTGCTAGGAAATAAGCAGGGAGTCAGCACCAAAAAAATCCAGATAAAACTACTTCTGGTAAACAGGGCAGGGGGTTAAGAGACAACGTATGAGCTATGAGCTGCGAAATACTCCTTCCAGACTCCAGCCAAAATTATACAGGTGTTTCAGCATGACAGGGGGCAAACAGATCAAAAGGGCTATAATCTGTTAAAAACTCCTTCTGTTCTAAGGCGATGGTCAGTTTATCAGGGATTTATTTATGAGGAGCAAACTGACACAGTCACTGCCTTGGAGGGCTAAAGGATAATAGGTCTTAAGTATCCAGCATTATGTAAAACTTAGGTAAGAGAGAGAGACCACTTACATTAATCCTCTTTGCTTATGCTTTATTACACCCTTACTTTTAATAGTAAAGTTGCCTCAAGGAAAAGCAGATCTTGCCGTCTAAGATGAGAGTCTGCATTGCTCCGCGTTTTGATTGTAGACTTGGATCCAGAATGTATGTGACCTATGAAAGCCTAAAATTGTCTGATCACTTTCCGGTGATCTGTGACACAAATCTCAAACCCGAGTTCCTGTAGGACATGTGCTGACGTGGTCACACATAGATCCTTTTATGTTGTATTACATGCAAGCACATACACACAGAGGTGCTCTTGCATTACATTCAGCAATCATTATTTCATGTTGGAAGACAAATGAAATGGAAGATGGTCCTGTACTTCTCATTGAGGATATCATGTCCTTGATGCTTTGTACTTAAAAATTAATTAAAAGTGAAGACCTCTTCATGGCAGTCCAAAAACACACTGGCACAGAGCCACATCCATTCATCTTTCTCTAGAGAACTGTTCTTTGCATGCTGATGGCACTGGACATTATTGGCATATCTTGTCTTGTTCATGGAACAGCTATCCCACCGAGTTCCCAAGGCTTCCAGTGCAGACATGAAGGTTAAAACTTGCATTCCCACAGTGCAACTGAAGTTGCTTAGCACTTTCTCCAGACATCACTTTTCTTCTATGATGGAGAGTGTAAGATGAGTTTTGAAGAAAGGATGGCAAGTGTTGCTTAAGGACCAAAAGTTAGACTAGATGTAATCCAGTAGAGAAATCAGATTTCACATGCTCTTTTTTGTAACAGCACAATATCGCTTCCTTATGCAGTGGGTAATGAGCTTTTAAAGTGAGAAGTTTGTGTCTGGTATATGAATGTTCAAGGCTTTCCAATTTAAACATAGAATACAATAGGTGAGTAGTCCAAAATAGAAATATATGAGCAGAGCTGTACGGCATTACTGCTGTTTATGATGCTGAAGAGTCAAAACCATGCCAAGCCATTCTGTTCTCTTATAAACTATTTAAATTATTTATTGGCATGTAAAGTTAACAATTTTCTGTGTTTACTTCGGCTTGTGTTATATCTGATATGAATGAGGCTCTTTGGACCTTGCATTTTTACCTAATTTTCTCAATGTTGGCAATAATTTTGCTGTTTCAATAACTGATCTTATTCACCTGCTGCTAAAAACACTTGTCATGTTGAATTACATACCCTGCACAGATATTGTTGCAATTAGCAATTACAAAATATCACAACAGAAGTGTACAAAGGTTTAGAATCCAAATTTTTAACTGTATGTAATCATGTCCTAATTTGCTTAAGCACGTGCCAACAAATTCTGTTTGTTTCTACATGCTGTTTATTGATCTGTGTCTGCAGACGTAGTAATTGCACATGTAAATTTGGAGCAATGTGATATGAGTATAATCCAGAATTCCATGTATGTCCTCATCGCAGTGTTTCTGCTTGACTGGTTGACTGCCACCCAGCCAGTGAGAAACACTGGGCCCACAGGCTTGGTGGAACTAAACCCATCTGAATTCAGGTCTCAGTTAAATACTTTTTTTGAAGACGATGAGTTCATGAATAATTTCCTTTCCTCAACCAAGTATCCAAGGTAAGATTCAATCAGTTTTTTGGGTAAAAATTTAATTACTTCCTCTTACCACACCTCTGCTAGCATTTCCAGGTGTGACAGATGTCCCCCATGACCTGGCAAGAAAGCATCTGTGACACCGTGTAATTGTCCTCAGGTTGTAGCCAGAACAAATTAAATTTTATTTTAAACCAATGTAGGGATACATGGTTTCCAGGGAGGTGTCCTGGACCCACTGGAGTGTGCAGCTTCTCTATTGGTATTGCATGGTATAGCATGTGGGTCACACACCAGCAGTATCTGAGCATCCTGCTTCGCTAGTGGGAAACTGAGATTTTGTGCAGATGGGAGACTCTGGGAAGTGGGATCTGAGTGAGACACGTTGTAGGCTTGAGGAAATTGGTATGTTTGAATGGTGGTCCACATTGCAGGTTGGTTTTTTTTTTCTCCTAAGTTTACACAGTACACATAGAAATTACTCACAGTGACATATCATTTTTTAATTAAAAACAAAAAGAAAAGAAAAAAGTAAATTAAAGGAGAAAAAATATAGATGGGGAGAAAGACCAGAAACATTTATTCCTGCTGTTCCCGTCCACTGTTTTGATACAATACCAGTCAGTTACTGGGGATCAACAGATATTTCTTCTTTTTTTGGTTCTCCAGCAACTAGAATCTATTTTGATTTCTTGGTGTCCTTTCTAGTTATGCTGTATTACTCATAACTGCAGCGCAGTGGTAGCTGCCAATACAAATTTAGTCTTTTCTGTTTATTCTGTACTGTCCTGTCAAAGCAGATAAGTCTGCTTTGCATTAGAGCTCAAAAATTTAATTGTGGGAAAATGATGAGTCACTCCAGCTAAGGTAAACCAATGTCTGTGTCAGGGAACGTTCTTCTGATGTACAAAGCAACCAAACGACATTAAGACCATGAGCCAAAATCACTAACTCTCACACAGAGGTGTCATTTACATTTCCCTGCGACAATGAGGCTTTTTGAACCGGAGATAAGATTGATTTCGGGTCGAGCTGGAGAAAAAATTAAAAAAAAAAAAGTTAATAAAACAGGAAAAGGGAGTCTTCCAAGCTTTACTAGCAATTCAAGCCACCTACCTGTGAACATCTAATGAAATTCTCTGAAGAGACTGCTCAGGATACTTAAGAGTATTTTCCTTTCTTGTCCCTCTGAGGTATGGAGACTGGCAATGAAATAGTGGGAGTGACCATCTCTAGGAACCAACCAGAAATGCAACCAAGTTGAGAGTAGCAGAGTCAGTCCACAGTTTTGACAAGGTTTGTTGGAATTGCACTGCAACCACCTTTGAAGGCTTTTTATCTCTCCTTTCCAGGATGGAGGTGTGGCAACCTATGGCTGTTGTTACATATTTTCTGGCACTTTCTCCACTGCAGAGCTGTATCTCTGAAATTCAATTCATTTCAAGAGAGTTACACCAGTCTGAGTACTAGATATATAACATACCTTAAGAATCAGAGAATTGGGCCTTCTATACATGTGGTGGGGCTGCCCAAAGGAAGGACAGTTTGAAAAACCCATCCAAGCTGTCCTCTGGTGCTGCTTCAGACATATTTTTAATCTTTCCCTGGTTGAACGTTGCCATCATTTGTTCTTCCTTGACTACTGGAACTGTGGCTGTGAAGACCTAGTTTGTTTTGAGGACCTGTATCAATTATGCATATCTGAGCTTCATTCACCTTCCTCTGCATTCTAGTCTGTTGAAGCAGACCTTTTCAAGGACAAATGCAGCAAGTCCCATGAAGACTAAATTAAGTATCTGCAGGATTTTCTTGTGATATGATAAATTTTCAGCAGAACAAATAGCAGAAATTGAGTAGAAATGCATAAGGAAAACCCATGAAGGAATAATAGAAATTAATTCAGAACCTTTTATTTCAGCATAATTTGGGCCAGACATAATAGAGTCCACAGTTTACAAGTGCAAAGCAATAAGTGAGAACTATATAACTAGTAAAACAGCTCTCAATTAATTTAAATTTTCTGCTACATCTTTATGGTGAAACTCAGCTGCGTGTTAATGGTCCTCAGAAGAATCTAGACAACACTGATGCTCTACTTATACTTCTTATTAAGGGTAAAATTCACCCTATTGAGAAGGACAAGCTTAAGATCTATGCACTCACTTAGTACCACTTATCCCAATTTTCACTTAACAAGGACGTAAGTAGCGTATACATCTGGATTGTCCTTCTGCACTAAAGTGAATTTTCTCCCTAGTAAATTAGATTGGTCTGATGTGTGCTTAAAAGGAAGAAAATCTTTGCTTTCATTAGGAGTTGTTCTGGGAAATTGCTGCTTGACCTATAACTTAAAAAATTTCTGTTCTTCCAAACTGCTTTGACACTCACATGTGGTGTATTTACATGATTTACCACTTGATCAAACAGTAAAGTTGAAGTGACAGAGCTGACCAGTCATGAAGGGGAATAAAGTTTTTGAGGGAGCTGCTTGTTCCTTTGCTATTCAGATCCTTCCCGTGGATGGATTTTTAATATATATTTCTTTTGATGTTTGAGTAAAATTGGTATAGAGTGGGTTGAGCAGCATCATAAGACCATAAGTATATCCCTCAACAGAAAACACAGGATGGTGGCATGCATTATATATTTAACTTACATATAACTGAGATAAACATAAACAGGATAATTTTGCAAGCCAAGAAGTCCGGACAAAGTTTAATTACAGGGAAAGTCTTGTGCGTGTGCAGAGCTACACATACTTTTCTGTGCTCAGTTTGTTAGTGATGATAGGTCAGACCCACCTGCGTGTGCATCTGTCTTGTTGCATGCACAAGTCCTGTGATTGTACAAACACACACTCGCCCACTCCCAGATGCAACTACACAGAGCCCTCTAGCTTTTGACTTTAAAATAGGCAGCTAGTTGTACACGCACATTAAGGCATGCAGAATACCTTCCCGTGGCCTCAAACGCATGTTTTTATTTGCAGGAACACAGGCTCTGCAAGATATTCCAGCCACAGTTAATGAAGTCCTTAATGAACTGATGGGCCTGTTTCTTATCTTACTTATGCCAGATTTAAACCTATGTAACTCCATTAACTTGTTGAGTTGATCCTAATTTTACATAAGTGTAAAAAAGATGAGAACCAGACGTTTTATGTTCTCATTATCTAAGAGAATACGAAGTATGAAGTTCTTAAAAACCTTTTTTCTGTTTTCTATCACTTACAAAGAGACTGAAGTACTCCCCCACCTTTGACCCTCCCCACTTTCCCTACGTACCAATTTCTGCAGCTACTTATGCTGTTTTCCAATAGTTAGGCTCATCATGCAAGTTTTGATCTCATTGTGGTTTTGTAACTCCTGAAAAGAGTTTCGTAAACTTTATTCCTAGTGAGCACATTCCTTCTCACATGAATCAAAACTGCATTCCTCCTCCCTTCCCACAGAGCCCTCTTCTAACAGTTCATCCTTCTCCATCACATTCCTAGCTTTTCTCTGGTGTAAAAAATTACCAGCACAGAAAGTAGTCATACAGCATGACTGTAAATTGTGGAATTGAAGGCA
The DNA here is from genome assembly GCF_036417535.1 of Chlamydotis macqueenii. NCBI lineage: Eukaryota > Metazoa > Chordata > Aves > Otidiformes > Otididae > Chlamydotis > Chlamydotis macqueenii. Next base: position 8,942,728 of record NC_141571.1, on the reverse strand, counting down.
AGATCTTTTTCCTACTTACAGTTTAACTTTGGTAGTGTTTAATCTAGGCCTGTTGTTTTCAGCTGATAATGTTGAACTTTGTCTCCAGTAGATTACCTTCCATGTGAACTCTGATTCAGTTTTACCCCAAGGAGACATACTCTATATACACAATTATTTCAGATGTTTTGTAACTCACTGTGTTTTGATATCCCCCTGATATGACTTACAGTATAGTAATGTACAGCACACTTCTCTCTCCATAGCCAAGTTCAAATGCCAGCGTGAACCTGATCTTCAAGAAATTCAAGGCAATGGTTCTTGTGAGAAGCTCGCCTATCAGGTGATGCCAGCTCACTCTAACCGTATACAAGACTAAATGACAGAAGTGGTCAGCAATACAACAGGAGCCCTAGCAAGACATCTGAAACATTGAATCTGAGCTAACCTACACTGTGTTAGTACTGGAGTAACGTCTCTGACTTTGATGGAGTCACTCATAATTTACAGCTATGTAAGATCAAATACATAGCCCAGAGTACAGAAATGTTAACATGGATAGTCTCAGTCAGAGAAGGGATGCTTATTCTAATGGTACCTCCTGTCAGTCAAGTCATAGACTAGACGTCACTTATGAGGACAATGGGTCACCCTTTTTCCTCCATTCTGAATATGATTAAAAATATAAAAATGAGCATCAGAATGGGAAAATGAACTATTAGGAAAATAAATAAGAGGACTGAAAAGAGAAATCAGAAAGGAGAATGAAAGGCAAGTGCCCTAAACAGCCCCAAACCAATTACCTCGGGCTGAACAGAGGGTGAGGTGGTTGTCTGAGCGGCTTGAAATGAACTGCATTACTCAGCTGTGTTACAGTAGTCATTTCCTATTTCATTCTCCCAAGGCTTATGCAAGACTCCTCCAGAAAGTGCCAAGTTTCTGCCAAGGGAGGCAGTGAGAGCTCCAGGATCCTTCCGCAGCCAAAGCCAATGTGCGATCGGGGCAATCCCCCTCCAGGAGTCACATCTGGTGAAATCAGACCAAGTAAGTGAGAACAGAGCAATGGCTATCTAGTAATGTCATGTCAGATATGACTAAATAAACAGAGGGTTCAGATCACGTCTTTCACTGACTGAGCTGAAAGAAAAATGAATAAAATTCAGGAGGTGAAATGCTGAATAGGTGATTATTTCCCCTTTGTCTAGTCCTGAAAATTGCCTGATCCTTTAAATTTCTTATAGCAGTGACCAAAGGTTAAAATTAAGGCTAATATCCCTTTTGCGCTAGCTCATGCATAAAAACAAATTACTTCTTTTATTTTTCTGGAAAAGAAAAGAGGTGTACTATTCATAAGGCACAAGGCTTTTCTGTACCTAATTGTAGGCCTAGCCTTAGACAGGCTGAAAGTTCACATCAGTTTAAAGATACATGAATTCTGCTCTCTATCGTAACCTTACAATGCTAAAAAAAAAACCCTGCATCTTCAAGTGACTACTAACATGATGGGCTTCAATCAGAATTCCAAAGTGAGATGCCTCTGGTTCAGAACCAACTATTCAGAGGTGCTCTTGGAGCCCTGCAATGGCTTCTGAAACCAGTGGGCACTTACTGTAAGCACCACTGAAATACAGTCCTGGGTGTCTCATAATGGAATTTTTAAAATTCAAGATACTTGAAAGTTACAGGATGCTTCAGGAGAAGTAAGCTGGAGATGACAGTGCTTTTTAAAGCACAGCAATACCTAAGTATGACAAATACTATAGAAGTGCTAATGCTGTTTGGCAATTTCCTAGAGGGTCTGTGGAGTGGAAATTCAGTTCATTAACTGATGCTGATACCTCCAGAAGTCATTTCAAATTGTTTTTCTGAAATAAGACTTGAACTCAGATGGCAGAGGTGAACCTGCTTCGATAGCCTCCAATAAGAGATGTTATAGGTTCAGAAACAATATTTATGTTCTCAAATCTCAATCTCTCTCTCTTTTTTAAGCTTATTAAAATTAAAAGCGTGACCTGCCACATCACATTACATCAAAACATGATGTAACTTCTTAATTTAAGAAAAAAGTTTTAATTTATGATGTTGTATTATGCCACAAAAAGCTTTTGTTTTCCCCAGAGAAACTATAAATTTTCTACAGTGACTGTTTATCCAGTATCTTTGGCAGACTGAAACAGTGAGCATTGGCAAAAAGCAGATATTTAACAGCTACTGACGAACAGCTTATGAATCACCAGGCTTGAATCCTGGCACACATCTCCCTGTAGGTACCTTACTGAAATCACCCATCTTCCCTTCACCTCCTTCAACCACAGTAAAATTGAGTAACTGACTGATCCTGAACCACTAAACCTGATCTACTTTATCCTTTCAAGCCTTTATATTTTTTGGAGGAAAGCACTCTTGCTGTAAAAGTGCCACTGCAGTAGCATTCCAGGAGCAATGTCCAATATGGATTTCCCACTGATTCTAAACAGCCCAGGAAAATAACTTTTCATTACAACAATGTTTGATATTTATATATTTTTCATTTACAGTTATAAAACAGCTTTGCAAAATAGCTTTACCTATGCAGTTATATAGGCGGGAGAACTGAGGCATGAGCAACAGAAGATGTCATCAGCAGAGCCAAGAATAAGCTGATCCAGGGTTCTGCTCTGCTCTCCAGGTATCTTCCAGATGATGAATTCATAATGTTTGGCTTCTTGTTTTACATGCTTCTGCAAGGCAAGCTGGACTACCCTTGGACATGAAAGACTGTATGTTTGTTGGCCTGAGTCTGTCACAGTTTGCTTACTTCTCTGGTGCTTTTTTTTTGGGTCTGCTCTGGCTGAAGCAAAGGAAGTTCTGTGGAACTTGAGAACAAGGACTGCTCGTCCGAACAAGGGTTTTCAAGCCCTTGGTTTCTAAACAATTGCTTTATAGGGTGGACTGTGTCCCATAAATCTGTAGCGTAGAAGTATGGTCATATTGGCTTACCTGTCTTACTAAGACTGGACTTATTTCTCACACAACTGATAAAAGTCATAATGCTGTCAGTCCCTGGTATACTAGCTGTACTCAACTTTTACTGCTTCCTAGTTCCATGATCCACAGTGCACATATGCGGTATAAAGCCTTCTTAAAATCATAGCCCCTTAACTAAAAGCTTTTTCTGGGAGACAGTGTGGTTTGAATTATATTGAGGACCCCAAATAGCAATTGCTCTTGGGCCACTGCCTTTGAAATAGATCTATTTTAGGTGGATATTCCTCTTTTGAAGGGGTTCTTCTAGCCCTGTTTATGAGCCTTACTGCTTGTACCAAATAACCTAATGAGGGAGTGAAAGCTCCCCAAGTACTTCTGACGTAAATGCACGACAACGATCTTCATCACTGCAATGTGTTGGGTGAAAAGGGGACAGAATTTTTTCACTATTGTGTAGCTGTCGCTTTGGGTGCCCTAGTGAGAACCAAACCACAAAGTTATGACCCATTTTTCATTAAAATCCTAGAAGAGGGTCTATTCTTTCTCAGTGTTGACTAGGGGAAAGTTCTAACTTCAAAACCTGTCCATGAGTCAGGAAACTGTTCCTGACATCAGTTCTAGTATTGAACACCTTTTCCATTAGTGTCTTTTCTCCCAGTGACAGATAAATGAATTAAACTGGATTAGTTTTACTTGAGATCATATCTCCAGTATGGTTCCATAAGTGGTGTGCAAACAACGGCACCAGCAAAACTGTCAGAGCACTGAATATGAAATGAGCTGGGACACTACTTAAAATATGTTTGCACCTAAAATGTGCTTGTCACACTACAGCATAAGAGAGGACACTCGGCCAGTGAGAGGAAAGGTAAGAGTTCTCAGGTGAAAATTCTGGACCAAGGTGAGCTACAAAACTCCAAATTCTCTTGCAATATGGAAGGAATTATCTTGAATGAATCTCCTCTTGACTTGACATAGGAAGTTTCAAGTTTTATGGCACCTTATATTGTTGTTTAGATTTGTTTCAGGCAAGAAACATACTTTTTAAGGTCAGGAATACAGATTTGTTAGATGCTAAGACACCTGAAAAGCAAGAATACAGATTGTAGGATGAATATTTTACGGAGTAATTATTTAAATATATTCAAGTATGAACATCTTTCGATCCTAAATTTAGTATTCCTTTAAAATGTTATCTTACAATAAAATCTAACCAACTCTCACATTTTTCATAACATTCCAGTTTTCTGTTTGAACTAGTTGTTTTGAAAAGTTGTGTCTTGCTTGCTTATTTAAAGTGCCCCACTGATATTTTTGCCCCAGACTTTAATTTTTGGCATAACACCTGCACATATGTTGATGATTACATATGTCTGAAGTTCTCAAAACATGACAGCATGCTATGGCTGGTGTGTGAACCACTCAGATGTGACGTGCAGAGGCAGCTCCCTGTTCTCTACGTAGACCCCTTGCCTAAGCTGTGGGTTAAGTGCCTTCCTGGGGCACATAGCAGAATCCCACGACTGCAAGATCCTTCTGCAGCTCCACTCAGGAGAAGTCTGCACATTGAGTCTTCAGGGACCAGGAGGAACATGGTGCCTGGAGAGGTCTGACTTGAAAGAGATGACAACGAGTCAAGTACTTTGGTAAGTAGTTAAGATGTAAGTTGTTGAGAGGTCTGGAGATGCTGTCGGAAGGAGCAAGTTTGTATTAATATGTGAAAAAGGTGAGAAAAGAAGGGATGGACACGTGCCTTCATCTCCACATAGGAAATTAATTAAAAAATAACAAGCAATAGCAATCACTGTTGCAAACTCCTGAGCAAACTGAATGTGGGGAACCTCATTGCTGTAACAGAGATAAGAAATCCACAGGGTTCCCTGAATTACTGGATTGTAAATCACATTTTCAGTTAGGTTCTCCAAGTCCGCGCAGCAAGGTGAACTCAAATTTTAGAATTTAACTATTCCATTTTGTTTAGAATCTCAGAGTTTTATGTCTGATTATATCTCTCATACCACTGAGGTTTATATCTCATGATACGGACAAAACGGGCACCTGCAGAAACATGAGCCTGCCTGCACCTGGCTGAAAACAAAATGGCTCAAATTTAACCACACCTGCCCTATTTAAAATCAGTGGTAAATGGTTATTATATTAAAATAGAGAGAGCCTCTATTATGTTACATAAAGACATCGTAGAATAACACAAAGATCTTTTGTCATTCATAGCATCACCAAGCCTAATCAACAGCTTCAATTTTGGACTGAAGCAGGGGCACCTTATTACAGAGTATTGGCCATAATATAATTGTTTATAACCTTCTCTGGTCACCTGTCTTCCTGCATGGTCTTTGGTGTGTCCTGATTGAACCTTAGCTTCCTTGACTGAATCCAAGATTCTTACTCTGGATCTTCTGCTCTGCTAACGCAGAGGGATTAAGTAAAAGGAAGGCAAGAACTGAGCTTCCTCTACATGCATCATACACACTTTTTACTTCATATTGTGGCCAGTTGGACACAAGCAGATGCAGTACAAAGCTTTAGTCTGTCACATGACTGTTGTCTTGGAAGAACTTTATAAAATACTTTCAAAGCCTTTCCATGTTTAAAATACAATACCATGAACTCACAGGAATAGAGAGGGGCAAAGAACAGGAGAGTCTAAAGAATTGGTCTGTTGGAACGGGTGCAAAGACACTATTCCTGCATTTCAACCCATTCCAGACACAAGACACAGACGCTTGTAACTCATTAGGACAGTGCTGAACACAAATGACCACACATGCAGCTAGGGCTGACTTAAGTGTATCCACACAGAGCTACTACTGCAGTACCGTCATCATAGAATTGAAAATACATGTGTGTAGAGCCCACCACTTTTACCTCTCACCCTCCTGGCTGGAGGGTGTTTGTTCTGGGAGGTTGTGGTGCTGCCCACAGACGGAAAAGCTAGAAACCTGACCTGCAAAGTTTACTGTCTTCTGCTTTGTTTCTGGAGGCTTCAAAACTAGATGAATGGACATGACAAGGAGAAGAGAGCTATGAACCCTTAGAAACAACATTTGTGTGGAACTCATTACACACTATTTTTCTAAGTAACATATGAGACTTATAAGGTGTTAAAGGGAATTTAATCTCCTTAGGTGCTGCCACTGCATCACTTTCAAACAGGATGTGCAAAGATGACAGGGATGGTGCAAAAGAGCTCCAAAACTCTCATACCCTCAGCATTACCTCAAATCTTTCTTGTCAGTAAGCCTACGTAATCTGTGAAAATCTAGCAGGCATTGTATCCTTCACAGCAGGCATTATGTATGTATTCTTATATTTGTCATTGTTAAACAATGTTGGAGCCAGAGAATGATGACATCTCTGTATTTGGCCCTAGTTCTAGCTTTGGTATCCCCAGTTTTGGAAGCAGTAGGCAGGAGTCACAGAAGCAGTTCTAGTCTCAGCCATGCAGGGTGTTAACCAAAGGTCTCTGTTTGGACCCTTGACTTATTTTTCCCATTTGTTTCCCTGTTACCATACCCACCACTAACACAAACTGAATCTTCCCTAACAAAAAAGCCCGTTCTCATCAAGATTAAAAGCAGAATACTTTAAGTAATTTAGACTACAAATGTGCAATGAGATATCAGCCTGGGTGATGTTACGAGAAGGAAGAGTGTACAGTATGCTTTATGTGCTTTTAGCTGTTCTACCCTACACTGCAACATGTGCACCCACTCTTGTAACCTTTACTGCTGTGCAAAGATGATCTGTCATTTCTACAAAATATATATATATATTTTTTATACTGAAGCAGCTTTGAATCCTTACTGCCCTCTAGAGAAATTCCGCTAGAAAAGCTCAAATGGACAGAGTCAGCAAAAAATAATTGCAGTCCTAATCTTAACTACACCAGCTGCGTGCAGTGTTGGTGACAAGATCTGTAGAAACAGAAATGCACTTAAAGGACCCTTTTTCTTGAGCCTCTCACTATCATTTGGCATTGTGGCCAGACTCAAACACACTTATCCCATTCACCGCATAGGAAAGCTCAGCAAAAAAACTGAGTTTTCATTATCTATGGGTTTAAGCAAAAAAAGAAATGAAAAGATTTTTTGTAATGAAATTACAAGCTCAGAAGCTGCCTTACATTCACTTCACCAGCATGTGATGCTTAAATTATTTAAACTACATATCTGTAACTATATGCTTTTATTTTGTCATTCTCCCTTTTATCTTGTGTTAAATACCCAAGCCTGACGGTCGTGGATGCGCCCAGCTGTGGCTGAGTGCAAAGGCCTGGGCTGGTGCTGCAAGGCTGCACAGAACTCGAGCTAGGCCTCTGCAAGAGGCTGAACTCCTGTGAGGGAACACGAGCTCACAAGATGTGCTTGTATAATTCTGTAAAATCAAAGTATCAAAGACATGGGTAAAAATATGTGTTTTATAATGCCACGGGAGTATTGCTTCATGCGGTTGGGCCAACACAGAGAAACAGCAATTGCAATGTTAGCAATGAATGATAGCACAGTGCAGCTAAGAATACATTCAGCAAACTGAGATCCTATTTTTATAATAACAAAAAAGAGAAAATATGTAAAACGTGTGTCTCTGTGCGTGTATTTTTTTTCCAAAACAGCTGAATCCCACTATCCTGCAGAATCCTATTCATTTAACAGGCTGTCAGTGCGAGTTCCTTTACATAGCTCTGCCTTTTCATGCCTAATGGGCTTTGCCCTGAACCAGACAAAGCCTATTAAACATGGCAGAGACACAGATGATCTGAGCGGCTACTGGGAGCAGTGGTGACTGCCCTCTAATGGCATCTGAGCCATCAGCACACACCTGAGCTCCCCAGGGACCCTGGCGAGGATGCCAGCAGATGGGTTGTCCCAGAGTGCCCTGTATTCCCTGCACAAGAAATTTTCATACCCTGAACAAAAATGAAAATTTGGTCTTTGGTACATTCAGTTTTTCAGGCTGTGACGGCAGGAGAGATGTGGGAAGCGCAATCCAAAAGCACCGTCAGCGCAGAGGGGAAGATGTGCAGTCGATGAAGCCACCGAACTGAAGGACTGGCTTGCTTGGGAACAAAAATGTGTTCGGCATGTGAGTACCAAGCACTGCGCCTCGCAGCTGTCTGTCAACTGAAAACGAGAAATACTGAATAGCATCAGCATTTCATTTCCTTTGATTCTAGGGGGGAAATTCAAAAGGCTTATGGTTTCAGATTGAGTTAAAACTCCTAACTCCAAATGTGTGCTGAGTCAGAATTTTATAGCTGGGTATATATCTGATTCAAGCGTGCACAAATATCATAGCATATTGTGCATTTAATCTGCAAGTCTACTGAATAATTGTAAAAGCAGCTGTATATATAGAAGAAGAAAACATTATAAGCTTGAGAGCGCAAAGTTAGAATTGTCACACAGAGACAAAAAACAGTAATTATTATTGTTGCCATTTTGTTACAATAGCACTAAGAGATTCAGCGCACCCCTCTCTACAGCCAGATTTTCATATATTCTAAATAAATAAGAGCTGAAAAGGAAATTAAGGTTTCAGTAACGAATTATTCTCTAAGCAGCTCAGTAATGCTTCAAACTGAACCCAGATCTTTTTAATCTGACTTTTCCCTCATTCCCTGAACCTTTTATGTCCTTTCATATTCTCTGTTACTTATAACATCTTGCTCATCACATTGTTTAAAATGTCCACTTGAATCAGGGAGTAAAGAAACAGCAGAAATTTTATTAAATTCTGGAAAAAAAATATTCAAGCTTTTATGAAACTTGAAGTAGGTTCTGCTCAGTTTGAGACAAAGTTGCAGTCAGCGTTTTACTTTATCTGATCCACATCTTAGTCCATAAATTTATTTGTTGTCATATCTATTGATTCTTTTTCCTCTTCTCCATTTGAGTAATCTGGAGGTCTGCAAAGGATGAATTGAGACTTTGAGCTAACAGAAAATTTTAGTTATTTAGACATTTTTATTTACTTTTCCAGTATATTTACTCTGAAGTGAAGATTTGCTCCCTGAACGGTGACCATTGTTCTGATTTTGTTATCACTGCTTAAAAATGGTTTATGAAGATTCCATACATGTTTTCCTTGGTGCACTGATGATCTGTGGGTAAGTATTGATACAGAGATCAAATAAATGCTAGTTCAGAAAGCAAAATTACCATTCCAAAAGAGTGTCCTGCTTATATTTATTTAGTAAGCTCAGATTTAAGAAGACATTCTCCAGGAGAACACTCACCTGCACATGCACAAGTTTTAGTGGTGCCTATGGGAACGAACCAGCAATATTATGTTCCACTTAAGAAGGAAGTCTATGTCTGGGGGAGGAGGAGGACACAGTACCTCTGTGTCTTCATCACTAGAAATGGCAGAAATGCACTCCCAAGCATTGATTTTTTTCAAATTATTCACAATTATTCACCCGCATGTTGGCCAGCACAAGGATGGAAAGAGGAATTGCAACAGTTGATGGGTTGCTTGTTGAAATAAATGTGATGAGGGAGTACTGCCTGCCTCCCACCGATCTGACCAGCGCGTGCTCACAGACAGAGTGTTATTTGCAAGTAACTTAGCACTGTGGTCTCCTGGATCCATTAGCACACCTCTTAGCCTGCTGAGAGGGGAATAACAGCACCAGATTTCTGCTTGACCTGGCAACACAATCAGAAACAAATATTTTCCTTTTCTGAACCTGAGAAAGTGGCTGTTTGACAGTGTCTCCTTTCTTCCCGCAAAGTCCAAAGAGCGCAGCAAGCTTCACAAAGGAGAGGTGAAATGAGTGAATGGACAGCAGTTGCCTCTCACTGCAGTGTAACCAGAACAGGTACAGAGAATGCAAAGGTCTGATACTTTCTGTGCTGGAAGAAATACTGCAGATATTCTGATTTCTAGTTAATTTTTCTCTCTCTCTGTTTGCTCTGTGGAAGGAGAACCTACAACAGATTAATTTTAACAAGCAACCAACATCGTGGAGGCATTTGAACTTGCATCTCTGTTGCCGGTGAGCATCTTACCTACCATTGGTTCTGAAGCTTAGTTTGCCTTCGACCAGAAAATTTCCTTGAAGCTCAAAAAAACTTCCTGACAAACATTTATTCAAAACTCGTAAGTTTTCACACAATAAATTGGTTAAAATAATCGGCAATTTCTAGTGAAAACTTGTTCAGGAAAAAAAAAAATACCTAGATAGCTCTATTAATTGACCCAATCCTGTACTGTTAGTGACAACTAAGCATATGTTAGCTAAGGCCTGCTCAGCTCATTAAAAGGACAAACTATCAACAGAAGAGCTTTGGTTTGTGACCATTATCTGTCTGAGCAATCAATCCTCTACTACACCATCCCATCAACAGTCAACTGTTTTGCCTGTATGTTTATTTTTAAATATTTTCTCACCTATTATTCAATTTTCATCTTCTCTGAAAAGCTTTCTAGCCCAGTTAGTAGGGAAAACAGCAATCTGGTAACTTGTTGGCAAATCAGGTAACTTTTCTGTGGCAATTCTCAATGATCTTCAAACAGCAGAGTACTCTTCCGTTGGTTTCCCAGCATAACTGAATTTCTGAGGAATCTCATCCCTGGCTCATTTCAAACAAATGGTTACATTTATGTCAGATATGAAGTAAATTGGATACTTTGGGGTGGAGTCCAACACTGGCAAATTTTCTTCATTACAGTTGTCAGTTGCATTATTCAAAACAGCTTAATACTGTATGACTTCTTGTACAAAAAATGTAACGTACTGATAATATCCACGCCCTTTCTTCTGTATCTTTGTCCTTCCTCATTATTACAGTTCTGTCCTCTAGCTTTTTCCTCTGCTGAGCTTTCAGAGACCTCCCTAATCAACATTAGATACAGTGGAAAAATGGGTGGCACCAGTGTGGGTAAAGGGCTGGGCTGCAATTTGAGGGGCTCTGCAATCATCTTCACCAGTGATGGCACAACCCAAACAGCAAATACAGTTCACTCACTCCGGGGAAAAATTACTTAATTTCAGATCTAAATATATTTATATTTACATGCATATGCTTGTACACATCAAATATTAATTTATTTTATTCTAATTTTGTCTCATTTGTTTCTGTCCCTGTGCCTCATGATTCTGGGTTGGGGTGGCTTTGCACAAGCATCATCTTTGAGCTGGCGCAGAGCAACATCATCCCGGGGAAGAAATTGTGTCTCCAAAAGACCCAGTTCTCACTCCGTTCCTCCCTCTCACAGGACAACTGGACTGGGCTGATGTGACTCTGTCACTCTACGTGCCAGCCAGTCAGCACTGTAAAGTACTTGGAGAGATGCTTCCAGGTGCAGAGGAGTCAGCTTCCGATGTGGATGGTACCCCACGCCCCTGAGCATGCCAGGCTGGACAGTCATGCCAAGAGGTGTTCAAGCCTGTGCTGGCACACACAAAGGAGTGTCTTGCAAGAACCTCAGCAGATGAGAGAAAACCTGGGAGCACACCTTGATCCAGGCAAGGATCCAAGACCATGATCCCATGGAGGTCCTGTCCAAGCCCAGACATTAGATGTGATACAACCCCTGTAATTTGTCAGTCTTGCAACAAATCTCCCCATTCCTTTTGATCTATATATGAGGTCCTTTATGTCCTTAACAGGGGGAAATATCACCTTGCCTCCCTCAATGCTATACTGGAGGCCACTGGGTTAATTCCATGCTATATGCATGGATAAAAGGAGGGTAAGAAGAAAGAGTAGGTCACGCAGGGGCAAAGGTTGAGAAGCTCTGCTTTAAACACTTTATGGGAAATTGTAAAACTTCTAAACAATTTAATAGATTAACTTCCCCTTTCAGTGGCATCAGTAAAACTGAATTATCATCCTCACTTTTAACTGATGCCTAGGCCCAATACTCATCCATCAGGGATCATTTAGTGATAAAGCAATCAATCCTGCCATGGTGCAGAAGGGACAAACTATGTGAGATACCATCACCAAATATCCTTTCCACCCCAAAGCATTCTGTGAGTCTTTGTCAATGAAAGTGCATTTGTCTAGTCTTATCTGCTGCAGTATATGTGGAATACAAAGGAAGAAAGTAAAATATGCATTTGATGTACATGTGCAGATGCCAGACATATTACCAACCCGAGGAGGAGTGCCTTTTTTCCAGGAACTGAACACAGCATCTGGTAACCAACCACTGCACCACTACCTCAGGTACCAAATTAACAGAAATGAAAGCAAACATGAAGCTGTCTTAAAATAATGCTGTGACATGTGATGGACTTGAGAGAACAATGAGAGAGAATGTTGGAAAAAACGTCTTTTGACCTTATCCTTCTTTTAGGAAATCTTCTGTGACTTCTGTGACCACTAAAACAGTGGTCATCTTTTCATCATCAGAGCATGCAAAACATACTTCCCTTTTTTGACTCCTCACCAGTAACAGTTTTGGTTTTGATGTCTGCCTTTCTAATATATTAAAGATTTATATATGTAGCAAGAAGATTACAGATCAAAAAGAATTGGAAAAATTTACAAAGCTTTCTATAATTATTTTAATCAGCAATTAGATTTTATTAAGGTATGCATAATGTATACAACTATCACTTGAAGAAATAACTTTAAAATATTTTTTAACTCAAAATATCCCCACTTTAGTTAAGAAATTGGCCATTTCCACTACAAAACAGGTAGATTTTTGTAACAGGAAATCATGTTTGAATGACACATACAAGAATGTGTTTGCTAAAACAGAGAGAAATATTTGATTTTCCTGCTGTGTGTCTATATTATTTGACCATAAGGTGAAAAAAATAGGTAAGAGTATTTCTCAGCCAGATATGAGCTCCTTGGACATTTTGTGAATGATAATGTGGCTACTGGAGCAAAAGGAAACCTTTCCCTACTGCTGCCTAGGAGTTGGGATTTTCACCAACAAACAGGTTCAAGCTCAATTAAGAGGTTCAGTGCAGCAGAGTTCTTCAAAGGCTTTGTAGTTGTTCAGCTCCAATTAAAAGTCAATTGAATTGGACACTTAATTCCCATTTGGGTCTATGAAAATCTCTCTTCTATAATGTATTGTGTTACAATTCTAGGCTGAAAAAACAGGCGCACAGAAATATATGAAGAACACAATGCGTGTACTTATTTTGAGGAGTAAAGAAAATAACAGCTATTATATCAAATGCTTCATATTTACAATATTTAACAAAGATTAACTTTTTAGAAGCATACAAATAACCAGATAATAACAAATTAAGATCTTAGTAGCTATATTTATGTAGGTGTTCTATCCCCCAAGAGGTTGTATGATTTTTACGTCCAGAAAATATGGTTAATATTGTTTGCCAAAGCAAGCTAGAAGCAGCGCATGCAGGATAGCCAGTGCGATACAGACCTGCTGGTGACACATAGCTGAATATCTCTTTAAGGGAATTAACAGGGGCAGCGACTGTAGTGGGGCTCAGAAGTGATGACAATAGAAAATTATTCAGGGAAGACAGTCTGACTCTGCAAAAAGTTACTGACATATGTAGGACAGTAGAAACAGCCCAAGAGCAAACACAAATCCTATCTGAAGATCATGTGGTGAAATGTATCAGAAGGAATTACAGGAGATGAAAATGCAAAGGTAAAATGCAAGGTAGAACTGTATGCTGCGTGCTGCAGAGAAAACCGACATATCGCATAAATCTGGTCTGAAAGAAGCCAACGGTGTCAGAATTACAGGAGACAATAGAAGGATCAAAACCTGATATTCAGTCTCAAATACTTTTGAATTTATACGTGAGTCAGATTCCAGCGACCAATCCAAAACCTGTCCCAGAGGATTGTGAGAGAGATTCGCAAGTGGAGGGACTTTATTTCTTGCTTCTGATTTTGATGTGACTGAAAGCTCCCTGCAAGCTTCTGTCATTTGGAGCTAAAATACTGTAAGAAGTGTTCTCGAACTTTTGATTTCTCTGGTTAGTGTTGAGCAGACCAAGCTGCCAGTTTGTGCACCTAAAACAGATTACAGAAATCCTAATACAAACGTCAGGCTTGTAAACCAGTTTAAGTATCTGGTGACCAGTGGACTTTTCTCACCATTTTTCTCTGCTGCTGAGTGGATTTGGTGTTAACTACTGTGTCCAAAGGTAGCTGCTAACAAGAAGCAACCCGCTGGGAGAGCTGTAGCTCCCCCATCCTGCTTGTGGTCATGCAAAGTTTCTGAAGGTTCCTTCTTCAACAGTTTTGAGTGGTTTTGTTGAATCTGCAGATAAACTGGCTTTAAAGAGACTGTCCAGGCTGTGAGAACAGAACAGTAATTATAAGGAAAATTAATTGCATCCTTGAGGTGTGACCCTGTTGAGCACCATTTGGTCAGCAGCAGTTTCAGATGCTAACAGCATGAACACAAAGTCAGCCTCACCAGCTGAAGAATTATTCCTGCAAGCTTGAAGTCTGGTTTTACCCACGCAGCGTAAAGCAATAAAAAGCTCCTGCTATCAGTATGCAGATCGCTCATTTTGTAGAGGACACTAACCAACACTTCTCTGTAGAGCAAACACAAGAAGCATTTCTTAATTCTGCTAAGCAGTTGCTGGCTGATATGGATTTCTGCCAAGAATTTGTAAACAATGTAAAGCAAGCTGAAGAAACAGAACCATGCTCAGTGACATAAAATATGGCATAATATGCACACATTCTCCGCACGGACAAACACAAAGGCACAGAACTATAAGCAAATAAGTGAAAACCTCACAACTAACACAAATGTGGCAAAGAAAAGCATGCTGAGATGAGGAAAATTATTTCTCCAGAAAATCAGGCGAGAACTGAAAGGTTCACCATTCCCCTCAGTCATAGGCATTCGTTACCTGGGTGCTGCCTGGATGCTCACCCAAGGCAAAGCAAACGTAGTTTTGGGGCTTCTGGAGCTGAGGGCCTACCCCCCATATTGTGCAGGGGATTGCACTTTACCCAAAAAGAGCACGGCAGGAGGAATGCGAAGAGAAGACACGGAGCCCACAGAGAACCTGTAGGAGCCTCCCCCTGCTCCCAGGCTCGTTCCAGCTCTGCGCTGCCCGAGGCAGACCTATGTGCCAAGCACCCAGCTTCTACCCAGCCGCTGTAACCGCTCCCAAAGTGTGAGCCGTATCTATATGCAGAGGCTGTCATAAAATCTTACTCCAATATATCTTTCTGCAGGCATCTTGTTTCTTAAATAGTCCCCCTGGCCTCCGTGGAAACCTTTCTGAGATCGACTTTTCAATATTTTTAACGGTATTAGAAGTGACTTCTTGCCTCTGTGCATACAAATGATTGTAACTATCTCTGTTTATCACTGTGACAGATATGTGCACTAATTAGACAGTCTTTTATACATCCAACCAAATCCCAGCTCTTCTGAAAATCAGAGCCTTCACTAGGCTCCCAGAAATGGCTTCTTTCTCTTGGAAAACGCTTTCAAAGCACACTGTACTTGATCATGAGGAAATGGTGATGCTAAGGGTACAAACAAATGAATATTGATCAAGAAAGCCATAATAAAACAAGCTTTTGAGGCGTACTGATTTCTAAATATAAAGTGAGACTGCAGATTGTATTTCTACAACTAAGTAAATGAAACACCGGGCAGAAGACATTGGTGTCTTCCATGCTAACGATTTTTCTGCTGTGCTATGCACAATCAAGAGAGTTAAAAAGGCAGGGGGCTGCCTGTGCAGCTCGATGCCCAGGACTTTTGCTCCTCAGGACCAAGCACAGGACCTCAAAGATGAAACGCATAGCAGCTGCCGCATCACAGGTAGGGAGCACGCCTGTGCCTGGGGGGAAGCTGCAGCCTGTATTGCCCCCACATGCTCCGGCAGCAGGAGCCAAGAATCATGAGAATTTTTAAAGACCTTCCAGGAGAAGTACTATGCCGGTGTTTCTCTGTGCCATGCCAGTTTGTGCGCTTGGGACTTGATGCGCCTTGCAAGAAACGAATGGAGTGATCCCCACTGGGTGCTCCAGACCCTCAAAAGGGTTCAAGGTTCCACCACAAAAATCTGCGAGGCAGCCTTGTTCCTCAGGTGGCCCTGGGAACTGATCAGGATCAACAAATTTTAACAGAGGTAAGACTTACATGCAAATTTTCAAAACACCTTAGGGGCAGATTTCTATATGTTTATTACTCACAATCAACTTGAGACTTCCATAAGCACTTTGTTTCTATTTAATTAAATAAGTAACAGCCAGCTTTTTCAAAGTGCTTCAAAGATCCCACCCCACTGTGATACCACTCTTGAGCTCTTCTGGGAATCTGGCTGCAAGGGCATGTGTGGAGTACTTGGAAAATCTAGCTCAGTCAGATCTGGCAGGCTGATTTTAAAATAATATCTGGAAATCCACTTGCAACATTTGTAATAACTATCCATTTGCATATACAAAGGCTGACTTTTGGCACGAACATAATTTTCTTATACCTTTCCTTTGAAAATCTGATCCAGACTGTCTAGACAAGTCAAAACTCTCATTTGTGCTTAATATTTCATAATTTATTATTTTGCTTTCCTTTCCGATTAATTTGGAAATGTCCCTTAGCGAAGATGTAGTGATAGGAGGATATAGTTTTATAGGCTACTCATATAATCCTGCTGCTCTGCTCACACATACCCTTGAAGATTGCTCTAAAGCTTACACACATAAGCCCAGCCTCATAAATCTAATTCTACCTACTGGCACGCACTTTCAGACATCCACAGTTCACCCACACAAACAGTTATGCATTTGCTTTATATTTCTTCTTATACTTTTTTTTTTTTAATACTGGCATAGTAAATGTTTAAGCAAGTGAACATTGTAGAGCTAAAAGAAATTTAAACGTGCCATGTATTTGCTAACCAAAGATACCATTGGAAGACACCCAGACACCTTTAAAAGGGTCTGCCTCTCTCTTTCTATCTCTTACTCAAAATACAGCTTTTACAAATATGACATCTTAAAATTAAAATGTTTGTTCTGAAAGTAATAGCCAAGATCATAGAATATTTATGTGATCATTAATATTTGGATTTTGAATAATGCATACTTATATACTTCCACAAAGAATGCAATGTGTGTTTTTTACCAAAGTCACATTATTTTCCCTGTAACAAGTACAGAAGCAGCTTTATTTGCATTGCTTACTTGCAGGTATGTAAGATCAGACTACACCGTTAATTCTCTTTGTTTCCTGGAAATATCTACGTCAGGCTTTTTTACTTTGCATACACAGGAGTTCCATATTCATAACGCTCCATTTTAAATACAGAGGAGTTCTGTCCACTTAGCTGTTAATTCTGAAACAGCTTCTCTTTTAATTCATTTGATTTCATTTGTTAACAATTGCATCTGCTTCTTACCAAAAGTTTTGTCTCTAGGAAAAAATCCAAGCCACATCCTACCACTTCATCAGTAACGGTGTATCTATGCGCAAGGACACACAGCTGCATATCAAATAGCGCTTCCACACTCTGCCATTCACCATCACTCTTCGGGATGCTGATGAATGTGCTGACAGACAAAGGCTAATTGGCAGACTGTACAGAGTCAGTTTTTGATGACACAGGAGAAATAACAGGAGACAGAGCAGGTAACAAAGAAAGTTTAGAGGGAATAATAACAGAGATACAGACAGAGAGCATTTCACGGGAGCACAGCGCGCAGCCTGAAATACAGCGGGAGGGAACTGAAGAACCCAAGAAATGCACAAAGGCATGAAAGGGGGAGAAGGTAAAGGGGAGCTAACCCTGTCCTTACTGCTGTTACAACACAGCCAGAAAACATCTCTGATAGGAAACAAGGCTGGGGGTGGCACTTTCAAAACTGTGATCTGGATCACTTAGTAGGCTCAGGAACCTACTAAGCAAATGTGAACCCATTTTCGTAAGAGTCTGGACTTGATGTGTATTTTGTATTTCAAATTGTGGGCTCAATACACAGCAATTTCACCTGATCTTCACCTTCAGATTTGGATGCAGACTTAGTCATTATGAGTGCAAACACTCATTAAAATATTTTGCTGGACATTAATTGGCAAACATAATTACCATACAAGATTTATGACCACCAATGCATTTTGTGGGGCTACTTGTAAATGGGCAATTCTGAGTGCATGGACACGGAGTTAATTTGAACACAGCACAGGTTTTACACTCGTTCGTGCTGGAGTTTGAACACAGCACAGGTTTTACACTCGTTCGTGCTGCAGCTGGCTCTTGGTACAGATTTCTATAGCACCTAGTTCCAGGAGAGCTGGCCGGGTCTCCGAGCATAATTGTAAAACCTAAAACTTGAAGCGGGATTTTACGTGAAAACCATCTGAGAAAGATGATGCAAAGTAAACCAAATCCACTAAATTGTCCACAGACAGTTCTTCTTTAATTGCAACTGATTGGTAAAGGATTTCCTATACTTAACTCTGTAATTAAAAGAAGATTGACAACCTCTAGTGCATTCTTCCATTAGAAATCTTGCATGTATTTCCAAAACTGAATTTTGAGCCTTAGAAAATGTCTTTGAAATATTGGCTAACATAAATCACCTTTTATCCACTATTCTCAGTAAAACAGCACAAGTTGAGGATACGGGCTCATATTTCTGAATTATCTGTGTAAGTGCTTATTATCAGAAACGCGGGGCGGGTTCGCATGCTCAGCCAACTAATGGATGTAACTGGCTGAAGAACATGTGCATTTAAATCAGTTCAGCCTGTAGCTGAAATCTTCTGCCTCAGTTTTTTAATGGAGCCAGAGTGCTTCATATCTTCTTCCCCAGCATAATCCCGTTGAGCCAAATAGGCTGTGGTCAGACAAAGTGTCTGCATTGCCGACTGTGACCTTCCACCAAGGATTCAGGCATCTTCCTGATCTAAACTCCAGTTGTAAATAATTGCAGGTGAAATATCCACTCATAATTATTGTTTTCCTCACAAAAAAAAAAAAGTTGGCATTTGATCCTTTCCTTTCTCTTGTTTTTATTATAAAGCACAAACATGAAAAATATACCGTCACACTCTGCACTGTGCGCAGAGACGTTTTACCCTTTAAGCCTCCAAAGAAACATTAGGGCCAAGCAAATGATCTAATAACTGTGTCTCCATTCAGTGTGTCCCAGGTCAGTGTGCAGATATATGCAGAAAGGCAATGGCAGCTTTGGGAAATAATCTTCTTGATTATAAAGCAGCCATATACATGTTCTCCTGTGGGTAAATACGTGCCACTCACCAAAATACAGCCACACAGTATTGCTGATAAGGTATCAAAATGGATGGGGGATATATGTATGTTGAAAGAGGATTTTTAAAGCAATTTCTCTCCTAAATCACACACCACGTAAGTCAGTGGGAGTCCGCCTTTTAAAATCTGATCTTTGCATCATGCATAGTGTCTTTAAGTTAGAGATTTTTCTCAGTAACTTACTCCAGAGCTAGCTGATAATGTGCTCTGATAAATTTAACATATCTAATCCATGCATTTACTTTTATTTTTCCAGTGTCTCTAATTTTGGTGGTTATTGTTCTAAAATGTGCATTTTGTACCACATTGAGGTAATGAAGAAGCCGTGTCTTTTTCCTCTTCTCTTGGCATACGAATCAGATTTCTAAAAATTCACTGTAGTAATCACAAAGTGCTGCAGCAAAGAATTACTTGATAAAACCTTTTGAGATTTCAGCCTACCTCGTCCCTTTGTTTCATAACTAGAAGGAATATAATGAATGCAAAAACTCAGTGAATAGAGCTCAGCAGGGCCTACTTTTTTCTCATGACTCCTGTGATTATAATAATTTGATTTTATAGGTGTCTATCCTAAGACCCCAGCTAGGGAGCAATCTTTACTGAGTCATGAACTTTCACATCATTAAATATCTCCACATTTATTTTAAACATATCAAAAGTGTCAAATAACTTCAGATCTACCAAATTTTATTTGCATTGGGTAAAATGAAGTTTAGCCACTTGGGAAAATAAATAAAATAGTTTCCTTAGCGCTCAGGAAGGCAGCTGGGCTCTGGAGTCTGTGCGATTCCACCCATGCGGCAGCACAGCACATCTCCCGTATGGGCCAGGACACATGTTTACAAGGACAGGAATCTGAGTAATTTCCTACCGCTCTGAAGGGAATATTAAACTCTTCTGTCAGTTGGATGTATATTATTTATGTTCCTTTTTTTATTGTTGTTGTTGTTGTTGATTTCAAAAAATATTTCTTTGTTGGTTCAACGCTGACTCCCGATATAAAGTGATGAAATGCCCAATATGTTAAAAAACCTTATCACTAAATCAGAAGCAAAACTATAAATTTTGGCTTTTGAAACTGAACTGACTGTTGAGGATCATTTTGCTCCTGAAATATTACAGCAGTGATCAATTTGCTGTAAAATTAAGCAGTTTAGCTCTGCAATCTATAGATGGAAAACATGTTGTTCTTGAGCAAAGTTTATGCCCTGCCCAAGGGATAAATTAAATTTTATGGGTAAGACATGCATTATTATATGCTTATCTGTTTAACATATCATTCTTTTCCACATCAGTATTATAAATATTTTTAATCATACATTTGATCTCTTGTGCATATAGTGATATGGTAATTCCCCCTGCTCCCCTCAAAAAATATGACCGAACACAGTTAATTCATCACAGAACAGGGGAGAATATTCTAATCTTCTGAAGAAATATACTGAAGATTGAAGCAGAGGTGCTTAAAATTGGGACTACTTTGCAACCATTCAGTGGAATAAAATTTTCCTGAAGGAAGGGGTGGAGCTACGTTACACATTTTTATTATGGTTGTTATTATTGAATATTTATATTCAAAGTCTCTAATCAAAACCGGGGGCTGCAGTCTAAGACAATTCCATTATAAAAGTTAGAGAAAGCAGTCAAACGTATTCATTTATAAATTTGTTACTGGTTTTTAAAATTTCTGCTGATTTTCCTTGAATTGTATAACTAGATTCAGAGGTTTCAAACCCTGGCTTTCAAACACTGGGCAACTTCTCAGAAGTTTCAACTGAAATGGATCTTCTGAAGGAAAGAGAAAGAAGAGTGAGAAGCTGTGAATCCTTTGCCTTTCATATACGAGAGACAGCATGGAGAAGATCCTTAAGATGTTTGTAGGAAGAGGAGACCAAGGAGTCCTGATACACTGACAAATAAAATCATAGGTACAATCATCTGTTCCACATTAACAATATGTGACACTATAGCATCCAAATTAGAAGCAGATGAACTCCACTTACTGATATTTACTGATCAGCCATATCATTGAATATACTTTTTAAACGGCAACATTGTAAGAACAGCGTTGAAGCGAAGGTGGACAAGCGGAGAGAGTCAGTCATCTCAAGTATCTTTTCTTTTTGATTAAGGGGGATAGACTCAAACCTTCAATTATGAGTTAACTCTATGATTCTATGAATTCATCTGTTCAGTTTGAATGGGAAAAGTAAACAGCAAAGACATCTTAATTTGAGTATTTGCTCACCAGTCACCTTCAGCATCTGTCATCTCTACTTGATGCTGTCCATTGTGAATACTCCTGCTCTGTTTTATGTGAAAATTCTCCCCATATGCAATTTGGATTTCAGATACATGCAAATTCTACTAATTTCATTTGGAACTGTGCGACTTGCTTCTTTACTCAGCTTTGAAAATCTAAAGCGTGGGTCCTTCTATCATTATCTCCATGGTTGACAGCCCTTTTCTGCTCTCACCACCCACTCGCTTCCTCTCAGTCATACAGATCATCAGTCTTCTAGTTTTTGGTGACATGGGTATCACTGACATATTATTTCTATGCGTCTTAATCTGCACGTACTTCTTACTTTTTGTTTTCTGTAGCATATGCTCCCATCATTTTTCCTTATCAACACAAATACTTTGAACAGGTACATTTCAGCCCATGTTTTAGGCTGCCTATAATGTTTCAATGTGAATAATCTTTTCCCATTTTCATGGAATGAGAAGTTTAAGGTGAATATCCTAACAAAAAAAAAGACAAAAAAATGCACCCTTCATCAAGGTGAGATCTATTCCACTGTGGAGAAAGCGCTGGATGATACATTGCAGGAGACAATCTTGCCTTGCCAGGAAGATGTACGTGGTAGAGGTAGCTTGCCTTCCTCACTGGGGTGCTGCGAGGATTCATCAGTGAATGTTTTATAGTCCTTGGAAGTTGTAAAGAGCTACAGAATTGCTAAACATTATTATTGCCTTCTTATATCCTTGCACTTTATATTCAAAGGTGAGTGGTTTTGAGGAGACAATGCAGATGTGTCCCTTATTATCCATATTCTCCATCACAGCAAGGAAGTTCTGCAAACGTATGTACATCTCAGGAGTACGGTGCCAAAATGTAATTGCTGCAGGTGTATAAATGGGCTGCCTTCTCAGGGCTTTTGGTAAACTTTAATTCTATTTTTATAAAATCCTTTCTGAAATATTGCTCTCTGTGGCAGGCATTGTCTGTATGATCTGTGTTTGCACAGCTCAGTGAGATCTTGATCTGTGACTCAGCGTCCCGCATACTAGCACACAAAAATAAAACAAAAATATATAAAAATGTTATTCACTGAGTAGACGTTGTATCAGGCAAAAGATTTAAGACCTAGATGTAACAAAGAAAAATACCAAGAAATTATAACAAGTCATTGTGAGGGATGTAGCGCTGATATGAAATTATTCTATGAGAACTGATTTGTAACCAATTTATAAATGCAGATTTTCACCTGCGCGCTAAGGGAAAGTCATTGCACATCTGGATTTTAAGACTCTCTAGTACAATCACAATGTTCATATGTAAACGGGAACTATGTGAAAAATTAGCATATAGTAAAATAGCATTCTCCGTATATGCACTCTGTCGGCAAATGGCTGGGGTAAACAGAAGTGGATAACATACTTCAAAGATGATGTGATACAGCTGTTTTGTACATTGAAGATCTAGAGAAGAGAACACTGAAATGTTAGAAAGGCTTCTGAGGGGAAACAGGGTGGACCTCCCTGTGCTCTGTCATGGATTGAGGCTCTTCAACTGGCTGTGAGAAGCATCTCTGGAAGACAATTATCATCAGGTAAGATGAACACACATATACATATGAAGAACGTTTTTAAGAGGTAATTTCTCTAAAATAATTTTTAACTAAACAAATATGGCAGTGTTGAATCTCTGGTTACTAATTTTATAGCCTTAAAGAGAATTACACTGACTAAACATGCCAGATATACTCAGATCCGTTAAACCTCTGTTAATGCAACACAAGTTATACTCTGAAGACGGGAGGATAGTGTGAGCCATGCTAAATAAGATGACAGCTGGAGGCCACAGCTCTGAGAAATCTGCACCCAGTAGACCCCAGACATACCAGGTAATGTGAGATGGGGTTTATGTCCTAACTTACACAATATCCATTATAACTTTATGATGCAACATGTATGGAATTTCACATTTGTAAAGGCCATCCTACGTGAACTACTCCATCTTCTAACTCCTGAGGAATGTGTTTTAGGCACTGTGGGTAAGCGTGAATTATTGTAGCAGGATATTAGCAAAGACTTCGGTCTCATGCATTGAATTCAATGATAATTTGCAACTATCTTCACTGAAAACTAGAATGAGTCCCCAGATGGGACAGCAAAATGCATTCATACTCTTCCTTGTCTGTTGGAGAAGAACAAGACAAAGGAGGTGGTTCCAGGACTCCAAAATCTCACACAACTCAACTACATTTGATTATTATTTGCTTCTTACAACCTGAAAAGAAACCTACTACCAGATTTGTCTGTCTCAACCCTGCTGAAGCTGAACACTTTCATACATATGTATGGATAGCTTAAGTTTTTATGAGCATAATTTGGGCTTTTCAAAATAGTGACACAATAACAAAGCAAAATTGAGACATGCATGTAATTTGAATACTGATTTGGTTTTATCTCTTCCTGGTGCTGGCACTTTTGATGCTGCTCTTTTCCATTCCATCTTCTTTCTGTTCTTATTTCCCAATGAATGGAATTAGTTGTGAGTGCTTTTGCTGCTTCTACCAACCAAATATGAAGCCTCAGGAAATGTGTATCTACGACCTCCCTAAGAGCTTTGGACAGTTACTCATTTGCTGCCACCTCTAAGTTTTCTATCGACTACATAAAGACGTATTCCTGATCCTCTTGTCAAATAGGAAAATGAGCACTGTCAGATAGCTATTGCCATGTTTAGTGGCATTTTCAAGACCATAAGCCCTGATTTTTATTTACAGCAACGTAGCATTTCAAGGAGGTTATTGCAAAGGATGCCTTCTGCTTATATTTCAGGTCAAATACCCTCCATGAGCTGTCTGCTTCAATTTGCAGACTCAGGGCAGGATTCCCAGTGCTCTTCTGGAGTGGATGGAAGGCACTCAACCAGCCATCTACTGGGTCACAAGTGAGGTTCGTGTCTGCCTCTGGTGCTGGATCATTTTGCAAGTTTTAGAGGATTCTCTATGCCAGAGAACCAGGTATGATGAAGCCCTGCCGTGTCTGCTCACCCTTTCTTCAGGTGTATGAGTAACAGGCAAAACCCCAGATCTGTCACATCTATGCAACAATACATAGGCCCCTTGCATGCAGTGGCAGGCAAATTTGAACAGTTTAGCATTGTGAAGGATCTGGTCCTAAAAATTATTCATAAAAATTACTCAGTTAATACTTTCAAACAGAAAACTAGAAAATGCTCAGGGCAATCTATGAACAGAAAAAGGGGGTTAAATTCACCTAACAAATTATTTGCAGATTGAATAATTCATGGAAAATCCAGGACACATTTAGAAAGGTTTGATTCAGTGTGTCAGCCACTTCTAGAAAGTGAAGTTACCTCAGAAACTTTGCATTTTCTGAGGTATCACTTCAGTATGTTACCAGGGCAGAATTCCCATCTGGAACCACGTGCTTAGTTCAGGTTTCTTGTACCTGATACCAGCCACTACCCGATGTTAGAGGGAAAGCCACAAGAAATATCTCGCGACTGGTTTATTCCATCACTATCTAAGATGAAGCTTCTTGCATCACGCAGCAACTGGAACAAAGGTTTCTTCATAGCTGTATTCCCAGTCTGGCAGATATTTCCACATGTTTGAACTTCCATCATGTGAGCAGAGATTTGCTCACTTCTCTAAAGTTAAGCAGATGTGTAGACCAAGTGCAAGAGTACATGTATGTATCATTTACTGATCATCTTTTCATGTGAAAAATTGTTACGTTATGGACAGACAGACTTAAAATTACTCATATAAAATGTAAATAAACATCTAAGACCTTTTTGAAAGCTGTTAAACTTGGCTTCAGCTTGTGGCAAAGAGTTAAATTCAGTACAAGCACTAAGTTTATTTTAACTTTGGATAAAATTTTCAAAATGTACATGAAAGTAGGCTGAAGTCTGTTCAAATGCAATTGAAAGCCTGGCATTTTAATACATAAAGTAGGTAACAAAAGAAGCATATGAGACTTCGTAAACAGAGATTTTAAAACAAATTTAATAATAGACTTTTTAAACTACCAAATCACTGTCAGAGTATATATATGTTAAAAGAACTATAAATATATTTTAAAACAATCTATTTTCCTTTCACTTAGCTGCCAAGATCTCCATTAGGAGGTTTGTGTTTCCTTCCAACATGAAAGAATATCTCTAACATCTGTAGCGATGAATGGTGAAGAGTGTCAGTTCTACTTCTGAAACAAGCAGTGCCGCCATTTGAAGGAGGAAAAATGTGAAATAATGAATGTGCCTTCCGAGAGCAGTCTGTTGTGTAACAGAAGACGTGCAAAGTCTCTTGCTAGGTTTGATCTTCTGAGTTTCTTCTGTACACCTATAAGGAGTGCAGTTATTTATGCAAAACTTGGTCAACGGGAAAAGTACTGCCGACCCCAAACACCAAGTGCCACGGAGCATATCGCAAGGACTTTGTTTCATGTTTCCATCCTTCCAGGTAACGGGAAGGAGAGAAAGGTATCACATTAAAACACAAGCGAATCTCAGCTTAACTGGAACAGCCACGACTTGAAAAATTATCTGCTTTTTCTCCATACAGGTTCCCAGAAAGAAGAGAAGAAACCTGCGTTTGCTGGGGATTTGGGAGGTTCGTGGTCACTCTTCTTTTCCACAGTCGCTTTCTGTGTGACTTGGGCCCCTCTGTGCATTTCCCTGTAAGTAAAGGAAAGCAGTAGCCTTTCCTGATGTTTTAATAACCATCAATAAATAGGTGGGCACATTAATGATTGCAAAATACTCAGTCATTCTAATAAAAGGGAGATACGTACAACCATTGCAGAGTAATAAAAATAATGTCTGCAGGAACTTTACTGGAACCACAGTCCAGAGTGCCACATATCCTGCTATAACAGGATGGGCAGTATTTTATCATTGCAAGTATCTTAAAAAATCCCCATGTCTAATCTATAACCAAGAAAAGAAATAGGATCTGCAGAACTTCTAAGGCCAGGAGAATTCACAAACAACATTTTCAAGCAAATGACCTCACTCCTTATTTCAAGAAGAAAATGCAAACAATCCACATTAGGTGTTTTGAACTGTGTAAATGATGTCTAACACTCAGAGGCATGGCCAATAAACACTTACTCTGCCTAAAACTGTAGAAAATTTTTAGCCTGGAAGTTTTCACAAATATTACAGATATTCTCAAATTGTATGTGGAAAATTACCCGCAATTATGCATAGAAATGTATCTGACTTAATCTAGACAGAGTGTCCCACCACTTTTGCCAGTAAGAATGAACACAAACTTTAGTGACACTCAATCTTAAAAATAACAAAAAGAAGAAAAGAAGAAAACTTTTTTTTTTTTCAATTTTCAAAAAAAACCTTTGGGTGCACTTTAATCTCAGAACTATGTTATGTAGGTCTACTTATAAATAATTTCAATTGACATGTGAATTGGATAGTTTTATACCCAAATGCGTATATATGATGTGTATAAGTATGTAATTTATAAAGACGTAAGAGTATTCAAAGGACTATATTTGCAGATCTGAAGTTTTTTTAAAACCCGATTCCTAATACTTACATGTCAAATAACCCTAGCCATTCTATGATTCTATGAAATACAGAGTCTGCAAACCACAGTGGTTAAAAGAAAGATAATAACTTGCTTGCTACTCAACCTTAACTACAACGAAGAGGGAAAAAATCAGTGTTAATCTTGCTACTCAAGCTTTAATCAATTTTATATTTTGCTTAGCTTTTCCTTTTTCAGCATATATATAATTTTATAATATAAGATATGCATGGTTTTACATTTATTATCTGTCTATATGCTCACCCCAAATTGCTAATTCATCCTTAATTTTTTTGGTTAAAGTTACACGCTTAATGTTATTTTAACATAGGGCTATTTTGTAATGTAATGATATTTAATTTGCATTAACACAAGTGACATACAATAGATCATGCTATTATCATGATTGATATCAGATGAACTGGCATAAATTCAACGTTATAAATTGAGCCTATAAATGAAACTATTATTTTACAGGAATTACTGTAGTAGAAAGGCTAAGGACCCTCAAGTCAACCTCAGTCAAACCCACTCTTCAGAGTTTTATGTTTTATGCCTGCAATAAATGCTTTTGTGAAAGCCCATAACCTGCAAAAAAAAGTCATTGGAAGTCTATTAATTATAATAATACTATCCAAAAAGCTGTGAGGGCTTATTTTTGTGACATCACTCTTTGATTTCTTACTGCCTTAAATTATCCCTTTGTTGGCTGGGTGAGGGTAACAGTCATACTTTTGTCATTAAATATAAGCAGTTTTAAAGCCTGATCCACCTTAGCTCTAATTGATATTGCTTTCATTTGGCAGATAGTGACCTGATTTATAATTTAAATATGCATCATTATATGCACCTCTTCTGTATAATGAAAAAGCGAAGTTACTCTCATCTTTTCCCGCAATGTTAACATCAAGGAAAAGTATCTTTCTTTTTTCCCTTTTATACTCGGAGCCTAATTGAAAACTGTTCATTGAATTTCAACATGATAGAAAAGTCTTTTTATCTCTCAATTTGTCCATTAGCTATTATAATTGAAGTATCTGCTACACAGCTGAATTGATATTGTTCTTGTTTAAATTCTGGATTTCTCTAAATCTTCTATGAGGCATCAACTAAAAAAATATGGGTTAGGAGACATTAGCTAACAATATTGCCTAAATGGGACATTAGACTAGCACTCCACATGTGTAAAGCTACAGAAAGTAGGAAGTCATCTAATTTTACTGGAGAACGTGTTGCATAATAATCTTAACAGCATGACCATAAGGTTTGCTAATTGCCACATCTGTTTAACAGCTGTCAGATGTTTGCCATATGCTGCCATCGATATTACAACGGAGTACATTACAGGGAGTTTTATTGTGTTTGACTGTTATTTATTTGCCACAGACATTACTACAGCCAGTGACGTCTATTTATGTTAGATCACTAATTATATTTTAAAAACTGCATGCAAAATCCAGGTTTTTCAGCTTCCTTAGACCCCATGTTTGATGATGTAACTAGTAACTTTTTCCCTACAGATCTCTGAACAGATTTATAAATTTCTGTCTCTTCTTATGATAACTAATTCTTCTGCAAAATAACTTATTTATACGTTTTTGAAGGATGTTTCTAAACTCAAGTTATGTTTTAATGGTGATGTCTGTAAGAACTCAAAAATAAACTTCCTTTTCAAAGAACCCACTTCATCCCATGTTTTTTTCACCAGGATACAGGTCAGGGATGGGAGATAACTTAGTTTTACAGCTTAGAATGTTGAATACCCCAATTCTAACCCCAAAGCTACCACTGACTCACTCTGTGACCTTGATTCATTGCATGACCTTAATTCTGATTTGCTGATCTGTAAGCTAAATACCTGCTGTACAGCTGTAGCATCTGAACTCATTCATTAAATGTCTGTAAAAAGTAGAAGGTGCTACAGCACTATTACCATTAAGGCATATAAATATAGCTGATCTTTGCTGCTCTTCTTTCAGGGATTTTTTTAAATTACTTCTTTCAACTTGTCTCTGCGTTACTTTTTCGTCAAATGTAGCTACTTACAGCAATGAAATAGGAAGCAGAGATTGACAAAGTGCAGATGAAGCAAAATATGCATGATGTGATTTAATATGAGATGATAGGTGTCACTGATCTCTATTATAAATAGACTATGTGAGTTTCATATGATGTATTATTTATCTATTGTAGATGCCTTTTTGTTTCATTAATAAACCTGGAAATCAGACGTATACATTTCCAATGATGAGTTTTTGGCAATACAAGGCATTGTGGTATTTGTCTGCAATTGCTCAATTATTTTGATTATTTTCTTCTTCTTTCCATATAAATGATTAATGCTTGAGATGTTTGTTCAAGATTCTTCCGGTTTTAGCTCATTTGTCCAGCTGAATTCTTTTTTTCTTCTCTAATTAGAGAAGATCATTGCTGTGTAAGGACTTCCACTTTGACCTGAATTCCAGCTCCTTTGAGATGTTGCACTGGAGCACACAATGTAGGTCCTCTGACTTAGGTTTGTGTTCGACTGTGAGGTCTGAGAACTCTGGCAAATCTCACATTAACAATGCGTTTTCAGTTTAAATCTGTCTCAAAGCAGAAACTCTTATGCTGTTGTTCTACCTACAATTCAAAATGCTTCCTTGGTATTTCTGTACTTGAGAAAGTTAAGAAAATCAATTGCTGCTTATTTAGATAGGAAAGGACTTGAATTTTTCAAATTTCTGAAGAGAACTACAAAGAGCAGCTAGTGCTTTCCGTTAACTCTTACTGAAGATGCTCAAACAAAATACATCCTTGAAGACATTAAAGGGCAAAGAGTTTAAAACAAAAGGCAAAGCTGGAGGTTGTTCCAGGAGTCACATCGTCAAGCCTCGAGCCCTCTGAGATGGGTGAGGATGATGGAGGGTCACAGAGGAAGGGCAGTGAGGCTATGAGTTCAGACAACATGTGCCTAGAGAAAGAGTAGGTGCTCAACTCCCATGAGAAATCAAACTGCCTTACAAGAATCCCTCCATCAGTAATCTAAAATTTGTCTGCCTTCTGCATTTGATCTCCTTATTTTCCTCTTACATGCCTTTTTAATGCTGTTTGTAGCCATTTCAATTATGTGATTTCCTTATCTGTATACCATTGAGAATACTGTACAAGACTTTATAAACAGCTACTAAGTTTATCTGCCTGTCATTTGGTTTTCATTATGCGAGATAACAATCTTTCTCATATCTTAGAAGAAGATATAATGTGATTGTTTCTAAATGGGGAGGGGAAAAAAAGTCTAGTCTGCATTATCCGTAGCCTTGTAGTATTTGTAACGTCAGTAGTGTCAGCACAGTCTCCAACATTTTTCCTTGCTGTGGTCCAAGAAGAATTATCTCTCTAGTTTTTTGTTTGCTGCTATCTCCTCTTTTTCTCCATTTTAGACACAGTGAGTTTCTTATCTGGAACGTGGTTATGTGGCCACAGATTTGCCTATATTCATTCTGATCATTCCTAGCTGTTTCGTGGGGCTCGTGCACTGAAGGGAAGGATGAGAGGCAATTGTCAACAGTTCACTGTATTAAATACGGATAGATATTATTCATGTAATTTGACAGTTCTTGACTTTCAGCTGTATAATGACAGTGAAACAGTAGGAATTTCAGCAGCCGAAATTCTGTCTTACTTCAAGATAAGCTTATCAACTGTAGCCTGAATCCATTCAACTCATAAGCAGATCAAAACTCATGTCATGCTGAACTGCTGTGCTGATTCCTGCTTCCTTCTACTGCTTTACATGTCCATATGGTCTTAGTTGTTTGCCATCTTACAGTTATTTTGCAAGGTTTTCAGGAGACAGACTGTCTCTTGTATTCGTTCAGCACCTTGTACAGCAAAGCCATGGATCCTGCTTGATGCTACCAAATGCTCGTGTAACATAAATAACACGTAATGAAGTGATAATAGGTGATGGTCAGCCCTTCATCAGCTACGCACTTGATCTATGAAGAGTAGCTGCTTTGTTTGGCTTCCCATTTAACATGAAAAAACGCCCTAAGGTTTATCCTACACTATTTATCCCAGAGATTCAGAGGGATCTCTGAACAATACACAGGAATCGTGTCTCATTCGGGTGCTCCCACCACGGCAGCATGGTGTGGCAGCTGCAGACTAAACAACGTCTTTAGGTTAAGGATTGATCAAGTGTCTGTGGAATTTCCATGCTCCCTGACATGCCTCCCAGATTACAACACTGTTTCCAAACTGGCAGGATTTGGTGAAGGAGGGAGAACAGTGGATTTGGAGAACTTTTGGCAGCTGAATGCTCAATTAAAAAAAAAAAAAATAACCACAAAAAACCCCACCCAGAATTGTGAAAGCAAATGTGAAATCTCTCTTTAGTCATCTCATTCATTTTCTTCTCTGCCAGTTCACTGGATTTTGATCTTACAGGGGCTGTAAACTCCTCCAGGCTAGGATTGCCTTTCTGTTTCTCCTTGTACAATGAAAAGCATAAGAACATAGAAAAATGTGCAACTGTTGCTGCTGGCTGCAACCACAGGCTGGTGTTCTACCTTCCAGTAGACCTTATCTACTCAACCTTGCATCCAGTATCCCCTCCTCTAGTTGGCAAATATGGGATACTAAAGGAAGTCAATCACTACAGACTTCCCCAGAATATTTTGAAATAATTTATGCTTATTAAATCATTGTTGATGTGGTTTTCTTCTTTGAATCTGGTCACTTTTTGAGTACACTTTTGAGCAGTAAACAAAAATAATGGAAGATACAGAAGTTTTGCAATTTCTTAACAGCAGGAAACCCTTTGCTATTTGACTTTTCACTATAATATGTTGATAGAAATATGACTTTAAGGTTTCAGAATTAAATGCATGCCTCAGTGGCTCAGTTTATGCATTCATTATTATATTTACAATTAGAAATAATGTAATCAGGAATTTTTTTTTAATTGGCTGAGTACACAAAATGAGTTGGGGAGAAAATGTAATTTTAAGCCATGCCTTCTTCCCCACAACTTAGGATCATTTAAGCTTCATCTGCAACATACACTAGGAAATTATAGGCTAATGAAGTCCATATGGAGCTGTAATACAGCTGAAGATTGCTGGGTCCATCACTGGATTCCCTTTTGCATAGCAAAGCCACTGTGGTGACTCTATGCACTTACATGCAATGGTTTCCTGTAAATATTTTAATTCCTTTATAACAGAGAAGTGGAGCTTTAAATGGAAAAGTGGATGGAGAGAGGGTATGCGGCATCATGTAATTGAGAATTCACGTGCCCTGCCAGGCAGGGTTAATGGGCATTGCCCTGCAGTAAACCGGCTCCTGTGGATCCTTGAAATGTCAAAGTGGTACAAAACAAGCCTGTGAACCGGGTCCTTCTGGTGTTAAACGGAGGCTGCAGGGCAGCTCTGAACCCAAACACATAATTTGGAGACACAGGATGTCATTTACGATTGCTTACTTCTCATTAAAACTAATCAGAACGGCTTTCTGTGAAAAATTGATTTTTAATTGGAAAACTTAAATCTGTGAACCTGTTCTATTTTTCCTTGAAAAGCTGGAAACATCTTGCTGGGAACTGATGGTGAACATCCTTGTTTGCTGATAGCCTCAAAAGCACTGGCTGACCTCTTTTCTTTTCAGTCTTTGGCCAAAATTAGCAATGAAAAATATTTGTTTGCATGCTTTGCACAGTGATTTTTGTCAGAAAAGTCATTTTTCATAAAAAATATAATTTCAAGGGATGTTTTCACTTGCCAGATTGAGAAACACATTAATGCTGGGACGCAAACGGGAGGACAGGCTCTTACAGTGGGCTTCCACACGTCTCATGATACTTTTCAACAGGACTGTCACTAGCAGCACAAGGTGCAGCAATGTCAGTTTTAATTAAAACCTTTTGTTTTACCTACTGCACAGAACAGCTGCAGCACAAACTGAGAAGCAAAGGCACCACAACATGTACAAGTTCAGGGTTTGTTGAACACAAACAGGAGACAGTACTAACGTGAACCCCACACAAAGCTGGTTCATCATGTAAATTCTAGAAAATGTTGACTGCCTCTCCCTGAAATTTTCCACACAAACTTTTGTGATTTTCAAAGAATGCCAGCTAGAAAAATATGCAAGCTTTTCTTTTTTCTCTCAAAAGGCAATGAAATATTCTATGCTTAGTTGGATGTGTGAGCGGCTTATGAATTTTGGCTAGATAGCGTGAAATTAGTAGCCCACAGAATCTTCTGAATCTATTTCAGAAACAATTCTAAATTTAAGCTTGCTCCTCAAGCTTTCTGAGGAAAAACATTACCTTTCATAGGGTGGATAGCAGCTGTTTACTGGTACTAACCACAGTCAAACTTTGAAGATGTTTAAGATGAAGGGGCTTTAGGTAACAAACAGTTGTAGGTATCAAGGTCTTTTCGAATTTCAGTGTGACTGAAAGATTGACAATACAAAATCCTAAACCTCCATGCGCAGATGGTAACTCTCCCTCTGTCCCTGAGCCCCAGGACTGCCCTCTGTGCCGCTGCTCATCCCTGCCTGATGATTTCACCTGCTGCTCTGATTCAGCTGCCACCTCTCTTTTAGGATGTTCAACCTTGTGTTTTGAAGTTCCATCTAGTTCTCTAACTCTCTTAGCAGTAGAGTCAACAGAGTGACTTGGAGTAAAAGCCAGTTCTGGGCAGAGAGGCCAACGCAGGTATGTATGCTTTATACTGACCCATTACACAGAATAAATCTTGCCCGGAGTGGAAATCCCACTTGAGTATGTAGAGAAAGAGCTGCGTGAGCAGGTGTGATCCTGAAGGAGGTAAGTTATCTCCTTCCCCAGCAATTAAAACAGGGCTGGAAGTGTGTACCGAAAACCTGAGGTGGACCTTAATCTCCTTGAGGACCCATTATTAATTATTACAGGATATCATAAGCTAGTGTGTCTGATAGTCCTTGTCTTATAAATCGTAGCTGTGGCTGTAAGCAAAAACTCACTTTGAAGCAGTTATGTGAGTGGAAAGGCTACCATGGACCAGCCAGCCTGAGCCCCACAGCAGAGCCATTTGGGTGTTTCCCAGCCCCTTCCACCCAAAATCAGCCAAGTGAGTAAAGATGATTTACACAAATGTGTTAACCAAAACAGCTGGGAGCATTTACGATGACTGCGCTGTTGTGCAGAGGTGGAAATGCTCTGCATGGACAGCGGTGACAAGGACCAGAAAAAGCTGGATCTGAAGGAGGACATTCGCTTCTAGCCTCACTCCCACTGCAAGTCCCCTTCGCCTCGCTTTCCCTTTATGTGCAAAATGCAGGTAAACATATTCATCTCCAAGGAGAGGGAGATTGTTAATTAGATAATAAGAGCCAAGTTATTTTAAATTGAAAAATTGCTAAGTGTGGTGTGCAATGTGTTTTTATTTCTTTGCTTGTTTTTCAGAGATTTTTTTTTCTCTTTGTGAGCATTCACAGAAATATCCTTGCAAGATGTACATCTCATTTTCATAAGAGTTTTATGAAAACGCCAGGGAACAGCATCTATATTACCTGAAGTTACCTTTATATCATAAGCTATAGGCAGCAACTAGTCAAGAGACACAAAGGACCTTTGGAATTTAAACTTGTTAGGTGTTCTGCTTAATATAGCTGAGCAAGAATTTATGCTGGCATTGAAGTTTTCAGAGCTAGGCTATGCTATTTAAGATGGAATTTCACACTAATGAGCCTAAAATAAAATAATGTGTGGAAGGAGGTTTCAAAGTATACTCAATTGTATCAGTCGTTTTGTATAAACAGAAAAAAAAAAATTAGAAATACAACCAAATAGCACCCTCTTCTGGACACTAACACCTCTGCAAAACACTTCTTCAAAAATACAGATTTTGCAGCAAGTCGTAAGAGCTATGCTGGTCCTAAAGGAGAAAGGGAGAGAAGGTAAGATGCTGTAGATAATGTTTAACATTGCATTTTCCAATAAAAGCACAGAAAATATTACTCTGTTTTTCTGTATCTTTTATATTAAATCAATGAAAAAAATAACAGAAACAACCAATTTGCTTCAAAAATAGATTCCAGTTATTAAAGGCTCATTTTCATCACAGTTTCATAATTGCTGCAAGACCTTTCAGGTGGGTCACTCAACAGATCTGGGTTAATAATTTTTTGTATCCAATACATACTGCATTTTTGTCTATTTCTGAGCTTAAGATCATTTTTTTTTTCTACTATATATGTTCATAAAATTGTTTGTGCAGCTACATTCTATTCTGTAGTTCTTTATAAGTGAATATTTTTTATGTATTTGATATTCTGCCTTCTTCAGGAAGATGCTCTTACGTTTCTGATTCTTGACTGAATAAATTTAATTCTTAAGTTCAAGTTTCCAATGCAAATTTAAAATTTGCTTTCAATGAATATGCTGCCACACTCTCTGAAACTCATGAAGCCTGATAATAGATGAATGAGTTTGTTACAGGATTCCTGGAAAGCAAACACATATGACCATGGGGAATACTACCAAGATAAAGACTTAATTGTAAAAATGAAAATGAGTAGCAGTTGAAGTTCAGATAGCATTTCCCTAGATGTGATTTTTGCATGCAGATGTTATTCTAAAGGAACTTAAGATGTTACCCCCTCATGTTTGTTACCCTTTTCATGATCTTTTCAGTGCCTGAAAAAATGAAGTACCAACATCTTGTGACAACAACACAAAGCTAAAGCCTTCTTTCATAGGGATTATAATTTATTTTACTATTTTTTGTGCAGTGAGCAGTACAGAGTTCAAGAATAGTAGCATTAAGTTGTGGTGCAAAACCGAAATACTTTTTATTATTATTTTACCTCAGGACTGACCAAGCTAAATACCTTGATAACTAGAGATCAGTAGATAGCATTTTCTAGTCAAATATCCTCCAATGCTTTGCAAAATAGCAGTATGTTTATACAGTTTGAATGCAGAGTTCTTCGCACACTATTTCTGACAAACAAGATTTAGAGTCATACCTCCCTGTGTTACGGCTGAGTTAATTAAAATTTGCACACAAACAAAGTGTCTCATATACTTTATAATTCTAACAATATCAAATGTAATCTACAGTAGC
Organism: Chlamydotis macqueenii; assembly: GCF_036417535.1. Lineage (NCBI taxonomy): Eukaryota > Metazoa > Chordata > Aves > Otidiformes > Otididae > Chlamydotis > Chlamydotis macqueenii. The sequence goes on along the minus strand of NC_141571.1, from coordinate 8,906,648 downwards.
ATAAAAGGAAACGCAACTCTTGCTCACTTGAATTATCCCACTAAATTCAGAATAGTTCTTCTCTTGTAGGAAAAACTTGCAGTTGTCAGGAGCTGTAGCTCCAACGCCTGGGACATGGTATGTAATAAATGACGTATAATTACACAATGCAAAAAGAATTTTCTCTTTATTTTTATCTGTCATCAGCTGATCTAGCTGAAGAAATCTTTTAGCTGAAAAACTGGAGAAGTTTGATGTCTAATAAGCAGAAGTTCTTCTTGCTGTCATCTGACAGTAAAACATTCCTCTTATGGACCTTTGCACAAACCATGGTTGTGTGAAGAAGAAACCCAATAAAGGTGTGTTTGCGGCAAACTGATAGGCATCGCTTGTTCTGAAATTCTGTAGTCTTTCCTATATGCACAGACTTCATGAAAGACAGTAAGATTTATAGAGAAAAACTGAAGGAAGAAGATTATTTTTTGTAAGCCTTGCAGTATATGAATTAATAAATTCTAGTTGTCCTGGCTCTTAGGAATTCCTTTCTGTCTAAATTTCAGTTTTGTTTTCTACTTTCCCTCCCCAGTAGAGTTGAACCTGGGAATAGCATCACTCAATGGCTCGTTAGTTTGACAAAGTGGCATAAGTGACTATAGCTACAATGGTTACTTCCAGCTCAGAAGCATTTATAGGTCTCGAGGGAATTCTGAAAAACACCAGAAAGTCTTTAGGTACTGAATCACAGGCAAGTATTTTGAATCTTTAATTTTTTTTATATATTCTTTTCTATGAGAGTGTCAGAACTAAAATATGGAATATGCTTTTCCCACTTGGTTTCTATTACTTGTAAAGCATTCAAAAGCTTCTGGAATAAAATTACCTCTATGCCCTGCTAGGGAGCAAGCAAAACTCCACTGAGTATCTAGGGAGTCCCTCTGCTGGTGTTGCTTTCCATTTTTAACCCCAAAATAACAATAAAAGTGACTAAATATGAGACTGGAGCCGTACAATCTTAGATCCAGCATTTATTTGTTATCATGTTTATCCTAGTGAAGTTTTACTGTACTTTTATATTCATACAAAATGCGCTGAAATACATTCCACAAATTAACTAGTTTATTTTCAAGTGTGACATATTCATCATCATAATAATGTAAATTTGTTTTAAAAGTTTGTTCAGATTATGAGAGCAGCCAATTTGCATTTAGAAAAAAAAAAGACCTGAAACAAATGCAAAGAGAGAAGAGGTGCAGGAAGGAAGGCAAGGTATGGCAGAGAAATGGTTTGCAAACAAAAAAGCAAATTGCAAACAATAGATTTAAAAAAAACAGCAAAAATATTACAAAGTTTGGAAAAAAATTCATCAGTTTCAGAACAGTTTATGGATACTCCAATTCAGTAAAAATCTGAAGTTCACATAACTCTCAGAAAAAAAAAAAAAAAAAAAAAAAAAGACCATAAAACATTTTCCTAAGAATAATCAGAGCCTGATATAGGAACAGCATTTTCATGCGCAAAAGCCCAAGCCACTGAAAGCTGCCGGTGCCCCCAGCTGCAGCGGTAACAAAATCGGAGAGCTCAGGTACGCACCCGCTGATGCAGCTGGTCACCTGCTCTCACGTACCCCGCACCTCCAGCCGCGCAGGCAGTAACTGAGCGCGGAGACTGCGCCAGCCGAGGCTGCCAGGCACCGGATAAAGGACAATTTATGCTGAGAAGCGACTGCAGATAATCAGAAATTCCCTGAGAAACTGAATTCAATCCTGAAACAATATAGCTAACTTTTCTAATCATAACCGTGTATTTTCCATTGTGTGAAAGACAGTGAAGCGTAGTTGCACAGTTAACCCCATAAAACCCTGAAAATTTCCCCTGTGTGGATTTAGGTCTGCTTTCTGACAATGAATAATTAGACACCTCAACATAAAAATACATTTCAATTTTGCTACAGTATTCATTTGAGATTTAATCACAGTTGTCAATGTACTATTTCAGCAAATAATATTTTGAGTTATTTTACAGTTCATACAGCAGTAAGAAATATCTTAAGGTACTAACTGATTATTTAGACTTTATTTATTGTAGAGGAAAGCAATGACATTGAAAATATTGTATAAATAGCAAATACATTAAACAGCAAAATCCCTACCTTGCATTGTGAATTGAAATGACATTATTTGAAAACATTTGAAAAACATCATCATAATTATATGTTATCAACACAGAGACAGATTACCTATTATTTTAACATAATTAATTTGAGCTCTGCATTTATGTTGCTGTGTATGTCATTATCCATCAACATAATTATGAAATGCTAAAAATTGGGGTTTGAATCTTCAAGTTATCTTAATTGGCTGGGTTTTTTTTCTCTAAATCCACCATTCATTTGTCTCCATCTTCAATGTCTGAAATTTTAAATTATAATTTACATTTCTTTTTTGTCTGTCCCCTAGGCCACATTCCAATCTCGCTTGTCATGTTTTTGCACCATGGCCTTCAAGAGAGATAAGCTTTCCCTCTTCAGTGACCACAAGCTTACAACCAAGTTTATATTCTTTTCTTGCAATACTGTTGGGTATTTTACATCTTCTTGGTATATTCTGGTCATTTATACCTCTGGTTTCTATCTATTTTTTTTTTCCTCTTTTAAACCTATCCTGCACCACCCATTGTGGAAGGCACACAAAACAATAAAAGGTGTAATAGCTTAAAGGGCTTTCTCTATGTCAGGGTTTGCTTTACCTAGCTCAACTGATAACTCTCTTCCCACTACTTCAGTAGGTTTGGGTTGGTTTGGTTTTTTTTCCTCTGAGCTTGCAAGGTAGGATACATTGCCCCTGTGTGATCTCAGATGGCAGAGGGGTAGATGGAAGCTCCGTATGAAGCTGAAAGTCTGCACATTTCTTGTCGTACATAAATGCGTCTCTCCAGGAAAGCACTGAGGCCACAGCTGTCCAACACAGCGCCCGGGAACTCCTGTCTCCGAGGCTCTGATGAGGCCTGACTTTTTTATGCCTCTGACTGATTTTTTTTTTTTTTTTTCTTTCTCTCTCATGATTGACATTTGTCTTTTCTGGGCCTTGTTTGCTTGCACTGCACTTGCAGGGAGCCTGAAGCACTGCAGTATTTTCATTTCAGTCAGGTTAAGGGTGACGAAGATTACACATGCATACTGATTTATGCCTTAAAGGCTGGAAATAGTGTCAAGTGTGATCTCAGCAGAGCTCTGCTCGATGACTCAAGTGCTTGGTACGGTGTTATACTCTCAGACATCAATCCTCGTCCAATAAAATGAAAACTCTCTGTCCAGAACATCATTCAATAAAGTCCTGACCTGTAAGTGTTATTAGTTATTAATAAGGTAATAATGATGTTTTCAATGTTCACGCCAAAGCTAGAATCAAGCCTTTATCAGGCTAAGTACTGCTGAAACACGAAGCAGCGAGCAGTGCGAGCCTCAAAGAGCTTTCACGTGTAAAAGCTGTAAACGTGCGCTTGATAACCGGTATCTCTGCAAGCCACGTCGTGCACATACTCGTGTGCTTCTGAGAACATTTCACTATGAGGATCTTATGCAAAGAAGAGATATAATTAAGTCCAATGTTTTTAAAGACAGGTCCTTACATTAATGTATTTGGAAGTGTCATATGTCAGGAGTTCTTGTAAACAGCAGTGGATCTGAAGGTGGTTGTTATCCCAAAGACAGAAGGTATTTTTTTTAAATATTTCAAACTCTGCATTACATGGAAGTCAGTGCCTGCTGACCTTTTTTTTTCCTTCTTCTTCTAACCATGTATGTAAAACAGAACTCAGAGTGATTTAACAGTTAATATTCCCTTAAGATGTAAAAGGCCAAGGACTTGAACCACAGGCGCCTGCATTGCAAGCTACTGGTTCTTCTTGTGCCAGTGCCTTTCTCTCTCTGGTTTTAACCACACATAGCTGCCTGCACCTGAAAAACTCTTCCCAGCACAGACATTATCAAAATTCCTTTGTCCCTATGAAAAGTATTAATTTGGTTCCACCTCCTCTTCCCCCCATGAAAAAAGCCTGAAAATTCCCAGCCGAGCTGTATTTGCAGCATGCTGGGAAATACCAGCAATGGGAAGAACAACGCAAGAACAGTCCAAGACTGAGCACTTTCCTTCCAATTGCCTTCAGCCCTTGCCAGCATAGGGAACTAAGCAGTTCAGTTTGCTACTGACCAAGTGCTTTGTGCAAGATAGTTGGAAGAAATGATGGAAGAGGTGGAGGGAATTCCTCTTTCAGATGCCAGCTGCAGCAGTACAGTTAGCTCTGAATCTTTTCCCGTAAGTTAATTTAACATATCTCGTTAATAGTGTCCAATTGAATAATGCAGCAAATGTTTCTAAAAGAGCCGGTAAGGCACCAGACGCAAAACCATTCATATCTGACTCAGTAGTCCAACCTCAGACTATCCCGGTATCAATTAAATATTGTTACCCTGACACCCAGTCTGAAGGAACAAGCACATCAGCGAGTACGGCTGCAAGGCTCTTTCCCTGCTGTATTTGTTCTGGCAGTCAAAAGAGGGCACACAGCCTGCCTAACTGTCATTAGGGGTCCTTGGATAAGTGAAAACTCACTTTTAACAAAACACAATGCCTATTCTTTTCTAATCAAGTCAAGCAGGCTTCTATTCCAACGAAAAGGCATTAAATCAAGGGAGAAATAGATTAAAATAAGTTATACTCCAAAGTACACCTGTGACTGCAACTATAATTTGTGGATAGACACAGACAGGCAGACACTCTGTCAGCTTTGGAAATGGGTTATAGTGTTCTGGAAAGAACAGCAAAATGAGTTAAAAGTCAGTTTTCAGTTCTACAGCTCTATCTATACTGTGGAAAAAATAGATTCAGGTTGATTACTCTTACTCTAAGATTTAATTTCTTTTGGATATATTCCCACAACAGTCTCATCAGCACTAACCGTATTCCCATTTCTGTGCTATGCTTTATAGGTACTGGCTGTGTAGCTATGCTAACATAAAACCATCTATATTTCCATAACCAATATAAATGCTTTAATTATTATTATTTTGGGAGAGAGAGGGAATTCTCAATAAATTTTGAAACTCCTAGTAATGTTCCACATTCAATATGCACTGTGCGGAGTTTATTTGGTTTCCTTCTTCATTAGTATTTTAATGTGTTAATCAAATTTTTTATCTAAAATTGGATTAAAATATACCTGAGGTCATGAAGCGAGATACATTTCATCCTTGCAACCAGCACTAGGATGTGCTATCAAACACAGTTAAAAGGTTTCAAAGGGTGGAACTAGGATTATCACATTTTGTGCCTTATCTTGCCCCCCTAACAATCCCATGTCTGTGCTATATTGTTTTGGCAAAATGGGTCAACGGAACTGTCAAGCAGACACCACTTTCCCAGGAAAATAAAACTTCAACTGCAATATGAACTGGCATCTGAAATTCAGAGTATGTTTTGTGCATACGCAAACTATTCTGCATTTATTAATGAATACACCATTATATCTACACAGCTATAAAACCACTCAGCAACAAAATCAAATATGCAAGAAGAAAACAGAATTAATAGTTTGTTTTCCCATTCACGTTATCTACATTGTATGATCTTCAGTTACCCATGTTAGTCCATCTTCCTCCCTCTGCAGCCCCTTTACCCCTGTTTTGCCAGGTAAGTGTGTTCCTCCCACTACTGTGCACTCCCCAGAGCACATCAGAAATATCAATGCCTAACATAAGTTTGAAGGTAGCAGGAGCCTGAATTGGATGCAAAGCGCACGTAGATGGAAAGTGTCTGTCAGGGAGTTCAGCTGACAAATACTGAGTCTTTAATGGTCCCATGCCAGTGGAGATTTTGTGTCTTACAGCTTGGTGAAATTCAAGTAGCAAAAGGCATCTACCCGAAGTAAAGGCCATCTGACTTTAAATTTCCATTTTCTACTTGGTATATGTATAATGCTGTGGGTCTTTCCTGAAGATCTGCATTTTTAATACAGGGCAAAGCAACACAACTTTCAGTGAGCTGGCACTCCAAAATGGCCGACCCAGTTTGTTGCAGCAAAGCACTAAACACACTTGGCACAAAACATGCCAATCCCCTCTAAAAGGGGTGACATCTTACAGGAAGGAGTTTTCTATAACCCTAAGTATGAAGAACGCTGTCTGCCTGTAATGCCCACAGAGGTCTACCTCCAGAAACCCACTCAAAACAATGGAGAGGCTTTCCAGTAACTTCAGTGGGGATCAGGTTCTTATTTGGCACTGAAAATGAAATGATCTTCAAGATTTAGGGTAAGCATGACTGAAGGTTGAGGCCTTGTAAAGGACAAATGGCCCATAAGAAGATAAGGCTTTAAAAGGAAAATTGGTAAGAAAAGCTGGAAAATCAGAGTGGTTTTCTGACAATTATACCCATGCAACCAGTTTGGTTCATTGCTAGTGGTATGCTAGCAATGAACAGGTGTTTGCACGAAGACCAGGAGTACAACCCAAAAGGCCAAAACTCGAAGCTTGTTTTCACTGCTTCTACTATCCCCAGACTTAATCCCAGTGTCGGCCCTAACTGTCTGCCAAACTCCTGCAAACACTGCTAGATAAATTACAGCTCTAATTTAACATAAAGGCCTCTGTGGGTGGCTGGGTTGAAGCACACAAGGCCTTGGCCCCACTACCGCAGCCATGGCAGGGGCGCATGGCCGCCTCAGCGCGGGGTCGAGGCAGCCATTTGCTCCCCGTACACGGGGCAGTCCACCCCTCAGAACGCACAGGCCTCGCGTTGGTGGCCATAGGGTTTAATAATGGCGGATTAGCTTGTCAGGGATATTCCCGCACGGGTCCTGCTTGTGTGGGCGGCTGGCACCAGAAGCCGCTTCAGCCGCGTTAAAGCGTGGTGGGGTGGGCGTGCGCGGCAGCAGCGAGAGCCCTCAGCCCGGCGGCAGGTGAGGGCGGCCGCAGCTTCGCCGCCGCCACTGAGCATGCTCGGCTCCTCCACATCCGCCCCGGCTCGGCGGCGGAGGGGCGCGGGGGATGAGGGTCCCTGTCGGTAATAAGCCCCTTGCAGACAGCGGAGGCGGCGTGCGCTGTTCGCTGCTGCCATGAACCCTGGCGGCGGCGGCGGCGGAGGGGCGGCGCCGGGCTTCCCCGGCCCCGTGCAGTGTAAGTGCCGCTGCGCGCCAGCGGGGTATGCGCGCTCCGGGGCCCGCGCGGCGGAAGCCGAGTTGAGCCGGGGCCTGCGTAGGCCCCGAAACCTGAGTTGCGCAAGAAACAGGCGGGAGCGGAGCCCGGGAACCTGGCTGGGGGGGGAGGGGGAACCCGGGAATCTGGGTGAGCGCCGCGGCCTGCGCAGGCCGTGAGGTGCTGCGGGCTACCGGGAGCGCCGGGCCGGGCGGTCCCGGGCCATGGGCCCTGGGCGAGCTCCGTGGAGCGAGGCCGCCGGCCGCTGGGCGAGTGCCGTCCACGCGGCGGGGACCCCCAGCGGGACCCTGAGGCCTTCGGGGTAACGTGTCCGGGGGCAGGGGCGGCCCGTTCCCCCCGGTTCCCTGATCACCCCAGCGGCTCCAGGCGGGGCCAGGCCGGCCCGGGCCCGAAAGGGCTGCCCCGCGGCCGGGGCGTTTGGTCAGCGGGATGTCTGTGTGTCATTTTGCACGGTTTGACCCGTTTCCATTTTCTCCGGATGAGCTCTTGGCGCTGGTCGTGTTTCCACAGTTCCGGGCGGCACCACGGTGCTGGTGGAGCTCACCCCCGACATCCACATCTGTGGCATTTGCAAGCAGCAGTTCAATAACCTTGATGCCTTCGTTGGGCACAAGCAAAGCGGTTGCCAGCTCACTAGTGCAACAGCCGGGGCTACCAGTACGGTCCAGTTTGTGTCAGAAGAAACGGTGCCATCGACACAGACTCAGACCACCACCAGGACCATCGCTTCGGAGACCCAAACCATCACAGGTATTGTGGTGTCACGTGCCAAGAGCTTGAAAACACTCGACTCGTGCAAAAAGTTGCAACGTAGCCCTCTGCTCATGCGTTCCCATTATACTAAGCTAAATAACAGTTTTCACATTAGTCGTCACGTACCTGCAAGCAAAGTGGGGTGGGGGGGAAGTGATGTGCCGCCTTCTTGGTTTTGGTATGACAGCGGTTACTTAACTTGCATCTCAATTAGCAAACTCACTTAGAGAATTGCTTAAGTCTAATGTGTTGCATAACCAAGTTGTGCAAACTAATTAAAATTGTCAATACTTATGAAAAATAATCACTATACATTTTCTTTTTTGAGTGCTCTTGATGAAAAACAGACACAGAATTGCTGTCAGGTGCCCATCCAGGCCTTTTTATATGAGAACACTGCATTCCCTAACATTGCTCCCACAACTAATTGGCAGGAAAAATATTACTCAAAATTTGTGCCTATGCAAAGGCTCAAGTGAGGTTCTGATCCTACAGACATTTAAGTAAAGCTAAAGTTTTGTTCTGTGTTTGAAGGTTTGCCCTTCTATATTTATTCTATTTTATTGTGGTCTGGGACCTTACTAAAGTCCAAATTATTTTACTTTAATTTGGATAGACAGATTAAGGCAGAGAATCTTGAAGAGCGGTGAAACTGAAAATTCAGGGCTCCCTTCCAGGAATTTGTGTATTGTAATCCCTCAACTCGTTGTGGGTTTTAGATGAGTCATTTTTCTGCTCCATAGTTACTCATCTTTAAAATAAGGGCAGTTACAGCCTTCTGCCCTTTTGGAGTATGGTGATGTTTAATTGATTTAAAAGCTGCTACTTTGGGTGAGATAGTTCCACTTGTTATTCTTGTGAGTAACAGCTGAAAATAGTTACAAGAGGCTGGACTTTTTTAACAAATGTTTACATTATGCCTTTTTGACAACATGTGTCATATTTGAGTGTTTATCTCCAGGAACAGGAATGTTACTGGGAAAAAAAAAAAAAAACCAAAATAGAAAAGCAATTAACAAAACTAGAAAATTAATAATTAGATTTTTTGGATTGGAGAAGTCGATGTTCTCAAATTGAGCCTTTTTATGTGTTTAGTTTCTGCACCAGAGTTTGTTTTTGAGCATGGCTATCAAACGTACCTACCCAGCGAAAGCAGCGAGCCTCCTGCTGCTGCTGTCATCTCTACACCACCAAAAGCACGTTCAAGAAAATCCACTTCATCACTTACACAGAAGAAACTAAACTGCTGCTATCCAGGTAAGGTGTGGACTATCCCGTTTTCCTTTTCATTTTAAAATTGATACGTTTTGTGTAGTGATATGCACAGTAGCTCTGCCTGCCTTAAGCAGTTAAGACGTGCGGAACCTGGAAGGTGAGTTACTCACTAAGAGTGTGATGTGCTACCATGGATACCAGTAGTAGTGTTGCTGTTAAGTTCACGTCCTTAGACTTTGGTGCTACACGGTGGTATACTGTGGCGATGCTGCAGTGGGTTTGCATGTAGACATTGGCCTATGCCCACACACGTAGTAATGTAAGAGGGGAGTCTTGTTACCTTTTTGCTAACTGCCGTTGTACATGAAAAATAGTATACGTGCATTTTGCATTGTATGTTTTGTCTTTGGTCAGTTTGCATTTTTGTAGGGAAGGATTGAACCGAAGTATTTGGAGACCTTGATGAGTAAAAGCCACGCAATATGCGGAAAATGTGTGTGAACAGGCACGCAGATGGAGTAGCCGTATTAATGGTAGCAGAAGTTACAGTCTCTTTTTGCAAGCTTGCCCTCATTTGAAAGGCACATTTCAAATGCTTGGTATTAATTTCTGTGCTCTGAAACTGCAGCACTTTCCACTTGGACTGGCTTCTTGGATGGTGAGCTGTTACCTGAGTTCCCAGTTGCACTGACTTGAAGTCATATGTGGAATTAATTAGCTCCCCCAGCATCTCCTGTGTACTCTAAAGAGCATCTCAAATCTTGGGCAGAAATTCCAGAGAATTTGTTTCAAACCTGATGGAAAGCAGTAATGTAAAGAGTGAATTGCCTCCTAGGGGAAGCATTAGAAAACTAAAGTTCATAGGTAAGCAGGTCACTATTTTAAGTAGGTGTGAATAAATAAGATGGGGAATTTGTTTGCTCTTAATACTTAATTTTAAAGAAAATGTTCCTGAAAAGAAACATGATGCCCAGAATATAGTAGTTTATTTTTATTATTTTGTTAGATTTTTCCTTGAATTTCATAATCTTAATCTTACCGTTTTCAGGTTGCCAGTTCAAGACTTCCTATGGTATGAAGGATATGGAACGTCACCTACGAACACACACAGGTTTATTTAGTTGCTATGTGTTAGTTTTGGTTGGTTTCCTCCTGTTGGCTTTTTGCCAAAAGGTATTTTCCTACAAAATACTGTATCTATAGATAAATTAGATAGAATGTACATGTATGTCTGTACATTCTAGTATTGTAGTTCTTTGTGCCTGGGGAATTGCCTTTTCTATGTAAGCCGTGTCCCACTACAGGCAGTACCACTCACAGCTATGAAGCATGATCACTGTACATCGCTGTAAAGCACAGCTGAATTTCTGAGGTGCAGACCATGTGTCTATCAGGGTACAGTGGTGGTGGTGCATAAACCTAGTTTGTTCTTTATGTGAAACAGTGATTCCAACATTTCACCTCCCTTCCACCTAAACTGCAATTTCAGAATTATGAAAGAAGAAAGTTCCAAAGGGTCTTCTAAATTTGTTGCACTTGTGCATGCAGCCTTCTGGAGCATAGAAGCATTCTTAGCTCATAGGGTGGCTGCTGAAATCCAATGTCCAGCTTCTGAAAACTCACCCCATCTCTATTAAGTGTTTAGTGTGTGGTTTTTTAATTATTATTATTATTGCAACAATATCCTTATGATGCAAAAATTCTTGATGTGTTGATGCTCTTTTTTTTTTTTTTCCTTTAGGAGACAAGCCCCATAAATGTGAAGTTTGTAACAAATGTTTCAGTCGTAAAGATAAGCTGAAGATGCATATGCGTTCTCATACTGGGGTGAAGCCTTACAAGTGTAAGCACTGTGACTATGCAGCTGCTGACAGCAGCAGCCTCAACAAGCACCAGCGCATTCACTCCAACGAGCGTCCTTTTAAATGCCAGATCTGTCCTTATGCAAGCCGCAACTCTAGCCAGCTAACTGTGCATCTGAGATCCCACACGGGTAAGTTTATACTAAAATTCAGATCAGTAAAGGTTTGAAGGTCATAGGGAAGGTTTTAAAAGGTATACGAGTGACAAGATGCCAGAAAGGGCCTATTCATGTTCTCAAAAGCACCTAGACATCCAGCTACTGTGAATTTCTTGGGCGTAGGATCTAGTAGGGCAGTGTAGGTCTGCTAAAAATACCTGGAAGCAATCAGAAGACAGATCTAACTCTTGGTAGATTTTCTTCTATATTGCCTATTAGATGTTCTTAAACTAGTAGAACTCAAGAATCTTATTGATTGATTGATTAAGAGTATCTGGGTTCCTATCTGTGTCTCTCAAATCTTGTTGACTATATTAGAAACACAAATTACTTTATAATTGAACTAGTTATATCAGTGCAAACCTCAGCTGCGTAATTTAATTTTTCTTGCATCAGTAAATTAGCAAGTAATCAGCAATTTAATTTACATCATTTTTTGACCTTTCTTTGTGGTACCTTCCATGTGCAGACTGGTGGACATGAACAGTGTAGCTGGGACTGTGTTCTGTCCATATCATTTTTGCTCTATGGATAGAAAGCTTTATGCTCCAGGCTTATAAAGATTGTATCATTTTGTTTTTGTATTATTTGCTGAAGTTTCATTTTAATCAGTTTTCTCTGTTCTAGATTGTTCGTAGAAGAGATTTGCTGTAAAGATACTACCATATGGTTGTCTTTATACAGTTGTATGTTGTTTTTCACCTAATCCAGGGTACTGGATTAGTTTCTGTGTTGTCTTTTCACAGAACTAATCAAATGTATAATTTTAGCTGCAAGGTGGCTAGGTTCAAAGCTAATCTAGTAATCGCTGAACCATATCCTCCATCTGATTCTGAATTCGAGTACTAAACAACATTAGTTCAGATGTGTGCAAGATAGGATTTATTTTGAGCAGATAAAAGAAATAAATCCCTTGTGCATTGTGAAGGAGGAGAAAGTTAAACCAATCTGTCTCTAGCAGAAAAGAGTCTTTTATACTTCACAAATCTGCTGTGATGGAACAGGCAGGACTGTCAGGCAGTTGTTTTACAAATTTCCCTCTTTCTGTTGCTGTGTAAGAAGATGTGACGGTCAGTCACGATAGTATGGGTTGTTATGAGAAGTTACATGTTAGTAAACACACTAATTGGAGAACTTGCTTTTTTGCACTTGGAGAATTGCATTTTTCCCATGTCGTATAAGAGTGTGCATACTTCTGCATTTACGTACATGGGCAGGTATGCTCTGAATTTGGCTGTGGGAGAACCTATGAATGATCATGGTTCTCTTGTATTTCCAGTAGAGTTAGATTTTTTTGTGGCATTAAATATTGCAGTAGTTGGGAAGGGGTTTTAGGCTACCTTCTTTCTTTTGGGCAGATCAGTCTGTTGTATCTTAAAGGATCTAATTATGCTAAAATTCGAGTCTGTAGTTTTGTTGTCTCTTCCATTTCTCTAAATCCTCTTTTGTAAAATAACTTCTTTTGACTTACTGAAAAGAGACACAAGAACTTTGAAAGTAAACATTTCATCCCGTTAGGTTACAAAGCTGTTAGGCACACAGCCAATTTCAGGGGAAAAGTAGGACTAGTATGTAGAATACATTGCGTACTGGAATTAAATTAGTCATTCTCTAGAAGGAGAGTGTAATCTACATTGCTCAGCATGAGATCATCTACATAGCATTACTTGAACTAGTCATATGAAGATCAATTTTCTGTTAATTGGAGTAAAACTATTTTTACAATTAATAATGCCAGGATCAGACACTTTTTTTTTTTTTTTAAGCTATATTCTGTCAGTGTCAATTATGTATGGACAGAAATGTAAAGAAATGTAAGTAGTGGACCACTCTTTAAATGAACTGAACCGACATACTTTGCTATATTCAGTAAAATTACTAGTTCTTTTTCATATGTTATGCTACCCTGTATGTGAAAATTAAGTCACTGAAATACATACTGTGCCTTCGTCAGCAAAGTAAATAAAAATTCAGTAGCTAAGCGTGCAGCTGAGACTGTAAAATAAACTAGATGAACAAACAGTGCATCTTCATTAATAAAATTTGTTTAATATAGATAATACAGCATATATCTCAATTATTAAACAGATACATGGATTAGCACAGTAGGCCACAACTTGATTTGAAAAATATGCAGCTAAACCTATGACCTGTGTAGCTGAATAAGCAAATTATGCAAAATTATACAGCTGTCACAAACTCTATAAAATATTAACTTATAAAATAAATCAGCCATTTGCAGTTCGATTATTAAAGATATAAATGCTGGCTGAACTAAGTATGCTGCCTTTTTCCTTCCCTTACCAAGGGTCTCTTAGAACCTAATAACACAGTTCTACTTTGTCAAAACAATACCTACCTAAAGACTTCAGGTACTTTAGAGAGCTATATATTTACATTAAAGAAAAAAAAAAGTGTTATTTAGTTAACAGTTATTTAGCTGGGTTAGTAGGTTTGCTTTGGATTTTTTTTTTCTTTTTTTTTTTTTTGTAGTGACTTTAGAACGGAGTCACTGGTGTTTACCCTGGAATTGATTAAACAGAGCTAGAGCTTCATTTGGCCATGCATGTTGTTACACAAGCCTGCAAATAAAGAAAATGCAAAATAGTGGTTTAGATCCAGGCAATTCTAATAGTTATTTGTGTAGGTAGTCTGACATAAACAGGCTTACAGAGATCTTGCAAATGAGTATGTTCATTTTTCATGATTTATTGGTTAAGAATTTAGATTTCTGGATCAGCATTGCTCTCAAAAGAAAAAAAAAAGCATTTATGAATATTTTATGTACTTGTTTTGCGTGAATGCAAACTGATACTGGATTTTCTTGAAGTGATCTGTGGAACATTAGTAGGTGTGCTACATGGGGCAAATATCTTTCTTGGTTGCTGTAATGCCAGAAAAAACAAAAGCTTAGTGTTACTTCTCTGTGTAAGCATACTTCCCCAGAGAAAGACTTGCATGCATGTTTCATTAGTTTCACATTTGTTATTTCCATTTCCATCTATGTTGCTGTGATCTCTCTTTTTTTTTTTTTTTTTTTTTTTTTTTTTTTAATAACTGTAGTAATGACTGTGGTTGTGCAGTCACCTAACACTGATGTAGGTAGGGATTTTTGTCACTACCTATGCCAGCAGTAGTATTTGTGCTGCACCACGTGAACCAGGCCAAAAAAATAATCAGTTTTTCTTGTCAGCTAATCTAACTCAGCTATACAAATGAGCAGTATGGCTCGTGCACATTAAGCATCTGTTTCTGCAGTAGCCTACCATTTACCTAGGCTTAAAGCTAACCTACAAGCTTCCCTGTAAATCTTGTAGTGTGAACCCAAGACATAGATGTGTTTGTTATTTTATTAGACTTCAAAAATAGAGATGCTGTTAAAGTTAGTGGTTATTTTTGTTAATTTTAAACACTAGTTGAGATACACCGTTGCTAAAGAGGGACAAATGAGAAACTTCAGTTGCTTCTCTGGAGCACACTGAACAGTTTTACACACAAAATGAACTAAAAATGCTGAATATCTAAGATGCGGACATGAAGAAGCAACAGATGGGGGCAGGCATGCTCGTGGAGAGTTCGCGCACAAATATGCCAGATCAGGTGATAAATACTGTGCCGTTGAAGTTCTCTACATCTTGAAAATATGTTGGGAGCTTACAGGTATTTAGAACAAGTCAGCTGTACATAATTCATTATAGCATTGGTCCCTCCAGTGAGTCTCAGTGTCTTATCTGTAATTTGAACTGTGTTCTGTCTTGACAGGAGATGCTCCTTTCCAATGTCAGATGTGTCCTGCTAAATTTAAAATCAACTCGGACTTGAAGAGGCACATGCGTGTGCATTCTGGTGAGAAACCTTACAAATGTGAGTTCTGCGAGGTCCGGTGTGCCATGAAAGGAAATTTGAAATCACACATTCGTATCAAGCACAGCATGGAAAATACTCTCAAGTGTCCAGAGTGTGAATTTCAGTGTGGAAACAAAACAAGCCTTCGGCACCACATAAGAACTCATCAGCCCGAGCAGCCAGTGAAGTGCTCGGAGTGCAACTACTCTTGCTCCAACAAGGCAGCTCTGAAAGTGCACGAGCGAATTCACTGCAAAGATCGTCCTTTCAAATGTGAATTCTGCAGCTTTGATACCAAGCAGCGGAGCAACCTGACAACTCATGTGAGGAAAGCTCATGGTGACAAAGTCAAGTCCAAGAAGCAAACAGTGGAGAAGAAGGAAGGAGATAGGCCAAAGCAAGGTGGCTCCAGGCAAGTTGCCAAATTGGATGCCAAGAAAGCTTTTAAGTGTGACCTTTGTGATGCTTCCTTTGTCCGAGAAGATTCTCTTAGAAGTCATAAGAAGCAGCACAGTATGTATAATGGATCTAAAAATAATGAACTGGCTGTTCTGCAGCTTCAGATGGATCCCAGTCGGCAGACCAGTGCCCCAATTACTGTCAGTCACCTCCAGGTCCCACTCCAGGCTGCTCAGGTTTCTCCATACAATGAGGGAAGGGTCAAGATCATTGTGGGTCACCAGGTCGCTCAGACTAACAGTATTGTCCAGGCTGCATCAGTGAATGTCGTGCCTCCTACGTTAGTTAGCCAGAACCAGGAAGACCTCTCGGCTAACAGCCGCTTGCAGCTTCTGGGCCAGGTCAGTTTGTTGGCACCACCTCCGCCTCCCATATCTCAAAGCCAAGCAGGGCCTGTGGCACAGCCAGCAGTTCTTCTCACAACCCATGACCAAAGTGATGGAAGTGCTTTACATCAGACTCTGATTCCTGCTACTCCTGTCAGCAGTCATGAGGCTTCAGCAAACCAAGCTTTCATCACCGGCTCTGGAATCAGCTGCTCTGACTTAGAAGGCCTTAATGCTTTGATACAAGAAGGAGCAACAGAAGTGACTGTGGTTAGTGATGGAGGTCAGAGTATAACCGTGTCCACTTCAGCTCCCCCTCCTCCTATCTTTTCTTCATCCTCTCACACAGAAGCCCCAAAGCAGACCTACTCTATCATCCAAAGTGGAGCCCATACAGCTTTGCTGTGTCCAGCAGACTCCATTCCAGATTAGTCACAAAGTACTGTTACTAAACACATTTCGGTCTCCAAGGCAGTGCTGAATTCAGCAGAAATGCATAGAACATAAGTAAATGCAGAATTTATCCTACGAAGCCAAATACCTTCCACTTTACGCATTTGACTTGTCTGTATGTGGAAACATACATCTTGTATGTTGGAAAGAGGATGTGTGTATTTATGTGCCTCTGTTGAAATCAGAGGCTGTGTTTGCTGTAAAGGCTGAGCATGGAAGCAACTGTTGACAATTTCACCAAGCAGTAGGCTTCCCAGAATATGATTCTTGTATTGTGCTGGCTAAAATAAGAGCCTCATTTTATGATGAATTACCTTCACAGACAACTTGTCCTTTCGTGCACACACAAGAAGGTAATAGTCCAAGCCATTCTGAAGTATATTTTTAAGTAAAGTTTGTTTCAGTTACATGCAATCTATGCATTAACTGCGCCTGGCTGATTGTTGATCTGTGAGAAATGTCTACTACTGGGTCTGATGCAGCCCTAGTAAAGTTTAAGGGGGCTGTTCCTTAATATCTGTAGAAATTGCACCTGGCACTTAATCTCGAAATGCTTATGCAGAAGACCAGGCGATTGTTTTTAGAAAACGAAAAAATTTTGTCCATCCATCAGTAATGACTTTGTTAGCAAGAACACTATTGCAAATTACGTATGTGGCACAGTGATCTCTGTCAGAGGCACCTGTGTTTTAAAGAACAAAACAACTGCAAATATATTTTTTACAAACAATACTTAAATTTTGTTTTTATTTTGATGCTGCCTGTTTGTAGTTGCATGGGTGGTAAAAGTGTGTTACCTTTGGGCTCTGTTCTTTTCAAGTTAAGGGGGGAAAAGGAAAAGATTGAATTCATTCAATTTAAAATTAAAAATTAATAGATTCCGATTCAAGGTCTGAAACTCAAGCATGAATTCAGATTGTATCACAGTGAGATAGTAGTTTACCATTATATGATGCACACGTCTATAATCAATCAATTCTAGGCTATATTTTGAACGATGCAATATTATAGTCCTACCTGGTGAGCATTCTTGTAGTGGTAGCTAATAATATCTTCATAGAATCATATAGAATCTATACCAAACTCTCTGGTTAAAGAACTGGGGAAAATAGATGGCTTTGTAGGTGCCTGGATCTGCAAAAATCAGAGATCATTTCACAGCCAAACAGCATCCCAAGGACAATTGTTAACATACATGAAGACTGAAAAGAGGTTGTTATCAAAACCAGCTCTGACATTCCCTCTTGGAGAATCAAAGTCAAGTTAAATTTCGCAGTATTTACTAGTGGGAGACATTGAATGATTGCTTTATATGCTAGAAACAAGCTTGGAAAACTTAAAGATTATATAATTAGGGCGACTTTCTGAATTGGCCTCCTGTTTGTTTGAAATTTTTCTCTTGTACATTATTTTGTGTATGTGGGGGTGCTCCCCGCTCCTTTTCTCTGTGTGGTGCATACTCTATGTACAGTGTAAGGCTTCCTGCTTTACAATGATGAGTAGGAAAATGCAATTGTAACTCACAAGTACAGTCAGAGAGGTTGTTCTTGAAAGTGTGACTTTTTTTTTTTTTAAATAAGGGTTGTTAAAACTTGAATGCTCCAGTATCACTGTCTTCGTTATTTATGGGAAATAGGGTTTTTTTAATATCCATATAGCTTCTGCCTTCCTAATCCTTGATTCTAAATTAATGTTATTTTAAAACAAAAAACCCTTCCAAATAATCTTGGTTTTAAAATCTGAGTTTTGATTTGAACTGTCTGACAGTATGCCTGACGCTTGTGGATATCGGAAAAGACCGCACTCCGGTTAGAGACAGAACCTTCATAAATGCTTAACTAAAAAGGCGTTACTGAAGACTTGTTTCGTAGCCCCATGCTGCCTTGCAGTAGGGAGCAAAAGTTCTGAGTTCACTGACAGTTGTATTTCAGGGCTTACTATTTCCTGCACTACTTCTCCAACTTTTCTGGTGATACAGGTTAGTCACCTGTTAATTATCTCCCTTCCCTACAGATAGGTGATTTAAGGAGCTGACCCAGTAACAAGCAATTTATTTTTATATAAAGTAGAAATAGGTGGGAGGCTTTTGCTATGTTAGATCACTGCAGAACATTCATTGAGAAGAATACATTGAAAGCTTAGGTACTTTGAATTTTGACACTGATATTGCTGTTTTGCTCTCTGGCTATGTTTTGTTGTTGTGCCTAGCACAGACTTGACTTTTTTATTTCAACTGTATTGAGACTCCTTGTCAACGCTTGAAAGATAAAAGGTATCACAGGTAAGTGCTTGATCTTGTTATATGTGATCCCTGATATCCAGGTTGTAAATGATCGCTGGAGCAGCATAGATCAAACACTTTGTTATCTTTGAGTTAAAATGCGTGGCATAGTAGCAATTCTTCACTATTAACCATCTGCAAATGTATGCGTACACACGTGCATCATCTGAACCATCGGGCTGTGTACAGTGTTTCTGTGCACTGGGCCGGTCATTTTTGTAAACACTCATGAAAGATGGGGCATTTCTAGTCCCGTAACAGTAAATACGTGTTTTTCACCCAGCTTACAGTGATCCTAGACTGTGCAGCACTGGTATTGCAGGGGAGGAGATGCTTCCCCAGGAGCGTGAGTGCCTGCAGGGCAGAGCTGCCCAGGCTGTGGCGTGTGCCCGACGGGCAGCTGAGCTGCAGGAGAGCAGGCCTGGGGAAAGTTCAGTGCAGTTGAAGTCCAAGTCTATTTGACTTGGAGAGGGAGGGGGCTCCTTCAGGTCATCTCAGTGGTCCAGTTTACAGCACTGCTCCACAAACTTGCACCAGTATAAGCAAAGTCGATGGTAAACTACAACCAAGATCAAAGCAGAGATCGAGCAGGTGGGAGATTTCTTCCAACTCCTTTCTTGTAATACCAAGCAACACAAATTATGATAGTAATCTCTTAAGATACTGTCAGCTTTCAAAACCTGTGCTAGGCCTTTGAATAGGATTAACGAGTCCATTGGTGATCCAAGTTTTAATACCAGTTGTTACATATTTTCCTTTATTTTAAGATAAAAGAATCTAAGTGGATCAGTCCTCATGTATTTGGGCTTGTCACAGGTAAGTCTGCCTCTATGTGCTTGCTCACATGCTGTCTCCTCAGTACTTCTTGCTGGTTGGTTTTTAGGAATGCTGATGATCCCAAGGGCAATTATGTCTTAATTTCTACAAGCCACGTGGATAGAGAGTTTAAGTATCCCGACTTGAGGAGCTAGCACGTCAGGAGTCCCCAGTGATGGAGCTTTGCAAGTGCTCCAATCGGACGAGAAACTTCTGCCTGGGACTTGGGATAGGAGCTGTGGAGATGTGCTGCTCTGGGTTTAGAGCTGGTGGCTGTATGTTACTGTAAAAGGAGTAGTACTCTTATTTTAAGGTAAAGATTTGGAGGTAGTTACCCACCAGTATCAGTAGTTTGTCAAAGGCAGGCAGGCTTTCGGGTATAGAAAGTTGTACCAAGCCTGCAAACTTGTAAGTGCAAATGTACTACAATTTGGCAACTAAAAATAACATTAATTGTCATCTACTCGTTAGTACTCATGAACTCCGCGTGCGGGATTGCATGAGCATGCGATATTTTGTGTCATCTATAGGTGGTGCTAGAGAACCAGATAAATTTTTAAGTGGGCTCTCTTCTGCTTGGTGATGTTTCCTGTTAAACAGCTCCCTGCTGTTAACTCTTTCCCGGGTCAAAACATTTCAAAATCCACTTTTATGCCACATAACAGAAAGCTTAGTTGTAAAAAAGTTGTACTTACTTTATGAAAGTCTTACTTTCATTTAAGATAAAAAGCAACAAATATTTAAAAAGTCCCAAGTTTGCTACTGTTAGAATCCCATGAAGCAGATCTATCGCCAGAACTTAACATCACAATTGATGTTCAACTGAGTATTTTTGACTGCCTGTTAATTAATTTTAATCTGTACACAGTTTGCAGCTGCAGAATTGTAGTGCACTACAAGAATGATAAAAAATTGAAAGACTTTGGCAGAGCTGATGGATTGAATTGCAATTTATCTGTGTTTGCACTTGGCCAACAGACCTGCACCCAGGGGATGCACCACTGCCTCCAGGAATCTCATGTTCAATCTAATGGCACACGTAGCGTTACACAGCTCTCTTATCTGCATTTCAGTTTCACAAAAAGCCTTGTTTACCTTCTAAAATAGGAAACCAGTAGATTTGTCTTATTGTAAAGACTAACCTTCGCTCTGGTCCTATGTGTGCCTCTAAGATAAACAGGAAAGATAACAAAATGGTGTGAATGAATAGACAAAGCTCAGTGCTGCTTCTTCAGCATTGTTTAGCTGATTGCATTATGTTGAAGTGAACAATCTAGAGACTTCTTTCCTCCACCCTAAGGAAGAAAAAAAAAAAAGCAGATAACCAAGGCTAACATGGGGGCAATTTTTTTTTCTATTTTCTGTTACAATATTCTGGCTTTATTTCTGTGTATGACAGTAATGGGCTTTGTGTTTTGGAGCAGGCAGAAGCAGACTGTTTTAATCTGATATTCATTTAATACATTCTTCATGTTATCAACAGAACTATCCCTTGAGAGAGCACGGTAATTCATAACAAGTGTCTCTTGTAGAGCGTGCTTGCTTTCGAGCGCATGGTAAATAAATCGTATTCCTTCCTAGAGTTCTGCTGTAGCCTCAGAGGTCTGGAGCAAGTTGTCTCATTCCAGAAGAAAATATTTGGATGGATTTTGTTCTTGCCTGGGGATCTCCAAGCCCTTACTGGTAAGCACCGAGACCCACAACGCGCGTGCAGCAGAGAGCGAGCAAACCTGGCTGCCCGGGCTGCTGCTGGGAGAACTTCTCACTTCTGCTCACTTGTGACAAAATGGATGGTGTTTACACGGCATTGCACTGAACTGGCTCTGAGGAAAATGTAAAACTAAATATTCCACGGTTAGCTTCCCTCGGCACATTCATTGCAGGTTTTGCTCTCTGCACAGGCTCATAATTTTTTACACAATTAGCTTGCAGAGTGCCATTTGCAAGTTACAGTGTGTAACAGTCCTCCCTCTTCTGTGAACATGAATCTCTGTGACTGCTTAAAGAAATGAGGTTAAACAGAGAAAAAATGTCAGCCAGAACACTGAGCAAGCAGTGGTGCATAGCATGTATGCATTTCAAATAAAGGAACCCCCTACTCTTGCGTCCTTCCCAACCTCTTTTCAGTTTGTTGTTGTTACTCCATTACACTGCTTTTTAAAACCAGACCCACGTATCATGTGAGCAGAGGCTTGCCCTCAGCAAGACCTACTAGAATGTGCTTTTTCTCTCTGTTTTTTTGTGAGGTAGGAACATGCAACAGAAAAAAATCCAAAGTCCAAAGAAAAATTTGTCTTCAACACCTTTCATTGTGTTTCGGCGCAGCAGTTATCTGCGTGTGCTCCTGCTCAGTGTCCCCAGAAAGACGCGGTGTTGAGTTTGAACAATAAACCAGCAGCACTCTGGATTAAGCCCTCTGCCAGTGTTGCTAGTATCTTTTATGGGGTTTTAATAAACACTTTAACTGTCATTTCCATCAAAATGGCAGATTCCTGCTTAAAACCAGCATCAATCTGTCCCATGCAATGGGGGGGTGGGGGGGAGGTGTGACTGGATATGCAGATACACTGGGAAGCCCTCCTGGATGAGTGAATGGGATCAAGTCCTCATGCAAGATGAGACCTAAAAGCAAGCAGAACTTGGCCCAAAGCTAGCTCCTTTGGGATCTGGGGGAAAAGGAAACTTCTTTTGAATATGCATGGGTTTTTTTCAATTAAAAAATTATAATCAGAATATTTCTCAATAATTTTGGCAGAGCTATTTATTGCTAGTATGATCTGACTGCACTGGAAAGTACCTTCTGTTGTGGGGTTTGAAACTGTGCTTTAAAAATGTCAGAAGCATGCCAAGACATTTTTCTCTAGATTACAAACAACTGGGGAAAGGCTTCCTTTTTAGATACATTTATCTTATTCTGTATTTCTGATTTTTCATGTATTTATATATTTGTGTTTACAATCAAAATGTAGTCAGTCATCCATTTTGCAATGCAATGCTCTGGTGTCTGTAAAAATATTTACTGTGTCCTCAATGGAAAGGCTTCTATCCTATAATTTCAGGAATATTGACTGGGTACTCTAATGGCCTTTTACATCACTAGTTGGAAAATCTTTAGCCTTGTTATTTAAATTTTAAGAAGAGAAACCAATATTGTTAAGAGAAACTGATGTCTCCTGTCACTTATCCCAGTGACCTTTCATAAGGTGATAAAGGTTTCTATAGTGACCTGAGGAAATAATGTCTCAGGTATCATTGTGAATTAAGAGTCTGTGGCAGGAAAAGCTTTCTTTTCTCTCTCAGGTATCCAGTTCTGCCTTTGTCTTTATTCCAGTTGCTAGACACGGAGAAGGACTCATAAAACATACAGTATTTGGTTACATGGCTATCTTTCATCTTTTAGAGACTTCACGATGTTGTAGGGAAGTGGAAAAGTCCATGACAAAGCACAGTTGGGTATTTTTAATGCTATATACCATTAGAGTAACAGATAACATGTATGTTCAGGGTCTGCTGCTGTAATGCCACTGAATTCTGTGATCTATGATACCAGATAATTTATTCCATAAGCTTCAGGAGTTGAGTTTGCCCTATAAGAAGCAGGAATTACATGTTACTGCAGATTCAAGATGAGCAGGGTGCCATGGGGATTGCTCTGGGTTCCTGGTTTCAGATCTCATGTAGACTTGCTTTTAATGTCTGAAGGCAAAAAATCTCTTGGTTAGTGATAAGAGTGGCTGAATTTTGTAGGTAACAGTTGAACATTATCTGGGAAATAATCATCTGAGGACATGTAGAGATTTGGGGGATTTTTTTGGTTTGTTGTTCAGTTTCATTAAGGATACAAGGATGCATTTATGCCCTCTTGAGCTCCTGGATGAAAGAACATGTTATGCTATGAACATCTTTCAATTTATCAAACCTGAAGTGAGAGACTCCTAAAACAAAACTTGGAGAAACCTCCAACGTTTACAGCTTGAGTTTCCCATTTGTATCTTTCAAAATGAAGGAGAGCTGTCTAAATCTTTGTGCTATCTGTGCAGGCAGCATTTGGAAATAAAGGCTGGTCCTACGTGGCAGACTTAGGCTGCATATCCCTGTTGATCAGAGGTCTTTAGACAATTTTTTATCATCTTTTCTTGCTGGCCATGTTTAATTATATTAGTAATATGTATTTTCACTGGAGTAGTGCTGCTGAATTCCCCACCTGGAGAAGGTGACGTGCACCTCAAGTAAATTGTAAGGATGAGAATAACTTGGATACCTCAGTGATGAGCGAGATGCAAATACCTAGATAGATACTGGAGATAGTCACATCTCGTGATGGCCTGAAGGAAAATTTGAAAGAACAGGAATGCATAAAGCTAAACTGCATAATGCATAGCAGTCATAATTAATAGATTAAAGTTCTTTGTGAAACCCGCTTTTTTATTCTAATAAAGGAAAGGGACTATAAATGGTGACATAGTTTTTAAAAAAAACAACCATGTAAGACACCATGTTAAAGCTGTAAAGCTAAAGAGTCAATAAAAATGTACCCTGTTTTTAAATTTTTAAAAGGCTGATGTAAGGCTTACTATCCTAACTAATAGTAGCACTTTTCCTCATCTCTGGGCATATTGCATCATTCTGTTTCTGTAGGCACATACAATTGCTGAGGGGGTTACGAAAAAGTTGCCAATCCTTGCTTCTTAGTCTCTCCTAAAAAGTTCAGAATTTATCATCTGAATCAATTTGCCTAAACAATGTTAAATTTCGCTTTTGTTGTGAAATCATGTAGATCGGCCATTGATATAACTTTAATTGGATAGGGATGTTCACAATTTTTTTTTTCTTTAAAAAAAAAAAAAAAAAAAGCCTGCCAGCAAAATTGCTTTTTGGTGATGACTCTGCTTGAAAAGTGCTCTGCAGGGGCCCATTCCCAATTGATTATCTTTCACAGCTAATAGCTTCAAAGGCTATTTGGTGGACAGTCCAGTTTTACATTTAAATGTAAATCTTGATAGCCTTGACAGACTGATGATCAGAAAAAAAGGGAGGCAAAAAGAGTAAAATAAATGTACAGCTGGTATAACTTTTACCAGCTCCTTCAGGGGCAACTGTGGTGAAATTAAAATGGTTACAGTTTGACAAAGCTCTTTAGAGTGGATGGTGAGTGAAAACGTTCCTCAAAAGGTCCAGCATTAATAAGTTGCTAAATAGCGTGTCAGCCTTAAAAGTTCAGTACAGTGTCAATGGCTCCCACTTGTGCTTCATTTGGATTCAGGAGTAAAGTTCAAAGTACCGAAGGCACCGGGGTAAAGCCAGTTTTTTTGATGAAGCTACAGCAGAGAAGTTCTCTGGAAAACCAAGTTCACATTTGCAACTAAAACCTCATCGCAGTCCAGGTGGCATTGGTGTGAGAAGATGCGTTGGTTGGCCATCGATTTCCTGCAATGTGGGAGCGGTGCCGCTGGGACCAGGGTGCTTCTACCTTCTGGGACACGAACAGGAGCTGCCCTGGCCCTGGATCTCTTTGGATGGGTGAAGGTGGAGTCTGGGTTTTTAAGGCCTTGTAGGAATCACCAAAGTGGCATAGAGATAAAGCTAACAAAGATGGCGGAAGTCTGGTTTCCCGCCAACATGCCAGCTGCCCCATCCCTGTCATGAGCTGGCTGGGATTTTGGCATGGTGAGGGGGGCATAGGCTGCAACCTGCTGTTCGTCTTGGAAACAGATGAGGCAACAAGACATTTGGATGGATTTTGTTCTTGCCTGGGGATCTCCAAGCCCTTACTGGTAAGCACTGAGACCCACAACGCGCGTGCAGCAGAGAGCGAGCAAACCTGGCTGAAGACATTGAGGACTGTGTAGTTGAGGGCCCCTTCAGCAATGGTGTGCTTGTCATCTTTGCTGTAGAATGACTGAATTGGAGCAGTCTGGAGCACCCTGCAGAGGCAGCCCGCACGTTTTGCCATTGCCATTTTGCCTCTTTCACCCTTTCCCTGAGCCTTATCCTTTCCTTACACATTCCTGTCAGATCACAGTTAGCATCTTTGTTGGCTTCTTTGGCTGAACTGCTAAGGACTCTCCCAGTCACTGGCCATGACATATCCACGTGCCAACCACACCACACTGAGAGAAAAGCACTCGTTGAGGAAAGAGCAAGCGGTTAGTGCCATTCTATCGGCAGGAACTCTGGGGAAAGGCTTTTCACAACAGAAAGCTGCTGAAATAAAATGTTGTCCAAAAGTAACTCGAGTTTCTTACTTCATTACCATCTTGATTACTTTCTGATGTGCTCCAGGACTCCTTACATAGCAATGGTTAAGTGTGGTTGTGAGCTGTTTGAGTGTGAGTCAGCGATGAGTCCTTGACCACCAGAACTTCTTGCAGGGTTACAAAGGCAACCGCAACTCTAGCCCTGTTAGCCAGCCTCGCTGTCTGCTCTGAAACTGCAGTTAGGGAGTAGTGCTGCCTCCCTGTCTCATGCAAAACTGTGTTGCAGAGGAGCTGCAATCTCAAACTGTAATCTCAGACCAAGCTGCTGACCACTGCTAAGTGTCAATGAGTGCTCCCAATCCAGTGCTTCCACAGCCCATGGGAGAAAAGGAAGACAAGGAACTCCTCATCTCCAAAAACATCTCAACTAGGAGTAGATGCCTTTTTCTCATTTTCAATCTTTGTTGCCATGGAAACTGAGCCACAGACACTGCTTATTTTCCTCTACATAGTCCTTAAGTGTCCAAACACTCAAGAATACCAGTTAGCCACTGTCCAGCATTTTCAAAGGAAGGAAAAATAAGGAACAAAAAGGGAACATGCTCAGCATAGAAGCCATTGAGAAACGGGAGATCAAGGAAGGAAAGTCTGTCTATCTCAAGGGAAAATAGGAAGGTAAAGAATTAGAGATACTTGGTGATGAAGACAGTAGAAAAGGTGTTTATCCTGAGCAAGAGCCACCGCAAGGGACTGGCACACTCTGCAAAAACCACCCCTTGTTCTCTACTCGCTTTTTCATATCAGTTTCTGAAATCATCTATGTAAGTTCTGTGGACTGGAGAAGGTTTGTACTACAGTAGCCATAATAACACTTGGCACAGCTCATCCGTGTGTAGCAATGCAACCAGCAGCCTGGTAGGAACTGAACCTTACTGGTGTCTCCAACCTAACCATGGAGCTGGTCAGCCGTGCTTGGCAGCACCTGTCAGCCTCTGACCAGTAAGCTGAAGCCAAAATATTTCAGATAGGGAAGGTGAGAGGGGCAGACCTTGCACTTCTCTCTCAATAGCGAGTCCTTTGCAGGAAGAGAATGGTTTTATTTAAATTAGGTTTAAATTCCACTCCGATGGCACAATATTCCTATGTAATAGAGTAAAGGTCATCTAAGCCTATCTTTGTCTTTTGTCTTCTTCTTTTTTTTTTTTTTTTTTCCAAACTTCTACAGCTCTATAAATCCTCTGCAGTAAATCACAAGCTCCCTTAGGAGTGCTGACTACTAGCACATTGACCACAGTGAAATGGTATCATGCCCAGGCAAAAGCCCACTTGCCTTTTTTCCGTCCTTCAGTCCGACAGGGCAGGACCATGAATTAACAGCGATGCTCCCCTCCCCAGTAATCATATCATCCTTCCAATAGAAATTTAAGAAAAATGCACAAAACTTGTTTAACAAGAACAGATATGTACCATACCTCCTTCCCCTGCTGAATTCACCTCCCCGTTTTTTATTTAGAATAGAAACCATAGAGTGATTTTTTTATTTGCTCAGGATGTACAAAGCCAAGCAGCCAGCAGATTCAGAAACCTCACCTAACCGGCTACAGCATTGAAAAGGCCCAAAATGAAAATGCTTATGCCATGAGAGAAATCGAAGTGCGGGATTTTTTTTTGAGCCTGGCCCCCTCCAGACACCGCAGCGGTAAACATCCCTGATGCCGTGGGAGCAGCCAGCAGCCGGGCAGGGGCTGGCAGCAGCGAGGAGCAGGGGACTCCTGGCACAGGGGCTGGGTGCGTTGTTTTGAGGGGAACCCCTCCATGCGGAGATGGTGACCTGGGGACAAAACCCAGCTGGCTCTGTGCAGAGTTACTGAACACAGCAGTTGCAGCAATGTGTTTAAATTTGAATTAATCCTCTTTTCCTCCCCATGTAGATAAGTCTTTAATAATAAATCCAACTATCAATCCAGTTTATATGAAAAGGTATGATCTATAAAGGATCCGTGTGCAGAAACACAAAGTTCTGTCTGTATTAAGCTCTGAATATATTATTCATGTGACCACTGAACTTCGCAGGAATCTTTCCATGGACTTCACCAGGCTTTCGTTAAATCCCTAGTTAAAATATGCTTGGGTGTATGATTGATACAGAAATTAGCAGTAATACAAGGGAAAACAGAAAAATAAGTTTGTCTTTCTTGTTCTTTTATCTTTTTTGACATGCTGGGTTAGGTTTTCAAATATTGATTTCACAAGCTGCTGACACATGCATGCATAATGGGTGTATTTGCATGTGCAAATTTCTATTATTTGCCATGCATCTGCACATTCCATTGTATGCATTCAGTTTTTGCATTTGTTAAATAGAACTACTTTGTATTTGGAGGAAAACTAGACCCCGTATACAATTCTTCTATTTACTATGATAACTAACAGCAAGTATTAAAAACCAAACCAAGATAAACAAACTCTTTCACCATTAAAGCAGTATTAATTCTTATAGAAAATCCAGTTCATCCAAAGGTTTTCTGTTTTGTATCTATCCATGTTATAAAGATGTTAATTTCTTTAAATCACAAAGACTATAATTATTTTAATTCATATTTAGACATAGACTGTACCATAAACTCAATAATTTTTCTCTCTTTCCTTCTGCATTGTTATTAGTGGGAAACAATTACAATGCACAGTTTCTTTGAAGGAGACTTCCCAAAAACTTAATCCCTATTCATTTTAATTTTAAAGATGTTCTGTTTAAACATTGTATATAATTTTCTGTATTCATGATTGGTAAAAATTTTACTAATTTTATGTGACCCCTGTCCTGCTTCTTTGAGCTCGCTTGTCTGAAGGAAGAAGGTATCGCTATGGTAATTGAGAGCAGTTTGCAGTACGGGCTGGTTAGCATCGCTGATGAGTTATGCCATCAATACCAAACTGATTTCCAAGATAAATGCAACCCTGAGGCGTTGCAAAGCACAAGTTATGGCCAACTGTCTGCATATGTGATCATCTTATGGCGATAACACAGCTTAGCCCGGTGATGCATTTATTGTGGGTTTTGGAAAGAAAAGGATCAAATTAAGAAGGCAGTGCAGTGCTATCAGCTAAATTCTTTAGTTCATCTCCTAATCATTGAACAAGTTGCTCAGTTGACATTGAATGAGTCTAAGAAAAATTGAAGTATAAAAGATTTGTTAGAAAAGCAAATAATTTGGGTTACAGTTACAGAAACGGAATGTGAGGCCCCTCAGTAACCACATCATCTCCTATGTACAAACAGTTGATAATCTTATCAATGCAAAGTTGCCTCCGTGCTGCATTTAAAAGCAAGTTGCCTTTATTCCAGCTTCCACTCCATTGAAATCTGCTATAAATACCTACTTTATAACACTGACCCAATATATAAATTGCTCAGTTCAAAAGAAAAGCTTTTTTGGAGGAAGGGGGAGAATGGAGTAAACGCAGTGTGTTGTAAAAGCTAAGTGGTTTTATTGGCACTTTAAAATACCCTTTTATGCTGAACTCTATCAGCTCTGATTATATATAACAACAGTAGTTATGTATTAAAAATGTGTGTCAATAGTTCTGCTAACACTGTGATGTGTCATTTGTGTGCCAGAGGTCCCAACAGGCTTGATTGACAAAATCTAGCCATGGCTTAAAGTGATCAGATGCTGGGGTATGTTGCTTGTTTGGTAAATTGCGAAAAGTAACCATCTCAGTTATTTAAATCAGAAACTTCATGTATCGACCACAAAAATGCTAATACAGTCTGCACACGCGCATCTCCTGGGGATGCCCATTTGTGGTGTCAGTGGAGAAGCCTAGACTGCCCTGCCAAGTCACCAGCCTGCCTGGTGCAGGAAGTTCTCGTAGGAGTTTATCAATCAAATAATTAATAAAACCTCTAGTAAAGATTAAGAAGTAAAGAACAAGTTTACTCATAGTTACATAGGAAGTCTGATATTCTCCTGTACTCAGTGATTTAGTGCATACCCTCGTAACTGCGTGGGTAGGTGTCAGTGATCATAGAGCCTATGAAATCTTGCTCCCAAAATCAAACCTATGTCACAGAAGGTAAAGGTATGTCTCACTGAGAGGCATTAAGACTTATATTTTCCATGGATGAGCTACTCAAATGTATCATACATGTTTTTGTGTGAGGCTGTAGCTAGGACACAGCCGCTCAGACAGCCCATCTCACCTAAACTCCTTAAATAGCAGCACATAAAGCAAGCAACATCACAAATGCTTGCAAAGATCAGTCAAGCTTTTAAAAGGGTGGTTTTAAGACAGTACTGTATACAAAACAGTGAATAAAGTTTCATTGCACTCAATGCAAGTGGAGCTGCCCTCAGACAGCAGGTGTTGAGCCCAGTTTGTTCAGCGAGCGGAGCCTCTTTCTTTAACCAGCTTGTTCTGCCTGCGCACGAATTCACGGGCTGTGAAATGAAACATCCCCCAGGACAGCTCACTCTTTGAATTCTCTTGGCTGTATTGCACATAAATTATGGTACTCTGAGACTGGAGGAAGTAATTTAATGCTGGAATTCTCCAAAGGTTTGACTGCTTGTTTTGCTGAGGTGTAGCTATGTTATACATTACATATAAACAGTGACTTTTGAAGACCTCTTCTTTGCAATCATCACTATTCCCGTAGGAATTAGATCAGTGACTTTATATTGATAATTGCAGAGCAGGCAGTACTTTATTTTCTTTTCACACCATCCTCAGCTGAAGGCCAGGCTGAGTAATGCCTGCAGGAGCAGCCAGCTGCTTCTCACCTTCAGTGAGCTGCTTCCACCAACAGGCCACAGCTGGAGAAGCTGCACCCTCCTCCTCTCTACATATATCATCTCCCAGCACCCTGGTAATGATGATTTTGGGTGCATCCTCTAGTCCCAGCTCTTCCTTGCTGCACACAGCAGTCTCTGAGCAAATGTCCAGGTAAGATGATGATGATGATGATGTTCCCTGCATGGCTTTTGTGACCTCCTGAGGCAGAGGTACCATGCTGGTGGCTGGAGTTAGTTGTATGGAGCACTTGGCTGCCCTGCTGCTGCTCTGATCCATCTTCTTAAAGAAAATAATGTTGTTATTGGTGGTTAAACCTATTGTGTCATGCTACAAGGCAGGATGATGGGAGCAAGTTTTCTACTCTGGAAACAGTGGCATCCAAGAGAGAGCAAGAGGCATCTGGGAGCAGCGATGCCTAGAACTACCTTGGTGAACCTTTCCACTTACTGCCTGAGCCGTGAGCCAGGACGGCTCTGGGAGGGAACGTCCTGCCAAATATTAGTTGTGGCTGATATCAGTGAGTCCTCATGCAGATGGGAAGTTTGCAGAATTATCGCTTTAGGATGACAAAAGTGGCCCTGTTCTATTTATAAAGCACCTACTACTCTTTTAGTGACTTATAAATAGAAGGTAAAAGAACTAACCATTTCAAAACATTTTTGTTTTAAAACTCCATTTATAACTTTGCAATCTAGACCGATGGGGATAGTGACAAAGGCTGGCCATCACCTAATGAGGCTAATGACTCCCTGCCTGCTCCCTATCACTGGAGGAAAGCAGTTTTCTCCAGGGCTGAGTCAGAACGGTGTCAGCTTCAACTCACCCATTGGAAGAGCTTCTCTCTTTGTACTGATATGCGGTGAAGTTAAACCCATGAGGCTGAAATTGGGCTTTGCAAATATTCCCTGTACAGACAAGAGATGTGGCAGAAACTCCCTTCTTTCATCCATACTTGCTTAGGTTAGAGGCACTTGTTTCTAGTTTTAAAAGTAGAAAGACCATTAATTTTTCTTTTTTTTTAAATTTTAAAGTAAGTGGAACTTCTTGTGAGCTGCTTATTTCACCATCAGTCCCTGGGTAACCAGCATGTTAACCAAGCGATGCCTGGGTGTTTCTGACTGTAAGTACTCTGAGAAACAGCAATATACTGGTTCTTCTGTTGTAGAATACAAAATGCATCCAATAAACTACCCAGCCAGTTCTGTTAGTAGCCTTAAGATGTCACTCACTGACTTGGCCTTAGCTTTTTCTGCTGGTTTGCAGCAGAGCAGGGGCTGGAAAAGCGGAAATAGGCTGTTATTTTTAACACATCTCCCCCCTCCTACAGTGAGTGACAGACAAGGTGCTGATGTCAATTGCCTAGTGTTACAGGCATTAATTAAGTCAACTAAAAGTCCTTTTAGTTTCCATTTCCTTCTGCAGGGACAGCTAACCGACATAAATGGAAAGTGCAGGAAGAGAAGGCGAGTGCCGCGGCGGCTCGCGGTGCTGGGAAATGAAGCCGGGCTCTGCGTGGCAGCGGCCGTGCGTCTGCGTGTGGTGCGCAAGCTGCCTGAAATAGCCCTCGTGTGAGGGCCCGCCCAAGAGCTGGCTTTGTTGTGAGGGATATGTTAAGCATCTCACTATTTTTCACTCCTCTGTTTTTCACCCCCACCTTTCTTTTTTTTTGTGATTCACCGCTCCATGTGCTCCACGTGCCTTGTGCTGAGTTGCTGAAGCCCGCTCTGAGGTGTTGGCCTCCTCTTGACTGGTTTCAAGAGTCTGCGTGTTCTCTCCTGCTTTGCCTCATCTGAATCCTGGATGTAATACATTTATTTTAGCAACAGGGCTGTGATGGTTTTAATGTCTGTACTGAGATATTAGCATCGAATGGGCGTGGATGGATGCAATTGGTAGAAAGCTGTTTTGTAGGACAGCGCGTTTTACCTGCCCCAGTGTGGGTCCCTGCAGCCCCTGGCACTGCGGGACTCTGTGGGGAGGTTTCTGGGGACCTGGACAGGCCTTGGGGGCCGGTACAACCTTATTGCTTATCCAACAAGCTGCTCTAACTGACTGCAAGGCTGGGCAGTGGCAGGGCTATGGTAAAATCCACCAGTATAAACCCCTGTGAACAGTGTTAAACTAATGTTTTGGGTTTTTTTTACATGTGCGGTGGGATAGGACTGTACTAAGCCAGCTGATGTGTGATAACCAGTGCCAGGCCTCGGGCTGCCGACTCTTTAGCTCTCAGTTGTTTCTGATCTTGTTGGTGCCATCCTGAACTTTGCCAAAGTAAGAGACAGCTGACACCTTCCAGCAATCTTTAAATTGGGTCTGTAGGATCCATCCTACTGACATCTGTATAGCTGGGATTGGTGCCAGATTTGTCTTTTCTGTTAAGCAAGTGTTTGGGCAATGAAAAGGCAAGAAAATAACACAAGTTCTACAGTAGTGTATTAAGACATGCCGCATGTCCCCTGAGCATCCATCAGTAAAGAAAGATTAAACTGGAAAAGATATTCTGTCTTTGATCTCATCTGTCCATATTCACAGTTGCTAAATGGAAATTATATTTCTGTAAAACCCTTCCTTATTATTTTCTTAATATTTTGTCAGATGCTGTAGGTTAAGCTATCTTTGCACTAACCTACTCTTTCCTGTCTAGCCAGTATAACATCATATGAACAGTTCTATAGCTATATCTTATTCATATAAGCAAAATAAATGTACAACTTTCAAAAACTAAAGCATATTTTTCTGAAGTAAAAATCTGTGACAACATCTATCAAATCTGTTACTCTGTTGTTTTGGAGTTTTTTCTATTGCACCAGTTGTTCCATCTTCTCACACAGAAACTTTTTTTCCTTATAATTCTGTAGATGTTTAATTAGGATCTGGTCTCCATGTTACTGCCTTACCAGTAAAACTACTTCAAGTGGCTATAGGAGTCCGCTTGTGGCTTTTGGAAAAGACATCAGTTATCACTGAACAGCATCTTCCCAGCAGCAAACAGGACAGCCACAAGTCACATACTAGCAGCTAAGGTGATGTAAATCATACATCAGCAAAGCTGTCATCCTACAGCTCAGTTCTCTCTTTTCACTTGATGAGGATTCATAGCACACTTGTGCTGGCACAGATTTGCCAAAACAGAAAAGCTGCTGTATGTCAAGTTGCTCAGAGTTATTTTCACTGGGGAAGAGAAAGATTATGGCCAAAGTGGGGGAGTGGACACCTCTTTAATAATGCTCATTAATTAGGTAAATAAGTGAGTATATATATAAAAATCCTTTTGTGTTGTGGAGTGAAACTTTAAAGGACTAGTGTTAAATGTTTAAATCTTCAATAAAATAAACTATTCACATCTTATAAACTTATTGCTTTAAAGGGGAAAAAATAAAAAATAATGAATGGTAACCACCAGCCAATGTGGAAGAGCATGGTAAGAGAGGGCATGCTGGCTCTGGATTATAGTTGAGGTCTCTGATTCAAGGTTTACTACTTTACCATGGTTTCATGAACCTTTTTGTGACCCCAAGCAAGTTACTCCCATCTCCCTATTCTTCCATTTCCTCTTTCTGTAAAATGATATTAATAGCACTTCGGCTGCAGAGCAGGTTTATTGTACAAGGCTTAATGAATGTTTGTCTCCCTCTGATTGAGATTCTTTCCTGCTGGAGGCAAGAATTTTAAGCAGCTTGATTAAATAGAAAAGGTTTCTAACTCTGAAACTGTTATTAAAAGTAGAAGGAATTATTTCTTAGGGAATTCTTAATTTGATGCCCATTAGAATTATTTTAAACATAGCAGCTTTAGTTCTTCTGTTATTTAGCAACTTTAGTTTTGTTTCCCCTGGGAATTCTGTTAGGAGGATGCTCTAACTTCTGAAATTATCCAAGACAATGCCTAGACAGACACTATTAAACCCTTGTTGCCCAGAGGAACAACAAATCACAGCAGTTACACAGTCAGAAAACTTGTCACTGTATCAGCAATGTACACAGAGTTCTGGAATTGAAGGAAAAAAAAAAAAAGAATTTTGGATGTTTGGCCAGATCCAGTCCCCTTCCCTAAGGCAACGTTAGTGTAATGCTCTGGCACAAGATTTCAAGTGCTGAAGGGTGCAAGATTTCTTGCTGTTTGCAAGGAGAAAACTCAGCAGCCTACAACAGGATGGATAAAAAGGCTTTGCTGAGCATGGAGCCCTGAATCAAGCCAATAGGAAATGCTGAAGACAACTCTCGGATGCCTGGAATGCCTTGTGGAGGCCAGCAGTGGTGTACCTGTGTTCACCTGTAACTGAAAGTCCAGAAACATCACAAATGTGTTGCTCTTAGAGACAGTTCGCACTCTTCCTTTAGAAGTTTGCTGCCAGAAGATGTGGTTGTGCCCTCCTCCGCTATGCTTTATTGCTAAGAGCCATTACTGAGAAAATAGTTTGTGCTCTCTGTCTTTGTCTGTTCCAAGGGGTTCAGCTGCAGTTTCATCCATTGTAAGTGGTAACCAGTGTGGTGCATGTGCCCCAGAGCCTCGTCTCTTGTGAGGGAAAAACCCCACAGTTGCTGGTCTCTGGCCCCTGCTCTTAGGACTCTCTGTGCTTTATGTAAAACCGTCTCTGGACAGGACACAGAAGCAGGGGCTGAAGCCCAAGGACTTGCTCTCAGCTAGTGGCTGGGGTGCAGCCCCATGGCCCCTCCCTGGCTCCAGCCAGCCTCCAGCTACAGCAAAGCTTTGCCAGATCGCAGTTCTCAGTTTGGGGTACTGCTAAGGGGGCTTTTGGCACAGCCTGTGGTGCAGCTCAACAGCTGATTAATTTATCAAATCTGGAACTTTTCTTCTGAACGAGAAGCTCCGTTTCCCAGCCCTCATTCCCGTCTGCAGAATATCTCCAAAGCTGACTGGTGAATTCATTAGAGTATTAATTGTCCCAGGTTTTTATCTAGTATTGCTCCATTTTCTTTCCCCACCTCTTGCTGTCACGTAGTTCAGATAACTTCTGCCACGAAGCACATTTGGTAAGGAACCGGTCCTGCTGCAGGAAAATTGTCAGGCATTAAGAACAGTGAGAGTATCTTAATCCTCATACAATTAAATAGTGTGGAGCTCACAGAAAAATACAAAGCAGGAGCAGAGTGAATTAATTTGATGTACGCTAGTCTTGTGTGTGGCTTGCAACTCTAGGTGAGTAGGGGCTCCAAGAACAAGGGCCACCCACCATGGCAATGGTGTATGGGCATCTCATCCACCCTCCCTTCAACCTAGCAGCATGCTCCAGAATCAGCTGTGTCGACATAAAGTTATGTGCATACCCAAGGAACTTCCTACAGGAGCTGAACACCCAGCTCTCACACTTTTGAAAATTGCCACAGAATCACACTTTAGGGGTAGTGTACCTCCCTAACAGCAAAACACCTTTACCACAGTAAAGCGTAACTACAGAATCCTGTTTTGCTTTTGTGTCATGAAAGAAGAAATTTGTAAACATGCCCAAAACTTTCAGAAAAGCTTCAAGAAGTTCCGCAATAGCTAAGCATTTAAAATGTTTTCATTCCTTTCCAGACTCAGTCCCCTTTGGCTGTGAGATTAAACAATCCAAATCATCAAGTACGTATCTATATTGGCTCTTTCACAGTTGTATATGGTGCTTTTCCTAGCGAATGAGTGGCAGCAAGGCTGAGAAGGTTTTTGCAGGGAAGCCTCGCAGCCAGATCTCCTGCCCTGCGGTTTGTACAAGCACTGAGCAATAGGTGACCGTGCCCTGACTGTAACACACGGAGGCAAGGAGAATTGAACGGTCTGCTCTGGATTCAGATGTTATTACAAAATGGACCTACATGCTTTACTAATGAGTGTTCACAAGCAGTTGTATGAACTGAAGTTAGCAGCTATATTAATTTAGTCTCTTTTCTGTGGATATGATGAAAAGCTTGGCAAGAATTTAGACAGTAGCCAAGGCGAGCGTTACAGAGCACTATTGTGGGTCAGGGATTATATAGCTACTGCTGGTGGCCAGAGACAAAAGATGTGATGTTTTAAGAGTTAGCCCTGAATAGAAACCACAGTGTTTCCATTATTATACAAACAGGGCTTAAAGTCCTTGTCTTTCTTCCTGACCTGTTAAAAGCAATTGCTCTGGTTAATAAAATTCAGGGACAAGTTTTGTTTTTCTCAGAAAATTGAGTGGATGGAGCCTCTTCAGAAAGCTGTATGATGTAATATTGCTGATATCTGCAAATTACAGCTAAGAAAACTAATTCATGTTTTCCCTGTTACAACCAGAATGGCCAACAGAGGCTTTATAAAACTGGCAAAGGGAGGAAAACACAGGGGAATGTATAAGGGAAGATTTTGCTATGGGAGCAACAGCTTTAATATATAACACACACGTGGCCGGCGAATCTTCCTTTTTTTCCTCTTTACTTTGATTCAGTGACCTGACATTTACTCCTAAACCTAATCTCCTTCTCTTGGTCATGATATCAACTACAGAATAAATAGATCAATGTCGGGAGTCGGCGTGATGACATGGGAGCAGTGCTTAAGGTGCTGGGATTTATAGGTGGCCAAGGGAGGCAGATTCACAACGCGTAAGTGAGGAGATCGGCAGCTTTGATACCAATGGGCTGGGAACAGGGTGACTACGAGGCATGTACGGACCCACATAACATGAGGAAGAGCATTTTCCTCCCTCGTCAGATACCCAGAGACACAAAACCAGCAGAAATTGCTGGAATCATCTTCTGTTGTCAATATAAAGTGAATAGCCTTGTGTAATACTCCTTCTATGCATCTGGAAAGAGGTTGATTTGGAGCTGTGCAAAATAATTGCCATAAAATCTAAATGGTGCCAGTTTTGTCGGGGTTTGGATTCCAGATAACAAATTACGCTCAGTCCAGTGAGAAGAATTTTCAGGTTTTAAATGAATTCATCGTGTGCTTATGTTTCTGTTTTAAGAGTAATGTGTTTTTTTCTGTTTGGCAACAAAGCTTGTAGTCAAACTGCTTAGTGTCAGCTTAATCCTTCTGATGTTTGAGAGTCACTCATTTATTAAATCCTCAGGTTATTCATATCTTGCTCCTCTAGAAGTTACCACAAAATTAGCCTCAAATCTCCCAACAGAAATTGGAGGTTTCATGGAGCTTTTGCTGTGAAAGAATAATAATGACAATCATTTCTTGAAAGCTGTTCAGAATGTCACATTAAGTTTTGGATGTATTAAAAAAATCAAATAGATCTTACTGGTCATTCAGTTCGAAATAAATTGTGAGAGCTCCTTTGGTAGCCTAATTCAGAGTTTGTGTCTTTCTTACCTCCATTACATTTGCAATGCTCAGGCAATAAAACCAATAATCTTCCCCACTTAAAAATGTGTTTAATAAGCTACAAAACTACATTCTATTCCCTCTTCCCTGTTGTGGGGAACTTTCAGCATCAACACAGAATTGTACATACAGAAATATAGGCAAACAGAGGCTGCAGTGAAAATCAGATTTACGATCTTCTTTCACAAAGAATTATGTTTTTTTCAGGCTGTCTACAGAGTTGTCAGAATCCATTGAAAACAGAGATCCTCTTTTACCATCCATAACCTTTAATTTTTTGAATGTGAGTAGAGTGGTTGTATCTTTGTAATAGCAGTTGCAGTAGTTGTTTGAAGGGAAATGGCACATTCATGTAAACACTTTAATGTAAGTTTTTATTCCAAGTTTATTAAAGACATTTTTGAAGGCATACTTCTTAAGAAAAATGCTCCATATTTGTAGTTTTCCATGTTAACAGTGTATTTGCCTATTTACTTATTTATTTCAGCTGCTGATCTCTAACTGTTGCATTCCCAACCACTTTTCTTCCATCAGAGGAAGCAATCAGAAAAAGCTGTCATTGCCCCTCAAGGTTTCTTGTTGGCTAATTGGAGTTTTTGGCTCTTTATCCTGATGATTAAAAGAACAGCTGAGTGGAAGTCAGAATGCATTTACAGAGCTGACACACCCAGCTCTGCTTTTTGGTTTACTCTGATTAATTTAGCAAATGAAACTCCTGTAAACTCACATAACTTTTTGCCTATACAAAACTCCCTTTGCTATATAGTTTTAAGTAAGCCTTGGGCAAACTGTCCTGTAGATAACTAAATCGGTATAACAAAAGCTTTTAAAAAGCTTTTTGTTAGAAAGTGTTTTTCTGCAAAGTAACTTTTTGTGCTGGGGCATATAGATTGTATGAAACGAAACAGTGCTTTTCGAGAAGCTGCCTTTATTTTAGTGCATGAGAAAAACAACTGTTACTGTTTACACTCTTCAATCAAGGTAAGCGTGTTTGTCTAAAGTATTACTACAGCTTGGCTTGCAAACACTTGAAGATTGCTTACCATTTTCCTATATATAGACTGCTCTGTGGAATTGTCTTTATCAAAACTTTTGGGAAAATCTTTAACAGAATCTGAGAAACTTGTCTCATTTATGCAGCCATCTATTCTCCTCCTATTGATTCCCTCCATGATATATGTTTATCCTCCCCGCCTGTGAAAACCTAGAATTGAAACTGAAGCATTTCTGGTTTATGCCTGTAATTGCTGGTAGAAAAGAGATGGGTTTTATTGGCAAAATCCGTAATCTGTTTAGTGAGCTTTAAACAAATCATCTTGTAAAACCGAATACAAAACTATCCCAAGTTTACGAGTTAGAAATTTCCAAACAGTAAAGCCTTACTGCACTGCAATTTCTAGAAACTGCTTTTAAAGACCGGACCATTCCCGCACCTTTTGTAAGGAAATAAAATCCCAGAACCGGCCAGCAGCCTGGTCTGGAGAGCGCTGGGACGGGGTCCCCACATCAAAACTGTCCTGGAGAGATCAACCGTTGATGATTTAAATCTTCACTACTTTATCTCTTTGTTTGCTGCTTGGAATGCTATTGATACCTTCTTTGTCTTTGTAATTGTTTTAATTAGCCACCCAGCATGGGCCCCTGACAGTGCTTGTGATAGAGTATTATGGACAACCCAGCAGGACAGTCAGCCTGTTAACATGAAACACAGACATTACGGCAAGCTTAATTTCTTTTATTTGGGTCATTTTTCCCCCCCTGTCTTCTTTGTGTGTGTGTGTGTGCGTGCATGCGTTATTACTTGGGAGAATGAAAATAACTTCCCAAGGACTTCTGCCTTGCGAAGGGGGAAAGGAGCGTGAAACGTGGCCAGCATTTCTCGGAGATTGTACAATTAGAGCTGATATTAGCACGCACCGTTTCTGGAGTCAGGGAGAATGAAACGTTGCCCATATTGATTAGTCTTTTCATGCAGCGTGTCTTCAGCAATTACACTGATGTTTGTGTCAGTTACTGTACTCTCGACTCCGCAAATGTCTTAATTATTATTTTTTTGGCTCTGTACTGTTATTTGTTCTTGTTGACCACATCCTTCTTTTGTAAATGGAAATCTGGATGTTCAATTATGATGCAGATCTGCAACTCATTAGCAGTAAGCTT
Organism: Chlamydotis macqueenii; assembly: GCF_036417535.1. Taxonomy (NCBI): domain Eukaryota; kingdom Metazoa; phylum Chordata; class Aves; order Otidiformes; family Otididae; genus Chlamydotis; species Chlamydotis macqueenii. The sequence continues at coordinate 8,866,834 of NC_141571.1, read as the reverse complement.
TGGTACTGGTGCCATTTGAAGACAATTCTATCATTTAACTTGTGGGAATTTTTGGCAATGTGTATATTCGGGGTGGGGGGGGGAGCAAAGCACAAAAGTTTGTTTTTAGAGATAAACAATTCAACCACGTCAAAACCTCAAATCCTTTCATAGGATAGCGTTTTTGTTTAAAAAAAAATTATGCTTGGGATAGAGGAATGTGAATAGAGAGAGAGGTGCTTCATGAAAGCACAAGTTTCCTTTGAATTCGGTTTGTTCAAATTAGTCCAAGGTCAGTCCCTGCCAATTATTGCCCCACTTCAGCTGTTCTCTGGACATTAATAAAAGCATCTGCTTTATTAACCAGGAATCCAGTTTTGCACTCTCAAAAGAAGGAGTTTGGGGGTTTTCCCCCCACTGTGTTTGAATTTCTAGCTCGTTAGCCTATTTGTTCCATTTCATTGGCCTCCTTGAAATAAATCTATGATAAAGTATTAGTTTGGAACTTGATGGACCAATTTTAAATCATTCTGCACTTCGACAGAATTGAATGTAAACCCTAAAGGCCTGGGAATTCCTATGTTGTGTTAACCTAGAGGCACTGCTTATTTTCAGTGTTGCCGACTCTTGCACTTTTTCACATCCCTCAATCAAGAGGAGAAGGTGTGCAGCAGGGGGGAAGGCTTGTTCCTTGAGGAAGATTTAAATCATGACAGTTTTGAAGAGAAGCTGAAATACAACCTGTGGTGCCCACTGCAAAAGGAGTCCTGGGAGGAGGGAGGAGAGGGCAGGGGTGCAATGCTGCGTGGCTGTGCTGGGGGTGAGCTCAAGCCCCATGAGAGGCAAATTGCTGTACAGTGAAATGAAATCTTAAAATCAAAGGGTATTGCCCCCGGAGCGGGGGTGGCTCCACAGGAAGCTTATCTCCTCCTTTCACAGTTTGCAGCAGTTGAAGGTAAATTCTCATCCTCTCCTATTTATGCTCATACAGCAGCGAGGACTCTGAGGGGTGGAGGGCTGTGAGTCCTGGCTGGGTGGGACGGAGTAGGAGCCTGTTCAGCTTCTGCGGGAACAGTGAATCAAAGACACATTAGCCATAACTCAGTAATTCAATACACTAGAAAAATTACTTAATTTAAATTGGGAGGACGAGAAATCCCTGTTGCCATTGAAATAGCGAAAGAAGACTCTTTATTAGAACAAATAGAGAAATAATGTTGCCTTGTGTATAGTGTGAGGGACATGGCTTCCTTCAGGGAAGGAAGCAGTAAGCCATGCACGGGCCATGTTTTACCCATCTTCAAAATAATCTAAAATGCGGTGAACATTAAGTTTCTCTGCATCATGGCCCCATTTCCTTTGCTGGCAGACAGGAGGGGGGAAAGACTTCTGTAGTTTTCCTCAGCACAGTTCACTTGTGTTAGCGGGGTTGGAGTATGGCAGAAATCAAGCTGTCTTGAGATTTGCTTTTATTTTAAAGGTCCAAGTCTTGCAGAATATTATCTTGGCCACAGATTTCTTGTTTGGCCTTGGGCAACTTGCACAGCCCAGCGTGTGCTTCAGCTGCCTCCCCCCATGAAGTGGGTGCAGCTCCCTTTGCTTTTCTAGAATGACGTAGGACTAGAGAGCCACTAAGGACTGATTGCAAAGAGCTTGGGGACCGCTTTAAAGAAAGCTGTTGGGGCTGAATGGGAGAGAACTGATAGTGTCTCTGATGCCAGTGCTTAGCCAGAAAAATAATATTTATGTCTGCGTATGTCTATTTGTTTCTCTTCTTCAAACAGAAACATAACTCCATAGTAGCACTCTGAATAGCTGTGGCATGCCGTGTTTGCCAAACTGATACTTATAGTTCCATGTGATATTTTAGTATTTTAATCAAAAATAATTAAGCAAAACATTGCAGATGTCTTTGCTCTGTGAAATTGTGCATTCACAAACGGTGGTTTTTCTATTTCTGAAATCTCCATTTGGATGTGCATATACTTGCAAGTAGCAGTGGTGGCACTGCTGATTATGTAATTACACTTAGGTTTTGAGTTACTTATTTCCATATGTATTCACGGAAAATGCATGTACAGATTAAAGGTACAATTTGGTGTTTGGTGCTTATTATATCCCAAATACTGTGCCTACTCTTTTTGATAAACTTTGTAAAGCAGATGCTGCAAATAATGTGATGGCATAAATGCAGCTGGCTGTGGATAGCATGAGTTCAGGGACATGACAAGTTAAGAGCCAGATCATTGCTTTAATTAGCTTAGAGGGTTCGGGATAAGTAATTTTGAACCAAAGTTCAGTAGTACTCTTTTCACAGATCCCACTGGTTTTCTTGCTGGCATCCGATGGGTGCTGAGGCTGCTTGGGGCACCTCAGCCAGCCCATGGACGCTGCAAGGGTGACAGCAGCTTTGTCAGCTCCTGCCTCTCCTTCCTCCATCTCCCTGTTGTGTGCTGACCTCGCTGGCAGACCAATACAGGTGTTGGGCTGCTTTGTGAAGTGGCTTGAGGAAAATAATTTGGCCTTTAAAATGGCTGGGTTTTTTTCTAGCTTGGACCAGTGTCTTGACAGAGTTCACAGTGCAGCTGAATGGGAGGGCTGGAACGCTCCAGGGCTGGGTCCAACACAGGGGACAGCTGGGGTGGCAATGCCATAAGCTGCTTTTCTTTGCTGAATGCTTTGTGATATCAGACCCCAATTTAAGGTAGGCATCCTTCACAGGATGAAAATTGGATGCTAGACAAAGCCAATGGGAAGAGATGGGTGCCCTGAGGGGAAAGTGGTTGAGCACCTGAATTAGATGCCTACCTTGTAAAGACATAAGCAAAACCAGAACAAACTAAACCCAGAAAGAACGCCTTGCATCTGTGGAAAGAGGCAGAATTCCTCCAGTTTAAAGGAAGTTGGACATATTATTAGAGATTAATATCCTATCTGTGACTATGATGGAGCCGTTGGTCTGGAGTTGATTTTCTTTTCAGATCAACAAACCTTGTTCACTGGTTATTTACTAGATGATGATGGCTCCTCTAAAGCAACAGTAGAGCTTTTTGTGTCCCTCAATCTGACTCACTATTTATAAATAATAGCTGTGTTTACAAATCAACCATGAGCAAAACTCTCCTGGGTGAGGCAGTGTCTAAACAGAGACAGTTTAATTATTTCTTACTCAATATTTGGTAGGCAACAAAGGCCCATCCCAATGCCAGCAGAAATTGGTGGCTGTCTTCATGGGATGCTGGATTAGTTATCTGATTTGACCGCTTTGGACAAGGAATTTTATTTTTATGTTGGAAAACTTGTGTGGGAATGCTTTGTAAGTTATCTGTAAGCTTCAGACATGGGCACACAGTAATGTAGCCTGAGTCATGTGGGCCTCTCTCCCCAGGCAAATTTACACGTTGTAGAATTTAAGAAGAAAATTAGTATCTTCTGCATCATGGCTTGAAGTTTTCATGAGCAAAGGCTGCTAGAACATATTTAACTTTATATCCATGGTTTCATACTGATTAATGTTATTAATGTCATTAATGACCCCACTGCACAGGCTGCCAGTGGCCAGATGAATGTGGAGATACCCTTTGTAGGGGTGTGTGCATGGGGAGCCACTCTCGGATATGGGTGTGGAGGGGTGTGCACCTCTTCAGCAACACCCCACTTCGGAGAGACCAACTTAAACCCACTCTGATGGAGATACCATGGTAGGTAGGAGGTTTCTTGTATCTTAAGGAGCATGGAAGGTCACTGTAAACCTGCCGAGGAGAATGGACTCATGTCTGAAATAGGAGAAATACATGACGTAGCTAAAGCTATTCATTTCTTACACAAGAATTCTTGTAGTAACGCATTTACCAAAAGGCAGCTTGAGTGTAAACAACTAATTGTAAAGGTTGAGTGATTATTTTCTAGTTTTCATTTTGAACTAGATGGTGAAATGTTTACATCTCCTATAGATATGATTGATGTGGAGAGCAAACAAGAAAAAAAATCCTTTACTAGGTCAACAGGTTACTTAGAAATGTGTAGAAAGGTTAATCCCAAAGCTTCTGTCCTTCTTAAATGACCATTGTTATTTATGTATTCATAACCCTGGAAAAATCATAAAGACCTTTCCTCCCACTCCAGGAAGTTATACTCATGCATTTACCTGTTACAAATGACTAACTAAAGTAATCCGCAATTTTTATGACCTCTCACTGCACTTTCAAATGAGATTTGGGGTTTTTTTTTTCCTTTGTGAGAGCTCAGTGAGGTATTACTTTCTGCTCAGGTGTAACTGAAATCCTGGGTCATCCATTCAAGAATGTTGTTGCCTGCAAGATATTAATTGCTTCTCAAACCTTAGAACTATTCCAACTTCCAAAGGTTAATGGAGCAGATAGATTTAGGACATGTTCCTAACCACACAGGTTATCCTCCCTTCCAGAAATACGACACTCGCTGGAGATGGGTCATTCATTTTTATTGTTTAAAACATAATGAAGCATGGCACTTATAATCCGCTAGCTGGGAACATCTTACTTGTGAAAAAAGAGGCCACGATACACACTGCTTTTATGGATGTTAACACATCCATCTTTGTTCTAATTCTCTGGAAACTGGCCACAGAGGCACGTGTTTTAGTTAAAGCATCCGGTTACCCTTACAGGACAAAGCTGGTGTGCCCTGCTGGGACACTGGTGCCCACAGCCCTTCCAGGGTTAGGTGGTTTGCAAAGCCACCAAGAGCTGCAGAAGCTAGGCTGATGTGTGGAGGTCAAAAACTTACAATAGGACAACATGCCACTTAGTTGGCAGCGCTGAGAAGTAGCTGGTTCAGCTTTGTGGACTGTGAATGTGGTGGATCGGGTGCTTTGTTTATGACTGAAGTCCTCCAGCATTGGTGTTTCAGAAGTTCCTGAGCTTCCTTGGAATAGTCTCACATGGAACAGTAGCGTGCTCTGGGTTGCATTACACTTGGTTGACACAAGCTTGATTTTCTGTGGTGTAAAATATACTCAGCTGAAATTTAGAGTGAAATGTTAGTTTCTTTAAATATCAGTAGGCCAAGACCCTTGAACTCTGTGCCAGATGACACTCTTGAACAGCAACAACAAATTCCTCATGTGAACTTCATTATCCACTCCTAATTTTCAGAAGTTATCTAAATTCTATCTATCATAAACCCTTGGCAAAACAACTGCTAAGTTTTGATAAATATTCGATAAGCCTCAGGATTTACTAGGAAGATTCATGAGAGTCCCCTCATCCCTCCCACACACCCAATGGGCTCTGGAATTTTAAAAATATTTGCACAGGTTGTGTGTGAGCAGTGTGTGTGGACACGTGGCTGCCCATAGCATGGATAACCTCCAGCTTCTCTTTGTCTTCCACAAATGGATGCAGTAGTTTGGATGTGGGGTTCTCCAAAACACTAGGTACTGAACATATGACCGAGGAGGTGTAAATCTGTTTTGTGTCACTTAAGAACCATGCCTCTTTACCTCAGTTAAGATTTTGACTAATAAATACAATCAATGTTCTGTGCAAAGGAGCAGAAATACTTGTTCTGGCTTTTGAGTGTATGCCAGTGAAGTCAGATGTTTTAATAGATTGAAATTGTGATATAAAACTGTCATATTCATTGTTGTTGTTATTACAGGCTGTATTAAAAACCAAAGATAATTTCAGAATGATATGGTAAACAAAAAAGAACTTTGATCTTGGTTTGGGAGAGATGCATGCAAGCATTAAGCTTCAAGTTGCCATCCCACGGAAATCAGTCAAATTCTGTGCACAGGCAGGTGTCATCCAGGCTTTTTTTCTTTCCTTTAAAGATGAAGGCCTAAATAAATACTGCCCTCAGATCTGTCAGCGATTTTTCCTTAGGAGCTAGTGGCAAACTTTATGCTTTAAGTTCTGATCTTTCGGAAAAGCCTGTCTAGTATTTCTGAATGCAGCATCCTTGCATTCCAGGCTTCACAATCATGCCAGGTTCTAACTATCTTAAGACAGTGGCAAGAGTTTTTAATGTGTTACTCAGTAAATCTCAAGAATATTGAGTGTAGTCTTACTTTGTGAATTTAATTATAAAACTTTTGCTTTTTTATTTAATTTCTTTAAATTTCTTAATTCTGAGTGTGTTCATCTTTTCCTCTCAAAACCAGGAGGCTCCTATTTCTTTCCTCCAGTTTCTCGGTAGGGTTCTTATGGATCACAGCAGTAGCTTAACAAGTTGCCAGTCAATTACGCATGCACATTGCCCACCACTTCAATGATAAACTGTGCTGGATGGAGACTGCAATGTCTTTTTTTTAAATTCTGTAGCAGTTTGCTTTCTGCACTGTTGCCAAGCATCTTAAAAGACCCAGGATCACTCTAAGACTCTGTCTCTGTTGTAACACATATAGCATTTAAGGAAACTCCCAAGGAACAGGGATTAGCACTGCAGTCTCAATATAGATCTACTAGAAAAGCCTGCAGACTTGCTGCTGGGGGGTGTCTGCCCCCCCCCAGCCAAGGACACTACCGCAGCGTGGAAGACCACAGTGGTCTCAGTTGCCCACAGAGAGGGATGTTAAATTATGTGATGCTCCTTATGGACTCCTGCTGTGGAAATTTAACTTTATAGACTACAGAGTTGAGTGCCACATGCTGAAATACGAAGCGGGAAATTTTACATCTTCATTACAGAGTGATATTGAAGATGAAGTAATTTCAATGCCTAGGACAAATAGCAAGTGGGAGGTCGGTAGATCGAGAGATTAAGAGCACCCAAAAGGTCAGCACGTTTTACTGTGGAGCCAGGAAGAAGGTAGATGAAAGAGAAAGACATGCTGAAGAGTGAGAGATTTGCTGGCTCCTGATACAGTACGGGCTGCCTCTGCAGCTGCTTAAAACACAATCAGGCTAGTAACGGGCTATATACATCACAAGAAGGGAACAGTTGTTTAACAGAATTTCTTTGCTACCGCATTTGGATTAATTGAATCCTGTGCGAGGCCTTATCAGGAAGAGCTGTCAGCAAAGAATTCCAATAATCCAATCAGGAGGTCACGAGTGCAAGAATAAGTATCTACAAATCGGATTGAGAGCGCCAAACCTGAAGCCAGGCAATATTGCAGAGATGACAGAATAGATGATTTCACCACGTTGCTGATATAATTAATGGAGATTGATAAGTTCATCACAACACTCACGTTTTGTTTGTTGTGCTGGAAATCTAAAATCCTGATTAAAAAGGCAACAGAGCAGAACAAGAAGTGTAAATCAGGTGATAATAGGAGCTAAACAATCATGTTTGTCATGTTAGAGTTTGTGTAATATCGTGAATATCAAGTATTTTTATGCAGATGTCCAATGTTAACCACCACATTAAGTACAAAGCCAGTTGATAACTGAGTAACAGATGAGTTAGAGGTTGTTTAAAAAAAAAAAAAAAAAAAAACTAGTCATAGGACTGGTTGCGTCTAATAGTTGCCTAAAAACAACTGTTCTCCAGTTCAGATATTTGGGAAAATCATCTGTATCAAACTGTTCTTAGGAAAAAATATTTCAAGTGGATGACTCAAACCTGAGTCACTTCTTGTTGTGTGTATCCCAGTGTATTTACCAGACAAGTCTCTTAACCTGAGCTGTCTTGTATAAAACTAAAGCTGTCCATAACTGCATGAAAGACAGTAAGTCCAACTGTCACCCCGGTGTCACATATCAGTCTATCGATTTAAGTGTTTTTGTTGTAGGTTGTTTCATCTTTTTTTTTCCTTGTAGGAAAGCATATTCTCAAAAAGAGAAATGCAATGTGTGCTTATGACTAGGTCTTGATTAGGACAAGCATTGTAAATGTGTGTATAATTTTTAACACATATCTTGGCCCAGTTGAAAGCTGGTATTTGACCAGGACGGATCTGGAGACTTCTAACTCTTCAAAGGAAAGCAGTCTATGAGCTCTCTCATTCAGGGCAACTTTAGGGCTATGAATTAGTAATGTGAAAGAAAATACGATAATATATCCCATGAATAGGTCTTCCCTGCTCCCTCTCTTGTTGAAGAAGTATAAAGTATCGTACTTCAATTTTCTGACCAGTGATGCAGAAATGATATATCTACATATCTATATATTCTTTGTTGTATTTCTGTTTCAGTATTACAAGATAGTAAAATCTGCATATGACAATAAAACGAACCAAGCCATACATGAGAACAAGTGAAATATGCTAAGTTCAACTTCCCTTACACAGGAATGACTGAGAGTAACTTTGTGATTTAACCCAGTGTGACTGAGGGTTGATTTGGTCTATTGCTGACTGTATAAAGGCTTTCCTGATCCAAGAGAGGCCTCTGTATTGTAAAACCTTGTATTTCTAACCTTTAACATCTTGCCAAGAGTACTGTCCATTGCTTTCACATCATTATCTGAGTTTAAATACCTCTCATCTGAGCGTGTTCTTCCTTAATCTTTAAACCTTGCTTAGTGCTACCTTCATACTTAATCATTCTCCTGCTTTGCAAAGCACTTGGGGATCATTCCGATGATAAATTTCAGCTTCATCAGCTACTGACCCACATATGCTCTGCAGCCACACTGCAACTGCTTGTCCCTAAAGGTCCTGGGGTAACGTTATAATTAAAGAGCAGCTGTTGGCATATATAGGCTCTATGGACTCTGTCGTCAAAGGGCAACTGATGTCCCACATTAACTGAATGGATCTCTAAGGAATTTCAGTGATAGAAGTCAACTTTCCTCCCTAGCAGAAATTACAGCTCATCTGCCTTGTCATAGCTAGACACTGCACTTGTCCTGGCAATTGTGTCCCATCCAATACTACAGTCATGCCCATAGGTACAGCGGCCAAGGTTTTGACGGCAAATTGGGACCTCTCTCCATCTTGCTGGGGTTCCCCATGAGTACCAGAGATGCTTCTGTGGGTGTCACGCAATAAAGTTGTGTAGTTAATGATGCTTATTTACCTGTCTGATGATTAAATATAAATGGCAGTCAAATTTAAAATGTCCTTTTATATGTAAACAAAAATGGATAAAAGAAAATAATCTTGTGTTTGGTATATGATTAACCTGTGGAATTTACTGCAGTAGGATATTACTGAGGCAAATAGTTTAGTAGGATTTAGGGATTAGACACATGAATAAGAAAAGCATTTACTGGGACCTTCTCTAGATTTAAGGAAGGTAATTTCTTCCCGATGCAATTCGATACATAAGGTCAGCAAATGATTGTTAGCGTAAGGACGGGCAATGTCTTCTCCAGCCCATGGCTCCCAGCAGGTTTCTAAGACAAGGTTCTTCCTGGAGGATAAGGTATCAACGTGCTTGTCAGTCAGGGCAAAATACTGTACCGAGGGCACCGCTGCTCTCTTCTGTTGAGGGATTATTTTGTCCCTGTGGGTCAGGCCAGGACTGTTTCACACCCTCAGTAGTTTGGAGTTTTGCTCTCCCACCTTTTTTATTCCTTTCTTAATTTCAGAATGCCTGACAGTGTGGCCAATGCCCTTCCGCAGCGATCATTATAACTAATGGACAAGCCTATTTATAATAAAGTCTGTTAAAGAGTGGTTAACAAGCCCTGATTTCTATTTAACTGTCACTCCGTAACCTGCTTGAGAGCAGATCTGCATTCTAAACATAATCACCTCTTAATTCTTCTTATTTATTTATTTAGAGGCAGTATAAACACCATAGGCCTGCTGATACATCGCCGCGCCCCAGCAGCCAGGATCTGTTGAAATCAATGGGGCTTTACTGATTTACATCCCCTGAGAATCTCCACATAAAATAAATTCCAGCCAGGAGGTAGGCGATATATGTATATGCCAAAGTCAGATAAATTGGTGTGTTTGTATGACACACAGACATTTCAGGGTCAATAGTATGTACAGAAATCAGAGTTCCTTTAAAAGAAAACTTAACGACTAATCCAACTTATTAAACCTGATTTATGTTTGTTAAAAAACAGTCAGGTGACAACTAACTGATGCATATCTTTATTTGCTTTGCTGTAATCCTGCATTTTTGTTTTGCACTCGTAGATATGATGTTTCAATGTTTTAAGGTCAGAGTCTAATTTCAGATGTCACAAGAAAGGTAGTGTACGAAGCAGCACACTGCTGCTTTGTGTGCATGCAAAGAAAAAAAAAAACAGATATTTTGCAACACTGAACTCCTCTGCAGTCACAGTAGCTATAAACTGCCCTGTCAACCTTAAAAACAACAAAATACCTTTAAATCAAGAAATTGCAAAATGCTTTTCAAACTGTCATCCCCGCCAGCCAAGTTTTTAGTCAGTTCTAATGGTCTTTTTTTTTTTTTTTTTTTTTTTTTTTTTTTTTTCTCTCCTTCTTGAGGTTAGTCTTCAGAAAACTCTCTGCAGTTTTTGCTCCAAGTGAAATAAATAGGCATCCAGTTTTCTGGGGCCACAGTGTATGCCATGTTCACAATTGGAAATTGGATTAAGCTGAAATAGGTGGATTTCTATTAAGGAATGTTAATATTGTGTATTTTAAGTACATAAGCTTAACTAACTCATTTCTCTGCCACTTTTCCCCATCCCCTAGGATGAAAGAACAAACCAGAACTTCTGACACAACTATTTTTGTGGATTTTTAGTGATATAGCCTTGTCCCTTAAGACACGACTACTGTACTATGACTTATCATAATGCTGTGCCATGAAACACCTCATAAAAATAATGTTATTTCCTCTGCTTTCTTCTGAACCTTTACAAGAAAATTGCTTTCAGTCTGCTTACATCTTGTTACTTTTCGTAACAACCTCTTAGAAATAAAAGTAGTGTAATTAACTAGGTTGATATGAACAAACCAGAAAAATAAGGTAGATGTTTAAATTTTTTCCCCATTCTGTTTATTGGTTTGTCATTTACCAAAAGCTAGAAGAAAAAAAAAAAAAGTAATTGGATGTTTTATAATTTGTGACCATTTAAAAGAATAAATGACCTGAATCAAAGGTCAATGCCTTTGTGCTTTCTGCAGTAGAGAGGTTTTTGTTTTGTTTTTGCCTGAAACTTTTTATACTGGGAAAAAAAAAAATTAAAGCAGACTAAAATAAAAATCTCCTCTGTGCATATTCATGCAGAAGACGATTCCTAAAGGATCTTTACAGCCTCTGATTTAAATGCCTTTTTCCTTAAAGCTTGCAAATATCAACAACATTCCTGCACACTGTAATCAAATACTTTCCCAAAAAGCCATGGAATGTGCCATAATTTGTCAAAGATCCTCACTGACAAGTTTTTAGTAAAGTCCACTACAGCAAACCCTCCTCGGCCCCCTTGACCCACGTAGCAAGAGACCTTTGACCCTATTTGGGCCTCTTTTATGAGCTTCTTTCACTCTGACCAGATGGCTAAACTATCAAAGGTTTTTATGAGTAAAAACTGCTTTTCAAACTCACAAGTTGTATATTTCTCTCCATGTTAATGTGAACTATCAACCCAAAGGCTTTAAATTGAAAACACAAAAGGTGCTCTGCAGCTGCCGGCTCTGCAGCGGCACCTCGCATTGTGCCGGCTGGGTGGGGATGTTTGCAGAGTAAACAGCTGATGTCCAGATGAAGACAGTTTAAGGCCAAATAGTTTAAAAAGCCACCCATCAAAACCCTAATAAATTATTTTTTTCCCCAGGATATTGTTTTGAGCCTCTAACGTAGTGTTTGCATATTCATTCACAGCTCGGACCAGCCCACCTTCTCTCTTCTGCGTGGAGACCACTACTTGCGGTGGCAAATTAGGACTAATTAGACCAAATTGTGTCAGAAACAAAAATAGAGATTACAGACTTCTCAATCAGTTTGAATTTCAATGCAAACATCTCAGAACACCTGGACATCACTTTCTTAAAGCCAACTGAACTGTCTTCTTCCTTGATGTTCGTGTGCTGTCAGAGTAGCACTGGGGAGGATTTTTTATCTAAGATCAAAACAGAGATTTGTTCTTACTGTACAGTTCATCTGTTCCACTCTTTTTTTTCTTTACAGATAAATTCAGTACTGTTGGGTTTTTTTAATGTAATATACTCTCTTGTATATATATATAAATAACTTTTATATAACTATTAACATACTAAATATGTTTCACAGCATTTGATCTTACTGTTTTTAACAGATATTTAACAATTTTCAAATCAAGTTGCTATAAATCACAGAGAAATTAATAAAGAAAAATCATGCTCTCATGGGCTTTCCCAAGAGAGCTGGGGAATATAATCTGCTCTTCCTCTTTCTCACAGGTTTCCAAAGGCTCTTTTTTTAACCCTTCACATTCTGGCATGCCATTCCCACCATGGTGTATTTGTTTCATTACTGGAAAATCATACATTGTCAAAGTTGCAGAACCGCACATTTGGGAACAACTTTAGTTTAACATTCTTAATCAAGTGATTCTTATGCAAGGTGTTTCTTTAGTTCAATTTGAAATGAAGGTCCTAATTGGTTATGTATGTTTTTAAGTCAAATATCCTTTCCTCTCACTTAAAGTCACAAAAAGGTTTTGTTTGGAGGCAAACAATGGTATCCAAGTCAGATAAAAGATAAATATTGGCAAGAAGTCTCTACTTTTGTGAAACCAGGGTGTCTCTTAACATCAGGCTCGTAGATCATATGGTCATCTGTGCATTCCGAAATCACACTGGCCAGGGCTGTGTCTTCTCTTCAGTAGCTGTTCAGACCTACTGTACTTATAGCTGTCAGTCATGCCAGCACATGTTACAAGTGAAGGTAATGTACAGAAAAATAGATGTAAAAATATATCAATTTTTCTCTTACCTCAGAAAAAAAAATTCAGCTTATCCTTACCTTCTGTCTAAAGCTTTTCACTTTCTCAGATTTCTTTACATGTGACTTGTTAATCCATCAGTCTTGTTTATCCAACCAGGTTTATTAATGACAAATGTTGCTAGCTTTGCTGAGTTATGACTGTAAACTGAAAGAATATGAGGGCCAAGGTGAAAAGGTGATTTCTTTATAACAGCTGTAATTTATCCTGGGCTTTGGCCAGGCCTTTGATTTTGGACTGGCCCTGGATATAGTATTCCTACTGATTGCATTAGAATAGCCCTCAGGGGTCATGCTGAATTCCAGGGCCCTGGAACCAGTTAGAAGAATGGAAGATGACCATATGTGCAGGGTTAGAGAATGATAATAAGGTGCAGCACAATACCAGCCCGGGTGTTGTGGAAATCCTCTGCTATGCCTTCTGCATGCTGTCATTCGTGTAAGCATTGCATAAGAAATGCATCCTAGCTTGGTCAGGAGGAGGAGAAAAGAAAGCAGGGAAAAAGAAATTAAGTCTCTTAGTTAGTCCTTGGGTTCATTAAATGTCTCCTGCAATGAGAGGTTTTGAGTGTGTCGTGTTACTTCTGTTTAGGTTTTGAAAGGACACAAGAGGCTGGTGCCATCTAAAGCAGCATCAGCAATTGCTGTTTCCAAGTACCACTTCTTGTGCAAAAGCCATCTGGTCCTTGTCCCACAAAGATGGAAAAGATGGAGAACATGAGGGCCTCACCTCTGGTTTCCACTTAGTTCAGTAGTCCTGAAGCCAGGTTACCCAGACAGACCATGCTCTGATCTATCGCCAGCACTTGTTTCAGAGGCTGGGTCTCCATCTGTGCAGAGGTGGTCTGCCCCTCCTGCTCAGGTACGGGGTCTGTAGCTGGAGCAGTCCCCCAGGTCTAGGAGATCTCTCGTCTCTTCCTTTTTCAGCCTGGGTGAACAGCATATCTCAATCAGGAGCGAGTTCTCGGTCTTTCCTGTTGAAGCTGTTGCACTTGTCATGGAATAATTAGAATTTCAAATGGAGTTGTAAGGAAAAAACAAAATGCATATAACCTTCCTAACTAGGGGTTAGCACACTGTCTTGGGAGAGGTAAACGAGTATGGGGCTCTGGTCTAGCAAATATTTGCATTATTTTTATTAAGCAATCACAGATAAGTTACCACAGAAACTTTCTTTATCTTTTAACGTTCCATTTTCAGCCATAAAATTGTAAGGAGCAACAGGAAACAGGAGGTCTGGGCTCACCTGCCCTCAAGTCAGCTGGATTGCAACTTTGTAGGTGCAAACAGCTGATTATACTGCAATAACAATTGTACAATTCAGTGATACAGACTGCTACAGACAAGTTTTCACAGGTGCAAGATTGCCTTTGAAAAGAGATCAATCCAACGTCTTAAAGTAGTTTTATTAACTGTTGACAATTCCCATTATTTTTCAGGCATGGCTGATTACACTGTCACTTTCGGCAAACGCTAAAATAGCGCGTGGTCTCTGCTGACTTCAAAGGCTTTGGAGCAGAGCGGTACTGTACCCAAATTTTACAAAATACATCTGGTATCTCAACAAGGGCAAAACTGTTAATTGTAGGAACAGAGGGCTGCCTATCTGGCTGCACATAAAATTGTACCTAGCCCTGCTAATCCCTCTACCTGCCAGCCTGTCAGTAAGTGCTGAAACCGTGATTTGCAGCCAGACATGCTTACCGTGGCTCGAGTGACCACTTGCACGTGAGATCAGCCTGTATTAAGACATGACGTGGCATTAGCTCTTCTTTGCATGTGTGCCTTTTGGCCTCTGCAGTGTTTTATCACTGTTATCATACCTCAACTTATTAACGGTCCAGATTTTACTTAATATCAGTGTCAACCTACTCTTTGCAAGTTCTCAGGCTGTTCACCTTGTCAGGGTGCATTTGAGCATCTTCAAGCAGTGCAATAAATAATGTGCCTAGTCAACGTAGTACATGTTCATCCTCCATCCTCGAAGGAAAAATATAGGTGGTGGAATAGCTTGCTTTCAGCGGGGAGATACTGGTATTGTTTAAGAGGTGAGAAGGAGAGCGTGAACATTCATAAAGCATTCACTGCAGTAATTTAACATATGGAGAACTTCAGGCCTCTGGACAGTTCTCAAAAGAAATAAAGCAAGCTGCTGCCCATGTACCACTCCAGCTGCTATTCTGGTCTTGTTACAGGTGTCAGTAAATGGCAAGACAGAGATAGGAGTGGGAGAGCTGTGCTCCGAGAGGCATGTGATTGCATGGGCAACTGCACGCTTCTTTGGCACAGGATGACTCTCAGCTCCTGGCTAAGCAATGGCTCTTGCCATGTGCCAGTGGAGCAATAAACAGCTGGGATCATTATCTGGGCCAAATGCTAGTGGCTCTGTGTTCCTCATGGCCAGTATTTCAGGAAATATAGCCTTAAATTCCTTCATGTTCAGATGGTAAGGCATCAATCTTTGTTGACAGAAGCACCACAAGTCATTTGAAGTTTATTAATAAGTGTAGAGAGGCTATGAGGTTTCATGGCAAAAAAACCACTTTCATTTTCCAATGAAGGATACTAGAGAAAACAATAACCTTTATTACACATCCTTGTTTCTGTTCTCTCTTCCATATTGCTGTCTGTAGTGCTCATAGCCTAAAGACAAGGGTGTAAGATATACCTGAGTGTTTGGAGAGTGGTTATGAATGGTCCTGCTAGAAAAGCTAGACAGGAAACTTACATAGCTCATCCATACCTTATTAATTGAGAAGCATTAATATCTAAAGCCCAGGCATAATTTTAAATTACGAGATTTTTAAAATTATTCAGTACTGGTTTGTTTGGGGTTTTTTTACTCATTTTCAAGCCCTTAGATGATATATAGCAGAGCTTTTCTTTTAATCAGGCATGTGCTAAAAAAAAAAAAAAAAAATTTTTTTTCTTAATGAAAACTAAATTTTTAAGTCACTTCACTTTTGCACCAATTCTAGAGTACCATAACTAGAGTTAGCCATGCTTTGGTATAATGCAGCTGTATACCCAAACCATTGCACCACTATGGCATAAACAAAAAGTACCTGGACAAGAGCAGGCCAGAACGGGGATGTCAGAGCTGCAGTATGTCAGGACAAAGAGCGTTGACTGACAGATTCTTGCAGGTCTGGCTAGTGCAGTTCGAGAAGTTCCTGCCTGCCGCTGTTTATTACTGACTCTCGGTTGATGATAACTAGCTGAGAGGTGGGAGCAAACAAACAAGGGTGGTAACTTCTTAAACTGTAGATCCATTTGCAAAGTGTCAGCCTGCATCCTGATGTGCACTCAGTCTATTGAGACCGCTTCTTGTTTGGCTAAAATTTTGGTGCTTGTACTTTAAACACAGAGATTAAACAGAGCAAAAATAAAATTACGTTTCTCAATTTGGGTCCTAAGCAGGTTGGGCAGAGCACTGAAAGGAATGACATGAAATGAAACCCCTTCACAGGTAACTGCACCTTGGGCTCGTGTAATGCAAAGCTGTTGTTTTATCTTCACATCTGACATGCCACTGGCCTTATTTGCAGAAAGCTGACCTTGTGTCAAGCAAGATGATCTGACTGACATTTTCTATTTCTGGAAATGATTAATCTGTTTATAAAAAGTTCCGTTAAGAAAAGCCTTGAAGTTTCCTTCTACTTTTTAATTGATTTCTTAAAGATTGTGTTACATTTTCCATTTGTTAGAAGACGTAGAACTTGCTATTCAAAGAAACGCTGGTCTCAGTGCTCTGGCACACACGGTGACCGGACAGTTGCACTCCTGTGGGTTTATCTCAGCACCGTGACACACCTCTCCATAACCAACAGAAGCTTTTTAGTTCTAAACATGTTTGCAAATTTGTTAGTGAAATACTAACAAAAACCATTCCCATCCTCCAGACTTGTACGAACCCTACTATGCTGAAAGGTTCACAGGCACAGCTAGATCTCCTGGACCATGTCCTTTCCAGAGGAGCTCATCTCTTGTCTGAGGCTTACAGACTTGTGTAAGGAACGCAGCTGTTGCAGTTTTTGTGAGCAAGTTTTTGTGAGTAGCTGCACTTTTACCTTCCCATGGGGTCTAGATAATAATCACATCTCCTCAAAAGCCATGCGATGCTTTTTTGCCCCACAGAATGGCAGTATGGGTTCTCTTCAAATTTGTTTGCATTTCATTTTTTTTTTTCCAGTCTGTTCTGAGCTATAATTACTCACAGAATCCATTAGGCTCATATCAGATACGTTCATATTTCCCCTTCTTTTAGCATTCCAGTTCCCAGCTGAATCTGATAAGCAGATCAGTCACTGCTATGTCAGCAAAGAAGAGCAATGTTGTACCTTAATAATTGTCATCATTACCCAACACACCCATGCAGAGCAAGCTGTGAGGAATGCAGGTTTTCATGCTTTATCAGCTGTAACTGAACATCTGGTTACAAAAAAAAAATGCATCACTCAAAGTTAATGACGGTTATGATTTCATACAATCCTTTTCAAGCAAAACAAATTCCGTTGGAAGAATATAATAGATTCATTGTGGAACTGAATCAATTGAGGTTTTAACATCACTGTTATTTACAACCCATCCATTTTCTATTCTAAGCTCAAACTTTGTTTTGTCATTACCAGCAGGGCTTTTGCATTTCTTTTTAAACGCACTCTGAAATGCCTTCATTTTGTAGTTTCCTAGAAACATAACCACTGCTCTAGCTGTGAGTTCAAACAAATTAATTCCATTTGTATTACTGAAGTGCTAATTTAACAAATGGGAAAAAAATACATGTATTCTTTGAATTTAAGTATTGCATGCATTCTTGACGTAAAGTCCAGCTGTAGTGGTGGAGTAACATGGCTTGCTATAGCCTTTCTCATCAGCAGATCTTAAATATTTCACATATGGTGGGAAGATCTTAGTAAGGCCCTGGCAGAATGAGGAAGGAAGTATGAATTTTCCTTTTGTGGATGGGAGGAACCGGGGCACACGCTGGAAGTAGTGTGCAGTGCTGCTGGCAGAGGTGGGAAGAGCTGAAGCTGGCAGCACTGTGCGAGGCAGGAGGACATTGTCCCCAGGGACACACTGTCCCTGAGCAAAATGCTGCCTTGCTCCTCAGCAGGGTGCTCGGGAATCACCACAGCCATGCCTGCGTTACTCCACACAGCTCCCTGGCCTCATCAGCTTAGCCTGATTTCCTTAGGAAATTAGGTTATGTCATTGTACTCCCTATGTCTCTGTGTTTGTGTGCCCATCTCCCCCATCCCCCTCTCCACTACAAGAAATTGTCCAATTTCAACTAAATTTGAGAGACAAATAGAGGTCCCAAAGGAAGATCAATTTCCCAAAGTTTCTGTGTGTGGAGCAGAGGGAAGGAGATAACTCATTAGCGTGCTGATGGAGGCAGGAGCAGCTGCATGGGTTTTCCTCGGTAGACATAGGAGAATCCACACAGGCAAAAAGCAATGGAAAAACAGTTATATCCTCTAGGTTTTTTGGTTTTGTATTGCCTTTTGTTTGTGATGTTATAGCATTTTAGGTGCTGGAGGAGGCAATGAAAGGCAAAAGCCCAAGTGACTATTGACCAAACCCATCCTCAGACTCTACCCTGTAATTCCATTCCTAGCCATCGATTCCTAGTCCAGGAGGAGTTGGGAATAGACAAATTTGTCCAGATATCTATCGTTGCTTTTATCAAGTAAAAGGAGATTGCTGTGAGATGGAAGGATGCAATTGTGGAGAAGTGTGGTAGAGCATCAAGGAAAAAGCTGCTGTGAATGCACACACACTGCTGGGAAGCCAAGGACACCTCGGCGTTACATGTTCAGCTCGTCAAGCTGTCAGCAGAAATAGCGAGGCATAGGCTAGTAAATAATGGAGCTTCTCTTTGCTACCTATCACAACAAATGGGGAAAGGAGGGAGATGTTTCATGCTGGTACTCCTTTTGAGATAGCTGGGACTGGTAAAAGAACAGGAGAGAGGACAGACAGTCTGACAGCACTGCCCTGGGCTGGGCAAAACCTGCAAACCGTAACAGAGCAAAATAACAGAACAGTAGTCTCTTGAATGGAAAAGGGATGCACGAGTGCGTTAAAATTACTAAGCAATCTTTCCTGGCACATAGCTGACAGAATTTTTGGAGGCATGGTGGGGGAAAAGTGCTTTAATGAAATCTCTGACTTTTATTCACTATCAAATTATTATTTATCTAACTGTAACTTAGACTATTAATTTCATTTTTAAAAGCAAGACTAAAAAAAAAATGCCTGTTTTTTAAGAATGCTGCTCTCTGCACCCCTGAGTCTGGGATTTAGCAGACTAATGGGATCAGTCATCCCCTGCTTAAATACATCCTGGACAGCATTCACAGGAATGTCGTTGTTTGTGTCCAAAATGCGCTGTCGTCCTCTTTTTAACATCTCCAGAAATAAGTTAAGATCATGGCAACTGCAGACGGTGCCAGGTCTCACTTGGCAGGCCATGCGGTCCTGCTGCTTCCACGGGAACATCTCTCCCGTCACGCTGGCCCATGTCCCAGGAGGATCTGCTCTTCTTGGCCTACCCCTCTACCTCCTTCTAGGCTTGTGATTTAGTGACCCGTGTTCAATGCGCCGGAGCTCTTCCCTGCCCATTGCTGGTCGGAGTCTGAGGCATCAGCTCTGCACTGTGCTGGTCCCAGTGCTTGTCACAAGCGGGGTTGTGCCCAATCCACTGTCACACTTGTGTTGGAGTGGGTGAGTGACAGTCATCTGCGCCTGGGTTAGGAGATGGGCAACAGGCAAAGCCTCCCTGGATAGTGGTGGGAGCAATGTGTTGGCATCCAGGCTGTTAGAGAAAACGCTTCTTGAGTCTTGACAAACTCAACTCAGCTGAAGTGACAGATAATTTATGTTAAAAATCTGTTAGTGCTGGATACACAGCGATTCGTCTTCTGACCCACAGTAGTAAACTGAAACTCCTAAGTGGAGAAATCCCTCTGGGCTCAACCCTGTCCTCTCGTGCTGCCATATAAATTCAGGATAGTTTGTTTTAATGAACCCAAGGACAGAATGAAACCATTGAGTATTAACTGAAATTAATTGTTTAGTGGGGAAGTACACAAATAAATGGATTCAGGATCTTTCTGGAAGTAGAATACGAGCCACAAAAATAGAGAAGCTTTGGCAGAAACCTTTTTGCTGGATAAAGTTTTACGTCCTTTCAGATGACACCCCGTTGTCTTCTCTGGGTAACAAAGATCTCCCACTTCTTTTACAAAGCTTCCATGACTTATCTATTTTGTTTTTTTCCCAGCTGTTGTTGTAAAATCTGTTATCTTTAATGTATTACCCTGAAAAACAACACACCTTTGAGAAGGCCAGTGGACTGTGACATAATTAGATACAAAATGCACATCTAAAAGCTGTTTACTTCCTGTAACACTAGGATAACTACTAATGAATCACTGACTCTGGGGATTCTCAGTTTGTAACTGGATACTCCACAAACTTCTTATCAGATCAACAATGATTTCTGTCAAAAAAGGGGGGAAAAAAAAAAAGAAGAAAAAGGGGGGGTGGGCAGGTTTTTTTTTCCCCTGAAACCACAGTTTAGCCTATATGCACCAATTCTAAAGCATTTTTAGCATGTCAGGCAGAGTAGTCATGGTGAGTTTGAAGGGATAAGGGAAGATAAAGTGTATCAAAGCAGGATCTGACACTCGTGATGCTATGCAGACCTTTCTTTCTGAGAGCATCTTGCAGACTGGACTGACAGCAGGGATTAATCCATGCAATGGCAATAAACAATAGTTGAAGTGGGGTTGAGGCCTAACACCTGGATGTTATGTTACCATCAGTAAAGAAGCCTGTTTCATGCTGGGCTGAATATATATGATTCTGACACTGTTGCTTTCTCAGCGCCAGGTAAGACTTCTCAGACCTCTTTTGTGAAAGGATTTTTTTTCTTTTTTTTTTTTTTTTTTTTTGTATGTGAGAAAGCTGCAGGCTATCTGATTCAAATTAAATGCTTTAGCAGGTTTTGCGTATGACCCTTGTTGCCAGATATGAACAACTTAAATGCGTGGACTGACACTTTCTATCTATAGATGCATATTTACTCTTTTTAAATCAGTCCTGCTAAATCAGAGAATCAAGCTTTGCCTTGCTGGGCATTGACACCTCTAAGTTGTTGAAGTCGTCCCAAGGGGAAGAGCTCGGTTTCCCAGGCAGGACAGTGAGGACATCCTCCCAGCAGATTCACGGTGCCAGCCAAGGGGTGAGTCCTGCACCAGGAGCCACCAAGGCCATCTTATTGCATTGTCCTCAGCAGAACCGAGTTTGTCACGTCCACTCAAGCGTGCCGGCACCACGGAGGGGTGAAGGAAGGAGAGCATGAGGAAATCTTCCCTTATCAGCCTCTCTCTAGGGTTACCCTTTTTTGTGGCAAACCTTGCCAAAAATTTATGTAAAGAATCTGAAAGTGCTTTAAAGGACGCAGAGAGGTTGAAACTTATCCGAGCAGTTCTCAGGAAGTTGTGGTGCAGCTAAACCTTGCTAGGAAGTTCACTATGTGGGGGCTTTTCTCCATTTTTGACCTCATTTACTCTTGTGTATTATCTCTGACTGCTCAGGGTCAGCCTATGTAGGTCAGGGATTCATTGACATCTCTCTTCTTTACAAGAAAAAAAAAAGCAGGAGGGAGAAAAGAGAAAGTGGGTTGAACAGACTGACAGAAGGCCCCAACAACCATGTCCAGAAAGCGATCCAGTGAGAGGCCGTGAGTGCAGACACGAGAGGGCACATGAAGAAAAAGAAAGATCCTTCAAGGGACCCTTTGGGCCAAGCAATGGAAAAACATGTGGGAGCTATCACATGGATTTGGAAGTTCTTCACCTTGGTTTTCCAGGTACAGACCTGGTCTCACCAACCTGAGAGCAGAGGACTGGAGACATCGCACACAAAGGGCTTCAGCTCTCTCCCCTGCTTCTCTTGGCAGACTCTCAATTGCTTTATAAGAAAGACTTTATCAGCCAGAAAACTTCCAGGGAGAAGTTTCTGTGGAGAAGCAGAAATGTCATTGCAGGTTTCTCAGCGAAACACTGCCTCCTCTTGGATCCAGATCTGTGAGCTGAACTGGGAAAAATGAAAAGGTTCCCGCTTTGAGCATTTTTACTCTGAGACATATATCTGAAGCTGCCATAGGGTTCAAAATCTCAAAAGCAGGCACAGAAATGGCATTAAAAGGACTTGTCATTTTACTTGTGTTTTCTAGGAAGCAGAAAGGAAGCTCATCTCCTACAACATGCTTTATGAGGTTACTCAAATGATGGACTCTGGTCCACATCCAAACTGCATCAAATTTCTAAATGTAATTTCTCATGTAGTTCATGTCCAAGTCTCTTGGCAATGAACTGCCACTAATCCTGCCCATGGAGGTGGCGCTCACTGCCTGGCTGGCCAAGCAGACCTGGGGCTAGAATTATACCAGCTGTCTGGCTTCAACAAAATTACTTGGAGAATTTAATTAGCCTAGTCATGTACTAGGATATCCCCTGAGAAAATAAAGAGAAACACAATGTATTTGCAGATTTGTGCTTTGTTGCAAATGTGTTTTGCATTCAGCAGCACTAGAGTATGTGTTGAAGGTCCGATTGCTAAGTCACTTGGCCAAGATTAAGAAAGATTTTGCTTAGAAAGCAAGGAATTAAATCCAGATTTCCCAAAGCCGTATGGTAACTCCATCCTACCAGGCTGGACTAATCCACACTGAATATAAATCAACATTTTACAAGGGACAAGATCACTTTTGGCCATAGTTATCAAGAGGTACAAATGACTGTTCCACTTTCACCTGTCTCATCCAGCTCTTTATAACTACCCAGCCCTTCATCAAAAATAGCATGGGGAAATATCAAATGTGATTTCTTTGCACACTAACTGTTCTCTCTGTGTCAGATCCTGCAGAGTCATTCATTTAAATAATTAGCCAGAATTTTTTTTTTCTTCTATCCCTTTCTCTGCCTAGACAGATACTTAGCACAATTTTGTCTCCTTCCTCTCTTAGTTGGCTGATGTATTTAGATGTTACAGAAGAGATTTCATACACTTCGAATGCTTGTGAGGGCCCAAGTCTGAGGCTGGTAACCAGTGAGGTATCTGGAACACAGAAGTCAGTCTGTCTAACTCAGTCCCACTCATGTGTTACTGGAAGCCTTTTTGCTAAATTCAGGCTTACGATCAGTCCGTTAATGTTTACAATGTGGCTCTTTTTGGAATAGATGGGAAGGATTTGCAAAGTGAATGTGCCTATAAAATCTCTTATTTACATGCATCATTTGAGTGATTGTGCGTGCAGGAGGACAATGACGTGAGTTGTTTCCTATGCAGTGTATTCAGCAGTCTTTTTCATGCAGCAGCGTGGGCACAATGGGTTTTTAGGGGCATTCATCAGTGCCCTCCTCTGTAACCTGCCTCACAGAGTTTACAGCAACTTGATTTCAGAGAGAGCTAGATTTCCGGGGGGTGGGGTGGGGGGAATTGTATCAGGCAAGGCTTGGAAATCTAGGCAGGTAGGGGATTGCAGCAGCGCCTGGGCAGCCGCTCTTTGGGGCAGCGAGGAGCCCCATCCCCTGCTGATGCTCGCACCCCTTCTGGGGCTTGGGTGGTTTTTTTGCCGAGATCCTTCGGGCATTTAACAACCCGTCCATAGAAACGGAGGCCGTGCTTGCGAAGGGAACGTCCTTTCTATGGTTATGAGCAGGGAAATATCTGCTGGATGAGAGCTGGATTCTCCTAGAGTTCAGTAGGAACCATGTCATGGAAAGTCTAACAGTGAAGCAGAGGGAAGACCAGCAGTGTGGGTTTTACCCTTGGCTGTTTACCAAAACACATCATAACTTGGGTACCAGCTTGTGCCTTCCTCCTCTCCCAGTCTTGTCCTTCCACGGGGACACAAGGTCTGTGGCTTTTTCTCGTTTATGTAGGCTGATCAGGGCCCAGCACACAGAAGTTGCTCTGAAAACTCTGGAAGCTACTGCAATACAGAAAATGTATTCACAATATTGGCTGAACCCATCATACAATAAAGCCTCTAGGCTAAAGAATGCTTAACAGCAGAAACATGCAAATCTTGCTTACTAAATTTTATATACAGTTTATTATTGATCCAATAATAATATTTCTTCACAGATCTACAATGCCTTTTTATCCAAGTGTTCCAAACTGCTTTCAATATATTAATTCCTAAGGTCTCACACCAGCCCTGAATGGTAGATACCCATCTTGGTAACTTACATTAATTGAACTGCTATACTGAAAAAGAAAAAGAAAAAAAAAAAAAAAGGACAGGCAAAATCTGCATTCAGTTTTACTTGGTGATGAAATCTGCTTGTCACTGCAACAGAAATTAACCTTTTGTCAGCAACTGTTAACAGGAGGGTTGCAAAGACCCCGACTTCCTAAACTGCGGAAATAGCTAAGAAGCAGCAGTACTCTGACATCTGAATTTTAATACACTAACGCCTTAGGAAGCTTATCAGAAGGGCAGGGGGAAGTATTTGTGCAAAATGCTTTTATTTGACTGTTTTCTCTCCATTCAGGAAGAGTAGTTGCCCTAACAATGGCATGAATCTAGTGTATCGGAAAGTTGTATCCCTTGAACTCCAACTTACAGAACAAAAGACTTCTAAGAAGCATCCATGCAGCAGATGTTTAGTTATCTGAAGTGTCAGAATGCCAATTAGATATTGAACATGGCAGGAGGAGGGTGGAGTTTCCAAAACAAATGAATGATGAATAGGAACAGTTCCCGAGTTTGGTCTAAAGTCCTGCTGTTCTTTTGTAAAATGATTTGTGGCAAATTTGTTTTGTCACTGAGGCATAGTTCCCCTTCAGGATTTAAGTGATTTTTATAATCACTCCAAGGAAACTTAAAAAAAAAAAAAAAAAAAGAAAAGGAAAGGAAAAAAAAAAAGATAAAGAATATGAGGATAAAATGCCCTATTTGTTATGAAGAACAGGCTCTAAAAATGAACATGGTTTAAAGTGTAACCAAATAATCCTGTCTTCCATGTGGTTCAAAGATAGAGGCTACTCCCCCATGGTGAAATCCTAGCCTTGCATTGAAACAGAAAGAGGATTTTTTTTTTCAGGGGGGAGTGGGGGTCAAAACATGAATTAATTCAGTGAAAATTGTTTGTTTCAGAGATTAAATTTTAAATTTTGTTGCTACTCAGTGGCAGGGTAATCTTGTACATGGCGGCATGAAGGGGGTTAAAAAAAAAATCAACGAGGTTACAAAATGCCTCCATAGCTGACTTGCATTTTTATTGTCACTGACCTCAGTAAATCATTGTTAGAAATTAATATAACGTGGATATTTTTAGTTCAGCATTTTACGTGGAGTTATGTTTAAAATAGTCATCTTTGACTTGCAAAATGCTCTAGATTATTCTTGCTTAATAGTCGCACACAACTTGTAAACGTACGTAGGACAACTGACTCTGTGTGTGTCTCTGTCAAAGAAGAATAATACTGGACAGTATAAAATACCAGGCAAAACAGCAGAGAGGAAATTGGACTTGCATTGACTTAAATAAGCAAGTGCTGTGACAAAATTGTTTAGTTCTCTTTTGACCTTTTGAGGTCACGTTTGACTATTTATGCTATCTCCTAATGCTCTACTTCTCCCTGCCTGGTAACAATTATGTGTTTATGCTGTTCTTTGCCTTCCCAGTTGGTATATTAAACAATCACTAATTACTGCATAAAAATATACATTCCTATTTTGGAGCTTCCTGTAAACACCCATCTACTTTCAAATACTCTATTTAAACAGTTGAATGAAAACTTGCATGTTTGGTTGATTTGTTTAAACAAAGGTATAGAAACAAAAATACTAAAAATTGGCATCAATTGTTTAAACAAAGGCATAGAAACAAAAATATTTTAAATTGGCACCAATTGTTTTTCCATCCAGATATGGGATATATAAAGTGCATAACAAAGATTATTTTGTGGAGGAGGGAGTTGAATAATGTAGGTAGATTGACAATTTGTTTACAGTAGTGTTAAAAGAGGAAAAGCTCAGCTGAACACACTATTAATAGACATTTTGTGATCATCTTTAAGCGTAGTATTTGGCCCTTTTTTCTTAGGCGGGGTATTGCTAAGAAAACTGAGTATAAGACCTCTCTTACTCTCGTATGTATGGCAATTCTTGACAAATTTGGTGGAAAAGGCAATAAGAATTAAGGGTCTCAGGATTGTCTTTAAGCACTTGATGTTATAAAGTGCTAAGCGAGTTCTGCCGCTTTCAGAGCTTTTACCATCCCCACTGAGTTCTACAGATGTTGCTTAATTCAAAAGGCTACCAAGCCAAAATGTAGCTAATTTGAAGTTGGATCCTGATGTATTTAAGTACTTGAGCGAAAGAGATTTGACATTTAAGATATTCAGAGATTTCATCTTCTACCAACCAGCAGTTACCAAATACTTGCACAAAATATCAATGATAATTTTCCTGGGAAGTATCCAGCCACCACAAAACCTATTTGATTTATTTTTTTCTTTTTTTTTTTTTTTTAATTGTATGTCCTTGGGTTCAATGCTGCAACTTGAAAATAATTCAGGCAATTTATTGTTGCTACCATTGAGAGCCAGAGTGAGCAATTCCACCCAACTCAGTATTTCAATGCATTTCAATAAGGCCATTAAGCACCAAATAGGTCATGCACTTTGCCCACCTGGTTCTTTGTTGTAGTGCTTAAAAGCATGGAAGTCTTACAGAACACTGTTTATGAAATACAAATTATTTTCTTACACTCTTAGTTTATGAGCTCTGCTTCAAAACTGGATATTCCTTTAGAGAAATTAGTTTGTGAAAATGGAAATGCTGGATGAATCACCTGCTTCCTAGGTAGACTTGATCTTTCTGCTTTACTTAAAAAAATGTATGCAAGGGCAGATGGTTCAGAGAGAGCATTAGTTGTGTCTAACTAGCTCAAACATGTCTAGTTTCCAGTTAACCACATAAACAAATCGCCATTGAAATCTTAACATGTCTCTTGCTGTCTTGTACTGAAAGTAAATCAACACTGTATCCTTTAAGAGATCCTCTTGGTACTCCAGTAGCAGAGAACAAAGCAATATGACATGCACATCCCAAATTAAGGATGCCAACATAAACTGTCGAGTCTCTGCACTCGATGACGTTACAGTACGTAAAGCAGTGAAACGGGACAGGAAAGCCATTTCCCATGCTATTTCCTGATTTCCTGCTCTCTGCATTCCTGCACATAAACCTTTAATTCATTTCAGAATGCAGAGGTCATGACAAAAAGTCAGAGGATAAATATACCCTTTTGACAAACAGAAGGTTGACAGCAATTTTTACCCAAATGTTTCTGAGGCCAGGTGTTTCCCATATACTGTATTGAAATGTGTACCTCTAAATGTTTTGTTAGTATTTGAACTGTAAACATTCTTAAGCATTATGCTCAAAAATAATTTCTTGGTGGCAAGGCAGTAACGTTCACATCTGTATCTGTGCAAGACCAATGGTCTGTCTAACCAAAGAGATCTGGGGTTCCAGCGGCCTAGGGACTGCATGGTGTAAAACAAATGTCCCATTCTAATACAGTCAATGGCAACTAATGTAGAAATTATGTACTTAATATTCTCTTATGATTGAGCAAATATTTGCTTTTTAGTAACAGAGTAGATGAAGATTTAACTGAGAAATCACAAGGGAGAAACTAGTGTTGAACCTGTTCCCCCCAGCATCCTACTGCCCCTGGCACCCACAGGAAACAACGGCAACTCTAGAGCAGAGTCCCACAAAAGTGGGCTCTCGATACCCTTTGCAGACTGACAAGCCTTGTGTAAACACAGAGAAAACAAACTTTTAATTGTGGAGGCTGTAGTGGCTACAAGGCTCCTCTGGATGTGTTTGGGAGGCCAAGGCTGAGAGCTGTCAGAAAGCAGGCCAGAGCCTAGAGGCAGGGAGGAGCTCTGCAGGGCGGCCTCCTCTGCGGTTGGGTTATTCAGCCTGGGCCTCCACCTGTTAGATCTTCGGTCTGCGTAAAAAATTTTGGAAACCTTTGCCCTCCTGTCCTCCAAAGGTTGATATCTCATTAGTGCTGCAGATAACTGGTCATTATAAAAGTGCATTTGTCTCCCTGGTCAAATACAGCAGGGTGAGAAAACATTCATTTTGTCAAGATCAGAGGTGCATATAGGACACGCGTGTTTGCAGGTGTCAGCAGAGACTTGCTAAAATGTTTTCTCTGTCCTTTGCAAACCAAACCCTCCCTGTTCCTTAGATGAAGAGGAATTATGCATCTTGAGGTCCATTCAGAATGAAATCTTCAAAACGCAGGAATGATCAATATGTGTGTGCAGGAGTGGCCAGAAAGCAGGTGTGATTTCATTTGTATATAGACAACTTTTCTGTGGAAAAATTTTCAGCTCTTCAACCTTTGTTCTGTTTGCAGAATGTCCATGGATTTAATTACACTTTCCTAAGTTGTTTTTTTTTTGTAGCCAGTTCCTATAATTGGAGCCGGTGGATTTACTGGAAATATTTTCTTTCCCTGATATCCGTATTTAATTCCACTAAGAGCAACTCATAAATGGAGGTTCATAAATGGAGGTAGAAAATCTAACAGCTGTTAGCTGGCCAGTTGAACCAGGAATAAGGTGCAAACTTCTGGCTGATGGTAATTCATTGCCCAGATAATCTACCAGGGCTTAATACTGCACTGTACCTTACAGATATTTTAAAAATAAAGAGCTGAATTGTTTAAAATGATGGAACAGAAGTACGAGTCTCCCAAGATGCAAAAGAGAACGGCGGCGAAAATTCTCCAGTGAAAATGCAGAATACACACGCTTTAGCAACTGCCCAGGTGGATTGCTCCCCTAGATAATACGTGCTGCATTCCTCAAGGGCACGGTGGCGATTCACAAGTCCTAGCTCAGACTAGTGGTTACATGTCGCAGTCCAGGTCAATAAAGTGCATGAGTTTTGTTTAGCTAAAAAATCTTCAGGATTAGATGGCTCAACTTCAAATGATCCTGTGATAAGCAGAGAGAAAATACATGCCAATTTGCTATTATTTTGAAAAGAAGAGCCTAAAGAGAAAAGGGATAACTGTAAATGACTGGGAGCAGTTGAGGTTCAGTGATATTACAGATGGTCCTTACAACCATAACAGCCTACAGGGCTTCCCTGCTGAGATACTCTGGCTTAAAATTACTTAAAAGATATCTCACTACCTTTACCTTTTGGTGTTGTTTTTTTTTTTTTGTCCCCAGAGCAATAGGCATGATCATCTAAATAAAAATAGAATAGGACATGCCTTTAAATAAATCATGAAATTACGACAACAGAAGGTCAGCCTCCCTCCTGCAAATGCAAGATTTTGTGTTGTGCTTTTACTTGCATGACGTGCAGGACTTGGCAATGATCTGTTGGACCAAAATAATTCTGGACTCCTAAGTGGGGATAGAGAATAGCAGAAAAAAATCTGAGAGAAAATGGATGGGCAAATTAAAAGCAGTTTATCTTTTTCTGCTCTATTTAGCTCCCTTTTCAATCTTCACGAGAGTGTAGATTGGTAATGTGATCCTCCTGCCAAGGATTTACAGTCATACCCAGGACACAACTGAAAAACACACAGAAAGGGAGGGGTGGCTGGCACTGAGGAGCTGTTATTGCCCAGATCAATGTTTCCTGCAATCCAAACCACTGTACTTTTCTTGAAATGAATTGATTGCAGTTGTCCAGATGTCATTGGTTCCCTGGCATTAACCCTCCTAGCATCTTCCAAAGTGACTTATCCCCTTGAAAAATTAAAGACTATTATGTACTTAGCCTCATACATTAGGTCTCCCAAGGGACATCTGTGCATTACTGTGCCTTATTTTGACAAGGGTGCTTGTAACGGCTGACCTATGCAAACGCACCCTGCAGAAGGTAAATACAATGTATAACTGCAGCCTGTTTCAAAACTTGTTTGATAAAACCTGGAAAATACTACTGAAAAATAAAACATTACTCTTTGCACATAACAATTATTATTTACTTTAGAAGTCAACTTGGTTTCATCAGATACCAAAGTTTGAAAGCAACCTTCAAAGACAACCCTTCATCCCCCCCATCCTCCAAATAAAATGTCAGGGAGATAAATAGATTAGGTTCCTGTTTGCGTATTGATAAGAAAAAGTACATTACATCAATGTAACCAAATATCTTATCACAGCCATTACAGACTTGAAGGCCTCTATTAATATGAGGGCAGGGAAAAACTGTAGTGGTGAAATCAGTTAGCTAACAGAGAGGTTTTGGTCCCCTTCAGTCTTTATCATGTGATGTGAATTACTATGCATCATGGATTTAATGAAGTTGTCGTATCCTCTCAGATTATTCAGCTGACCTAAGGCTCCTTAAATTCTTCATGTGTTTTAAAATGGCTCACATACAGAAACATTTCCCCTGAACTGTAGCAAGAGCACTCTGATCTCTGCAAGACTGGACCTGGTAGTTGACCATAGATATACAGAAGAAACTTACATGATAAACTCCACAGGATAATGACAAACTATATGAAGTTCTTGCATGTTTCTGGCAATTTTTAATGGACTCGAGTGACTGTAAAGCAAGATGTGAAGTGTTATTTTGGTTTTGTTTCCTTCTTTGTCTTATGGTTTAAATACAGAACCTTGAAGCATGATGTGATGGCTTGAAGTGCATTTTTCAAGTGTTGTGTCAACTTCCATGAAACTGGGAAAATTAGAGGGAGAAGATTAAGATTACTAGTTTAAGACTTTCCCTTTCCTTTCAAGACCATATCCATTGACCTGGCTAAAGAGGTTTGAGGCGATACGAGGAAGGGGTCTTCTCCAGGTGGTATTTTGCAGCCTCCCGGGCCAGCAAATATTTTATTGTCTTCAAAACATCTTCCCAGCTACTGAGACCCAAGTCCTTCAGGATGTTCAGACTCGCCAAGCCCCTCCTGTGGTGGCCTGGCCAGCAGTGGAGACACTGCCTAGAGATGACCCCTGCACTCCTCGCATGGTGTAAAGCTGATGCAAGATGTTTTTTTCACAGGGTCTGTAGAAAGCAGCACACTGAGCAGAGATGGCTAAGTCAGTCACTTAGAAAAGTCACCTTCCTGTAGAGACCAAGTGCCTCCCTAAGCTGTGTTTGTCTTGTAAAATGAAGAAATCACTGCAACCTCTTTCCCAAAACATTACATTTATAGAGGAATAACTCCAGAAGGGAACTTCCTGGTATTATTAGGTCTCTACTGTGAGTTTGCTCTGGGCATGCAGCAATCCCTGACAACCATTCTCATTTGCTTACTGTTTAATGGTGTTTTCCAAGATACTGATAGTCTCACTCTAACCATTGTGTACTGTATTTTTGTTATTGTGGTTGTCACTGGCAATGTTATTAAGGAGTTTCTGGAGTATTAAACAGCTTTATTCACATTGGCGAATGCCCTCTTTGGGACAGGACAAATCAGACTGACCTCAGGGGCTGTTGTTATTTCTAGGTACATAGTGCACGTTCCATCTTTAAGCTGCCAGCTTAGCATCTTTCATCACCATCAGTTACCAGCCTTTTTTATTTTTGTTGCTGTTTGAAATGTCTGTAACACAAAATGCAGACACCAAGGGCCTCTGGAGTAATATGTAATTCAAAGATAGTTACAGGCTGTGAAATAAGTCTGCTGATGCACGCTGGAATAATAGGAACTGGGAATGCAAGTCTGAGAATTTTTAAGTACTACCTGTAAAACTGGCATGATAAGATGACATTTGTCATTACTAGAATTTGATGGCTTAAACGTACCGATACAGTAACACTGTGGTGAAAATTGTGCCAAGGGCCTGCTTATTGCAGAGCATTTGTTCAGCTCCCAAACTGGCTGTAACTGTGAATAAACCCCGGTGTTTGCCCCTGGCAAACAGCAATTTATACCCTTGACATAAACCTGCTACAGAGAAAGGCAAAATAGGTTTTCTTCCCTCCTTCTGTGGACTGAATTTGGGGATCTGCTTTCCTCTTTGTCTACCCTTCAAAACAGAGGTGTTGGCCCAGCTGCTGTAACTTCATAAACTCTTCCAGTGCTGAGGAAAGTTTTTCTGCGTATATCCTGCAAGGCTAAAACGAATAAAATTGTATCTGATGAACTGGAATAATCAGGTAGGACTTTAAACGTGTTTCAGAAGATGGATCTTGTCCTGGACCACCATTTGTCAGGAATAATTGTGCTGCCACCCGTGGAAACCAGCTAAAATGAGAACAACACTTACATGTCTGAGTTAGGGCCAGGAAGAAGAACTGTGTGGCACAAAATGCCTTTTGCATGGTCACTTCTCAGAGTAGAAAGCAAATTCTTCTCTTAATTTGTGCAGTGCTGTAAAGTAATGTCTGGTACTGGTTAAGTTCCCTGTACTGTAATTTAATTTCAAAATGTATTTAGTTTATTTCACTAAAAAAAAAAAAAAGTATCAGCTCTGCACAGCTCCGTTCCCACTGTCACTACTAGGCCTAAATGCAGCAAGTTATTTTCTGAAGGAATAAATTTAGATTTGCTTGGCATATTAGTGTACTTCAGAAGAGTATCACATCAATGAAAATTCATTCTGTTGCACAATTTGCGTTGCTTCTGTTGGCTCCAAAAAAGTCATTGCAGTACCATCTCCTTCACAACCTTTTAAAAGGAAATACCGTGTAATTCAAAAACAAAAATGCATGGGAACTAGCAATACATGAGTCTTCACAAGCTCAGAGCTTGTATTCACTGTAGATAACTGTGTTTTTCCCAAATCTCTCAGCCTCCTGAGTCTGCAGAATTGGGACAGAAAATCTCATTTGAAAACAAAAACTTGCAACGATTGGTTTTGTTGTTTTATTTAAGTTTAATAACATGTTTTGGATCCAGACCAAGTGGCTTTCTCTCACCAAGTTTCAGAGCATGCATAAATGTGAAAGCAGCTTAAAAATGGGCTAAACCAGATCTCACTGAAATTGTGAAATCATGACAGCGAAGACGGATTGTCTTCAGAGGGCTTTGGGATGGTGCTCTGAATTTTCAGACCTCCAGGGCAGGCTGGCAGGTTCACTTCCAAACCATGTAGACATTTACCAGACCAGTAAAGGGGGAGGGAGAAGGGGAGCACAAAATGTTGTTCTAGTTCAAAATACAGAAAGCCAAAAATGGGACAGGGAGAGAAATCTCCAGTTTATCTCTACTTTCCTTTCCATACTGAGGGCTGTATTATTTTTGGACAACCACTCTGTGACTCTTGGCATCAAACGTCTATAGCTCCAGGGCAGACCTACAAGGCAGGCTGTACCAGGACCAGGGCAACCAGTACTCCCAGCTGCTTCCCACCCAGCTGGGAGCTGGGGTGAATGAAGATGCCCAGTCTCCAAATCTTTTTTCCCCTTCCTAGAAAACAGGAATATCATTTCCACCTGGAAAGCGGCCAGCAAAGCAGCATCTTTTTAATTCAGCAGCTATGGGGGACTAAGGGATCATATTTACATTTTCAGGTTTTCTTTTTTTGGAGGCTGAAGGGAATTAAATTGCTTTGAGAAAGGAATTTTTAAATCCAGGATGTCGGTGTTGTGAGGAAGAAGTTGGGAGTTTTATTCAGCTCTTCGTCTGACTTGGTTTTCCTGTCCGGCCACCTCAAAGGCTTCTGGTTTTGTTCTTTTCTCTGGTCAGTAGCAGATTTTGTTGTCCTTTTTGTGCATGATCTTAGCTCCAGTGGTGCAAACTCAGTGCAGCATTTCTATGCACATGTAGATGATGTTGTAATCTCAGCGATGATTTATTTTGGTGTTGATTGCTGTCTGCCTGAACCAGCCACTGGGATCTGAACAATGGCAGGTTTTGTGGTGTGATATTCAACGCACAGGCGGTAAAGAAACTGCTATCTAAGAAATGGTCAGACACAAAGGTATGTTTTGTGACCTTTCTTCTTCCTCTCCTCTTCACAAATTGGGTGACACAATGAAATTCAACTTGGGGCTTGCACTTTAGCAATTTGTGATGGATTTTCCATTTCCAGATTTCCCCTGAAAAATAACAAAGATCGTGCAGGAGTGTTATGGGATCTGACACAAATAAATGTGTAAAATTGCACTCAGATAAAGGACAGAAAAATTGGTAAAACCAAAACTTGTCTATGTTTAACAAGGACCTACCTGAAAATGTAGACAACTAAAAAATCAAACCCTGTGTATCAACTGTGAGGCACTGTCGGCGTGTCCCTCCCAAAATACACATGAGTGAGGAGCTGTCCTGGGGAACAGCAAGGCAATGTTTTCAAAGTTTCTTTTTTCTTTCTCCCCTCAGAAAATCCGGGACTCCAACCTGAATGATTGTTTCATGCTAAATAATATTAGCATTTAAATGGCCCAGCATTGTAGTTAACAACTGGGTGAGAGTAATGGGAGGATGGCGGTGCTGGATTCACACCTCTGGCCCTGGCTCTTACTGGGCTGGGGCTGCTGCCGCCTCCCACCCTCAGCTGTGTCAGGAGGAGGCAGCCCTTCTCCCCTGCTTTGTTTGGGATCTTTGAGGGATAAAGAAGATCTAGCAGCAGCTATAAAAAGCTGAAATCCTAGGCCTTGCCTACAACTGCATATAAGCCCATGTCTTCTGCTTGAAATATTACCCTGCTCAAGTAGCTCTCAGCAAACTGCTTGAAATATGTTTAAAAATTCTCTTTTTGTTTCATTTAATAAGGTTGACATGCTTTCGTCTGTAAGGACACTGCACAGAATATGTGTATACTCAGGTGTCCTTATTGTCACAGTTGATATGTTGCCATGGAGGAAGGCTATTAATGAGAGGAAATTAAATTAGATCACCTCTGTGCGCATTTATCTGCACACAGCACAGCTTCAGTCTTAAGGAGAGGAGTTCTTGTGGGAAAGCAATTAATAGATGCAGGTGCATAGGAAAAAAAAAATGCATTTTTTATAGACCTCTGAAAGATGCAGATGGTATTCAGGCGAATGTTGCTCTTTGGCATGCTAATCACCAAATTTCACAGATACAAGGTGATTTATTTCACACAAATTTCATAATTAGCAAAATTTATTGTTTTCCAGAGTTCCCTTCAAAAGATAACAGAGGTGCAGTTGTTTAAGGTAGAGGATGTAAATCATGTGTAGCTCACGTAGAAACCCGTTAAAGATATCATAGTCTTGTCTGACGCAGTGTCCCATAGCAGTTTGTCGGATAAAAATGAGATGTCCTAATGCCAGAAAATCCTGGGTCTTGCTGCAGCTAAGAGCAGTGAAAGGCAACTTAGGTAAGATGAATGTGTGTGATTAGCAGGAGACGAGAAGGCTGTATTTAAAAGAAAATGGATCTTCTGAAAAAAGGACAGGAGGCCATGGGAAGAAGGGCCTGTGTGTCAACAGGGCCCAGGTCCATGGAAATGAAGAAGGTGAGACAGGGACAAAATCTAAACCAGATCCTCAGTACAGATAGATTTGTTACTGGGTTGGGTTTTCTTCTTCCTGTCACATCTTTAGCAGCATCTCAGACCATAATACATAAGCATAAAGCACTGGAAGCATTAATCCTATAAATGAACCAGTTAATGGGCTAAAGCAGAAGCTATCCGGGTGCCTGACGCTGAGCAGAGGCCAGATGTCGTGGCCACTGCTGAGTGAGAAGTGTGGGACAGTAACTGAACACAAACTGAGCATGCAGGTTTTTTAGGCTGTGTGGGTAGCAAACACCCCTGACACGGAGATTAAAATAGCAAAGATTTTGGCAATCATTTCTTTAATTATGTAATTTTCAGTTACTAGGCCCTGATCAGAGTCCAGTTTCACATGACATGAGAAGCGTAACTGCAAGGAGGCCCCCATGGGAGCTTTTTGGTGGGCGCTGGGACAACCAGCAGCGCATCAGGCTCCCCTGCTTTGGGAGGTGAGGGCTGTGGGGTGTCCAGACCTTTAATATATTTTTTTGCTGTCAAACTGTAATTGTGCGTGCTGACGTCTGGGCTTCCGCTGAACCGACTGGATACTGAGTTCTCTGCATTGCCTCCCATGGTTTTACTGGAGTTGTTTTTTATGCCGACTTGAAGGAGTTTAATTTGCCCCTGGGGGAGTCCAGAGCTGGGGGTAGGTGGGCAGAAGCTTGCTCTGGGGAGCGAGACCCTCCCCTCCTGCAGCCCCTCATGAGTACAACATCACAGCCTATGGATTTCCCTTGGTTTGATTCGGTTAACAAGGAAGTGAGGCTAATTATTAGCCTTTTGAATCTCTGACCAATCAATTTGGACTCCATGACAATACTTAGCACTTCTTCTGCTTCACTGGGTGACAGATGTAATATTTTATAACTATAGGTAATTTTCCTCAGTTTAAAAACAAGAAAATTGAGCCCCAAGGTCACCAGAACTGCAAAGCCAGGTACAACATGAGGTATTATCTATACGTGGTAAAAATCCACGTTAAGAACTATGTCA
This sequence comes from Chlamydotis macqueenii, assembly GCF_036417535.1. Classification (NCBI taxonomy): domain Eukaryota; kingdom Metazoa; phylum Chordata; class Aves; order Otidiformes; family Otididae; genus Chlamydotis; species Chlamydotis macqueenii. Next base: position 8,830,586 of record NC_141571.1, on the reverse strand, counting down.
GTAGGAAATGGCACAAACAGTTTATTCTGGAAGTAAACTCAGTAGATTATGGCAAAATTGTAATTAATATCAAATATGTAGATTACACATTCATAATATTTTAACAATAAACAAATATAATGTGTTTAACTGATTTAGGTACCTATGTCACCCTAAAAGTTGATGGGATTTTTTAAATTGATCTTGGACTTTTAAATTTCTTGAAAGTTGTATTTAAGTTAACTTGGTTTAAAAAAAAAAAAAAAGTACAGTATATCTTCTGAGGTCTTGTCACAAAGGAGAATTAATTAATGGCCACTTTTCTTTTTCTTCTCTGCTCAGCCATAATCTAGACAAAATCTATACAATAAATTTTGCTTCTAGGCTGAAATGCTGTACGACAGGTTGCAGCCCAGAGTGAAATTTCCGAGATGAGCCACGTAAGCCCTGAAAATAGGAGCTGATAATGATAACAATCACTGACAAACCTTTAACTATGCCTGTGCTAGTGTGTGTCACTATAATACAATTTTGTATGTTAAACAACAGATGTCAAACAGAAGAAAGGAAAGAGGCCTTTGCTTTTCTTCTGTTGTGGACCTTGTTCTTCCAAAGCAGCCATTTTTTCAGTTGCCATGACAGTGTTAATAGGAGTTTATCATTTTCCCATGCCTGCTGCATACTAATGAGGGATCAATTCATGAATGTTATCTGTAAGGCTAAGAAGGATCCAGCACCACAGTCTCTGGTGTATTCAGTACTTGGAACGGCACCTCGGTCCGCAGCCCTGCGGTTGCAGTCAGAGTTTTATAAGGAGCAGAGTTTCTGCTGTTCACCTTTTAATCATCGCTGTATGGGCATATGCAGCAGATAGAGCTAACGACTGAATGCTGCAACCAAAAAATTTGACTTGCTGTTTCCTGATTTGGCCCAGGGAAAAGCAGCTGTGAAATATTCACAGAGATAAGGGAATTGCTTCAGCTGCATGGCATGGGGAAAGCAGAGGTTTCTGTGGATTTGGCCTAACTTTGGGACCTGGAAACTTTTTATTTGGAGCACTTTGTTTTAGGTAGTTAATGAAAAGGCAAATCACACCTTATGCAGGAAAGTGCTGGGGATCGCGCGTCTCAGCAGTGTATTTTGTGCGGTGGGGTTGATCCTGCCAACCGTTTTCCTCAACTCCCAGTGGTGAAAATAGATGAAGAAACAGAGATTAGGAAATGATTGGAGAACTGGTGGAGGCATGATTAAAGTTTACTTCAAAAGTTAAAGAAAATATTGCAAATTCCATGATACAAAATACAGTACAGCATCCTACACTGGAAGAGCTTTGTCCCAGACATAGACGTTTGTTTTTTCCTCCTCAGCAGTTCATCAGCTGCACTGGGAAATATGTTTTTGAATTGGTGATTATTCATATTTCTGTTTTGATTTGTTATAGGCAGCAAATTGAGAGCCAAACAAGGTCTTATTTGAGCTATGCAAGACTTTTCAAAGACATTAATATCATCACACTTACAATGCCATTGATTCCTATACGTAAATCTTTCAGCTGTTTTCTTTGTTCTGTTTGGGGGTTTGTTTGTTTATTTGTTTAGCTATTATAAAAAGCCAAAGAAATTAGAGGAGTTTTCTTCTTTTCTCCACGTGAATAATTTTTTTTAAAGAAATCTGAAGACATTTGGGGCTTTTCTTTTTTTCTTTTTTTTTTCTTTTTTTTTTTTTTTGTTATTTGCAGTTGTTCTTTTATCATTATCTTCAGGAAGCAGCATTACCATGTTGCAGATAAGAGGCACATCCAGATGTGCATATCAAAGGATGAACAACTACTTATTAAGAAAAACTTCTTTTACGCTGAGCAAGGTTCAAAGGAATAGTAAAGTCTATGGCATAAGCGACAAAACTGTCTGGCAATTCTGTGCATTGTCAACCTAATGTGCAGAACTGGGGGAGAAAACACTTTCATCAAAAAGAAATGGTGGCGAAATGCATGTAGAAAGACAAAAAGACACTTGGCTTAAAGGGCAAACACCCTTCTAAGCAGTGACAATATCACCCATTCCTTTAATTCTTGTGTAATTAAAAAAATATTTATTAAAAATAAAAGTTTGAAATATGCTTTTATTTTTTTAACCTATTTTTAACAAAAAGTTCCCAAAGTATGTGAGGTGTTTCATGACTATACAAAATGATTTGTGTTGCACTGACTTTGCCTGTTCAGAATGTGTTCATTTGGGTGGAAGGCAGATTGAGACAGACTCCTGTTCCCATTTGTATAATGCTGGGAAATTATGAGCTTGCAATGAATATATAGCAATATACTCATGTATTACTCATCATCTTCATAATAAGTTCTGCCCTCTCTTTAAAACTAAAAAGCATGTTTAGTTTACTATAGAACTGTGCAGTAATAACTGTAATCATGTTATAATTCAGAGTGGTCTTATGCAGGGTGATTCCTTCTCTAGCGATGATGAGTACGAGCACATCCCCAACTCTGTCTTGCTGAACAAGTACAGCAGATGGACAAGGTGATGTTAAATGATTTTAATTGTAAAATGGCTACAAACACAATTTTTGCCTTTTTTGCCTTCTCTTAAAAAAACACAGCACAACCTTCTTTCTTTGTGGATGCCTATCACAGAACATTAGGGGGACAGAAGAAGACTTAATGCAGTAAATGCTGTTCCTTCTGATTCAGTTCCAGGATTTGACCATGGTGCTTTATTTAGCACACTCCAAGCTAACCTGAAGCAAAAGTACCAACTTCATCTCTGTTGCGTGTTCGGTGGTAGAGCCATAGGTTTAGATCTGCTGGAGTGGGTGAAAATCAGCTTTTTTTTTTTTTTCCTCCTCCTCTCTGTTTCACTGTAATCTCCCACCAGAGGCTGAGAAGATGTCTGAGAGGAAGGGGTTGTATTCTTTTAGGTGGAACCACTGCTTTCTGACAGTCCTTCTATGTCAGTGCTATAGCTGGACTCCGAATATCTGAAACTGTTTGCCACTTTTAGGACTTGATGCATGTAAAAATGCTGCTGAGGTTCAGGAGTTCAAAATTTGCTTTGGGGGTGGAAATGTGTGTTGGGGTGAGCAGGATGTACTTAAGACTCATCTTGCAAAGTGTTGAGTAAAATTCAGTTTCAAGCAGCAATATTTTTCAGTTATTTCAAAGGCCTTTTGATTGATTGATTGTTCATAATCAATCTTTCGCTGTGAGTAAATTGAATTAAAATCATATTCAGGTTCACATCCTGGCAACGACACAAAATATGATCATTTAGCAGCTGGCATAATCATTACAAGTTTCTGAGCTTTTTCATTTTTACCTGTGTTGAAAATATGAGATTGTATAATGCACTATGGTTTATATAACAGCCTCATATGGCTTTACGTTATAATTTCACATCGGTTTTACCTCAGAGTTTCTAACAGGTCAAGTAACCTTCTGATTTCATTTAAAGTTTCCATTATTCTCTCCTGAAAGGGAAAATCTAGCTCTTGTTTGGACAGCTTTGGTAACTCCAAAGGAAAAATTGGGCATTATAGTGAATACAAAAGATTCGCTTTCCATGCATTAGGCTTTTCAATTGCTTTCTTAATGCAAAGTTGGACAGGAGAGTATAGGCAAGAAAAAAAGATCATTTTGTGTCCATGGTCAGATGTCAATATTGACAAAAATAAATGGAATGTAACAATAGATCCTTGCAAAGATGAAGGTCATATGACTAAAGTGTCTAACTAGACCTTGCACTATAGCTGTATCTTATTGCTGTTTGTGATAAATTGTTGGTTGTTTTTTTTTTTTCCCCCTAATTTAAAACACACTAAAAGAGAGTAAGCCTGGAATTTTAAAACTAGCCCATTTTAGGCAATAATACTGAAGGTGAATCAGAAGTGAAGCACTTAGAGAATTTAAAAAAAAAAAAAGGGAAAAAAAAAGGCAAGAAAAAGCCTAAGGAAATCAAGAGTATTTGTTGTATTGAGGTCTGTGCACATCACTCCTACTGTATTTTTTAAACTGTCCTTCTTCAAAACTTAGATGATGCAAACTGCTCCCTCTGCCCAGGGGAGTGGGCTGAATTCCAGTTTGTAAATTGGGTTAATTAGTGATAGTCTGTAAACTCATTTTGTTTTAAACTGAGAGTTTTCTTCACTTCAGCTTTTCTTGCCCAAGTCAATCCTGTTATGAAATCAGCCTTTGAGATTCTTCTGGTTTTTCCTAGTTAACGTCATTGCTTTAAATTTAAAAGGCAAATAAATGGTTTAGATGCTGTTCAGCATTGAAGCCTTTTCCCCTAGAGGTATTTCCCAGCAGCAAAACACAGCCCTGCGTAGCACCATCAAGCTGGCTCACGTGTAGGTCTGTGCGGGTATCTTCTAACCACACTGGTACTGTCACCAAGAGGAGTGACCAAGGACCAAACATCAGACAAAACCTGCTTTGGTTCATAGAGGGAGTAGAAAACTTCATTTGTGTTTAAGACCTTTGGCTCAGAGGCTCTTGAGAGTTTTGAAGTGCCATGGTTTATATAGCCTCCAAGCACAGTTGCTCTCCCTACGGCACTATCTCACGTCACTGGTGTTCCTACCTCTTTCTCTCTTACTGTATGAAGGTCTATAATACAAGCATTTCTGATTATCTGAATACCTGGCTATCTCTGGTGAGACTAGAAGATAAACTCTTAGATGTGCCTTGTTCCCTGCTCAGAAATATGGAGAGATACCCACTGTAAGCCAATACATAAAAAAAAGAGAGAGAGAGAGAGAAAAGAAAAAACAACAAACCCACAACACTTCAAGTACTTTAATTTGTAGCTGATTTATAGACCTGATGAAAGCTATTTTCTGGACATGGAATAATTTTTTTAAACAAATGACTCAATTTTTTTTTATTACCACTACAGCCTGAAAAGTTCCTTGTGTCTTTTCTTGTATATGGAAAAATTGACCATTAACTTAACTCCAGAAGACAAAGGAGTAGACAAAGGTTTCCTAACCACGGCATTGTCCTTCCAGAGTGCTGAACAGCCCTGCCAAGTTTGTTTCAATTACACTGCCATTTCCTAACTGAATCCAAAATATTTCTTCAAAAGGTTCATCTGGTTTAGGGTCATGATCATAGGTGGAAGGTCAGTTAGTCATTTGCTGAGACATTCACATCTCACTCAAATAATCTTTCATAAATCTTAAAGGAATGCAACAGTTTATGCCAGAAGAAGCAGGGGAGGTAGATGACAAGAGAGGGCAAAAGATACTGACACAAAACGCAATTTTTCAAATTCAGTGCAAGTATTAATTTTTCCTCTTTGTACCTGTGAAAAATGAGGCTGTTTGCCCACCTCTGAAATCAAAGGAGCTGTGTTGCTCCCAAGCACAAGAGGCTTCTGTCCAGCCTTGGTGCCTTAGGTCAGTGTGCCTGTATTCGCTGACTGTGTATACGCACGTATACGTGTATATAGTAATGCTGAGTTTAGCCACTCTCACCTGTATGTGCCAGCACAGCTGTTGTGGGGACATGGAGAAAAAAGACTGGGAAAAATCTTCCTAAAAATTCAACAAAAATAACATGTCAAGGTTGTTTTATTTTCTGATTAGCTCAGTCAGTATGTGGAGGTTGCGCATGGCCCAAGCCTTCTGAAGGGACCTCTGGGCAACACCTGAGGTCTCCAAATGGCCCTGGCAGTTGTGGTCCATATGCCCACTTATACTGGTGTCCTTAGTGGCCACATCCATCTGGCTGCGAGGGGATGCTCTGAACTGCCATTTCCTCTCCACCAACAACTGGACTTCAGATGCTACTGTAGTAGTGCTGCCAGTAACGATACTGGGGCGAACAGGCTGCCTGGTCCCATCCCTGATGGGAAACTTGCAAGTACTGCCCATTTTCGTGCAACAGCAACAGGCTTTTGAAGAGCTTAGACAGATTCATCTCTCCAATTCTGAATATGAATAGCAACACTATGGGAAATTCTTATTCTAAACACGATCAGTCTGGCTCCTAGACGCAGCAAGTGAGCCTGGGGCTTATCTGATCCTGGTGTAAATACAACGTCCCTGTCCCGGAAAGCCAACAGTGCTGCTGCTGCTGCATGGCAAACGAAAAGTACGTTAACTAGATGGTAAATTAAACGATATATCAGATGCAAAGAGTAGAGGAAGAATTCCCAGTGTACTGTTAGTTGTGCTGGAAAATGTACAGAAATTGTCTCAGTGTTTCTGTTTTCTCACGTAGCTATGTTTGATTAAACTCATTCCACAAGTGTTTTTCCTCACTTAGAATAGTTTGTGAAGTTTGTTAGATGAAAGCTGTCAGAAAAGATGTCAAGTATTAGTATTATATATCAGTATTATATATCAGTACTGATTTTGTTTCTTAAAAAAAATATATTGACTTAGTAAATCTATACTATAGATTTATCCAGTGAAAGCAGAATTTTTAGTGTCTTTAATAAAAAAATATATGGGCTGATTCACCCCACATGATTATCGGTAGAGCACAACAAAAGAGTTCTCTGCAGCGTTTCTGAACATGGGTTTGATGATGAGGTGTGAAATGTTTCAGTGATTTGTTTTGTGTTTTTTCCTTTCATTTCTAGATCGCTCATGACAAACAGCAATGTATCAGCAGGATGAAACAATTTACCACTGCATAAGCTAAAAGGTGAAAAAAGTTCCATACATTTTTTATCCCTTTTGTAGTCACTATACTGCACTAAAGATGACCGTGGGTCACAGTGTTTGTACTCAGCATAGTTTATGTGTTAATAACTTATTTGGATGATCTCACCCTATTTATTTTAAAGTCCTTGATAAGGATGACTGTTGCCTCGGCTTTCTTTTATAACAACCTATTTCCCCACGATTCAAACAATTACTTTCTTATTAAAATTAAAAAAGAAAAAAAACAACACCCCTCAGCTGAAGCTTTCCCCCTTCTCAACTGAATGGATTTTTCCTTTGTTTGTACATAACAATTTGAGGGGGGAAAATTGTGTGGTTAAACTACTCATGTGACTGAGTCACATGCATATCAGCTACAAAAGGAGCTTTGGCGTGTTATGTATAAATCTCCATTAAGAGAGAAAATAGGAAAGTTTTACGTGACTGGTATCTCATTCACAATAATTAACTCATTAACCATCTCAAACTACTGTACAATCAAGGTCATAACAACCAGGCAAAAGCAACATTTTTGTCACGTTGTGGTACCTACAGGAATAGTCGGTATTAATATTCTCAGTCTCTAGTTCTCATAGTATAAAGTAAGTCTTTAAAAATTTAAAGCCTTTTGTCCTGATTTATGCAGGAAAGGAGATCTGTGTGATAATATGGTCTCTGTCTCTTTCTGTAGACATTTGTCCTCAAGAAACTGTAGAATTTGTTGCCTGGTCTGATCTAAATTTGATGTGGAAGCAGAAATCTCAAAGATCATGATGCATTTCATGAAAATAGCTGGATATCAGAGAAGGACATCTGTATTTCCAAACTGCTGAATTGTGTTCAGTCTTTATGGGACTGTAGAGTATCTAACTGCATATGATACGCAGGAAACCTTCATTAATTTCATTGCTCATGCAACAGAAAAGACTGGAAAGATAAAAAGTTGAGTGAAAAGCTGTGGTTACATGTCCTCTTGCGGTTTTGGGCTTACTGACAAGGCTGCAGCTCCTGACAGCTTATCTTGGATGTCCTCTGATGGAGCTCACTGCTAATCCATTGTGTCCCCATGAGATGGCTTGGTGTGAGCTGTAATAGCTCCCCAGTAACCTGCTTCATCCCACACTCACCTAGCTGTGTGCTATCACCTGTGCTGATACAACATCGCTATTCTTCCTAAGAGTAGGAAGAATTCTTCATACAGAATCTCATAGAGAGCCCGTGCAAATGACCCCCGCAATGAGCACGTGACCAAGAGCAGCACAAGAGCTTGGTGCCTGCAGAGTGGGCACAATCCGGCAGCAATGCTTTGGTCTTTTTTAACTCTCCGAAATATGCAGGCCCAGTTGGATTTTAACCTGTTGGCTGTTGGGATCTAGCTCTTAAGGAACCTCTAGTTAGGTGTTAGCTCACCTCCTGTAAATCCCAGCACAGAAAGGCCCTCGTGCTGTGTCTTCCTTGACCACATTTTATTTTTCACAGCGGTAGCGGGCAGCAGGAGCTGTGCTGCTGTAAAACCCCAGAGGAGACAGCGCTGCTTTAGCACGTGGTGAGGAGGTGAGGCCAGCAGCGGCGGTGAGCGGCAATGACCTCACCTCCTCGCCGTAAACAGCAAAACGCCTTGTCTCCACTTAGTTATCTCACTGTAAAATCCCCACCACAGCTCGCTGGCTGGCTGTAAAAAGCCACCTTTGTGTCAGTGAAGACAAAGCCTTAAAGGTCTTGGTTTAGAAAAGATTTGAAATATGCGCAGGTCCAGAGATGTGTAAGTCCTGCGATATCAGAGATTAAGTGTTCATCTCAAATTAGACCATAATCATGTTTCCAAGGTAAATTTAGAAGTTGCTTTCCCTAAATATTCTCTTTTATGTCAACAGCTGCTCCTTCTGTAAGATTTCCCCCAGCAAGCAAATATCTTGTAGGGGCCAAAAATACAAGGACGTGGAGACAACCAAGTAAAATTACTATTTTTTTTTTTCTTAACTTTAAACAAAGATTGAAGTTTGTTCCCAGACGTTCACCTGCCAAAGACACACAAGTCCTTTCATCTCCCACCACATAAAACCAAAAAGAAACAATTTGCTGAAATAGCCTTTATTTAATCCCTTAGCATTTTATGTTAATTTTCAGTTAAAACTCTGCTGAAGTGAAGTTCCACTCTCCGAGAAAGCATATCCACCTCCCTGGCAGTGTACAGGTAACTTCTTTTTCAGAAATGCAGTGTAACTCTGCAGTAGGACATTGGCTACTAGGGCAAGATTCCTGCTTTGATATTATGGGAACCCCGTGAACTGTTCTGTGCTCAGTCAGGGTTGAAGAAGTGCTCTGGTGGTTTAGATTTATCAGGTCTGTTCCCTCTGTTTCACCCAAAAGTTTACATTGATGTGTGCTCAAGTCTTGGGGCAGGAGCGAGAGAGGTCTGAGAGATGTTACTCTTCAGATGAAGAGAGAAGAAGAAGAATGGTCTTGGCCAGGTACCCCGATTTGCGTTCCCTGCCCTTTGCAGCAGAGACGCTGGAGCTAAGCGGCTGTTGTCATTAAGCTGTAAAAGCAGGAGTCTGCTTGAGAAGGAAATGGTCACATAAAGCTATCCCCTACAAAAGGCGACATCTCTGAGATTATTCTGGTTTTAAGAGGCTTTTTAATTTGTCAGTCGGTGAAAGGAAATGCAGCTTTTCTGTGAAGGTTCTGATAAATCTTTTTATGACAAGTAGCACTGAACGTGTGGCGGGGACAGGTCCTGCGCAGGTGTGAAATGGGTCTGCGGCCGATTGAGCGGCACTGAGCTGCCAGCCGAGGGTACGATCTCCACTGGAGAGATGAGCAAAGCATAGTTTAGCCTTCAAATAGCTTTGACAAAACAGGTTTTTTTTCAATATCATGGCCTATGTGAGAGATAGACTTCTCTTTTCCTGACATGGTAATAATGTTGGGGCAAGGTGGAATCAGGAGGTGAAGGTGAAATATAGCGAGTAGGTGTTACCCCAAGAGGCCTGTGTCAGTGTCTGCACAATTTCCACTTGCCATGAGTTTGCTCCAACACTTACGACTGTAATTCACTGCCATGGTGTGACACGGGCTGGATGTGCATCTTCCCCAGCGGGAACTGTGGGAGACAGCACATCATTTGGGAACTGTAACATTCCCTAAAAACTTGGGGGACCACGTCCACCTTACTAGTTGTTGGAGGTGGTGTTAAAGGATGCTCCTTTGTGAGAGGAGGGAATCCAAATCCAGCACAGGCCGTGCATAACCACCCTGCCATTCCCACGCATTGCCAGGCACCAGCGAGCCTTGATTTACAAGGTCAGTCTGAGTTGCAAATTGGTCTGGACGCACTTATGCGTCTTTTGAATCTCCTGGCTTCACAGTTTTCATCCTTAGGCTTCATTCCATGGAATCCTTTCTTTTTGGGACAGTATGAATCTCCTGCTTACATTTAATGCATCAGCAAGGAACAGCTTGACTTTATGTGCTGGGCAGTTTAAAAGGAAGTCTCACTGAAATTGCTGTTTACAGTCATAACCGAAAGGCACTTCCTTTCATGCTTCATTTTAAATGCAGCTCTGATGCTTGCTAATCATAAAATGCAAACTGGTTGCTGCGGTTGAAAAAGCTAGTAAAGCGCACAAGCGATTCTGGGATTTTCTTGTTTCCATTAAAAATGCCCAGTGTCCTGTATTTGCATGGTTGCTAACATGATTTAGATCTGGTGTGCTAAGCTCTTTTCAGTATACTGTAGGTCTAATTGTATGATTTTTCCAAAGAGGAACACCAGCCTTTCCCCTTTCTATGGCACAGAAACGCTCCTGCTGTGAATCTGCAGCGGGGCTCAGCGTCCCAGCGGGGCACGGGGGGGCACTTCCAGCCCCGCTTCCTTCGCCAGGCAGGGAGCGGGGGTCCCCAGGGCTTCCCCGGCTCACCTCACGGCACTGCCTCTCTGGCGTTTGCCAGCTTGCAGCCACACCTGCTCAAGGCCACTCAACTCTTTTATGAGAAAAACGCCTCAATACCTGCCGGTAAAAATCGATGCCGAGGTTCCCAGCCCCTGCGCCTCCCTTTCCGTTCCCCTCTGCATCTCCGCTCCAAACCCAGTTCCCTACTAGCGTGAACAATCCCATCTCTGGTTTTCATACATTTGGTATAAACATTTCCTGAAGCTCATAAACACCTTTGTCCTTTATCAGTGCCGTGAAAGAAATTTATTGCCTAAATACGAAAACTCTGGTGGGATCAGTGCTTCCAGAGGCTCGCTGCCTGATGCCGTGCAGGGACGTTCCCCAAAGCAGGGCCAAATTGGGGGCCAGGTTTTCATTTGAATACAGAGGCCCTCGCTTTTTAATTACTCGTAGTGATGATTGCAACTTCCAGCATTAAATGGTGAGCACTGTCTGACCAAAGCTCATTTTACAGCGGCTCTGGTATGTACCAAATTGAAGGAGGTAAAAAAAAAGGGTTGGGGTGGTGGGGGAGGAAGAGGAGATCTATAACTGGCATGTTAATAAAACTCCAGTTTGTCACTTCAGCAGCACACCCTGAGTGTAATAACTAAGCTTCCTTTCTATACCCCCTATGAGTTCCTTTGTATTGACAGATGCCATTTGTTCATTTACGACGTGATAATAAAAACCTTCAGTTTTACTGAATGTTGTTCTTTTCCTCCCCTGACACTGGGGCACCAAATGGTTTGTACTGCACTCAGCAGGCACTTTTCATTAAAGATCATGGCATGAAAATGAACTGTATTTGGAAACAGTTTAGTAGCAAAAGTTCTGGTATTGAGTAGGCTGCGTCTAAACCTGCCCTAGCTGGGAAGCAGCTTCCTGGGTGCCTCCGCACGCACCGGCACACTTTTGCACACGCACGCTGAAATAAGGGGTGTTGGTGTCTTTATGTTGCTGGATTTGGGAGTCCAAGTGCTCAGATTCCTGTAGCCATGATTGTATGTCAGTACCAGTTTCCTGTGATATATATATATTATTTTTTTTAATCTCTACCCGACTTTAAATGGCTCAAAAATCTTTCTCTTGGCTTACCTATACTTCTTTAAACTCATTATTTCAAATGTTTCCAGAAGTTTTCACACACACACAAATTAAACCAAAACCGTAAATTCTGGTGGCTGAAAACTAGCATTTGAATTGATAGCTAAGCCTTTATTCAGGAATGCTTGTAAACATCAGTTCAAACTGTATTTTTCAGTACTGCTAAAAATTCAGGCTTACAGCACCTAAAGATGTGACTTGATTCGCAAAGACGCTGAACACTTAGAATTCCCATCGACCCGATAAAAATATAAATGCATAGCGTTGGGTTAGACTGAGGTTTGAACATAATGCCCATAAGTTTGCAGTGCTTTGTCCAAAATCTTGCACTGTCAAATGAGTAAAAATTACAACAGATAAGCAAAGGAATTAACATAATTTGTTCAATACATTTTATTTCTTTATTTTTATCCTAGGGGATAAATAGTAGTTCTCCCTCACTCTGTAGAGGCATCAGTTTTAAGTTTAGTAGCCAGCTGTATGTTTTGCTGCCAGTAGTAATTTTAAGTTTAAGGTAACTAGTAATGCATAGCAATAATCTGAATTAATTATTCATAATTAAGCCCAAAAGGTGATTATTAAAACAAAAAGAATTTGTCCAAACTGGAACACATCCACATACTGTACTCTTTAAGTACCAACAAAGTGCTGTGGGCATTCTTCCCAAGGGAAAACTCTAGCAATACATCAGAAGCTTTGGCAATGCTGCAATACGACACTGTTAGTCTCTTTTTTCTTATTATTTATTTAAATCTCGTATTTCATTGTATTTGGCAAAATATCTGTAAAAGAAGTGTTTACTAACCACAAAAAAAAAAAGGTAATAATAACTGTTATCATTCTTCCCTGATCATCCAGGAGAGACTTTTATCACTAACATTATCACTTGTTGCCAAACAAGTACAGAGATGTTAGCCCGGAGGATGAAATAGTTTAATCATGGGGAAACAATTTGCAGTGCACAGATCTCAGCTGGTTCCCCTTTCATCTGCTCTCAGTTACTAAGCGACTTCTGAAAATCTGTTTTGTAGCTGTAATAAAATTCATTCTACGGTCTCGCACGCACACACCAAATGGTTTGCCTAATTCAGAAGTGTCACAATCATCTGGAACAAAGAGAGAATTCATAAGTTTTGAGAGGGGGTAGTTTGTTTTTTTAAATCACATAAACATAATATTTGTCTTCTAAAAAGAAAAAAAAAAGGCTTCTTGCTTTTGATTCCTTCTGGAAAAAAAAAAAAAAAATCAAACAAAAAAAAAACCAAACCCAGAAAAACGTTGTGGTCAAGTTAGACAAATTGCTGCAAAGATAAATCAACTTCAAATTTAAACTGACATTAAAATCTCAATATTCAAAACTTAAACGGTCATAGTAACACATTTTTAAGTCTGTATCCGCACATGCCCATATTAAATAAATGCAATTTTTAATCTACAAAAATTTTGAATAGTCACACTCCTAGAACTCCAGGAAGAGGAGGAATTTCTGGTATTAGCACAGGTAAAAGTCTCTGTGAAATCTCTTCCTGATCTGAAGTCTGTGGGATCCTTCACAATTATTTTGAGTTTATATTTTTGTCCTTGTGCTCTTGGAACAAATCTAGTGCCAAGACATCTTCTGACTCAAAGGGACAATGTATTCTGTTATCACATTTGGACTTCAGGTTAAAGTTCTTTGTTTGAAGCATGTAAGTAACTTCCTTGCTTAAGCGCCTTGCTGAATTGGTAATAACCCAGGAACATGGCACTGACTTACGATGACCAGAAACTGCTTCTGTTGCATTCGAAATGAACCTTCCCTTGGACTTTGTGTGTTTGCAACCTGGAAGTTAGCACAGTTGTATCTGTTTAACATGCAGTGCTACACTCCATTTCTCTGTCTTCTTGTGTGCTATTGAGAGAAAAATGTCACAAAACTATTTTTACTTAATTTTTCTTCTATGTTATGCATCATTTGGATCTCAACTTGTAATTCAATAGCCTGTGCATGAACTTCAGGCTTAGTACGGGGCTTGCAACCCTTGGTTTTGCTAAGTACATTGGAAATGTTCAAAAAAGTGCAGGTAAAATGAGGATGTGCTCACAGATTGTGTATCTGGGTTTGGTTTAATTGTTTCTTAATAGTCTTTACTGAAAGCCACCAACCCTGATTAGCGGCATTGAAACAGCAGCATGGTAGGCTCTGATACCCTTACTCATGTTGAATACGACTTAATGCTAGAAGCAACTCTCTTGAATTAAAAGCCTTTTTTGTTTGCTTATTTACAGAGAAAGTAAATTTGGATTATTTATCTTCTCATTTTTTATGAAAGCTTATGAAACCTATGTTTGACTGGCTGGTTAAAATCAGCTTCCAATCTCGATTCAGGAGGTTTTAGATATAGGGTCCAGATTTACCTCTAGATTTACAAAAGCCATATGATCCTATAACCCACATTAGGTGTGTTCTCACTTTCTGTATACTTATGGCTTTGACTATCAGAAGATAACAGGTATATTTATTTAATAGCCCTTTACTCTTAGTATGCCCACAAACACTGACTTATTGGCATGTTTTTGCTAGAATATAACTTCAACTTAGGTGGAAGTGTCTATCAACTTCTAATTTGCTGCCTGAGCATGCTTGTTTCTTAGACTTTGATTTGACTGGCAGTATATAAAAATGTCTTTTGTAATACATCTTAATGCTCTTTAAACCACTGTACATCCAAATATAAGAAATGGAAATAAATGTCTAATGTTTTTCATGTTATCTTATCTCTTCCTCTTGCACAAAAATGACTTTTGCTGAACAACAGATAACATCTCCCTCTAAGCACAAAGCTCTGGGGTTAATTCAAAGCCTTCCTCCCTCTTCTGAGGCTCAACTGCTTCTCAGTGTAATGTAGGCCGTTACTGTGGTCATGCAATAACCAAAAAGAGAAAGTGCTTTTTTCACTCCGAAAAAGGAACTAGTAGAAACCTATCTACAACAAATCACAGATATGGCAGTGCAGGTAGGGCTGATGTACAAAGGAAAGCAAAGGGAACCTTCTAATTCTTGCAAGGAAGTTCAGTTAGGTCAGGATGTCTCTCCATCAATATGTCAGATTGTGCCTGTGAGTTACATCAGTCCCTGAGAGAGATTAATTGTTTACTCCTTTACAAAGGAGACATGCAAGATTCAAATGCTGAACCTCCAGCCAGCGAGCAATGGTGTAGGATTGGCCTGATGCGTGGGGTGAGTTAAGGGAGGACAAAAGGTAAGAGGTTAGACTGGTAATGGTCAATGGCCGGTTGGTTTCTAAGAGCATTGTTTTCTATCAGCTAAAGCAGTATGGCTGCCTTTACCCCCGACCCCATGCCTCTTGTGTCTTTACTCCCTCTCCTTACACTTCGATATCCTGCACTGTGAACCTCCCAGGGTGATGATCTGGACAGTTTACAGTGACGCAGGGCAGCTCCAGTCCATGATTCACTCTTGCAGCTGTGTTAAACAGAAACAGCGGAGTATTGACAGCTGAGCAGAAAGGGATAATCTAGCTACCAGTCTACACGGGCTGCCGTTACAGTCCATGATTTGTTTGCTGTCCATGATTTGCTCACCATGGCATGGGAGTCAGTCAGCACAGGTTCTGTACAGAGCATGTGTGGTGAGATGGGGGACTTTTATAGACTTCTGACAACAATTTGTCCATCAGATATAGCACCTCCGTGTAGTTTACACAGCTCACTAGACACCATCGCTAATGAAAATCTCACAAATACTAATTTAGACAGGAGGAGCTGTGCAGAGGGCAATGTGTTAGCTGAGGACTGTGACAGCCCGTGTTCAGGTCCTCTCTCGACTGCAAACTTCCTGGCCAACCTTGAGCAACTTAGTTCCTCTCTCTTTGCCTCGGTTTCACCCTTTATACAGGGAAATGCACAGATTAAAATGTTTCCCAATGTCAGCATGATGTTGTGACATATCATATTCAGATACTCTGTAGTGGGGACCATATAAATTCCATAGCTACTTTATCTGATCCAGCAGTCATGAGTCTGCCTGTCTGAAAGCTGCTGCTCTCGATAAGAAAACATTCCTGCTCTTGAAATTCCTTTTTGAGAAAAGAGTAAGGAAGGTCTCAGTCATGTCCTGGTGAGCAGGTGCCTGGGCTGTAGCAGATTAGTGGTCCCACACTGTGTCCTGGCCCAGTGCTGGGGCTTTGTGGGGTGAGATGCTCTGTAAGTGGACCCTGGAGAAGGGGGACGGTTGTTTGGCAGGCACCTTCTGCCACCTTTCTGCAATGCCAAGGTGGCCCCGGAGCCCAAACTGTTGTGTTACCTCTTTTTAACAAACTATGCAGGAATTTTAAATTACTGTTCTTATGGGTTTGGTTTGAGCTGCTTGTGGATTTTTTTTTTTAAACAACTAAATAATGGAAATTAATTCTCATCACCTCATTTGACAATTAAACTTTTAATGTATTTAGATATGCATAAAAGGTCGTGATTTTACCCACTTACAGATGAAGCTATTTTTGTATCTATCTGTAGCAGTTTTGCACCAGGTTTTAGCCCGTTGCAATACCCTCTGAATATCTTTGTTCATTGTGGGGTGACAGCTGACTCTTAACTCATACGGTGCAGTATTATTTATCTTCTGGTGTCAAACTAGCCAAAAGAACTCCAGAACACACACACATATATTACTCCATGTGCAAACAAAAAGAGGTTTCCAGGTTACAAATACCAATAGCAACACTGGAAGCATCTCAGCTAGGCAGACATCATGACAGTGTCCATGCAAATCCTTGGAGAAATGCCATTAGTGCTACTTCTGTGAGCTCAGACTCAGCAGCTGTAATGCTGTCTGTGCACGTGAGCTTCGGATCTCGTGGCAGCAAAGCCAGAGAAACTTGTAATTTTTGTGTGTGTGTTTTACCAAATTCTCACCTCTCCTCTCTGCCTTTGCGTTTCATTTCATCGTCATACAGTCAGTTCTACAGGGTTAATGTAAATAACATGTTTATTACTTCAGCAGTTCACAAGAAACGTGACTTGTCTAGTTCTGTTTATAGAGCATGTAATCATTAGAATAAAATAACTGCAAAGATCAAAACACTTAAATCACCATCTGGATTTAAAACTGACCTCCAGTCTTTCCTCTAACAGAAATACCACTGTGAACACTTCTGAAGCTTTTGGGACCTAAACTACAGTATTTTCCATTTTTAACAACATACATCATTATCTTTTGTTACGGTGGGTTTCGCTGTGCACATTTATTTATATTTTGTTGCTATGGTAGTTTCTTCTGGTTTTTAAATTTAAGGATGTATTATCAGTCAACTGAAATCAGATTAATTGAGCTCCTTTTGGTATAAAGATCTCAAATCAATACAGTGTTCACCTTGTAAAATGCACATTTGGGGTTTTTTTTTCGTGCCTCCTGAGATCAGATGCATTAAAATCCACGTGGAACTAACTTTTCTTTCTCTTCTCACCCCCACACTTCCCCATATGTGGTTCTGATTTTCCCCTCAGGGTACCTATGGGAGGTCTGGAAAACTCTTGGGAGCTTTCAAAGAATGTTAATATGTATAACACTGCATTTTAAGTTTTAAATAAAACATGTAAAGGTTTTTCTTTTTGAGGATAAACAAGTAAAGCTGCTAGTTAAAAACTATTTGTAAGAAAAAGTTCCCTTTTACCATGAAAACCTTAATAACACTTAATTGTATTTCATAGCATTTGGCACCCATAGTATTAAGCATTTACAGTTCCTTGTAAAATGTCTGGGCAACACTGACTTTTAATTCTCCTGATTTGTTGGTTGGTTGTTTTTTTTTTTCCTCCCTCTTGATAACAAATTTCTACCTAATGGTCCAGTACAGCATTTGCTATTCAATCTGTAAGCATTTTTTTTAGCCTAAGAGGAGAATCTTGTCCCTGGTATCTATGCTGATCTTTACAAACCTAATTTCTCTGCTGTGATACTTACTGTGAGTACTGCGATTGCAATCGCAAGCAGGAGCAGAGCCTCCTGCTATAAGTAATTCTACAGATAACAAGAATAAGCATTTATAAGATCAAACTCTCCAGCTCAAGTGCACATACCAGCACAAAGACACGAGCACCTTTGGATAGATCGCAATTTTGTGGTGGCGATCAACATGCATTAAGTTGTTGGCTATAGCTGCGCTCCCTCATTTTACCCTCACTTGAAAAGTTAGCTAGTCAGTGCTTCAGATAAAGACTGTGAAATTTGATCACTGGAACTAAAATGGATGGCTTAGCTGGCTAATCTCCTCCATCCCGTTATCATCAGCTCCCAATCCCCTCCCCACACCATCTTCAAAATTGGGAAATAGCCACAGACTTATGGGAATATTCTGAGTTAAAGTAAACAATTCTCCGAGACGGTGTGGCCTCCACCACAGGCCACTGGTGGACCTGATGGTGAGACCCAATCAGGGAAAATTAACTGTTGGAGAGATTTCAGCACATTTGTCTGTCGGATCATCTTGTAAAGTTCATAACTGATTGTGTCGATAGTAATAGTATCTGAAAATATCTGATAATATATTACTAACTCGTATAACCTGTCTTTATTTCAGCAAATTACCTCTGAAGACCAAATCCTCACAACCAAGGTATGCCATTTACAGTAAGAAGTTTAGCACATGCCAGGAGAATTGGATCTCTCATTGAGACAGTGCACCCATCAGCACGGCCTATAGACAGGGTAGGACAGTGTGTTTAAAGCAGCCCTTTGAATGAACTCCTGCAATGGCTATCAGTTTGGGGCTTTTTTTTGGTTTGGTTTGGCTTTCTCCAAAATGTACTATTTCTCTGCAAGTGCAAATTAAGTTCATTTTTCTGTACCATGTTGCAGGATCAGTTATTGCTCCTTGCTCTGTGGATACACAGAGAAGCCAGACTTGAGGTGAGGAAGCAATCCCAGACGTGTTTCTTTTATGCCAAGCTTCTGAACCTCACTGGAAGGGATTGTATGCTGGCTCCCGTAACCTGGTACACTCACGCTTCTTCCAAAGCAAACTCTTCCCAGCTTTGCTAAATGCACACAGGCTTGCTATCTTGTTAGTGCATATGTTTCATTAATGGAAGTCCCTTTACCAAAATTATAGAACAAGAAAAAAATAATTAGATTACTACTGACATCACATGTCCATTTACATCCATAGACCTTACTGAGCTTCACAAGGCAGGGAAAAGAGTTATCAACATTTTCTTTATAGGAACTGTAAAGTACAACTAAAATCCTAGTTTAATATGAGGTGTTTATTCCATACTGCACGAGCACATGGACATTCTCATAACATCCCAGATTTCAACTGTGTTAGGTGCTGGAAATAATTCTAGCAAAAAAAAAAAAAAGGTGCTTCCTTTTCCAAATTGCTACAATCTGTTTGAGAGAAGATAACAAAGTGGGACAGAAAGCAAATAGATTGGGTTAATAGTCTGAACCTCTGGAATTCTCAGCATATATGTTTATTATGAGGTTTTAACTGAACACCTTATTGGGCATGTTGATAAAGTATCCCCTTCTACGTTCTGTACTAATGCATTTCCAAAAGATATGAGCTGCTGCTAATTAAGCCAGTTGTGATTATCTGAAGTGTTATACAGGAATGTCGGTTTTTGCCGGTTTGCCACTGGTGTGTCAGATCTGGGCTTCTGCTTCTGGCTGGGAGCAAAGTCAGTGCTCTGGGCGGCAGGGAAAATCTCCCAGGTAAAGGTATAGTACTGTACGTGGGACTGGGGACTTGGATTTAGTCTTGACAACCTGGCATAAGGATTGCTGTGAGAGTAAGTAAATGCTGGTCTATTTTAATCTATTATTGTTATATATTATGTATTTCTTGTCTTTAATTTCCAATCAAATGTCCTCTATCCAAAAAAAAGAGGCATTTTCAACCCCACACTACCCATCCCCCTTACACAACCAAGGACATATTTAAAACTTGAGGGCAAATGTTCCATAAAACACTGCCCAACCCTTTGCAAATTCCCTGCATAACTCTCATGCATCCTCTAACTTTAGTCCATCCCTACTCTAAAGTTGTAATTTGCCCTCCAGTCCTTTTTTTTTTTCCTCTCTCTTTTTTTACAATCTTTGGGATGGCAATTAGTTCAAGAGATGCACTTAGAGCTTTGCTTCAATTACAGATCCCTCTGTCTCAAGCTATATGCTCTGCTATTTTATGCTAATTTGAACGTCCTTTTGCATGAAACATCAGTCTGAATTCTCTAATTGTTCCCTCCTTATCTGAGATTTGTCTCATGCTTTCCACCCATGGGTGTGGTGATCTACATCCCCACATAGACCCAAAGGCTCTTTTGCCTGGGCTCAGGTTTTGTTAAAGAATATCCCTTGAGGCAGAATCGCTAAAGCTAAAGGAAAAAAATAGCAGTATTAGTGCTGACCATTAATACAATCCTTTTGTCTCTTTATAGATCTCACAAAGCTCCACAAAGAGGAGTAAATGTTGTCATCTGCATTTTACAGATACATAAACTGAGGCAAAGAGCAGAAAGTTACATCTGATAGATCTGGACAAAGACAAATCTGAAATGGGGCCATAGAGGTTTGGAGTATTTGCTGGGTTTAAGGACATTGTGCCCCATTTTCCCCTAAATGATGATATAAAAGGGGGATATAGCTGAGCTAGAGGGGTTATCATGATTTTTGTCTCTCCTGAATGTCCTTCAAGTTTTGTGGATTTTGTCTTAAATACATGCAGGTGGTAACTTGAAGTAAATGTTACTCACACTGTGAACCTCAACACTACTGTCTTCAGTTTAACTCTATCAATGCTTCCTATCTCGACCTCTGAAGATACCCCTTCTTTCTTTCCATTAAAACTCTTTGGTGCAGAACAGATCTAAGTAGTGTGTTGGGGGAGAAACACGAGGTTGGGGTTCCAGATATTGGGGTACCACATGCTCTGGAGCACTCACTGGAAGAAGCAGCACGAGATGCCCTTGATAATTTCAAGAGGGCAAAGACTGCCTGTCTTCATGCCAGCAGTCCTGCCTGAAAAATGACACAAGACTTAATGGCTGGAAGGACAGAAAATTGTATATAACACTTTCATTCTTGATCTTACTCCTCACCCCCAAATTTCTGCTGCTGTATATTAAGCATCCCCCTTGTGATGTTAAAGTAGCTCATAAAAGTGTTAAGTAAAAAGTCAAAACTTACATGGGAACTGTTACATTTTCTCCGTGTGGCCATAATGAGGTTATTTATGGTACATGTAGGAAAGATTAAAGGTTTTCATAATAAAGGAAAGCAAGAGCTCAAGAATTGGGTGCCTCCTAACAGCACTGACTCTCAAGATGGGATAAATCACCCAAGCAACCATTAAAACTTCAAGAAGATTGCTTGTAAACCTCCAAGCAATGCTAATAAAGCATATTCCTTGCCATATAGCAGTCCATATGGTGGAGCTCAGCAGTTTTTCAAAACTGAGGGCTATTCACAATTTAACCCTACTGTCTTTTTCCTTAGAGGGCATAGTGCCAAGGAACCACTATCAAATCAATGCAATCTTTAAATGTGGGAGGGCAGGGAACATGGAGAGCAGGCTCAGGAGAAGTTAACTTGCCAGGCAGCGAGCTTCTCAAGAGGGTGAAGATGGTTGGATTCCTGCACTTAAGAACTCAGCCATTTTTCACTATGCTGCTTCTTGGGGGTCTCCCATCACAACACAATGTTAGAGACAGATTTTTATGGCCTCTCAGGAAGTTAGGAAAATATTCCATGGCCCCTCAAGGTTCTGGTTCATTCATATTTTAAAAAGTCAAGTCTGCCTGTCCCTTCCACTCTGAAAGGCCAAGGTAGTGAAAACTGCAATAAATCACAATGTACGCTTGCATGTGGCATAACATCAGCAACTGTGTGGGACACAGCCAGAAATCCCTCAAAGATTTACACCAGAGAAAAGCCCAAAGCCACAGATACTGTTTTTTTTTTTCTTCTTCTTCTTCTTTTTTTAATTTAAGTTGTTCTTTCTTTTTTTCTTCCCTATTTATTTTTCAGGAAAATCAAACCTAGATGTAGAGATGTGACACTCCCGGCTCAGGCTATACAAAGGTAAGTACCGAGGAAAGTGATGCAGGAGTTAATGTGGGCCAACTCTGGACCAAGACTAATTTCCAGAGATGGATCCTGTCTGGACCAGGTTCTGCAGCGTTACCCAGTAGAATTCTCTTTTGTTTTGGTTTGGTTTGGTTTTTTTCCAAGCCTTACTCAAAAGAAGTTACCAAGTTCAATCTTCATGTTAATTCTTTAGCTTGATTTAAGACAGTAGAGCAAATTTATGAAAAGTCCTAATTCTGCAGACTGCAGGCTCCTCAGAGTGACATCCAGTGAGCTTCTGGGGAATTATAGTAACAGACTCATTTCCCACAATAACAGCTTGAGTCTCACTGGGGGATTTCTAGTGTTACTACATAATAAAAAATAACTATTATAATAAAGATAAGGAAAATCTACCAGTATTGAAATAATTCAGATTTAAGCAAATGTTCAGCTTTCAGAAAATACACTTTTTTTCCAGCCAATATTATAAGAAAATATTTCTGTGAGGGAAAGGGAGTAAATCTAAACCTCTTATAAATACATTAACATTGGTCACTTGTGTAAATCAATTGCAGTAGTACATCAGCTGATATAGATTGACGTTCTATTAGTTTTCATGGACTTATTCTAAAGCTGTGCTGGAGTAATTGTCATATTCAGTTGAAATCAGTGGACATCTTTATCCAATGACTTTGGTGCATATGTGGAAAGGGATTTAATAATAGAGGGAGATGTACCAATGATGCAACGATACTGCTGCATCTTCCTGGGGAGGAAAAAGGAGAAAAATCAGTGCCAAAACTCTAAGGCCTCAGCACATATTTCTGTCACAGGCAGCTTGGGTACCAGCACCCACACTCAAACACGAGTGCTGGGGTTGTACTGACCCAGCGATGCTGAAGGCCATGGAGGGCAACCTGGGAATGAGCCTCCTAAGCCATGTGAGTCAAGCGGGAGCAGGGAGGAGGTGAGGCAGGAGGCTGGAGGGGGCAAGAGTCCTGAAACACCAGCAGATGCTGAGACGTGGTGCTCCTGCCATTGCTTGCGCTCATCTAGGAAATTCTAGTCCAACACTTAGCATATAAATGGGGAGAGAGTTTCCTGTCTGGGGACACCAAACTGTGTTTCATGCATAGCCAAAGTGTATTTTCTTTGTCTGTGGGAAGGTCAAAAGCACTAAAGAGTCAAACCTACAGTCAGACCAAAGTGGGGGAAGTGAATTGGGATCTACTAGTAAAAAATTGTGGCAAATGTGATGCAAGTCCACTAAACTCTCATTCCTATTTATTTCCGCTCCCTTACTCCTCAAAAATGTGTATGTTGCCAGTACAGTATTGCTGGCATCTGATTTATTTTTTTAAGTGTTCTTCTGAATTAAGCATCTTATTTGCAGAACAGAATCATTCAGCAATCCACCCAGAAATGCCCATGAGATTTGAAGTTAGGCTGGAAATCTTTCAAAGGACACTGCACTGGGTCTTCTATTGCATTTCCATTTTATGGCATCTTTTTATATTCTGTAGTAGGCTTTTCTGAATAAAAATGAGACAGCCTCTTAAGAGGCCTTTTTATTATTTGCATTTGGCAAAAACAGCCTTAATGAGCTGTTAAGAGTCATTCCCCAGTCCTATTGTTGGCGATGCATGGGAGCCTGTAAAGTGTTGAAAAGCCAAAAGACAATTTATGATCCCTGATGCTATCCCTTCCTGAGACAATTCTTCAGAAAGGAAGATATCTGGGGAGTAGGAAGTCCCATTATTTAAATGCCTGAGTAACTTTTACTGGAGTCATAACTGTGGAATTTGCTATTTTCATTTCAGAACTGTTTACACTCTCTGTGATCCCCTTAAAAGCAGCAATGTCATGCCTGCGCTGTGTGCTCGTTCTAATCTGCAGCCCTAGAGAATAGGAAGATGACTCAAGGAAAATTCCCCATTCATTCCGGGGATTGAATAAATAGCACCAAATTCCAAGCAGACACTAATCAACTTACAAAACTCTTAATTTTTTTTTCCCCCAGCAGCACTCATGCTTAATATCTGGAAGCAGTTGTCCCTTTGTCAGCACTGGTCGCATTAGCCTGGTCCACACAGATCTGGAAAGTGTAAAGGAACTCAAATTTACTGACGTATGGGACAAGACGGGTTTTTTTTCAGCACAGTGGGGGAAAAAAAAAAATGAAACAAAGAGTTTCTGCAGCAGAGGGGTATGTGGTTCTTGGCATTGTTTCCACTTTGAAAATGGGCAGCAGCCAGTAAATGTCGGAGGTGTTTGTTAGGGACTGAGGGTGCTGAATCAAATATTTGTGACAAAGGCAAAGACCTTGGATGTTATCGTTGACACCCAGACATCTCAAGAAAAGAGCAAATATTGCATTCATTGTATTGTCTCTTACTGTAAATGACAAAATGACATCTTTTACCAGGCTTATGTGTATTGATCAGCTTCAGTCCTTACTGACTTAAACACTGTAAATGGATGAGGGATAGGTTTGTCTGTTTGACAGTAATTAAGTGATACTCCCACTGTCTGAACAAAGAGATGACCCAATGAGGCCTTACACCAGCGCAATTGTTCCTGTTTTGAGAGAGCTGTGATCACTTCTGCTATTAATAAAAACAAGGAAGGCATTTAAACAGTGAAAGATTAAAAACTCTCTTTAATAAGTCAGTTTTTATACAAGAGATACTATCTTTTAATAAAAGCAAACAGCAATATCCGTTGTGATATTTCCATTGCATGCCTGGCCATATAATCTCAGCACAACTCAGGTGTACAATGAGCATCCTGTGTGGTCACCCAGCACCCAGAACTGAAGCATATTTAAGAGGAGGGAAAAGTCTTACCAATGGTTAATTAAAGCACCTAGGGAAGCTTGATATAGTGACTGGCCAAAAAAAAAAAAAAAAAAAAGCACCAACCCACAACCCAGCCAACAAATGGCTCCAAATGCTGTTGTGCCTCTGATAACAAACTCTGCTACAATCAGATCTGATCCGTCATTCCAGGATACATGCATGTTGCCCCAGAGGTGCTGAGTGGGTGCCAGTTAAAAAGAGAACAGAAGAAACCCAAAGCTGCCACAAAAGAGGATTTGTAGCCAGCCCAAAGCCCCCCTAATCTCAACAGGAGGTGGTTCACTGTCTGATTTTGGTGTGTGGCTCTGCACAGAATTGTATAGGGAGCATGGTGGGAGCAGTCTGGGTGAGTGGGAGCTCCATGGGGTGCACCACCGCACCCCAGCCCAGTGTGGGGGATATCACCTTCCTTTGGTGCTTTGAGGGTGGTGGGAATCTCCAGTGGGGATGGAGAGAGCAATGTCTGATTTTGGGTACCACCTGGCACAAATAGACCCAGGCAGTGAGAATTCAGGCCATAGTTACATTTGGTTTTTCATCTGGTTTCAAAGGGCACACCATGTGCTTTATTTGTTCTTAGATGTGTAATTTAAAAGCTATTTTTTACTAAATAATCACACATGTAATTTTATTGCCTTACTTTTATTGATAAACGTAATATACACTTACGTTCTACTGTAACAGAATAAAGTGTCCAAAACCAAAGCAACTTGGTCTCACAAAAAAACGCCGGCACAGGTCCCTCTTTTTAGCCCTGTCTTACAGGAAGCATGCTGAAGTATCAGATCCTGCAGTGACTTTTCCAGATCAAATTTCCATTGATTCTAGCCTGCACCTGATCTCTAATTTTTTCAAACACAATCTTTTTTTTTTTTTTTAGTTGAGTTTGATTTTTGAAACCCCCTGAAACTTCAGGGTCTGGTTCTGAGCTCTCATCCTGAAACAAGCGAAGTTACTTTAAGACTTACTCCTCCTTCCGTTAATAGCAATATAACCGCTGTATAATTTTGTCTTCCATCGGGGAAATATTGCCTGGCTGTTTTGTTCAAGCCTGAGCCCTTTGTCTGAAATGTAATCATCAGCAATTACCCATGTGCAGAGCATTTTGTCACAGTTACTTACTGCTCACCAGCCAGCCATAGGCAGTAAACAGTCAGATGTGGGGCCAGCCCCTCGCTGGTGTAAGCGGCTGCGAGGAGTGTGGCAATAAAGCCACACAAATCTACAGCAGCTGGATTCTTGGCTCCTCACTTGGCTTCTGATTATTAAAAAATGTTCTTTCCTTCTGTAATTTTATTTGCATAAAAACACAACACAATAATTTGACGACTGCTCACCCTCATGCTGTGCATAGAAGCAAAACAGCTTAATACTGCACTGAGCAATCAATTTTTTTTTTTTTTCTGAAATCATACATCTTTCACTTTCTTTCCTGTGCTGTGACTTACAAAAGTGACTTACAGTGCAGCTGAGTTATGCGGTTAAATGAGTAACGCGTAGTTGTTAAAAGAAAAGGATTATTCTTCTGTTGGCTGGGGGAACAAAGCTTCCCAATAAATGTCGTATTCTGCTGTGCGCTGAGTGCTTTTGTCCAGTTCATAGCACAAATCATACCGCTCCCGAGTGCTCATCCCCAGCAGTATTCTTTAATGCTTAACTCGGTGACCTCACAAAAATAATTGGTGTGAAGCAAATTTACTTAGCCCTCCGCCTTTATTTGCAGACTGAATGGCTCAGAGAATTGTGCATATTGTTTATGGAAATGAAGGGGGAGAAAAGAAAACAGAACGTTACTCTCCAGATAAAGATGGGCCCATGCACAGAAGAAACACAGGGGCTTAGCATGATGTCCCTGCCTGCATTATAGACGCCTAATGAGAGCTGCTGATCGACTAATACAACTGCAAATCAGTTCAGGGGCTGCGAAAATCCATCCCAGCTGCCCCGACTTAAACCAGTTAACATTTCTTACATTATTCTTAAGTTAAAAATTCAGGTTTAACTGTGAGCTGTGACTGATAATTGTCCCCGGATGCAAATAGTAATGATTTATGAGCAGATTTCTGTTGATTCACAAGTGAAAGAATAACCTTGATTCTCATCTCTCTGTATACAAAGTCCTAATTTAAACTTTGAGGATTTTCAGCACAAAGTGGGTTCCAGGCCCTGCTTTCCAGCTCCAGCTCCATCCCGTGTTGCGTGGAGACAGTGAGGAGCCCCACGCCTTGTAGCTCCTTCCCCACCGAGAGCCTGGGGAGGAAGGCAGAGCAGGGGGTGGGAAGGATGCTGAGGGACAGACCGAAACACCGGCTGTTTGTGCGCGTATATATTTATATGCATATATATGTAAATCTTCCCCATAGAAAACAAACAAAACCCAATGCCTGAGTTTAAAACCCGGTGATAGACATACCAGAATAGTTTTGCTTGATGTGCATGTGATATAACCATACCACAAAAGCAGCTTACCAAACAGCTTGCAGAGATTAGCTAACAAGAACTAAGCTATTCTTTTCAGAAGGTGTTATTAGCATATTTTTCATCAATACTATACTTAACAGCTACTACATAGCAGGAAGTGGTATTTAACCTCTTGTTACAATGTAACGAGATTACTTTGTATGGTTATGTTACATTCCATTCATAAAGGCCCTCCTGTGTCCAGTTAATTAGATTCACTGTTTGGCAGCACTAACTGGAAGAAAAAGCAATAAAACTTATTTGGAATATTGAAATGTTAAGGTTGGTTTGGTTTGGTTTGTCTTTCTTTAAGGTTATACTGAGAGCTACGTAAAACTTGATGTTGAAAGAGAAATGGCATTCATTAGAGTATTTTGTCAGGTTCTGATGGATATGAGGTTTTAAGCACTGAAAAGTTTAAAGGAAAGCTGACTCTCAAAGTTATAATAATCTGAAATCAATGAACATCACCTGATTTTTTGAGTCAAAACAAGGTGAAACTACTTTTTCTTGATTTTACTATAAAACTCTGAGCTAAATGGGACTCTTGCCATAAGACCTTTGCTTTTCAGGGAATTCGGGCTTTGTTTGGAAAAGGACAGAAGCATTTTGAAAAAATTAATCTGAATTTAGAGTTTGGAATAGAACTATAAAGTGGGTGAGTCTTGTGTGATGATATATTTCTGTTTTGAACAACTTCCATGGTCCTAATAATTTACTTTTATTTTTCTCCTCTAAAGGTTTTTTGGGTTGCAAGACCGGTGCCAGGAGTGCTATTTATTATTTGAAAGATACAACGTTAATTAAAAAAAAAAAAAAAAGAAAAGAAAAAAAAAAGAAAAAATAGATTTGCAACAATTGCATACAGTTTGGCAAAGTTCTATCAGTGTCTCACTCTTGTAAAAGCTGTTCTTCTGCAAAAAAAAATCTTGAAAAATAGTTAAACAAGCTTGCTTTTTCACCGTCTGTAAAAACATGGGTTTACCTCTGTTTAAAAGAAAAAGAAAAAAAAAGAAACTAATGAAATTCAGCAATCCAGCTTAACAATGCTACTATTTTGCTGTTTGGCTGTACAATGAGCATGCCTGGCTGTGTAGTATTTAGGCAGCAGTTTCTGTGTAGCAGCACAAAAGACACATTAGATCTCTTTTTTTCTTTTTTTTTTTCTTCTTTTTCCCTTCCACCCACCTTCCTAAGACTCATCAGCACAGCCCTCTTTATTTATTTTTTTTTTTAAGCCAAAGAAAAATCTGTAAGTGAACAGGGAATATGTGTTTTCATGCCCAAGATTAAAATTTAAAAAAAAAAAAATTAGAAAAAAAATTTTGCTGTTTTTTTTTTTTTCCTGCATGAAAATATGAAAAATCAATTTTAATTAGATTGAACTATCTTTTAAAAATATTCTGAAAGGGCTAACATACCATTAGGAATTTTACAGGGTGCCTAGTTAGGCGGGGGATTTAGCTGAGCTAAAATCCTGAGGACAGCTGGAGAGCAAAGTGTGATTCACGTTTCAGGAGCATGTCGATGTGGATTGTATCCTCCAGTGAAATCACACCCTCAAAAACGAGAGGGATGAGTGGCGATCTGGATGCACCTCTGGTCTTTCCTTGCTTCTCTAGGACGTGAGCTGGTGTTTGCTGGTGTCTGGGGGGTGGCAGAGGCATTGCCCCCTCCCAGGCAGCCTCCAGCCAAGGGGACAAGGCCCCTCCTGTGCACACTCCTCATCCTTTCCATTGAGAAGGCAGCTTTCCCTGATGTCGGTGACCGTTTTCTGGGCTGCTGAACGGATGCCTGAAAGCTGGGAAAAGGAATGCGTGGCTGGCTGAGCCACAGCGTCCCACCAGTTTGCCCAGTCAGTGTGCCAGAGGGGACCCCACCTTGGGCACTGCAGCAGGATGAGTCTCCTGTTTGTGCTTCACGCACTGCTGCTGCTGGCAAATGTCCTGAAGTAAACAGCTGTCATCCCAGCTTCCAGCCAGGCCTCTTCTACCCTCCCTGCCCGGGCCAGGGGATAGAATCACAGAATGGTTTGGGTTGGAAGGGACCATTAAAGGCCATTCAGTCCAACCCCCCTGCAAGGAGCAGGGACATCTCCAACCAGATCAGGTTGCTCAGAGCCCCATCCAAACTGGCCTTGAATGTTTCCAGGTATGGGACATCCACCACCTCTCTGGGTGACCTGGGACAGTGTTTCACGACCCTCATTGTAAAATTTTTTTCTTAATGTCCAGTCTGAACCTACCTCCCTCTATTTTAAAACTATTACCCCTTGTCCTATCACAACAGGACCTGCTGAAAGTTTCTCCCCATCTTTCCTGTAGGCCCCCTTTAGTCACTGGAAGGCCGCTATAAGGTCTCCGCAGAGCCTTCTCTTCTTTGAATGTGGGTAGGTGCAAAGAGAGCACCTGGGAAGGCCACCTTCCCCACGCCGTGAGCCCTCCAGACCTTGCACCAGACAAGGAGCGCAGCCAATCTCAGCTTTGTCACTGCTGCTTCTTCAGACAAATTCTTTAAAACACTTTTATTTGTGTGTTTCCAGGCTGCAAAGCTAATTTAAAGGGACACCCGCAAGGTTAGCGAGCTCAGAATTTGATTTGACTGGCCGTGCATGTTTCCTAATAACCGTTTGAAGAGTCTGCATGGTTCTACTTTTTTTTTTTTTTTTTCTTCTTCCCCCTCCAGACAAATACATTTATCCAGGGAAAAAATATATCAAAGCTGCAGGTCTGACTTCATGGGCAATCCTGCTAAATCTGCCTAGTGTTCATACACAATAGAGGAAAAGCAAATTAGAATGAAAGTAAGTTTCCTTTCCATTTCCAGTGGAATTAGTTTATTAAAAACATAAATAAATAAATAAATAAAAAGATAAACTGAACCAAGAGGAGGCTTTTATAAATGCTGTAGGACTCTTTAAGCAAACCTCTTTGAAATTTAAAAACCAAACAAATATAGCAAGTATTTGTCAGTGGATTATGGGACACTTATTGACTCCTATGGTGGTTCCCACACTTCCCAGGGTCACACTTAACTGGTCTCCCCTTGCATCTGCTCCAGCCCTTCCAGATATAATTGACAAATCCTGACATCTAGACTTTTCTACTGTAATTCCTCCTGTACCTATTTGTAGAATCTTCCTTTCCGCCACCCCTGTTACTATGACCTTACTCAAAGAAACAGAACATTTTGTAAATATGAACCCTGAAACTTGCTCCTAAATTCAACAGGATTGTTCTTTTTTTTTTTTTTTTTTTTTTTTTTGCAAATATTCCCAGGAAAGCAAAGGAAGCTGTAATACTGGCACCCAAAGAAATCTTTGCAACACTAGGGTCACCATCAACAGATGAGTGAATAACTGAAGCACTCACTGAGGCATATGGAGTCCTTACCATCTGAACATCAAACTTACAGTCCTGCAAGTGCACTAGAACTGGTCACCTTATCCTATGGCTGAGGTCAGTGATTTATTTTAAGATGCTGTGGAGTATGGATATCACTCCTAAATTCAATGCTTTGTAGTACTTCACATAAACCACATAGTGCTCAAAAAATAACTTGCCTAGTTTCAGCATATTTCTCATGTCTTTGTATACAACTGTGACCTACAAATACCACTTGCATTGCTCCTGCTGCTCAGGATGGCAAGCGGGTTTTATACAGCGTTTATCAGGATCAGACCATAGTATTTTCTCTTACACTGAGATAAAAATTTTACCTCTGCAAATCCAAAATACAAAACCGTGCTCCAGAACTGTTAGAAACACTATGACTGAAAATTGTGAAACACTATGACTGAAAACTGTGAAACACTGTGAATTTAGTCAGGAAGTTCAATTTCAACTAATTTGGGGGGTGGGGTTTCCACTTTTGAGGATAATCAAACCAGATTTTATTGGATTTTTCCCCTCTCTTTTCTGTACATTTTTGGGGTGTTTTCCCCTTTCTCCTTTGCATTGCCACAATAGGGAATGAGAGAAAACACTTAAAAAAAAAAATTCTTTAAAGAAGGATTATTATTCAAATAACTTTTGAAAAGCAGCTTCACATTGAATTTCTTTGCTTTGCTTGAGAGATCCTACATAGAAGGATCCACTGACTTAGAATTATAGTCAAACCCCACAGAATTATTTCTGCGAATTAACGAAAGGAAGGCACCCTGGCTGTGTTTTCTCTGTGTTTCTTACAGCTGCCACAGGACATTTCTCCGGAGCTCCGCTGTGTGAAGCCCTGAGCTGACTCCAGCAGAACTTAGCAGGCTGTTTCTCCTGGTGTGGGTGTGCGGGTGAGCTGTGCCCCCGGGTCCCCATCCCCGGTCCCCATCCCGATCCCCGGGTCCCCATCCCCGGTCCCCATCCCGATCCCCGGGTCCCCACCCCGGTCCCAGCCCGGAGCTGTCCAGCAAGGGCGGAGGCTGCACGGCGACTTCTCCACCAGCAGCGACCGCAGCCGCGGACGGCCCGAGAGCCAAAAACGTGCCGCTTTGCCCTTCTACATTGAGCAAAAAGCGAGGACTATTTGTTTTCATCCTCTGTAAATTCCACAAAGGTGCATCCCCCTCCCAAAGGAAGAAGCTGGAAGTGATGTGCGTTGCGTCACGCTCTGCTTTATGAGCAGAAACGCACACGCGCACATTCACAGCTGAGCAAACGCACTGCAGCCTGCAAGACTCCTCAAGTATCTTTTTTTTTTTTTTCCCCCAGAAGCTGTCCCAGGTTTTAGGGCCCTTTCCATCTCACCTCCCACTGGTAAGCCATTAAGCTTAAGACCAAAAGGCAACACATCTGCGGCACTTATTGTGTAAAAAGATAGGGGAAAACTATATATGAGGGATCAATTATTGGGTTGTAATTCAGCAAAGTACTGAATCGTGCATGCATTCTCCTGGGATAACTTCTATGTTTAAAGCTGAGAACACGCATAAGCAGTTTGTTGAATCAGGGCCTAAAATGGCAGGCTACTGCTCTGTATAAATTATACTTTAAAGCTCATTCTAGAGCACCATGGTAAAATAAATCTTTATCTTACTACTTAGTACTAATGAAAAACAATATTATTGGTACTTTTCCTATAGCAATTCACTTAAAGAGAAATGTTGTAAAATTACAGAGAACGGCTAACCATGCTTCTTGATCAACCTGATAATTAATAGGAATAGAGAAAAAGCCCTGTATTTCTGAGTGCTGATCAGGCAGCAAAGGCACTCCAAACATCTGAAGAAAAAACAGTTTGTTAATTGCTGTCTAGACAGTTTATTGCTGCAATAAGATCAAAACACAGAATACTGAGGTTTGTGGTATGAATCATGCAGACTAAACAATTGTTTTATTGCATTTACAGAGCACTTGATTTATAACACAGTCAGCTTGGTAATAAAATTCCTCCATTGTATATCCTGAATAATTCCACCTCTTTTCACATCTCTCTGTTTTAATTCTATATCAAGATGTTTTAAAAATGTCTGGATGGAGGGGGGATTACTGTCATGTATATATAAAGTTACTTATCTCAGGTCTCTGTTGTATCGTCACTGAGCACACAGCCTTCAGCTGAGCCTTGATCAGCTGGTGGGGTTGTGGATACAGTGAAGAACAGATTTATTGGGCTGCAAACTGCAGTGAGTGCACTAGAGAAAGAATAAGACTGTCCCATTGCAAGAGGTTTCATCTCACTTTGCGTTCAGCCAAAAGGGATCAATCAGGCAAGTGACTTTTTTTTTTTTTTAACTTTATTACTCTACCAAACTTTTTTTTTACTGAGAAGAAAGATTCATCTGTCCACTTCTGTGGGTATCTCTGAGGTTTAAGGGGAATTTTTTGAGAAACCAAGAAACTTTTGGGATGATGGAAATTCCTTTTGTCTTTATTGAACGCTGAGCTGAGCTAAAGGAATAGTTACATGAAATCCAGGTCTGTGCAAAGTGCCAACTTTCCCTCAGAGCACAGAGTGATGTTGTCTTTGTCTTTGCATAAAACATCTTTGGTTTTGTTTTGGTTTTTTCATTTCCTAGCTTTGACTGATTATGATCATCCCAATATCCATGAAGTGCAAAGAAATAATAGATCCGATTGTAGTTCCGGAGCAAAATCAAACCAGAGACCTAAAACTTGAGAATCCTAATTTCACAAATGACAGACTGCAATCGTGGTCGCATTGCATGCAGTGGAAATATTGCCATTGACTTCACTGGGTCACCGTTGCACCTACAAATTTAGTGAACTGTTTCTTGATGAATCTGACAGTGCTGGGGTAAAGCAGGATATTTCTCACTTTATAAATGCCTGTTTACATAAGATTTTGAAGTAAAAGCTGTTTGGGTAAGTTTAGATAAGTATCTTTGACTCAATATTGGTGGGGGGGAAATCCTGCAGAGCAATCCTCTGATTAAGAAGATCTGTGCTGTCGCATTGCAATATCTTAACGTGAATAATGTCACTGTAGCTGTATTTCAAGTTAAGCTCTTTAAAAGTGCAGGCCTACCAGGCCTAACTGGTAAAATATGTCTGGAGTGGAGGTGTCTTTGCATATATCCACACTTGGCTTCACCAGTAAGAGTTGATATTCCTGACGGTGAAATGAAATTACTTCTAAAATAGCACTGGGTCTGTATCAAGTCTTTTCACCCACAAAGTTGCTGTGTGGACTCTTCATTATCTCCTGGTACAAACTGCACTACAGCGATACAACAGAAGATACTCTGGTACAAATTTTTACTCCTTCTGCCCACTTTCATGGTGTGCGGTAATCAGTCCTGGATTTCTAAAATCTCCCAGTATGACATTGTCTGTCTGCCTTATAATTCCTCTTGCAGCTTTGCAGGAAGACTAGAGCGGCTCCATTTCAAGTTGCATCTGGACCTCCAGCTTCCACCTGGGGTAGAAGCGACCTCTCTGAATGGCCATAGCATGCGAAGAGCCGAATTTGCAGGGGAGAGATGGTGCCCGAGAAGTGCAGAGGCAGGAGTGTCGCAGAGGAAGGGCACCGAAGAAAGGAGCCAATGTGAGTAAAGGTAGAACTCTGGGTACCAAC
Source organism: Chlamydotis macqueenii (assembly GCF_036417535.1). Classification (NCBI taxonomy): domain Eukaryota; kingdom Metazoa; phylum Chordata; class Aves; order Otidiformes; family Otididae; genus Chlamydotis; species Chlamydotis macqueenii. Next base: position 8,796,486 of record NC_141571.1, on the reverse strand, counting down.
CCAGACAGCGTCTGTCTTGTGACTGGTCCTACAGGCTTTTTGTTTCTGGAAAGCAGGAGTGTCCAGAGCACGTTCAGATGAGGAGCCTGTTGAAGGCTGGGGGTTCAGCTGATGCACATTCAAAAGAGACCCACAGGTTCTTGGAGACCCAGACAAACTTGGACACACAACCCAGAGAAGAAGGGAAAGACATTCAGGTAGATATTATGTTCCCCAGAATGCCACCTCCACAGACCTCTCTTCTTTCTTCTTTAAATGACAGAGAAACAAATCTAAGCAGAAAACAAGAAAGTGCATTTTTAAATAGCTGGTTTATTTTTTTTTAAAGTAGCAATAGTCTTGCACAAAAGCAAATACTAAAAGCCACTGTGATAGGGCAGGGCAAGACAGGCAAATGGGCTTCTAGTAGCATAAATTAATGCCTTGTGAACAGAGACATGCTGAAAAGATTACCTGAGATGTAAACAGAATTCAGTAATCTTCCAAGCAATCCAGGAACTGATCATTTAGACCTAGAGGTTTTCATTAATAAAATTCCAAAGTAAATCTATAACATTGATGTCAACAAGGCAGAACTAGAATTTTCCACTTTTGAAAGTCCAGATAAATTATTTGGTTACCTTCTAATAAAAGAGATAATGTGTTGTTACCTGAGAGGATTTGGCACTAAATTACCTGGTGGAAATAGCAGCAAAAGCTCTTTTCAGAGTCCAGCTTCTGTGCAGGTGTTTCTTAAAGCTGAGTAAATATTTCCAGAAAGGGTGCCTTGGTTTCATGTGCTAGAACAGTGGCCCACACCACTCAAAATACCAGAGCTTCATGCAGTTTTCTCTTTTGGATCTCCAATGCTTCGTGTGTAACATGATGCGAGTCACTAGCACATTAAGCAAAATTTTTGGTATAATTCCTACACGTGCTCCCCAAGATGCTCTAGACTCCATCCCCTCCTGCAGAGGACGTGCAAGGCAGCTCTTACCCACCCCACTATGAACAGCCAAAATGACAAGAGTCAAGGTAGTCTTATGCAGAGCTTTAAGAGAAAATTATGGGAATTTGTTTTGCTCACTTTTCAGCCCAATTTTAGCTTACTGATCCCAATGGCCTTGAGTGTGTTATTCTAGGGAATGACTTCCCACACCTGCTCACAGTGTGAACCCAGGCAGGAGGGCAGCACAGATGATGCAGCCTCTGGTCCAAAACTGTCCTCAGGACAAAAAAGCAAAGGAATTTATGGTGGGGAAAGGCAGAGAGAGAGAAAGATTATGTCTAGGGAAAGGCACCAAAATGTTGTAGATACTGTGAGCAACAAATGTTTAAATGGCATTATGGACCAAAGACCTAGGGAGTTACAGGGCGACACCAGTGCTCCTCTGGCAAAGCACCTTCCCTCCCATCAGGGCAACACAAGCTGTTAAAAGCACACGAACTCGGGGGCAATCAGCCCTTCGTGCTTTCTTTTACATGGCTTTAAATGCTGTTAGAAGTATTTCTGTCGTTTATTGCTACTCAATAAAGTTTTATCTTGTGAAAGTCATGATTTATTTACTCCATCTCACCAGACAGACATGTGCGCTCTCCCACATCAGGACCCCTTTACCAGATTCATAAAATGTGTTAACAATTCATTTAAAATTCATATACAAGCCAAGTACAGTTCCTCCACAGAGCTGCACCAAGTAATATAAAGCAGCACGCGCCCTGACATATGGCACACTGTCAGTGTATGCGCTTAAGGTCTCCCTCAGCCGTAAGCACTTCAGTGTGCTTTTGTAGTTGGTCTTGGGTCCATCTTTCCATTTTCCAGTTGTCACAGAGCTTTTGCTAATTTTCGTTCTCAGCTACCAGGAAAACACAGATTGTGAGAATAGTTGGTTTAGAGAGAGACTGGTCAAGAGTTTATCTCCAGCCGTTCAGTTTATCAACTGCCTACTTAACAGGTGGCTTTCACCTGCTCAGACAAGATGCAGCTTTTTACTGGTCTGTATGTGAGTTACACAAGCAAAATGGTACGGTGAGAATCAAAATGAAGGTTTCTATCCCAGTGTGCCCCTCTGGGAAAATAATCTTTCCTGTAGCTCTTCCAACAGTCCTCCTTCTGAAAGGTGTAATCACAGCATGGCCTCAGTGATCTTTTACTAATGGCTGTGAAATATCTCTGGTAATTCCCTTTCCCCGCTATATTCACTGTTACTGCAGCATACCTCCTCACAGCACTGATATTTTTGTTTTCCAGCACCAAAGGACCCTGCCTCTGAACCTGACCCAGGAACATCTCACCTCCAGGCTCCTCACAGCAAGATGCCCCATTGCCAACCTTGTGCAGGCAAAGATGACTGTGGGAACACAACCTCAGACCTTCGTTATTTGCTGGTATCTTGCAATATTTGCGTAATTTGCAACCAAATGAGATGTGAGGGATCTGTGATATCTCTGCACCTTGCTTTTTCCCTTCTATTTCTATTTTGATGATGGGAAAGACAGCCTGATATTTGTGAATTCCTGAGGGAAAACTATTGGCAATTTTGTGCTGACCTAAACAGTAACGATACAATTTTGGGGTGTGGACAGGACCCAAGTGTGTGCTTCAGGCCTTAACTGTCCTTCAAAAGAGCACCCAGCTGGGTGGCTCTGCTCCATGTGAAGTTAGGAAGAGTCCTTGCTGCATTCCTCACAAAGTTGCTACACACATTTGTGCAATATTTGGCTTATTTGTGCAACATAATTAATGAAACATGTCTCATTGGCACCAGCATCCCTAGGGACCCTAAAGCAAATGGGAGCCTTTGAAGCCTTAAAGGGTCTTAAAAGCAGAAAATATTTACCACAAGTTTATTAAACCAGGCTTTACTGGTAATAAATTAGCAGCCTGTAGACATGCCCTTTTCTTGAGGAGCTGACATTAATCTTGTAGAAAAATACAGTAACGATTTACAGTCTTCATAGCACATTTCAGTCTTTCCATTCACAAGCTGCCAATGCACTTTGCTACCAAAACCTCTGAGTTTGGTTAGGTGTTCTTCCCTAGGGCAGGTCCTCTGCAGAAAACAGCGATGAGTCAAGGGACTGATGTCCACACGCAGTTCTCGGAAAGTCCATCAAAGACATCAAGCCTTACATAGCGCTTACAGGCACATGTGAGCAAAATCCCACACATAACACCATTGTGTTATTCCTTTTCCCATAGCCACTGGTCCATGACACTGGAAGTATTTTAAAGACATTAGCCCAGAGCCTCAGTAATTGAGCTGGGGGTGGCTGGGTCCATTCTGTCCCTACATCTCCAGTTTAGGTTCTGTGATCTTACCGTGCTTTTTCAAAACCACAAAACACAGAGAGGGGGAGTGTTTACAGATTTGCACATCCCTTACACTGCACCATTGTATGGTAAATTATATTGGAGTTTCTCCTGAGCTCATTAACAGAAGCCCATTGTTTGAGGGTGTTATACATCCCACGTGCTCTGCCTGGGAGTTATACTTGTATCATGAAAATATTGGTGAGTTCATATGAGAAATGCTTTCTAGTATTTCTGTTTGGATTTTTAATGACATTTGTGCAGCTGCACAGCTTAAAACACGGCTCTTTCCTCAGTCTACAGTGTTCCAAAATTCAGCTAGAACAACAGCCATTCCCAGCAATGATTTTCAGCACTGATCTCAAAATTTTGTGTCGCATCCCCTACTATATCTCAGTTTTATTCATTAAGGGTGTATTTGAGTACCTTTCCATTAAGCAGGGTATATGGGTTGCAGACAGCTTGCACAGTTCAGTGAGGGCTAAATCAAGTCCAAGGCAATTGCACTTGAGGATGTGGGCAGATATTAACACCTTCATCTTTTCAGCGTAAATGCCATCTTAAGTTAATAAACGATTACGTTTTATTGCAGGATCAAGTCTTATGTGCCAGGCACTGGCTGTATTTGACATAATCTGGTAACTACTGAAAAAATCTAAAACCTGTGGACTGAACTGTGGTGTCTGTGACCATGGCTTCATGGCAGAAAGGGGCTGGTGACAGACGGGGCTTGGAGTACTCTTGCCCCACTACACCTTGCCCAGTTCCCATCCTGAGCTAGCTCTCCATCCTTTGTTCTGTGTGTGTGTGTGTGTGTGTTTTTAAGCTGGATCAGTTCCCTGAACTGGATCACAGACTGATTTCACAACTAGATATGCCAGCACAGGAGGGACCATGGTGCATGGCAGAAGCAACATGGAGGGCATCCTGGGTTGCTGGAAATGACAATTGCCTCCAAACTCCCCGTAATGTGAAGCTGCAGGTAAGGTTAGTCATAGCCTGCAACGTGCAGCTGATGACTGACCCCATGGGAGAATCGCTTCCCGGCCGCGTTGTGCAAGGGGCTGATACTCTGTCTTCCTAAATCCTGGAGGGCTGAAGCTTATTTGTACAACAAACAAGGCCAGATTGGAGTTTACCATGCAGAATTGTCCCTCTCTAATATAATTCAGCTGTGTATGTATTTCATTGCAAAGAAAATATAGCTATGACTTCTACTAGGTTCCTTCATCAGTGACCATTACGTTAGTGCTAAATGTTCATTTGACTTGTATGTGTTAAAAGAAACGCACTGGGCAGGATCCCAGTGATCCAAATGAGAGGTGAATCATCTAAAATATTTGGAGTTACGGGCACAAGCAGGGTCTGAGTCAAGCCACTTGTCCTAATTTCTGTCACACAAATACTAACCTTTATAAATCATTAATTTCCAGACTGTTTATTATCCAGGGGAAGTAACAAAACAGTAGTATCACGTAACACATCCTAAGAATGCCTTGTTCATTTTAAGAGCAAATAAAACTAAATAGCACCAAGTTGTTAGTGATGCAGCCTACAAGACCAAGCAGAAACACAAAAAGGGGACCTTAATCAGGCTGAGGCCACAAAATAAACAGGAGAATGGGTAAAAAAAAAAAAAAGAAGAAAAAAGGCTGGTCAAGAGTGACTTCACATAGACTGTCTTCACATAGATATTCTTTGTTTACTATCACATGGAAACTGTCTCTGCTCATTACATGGCGGGGCTTTCACTGGGAACACTGCAGCAGTGCTATTAGGGTGCGAATGGTTTCCACAGCTGCTGCTGCTGTTACCCTCAGCAGACTTTCTCACAGAAATAATCTAACACCTATCCACAGGCAGAGAACAGAGCAGAGCCACCGTTTCAAAAAATAATCATCAAAATTAATTACTCCATCAAGAAAGCAAGCTGTTGTTTTGTTAGCACAGCCCTTCCACTAATGTGTTTGTCATATGTCGCCCAGAGGAGCCTCTTGTGATGAGGCAATGACATTAATTCCCTTCTGAAGATGAGGCAGAGAAAGAGCTACAGCAATGTTTATCTTTGCTATAACTTCACTGAAGTTCAGCTTTCCATGCAGCATTGGCTCCAGGGGCGGATCAGATCCTGCTGTGGGGAGAGGATGCTACAAACTGCAGACGCTGCCAAGGCACAAAAATTCGATCGTGCACCTTGTTCCAAAATATCGTGACAGAGTTGCAAGCACGAAGATCAGAGTTAGGTAAAATAGGTGGAAATTCTAATTTTGTAACCTTGCAATGCACAGGGCTGACAGCTGAGAAACGCACAGTTACCCATTCCTCGCAGGTTTGCTAATCCAGCAGTGCCAGGAACCAGACTGTTTAGGCACTGTCAAACCTCACCAGCACAAAACATACTGGCTTTTTGTCAACTTAGCTTAAATCAGTTCCTAGTTTCACTAGTAAAAAATCTTTTTCTGGCCAGTTTACATTGAGCTGGCTTTTTTGCTGGCCTTATTTGTCAGTAAAGTATTGTACTTCTAGACTTGATGTTACCAAAACTGCAATGCAGGCCTCACACATGATTTTGGTCCATATGTTATTTATTTTAATCTCTTAAGATTCCAAAATACTGTATATTTACAGTTTCCTTTAAAGTTATTGTTAGTTACAAAATATTAGAAACATAGTTTCATCTATAAAATGCATAATTAAATTAATCTTTAACATACTTTTTTTATACCACACAGGAAACATTTTAGTCTGATGAATACCATGGAGATGTAATTAGTACTTTATACCATAAACTAGATTATAAGTTACACTGTCCACCCTGGCTCCAAAAATCCTTGCAGATTTTAATTCAATTGCTGCACTTTATCTGGATGAAAGCATTTGAATTCAATTATTACTATTCAGCAAGGATTTGTGCCTTTATATAGGTTGGATGTGGTAGTAATTTTAAAACAGAAGTTTAGTGGAAGTCTCAAATTAGGCATTTGCATCTATATTTAGGCATCTACCAGATTTTAAATGCTGAACATTTGATTTTTCTAGCTGAGGTTTGCCTAAGTTAGGGTTTAATAGGAATCAAGACTGAATGATAAAATTAAGGGAAACTGGTTTTGAGGTATTTCTGAATTTCTGTGGGAATTGGGTACCTGACCTGCTTGGTCTCTTTTGAAAGCTGTCTTACATGCCTATCTGTACCTTTCAATGCCTAAATACCTTTCAAAATCTGGCAGGGCACTTTGGATAAATGTTTAACAGTAAACCCAATAAAATCTCCTTGTTCTCTTTGATTTGTTCTTTCCACTGCCTGAGAAACTTAGATATTTTTGGCACCACGACATCCCTTGAGGTAGATCTGCCCTTTTTAATTTTAGTTGAAGATCAGTTAGATGTGGTTGCTATTTAAAGACTTTCAAAAATGGGATCCTGGAATTAGCTATGCGCTTCTATATTGATGTATCTTCCAGATTTAAACACCGATGGCCTGGTCGGGGGGATTGATCCTCTGCGGCTCCTCCTCCCAGCCGAGCGCTCCGCCGGCACTGCTGCAGGAAGCAGAGCCAGGCCATTTATTCTCCTATTACAGGGCCATTCCTGTGTTTATACCATCTTGTTTAGCTTACTCCTAATGCACATCCTAAGACGTACCTCTAATACACATCCTAAGACATGTTTATGAAAATTCTTTATAAGCAAAATATTTTACTTCCATTGAGCAAGTTCAGATACAGAACAGCCTCAGCGCTACGGGCCGGTTCAACTGCACTCTTGCTCTCTCCCTGTGCATCTTTTATTTAAAAATTCAGCCTTCAGCCCACCCACATTATCACAGCAAGACCCAATAATTGTAACATATGGATTCTCGGCCAATCTCGTGCTGTTCTTGCTAACATGTTCACAAGCAGCAATTACTCTTCAGAAGATTAAATACTACTTAGAGCTGCAGAAGGCAAGTTGTTAGCTGGAGAATGAGCAACTGGAGTTTGGACTCATTTAATTCTTTAAATGCTTCTTCAGAGCAGATACTGTAGCCCTTTATGAAGCACATATTCCCAAGGTGTAATCCTCCACTGTCTGCTAATTGGGAAATCCGTTACATCGAACAGGCTGGAATCAATGGCACCACTGAATTGGCTAAACATCAAAACCATGCCTTGGTCTTAAAAAGATTTGGAATATTTACAGAGACCACTGACTGGGTTTGTGGGTGCTCAGCAGTTCTGAAAATCAGGCAAGAAGCTTTTAAAGATTAAACAATAGCTTGACTCCAGCAGGAAGTAAAATCATTTAAAATTTGAAGAGAGGCATATAAAAAAGGGACTTGACATTCAAGAGATGTTTTATTATACCAGACAGCAAATTCATAGGAAATGCTTTTTCAGTGAAGTGATTTATTATGCTGTGGGACTCATGGCCACCGAGACAAAGATTTTTAAACTTTCATGCACAGACTGGATGACAGAACTATCTTCGTTTAACTGTTATTGCTAATGGCGCTTCTGCAAAGGGTTGTTTAACCTCAGGCTTTAGGGTCTAATTTATACTCTGATTTTCAGGTCAAGATGAAACCTAATGTGGTGGCTGATTATCTTGCATGGTCTTTCACACCATCCTTCCCTGAGCATTAAATGATGTCCAGTGTCAAAAATGGTTACTGAAAGAGATAGACATCTTCCCTCCATCTCGTTTAGTCCCACATAGTAATTTCTGCTGTCCTAAAACCAAGTTTTGTTGTTAGGCACTGCAGGAAAGGTACTGTGCAAATGCCCTGCAGAGATTCTGTCTCCAGAACTATACAGAGATTACGAGCTCTACAGGCACAGCAATAACCAGCTACTCAGATAAAAGTTTTCTTATCTGGATGCTATGATTTATCCCCAGAGTCTTACTCCACACGGGCCTGATCCCACACACCCTAATCTCAAATTCATCAGGATTTGGGTGGGTGCTGCTTCACACCACTGAACTCAGCTTTCTCCTGGATTATTTATGTTTATTCTTTCCTGGGGAAAAAAAAAAAAAAAGTAAACATATTTTACATGCTTTTCAAACTCATAAATACAATTAATGAAAGGCAATTTGGCAAATCTGTTTTATGGCTAGAGGCCCACCGTGGATCTGCCCACTTAGTTAAACTCAATCTTGCTGAGGCATCTTTCTACCTCTGAAGAATCTGTCACTTGGAGCCAATCAATCACAGTGACATCCTGTCCTTCCCTAGCCCTAGAATGTGTGTTTCTTTTTATTTGCCCATTCCTTCACTTCCTTCCATCTATCTCACTCGAGATTTCTTTTCCTTACTTTTAATACCTGTTCCAAGTTGTATCTCCACAATCTATTTACCCGCTGTGATCATCAGACTAAAACCAAAGAAAGGCTGAAGCTCATATTCCCAGCAGGCTGAAATCTGATTTCCACTGCCTATTTGATTCACATATCATTGATAGTATCTGGAAAGCTGAATATGCACTGGGTTTGGATGAATAAATTTCACATTAAGAGTGGATAAACATGGCATTATGCCGCACAGGTATTCAGAGGAAAAAAAATAAAAAACAAACCACAAAAATACAGATACTAGCTTCAATTACCCCAAAAGCTCCAAAAATACCTTAAAGTTACCTGATATTTATATATATATATACACACACACATAGATGTATATACACAAACACAGAGGATATATATAAATACTGGAGACACATATATGCTAGAAATATATATATATAGCTCTCTCTATATATATATCTACTGGAAACATTCTGTTTACTTTCTGGGGGTTTGTGACCTTAGGGTGAACCCCACAGAAACCCCACATTTTCAAGCTTTTCTTTATTATCGCATATTTTGAGATTGCTTTACAGATCCACAGAAGAAAGGTTTCTCTCACAACCATTTGTTTCTCTAGGAACTTCAGTTCTAAATGAAACATCGAATATCGTGGGAGTTAGTAACCTGAAACCAAAGAGTTTGTATCAAGAAACAGCTTGATATGAACATTGAGTGCTCTGAATAGTAGTCATTCATTTTCAGAAATGCCATCAGCTGGCCACATAATAGTAGGTTCCCAAAATTATGGAAGTTTGCATAAATATATCCTCAAACAGGCACTAGTGAATTAAAACTTTTTTTTTTTGTCTTTCCTTGTGTATCTATGGATGGAATGTCTGTAATATTTCACAGTTAATACATAATTACATGTAAGGCTTGATTAAATAAACAGTTTTTCTTGAATAAATGCTGAAAGTAGGGGGTAAGGTAGAAGAGAAGCTGGTGGGCCATTGGTATTATGGGGCCAGAGGCTCAGCTGTTACCCATCACATCGCTGCTGCCAGAGCCCACTGATCCCCAGCCATGGCTCCAGAGCTCCCGGCTGTGCTGGAGGAACGAGCCAGAGGTGTGCAAGATGTACAGGGGAGAAGGTGCTGTTCTCTGGCTGTGGAGTAATGGTACGAAGGCAAAGCTGGACATCCTGCTCCTGAGGATTTATGAAGTCTAAACAGGTGAATTTACGGGTGACTTTGTCCCTCCCCTGTTGTGTTACAGTGGTGTGCTTTGGCTGGGCTGGGCACTAGCAGCGAGTAAACCAGCAGCTTTGGGATTTTTCACTGGTGCAAATTCAACACAGAGACATGGCACAAATTGGAGGGGAGGCTGCAACACCCCCCTGCATCAAGCAAACCTGGTGTTGGTGCTGTGACGTGATCAAGCCTTTCCTTGTTTAACGAAATTTCAAGTCCTTCTTAAGTCTTTATCTATGTGAAGCCTTATTTTGGAGTCGCTGCTCCTGATTAACTCTCTATAGGTACCCAAATATTTGAAAAGCTGCTTAACCTTGGGGAATGCCCCCAGTGCAAAGAGGGGGAGAGGAGTATTTTTAAAAAGTTATGCCCATACTCTACAACTGCATGACTTGAGGTAAACCCAGCCTAGCCCAGGAAACTGTATCCTGGGTTATTCACTGGGTATTTCTTCTGAAAGGCTGTTTGTTTGTGTATGGCTGCCCCAGGCTATTGCAGCAAAATTCCTTGTGCTGAAGCAACTCCATTGATACAGGCAGGGCACAGCAAGGCAACGCGCTGCTCATCAGTACGAGCCAGTAGCTGCAGATGTAAACTCTAACTGATGTGAGTTCAGTTCTCTTTACATACCACCTTATTAATGCAATTAAAAATACAGACAAACAAAGCTGGAGGGAGAAATTCCTGTCATTTATATTTACACCATGCATCCAGCAGACCTCCTCCTTTTCTGGAAAAGTTACAGAATTCATTAATTGAGCTTCAGGGTGGCTGACAATTACTTAATTGCAGACTAATTTCCCCTTTCCTAGAGGTGAAGTTACATTGGTGGCAAAAAAAAACAAACCTGTGCAGCCTTCTCAAAAGCAGAAATGCTCCTGCATACAGGAGACCTGATCCTGCCCTGTCCAGGGCTGTACTGGTGAGAACCTAATTAACAGAGAGAGCTGGGTGGTGCAGGTATTGCGGGTGGCAGGAGGCTGCAGCCTCCCCTCCTCGCTGGATGGACCCACAAGCATTTTCTGTGGCTGTGGTCTGAGGAAATGATCCAGCTGAGCTAGCGACTTTTTTTTTTTAACTGGGTTATTTTTCAGCCAGTGCAGCACAAAAAGAACAAGAGAGGTGGGAGCAGAGGCTGCTTTAGCCACGATGCTGCTCAGTGCTGCTACTCAAATGTCATGGAACTGAACTGGGAGGCTTTGGCTCTGTCAACACGAAAACCCTGTCTAAAGACTTGCTGCCACCATCCCTCGTCTTCCTGTCCCTGGCTGGAAACAAGTAAGGTATTTTGGCTCATGCCAGACTGTAACTTCACTCTGAGAGAAAACGCGACGTCTCCCTAGGTAAACTGCTTGGGCTTTGCCATTTTCTGTGTTTAAACAGCCCTGAGCACGCTGCCCAAAATAAATAGCAGAGGCAGGATGAGGGTGACAAACCTCTCCCTGATTATTGTAGGTGGTGATACAATTTCTGAGAGGGACATTAGCATTCAAAATTCAAGCTATCCAGCCTTGATTTCATCATCACTCACACCGAGTTCAGACAACCACACTTTCAGAAAGTCTGTTTGGGAGAGCCAGCATTCAGAACTTTGTGTAGGGTGGGTGAGGATGTGCCACCTCCACACTGAGTTCTTCTTCCATTATGTCATAGAGAGGTAACACCCTGCACCTTGATGACAAGTGATCACGTCTTCCAACCCCCAGGCAATAACTTTGTACCTTCTTTGACATGGCTGTAGGGATGGTAAATATGCGTGCATTTCTTAAGTTTACTTCAGATGGTCTCTGTGAAGGCCTGAGCTCTCCCTTTTCCCAGAATAACAATAAAAAAATATTTCTCTGCCATCTTAAACCCTACCAGGAGGCCTATAGCTTCAGACTCAAATTGCAACTTGAAAAGATTTGTAGGAAACAAGTCTGTAAATGTATTTAGTGTATGAAAAAGTGATTTTCTAAAAAACATACAAGATGTTCTATTTCACCTAATTCTCTGTATTGATTTCTGTGGCATCATCTTCCTTCTCTTTTTCTTCTTTTAATGCATTTCTATTTCTTCCGAACACACAAAAACCTGTTTCTTTTACAAAACAGAACAAAGAAGTTTTCCTTCCCAATCAGTAATTTCGTTTTGTTTTGTAATTGTAAAAAGAAACTCCTGAAAGATCAATATATTGTTGCCAAGTCATACACAATTGGGAATGGAGCAAGCTTAGTAAATAAAGGAAATTGCATTTTTTTCCTCTTTTTGGTCACCCTTTAGTATGCTCAAGGTGACTGCCAATCTCTTCTGTGCTTTTGGTTTGCTCCCCACACTCCCCTCCTCCTCGAAAATGTAAAAGTTAATCTCGGAGATGAAAAGAAAAGTTTGAAAAGAATTGTTCTTAGAGTCAAAATTCCTGATGTCCTAAATTACAGCAACCCCCACCCCGAAGTGATTGGCTCCTTAAAGAAATCTGACCCCTCTCAATTAACCAGCACAGAGATAAAGATTGCTCATGCTAAAGTTGTCACATAACACCGGGCTTAGAAATTGGAAAATCTCAAGTAAAAGAAAGATACCCTTTCGGCTGTATCAATAGTTTCAACGTATATCAATATTTGGATACGATTTGCTCCCTTGATGTGCAAAATTGAGTGAATTTATGCACCTAAACCTAACAAGAAAAGCTTCTTGTCGAATAACCACTTTAATTAAAATGTGTAAGAGACCATTTAGCAGCTGAAGCTTTGAGAGAGCTAGGATCTGTGTTGCTTTTTTTCAAAGCACAACTGTCATCTGCAAAATACACACACAGAGTTTTGAAGCTCAGATGTGAGCTGCTTACAAATCCAAGGGGGACAGAAAAAGATGTTTTCCCGACTTGATTTGCACCTGCAATTAAACAGACACACAGGCTAGGCTAATTTACACTGGAACTTAATTGCAAGCATAAATCTTGTGTATACAAATGACATATGAATAAAACCTCTCCTAGATATCCATGATCTGTTACACAAAGGAGCCAAGAGTCCCATATCTCCTTTTTTTTTCATGGTTATAGGTCTTGCTTTGGGACACAGAATTACTTTAATGCATTTACCTTCTTCCCTGAAAATACCTAACTCTGGGATGTCAAAAAAATAAATCAGGATCCAATTTGTCTGAAGTACCTTTAAACAGAGATGCTGTTAACAATTAATCGGCAAAAAGAGTGTGAGGAAACACAAGCATGGGGGTTACAATTTATTACTCGTAATTCCAGCTTGTCTGAGTGTCCCATGAAGGTGCTTTGTTGCTCTTGAGTTTTTGTGGAGGGAGCCAGAATTGAGTGTTGTAAGGAATGGGTCAAGGGATTATAGATTTGATGAGGTAATTTTTATCTTCTAAGCAATATTTCATGTGTGGAAGGCACTTTGAGACTCCAGGGGTGAGCAGTGTACAACTGGACCAGCGTTCTTTACATGAGCAGTAAGTCTTTGATGAAACCCAAAGGAGAAGGTAAAAAAAGAGAACACAGAAAAAAGGACAAAAAGCAACCCAAGTTGGGTGTTTCCCCTGAAAATACCTCTCACATAAGAACTTCTTTCTGTATAAACTTTAATGTTTGGGGGTTTTAGGGGAGTGGATAAGGAGACAGAATGAAGCAAAGATGTAGAAGGCTCAAAAGACCTAAAGTCATTTCATGTCTGGACCAGAACGAAGCCCCTTCTCAATAATGTTGGTATCTTTTTGGAGACCTACATTGAAATGGGACTAGATACTTCAAGGGTTGAATTTTAATGTCATTCTGTCACATGGCTGGTCAGTTAAGAGGCTGCTGGATTTTTGTTTGTCTTCCACAAAATATATTCTCTAGATTTTTCCTACTTACGTTACGAGCCTGCTGTTATCCTGATAAGCCTGTTTATGGTGTGACCTACTTAACCAGAGGTCTGGTGGCTGGAGGCTCACGGTAATGCAAAGACTAAAGGCCACAAACAGGAAAAGATATCATATGAAAAAAAAAAAAAAAAGTTTTCAGGCTTTTGTCCTTCACATGCTGCAAGGTGTCAAGCACTGAACCAGCGCCGAGACCATTGTTCAACCAAGGGCTCTTTTCAAATGGAAATGCCTGCGAAAGCCATGTCAGCAAAAGGAATTCTTTGCTTAAACTGGGGCTCCTAGCTTACATCCTACAATAAAACCTGAGGCCTGTTAGTCCAGATTTAGAACTTGTTCCTAGGTTTTAAAGCTCTTTTCAGGCACAGTTTCAGCCTAATCTGGCTGTATCGCTAGCACGGGCAGGATCATGAAGCTGCAAGGTTATGTTGCCTTGGACTTGCGGATGTATGTCAAAAGTCTGGTTTATAGTTTCCACCAGTGCAATTGTCTTCTAAAAAAATATCTCTCTGCAGAAGGCACTGCAGTGACACAGGACTAGCTACATCCACACAGGAAACAGGATCAAGGATTTCCAAAGGTCTGTTGATTTTTCAGCTTTCATACTCTGAAGATATATTTCCTTTGAAGTGTCTTAAACAGGGTAGTATCCAATTATATTTGTAATCCCAATCTAATTCAATCAGGGGCTCCAATTATAGCTGATCTGTCTTTTAATCTAGTTAAAGTCTGTAGAGTAGACTGCACCTTAGCTAACATAACTAAATTAAAATTCAAGCTGTTGAACACTTGTAATCAGGGATAACCAAATTACAGCCAGAACTGGCTGAAAAGTGGGAGGTTTCCAAGGGAAATGGGCTGATCTTCATTTCATGTCCAAACTCTGCATCATTTCTCCTTGCAGCTACCTCTGCCAAGCTCCTAATTATAAAGGGCCTTAAAAAGTACCTTTGGGCTGAGCCAAATGCAACAATTACTTTAGCTTTATCTGGTTGTTTTCTTCCTCTCGAACGTTTCATCCCAGCTCAGGAGCACTGATGCAGAGCCACGTTCACAAGCACATCACCATGCGGCTCTTTGGAGCAAGTGGCCTAGCAGCTGCTTGGCATCTTACCTGCTCACTGTGTGGCCATGACACATCTGGAGCAACCAGGCAGACACCCAGGTCTTGCACAAATCCACCCTCACCTGTGCACCTCTAGGAAAAAGCCTTGCCTGAAGAGCTCCCATGCAGCGCACATGGAGGGACAGCAGCAGATAGATGACCTGACATATGTGGATATGGTGCATCATTTACACTACTACAGCGAAACATCGGACAGCGTTAAGGATCTTGTAGGTATAACAGCAGATAGATTGTAAAAGAGCTGTCAGGGGAACTTTACAGATGGTGAAAGCCCTGCTAGCCAGTGGTGCTGTGTCAAGGTGACTTTAGAAAACACATCACTTGGGTTAACTAACCACCGTTAAACCAGCAGGTCCTAAAACAGTTCGATCAGCCAGTGTGGATGGGGTTACAACGAAACAACTGAGCTTCGCAGGCAGGAATACTTTAGGGTTGCCGGGTTTTGTTTGGGGTAGTTTTTAATTTATACCAGAATTGGCTGGCTGAAGTGACCTCGGCCAACAAAACAGCAAAGATGTCCTATTGTGTTTAATCATACTTGGGGGCAGCTATTAAATTTAATTAGTTCTGTCCCAAGTGCCAGTTGCTCCATTTCAATGTATTTACCCACCAATTCCAGGCTCCCTCTTTCAGTTTTAAGGGCTGTACTTAAGCTGCCTTGATGAAGACTCAAGTCTGTTCCAACCATTTTGGGAGACAATGTATGAACTAACACTCAAGAATCATTTCCTTTGTTTGAAGATAAAATTGAGTTGCAATACTGTCTCTTGCTGGAAGTGGTGTTTGACAGCAGGAACGCCTTGTGGAAAATGTTCGTTTACCTAAGTTTGGCCTGAACTTTCTGATCTGACTTGTTTAGAACAGCATGTGCATTCTCAAAAACAGTAAGAGAGCTACATGGCTATGCAGCATCCAGACTGAATAAACACTCTGGGCTTTACAGCGTTATACCTGAAACTTGAATTTTTGGTGATGAATCTTCTTGTGTAATTTTTTGGCTGTCCAATCTAAGTAGAGATACCAAATAATATCAAATAATATCTTAACTTCAGTGGGCTCATTCAGCATCTCTGTGAAAAGCCAGATAAAATCCATTTAATCATTCATTTAAAAGAATGGTATTGGAAATTTCATTAAAACTGGTGATAGGCATTTAAATCAGAGTTTCTTGAAATATTACTACTTATGGCAGACAGAACAGACTACCATCTTTGAGTGTTGGTCAAGAATTGATCTGTAGGAAAGTTGGAACCATAAGAGGAAAGGGATGACTTTCTTCCAAACTTTACTCTCAGTACAGGATCTATAAATTGTGAAAATAGGATACTACTCACAGTAAAACGTGCAGATGTTCAAGAGCAATCATACTTTATATCCCCTTCATCTCGCCTCTCAGTCCAGGCAAAAAGAGTAGAGTGCTAAGCGTGATAACTTTACATATTTAAGTTATCATTCTGCAACTAAGCTAACACTTCACCAAAAAAAAAATAGTGCAATTCATAGATTTTTGTCCTTTTTTTTTCCTTTCAGGCTGTCATTTGGATAATTTTGCATTGACCTCATTCTATTCATGGTTTAAGTGTTAATGTTTTGGTTTATTTTTGTCCTATTGCCTTCCAGCCATAACAATTGAAGACAGAATGGTTGGGGATTTTTAACTTGTTGTTAATTTTTGTTATTTTCTTAACGAAAAGCTGAGCTATCAAAAACTAGATAGCACCTCCAAAACCTGCTAATGCTCTGAATTTCCAGTAACAATTGGTTATCAATCCTTCATTAGGTATGGCATGAACCAAATTCAGCCACATGGAAACTAGCCAAATTTAGGACTTGGAATATAACTGATAAAAGTAATTGGAAAAACTGCTCTAGCGAAAGAAATTAAATTAGGTCTACAATGTAAAAAAAAAATCTTATTAGTCATAGTCATAAAAGCAGAAAATTAAAGCTAATTTTTACAAAGTAAAGGACCCCTGCTAAGTGGTGTTTTGACATCTGAAAATAATTCAGTTTTGATCTTGGTGCTTCACTGACATGAACAAGGATATTCATAATTCTCTCTTGGAGCTGCTGTTTCGAGCTGTCTCCCCCCAGACGATCGCAGATCACAGATTTTCTTTGCAGCCACAGGAACACAGACCAGGGAAGAGGCCTTTTGGAACCAAGCTCAGCCCTTTGCTAGGACAGGCAATGTGTTCCATGCGCTTTTCATGAGCTGTTTTTTGGGATAACATAATGGCACACTGTATTGGCAAATTGATTATGAAGCAATACTACGTGCAATGCAGTCACGGTTATCTGAGATGATAAGGATACAGGGGCAGTTGTCCTAATTTGTTGCCTACAAAGTTGTATTTAGCATCGCCATCTGATTAAATATTTCACCATCGCATTCAGATATGCTTTGATATTTGCAGAAAAAAATTATACCTCATAATGAAAACCCAGTAGCCTGGTTCCTAATTAGGAAGGGGATTTACCTTAGGCAAGTGGCAGCCCTGATGCACTGGAGGCAGGGGCTGCCAGCTCACAGTGATTGTTCCGAGACCCTACATCCCCCCTGTAAAAAAGGATGATAATTAGACATCTCCAAAGGCTCTCTTGCAGCTTAGTGCTAAAAAAAAGGTTTGTGTACCTTGTCTGGAAGGAAAGGATCTCACAGGATTCTTGTTACTATCTGTGATGTATCATTGGGTCATGAAATTCAGTGAAGACAGCACCGCGATGACAAGTTACACCTACCTCTGATCTTACGTTTATTCAGAAGCAAGTGTGTGTTTGAAAATGAACAAATATTGCAGAGTAGGGGCAATGCTATCTGTTTAACACACAGTTAATCCATTCATTAAAATACTTGGTTTGTATTCTAGGGCAAAACTGGGTGTCTCATTTCGCAGACTGCATCTGCCATGTAATACAAGATATTACACGAGGACACTTTTCATGCTGTGGGAAATAGAGCCGATAATGTTTACTCTTGCCTAGATGAAACGCTTGGGCATTTTCACAAACATCCAGAGATTTGTTTGTTTACCTGCCTAGCCCACATGCCTCTCATTCCTCCTGGCTGGGGAGCCAGTTGGTGCTTCTTTCAAAAAGTTACAATTCCTATGTTATTCCTTCCCTTGCCTGGGAGAGCTAAGGTTTGAAATTAAATTGCTTCCTGCATCTTCTGCCAGATGCATCCTTGGTAAAAATGCGTTTTATATGTAACAGCCCAGAACCCACAGGAATCAGAAGCCCACTAATTGCATTAGGAGCACCATTATGAAGGTGGTGCTTCTACAGCATTTATAAAATATTAGAATTGGCAGCATTGTCAGCCTTTGCAGAAGAGGCTGCATTTGCAGGAGGGAGGGTAACGATGCCATTTTAGTTGTTACACAGCCATACTGTAATGGAGGTGTGAAGACCTTGCCACCACAAAACTCCTCTTCTGCTCTTCAGTCCCATCATCAATGGCTAAATATTGTTCCTAAACCATAATAGTGCAATCTCTTCACAGTAATTCCAGCCAAAGGAGCTGGAGTGAGCAGTGGGCACGGGGCAATCGAATGACTGAGCAGAGTCACAACCAGCGAAGCAACAGGGCTTGCTCCTATCAGGAATGTTCAAAACCATGTAAACAGCTGCTCACACTTAACAACTAGTTATTAATTAATAACTGTTATGTGATGCTGTTGCATGGGCACTGTGTTTGTTTAGAGCTGGGAGGAAAACATAAGGCTCTGTTAATACCTTTGCTGTGGCTCTTCATTACTGTTTTACTCAATATTTGGGCTCTTAAATATTTAGGACTGAGTGTCCAAGGGATTTCGGTGCCTAAATTCCTTCAGGATGTTCAAAAGAATTAGCACCAAAGATTTTGGTACAGTGACTGAAAACTGTAATCAAAATCTGGAGTTTCTAAATTTAACCTAAAGCTTACTCATGAACAGGTGTGCCCCTTAGATATACTGGCCTGCGGACCATCGCTGCAGTGAGGGTGGATGTGTGTTTTTAACAATTCCCACACAGAAGGTATAGCTGTATTGGAACTACACTAACTGCACCTGCACTAAAAGCATCACTAGGTCAAGAAGTAAGTTGTTCCCTGAGCACTGGGCTAAGGAAGCCGGTTTCTAAAGATTTGTGCTCCATCATTCTCTCACTCCTCGGTGTCTTCCCTGCTCAGTCCAACATCCTCAACCTATTCAGGTGCCTGGAGCCAGCCCATGTGTGCAGATCTGGAGCCACAGTTTGGCTGATGGGCCAGCAGTACCTACGTGCTGCTTGGCTTGCTGACTGCCATGAGGGTAAGATTGGAAACACAATTCGTTCTTTCAATTAAGATATTAATTTGGATCTTTCTTCCCTATCCAGATGTTGATTTTCACACAATTTGAACAAACTCATGTCTTTGAAACAGCTCCCCTACTATCGGGTTTGACTATCCCTCATGTCTTTTAAACAGCTCCCCCACTATCGGTAGTGAGTTGAAAAGTAATTTGGAAGATGCACCGATGGACAGACCATGGAAAAATGTAACCCTCATTTTTTTACAAAGTAGGAAAAAATATGTCCCTTAACTACCATAGTTATAATAGTATAAAAAAAAAAAAACCTGTTTAAAGAGAGTGTCTCCTGATTTTGGATCCAGTTAGAGTCTAGTCTGGAGGAGTCATGAGTACTTACCAACATGCCATTTAACATACTTATTAACCACCTCTGAGTTTGAATGTCTGGGTCTCCGCATTCAATCTTGATTAACTGGCCCAACAATGAATGTTAATTACCCCGATTTACATTACCTACAGAGCTATGGTCAACTTCATATCAGCAAACTTGAGGTTTCCTAAACATGTCCCAACATGCTAACACTGAAGTCATCCTCCATGCGGTGGAGATGAACCCTGAGAGCCTACACTGGGAGATTTATCTTGTGATGAGCTGCATGGGGAAGAATACAGGAGGAAAGAGAACTGGTGTGCCTCAAAGTGTATTAAGACTTTTTTTTCTCCCCCTCTCTAAGCTATAAAGACACATCACTGCAACTTAGGAAAGGTATTTTTATTTACATTTAAATTCTGAATTTAGAAAAAAAAGGATGCAATAAGTTTTAAATTTGTGCATTTTTTCCAGTAGTAAACTGAGCTGATCAGACTAGGACAGCACTGGACTTAAGACAATGTTCTTTACCTTTATGATGGTTAGTAAGTGTGTGTATGGAGAGATATATACACGTGTACACAAATACATGTATATATACATCTCCCCACAAATACACTTATCAGCTTTTCCCATAGTCATAATAATTTTGCAGTGACATTCCTGAAGACAGGAATTTCCCGGGCTGGGCAGAGCTGTGGTTCCTGCTGCTGGTAACACTTTCTTGTGGCAATGAGTTCCACGTGCGCAGTGTTAAAAAAGCTTCCTTTTATCAGCTTCGGGGTGGGGCCGGCTGCTGCTGGAAGGTTGCCTATCAAGAGTGATGCCTCAGCTCTGTTGGTGGTAGAAGATTGTTCCTCTGGACTTTTCTTAAAAAAATAAATAAATGTCAAGGCAGAAAAGGAAGCCTGCTATTTTTCAAATCCAGAAGCCGTAATCGTGCTAATCCATATGATCGTGCTAAAGCCAAGTAGCATGCCTTTTGCATATGATGTAATCATTCAGGGTAGCCTATTTATAATCACTGCTGGCTGGGAACACCTTCCCAGGAAAACATAATCAGAACAATTTTTCCTTGGTCACCTTCCTCCTCTTCCTCCCTATATTTTTCAGTCAGTTGTGCTCCTTCTTCTACTTTTCCTGACTTCCCAGCCTTAAATACAGCAATGTGCCTCACTTTTTTATTTTTCATTTTAAACTAACGCTTTCCACATCTTCTATTCTTTCAGTGTGTTAGAGCTGTACCGAGTGAAATCCCAGTCCTCTGAAATCAATACCAAAACTTCCATTGATTTTTTATAATATATTCTTTTAAATTCAGTACAAATGCTCCACATGAGTCGTCTCTTTTAAATATGGATCTACTGTACAGGGCTGCCTGTCTCTCAGCTTGATACATAAAACAGCGTGTTTAATAAATTCGCTGGTGTGGGTTGCTGGCATTATGTGTAATAAATGAAAATCTGTTGGTTATACTGAGCATATCAAGTGTAAAAGGAGAAAATTAATCAATGTAAATATCTATCTGTGGATCAATTGGTATCAATCTTGTTTAACAGTCTATTTCCTCAGGACACACTGTGGAAACAAAGAGCATTTCAAACTGCTGGTTAAACAAATAAATATATAGAAGCTCTTTGGCCAACATGCAGGTGGAGTAATTGCCAGATAAAAATGGTCAGCAATTTTAAATACCCGTTAATATCTCCTATTTTGTATTAGCTAATACAGAGTTCTTGATATAATGCGTCCATTAAAGTGCATCAAGAATAGAGGTTTGTAAAATCATTATTTGCTTGCAGAGGAAAGGGCAAGGAAAGTGGCCTGAAAAACAAAATTTGTCCCCTGACCTCCATGTTCAATAATTGTCCAAGGAGGAGGGTGATACCTTCTGCTCCGCAAGATTTTTTCTAAGGTTTGTATTATACTTAGCTAAAAAATCCCTTAAGAGACACTATAAAAACAAACCAAAACTCCGAGAGGATATATAACTAATCAGATGATGATGCGCTGTTCATCTTGGTCTACAATGTTAAGATCTCTTCATGCCTGTCCCATGCAAACTACAGCTCCCCCCTCCTCAAGCATCACCAAAAAAAAAAAAAAAAGAGGTGATCCTGAGCAGTATCACAGACACTTGCCTGTATGCACAGGCACAGGTTTTAGAATAGAATAAATGTTGTACAAACCCCAGGGTTTTGCAAGGTAGAAATGCTGGTGAAATAACTGTAACATGAGGCTGTGGGGTTGCGCAATGCTCTGTGGCAATTGTGTGGCCTCATGAGGTGCTTCCTCCCTCCACCTTCCTGCTGTCTAGTAAGATTTGGGTTTTCCATTCGACATCACCCTTCTGAATTCGCCCCCAGTCTCGGATGGATGTTTATCTTCGCAGCAGCTTTGCAGCTGGGGAAATGTCATGCTCAGCTAACAAGTGGGAAACTGAGGCACGGACCCTGGTAGGTTGCGTGCTGATGAGCACAATGGCCAGCGCATATTGAGTCTGACTTCAGGTGAACCTAGAACTTCTGAACCCGCACCCACTGCCCTCTTCCTCCAAATCAACAAAATCTTATTTTCACCAAATGAATCTCTCTCCAATACCTTTTAGCAATCCATTTCATTTTTAATCACTAGATCGGGGAGGTGGGGGGGGGGCGGACGGCGGGGGAGGCGGCAAGGGAGGAAGAAATCTTGTCTCCCACCAAGATTTCGCAATCCACATCTCCATATACGCAAGGATCCTCACGTTTTCGCTTAGGCAAGGTCTAGCTGGCTTCAGTGGGGATTGGAGGGGCAGAGGTGACTCCACTCTGTGACACCCGGGGGCTTCACAACAAAGTGCAGCCGCGCTGGGTGCTGCCGTCAGCTTTACCCCCCAGCCTGGCACCCAAAGCCGGGGCCACCCGGCTGGGCTTGCGGGGGTGGGGGGGATTGAAACGTGGTGCATTTCCATAGGGAACCCAGCAGCCGAAGAGGCGAGTGAAAATGAAAATGATTGCACTAGGTCCTTGCACAGTCAACTTGGTACAGGAAAACACTTTCAAAGTGTGGCTTTTTTTTTTTTTCACTTGCTTCAAGTTTTTCACGTGAACTTTTTACATGTCTGAAGTTTTAATTTGCTGTTAAGAATACTACTGGCTCAATTTCGTCGGCTTCCCAGAAAGTGAGACTTGAAAGAAGCCTTTAAACAAATGAACGAACACCAGGCATAATTACGTGCCGTCTGGATCCGCTTTTAAAGCCCCTTAACTTGCCCACGCCACCAGCCTCGTCCACTCGGACAATCAGTGCTTTTCCACCTTATCTAGCCACAAAGGAAAGAATTAGCATTGTTCGGGGCTTCTGCTTGCTTTGGGGAGGGGATGAAAAAAAAAAAAAGTTTTTTAAAAAAGTCTTTAAAGCACAATATAAAAAGCGCAGGTGAGATAACAAAGGTATTGTCCCTCAGCAGCCTGGAAAGCCGGGCTGCCGGGTTGTTTGTTTACTCTCAATGCCGGCTCCTGCCCCCGCTGTTGCCCGGGGGCGGCCCCTGGCCCCGGCGGGGCTCAGCCTTTGTGCCCCGGGCGGGCGGGCCGGGCCGGGCCGGGACTACATGGCCCAGCGTGCCCCGCTGCGCCCGGATCAATGGCCCTGATTTGAATAATCTGCGAGCCCTTGGACTCAGGCCAATCAGCTGTCAGGGACCCATGATAAATCGCAATGCATTATTGATAATCATAATTACTCTGACATGCGCATTCCGCCCAATGGGGGTAATTTCCCAACTCTAGGAATTTGTTGTGAAGAGGAAAAATAATTGCTACTATTTTGCTCCCGATGCTGGTGCACCATGTCGCGACGGAAGCAGGCGAAGCCCCAGCACATCAATTCCGAGGAGCAGCCCCCAGATGCTGCAAGTGGTGAGGGCGCAGGGGGCGCGGAGCCGCGGTCCCGACTTTCCCGGTGCGCGGAGGCGGCGAGGGGCGCTTGCTGGGGGGGTGGGGGGGATTTTTCCACCCTCGTGCTTCACCCTCCGCTCCTTCCCCCGACCTCCTGCTCCTCGCAGGCTTTTTTTCGGGGGACATTTAAATCTCCGCGCCCTTGCGGAGCCCCAACGCGGTTTGTCCCGCGGGGCACCGGCCACTCGAGTTTTCCCGGGAGGGAGTGGGGAGGCTCGGTTTTGCGCGGTGCTGCCCGAGTAGACCCTCGCTCTGCCCGGCTGCCGCCCCCCAATGCCCCGCACACCCCACCCTCCTCCCACCCAACCGGTCCCGCGGGGTCCGGGTCACGCGTGGGGGGCGCGGGGCTGCGGCGGCCCCGCCGCGCTGGGGCTGCAGCCTGATGGGGGGTGAGCCCCAAAGCCTCCCTAGGAAGGAGGGGATTTGGGGTTGGGGGGGAGAATGGAGGGAGAGAGGAAGGAGTTACGAACAGTCTCCGGAGGGGTAGGAAATGGCCTGAGGTTGGTTCCCCCGATCTATTGAATACTTTCTCGGTAGTTAGGTGAAGATTTTTGTGGGGCTTTAGGAAAAAAAAAGAAAAAAAAAAAGCGCTCGGACTATTTTTGTTGGAGATCACAATCGCCCTGGACCTTTTGTAGCTTGACCTCCAGCCATCTTTGATTTCCGACTTCCTAAAATAACTCCGGTGAGCTAATGTGGGGTGTGCGTGAGCGCTTTGTATTGGGGCGGGAGGGGGTGGATTTTGCTACCGCAACTCGCCGTCCCTCCTTTTAGGGGAGCTCGCAGCCTTTTGCCTTGCTAAGGGCAGAGGAAAGGATAAATTTGCGCTCAAATTAGCCCAGAGCTACCGGTGCGGGTGGGCGTGCAGGGGAAGGGGGGTGGGGGGGACACACTCGCGGGAGTGGGGAAGGGTCGGGGTTGCGGGGCTGTCCTGGACGGAGCCGCATCGCCCCGCCAGGGCTTGCTGCGGAGGGGCTGCGGCTGCCAGGGCTCCGGTGCGGGTTTTCCCCACCCTGCCTCCCCGTCTTTACGCTCCGAAACGAGAGTGGAGCCGGGAGGGCACGTCCCGCGTGGGGAGGGGGGGCCGGCGGTGAGCTGGGCTGGGCTGCGTGTGTTAGGGGCTGTTGTGGTTGCTGTGCCCAAACACTTCTCTGTGTCCCCCGAGAACTTTTTTTGGGTTATCTGCCTTCCTCAAGGGCTGATTTTGCTTGGGGTTTTTCCACCCCTAGAGCTGATCGCTACCAGCGCGCCTTACAGGAGCTGCTTATTCCCAGCCCGCGGGAGGTTCGGGCTCTTAATTTTTTCTTCCTCCCCCCTCCCTCTTCTTTGAGTCGAAATGTGCAATTGTTGGGTCCGGTTAATGGTGACTTAAGAAACAGCAAGCTGGCCAGAAGGCAATAAATCCCATGTTTAATGCATGACTGTTTTCCTTTGTGCCTACGGTGGGGTTGGGGGATGGAGGTGATGTTTCCACATGTAAATCTCTACCCACTGCTGGAAACCCACCTCCGGGTCCGCGCTTGGAACAAAAGGGTTAAAAACCCCTGATGCGGCCCGCGTGGGGCGGGGGGTGTGCGGGGAGGGGAGGATCGCTGCACACCAAGCTCTGCGGGGCAATGGCCAGCTGCTTTTTTGTTGTTGTTGTTGTTGGGTCTTTCCCCCCCCCCCCCCCGCTTCTAACAACAAAACCCTGGATGAAAAATCCCTCCGAGAGCTGGGGCGGCGGTGGCACAGGCCAGGGGGACCAGGCCGGGGCGGAGTGGAAGGGATGCGCCCCGTCTATTGTGGGCCGGGGGCAGCGGGGCCCGGTGCTGCCATCCCGCGGCCGCGCCCCGCCGGGACCCCCGGCTGCGGCTCATGGACAGCTCGGGGTCCGGCCGGTGGGGGGGTCCCGCGTGGTTTCCGTTTCTCCTTCCCGAAATAAAAATCGGGGTTCCGATGCCTCTTAGCGCCCGCAAATTTCCCAAATAATCTCGATACTCCCCGCTCCAGGTGTGCCCGGGGGTAACGAGCGATGAGGCGGCTTAACAAAGTCGAAATACCGCAGGGACCTTATCGAGCATAGACATAATCGTAATAATAAAATCCAGCCCTTATCGCCTCTTTTGCAAGTGTTCCCTTTTTTGGCAAAGCGATTTGGGACCCACCTCTGCGAACAATGCAGCGCGTTAAGAAACGGTTCTGCAAACCTGGTGATCAATTAACAGGTCAAAAAATCAGCAGGTGGTCGCTGGAGGATAATACTACATACTGGAAATTAGCATTTTCACAAAGGGGTTGAAAATGCCCATTGTGCTGGATCGCTGCCATTAAAAACGTGATTCATTCCGAAAAATACAGTATCAAACTGCAACTTTTTTTTCTCCGGGTAAAATTGAAGATTTCCTTCATTTAAATCGCCAGTTCGTGCTTTTGAGCTTTGCTGAAGTGGAGAGGGGCGGGTGTTTGACGAGGAAAGCCCAAGTTTTGTGGTGGTTTTCTTTATATCATTTTTATTTGGGGTTAGCCTGGCCGGGGGCGTGGGGGGGTGGGAGCATCCCCAGCCCGTGCCATGGGGTGAGAGGGTGCCTGGGAGCCGGGGGCGGGGGGGGATGTTGGGGGGCGATACCCGGCTTGTTTTTCCTTTTACGTAAGTGAAACATTATATAGGTTGTAGTGATGGAGCCCTTTCGCCGGGCTCGGCGGCATGTGACGTTTTGACAGAGCTGCTGCTCTAACCTTTGCCTCCTCCTGCTTGCTGCGGGTGGTAAGTTGATGTCAGGCTCACAATTAGGACTCTCATGCAATTGACCTTGGCAGCGGGGTTTGGGCCGTTTAGCTCGGTCTTAAACACTGTACTGGTGTTAAGTGTGGTCGGGGGGCCGCGGCGGTGGGAGGACCGGCCCCGCCGAGCAGGTAGGGCCGAGGGCGGGTGGTCGCTGCTGCTTCTGGGGGGAAAGGGCTGCTTTTGCCTTGTTCCAGGATCGAGAATTACCCTGTTCTTTTTAAAAAAAAAAGTCATTGTGGGTGATGGCCGCGCTGCTGTTTGGGCTCAGGTGGATGGGGAGGGGGCCCCGGCCGCGCTCCCCGCTCTCCCCCCGCCCGGCTGCAGCGGCGGGGGCGGGCGGGCGGCGTGGGCCGTGAGTGCCCCCCACCGACCGGCCCCGCGCCCGGGCTCCGTCCGGGGCTGCGCACGGCGTCCGGCTTGGGTGTGTTTTAGTGATTTTTTTTTTTTATTTTTTTTCCTTTGTGGAGTTTTTTGTTTGTGGGTTTGGTTTTTTTTCTTTTTTTTTTTTTTTTTTGTTTAGTTTGGTTTGGTTTTTTTTTTGTTTGTTTGTTTTTTGTTTGTTTGGACCACTTTGAAACGAGTTCAGGAGGGTGATGGTGCGGGGAGCGCGGGGCTGCCGCCCCTGCCGTGCCCTCCCTGTGAAGCCGGTGCCTCTGATCTTAACTCTTCCTGCGTGTTTTAACGCTTTTTGCTCTTCAGATGCGTTTATTCACAGTATTCTCTCCCTTCTCTTTGGTAGGGGGATAATCAAAAGGGTGAATCGGTAGGTGGATAATCAAAATGGTGAATCAGTAGGTAGATAATAAAAATATAATCAAGCCTTGAGAGAACCTGAAAGCACGTGAAGCCCCAGTTGTTAGGTGTAACACGTTTCTGGCTCATTCTTGGGTAGAAAAATGCTGCTGATAAGTTTGGTGTAGAAAATATAAACGGCTGATGAATAATATTTCTGCAAGTAGTCAGTCGGGTGTTCTGCTTACCTAAAGGAAGTGATTTTCCATCGTTAAATAAAATGTTTTAAGTGGCGTTTCATAGTGGAGGAAGAAAGGAAGTTTTGGACAGTTTAAAGTTTTTGGAAGCCCTAGCTCTTCAGCTGGGAACAGGGGAGGGGGAGGAAAAAAAAATACAACAATAAAACAAAGAAATCAAGGAGAGAAGCACAGGGAGCTGATGGCAGAGGTTTTCACGTCTAGGACTGGAGTGGATAGTTGCTAATTCTTAATGATTATCCTTAATCATTACTTTTTCTAATTAATCCTAAATCCTTAATTTTTACTGGGCAAGTGCATGGTTGTATTAATGTTAAAATAAAAGAAGTTGATCAAATGTAGTTTGTGGGAAAACTAAGCTCACCAAAGATATTGAGCTCTTGTGGGGGGGGGGGGAAGTAATACGGGATGAAAGCTTGAGCTCTGATCATTTCCTCCCAATTGAAGTGAAATATAATTTTATCACAGTTGAAAAAAAAAATAGGTTGCTAATTGCACAGATAGGTGGTAAACTAGCAGCACCCTTTTTGAAATCACATCAAACCAGGCAAGACTTATTTCACTCCTCTTTTACTGGTTCTCTCAAAAAAAATTAATTCGAGCTGTGTGGATTTTATCAGCCTTCCTTGTTGATGACCGCCTTGTCCTACACAATAGTGGATTTTTTCCATCCATTTGCCAGTGATTCAATCTAACCCCCCTGCTGGGTTTACTACATTCTTCTAACTTATTGGATAACTAGATGCTGAGAGATAACATTCCTGAAATTCGGGGGTGGGGAGATAAAAAAAAAACCACAGTAGAAGTCCTATCCCTGGGAAGCCTTTGGAGAGGGTTAAGTGAAGTGCAGAAGCAATTGTTGTGCAGGGCTCTCTGCTCCTCGGTAAATACTTATACAGTATGTGGACAGAGCTGGCTGCACGGGGCGGTTTCTTTGCAGAGAACCCCCACACCCCAACCCCCCCCCCCGTTTTCAGACCGTTAAGTTCATGTCAGTGAGAACTGCTGGGGGAGGACGGCAGGGTTTGGGTCAGTGAGGTGCTGTGATTGCAGGCACTTGGTGCTCCTTGGAGGCTGGGGAGAGGATGGAGCTAGAAATCAAGATGAAGAGTTGCAGAAAAGCTGTTGAGTATTTGAAGAAACGGTAAATTGCTCCTTTGTTATTCCAGCTACTACACAATAACCAAGCGTGGTGCTTCTACTGACTGTATCTTTAAGAAAAAAAAAACCAAACCTTTTTGAGATAGGGGAAGCTATTGTACTCACTTTTTCTAAGGTGGAAGGGAAAATAAAGCATAACTCTTCCCTGCTTGTCATGCAGCAAGTCGGTACAAGCTGAGAATTGAATTTATTTGGAGTCCTGAGCTGGTGCCTTACTGTCAGACACAGGAACTGGAAACTAAACTGTGTGACAGTGGCAGGGGCAGGGCTGCTAACCTGGCTGCTGCTGCGGGCACAGCTGCCTTCAATCTACTGGAGTTTCTTTCTCTGAGCAACTGGTGCTTAGGACCAGAAAAGTCACCTCTGGAGCTCCTTAGAATTAGGAAAATTAGAAGCATGGGCTGTGCTGGAGATTGGGAAAGTGGGCTTTGAATTTAGTGTGGTCTCATCAGTGGAAAAGCAAAGTGCTATCAATGGAAGGGAGATAAACGAGCAGATGCTTTGAAGCAGTTAAAGTTTGAGGATTTGTTACACTGGAATATCTCTTTGGGGGCATGGGCAAAAAGTCTTTTATGCAGCCATTTCTAGTCCACTTGAAGCCTTTTGCATGGCCACAGCAGAGGTGCAAACTGCAAGGTGAAATGTGTGTGCTCATGGAGGAGAGGCTGTGGAAGAAAGGGCTTTGTGCTTTCTGAAGTAAAACCTAAGGTCACTTTGCAACGTAGGGAAATGGTATAGTTTAGCTTGGGGAGACTGGACTGTTAAAGCTCTAAATGTAAAGCATTCAGAAAGGAGGTTTTGACGTTTTGGCCTGTTCTGTGAAATACCTGTTGAATGGATGGAAATACTTAGAAAATAATCAAGTAAAGACCTCTTGAGTCAGTGTATAGCGTAGTTACGGAAAGTTCTTGGTTTTTTTTTTTTTTTTTGACACCGGTGCTTTGTTTCCCCTTATATCTGCTCAGACTCTTGCAAAGATGAGTTTAAATTAAACATCTATTCTTGACCTCAGTTGGCCCTATTTATTGACCAAGTTCTGAATCATGTACTTCTTGTACTTTTCTGCAGACTAGGTTTCTCTGTATATTTTTCCACAGAGTTAAATTAACTTTAGAGGCATCAGTGTAATGATACTTGGGGTGGGAAATGTATGCTAAAATTATGCTTATACTCTTCTTCAAGTTTCCTTCACTTGTGGAAGTTGTTTGGACTGAAGGAGCAGGGGGGAAAAGTATTTAATTTTCCCTGTTTAGTTATGAGGAATCCAAATGGTTTTGATCACAGCTATGTTGAGAGCACCTTCCTCCCTGTTCAAGGACTTGTAACCCTGAAGTGTATGTGATTAACGGAGTTCCATACATACACATTTGGATTTACTGCTCTGCAGACCGTAGCGTAACAGGCCTATGATATTGGCATTTTAAAATTGATCAAGTTGTTTGTTTCTAAGAATAAACTTGCTGTCACTCAACATTAAACAGTTGAAGTTTGGTTTGTTGGATATATGTATAATACCCTTGTTAACTTCACAAATATTAAGGTTTGCAATATCCTCTTTTTACACTACCCCACAACAGTAAGTCAACGTGCTTGACCTGTCGCTTGGACAGGCTTCCCCTCCACCCTGCCATGTACAGGATATACACGTGTATCAGATGTGTGGTTCAGTTACACCTTGAAAATGAAAGCCGCAAATAGCTCCTGTGCTTGCAGAGCCTTCGGTTCCCTTTGTAGGATGGTGTGGGCTAGTAACGTGGAACCAGAGCTGAGCCCTGAGACGAATTACTGGAGATGCAGGACCTGACTACAAAAGGTCTCGTGTCATACAAATGATGAGTTGTGGCTGAGGGCTGCAGTGTGGGAGGTGAAGGACTTGGTTACTGCACCCTTGGCACCCATCAAAACTGGACCGGTTGATGTGAGTTACAGGAGATTTCACCTGATAGGGGCTGTAATGCATCCGCAGCCCTTCCTGCTTCCCGGTCAGCTCCTGACCACTCCTGCCTGCCCTGCCCTACACGCTCGGCCATCTCGAGCTGGGTGCAAGTTTGTTGTTTGAAGGATGGCTAGACTGAGCAAAAACATCCTGTTTTGGTTTAACATTTCTCTTAACCACTCTTACCATTCTGATATTTCCCTGAATGATTTTTTTTTTTTTTTGTGTCTTTGTGCAACTTATGCTTGGTGGGGCAGTGGTGGAGGAAGGGCAGGAGTGGACTTGCAGACCAGCCTCACTTTCCCTCCCCCTCCCTAAATGTGGGTGGTTTGCGGATGCAGCTCAACACCCTGTCCCGAGCAGGTCTGAAACGGCTTCGCGTGCTTTGCAAGCACGACTTGTTGCGTCGCTCTCTAATAACCATCAGTATCAACGTAGGCTCCTACCCATGTGTGGGGTTCTGTAAGTTAATCATCTTTTCTTTACTACTGTGGCTTTTTAGAGGTTGTCTTTTTATGTGAGCGTGCTTTTGAAGTATTTAAAAGCTAATACTAGACTTACTTTTGCTTTTGTCAGCCCTCTGGAGTGAATGTCGTTTAAAGATCAGCGTACAATTCAGAACTGCTCTGAAGTTCTTGTTTTAACAATCTTGTATGAATTTCTGTGAGATAGTTAAGTCAGGATTACAAACTGAAGTACAAACGCAAAATGGGCTTATGTGATGTTTTGCTCAGCATTGCGATGCCTTCTCTGTCTTCCCTGGGCCGCGTTCCTTGTAAGCAGTTTGGCAGGTGCTAGTTGGCTCGCTGCAGTTCCCTTTCCACCTGTCTGGGTAAAGGCATTTGTGATAAACCGCTTTCCATCGAGCCTTGTGAGATCCCTTTTATATTACTGTTTTTATTGAAAACAGAACCAAGATGCAGATTTCTTCAGGGCTGCAGATGAATTGGTAGTAAAAGAAAGAGCAGGACTTAAGATCGATCTGCAAACTCAACTCCAGCATCTTTAACTCGAAATTCGGGTGAAGTCAGTGATCTTAAGAAAAGGAAATACTCAGGCTAAATCTAGCTATTACTAACGTGACTTTCTTTTATTTTAAGGGAGTCCACAAGGCGTCCCAGGTGACGGAGATGGTGAAATGAGTTCCAAAAGGTGTCGCACGGAGGAAACAAAAATCTGTGAGAAATGCTGTGCAGAATTCTTTGATCTCTCCGAATTCCTTGAGCATAAGAAAAATTGCACTAAAAATCCACCTGTTCTGATCATGAATGACAGTGAGGGAACAGTACCCCCTGAAGGCTTCTCTGAAGCTTCTCTAGGGAGCTTTCCAAGCGATCGAGTGGATAGCAGGACACGCAAAGACATTCAGACAAAGGGCTGCACTGGTTCTATGGAAAAGAGAGACGGAAAAATGGATGCTGAGTCGGTAGGAGCAATGTTCCTTAAAATAGAACCCCCAGTCACGCCTGCGGCTCCTGGGCTAAGCTATCTACCAAAATCCAAAGTACCAAACACTAATGTGACTTTGCAGACGATACGTGGCACTAAAGTGGCTGTGAACCAGCGGACCTCCGATGCCATCTCTTCTTCAGCAGCTGGTTTTAATGCTATCCCCATGATCCTGGAGCAGCTCGTGTGCTTGCAGCAGCAGCAACTCCAGCAAATTCAGCTGACGGAGCAAATCCGCATTCAGATTGCCATGATGGCCCCCCATGCCCTACATCCTTCCATAGCAGCTGCTACTGATCCACTAAAAGCTCTGGGCGCTCACATGTCTCAGCAGCTGTCGGCTGCTGTTGCTTTAATCGGACAAAAAGCTGGAAACCAGAGCCTATCACTGGAATCCTTGAAGCAAGGAAAACTACCTCATTCTAACACTGGCGTTGCAGCCGCCAGCTCGCTGGCTGCTGGGCTTTCCTCCTCCTTCCCCTTGAAGCCAGAGGCAAGCAGAAGCCTCCCTGGCTCCATTTCTCGGTTCCCAAATCCTTTGCTACCTCAGTCCTCCAACTCCGTCATCTTCCAAAATCCGCTTTCGGCCGTTTCTTCTGTAATAGATTCCTCAAAGAAGGGGAAGGGAAAACCTCCCAATATTAGCGTGTCTGAAAGCAAACCGAATGCAGAGGAGCCGTTCTTCAAACACAAGTGTAAATTCTGTGGCAAGGTCTTCGGGAATGACAGTGCCCTGCAGATTCACCTCCGTTCCCACACTGGCGAAAGACCCTACAAGTGTAATATTTGCGGGAACCGCTTTACAACCAAAGGAAACCTTAAAGTGCATTTTCAGCGTCACAAAGACAAATACCCCCACATAAAGATGAATCCTTACCCGGTTCCTGAGCACCTGGACAATGTTCCCACTAGCACTGGAATCCCGTATGGGATGTCTGTGCCACTGGATGAGTCTAACCTAATTGTGGATAGCAAACCTCTCCTAACAACCCTGCCTACCTCTGCAGCCACCAGCACACCTCAGACCATCTCCAACCTAGCAGGCATCAAGGAGTCTCTGCCTGGTACGTTGTCAAGCGAGCTGCAGTCAAGGCCTTCTCCAGAAAGTGAGGGTGGCTCTTCCTCCTCAGGGGCGGTTGGTCATGAGTCAGGAACAGAGCAGAGCTTGAGTTCGCCACAAGCTACCTGCAGTGTGAGCATCTTCCATGTAAGTGGGTCAAATGAGCAAGGCTCTGAAACATCAAAGCTTCAGCAACTGGTCGAAAATATCGACAAATCCACTGCTGACCCCAACGAGTGCCTAATCTGTCACAGAGTGCTGAGCTGCCAGAGTTCACTCAAAATGCATTATCGTACTCACACTGGAGAGAGGCCATTCAAGTGCAAAATCTGTGGCCGTGCCTTTTCCACTAAAGGGAACCTTAAAACTCATTATGGTGTCCACCGGGCCAATACTCCTTTGAAGATGCAACATTCGTGTCCTATTTGCCAGAAGAAGTTTACAAATGCAGTTGTGTTGCAGCAGCATATCCGCATGCATATGGGGGGACAAATACCCAATACACCAATGCCGGAAAACACCTGCGACAGTACTGATATGGATCCTACTGTGTCTGAGAAGAACGGAGACATCAGTCGCCCAGATGAGACCGTGGAAAGCATAGAGATGGAAGAGGACCTGGACTCTCAGGACGGCCCTAGGAGTTCTTCAAAACCTCCTGCTCTGTACGATGCACAGTCAGAATCGCCAGCCACGGCATCCGGCTTCTCTGGTATGGCAGCACTGGAGAGTCAAATGAAGATCGTCAACTCTGCTTTGAACTTGCAGCGGCAAAGCAGCTTGAAGTCTAGTGACAATGGCTCAGCAGAAAGTGATGGCATGACAAATGATTCGTCTTCTGTGGCAGGAGATCCAGATTATCAGAATGGCAGGAGTCCTGCTGCCTCCGAGTCTGCATCCCTCCAGGCTCTGTCCCCAGCCAACAGCCAAGCTGAGAGTGTAAGGTCAAAGTCACCTAGCTTCAACAATCAAGAAGATACAGGCGCAGGAAATAAATCAGAGGGTGCTGAGAATGCTCCTGCAGAAATGGAAGGGGTCGTCGGTGCTTTGGATTTAACTTATGGCAATATTGGTCGAAAGGTCATTAAAGAAGAACCTGGGTTACACTTTGCAAATGGAGAATATGGTGAGTAACATGAAATGCCGGCAATAACTTGGGGTGGGGTAGTAGGACTATCCTATGATATCTATGATATCTATGACTAGATGAAATTAATCTCTAAGAGGACCAACAGGAGTCAAAACCTCTTCAGTTTTCCCCTCTTCTTTCTCCTCTATTAGGATAAGGGCATAAGCCCTGTAAAGTTTTTCTGACTCAGACTCAAAATTCAGCAAAATTCAAAGTCTCAAGTACTGTCATCTCCTGCAAGGGGAAGCATAGAGGAGCTTAAAATAAATAGTCTGTGCACTTACTATATTTCATGGCCTCACCTGATATCTTCCTATACCTCTCTAAAGATTCATCTTTGTGTTTCATGGAAAAATGCTTAA
Source organism: Chlamydotis macqueenii (assembly GCF_036417535.1). Lineage (NCBI taxonomy): Eukaryota > Metazoa > Chordata > Aves > Otidiformes > Otididae > Chlamydotis > Chlamydotis macqueenii. The sequence goes on along the minus strand of NC_141571.1, from coordinate 8,762,251 downwards.
CCCCAGAGTGTGGCATTAAAACTCTGGAATCTTTTGAGGGATTTTTGAGCTCTTTAACATTAAGGCTGATGTTGACTAAATTTGATCTGGATGTGAGACTTCCTAACACCTGGGCTCACCAACAAAAACAGGGATGATCTGATTTATTTCAGAACATCCTAGCAAAGTGTAATAGCAGCCCTACCATGTGTCCTTGGAGAGCTTTGCAGACACGCTCTTCAGGCACATGCAGCTCCAAAAACAGTGCCTCTGGTATCTTAGCCAGATTTAAGCTTGGAAGCAGAAGGACATTGGGATAAACGTTATCTTTGCTTTCTTTCCAGGTCGAAGTACTATTCCAGCTGCTTTTGTTAGAGCCCCACCAGCCCTCATAAAAATGGAGATGCCCAGCGACCGTCCCATTAGCACTAGCCATTTCATTGGCCCACCAGCTCTCTCCCCTGGTGTTGCCCCTCTCCTTGTGCCACGACCAAAATTCTGCCGTCCTGCCAAACAGCACATCTGCACTACGTGTGGGAAGAACTTCTCCTCTGCCAGTGCCCTTCAGATTCATGAACGGACCCATACTGGTGAAAAACCGTTTGCCTGCACCATCTGTGGAAGAGCCTTTACAACAAAAGGAAACCTGAAGGTAAGTCATCACTTGTGTTGCTATCTCCTTTGTCAGGGAAAGTCATACCAGAGTGGGAAGGATTATTGCTAATACTTGTCCTGCCTTTGGGGACAACTTTGATTTCCTCAAATGGTCACCTTTTGACTTCTGTCTGTCCTTCCTGAGTTTATTCACACAACTTGCTAAGTAGTTGTATTGAGATCGCCTGCAGAAGTCTTTGCTACTGTCCTTGACTTTCCTTTGTGGGTAATAGGAAAGGCTTAGCCCTTAGTAAGCAGATGGCTTTATTTTTGTTTGGATTTGGATGTGTCAAGAAATAAACACTTCACAGACTGAATGCTAAAAAATGATGCTTTCAGAATACATGCGTTGCACTGCACTGCTTGAAACACCGTGCAGGACGAGGAGGGATAAAACTGAGAGGATAATCCTGAGACGGCACAGAGTATTTGGGGATTGTCTTAAGCACTTGCTGAAGAAGTCCTGCAGTCTGTCCTTATTGTCAGATTAATCCATTTGCCCTGTAAGGGACTCACAGCTTCCCCACTCGCACAGAGGTGTCTCACCCCCCATGAGAACCTTCTCAAGCTCTTCGGTCCTCTTGTATAAATGCTGGTGGGGAGGGAAAATACTCTGCAGTTTGTGAACAGTCACTTACTGGAAGCACTAGCAGTGTATTTGTGGTGTGGAAGACTTTAGCTTAGTTGTAACCTCTCTTCCAAATTTCTTGGTGAGTTTTTTGCATTAACTAGGTTTTTTTTGGTTGTTGTTTTTTTGGGGTTTTTTTTTTGTTTGTTTGTTTTTTTTTTAATGTAGTCTGTTCACAGCAAATAATGTGGCTTTTATTTTTTTGGGGAGGAGAGAAGCACTTTTGCCAGCATCACATACAATAAGTGTAAAAACACAATCCTACAGCACTTAACACTAAACACTAGAGAGCCGTGGTGATGTTGGGCAGTAGAATTATACCATACCATAAACATGCCAGGAAGAGAACAAGGACAAGAACTAGGCAGTGTAAATACTTACCTGACTGCAAATGGAACATACATGACTTATTTTGAGCAATTTCACTGTAAGCAAAGTAGAACTTTGGTATACCGTAAAAGAACTGCAGTATTAATGATTCTCTACTTCCCTCCCCCCCGCCCTCTGGAAGGTCCATGTAGGAACTCACATGTGGAATAACTCTGCCAGGCGAGGAAGAAGGCTTTCGATTGATAACCCCATGGCTCTGCTGGGGAATGATCCCAAGAAGGTATCTGAAATGTTTCCAAAGGATATAATGCCTCCTTCAGTGAGCATTGACCCCACAGTATGGAATCAGTATGCGGCGGTACTCAGCAATGGCATAGCAATGAAGACTAATGAGATCTCGGTGATCCAGAGCGGTGGCTTACCTACCCTTCCAGTCACCATCGGGGGTGGTTCAGCAATAAATACTGCTACGGTCTCCAAAGTAGACGGGACCCAGTCTGGGACTGGTTCTGACACAGAGAAGGCCAGCGGTGCTGCTGGAGACAATGTGCCAAAACACCAGTTCCCTCACTTCATGGAGGAGAACAAGATTGCTGTTAGTTAAAAACTCTAGTGAAGTTGACGTACAGAAAGAACAAATATATATATACACAAACATATATTTTTAAGAGATTCCACTTCAGCCTCCTATTTTCCTATTGACGTGCAAATGATTTTATGGTTGTCTTTGTAAGAGTTGCCCAGAGTACAATCATGATATTGCTTTGCAAATAGTAAATAATAAAGAATAGGATTTCCTTCTATTTGGAAAGATGCGGGTCTTGCAAAGTAGTTCTTACGTGTGACTTTAATGTGTACAGCCTTACAGAAGTTTCTACAACTTGAAATTCCAAAGGTTAGAATATTTACCTCTTTGTTTAGAGTGAAATACTTGGGGGGTTTTGAATAGAGTGGACACAACCTACTGTTGATGGAAAAGCTTCTATTTACTGATGAGAAATGAAAACTATTAATGCGGGTAAATATCATAGAATGTCTGCCACCCTCTTAGAAATAGTTTTTTCTGTTTGGATTTTTGGCTCTGTGTGGTTTCTTGAATGTACTTTTTACTATAATGGCTCTAAAAACTACAGGTTTTTTTTTTAATTAGTTTTTTTTTTCCTCAGAAGTTCTATGGAAAGAAAGTTGTTGTTTTTCTTTAATCACTGCTCCTAAGGAATTAATTCTCTGTATTGTTGACTGCTGCTTATTTAATACTACTACTAGGACAGTCCTTCAAATATAGTGCCAAAACTCCGACTTCCAAAGATGTGCAGTTTTTCCTAGATGTTTTATTTCAATACCGTGAGCCCCAAACAAGCATGGGTGGGTATGTATATATATACTTTTTTGGTTTTTTTCCTCTCTTGAAAGGGAAGACTTGCCTTGGGAAGTCAGGTCTAAAAGCTCTGCAAGGAATCTCAGGTGACTGTTGCAATTAGGCATGGGAACTGGTTTCCTTAGCAAGAGATTTTTTTTTTTTTTTTTTTTTTTCATTTGGGTAATTTAGAAGATCAGTCTGTGTAAACCTGTATTTAAATATGAAGTATTCATGCTTAGGTTAAATGTTTTGTGGGTTTTTGGATGGCATTCCTACTCCGGTCATTAAGTTTCTTGGTGGTCTGTGAACGTGCATTCTACCAAAGTGGTAATTAATGATCCATGTGTATTGTATGAAGGTTGCTGGGATAGTCATCTGGATTCTAAGTTATCTACCTCATTTTTTCCTTTTGTAGTTGTAGTGTCTATTTTTCTATTAATGACCACTGTAATGAACTGAGATTTAAGCAGATGCTTTCCATGCACTATCTGAAACCAAAACCTGATGTATTAGTGGAAGCACCTGAAGACTTACTGGACTGACCTTTCACTATTCCTCTAACGTCTGCTGGAACTGTGTGTGTCGTGGGATCTAAACCAGACTGGAAAGCGAGCATTTGGTATGGAAGGACTGAACGATGGAAAGAAGCCTAGTTGCTGACTGCAGGAAATCAAGTCCGGTCTCCATTGTGGAAGGCCCCAAAAATGCAAATTACCAAAAGTTTGTGTAATGTTGTTGCACCTGATTCTTGCTTATGATCTCTGTATGCCGAGTTGTGCCTTTCCTGCTGGACTTGTAAGTAAGAACATACCAGTACCTGTTTACACTGTAAAATGGATATTGTTACATAGACCATGCAAAAGGCATCCCAATTGTCAAGTTTCTGCATTGTGAATGTATGACTTTTAAGAACTCTGTAGTTTTGAGTATCTACTGATGCATTTCTGTTGACGTTTTGAGAATAAATTTTGGGATGGCTTTTTCACACTTAGTGCTTAACTTTTTCTGGCAAAGCATTTGTCTGCTGTGAAGGATGAGTTCAATAGGCAGCATGCTGTTTCACTCCAGTGAGTTTGTAAATCTGTGATCTAGGGTTATGCTTCAGTTTGTTACTTCAAACAACAGAAACTGGGTAGCAGTGGAGGAGTCTTTTAGATCAGTTTCTTGGTAACAGCTGGGGTTTGATACAGGGACTGGTACTTGCCAGGCATGTTGATTCCCACACTAGAACAGCATGACAGTAATATGTGCAGTAATTCCTGTACTGTGAGCACCCTAGAAAGGGAAAGGAATACCGAGTTATCAAACTGCCCGTGCCTGAAGATGCTGGCTGCATTGAAAAAGGATAAATAACTTCCCCTAAAGAGCAAAGGAGAACTGAGTCCTGCAAACAGCCCTGATTATCATGGAAGAGTTCTGAGTTTCTGACACTTAGAACCTGAACTGGTGAATGCATGTAATGGTGCAGAACCAGTCTACCTTGAAGTAGGAGCCCTTCCCTACCAACAAGTGGAAGGGAACATCCGTGCCTGACCCCCTGCTGCCTGATCCTGGTGCCCCTTTCACAACACTTGTGCTTGGGGCTGGACAAAAGCAGAAAGGAACCACTTGCTCCCTAGGCTCTGGCACAAGCTCCAGAGGAATGAGAAAAGAATGGGAGGGTGGGACCAGGTATGGGGTGGTCTGGGAAGGTGGGCAAAATAAACAAAGGAACGGAACAACACATGGGTGGATGTGCAGGAAGGCAGAAAACATGTACCACTTAACTCATCTACACAGAGCACTCAGTTGTTTAAAAGCAGCACTACAGATCCAGAAGGCAAAGTATGTGGGGCAAGAGAAGACATCACTCTTCCTTTGCTCAGGGAAACCAAAAGATGGATGAGGAATTTAGCAAGAGGTGTCTCAGTGGTAATAAGCGAAAATAAACTATAGTCTGTATGCTCATACTAGTGTGGGTGTTGTTCGCAGCCACTGAGCGTATAACCTGCTTCGAGAGCAGCATTGCTCTGGGTGCCTGGATCACTTTGTTGCCAGAGCTGCTGCTCCATCCCTTCAAACTTGGGGTTGGATTTCTGGCTGGTTCCTTACGCCGGTGGTGCTGGGCACCCTGTACAGGACATGCTGCCCTTGCAGGATGAAATGCGGCAGCACTGGGAGCAATGTGGGAAAGAGGAGGTACTGGGTTTACAGCAGAGGTGGATCACACCTGGGAAATCTGTTCTCCAGCATAGGCCAACTGTGGCTATTGTGAAAAAGTGGCTTGGCTTTAAAAGAGCCTGTGATAACAAGCCTGATAGTTTGATACCAAGTGGCATCACAATGCTATGTTGGCAGCAGGAGGAAATAAGCAGCTTTGCTAGCAGGAAGCCAACAAAACCTGCTGTCCTGGGGCTTTGCACCTTGGTAGTATCTGTTATCTCTCCTCATCCAAACAGCTCCTGAGGTTTGAGGTCTATTTCTTAAATGTAGATTCTGAGCTTGTCGCATGAGGGCTGAGTTCACATTACAGCTTTACCTCAAAAGGTGCCAAGCTGTGGAGCTCTGATTGCATTTTCATGACCATCTATAAGAATGTAATTATGTATTTAGACCTCTGCTTTCTTTAACTGTATTGGTCCACTGGTTGGAAATAAAGGGCAGATGAGGAAGGAGTGTTAGTTAAAGCCAGAGCTCTAGTCTAGAGTAGAAAGCTGCTGGGAAACCAGAGCAACAAGAGGTTTTGGCAAATAGTTGTGCTAAACCCTGCAGCATAGGGTTGCTCAGGGGAATTGGGTAGATCCAGCCTGCCTTGGCCACGTGGACAGCAGTGACAGTGGAATGATGTGACTTGGCACGGAGTCACTGCAAGGGTTTACTCTCCAGGCTGTGGTGCCAAGCCCTCGCTGTGCCCAAAGCTGTATCTCACAGCTCGGGGACAGGCAGCTCCCAGCTGGAGCGCGGCAGGGTCCCTAGCTAAGCTGCTGTGGGCAAGTCACGGATCTTATCACAAAACTTGAAGAACGAGTAGGACCTATCTGACCACTGTCCCCACAGCAGAAAGTGGGCTGTGCCAGAGGGATATTTGGATATTTCAGCTGGGTGGGGGGCTGTGTTTCTGAAGCAAGCAGAACTGGGAATTAGTTACTCTCCCATGCATGAGAGCTGAACCAACACCTGAAATTCAGTGTGGTGGAACTCACCACACCAGCAAGTGTATACAGTTTACAGCAGTTGCATCTTAACGATTAAAAAAGACAGCTGATTCTCTTCTTCCTTACACTGATGTAAATTAGGAACAAGTGTACCGAAGCTGATATAGCTACACTGGTGTGAGAGCAGAAGTGAGCACGGTATGTGCACTGTCGCTGCTCGTTAGCCTCTCTTCTCGCCTGAAGGACTCTCCTGTTCGTATTTATTACTGCTTACTTTGCTCATCGCAGAGGATTTATCCAGGCTGTTGCTTTTGTTGAAGTAGCATGTTTACTTGCGTCAGCTAAGGTAAAGACTGTCTTACTAAAGATGTTAAATTTGAACTTAAAAGATGTATTGCGTTTAAAAAAAAAAAAAAAAGTGTGTTAAGTTTACCTTAATGCATTACCTCTATTCCTCTAAAGAAAGATTTATTTTGACCTACCCTTTCTGTTCAAAACTTTCCAAAAAGTGGGAACTTTGAGAGGTGAGTTTGATAACCATGTAGCTGATCAGCTCTCTGGGCTGAGCTCAGTGAAGCCAATTGCCTTTCTAAGCGCTGGCAGTGAGGAGGAGGGAGCCTTCCTGGGGCTGCTGATCAGTTCAACCTGGAGCAAAGTTTAAATGACCCTGGAGCTTGGATCCACAGAGGAGTGAGGATCTGGCTGAGTGCTTGACTCAGTGGAGGGCAGGGAGAGGCTGAAACAAAGGAGAAGGGATGAGTATCACATTAATTTGTATTTTTTTTCCTGTTGAAAACCATTGTGCTTACTGCAGGGTTTGCAGTACGTCTGGAACTGAGAAAGATGATGGCTTCTGTTTGCAAAATAACAATTTAGGCAGAAAGCCTTCTTTGTACCTGTGTGACCCCATGAGGTTACCGCTTTGGTGCGGAGGCTTTCTCAGACTCTTTTGTGTTGTGTGCTCAGATGAGAGGGCTCTTCACTGTGAGTGCTTCCCACAGCCTCCCCGGTTGCGCTGACCGGTGAGCGCTCTGCATCAGTGTTGTGTGGGTGAGCACTGGACTCGCGTGTGTTTGTTCATCGCTGACCTAGAAAAGCATCTCTCATTGCACTGCCACAGCAGGACAGGAAACAACTCAGAAGCAGAGGAAAAAAAGGGCAATTGCACAATCCTGCCTATTATCATGTTATCTATTTCATTATCATATTGTCTATTTTCTGCACTTTGAGATATTGCTTATGAAGGGCAGTATTTTTTGCAGCATTTTGATTTCTGTTAGTACCACTGATACTTGAAGCTGACAGATGCTGATTTATTGGAAAGCACGCTTTTTAATGCCTATTATAACTGAATTATGTGCTGGACGTCCCAGCCAATCTAAAGCAGCGTCTTTCTCCTTTCAAAATTCTTTATTAGCCTCTCTGGTTGTCACATCTTGCAGTACAAAGATTAACTTCTCTGATTCAATTATTTCATGCAAAAAAAAAGTCTTGATTCAGAATGAGAACAGGTGGATCTCATTGTGTGCCTTATTTTCCAATACTTGGTTTAGGCAAAATCCAGGCATTACTAAAGGTTTGTATACAAGTGTCTCTCTACAGAAAACTAAAAACCAAATCAAGTAAGATGCACAGCACTTAGCAGTATTTTATATACATACTTTTTCTAGTCAAACATAGAATGTAAATACATGGAGGAAAAGCAGAGCTACTGTCCGTAATGTCAATGCAATACCCAGAACTATAAGAGCAAAAGGGAAGAATGGGGTGAAATACAAAGACCACAGCCTCTATACTTCAATCACCTTCCTTATTTAAGCTTTCAAATAAATAATAGAAAAAAAAAACCAAAAACAAAAAAAAAAACCAAACCAAAACAAAAAAACCCCAAACAAACAAAGAAACCCCCAACCAAACAAAACTCAAACAGGAAAAAAAATCAAAACAAAACAAACTGTGAGCAGACCAAAAGTCAAAGCATCTGGTTTGTGAACCCATGAGAATGTGAGGGCCAGGTGCACAAAACATGGTGTGTTGTGGACAGAAAGATGATGCAGGAATATATGGGGTAAATAACTACCTGACAAATAACCTGGATTTTTAGCGTAGTACTATAGAATATGTGCTGAAATCTTTCATGCATATTATTTTCCTAGATCCTCAATGGCTTTGCAGTCCTATGTACATGTTGACAGAAGATGCTTTTAAATCAAGTTAACTGAATTGGCTTAACAGCCTTTTATGGTCCTGCAGATCTGCTTTGTAAATTTGTTTCTGAAAAATTTGTCTCCATGCAGTCTATATGTTCAGAATACCAAACATAATTTTGTTAGGTTGGTTTTTTTGTAATTTTTTTTTTTTTTTGACTCACGGATTGTTTCCCTGAAACCTGTTTGGCTACATAGGTCCTTAAAGTTCAGCACACATGCAGGTGATTTGCTGACTTGGGGTACTTAAAAACTCTGTATGTATTAGAAGTACTCCACTCGTCTCAACTCATGATATCCAGATTTGGAAAAAAATCAGATTTCCTCATTATCTATTATAATGTTTTTCTGTTCCCCCATCAATTATTTCAGTCTTAACTGACAAAATGATCACTTTATATAGGGATGTTTTTTGATAAAATTTGCGAATGTAAAATGTGTAGCAACTAGCAATTTATTCTCAGTTTATAGCTTTGTATTTTTTTATCACACCCACAGGATGTGTAACAGAGAAATAAAAACCAGTATGGTGGGAATTCATAGAACAGCTACAGCTAATAGCAAAATCATTTCAAGAGCTAAGAAAATAAAAAATGTGAGTTTGTTCATCTAGAAAGCTGCACATTTTTCTTTCTTCATCTCCTATGTTTGACAGCTATCCTAGAAGAATGACAGTTTGACTGTTACTGTTTTGAAAATTAGAGACTGAAGGGTTGTTTTCTTCTTGATCCACAACATATAATTGTGCAAAGAAGAAAAAGATCCTACACAAATACTGCACTTCCTCAGATCAACATGAGAACGATCCGCTCTGAAACTTCATTATGAGAACGCCAAATGTTCTCTCGATAACAGAGCCCATGGCAGTACGAGCTTTATTGTAGTTTCCCTTAGCAGGTGTTGATGGATTTATGGAGGGCTTCATTAAATATAGGCTTAAAGGATATCCGCTATCGCCCACTTGTCAAAAGGAAAAATAATATCAAAGCCATGCGTGCAGATCAGAGATGCAGGTGTTAACAGTGCATGATAATCTGGTAGTGTTTAACTTGCCAATTAATTGCAGTAGTCTTGTCTGAGTTCAGATGTTTAAAGGATAAATTTAAAAGATTAATGCGTCTTGTGCAGGCTTAGGGCACATGTACAATGACACCATATTGCTAATGATTCTTGCTTTGGCATCCCAGTTCATGCTTGCAGTTCCGTTACCGAAATGCTTCTTAGCGGTGACTCTGCGTGCGTGCAGCTGCTAAGCGCCGGGGTGGGCAGCTTTGGCACGTTTGCTCGTATTTTGAGGGACTGAATGTCATAGTCTGAGACTGTTTCAGCACTGCCTTGAGAAAGAGTGAGGTTTCACCACACTCAACCTGCTTCTTTCCTCGTCTTTTGTGGGAGGGAGTCGGTAGCGCGGGGAAATAACGCGGCATACAAGGCTGCCTGCTGCACGGTTACTCCATGGCCGCAAGTTTTCAAGCCCTTAGCAACCAAATCCCTACTCCTGCACGCTTGTCTTCCTTAGAAATGGTGCAGCTGCAAACGCTGCTCTGGAACAAAGCTGAAAATACCATGTGCAATGGGCTCCATTTTCAGCCGAAGAAGGTGCACCCTGGTATTTGTAAAACATGCACTTAGGGAATCAGATAATAACAGGTACAAAGAATAAGGTCACAACTTGAATTGCTTATGGAATTATAAACATTTCGTGGAACCAGTTACACACCCATAATCTGAGCCATCTCCTTAGATGTCAGAATTACCTATAATTTGATACTTATGCTTAGGGGAAAAATAAATAAACAAAGCAAGCAAAAGCAAATTTAATTCTAAAATTTAATTAATCTTCCAGCATATTAAAAAATCAAACAGAATATTATTATTCCAACCTTCTACATGTTCATCAGGCAAAAACACCAGAGCCCTATGCATAAAAAAAAATAATTTATTTAGTAGCACAACTACAATGGAAGAAAATTTATAGCATATTGTGCGAAATAGGTAATGCATACAATTGGCAAGTGCATTGTCAAAACCACCATCCATTGTTTGAGTGGGAAACTGGCACTAGGACTTGCTGCTTGGAGGAATATAGGCACACTAGCAAAATACAGTTTATTTACACATTCTTTAATCAGTGGAGCTTAGAGACCTGGATGCATTTGAGGATCGGTGAAACACATTGGAAGGCATCACCTGTGGGTGAGAACCTGGTGTTGTAGGCAGAAAGGAGGAGGCAAAGCCGTGGGGATGAGGAGGTGCTCTGTAACCCAGAGGTGTGATGGAGAATTGGGGGAGAAAGGGAAAAAGGGTAAGGCAGGAAGGCTTGCTTCCAAAACGCTGGCAGCCGCTATGGTAAAGGCTCATTGACACAGACATTTCTGGTTTGATTTAGGCACACGCAGCCAACCCGTCGCATGCACAGGCTGTCCTTCACCAGGCTGAGCTTTCACTTGTCCTTGCAAACTTGAATGGCAGACCACAAGGCACTCGGGACTATTCAGTGCATAAAACATAATCCTACTTGCAAAACCAGTGTGTATGTGCTGCCTGCTCTGGGAAAAGATATTAAATCATTCCAGTCAACAACCTGGTAGTTTTGTGCAACCTTGTGCTTTAAAAATGGGGGCTCAACATTGGACTTGCCAATAAACAACTTCTGCTTTTGAAATGGGGTCTGTAATGTGCAGTGATGAAAACACTGCCGGTGTCTGATACGCTCTGCCTGCAGGACAGCCTCAGGGGGGCCAAGTGGTCCAGCACTGGTTCTATGACAAATCACTGGGTGGCAGGGGGTTTACTGCGGTGTTAATTTAATCGTCTAGGCAAAAAAAAAAGTCCTGGGAGAAAAAAAAATATAGATAATTATTTAAAATTATGAAAAATAAATCAGCCCCCTTTAATTAGCAGTTGTGCAGTATAAATTCTGCAGCTTGCAGGGCTCCTTTGTGAGCCTCAAGTTCTGCGCTCACAAAAACTGAGCATCAGAAGAACAAGCTACTGGCATCAGAAAAATAGGTTTTATTTCACTTGATTTAACAAATCTAACTTCTCAGTCTGAGGCTGGAGGTTTACCTTTGGGCATTCCTTCTCAACGGGGAAATGAAAATCAAAGGCTTGGAACTGAGGGGAGCGCATACCTGCTGTGAATGGTGAGCTCACATGTAAAATCTTTGTAGCAAAGCTAATGCTTGCAAGAAATACATCATGGAGTGGGTGTAGGCCATTGGGCTTCAGCCTAGTCTAGATCGCTCATAGTGATTCTGTAACTAAAAATCAAAAGCGTTACAATGCAAGGCAGAAAATTAGAGCGCCCAGAAGGGAGGCTTTGAAAGTTTCTTTGAATCCCAAGACGCTGTGGGAGTAAGTCTGCAAGCTGCAGTATCATTGTCGCTTGATTTCTACCACCATTTGCCAAATTAATTATCCCTGATGATGCAGATACATGTAAATCTGGCTGTGCATCCCTTTGTTCTTCTTCTGGCATTACTGGAATTGAGAGTCCAGTACAACAGTCAGTTGTTTCTCCTCCCATGTTCTCGGAGGGTGAGGTGGGTAATGTGCAGAAATGATGTGAAGGAAGTTGAGCTGCTCCCTATAAAGGAGGGATGTTGTTCATTTCAGTCTGAAACACAAAGATACCAAAGGCCAAAATGTGGTGTTTAAAGGAGAAGAATGTTAAAATGCAGTGACACTTCCACCTCAATGCAAACAACAGTGACATTTGATTAATTTTATTTTAGTTACAGGTAGAGCCTCGAGGCTGGAGGCTAGGATTAGCTTTTCACCCATTTACAGCTTTAGGCCAGTGGTTTTGTGGCAATGGTGTTATCACTTGTGACAGTTTTGGTCAAGTACAACATCCTGTTTAGGTTCTTCAGTTGCTCCTTTTATTAAATTATCATTTGAAGTGAATTCTATCATCATATTGTTTTTACCATTCTAGAAAATAAATGTATTTCTGCAGTTGAATATGAGACAAAATGGAGCAAATGTGTTTCATGAGCTGGAATATTTGTGGGAGAAGAGATTTCTATTTCTACTTCAATTGTCTGCATGAGTGGATAAGAACAGTAGATTGAGAAGTAAGAAATTAAAACATGGTATTACAATATTGAAATACAGTATAAAAGTCAGTTCTACAAGCAGTTTTTGTAAAAAGACTAGTTAGACTGGCATTGAAAATATCCACATAAGCATTCTCATTACTGGTGCCTGAAACTGATGTAACTATTAATTACGTTGCTGAAATGTCCTCATTACAAAATGTCAGGATGACTCTGCTTCAACTGTAAAGAAAAAAATCAAATGACAATTGCAGTTTTTGTGCTGGTGTAATCCATAGTGTAACCTGAGCTAGAACGCAGTGAGGGCAGGAAAGAAAATAGAGCTACCCAGATGCTCTGAGGTGACTTGCTATTCTTCGCTCTTATTTTTTTTTTTTACATATATTCTTTGTTTTTCCTTTTTTTTTTTTTAAATGGTCTGCATTTTTCACTGGGAAAGTACTATTATTTAAGATTACCTTGAGCTCAGTTAAAGTTCTTTGCAAACATCTCTCATCTTAAACAGGCAGTTTGATACATGCTGCTTTTTAGTATGTTAAAACAAATTGTGATTTTGAACTCAGACTTGGGCTTTCCCACTCGCTCTCTGCTCTTGGTCATTGCAACTGTGGTGTTTTAGTTCTGCACAGCCACGAGCAGTTTGGATTGACTGCAGGCAGATGAGATCTGGTGGCCCAGGACAGCAGGCAGCTGTAGGGAGTAGCTGCAACAACAAAATGAGACACCCACCGCAATGTAAGTGGTCTAAATACAGCTGCATGTGTAAGTAGGCACAGTCTTCGCTTGGTGAACATTTCCAAGCAGGTTATTTGTGAAATGAAGGACTTTGCTGAGTGTTTGAATAGGGTTGAGAAATAAACTAGCTGTGCACTAGAAAGGGGTTTGGATTTTGTGGTGACCAGGGCTGCAGCGTAAGATGCAGAGATGGATATGTAGATCTGGCTATTTCATGCAATCTTCAGCTGCACCGGGCATTTCCGCCGTCCGTATACGTGCACCAGTGTAAATCCTGGTGGTTTCAAACAAGAAGACGCTACGCTGGCACAAATGACAGCCTACAGCAGGTTTGCTGCCCTCACTGCTGTGGCTATGCAGGTGGCAGGCGCAGGCGTAGATGGGCAATGCCCACATTGGCTGGAGCACCCTTTCCAAAATAGTAACCTCATGGGTGGGTACTATCAGCACCCACCTGTCCACAACAGCTACGGGCGCCGCTACTGCTTGGTGCGGGCAAGGCTTCGGCTGCTGATAATGCCTAACACCCATGTTGTGATTCCCCTCGAGGTGAATCCGGGCGAAGAAGCTCCTGGTCCAAGCCCGAGGCTGCGGCACTCTTGCTGGTGCTGCTTGGCCGTTTGCAGGCTCAAGAACATAGAGAGGAACGCGTTACAAGGGAATGGCAGAGCGGGAGGAAGTGATTTCAAAGGAGCTGGATCCCCATCACCAGCTGTGACACTGTGACACGGGGCCATTGCCTAACTAGTTACACAATTGGAAGCAATTTTTTCTTTGTTACCATTACTGACATTTTCTCAATCACTTGTTGGTTTTCGACACTGGCTCTAACCAAGCTTCCACCAGGCTATCATCATAGTTTCTGGTGGCTGACCAGATACCATTACCCCTGTTAGACTTCCCTATTTGTGGTTTTCTAGATGTAATTTAACATTCCACATTTTAAGAAGGATGTGTTATATGAATACTTGTCTTGACCAATTTTGTTCATGATAGTCTCATTAGGAAAGTGCACTTCATTTGAACAGGACCATTGCAGTACCAGTTTCTAATCCTCCTTATGAAATACATCTTTGCCGCTGAGAATTTTGTTTTTCATGTTTGGATGAAGACTAAGATCAACAGCATGAAAGGTACATGTGCTGGAGGTAAGCAAGGTGTGCGAATCATAAGGGATTCCTTTGCTTACTTGTTTATGGCAAAGAAGAGCATGAAGATACAGAGATGGCAGGAGGAAAATGCGGTGGAGATAGAAAGGCTGGAGTGAAGCAAGATGAGCGGCTGGGGAAGACAGAACAGGTGTCAAAGACACATTGGGCAGAGTGTAGCTGGGACAGGAATATGAAGAAACCGGTCAGAAGAACTATGGTGGCATCCAGGAACCCTGTCTGATAAAATACAAAGTTTATCAGGTCAAGCTCGTATCTCAGCTCCTGTAGCCCAGTGCTGTATTGGAATCGGATTTGTATACTTAGTTTTAATGAAGATTTAGTCACTGTGATTGCAAGAAAAAAGAAAAGCTTGAAGTCAGAACAAAATGCTGGAGCAATTTGTGCCTTAATTTGCAAAGGGAATCTGGATCAGGATCCAGAAACGAGCACTGCCAGGAGAGGGTGACGGTCGCTGAGCAAGAAGGGTGCGAGCAGCAGCCCTGTAACAAACACCCAGCCGTGCAGCCCGGGTGCTGGGGCGGTATAAAGAGGGGCAGACACACCCCGCACCTCCGCGCTGGCTGCTGAAGGCGGGGGACACAAGGGATGTGGCCCGGGCCCTTCACCTGGGGCGAGGCAATGGAGGCCCCGGGTGCGGGGGTAAGGGGCTGAGCAGGTGCGGGAGGGCAGGGCACGGGCGGAGCGCGGCCGAACCGGGCCGGGCGGAGCAGAACGGCGCGGACCGGGGCGGGAGGCGAACCGGGCCGGGAGGGCGGGGCGGGCGCGGCACCTGCGTGCTGGGAGCCCGGCGGCGGCGGCGGGCCCGGCCCCCTCGGCGGCTCCGCCAGACGGCGGCGGGCCCAGCCGAGGCGCTGCTGGGAAGCGCATCCCGCCCCGCTCCGCCCCGGCAGCCGCGGCCATGACCGACAACATCCCGCTGCAGCCGGTCCGGCAGAAGAAGCGGATGGACAGCAAGCACCGCGGCGGGTGAGCTGCTCGGCGGGGACAGCGGCTCCGGCTCCCGCCGAGCCCGGGGCCTTGCGCCGAGCCCGGCCGCCCTCTGTGTCGCGGGCGGCGCGACCCCCGACCCCCTTTGCTTCGGGGCGGTGAGGCCTCCGCTCGGGGCCTTTGCGGGATGCCCGGGGCGGGGAGGGGAAAGGGGGCTGCGTCGCCTTGCGCTGCGGGGCCGCGGTCCGAGCCCGGGAGGAGGAGGCGGCAGGCGCTGACAGGTTGTTCCTGACGCCATTGCCGTGGAACGCCCGGGCGGAGGGCAGGATCCTGCTGGGCTGCTCTGCGGCCGGGGGGGAGCGGGGAAGCCCCTTGCGTGAGGGAAAAAAAATAATCCCGGCCGGCCCTCAATCCTCATCGCCTTCTCCGTGAGAGCCTTCCAGACACGGCGGTGCCGGGGCGGCCGAGCCCGGCCCGGAGAACTGGAGCGGGAAACGCCCGCGGGCGGGGGGCGGCGGTGTGACCGGCTGCGGGCGCCGGCCCCGGTTGTCACCCCCGCTGGTGACAGGCTGGCGCTGAGGGATAGCCTTGGAGCCGGAATGGTGCTTGGAGGGCTGTGTCTGAACGCAGAGGGCTCTGGTTAACTGTATCGGCTAAAGCCGTGCGATATCCTTGGCGTGGGATGTTGCAATGTCCTGGGTGTGGATGTGTTCCTAAAGGAGATGAGTGCATGCGTTTGTGCTGGTATTCCCATGCAGAAAGTTGAATAAGAAAAAAAATGATCCTTTAATGCTGTTTCATTAGGAAATTGCACCACTATGCAGACAGGTTGGTTGTTCACAGTGGGGGGTACAGGGTATCCAGGTTACCTGGCTGTCAGTTATTGCAGGGCTTCATGTGTCCCTGGATAATTCGTTTTTTTTTTTTTTTTTAAAATGTGGTGAGTGATATTAGCAAAATAAACCAATATATCAAAGGAATTCCTGACGGTTAGAACAAGAGGAAATTGATACTTTTGCCCTTGTTTGTTATGTTTTTGATTGATAGTTTTCATTCAGATTTGTCTAACTGAAATTGTTCTACATCGTATATTCATTATTAGCATCATTCCTTATTGTCAACATTGTTTCTAATAATTCATGTAGCAGTATCTACACCAGCTGACACTGAGCGGGGAGGTGTGTGTGATGCAGCAAATGATCCCCCAGCGCCTGTGTCTCACACATCACTGGGCAAGTTCCACAAGGTGCAGCCACCATGGCATTGGATTCAGTGACATGATTGAAAGGCATCAGAGAGAGGTGGAGGCCTGAGAAATTTCTCAAAGCTTCTCGAATGATTTATTTTCCTAAAGTTCTCTAATCTCTGCCAAGACCCTCTTGGATATTACAATGTCGTTAGTAGCGTCTAAAAGAAATTGCCCTCATCTAACCTAAGCTATTGTTCGTTGGTTGTGGACTCTACCTGATTAGCAGTCACAGAGATGTTGTTTCCAGTGTTGGCAAGAAATTCTGGTAGCATGAAGTTGTGAAATAAGATTGCTTAGGGTTTTTCTCAGTGGCAGTCTGAATAACTTGGATTTGGGATTTTTATTTGGTGCAGTGACTGTGGGGATGGGACTTATCATATATTGGGAACTCTTGTTTTACTGACAAGTAGCCTGTGATATGTTAGTGATTTGATCGAATGATAGCACGGATAACAAAGCATTGAAGTCCAGCAAATCCAAAACAGTACTGTAAACCAAAGGAGGAATTGGTCAGCAATTGGTGTCACATCCAGGATAGAGTTCTGGGAATCCTAAGCCATAATCAAGACCTCCTTCCTTCTGTTCCCAAACAAAAGCACTTCCCAGTCATCTTCCTTGATGCATATGAAAACCCAAGGATAAGCAAGTCTTGAAAGGCTTCACCTTAGCATAGCCCTGACTGCAATTTCTACTGGGTACAAGTTCTTAGACAGAGATTTTTGTCAGTGTGGTCTTCTGGAGCAGGGAACAGATTTCTGTTTGTATACTGAATGACTTCATAAAAATCTTCATGTACGTTAACAAAAAGGAATGAAGTGCCTAATAGTCATCTAGGCAGCAAAGGACAGGTGTCATCCAAGCAAGGCTTTCATTACAGCCTCAGCCTCTGTCATACTTTGAAGAGAAGCCAGGGGGGAACTCGTACAGTAGCCTTGCAGAGATGAATGGTGGTACAGACAGCTGAGATCTGTGTCAAAGAGAAACCATGTGCTTAACAAACCGGTGGGAGAAGTGGTTATCTGTTCCTGAGCATAACTAACGTGGTTCTGCCTTGCTGCAAAGGCTAAGCTCTAAATTCTGCAGCTGTATGCCTTGAATTCAGCCACATTCTTCCAAATGCTTTGCAGCACTCTGAAAAACACTGTAAGAAATTTGCCAGTTAGGAAGGAAGGTTAGCATTAGCTGCAATGGGACTGTTGGTGGGATGGCAAGTGCATCTGAGCTTCCCAGGGGCTGAGCTCTGCTGGGAAAGGAGCTGCAAGTTCCTGAAGCATCGCAGATGCTCTGTTCAGTGCATGACACGAGTTTATTCCCTAAATAGCTTATGGTCTCAGTCCACAATCCTGCAAGGCATTTTTTTTGAAACCAGCAAACTGCTGTGCCCATGCAGCCTCTGCAATGTAGAAAGGCCTGGATCCAGAAATGTCGGGGGAAGAATGGGGAGTGAGACGGGGAAGGAGGAGCTTTACAGTAACATTTCATGCTGCCATTCCTTTGTGTGTGTGTGTACTCTGGCTCTATTTAAAATGGCAAATTCCATTTCAAAGTCAACAGAGAGAGATGGGAGCTCCTGCCCTCCGTCTGCCTGCGTGTGGGTGTGCCTCGGCGTGTGCAGAGCTGGGCTGGTTGCCCACAGACGAGCTGTTCGCAGCGCGGTGCTTGGCGGTTGGCAAGGGTGGGCTGCAGGAATAGCAGCACTCATGGCCCTTTCCTCAGCCACCCCAGCTGTGGTCTGAAACAGGGGCATGTTTGGATCATGTGGAGGTGCATAGAAAGGCTAGGTGGTTGTGCATGGCTCTGGTTGGATTGGTGTGTTTGGTTTGGATTTTTTTTTTTTTTTAATCAGTGGAAAATCCTTTATAGGGTCTTAGAATATTGAAATGTGGAAGGTTGGTTTGTATATTAAAGGTGCCAAGGGCTTACTTGGGCACAGCCTGTGAGGAAGCATAGAAACATAATCTGAGAAACACGCTTATTGTAGACGTGATTAAATATGTTGACTAACTTCAGCACTGATTTTGCAAATACTACCCCAGTATTAGACAGATGTGACACTTTTTTCCATTAGATTTGTTTTACATGAAAAATGCTTACGAAAGTATTTTAATTTGCTCTCAAATACTTCCCCATCAAACATGCTGCACTTATAAATAAAAACTGCTTCTTGGTAATGGCTGTTCATCTGGCGTCTGACAGTCAATGTGTCATATTACTGCTGCTTACATCATCACTGAGAATGTGGTTTTGTAAACAAATATCATCCCGGGTGAAGTACACAGTAGACCTTTGTGCTCTTCAGCACCTCCCCATTCATGTAGATCCCTGTGCAGACTGAGTGCCACATCGCTTATAGGACTCAAAGTTTCAGTTACAGTTCACATTGAAAGAGATGCTTTTGAGTGGCTGCGATTTCATTTGGGAGTTTGTTTTTTATTATTATTTTTGCCAAGTTATCCTTTAAAATGTGAATAACAGTGCTTTATAAGCTTCTGTATATAAGCTGTCTTCATATATTTTTCATGTTCTTTCTGTAAGATAGTTTTTAAAAGTTCATAATGTACAGTGACTTGCTAGTTTACTGTACTTCAGGGGCTATTGCAATACTGTTCTTCAGTGCTTCAGTTGCAAAACAGAGTAGGAGAAATGTTTAGGAATGTGTATTCCTAAATTTTTATAGAAAACTGCTCACACTTCTGTAACTTTGTCATTCCCATTTCTGGAAAGTGCATGCTAATTTTATCAGCATCTCTAAGCAGCAATGTAAACTTTCAGCAATTTTTCTTTACAGTCTTTCTTTCCCTTTTGAGGATATACTCTTCTAATTTCCTGATGGAAATTATTTTATTATTCCTAACAAGGCCAATAGTTCTGTCCTGCCAGAAACAGCCAGCTTCCTCCAGTGGCACTGACCTTGCCCTGAGCAGAAAACTTTGGAGTAATGTGGTGGCCTGAGCAGCCCTTTCCCTCATCACTTGGGTCTTTCATCTTAATACTCAAAAATAGGGATGGTATCCAAAGAAACAGTAGATCACAGAACGATGCAGTGCCTGTAAAATTCTTTCAGGGAGGACTGAGTAAGTTAACTGGAAAAAGCTGATAGCTCCAGTCAAAAGCACTTTTTATTTAAGGAGCACCAGGATAATGTGAAAACATATTTGTGTACTTGTTTATGTGTGCTTTGCTTCTAGTACCCAGCTGAATGGATTTCTCAGGATGGTTTTGTTTTTTTTTTTGCGGTTAAAATTAGTCAGTTTCCAGAGGAGAGGAAAGGGAAAAGGAGACTGTCTGAAATGTTCCTTGCTAGGTTCACCACCCATCTTTCTGCCTCTTCTTTCTCTTTTGCTCTCCGTATGAGTTGTGTTTTGCCATCCCAGCACATGGGCATCTCAAGTCAGATATTGAGCAGCACAGCCCAGGACTCTGCACCCAAAGCGTGGCCGTCTCTCCCTGCAGTACAAGGTCCTTGGCAGCTCTGGGGGCTTTTGCTTTGGCTACTGTGAGCGCGCAGCAGCCGTGCAGGGCCGGCGAGCACCAGGCTTTCACCGGTATCGCACCATGTGCTGCGCCAACGCAACCTGGCGCAGTAATGAAAGCAGTTGTGAGACCAGTGTTTGCTTACATTGCAGCGTCGGCACATGTAAGACAGAAAGGGTTCAGGTAGTGAAACCGTCCTGTCCTGAACCTACCTGTGACCCTGGGTAGGTTCATGAAACCTGCCATTAGCCTGTTAAAACACGATCTGCCGCTGCAGCCACTCCTGTTTGTGTAAAGTGCTTTGTAAGGATCACAGGTGCCATACAGAAGATTTTAAAGCAGGACTAATGAGCTTAGTAGTGTATTGTTCCTTAATGAAGTTTAAGATGTCATTGAAAAGTTAAAAAAAAAAAAGGCAATTGAATATTTTTGGGGGGGTGATAAACATCTGCCTATAAGGATGAGCACATGGTTCTGTGCTTGAGAAATGTCTTTGTTCTTCCCAAAAGCTCCTTTTCTAACCTATTTCAGCAACCCATGGGCTGGCACTTGCGCAATTAGCGTGCCGAGATAACTGTCACTGCTTAGCATTCCCGCTGGCCGCGGGGTCTGGGCTGTGGGCTCCTGCTCTGTGCCTGCCCGGCAAAGCACAGGCAGCTGCTGGGTGGTTTGCGGGGCACGAGGGAAAAACAAGGTCACAGAATAGGTGAGAGTTAAATGCCAGCACTAGGGTGGACTAGATGCCTTCAGAACAAAAACTCTTTGGGGATCTTTGAATGTATATGAGATAAAGAACAGCATTTGCTGATTTTTTTTCAGGATTTTCAGCCACAAGTGTGTGAGTTCCTTGCTCAGCACTGCGCGTTCTGGAGGAGGCTCCGAGACAATGACGTAGTGGGATTCCTGAGCGCTGATAAACCTCCCCAGTTAGTGCTGCAATGTGCAACTCTGTTATTGCTGGTGTAGTATTGAGTTCATTGGTTGTACTTAATTTATTTATTTATTTTTAATGAATTCCTTTACGTTGCATAGAAACCTTGTGCTAAAAGGCTGTGGAGGAGACTTCTTAGCAGAAATGCTGGATATTCTTTACTTGAGCATTGATACTACTGATAATCGCCTTCAGAAACTTGCTAGGCAGGAAGTTTTTCTTCTGTTTGTCTAATTAGGTTTTCAGTTTGCTTTCCCTGTAATTCGGGGGCTTGCAAAACTGTGACTCCAGCCAGGCAGGAATTTCACAAAACTATTACTTTTATACAGCAGATTCTCCTGTGCTCTTTCTTGCTTGTACTTGGAACTGCGTTATTGTTATATTGATTCTCAAACATTATCGTAACACAGCTTTTGTAAATTAAAATTCTTACAGCAAGAATGATCTTTGTGGCAGGAATGCTATTAGAAGTCATGACTTTGCAGAACATGTACTAAATTTTGGGTAATTTCACTCTTGTGCAGTTGCCTTCTACTTCCCTGCCTTTCTAGGTGCTGTCAGTGTTGGGGGCTGCTGTCTCATTTAGAGCCACACAAGTGTAAGCAGTTTTGCATTCACAGACTGGTGAATTCATAGCAATTTGGAAAAGAAAAGACTAAAAGCAATGTAATTGTATGTAAATAGTTGGACAGAGCACGCTGTTCTTAAGGTAAAACATTCATTTGTGGGTTTCATTTGCCATTTTCTTATACATTGTTGAAGAAAAAAAAATGCTGATAAGTTATTAAACTTATTAAAATGTCTGGAAGTCTACTTTGGAGATTTAGACATTGGTTTGAAGATCTGCTCAGATATTTGGAAAGTTCTTTGGAATGTATTGGTGAATTTTACTTTGTAAAAAGAATTCCCAGCACAAGTAAAACATATATTATAGTAGTGCCCTCTTTAAGCCTTACCCTACTTCCGAGGTGCGTAGGTATTCCTACTTTTGAGTACAATCCCTAGAAGAGGCCCTGCCTAAAAAATAAACAAAGCTATCTGGTTTCAGATATCTGATTGCAAGGACCCACTGAGTCTCTCTGTAACTGGGAAGCGCATTATGGTGAAAATGGGGTGTGTGCCCATTGTGTTGATTTCTGTCAAATTTTCCTGCCTTCTCCTAATTTTCTCTGCTTCAGCAAATGAGCAGTTTGCAAGTCAGAGTTGTCAGCTTTATCAAAGCCTCTGTAGTTGTCCTCTCGACATTGTGAGCGATAAGTGTGTGTAGGTGAAAACACTGGGACTGTGACTGACATTGGGGACCTTACAAGTGCTCTGGATTTGGAATGGAGAGTTTGACTTGCTTGGAGCTGGGAGGAGACTATTTGGCACCATCCAAAACTTGTGATTTCGTGTTCCTTTAGTACCGATGTGTGGGTGCTATGTAGTACTCTGCTATCTTGTCAGCATTTCGGTTGCTTTGAGTGGGAAAACCTCTCCTGTGTTTGGGTGGCACCTGTACGCTTATGGCTTCGGTTGTTCTTGAGCACAGACTAGAGAATATCCAGCTTTTCAGGGCTCTCTCAGTCTGCCGTTCTTCGTGAAATATGATAATGTCAAAGTAATTTGATTATGCAAAAATCCTTTTATCTAGTTTTAAGAGCTTGTGAGAAATTATCTCACAAGTCAGCCTTGTGAAGGTAATGTCAATGTCTGCTCATGGAGCGCTGAATCACATGGCAACACCTTTTCTTTACTTCTGGAAGCAAAGTTGATTTTTATTCCTCTTATCTACTGAAGGAACTGACTTAACTGATAATGCTTCTTTCTGTTTATTTGCATCCCGTAAGGCATAAAACATTAAAAAAATGGTATCTTGGTAGGAAACCACCTTCTGTGTGGTGAGTTGTAAAATCTGTTCGTCGTGCTGCGCATATCTTCTGGCAAGACAGTGACTTCAAGAGCCGAATGCTTTGTGTACTTCCTTAAATGGTTATTTCTTTCAGTTAGATGTGTGTTTAACTGAACCTCTGTGGCAGAATGCTGTGATTCAAGAGCAGATCTTAGTGGTGATTTCTGGGAAGATGTTTGTAAGAGCTCTCAAGCTTTTGGTTATCAATCCGGTTGATACTGGCTTTCCCAAATGTCAATGAAATTCAATAGGTCTGTTTTTAAAGGAACAAGGGGGATTGGGAAGAGATTGGCTTTCAGTAAGAAGTAGTGACAACAGAAAAATAACCCTTTGGGGGTTTGGGAGGGTACAATGCTGCAATTTTGAACAGAGAGGCTTTTTCAAGGTACAAGTGGGACTGCTGATAAGTCCTTGCATCTCCCACAAAGTAACCGACGCTCTGTTTGATTCATTGCCTCAAGTAAGGATTTGTTGCATCAAGCAGTGCACGGTTTTATTTGTGAAAACTCATGTGAGAGCTGAGTTTTCGCTGGCCGCGGCAGCCAGGGTGAAGGCCCCGCAAGGCACCTCGAGCTGGTGACGGGCGGGCTCTGGCCTGTGGAAAGAAAGTTGTGGTTCTCTGGTGTTACTGTTGCTTAACGAATTGCACATTGATCCTCCGTTTTCTTCTACAGAATAAATGTTTCCTGTAACCTCATCCTGGGGTCTTTAAGTTGAGAAAAGCAACATCTAGCCTGAAGTTTTTAGGCAGTGCAATGGTTTAAAAAATGAAATATATTTAAAGTCTAGTCACAGCGTGGACTTTAAATATCTCCCCTCGACAGCAGAGGGAATCCTTCAGGAACTGTATCAGTGTTAGTGAAGTTGGTCTGGCCTTCCTGAATTCCCATATAACTTTTAGCAAAGGGCAGAAATGATGTTAAATAAATGGCTTTAATACAAGCCTGAGTTGAAAAACTAAAAAATCAGCATGCCAATGTGTTCATATTTTATTTTGAACAATTTTTTTTTTTTTTAAAACAGGCATTGCAAGATATACAAAGTAATCATTGAGCTGGATAATTGAATCATGACAATGTTTAATGGAACAAGAACAGATACTGCTGACAAAGTAGAAAAAACTCAGGAAAAAAAAATAGAGCAGAGGTTGTATCGGACTAGTCTGATTGGAAATAGGATGAGCTTAAATTCCTGCGGCTGTTCCTCTGGCAAGTCGGGTTTGTGGTCCTGGGTCCAGGTGTTGGTCTGGGCTGCCCCAGCTCGCAGCCTCGGGCGGCGGTGCTGCACCTCAAGAGACGAAAATACAAATTGCTACAGCTGAACTCCGCACTGAGACTGTGTAGCCAAGTCCCCCCGCACGTGTTCTCGGGCAATGAGAATGTGTGTTATTCCTTAGTAGTTACCATTAACGTAAGCAGAGCTAATGACTGTAATACTGTGTTAAAAAAAAAAAAAACCCAAAAAAACCCCCAGTAATAATTCAGTATCTATTTTCAGATTGCTCTTAAGGTTTAATTTTTAGAGGATTATAGATTATTATTCCTTGGCAAGACTGTTTTAAAATGCAGAAATTAAAATATGCAAATACTAAACCTTTCCATTAAAAAGATGTAAATTTCTATGAAGTAGGGGCTGCAGGGAAGGAGAGGAGAATCTCTCTTTGTCTCCATCTCTGTTCTTGAGGACATATGAAATCACTTTACATATACGCATCCCTGTTTAAGTTCGGTTTGTAAATGGGAAAGCCTCCTTTTTGACAGTTTCCATACACCAACAAGGAAACAGAAGCAATAACAGAAAATACCTGTTACTGTTTTATCCATGTGAGCTTTCTGGCATAAAACCTGCAATCCGGGATCGATGCAAGGGGCCCTTTCTGCCTGTACCCCACAGCTCCTTGCTTCCTTTCTGCTCACAGGAGGCGGAAGCTCTCCCAGCTGCCGCCGCTGACTCAGCGTAGCGATGAGCCTGGTCCGTGCTTCTCCGTGCATCGTTTTCTTGAAAGCAAAACGAGGAGCCTCCCTAGCTCTCCTTGCTGCAGGCACATTTCTAGCACTGCCGCCAGCCTGCCCAGCTTTGAACACGTGGTTGCACGATGTTTTAGTAACAGCTCCAACACCGTACAAGATGTTTGCTTGTAGCTCAGCAGACTGCAAGGCAGATCTGCAGTGGCTGTAGCAGGCAGAGTGCCTGTATCTGGTAGGAAGTCAGGCTCTGGGTTTTAAGATGCTTGTAATACAGTGGATGATTGACAGATGAGAGGTGGTGAGTGACAGACGAAGTGATGCTCAGCTGTTCGGCCTGGCTCGCAGAGAGGGTCGGGGGGTGGGGGGGGGGTGTGAGTCATAGAAACATGTGAAAAATTAACTCATTTATTAATTAATGTTCCTTCTATAGGTGTTGTGAGTGCTTAAGATGCTGTGGGAGGAGAGACCCACGGCCTCGTACTGTTTGGCTTGGCCATCCAGAGAAGAGAGACCAGAGATACCCTCGCAATGTGATCAACAATCAGAAATACAACTTTTTTACGTTTCTCCCTGGGGTAAGTGTGGAGAAAGTCACTTTTCATCATCCTGTCCCAATACTTTCCACGATTTCAGTAGTTTTACAGTAGACAGGTACAGAACCTGGAGCTGGAGGAAATAATTAATCTTTGGGTTGTGTTTGGTGGGCCTCTTGCAAAGGCTGCCTTAAGGCAGCAGCAAACCAGACATGAATCTGTCCTGAGTACCCAGGACTGCTTTAAGATTGCCCTAAGTTATCATTTAGACACTAGAAGAGCATGCAAAAATGTTTCTGGTGGTTAGTTCAATATGTGTAGCTTCTGAACTCAAATAATCTCATCTCTCTTCTTTTTTTTCTTTTTTTTTTTTTTTTAGGTGTTGTTTAACCAGTTCAAATACTTCTTCAATCTCTACTTCTTGCTTTTGGCCTGCTCTCAATTTGTGGTTGAAATGAGGCTCGGCGCACTTTACACATACTGGGTTCCTCTGGTAGGTCATTTACAGCTTATTTATTCAAGAGAGTTTCAGTGCTTAACAAAATTCCTTGTGCTGCCTTTTCTCTAGGATGTGAGCTTGCACCTTAAATAATGCTGTTAGCTTACGTCTTCAGGCCTGCTCTGTACATGCTGTAGCGTAGTTGCCTGTTCTGGCCTGAAGCTTTATTTTGTCAAAGTTTGACTGGGATGTGAGAGGACTCTGTCCCCAGCCTGTTCATCGTAACAGGCACAGAACTCCCACCACTGGCCATGGTGACTGCAAGGGCAGCAGGGCTTCATGAATAATGTGAGAAAATGAATGGGGACCAGAGCAGATACATTTCCCTGGCAATGTGTGTGTTGTTGTGCTGTTCACACACATCTGAACATAGGGTACGCTTGTGGGGTGTTGTGCCCTCCCGGGGTGATCAGGCAAGGGCCAGCGCTTGCGAGAGCCCAGACCAGCCTGGCAACTGCAGTGAAAGACGGAAGGGCACCTTTCAAAAGTGACCTTAATGAGTAGCCATATGCGCAATGATGGCAAATTATGCTCCCCTGCCTAACAGGTTGACCTGTGGCCTCAGGAGAGGTCAACAGGCTGCTTCATAGTTTAACCACATTGTAAAACAACAAATGAAAACACTGAGAAACACTCCTCAACAAACCTCCCACATATAAAAATAAATATATAGAAACATTCACACTCACTCATTCATGCTCGCTCAAGGTGCAGGTATTCTTTCCTTCCTGGAAATTATTTGCCTTGTTCTTTTGATAGCCATATGTTTCACTTGCGATCAAAGGAAATCGATAATAATCAGTTTTGAGGCAGAAACTCCAGTGCTATCAAAGGACAGAAAGAGGAATAGTTACATAGAATAGACTTCTTAAATTTCTAAAATGCACTGCATAAGCCAGTTACAGTTGCTTAAATGTAGATGCCTGTGTATTTTTTCTTTTATTCCAGTAAAGCTATTATTTCTCTTTCTATGAGAATAACTTCTCTGCTGCAGTTCAGCTCATATTGTAGAATAATTTTGTTTCAGAGGGACATCTGGTCCAACTGCTCAAAGCAGAGCTGTCTTTAAACTTAGGTTGGTTTAATTCATCTACCTAAGTTTTTGAAACTCTTCAAGGATAGCCATCTTTTTTTACTTTAAAGAGATGACACAAAACCAACTGAAAATTGACTAAAGAAGCACAGGGCTCTTTCTGAGACACTACTTGTGCACTAATTTGAGAAATGGTGGTGGTAAAAATTCCTGGCTCTCTTGAGGGAGCAAAGGAAGTTTTACCTGCTTTTTAGACTTTCAGGACTGTGAGATCCCTGGTAAAAGCCAGAAAGAAGCGAAGGGGGCAGCTTTGGGTCATTGCTGCTAGAATTCTTGTTCTATTAAAGCCTGGATCTCACTGAATTCTCTCTGAAGTGTGTGCTCTGTTGCACTTGCTGTATGAACTGAATGCTAGTTTCGTAAGATTTTGTCCTATAAATAAAGTATACATGCACACAGAGGATCTCTCTTTCTGAGTTTTGTATAGGCAGTTGTGGCTTGTCTGTGCCAGGTGAGCAATTAGAATTTGGCATACGAGCTGCCAGAAAGCAGGATAAGAAAGGTCTTTGTTCCTTACTGGCTGCTAATACAAGTGTTGGGGATGGAATGACATATGAGATGACACAGTGAGTTGGCACATGTGGGAATATTTTGGGGCGATTACTTGAAGACTCTTGAAACAGTTGAAACTAAGTTGAAAATAACTGATGCTTTTTTATGTTACTTTGGAAAGCAGGTAGGAACTTCTAGCTAAGTGCACAAATGCCACATTTAAATAGAAGAGAAATATTAATTCTTTCTTGGTTTGGTGGTTTTGGGAAAGAGATCTTCCACGGTGGTGCAAAACAGATGATCGTCATTCTGAATGCTGGGGAGTGAAATTCTTCTCTGAAAATATTGTGTTAATGGCTTGTTACTTTCAGTGTTTGAAAATACAGGATTGAATACAGGCTTTTTTTTGCAATGCTCCACAGCAAGACTTTTCCCGAGGTGATTGTGGATCTTTGTGTCCAGCTTAACAACTTGTACACACAGTTTTTGGAAGTGTGTGCATAGCCATTCTTTCTAAAAATGAAGCTACATAAAGTGGGAAATTGCAACCCCCTGGCAAAATGTCCTGTTTGGGTAGATGAGTATTTACAGATTTTTCTTGTGTTTTTCATGTAACCTTCAGTTTTTCACATCACTCTGCCCCCTTAAAATTAAAAAAAAAAAGTAAATCTTGTACTGGTTATCTCTGTTAACATCATTGGAATTTTCAAGAATACAAGCTGTAAAAAGTTAATTTTTCTTCTGTAACAGATGAGGAGTGTTTTAACTCTGAGATGAATAATGTCTAACAAAAAAGTGACTTTGTAGTACTAGCCTCATAAGGAATTGTTTTGCATTAATTTAGTTATTTTTTATATAGTGAAGGACGTGATGTGGGCATTTTCCTCATGACAAGAGGAAATTAAATGCTCATATCCACAGAAAAGTAGGATTGAAACCCTAATCAGACAAATGTGTAATTATACTATGAGTAGTTCACATTAATTCTGTTTAGAGAGTTTATTTGTGTAGGTTGAGTGTGTGGATACATACACACGAATACACATGCATTATATACATATATATATATTAAAAAGGGGCTACATAGATTTCTATATAAAATCTATAAAATCTATTTCTATAAATCTCCCAGATTAGGTGAGCTAACTTTGGCTCTGTGGTGGAGGCAGTACTGAGATTTGAGGGATCCTGAGTTACATTGGACTTTCATGTAATGCCTCTCAGTCTTGAATACTCATCTATGAAGTAGACTAAATATGTTATTTACACTCTTCAGTTAAACTTTACAAAGATTTCCTTGGGGAGGTACTGGCAGAGCATCACAGTAAAACTGAGAAACAACCATGAGAAAGAGCTGTACGTTTTTAAGCAACAAGTCTGTTGTCAATCTGCTATTAGGAGTTATGAACAGCAGTGCACAGTATTGCCCTGATGATTTAGTGAGAGAAGACAGAATAAGGAAATGCAGATTGTTGGCATTGGTACTGATAAATATTGCTCTTATTAGAGGCAGATGTGATTTCTCCTGACCTTTTCATCCATTCTGCTTCCCTCCCCGTGCTCCTTTTAGGGATTTGTGCTTGCTGTAACAGTCATCCGAGAGGCCGCGGAGGAGATCAGATGTTACATGCGCGACAAGGAAGTGAACTCGCAGATCTACAGCAAGCTCACAGCGAGAGGTCAGCTCGGCGGCTCCAGCGCGCCCGCTGCATCCTGGCATGGCCGCGGCAGCGCCGGGGGTTGCAGCTCAATCAAATGCTGCTGACAGTCGGAGAAGCAAGAGTTCAAGGAATGGGGAGGAGGTTATGGGCTCGCAGGCACGTGGCTTTGCGGCCACGCCGCTGCAGAGGCCCTGGGGATCTGGGTGGCTTCTTGTGGCCGGCTCCTTGCTGGCTGCGGTGGACACTGGGCTTCTGGTCGGGGTTTCCCAGGGAGATGTACAATCAATGCTGGGGGTGAGTGAAGGGAGGTTAATTGCCTCAAATAACTTGAGCATCGTCTCGGCGACCCAGGGTGTGAGGAGCGGGCAGTCGGTGCATTTTCACACGCGGGAGACTGCGTGGCGTGCTGGGAGTTCAGTGCGGCCAGCAGCAGGCAGGGGTTGACTTCCAAGCAGCTGATATACTATTGTTAAACCCTGCTTGCTCCGAATCCCAGTGTAGGATGTAACTTCTTTCCAAATTATTGCCCCTTCTTGGTGAATTAGAGTCACCAAAGAAAATTAAACTGGATCTGAATTGCTCTGGGTTGTGGAGGTGGATGTTTCCAGAAGGGAAATGTCTTTTCCTTCCTGGAAAGCTGTGACATGAGAGAAGCGCTCCGTAAAGTTGCATGGATGAAGGGAGGGAGAGACAAATACAGCAAACAGCACAGGAGGAAGAAAATAGGAATGGAACTGTAGTAGATATGATATGTTATTTTGGGTTCTTTTTTGTTTATTTTTCTTCCAATTTTGGTCATGGTGCATCTGTCTTGCCCCTGCATGTGTGTCTTGCTTGTTCACTGTGTCAGTAAGAGAGACAGATGTATGAAGGATCTCTGTAATGTACCAATTCATACTCCTTAATGGTAACAACAAACGTGTGCTTAAAAAAGGGCAAAGGATCCGCATAGGCCAATAATTTGCAAAAGCACTTTACTAGAAGAATTAAACCTAGGTCTGTGAAATTGTCAGAAGATGGTTATGCAGAGTAGACTCAACTAGTGAGGGTGAAGCTAAGCTGTGTTCTAGTATCTAGAACTGGGGACTGCAAATCATAGTGAAGTACAAGTACTCTGTGTATTGAAGGAGCTTGTGAGTTCATATGTTCAATTTAAGGTGAATTGCTTGACGTGCTGGCATGTTCCATCACCTTATTGAACATGCAATACTGGTTGAGATTCATAGTTTTTTCTGGATTGTACCAGACAGGGACTTAGATCACACAGGCCCTTTGGTGAAGAGACTGTGTGGTATGTTATCACATCTTTTATGTGTCTCTGTTAGCAGCAGAAGATATTAGAAATATCTTCTCTTGTGGTTTTTTGTATACATCATCTTTAGCCCCTTCCTCCAGCTGTGAGGAGTTTGGAGACCTTGTTTGTAAGGGAGCCCAAGCTGCAGCTCAGCTGTGTGTGATCCCTGGCTCTGGCCATTGCTTACAGCTGTGCTGTACCTAACAAAGACATTTAAATTCTTGTTTGAAAAATCAAATGCTGCCTCACTATGGAGTTACTCCTAATACCATGACAATGATGGTGAGGCCGGGGTTTTGTTTTTAGAAAGAGAATGAACTGAATTTTACTAACTTCTTTTTTTTTTTTTTTATTTCCAGTTTCTTTGTTATAAAAGTCTGTACTCCTGAATTAAGATGCAGTGAACGAGGTGTAGTAAAAATACACTGCTTTCAACACTTGCACTTTTAAGAATAAGGCTACTTTTAAAACATAATTGCTTAAGGCTGTATATATTTCACATGTTGGGAATTATGAGGCAACCCTGAACTAGGGAGTTTGAGTTTCTGAATATTAAATCCCCTTTTAATAACGTGTTCTTACTACAACACTTAAAATGCTTGGCAACCAACAAAAGCCTCATCCGAGAAGGGTGTACTACATCTATTTAAAGATATAAAAGAGTTGCCTTCTGGATTCTATTCAATGATCTATAAGGGGCCTGACCTCTCCTTTAGTTCTTTTCATATTGCTATTACGTTTCCCATGAATGATTTCCCTCCCCCCAGTCCTTTAACTTTTCTAATTTTGTGAAAGAAACCAAGGAGGATTGGCAGCTGGGCACTAGCTGAAAATCTTAAGCCACTTTATTTAACATGAATTTGGTGCAGAAACAGGAGTGAGGCTCTCTAGCAGTATAGTTTAGAGTAGGAGAAACACAAAACTGTTTATTATTGTGTTGTGGTTTAGGGAGAAAAAATTTTTTTTTTTTTGCCTCTCTCTGAATCTCAGTGCTGAAATTTTTTGGGAGACCTGAACATCTACTTTTCCACTGATTATAACCTTAGCACCTCAGAGAATCACGTAGGAGCAGGGAAGCCCCACCGTGGCTGGGATGGGAAGCATGTTGGGTTTGTTTTATTCTATCTGTTAGTACAGTTAGAAAAAGTAGGCAAGCTTTTAAGGAAGCCCTTCATCAGGTTAGAAGTAGAAGCAGCAAATATCAAAATAAGCTGAGAACAGCTATCATAACCATTAATTTTCAGCGTAGTTGACCAAACTCTAGGTAGGACTTGCCTTGGACTGTTTACAGGCTGTTTCTTTTTGGTTTGGTGGGTTTTTTTTGTTTTGTTGTTGTTGTTCTGGTTTTTTTGTTGTTGTTGTTGTTGACTAGCACGGTTCATGCTTCAGGATATTGGCACAGCCCTGTACTGAAAAGGGGCAGTGCAGAAGGGTACTGGTGCACAAAAGCTCTCTGAAATGTTGTTGTAATTAATTTTTTTTTTTTTAAACTTCACAATAGTTTCACCTCTACAGCCAGTGTTTTGGGGTGGTAATTAGGTGAAGCTCGACGCTGAGCACTGCTATTCTTGAAGGCTGGCTGTAATGGATCTAATGGAGTGCTGTGGCTTTCTCCAAGCTATTTTTATTTCCCCTGAGTATTTGCGCCAAGCTGCCGTTAAGGTGGCTGGAGAACAGTTTTTCCCATCTCCAATTCTGGCCTGCCCAGCACAACCCCATGGATGTAAATACATTCTCGGGCGTGAATGAAGCCGTGAAGACTCAAGCACGTGCTTGTATGCAATTTGGAGTAGGGATGGAAGTAAGCACAGATGTAAGTGCTTTCCCGAATCTGAATCCTCTTGTCCCCTCTGTGTGTGCTCCCCACACCCTGTGCGAAGCTGTGGCCGTGTCACAGTCAGGCACTACTCCTGCCACCAGCCTGGACATCTCCAGCTCCAGCACACCTGCCAGCCTGGCCCACAGCCCTGGGGTTGTGTTTTGGATTTGCAGCTTTCTTCCTGTACCTGAAACGTTTTTCATGCACTGTTCTTGTTTAAGCTTTTTAAGATTGACTAAGCTGCTTGCTTTGTAGAGGAAAAAAGAGAATCTTCTTTGGATCACATTTTATTTTGAATACGGTTGCTGGATTCCAGGAACTTATCTTTTTGGAGGGCAATGTGAGGCAGAGTAGGCAGTACTGTATTTTCTGTGTTCCTTTATCTTGCAGAACATCACAAAAACTCCACCCTGAACCTCTTTTGTCTTTCTACCAATATGATCCATTTATGTTCCAGAATGATGAAACCAGCAGACTTCTGGAAAGCATTTCTTTAAAAATAAAAAGTTCTCCATTTAAAGGACAGTTGTTTGGTTTGTAATAAAAAATAATCAAATTTCAATCCCCTATTCATAAACCTACAAGCCTCATTGTGTTCAGAAGTCTGTGTGCTGACTTTCTGCTTGATAGAAAGCTAGAACTGTGCTTGCAAATTCTTGGTTTGTTTTTCTTCTCTCGCAGCCCCCCTCCCCGGGTAACACTGCATAATAGAGAGAAACTCCACAGAAAGAAATGGGAAGAGACCTCCTACTGCGGGGTGCTACTTAAGACACAGATCATTGGCATTTACCAGCCATATAAAAACAATATTTTCCCAAACCCTCTGAGTCCTGCTCCACAGTTTATACAGCATAAGGCTGCAGAAGCCAAAAGTTTGGTGCAGCACATCCAAACAACTCTTTTGTTTAATTTGATTTTTTTTTTTTACCCCCAGATGCATTTGACTTGTTTTAATAAACCTCTGGCTTTGTCTTTAATTCCAAATTAAGTGTTTTGGTCTGTGCCTTAATGAAGCTCTGCAGATCTATTGCGAAATCTTGATGTATGTGCTCACGCGGTAGAAAAAGGCATCTCTTCTGGCTAATATATTTAATACTTTAAATAATCTGCTCTATCTGCTCATCATGCTGCAGATTTGGTGGTAATTCCAAAGGTCATAGCTGAAGTTGGAACAAGCCATTTGCATTTTATTTTCTTTACTTTTTATCTTAAAAAAAAAAAAAGGATACAGCAAAGAATTAAACAAATATTAATGAAATTTTTAGAATTTATTTTTAAAAAAAGATATAAAAACTAGTTGCTTTTTAAAGTCAGTTAATTGCTGACTTGATTAAGTTCAGAAACTGGAAGCATTATGAATGCTAAACAAACCTATGTGTTTTTAGAGGAGGCATTCCTAGATGCATTTGTAAAAGCAGTAATTTATTATTACAAAAATACTTTAAAACTGGAGCAATATTTGTAAATTAAGCAGTTGTGTTATTAGCTGGTTTCTTAAACATGTGTGAGAAAACACCTAATGTTTAGGAGGTGCTTTCCCCACAGAAAGAAAAAGGAATTACAGAATTCCCAAGATCAAAATAAAACTAATTCAAGTAAGTTGCTTTATGGGAGTCCTGAGTCAAAGGAAACATCTGGTCCCGCGCCTTCTTAGCAGGACATATGGTACATACTGCAGAGATGTCATCCGTGAGAGGCCAGGAGCATGGCTGGAAAAGCAGAATTAGCTTTGCTACCTAAAAAGGGCAGCTCACATATACAGGAGTTATAAAAATGTGTTGGTTAGAAAGGTTCTCTCCCTCTTTTACCTTAAACCAGCTGAGGTTGGGGAGGTTATTGAGAGAGACAAATCTGCTCCGACTGCTTTGATTTTTCTCATATTGGAAAAAATTTAAAGTAGGTGATATTGTTTTCAGAATAATGACCCAAAAAGCCTTTTATGTGCGTAATGGTAGGAAATCATCATGTTGTAGCTTTGTTCAGATGTTAATTTTTCTGTTCCAGTGTGAATTTACATCATTAAGGAAAGCGCTATTAAAAAAGTTTCCGTTCTTGAACCTTGCAGGTAGTGCTCCCTATACCAACAGTATAGGAATAACCAAATACATCCCTGTGATCTTTAAGAGAAATACATAAACTGTGGTTAAACAAATTTACCTCTCCTTCCAAGAGCTTTTTTGCATAGTGCGTTTAGGAATTGCTGTGCCTGTGTGGGGAGAGCACACCGGTTTGGTTTTTTTTTTTTTTCCTCCTTTACACAGGAGAATATTCAAAAGCACTTTTTGTTGTTTCATGAATAACCGTATTAAAAGGGGAGGAAGAGATGTTATCTGTCAGACCCTTTTAGTGTCATAGTACCTAACTTTGTATAGCCCATACAGAAGACTGCCAGGGATGCTTTTTTGGATCCTCTTGGAGTGCGGCTTTTCTTTTCAAGCCTCTGCGTAATGGACTCTTAATCCCCGGTATGCTTCCTGCCCCGGCAGAGATGTCTTTAGCCCAGCATTCGTTTTGTTTACCTTTATTTATTTATTTATTTTTTAACCTAAAAATCTTGCAAGGCAAAACCCAGAATCCACGAAAGACCTATGAGATATTTGTGAAATGGGCCATGACTGCTTATAATTTGTAGGAATAATTACAGCGTGTAAGGAAGTCTGCATTTATTAGCAGCAGTGATGAAGCATGTTGTTAAGCACACAGTGTGTCACCAAAGCAGCAGGCTGCCGGGAGCCCAGAATGGCTTTCATTGTTAATTTGGAGCAGAAACACTGAAGCATATCCTGAGAAGGATGCTAATGAAGGGACTGCCAGTAGTAAAATCCCAGTGACCTTTGTGCTTTGTGCTAATTTCTATTCCCCCTCCCTTCCCCCTTCTCCCTTTCCTCCTGAGCTGCTATCTGGCCAGTTAGCCCATGAATTTCGAGGTACAGTAGGGGTGTTGTCCATGCCAGGGTGAGCTCCACAGGCCTCCCCTACTTCCACTCAAATCACAGCAGATTAAAGAGGCTTTTGTTGAAATATAACAGACAGACACATAGAGGCAGGGTTCAAATTAACTGATTATAAATCACTAGTTAGTTTGAGAAGCCAAATCTAGAGCTGGCTAATGATTTGAAATTACTAGCCAATTGTTAAATTAATCCCCTGTTTTAAAGCAACTGGGAAATGTTTGACAGCTGCAAAGAAATAAATATTTACATGTTTTCTGTAGGACCCATAATCTGCAGGGCTTGTTCAGGCCGTGTCCGCTGAGGGGCAAGGGAGAGGTGGTCGAGCTGAGCCAGATACAGGAGCTGTGGCAGGGAAGGAAATGAGCCTGGTTTTTAAGATGTGCCCGTTTTACTTATGGCTCCCAGATTTTGGCTTGAGAGTTGAGCTTTAAATTTTTGACCACCTAGGGAAGAGGAGTTGGGACTGATGGTTCACTGTTACAATTTTCCTATTCCTGCTCTGTTGTCTGCCTGACACCTGAAATATTTTTGAATTATTGGGCTAAGCAGTATGGACAAAAGTTTCAGAGCTTGTTTCAGAGTTGTCACTAGAGAGTGACCAGGGGGTTTCTGTGCCCGGGGCTGAGGTCTGGAGCTGTTAGACAAGAGGCTTTCAGCCCTTCTCACAGATTGAGACCCACTGCTTTACCCAGGGTGGGCAGTGGGCTTGTGAAGTCTTTACAGGGCAGTGTTGCCTAATTCTTGTGATAGAAACATTACCCATTTTCTCCAGAGTAGTGAAGTGGAAGGAAGGGAGGTAAGGAGCATCGCACAGCACCCACAAACCCTGTCCTGCTGCTGCTCTAATGCACCGATATCTTTCCTTTGCAGGGACTGTGAAGGTGAAGAGCTCTAATATACAAGTAGGCGACCTCATCATTGTTGAAAAGGTTAGCCTTTATATGTATCTTTTCTCTGTAAAGTACTTTTTTTGCAAGACCATAGAAAATGAGATATTTTGAAGTCACATTTGTTTTATGATAGGCTTAGAATGTCAAGCGTTGAACACTAGTTAGAATATTTAATCACTTTTCAGGGTTCCCCCTCCCCACTAGAATAGCATGATCATCTTTACAAATGACAGCAAATCTGTAGATATGCACCTATAACTTAATTTTTCCACTTACACTATAGCAAGAAAAAAAGCCTCCCTGATTCTGTCTCTGACTGTTGGAGACAGGTTAAATATCTGATACAAATGCAACATCCGGAAGTTGCTTTGTGTAAACAACATAACGGTGATCTGTTTGCAGGCACTGGTACGTAGAGGTATATTTCCCCCTTTATACAAGTCTGTGTGATTTTTTTTTTTTTTTTTTTTTTATCCACCGAGTATTATTTTTTTTTCACACACTCTCTGTGCAAGCAGCTATGTCCTCTAAAACTATTAGTCTGAAGATATTCAGTAAAAAAAAAAAAAGAAAAGAAAAATGGTATTTGTAGACTCCAGATATATGCTTTGTTCTAACATGGGACTTCTTAAAAGGCAACCAGCATTAGTTTAAAGTTTCTTCATACTTCTAGAGTTACTCACTGGCTCTTTTGTAAACTTAGCCGTTGGTTGGTCTGGTCGGTGGGAGCTGGCACCAGTTATTATTCTGCGCTTGGAATTCTGCAGGGAAGCGGGTTTAGGATTCAAAGCAAAATGAATACCAAGCTTCAGTTTGACAAAGAAATCCTCTTTCTCCTCCATACCCTCTTTGCTTGTCGCGGTGGGGCTGTGGAAGGCGGCTGCACATGCGTGCAGTGGTGTATGCACAATAATGGCCTTTCTTCTCCTAACAGAACCAGCGGGTCCCTGCTGACATGATCTTCCTGAGGACGTCGGAGAAGAATGGTAAACATCTGGAACCAATTGTCAAAATAGCCATTAACCTTTCACTGGTTGTTTAGAGAAAATTATCTTTTGGAAATGTGAAAGAAATAGATAATAGTAAAATTTTAGAGAGACAGAGAATTCCAATGCTTTTATGGACCGCCACTTGTCAGGGTGTTGTACCCTGGTTTTGTTTGCCAATCAAAGAATGTATGTGGCTGAATCCAGGGTAAATGAATCTTGTTGCACAACAGTTTTTGTTGTAGATCATTTTACTTGCTCTTCAGGTTTGTTTTGTTAAGTGTGGGATAAGGAAATGTTTGATCAGAAGGATTAAGAAACATAAAGACTAATAAGAACATTTCAAATGTCTGAAAGGTACAGTGCAGGGTCTCACTGTATTCGGGACTAATGGGAGGAAATGAACGTGTGATGCAAGAATGTTGTTCTTTCGACTCTTAGCATTGTTGGGAATGTTACTTTTAAATGAGATACTGTTCCCAAAGAAAAAAAGTGTCCTAGGGATGAAGCCATTTCATGAGCCACAGGTGTACCTAAGGCAAATCTGGAAGGAGCACTGACTGGTGTTAAAATCCACAGGGTCCTGCTTCCTTCGCACTGACCAGCTGGACGGTGAGACGGATTGGAAACTGCGGCTGCCTGTTACCTGCACTCAGAGATTGCCAACTGCTTCTGTAAGCTGCCTTCCTACAAAATATTCTACTTGGTAAACATACGTTATCTGTCTTACCTGGAAA
Source organism: Chlamydotis macqueenii (assembly GCF_036417535.1). Lineage (NCBI taxonomy): Eukaryota > Metazoa > Chordata > Aves > Otidiformes > Otididae > Chlamydotis > Chlamydotis macqueenii. The sequence goes on along the minus strand of NC_141571.1, from coordinate 8,724,594 downwards.
ATGTTCAGATGCTTCAGTTAATGGGCTGTTTTGAGAAGCAGGTTAATGCACCACTGTTCTGCATAGGGCTCAGTGCATGCTACAGATTGGCTTTGGCAACAAAGAATATAAGGGTAAACCAGCTTTTCCTGAGCTCCAGGCAAAATTTCAGGTCAGATGAAGCTAGGTGTCTCTGTGCTGCATGGTTGTCACAGCAAAGCGGTGCAGGTAGGCGCTGAGGCCAGCAGATAGAGAATGACCTTACAGCAGGAGGCAGCTAATGGATGGTAGGATGCTCCTATTTTCTTTTTCCTCTCCAGAGACCATTGCAGCAACTTACTGCAGCATAAGGTACTTTACACCAGGATAGGTACCCTTGTTGGTGATACTTCTGAAATGCTCCCTTTCATTCCTTGCACTGCAGTATGTTCAGAGACACATTTTAATAAGATTGCTTTAGAGCCAGTTAAGTTTTCATTGCTTGCCTTTATGGAAGGAGGAGTATCACCATGGAAGCTCCACAGCATGATCTGAAATAAGCGTATAACCTCCATCAAACATGCTGTTTCCCAGAATCTTTAGCTGAAGTAGTTCATGTGTTGTTTTGGATTAAAAAAAAAAAAAACAACAAACAAACAAAAAAAACCAACCAACCAAAAAACATAAAAAGAAGGGGAAATCCAGGTACCTGTTTTATTGATGTTCTAGCTGTAAAAAGTGCAAGAAGTTTATTTTATACAAAGGCTTTGAAGCAAAGCATTTTCTCCATGGAGTGAATACTTTGTGCGTGTGTAGGAGTGAGCAGTGCAGAACTGGCTATCTCCTTGTCACCACAGAACTGTCCCTAGTGCCACTGGCATCTTGAAATAAATATTGAGTGACGGTGTTCCTTGGCTGTCTTGGAAGAGTAGTCCAAACCTTTGCTACGAAGTAATAAGTGTCTCAGGCTGTCTTGATTATTCAGGCTGAAATTTCTTTTATAGGACACTGATGTCTAAGTAGCTCCAAGGAGTCTTTCGGGTATTGGTTCAAGAAATACTCTTCAGTGAAGCTGGTACAACTGTATTTTCTCTTAGACAGTTGGGCTCCAGTAATATAACTTAGTAATCTAGATAGGTAACTCCTGCTCAAAGTATTTTGGTAGGAACATTTGTACATTATTAAAATGTGGTTGTCTAACTGTCTGCCAAAACATGTCTGTTTTATAGGACCTACTGCAAATCCGATCCTATGTGTATGCAGAAGAACCCAATATTGATATACACAACTTCGTGGGGACCTTCACAAGGGTGAGTCTTGCTGATACATGTTTGAAATAATATATGTAGTGTTTGCTATGCAGTGGGTGCTAGGATTTTTCAGGAGAAATAGCGAAGTCTGTCTTGCCATTCTTTGTCCCTTCCTTCCCCCCAACTCTCCCCACATAAAATCAGTGAAATAAATCTGAAACAAAAATATGGTACTTGGAGACCATCTTTGGGATCAAGAACATTACTCTGAAGGTATTAGGGCTGAACATTTGGATGGAGATTGGTAGTTATGCATTTATGGTGCCTATTCAGAAGAAAATCTGCACTGCCACAGACTCCACGGGATTAAAATCCTTTAATTGTGAAAAGACAGGAGATCTTAGCTAGATCAGGCAATAGCAGTCTTAATTCTCAGTCAGTGGGTTTTTTTTGCCTTCAGTTGCACGCAACCTGTGTGAACTCAGTTGTCTCTGCCTTCTACTTCAGAAAGCAGCAGCTCAGAGCTGCTGTGAAATATCACCATTTAAAAAAATATCTTTTGACTTGGAAAGATACGTTGCTTAGTTGAGACAAAAGGTTGGTTGGTTGGTTGGTGTTGTTTTTTTTTTTCTCTTAGTGGGATTATGAAAATGTTGAGAGATTCATCTAATGCCCTTGAGGAGCTTTCAGAGGACAAATGGTTTTGTAACAAATAGGAGACAGTTACAGCTTTTTAGAAGATGTTTGCTGATATTTTAGTTCAAAATTGTAGGGTTTATCTTTATGTGGCAAGGTTTAATCTGTTCTAATAGTGCTGGCACAGAATAGGAGTTTGGGTGGCTTGGGGATGCAGTTCTTGTATAAACTCTGCACAGCCAGTAATTTACTTTCTCGTGCAAAGGTACAATTGTGTAGAATCAATCTTTTGGTGCCTAGGAGGAATTGTGCTTTTTTGTAACTGTTCTCTGGTGCATATCAGACAACTTTCCAGGCATCACTGAGCAGTGCAAACAAGTTCTCGGTGAGATCTTACAGTAGCAGGAGAAATGCTATTAATCCACATGAGCCAAGTGAGGGAACGTTTTCCTGTAACCCCTGGAGACCTGCTGACAAATCCCTTTCACATTTATGATTCCTAGGGGACTTCCGCAGGCAGACGTATCGTATTAGATATTTTTTTTCCCCCCCTCCCCACAACCCTTCTGCTCCACTGAAATAAGTGTTCATGTTCTTAACCCACGCAGAAACCTGGGTTTCTGAAAACCCTCTATCTTATCAAGAAGCTGTCTACCATCACTGCCAGCGTCCCTCTCCAAACATTTCTGTGTAACTCTGTCACCCACTGGCCTTTTACACTAGTGACAAGTATGTTTGTTTGTTTTTATCCTGTTCTAGGAGGACAGTGACCCTCCAGTGAATGAAAGTTTAAGCATTGAAAACACCCTATGGGCCAGCACAGTGATTGCATCAGGTAAGATGGAGGCACGTGTAAACTTTTTTTTTAAAGGGAATATGTTAGCAATTTTTAAAGGTCTTTTTTTTTGTAATAGAATAATAATCTCTGTCAGTTGGAGAAATTAGCAGTTGGAATGAGGTTTCCCACTTGTCCTAACACCTCTGGGGAGCTGAGCTGACATCTAATTGCCTCTTGGACATTCCTAGATGAGAAAGAATTGGAGTGGCCTTTGGGCACTTCTTTAGCATCTAGGACCAGAATAGCACTTAATTGCTCTCTGCATTGACATCCTAATCTGTAACAGAAATGGTGTCAAATAGATTCTGGTAACAGAAGCTAAGATGAAAGATTTCCAGGTAAGTGCTTCCACTGAGTTCATCTTATATACTTTCAAAAAGGAAAAGAATAAATTCTTTGACAGGTTTTGGGTTTATATATACAATAAGCTCCCAAGGCCTGAGAGTAATCAATGCCTTCTGGTAGAAGCCTGTCAAAGTAAAAGCCTTATTCCTTTCCTGTCCAGTGCACTTGCAAGGTTTGCAGGGTGGTAGCTGGAGGAAAGTGAAATTCTGTTCTAGAATTAAAGGTGTTGAAGGGAGAGACTTCACAGTGCAGTACCTAGGTGTATATGGAATTAATAATAATGGGAAGGAACATAAACATAAATATATATATATATTTTAAAACACTGATAAGGTATTGAATTGCTGTTTTAAATGCAAAAAACAGTGAATAAGTTTTATTCCTGTATGTTTCTATCTAATCCTGCTCTGACTGTTCTTTGAAATGTATTACAGTGTTGTCACAGTCCTTTGACCAAGGAATTGTAAAAAACTAGTTGTCCAAATGCAGTTTAATCAAAATCAAAATAAGATTTAATCAAATTATGTTTATAGATTAGTAATTGCTATGCAGTAGGTAGCTTACCTTCCTCCCTTCTGAGTGTAGACACATGTAGTCAGCCTGGCAGCTTCAAATACCCATCAGGCTGCTTAATGCATTAAACTCAGTTCATCCTTTGCTTCTGAACAAAATAGATGAAGAAAATGGAAAGCCATTTTTCTTTGGGTTCTGTCCAGTATGGGTCCTCTCCCCACAGCACCTTTCTAGAGGAGACTTTCTTGCCTCTTGTATCGAAACTTCAATTTGTATCAGCTCTTGAATTGCGGCAAATCTCACACTGCTGTTGCTGAGCCTAATGCTGGGTGTGTTACATTGAAGAGTTCTACTGAAGTCAGAAGGAAATGCTCTCCTGCCCTCAGCTTGGTCATAGCCGATGCCCGCTGAGGGTAAAAGCACTTCCACTGCCATACTCTCAGCTGTGAGTAGTATACACGTGGGTGCAGACATTTTTCCCCAAAGGAGGGCACAGCGCACGCTCTGCTCTGCTGGGTCGCTGCTTCAGTGCTGTTTAGCAGTGCTGGGTGGTCTTGGTGTCTGTATCAAGGCATGCAGTGACCTTCTCTCTGCCCAAATGAACTTACTGTTTGAATCCAGTCCTCCCTTCTGAATATGAACAAAGCTATTTGTAGGTAGACATCTTTCAGTTCAGTTAATAGGAATAACATTTGGAAATATTTTTGTTATTTCAAATGGCTTATGCAGTTGAGTCTGTTCTGAATGGCCATGAAACAACTAGAAACACTCTTATACATACCAGTGTGTCTTCAATCTGCTTTCTAGTCCTGGCAGGTTTTCCTCCTCCTTTTGACTGACTTGATCAATATAATACTCAGTCTTGTTTCTCCTATGGCAATAATAAATAGCATGTTGTAGGGTATTTCTGTTCAGAAAAAAACGGCGATATTATTTTTCTTCTGTAAGTGAAAGCTGTCAAGTTGTGGTGATGCCATCTCACTGGGGCAGCCTTTGCTTGTAAGACGAAGCAGAGTTATGTGGCTTTCTCCATCTGCTGTAGTAGGAATGGGTCTGACTCTGACTGCTGGCAGTTGATTTGGAGTAGCTGTGCCATCTGCTGATTTGAATTGTGATGGTCTTACCACCACCTGCCATCTGGCTCCGCTGATTTGTTGTTGTTTTTTGGGTTTTTTTTTTTAAAGGAATGTGTCCCAGCGTATTTTTAGAAACCACTTCTTTTGAATCAGTCTTATTTTAAAATAATTCACTTGCAGCTTTTTAAAACTTTGATCATTAATAGGAGCAGGGGAATAGCAGAGTATAAAATGGCAATGTATTTGCAAAAAAAAGCAGTGCTTTTCTTCAGTGTTATTTTTCTCCATTTTTACAGACCCCTAAAATTTTCTGGTAATAAATTAGACTTTGGCAATAGTAGCTTTTAAAGTCTTCATGGTTGATAGCTTTTTCTTTACAGCTTTTTGCAAAGTCTTCAAGAGAAATCTGTAGAAACCCAGTAATTTATGGTGTTAAACTGGATTATGTTTCTGCAAGAAGAAAAGAGAACTCTCTTGCTCTCAGCTCTTTAGCAAGTGTGGGACATAGCATTGAAATACACTGATAGGCTCCCAGCAGATCCATCTGTTACAGTAAGGTAGGAGTTGGTATGACTCGCCTTTCGGTGGGAGCAGCAGTTAGACAAATACTTAAAGGAAATTGTAGATTTTAAAATAAGGTAATTCTGTCTTTGAAAGCTGCTGGAATTCATTGGTTTTACCCTGATTGTGGCAACCTTCACCAATAAAGAACCACCGTAGCCCTGAGCACTGATTTAACTTTGGCGCACAATGAAGGACCACTATCTGGTGTAAAGCAAACTTACCCACGCCAAAGTGGGATTCGAAGTGGTGGGAGGAAAACCAAGAAATCCTCTGTCCTTAGCAACTTATATTTATAGTAGGGAGAGAAAACTGACATCAAAAGGGGGTCAGGGAGCATCAAGAGAGCATAGCAGAAGGCTTCTCTTTCCATGCACATTAGTTGATGCAGTCTGTGATGCTGCACCAACTTACTGACCTTTTGCAGGACATCTTCTGTTCAAAGTCTGTGTTTGCATAGGCTTTATATTTCAGGTACCAGCTTTTTTAACTTCTGGTTTCTCTTGCTTCTGAAATGAACCTGCTAAAATTCCTTTCCAACTGCCACGCCTTTTAGATCCAACAAATATTTTTATAGAGAAAACAAACAGAAGTTGTTTTTCTCCAGCTGATATGTGATCTGTTTTATTTAGGTACTGTTGTGGGAGTGGTCCTCTACACTGGAAGGGAGCTGCGCAGTGTGATGAATACTTCAAACCCAAGAAGTAAGGTATGGTAAGGAAACAGTCTTATAATAAATAAAAAGGGGCAGAAATTTATGAATTTTGTAAAGAAAATCCTTCCAAGTGTTGTAGGGACGACCCCACAGGGGTAATGATTCTCATCTTCCAGCCTATGATTTAAGATAGCTACCATAGCAGAACCTATTTCTCCTTATTTTTTTGGTACTATCATACACATGTCTTCTCTCTTCTTAGGTTGGTAAAGTAACTGTTTTATATGGTTATAATGAGATAGTCCCAGTTAGAATAGGAAAGCTTGTTTTGCTGCATTCTTCTACTATAGCAAAGCTAAGACAAGGTGCAGAGATGCTTATATAGCCTGCAGCTTTTGGCAGCGTGACTACTTTCACACCTCTTCCTGCGTTGTTTTGCTTGCAAAGATTGGAAGTCTTATTTAGTAAGCTGGCAACAATATTGCTTATAAATTTAAATATGTTTGTAGGGTTTTAAAAGAGTTGACTAGTGGAAAATGGCTCTCTGGATATGGCAGTTCATTTTCTTTGTGAATGTTATGTTGAGCTAACGTCTTCTCTTGTGTGTTTGAAATGTTTTTATTTTACTTCTTTAGATTGGTCTCTTTGATTTGGAAGTGAACTGTCTTACCAAGATCCTGTTTGGGGCTCTTGTGGTGGTCTCGCTTGTCATGGTGGCCCTTCAGCACTTTGCTGGCCGTTGGTATCTTCAGATCATAAGATTTCTCCTTCTGTTCTCAAACATCATTCCCATTAGGTAAGGCGACTGCTAATTCTTCACAGCAAAATACTGTTTTCTTTGCATCCTCCTCCATGCTTCTAGTATGAACAAACATGTAAACTCTTATCTATTCCTCATTTGACAAGTAAGCAAATCTAGAAATAAAAATCAAATTACTATTTAGATGTAATAATTGCTTTGTTGTTTCTGCATATTCACCTGTTCACGGACTACCTCAGGCTGTGGATTGGTCATTCAAGGGCCCTTCTCTCAGTGTTTGGGCTGCCTGGTTCCTTTGATAAGAGCAGAGCAAAAAATGGAAAAGGAGAGAGATTTATACAACATATAGTATAATAAGACCCAATTGCCTTTTAGAGGGGACTGAAACTTTAATATTGAATTGTACTATATTAATAACTAGATTGTTATTTTTGGTATAGGTCTGGGATTCATTTCAGTTCCATTTTTAACCTGCTGTCTGCATATCAGTCAAGCTGTCCTTACTTGTCTGTGTCCATCTTCCCTTCAAATTATATCTGTTCTTTTCAACATAATTTTGTGATCTAGCTTTGAATTACAGATCCATTCCAGCAATGCACAGTCCCTCTCCCTGCTTGCCACCCAGCCACTGACTTAGAATACACTTCTCCCAAAACACCTTCTTTGTCAGCTCAAATTCATCATGGGAGATGCGTCCTTTCATGGCACTGTGGCAGTTCACAATGATTTTTTTCCCCAAGTTTAACTGGAGATACATTTTCTTTTTCCACTTCCTCCTGCATAGTTTACGAGTGAATCTGGACATGGGGAAAATTGTCTACAGCTGGGTGATCCGCAGAGATTCCAAAATCCCTGGGACTGTGGTTCGGTCCAGCACTATTCCTGAGCAGCTGGGGAGGATATCCTATTTGCTTACAGACAAAACAGGTATCTAAGTAGAAAATAGAGTTTTGAGTAGGTTGTATGTTGTTGTTTGGATTTTGTTACATTTTTGGTCAGAGAGAGTGTATAATATAAGATTTCTTTGGACTAGAAAAAAATATGCATTTCCTGTCACTTTGACAGTATGATGTAATCAGTTTTTGGAAAAAAATTTTGCATTTTTTTTCTTCTGAACACACTATCAGTCAGATAGGAGAGGAATATTATGCTACTTCAAAAAACACTTGAAGTATGCTATTAAACCAAAAGCTGAGGGTAAAAATAAAATTAACCCTTTAGAGTTAGTTTTCAAAGCCAGATGAAGATCGCTTACAACGCATAGGCAAAAACGTACTGTCGGTCTGTCTGCTGACAATCAGCCCTCAGGTTTATTAATATTGTCTTTTTTGCTGACCTCAGCCTGTGCTGAGAGCCTGATGCACTGAGTGATTCAGCTTTTGGCCCAGTTGCTCTTGAATGCGGGGTATACCAAGGACAAGAGTGTGTGCTGGGGAATAGGCATGTTGGTTCCTGCTCCATGTGTGGTGCTGTTTCTGTTACAGGAACTCTTACGCAGAACGAGATGGTCTTCAAACGACTTCACCTGGGAACAGTAGCTTATGGCCTGGACTCCATGGATGAAGTGCAGAGCCACATATTCAGTATATACACACAGGTAGAATTAAATTGCATTACTTAACTCATTGTTCGCAAAATGGTTTTCCGTGCAATTGAGCCAGTAGTGAATTAATATGGCAGGGATATGCCTATTAACTATTACTTTTCAGAAAAATCTGAAGGTCATTGGATGCTTAATATGTAAATACTATCATGATTGCTTATTACATTCCTAGATTGTTTCACATCCACCAGTCTTCAACTGCCACAGCACGCATACGGATCTGTAAGTGTATGTGGGTGTATGTGCCTGTGTCTTGCTACCAAGGTCTGAATATAAAATAGCATACTCTTACTTAGATACTCACCAGTTACAGCAACCACAGTGTTTGCTTCATAAAAAAATTGGCTCTGGATAGTATCTAGTGGGTTAAGTTGCTGTTTGAAATGCTGTGTTCTGGGGCAATAATAAAGGAAGAAGAACTGTAGGTACTCGTTAAGCAGTAATGGAGAACAATGTGCCAGTGTCACTGCTTCAGGCCTGCTTGTTAAAAAAGAAAATGGTAAAAGTGTGATTCTTTCACTAATGTAATAATGATTTTATGTGGTGCATCAGTGACATCTGCTTTGTGAAATATCTACAGCTAAAGCAGGCAGCAAAGTCAACATGTAAAGTATAGAACTGGAAAATCCTGTTTTGGGAAGTCTCTCCCTTGCATTCTTCTTTCAGTATTACTGGGTGAGCTAGCATCTAAAAAGCATTCTTCTCTGTTCTTACACTTTTATTTCAGTTTTGTATGATAACCAGGTAATGCCATGTAACTTGTCTGGGTCAGCAAACAGTATTCCTCAGCTTGTTACAGTACACAAGATGCTTATCAATTGAAGCTTCGTATAGATACACACACTTCCTTCTTAAAACAAAGGATGGGGTTTTGCTTGGTATTACTACCTTTAAGAAAAAAGAAAAAATCAGCTGTCAGTAGCTGATGTTCCAGCCACTAGTACTTATAAAAGATTTAAGAATTGTCACTAATTATGTAATCATGGAAGCATTATTTTTTATTTTCTGTTAATATCTATTCTTTCAAGTGCAACTAGAAATAACTTTTTTGTGACTTACTGTCAATTAGATTTTTCTCTTTTGTAAAATGTGATTCTACAGACACAATCTGCAGACATTAGTGATGACTTACTACTCCTGCGTTATATGTCAAGCATTTTCATTTCTCAACAGTTGTGGAATTGCTTCATTCCTACAGAAACCGCAGAAGTAATTTTCAAAGTGCCGGTGCTTTTCCTTGAGCGCGCACAGTGTAGTGAATTGGGTTTTTCATGTCGCGTTGGTTTTGCTTTCTCTAGAGATTTTAGACTCAAGTGCGCCTTCTATACCACCCACAAAGTGAAACATGAAGCCAGCATTCTTACCTGGAAAAAGGCACCATGTACTGTAAATAGGATTTTTAGTTTGGGATTTTGTTTGTGGTGCTAAAGATACACAGCAGGTTTCCTTGACCTCAGTGATCCATTTGGTGGCATAGCTTTTCCCTGGGCAGACTGTCAGGCTGCAGTGTGCATTTAGCTAAGAATATGACAGTTGATAAATAACTGGCATTTTGAGTAATTGTCTTGTTCTCTGGCATGTGTCTCGGGTAACTTGCAACTAACTCCTCTAGCCATTTCTCTGCTTTCACAGCCTTCTTAGCATCTGGTTCTCTTCTTGGTGTTGAGACCCTTAAATGACTGAACTGTACTTTAAAAAAAACCAACCAACCAAACAACTACAACAACAAAAAAAAACCAAACCAAAACCCCCCAAAACCCAAAAAAAAAAAAAAAACACAAAAAACCCAGACTCCAGATCTATTTGCCCTCATTTTGTACTCAATCTCCAGAGAAAACTTGACTACTGGTTAATTATTTGCCAAAGTATTCAGTATTTGCCAAGACTATTTGGGTGACTGACTAATCCTGTATGTGACTAGTGCTTTCTGTCAATCTAAATGGACTTCAGATGAGGGTTTGCTGTTGTTTGGTTTGGTTAAAGCCTGTTGCAACAGTGCTGATGAGCAGCAATATTAAATTTGAAGATCTTGTGTTCTACTCACTAGAGTGTGGAAAATAGCATGTGGGATTACACTGGTAAAGGATATGTCTCGTAAAACATTTATCATTACCAAGTGAGATTCCTTATAATGAGAAGCATTTGCTGGTAATGATTCATTTTGAACTGTAGTTCTTATTCTTTACTCTTATTTTTACCATGTTGTGGCCTTTGACCTGGAAGTGAAACTTTTGTCCTCTTGACACTAAAGGTTAACAGAGCAGGAAACTAGATCACTGTGTGTCCCTTCTTCAACCAGGATAATTTAGTAATTGTGCAATTATCTGAAGACTCCCATTCTGATACTAAAAATAGTATTAAAAATTAAATGAACATAATTAAGATTTTTGAGGTCCATACGAGTCATCTGTTTTCTGTTTTCAGCAATTATATTCTCTTGCATGTGAAACCAAATGGACTCTAAATTTTTAGAGCTACTGGCGTTTTGTGGAGCAAGAGGTGGTTTCACTGAGTCTTCTGACTTTGGTCTTTCACCAGTTGGTGTTTGGTGGATCTGCAACAAAGGGTCTTTTGCTCAGTGTACTGTTCCAAAAACTTTTAGGGCGCTTTACTCCACCAGTGACAGCAATAAAGAAGTTGCGTTACGCTGGGTTGTGTTCCCAGTGAGCCAAGGTGTAGGAAGACTGTGTCTCGTTCCTTGGGATATAAGAGTCAGCAAAGCTGCTACATGTATGGTCTTCACTGAAGTAAAAACTATTTTTTTTTTTTCTCTTTCCCCTGCAATAAGACTTTATGCTGCTTTCTTTTTTTATAAGCAATCTCAGGACCCACCTGCTGTGAAGGGCCTTACCTTAGCCACCAAGGTGCGTAAAACCATGAGCAGCCGAGTGCACGAGGCGGTGAAGGCAATCGCGCTGTGCCACAACGTGACACCGGTGTACGAGTCCAACGGGGTGACAGACCAGGCTGAAGCTGAGAGGCACTACGAGGACTCCTGCAGGGTGTACCAGGCCTCCAGTCCTGATGAGGTCAGTGTCATTTGAGTGTATAAAAATATAAATATAACCTTGCTTGTTGCTGGAAAAAAAAAAAAAGGTAAAAGTACTCCAGTCTAGTGAAGGGCATGAAATTTTAACGTGTTTATTGCACTGATACTCTGTGAATAAGTGCGCTCTCAGCTGTTACACTTCAGCCAAATTTGCCACTCTGCCTGAAGCTGCAGAGTTACATGGTGACTTGAATCTGGCTCTTAACAGCAGCCTCTGCATCGCAGAGTTTTGCTCATATTTCTGCACCTTTTGTCCAGGGTATGTTTTGCAGTTCAACACCATGAGTCCCTTTGACCATGTTTGGTAAATTATAGGCAATCTTGTCTTGTTTGGGGTGGGAGGCGACTTGTGGGAGGGGGTCAGAGCACTCCCACAAGTCAGCTTGTCCCTGATCTGCAAGGTGTTCAAACTTCCAGGCCAAGTGAAAAGTTGTAAATCGTGCTGAGTGGCACTGCTAACCCAGGACACATCCCTTCCCACGCTGGTGGGATGGACCCGGAGTGCGAGTTAATTCTGCAGAGTGAGTGAAGTGGGGAATAAGTTGTCTCGGAGCAAAGCAATGCCCTACCAGTTCTCTGCTGGCACCCAGTCCAGTAGGGCTATACAGGGTGCTAAGGGTGCTACAATAGAGAGAAACTTTGCAGCTCTCCAGAGACTTGCTGGAGACTTTTGTTGAACACTTGAGAGATCAGGTCGATAAAAATGAAGGACTGAAGATTAAAGTGCTATTTGCTACCCTCTGCAAAATTTGGAAAATCTAATTAGAGTGTTGTTTCCTTCTGCAACGAAGACAGGGGGAATAAAATGTGGTTTCATATATTGGTTATGCTTCTTAGATACATATTGTTTAGTACAACCAAGGTAGAACAGTTTGTTTTCTGTTAATTTGTACAATTACACTTGCTCTATGCCATTGAAAGAGACTGAAGTATGAAACTTCCCGTAAGAATCCTACTGACAGTATGAGATCATGTCACCCGTTTGACTACATTGGAAGGTTCTTCCATTTATTGCCCCAAATAAAACAGATTTGCTTCTGATAATAGCCTTTTCACCTTTGACATCAGAAGAGAAGCTGGCTTTCCTCATTGTTAGAGGTGAGAGATTATATGCATAGAAATAAATTTATTCGTTAGTCCGGCTATGTGAGGTCTTTGAAATTGTTGCATGCATTAATGAAAGACTGGCACACAGAGTTAGTTCCCACATTTCATGTACATTCAAAATATCCCCTGTAGTGTTTTTCTTCCCAAGTAGGCAATCAATTCATTTCATATAATGTGTTCTTGTCTGTATCATACAAAAGCTGCATCTTTGCTTTTTATTTTATTTTTTTTTTTTCCCCCCTCCTCCATTGTTGTGCCTACAGTGACAACAAACACTTACTCTTCCCTGGCTTTGGAGCTGGTGAGCAGTGTGCATGTGTGTGTACATGTGTGTCCTCTCCCACCACGTAGTCTAGGTCAGTGTTTTACTTACCTGCTTTTTTCCTCTAATGTGTTGCTCTCCTCTGTAAAGACAGCTTACAGAAATCAAGTGCCTTTGGATTGAAACAAGTTCTGAATGATTTCCAGATGGTCATTTTTGTGATCTGCATTTAAGGGTTTTTTTTTTTTCATAAAGCATTTTCTGGCTATTTTTGCACAGATCTTCTGTTTATTTATGTATATACTGGGGTATATAGTGAAGTCAGTGACTTTTTTTCCTTTTCTGCCTTATACAGTTCTGTGTTTAAAATATTTATGTAGCAATTTGTCTCAGATACCCAAGGTATTGTTGTTTGTTTGTTTTACTGTAGCATGATAACTAATCCTTCCAAGATTATTGTTTAAATTCTTTTTTCCTTTCTTGTGGTGTCTTAAGTAGAGAATTACAGCAGGTTTAGAAATCAGATATGCTTTGCTGTGCTGAGGAAATCTTGTCTGTAGGTCTTAGATATACAAATATTGTTTAGACATGCTCTGTGTATGTCATACTAGATGGTACAAAATGCAGGATCAGCACAAGTGAAGTCCTTGAGAAGAGAGCGATGCTGTTAAATAACATTCCCTGTAGGGGAATGGCTTTGGACTTCTGTTAAAGCCAGCCTTTGAAATCGTATATCAATAAAATATTGCCATGGCAGGGAAGGTCAGTTTATGAAATGAGTACAAAAACTTGTATTCTCTTTACTTTAACAGCAAGAGTAATTTCTACCAGTTGGCATAGGATTCATTTCCTGTAACAGAAAGCAGGATTTCCTAAATTTGTTTCCTGTGCACGCTGCCATTTAGAACTCTTGAAGTATCTTTATTCAGATATCGGTTACAGCCTTGGGGCTCTGCAAGCGTGTCAGTTGTAGCCATACAGTAACTAACAGGGGAAATGAAATAGATATAATCTGATCAGAGATAAGAGTGCCTGGGATTCCTGGGCAAACAGTCTTTAACCCTGACAACCCGCTGCAGCTGTTAGGACATGAAAGGGTGCACCGATCAATTGGTTTTTGCCTGTTGTTGTCTGCCTAGGCAACCCTAAATGGGACGTTTGTAGAGCAACTCATGGCACAGAAGGATCAATTTGTCTCTTTAGAATGAAATTTATTAGTCGATACCCACTTCAGTGGTGGCTTGGGTAATTTGATTGTTGGAAAGAACAAAGTTTGGAGGATAGTGTGCTGAGCTGCTGTAGCTGCTCTGCTTTGTAATGCTTGGACCTGTATCTGGCTTGGCTTGGATGGAGCTGCAAACTCCTGGAGTGTGGTCAGGGACTTCATCAATTTCTCCTGATCACTGAGCATGGGCTCTCGTGAAGGTGTATGAGGAGTTTCAAGCCTGCTTAAATCTCCTCAGTTTAAGCTGTAAATGTATTTTTGCATCTTGAATGTTTCTCATCTTTTCGCTGTGACTGACAGTGCCTCCAGTTATCTGTTTGCATGGCGCAGAGTAAACCTCTTCTGTCTCACCCTGAGCTGGGAACGTGCTCTCCGTCCCGGGGTGCCCAGGCCCTGAGCTGGGAACGTGCTCCCCATCCTGGGGTACCCAGGCCCGAGCTGGGAACGTGCTCCCCATCCCGGGGTGCCCAGGCCCTGAGCCATCGGTGCTTTTGCTGGGGTTGGTGTTGTCTGCTGGTGCCACAGCACTTTCCAGAGGCCGGGCCTATTGTGTTGCCTGTTAAATAGGGATAGTAGTTTCAATGCTTTTAGTGCATCTGATAGGAACACTTCAAAATTATATCACTTTCTCTCTCAGTAATTATTCACTAAGTACTATAGAGGCTGGGAAGTGGCGTGATGAAAGGGGTCAGCCCCACTTCCCCTCGGTGCTGAATGCGATTCACCTGGAGGGCCATTAAGGGCTGACAGGACCCAAGCCTGCTTGGGAATAGCATGGAAAAGGGGGATTTCTTTCATTATTCCTCCCCTTCCATTGACGTGCCTTTTTGTGGTCTCAGGGCCATCCGAAATGCCGGGTGTTGCACAATGCAGCGCGGTTAGTTTGAAGCATGTCATGTGCACAGCGTAGCACGTGAGCACATGCTGCTCATCTGTTTGTTCCTCTGCGCAAGACTTCTCTTTCAGGAGGTTTAAATGCTTCCTGATATAGGATTTAAATGAGATGTTGGCAGGGAAGGAGGGACGAGGTGTCTGCGAAAGAAAGTAGCAAAGAAGATGCTTTAAAGGGCTGAGCTGAGAGCAGAGATTGGTATCTCCAGACATTTTCAGCTTACCAACACGGGCAAATTAACAGCCAGTGCTGCACACGCTGAACATCATGTAACATCATGCTGTGAAAAAATTCTCTGTAATTATTTATTAACCAGAGTATTAGAAACCCAAGCTCCATCTCTGCTCTGGGAGACTGTTAGGAGGATTATCTAACTGCACACTTTAATGCACTAGGGATGACTTGAAGAAACTTTTGAAAAAGATAAGCTTGAAAGAGCCTTTGATTTGTTGTAATCTTTGTGAATAAGCCTGCAAAAACTTGCTAATATTAAAACAAATATTGATTCAAATTGATTTAAAGGTCTTTCAAGGCAAAGCCAACTCAAATTTTTTTTATCTGGCTACTTAAGACTGCTTTATGAGAGGAAAAGTTTATTTGGGTTGTCTTTTAAGCCTAATTGTGGATGAAAGGGAGCTGAGTTCACAAAAGATACTCCAATTAGACCCAACCGTATCAATTAATCTAGTAAAATCTTGACTCAATGCAAGTATTTATAGATTCCATTTTTATCTGTATCTCGTGTATGTGATTTCCCAAAATAAATTCCTTTTTTGTCTAAGGTATTTGTGGTCACTTAAGGCAGTAAAGGCAGAATCTGAAAGGCACAAGGGATAATTAACCTCCAAGTCAGCAGCAACCATGTCCCCAGCACTCTCATGCCTTTGAAAACGTCACTGTAAAATACTTTCAGTATTTCATGTCTGTTTGGAGAAAGTATCCCTTGTTCCTTTCTGGAGGCCAGTGATATATGGGCTCATGTCAGCTGCTGCTCCCATCTGTTACTGCCAAGACAGCTTCTAGAGTTAAACCCCTGTATCTCAGCAGGCTCAGTCTTAGATGGATGTGTCAGCTGAGGTGGGGACTCTGGGGTAACGTCAGGGAAGCAAAATAAAGGCTTTGGTCTTCTGTCATGGCTCTAGTTGTAAACTAGTGAAAGCTTGTAAAGAATTCAGTGTTGTAGGTCCTTAAATACTAGAATCTGCAATTAAAACTATACCTACATAAGCTCAATTAAATGAGTTCTGGTGTGTGCCTTGAAAAATCTGGGGTTTGTTTTGGGTTTTGTTTTGTTTTAGTATTTGGGGAGAAGGGGTTCTGTGCTAAGAAGTGTCTGTGAGCCAGCCCTCAGCTGTCTTGCTGGTCAGCAGAGAGGCTGGAAGTTGTTGATGAATGTTACTACCAAACGGACAGTGTAACACAGAGATCAGTTTGTTTGTTTGTTTGCTTTTATAATATGATGTTTTAATGTGCTCTACATTAGTGTAGATATTGTAAATCCAGGGTGAATGCATTGTTTTGAATTCTTCAATTCATAAACAGCAAGCTGGGAAACAGTGCATTCAAAAAGTAAGTGTTCTGTAAAGAGACTAGCCTGATGTGCCCAGGCAGAGGTTTGGGCACCCCAGGCCGGGGTGGAGGGTGCCTGTGCCAGGCCTTGCTGAAGGGCTGTCCTTCAGGATGTGGCAGGCCAACGCAGGGAGCCCACCAGCTCCTGCCGAGAGTCCAGGGCAGCCTGGCACCTGAATCGGACAGGAGCTGAGCTTCCCAGACACCGAAAATACTGTTGGTATGCTTCTAACTTCAGGAAGAGCCCGCTAGGAAGAGCCATACAGGAGTACCTGTGTATATGGGGAGATCCACTCTGTAGCACCAGTGATGACTCCTGAACTTCTTTGCAGCCCTCACCCGCTGTCCCCTCAGGGGACGTTGTGTGGGCTGCTCGCCCTCACCATGGCCTTCTCCCCTCAGGTGGCCCTGGTACAGTGGACAGAGAGCGTGGGTTTAACGCTGGTGGGCAGAGACCAGTCCTCCGTGCAGCTGAGGACACCGGGTGGCCACATCCTGAACTTCACCATCCTCCAGATCTTCCCCTTCACTTACGAGAGCAAGCGCATGGGGATCATCGTTCGGGTAAGCTCTTCTGTCTTTGTGAATCTCCTGCTAACGCAACGTGAAACGTATAAAACCTTTGCTCTCAGCTCTGCTGTTCTTCTTGGCCGAGTTTTGCAGTCTGTCCTACCTCAGGCTATAAGCTGGTTTTGTTTTGAGCTACTGGCCTCTCACTGCTGGGTTTGTTCAGTGATACATCCTTTTCCTTGGCCGTATTTGGCAGCAAGTGCTGTAGTGGCTGCAGACATCTTCAGTTTGTTGATCTTTGGTACCTTGCTCCTCAAAAAGGAGCCTGATCTTCAGGCACTCAGGGGGTGTGTGTGTCTTCCGAAGCTCCAGCTTCCTCCAGCTGCTCCATCCCACTCACATTTTTAATTTGTTGTGTACTCTGGGGTGAGTTTCTGCCATACAGCTCCTCCATGCAGTTTTGTGCACATGCCATCGGTGACAGGTTCACAGGTCCAGCTTACACTGCGTCTCCAAAGCAGTTGTGATGGTACAAGAATTACAACTTGCCCGTGGAGATGGCAGCAAGCAGGAAGGAAGGAGGGGATCCTGAACTGATGCCACAACAGATAACTTGACGATGTTGTTAGTGGTTTTGTGAAAGTGCTCCCTAGATCTCTGCCAGGCATCGAAACTCCTCTCGGACTCCATGGAAGTACTGCACTGCAGGAGGAGGCACTTGTGGCTGCAGGAAACTGTGGAGGTTGTTTTTTTTTGAGCTGTTTAACAGGGCCCACAGCTATGCGGAGAACACAGTGTCCTGAGCAGAGTTTGAAAATAGCTGAGTTAAGGTAAAAGAGTGCATTTGTGCAAGTACCTTTATCAGCAGCAGCGGGCACTGCACACGCTAAATACGTGCCCAGCTGAAACTGTAAGTATAACTTGGTGGTTTTATATACAAATACAATATAAGATCAGACTCTCAGAAAAAAAATACCTCAAAAAGAAAGAAGAAGAAAGTGTGGGTGTTTAAGAACAGTTGAGATCAGTTGTCGCCGTTGTCAACATTAGTTTTCAAGACAGTGCTAGAGAATCAGTGTTGGTAAGATAAAAAAACCCAGCCATGGTAAGGCACTTTCATTTGCCCGCAAAGCAAACAAGGTGAAGCAGTTTGAATATTTCTTTTGGAGATAATTGAAACATCTGAGAGTACAGACAGATAATTGGTACCAGGAATCTAGAACAGGAATATGAAACCTATAATCCAGGGGAAGATATGATTTGTTGTATCGTTTCATGGGATCTGTAGCTTTGTTATTTAGGGTGGGGACAATAGGTAAGTTTGGTGGGGCTTCTCCCTGCCCCCTTCCTTTTGCCTCCTCTTTTTACTTTGTGGCAAAGCTGGGTTGCTGCATGTTTATTTTGTGGCATCTGGAAATAGGATGTAAAAATATCTTCTGCCTCATGTATTTTAAGTTACAACAGTAGGAGGAGTAGCCTTTGTTTTTAGTTGGAAGCAATCGGGATCAGTATAGCACACGGGGGCCTCATCAATAGCAGATTAATTAGGTTTGCTTTATTGGCTGATGTTTGGTAGCTTCACAAATCTCAACTTCTCTGGACCCCTGGAAGAGCACAGCCACTGTCAGAAATGGCACCATGAAGGGATGATGTAAAATGGAGCAATGCAGTGCTTGTATTCAACAACAACAAATATTAAGGAGAGCTTCAGTATTTCTGTTACCAAGAGGTTTGGTGATAAAGATGGAACTGTAGTATGTGCATATAATTATTTTCTCAAAGTCATGAAGGACAAACTGTGTTTGGTGCAGATAGAATATCATTAAAAGTCGTGCACGTGGCTGTATTTGTGTTATTCTACCTGAGTATTTTGGACCTGGACCTCCTGTTGCTCAAGGAGCTGCTTTTAAGTTCCATATCACACACCACAGTACGGTGCAGGGGTGACAAATTTGTATTTCAAGCTGTTCCAGGATTTGGAATATTAAAACATGCCCAAGGGCAGGAATGTTAGCTGAAATGGGCTGATAAGCTGAGCTTGTACAAAGTATTCAGTGTGTAAAATCTGTGAATCTGGAGATCTGACTGAATGCATTTGAATGTACACAGTCCTGCACAGTCCTCAGTGTTCCCGTGAAGGTCTCATGCTGCATGGGATAGCTGCAACAAGTGTAGTGCATATCCATTCAAATGCAGCAAGAGAAAAATCTTCAGATTAATTATTTTTATAGTGAAAATGATGTGGAGACTTCAGGCAACCTTTTCAAGACCTAGAATAAAAACACTAGCGATAAAAGAGGGAGGATTACGCAACCTCCTTCCACATTGCTTACTGTAGGTCAAACTTTTGCTGAGATGCTACTTTGTCAAAGGTGTAAGAAGCGGGTAACCATCGAAGCCAGGGTACTCTTCATTAAATTATGTTTATATATTCAGCAGAGGAGTGGATGCCCTGAAATTTTCTTGTTTAAGTGGAAAGGAGTAATCTTTTTTTTCTCTCTGATTTGATACTTTTAAATTATCTATTATCTATATTCTTCCCCTTTAGGAAGAAAAAGGTTTCTGTTTTGCATTTCTGTATTTAGAATATTACTGCTGCCACAACCAGCAAAACTCCCACTTGTGGTCAGTGGGAGCAACATCAGGCCCAGATCCTGACTGCAAATACTCTTAATGGAATTACTGGCCCCTCTCTATTTGGCTTCTTAATTGAGTGTCTTTATTTTGCAGTCATTGAGCTGCTACTAAGCCACTAAAACCAGCTCACTGTATACCCTGTGCAGAATTAGGTTTTGAGTAGCAGGTGCTGGCTGCCTGGGTATTACTTTGCCATGTTGCTGTATACTCCGAAATAATATCTTCAATAATTGTTTTCTTTTTCATTAAAAAAAAAAGAGAGGAGTTTATAAATAGCTAGTTGTCAAGTAAAATTTTCTTTTATTAAACCTAGATGTATACGTGTGTAGGCACTCAGTTTGGTTTTGATCCACAACTTGCAGGGTGTTTACCTCTTCACTGTATCTTCTAAAACTGTGCTGCTTGTTTGAAAAACAGAAATAAGGGGAGGGAGAGCAGCGTGAAGGATCCAGAAAACAACAGATGCAGTGAGCAGCCAGGGAGGAGAGGGAGAGAGAAGCTGCAGAATGAGACTGCACTCAGGGTTGCAGTGACTGGAATTCGAATGGTAATATTTTTCTGCTCAACTATACAGATACTGCCCATTCTTATAAACTGCAATTTTTTCAGCTAGCGGGAGCCATTGTGATCATCTTGCCAGGCTTCCTGTACACTCTGCGTCCAGCCCAGTAATGCTGTTACTGAAATCCTTGGCAGAGACGCCCATCTCCCCTGCTGGTCCTGTCCGCTCTGGCTCCTGTGAAAAGATCTCCTTCAACACGTAGCTTTCAGTAGATAAAGCAGTAGTTAATATTGAAAACAAGTAGCAAATGTTGCCTCATTTGGGATTTTTTTTTTTTTGGCAGTATCTTCTTGTTTTCTTGTGATCAACTGTCATTTCTGTAGCTGATTTGCTTCAGTTCTAAGAAGTCTTGTTCTGCCAAAGCAGCCACTCTTCACCGTACTGTTTACTGACTTATCTTCTTCTTGAAAGAAGGCCTGTTTGTTTGACCACAATATTTTCCATTCTTCTTTTTCTTTGCTTTTTTTTTTTTTTCCCCTTACCCATGTGGAATGATCTTTCTTGTAAAGCAAAGATAGTGCTATTGTCATATCTGGAATTGAAAGAAGCCTTTGAACCGTGGCCAGAGTCAGACCACGGTGGAAAAAGATGCCTCTCCAAAACAATGTAACTGGCAAATCTCTGTGTAAATTTATAGTGTGATCTTACCATAATATGAGAACGCACTAACCTCCTACTGAACTTGGTGAGAGGAAATGACTAATGCAAGGAGATAGCTGATACAGTATTTATATTGGACAAAAAATCTAAACTATCTTAAGCCAGTTTTGCAGCACGGGAAATGGAGTCTTTATTCAGTTTCCTACAGAGATGTTGTTAGACACTTTTTAATCAAATAATTTAATAGATAAACCTTTACCTTTGGCTACTGCCAAAAGCATTGTGTTTTATTTAAGCAGATCTTAGTTGTTTTGGTAGAGCGGCACGCATTTTGCTTTGGGGATCTGGGATGTGTGGGTATCGGTGTCTGAAGGCTGGATGTGTCAGGACGTTTAAAACCATGCTTAAGCTTTATTATAAGAATTTTCCTTGTGAATATCTCTGAGCTTGGCAAAAATGCTCAGTAAAGGAGCTTTCTTACCCTTGGCTACTTCTCAGTTTTCCTAGCAAAGACACTTCTTTTCCTTGCATTTTTGGTATCCACATCAGGTGCTGGTGGTTTGTTTTGGTTTGGTTTTTCTGTGGATGTAAGCTCTGTTTGCCAGTGCCACAGGACATAGACATGTGTATTAAATAGTGTGAAAATGAAAATGTGTCTATTGTGCTTTTCTTTCATTTCTTTTTTTCCCTAAAGTCTTTTCCCCATTCATTCACAACTGTCTCTTTCCAGACTTTCCTGGGCTTTTTGGTTTTGCATGTTAAGTTTATTTTCTCCCTATCCCTGGTGGCTGTCTTGGTTTACAGAGCAGTTTGTTCCTTACTCATTGTTTTGTCTCCTTTGAGGAAATTGCCAGGCTTTCCATTAGCTTGTAATACTAATAGCTGTGACCTCCTTAGGTATCTGCCTGGTTAGAAGGGATTTTTTTAATTTGTGATAATGTAAATATGCTTTGCTTGCAGCCTACAAATTACTTAGATCAGATAAGGCAGGCAGCAATCTAACCTTTCTGTGGCAAGCCTAAACTTTAATTATCCTATGCTATATAATGTAACAGAGCCGGTAAATGCGAGTGATTTTTACTCTGTTAAGCTTTATGCATCTGTTTTATTGTTTCAGGTAAGTATGAAATAAATTTTCAGAATGAGGTCTAGAGGTTATTCCAAAGGCACACGCGGTCGGGATTGAGAGGTGTCTGCATGGAGATCACGTGTTGCTGATTAAAAAGTTGATCATCCTTGTCTAAATCATTAATTCCTACTGTGAGTAACCAAGTTGCAATTGAACAGGCATCTCCTCTTGGCCCTGAGACAAGACGCAGAGCCAGATGGACCTTCAGCCTGACCCAGTGCAGACATCTGTGTGACTGTTGTGCCGAAAACTCATCACTTAGCTTGTTGGAGTGATTTGGCTCATCACTTAGCCAAATATGCTAATATTGGCCCAACTTAGACTCTTCTATTTCTTATCTGCAGGATGAATCAACAGGAGAGATCACCTTCTACATGAAGGGGGCTGATGTGGTGATGGCTGGCATCGTGCAGTACAACGACTGGCTGGAAGAGGAGGTACGGGCCATCTCTCCTACCTACCGAGAGTTTCTTGTGCGAGTGTTTTTCTCCTTCCAGGGCAATGCATGCCAAAGCCTGTCAGTGTGGCAGGGTGGACATAACTGCTAAGACATCTGCGAGCCAGAAGGTCACTGATTTTGACAATTCATTGGGTTAGTCTTCAGTCAAATGTATAAGCAGTATCAAGGAAGTCGTTTGGCTAGTTCCACATATTTAGTACAGAATAAGTCCTGTAAATCAAATGTTTTTTTCTCAAAACTGATTGCCACTCAGGATCACCAGATTTGTCCTGGGCTTGATCCTCTATTTGGATTTATGTAAGACTGAAAGATCTAGTTTCAAAACTGTTGGGATGTGTTTGCCAGGTTAGTAGTAATGTTGACACAGAATTTGTAGCAGTAGCTTCAGTTACTGATTCTCCCCATCTCCAACCTCTGGTGTTCAAAGAAAAATAATATCTTGGTCTTATTTTAAAGAGTTTATGGCCAAAGATGCCAAGTCTTCAAATCCAAAGGCTTGTGTCGTCTTACTTCGAGAAAATGAGATCAATGAGATTGTTTTTGCCGCACTGATATAGCAGAGAGGACATTTTTGTTTCTGATCGCTGGGATAGATTACAAACCATTGCAGATCTCCTTTTTTTCCTCTCATGTTTATCATGCACTTTATCAGATGTTATAGACTCGCTGGAGTTGCTCAAATGTGACAGTTATTTTCTTAACCTGCTATCTTACGTTGCCATCTCTGCAATGCTGTGCATAAGTCATCTTACTTGAGACGCAGTTTATGGTTTACAATGTGGTACTTCTTTCCAGTGTGGTAACATGGCTCGGGAAGGCCTGAGGGTTCTTGTTGTAGCCAAGAAGTCTCTGACAGAAGAGCAGTATCAAGACTTTGAAGTAAGTTTTTTATTTTTATTTTTTTTTTATGCTTTGTTTTTAAACAAACAGTCACCGAGGTGATTCTCACAGACCTCTCATGATAATGCCGCCTCTCATCTCCCAACTCCTTTTGCTATAATTGTCATTCTTCAATGTCTTGCTGTTCTTTTAATCAGTGGCTTTAAGTGATATGTATGAAACTGGAGGCCAGCCAGGACCTGCCAAAACAGTTCCTGAATCCTGCCTTACAATCTTTTGTGATTACAAATTCTGCAAATATTCATCATTTGTTAGACAAGTTTTGTTTGTGTGGGGAAATGTGTTGACTTTTAGTTTTCATTGTTGCATTCCGACATCCAGGGAAACTACAAACAACTGGAATATAACCCCACTGGGCTTCAAGGAAACACAGACTTTGTGTGTAGGGTTTGGTAGATGAGTCTCTACACACATTTGCTTACCTCAGACAGGCAAAATGTGGAGAGCTGTGTAGTTACGATAGTGGAAATGCCTGGGGTTCTCTATTACCCTCGTTTATAGATGTGTTAGTTGCAGAAGCCGTGGTTGGACCTGTGGTGGGAGAGTCCCTTCCAGGGTTTCTGCAGGTGTCACGTCAGTAGCTGCTGCGCATCTGTGTGCGCAAGCATGCGCTGTGCACCACGCTACCCGGCTGCAATGGGACAGGGACAAAACAACAAAAACTTCCTGAAATATTTTCCGGTTTATTCTGTAACGCACATCTTGTGTTCGCAAGCCGTTACAGGTGGCATCCCTGAATGACCGTTAACAGGGGGAGGTTAGCTGGTTAACCCTGTGTTCCACAAAAATGCGGGCTGGCTGTGTGGGTGACTGCGGCTGTGTTTTCTCTGTCCTCAGGCACGCTATGTCCAGGCGAAGCTAAGTGTGCACGACCGCTCCCTGAAGGTAGCCACGGTCATCGAGAGCCTGGAAATGGAGATGGAGCTGCTGTGTCTCACTGGCGTGGAGGATCAGCTGCAGACAGATGTCAGACCCACTCTGGAGACGCTGAGAAATGCTGGCATTAAGGTCTGTCTAACTAGTGTTACTCCTAGCAGGAACATCTAGACCCTCTGGAGTATGTGGCACTGTCCTACGGGCAGTAAATTAAGACAGTTTGGGGACCCTGTCCAGGTAAACGTTTCACCAGGTGCCCTTTGCGAGGGGGAACAGTGAGGCTGCCGATGCATTTTTTCAAACATCGCTTTGGGAACAGAACATGCTGGAAATAGTAAATGTTAACTAAACACATGAAAGCAGGTCACCTTTTGTGCTGTTCTTCCCCTAACATGCTCTGGCTCCTTCTGTAGAGAAACCGAGTCCGTAGGCAGGAGGGTGACTACAGGAGACTTTTGGGCAATTGTTTCTTTCAGGTGGTTGGGTGAAACAAGACTGGTTTGGATGTGTTTGGTCTTTAGTGCACAAACTCCCGTGTTACGGTTGAAGCCCTGGGCTGTGAATATACATTTTCAGTAGCCACTAGAGGGGGTCTGAGCCAAGAGAATCAGGGACTGCACACTTTTTTTTCCAGTTTTCTCCACTGAGTCTTGTCTGAGACTCAGACACCCACAGTTTGAGCTGTGCTCAGTGGTGAGGGAACCGGCATGATGCCTGCTTAGTTTCTCTCTCTGAAAACTTGTCAGTCAGATCCCAGACTTGCAAAAGGGGAAAAAAAAAATGGACTAAACGTTCAGATTTGGGCAAGAAAAGTAGGTAAAAGGTTCTGGTTGTGGCTTCTGTGCTTTACGTAACAAAGTGAGCAAAAATGTTGAGCCATGCTGTGAATCCAAAGCAGGGCTGTGTGTTTGGGGTTTAGGTGGGAAGTGGAATTCAAGGCTTGGGACAGGCTTACAGAAGCGCTTTGTGTTTGGAGCCATCCTTGTAAACTACTGGTACTCCAGGGGAGAGGTGAGATGAGCAGAATTAGACAAAGCTCCTTAGCAGCATTGTGGCTTTCTCCCCATGTGGCATAGTCCAGGCTGGTTATTCCAAAGCAGTTTCATTTTTTCTCTTCACCTTGGTCGGAGTTGGTGTTGGGGTGTGGAGTGTGTCATTGCACGGCAAGTGCAGCACTGCCAAGCACTCCTTGCAATGCTGTGTTCGTTAGGGCATCAAGAAGTAAATCAAGAGTGAAGGCAGTCTTGTAATTCGTTACAAGAACCACCATGTGTTAAGATCAAATGTTCTTCCAACCTCAGATTATTAAACAAATAAGTGAGTCTTTTTGTGTTTTTTTTTTTTGTTTTGTTTTGTTTCAATTTTAAGTTTTGTTAAATATTCTTGGGGAGTGTCTTGAAAGAATAAAAACACCAGTGGATAAAAACAAACTCTGATACATTTACACTGTTGAGGGATTTCCCTACCAGATTATAACAGGGTATTGCTGCTGAGTATTGCTGCTGACGTTGCTTTCTAATGCTCCCCTTCGCCAGCACAGAATAAAAGCAGCAGTGTATATTTAAGAAAAAAAAAAAAAATTAAAAAAAAAACCCAACCAACCAACCAACTTAGTCTGTTCCAGACGCACACATCAGCAGTGAGCTAACCCCAGTTGCATCATCCACATTTCAGGCAGGGCCATGAGGGATCTTTCTGTAGCAGGGCCCACTTATTTCAGCATACAAGAAATAGGTGGGGTGGGACACATTAACACACGCGTACACATTCTTTAGCTTGCATTTTGTGGGTCTGTCAGCAGAATCTTGAAATATTGCAGGCAGGAAAAACATTATACATAGTTTGTATCTTCTTTTGCATTTCAGGCTCTTAAAAAGTTTCACTTTCTTTCATCTGTGAGAATTTTCTTGTATGTTTTAAGATAGGGGTTTTCTAGAAAAATAATTTTTATATATATTCTAACAGTCTTTTTAGGTGCCTGAACTGGCAGGTGGTACTTATAGATGTCCTGCAGATGTCATTGTTAAGTTTTGTATTTAATACATTAAATATTTGGATTTTAGGTGTGGATGCTGACAGGGGATAAGTTAGAGACAGCCACGTGTACAGCCAAGAATGCACATTTGGTGACACGGACACAGGACATCCATATATTCAGACTAGTGAGTAACACCCAACCTCCTCTCTGTCAAGACTTGTTTGGGACCCCGAATTCTGGGACTGGAGGAATGCTGAGATTACAACTGTTTTCCAGCATATTTTTATTTAATAAATATACTTTAAAATATTCCAGAATATTTTTATTCTTTTAACCCAGCTTTCTATCCCTTGAGCTTTTGTTTATCTATGTGCTCTGAGTAACTAAGTGTGCTGTCGGTTGGTATTACTTTTGCACCCTCTGAGACTTGTTTGTTTGGTTTTTTTTCACCCCAGTGAAACAAACCCTTCCTCAGTTGCCATCTTTTCCCCCAGGTGACTAACCGTGGAGAAGCCCATCTAGAGCTGAACGCCTTCCGTCGGAAACACGACTGTGCTCTTGTTATTTCTGGCGACTCGCTGGAGGTAGGCTCCAAATGCCTCAGGCTGTTCAGGAACAGCCCCAAAACACTGTGGCTGAATAAACTTTCATAGCACAAACATTGGTGACGCTTCTGATCTCTGTAAATTAGGTGTGTCTGAAATACTATGAGTATGAGTTCATGGAGCTGGCTTGCCAGTGCCCGGCTGTCGTGTGCTGCAGATGCGCTCCGACGCAGAAGGCCCAGATTGTGCGATTGCTCCAGGAAAGGACCGGCAAACTCACCTGTGCAGTAGGTAAGGGACTAGTTAGGGAGGAGACACCATGTAGGATGGTGTCTCTGTTTTTTTTCTTCTTTTGAGCAAATGATCCCCATGTCATCTTGTGACACCTGGAAATGCTGAGTTAGGGAACAGTGTTTTGCGGGGTGACTGAAAAGATGAATTTTTTGCATATGGAAACTTCAGTGACAAACTACTCATAAATATTTGGGGCGGTATCTTTGCAGAACAGAGCTTGAACAAGATCAGATGAAGTGCCATTGTTAATCCATGAGCTTTATTTCAGCATTGTAGGTATAATGGTACACGTATAAGCCAGATAAAGTCATCAGTGGTCTTGAATTCCTGTGCATCTATAAAAAAAAAGCTTCTTAAAGAATTTAAATTCCCATTTTTCTATTTAAAATTCTGCTTTTGTTGATAGGGTTCAGTGTTTTTTCTAGTATTACAGTCTGGTGCCAATCCTTTTGGTGGAGTTGCAAGTTGCCTCTGCTGCTTAACTACTGATGTCGTTTGTGCTCTGACCCACAGGTGATGGAGGAAATGATGTTAGCATGATTCAGGAGGCTGACTGTGGTGTTGGAGTTGAAGGAAAGGTGAGATTACCTCATCTTCAATAAGACTACCTATGGCAATTCAGAAGCTAGTTGACAACTAATGCTTAAATGAATCCTCAGAAATTTGTGCAAGAAAGTGAGAAGCTTCACAAGAATAATCATCAGACCAGTAGCCTTATCCTGAAAAATAATTTGTCTGGAAAGGAGACTACTGTTCAACACAGTTCAAGTTCATTATTTGGTTCTTGGCAGATTCCCTGAATTTGGATCATCATGGCTAGTTTGGGGGTTTTTGATCACGTGTAGATGCTCCAAATGCTGGAGTTGTAATTACTCTGGTAACATACACACCCTACATGTACAATTGAAAACTGGTTATATTAGTTTAGAAAGCAAACTCTGGGTTAGAGCTCTGGTTGCTGCATATGGAGCTGCTTGGAGCGACACGACTGGATTTGGCGGCAGTGGAAAGACTGTGCTTGCAGTGAGCCAAAACATTAAAATTGAGTGAACTTTTGAGACTGAAAATTCATGTTCAAAACTGACTTGATATGAGTGTCACGTTAACATGTGTGTTGTGAATCATAATCCAGAGGGTTACTTAGAATTGGAGGCCAGGGTTCAAATGGGAATTCTCTTATTTTTGCTCTTGCTTAAAAGCCACGGTGGAAGGCAGAAGTGCTGAGGTAATACTCTCCCCCACCTAATGTATTGCAAATTTTCTTGGAAATTCTGTCAGTGATAACTAAATAATTATATGATATTTCTTTGTTTCCAGTAATGAAGTGATCTCATTATGCTTTTACTTGCTGTTGTACACAGGAAGGAAAACAGGCATCACTTGCAGCCGATTTCTCTATCACTCAGTTTAAACATCTGGGTCGTTTATTGATGGTGCATGGAAGGAACAGTTACAAACGGTCTGCAGCACTCAGTCAGTTTGTTATCCACAGAAGCTTGTGCATCAGTACAATGCAGGTAAATGGACTGTCATGAGGGTTTTTCTAATGGAGAAGTGAAAAACCAAAATCCTAAAGTAAAGGTTCTACGTTTCATTTTGGATGCAACTTTATTCTCCCAAAAATTTTAATGGGTTGGAATTTGAGGTTGTTACTTGGGTGTGAAAACACGTAAGAAGGTTCCTGGTATTGGACGAACATTGGCAACTTCTCCAAAATTGGACAAACACTATTCTACTATTCTACCTTAGAAAGCATTGCTGTGATGCAGCATTTCTTTGCTGTCGTTTAGCAATGCTAGGAAGTACTGAAAATCTGAAGCAGGGCACTGCTCTTAAGGAAGATCTCTACTGAGTAAGCGCACTTCTTTTTAGGTGTGTTTTAAGCAAGACCTTCAAATAGTGAGACCAAAGTTAAGCAACTGAGGAGGACCTGGCTCAGACCCTGATGAGGTTACTGAAAGCTCTGTCTGGTGTGCTGCGGAGTGTTGGCAGGAGCCGTGCCGCAAAGGCTGCTGAAGCACGTATTAACCTTCCCAAGTGCTTGCTGCAGCAACGTGGAGGCGGTCTGTTCTTCATTTCAAAGGGAACCTTAGAAACAGACTTGGTATTCACAAAATGTACATTGTTCATGTGTGCCGACTCTCAGTGTGACAAAAATGCAATTGCCAGTTGGCAGGGAGAGTTGAAAGAGATTTTAAGAGTTCATGAGCCAAATTCCATTCTTAGCTGTGGTGACTTGAGTGAAAGTTACAATTAAGGACAGAGGTTACTCTGAGAGTTGCATTTCCAGACCATAGTGTACTGATATATTCCTTAAAAATACTAAGCTTTTTGAAAATAAAATACTTCATATTTTTGAGATGACTGGTTCTGCCCACTCCACTTTTTAGAATAAACACATTGGAGAGGGATGCATAGAGGCAAAAGGTTCAAACGCAAGGGATAGTAGCTTACTCTGCAGCTAGAATGGAAAACAAACCCATAACTTCTGACAAAAAAAAAAAAATCTTGAAGCCTTTGGAGTTTGTATTGGAGGGTGTTAACTCTTTATGTTGTGAAGGCATCATCTAGGCATGAATAAGTATGCACCTGCCCTTCACATCTGGATGACTTTGATCAAACCAGTGGGCTTTGGAGGAAACTCTTTATGTTCTTTTCTGTGGAACTACATTACGAAAAGTTTTCCAAGCCCAGCTCTCCAGTGTTTGCTATTAAATATAGCCAAGATTTGCGTAGGAATAAAAAGGGTTGACATTACATTCTTCTGTCTCCATTTCAGGAATTTTGAGAACCCACTGCAAGTACATTCCACTTTGAATAGAGTATGTTTTTAAGCTGTTACTTTTACTGCAGTTTCTGACACCTGAAAAGCATATTTCTTTTCTTTTCTAGGCTGTTTTCTCATCAGTATTTTACTTTGCTTCAGTTCCTCTCTACCAAGGCTTTCTCATCATTGGGTAAGAGCTCACTTTTTACAGTATGGAAAACCTGTGCATAAACATAGAATGGTAGAATGGTTTGGGTTTTAAGGAACTTTCAAAGGGCATCTAGTCCAGCCCCCCTGCAAGGAGCAGGGCCATCTCCAACCAGATCAGGTTGCTCAGAGCCCCAGCCAAGCTGGCCTTGAATGTTTCCAGGGATGGGGCATCCACCACCTCTCTGGGCGACCTGTTCCAGTGTTCTACCATCCTCAGTGTAAAGAAATTTCTTCCTTATGTCTAATCTAAATCTACCCTCTTTTAGTTTAAAACCATTACTCCTTGTCCTATCGCAACAGGCCCTGCTAAAGAGTTTCTCCCCATCTCTCTTATCAGCCCCCTTTAAATACTGGAAGGCTGCTATAAGGTCTCCCTGGAGCCTTCTCTTCTCCAGGCTGAACAACCCCAGCTCTCTCAGCCTTTCTTCATAATGAACAGATTTGGGCTAATTAACATGCAAGGCATGCACATCTCCACTCTTCATGTTTTGAAACACTTCTTCAGAAAATAGATGTTGTCCTTGTCCCCTTTCTGCTCCTCGGCGCTGAGTAAAGCCACCAAGGCAGGACGGGTACGTCTAGAAGCCTTTCCAAAAGGACGATTTGTGACATTCAGAATGTGAGAAGCAAGCCATCCTCCAGGAAGCACTCCTTCAATCCTAGTAAAAAGCAGAGGGACAATCATTATGCTCTGGTGCCTGCGCAGCAGTGGGAGCCAGTGCCCCACTCCTGACAGTGTCAGAAAGGGAGGACAACCCAACCTCTTTAACAAGAGGAATCAGTTCCTGTCTAAAATATGCTGGGATCACATTTGTAATCCCATGGCTTTATAGACTTTGGAGTACATAATTACAAAACTAACAGCAACTTCATCTCGATTGCCTTCTGGTGCAAACAGGCTCCAGCCTCTACTGTAGAGCAAACTTTGAGGTGGGGACAGGTCTGTCCTTGCCTCCATTAGTAACCCTGTAACACCAATTGCAATACTTGAGCCGTTCATGTGTATGAGTGTTTCTAATCAAAAGTCATTCAAAAAGCAAATCCTACAGGTTTTTCCTATATGCAAAACTCTGGTGTGTTGCATTTGCAAGTTTTTATAACATGCATGTCATTTGGCACTTCAAGGATACTGTATTTCCTTTCTGAA
The DNA here is from genome assembly GCF_036417535.1 of Chlamydotis macqueenii. Classification (NCBI taxonomy): domain Eukaryota; kingdom Metazoa; phylum Chordata; class Aves; order Otidiformes; family Otididae; genus Chlamydotis; species Chlamydotis macqueenii. The sequence goes on along the minus strand of NC_141571.1, from coordinate 8,693,680 downwards.
CGCTAACATTTCTGTTGGCTTATCTGCACCTTAGATAATTGGCTGGTCCTCTACCTTCTTCCCAGGTACTCCACAATTTACACAATGTTTCCGGTGTTTTCTCTAGTCCTGGACAAGGATGTTAAATCTGAAGTTGCAATGTTGTACCCAGAGCTCTACAAAGATCTTCTTAAGGTATGGGACACTCTTAATTATCTGTTTTGGTTTAAGGCAAGACCCTGTCTTGATCTGAAACGCTCTAAATGTGTGAAGTCAAATATACTATCAATAGATCCAGAACTTTATCATGCATTTTCAAGCAAAATTGTTTTAAAGGCACATTTGAATTAGTAGATACAAGCAGACTTCCTGGCAGTTTGTTATTAAATGCTACATGAAATGCAATTTATTAAAAACGGCTGGGGAAGTAGAAGTTTCATTCTGTGGGAAATTCGAAGGATTTAATATTACCAATTTGTTCCAAAATAAAGGGAAAGAGAAATTGTTGGGGATTTGGCACTATCCTGAAGCCAGAAAAGGGACTGGGGGGAAGGGATATGCTCATTTTATGGAGAGAGGTGGTTATCACATAGTTTCTTAAACAGAAATTTGCACTGAGGATGACCTAAAGGGACCTAAAGGTTTGGTTGCTGTGCCACTTTTGTAGCTTTAGCATGAAAGTCAGGTCCTTCTCCTTAGACAAAGAAAACTTTATTTGTTGTTTACCACAGAAATATTAGGAAGGTAAATCTTGTCTTAGGTTCCTTTTTTTTAAAGTTTTCTTGGAAAATATTTTGAATAACTGGAGTATGCAGACTGGGAACATCTTTCTTAATTGAAGGAAAGGGTGGACTGAGTCTTCAAGAGATCCTTTTCCTCAAGGATTTCTGTTAAACAGATACTCTCAGAAGCAAAGCCTGTTTTTCCAACAGCCTGAATAAGTCTCCATCTGGTTTCACTTGTATGTTGTCTCTTATGTCATAAACCACTAATTCTCCAGCCATCCTTAGGCCTGGTCTAAACATAGGGGAGTTTTTTGTACTGGTATAGCTGTGTTGGCTGGAGATGCCTTTTTTAAAAAACCTATCTGCCTTCAATATGATGGTGATTTGTGTGTGTGTGTGTGTCTAGAAACACAATATTAGTATGTTCATATATATGTGTATACACACATATTTTGGAGTACAATGACTAAACTCATGAGACAGCTTTGTATTAATTGTGTGTGCAGTAAGGAAGAGGTTGTACTGTACCATGCAAGCAGTGAGCTTCCACAGTCCCAGGCCTCCTTCACACTTTGTAAAAAGTGAGAATAAAGAGATAGCATGCCAGGGTTGGTTGATTTATTTTGGTGGGGTGATTGTTTTTTTTTTTTTTTTTTTCCAATTCTCTCTTATTAATTGCTAGGTTGATCTGTAAGTGAATGTTCCTAAAAGAAAACCCAACGGAGCTTTGTCCTTTTTTTTTGTTTCCTCTTCCTAGGGACGACCGTTGTCATACAAAACATTTTTAATATGGGTCTTAATAAGCATCTATCAAGGTAAGAAATCAACTTCTGCTTGTGCCTTTAGATGTTTTAATGAGTACGGTAATCTTTTGTATTGCAGGAAGTTAAGTAAGGCATGAAATGAATTTAGCAATGCATCCTTGGGATAATGATTTATTTTTTTTCTTTGCCATGGAAAATTTTGGCAGCATTACCAAAGGAAGAAATTATCTAAACCTAAATATTGGCAGCAACTGGTCAAGCCAGTAGGCAATGGTGTAGATGTTCAAAGCATTGTGCCTTTTCCCATTGGGACCATCCTTTGTAATTTTGTGCAAGCTCCTTTCAGTGCTTTAATTGCTCCATCTGTAAAGTAGAATTTGTGACTCTTCCCTTCTTTTGAAAAAGGTTTTCAAACCGATGGATTATACAGGTTATTAAGTCAGCTTGCAAAATACAGGACTTGTAGCTTTGTGTATTTTACCTAAACCCTGTCTGTTAGAAGTGGCAATAGTTCTGGTTACTTCATAGCCATCTGAAATGAAGGACTGGAGTAGAGCTCAGCTTCTTGATCATATCCCTTACACTCTAATTAGGCTGCTAAAACAGTTAAGCAAATGCCTTAGTTACAATGCCTCTGTCTTCCAAAAGTGGATGTAGTAATTGGGGTATGTGTCTAAGAAGGTGTTTTCTTTCAGTTTGTCTTTTTTTTGTCAGGTAACCTCAAACTCAAATACTTTCTGTAAGTGTTAATGAGGGAATCATGGATAACATGTAAATAACATGGACCTTTAAAGCTAAAGCTATATGATTCTGTGACAAAAATTCTTCTTTTACAAAACTCCTTTATCAACACAAGTCAGAATAAATGTGCCAAAATAAGCAGCTAATTCTTACTGATTTAATTGATCTTACCATCCTCGGTAGGGAGTGAAACCAAGAATGCCAAGGCTCTCTTGGCATTATCTCCCGAAATCTACAACAGGGATAATGGTCTTCTGATGCTCTACAAATGTGATGGTAAAGCCAAAGCATTTATAGAAAACTCACAAGTGGTGGAAAGCTGAAGCTGGAGGGTGATGCATCGAGGGAAAGATTTCTTCTTGAGCTAAGACCACTATCTGGTTACAATATTTGGTTAAAGTGACCTCACTTCTGATGTGCTAAATAACTAGAAAACAGCAGGCCAAACAATTGGGCTAGTTGCTAGCAGAGATGAGCCTGACTGAAAACTTGAGCAGTCCTAAATTTTGGAAAGTTCACAGCTGGATTTGAGCTTTGTGGCTCGAGCTCCGGTCACTTGCAGGTTTTCCCTTCCGAAACTAGCCTAGTGTGATGGATGTTGGTGCGGATTACTCATGCTGCTAACATGAGTTATTTGTGCAGGTGGCCGTGCAGGGTGTTGTGAGCATTCCCTGGCTAGCCAGAGTCGGAGCACGAAACAATGCATCACGAACAGTGCACTTTTAGGGGGAAGTGTGAAGGGGAGGGAAGTTGGCCAAAGTAGCGCAAAGAGAGCCTAACTTGTATCCACTGAGCCTTTCAACACCTTGCTTCCATCTGGGCACTGAGGCATTGCAGCAGGTTTTAGAAGTATTTGATATCTTTTAGCTTCTGAGCAGTGACAAACTGCTTTCTGGGAGGATGGAGTTTTGTGATGTTAGAAATCTCCAGCTGCCAAAATAGTGTGCGTTAATTTCCTATCTCCGTGTGTCTATGGATATGATAGACTGTTATAACAGTCTGGGCACCTCTGCTGTAACTTTTCCCTGTCTTCTCATCAGTTCTGTCTCCTAAATAGTAACCGATTCATGGTCATTACATTCATCAGGTTTCATGAAAAACAGTCTCAAGACATAACAATGTTTCAGCCTTTCCAGGACCTAGCAGTGGATTTTAGAGCTTAGACTGGTGTTTGAATAAAATACCCCAATGTTCCATTCCCTTGCAGGTAGCATCATCATGTATGGAGCACTCCTCCTCTTTGAATCAGAGTTTGTCCACATTGTGGCCATTTCCTTCACATCCCTGATTCTCACCGAGTTACTGATGGTGGCGTTGACAATCCAGACGTGGCATTGGCTCATGATAGTGGCTGAGCTACTCAGTCTCTCCTGCTACATAGCTTCTCTGGTCTTCTTACATGAGTTTATTGGTAAGGTTAAATGCCTTTTCTCCAAACAGTTGGTTTATGACTTGAATAGTAACAGGACTGTAAAGACCTGAATTGAGCTTAAAGGCTGTTGATGAAGCCAACGTAATTACAGTGTCAGTGCTTCTGACCAGAATAAGCTCTGTTTGATTTGAAGGCACTTAAAAGACATTTTACAGTTCCTCCTCATAGCAAAATGCTGGAGGAGAAAAGGTGGTCAGTAAACTGTGCGCTGCTCAGTGACTCTGATCCTTGCTTTCAGAGCTCCACCATGCATCAGCTGTTGTGCAATAGTGGTCTTTATTTCCATATAAGAATGGAACTTGAGTCTAAAAATTTGAGCCTCTGTTGTTGGGTTGAAAGATTTAATCCTTTAACAGAGTGAAGTAGCTGCCTCCTAAAACCTTATCTTATCTGCTTCACTAAGGCAGTGGGACCCTTTTCTTGTGGGTTTGGGGTTTTTTGTTTGTTTGGGGTTTTTTGTTGTTGGTTTGAGGGGGTGCTTTGTTCTTTTTTTTTTTTTTTTTTTTTTTTTTTCCTCTCCTCCCCCCCCCCCCCCCCCGAACAGAGCCAATCCTCTTCCCTGATTTTAAGGAAAAATGGTGAGGAAGTCCTGATTCCCTCAGTAGCTGTTGAATTGCAAATATCAGAGCCACAGGGCTTGTTCCAGTTTTTGTTCAGGAGCCACAAGATGTCACTGCTTCTTCCATAAAGCTCTTTGCTAACTCTGAAGACAATGAGTGTAACTTCCCCCATGGGCTAGATCTGTGTCTCTTGCATATGGGTATACCAGCTCCATTCTGAACGATGCTTCAACTATTTTTGCGATGATTCTGGGGTATTATAACTGAGTCAAGAGATGCGTTTGCTGGAGTACCGGCAAAGTAGCAGAAGGTAGCTCCCAGAGTCAGAACACAAGTAGTCCATTTAAAGGAAGCTTAGTATTGCCAGGAGATGGATACCCCTGTTTCACATGGGGTGTGTATGGGCACTTGGCTGTGAGGAGTTGCATGCTTTATTGAAATGTACTGTGCAGAAAGCTGCATCTTTTGGGGAAGAGAAGGGCAGAAGAGTGAGGAACCGGGGATCGTATAAGCTTTAAACTTCCATGTGGAGAAGATGAGGTTGTTTAAGAAGTGTTGGTAGATTGAATTGCTTTTCTGCACTTCTTAAAGAACGTACTTTCCATCTTCATTGACTCTGTACTCCTTTTTTACAGATGTGTACTTCATTGCTACTTTGTCGTTCTTGTGGAAAGTCACTGTCATCACTCTGGTGAGCTGTCTTCCCCTCTATGTCCTGAAGTACCTGAGACGAAGGTTTTCTCCTCCAAGCTATTCGAAGCTCACGTCCTAGGGCTGCTCTCCTTGTGCACCAGAGACAAATATTGCACGCGGCTGAGAGACAAAATCATGTAGTTGTTACTGTAACGAATACGTCCAATATTTGCATAAGGATCATGTGGTAATCTCTGTTACATGCTGCTTTATTGAAAAAGACTTCACAACTGCCGTGAGCGGAAACCTAACGATAAAAGGGAGTTTTGAGGGCAGAGGCACTTGTTAGTTCATCCAGTTTTTGTCCCTTTTGTTCAACTTAACTTGGGTCAAACGCGCGTAACTGTGATGAAGATGGTTTCTCATGCATGGTTAAAAGTAATCTGAAAGCTGCTAACTCACCTTGGAATTTACATTGGATGAATCTAAGTTACTTTTTAAAATATCTGTGCTGTTCCTTGCATTGTGTAATGTTGTTTTATATATTTATCTTTTTTATTCAAGTAGTTACATTCTTTTTTACATCTTGGAAATCCCTTAATGTAAGTGATGCACTATACTGCTGACAGTGGATTCCTGATTTACGGCATGCTGTTTCCATAGTGGGGCTCCAGCATGTCGGATCTATGTACACTTGAGATTCTGAGTGTTTGAGATTTTCCTTCCATTGAAATGTGGTCAGCCTAGTGATTTTTGAGGTATCCAGCCATTGATAAATAAGGAGAAATGTAGTCCAAAATGAAGAAATTCGCTTTTGTTTAGCTTTTGTGCTTCCTGTTAGAAGGAGCTGGTGACATAATAGCTTTACCCTGTATTTATTTGTATAGGAGAAAATTATCTAAACTAAAGCAAATCCTCCTTGGAAAAGAAATATGCAGTTGATCAGACTTGAAATATGTCGACAACGTGAGAAGAGACTCGTACTGTTCTGCAGACAATGTGGCAGACATGTCTTGAATCCCTGGAGACTGAAAGAGAGGTCACAGAGCCGCTACTCCTCACAGCTACACAAAATCTGTTTCCTGTTGGGTGAAACAGCGAAGATGAGCTGCAAATAAGCTGAGGCACTCCTAGGTGGATGTTGTTCATGACACACTCCCTGCAGAGAGGTCATTTTTGAGAACCTTGTGCTTGCTTTGCTCTGAAAACCAAACTTGAATCACAGAGGCAGGAGTGGGGTTCTTACAAAGGTGTTAAGTGTACAGAGCAAATGTACTTCCTTATTTTTGATTTTCAAAAATTAAACTCAATGAGTTCTGTTTTGATAATAAGCATTGGCCCTCACTATAATACTGTGGAGAGAGCAACACCTACTTAGGCTGCTCAGGAGAATGACAGAGTTACGGGAACCTTTTACCATTGGGTCCGTGCATCAAACGTGGATGAGCCTTTAGTGGCAGCCGTCTCATCTAATGGCTGTTTAGTCTGTGCTAAATTAGTTGCTTGTGGTCTCGTTCCCACATCATAAAAAACACTGTTGGAGCTGGCACTGCTTGGTGCCATTGTTGGTCAGCTGCGTGGAGGGACCAGGAACGGCGGAGCCCAGAGCCTGAGCTCCCTTCTTCTCTCTCAAGACCGCCCTTCCAGGTCAGGACAACTGCACTGGTGCAAGGAACAGAGGCTCCCTGGTCGTCTCTGTGCCATGCTGAACCTCTTTAATGGACTGCCAGCTTCTGCTGCCATTGCTACAGGCATTCACTGTCGCGAGGAGCACAATGCTGTATTAAGAGGTCTGGTGTGAAAATCAGTGGAAAATGGGAGTGGTGTTTTAAAAGGAGGGCTGGCGTCTGTGTTGACCCATAGTGGTGCATCTTGAATTTTCAGATCTAAGATAGCTGTGGCTTGTGTGGTCAGTTTGTGGTAATTGCTCCGGGGAATGTTTTGCACAACCTGACCTGCCTTCTTTTGCTCTCAGTTCCTGTGAGTAAATATTCAAAGAGCTGGGAAAGCAAGTTCCAGAAGATTTGGAGAAAAACTGGGATGTGCTTCATAATACATGTGGCTCAGGGTGAGAGGAAGGTGCAAGTCCATATGACCTTGTTTTTTCATGGGAGGGAAACTCTCTTAATTTGAAAATTGTGTTTCAAAATTCCTTCAGGAATAACTGCAAATGCTCTTTAATCTAACTTGCTGTTTTCTCTTTTGTGCCAGTCTTCTGAGTAGGCTCTTGTCTGAATTCCCGATACATAGCAATCACCTTTAGAAACAACCTCCTGGCTAAGGAAAGATAATTCTTAGTATTCACCTTTTCATAATATTTTGAAAAAATTGTCTTCTTTTTTTTTTCTTTTTTTCCCTTCTCTTCTTCCTCTTCTTCTTTTTTTTTCTTTTTTTTTTTTTTTTTGTTCTTTCTAAAAAGAATAGTAATATACCTTTCTACCTATTTGACACACATGTTCCTGTTGGGAAGGGCCCTAGGAGTCCAACCCTTCAGTGCTGTGTCTCATGGAGGAAAAGCAATGCCTGAACAGCCCATTTGTGGGGGAGCTGGGCTAACAACCTTCTGTGAATTATGCCACTTTGCCAAAAAGATACTTAACGTTGTCTTTATCGTGACTTGCTACAGCTTCTGGACAGTGTTGGCCATGTGGGTGTTCTGGAGTCCCAAGTCTGCTTAAATCAAATGCTGACTGAAATACAAGAATCAAGAATTTCTTTTGGCAGCTTCTTGCGACTGAGAAGTCCCTCTTGCCCCTTGGCAAACACATGGCAGTGCACATCTTTGTGAAGCCCTGTCCCTATCTAGTGTCTGTTAGTAGTTACATGTCCTGCGAGAATAACAGTGCCATGCTACTGTATGTAAATATTTGAGACGTATGTATGGTAGAATTCACTGTTTCCTGAAGTCAATACAGTTTACACTGAGTGGACCATATTTGCAAAATATTAGCCTACACCAAGAAAAGGGAATGAATTGTGATTTTGGTTATATTTACTGAATCGTAACTTTAATAAGGAACACATATTTAGTGGAGTCGATAGTAATCTGTAACTGTGTTTTGGGGTGCAAGTTATATTCCTTTGCAGCTAGTTTTTTTTGCACAAGGTTGTAAATCCAGGAAGTCACTTCTGTCTGGGTATACAATGCGGTTTTTTTAAAGCAATCAGAAAATTAAGACTGCCATCTAACAAAGAGCAGGAAAGATGAGTGATTGTTGTGTTTTTCAAGTTTAGCACTTTATGTCTGCAATCTATTTCTCTTAAGTTATTTTTAAAAATGTTTTTAAAAGCAAAGTTTAATACATATGTTCATACTTACTGTACATTTGAATAAATGGATTCTCTGCTGGAAATTTAATCTTTTTCCTCTAGTATGCTCATAATTTGTGCTTATTGGGAGTGCAGCATTGTTTTCTTCTTCTATGTAGTATCTTGTTTGTGGCCTTACTTAGTATTCTTCCTATTCCTCTTTTTTGTTGTGGTTTATGTGCTGCAGCAGTTCATATAACTGCTGTGCTTTGGGGCAGTGCTCCAAGTGATGCTGCAGGGTGGCGGCGTGTGTCCCACAGCGTGCTCTTGCTTCCCATGGCTGCGTTAGGGAAGCCGACGCTCCGTGCTGTGGTTGGTTATGGAGGTTTTGTGATGTGCACTGTTCTCTTCTTGCATCTCTGCAGTAATTCCAGGTGTGTCACAACCCGCTTCGTTTTTGGTTTGTTTTTTTTTTCCATTTAGCTTTCTGTTACCTCCGTAGAGCTTGTCCTGGTTATCTTTGCACGTCTGTTTTGCTCAGCTCACAGTGCAATTGAAATGCAATGTCCTTTATTCAACAGCAGCAGCTTAAATCTGTGCAGGATCTTATCAGAACTGGGCTGGGGAGTGATGAGTGACATCCTTGGTGTTGAGAGCTGCGTGCTGAGAGCTACAGCTGTGGCTGGACCGAACTGAGCAGCACCAAAGGCGTTGTTTTTCTGTGGTGGGCTGAACTATCGCAAACGCCGTGACAAACTCTCTCATCCTCTGCAATGGCTGAGGGAAATTTTGCTGTAGTTGAGCTGAGTTTGTCAGGGAGCCCCAGAGAGTTAGATGTGTGAATCCCTGAAGCTTGTCTTTTGGCTTTATCTTTTGAAGAGAGCTGCTGCACCATCTGATGCATTGTAAATCCTTAGTTTGCACAAGCAGTGCTATAAACCAGCTTTGTGAACTACTGTTGCATGCAGCTCGCTGTCACAAGTGCTTTGCACAGAGCTGTTGGGATGGGGTTTGACTCATCTCCACAGTTGCTGGGGCCAGTCCAGTGCCCACTAAAATCTTCAGCATGAGCTGGATGGGCTGGTTTGATTTTTTTTTTTTTGCTTTGTTTATTATTGGTTATTTCATAGTTAATTAACTCTTTAATTTGCATGAAATCCTGGGTTCTACAGCTTTGCCAATATGGTCCATTACTACTGCCTACTACAACTTGTGTAATTAATGCCTTTCAGAACATTTTTAATTGTTAAAAAGAAATGTTAAGTTAATTTAATTTTTAATTGGGAAAGTGGATTCTGGTGTCAAACTGATATTTACTGTGATGCCGATGTTTTGTACCTGTCATCTGGTTAAACGTGTAAATACTCTTGATTCAAGAGAAATATGAATGCCAGTTATTTATTGTTCTGTGGAGTTACGTGTTGCAGCTGTGGAAAAACTTAAAAGGGAATGTTGTAAAACAAGATGGAAAAATAAATTTTATGCAACTTCTTTACTTCATCCGTATACAACCATGTGTGATGCACCTGAGTTAGTCCTGGCGTGATCAGTCCAAGATGTATTTTGACAAAATTGTAAGTACATAAGTTAAGTTGTGTTGTGGCCCTTCAACTTGGCTGTGTGGGAAATCCTTATCCAAGGAAATGGTCAGTACTTTCTGCTGATCAGTGTAGACTGCTTCATTAATTTCTTTGTTATAAACAATTTTCTAACCGTCTTAATGGGGAGGTGGGGTGGGGAGTGTGATCGATTGGTTCTAAAGTTTTGGTGTAAGCTTTTGCTGCCCTTCGCTTTATTAGTGACTTCTTGCAAGATTGCTTTCTGCAAGTCGTCATTGCAATCTAACAGTGTGGATTAGCTCCGCGTGGAGCACAGAAGCTGCTCCTGGGCGTGGGCTGCTGCCGTCCTGCCGCTGCTCCGGCTCGCCCCAGCGAGGGTACCTGGCTGCTGTGACTGCCAGGTGGGACTTCTCCCCCAGGCTCCCGCTTTGCTGCTGCCTTTTCTACAACCAGGTCGTCCCAGAGTACCCAACTGTCCCAAGGATTTTAGACAAACCCTGTAATTCGTAAATTCAGTTTCAAGAAACAGCTCATTCAGGAAGGTTCTGGACAAATTGTCCTTGCAGTTTTTCTAGGGAGAAGATAGTCGTTCCTGCTGGTACCCACTGCCGTGAAAGTCTTTCATTTGAAACATATATATGCTGCCCTTGGAAAAGCAATGATGCAGTAGCACTAGGAACAGCTATTTTTGAAATATTCTCATCACTTGAATGTTTGATTAAGTAATGGCTCGGCACAGCGGCAGTCCCACGGCTGGGGCTGGCTGCCCCGCTTCTGGGTGAGAGGCAGGAGTTCAACACTGAATGTTCTCAACGGAGGAAACTTCAGTAACATTGATTAAGAGCACACCATGGTACTTCTCTACTGAAAATGTAATAGAGCAATAAACGCTCTCAAAAACCAAACCAAAGCAACAACAAACAACAACAAAAAAAAATAGAATAGGATAAAGTAAATCTCTAACTTTGGAGACTATTTCACTAAAGCCGTGATAAACTGTCCCTCAGATCACTAAACATTTATTAAAGATTTTCTTTTAGGTTCTACAGGATGCAGGTGCCAGCATCTTCACCTTGTTCATGATGAACTTTTTTTGTATAAAATAGCTAATGCAAATATTAAAGAAACAATTTTTGTGATGTTTGCACACATCAAATGAATGCTGTAGGCTCCAGAAATTACAGTAACAGACTTCGCTCCCAAGTGTTACCAATTTCCCACTCTAAATGGGTTACATAAGCCCTAGTTAGTGGTTCTTTTAATTTATGGATGGTTTCTTTTTAATGGTGAAATGTGTAATTAAAAAAAGCTAGAAATAGTTTTTCTAAAGTCACTCTGGAAAGGGAAGGAGAATTTCTGCAATTTTTTTTTTTCACCCAAACATTGCATAATAGCAGAAATGTCAAAGATTTCCATGGGGTTTAATTTCATTCTTCATGTGGCTGTGGTCATACAAGAAGTTTGAACACTGCAGGGGTTGGCAGATTTTTGGAAGATCACGCATCCTGGGATAAGTTTTCAGCCGAGGCTTTACCAAAGAATGCTTGGCCTTATTTTTCAAATTGTGGTTGTATTATGCACTAGTGTGTCTTTTTTTTTTTTTTTTTTTTTTTTTTTTCCCTTTTTCTTCTTTAAAAAAAGAAGAAGAAGAATGGGTGCTGGCTGGTAACTGGGTATCTCCCTCTGGCCCTGAGCCTTACCTGTTGTATGAAGATGTACAGAAGCTTCCCTTTACTTTAAAGCACACGGAGAGAAGAAAACCTTGTTGAGATGCCCTCTGCCTTTGCCTTCTGATGGCTCCAGTCATGGCAGCTGTGCACCTATTCTGCCTCTTCTCTGTTGCATTTCTGTGGCATTAAATATTGTTGTCATGATAAATCTTCGCTAGAGGAAGGTAACCGCTCCTGTTCCCATGTCACAGGGAGGAGAAGGGGGCAGAGGGGACCTGCGCTCTACAAGCTGTACCCAGAGTCCATGGCAGAGCATGGAGTGCAGAACAATGTTCTTGTTTGGAATATTAGACTGTGGCCACACCTTAAGCACAGGAGTCAATCCTATAGGAAAGTTACTTATTCCAGAGTACTCAGATGTCTGTTTTTAAATTAGGAGTATGATTGCAGGCTTAAAAAAAAAAACCCTTGTCCTTATTATATGGAGTATTGATAAACCCCAATCAAACATTTTTGCCAGGTTCTTCCATCTTAGGCCTGGAACTGCGGGTCCAGATTACACCTGTGCTAGATGTTTTGCAACTGCATGTGACAGCAGTGATTTTCAAAGCGCGTGAGCAGCAGCTGGGGCAGAAAGAGCATCGCTGCAATTGCAGAGCGAGTGTGACAGCAGTTACTAGCAGCACTAAGTCTGGATCCACCACCTTTTTAAGATCGGTATCAAAACTGATGCCGTGGTTTCCTTGAGCCACGAGCTGGCATTTCCTGGCCTTAAAACTCTCTGGGTGGTGTGGGTCTCTCTAGGTTGCATGGTGAATCTCTGAATTTTTGCCGCTTGTAATTAAAAGTTCTAGATGATCAGCATCTTGCAGGATCTGGCCTTCAGAAGAATGTCCTTCCCTCGGCTGCTCTTCCTCCCTTTGTGGCCTAGGACCTAACTGTTACTGAGTGAGTGAGTTACAAAAAAGGCCTTTAAAATCATTGCGTTCCCACTTTAAAGCCTCCCTCTTTTGGCTTGCTGTAATTGTGCACGTAAGGAGGAATATTGTGTGCTGCTCAGACTCTCTCACAGAAAGAAGTAGTAACAAGAACAATCTGTGCAAAAGAATTTAGTGCATAAAAGATGGGGGTAACAGTCATTCTCATTTGTCCTTTTATGTGAAACAGATTTTATTTTAAATGTACACTCTGAGCAGCTTAACCATATCCAGAAACTTGTTTACCAGGGTAAAAGTAGAATTACCCACAATATAAATTAAGAGCATGAGTAGAGGTGAATCGATGTTACCGCGTGATTCTGCCTATCAGCTCGGAGCGCACCTCAGTGGGCGTGCGGGAAGCGGGTCTCTGCTGCGCCTGAGACTTCGTCTGACAGCGTATTTACTCATGTGGTTCACATCTGCTCCGAAAAGGCTGTGCTGTAGCTCTGCTGTAGGCGTTGTATTTCTGTGCCGTTAGACATGAATCTGTCCTGTGCTGGCTCTTCTGCTTTTGAGACGTGTCACTTCGGATTCATTTTGTGCAGTGGCAGATTTCACCGACGTGTGACTCGTCAAAAAGTGATGCAAATTGCTGTTGATCGGGCTTCCTACTTAAAATGAGAACAAACCATTTGTCAGTGATACCGTTACATAAAATGCCGTGTAATGGTCTCAGTGGTATGACTGCTATGGAAAGAAACACCGCTCGGCACTGGGCCTCTGGGAAAGGCAAGGGATGCTGCCTGCAGGGTCAGGATTCCTCTGCACCCTGAGTAAATCTGACATTAAGGTTTTGCATAAAAGGCACATTTACAAGGGTCGGCATTCCCCCTGTCAGACAGCCTCTCTGCTCCAACGCAGTGGTTTCCAGTGAATCCCCACGTGCTGCATCTGCCGCTGCTGTGACTGCCATCCTGGACCAGCCCCGACAGAGCCATCACTGTCACTCTGCCAGGAAGGTCCCACGTGTGAATCGGCTCTGCTGGGGTGGCCAGGGTGCCGATTTGGGATGGGGAGATTGAATGGATCATGTTTACAATGTTTTTATTACCTTTGGCTTTGATCTTGTTCCAAGGGTTAAAGGATAGGACCCCTGAGGAGAGACCTCTGGACCGCAGCAGACGGTGAAGCAGCTTGTCATCCTGCTGCGCCGGTCCTCTCGGCCTCTGCCAGGTAGGATCTTTGCCCTGGAGATGTTGCTGGAAATGTTTATCACTCTCCAGCTGCACCTCGATTAGGCTCCATCCTGTTCTCCTTATGTTTGACAACCAGCACACCACGAGCTGTAAAATTTCAGAGCCCTAGCAAAGAGCCGCTAGCATTTTAACTGCTCTCTTGCCAAGGCATCCTCGGTGTGAGCCTGCAATGTGAGCGAGGGGAGCTCGTGTTGGTTAGGAAACCCAGGAAAGCAAGCACCACCTTGCCTGGCTGAGATTCACCTCCCGAATTCCCCTGGGCAGCATCGTGGGTGTCAGCCCTCGCGGTGCTCGTGCCTGATGTCTGTGCGCATGTGCACGTTGCTTTTTCATGTAGATGTAGTTACAAACCACTTGATTTGCACGTAAGATCCTTTTCTTAACTTAATTTTTTAACTTAACTGGAGCAATTACATCCTGCTCTTTATTAATGTAGCTTTCATTAGTTAGTATGCTGTCTTGGCTTCGTCCTAGCCTGGAATAATTCCTTTAAGCCCAATAACAAACAGAAAAATTATTTTAACATTGCAGGTAAATAAGATTAAACAAGAGCAGGGAATTATTTTTTTGCCTAAAGCGTGAGCTGGAAACTAACACTGGTTCTTCTCCTTACCTCTATTTGTGTCCAAGGTAAGTAAAACACCCAGAGAAGGGGAACGCCAGTTTTAAACAGGATCTGCACTGTTGTTTTCTGCTGTGAGCTACTCCAAAGAAGCGTTTATCAGTTGTCATCTGTAGTGTGGCACAGGGACAGGGACCTTCCCCACCCTGGCAGCTGGGCTGTAAAATGAAAAAGCGATTTCTGAAAGACCAAGGTCAGATGTTATCAACCTCTCATCTATCTTGCTTTCTCCAGATATGCCTCTGTCCATCTTTGGTATCCTTTTATTTATTTGTCAAGATGTATTGCTGCCTTTTAGCTGGATCCAGATAAACTAACCAAAGTGACAGTTTACATTTTAAGCTGAAACTAATGCCAGAATTTCTCAGGCAACCATCTATAGACTCAAGTTTGATGTGAAGCTGCCCAGTTTTATTTCTAGGAAGTCTCAAGCCTCCTGCTGATCAGATTTTGGTATCTGATCTTTCCTATTCACAAGGAGAAACACACCAGAAAACAAATTTTCTGAGTGAAATTGCTTTTTGTAACGCTAACCTGTAATGAGAAAATCTTTCCAAAATCACATGGAAGAAATCGCGTTGTGTTGATATCTCAGTGTAAGACCGTGGCTGGTGTAAACAAACAGCTCGGGCTCATCCACGCCCTCACACAATCCCCAGGTTTTGTTCAAGCCCGAGTTGAATTCTTGCGAGTCCTTGTAACTGAAGTGTGGAACTGATTTTTACAGGCGTAGCGTTCACCATAAACAGCCTTCAACAGACAGAAACATCTTGTATTTCACATGTGAGTGACAGCTGTTTCTTTCAACAGCCTAGGTGTCTCTTGTGATCTTTCACCGTCAGGACACCGTGCGGGGCCGTGATTTGTGCGGGTTCCCACTCTTCTTTCTTTCAGCTCCGAAGAACATAATGCCACAAAGCCTCCAGTAAAACCAGAGCCTGGAGGAAATATCAGGTGTTAACATCCAATAAAAAGCTAACACGCTTGAATGAACTGGGATTGCAAGGTACCTCTGGTCCGGCCCACGCAAGGACTGGCCTAATGCAGCGGTTTTATGATGGTGGCAGGTAAGGACTAATTATAGACCCTGGACTCCATCATGAACTGACTTGTCAAGTTAACTTACCGACTGAAGGACCTGCAATGACATTGTGGGGGCTTTCTGCTCCTTTGTGTAACTGAATGCAGTTGCTCCTGAAGAAACGGAGCGAGTAAATCTGAGGTGCTGAAAGAAATACTGCGCTAGAAATTACGCTGTAGGGAACATTTTATATGCTTTGGGGTAAATTAATGACTGGGTTTGGATTTTTTAGAAAAAAAAACCTCAACAAACTTTGTGCACAAATACGTACTTTAAAATATATTTTCTTTCAAACGCCAACTATTTTAACAACAGTGTAAATCAGATTTTGCAGACCACATATTTCAAGTATGAAGTTCATTAAATGTGTGAAATTCTAGATTAGCTGCCGGGTGTGGCCAGAGCCCCAGTAATGAATCGTAAATTGTGTCCAGGATATAATACCGGATTCCTGTGCCCTCGCGGTGATATTAAAGGGCTAAATCCACCTTTTCAAAACAGTCATAACCTTTCTTTATTATCTTTATTTAGTGTAGCCATCATACGATATAGCAAATGACTGCTTCAGTGTTTCCATCCTGAACCTAACGTACGGGTGTCTAACTGGATTAGTTTGTGTTTTTATTATTGATAAACCAGCTTTTGTCCTAATGTAACTGAAACTACTGCTGTCTGTTTATACAGGCATGTTTGCCAGTGCCCTGATAGTGGGTGGCAGTCTGTCTTTAGATAGAAGGTCGCTCTAAACTGAAATTCACTCCAAACTTGGGTGAAAAAAATAACTTCCCTGTATTCTCCAGCTGAGCCAGGAGCCCATAGGTGTGGGCATTTGAGTCCAGGTTGTCTGTGAGCATGGTGGGTTTCACGGTCATCGTCTTGGTCTAGGTTTGCCAAGTCCTTCCTGGACAAGCACTTAACTAGGAATGCTTTCCCTTTCCAAAAGTTTTGCAAACACCCAGCCAGCCCCCGGGGAGAGGCACTTGCTGCTGGAGGAAGGTCCCTGCTGAGATCTGTGAAGCTGCTGCTGCGTGGACATGTACACAGGGGATGTTGAACCCACTCCCCTGAAAGGAACAGCCGGGGGAAAACACTCACAATCACCCACAACCAGAAGGATCTCTTCAAATTCCTACCTTGGTTCTCAGCAGTAGCTCCTTGGAAGGGGAAGGTGAGTTGAATACCTGGGAATAAGAATTAATTAATGATGCAATTCCCATTCTGCAAACTCTTCTGCGAACTGGGAGCAGAAGTGACCAGCTATTTCCTTCTACTGTGGTAACAACCATAATCCAGGGAACAGGATCTCTGTTGTATCCAGCGTCCCTGAACAGAGCAGGCAGGAGAGGATTCCCAGTGTTCCCCTGTCGCAGGGAAGGGCACGGAATGGTGCGGCTGAAGGGCTGCTGTAGGCTGAGTCGGCACGTGTAATTTCTTCCTCTCCCTTTTTTCCTGCGCTGTGCAAAGGGAAGGAGGCTCACAAGCCAGTTCTAATCCTGGTATGACCAATAATGGGAATTTCCCAAGTAGCAACTTTTGATGGGGCTAAAAATCCATGGTAAGAAGTTAAAGAATTGGCATTTCTCATGCATGGCTGTTTGTTGGAGATCTCTTCCCAAAGCGTGGCCTGGTCGCTGCAGTTACAGTGACTTGAGCTCTACAAGAAACAGGTAAATACATTGCTTACTTGTCTTGCCCACATAGAGAAGCACCTCTCCAACTCCCAAGGGTGATTAATGTTCTTCCTAATTATTCCAGCAAGCAATTACTTTATTTGGCTGTCTTTTTTTTTTTTTTTTTTTCCCCTGAACTTTAGCTTAAAATCCTGGAAAACAAAACAACAAAAAAACCCCATCCTATAGTTCTCTTAAAGAGAAAATATATTTGGCAAGAAATTAACTTCTTTACAGCCTCATCCAGAGTCCTTATTTGTTTAATTAGCCTTGGTTTTAAGAAGAGGTTATAGTTCAATTGTATCCTACATGCTCATCTGTAAAAAGCCTCAGAGCTGCTGACCTAATCATTGGTAGCAGTTTGTAAAGCAATGCAAATCTGGAGGGCTTGAGTGTTCCCTGAAAACAATGTTTGATGTTTGGATCATGGTATATAAACATCCCTCTTTGCACAGCTTTGCTAAACCGTGACACTCTAAGGGAATTTCGGTTTTGGAGTAGACCTAGTGCCATTGACAATCCAGTAAATCTGTGCATTGCTTTTATTTAGAAGCTGTCACGTCTGAATCCTGCTTGTAAAGGTCACGATCCACCTGCATCTTTCCTGAACCTTGCTGGTCCCTTCCGTAGTACCGAACCAGCCATCCTGACACATTTTCTCTCTCTCACGTAAACTAATTTCCGTGCCTCTAAAATTCCCTGTCCCAGAACTGATGTGGGCTCTTGGCAGACTGAAGGGGCCAGGGTAGATCTGAGCAGTGATCTGGGTCCCAGAGGCGAGGTGGGAGTGGCGCTGGGACACTGGGCCATTGGAGGGGCTGGAGGATGCTGCAGGGCTGAGCTGGTTGGCTTTTCCCTGGGAAAAAGAACCCTGAGGTCAGGATTTTCAGGAGGCTGAAGCTCAGAATAGGTTTTCCTACAGCTGCAGGTGCAGATCTGATACTTTCACATGTATTTTTACGTGAGGGTGTCGGACATTTCCATATACACGTGGTTATGAACTCGTGCAATTGCTTTGCAAATTTGCTTCTCTGCCTGCAGTCCTACAGATTTCTAGGGGACAGGCACCGGAATGGGTAAAACAGGAAATCACAGCCTAGGATGGTATCGTATCAGGCCTGCTGAATTAATTACATCCTCCTGGCCCCATAAGAGGACACTAATTCAAGAGCTGCCTGACTAAAGACAGCGAGAGTGGGGCCCTATTGTTCTACGAGCGAGTTGAAAGACATTTATTTTTTCCTTTACAGGAAATTTTCAAGGGGAGGGGGAAGAGAAAGAACGTTCTCTACACTTTCTTCAATATCTTTTTTAGTTGTGGTTTTGTTTTCTGAGGTGGCCTTTCTTGAGGAAAAAAAAGTAAAATTAAAAAAAAAAACTCTTCACTTATAAACATTATTTTTAATGTTCACAAACAGAATCCATTTACTAAAAGCCAGTTCTTAGGGAGGGAAAAAGCCCCCCAAACCCCCAAAAAAAACCCCAACCCAACCCCCCCAAAAACCCAACAAAACCACTTCTACTCAAAAAATAGACTTATTGAGCTTTTTGGAAAAAAAAACAAAACAAAACAGAAAATTTCAACCAATTTTCATTTTAGGTGAAAAGCTATTTCTCATTTGGAAAAAATGTTTTGCTGTGAAAAATTCAAGCAGTTCTAGCTCCAGTCTCGGAGAGCTGTATGTGGGTGGATTCCCCGGGCCACGTGGAGCTCATTAGAAGATCAGACATTTCGTTTGTAACTTAATTAAGTGAGTGACCATGTTATTTAGACAAGTGCATTGTCAGAAATAAGCTTGAGTTGGTAACGGGTAGCCGTGATGCTCTCAGACTGCGATGGAGGGAGGTGCTCCTTCGTGTTACTTAAGCAGCCGAGCTGCAGAAGTTGAGTTTTTTGGGCCCCGATGGGCTCTGTTCGGGGGTCCTGGGTGGCTGCAGTGAAAACACACCCTGAGTGGGTAGATCTGGTGTTTAGGCACGGCTCTGCGTAAGGCCTTAAACGTGGCAAAGTTGTGCTGGGGCGTGCGCTGTACGCAATGGCAGGTTCAGGAGAACAGTATTTACCTTGGAAGGGAGAGGAGCTTTTGTCAAAAATACTTATTGTTGCTGTGAGCCTGAAATACCTTTTGCAAGTGGAAACAGAAATGTCTCCATGAAGTCTATGGTGATAAAGTCCGGGCAGCTGCCCCAATGGCCTGAGAGCACATCCTCAGGAAACCTTGATGTCTTATCTCCTGGAGAGCATGAGAAAATTAGAAAAAAAAAACAACGAAGTATTTCGTTTTTAACTCCAATTAGCAGCGCAGAGCCGGCCGGGGAGCGCTCGTTTTGCAGCGGGGCAAAGGCTGGGACCCCCCGGGCCGGGACCTCCCTGCTCAGCCCCCGCCCCCGGCGGTTGCGCTGCTCACGGAGGAGGGGGGGACGACACACATCGGTTTCCAAACCCCTGTCCCCCGAGCCAGGGAGCGGGCTGGAGCCGGGAGATGCACCCCCTCCCCGGTCCCCAAAAGCCGGGCATCCTCTGGGCAAATCCCAGATTTTGGGGGTCTGTTGCTGGGGAGGGATAAGGGATGCGGTCCAGACTGCGCCCCTGAAAGGAAGAGGAAGTATTCTCCTAAAGAGGGAATAAATAGCTAAAAATATTAGCTATTAATAGCTCCTTACCTCCAAAAATAAAATCCCTTAGTGATACCAAAATAAGAAAGCAAAGGAAAGTCGGAGGTATTTGGCCTTCCTTTGAAAAGGGAAGCTAAAAATAACTCTCTCTATATAAAAATCCCTCGTTTCTAGGGAAAGTCTCTGCCCCCGCATCCAGCTCGCCCCGTTATATAAGACTTGAACCGCATCCCCATCTCCTCCGCGGCCGCTCAGGAGGCGCAGGAGCCGGAGCCAGATGCAGAAAGGTTCCGTCAGGAAAGTTTAACTCAGCGGGGAAGCTGCAGCCAGCGGAGGACACGGCTCCCTCGCTGAACTCTCCAAAAGCCTTGGAAATCTTACAGTTGTGTCATATGCTGGTTTGGGGAATGCTAGCAGTCCGGAGGCAGCCGCCAGCCCTCTTTAACTTCTTTATTTATTTATTTTTTTCCTTTTTCTTTTCTTTCTTTTTTTTTTTTTTTCGCTTTGCACTGAGTTTAATTTGGGTAGCAGGATTCAGCATTTTCAAGCTGGAAAAAACTTGGTGGAAGAAGATATTTTAGGAAAACCCTGTCATGTGAACTAGGGGGAGCCGATCAAACCGAGCTATTAAAAGAAAGACGTTGTATTTTTAACCGGTGCGGGCCGGGGAAGCCAACCTGCGGGCCAGCCGTGCCTGCTCCCCCGGGTACAGCCCGGCGGGGGGGCGGTGCGCTCCGGGGGGTGACCGGTTCTCCACCCCCGGCCCCCCCAGGCCGTGTGTGCCCCTCCGCGCTCGCCCCCAGCCCCCTCTCCCCCCCCAGGTCGCCCATCCCAGCTCCGCTTTACTGCTCGCCCTCTCCCCGGCTAAAGCCCCTTCCCCAGCTCTCCTCTGCATTTCCCAGTGCAAGCGCAAGGAGGAATGCTGGGCTGACCGGTTAATGCCGCGCTGAGGAGTGGGGGAGCAATGTGAATAATAATTTATTTATTAATTAATCAATAACTAACAATTGCTTCGCTCTCTAGGCAAAGCATCAACCTCCGTCTCTCCTTTAATGCCTCCAAACAGAAATCGGGTGTTTCCGACCCGATTTCACCCGATGCGAAGGGTGGGTGCAGCCGAACACGCCGATTCGCTCTGGCGTGACAGGGTGCCGCGGGTGGGCTCCGTCCCGCGTGGGGCCGGGGTTTTTGCAGGATCTCGCTGGCAGACATCGTGGCTTCAAAGCCTCGAGAGGGGCTGTTAAAGGGGCAGAGCCCCGGTGTCAGGCGCAGCTTTGCGGTGCTTCCCCGCCAGCTCAGGCAGGAGAATCCCTGCTTCCAAACGGCATCGCTGCGGGGGGCGGGGGCATCCCAGTGCTCAGCCTCTGCGGGACTGGGGGTTGCCTTGACGGGCGGGGGGAGCCGCGGGGTCACCGGGACCCCCCACCTCCCCGCTTCGAGGGTCGGTGCAGCCGGTTGCACAACGTGCCCGCGGAGCCGGGGAAGGTATTTCCGCCTCGGCGCGTCCAAAAATGACAGCGGCTAGGAAAGTGAGGTGCGCTGAGTTTCCTCGGCCTCCCTGCAGTTGCTAGCCTGCGGGACAACAAACTCGAGAAGCAGAAAGTTTGGTTGCGATACCTCCCTTCGAGTCGATTTTGGGACCGAGGGAGTGAGAAACCGGCAAGGCGGGGCAGGCGCCGCGCAGCCCCGGGGCCGGTCCCCCCGGTGACACACGACCCGCTGCCGCCGTGGGGTCTGTCACCCCCTGCCCCGAACTGCCACGGGCCCCGAGGAGAGTTTTGTGTCTGTAGACTCTCGATCCCTTCTGAGGAAGAAAAAAAAAATACATATATTGCATATATGTATACATGCAAGCCCAGTTGCACGGAGGTGCAGAGCATAGCACGGGTTCAACAGGCAGATGCTCCTTAACACACCAGTGAAAGCTACAGGTTGTGAGACAGCACACAGCTCGTGACACCTTTGACTTTATTTTCCTGTTTTCTTTTGCTTTATTTTCCTGTTTATACATAGTATGTGTAAACACACACGGGTTGTCTTGGTTTCAGAGGCTTCCTTGGCTATTTCATTCTTGCTAAGCTCCACGTGTATCAATGGAAATCCATGGGGTTGCTCCTCTCTCTTCTAAATGGATCTAAAAATAGAAACAGAGAAAGGTCTGTGAAATGCCACTAAAATAACCGGGTTTTTTTTCTTTTCGTTTTCTGCATGAAGAACTGAGCCAGCGGCAATTGGAAGCCAAAAGCTGTGCCAGTAACGAGATGGGTATTAATAGGGTGCTGGCGAATTTAAAAGACATAAATATAAGCTGGGGACTTCGGTTTCCTGAATGATTTATTCAAAGGTAAAGGCAGCAGCAGCCCAAGCTTGTCTCTGCTGGGAAGAAGGAAAACTTCTGCACAGAAGCCCCGTTGCTTTGAAAGGCTTTGCAGTGCCTGCAAGTTTTGTTTAAAAAGCACACACTGGGATTTTTAACATCATCCATATTTCTTTCTTTCTCGCTCTCTAACTTTCTGCTCAACAATTAAGTGCTTGTGCTGCAGACTGAGAAAGCCGCAGAGCTGCCTTGGCTCGGAGCTGGGAGACGTCATGGATTCCTGAGCGTGAAGTTTGCAGGAAAGCCCTCGGTTCGGGAGATGGAGCCGAGCCAGGGGTTTCCATGGCACTGGGATAAACAGGAGGAAACAGTGAGGGAATCCCGTTATTTTACAGCATTCAAAGACTATAAACACTCGGAGCAGGGAAGGAAGTGGCCTTTCCCTCTCTAGTAACCCTCATCTCAGAGCAGAGAACTGACTTCACTTCAGGAACACGCTCAGCCCAGTTCGGATCCCTCTTTGCACCTCCAAACACTTACGGAGGAGGCGAGCAAGAGGGGTTCCCTCTGTCTGGGCGGCACTGTTTGAACATGGTTTGAAGAAGATTTTTTTTTTTCTTCCCTTTTTTTTTTTTTCCCTGCTATTGATTTTTTTTTTTTTTAAATTCCTGATGCAGAGAGAAACTGCCTGCAGGCTGGTACATTACCACCACATCATGAGGTCTATGGATCAAGGTAGGGTCCTACCCCCGCGCTGCGTGTCTGCGTGTGCCCCCCACGAGCGCTTCCCTCCCCGGGGGTCTCCGTGGGTCACTGCTCGACCCGGGTGGTGTGTCCGGCCGGTTTGAGTTCGCGAGTGGGGAGGAAGGGTTTCGTGGGGAGAAGGTCCCGCAGGGAAGGGACTGGACTGGTTTTAGGTTTGGTTTGAAGCGCTCCGCGAAGGCGACACAGCCTGCAGAAACCTTCACGCTTCGGCCAGGGGACTCCCCTCTTCCGAGCCTTCACCCCGGGAGCAGCGCTGACCAGCCTCCCGGCCGCTTAACCCTTCCGCCGCCTGCCCGCCGTGGGGGCTCGGGGGTCGGAGCCGGCTTCCCCCGGGCCCGGCGGAGCCGCTGGGCTGGGGCTGGGGGCCGCGCTGCATTGGGGGATGCCCGCGGCTCCCGTCGCGGGGGAGGGAGGGTCGGTGCCCACGCGGGGCGAGCGGGGCCGGGGAACTCGGGGCGGCCACCCCCCTCCTCCCCTCCCCTCCCGGTGCCGGTGGAGGGAAGAGTTAAGGGCAGGGAGAGGAGGAGCCTCCCCCGCTGTCAGCGCTCCGCCCGAGGGTCCGCTCCGACCCCGGCACCCCCGCCACCCCCGCTCCGAGGCGAAGAAGGGGATGCGGGAGGGACGGACACACACACGACCTCTTATCCTCCCCCACCGCGGCGAGCGAGGCTGCCGGCCTCGGGACCGGTCCTGCGTGGGGACGCGGCGGGGGATGCGGCGTCTGCCCGGGCAATGTGCGCGGACAGGGAGGGGGTGGCCGGGCACAGCTGTGCCCGGGGCTCTCGGGCACGGCGCGGCCACCGCTGCGGATGCAGGCGGAGGATGCTCCGCCCGAGGAAAACCCCCGCCGCCCGGCTCTTGTCAAACACGCGTGGACCAGCGAGCCGGGCGGCTCACCCCCCGTCCCCAGGCCTTGCAGCCCCCTGCCCCAGGGGCCCGCCCGCACCCCCAGGGTGCTCGGCGTTGCACCCTGCGGGCCGGGCGGGAAGCCCAGGTCAGTTGCCTTTTTTACGGGGCTACCGGTCCGGGGAGCAGCGTGGAGAGGGGGCAGGAGGTGGAGAAGGGATCCATTTTAGATTTCCCCCGCCCTTCGGCCGCCCAGCGCCGTGCTCCCCGCCCTGCCGCTGAGTCAGAGCCGCCCCGGGGCCGGCGGGGGGTGCGGGGCTGGCGGGGGAGGCGGGCATCGCGGGGCTTCCTCCGAAGGGCGCTTGGTGGCCGGCGGGGGAGGCGGGCATCGCGGGGCTTCCTCCGAAGGACCCTTGGTAGCCGGCTGTTTGTTTTCTCCGGCCGCAGCAAGCTCCCCACGCACCTGCCAAAACACGCTCATTAACACGAACACCCACCCACAGGGGATCGTCCGAGAGCTCCGGTGCTGGGAAAAACCCACGGGAAGGCTATGTGTGGCTTTCTACCGCCTTGGGGTCAGCCACGGCCCAGCCTCGTGGGCCCTCGGCTGTCTCCAGACAAAACTGCCTCTCTCCTGAGCGCGTCAGCCGCGCTTAGTCACTCTCACAACACCCCGAGAAGTTATTTTGCTGCAGAGAGAGCAGGAAAGGGAAAGATAGGAAACTTCTTGCACCCCTCGGTGCTCCCGGGTCCCGCTCTCACCTGCTGCAGGGCAGCAGCTCACCAAAGCAGAAGGCAGAGCACCGACGGCAGCCACCGCAGCCCCTTCCATCGCTACGCGGCTCTGCTTTCCCCCAGAGCAGGGCTTCCCTGGAGCCCTGCCGTCACAGAGCAAAATGAAAGGCACTGATTTTTTTTTTCTTTTTCCAGATCAAATACTTGAGACCACAGTAGCCAGATGAGCAGTGCAGTCAGGTGCACGACACAGCCCAGAGACACCCCAGAAAGAATATGTTTCTCGGACCCGGCATGTATTTCTCCCTTAGGCAAAATGCTTGCTCCTGCCTGTGGCTTAGGGGCCGTGGGAGCAGACCCTGGGACCCAGCCGCCTTCGTGTCACAGGTAGGCGGTAGGGTAGGGTCTTGTGACTTGTGTCACAAGTCTGCTCTCAGCCTTTGCACAAAGAAAGAGCTGCATGAAATTGCTAGGGGTTAACAGCACAGGGCACTTTCGGGATCTGTCTCTAGGAGGATTTCTGCACCCACAACAAAGTGGAAGAGTCTCATTAATGCAGGGCGTGTAAACGATGACGTGTTCATAATTTTGTGCCCCAGCCCCCTTTTATGATTAGAGCAGGCTCAGAATGGGGAATGAAGACTGCATAGCCTAACACCCTGCTAGCAAAAAGATGCTTCAGCAGCTTTGCTCCCTGAGCTGTGCTCCTGCAAGTGTCAGCAAGACATTAGCCCCGGCAGAGATTTTCATCAGGTGACCACGAGTCCCTGTGTCATCTTGTTGTCCCACATCTGTTGCTGCTCCATCACTCAAGGTAGCCCCTTTCTATCCGTAAGCCTGCGTGGCGAGATGCAGTTACACCAGCTAACAGTCAGCGAATGATTTCAGAGTCTTTCATACAGGGCAGGAATCACATTCACAGATGGGACACTGACATAATTGCAGCACTCTTTTATAACATTCCAACAGATATTTTAACTTCAATGTTTCATCATTCATTTTTTGAAAATAGCCAAGGATAATAATATCCTAGAACTTCTTTTCCACTACTGGCTTAATCTATTTTTTTAAAACTATGATATGTGCATTCCTTTGGTTTCAGAACTTAATGGGAACATGGAGATATGAGTAATTTTTCCATTGCCCTTTCTTGCCAAACCACTTTAAGCCTGAAATTGGGGGGTAATATCTCTGACTCAACCTGACCCCAAAATTGAAGAGTAGTGTGTGTGCATGTGTGCCTCTCAAAGGAAGTACCAGAATATTTGTCCTCTCTCTCTCTCTCTCTCTTTTTTCCCCTCTAATAGCACTCCCCACACTCCAGACCAAGCAACTAGTCACTCACAGTCTGAGCTCATTTTAAAGAGCTTGGATTAAGTCCATGTGCAAGTTTTAGTTGCCTGTTAAATTTCTAATGCCTGCCACATACACCATTAGAACACTTAGATTTTTAAGACAGCATTGACTTGTATTTTCTTTGCGTTTTGGCTGCTAAATAGATGTGCAGCATTTTTAATCCACTTTTCTCTACCTTTTTTTCTTTTAAAAAGTTTAATGTGAGGGTATTACACATCCAGTGTAAATTACGTGTTCATGTGGGCCACATAATAATTAGCATAGTCACCGTATTTCTGAGAACATCATCTAAAACTTTCTTCAGCTTGGAGCATCGTCTGATCACTTGCATCAGTGAAGTTATTGGTACAGGGACTACAATGGGATGGTATAAGTAGAAATTGAAAATAGTAAATGATAAATTACATCTGCAGTAAATTTTAAGCACTCAGAAATATGTTAAGTACTTTAAAAATCATAGTTTGTATTACATTAGAAACTACTCTTTCTTAGCTTTGTTTTTGGATTCCTCATCCCCTAGTACCCAGGTAATCCAGTATTCACATACTTTTAAAGTTTATTAAAGCAAAGCGCTGCCAAAGGCAAGCACGGATCCAACTATGTGGAAAAGGACTCCTTCCATTCTCCAGTTCCCTGAAATGGCAGCACAATGTATTTCCAGTTATGATCTCTGTAGAGGCTGCTGCAAGTATACGTGGCTGCAATTTTTGTTAATGCTGCCAAGGACAGACTTTACTTAAGTTCTTGAAACACCTTTTTGGCTCATGAAAACAATTTTACAGGAAAAAAAAAAAAAAAGGAGTTAATGCTGACTCCCAGTTCTCTAATATAGGTGCTGTGTGCCCAAGCGGAGCTGTCACCAGTGGCCGGGGCTTGTGGCCGTGTCAGCTTTTTGATAGTGATGAAAGGAGAAATAAGTGTACAATCCTTGTAGAAAGGAAGTATTTCTGATATGTAAAAGACTGCGATTTAGGGAAACCAGCTAGTATTTCTGGTCTTTGGACACTGTATTCCAGCCTTTCACTCCAGCCTTAATGGAAAACAAACACTGGGAAGTGTTTGTCACATTGTTTGGGTTTTTCCTTTGATTTGAAGTGACTGGATGCTTTTTCTGAGTGTGTTTTTGAGCTGATGAGCCCACAGACTATTTAAGTCTAGCAGTTTCCCTGCCTTTTCTTCATCGCTAATTATTAACGACAGACTGTAGGCAGTATGTGTCCGTTATGTAGCTACAACATCTAAAACTTAAACAAATCATAATGTTTTGTTCTCATTGTTGGCTCAAGAGCATGTTTTACGCTCAGGCCTTGGAGGTCTCCAAAAACTACATCTGTCACTTGAGCTGAATTCTGCAGCTGCTTGCACCTAGTAATGGTTTCGTGCATCTCTCATATTTAGGCCAGATCTATATTTTGTGGATTTGCACCATTTTTGCTCGAAATAACACACTGGCAGGTTCCAACACAGCCCACAGAGTATAGCATTGTAACTCACACCTCTGTGGACTCAAAGCCTGTGGAAACTGTTATTCCTATACGTTATGCTGTAGCGGTCATATGGGACCAATGTCCTTACGTGCCCTGTGAGCTGTGGAAGGGAGCAGAGGGAATCCAGTTGATCGTATGCCTGGCGGCTATTGCTCCTTGCCATCTGTCAACTTGTCCGCTGGGCAAAAGAGTTGAATCCTATAAACTGAGCTAATTCCTACGTTTCTCTAACACTTTTCTCATTGCTGTCTTGTCACCCTAATTCCTCGCCAGAGTCAGAATTTATGGTTACATGTATTAGCGGTGAAACTATTTTGAATGACATGGTCATCTTGGAAAGCAAAAGGTACATTTTCCATTTGTGGAGTATTACTAATTCTAGGAGTAGCTGAGGATAAGTTTGAAACTTCACATGCTTAATGGATTGCAGGCAAGCTAGGAAATAAAGGATCAAGAATCGGATAAAGATTTAGCAGAAGTTGGGGTCGTTTCCCCATGCTCTCCTGCCAGTCACCTGTATCTTGCTTTAAAAGGCCAATGTTATTATTCGTGTCTTTTCTTTTTGTGGCTAAAACAAATGATGCTATCCAATCATGCTCCATGTGTTGTTAGCTGCAAGGATGACAGCTCTCTTTAGTGCTAAGCCAAGATCAGCAAGTATATTTGTTTTTTCTAATGAATTTTAAATAGAAGGGCCAATGATAAAAGGCTAGTGCTCCAGCAAACAGTAAGCACCATTTTAGAACAGAGACATAAAAAGGCAATTTTAATATATATTTTTTTCGCATTTAAACAATTCAGAATGAGTTAAGCCCTCAGACAGAGCAGCACATGTTCCCCAAAGACCGGCAGTCTCCGTTCCCCATGTACGTTCCTGAGGGTAAGAGCTCAACCCCGTGTGCAGCTTTCTGGGGTGGCCTCATTTCTGAACGCCGGTAGCCAAGACCGCTAATCACCGGCTCTGGCTCCCCGGCCTGTGCCCGGCAGCAGCGGAGCCCCGGCTCTGGCTGAACCAGACACTGGGAAACTATGGAGAGCGAGTGCCTTGTGTAGTATTAGGAATCACTGCAGCAGATGAGCTAGACTTTAACTGTGGTCTCTAGCTCAACCACAGAGCGAGCACTGGATTCTTTCCAAAATAGGCTTCGGCAGTCCCTGCACCGAGCAGGGAGCCGCATCGGGTCAGGCAGCAGCATCACGTCGCACAAGAAGAGGCAGGAACAGCCTGTGGCCTTCTCACGCCGCTTACACACGCGTGTGCACACGCACCCAGGGCTGCGTGCTGACCATGCGGAAACCCAGCAAAGCGCCGTTCCTGGTTGTTTTGGCAGCTCGTGCAGAAGAAAGTTCAAATAGTTTGGTCAAGGAAGCTATTGTGTTACTATGTATATTATGCAGTAATGAGAAAAAATATTGTCTTTTTAGTCTCTGCTGAGTTTAAGTATGGCATAGATTGCAGTGAACTCACTCATTAATCCAGTGGCTCTGAGTACGGAATAATGGCTTTTCCCTCTCCATTTAAATTGCACTTCAGCAGGATGCGTATGGAGTGAATATACTAGTGGGGTTCCCAGTATTTCCTGCTCACCATCTCTGTCTGTAAATACCTCAGCAAAAACTCTGGCACATCCCCCCTGCAGGATCACCTGCCCTTTCGGAAAGTCGGGTTTCCCTGTCCCTTGGCACTTTCCAGTAACAAACAAATGCCATAACGGCCTAGTGCCAGTCTGATTGTCCCCCACCCGCTCTTGCGCAGCCACAGCAGCAGTTGTTGCCGTGCTCCGCACTCCCCTTGCTCGCCCCAAAGCCCTGTGCAGTGTTTTTGCTCGCCAATAGGTGCCTCTAACGTCTCCCAGTAGCTGCTGTGGGGTGAGCGGCCGGCACAGAGCTGGCTGCTGGGGCTCTTCAGAAGCTCAATGCAGAAACTGATTTCAAAGCACAGGAAAAGTCCGAGTTCTTGCGCCCTGGACTGGCAAAGGAGTGTGATGAGAAGGTGATTTTTCACTACTTGGCTGGCCACATTAGTGATAAAGGTGACAGTGCATAAGCCTAAACGTAGAGATTCTGCTTCACGTGTGCCATGAACAGACTTTTGGTGACCTTAGACAAGTAACTTCGGGTCAGATTTGTAATGCAGTTAATGCTGTCGTGCTAACAGGCTTAGCAAATAAAAACAAGCTGAAGTAAACACCAAAATACTTTTTTAATGATCTTGGTCCCTCTGCCTTTGCCTTCCTCCTCTGTCTACAGACTAAGAGCATTTTTCAGACTCACAGACCTGGTGACAGCCATCCGTACACTAATAAAGGCGACCATACAAAGAGGTAAGCAAGGGAACAGAGTCTTCTGACCACAGATGCTCTAAACACACACATTTAGGATCTCAGGTTACCCACGAGTGAAGTCATTGCTGGTTGCAGCAGCTGCTGGAGGGGCAGAAGGCTGTTGGGAGGCAGCAGCCAGCGCCCGGTGAAGGGCCTGGGGAAGGTGTTGATGAATAGAGCCAATGTGGCGAAGGTGGCCGAGGGCACCCGGGGAAGCTGGCAGCACTGGCAGTGTGGTCAGAAGGGAACGTGGCAAGGGCCCGTTCTGTGAACTACTGTTTGTGAGCAGGGCAGGCGGAGAACAGAGGCCTTGTGCATGATGGACCCGATGTTTCTAAAGGTGCTCCAGTTACGAGAGGTTGGCCTGTGATTGCAGAAGGAGACGCACCCAGAAACCTGCCTGCTGCTGCGTTAGCAGCAGCCTGTGATGGGAAGCAGGAGCACGTGGTGGGGGACACACGAAGCCTGGAGAAGGCAAGGGCAGCACCGGGGCTGCCTGGAGGTGCTGGACACCTCCCCAGAAAGGGGTCTGACTGCTGGGGAGGAGGAGGCTTTGTGCTGGACAGCAAGTCGTGCTCAACCTGGGGTAACAGGGCAGAGGGGGCTCAGGGCACGGGGGCTGAGGGGTTTCTGGAGGTTTTCATCCCTCTGCAAGGCCACGACTTCCCTTCCCACCCAGCCGTTCCCTTGCCTGTTCCGCGTCCCCTCCTCCCCAGCCCCTCTCCTCCGCTCTCCCACCACGACCCCCGCAGCCGCACCACCGCCCCCTCCCCCGGCAGGGACACCGCTCGCCCCGGGGCTGCGGGGCCGGTGCGGGCCGGGCCGGGCTCCTCCTCCGCGGGGGCGGCCCCGCCGGCAGGTGCCTGCCCGGGAGCAGGAAGCGGCCGCCGCTCCCCACGCCGCTCTCCTCGTGTGGTGCCACTGCCCGCACCCCGCCCGCCTCAGCGACCCCCGGGAGATCTTTTCTGCTTGTTTTTTTTTTTTCTTTTTCTTTTTCTCCCTCCCCTCTAACTCCTCTCCACTTGCGCTTGGAAGGATACCGACGGGCGTCGCGGCGGCTCTCGCACTTCGGCTCCCCTCGGCAACCGGCCGGCCCCGGGCGAGCCTCCCCTTCCCTCCCCTCCTCCCCGCCGTCCCCCTCCCGTCCCGCCGCTGCCAGGCCGGCTCCGGCCGCGATGAGCGCCGCCGCCCGGGCTCCGGAGCCCGACCCGCAGGAGGGGGGGCCCGGGCATGGCCCCGGCCCCGGCCCGGCCCGAGAGGGCAGCCCGCAGGAGGAGTTTGACTTCTCCATCCTCTTCGACTACGACTACCTGAAGCCGATCGAAGGTTGGTGAGGACCCGGTGCCGCGCCCCGACGGGGCGGCGGAGCCGCCTCTACCGGACCGAGCGGCTCCGGTTCGGTCCGGGCGATGCCTGCGGCCTCTGGCAGCCCCTCGGATTGCGGTGGGGACCCGGGATGCTGCCGGGCTCCTGTCCTGCCTGGGGCCTGCCCCACCGGGTCCGCGGCGATGGGTGCCGGGCTGCACTCGGGGCCGGGGTTTTGGGGGTCGCGGTGCTGCTCTGGCCCACGGGCGCTTGTGAACGGTCACCGGCGGCCAGTGGCTTGGGCCCCAGCTGATGATGGAGCATCTGCGAGCGGCTGCGGGACCCTCCTGTTGCTTAGAAAGTTGTGCGCTTGGGTGTGGGAGCACGGCTGTGAAAGACAAAGCAGAAGAGCTGGGCTCAGGTGGTCACCTTGTGACCGTGGCCGTGGTGGTGGAGAATGTTCTGGGAACTCAAAATGGGCAGCTTGAGCACTGGGTCGAGGAGGCCTAAGGAGCTGCTTACTTGCGATGAGTCTGACCATCCTGCTTGGATGGCAAGGAGCTGAGGAGATCTGGTTTGCAGTTTGGGTCCAAATATTGTAAGCTTAAGTTAAATTGAAAAAAAAAAAAAAAAAAAAGATTTGCGAACTGTTCTCCTGCTTTCCTGAGTTTATGCAAGTCTGTGATACTAAAAGCACTGTGACAAGTGTTCCCTGATTCTCTAAATGATAATTCAATCTGTTGATGATACCTGATCTGGTTGGAGATGTCCCTACTCCTTGCAGGGTAGCTGGACTGGATGGACTTTAAAGGTCCCTTCCAACCCAAACTATTCTGTGATACTTCCTATCCCATAAAATACAGATTTGTGTAAGTCAGGCAAAGCCAAAAGAGACAGGACCCAGGGGAAAGAATTGCTGGGATATCGTTTCTAAGATACCCGCGGTTTGGTTCTGCACAGTTGAGAGGTGGCATTTCCCTAGGGCGTTTGAAGAAAGCAGTGTGTTCCTAGGGGACAGTGCAGGAGGAGACCTGTTAGGCCTGAATCATGGTATCATTAGCGAAATGGAGAGTTGTTACTGAGTTTTATTCTTTGTTTGCTTGTTTAAATATACAGATGTGCACTGGCATCAAAGCTGAGTGAGGATGGTTAATGTCATCGTATGCACAAAGCTGCACTTTCTTTCAAGGTTTAATGTAGATCAAACCATGCTAAAATAAATCCACTGTGGGGAGAGGTCAGTGGTTATAATGAAAATACATTAAATCTCAGTGAAAGCTTCAGATGCTGGGTTTTTTTTCCACATCTTTATAGTAGAGAGTACTGCTGTGAAGCCTTAAGTGGGAAGTTCCACAGAATATAATAGTACGTAGGTGGGGGGTAGAAAGTTTGATCTTCTAACCGCATAAATGCAGAGAAGTGTACGCTTGCAGCAGAAGTAACTTCCTTCTTGAGCCTGCTTTCTCCACGTTTGGATGACTGGAAACCATAATTAGCAGTAATTCTGTTTGTTCCAAACATGGAAATCATTAGCATAAAAAAAAAAATCACAACCATATATGCTAGCATTGTAATCTGGAGAACATTCTCCTTCGGTTTGAAAAGGCACCAGCCTAGGGTCTGTAAGCAATCCAGTATACATCCGTGACCTTTAATGTACAAAAGATTAAAGCATGTTTACATGAGAACAGAAAATGTTAAAATTTTGAGAAAGAGGTTTATCCACATTCTGGTGGTAAATGATGCTCGTTGTTCATGTGCGATTCTGGCCTTGTCTGAACTGTAGTTGAGAAAACAAGTCGTTTTCAGTGGAGGATTCAAAATGGAACCAAAACCATAGGAGTGTCTGTGGATCCCAGCACTTGAGTCTGGTTCCTGCATTCAAAGCCCGTTTGAAAGAGGCTCTGCTTTCCTCAGAGTCTGACCGGCTCCACCCACCGCTTGCAACAAGTCCTATAATAACAAATCTCTGTAAACATGCTGAAGTGATTTTTTTTTTCTTTAGGCAAAAATTGTAAATTTGAGGCTCTAGAAATGAATGGATTGGGATGAAAGTTTGTTTCTGATAAAAAATATTTTAAAAGGTTGGGGTTTGACAGTATCCACCTAAGCTAGCATTTCAAAAGTAGGATCTATATCACAACTTGTTGCCATGGAAATGCCAGAAATATCCTTACTGAAAGCTGTTGGCATTCAGTAGTGCTTATGTGTGCCTGAGACAACAGGAACATGGACTGCTATAAAAGCAACAGGGGAAAAAGGGTAAATAAAAACCCTACAGTCAATATTATTAATATTAAATATTCCTCTCCAAGCCAACCATTTCCATAAGCAGGAGTGCTGAACAAAGTGCCTTTTACTTTTGCCTTTACTTGCCAAACTTTAATTAGCTGTCTTCTCATTTGCAAACCAGAAACATCTGCCTTCAGCAGGCTGCTCCGAGACGTGCCCAGGTGAACGGGCTTTAGGAGGCTTGAGCAAAGCAGGTGTCCTGGGCTGTTAGGTTGATTGTGATTTCACTTGAGCATTGAAGATGTTTTTTGTCCTTTTAAAGAAATGTCTTAGATGCATTCCCTTGAGAGATACACGTAGAGGTCTTGCTAGCAGGATCCCAAGTTTTAGCTTATTTCAGACTAGAAAGGTGCTGAATGTCCTTGTTTCTCAGTGGAGAAAACTGACAGAAAGTCAATGAGCATTTGAACTCGCTCCTACAAATGGAGATGAGTAAGTTCTGGTAACTGCTTTGTGTAATATTCCGTAAAACCTGTTGTTGGCCACTGTGAGAGACAAGATCCTGAAAAGCCAGACCACTGCTCTGCTTCAGCAGCTCACCTACTCAATTTTGTTGGGTGGTGACTGTGTGATGATCCACTGCCAGGTAAAGCTGCTGCATAATTTTTAATATTTGAGGTTAACCCTTCCGAGGACTGGTCCTCTGAGTGGTGTTTTGAAATTTGAAATCCAAACAAAACCCATCCTAAATTAAGAGTCCAGACAAATCCTGCCCAAAGACAAGAGGTGAGAATGGGTATTGGAAGGAGTATTTTCTTGTAGGCTCAAGCCTTTGCTGTGGCCCAGCAGACTCCTACGTTGCATCTGGTGATATGAATGTACAAGGTCTGTGTAAGTATAGTACAGAGAGGGGAAGAAGGGAGCATCTGTAAATATTAATATTCTGCTAAATACTTGTTTGTATGTAGAAGGGCTCCCAGGGACATTGCCACATCTTGCAGCTGTCAAGCCCTGTAAAATTTGCCTCATTCCTTCTTTTTCTCCCCAGCACAAAGCTATTAAAAGAAAAAAAAAAAAATAAAAGCTTGCAGCTCGGTCCTGGTGACTGGCTCAGTAACACAGGAGGCTGTGTTCAGCGGCAGCCCTGCAGTGAGGAAGCAAACACGCACATGTCACAGAGAACACCAGATCTCACTCAGGAAACCAACTTTCACTTTGAGCTTCCAAGCAGCTTGTGTGAGTAACAGACAACTCGGCTTTTGAAAAATGCCAGAAAGCTCTGGACTGACCCCTTCAAATTACAATAAGAAAATTAATTTTAAAAGTTTTGGACTCTTCTACTTATGCAAATCAGGAACTCCAGTGAAATCCCAGGAGCTGCACTGCAGCGAACGGATGTGAGGTCAAACCCAAACTTCTCGCCCTGCCCTCCCTCGTCCCGTGGGCGGCTATCTTCAGCTTTCCCTAGGTGATGATTTGTGTAAACCCATCGTGGAATGCAGTTGCTGGGCTGATCTGTTATTCCCTAATTTCATGCTAATTGGCAAGGTCACATTTGGCTGACTGAATGGCTTTGAAGTCCCTGCCCTGTTTGGGAAGCAGCGGAGGGTGGGCCCTGGCAGAGCCGGGTGCGTACATCCGCACTGGTGTGCATCCCATCTGGCTTGGGAAACCTCTGGAGCCTGGCGGGACCCCGTGTGGGTTTCCCTTTCTGCCTCTCAGACATGTGTGAAAAGGAGCTTTGAAAATGAAGGGTTAAGCCCTTTAAAACTGAAATCCCTTGATCTTTTCCACCTGTGTTTGAACTCTCCTAGCTAATCAGTGCTAAGGGCTCCTGAGGGGACCCAGCTGGGGAGGCTGGTGGCCACTGGATGGTTGGTGAAGCTGTCTGCAGTGTTCCTCCATCTGTCCCTCTGTCTGTCTGTGGGAGCTGGTTTGCTGTTTGTTTACAACACGGTAGGATGCCTTGCTTACATCCCCTGTGGTGGGGAGGGAGAGGAGAGATGGTCTTGTGAACTAGCAACTGGGTGAAGGCTGTGGGAAAAGAGGGGAAGGAGAGCAGGGAGCATGGAGGCAGTTTGAGTGGGATCCTAGGGGATTTGGAGGTGGGGCTTCCCTGCTCGTGGGGTGTGGGTGACGCAGGGGAGTAGGCTGTTTGCTGGCAGTGAGGATGACAGAGAATGTGAGGAGGTGCCAGTGTTGTCTGGGTGTGAAGTTCGCTGGCTTTTAACCCTCTGTCAAACAAGAGGGATCTTTTGGTACTGAATCAGAGGATGATTCAGCAGTGAAACCTCAGTCTGGGAAATGCCGGAGTGAAGGGAGGTGGGGACGTGCTGTGACTGCCCGTGCAGAGGCTAGCTGAGGAGCTGTGTTGAAGCTGCTGTGCTGCTCACCAGGATGGTCATCAGACAAGCAGTGCAGAGGACAGTCCTTTGCAGGAGCATTTTGGTCTGTGTCCTGAGGTGCAATATGCAGGGACAGATGAACCCCTGAAGGTAGCACAGCCTCAGGTGCCAAGCTGTACCTCTGGGGCATGTGCACAAAGGTTTCCAAGCTGCTTCAGTTCTTGAAGAACACCTTTGCTGGGCTGATCGGTCACAGAATTATTCTCTTGTAGGGGGATGCAGCGGCCTCTTGGCTCCATGGGGAGCTCAGCTGGTGGGCGGCTGGGCTGCTCCCGGCCATCTCCAGCATGGCAGAGGGCCAGGGTTTGCTGTCCTCAGCTCCCCCCACCCTAACCCAGTGCACCTTGACGGCTCAGGGAGAAGCATGGGCATTGCTGGGGCTCCCTGCCTGGAGCTCTTCCCATGCCCCAGGCTGCTTCATGTTCCCGCTGGTCTCTGCAAATGCAGAGGGAAAGAAGCTGGGCTGCCAGGCTCCCTGTTCCCCTCCTGTCAAAGGCAGGAGCTTGACATTGTTTAAAAAACCAAACTGTGCTCGCCTGGGGAAGCTGGGATGTTGGCTCAAGTCGGTCCCTTTCTCGAGCGGATTCCAAACCCCAGCCTGCTTGAGCCAAGTTGGCCAGGAGCAGGGTAGCCAGTCCTCTCCTACTAAAGCAAAAAGCAGAATTTCTCCTGATTTTGATGTAAGAGTCGTTTACTTCCAGAGAGCAGCACTTGCTACTTTACCCAACTGCCCCTTTTCTCTCCCCTGATGAGGTCAGAGACTTGCGTTGTAGCATCACCGCCATTTCCATGGCAACAGACCCTGACATCACAGGCGTGGGCAACAGCACCCGGAACAGTGATTTCATTGTACTGCTGAAGTTATGCAGGGCTGGGACTCAGTCAGGAGATCTCCCCGAGCCCCGCATCCTGACGAAGCCGTACCAATGAGTCAGGGCCGGCAGCCTCTCCCCTGCCCAAGACGCAGCCTCAGCCCTGGGCATCTCTGCCCGGCGCGGTTCCCTGGGCGCTCTTCAAACGAGCTGAGGTTTCCTTGTCTGCAGCCTTGCCCACGTTCCAGCGCCGCTGCCTGCTTTATTGATAATTTGCCGTGTGGTGGGGGAAACTAAATATTTTTGCTGTGCAGAAGGCTGTGGGTGTTGTCTGCTTGGCAAAGGCGCCTGCCTCGCTGGCTGTCGGCGAGCGCTGGGTGAGCAATCCCGGTCTGTGCAGCCTGTGAAGCGCGGCAGAGGAGCGCTCTGCACGAGTGCTCTGCGCAGGCAAGGGCACGCTGCAGCTTGTCATTGTGCGTAAACGTAGTTATTAATATCTGGAACATGGATCCTCTTGAAGAGTGAATGCCAAGGATGAAAGTGCTCATTTAAACACAATATTCCAGAGAAAAACATAGAAAACTTGGGTTATCTGAAGCCCGATTTTTAATAGGCAGAAAGTGTGGGTGGTTGTGTGTGTTTGTCATTCAGAAGACTTTAAATATTACACGTTCACATACAAATATATGTTTGTTTTCGCCGTACCCCTCAACACAAGTGTGTATACGTGCCAGCTTTCCTGCTCACCATGTGTTGTGAGGAGTTGTCCTTTTTTATCTGTTGTTGCGTATCCGGCACTGACAGCGCGGTTTGACGTGTGCGGTGGGGGCAGCTCTCGCTGAATGGGGAGCTGAAACGGTCGCCTGTTCCTTGGTGTGATGCTGTTCAGCCTGGAGAGCTTTTCTGCGACTGCCGGTCACCGTCTGAATCCTGGCGTCAAGCCTGGCTCTGCTTGGTGCTGGTTTTGCTCCCTTGCATCAGCTCAAATCGGAGCGATTCTCCTGAAAGCGGTGGGAGCGATGTTTTGTGTGACTGCGTAGGGGGTGTTGCTCTGACTAGTCTGAAGGGCTGATGAATTCTATTCAAAGTGAGCGGCAGCATCAGTATCTAGGCTCGATGCCTCAGGGTTTGAGTGATGTGAATGACACACTATTCCTGTGAACGCCAAAGCTCTGATATCCGAAATCAACGATGCTAAAAATATGTACAGTTCAAAATTCAGTCACTCATTGCTGTTTTCCCCAGCCCCCAAACAGCAGTGTGCTGGGATTAAAAGCCAGAGGGAACCTTAAGAAGTCTGCAAGCTGGGCTTTCCCAGTCATCTCCCACGCGGTCACATAGACATTCTGTGTGTTGGTTGGTTTGGTTGGGTGTTGAGGTTTCCCGCTAAATGAGAAAGCTCAGCGGTTCCTGCTACTTTTTTTTTTTTTTTGTGGAGTTTTCTCCAGGTTGTGCAAAATATTGAACACAAAAAGCAGTCATCAAAAATCAGTGGAGGATTTTGCTTTCACGCTAGGGAGCGTTTAAAACTGAAAATGAACAGAAACCCCCTGAAATTAAATCACAGTCTGTGTGCAAAAGTTTCACAATGATCTTTTGCTACTTTTGCAGAAAGCACAGCCAGCCCCTGCCTGGCTTGATGTACAATATTATTTGCTCATGGGAAATGTTGCCTCATGTAGTGTAGGAGTTAGAGAAAATGCTGGTACAGTTATTTAAATACCTAAATGAAACTCTCTTTGCCTATGACACATACCACTCTGTGCCCAGCAGATAGTGAGAGTTCATCTCCAACTGTGGAGCTCTTTCAGATTTTTCCTGCTGGATACACTGAGATCTTTAAAACTGTATCAAAGTCCTGGTAGTATTTTGCATGCTTTTGTGTAATGGCAAGTATTATTCAGCTCCCAGGCTGGGGGAGCTACAGGAGCTGATGTACCTCGGGGGGTCTGTCCCAGGGATGCCTGGCATGACTCTGCTCTCTCGGGTCCTCTCTCTGGCATTACGCACCCGGTGCGGTGCTGGGGTGAGATCAGAACTGGGCTCAGTGATGCTGGTGGGAATTCCGTGTTGCCTAGAAGCATCCCTGTACTCTGCAACCTGGGGATAGTTTGCAAGACTGAGAATCTCTGAAAACTGGGTTTTTTTTTTGCACCAGGAGAGAGTTGCGCTGAACACGTACCTGTTATTGTGTATTTTATAATCCCTCTCTGACCAAAACATTCCTAGAGCTGCAAATGGAAAGTGATTGCCTGTAACCATGGGGCTGGATCCTTCCTCTCTCTCTCTCTCTCTCCCCTAACAAATATTTGTGAATGTGTTTTTGATCATCCGGTGCTTTCTCATGTGAAACCTGTCACCAAAACTTGTTGGCGTGATATAGAGACAAATCATCATACAGAACTGACTTTTTCATTTAAAAGCCTGAGCTCAGCTTTGGTTTCAGGAAGGCTTTTCTGTCTGGACTTCGCTTTGTAAGAAAGGTTTTTCTTCCTTGACCGAAAGCTGTTCCTCAACCTCTTGGATTTATGTAGACCTATTTGGAAGTGGTTGTGTGACGTGGTGGTCTCGGTCCAGCTCCTAGCTGGCAGAAGTTGACCAAAGTCCCAACCCCCTGGTTGGCGCTCGGGAGTGTGTTTGGCAGAAAGAGTAGGAAGGCCAGCACTGAAACAGGCAGAGAGGCTGAGGTGTGGCCGACCCTTCCAGGCAATCCCTCTAGCTCAGGGCTGGGGTCGAGGGAGCCCAGCTGGCCGGTGTGGAAGTGTTTGCAGGACTTCTGTCTGTGCTGCATCTGCTCTGAGCACTTGAGCTTCCCTGGCTGTTAATCCAGTACTTTTCACAAGCATTAATTGCAGTTAAAAGAAAGAGTTACACAAATACTTACCTAATATCAGATCACAACCAGTTTATAAATATGCTTTTTTTTTAATCCATGATTGCTCAGCTTCTGTAATAATATTTATAGTCTTAAAGAGACCCTTCTTTTTCCAGAAGAACCGACTCCACATAAAACCAACAGCCCACCCTCTGGAGTTACATACGCTCATGATGTCCTGGACTGTGGCCTCAAGCCATGCCCCCTGCCTTTTTCTAGCCTTTCTGCAGATCCCATGGGCAGATATGGACAGCCAGATAGCATAGGGACAACACCTACACACCCTGCCAACGCTGCAGGGGCCTCTGCTCCGAGCCCTAGGATTGAAATTACTCCATATCATGAACTGATTCATTCAGGGGGTCCCTTCCGCAGCAGAGACACAGATGTTCTTTTGGTAGAACATCAGTCAAACTCAGCTACCGCTAGCCCAAGGGTTACCCTGCCTGTCCCTGGCTTTGAGGGCTACAGAGAACCACTGTGTTTGAGCCCAGCTAGTAGCGGCTCCTCTGCAAGTTTCATTTCAGAGACAAATGTATCTCCTTGCACGTCACCATGTGTTTCACCAAATAATGGTCCTAGTGATGACCTTTGTCCACAGTTTCAAAACATCCATACTCATTATTCTCCTAGAACCTCTCCAATAATGTCACCACGAACAAGCATCACGGAGGAAACCTGCTTGGGACGACATTCACCATCACCCTGTCCCAACTCAAGGTCTTCATCACCAGGTGCAAAACGGAGGTACTCTTGCACTGAGCTCTACAGTACTCAGCTGCCTTCCACTTCTCCACGACAGTCAAGGACCCCCTCTCCACAATCCTCTCCTCGCATCCCCTTGAGAGAAGACAACTCTTCAGTTACTTACACGCAGTTGCCCAGCACTTCTCTTTCCATGGATGCTATGAACACCCTTCCTACGGATCCTTCCTGTGGTGTTCCCACGAAAATTTGGAAAACCAGCCCTGATCCTTCATCAATGCCTTCCCACAAAAACAGCATTCCATGTCACGTCTTTCAGACTGTTGACTTCCATGGGCCTTGTGAGCAGGAGGACAGGAGAAACTCAGCCCCAGAATCAATTTTGTTGGTACCTCCATCCTGGACAAAGCAACTGGTGCCTGCGATACCCATCTGCAGGTACGTGATGCTTCTTGTGGTTGTGTTTTCTCATGTTCTCATGGCATGATGTCCCTCTGTTGTGTGTACTGATCCCCAGGGAGCGTTTCCTTGGGCAGATCCTGCTGCAGACCGGAGCTGAGTGCTCAGGGACAGCACTGGTTAGTGGGAGCCCAGTCCATTATGATTCCGAGAGATGAGAAAAATCTGAGTTTGGAAGAAACATCATCAGAGTGGTTCATTGATAGCACAGCATGTGACAAATTCAAATTTCCAAATTATTTGTCTAAAAGCAGCTTGCAGACAGCCTTTGACAAAGGCTAAATACTCATTCCATCCTGCTGCTTTTAAAGAAAATGACTTGATTGCTTCTCTAAGTTCAGAGAATGTCCACAAATTTCTATTGAGGATGAAAATACTTTAAATATTTCCTGATTCAAAATAGAGCACACTGCTCCAAGTCAGACTGAGCATTCGGTCAACCCCAAGTGACTTATTGTTGGTTGTTAATTTGTTAATTGTCATTTAACCCAAATCTCAGCCGTTGGCACTACCGGCATCGACTCCCTCCATTGTCTGGCGCTGGCGGCATGCAGGTCTGGGCCCTGAGCGGTGCGTATCTGCCAGGACGGAGGGTGCCAAACGTGTGATTCCACTTGCGGTCACCACTGGCACCATGTCGGCCCTGCCATCCCGCTCAGCAGCGAGGGTGTCCCCACGCTGACGTTATCCCATGCTGCTCCTGAGCTGCTAAACACAAATTGTGAATGGAAGAACACGGGCTGTGACTTTCCTTGGCTTTCTAGGTCGGTCCTGGCAGCAGTTTGTACTGACAAAATAAGAGTTGTTTAAAGTCCAGTGCAAGCTCTAGTTGTACATCTCAGTGTATTAATTTCATGCTATAAACCTTTCTGTATTTTGATAACAGGTAAACTGGTATCAGGTAAGAATGTTTAGCATTTTATTCGTGTGCGTTTCAGTATTTATGGAAATAATAAATATTATGAATTTACGCAACAGGTAAGTAATGGTAAATGGAGTTCATGTTTCACAAAGTGTGTTCTGTGAGCAAAGTTTAAGAAGCACAGCAAAAGCCAGATAAGAGAGAGGGATCTTTGAAAAAATGTAACTGCTACAGATATTTCTATTTAAGAAATAGAAATATTCTATCCTCTTCTGCAAGGAGATGGGCCCACAGAAATTATTGTGTTCATCCTCAAGTTCAGCAGAGTTTGTCGTTGTACATGAGCAGGACAGCATATTCTCACTGAAATTAGCAGCAGACTCCTAAATGTTTCTGTGAGAGCAGCCCCGGTGGGGCACTTGGAGGGAGAACAGATCAGGGCTTTGAGAAATTAAGTGCTAAAGAGTTTCAGCTGGTGTGGTTTCTCTCTGCCCAGTTTGCCCGTCCAGTCGCTCCCACCCCTCGAGTGGCCACTTTCCAGCCAGTCTGGCTCCTACGAGCTGCGGATCGAGGTACAGCCGAAGCCTCACCACCGGGCACA
Organism: Chlamydotis macqueenii; assembly: GCF_036417535.1. NCBI lineage: Eukaryota > Metazoa > Chordata > Aves > Otidiformes > Otididae > Chlamydotis > Chlamydotis macqueenii. The sequence goes on along the minus strand of NC_141571.1, from coordinate 8,652,117 downwards.
CTACGAGACAGAGGGGAGCCGAGGGGCCGTCAAGGCACCGACCGGAGGCCACCCCATCGTCCAGGTAAGGACTGGAGAACAACTCTGTAGAGGAAAAGCTGGGGGTGAGTTCAGTTTGAAAGTCTTGCTGGGGACTGACCCTGAAAGAGGAGGACCATGTGAACTTGGGTGTGCTTGCAGATGTGTGTAAAGTGTTTGAAGTTGAGCTGTGGTGAAGTCCTAGATGTTTGGAAAGTTGGTTTGGATTAGCTTGTGAAAGCTCAGAAACTTAGGCAAAGTATTTGCCACCTTTCTGGACTGTATGTTAAACCTCCTGTAACCCAGCTTTGTCATAAGATGCCCAGCTGTCCTGAATTCCAGCTGCACCTGTTTTATCTTCAGAACAGACTAATCTGTATGAGCTAGGGCTTTTTTGTGAGGTTCAAAATGTACAGACATCAGCCTGGCTTTCAAACTCGGCGTAGCTCAGTGACCTACCAAACTCAGGTTTAAAATAACTGGCAGATCGCGTTAGATGTGCCGTACCACGTCCTCTTGCCAGCGGTGCGCGAGGGTTTTGGAGCCGTGCTGCCCCAGGCTCCCGCAGAGCAAGTGCATGCAGCAGGGTTGGTACCTGTGTCTAATCTTGGCCCCTCACTGGTCCGTACAGCCAAACTGCACACAGCTCCTGCACGTTCACCTGAGTTTTAAAGAAAGGCAAAGCAACATTCTTGATGGGAGTTGGGTTAGGAAGGGATGGATGTTAAACTGGAGTTTCCCCAGAGTTAACAGCTGCCTTTCACTAGAAATATCTTTCATGCGTTTGCTTTTTCTTAGCAATTTTACTCTTTTTTGGAGTTTGGTGTGGTGTTTTTTTTTTTTATTTTGTGTTTTTGTTGTTGTTGTTGTTTTGTTTTTTTTTTTTCTTTCTATCCTCTGGTTATGTGGTAGAACTTCTAATTTTAAGCCCATTTAAATTTAGGTCAGATAATTTCACCCGTGTGTGGTGCAAGCACTCAGTACATCCATTCAGTCCGGTGCCTGGTTTATGTGTAACTTGCTGATGCCGTGTCCCACCTCGCATGCGGTTCTGCTCGGCACCTCTGGTAACGCTGCCTTCTTTTTGTCCTGGATGTACGCCACCGTGGGGGAACTGATTTGGGCTGATGTCACTACAGAAACAAAATTTTATATCTCTTTTGAGGTGTAATTTATATTGCCCTAAAGAGTCCACTCTGCTGAAATCGGTGAACAAAATCCAAGCTGACAGTGATGGAGGAAACAAAATTTGGTCCTTTGCTGACCTGAGGGATGGGTGAACTGAACCCTTGTTCTGTTGTGCATAGTGAAGGGCTTTTCCTTCACCTTTCAAAGGGTGATGTGAAATAACGGCTGAGTAGCTGCACTGGAGCCATTTGGGGCCACATCGGTCTTTTCACTCATTCCAGCCAGTCCTGTTCAGGAAGGAAGGCCGGGCTTTGGGTCGGGGTTGCAAGGTGTCAGGGCGATATTGCTGGTAATGGGGGATGGCAACTGCACAGATCAGCCACAGCTGCAGCTTTCACTGAGCAAAGCTGGGGTGCATCTTACAGATGTTCCTGTCACACCTGGGCCTTGCTATGCCAAGCGTGAGCTGGGAAAGTGTGGAAGTTTGTGCTTGGTTTTAAGCATGTGATCAATACCACTAGTTTCACTGGGTTGGCTGGTGCTTAACTTCAAACATACATTAGATATTGCCCTGCAGGCTCAGCCCCTTCTAAAATCAAGCCATGAATTGTTAAATCAATGAATTTATTGACTTTGGTTGAGCTGGACTTACATGTATGGACTGGATATTTGAGTAAAGGGTGCAGGATAATAATAAATAGCAGTCACACGTATATGCAATCTTTTTGGTTTATGAATCTGACAAACTCCTAGCATGCTGTGGTGTGTTTGAAGCTACGTGGATGCATGAACTATTTGGCCTGTCAGCACTTGTTGTGTTCTCAGTTTGCTTACAAATGGTATCGTTTACCTTCCCGAGATATTCCTATCAACCGGATGTTTATTGCAGTGAAGGAGTTTCTTGTGACGTGGGGAAATATAAGTGCTTTGTTTCCTTCCTGTAATCAATATCAGTCCAAGAGGGATTTATATTTTCTGTTGGAGACAGGAACTGATATTCCTGGTTTTATCATAATTTGCCATCAAGCTTTAAGGATCTTAAACTATAAATTCAAAGATGCGTGTTAGTTTCCCAAGCAGATGTGCCTTTGCACAGCTGTGCCTGCATATGGGGAAAATACGGACAGTTTCTTTATGAAGGTTTATTACAAACCTGGAAGTATTTGTTGTGTTTGTGTTCACTTTAATATAACGAGGTTCATATGGGTGCCCAGCTATGAGATAGTTGCACCTGTATGGTTTATGATGTCTGAAACTCAGGAAAGGCTAATAAAATCCAAAGCTTTCATGTTGTAAGTTATTTAGTTATTTGGCTTCAACAGGGTTTCTTCTCCCCCCCCCCACCCCGCCTCACCTTCTTTCCCCTCAGTGAATTTTAACTTTTGTCTTCTTGTCAGAAGCAAACAGTACAGAAACAGAGAAAATGAAACAGGAGAGACTTTTGAAAGGTAGACGCTGTCTTGAGGAAAGTTTGCATGAGCTACAGGCAACTGGTTGCAGGGAAATTAAATTGTTTTCAGCAGGTTCTGTCTGTGTTCGGCCCCAGAGCAGGGATAGCAGTGTTGACCCTGAGGTGACTGGGCTGGCGTTCTCCTGCGGGCTGGGGACCCACAGTGCTTCTCAGATGACAGATGTGAACACACCCGTGTCCCATTCATGTCCCATACATTTTTGAACTACTTTTGATAAAATTCCCATTAAATTAACCCTCCATTAATTAGTGGACTAATTATCCAGCTGAACCCTCTGGAGGAAGAGACCTTGGTTAGTTTTTGCAGCATTGTGTTGGCCTGCTGTATTTATTTTTTGAAAACTGTATTTTGCCTGCAAGTTTCTTCTTTTGAGTGCTCTGAAGCTACAGACCAGCAGATCTCATATCCTCCAGGCCTTATCTTGTGGTTTATTTTTCTGATGCTGCTTCCTCCTCTTCGCGTGTCTAGCCCCGAGAGTTTGTGCACAAGACTGCGCCAGTTGCGCGCTCCAAGCACGGCAGGAGAAGAGGCTGGTTAATGAAAACCTCTGGGTAGATGGGCCCCATGGATGAAGGCCATTTGCTTTGTTTGCCTGGGGGAGGAAGAGAGAAGCTGTGCGTGCTATGTAATGTTCACACCATCTAACTTCAGAGACCATCTAGAGTCACATGGAGAAGGGTAGGCTACCAGTTTAGGTGTCCTGAGTCACTCTTGGGAGGAAACTACAGCTTGCTGTTAACTAGAGAAACTCAGGCTTCTATTTTAGGGATGTTGAATGCCAGTGTATCCCCTGGATGTTAAGTTGCTGAGAACAGTAAGCACATCCTGCGTAGCAAGGACAAAGCTGAAGTTTACATGCACCTTCCATCTTGCAGGTCTGCCTGGCCACTGAATCAACAGAGGAGGGGTAGGCACGATTGATTTCCAGCTCTTTTTCACCAAATTTTCCACTTGGAAAGGCAGTGACTGCTTCTGTGTAAAGAGCTTATGGATGTGATTGGGATTGAGGTGACAATCCAAACACAAACCTAGTGCTGTCCAAGTTCATCCCGCAGCAGCACGCCCTGCCCAGAGGGGTAAAAATCTCCATCTTCGCGTGCTTTTAGGCAAACGTCTGCTAGGAAGGACATGGATGTATTTGAATTCTGCTTGAGACAGGATACATGAACTGGATGATTCCTTGAGATCGCTGCCAGCATTGTTTTCAATAATCCTTCTAGGAACTCCCACCTCTTAAAGGAAAGTAAAACTTTGGAGTTATTGGCATTGCTTGCTGTTCTGCTGTCGAGGGGAAAGAGGGCATGTGGTCATGCTTGAGTAAAGCTCAGTACTGGCATAGGTGTCTTTCACCTGCTGCCCACAGTGTCAGTAAGAACCTGTCTCCTTCAGGAAGAGACAGATTTTCAGTTCTTCAGCAAAGCTTCTCCTGTCTTTGAAATGTTTAAGACAGTGATGAGAAAGACAGACCTTTTCAGTAGCAAAGGTTAGGTCTGTATGAGCTTCACCCCATGGTCAAGCAGAGTCTATGGTCCCTTTAAAAGCCGTAAAAATATTGTTTTGAAGATATTCATTAAACTTAGTGGTTCTGCTTTTGTCCTACTGCTCTGCATGGGGCCAGATTGTTTTTTTTTCAACATGGAAATTATGTTTTGTGTGATAATTCAGGAAGTTCTAAGCAGAACCCTAGTCCTTGCTTCAAGGGAAGTGGAAGGGAAAGGAAAAGCTTTTAGGTAAGATGAGCAGTTGATGTATGCAAGTGGTTGTCCAGCTATACTCTGGATAGCCGGTCCGTACGCATTTCATTAGAAATGGTTGCATTTGCACGTGTTGCAGCCTATATGTATAAATGAGGCATCATGATCTTTCCACATTCCGAAGTCCTCTGGTATCTTTGGTGGTAGGTGCTAGATAAATGAGGGATTTACTGCTGCATTCACCTCGTATAATTGAGAGCAGTGAGACAGGGCATCAGTTTCAGATGTGCATCTGCCATGGACTGTAGAGAGGCTGAGGTGTATTATTTTGTTAAAAACCTGTTTTTTTGTTTTTTTTTTTTTTTTTTTGGTCCGTATTCTATTTTTTTCCCCTAAGCACTTGTGTGTTTTGGACTTACCTTGCTGTAAACAATCCCTGGGGAACTTGTTTGAGTTTGTTTTTTGATATTTTTTTTTTCTCCATCAAGGTAATTTGTAGTAATTTTCTCAAAAGAGTGTGCCCAACTCTGGCACTTCGGGTTTTTTTTATTGCCATCTTAGCAAATACTTCCCCTGATGTATTGCTTCTCTAATTTATCTTTACAAGAAGCTCAAATAGTTCTGAATTAAAACCAGCCCATAAGTAATCAGTAACTCATTTGCATCTCTCACTTTGTTTCTCTCACTTCCACCATGTTATTAACTCAGTTCTTCATCAACAACCCTGCTTTTTTCCAGTGCTAGTGTCAGGTAATTGAACCCATTCAGCCCAACCTGAGGCTGCAGTGTTCAAAAGCAGCTGAGGATGTTGGTCACCCAGTTTTCCAAGGCAGCACCTTGCCCCGAGCACACCCTACAGCAGTGGTCCCTGACACGGGATGGGGAAAAACTCATTCCTCAGCCAGAAAGTTTGCACCTTCCTGCAGCTGGAGGTTTTGGATGCTCGGGCAGCCTGACACTGAGCCTGTGCCTGGTGTGAGCGTTGTTCAGGACCTTTGCAGGGAGCAGTCTTGGTGGCTGCTGGGGCCACTGCCTCCCAGGTAGCTCTTTAGGTGCTCGGTGCTTTGGGCCCTTCCCCAGGAAGCGGGAGCCCTGCACTCAGGCCCTTCTCTGCCAGCGGGGCTCAGCTCGTGCCTCGCACAGGCTCCCCAATCACCGCATGCTGATGGAGCAGCTGTTTCTGCCCCTCCCAGAGAGGAAGGCAATGTCCCTGCGACCTGCTTCAGCTGCTGCTGAGTTCTACGGCCTTTCAGTCAGACGCGGTGGGTTAAACAGGGCTGGGAGAGAGGAGGGAATAGTTGCTTCAAGTCAGAGCATCAGGTTCTCCTCCTTCCCCATCTCCTCCCTGCAGCAGGAGGGGGAGATATCACAAGCAGACTGAGACTTCAGTCCCTGCCACTATCCTGAAATCACCTGGAAGTTGCGTTTATTTAACAAGAGCTCAGACAACGCAGATGTCTTGGACATCAGTGAGGTCTTTCAATCTCTTCTGTTCTTGGCACACAAGATATCAGAAACTGTTGAAAGTTCTGGAGCAGTCCTCCAGCATGGCAGTAATGGGCAAACTGGGCACAGGTTGACCTTCAACTGGCAGCAGTGAAGCATGGAAAAGGATGTCCCACCATGGGCTTCATTTCCGAAGCAAAGAGGAGGGGATAATTCTGGTATGAGCTGTCATCCTCCTGCCAGAATTACATCTCCTCTGCTGGCTTAATTGTTGTGGTAAAAATTAAATACCTTACCCAACTGTTTAACTTGGTACATCATCCAAACATAGACCTGGTCTACAAATGAAAGGCAGTGGAGGGCACAGGCGGCCCTTGACCCATCATGTGCCTGCGTGTGCTGGTCTCCTCCTCGCTTCTCCTTTTTAATGCAGGGGCTCCTGTTCAGCACAACCAACCCAACTTTACCCTGGGTTTTAACTTTTAAAATTCTGGTGACTTTCACTGCTTGGTTTTTTGTGGTTTGTTTTTTTTTATTAAAAAGAAGTGGGAATAGTGGAGTTGTTAATGGAGCACACAGGAGCTGCATTACAATCACAAACGTATGTTCCCCTTTCCTTTTACATTTGAATTTTGCTGTATGTGTGTTCTTGTGGTTTCGAAGTCAAAGGAGACATTGTTTTCTAGCCTAGGCTTCCCATGGGGCCCTGACTTTTAACTGCATGTGACTTCCAACATTCAGCTAATTCCTTTGCGTGTTAGTGAAACCAGAACTTTTGATGGAAACTCAAAACCAATCACAGCTTGATGCCGTGATTCACACTCTCACAAGCAGGGCTGTGCTCCCGCTGTAGGAGATGCGCTTCTGTGGAAACCCAAAGCAGCCTGCCCGGGAGATTGATTGTTGAAGGCACATCGGAGGAGCCGAGTTTGTCCTTGTCTGCCGATCTTCCCAACTCCTCCTGTTCCGCAAAGGGGAAGTCCGAGGTCCGGGCTGAAGCCCTGTGTGTTTGCGCTTCTGTGGGCAGGCTGTGCTGGGCTCACGTGGCGGAGCCGGCTTGTACTGTGCAACATCTTTGTACCATTCTCGTGGCCTTCACTTCCCCTTTCTAGCGAGCGGGAGCCTTGCACAGGCTCTGGGCAGCTGTTGGCGCTTGCAGGGATTTCTGCTCCCAAGTTGAGAACAGCATATGACAGACTGACTGTGCATTTCATGCCTGATTGACCTGCAGGGCTACTGGGCTTGTTTGCACAACTGTGGTGACTGTAGGTGCCTCTTGAGCTTTGAGCTATTGGGTCGCATATTTATTTACCGCTGTTACATTTGCTAGTGCAGGGATAGATGTGCAATGCTGAAAATGCAAATTTTAGGGATATCTGGGAAATTCTATTCAAAACTACCATCAAATGTAAGGGTAGGTCAGTCGGTACCCCTCACACTGTACTGGTACTGTACTGGTTAGCGTGGCTGTAGCTTGAGATAGATCCATCTGAAGGCTCAGTGAAGCCACTGAGGAAATGAAATTGCTAGATAAATCAAAAGTAGTGTAGGAAAACATGGATGAGCCTGAAGTTGGCTTTTGTTTAGACTGGACTGAATAACAGGGAATATCAGATATGATCCCTAGTAAAGCAAGATTAGAGGAAGAGCTGAGCTGTATGCTTTCCCTAACACTAATGCAAAAGAGAACTGCTGGATAATAGTGAGGGTAATTAGCTGGAATTTAACTGGAGCTCATTACATCCTCTGTTGCTTAAAACCTTTAAATGGGTCTGCATCCCCCTGTGTGGAAGAGATGCTGTCACCCAGATGTTATGGCTGAGCAGCTCGCCCCTGTGAGAAGGAGAGGCAGCATCGCTCCGTGGTGCAGCTGGGGTGCAGAGGTGCAGCGCAGATGAGCAGTGAGCCAGGTACCTCGAGGGAGCTGGGGGATTCTGCCATGAGTTAGAGATGAACGAAAAGTTCTCATTGAAACTTTTGAGCCCAACTGAAAATCCATTGCTTCTGATGGAAACTAATTTTGGCGGAGGTGAGGGGAAGGAGAGTATACCAACTGGTTTGAGGGTGATGCCTGTGAGATGCAGGCAGCCTGTGTTATTCCTTAGATTAGGAATATGCCTGCATTAGGCAGATACAAGATTTAGGCTACTCCTTCATGTGTGATCTCCCTGCAGGGCTCAACGTGGGGGAGTCAGTGTGCAGTAAACCAGAGTTCAAATTGATGGCTGTTTGCCATGAATGTGGACACTTCCAGCGCAGCAGTAACGCCTACATAGCTCATCCTGTTCAGGGCACGCTCGAGTATCCACAGAAGTTCAGGCAGGGTGGATAGCATCCTCTAAACTCACATCTGAGCTCTCTGCTCACGGGCTTCACCATCCAGCTAAGCCTCCAGTTCCTCCCTTCCTCTCTCCAGACCAGTGTCTGTTGAACTGGAAGAGCCTCGCACCAAGTGAGGGCTCGTTCCTGGGTCTCTCGCATCTGGGGGGAGCATTGTGCTCACCGGGCTAATGGCTTTTTTGGCGGGGAAGGGATTGGGCTCCTCATACCTGCTGCTGCTTGGTGAAATTTTTCTAGAGTCTCTATTTCATTCTGAAACAACTGTTGAAACCCTGATGCTTCCAGCAGACCTGAGTTATTTTCTCTCTGAGCATGCTTCGTGTTGTGGGTTTCAGCATGAGAAAGAAATTGGGGAGGAGAGGTTCCTGGGGCTTGCTTTTTTTTTTTTCCCTCCATTTTTTTTTTTTTTTTTTTCCTTTTTCCTGAAAATGCTTTTTGGCCAAGATCCTTTCCAAAATCTGACTGACATTCTAATAGCCAGTGCCTGAGCAAAGACTCTGGTTCCTGGACCCCAAAGCTGCCTCACAGAGGCGCGGCACTGAGCCCTGGCAGAGGGCTCAGCTCTGGGGATTTGGTTCAGTGCACTTGAATCAATCATCTCGGGCTGAACTCAGTAACTCCAAGATGCTCTTGCTGCTACCACTGTCCCATCTTCCTCCTTCTCAGCATTGTTGCTCTCAAGCTTTGTGCCACATCAGATGCATAGTGGCTCTTCTTCTGAACTTTCAGTGGAGATAGTCAAAGCATCTTGAAAACAAGATCAGCTCTTCATAGGGGTCAGGAAACTGAGGCACAGGGAGGAGACAACTTGCTTGTCAGGACAGTCAGGAACAAAACCTCCCAACTGCTTTCTCCCGAGAGCTGCCGTCTCTGTCCCAGACCAGTATTTTAACCCCATGTGGAAACATAAATCCCAGTTAGACACTGGGAGTCTGGTTGTCATTTACTGTAAGGAGCAGTGAAGCAAATGAGATTCAGTCCTTGGAATTTTGACAAAATTGTCACCAAAATAAGAAACACTTAATATTGGATATAATAAAAACTCATCATTTAGCAGAATCAGATGTTCAAAGGATTATTTTCTGAGGCCTTTTTAGAGTGCTTTGGTAAGGAGCAAAAAGAACTGAGGCTGAGATTTCCTTCTGGTTTGCGTTCTTTTGCTGTGTCCCAAATACATTAAATTGAACAAAAACATGTGACAAAATTTGACTTTATTGCTCAATGTCAGCTCTGAGTGAAGCAGGCAGGCAAGCCATTACATGATATGATGTCTGGATGAGGTCTTTGTCTTAATTACTACAGCTATTGATACACCACTCTCCCCGACACAGTACAGTGAAATTCTGCACTTTGGTAGTTGCTTCCACCAGGAAGGGAGCTGAATAGGTGTGGCAGAAACGCTGTGCCACGCAGGGGCTGTTCAGCCAGGCACATCTTCCTCCTGTCCACTGCGAAGTGTCCAAGAATGCTTGCTGGCACAGAAAACAGCCTTGAGGCTGATGAAGAGTTTGAGCAGGGGAATAGTTTGTAGCATCAAAAGCTTTGAGAGGCAGATTTAACTGCGGCCTCTCGCTGTTTCTAGAGGAAGATGGACGTTGGGCGAGCTGGGCTCCGTTCTAGGGCAGCCGGTGCCACAACCGTGTGCCACTCCTGGCAAGCCCTTCAGTGCTTTCTTATCTTCTCGTGTACAGCAGGAAAAGGGAAGTAGTAGGAGGAAGCGATTTCTCACGTGACTTTGTATTTACTTCTAATTAAACGTTGCCAGTCAAGCTCTGTTTTCCCACTCTTCACCACCGGCTGGGGGTGGTCCATCTCAATCATCCCGGCGCTGTTCTCCAAGCTGACCACACACATCCACACCGCGTTCGTGGGGAAGCTGGAGTGACTTCCATGGAGAGACAGCGAGTAATGTGCAGCGGTTGATGGACTAAGCCTCACATTACACTGAGCTGAAGCTAGCAAGAGAGCTGATTACTTTCAAGCAAATAAAATCACCAAGACTCGTGAATTGATTCCCCAATTTTATACTTTCCTTCTGGCAGTAGCTTGCGTTGTCTAGACAGGAAGATGTGTGCAATCAGCTTTAAAGATGCAGTTTTATACCTCCCAGGGGAGAAAGACCTAAATTCCTGACAAGCAAAGCTCTGTTGGGATGAATGAGAAACAAATTACTGCCTTCTGCTCTCTAAGGCGATTGATGCCTGTATCACACAGGGCAACATTCTTGCTGGGGTTATTCTAAGGTGCTTGTAAGATTTGCACATGCTCCTGCTTTTGTCTTACAAAGCCCAGCACTGTTTGCATGCAGACTATTAAGTGTGCAACATCCAAGCTAGAAATCCCCAAGAAGATTTGGCTCTGAAACCTGTGAATTAAAAAGGCAAAGGCAGAAGCTTGCAATAGTAATGGAAACCGAGGTGCTGCGGCTGGTGAGCAGCATTACCACACATTTGTGCTGTTTGCAGAAGAAGGTCGACAACCCCTGCAGCAAGGCAGAGCGTAGGGGGATGGGGACCTGGGGTTTCTCACTGCGCTTTGGCTGCTGGTCCCTTGCGGGACCCGACAAATCACTGCACCTCTCTGCTCTGGCTTCCCCGTTTAAGAATAAAAAAGTTATCTTCCTTATCTCCTGGGAATCCTTCTTCCTCTTGCTAATAACGTATTTCTGTATAAAATATAATAGTATTTAAACTCAAGTAAACGTGTCCGAGATTAGAAGATGTAAATTCTGAAGGTTTCACTACATTTCCCTGTGCGTCTGCTGTTTCTATAGGTGACCACCTAGAGAATCTTTAAGGCCTTTGCCTTTCTTTCTGACTCTGCTCAGTTTATCATTTGGTTAGCAGACAGCATAAGTAAGCAGTGTTGCAGCCTTCTCTTGTGGAAAGAAATTTGCTATTCATGCAGCACAGCGATGGTGAACCTGTGTTTTTAAATCCCCAGAGCCAGAGGCAATGCCAGCTGTGGGGATGCAGGATTTGGTTCATCTGAACGCTGGGGTAGGGCCTGATTTAGATGTGACTTTTAAACTCCAGCTTTAAGTGCTTGTGTATTTAGAACTGGTGTCTCAGTTTGTAAAAAGACCTGAGTTTTGCAAAAAAAAAAAAAAAAAAAGTGTTATTTCATATGCCTAATATGTGGTCTCCATGGCTGTGGTTGCTGGTACAGTACCATCACAGGAATTGTGTTCAGGCAGGTAACTGGGCTGCCAATACACAGCAGCTAAAGGCACATCTGCTCATTTTGTCATGCAGAATTACATATATTTTCCTGAAAATGGCACTTTTCCCAAATTTGACTGGTATTGATCCACAGATGGAGTGCTGAGTGAATGAATTTTGTTTATGCAGAGGTGAGCTGATGATTTTAATCACGCCACACATTTCCATTTTTTTAAGAAACCAAATCATAGCAGCAAACCAAACAAGAAAAGTCTCCTTGTTTTCTGAATGATGTTATTTGTTTATCTGCCAAAGTGCTTTGCATTTCCTCAGGTCACAGACCAGCCCATGTCTGGCTGTGTTAATATTATAAGAGTTGTGCAAAAGTAAAGTTTAAGAAAAATCTTTCAACTGAAAGAAATAGGATCTTAAAATCCCAAAATAGAGTATGGAAAGGTACACATCATGTCTGGCTTCTCTTTCCCCTTGTGGCAAATGTGACTCAAAGGAGTTGGGATTTTTCCAGCTCGATCTGTATACAGTTTGGTGGAGTTTTATTGTGAGTAGGTCACCTTAACATACACAAAAATATTTCCTCCTAGAGTTTTGCATTCATAAATCTTTCTCGATTCTCACTCTCTTGAAACTGAAGTCCAGATGATTTTGTTTTCTTCACGGAAAGAAGAGTGAAAAGGAGTAAAGGAACACCTTGGCGCGGGGCTGGTCCTCTGCTCTCGTCTCTGCTGAAGCTCCCGTCGCAGGGCACTGTGCCGTCCTCTCGGGCAGCTGCCAGCTCCCTGCCCGGGGGATGAGCAGAAGAGTAGGGCTGGAAAACTGAGACTTTTGAGGGGCTTGATTGTTGCTGAGGAAGAAATAAAATAATTTCAAAGTTGTTATTTTAAAAAATGTTGTAAGTCTTCACTTCTCCATAGGATTCTTTAAGGGGGACTTTTACTCCTTTGCTCCGCCAAAGAAAAGATCAGTGCTATGGTTAAATGCTAAAGCAGCTGCTTAGCCTGGTAGAGGTGAGTGTTTATTGAGCTCAGTTTTGAGGAGAAGACTATATCTGAAACACAGCTTTAAAGTGTTCTTTCATTCTAGCTCGCAATGACTTTTTCTATATAAAAATGCAGCACAAAATATTAACTCATTTCTGTCCCTGCAAAGTAGGGTTAGCATTGCTGTTCCCCTATTACAGATAAACAGAGAGGTTATATGACATGACCAAAGCTGTGGAGGAAATTGGTGGCAGAGCTGAGTGTAAAACTCTGATTTTAAAGTTCCTGCAGCATTTCTGTGGGCTGTCCATCTTAATTTTTTTTTTTTCCTAAGTCATTCTGATGTGTTCTTAGCAAGTGAAAGGTAGATAGAAATTCTTATGGTAAATGATCAGCTATATTGTCCTTGAAAACATAATCAGTTAAGATAAGGATACATCTTTTTAAACAGGGTTGCTTGTCTCTTTCACATATATTTTTCTCTTTCTATTTGCATTTTATAATGCTATTTTGATTTTACAGTGATGTCATCCCAAAGCATTGCCACAATGCCATAAATTACCAAGTAATCGCGTTACTTTCTTCCACCGATCAAGCAATTGATTTAAAATCTGGTGCTGTGGAGGACCAGAAGGCCTTTTCCTATGTGTTTTGTACCCCTTTGTCCAGCAGATGATACAAACATTGCCATATGAACAGGCAATCAATTCCCCTCTTTGTTAAGTGTATATACGTTTATACAGACACACAACCACAGACATAAGTATTATTAGAAGACCATGAATAGTTTTGCCTTGGGATCTCATTCTATACATGAGCAAATACCACTTAACATTACTTTTAAAGGTGGTCAGTATTAAAAACTGTGTACGCAGCCAGTTCTGTTACAGCTGCTACTGACTGTGCTCACTGGGGGCAAATTTTCTTTTGTAATTTATTATCTGTTTTCCGCCATTCCAGTCTCCCACCTGTAACTCTGGGATTTTGTTCTGCCTGGACAGGGGGCAAAGTAAGAGCTGCTTTGCTCTTGCTGTAATAACTGTTCCGGTCCAAAGGATGCTCTCGTCATCTTAGCTGGATCCACAAAGAATTACTCTGTCAGGCATGACAATAAACATGCTCAGTACTTAAAAACTACTCTTCTGTTCTCTCTCTCCACTTGTAAAGACAAGATGGCTTTTGGTCATACAGTGGCTTTTCATTGAAAGCCAGGAAACCTTGGATTTTGGAAGTACCATACTTAAGATGAGTTTCAGTGTGGCTCCCAGAGGACCCTGGCTTATTGGGCCTCCATGGATAAACAGGGGGTGATGCTTACATTCATGCCTGTTCCCAGTATATCTATCATTTTGACCTCTATTGCCTTTAATCTTCTGTACACTCTATACATTTCTAAATCTCCCCATGGCTGCCATCGTATTTATCACATTCTTGGCAGCGCTGCTTTCCAATACCAACCCTTACGCTTGGAGTCCAGCTCCGCTCCTCTTCCACCTCACTCCCAGAGCCAACTGGCATGTTTGCACAAAGCCTTGTACCCTATTTTTCCTTCCTCACAATCTCCTGAAGCACTTGTGAGAGTGAGTTATCGTAGGTGTCTGAGCTGCGGCTGGGCTGGATTCTGTAATTCTTTCTTGCGCAAGCCCTACTTAAGGCCTGTTGGCTTCAATGGAGCTATTCATGTAAGTGGAGGTTGCAAATTCGGGCCCTTGGGTTGTAAGGTCTCTGGGGCATAGACCCTGTCTTTGTAAGCCTTGCAAATATGTGCTAGATGAGTAATGATACCTCAGGAAAGTGAGTGTCGCTTTACATTTGCCATACTGGAGGAAGGTTGCCAGGATTGCATTGATGCTGCATGTGGTCCCCTTCCAGGGGGGATTTAATCCTTCTATGCAGAGATACCTCCCGCTGACTGGTGAAAAGAAAAAAGGGGAAAAAAAGGGTTGGCCATGAATACCATTAGCTTAATCTTCCTTTTCTCTGATCTTCCAGTACTATTTGCTTTGTATGGCTTCATCAAGGTTTTGTATGTGGACAGAATAATTGAAAACAAATTTAGCATGTCTCAGACCATGAAGTTCCCTTTCAGCTAGATCACTGGCTATGCGGTAGATAAATGTCTGGTTTTCATTTTTGGTTATATGAGAAATTTAGAATGATTTGATTTGTAATTTTCTATGTTAATAAAGAAGGAGAAATTTCCTCTTCTTCTAGCCTATGGGGGCATTCTGGCTTTCTTGCTTCTGCTGCAGCAAATGCTGTTTACAAAGATGTTACTTAGTACAGAAGAGTCTGTTTGTGTCTTTGAACCCTAGAAGCCTCAGTCTCTAAGGTGAGAGACCTCCTTGTGCCATGTACTGTACGGTCACAGACCAAAAATGCCATCTCTACCTGTGCAGATGGTATTCTAATGCAATGCTGGAATAGCTGAAAGTGAACCAACAGCTGGAGGAAGGATGAGCTTCAAAGAGCAGTGAGTCAACGCTGATCCACAGAAGTGATTTCAGGAGAACAAGAACGTATTTTCTTTTAAGACTAATTAAGAATTCTGCAGACAGGGAGAGCTGTAGGGTGGAGATGTAGATATTAAAAGGGAACATCCTCCCTGGAGGAAGAGGCTGATGGGCAGAAAACTCAGTGTTGTGAGTGCTTGAGAAGCTGATGCTGGTGTTTAGGGCTGGATTTGGGAAGACTGGGAATAGGTGTTGGTAACAGAGCAGAAAATGAGAGGGCAGAGAGGAGAGCAGAGCTTTGACAATGAAGGCAGGCAGCTTATGTCTGGTGTGAGTGACGCAGGAGAAGCTGGAGACTTGTGAAGCTCAGGGTGACTTGAGCAAAGTGAGGGGTTGGAAGGGCAATCCTTCCAGCTGGGTTTGAAATGGATGATGTGAGCTGGGCAAGACTGCACATGCCAAGGCCAGAGAAAGGGATGTGTTGGGGATCATTAATTTCTGAAGTGTTTATAAATAATTTAACATTTCAATTCTCAAAATCGCAGACATGTTTGCTAGATACTTCCTATTTACGGGAAAAAAAACACCCTTGTTTTTTAACAGCAGTTGAAGTAGGAATCACAAGCTAAGCTGAGGTAAGTCATTTTACTGAGTGTTAGGCTGGACAGAAACTGGCATTTGCTAGTTGGACATCACATAGGGCCTGATTCAAAGCCCCCTGTGTCAACAGGCGTTTTCCATTAGCTTTGATAAGGTCTGGAGAAGGTGCATAATGGAGCACCACGTATATCTGCAGGAATGCAAGTGGGAGACTTTCTTCTCTTCTTGCTGTGTTTCCTGCTGATGGGAAGCAGGGATCACTGCTCAAGGCTGCAGGTGCAGGGAGTGAACGCAGCTTTATGTGCCCCACAGAGAAAAATCATTTGAACCTCGTTTAGGAATCTGTCACTGCAAATTAAACAAGTGTACTAAAAAATTTATCTTTTGAGGGGGTTTATCAATCTGTTTTGGAGACAACCAACAAATTTCTGGAAATAGCTTGTCTGGAGTATTTTCTTCTTGAAAGAGTCTGTACTACACATATCTTTGTCTATATGTATCTCCATATCTGTATGTATGTGTCTGTAGGTCTATTTGATTTCCTGACATGAAGGCATTGCAAGCCCTGTGTGTGATAATAGATCTTTAATGTCTTGCCAGCTTCACGGTTACATGGAGAACAAACCCTTGGGTCTTCAGATTTTCATTGGGACAGCAGACGAACGGATACTCAAACCTCACGCTTTCTATCAAGTCCATCGCATTACGGGAAAAACTGTCACCACCACCAGCTATGAAAAAATCATTGGCAACACCAAAGTTTTAGAGATCCCATTGGAACCCAAAAACAACATGAAAGCAACGTAAGCATATTTCTTTCTATTATTAATGTTGAGGATGATTAATTTGGCATGTGAAGTTCCTTCTCTGTGGAAAGGAGTCACTTTAATGAATAATTTTGCCTACTCTGGAGAGACTCCCCTTTACTAGAGCATCAGGATGATCTGTGAACGTAAGAGACTTTTTACAAAAGCATGAGCAGCGGTCACAAGCACCTGGGTTAAAGCTGCTTGAAGGGTTACCATTTGTCAGCTGACTGGGCAGGCTTTTTTGCTTTTTACCCCAATTGCTGCAGTGGCTATATTGTAATCATCTGTCATCTTCAAAGGCAGAATGGTTTTTTAGGGCACTGAGGAAAACAAGACTCAAATCTCAAGTCCTTATGCTGCAGTTCTTAAGAAGCAAGGAGCAGTAGACAGTGGAGAAAAGGTGTACAAGTAGTTTTACAGCATTTAATGGAATAGAAAACATCTCTTCTGAACTCAGCCAAGTGCTCTGTCCGTGAGATCGCACTCTCTTGTTGTAACAGATTAACAGAAAAGCAAGTACAGGCACATCTTTTCTGTGTTAGTCCTTCCAGTTTTATGGAGGCAGGGGGATGAAGTGGGCACCAGTCTGAAACTTCAGGCTTGAATGTGTGCCAGGCAGCCCGGGAGTGATAGCTCTGCAGAGGGAAGAGCTGTATCTCCATCTTTCAGAGGATACTGACAAAATTGGCAGAGCAGCCATGTTTTTAAGCCCCCCTACTTCATCACAAAATCCACGTTCTTTCTTTATATATATTTTTTCAGAAAGTATCCCTTATTACTCCCTTCCCTTCAAGCCTCTCTTTCCCTCTGCACCCAAGGAAAGAAATAAAAGTCCACATCTCAAACTTAAGCAGCCAAGTGCTCGATGGAACATGATTGTCTGTTCCTAACAAGTAACCCTGGAGTAATAAACCTGCAGACATGCAACAGCAAGGAAAAGTGTGGGTGCAGGAAACAACTTGGGGTTCATGCCTCCCAAAATGTGATTTTAATTCGTATCAAAGGAAGGAAAATAGTGTGTCTTTAAAAATTATATCAAAGTGAGTTGGCAGTGCCTGTTTGATAACAGTGCTCACTGCACCCTCCGAGGACTATTGCTGAGCTGAAGAGCTCAGATGCTGTAGATACTAATTGGCACATTCTCTGAATGTACAGGCATCTTTGCTGGGTGATACTGGACTCTTAAGAAGTTAACCTGCACTTACACCAATATTAAGTTTAATGCTGTTTATGCAATCCTGATCCTTTCATTGCTTCTCAGCCCTGTCCTGCTCCCTACATCCTCTCTTTGTGCAGGGACAGGGTGCATGGGAGCAGAGAACCATTTTCTGCTCTTCCAGGCTGGGAACTACATCCCTGGGCTTTGGAGGATGGCGTGGTGGCCTGGGCCAGGGCTGGAGACCCCAGTTCTAGCAGTAGCACCTACCTTGTCTGAGAGAAGGAGAGAGCAGTCTGGTTCCTGCTTTGAAGTTGAATTCAATCTTGCATTACAAACTGTGGGGAAAACGTGCCTGGATGGTGCATGCAATTGTCTGGTTCAGCTGCTGTGATTCCCCGTGGAGCTGAACTAATTTACCCATGTGCAGGCAATAGCTGCTGTGCAGTCTCCAAGCATGGGGCTTTTGGAGAGCTGGCGGTGGAGGCTTTAATGCTCTCCAGCTCACAGGGGGCTGTGCCCCAGCGTGTGCTTCTTGTTCTGGTTCACTCTCCCTGCCCCAGCATGCTGGGGTGGGCTCCTCCATGTGCGCTCTCGTGCTTAGCACAGGAGAGAAACAGAACTTGGGTTATAACGTTTGGAGAATGGCTTCTGCTGTCCCTGGAGTAATGGCCACCCCTAGCCCTCAGCTGGGACACGCCTGGGACATGCTGAGCCACCGGGCCCAGACTCTTTGGGGAGGGGTCCAGCAGCATCCCTCACTTGCTGCATTTCTGGGGTTTCTTTCCCTGTAAGTGCTGAAATGGCAATACCTAGATCCTAAACAGAACCAGTATTTGGACCTGCTCTTAACCCAGAGTTCGAAGCAGAATAGCTTAATGATCTTGACTGTCACTTATTTCCTAGCTGTTTGAGAACAGAAATGTTAAACTAAACGGCCTGTGTGTTTGGCAGCATTGACTGTGCGGGGATTTTGAAGCTGAGGAATGCAGACATCGAGCTGCGGAAGGGAGAGACAGACATTGGCAGGAAGAACACCCGCGTCCGTCTTGTCTTCCGCGTGCACATCCCTGAGTCCAACGGCAGGATCATTTCTCTGCAAGCAGCATCAAACCCCATCGAGTGCTGTAAGTATCCCCTGATATTTGCTGCTTCTCCATCTCTTGCAAGAACCATCATCTTGTCCCTCTGCTCCAGGCTGGCACTGAGGGGAAAAAACCCCACGAGCTCAGCCAGGCAGACACAAGGTGCTCTGCTCTTCCTGCGCTGGCTGGGTTTGTGCCACCGTTTGAGTGACCTGTGGCTCTTACCTGTATGCACTCCCTTTCCTGAAACAAGCTTTGGTGGCAGGTGGCTCTTCATGGTGCTTAGAGCTTGTGAGACAGTGAGGGACTTTGGGGCTTTTGCAAAGTTTATTCATTAGTGAGTTGCTGCTGGATCCTTCTGGCCAGGTCTTTTCTGGGAGCCGGGAGCCAGTGTGGGTGTGCATATAGCGGCGTATGTACATTCTCCCTGTTTGTGCAGGAGTGTGCAAGCTGCCTGTCTTCCTGAGAGTGGTTTTATTTTGAGTGCAGGCACAACCAGAACTTGTTATCCACAAGCTGGCAGGTGGTTGAAGGTTTTGAATTCAAACCTGGGCTGGATCCTAGCACGGTGGCCAGTCCTGCCTGCTGGTGGAGTGACTGCAGTCCTCTGATCTCAGCTGTGGCAGGAACACAACTGAAATGGAGAAGCAAGTGCAATTTTGAGGCCGAGGTGCATCCTGGTTATTATTATTTATTTTATTTTTATGTCGGTGCTAAGGGGTGTGCAGCTCAGGGGGCTGCAGCTGAAGCAGGGAAAGCCCGGGTTGTTCTGGTATTCCCCTGAGGGACAGCAGAAAACTTGCAGGTTTGATTTCTGAGGGGCAAATCCTATAAGCATGTAAGCTGAGAAACCTGCACCTCCCACTCATTTTAACGTACTGGATCCTGAGAAAGAGAGGCCTCCGATGAGGTGCCCCCCGTGTCGCAGTCATTTCTGGAAGGGCTCCACCCACTTTGCTGGTTCGTGTGCATCCTGTGATGCCTTTTGTTGGTAAATGGTGCCTTTTCAGCGGTTTGGGGATTTCACAAATACAAAATGAACATTTTCCTCTCCCTTTGCTGAATGACTCACCCCTTTAGCAGAACCTGCCTTGCCATAAGCCATGTGAAGAAAGTCATTGAAGACTTTCTCATGTGCGAGTTTTATTTACTGAGATGCAGGCTTTACTTAACTGCTTAGAATAAGAGAGGAGCCAATTTTGGATGGAAAATCAAGAGAAATTGTGACTAGTGAATTATTGATGGTAGCTTTAAATAAAACAGTAGAAATGAATAAACAAGGCAAGGCTAAAGAGAGGATGATGGGTATGTATGATCTTTTGGCACTGTTTTTGAGACAATACCAACTATCAGAGCCTTTTAGCAGCCGCGTGAGTCTCCGGGCACTGTGATGGGGAAGGGAGAATAGTGGGAGCAGCCACCACCTTTCTCCATAGGAAACAGTTAGGATCCTTTATGGGACCAGATGGCAGAAACAATAGTGGCCTCCACCCCAGTGTCCCTGGTGAAACAAAGGCCCATTTGCTAAAGGAAGCATTCAGCAACCTCAGCTTCTGTGGATAGGAAGGGTATTACGGCAAAGGATCACCTGGCTCGATTTCTTTTCCGAGTGGAAACAGCCCATTCCCACCTGCAATGGGGAGCTACTCAAGTGGGGAAACTCCAGGTGTAATTCGTGCATCCACTGTACAGAAAAAGAGCACGAGCCCAGGGCAGAGGGTGGATAGTTCCTGGGTCGTGCAGGGAGCCCTGCAGATCACACCTCACAAATTCTCTTACAGGAACAGCGAATATGAGTAGGTCAGGCATTTCTAAGATCCTTCCACAATGGCACATTGTATTTGTGCCCATCACCAAAGAGCGTTCAAGCAGAAATCTGGTCATGGTTTACAGAATAAGATCACATTTTTCTGAATTGTATGCGCACATCTAATTTGCCTGTACAATGACTGCTATTTGCAATGGCTTGTTTAAGATGTCTCGGCATTTGTTCTGAGACGCGTTTGCTTTGATGAGTCTTAGGGGCATAAAAAAGCCAAGAGTGAAGATACCAGTATAAGTGGCTTATTTTTATGTTTTTTTATAGTTAAAATATGAAAATGTTGGCTGCATAGCAGCCAGGAAAGCTCCTACAAGAAAAAAAATGTCTTTGTTCTTCAAGAAAAAAAAAAAAGAGTTTTATTTTTTGAATACTAGATATACTGGCAATTTGGAGAGATATGTTAAGGACTGTACTTTTCTGAACTCGTGAAAGAAGAGTATAAAGTGATCTGGAGTAATAAACCTCTTCCATTTAGAACGTATGTTGCATATTTAGCAACGTTTTTGCATTTTGGTAGCACTTCCTGATCTCAGCCCTGTTCTGGGAAGATGGTTAAAAACATTAGCTGGTTCAGCCAGCATTAGTAATGCAGGCTAAATCACACCAGAGATGATAATCTCAGTTTCTCCCAGACAATCTGCACATGTTGCAGAGCTCACAGTCTTAGGTAAGCTTAGGTGCCCTGCCAAGAAGGGGCAGGCTGGGGCTTTGTGACATTTTCTCCTTGTGTCCACCTCCCACCTTCGTGTGCTGCTGGGATCCTCTTTTTTTTTTTTTTCTTTTTTTTTTTCCCCTTTGTTTGCTTTACTTTTTTTTTTTGACATGGACACCTGGGAACCCTTATCCTCAGAGATTCTCCTGTAAGATCTCTCCTGTCTGGTAGCTGTTAATAATATCCCGCCGGGAAAGCCTTAGTAAGTAGCAGTTAAGATAACTGGCCATTTCCCTACCAGTGGGGTTCCCCTGAGAGCACTGTTGCTACCAACAGAGTATCTGAGTGCTCTCCTCAGCAGAAGCCGATCCCGGCTGAAAACTCCCACTGGTGTCAGCAGATCATTAGCTGCAATGAAGCAAGAACTGTGAAGTATCTGCTTTTCACGGGACAATTTGGTTCCACCTCATCTGTGTCACATTCAGCACTTGACAGGTTTTAGGAAGGGATTTCACAGGTTCAAAGTATCATCCGGAGCAAGTTCCTCCCCAGGCAGCTGTGTGGGAGGACCAAGGAGGTGATATGTTGTTAAATGATCAGTTATGTCTTAAAATGAACATCATATCCAGACAAGCCTGCACATTCAGCAGCTTGCAGCTTTTTTCTTCTGTTGCCTGTTGCTTTGTTTTGAAGCCACTGAGGGGGCAAAGGCATTTGAAAGCCCTCTGATAATTGTAGCAACAGGCCATTACTTACTTAGGGATAAAAAGCCACCGTCTTATAGGTGTGGTGCTGGAAAGGTGAGAAAAATCCCTTCTCCTGGGTGTTTCTCTGTGCTGAGTCTGTGAAATGTCAGCAAGCCCCACATGTGGTATGTAAGATGTCTCTGGGATCCACAGCCGATGGATCTGCGTAGTGGCGTGCTGCTTGGCCCGGCTCCCTGCCTGAATGCCTCCGCGCACCTCGGTGCCGTTGGTCGTACTGCCGTTGTGTGTGCCTGAGTGTCCATCCCTGCCTATGCAGGTCTGTGCTTTAAAGACACGAACCAGCTCGTGGAGGTGAGCGCTTCTTGGGCCAGGCAGGGCTGTCACAGAAGGTGGTGAAATCGCAGGCGTGAGGGGTTACTGAGTTAACTTGTCCCTTCAAACACAGCCGTGATAACAACAAGCCCCATGAAGGGCTTTGGTATTTGCAGACCTGATCGTTATTTTCTACTCTTGTGGTTTGATTTACCTTTCACTGTGAGCTGAAGCTCATTTCTTGGTGAGTGATTGATCCTTGGTGTGGTGTTTTGGCTCCTCGGCTGGAGCAGCCACGGAGCAGAGGAGGAGCCGTAGTGAGGGGAGCTCAGAGCAGCCACAGAAGCAGCTGTAAGGCAGGCAGCTTGTTTTACTCCACACTGTCAGCAACCAAAAACTGCTCTATGCAAGTGCCTGCGAGCTGTGAGTGTAAGGCTCAGGAGTCTCATCCACACTGTCCCAGGTTTTATTCTAATGGATCCTGGCTGAACCTTCCCAAAGTTCTCACAGTACTTGTTTTGTACAGTCCATGTTTGCCAATACTGTGCTCATCAGTCCCTTAAAATGCAAATGGTTGCACTTGGCACGAGAGAAGGAGTCTAAAATCTTGTTCTTATAATAGATATTCCGAGGTGGTAAAAAACAAAACAAACAAAACTGATTGCTAAAGAACTGAGAGTCCATCTGAGGAATTTAAATAGTTTCTATTATTGACCGTATTTTGTTC
Organism: Chlamydotis macqueenii; assembly: GCF_036417535.1. Classification (NCBI taxonomy): domain Eukaryota; kingdom Metazoa; phylum Chordata; class Aves; order Otidiformes; family Otididae; genus Chlamydotis; species Chlamydotis macqueenii. Next base: position 8,629,537 of record NC_141571.1, on the reverse strand, counting down.
CACTAAATTGGGTCAAATATCTTATTTCCCTTTAATCAATTTCCCTGGAAGTTTCCTTTATTTTTCTCTCCTTCTAGTAGATTTTCCCATAATATTAGACAATCTGAGCCTATGATATGTGACACATTAATAACTACAGAGGAAAGAGCTAGTCATGTAAAAGAATGTTGTCTTGGCAAACCAGCGAGTGCTTTTCCTCGGCGGGGAGTTGTGCTGGTTGGAATACAACGGCAGGCAAGAAGGAGCCCTAGTTTATCGAGATAAAAAAGCAAAAACAAACGGTCTCTTTACACTTGGGAGATACCCATTTGCGAGTTTAACCATAACCATGATTATTATGAGAGCAGCACGGTTTCCAGTTGAGTTAAGGGAATTTTTTTGGCCCTTTCATTTCAGCTTCAAGACAGCCACGCAGTTTGCTGTAAATACAGCTGACACAAAACCTGATGCTTTTTCTAAAGTGAATTTTTTCTCTCTCTTAAAGCGCAGAATTTAAAAGCTAATTCTGACAACATTCGCTACTTTTAATGTGCAACCAAAATATTTCAGTCTGGAAAGTGTGAGTCAGAAGGAGAATGCCTGCCCTTTTTGCAGGCTGCAAGCCTTGCTGCGAGGATAAACTCCTGTTTACTTTTTATCTTTCCAATACTGCTTTTGGTAAAAGCAAGCGCCCCAGCGCATTATGCAGAGCATGGATTTCTGAGCGTGATTTAAGCTCAGCAGATCTCCTCCACAAGGGATTCAAGGGAAACGCTGTGGATACCCGCAGAGATGATCGACAGAGAAGTGAACCGAGGCCATGGTTTTCCTGTCATTAATCACACGCTGGTTTGGTGAGCTGGCTGCAGTTCATAGAAAGTATCATACTTATCTGACACTGCTGCCATCAGTGCTTGTCACTTCTCCTTTGCAAGGACATCATAAAATAAATTATGTGCAGAGAAGGAGGTGGAGAAAAGCCCTCTATTCTTGCTGGTTTTTTTCTTGGATGGCTCTGCACAAACTGCTGATTAAGTCTTGCTGGCAACAAATTGGAAACTAGAACTGTCATTCATACAGGGTTCTTCTTTTCATAGCGTTTAGATCACCTTTTCAAGGTTTCCTATCTAATTACGAGGGCTGGAAATTTTCTTTATTTACTTGATTCTCACCTGATTCTTCCATGGCCCCATACTCATACCAGGTGGTAATTCATCCCATCCCTCCAATTAGAAGATTACTGCTCTCTAGGCCTCCTGCCCTTGATCCTCCCCTGGCTCCCATACTGCAGCTCCCCAGCCTTTGCCTCTCCACCCAGCAGAGAGCTCAGGGTGCTTCTGTGTGTGACAGATGGGATCAAAGTCTCTCAGGACATTAATGCGTTGGGTAAGCATTGGGCACAGGAGCTCTGCTCCTATCAGTCCTACCTCAGGCAGGCAGCTCGTGGTAAATAAACACAGTGTGACAGGAGGAATGAAATATTTACTTTGGCTCATTAAGGTTTGCACTGAGGTGGAAGAATTAATCCCACAACAAATTATGCCTCTGCTATTGCTTCTGGGGTTAGGGATTTTTTTTTTTTTTTTTTAGCACCAGATACCCAGCTCTATCTGCTCTTATCAGATTCAGCAGAAATCAGTGGCTGGAGCCAAGAGCCTTTGGGGGTTTGGAAAGACGTGTCAGGAGTGGTGAGTCACGGCTTGAAGGCTTCCAGTAAGCTGGGGTGAACTGGGGCTGCCCTGGGCAGGGTAAGGACAGGGGCGGTCCGAAGAGGGTCCTGGACATTTGGCCTGGGGTGACTGCTGCACCGGGTGTGCAGGTTGTGACCCCACCTCTTTTAAGTAGCCACTTTTGTTGGTTTACTTGGTTTGTGATGGCAGTTAGAGGTAGTTAGAGGTGAAGCCAGCTTTTTCCTTGCGGAGCTGCAGGTGAGCCTCAGTCCTGCTCCTTGTGATCTCCCAGAATAAGATCTCTCCTGAACTGCGGTCAGCTGTGGGGACAACAGGTAAATCTAAGCTCCGGATCCAGTGTGGCAGGTGCCAGAAAGATGGCATAGAGCAGATTTCACTCTAGCAGCTGCTCTTTGGCCTCTTTTTACACAGAGGTTTGCACAGAGGCTTCCAGCCACTCTGCAGCAGCCAGCACTGAGATAGTGCGCTGATCCACGGAGGCTGTAGAGCATCTCTGTTCTGGAAGTGTCGATCAGACACACACTGCTCTGCACAGAGTTCACAAGCCTGTTCCTCCCGAGAGGCAGATCATGTTAGTGTTTTCGCTTTGCCTACATTATCCAATCCAGCCCTCCTTCTTGCACATGCAGGGAGAGAGATTGCTGAGACAGTTCCTCTCCAGAGGCTTCAGTTCAGTTAAGACTCCTCATAAAACGAGTCAGCTTTTGGGCAAGACAAGGCAGCCCTTGGAAGCCCTCCAAGCTGGTGGAAGGAAACGCAATGCTCAGGCAGGGCTAGAACTGCGTGTCCCAGGAGATGTGTGCAGGAGGAGTGCTGATGGGGAGAGATGGGTGGCACAGAGGGAAAGGGGCTCTCGGATGGAGCTCGTTAGGGAATACTACTGAAGTTGTCACTTGGAACCTGCTATCAGCTATGGGCAACACTCTCCTGAGGGAGATTTGGAGCTGCAGCAGACTTATGCAGGTAATCAGTCATCCCCAAATATCCTTTTTTTTTTTTTTTTCCCTAGAAACCAAATAGCCTCTCTGCTGAAAAAGGAATGGTTAGGATGCTGCAGGCAGGTGGGAAGCAAGAAACACCTTCGCCCTGCCTGGCACATGTCCTTTTGGTCAGCCTCTGGGCTTGTGCATCCCCTGTGAAGCATTCAGGCTGCTGGCCCAGAGGTTTCAGCCGTCTTAGCCTTTCCCCCACCTGCTGGCATGGGGATGGGGATGGAGGCTCACCCCCGAGCAGTGCCCTGCACCCCTGCGGCGGGTGGGCGTGAGCCTGGGTGGGCTGTGGGCAGCAGCGGGCCTGCCGGGCGGTGTGGACAGGGTGGGCAACGCAGGGGCTGCTTCCCTCCCAGGCTGAGGCTGGCTGGAGGTGGTGCAGCACTGCCAGACAGCAGCTCCCTTTCTCTCTTGTGTCACTGTGTGCATTGTATTTCTTGGCACTGTGCATCCGTGACATCTTGATTTGCAGACAGTCAAATAAAATAGAAAAATAATGTCCCCTGTTAATAGGTTGACACACTGCTTCAGGCCAAGTGTGAGTATTTCTATAGCATTTGCTTTGCTGCCTTATGTCAGTAACTGTTGCTATTGAATGTAAACACCCCAACTGGTTAAATCAACAGCGTTTTGTTTATTCAAAGCTCATAAACTCCAGTAGCTGTAGGTCGCTTTATGAAGTGCCAGCCCCTGGGGAAGAGAAGGAATAGTGTGAAATTATTGCATGCAGTCCACCCATCATGAGCCTTAGAGGAAGGGGGTTTATTGGCAATTAATATTTCTTGCAGAGGCAAAAAAAGTAATCCTATTGAGGCAGCGCCACACTGAACCTGGAGCCTTCTTACTGGTGGAAATGGGGAATGGGGTGAAACCTTCTTACAGACCTCTGTTAAAAAAAAAAGAAAGATCTTGGAAAATGAAAAGTGTTTTTTTTTTTTTTTTAAAAAAAAAAGGGTTTGTAAACCATCTAGGGGGAGGAGAAGAGTGCAGGTAAAACAGGGCAGAGGAAACCCAGTGCTCAGTAGGTACCTGTGTTCCTCCACCTTTCCCTTTAGCATGGTGTCCGCAGTGAGAAACTCAGCCGAAACACTTCCAAATGGTTTGATTCTGCAGCATGTATAAAGCACCTACGGGCTTTGTACACCTACGGGTGTGACCAAGTCCAGGTCAGGGCGAAAGCAGTTTTGGAGGTGCCTGGAGCCTCCTCGTGCTGTAGCCATGCCTGAACATAGCTCTGCATCAGCCTGGCTGCTGCTGGCCCTGGGGCCGTGGCAGCACGGAGCTGCATTGGGGTTGCTCAGAACACCTCTGCCCATCGCAGGCTTCCTGGCCGCGCTGCTCCGGCCGCCTCAGCTCGGCTGAGGATGGCAGAAGGGGTTTTGGCGTTTCCTACGAGCTGGGAAGCGCATTGCCGGTGAACCGGCTGGCCTCCCCGGCTCCCTGGTAGGTCGCAGCGTACACAAACACTGCGCTCTATGGAAGTTGGACAGGGACTTGGTCTTCTGCAGTGATTTCCAACTTGCCGAGATCCAAATGTAATTAAGATGAGTCAGACTGTTATTTCCAGGCTAAAATTTGTCCTTCCTCGTCCTGAAAAAGCCTTGAGAACTACTGATCTGTGGGATGTCAGGTACAAAGCTCTCTACTAACACGCTGCAGTCTGAAGGAATTTCGATGATTTGCAATGCTTTGGAAGTGAAATTTGGGGATTGAGTAGGAATGAACAGTGTCCAAGGCAAAGCTTAAATACATTTTCTCTTGACTATTATAGATGTGGTTTTGATGATTGCTATTTACCTTTAAGCCTTTGAGATTACAAATCTGTCTTTGTGATAAATCCAATTATGAACTCATGAAAAATTTGAGTATTTAGGGAGAATTAATCATATAGCCATGTGAAAGAAATTAGCAGCTTCTGTGAAAATAATCTGAATATATATTCTTAATTGGCAGTATCTTAGCCCAGCTGTTGTTTTATATTTGAAAGGAACAATGAGTCATAAGGTTGTTTTAAATGGTTTTTTTAAAATGTCTCAAACAGCACAAGAAAGTTAGAAATATTGAATTACCTATAATTTTAAGAAGAGCAAAAACTCTGACATGACTGGCAGAAAGGGTTCAGCTGAGCTTGTCCTTGCTAGAAAAGTTGCTCCCCACTTCTATAGACACCTATCTGAAAGGTTTAATGCTTGTGTTTTCCCACCAGATACTCCAGCATTTTTCAATGCGGTGAGATAATCTGCAGAGCTCTCACTGCAGCCAAGAGCTGTTGGATTTTCAGCTTTCCAAAGGTTGCACAGCAGTAAAAGGGTGCCGGGACCAGGTCACAGCAAACACAGCCGTGCCTGTGTATGAGTGGAGACCCAGTGCTGAACATCCAGGATAATATTTCCTTATTTTTGGCTCAGCAGCCAACGGTGTTCAGTGAAGGGAAGACACAAGTGCTCAGGGTCTCTTGGGAGCAAGCTCTTTGTCAGAGAAAGTTAAAATCCAGCCAAGGCAGCTGTTAAATAGATGAGCGGCATCCTCTAGAGGCCTTTCCAGTTGGGGTGGATGAATCTGGAGGAGTTGGAGTGCAGGTCATGAACTCGCAGTTCACCAGACCCAAACTGCTGCCCACCTGGTCTGGTCACAGGGAAGCTCATGATATTTTCCAGCTGTCTGCGTTGTAGGGAACAATTCTTGCATCTTCACTTTCTTCGGCTCCTACTGCTTGTTAGTGAACAGTTGGAATGGGCTTGCAGGGATGGTGACCAGGATTCTCTGAAGCTTTTCTGACCGTGCGAATGGCTGTTTTAATGGGATGAGAGGAAAGTAGGTGGAGAGATGGTGCTGTCCTGATTTTCTGGCTGGTGAAAGAGAGAATAACTTGTCAAAGTCACGCTCCAAGTTTATGGCCAGGAACAGTAAAGACCTTAGAAATCCTAGATCACGTATGTGCCCATCTGGATTCCACCCCACCTTTTCCTTCCTTGCCTTTTATAATCAAACTCAGTCTGCAACATGAGGCTCTGCTCCTCAGATGTTCAGGCCTCTGCAGAACATGCTTGCAAAAAGCCCAGGCTGTAGCAGAGTCCCGGCGTGACCCTTCCTGCTCGCTGAAACAAACACGGCTTCATGATTGCCCCTCTTGTTGTGTGCACAAGGCTCCGTGCCTGCACATGAAGACAGTACTTTTGTTGGCAAACACACTCTTCCAGGCCCAGCATAGTCCCTGTTTTGTAGGAGGTGGTGGGCTTCTGTAGAAGAGGTTTATTTTTATTTTTTTTTCTGAAGGAATTCAGTGTTATTCAGTGGAATCCTCTCTGCAGGTGGAATTTTTGGGCTCCAGGACTGTAGTGTGCCTGCACTTGAAAATTTGGCCATTTATTTGGAAACAGAGATGGGCGAGTTCCAGCTCATTCATCCAAGTTGTCCTTTCTCAAGGACAAGGAGTAAGGCCAACACAGCTGAAATGCTGCAGCCAGCTCCTGAATGTTTCCAAATAAAATGCCTTGAGTAAGTTTATTTTTCCCTCTCAAACCTAAATTTAGCACCCTGGAGAAGCTGCTTTGGCAGTCAACGGATGGTAACGATGACAAGATCGATCTGTGGATAGTTCTGGGAAGATTTGGAAAGTCCTGGTAAAACAGAGTTGGTTTCATTCATGTCTGCAATTTGTCCACAGCCCAAAGGTCTGCTCATGAACTTCCTATGGTTGAAAGACAAGATATTGATAGCTGCCTCGTTTATGGAGGACAACAGATGATCCTGACTGGACAAAATTTCACAGCAGAGTCCAAGGTGGTGTTCACAGAGAAAACATCAGGTAAGGCAGTTTTTTTCTAACTGTCCCTAATGGGATAAGGCAAATCTGTAGTGCTGTTGTGTCTCATGGTCTCATCCTAAGATTTGTGCTTACGAGTAACTCTCCTCAAGTGAGTAATCCCATTCAAGTTCATGTATGTAAAACCAAATCTTTTGACTTAACCATGTGAGAGAAATTAAACTTGGGAGGAAATATCTGTGTTACTGGCTCTTCAGGCACTGTTGCGCAGTAAATCAAAGCCATGTCATGGGGAAGGTTCACAAGAATATAGACACTGGGAATCAGCAGGAACAGGATAGGTTATCAAAGAAATGACATGAGTGTTACATGTTCCTCCATTCTTGTTCAATTTCCTGTCAAGTTATGATTGAACTTTTTTTATTGAAGTGAACTATAGGCAAGGATTGCATTTTCTTCCCTTTAGAAGTGTTTGAGGAAAAATGTGCATAATGTGTATTTTTATATCAAAGTAAAATTATTTTTGTACACATATTGAGTTACAATAACATATCACTTAATCTTCCATATTTTTACAGATATTTTTAGATTGATATTTTCCATTTTTAAGCTGCTTACCTCTCTGAAGGATTTGTCTCCAACTTTACCACATACCCCTGAAACATAGCATTGAAGTTTGCCCTGCTTCATTGCGTGCAGGTTTGCACCTCCCCAGTGTTACCGTTACAAGTTGAGGCATCAGTTCAAATCATGCAGCCACCTAAGCCTGTGCATCTGCATGCATCTGTCCCGCTGTCTGAGCGGGCAGTCACCACCTTTCCCTGCTTAGCCATATACAACCTGTCCCAAGTGGGTCCTCGAGAGAGGAATCCACAAAAGAAAGGCTCAGACTGTAGCAAAACAAATAAAATTCAATTCAAAGAGACAAGTCTCCTGTTACAGCCCAGTACTACTTTTTTTTTTTTTTTTCCAGTACAGCTGTTTGCTTTAAAACATGTTTGGCCAAAGTTTTCAGGTAATCTTGGTAGGTCTTGAGCAACTGTGAAGGGGGAAGGAGTGGCACATTGTAGATTCTCTCTCTTCTCTTTTCTTGTCTGCTTGTTTGTTCGACTTGCACAGAGTCAGTACAAGATGGTCCCAAGCTTTGACTGGTGTTGGGTGAATATAAATAATAGGAATAAGGAATGGTTACTGGGAGTTACTTAGTTGCCTGGCATCACCTTTACTGCCTTTGCTAAGCTTTGTTTTGTGTTTTCATAATGGCATGTTATAATAAACACCACTTGATTTCTAACTCAAAGAATACTTGACCCCAGAAAATATGGTTAGCATGATCTAATGATTAAGGTGGGCAGCAGAAATCCAGATTTTCTTGTTTACAGGAAGAAATGCAAACAAATGCGTTCTACTGTAGTTAGTTACCTGGTTTTTCAGAGTGAACTGTTTCTTTTCTAATATCCTATGCATGCAGGTGTTTTCGTCTCACCTCACTAAGCAGTGTGTATATTTTTGTTGGATTTTCTAAGGCTTTTGCAAATGGACATTTGTTTCTTTGTAAGTGGTCTGGACTTGTTTAATTTCCCTTTCATTAGACTTGATTTTTGTATTCTAAATAATGTGCTCTGCAAGGATAATAACAATGCCCAGGGATCAAAAAAGCACTTTGCAAATATGAAGGGCCAGACTCTGCCATCCTTTACTCCTCTTGATTTTGGCAAGACAAAGGACTCTGCAGTACAAAAGAGCAGCAGCCTGTATTTTGTAAACTTTGCAGTCCCTCTGTGCTGTTAAGAAAACACCTTGCTCCTAAGTTTTGTGTTGGTAAACTAAGGTAGAGGCAGCTTAAGCGATATATCCAGCAACTTGCAAGGGATTTAAGAAATTGCATCGCCCAAGTGAACAGCATGTGCGTGATTTATGGGGTAATGCCGTTGGCAAAAAGTAAAAATTGAGCAAAAATTAATGTATGTGAACATCAGCTGGTGACATGGGGGGAAAAAGCATGCTGTGGGTCTCGGTTTCTTCCCACACCACCAGCAAGCAATACTGTTTTACAGTGAGAATGAAAGGGTCTGGGCCTCTGAACTGTGAAGGTTCAGATGAGCCTGTGCAGTCCGAGCAATTTTCTTGGCACGCTGTATTTCCTTTTAAGCCCATGTATTAATTCCTTCCCACTGTGCTGCCACTGTTCCGTCGATGTCAGCGAATCATGAAGGTGCATGGGAACATGCTTGGCAGCCCGCGACAGTACCTGTCCCAAGAATGTTTTGCAGTAACTAAAGGAGATGATACACTAAAAGGAGGTAGCTCTTAATGCCATTTCGAGGAAACATCCAAAATGCCCTGCCCCTATTTCCATATAAGAGCAGAGAAGGCTCTGGCTGCAATAGATGTTAGAAAGTAAAAAGAACAACAATATTTTCCACACTAAATCTAAAGCTTTTCTTCACTGCTGGGGAAACCACTTTTTTTTTTTTTTTTTTTTTTTTTTCCTTTTTTTTTTACCTCCTGGTAGCAGAGAGGCATGACTTATCCCAGCAGCAGTGCCCAGTCTGGAGCAGGGATTTGCATGCTGGTGTTCCATATCCTGCCTTCTCTGCCGCCTCTGAGCCTCTGCAGGCAGTCTGAGTCTGCTGGACTCTGAATAAATGATTGGCAGAGGGGGAATTTAGAGGATGGGGGGCCCAGAGTCAAATCTTTGGTCTGAATCAGAAGTCTGTGTAGTTTGCAGTGGATTATCTGGGGGACCATGCTCCGTGCTGAAGGCGAGTGTGTTGTCTGTGTATCCATGCACTGGTTTATAATGCAGCGATACCTCTTACAGTTATGCCCTGAAGTGCTCTTAAGGTGAAGATTGCTTTCTTTAATAGGTGTATCTTAAGGTGAGGAAGGTTAAGGAGCTGAGCTGGATATGCAAATCATGCAAGGGCAGGTCTGAATCTGGCTGACTGCAGCAGATTGAGAATTAAGCCTTTGTACTTGGGTTGTCAGAGGTTAATGAGTGTCCCAGTCTGCCTGAAAATTAGGATCTTATGCACCTATGACTTTCATCTTCCCTCTTTATAAACTGTAGACAATTTTAATTATCATTACTGTGTCCATGCTTAGTTGTTGTTGCATTAGGCTGCATAAACACGGGACAAAAGGGCCCAGCTCTGCAGCCCGATTTATCAATTAGAAATGTCACCAGGTGGAAGGAGGAGGTGGATCCTGTGCTGGCCTCGCGGAGCTCGCTCGCTGCAGATCTGGTCTGCACAGCACCTTGCAAAAAGTGCTGATAAGCTGCTCAGAAGCAAAGTAAGCCACAATAAACATCTTGGTGGGTGGATAGAGCATTGCTGGCGTGACTCTGTCATTGTTGTACCCTCTTCCAGAGTGCGATGCTGCTCTGGGGAGCCTGTGAAAGAATCACACCTCTGTGAAGGCAGTAAGATGCACCAGCTCACAGGGGGAACATGGTTTTCTGAGTTTGATTTTAACGGCTCACGAGCCTTGTCTGTGCTAGCAAGTGGTATTTGATTTACCACTTTTACCACCAGTTTTAGCTCTACTAGTAACAACAAGGGTGAGAGCAGCAGTGTGGATAGCCATCTAATATAGCTTTCAGCATGCCTCCTTACGGTTCCTTGGCTTGGCTTGTTTGTCCAGTGTTTAAGATGAGAGTAGCAAGATCTCCCCCCCGCCCACCTTTGTGCAGGTAACTTTGTGCAGTAAGATACTCTCCTGTTGTCTGTTTCTTATACTCTAAAATCTGGGTGCATCTTGAATCTAGGGTCTGTATCAATGTCCTCAATGAAGCGGGTGCTGTGAAGGTGGCAGTCAGTGTGCCTTATGAAACTGAGGAAGCTGCTCTTGGGGTTCACAATTGTCAATTAGGCTTTATCCCTCGGGCAGATACTCAATACCTATTTCAGTTTCCTCTGGATCTTGTAGGCAATTCTTCACTCACTATTAACAACGCAGAGAAACGTAGAACTTTGTAATTGTAATTGAAATACAACATATTTCTAGGAACAACAATGAACAGTTTTTACTTCTCTGTTACGTAGCACTACAGATATGTATGTTTTTCCCTAGAAATACCTGGAAAATAAAGACTATTCCACAAATTACACTGGGACGTCATTATGAAAATATCTGCTTTGTTGTATTACACGAACTACAAACTATTGCATTGAGCTCGCCAGTGAGAGGTCTGTAAAAGTCTCATTTTAGGCTTGAAACAGGAAACGGCAGCAGGAAGCGAACTGAAAGGGCTGGAGCTCAGTGCTCTGTGTGCAAGCGAGGGGATAAAGTACTTGGTTTGAAATGCTGATGCATAAATAGCATTCATTTTCTTAATAAGGTTTAGCCACATGCAAGCATTCTGGATTTGAGTTCTTTTTAAAATTGTCTCTTCCTGATGAAAGATGGTAATCTGTAGCTGCTGTAAGCCAGGGGAACGCATGAATTTGGTAGTCAGTCCAGTACACAAAAGCAAAGTTTGTCTGAAGCAGTTTTAAGATCTAAACTGAGAGACACATAACTGAGGCCAGCTAAATAAAAATAGGTCAGAGGAAGCAACTAGCTCAGATTGTACAGATAGAAAATTTTGAAGTGCACGTATTCTTTTAATTTCGATCTGTAAGAGAGAGCTTGAAAAGCAGTCTTGTGGCTCTCAGGGATTTGGAATATGCTAAAGGTCAATGGTGTTAGTGTTTGGTTGCAGCCCAGATCTTACAGTGCAGTTAAAAAAAGAAAAGCTTTGGAATTCCCCCTTTTATTTGTTTTAATTGTCGTGTAATAATTTGCAAGTCAGATGTTGTTGGTTGCATTGTGTTTACTCCCATTTGTGTACTGGTTACTGCTGCTCTGCTCTGAGTGATAGAGGAGTTTCATGTTTCTCTGGCAGAAAAGTGCAAATGGTCTGTGCTTTTCCCTGCCAAACTCTTATGGTGGCCACATGGACATCATGAATCATCGCTAGGACAATGTGGGTGGTGGAGGAACAACCCAAACAGAAAGCGTACATCTTTGGAGTAGATCCACCATAAATGTTTCAATTCACTGTAAAGAGAGGAGGTGGTGCCCTCTGTGCCCCTTGAACTGATGCAGCTGTCAAGGCCTCTGAAGCGTGGACGCTCAAAGGCCATTTGACAAAAATATATCTTTTCAGCTCTAGATTCAAGCAATAGAGTTCTAGTTTCTTTTTCCCTTGAGTTTCTGCATGTCTGTCACCTTGGTAGTATTTTTGTGACAGTGGCTTCTTAGGACGCTAATAGCTAGAGCAGGTGAGCTTGAACGTAGTTGAATGTCTGCTGGTTTCGAGAGTTGGAATTTCAACTTTATAGAAAAATTATTTTTTATAGCAGAGTAAGTTGGACCCAATGATGCTATCAATCTTCCTGTACCTCTCCCTGCAAAAGCTAAAAGGAAATCACATCTCCCTAGAAAGGTTTTATATACAGAACTTATAGCTGGGGACAGTGATGATTTGTTAAATATATATTTAGATATAGTTAAAATGCACAATAGATTTAAAAATATAGAAAATTGAGAATTTATAGTTTCTTACATCACTCCCTTCTGGCCTGCAGCTGTAGAAAGAGTTCAGTACTTCTGGGTGTTTGGGCATGGGACTTGCTTATGAAAGGCAGCCAGAGAGTTCAGTGAAATGGGGTAAACCCCTTGTTAACGGGGTGTGGGAGTCCTCAGCAATCAAGCTATACAATGCCAGGCCACAATGGGAAGAGTTGGGGCAGCCTTGACAAGCAAGGAGTTAAAAGGGGGATACTTTACTTTGAGCTGAAGCTCCTGGTGAGGCTGAGTCCACAGTAAGTGTTCCCCCAGACCTGTGAATCCCAAAGGACATACTGGCTGACATTTTATAGTGGTAAAGCCACTCTTGCAAGTGCTCTTCTGTGCAGTAAATGCCTTTTACAGCCTATATGTGTTGTAATTGTATAAGTTGACATATATCTGCTCAAAATCAGCCAAATGACTTGAAACATTAAACAGTCTTCTATCCAGGACAATTCACTGTAGAAAACTGTGATGGGATGGCATTATAACATGTATCATGTGAAGAGAATGTGGCTTGTGTATTGGTTTTGATGATAGTGAGGAACCAGAGCTGAGCATCATGGCCCTTTGTGAGAGATGTGAAAGGAAATGATAAGGCTGTCTACAGCAATGTTCCCCTTTTCAGCTGTGTCAAGTCTGAAATGTCTCACCATGCCCCAAACAGGGAACTAAATGCCTGTTAGTAGTCTGACAGTTTCATGAATGATCAAAAAACTCCCGGGGAATACAAAAAAATAGCAAACTATTTTCAACAATTATCTCTTTGAACTTAATGATGCAAAATTAATGATGCAATTTTCTCAGGCAAATTAAAGATAAAAAAGGCACCAAATTTTTTTTTTTAAACTTACATTTTTTTCCCCAGATCCATCCAAAAGGAATGTTTGCTATTTGACCCCAGCAAACAACTTAAATATTTAATGCCAGATCCAAGCTCCAGTTCTCTCACTGAATTTCTAAATTAATGAATTGGAATAGGGGGTTTAAGTTATGGAGAATTGAGAGGAATGGGACATATCTTAGAACTAGAATAATATTTCAGTCACAGACACCATCCACTGCTAAACATGTATTACAATGTAGGTTTTCAAGGCATCTTAACCTGAGACACAAGCCCAGCATCTGGGTAAAATAACCTAAACTATTATTTGTTTGTTTTTTTTTTTTTTTTTATGGGAAAGGCTAAGGAAAAAAGCACAAATATCTCAGAGTAGTTATAGAGTTAGCAAAACTGAGAGTGATACTGTAATCTTAAATGGTTAAATTTGTTTGCAACATGTGAGGTTTTACGGAAAGTATAAGAAGTAAATTTGCTATTTTGCTATTTCTTGGTACTTTAGAAAGAGTGCTTTCTCTGTTCCACGCAGTCAGTGGCTGGAGTCCAGCAATTAAAGTTGGATGTGTATCTTCTCCCCTCTAAACCTGCAGAGTGATGGGGTGAACTGGGGGAATAAATTACAGATGTCTCTGTTAGAAGCCCCACCTGGTTTTTGCATTAGCTACAGGTGGTGACCTTCCAGGTTCATCTCCCCTCCTCACGCCGTGCAGTGCACCAAAGTAAGGGGGCAGGACAGTGGGGCGCAGGGCCTGCTTGGTAGTTCTCTCTGCAAAAAGATGTCAGGACTGAGGAAGATCAGGGAGGTTGGGTTTCTTTTTGGGTCTCTGTTTTGTTTGTTCTTTCTAAGCAAAAGAGGAAGCTGTCTCAGCAAATCCGACCATTTGTGAACACTGAAGGATACTAAGTATTAATCAGGAGGATTAGAGGCAACTTTTTTGCTGTGCAAATTAGAAAGTTCCAGGGTAAATGGGATACCTTCTGCTTTTCCTTGCTATTATAGCTGCTGAAAATCCAGCAAACATTTCTGCCCGCAGGTTTACCCCCTGGGTGAAATGTACTGCTAGCCCCAGGTGTTCTTATACTCCCACGGGGCAATTGTCAGACATTAAACTGGGGATCCCAGAAAAACACTGCAAAACAGGAAAAAATCTAAGGATCACACACAAAAAAATGCAAAAGAGTGTGGCTGCAGAAACGGAGTTGCCATAGCTGTTAGAGACTCAGTGAGACAGGGTGGAATCCAGTGTTTTGGAAGGTTTCCCCGTATGACACAAGATTTTGGAATTTTACAGCTGGTAAATCCTTATTAACACAGGCAGCCACTACTGGCCTGGATTCCCTGGCTCGCTGCTTACTATGGGGGCGCCTGGTGGAAGTATGCCTGGTCCTGATTATTCAGCTTTGAATCTTAATTGTTTAAAGAGAATATTAAAAAAATAATAATTCTTGGAATAAACAAAAGGCAGAGAGATGAGCTCCCATCACCTGTTGACAGAAAATTGATCATGTAGAAAGCTGGCATGGGGAGTGGAATTCCCTATTCTCCCACTTAGTCATCGCATCCTGGTGTGACTCATTTTATTACATGGAGGTTCCCAGTGGTTTTATTTTGAGAGGAGCTTTTGTTTAGTAATTTATACACACACACACACAAACACACGTATAATCTTGAAAAACAACAAATCTATTTTGATGAATTGGCATAAGTAGTTATTTGGAAGAGCTCTGGAATGACAGACTGCCCCTGCTGCTTCACTACTCAACTACTGTATTTATGTTTTATTTTAGCATGAACTGAATTCCTCAACAATAGATGGAGAGAAATCTCCTCTAGACTGGTTCTCACTGTGCAAAATGTCAGATTTGGGGCTGGGCTGGGTGGCGGATGACTAATCCTTTGGCCTTTTACCTCCCAGACCTTGACTTGTATCTTTGGCCTTGGTGACTCAAACTTATTTTCTCAGTGAAATGAAGGCACTGGCCTCAGCTCATCATAAACAGAGCTTCATTAACTGCAGAGGGCAGTTAAAGTCGTCCTTCAGAAAGGAGGAGAAATCCATGGAAATCAAGCTCAGTGAAAAATTCAGTATCTCTACTTTTTTGTGTTTTAGATTCATTCAAGCTCTGTTTGCTCTAGAGTTCGAAAACTATTCTGAAGTAAAAGCTGAGGAGACAACTGCTTAGGGCTAGATGCTGAACAACCTTGTGTTGACATGAAGTAGAATAACTTCCCAGCTGAAATCCGAACTGGTCCCTGAAAAGAGTAGCAGAGACTTTGTGTGAATATTCCCCTGCCCATAAGGTTGCCGCATCCCAGAAGTGGTGTCTGTTCTGCTGGAAAGCATTCATTGTTGTTTGCTTCGCTCTTGGGGTGGCTCTAAAAAACCTTGACTGTTTTCCAGAGATGCCAGTCATCTGCTGATAAAAGCTGACAGAGATAATCATTGTGCTTTTTTGGAAGACCTTCCAAAAAACACAGTGAATAGGGACAATTCATTGCAAGCCTAGAGGGAACTCTGCAGAAATGTCTAGTGGGGGCCGCTGTCCCACTAGCTACCAGGCTCAGTTTCTTTGGGGACCTAGTATGGTTTTCTGCCTGGGAAAAAGGTAACAGGTTGTTCATTAATTTGTGTAATGCTTGACTGAAAAGCAATGTACATTTTCAAGCACAAAATCACATGCAGGCACAGAATCACATACAGAATCGGCACAATAGTATACTTAGTCTTCAGCTGGAGAGAACTGCAAAGAAAATTTCCTGAACCTCTCAGTCCATCAGTCATGCTTGTTCAAATAAAGCAGTAAGTTTGTTTCTCTGCTAGTTACTGACCCCAAAGTCATGAGTAAGGGATCGTGAATAATGTGTAAAGGCTGTAACTGGTTCAGAAAACCTTTAATTGGCTAATTAAAAAAAGCCCTATAAGGGGCTGCAGAGAATCACCCAAAATGTTCCTAATGCAGACTGACGTTTTGATTTTACCCAAAGTTTGAAGCAAGACTTTCGGTATGATCACAGTTTGAGTTAGAGTGGGTAGAATTACTTTCTTCCAACAACTCATTCATTCCTCCAAAGAGTGCTGACACAATCAGATCTCTCATCAGGGTTTAACGCTAAGTCTCATAGCCCTGAAGCAGCACAAAAATCTTTATTTCCTGAACATTTCACTGACCTGTGGTGTTAAAGACTTGCCAACTAAGACAAACCATTAAATGAGCAGGGAACCACAACAGTAAAAATATTGCATGAAGCAGCCATGGCTGGTAAGACCTCAGGGTCTAAATCAAAAAATATTTTATCATCTTTAGTGGAACTATGACTCTTTTCAGAGGTGTGGATTGAATTCCCCATTGTGGAGGCAGAATTTGAGACACACCACATGCGTGGACCTGGCACCAAGCTCCTTTGTGATCCACGCACGTACTGGGACATCCTTGCAGTGCTCTGGCTGGCGTGTGTCGCTGCTGGGACAGTCCAGTGCTGGCTGCGATTTGCAGAGCACACACTCTCTGCATCTGTGCACTCATGCTCTTAAAATACTTCAGCAAAAATTATGCTGTTGCTTTTATGCATTTTTCTTAACTTTCCACTGTCGAAGTGAGTTTAATTATATGCAATAAACAGCTATCTGTACTTGTAGACTTCAGATTAAGTTATTCATCTAGCTGAGGCTTAATCTTCTCAGTTTGCAAGCACGGAGGGGACCAGTCATTTGTCCTGTTTGTGACACAACAGAATTACAGGATAATTAAGGCCAGAAGGGACCTTGGGAGGTTGTTGAGCCCAACCTCCTGCTCAAAGCAAAATGCATCCGCAGTGTTTAGGCACCACCTGGGTCACAGCACTGGCACTGGAGAAAAGGGCCTGCTTCAGAGTACCCAGGTCATTACGTATGTTTTATATTGGGGACTATGCTCTACCATCATATCAGCATTGCAATTTTTAGCACATCCTTACAATAAAAATCCCATTTTTGCTGATGACTCTCTTTAAAGATCCACTTTAATTTCCCCATCAAAAATATATCATTTATGCACATTTTAAAGCTGATTGATGTGTTGACGTTTTGGTGGAAATGTTCTCTGTTCAAAATTTCCTCGAACTGTCCTGCAGATGGGCCTTGGACTTTTCAATTTATTCCTCCCGCTCTCTGTTAACTCTCTGAGTGTGCATAATCAAAAGATTTGTTTTAATTACCAGCAAAAAGGATAGGTTAAAGTAGAGAGATTTCTGAATGTGGTTGTATTTTTCATTTTTCTCACAGCCTCCCTCATCCTTCTGCCAAAAGCTTGCTGTAATGTGTGTATCCAGAAGGGTTAAAGGAAAAGCAAATATTGATTGTCTCAAACTAAAGTTTGTACATTCACAACTGTAAAAGCAAAGCAGTGAGACAGATGGAGCCGCATCGTGATATTTAAGCATAAAGGTCAGAGAGTGCGCTGCAGAGTGGTTATATTCAACAGGGCTTTGGTGCTTAAAGAGCAGGGATTGCCACTGCTGACAGATTTGTTAGAAACCTGTTTAGCTGCCACGAGCATGAATGTATCCAAACAGAAGCATCTATCATCATTAGAATGATAACCCCAAAATACATTTATTTCTTGTTTGGCTGGGTTTATTCTCGTTCTTGCTCTTAATCCCCACAGACTTTGGACTCAGCCTTAACATCATTTGATTTTTATGGTTGGCTTCATTAGCTTTTAGTGCAATTTCAGTGGCTCGGTTACTAAATCAAATCCACTGTGATTGTGGTTGCATATGCTTCACAGGCCTCTTGAATATGGCAGATGACTTGGAGGCCTGTTTCTCCTTTATTTTATGCATTTTGGACCAACAAATCCTTTTAATTTCTACCTTCTTTGTGAAGTTAGTGCTGTTGTATCTGTGCAGACTGTTTGAATTTAGCAGTACAGAAACAAAGATGAAAACATTCTGTCTGGAGTAAAACCAGCATCAAATATTCCTGCTTGGCTGTCCTTGTTGTCAGGGCATCTTCATATTGCATTGCTTAGACAGTTCCTGATGTGTGTCTCTATCAGAGTTCTTATTTTATGACATATTTTATTTTTTCCTTTTCCCTCCTTTTTTCCTCAGAGAACTATAAAAATTTCTTTTTTGGGGGGAGATACGGGGAGGTTCCTTAACACATACTATGATAGTTTCTTTTTGCTAAGATCACCTAGAAGAGGAATTAAATATTTACTGCTGTGTCGTCAGACAATGCATTTAGTATTTGCTGGATTAAACGCCCGGTATGTGCTGGCTTCTCCCTTCCCTGAGATGTTTACTATTTGAACCATGGTGAAGTGTGAGCTGCTTCAATAGGGTTATAGATTTAACCTGCAAGAGTCCAGAGCAGTGGCCAAAGTGAATGGTTATTGTTAAATAATGGAGTATTTTCCATTCCCTTGCACAGTGGTCCTTTGGGATGTGAGGGCTAAACAGAAAATCGGGCGAGACCCTTGCCGGCTCTAATTACACAGCTTGCTTAGGCCGCCTCCGCTCCGGCAGCCCGTCACTAATCCACACGTTAGTGTAGAAAAGACAACTGACTCACTGTGAGGGAATCTGAAACACTTAGAAAAAAGTCAGAATTATTTAGCATTTTCTCCTTGCACCTGAGTGCTGTGGCAGTACGCGAGGTGTTGGAGGCCTGGGCTCGCTCTCCCCCTGCGAGGCTCTTCCTCACAGGTAGCCAAGGATGGAGCCAATGTTCTAGCTGCTCCTCGGTTCCCTCCACTTTTCCAGGGGGAAGGACTGGGGGTGAGGAGGCGCAGCCCACGCTGCATGCCCCCTCCTGCCCCACCACAAGCCAGGCACCCTGTCGAAACACCCTGGGGAGCCAGCCCATCCTGAGGGAAGAAGGGGCAAGCTGTTGGTGATGGACACAGGGAAAACCCTTCTCTCCCTTGTGTATGTTTAGGGTCCAAAACATAGCAGAGGTGCCTCAGGTCTAGGGTCCTGATGAGCAGAGGTCCTGCCTGCTGCAGCGGACCCCTGGCCTGCAAGGAAATGGAGGTGGGACAGGCAGGGCCTTCCCTGGGGCTGCGGCCTGGCCATGGGGAGCAGCTTGAGTCGTTCTCTGGGAGAGGCTGCCCGGAGAGCCCAGCACATCTGTCAGCTCATTGTCTGCGCGGAGCGGAGAACAAAGGAAAACAACAGAAAAAATGCAAAATGTGTTTTAAAATACTCTTTCATTTCCCTTTTCGCCAGAAGCAGAAGTGCTTAAATAACAGAGGACAAAAGCAGCTCTTGCAGAATTTCCAAGAATTGGGAAAAATAAAGAGTCCTGTGAGAAGGACTGTTTTTAGGAGACTTCCACCCCTGTCCTGCCAGACCTGGGTGTGCAGTCTGGGGAACCCCTGCAGAAACACGCCCGGGAGCAGCCTCCCCCTCTCCAAAGCAAACACCAGCCTTGCGGCTGCAGTATTTCAAGTCACGTCAATTTGTTTGGATACGTGTCCCCTATTCATTTTAAAATCAGGCTTTCAGAAAGGTATGAGGCAATTTTTTTTCCCATCAGTATTTTTCTTCTGCAAATTGCTTGGCTAAAAGGCTCAGCAGAATATAAAAATCAAAGGGGTAAAGATTAAAATCTAAAAAAAAAAAAAAAAAGTAATAAGGAAAGCATTGCTAAAAGATGTTTCTGGGAAGTGTAGGCGACAGTAGATTTAAGAAATATTTGTAGCCAGATGAAGCACCCAGTCTCTGTACAAATGTCCTGTCACTACTGATGTACTCTTATAGCATGGGGGTTACTTTGATGGTGTTCCATACAAGGGGATCAAATTTTATTTTCCTCTATAAATACAATTTTGTGTAACAGAATGGAGACAAGCTGTGTGGATGTAATTAAGAGCAGAAAAACTTCCAGTGGTTCAGAGGTAGAGGCTGTCACACATGCAATGAGGTGCTTTTACACTGAGTACGGTGAATATTTGGTGCTTTATATAGTGACTTTAGGATAGCTGGTGGCACTCCGTCATGGCCCACAGTGGTGGCACTGTCGGAGGTGTTTGGCTTGTTCCTCAATGTGAGGCGATGTATTGCTAGATACCATGTGCTGAGGGTTCGTATTGCACATAAAAGAAACAAGTATAAATAGTAAGAAGGCATGCAAAACACAAATCAACCACCCTATATAGCTGGTTTCCCAGTTACAGTAAGAATCTGTCCCTGTTGAACTACTACTAGAAAAATGTACCTTCCCGTGAGAATTCAGAGCATCTGCCAGTTACACTGTGCAGCACCTCTAAAAGTCAGTCCTGAAGTGGCTCCGTTTGCTTGCTTCCATCTCCATGCACCCCAAATGAGATCTGGTCCTTCCTCCACCTTCTTGCCCATTCCACCACTTACCATGCCATGTGGTCTTAGCTTAAAATAGCAGAAAGTTTGCTGAGCTGTTGACCGCATGTGACCGTTAATGAGTTATCTGACCTTCTGGTGCCCTCCGTCAGTCAAGCTGGCTGAAATCAAGTCTGGTAAAAAGCAGATGTTGCACCTGTACTAAATATTTCATTCCTCAGTTCGGCTAATTTCTACATAAATATTTAATTTTAATATGTATGTAAGCTTTTTCCTGGCGAGAGAAGTGTTCTATGGTGTATTTAAATTAAATGCTGTTGCTTTTGGTTAGGACTGGGAAGGTGCTTGAAATTAAGTCCATTCTGAGAGCTTTTGCTAACTTGATGCCCTTAATTTGACTCCTTTCTTTAAGTCAAGCTTTATGATTAAAAAAAAATACAGTGAGTTTAATATTGTGATATTGTTCTAGATGGGCAGCAGATCTGGGAAATGGAGGCAACAGTGGACAAAGATAAGAGCCAGCCTGTAAGTATGCGAAACATTGGATGTGTTCTCCCTAGGCTTCTCAGACAGCAAGTTGTATTCAATGGGTAGTTTTGAAAGAGCATCTCAAAAGCAGAAAGAGCAGCTATCTTACTGCTGTGATGAACAAATGTCAAATGCTTCAGCAGTAAATGTGTTGCAAAAATAAACTAGTCATTTAGCAGAAACCCACAGCAAATTCAGTAACTGCTAGATCTTGTGTTTTTTGCAGAAGACTATTGTATCAGCCCAGTCCTCTGCAGGATGCTGGCTGTCCTGACTTCCTTTTGCCTGTATGGAAGTCTTGGGTGCTCTGTACTATGCAGGACAGGATTTGCACTATAGTATTTAAAATGGACATTGATCTTTCAAGGGAATGAGCCTCTTTGTTCACTTTGCTTAATGGGACCTTACTGTAGTAGTTCAGTGCATTTCGGAGCTAGCGCTTACATTGCCATGGGCCATGCCTGCCCTTGCAGAAGAAAACGGAACACTTGCTGTTAATTTCCGTGGAGGCAGGATCTGGCTGTGTGTAAGTAAAAAGCCTATAGAATAATTGCATTTATTCTAACAAAAAGAGAGAATTCTGCAATACATACTTGTTTATCAAGCACAGTGTGATTAACAGTGCTGACACGTTCATCACCATTCTGTGTGTTTTATTTGTAGCTGAGACTTCTCTCACCAAGTTCAGGACAACATCAAGTGCAAGAGAAGATGCAGTACATAGAAACCAGCTTCCTAGTACCAAAAATCTTCTAGTCTTTCACCATCTACCCTTTTTTCCTTTCTTCTTCTCGTGCCCTTCTTTATAGGGATGAACAGGATGGTTTCTCTTCCTTTATGCCTGGACATGTAACAGGGGAGATGCATGCAGAGATCTCCCATCAGCCTCAGATACTAATTCTATATTGTCACCTTTCGTTGTTTCAGAGCATGCTTTTTGTAGAAATACCAGAGTACCGTAACAAGCACATTCGCACAGCTGTGAAGGTGAATTTCTATGTCATCAATGGGAAAAGAAAAAGAAGCCAACCCCAGCATTTTACCTATCACCCAGGTAATTCTCAAGGACAGAGCAAGTTGTTGCCTAGTTCTCATGAGCAAGATTTTATTTTCTGCTATGTTGTTTTCTTGCCATTATTTGAGGATCTAAATTTTACTAACTTAATTCAGCTGAGTGCAACTAAGCACTCAGCGACTTTTTGGTTTAAAGGATGTATGTGATTTATGATCAGGAATTTCCATAAATATAAGGGGACAATTATCTTGGCAATGGGCTGATGCTGTCCCATTCACTTGATGGAAGTTTGCCAACAGCCTCAGTGGGAGCAGACTCAGTCTGTGACATGATGTGACCCTGTGAAAACCATGAGCATTGCCTTCCCCAACTGACATGTATGGCAGTAGGATAACATCAAATCTGGGAAAGTAACAAGGGCTTAGTATGGAAGAAGACATGCAATATATATTCAGAATGAGGCTGGTTGAGAAAAATATGAATGCTTTTCTGATGTTCTTCCTCTTGGGAATTGGTGAGCCATGTCACAATAAATGCAATAGGATTACTAATGAGATTCCCAGAATTCCCCAGCTTTGGCTGGGAGAAAAATATTGTGAGAAAATCAGAGTATTGTGTTTGTGGAAACCAGAAAGCATACAATAACAGTACCAGATTTTATGCAAGCTTCAAAATGATGTCTTAATTTGACTAGTTTCTAAGGATGGGCAAACATTCGTTCTGATTCTTATTTTGATCTCCTCCAGCCAGAAAATCTCTGGTCCTCTCCTTGAATTTATGTAGGGTATCACCAATGTGGAGGTTTTTTATCGTGGCTAAATTGTTCTGCTACGGAGTAGTTTTGAGAAGTACAACACTCTCTCAATACCATCCCTAAAATAGACCAGAGAACAGTTCGTTACACTTCCAAAAAATAATCCTGTTGCATGACCATTATATAGCTTCCATTGTATGTTATTTCTGTACTGAATTTTGGGGAAGTTTTGACAAAAAATAAAACATTAGAAATGTGGTAATTTTTATATATTTGAAATGTTTGACAGAAAAACGAGGAGTTGTGTCATAGGATTTTATTTATTCAGTCTTCCTTTGCGATAGAAGTACTATACGAAACACCTACCTATGGCTTCTTATTTTGCTTCTGTTCCAGAATGGCCCTTAAATGAATTGAAATATGAGCTAAAGTATTTAATTTTTCAAGTTTTAGAAATTTGCGGTTGAATAGATAGTTAAAGATTTTCAAGAACACCTTAGTACAGAGTGCTTTCAAGAGAGTCTCTGCCGTGATTGCATATATGTGATTTATTAAACTCAATGCCTGTGAGATATGAGCTTGCCCATGCAAATCTTGTAAATGGCTTGAATCTCTTATTACTTCAAGGAAAACCTCTCTATTTCTCACCAGCTTGTTACGAATAACGTCCTTTGCATGCTTTATTCTAGTACCATCAATCAAAACAGAGCCCATTGATGACTATGATCCAGCCTTAATCTGCAATACAGTACACAGTGGTCTGGGAACAGTAACACAGCCTTACTATTCACAGCATACAATGGTCACCGAATCCCCTTCCTGTCTTGTGGCCACTATGGCTCCTTGCCAGCAGTTGCGCTCAGGCCTTTCTTCTCCTGATTCTCGATACCATCAACAGAATCCAGCCGCTGTAATATACCAAAGAAGCAAGAGCCTTAGCCCAAGCCAACTGAGCTACCAGCAATCCAATTTGATGGCTACACCAGTTGCTATTGCAGATGCCCATAGGTCGGTGCTGGTGCACGCTGGTTCTCCAGGCCAAACTTCAGCAGTGCTCCACCACTCTCCAGGCAACCAGCAGTCTTCTCCAGTGATTCACTATTCTCCAACTAACCAGCAGCTGAGGTGTGGAAGTCACCAAGAATTTCAGCACATCATGTGCTGTGAAAATTTTACGTCCAATGTTGCAAGATCCAGCCAGCCGCAAGTCAGTCAAGCACAAAGGCTAAGTCCAAGTTCATATCCTACCGTGATTCAGCAGCAAACAGCCTCAGGCCAGCGAGCAGCAAAAAATGGACCACCAGTTAGCGACCAGAAAGAAGTGTTACCAGCTGGAGTCACTATTAAACAGGAACAGAATCTGGACCAAGCGTATCTGGACGACGGTAAGCACCGCTCTTCTCTTCTATGTGTTGGTTTGTTGGAGGGAGGGGGGGAAGTTTAGGACTTGTAAATCCCACCTGTTCCTCAGCACAAAACCAGCGTGGCCTCCTTTTGATGGCTGTGGATATTTGCTGTTTGCTTATGCTGCATTTTGGTCTTTCATCAACTGCATTTTTGGTAGATGGCAATGCACTTTGGCAACCAAGCAAAAAACATAGTATTCTGCAGAAACCCTCTGTCTTGCTTCGTGCCATGGAGTGAGCTGTCAGGTTTCAAGCTGTTGCCATTTTGTTTCCATTTGCCAAAGGTTAGTTTGGAACGGAGAATCTGAAACAAAATGCACTTTTTGATTATTTTTTTTTATTATTCATATCAGGGCAAAGTCCACTTTGTAAAATGCTTTTGTACATTTTGTACCAAAAAAAAAAAAAAAAAAAAAGCTCATTGAACAGTCTATCAAGGCCTGTAATGAATGGGGTAGTGCTGCAGGCAAAACTATTGCAGATGTTCTAGATGAACAGTAGGACATTGATAAGTAAAACAATGCTGTTCCTTTGTTGTGAGCCCAGCAGATTTAGCCTTTAGGAATGAACATAAGTTAGAGTAAAGCTTTCTTTGAACATATCCTGCTTATTCTTAGGTAGGCAGCTATTGAAAAGCTGGTTGATTGGTTCTTTTGTTAAAGTATGTTCCTTGCAAGAGGAAATCAATGCAAAGTTAATAGTGCAGCTGGACGCTGCAATCATAAAGGCCAGTAGCAAACTCAACATTGATTTTAGTGGGAGCAGAGTGAGGTTGCTGGATATATTGCTGCAAATATAGAGTGTTGGTACGTATGAAGTACAGGCCTGATTTTCACTTATATTCACTGCTGCTGTCCTCTCCGTCTAGGCAATTGCATGCATGGTTTGATCTTGTGAATGTGCACCATTGTGTGCTTTGTAAGCACCTGGTAGTTTGGGATTTTTACTGTAGTTACTCACCTGGAGTTGTGAAATTGTGCCCATTAAAGTTTTACTTTATTCAGCTTAGGTACTGAGTGCCCTGTGGCTGTAACATGTACGGTCTTCATTGCTGCTTTTGAGGGCAAAGTACAGTTTGGATGGTTTTCTCTGTTAGTCTGTGTTTGAAATGTGATTGATATAGCTTTGGTGTCATCACAATAAAATCTGGAGAGATTTACTGGTCACCTTGTCTGAAGAGGAGTGTTGAACTGGGTTTTAACAGTGAATTTGATTTAGGAGATTTGCTGGACCTGCAAGAAAATAGCTAAACAAAATCCATTTCCCATTCAGGCAATGGAGCGTGACAACAAAGCAAGATAATCTTTCTAATAGTAAGACTGAACACTGTGTTTTAAAGTACTTTTAATTTGAGAAGCTGAGAGATTCTTCCACATTTTTAAAAATACTTCGTACAAACTTTATAAGAGAAATAAAAAGAAAGAATCTTGAAGTTAAAGCTAGCAATCTTCAGAGTTGAGCCAAAGTCCATTTAAATTAATTCCCAAAATGGACTCCAAAATTAATTTCACTGGGTTTTGAATCAGGCCAGTAACATCTAACTATAGTATAGCTCACAAGGGATCCGCTCAACCTCCATGCTAAGAGGAGCCATTAGGCAGAATAGCAGCAAGTTAATAATGAAATTTCAGGCTTCTGCTTGGCTGACGGTATCATCCTGAATTGATTTCAACTAGGGATTAATTTATCAATTATGCCACCCAAGTCAGGCCAGGCAAGATCGGTCACATGCAGTCTCTTTACTGACCTCAGTGAGTTTACATTACTTAGAAGTGTGAATTGGAGAACTGTGATTTACTTTAGGACTTTGCAAAACATTTCATTCTGCAATGTTCAGGACTTGAATTGAAAAGCCACTTTGTTTGCTGCTGGGGAAAAGTGAGTCAGAACATAACAAAAGCCATATTTTTCCTAACTAGAAAGTTTATGTTTGTGCTTTATAGTATTAAAAGAAAGCAAACGCAGCGGATTATGGAGGCTTTACCCTCAAATCCTTTTTATCCAGAAAGCTCTTCTGAGATATAGTGAGCTGTTAGGTCTTGCTGTGATTTTTCATGGATAGATAGTGAGATGATGGTTCCCCAGCCAGACTTGGCATGAGCGCGCTGCACTGCCACTGATGCACAGACTCTTAGGCAACCACTGTTTCAGTGTCTCTCGCTTCCCTTTGCTCTTCTTCCCTTCCCCCATCTTACTCCTCCCTCTTCTTTGTTCTTCTTTCTCTGTATTTCTGCTGACAGTCCAGCTTTCATCCCTATCTATGGCTGTAACCTCCTCTCGTCAACTTTAGTCCTCTTCCTTCATGGTTAATGCGCAGCCTTGGTGTTCTGGACTTTGCTTCTATTCTCAGCTTTGCCACAAACTTCTTGAGTGACCTGGGACAAGCTTTGCTTTGTCAGTTCCTCATTCCTGAAGCTCTTGCCTCTCAGAGTGGGTATGCTGTCTTTGAGCTCTCCTGGAAGCAACCAGAGAAGAATATCTCGTAGCTAACATAATGGCTATTTCTGCTGGCAGCACCCTTCATTATTGTCTTGCCTTCCCTGCTGTAAAAAAAAAAAAGTATTTGCCCTTCCTCCTGAGACCATGGTTTGTTCTTTGCTTAGAGCCTTCACTCCTCCACAGGGCACATAATACTTAACACACTTAGCCTGTCTTTACCTCCTGCCTTGTAAAGATCAGAGCTGGTTCCACATCCACAGGAGGACTGCAGTCAAATGTGTGACCATAGCTCACAAAGCTGTAAGCTCTCGAGGTTGAATAGCACCAGCAGTGTAGCCAAAACAGTATGGACCTTAAGGCAGGCTATAGCACGTATTTACCTGTCTTCTCAGGTGAGTTTTGCCATGTGTGAGGACCTCTGTGTGCAGTAACTGCTCAACTGGTACCATCCTTACTGGCTTCCTTAATGGTAACTTTAGCATGTCTGTAGCTCATTTCTGACCGTACTGCAGATGGAGACCTGCCATGTGCTTTCTTGGAAGGAGACATTTGCTCCTATTCTGCTCTTGCAGGTGCTACCTCTGAGCCAGAGGTGCCTAGCCCAGCCTCTGCAGCCCCCTTGCAAGTTCTCAACTTTCCCCTCCCAGACATAACTATGAAACGTGTGGTTACTGGAAGGAAGGCTCCACTATGAAGTCGTAGGAGTTGGATTTGAAATGCAGCCGTTAGGGAGACTGATGCAGGTTAGATGTTTTCACACATATTTATACCTTCATATACATATTCCTCCATACACCTCTATATTTCTCTATCAAAAATTCTATATATCCATAACTTTTTGATATCAAACATGGTAAAGATGAACGCCCAGAGAAAGGGACTATTCATGAAAAAATGGCAGAGAAACCTTTGTTACACACCTCTGCCTCAGAGATTCATTACTGTTGGAAATACTTTGGGAGTGAAGATAAACCATGGTCAGGAGATCCTTCAGGATGCATCAGGCATCCAGGCTAACGCTGACAAGCAGTAATTAGCTTCAAATGCAAGTGAAACCCATACGATGAGAGAGTGCTCAGCACATTTCAACTGAGGTCTCATCTTAATATTATTCATAACCAAAACCACCCATAATGGTAAAAGCTACACAAACAACCGCAGAAATATGTTGACAAATAGAACTTAGTTTCTTCCAAGACCTTCAGAGCAATCAGATTACATCTTTAAAGCACAAACCCAGTTAAAAACTTAATTATTTGCAGCAGTGTCCAAAATCCCTTGCTGGTGTGGTACCGAGAGAGAGGAAGACCCAGGGCTTAGGGCACTGTTGTGCCCTGGACTGCCCACGCTCATGCTTCAGAATCAGAGGTTTCCTGTGTAGCCCTGGGGAAGCTGCTCAGCTGCTGAGTGCCGCAGCTCCCCATCTGCGACGCAGACATACGAGGATTGTGTGACAAGAGCAATAGGAGGATGCATGCATCATAGATTCTAAAGCATCAGATTGGACACCATCTAGAATTGCCTTGTACAGATTGAGTGTCAAGTATGGTGTTAGGCTCTTTCCAGACACAAATAATGGACGTGTAGCTGTTGTCTTGAATGTTATCAACTTGCCTGCCTTAGATTTAGTTCTTCTTTTCGGTTCTGCTGTCATGTTGTGTGCTTTTTACTTTACAAAGCAAAATGATTGTCATTATTCAAATAGTAACTATCTAACCACATCTGACACTCGGAACTGTCTGATACAACAACTGTAAATCAATTTTGGTGCACCAGTAATCTTTAATGGGGAGGAGAAAAGCAAGGCAGATGCTTGTGTAGTGGTTTATCAGACTGCCGATCAGCAGAGATGTTTTATAGTAAACTCATGTATTTCACAGAAAATTTTTTTAGAAAATGGATCTGCAGGATGTGCAATGTTGTGCTTGTAAATCACCCAGCACTTTCGATCACCTTCGCTATGAGCAATGTGTTAATTTGTGCAGTTTTGTTCCCCACCGCAGTAACCATTGCCCTAGCCGTGGGTCTAATCTAAGACCATTCAGAGCATTAGGTCCCCACATTTTCTTTTTGCATTCTTTCATTTAACAAGAAGAAAATCTGCAGCCTGTCCCCACAGTGACATGAAATGAAATTCAAATACCTTCTTTCCTCTGCATTCAGGAAGAATCTTTCTTTTTCTGACCAGCTTTTTTCTCCTTAGGCCAGTAGCTGTTAGGCACAAGCCCGAGCAGGGTGTACCTCCAGGAAACCCCGGGTCTCCTGGGGACCCAAGAAGGAAAGCTACTGTGTCAGCCCTGAGTAAGCAGCAGTCCGGGACTGAGCTCTTTCCTGCTGGCTTTGGTCTCTCGCCACCCTCCTCGCAGTGCGCATCCCACTCTGCATCCGCACTGGTCCTGCATGATCCTCGGGGAGACCAGCATGTGTGGGTGGGTGAAAGGAGAGGGTCAGTACAACCAGGAGGAAAGGGGGACACAGGAACCCCCCACTTGCAGCCAGCGTGGGCCTTAGCGCTTTGGCTCGGGTGCTAGCACGGCGTGAGCATCCTGCTCACCATCCCCAGCCCCTGCACGGCAGATGGAGGAGGGGGTGGCACAAAGCCAGCTCTCTCAGCTTGCTGCCAGCTGGGGATTTCCCTGTGCCGGGGGAACCTCAGATGCACAGCGAGGGCAGTTTTAAGCCCTCCATGCATTACCAAGCAGCAGAACCACACTAGCAGGGGCCAGGGGTCCGGCCGCCTGCCTGGCTGTAGAGAAGCTGCTTGTCTCTCTTAACACTCTATTGATTTCATTCCCAGAAAGCACAGAACATGGTGGCTTTAGGAACATGTTTTAGTTGGATTTGTAGTTGTTTTCATCATGTGTCCATGCTTGACAAAAGCATAGAGTAAAATAGCAATACAGGGCAGAAAGGGAAATGTTCCTGTTTCCTGGCATTTTAGACAGGAGTGAATTTGAATGCTGCAAATGGGCTGTGGTTCAGTTAGAGCAACAATTTGCATCAAAAAAAAAGCCATGCTCCATTTTTAATTAGAAATATTTCTCATAGAAGGTGTGGTCATTTCTGCCCAGGCAGAATTTGACTAAGAGTGAAGTATGTACGTTCTTCAAAACATTTTGCTCAAACACTCTAGCAAATCTATGTATTCATCAGACTCACGCTTGAAGCTCTGAGTCACTTTATTGCAGATTTTCTGTTCTCTATTGGGAGCTTAGAGCACTCTGTGGGTACAGCTACGTGCTTTATTTTTGGATCACTGCTATTGTCAGTTTGTGTTGCATTAGGATCTAAGTGCCCCAGTTGTATGCCAGAGTCTTGCTTTTCTAGGTGGAATATGAAAAGAGAACAAAAAAGTGGTTCTACTCCCGAAAGCCTGTAGTCTGTTGGCAGGAAGTAAGAAGATAATTGTATCAGGAGGCAGGTCTTCTAGGTTGTGTCTGAGCTTGGCCTTCCAGCAAAATATTTAACTTTCCCTTACCTCAGTTTACCATTATAAATAGTATCTTGTTATCCTTCTCTCTAGTACAGTTAAGCATTTAATTTATTCATGCTACTAAAACTCACATAGATTCTCAGGAAAAAAAAAAAAAAAGCTGCATACCTGAGTAAGAACTAAGTATTTGTATTGTTATGGCAGGCTGGCATCTGATGTTTTTCTTCACCTCTAGAAACAATTTGCTATTTCAAAATTCAGACAAATCCAGCCCCTATTCAAGACTGCTCTTTCCCTAGCAGTCTTTCTGAGCAGCTGTACTGCTGCCTAAAAACATCAAAACAAAACAAAGGGAGAAAAAGAAAAACCCATACATCCAAAATCAGCAGTGGAGGAAGGAAGAAAATGAATCAAGTGATTAAAACCATAGTTCCACTGGCACCTCTTTGTTCTCGAGCTCAGGAATCTTTAATTGGTGCAGTAAGTGCCCACAGGCAAGTTGTGTTACAAAGCGTTTCCTGTTCAAAAGAACATGCAGACTCCATTAGGAGACCACGAGCACCGCCGCGAAGAACTGACACTGCAGGATGGGTACGTGAATGGTCTCTCGATCCCTCCGTGGACAGGGTCCCACTACGAACAGATGCACCAAGACAATAAACCCCAATTCTAGCGATTCGCCGGTGGAAGGTACGCCACCATTTTAAGGTTAAACCAGTGGACTGTTATCAGCAGAAAGCGCCCAGTTTTCGGAAGGCATCAGGCAATTTTCAATGATAGTTTTGAAATACTGGCAGAAGTTACTTGAAAAAAAGAACTTGTTCATGCAGTTGGGAATTGAAAGCTTCTAAACCACAATAAAGTCCTTTCCCAGACTTGCTGTCCATTTACTCCACGCTCATGGCATTCCTTAGACGGTCTGAATCACAGACAGCAGACAGCTCATATAAAGAAGACCATAGACACCCATCTGTTGGAAGACATCTGCCAAAATAGACCATACATTTATTTTTATTCCTTCAATCCACTTTCAATTTAAAGGGATAACAACAATAACATTTTTCAGTCCAGTGTCACTATTCATCCAGTGCAGAGAAACAGTAATGAATTTAAATAAGTCCACTGCAGAAAGAAGCAGACAAGTTTTTCCCCAGCTCTGACAGATTGGTGAAGCGGGACATAGTGCTTCGAAGTGACTTGCTCCAGCTGATGCAAAAAGTCACTGGTAAAACTGTAACTTGCCTAGGGGCTCCCAGGTCCCCGCAGCTGCATCCCTCGCACAGACGTGCGGGTACCAAAGGCACATGAAGCTGTCATCCAGGTGTGCAGGAGCTGAGTCAGCGCTGGCTATGCCGTACGTTGTTAAAACACATGTTGCACTAAAGGGAGGGACTGGCAGAGCTACTCTCTCCTTTTTCTGTCTTTCCACCAGACTCACTCCTTTCATACTGTATGTATCAAAGAATGCTACCTGCTTTCTAGCAGTGAAGGATTGATGGCTGGCGTGTAGTATGCTACCTGCCACTGAGAGCAGATGTGGCTGTTAGAAACATCCTCATTTCTTAGGGCAAAGCAAATGCCTTAGGACAGAGCAAAGCTGTCGTTTGAGCAAGTACAGGATGTAAGGAATGTGAATCAGTGGCCTTCCTGCCAGCTCGGGGTGACGCTGGGTGTTTTATGCAGAAACTCTTTCAGCTCAGTCAGTCATAACTGTTTTGACAACATTTTATAAAAATGAGGGCTTTGGAGGTGAGAAGCAAGAAACGTGTGGATAGGAAATGGCTTATAACAGAACTGTGCAGAGCAGGAAAGGGAGTTAACTCCTTCTAGAGCTAAATTCACCATTTTGCATTGAACCAGGGAAGCACTCTCTGGAAACCTTTAACAAGGCTTGTTTTACACTTAGGCAGCTTACCACATAACTATGCTGGTTAAGGTGGTTGAATTTTTTTTTTTTTTTTTTTAAATTTTGCTAACACAGCTATTATGGTAAAAGCCCTTGTATAGACACAGCTCCGTCAGTGTAAAAGCACTGGAATCAGCACAGCTTATGCCAAGTCAGGGAACCACCACCAGCTGTGTCACTGAAAGGCTTTTGTACTGGGATGATTATGCCTGCATTGGAAGAAGGGTTTCACCAGCAATGCCGGTGCTGCGAAGCTCGCTAAACTTGTAGGGGAAGCTACAGCCTGTGTCCTGTAATCGATTTTCACATGGGCAATTGCATGAGCTCAGCGTGCTTGCTTTGTATGTTGACCACCTCAAAATGAATCCTAGCGTTAGTAACTTCCAGCGGAGACGATACAATGTGCTGGATTCATTTGTTGGGAAGATGCTTTACTGAAGGGAGTTGTACCCTCCCTGACAGCTGTCTACGGAACCAGCAGCTAGGTATGTGTTTGTCCTCACAGTTTATCCTGTTACCTCCCCTTTAAAATTAGCACAGTGTAACTGAGTAAGTGTAACCAGTGAACTGGCTGACGTCCACACGGCAACTCAAAGTTTTTGCTAATTCTTTGCAATTTCATTGTGAGTCTTGGAATACTTATAGCAATTTAAAAGACCCTGTGCAGGTGACTGCAGCAAAATATGAGGGTTTTTTTTTTTTCTTAGTGATCTTTTCAAGTCCAATCCAATAAAAACCAAAACATTAGAAATTTGAACCTTAGTGTTTTGGTCTTTCAAAATCCAGGCAGACAAAAATGACACAACTTTGGGGGCTGGGGGTTGATGGTATGATTTTAAGACCGATCTCATGATTATTAGAGGCCTCACTCATTAACCCTGAACGCCTGGGTTTGGCATTGCTGTTCTTCAGTTTCATTTGTTACAAATTGTGTTATTGTGTAAGAATGTGCAAAGGTGAGAAAAGGGTAGGGGTCCTTTCTCCCCTTAAAGCGCAGTGTAATACATGGGAGGATTCAGCTCCTTCCGTGGTGGCTAGCGGAAGGGCAACTTGAGAAATTTTTTGAACTGCTCTTCTGAAATCTTGCAGGCAGCTGTGAAGAGCCCTGCTGCTTTGAAAAATTTGGACAACATCTACACATTTCTTTAACTATTGTGAAATAAAATGCCTGGCAAGAATAACGATCTTAAAGATATACAGTCTGTTTATGGTGCAAACTGAAAGCCAGTTATAAAGTTGCCTACTGTAGAAAAAATGGCTGGATTCTCAGCATTATTCACACAAGCAGAACTTTTCCAGTTAACGTCACATCCTGCCAGGCAGTATGGATAGTTGATGGGGGACTTCTTGTCTGTACAGATATTTTCTCTCATAAGAATAAAGTGGTGATTAATGAATAAGTGCTTAATTTAAAATCCATTTTTCTTCCATCTGCTTTTCATACTTTCTTTCTTACGAAAAATAATTATTATTATTTATAAATCCCTGGCTATTTTAAAATAAAAAAAAATGAGGATGAATCATAGGAATTTCCCATCAAAGTTAAGTTTTCTTACAAGAACTCTAAGGTAGTGAGAGCTATTTTTCTGCCCAGCAGAAGCTGGTATGGCCTTATACTCCCATGTTATTTTATAGTTCTGCTTACTCACCAGTTCCAAGAGACTTTGGTGCTCTAATTTGGATGCAGTATGTTTTTAGAGGAATTTTAAAAGCAGACTGGACAAATGTACAAAAAGACAATCTGCACTGGCTACGAGAGGTACTAGATGACCTAATAGGTCATTCCTACTTCTCTGATTTGAAAAACAAGCAACACATCTGTAGTCGTGCCAGCAGGAGAGTCAGAGATAGGGGAAGAAGAGCAAATACTTGAAGACCATAAAACTCCCTTCCCAGCATATTAGCTCCTAATTTGAATTTTCAACCAGCTGCTGACTGTCGCATTCTTTCTCATTCTGTAATACAACTTTTTCTTTGTTTACCAAGAAGAAACCAGAGGAAGGTAAAAGCCAACCTAAAATGAATAAACAATGCAGTTGTGTCTGAACCATCACTCCAAGTCCCCATGCTTCAATTTTGCAAGCACAAAAATCTGGGCATACATCCAGTTGTGAATTTCACAGATGGATCCTCTCTCTAAAAGAGATCTACACAAAAACCCTAAATCCGAGTACTCTCAGTTTTGCAGACATTCATATTCTCCAGTTTAGGTGCGTGTCTACTAGAAATACTACAGTCTGTTTGGCAATTAAAACTGATCTCTCTATGTCGACATGACTAACAGTCTGGTAACGGTGACTTTAAAAACTTAGTCTTGAGTTGAATTTAACCAGTGTTAGGTATAAAAGAGTTAAATCTTCAGCTACTGCTAGAGTAAAGCCACTGAGGATCAAAGGGCTTCAGCAGTGATGCCCGTGTGACTCAGCAGAGCAACACCAGTTCACTCAGTCAGAAACTGGTCTAATACTCTCCATCTTCCTGCAGGTTCTCCTAATCCACCCAGTTCCCATTTTAATCAAGCCGTGTCCTTTTGTGGGTTTTTAATTTGGAAACTTTGCACTCCAAAACATAGGCTAAACTCTGCCCTCAGCTGAACAAACACAATTTCTTTGGAGTGAAATCGTAGTTGAACTAGATTTAGTGAGAAAAGTATTGTTGACTTCTGCCCGTGGATGTTGAAGTGAGTGATGGGTTTGCATCTGAGGGAGAATTTTTCCACGGGGATAATTGTCAGGTGTGGAAGTAAAGGTCAAGGCAGACTGTCCCTTGCTCCCACCCAGCTGTGTGTGTTTGGGCACGCTTTGGCTCGTGGGTGGTGGGAGGGTGCTGGCAGTGCCGCGGTCACGTGCCAGACCTGTTTGTGCACCAAAGCAATGTGCACTGCATGACCAGAAAACCTTGAGGCCCTGCAGAAACAGTCAGATGACATCACAGCAAAATGACAGCATAGTCATTTTTTTTTCAGTGCTTACATATTGCCTTGCTCTGCCTTTGTGCAAGGGCTCTGAACCTTCACTTTTAAGGTGCAAAGAATAATTTGGAGCAGGGCGAAAGCAGCAGTAAATTAGAGGAGTGTGAGTTTGCAATCATTGCCTCTGACCATCTCTGCCAGGGCAGTCTAGTCAAAGATTCCCAAATTGTGGTGTGGTTTGATTTGGTTTCTTAATGATGAATGACTTCATCATCCGTGAATGAATCGAGTCAAATGTAGGACGGATAGTGAGACACATGAATGACTCTTATGACATTTGCAGTGTCTCAATCGGTGCTGGTTTATTTAGGTGGTTTCTAAGTTTCTTTGGAAAGAGTGAGAATGACTAAGTGAAGGGGGAGCCACTTCAGAAGTATGGGAGTCAATGGTGAAAGTATTGTGACAGTTAAACCTCTCTGGGTTAAATATCTGTCATTATGAGCAACACAGCGTCAGTTATTTTGTAAGAGAGTTCCAGGAGACTCAGTAGCCACAAGCCAGAGGAGGCTGGATGATGTACCAGACACTGCATTCCGTTTATGGTCAAATACTTCTTGGTGCTTGTGCTGGGTCTTCATCAGCCACTTTTGGGTTTCCGGTTCTTACCAGGAGGCCGCACAGTTCTCCGAAAGTGTCTGTGAAGGTCCTGACTTTGAAAGGCACCTGCGCTCGGACGCTCTGTGCGGCTGCGGTGCATCCAGCTTGCCCTCAGGCAGTGCCTTTGGCCACTGCTTTCCAAGGGAAGGGGCGCTGCTGGGGGCACACAGGGCACTGCTGTACCTGTGCTTTGATCATATTTCATGGGTCTGCCAAAGCCACTTCAAAATAAGGCCCAGCATTTCTATAGGTGAAAGGTCACCAACCTAGGAACCTGTCCTTAGGACTTGAGAAAGTCTGCCAGTTCCAGTCACTGGGTATGAAGTGATTATAGTTTTGTACAAATTGGTGTGTGCAAAGGCTGGAAATAGTCTGCAAACACTGGCCACTCTAGGCATTGGGCAGGTTCAGTGAGCAAACTGGCTGGATTTAACCCAGAACTGCGGCAAATTGGAGGAGGACTTCTAGCAGCTGTATTTTTTTACTTACATTGTGTTTTGTGGGTCTTTTTCCCTTGAAATTACATTTAATTTTTTTCTTGTCTGGTTTCTTCTTCACATATGTTCATTTACGTTGAGTGGGGTGCTGTCTTCTTCCTTGGAAAGCATCCCAAGATACTGATTTAGAGCAGGCAAACCCTAGGGTGAGATTTTCAGCTAGGTCGGCTGGGTTACATGAGAGCTCTTCTCCTGAGGTCATCCTGCAGCTTCATGTCTTCAAATAACTTCTATTATGTTTTCAGATATATTTCCTTTGTTAGAAAATGCTATTGATTTTAATACAAATTTTTATTCAGTATTAATTTTATGGGCTATTATAAAAATAAAAAGCGCACAAAACTATTATTATGTCCATTTTAGAAATTAATATCTGTGGACCTTTGTTTTATACTTGATTACATTTCATAGCTCATCCCATCTTCAAAACTAGTGCAAATTTTAGATCAAGTTTAAGACTTTCCAAAAATTCAGGCTATTCCCATAATGGTCTTGGTTTAGATGTAGCATCAGTTGGTCCTACAACTTTTCCTGTCATGCAGAAAAACATCTCTGCTTTTCAAAAGCACTGCTGAGCGTGAGTATCTCTGCAGAGGGGCTGGAAGAAATCTCTTCTGTGTGTGACATTCCAGTGCATCTCTCAGAAAGTGTACCCCAGCCGTGCAAATAATCTAGCCCTTAATCACAGTTAGACTGTAATATTTACTAGCATTTCAACAGATTGTGGTCAATATAATAAGACATTCATTTCCTCCCGTGTATGCAACAAGAGATGCACACAGCTGATGGCTGGTTTGTGCCAGGAAGCTCGTGTTGCTGCACGCAGGCACGCTGTGCGGAGGCTGGCTCAGCTTCGCAGGATCAGGGGCTGAGGAACGAGAGTGATTAGCCAAGGGCAGCCTCTCCCCCGTCTCTGCAGCAAAGGTAGCTTGCGTCGTGCCACACAGACCAAAACCTCTTGAGGATTTTTCTTTTCAAGACATACGCTGCATTCAGCCGACAGGCAGATGCACTGGTTATTTGGGGAGTCCCTGTCTGTGGCACCTAGACAAAAATGCTTTGGCAGGCAAATAAGCGAGGAAATTAGTTTTCTTGTCTTTAGAAAACAGTGCGCACCATCACGCCTGGATAGATCGAATTTGTTATGATAGCAAAACAAGTTCTATGGAAACCATTGTGAACCCTGGAGTGAGGCTGCCCAGGAGAGTTGGGGAAAGCCGCTTTTGTTTGTTGTGCTTGGCATCGTTTTGCTCTGGATGAAGATGCTTTAATTTTGTGGGGAGACCCAAGAGAGCATTCCTCTTTTTCCATACCAGAAAGCCTTCCAAGCTGGCATAAACGTCCCCTCTTTCCAGCTGCTCCTTTCCAAACACACTGTGCCTCCTAAAGATAGTCTTTACAGTGGCTGGGGCTGGTGGAAAACATGAAGCCTGCATGGATTAGCAGAGGAATTCATTTGGGCTGACGAATTGGGTTTCCCTCTATAAACAGCACTAGTGTTTTCATCTTCTGGACAGCACAGCAAACTTCACGTCCTCTCGCTCCTCGCCCCGCCTCTCCCGCGCTATGAACGCCTGCATCCAGGCCAGCCATGGTAAAAGACACACTAAGGCCTGCTTGTGGGGGATGGAAAACAGCACGCGTTCAACGAGGTGTTTTCAACTATCTCCCTTCTCAGACACGTTTTTTCCAACTCTTAAAAGAGGGGTGGTGGGGTTAGTTTGTTTTTTCAGTTTATTTTTCTTTCCAGGTAAAAGGGAAATTAAAGTAATCCCTTCTCCACTGGTTTAGTGACCTTACAAGCAGCCCACACTACATATTTTATTTTCTTCTTTGTTTAACTTCAGCTACAATGTGCTTATCATCTTCAGGAGTTAGGGATCCTCTAAAGAGGTTTTTGTCTGCCCCTTTCACCCCAGAGCTTTGGGCACGCAGCAGCCCCCAGCACGCCACTGAATGCCTCTGGTGCAGCAAATGCACTTTCATATCACTTATACTTTCTTGTATAGCTTACTTAGTAGATATAATCATCAGGGGTTATTAATCACCCAGCATTGTTTCCATAATTGCTTGGGAGGGAAAAGACATGTAAAGGCCAGTTATGTGATCAGGCTACATTTAGTGATGGTTTGTATTTACATGACTTCTGTAATGGATGACTTTGTCCATGTCACTGAGTTACTGGGCATGGAATTAGAGTTATGTGGATAAAAATGTGAGACTTGGGATTCAATTTTCAAATGAAAGAATTATTTAAGTAATAAAGGCCTGGCCCTTAACTTTACTTAATCACCATGTTTTCACGTGTATAACCCAAACCTCATTAAAAGTTTGTTCCTTGGAGATAAGTCTCAGCAAGCCCCCACCTCCTCATAACACCCTGCAGTCTCTCCTGCCCTTTCAAGGCACTCTGGATCTGCCATTCTCCACCTCTAGCAGGGACGTCTGCTCTGGGATAGGGAGAAAGGAGAGGGGATTATTGTGGCCTCGAGAGAGAGCAGGCATGGGAGAAGCATACTGGAAGGAAAGGGTACAGGGGGAAAGGCATTACCCTCATTCATGTATAACCTGCCCGGTTGCTGAATCACAGTCTTTTTATAGATAACATAGATTATACTCATGACAGTATGGGATTTTAAAAAACAAACTCTACAAAAAAGCAGAAAACCTGAAAGTGGATAGCAATGCCATAGCATTTTGGAAGTTTGTCGGTTTACAGTGTATTTATTATGCTGCTGTTCACATTGTAAGCATTGCCATGCATTCAGAAGTGGAGGTCAGGATGCTGTTGGCTGCAATTAAAGTATTTTCTCTGCCACGTCATTTGATGTAGATACCTACTTGTGCAGTTCCTGATCACCACACTCTCATCTGGTGTGGTTGTGATGAGTTAAGCACCATTCCCATCAGAGTGATGAGGAGGCTGCCCAAGGGGAGCCCCAGGGTGCTCCCAGGAGAGGAGGTGCTGGCCAGGACACGGGCTTTCATGTATAGTTGCTGTAAGCAGGCTCGCTGGCTGCCAAAGGTTTTGCAGCTGGAGCATCAGCCGCAGTGAACCACACGAGGAAAACAAAATCCAGCGGATTTCCAAAATACTAACAGCTGGATGCAGATGACATTTCTGAATCAAAAGAAAAAAAAAAAAAAAGCAGCCCAAACCAAGCTAGCCGCTCTCATGTTGCTCTCTGGCCCTCTTCTGATGCTGCCCCCACGCAGGCGCAGGGCCAGGCTGAGTGCCTTGCACAAGCAGGTGAAGAAGACATGCAGCTGGGGTTTCCGGGGCACCTAGCACAGGTGGTGAGAAGGGGGAGAGTGCCCACCGGAGATGGTCACCCTCTTGAACCATAAAAATTGTCTCTGTCTTTGCGGCCGAAAGGCTGCAGCCCTCTATCCTGATCATCCTTCAGACCTCAGCCAGGGTCAGCAGTGACCAAACCCCCTCTGGAGACTGCTGGCTGTCACTATTAACAGTGGTGATTTCCAGCCCAAATATAAAGTGAGCTATTATTTTTAGTGTTAATTACAGTCATGTCAAGGGGACCCCCTGAGAAGAAAGCCCTGTTGCGTGACCTGTGGCGCAGTCGGGATGTAGCATGCTCCCACTCCGTCCTCTGTGCCAGTGGACCATGCGGGGATGTTGGCTGCTGGCTTGGCCGTGAAACGTAACTGATCTCTGCTTGATGCGGCTCTCCCAGGGTCACTGGTTGCTGTCAGCACAAAATGGGGGAGTTTTCAGTTCTGCGATGCTCCTTCTGCCTTCTCCCAGCACTCACCATAGTATGAGCCTGCTCTGAAATCACCATGGCTTAACCACCTGCTTAAGCTTGAGCACATTTTAACTTCTTGGATGAAAAGAGGGAAAGCCCTGCCTCTTGCATGGTTTATCTTTTCCCACCAGTAACTTACTTTCGTTTTTAGCTTTCTTGGTGTGGCATTTTTGTAGAACCTAGAATATTCCTTCCCATTAACCAGGCACCTGCCTGTTTTGCTGCTGCTGGGCTCAGTGATGCCATGGCCAGCAGGTAATTCCAGCGTTGTCCTTATGCTCATTGCCAGGAGGTCCTGCAGTGCCGAGGACCGGAGCGTGGGAGCCAGAGCTGGATGGGACAGGCTCTGCAGCATACACCACAGCCCGCAGCCAAGTCTCCAAGTCTGACAAGTTATGATGGAGGGCAGGTTAGGATGGACAGCTGTCCTGTTGCTTCAGCTGGGTTTCTCCCACCATAGCTGCTCCACTGTCCTTCCCCTCCATGTTGAGCTTGGGGCCAAGCACAGCAGCTGGTGACACTGAGCCATCAAAGCTGTTCCCATGTCCTAGAGAAGAGATTATGGCAGCGCTGTGCTGTCTTGCTTCATGATGGTGGTGATGGTGAAATCACATCATGGTGCTGCATAGATACGCTGTGACCCTTCCTCATGATGATGCTGCAAGGAGCATGTAAGGAGTCAGCATTACCTTCCTGCTGATGAGTCAACCTTTCCTAGTACAAAAACCTTCCCATCTCTACTTGACAGCCCTGCGTTCCTATCATAGGCCATCCTCTATTGGTGTTCCCCAGCACTTGTTCCATCTCGTCTGTCAGGGAAATGTTTGGTACAGTCTAGGCCAGATTTCTGAGAGGTGATGCATGCTTGTCTCTTTGTATATTTATTTTTTTTTAAAGTGGCTAGAGGTCTAATCCACAGTGATTTAGTTGAGAGTTAGCTACTACCAAAATACCTTTAAAAATCTGGCTTTGCAGAAGATACCCCTGGCTTCTTATGGTTTCATTATGCTGTGTGTGTTAGCTGGGGCATTTCATTCCTGTTGGCAGTCACTCTCCTTTCAAGACCGCTCAGAAAGAGTTATGGTGATCTTGGCCTTCAACTTTGCTACTACTGTGTCTTCCAGCTGTCTGTGGCTAGTTCCCCAACTGCAGGACAAACAGTATTCCCATTCAGTCCACATTCCTAGCTGAGGGGACAGCCTGCCAATTGCTTCTGAATGTGTTCTGTAGTCAGATGAGATCATGTCAAACGTAAGCAAGTTTTATCTTTAT
The DNA here is from genome assembly GCF_036417535.1 of Chlamydotis macqueenii. Taxonomy (NCBI): domain Eukaryota; kingdom Metazoa; phylum Chordata; class Aves; order Otidiformes; family Otididae; genus Chlamydotis; species Chlamydotis macqueenii. Next base: position 8,588,824 of record NC_141571.1, on the reverse strand, counting down.
TTTAGGCAAGAGGGTGTTTTATCATGATGTAGTTCCAAAGCCTTCGTTGTTTGATTGGAATTCACCCAGGAAGTGTAGCAATGGATGGTTAAATACGAACTAATAGGTTCAATATGAGTTACAAATGTGTAGCTCGTGAGCTGGCTGTGCAAACTTGCGTATAAAGGAGAATGTTGTCATACAGCTGATGAGAACTTGGGAGTGATTCGGATGGTCTTGCTAGGTACTTGCAGCACCTTGCAGCATGCCCCTGAGATGCTGCGATGAGCAGAGTGTTTCACCTCCTGCCTGGGTTGCATAGGGATACACACAGCTCTCAGACCTCACAGTTGGAAAATTTGGGATGGCTCATCGTTAAATTCTGGGAAGAATTCCCTGGACAGTCTCTTTGGGTCGTTGTTCCTACATCTTGATCTGGAATGGGGATGGGAGGTCTGCAAACAATTGAGGGCTAATTTCTGAACAAATGTAGGTTATTGCTATTGTGGTGAGGTTGGGAATTGCCCAACCTCAACAGTTCCGGCTGCACTTCAACTACAGATAGGCACCTCAACAGCTATTGGACATCAAGGAGCTCAGTTCTCTTTCTGGTAATTTATATCCCCCTTTTCTTTTCCTTTCATACTGAGAACAAAAGTATTATCGTTTGTGCCATTGAGTCAAATTGAAAGTTTTAAGCCTTTGGATGATGCATATACATTTTTCTTTAATGCTATTTACTGTCAGAGGTTGCTGGCCTTCTTGAGGGGAGGTGCAAAGTCAGTTACAGTATCTGCTCCCTCTAGTCTTTTGCACTCCTTTTTGTAGTTATAGGTGTCTCTTATAATTAGCTCTCTCTCTCAGTTCATAATGGTCTCTGATTTGTACATATAGTACATAGTATTATGTAGTATTTTTATTGTTACACAATTTTATGTTAGAAACCCCCGCAAGAATGAGAACTCCATTGTGGCAGATGCTGTGTTGACTCCAAAGGAAAAAAAAGCAGGTCCTGCCTCACAGGACTTACAGTCAAAGTGCAAAATAAAAGCAAACAGATGGACGTGGGCAGACACGCAGTATTTTGTATATGGCACCTCCTTGTCATTGTTATATGTGAATTGTAATGCTCTGTCAATAACCACTTAAATATTTAATAGTCTGGGTTCTTTCCAGCTAACTTGGGACTGTAGCCTGTAGCCCTGAAGTTGGGCGCTCAGCTGTCCTGGGCTCCCATTGCCAAGACCCGCAGACCTCTCTAGCAGTGCCTATCCCTTTCCATTGCCTGCAGAGGCGGTTCCTGATACCAGGCTCCTAAAACAGCACTCACCATTTAGTTCTTCAGAGGGGAAGAATCTGGTCCCAAACATTCATTTGCTGAAGGATGTGGAGTCAAATAATCTGTGATTTCATGTGTTGCCCTGGTCAGTTTTTTTCACTACAGTGTGCCCACTGCCCATAGTCCTCTCTAAAATAAAGGACATAAGAAACATATGACTTCTTTGTGCTTGCTGTGCCAAAGTTGTTTGTGAAAGCAGAATAGTTGCAAGCAGAAGGTTATTTACATGCGTGTTCCAGAGGAGAGCTTGGTTTGTCTGGCAAAATTGTTTGTAGGCCACTTACACATCTTCGCTGTTACCTTGGGCAGTGATTTTCTGCTGGCTGTTTTCTCCTGAGGAGCAGGCTCAAAATTCAGTTCAGACATGTTCAGAGGGAAACCCAGTTTGCTGGAGAGGCTAGGGTTCTGCAAGAATCCACAAGCCCTTCAGCGAGGATGCTTGAAAAGTTAAGACACAGCAGAAGATAAGATGCCAGAGTGTTAGAGCCAGTAAATAGTTTTGTAGATTAGTAGACATAAGCACTAGGGCTCAAGGGAGGAAAATAGATTACATTATTGACTATTCATCTCCTGCAAAACTGCCTAAAGGGAAGGGGAAAATGGTTTGTTTCCCCTTAATTAAATATTTGTTAAATGGTTTGTTTCCCCTCAATTAAATATTTGTTCTGGTAGTTCCTTTGTGACAGAAATAAAAAAAAGCAGCAGCATTGCCTATTCTTGTTACTTTCAGCTAATGCTGAACATGCTGTAACTGTTCTTCGGTTCCTACCCCCCAATTATTTCCTGTAAAAAATAGCTTTCTCCCATCCATTCTCTTTTCTCTCTGTTTTTGAAACACTTAACTGAATGACTCATATCGCCTCTTAGTAAATAGGTTATGTCTAGGAGAGTGATGAAACTGCAAAGTGACATGTGAATAAATAGTGCTATCACTTGTGTGCTTTTCCTGCCGGCAGTTGCTATTTTAGAGGCATTGTGGTATTTATTACCAATTTCATTAGCTTTTCAACCATGAGGTGCAAGCTACTGTAGGAAAAAATCATCACCTACCTCCTTTGGTTTTGCTGTTTTTACTCTAAAAGAAATATGTTTTAATACCAAATGGCACTGCTTATCTCAGCAGTTATGTAGCAAATTCATAAGGTCCAAACCACGCACACAAAAATAGACATGAGCACAGTTCACCCTTGTGCTTTGCAGCAGCAGCAGCTGCCATGCAGTTACATCAAGAGTTAGGAGTGACAAAATGAACGCTCTTGTCTTCTGTTTCTTAAGCTTCAGTCCATCAGCCTAATATTTCTGTAATGGTTTAGCCAACTTGTGTGGTTTAAGAAAATAAACTCCATCCCCTTCTCATGTAAGTTCTTGTATATTTATTTATTATCTGTGTATTCTACTTGGAATATTTCACTTGGTCTCATTGCATGTTAACTAAAACTAAATACAAACTTCATCTTTTCTCAGTAACTTGCTAACTATCAACTAGAGAGAGCCAACTGCATGACTCAAACACGTGTCCCTTCCCTTCCAATTTCAGCCAAAACTATCTGGCAGCAGAGTACTGCAAAATGAAAGTCATATCTAAATATATGTGAGCAGAAAGAAAGTCAGTTAAAAAAAGACTTTGTTATGGAAAGCTACTACAAACCAAATCCACGGTGGCCTGGAGTTCCTCATCACACCCAGGCTGATCTAGTTTTCCACTTTCAAGGTACGCTTCCCAGAGCGGCTGCTGACACTCGTAGAAGAACGGCAGAAAGCTGTCACATCTTGTTGCAGTCCCTTTATGCCTTAAGTGTAGTGACCAAACAGACTTAAAGTGTTTATCTAATAAATAGACAGGATATTTATCATCATCTTAGCAAATTTAATAATACAAGAGTGTTTGCTTCATATTCATATAGTTCCCAGCAGTGTCAGAATTCATATTCAGAGCCGGTCCTTTCTCAGGTAACTTGTGAATGAGATTGGCAGCGCCTGGCACTGGGTGCCACCCTTGGCGTCAGTTTCAGTATGTGCAGCGCTGTGGACCGGGCAGGAAAAGGGTTCTGAGAATGAGTTTGATGAGATGCGGCTTCCCATTGCACTCGTGCAGTGACTAAGATGCAACTCCTGTAAATTAAGGTGGTTTTTTTTACACCAGGGGACTGAGCCTGCAGATGAGCTCTAAGGGCTTCCCACAGTGATACGCTGAAGCGTAGCGGGGCAGAAGGGAGAGGGGATGAAATTGTGCCTGAAGGTGCACCGTCCAGATCGCCAGCTGATGCAGATTCTTCCTCCAGTCGATGCGTAGGCAGAGTTTGCACCTATGTTAGAATCTTCTGATAAAATATCGATGACTAAATACTGAAATCCATCAAGCAAACAGGAAATCACACTCTGGAGCAAAAAATGCTCTTTCTCTTGCTGTTCCAGTCAGCAACTCAGGATGAGAAAGCTCGTGCATGTGTGTCCTGCAAATATCACATAACCCCAGTCTCCTGGTTCATGGAGGAGGTGCCTAGAAAACTTAACTCATTGATTTCCAATAGATTCAAACAGAGATCAAATGGATTAAATAACTGAAAGCACCACAAATAGCACCTGCTCAGCCTTAGAATTCCTCCATTCAACTTACTTTAAGGCAACATTTGGCACCTCTTTCTCCAGGAGAGTATGTAATTTGTAAGCAATATAAGTCTCCCATATATTGTTTGCACTTTGGATTTCAATCCTCTTGCTACGGGGGTCTCAATAAATTGATCTTCCAGGGAATTAAACAACCGGTTAACACCCAGTCCTTTTCTTAACTGATTAACTGTGTGAAAGTCCTCTGGCCATGGAAGCGTAATGATTTTTTACTAATCGCTTACGGGTTCAGGTGCAACTTATTACTGATTTACAAGACTGTAACCGTTTGTATAACAAGCTGAAGTGAAGCATGGCAAAACAGGACAGGCACCCAACAGCTCATGCGTGGCAGGTAGAACAGGGAGCGCAGCGCAGGTTTCACATTATCTCCACTGCTGCGAACGGCTGTTTTCCTTCCCCTCTAACTGGTCACTTTGCTTTGTATCTCTGAGGAGAACTTGTCTGCGGGGAGCTGCAGAGTTACAACTTCTGTCTGAGGATAATGCATGAATAAACAAAAGCAAAGGGTTGTTTGTCTCAGATAAATTATTCAGGCTACCAACTGTCTGGGGATACCAGTCCCAGACTTCGCACGCAGTCAGTGGAGAGAGCATCTGTGCAGCTTCTCACAAGTGGTACCCCAGTGCCTCCCAGGACAAGGCATCCCCAGGGCTGAGGGATGCTCCTTAGTCTCCTGACTCTAGATGCTATACAGCAAAGTCAGAACAGGTCAGTGTCTTCAAAGTGCTCTCTGTTACCTATGTTGGCTCAGTTTCCTAATAGCAATACTTAGGACTTAATTTTTAGAGGTGTTGAGCGCCCTAATGTTGACTGACATTTATAGGCTTAAAAGTTTTGGGTTGGTAACTTAAGTTGTTGTCTATTAGGATTTTAGAGTGCCTACGTGAGCTCAGCACCTTATGCCTTTGGTAGTTTGAGATCTAAACTGCGTAAGGACTTTAAAACATCCCTGTAGGGACTGCTGAAGATGATTGCTCTCTACTACATCTACACACTTAGTGTAGGCTCATTCTATGCAGGCCATCATAATTTCAGGCTTTTTTTTCTGTTAGCTAGGCATGTATTATTTAAGTTCCCTGAGCATGACCTTCAGTGTTTCTGCATTTTTCAGACCACAGCAAACCTGTAATAAGTCTCGTCCTTCGGGGATACTTTGGACTTGGCCAGGGCCATATGGCGAGATGATGATATAGCAGAGGTCCAGGCTCTGGAGTCTATCCACTCTTCTGCTTTAACTTCTAGGTCACACTTTTTCCTGGCAGTTTTAATGAAGCTTTTTTGTAGTGTTTTGTTGATCTTTTCTGGAAACCTACTGACAATAATGAAAGTACTTAGAAAATCCTTAAAATTTCTGAGGTAGTGTTACAGACAGATTTGTGTTTTGACTATTTCTTTCATGATAGTTTTGATGTATAGTATGTTTAGGACACTGGAATTTTTTTTTAGCAGAAATGCTATCTTCATTTTCTACTCTTTTCTTACAGACACACCCAGCTTCCTGTTAAAGATTTTGGGTAGGGTAATACCATAGATACTAATCATTTTATTTTTGCACCTCACTCAGGAACCGTATTGAAATATAAGGGAAGGATATTTGAATGTTGTGAGTGAAATCCAGATCCTGTGAATCATGAAGAGTTTAGATATTGATTTCAGTTGGGACAGGCTTTAGCCAAAAATATGCATTTTATTTAGATTCTGTTTTCCATCAGATATCTATATTATGATGTTAAATTCATGGAAAGATGCCGATGGGTTTTGAGCCTATTGAAACTATTAGCAAAAATGTATCATGGGACTTGAATTGCCACATAGTTTGAGATCAGTACCCTCTTCTAAGAGTTTGCTTAATTAATGGTGATGACTTGATTGCTGTTGGGCTGTATGGCGTTGAAGAGACGACACAGATTACAGACTACATAGATTACAAACAGGACAAGGAAGAAAAGTTGCAGGGTACACCTATTGGCATTATTTCAATAAGAAGTAAAACCTTTTTTTGATGTGTAATTAAAGCAAAGCTTTACAGCTAAGAGCCTCTTAGTAGTTATACATCCCCATTTTCCAGAAAAAAAGTCTTTCATTGCTGTTGATTTATAAAATAGCTCCTGCCATCCACACACGTATTTTTCCCCAACACGTTTTTTTGGGTTTGTGCTTCTTGCGCCTGATACACCTAAGTTTGTATTTACCAGTCAATTAGTTGCTCTGCTTGCATGTGCAAAAGCTGATTTTCCAGGATGCAGAATATAAAATAGGCTGTGTACTGAGTGGTAGGTTCCAGTGTATGATACGTGGCTGCACAATTTTAGGGAGCCAAGTAAAATATTTCTTTTCTATATATAGTCACCTGAAATCCAGCAGCAAAGGCACTTCTGAATCTTGCACTCAAAACGAGCTTAGTTTTTAAGAAGCACTTTTTCCTCCTTAATATTGCAATTATTTTTTTTAAATTTCCACATGGTTTTGCAGAGGTGCCAAATGCTTTCATGATGAATTCAAAAGCAATCTAAAGAGATCAGACAGAAAAAAAAATGAAACAGAATTTTAAATATTGCCATTTTATGAGAAAAAAAAAACTTTGCATATATCTTTCTTGTTCTTTACAGTTAAGGCAAAGTCTAATTTACATGGCCACTGAGGTTAGATCTCTTATTTAAAAGGGACTGACATGATCTGGCATAAATGTGTCATGTTGTATTTGGGCCACTAAGATGATAATATAACTGAATTTTGCAAAAGGCAGTGACTAGTCTTTGACCTGACTTAGAAGACACATGGACCTCCTGTGCCTCTGAAGTCTCAGATTAACTTATCAGCATTTTGCATGTTTTCTGATTGATTTAGGAGTGTAATTTTTTGCATACTTCTTTTTAGATAATGTCAGTCGAGAAAATAGGGGAAAAAAGTAAAAGGTAGTGCTGGATCTGAGCAAACAGAAAGGTCAGCGGTTAAGTTCTGCCTTATGTATTGTATATGCTGAAATGTCCTTTTCATAAATTAAACCACAAAATGAAAGAGTAGCTGAAAACTGTAACATTTGGCCTTGCAACATAGGTCAAAGGTTACCTTTTTTTCTCAAAAATGGTTTTGCAAATCTTTTTCAGAGCTGATAGATACACACCTTAGCTGGATACAAAACATTATATGAAAAAGAATGACTGTGATCTTTGATCCAAGCAATCAAAAATAAAGGTAATTGGTATTTTTCTGCCTTTTCTCCAGCTGTGTGTTTCTCTTAACCTTTTTTTTTTTCCCCAATTAAAAAGTCATGCCCCTTTTTATTTGGCTTAAAGGGTTTTAAATCTTAATTTAATTTATTTTTTTTTCCATTCTTTTTCTTCCCCACTTGTGTACCACAGAACTGTCCTGAAGTAGCTGGGGCCTGGTGGGCAGGGAAGGAGAGATGGGGTTGTGCATGCTGGGCTAAAGCATCGTCTCATTCCCAGGCAGCAGCAGAACCATGTTAGTACTATGGTTTGCCTGGTCACGTTTTGAGGGCACACTAAAAATTCAGGGTTCAACTTTCCTCCCCAGTCCTTGTTATGCCATTTCATTCTCCCCATGTGTCTTGTGTTTGCTTTGCGTATAAAAATGCCTCTTGGCTGCATCAGCAGAGCAAACATGGAATAGTGCAGGATCCCTGCCCGGTGCAGGGAGGAGCCCACTGGAGCTCAGCTCTGATGAGACCCTCACTCTTGCAGGATCCCCAAAGGGCACAACGCCCCAGTCACTGCCACGAGTGTAGCGCTGCGACAACATTGACTTCGTCAGTATTATTCCAGACATATTCGTGGAATAATGCTAGTGAAGTTGTTATTCCAGTGCGTGTGTGAATGTGTGCACACGCATGCATATGAGTGTGTGTGCGTGCATATAATCAATTACAAGGAGCCTGACTCATTGCCAGCTAAAATTGGAGACTGGTTTCTGTCTCTGGACTACTAGTTGAAGCCTGGTATTTAATACAGCCCACTATCATCCCTCAAGTGAATACACTCCAGATTTCTATCTGAGAGGATGTGAATTAGAGTCTTAAATGTCTTTGAGGAGTGGAGCCTGAGAGACTGACTCCAACCCATCAAAGCCGAGTGATGAGAAGAACACAAACATTCTCCCATGATTTCAGCCAGCCTCTCGCATTCAGGGAACTGCGGGATCTCCAAGCACTGGGGCTGTTGTACAATGCTCATACAACAGCAGTATCTAACGGAGGATATGCTGAAGGGGTTCAGGCCTAACTAGGCATTTCCTTGGTCTGGATGGCTGACGTCAGCTGTAATTTCAATATCCTTTTTTTTTAATGATTTAATCTTTCATTATCTTTACATATGTCCTCATGGCCCTGTTTAATCAGTTCTCTCTCATTAAATGGACCAATGGCAGTGTGCTCCAGTACTGCCACATGCCAGGCTCTTTAACTAACAATATTTTATTAGTCACATCATCTCTTTCCTCTCAGCTAGAAATGAGTAAATAATGAGAACCGATACTTCAGGTATACATTTTAACCGTGCTACCAAAAAAAAAGATAAATGGGAGTTCAGAATAGCAAGTTCAGCAGATGATCTCAAATTCTTCTGAAATTCAGATATGTCTCAGTTTGTTGATTTTGTTCAACCTACTACTGAAACTTGAGTCACTGAGATTACACCTGGATCTGGATCCATGTGCTCCCAAATCTGGAGCAGATCACCAAGATGTGTGATTTCACTAGACTCAGTCTGGAGGTTACTCCAAGCTGGGAGATAGATACTTGCCTTGGGATCCATTCCTGTTACATTTATACACTTATTAGATTTAGGGGCTCTGGTTGTAGATTAGGCCTTTTTCATACAATTATAGAATAGTTTGGGTTGAAAGGGATCTTTAAGGGTCATCTAGTCCAACCCCCCTGCAAGAAGCAGGGACATCTCCAACCAGATCAGGTTGCTCAGAGCCCTGTCCAACCTGGCCTTGCATGTTTCCGGGGATGGGGCATCCACCACCTCTCTGGGCAAGCTGAGACAGTGCTCCACCATCCTCATTGTAAAATTTTTTTTCCTTATATCAAATCTGAATCTGCCTCCTTCTAGTTTAAAACTATTACCCCTCGTCTTGTCACAACAGGCCCTGCTAAAAAGTTTGACCCCATCTTTCCTATAAGCCCCTTTTAGGTATCCCTGGAGCCTTCTCTTCTCCAGGCTGAACAGCCCCAGCTCTCTCAGCCTGTCCTCATAGGAAAGGTGCTCCAGCCCTCTGATCGTCTTCGTGGCCCTCCTCTGGACCTTCTCCAACTGGTCCATGTCCTTATGTTGGGCTCCAGAACTGGACACAGTACTGCAGGTGGGGTCTCACGAGAGCAGAATAGAGGGGCAGAATCACCTCCCTCGACCTGCTGGCCACGCTGCTTTTGATGCAGCCCAGGATGCAGTTGGCCTTCTGGGCTGCAAGTGCCCATTGCCGGCTCATGTTGAGTTTCTTGTCCACCAACACCCCCAAGTCCTTCTCCTCAGGGCTGCTCTCAATCCATTCTCTGCCCAGCCTGTGTTTGTGCTTGGGAATTGAGATTTTTGTGCTGAGACAATCATTGACTTACACATCCTTCCCTTATGGGTCCCAGACTAGCGTTGCCCAGTTTAAACTGCACCTAACTCCCTTCACCATATGGATTTAGGTGAAATTCAGGGTGACTAGACGATGTTCAGGCCAACTGATAACAGGAAGCTCCTTTGTTCAGATGCTTACAACAAAACTCCAATTTCACACCTGTAAGAGCTTGCACAGAGAGCATCCAACTGCACCCAGGCATGGTCCTGCAGCCCACCTATGGAGTTAATGTTTCATACTGCTCCTCTGCAACTCTTTAGCTCTTTACAGATTGTAGTCCCCCTGTAACCTCAGCCCACAAAACCCACTGCTGACCTCCCATGCAGCACACAGGAGGGAAAGTGAAGTTTACAGGCTGAGTAAGCCTGCGCTATCCAACCTGCCTGGTGCCAGCGAGCGGAGGTCCCCGTGCTGGCCAAGCTCCAGGCTGGCATTCTGCTGGTTGTGTCACTTTGCCTAAAACTCAGGCTGGGAAACAGAACCAAAACCGAACCCCCGAAAAGACTGCAGGCTTAGTAAATATCCATTTAATTATCTGCTCATTTTTCCCTTAGTATGTATCCCTTCCTAGACAAAGATGACCGTTGGCTCCGATATTTCCACAAGTGATGGCTCTATTAAATGAAATGAAACTCTCACAGTATTTTTGGTACGCTGGCTGCTCAAACAAACGTGTCGATAAATAAATCAGCCTGCAGTCTCAGCCCACTTGTTTTTAGAAAGGAAATGACCCTGTAAGAGTGGGTGCCCACTTCTTTTACCTCACTGCTATTTTTAGCTGAAGCTGTGAAAAATTTCCATTGAAGACCTGCTCCTCTCATTTCCTGGGTAGAGCAAACAGGAAGCTCTTCTAACTGAGCTGAAGGAGGTTTTTTTTTTTTTTTTTCCCCCCTGAAAGTGGACCAACCTCACCTCCCACTGGTTGCTTGCTTGCACTGCAGAGCAGCAACACACGAAATACTCCATATTTGTACTTTATTTCCAACAATTCACCCCAAAGGCTGGTAGAAGCCAGCAGGTGACAGTGGCAGGTAGAAGGTTGGCAGCAGGAGAGCACAGGCGTTCTGCTGTCAGCCGTGCTGGCTTTGCCCGCGTCCTCTCCAAGAGACACCAGTCTGATTGATACCAGGCATTTCCTGGCTGGAATTAGGAAGAGCTAAACTCTGGGCTGTTAACAGTGGGATTTTTGAGCATGGAGGGGTGGAAACTGCCTGGTGTGGCACAGGCTGTGAGGTCCCTTCAGAAGAGTTTGCTGTACCTGGAAATGTGAAGGGCTTGCTCCCTGCTCCTCACGTCAAGCATTTAGTCCTTGAGGAGCACAGCCCACCAAAGCAGACATCTCTGCTGTAAAATATACATAGATTTTTTTTTTTACTGTCTCAGAAATAAATTCCATTGCATGTAGAGTGGAGGGAGCTTTCAAACTACTAGTCCTAACTACTAAAAATTAGTACATGTATTCCCCTTCCCAGAGACGACAAGAGATCGGGCACCAATTTTTTTTTTAGTTGTTGGGAAGTGGTGAAATACTATGTTAATTAAAATTTTTCATAAACATTTGTTAGAATTGGACCTAAATATGGCAGAGTCTTACAGCTGCATACCTGAGGATTAATCGGTCTTGGGTGAGGGTCTTCTCTGGTTTGAGTTAGTCCTTGTCTTAGCCCTTAAATATCAACAGGGAGCAATAATTTAGATCTGGGTTCTGAAACCTCAGAAAATTTGGTCTTTTGGTTTTAAGGCAAATTTTTCAAAGTGATAAACAATTTCTGAACAGTACGATTTCTGGATACAACACCAAGGAGCTGCATGTGAAATTGAGCCCCAAAACAGGCAGTTCTGGAGTTTTGCACCAAAACACTCATGTCTCTCCGAATGAAATCGCTGCCTGAGAAAGAAATGGTTTTTCCAGGGGATACCAAAGGCAAACAAGTGTGAAAGGTAGACAGGAGAGAATGGCTGTTGTACTTAACGTGTAATATTGTTCTGTTTTTTTAAACAGAGAACAAAGTTATTCAGCTTTTTTCTCTTGAGCTTTATTAACAAGCCTGTCCCAGCCTCTTAGAGTATCATAGTGGTGCATGGAAGTTTGCTTATGCTGTAATCTAAAAACAAACTGTAACAAAAATGTAGAGCAAATACGGTCTACAGTGAGATTTTAAAAAAAAACACCAACAACTCAAAAACCACAACAAAAACCCAACAGTTTTTCACCTGAATTGTAATCATCTGTTTTCAGCACTGTCCACTATACTTCCTCCAAATCTGGCCTTTCGCTTCTCAAAATATTCTTATTTCAGCCTTGTGAAAATGTTAAAATGCTCGTATACTTACAGGGGTTTTTTTGGTGTTTTTTTTTTTTTTTTTTTTTACACCTCGGGTAAAGGAAGTGTCTGTGGAAAAAAAAGGGCAAGTGTTGTGTACAGAAGGGATGTGGCATGTACTGGACACACGGTAGAGCTTCTCAGTTGTGTTTTTATGGTACTTGAAGCATGCTGAACACAGTGTAAACCCCCTCTCTCCCCTCTTTTCCCCCTATGTAGTCTGAGTAATTAAGACTAAAAGTTTTATTTTCTAATAAAATCATGTTATGAATACAGAGCAAAATGCCCAAGGATTGCTTTTGCTTCTTGTGATTTAGAAAGTGCTCTAACATTTCTTCCTCTTTCTTTTATTTCACAGTTAATGAAATTATCAGGAAGGAGTTTTCTGGACTCCCTGCCAGAAATCAGACATAGAAGAGATTTGTGAGACAACTTTTACCGAATCCTTCCATAACTGACCTCTTAGATCCTTCCAATGCCCCTGCAACCTCCTGCTTCCGTAACTGTTCATCTCAAGGCACCAATTCAATGCAAGGAACAATGTATTGGCATCAAACTGACAGCCTTGACTAAGCAACTCGCCACCTCTCTCTGTAAACATCGAGAAGGACACCCTTCCTTTTGTCCAAAGATCGTATTGTTCTTGTATAACAGAGCATCTGTCTGAGGAAACTCTTCAAGCCTGCTGCAAAATATCTATCTATGTATCGATCTATCTTAGTAATAAGGGAGAAGTGAGATGTCACTCCTGAACACGGCACAAAGCAAGGGAGGTTATATGTTAGTGCTTATTTGGGTGGGGTGGGAAACGGGGGAAGAGAGAGTAATATATTCCATGAAAGAATAATGACATTTTGCGGTTCACTAACAATGACTCCAAGTCTCAAAGACCTTTTGAGAAATTTTATTGTTGTAGGAAACTGAGGCAACCCGAGCTTGCTCAGCCTTTATCCAACCTGGGATCCAAAACCATTTTTTTCTTACTCTGAGCACTGTGATCAGTATTTCAAACAGTAGATGTCAGCTGAATCCAGGAGTTCTCTTCATTTTTCTTGTCATTGGATAGGAATTTGAAGGAGAAGGAGAAGAATGATTGAGAGGAGCAGTTCAGCAGTTACAACACCTGTCCTAAGGTAAAATAAACCCAGATGAAACAGAGATTAATATATAGGAGTCACAGTAAATCCAAAGATTTGATGATCGAGCCTTACTAATATTTAGGCAATATATGAGCACATCTTAGCTATTTTCTCTCTAACAAATTGTTCCTGTTTCTTTTCATATAGCCCTGCTATTGACTTGTAACTTGTCTCATTTAGCAGCTGTAACATTTAACCACACAAGCTGCAGAGGAAAACAATTGCATCTTACAGAAGCCATGCACTTATGTGCATGTGCTGGTAGCTTTGCAAAGCTACCAGCAATTTCTGGAAAAGTTACATTTCCACGTGACTGAGTATGTTTGTTATGTTCAGCTTCATGTGTTAGAATATACTGTACTGACACAGGCTTATCACGATAAGAGATAACCACTGCCATCTGCAGTTGTACAGCTAGCAAGTTTATAGCATTTTAGTGTCTCATTGCTACCACAGTGTGATAAAAAGGCATCATGAGAGGATAATCAATGTACACAGAAAAAGATAGCCATAATATTGTAGGCAATAAATACATAGTAGTCTTTTCTGGTTTTGTAACTGAGGAATGCTAATATTTTTCTGAGAGTGCAGAGCCTGAGCCGTATTCTAGAAAACACAGTGACTCTGTCCTGTTCTAAGGTGTTTCATAGTAAGCTTTAGTGAACACCAATGTGTCCACATGTTCACAGCAGGAATAAGGTTATATGAATACAGCAACCCAGCTGCATAACTGGATCCCCAATAATGCAAGAAAGATCTTGCACAAACCCTGCAGAGCATGTGCTCAGGTCAGCAGCTGTCTTTTCAGGAGCATTGAGAAGAATACATTTTCTAATAATAAAAGCTGGTCTTCAGTTTTAGAGTTAGAGATGATAGAAGCATTAGAGTTTCCAGGACACCTGACCTAGGTCTGACCTGTAATCTTGGATCTTAAACTGAAATTCGAATTTTTACAGGTGCAGCTCTGAGCTCTGGATTCAACAATGCCTAGAGCCAACATCATAGCAGGGCTCTTCTCGATTGCAAATGCCAAACTAGCATAGTTGTTTTGTTTGGGGAGCTTGCATCTTCTTCCCCTGGAATACTGCTAACAACACACACCAGCAGGACTAGTTTGAGAGAGTGAGTGGGAGCAGGTGTTAGCCCACTTTGTGAAATTTAAATCTTTTGTCACAGAGTCCCCTGTAACCCATTTCAGCAACACCAAAAAGTTGCTCACTGAGGAGGCCTCAGTCTGGTGCTCGTATGGTGAGCATCACATGTTGCATTAGTATAAATGGCGAGATAGCCAGCCCTCAGCCTGATACCTGCAAAGGAGAAAAAGGCCTTTTTTTATTTTGACGTTTACAAGAACAAAATGGAGGCTTGGCCTAGCTGAAGTGATCTGCACAGGGGAATTACTGATTGTTAAACATCACTTGTATAGTACTTCAGCTGGCGTATATACCTCAACTAATCTGTTTTGGATTGTTTTAAAACTGCCAGTTTGCCAGAATCTGACATATTATGGATTTTTAATGCATTCTGATGTTTTGGACAATTTTGAAAAACTCCTCAGGCCAAATGTCTGTCAGAAGTTCTTTGCTGCGGCTGAGTAAAAGAACAGACCAACTGTGGCTCCTGGTTTCACAGAATTCACTCTTGGAAGTACCAAAAAGGACCAGCTTTTTTTTTTTTTTTTTCTTTCTTTTTCTTCCCCCTGCTCCAACCTGTAATGTACGGGAGAAATGTTAAAAACAAACCAAAACTCCACTCACAAAATTTGCCAGTTAACTGACAGAAACTTTTCTCTTGCTGAACCTTAGACAGAATATCAAAAAGAAGAATATGAACTTCTTTTTTAAATCTGCAGACGCACTGATGTAGTCTAAAAACATTGCTGCTTATTTGGTGCTTGTCCATAGCAACGTCTTGTCAGTCGTGCTCTGTACACAGCTGAATGGCTGATCTCAGTGTCAGATAACCGCACACCAAATCCACGCGGAACCATCTCCTGCACTGTGCGATCGCAGTACATGTTCATGATGCAGACTGATTTTTATTTTTAGCCCCCGCCGATCATTTAAGCATCTTTCTCCCCTTTTTACTGTAATGCATAAATGTATAAAGCAGAGAAGAAAAAAAACGTGGACTCGTAGCAAAGGCTTTCGAGCTTCCAGAGGGACCCAGGCAGGCAAACCCCTGCGCCGCTGCAGTGCTCCAGTGAAGCTGCTTTGCAGGATGCACCCATGATGCATGTGCTCTTTGACTGAAGGATGAGATTTCCACTGCTCTTACATGTTCTGTCAGGCACTTTGCTGCAGGGGGGAGAGGATTTTTTAATTTTTTTTTTTTTTTTTAAATGTGTTACACGTGCATTACCCATGCTTGCATTAGCTGTATTTCTTCCTTATTTTCCTTGCATAGATACTCATCTGTACATGTGTTTGTGTAGGTGCATATGCATATATATTTATATAATATAACCATATATATGGATTATATTATATACATATAATTATGCATGAGTACACACACCCTATTACAACCGTGGGTCACGATCCTATAAGTAGCTCCAGTCAGCCAGACCTATGCAGGCACATGAAGCCAGCTACCGGATCGAGGGTTCGTAAGATGTATATACTATAGACTACATTTTAGTGGTTTTATTTACAGCTATATGAGGTCAGGCTGTGCTACTCTAGCTGCTTTTACATGCAACTGTTAGTTAAATAATACAGCTTTAACCAACTTTTTATATTTATTTCCAGGAAAAAAGGAGTATCCTCAGACATAGCGTTACACGTTGTTGTCTCTTTAAAAATAAAAACAATATGTTAAAAATATATAGCTAGGCTGAAGAACTTCAAATATACAGTACTAAATTATTTCCTGTTCTTGCTGAGCAGTGTTTTTTCCAGTATTAATATTTTTTACTTAATAGAACTTGCTCTCTTTCTGTAGAAGCATTAGCTTACCCTTGGAAGAGTTAATAGCATTTTGTGAGTAATTTGTTCTCACTTTGTCTGGAAGATAGCCATATTTGCACATGAGGAAATTCTGTCTTTCCTCAGTTATCTGAATGTTTCACCATAGTGCCTTCCTGCCATTGTACCAAAGGCCTCCAAAGATATTGTCTACAGGGTGAACAACTCTAATGCATTTTCCATCAAAGTTATACCACGCGAAGTACATCGGACTCGTTGGAACGCGAAGTTCATCTCTTTCATTTTTGTGTGTATATGCATTTTTTTTTTTTACTTCCATTTTTCCGTCCAAGCTTTGGCTGCAAATACAGGATGAGCTTCTATAAACCTCTGCGTCAAATATACAAATACATAGAATAAAATCATCATTCATTATATGTAAACAGTCTAAGAGTGGAATGGGAGAGGACAGATATCAGGAAGATTTTATTTTTGTCAGTTATGAGTGTTGGAAGTACAGTTTGGCAAGAGCGTAATTGCTCCTGAAGATACTTGCAATGAAGTATGAAGTCCCGTTTTTGTTTTTCTCCGTGAGAATGAGCAAAATGTAGGATCTGAACAGCAGTGATGGAATGAAAGTGTCTAACGTATGTGGTTTTATTGGTAGAAAGAATGTAGAAGAGTAATGGTTTTTGCACTTGCTTTATTTGTATCCATGTAAATATGTATCACTTCCATTCTACCTGTAGGAATACAGCATTTTCTGAATGTAGAATATTTCCAAAACCAGCACTATGTTATTCTCTATTGTATAAAATGCTGCTGCTTAATAACATATCTAAAACAGTTCTCAAATTAGCTAGCATGTTTTTTAAAGTGTATTTTATAATCCATAACTTTACAAAAAAAAGTCTATGCTTTTTGTCTGACCAAATATGCAACACCTTTTGGATTAAGGATAGTATTTATACAGGATCAATTTTCATTTTCTGAGTGTATTAATTTTCTATGCAATTGTTGTTTAATTGTTATTGTCCTAAAAAAAGATGTATTTGATAAATTTCCCAGAGACTTCAAAGACAGCTTTAAACACTTCAGAAATATGTTTCTAAATACTTCAATCTGACTTTTTCCCCTGCATATCTTTCCAAATTGCTACTTAATAGGGAACAATTATCTGCCAGATGGGATTCAAGAAAATGACTGTCTTAATTTCAAATCTGAAATTGATTCAGATCTTCATAAATTTTGCACCACTTAAAATCATCTGATGTTCCATTTTAGCTGCAAGTTTGAGTGTTTGTTATTTATATTATGTATTCCCGTGCAATAGGAAGAGACACCAATGTTGAGTTTAAACTGGGTAAATTGAAAATTCTCCAGAAATCAACTGTTTTCCTCATTGTTTACATTCCAGTGATTTCTTACCTGTAAATGTAAGGCATCTATCTGCCATCACATGTGTAAAGTTATTATTCTTTATTCATCTCAGTTCAGAATGAATAATTCACCTTTTCGAACATTTGACGTAAGATTGACGTCTGTCTTTTTTTAATGTCTGCTACTTTATAACTGCAGCAAGTGACAGCTGATAGCAATTTGTTTAACTGCCAGCCAATATCTAATCTACTATGGTCTGTTTAAGATTTGTGTAGCCATTTGCATTGTTCCTGGGGTACAAAAATAAAAATTGGTACCTGGCCCACATTGCAATAAATTTCAAATGAAGGTGCTGGTACTGTAAAAAGATCACATACGCTGCAAACAAGTGGTTATCTGGGGAAAAGTTAGTATTTTGAGTTTCTTTTCAATAACTCTCATAAACTAGCAAAATTGGATAGGAAGTTCTAGAATTACTGAGTCACAAAAATGAATAAAGATTTATGTATTTGTAATAGCCCAGAAATCCACAGATTGGTTATCGGAATGATCAGTTGTTCCAGGATTAAACTGCCATCATTTTACCGATGCTGATCAGTACTTTGCTATACAAATAGTGTGGTGAGACCTGGGAATAGAGACTCAAGGTACAGGTCAGTCTTAACAATGGTGGCCTAATTGGGACATAAATATTTGTGTGAGTGTATGTGTGTAACTATGAAGTGATCCCCCCCTCCCTCACTGAAGTCCAAGCCTCCTTGCTGAAGCCCTACCCTGTACGTTCAGGTAAAACCATATGTTAATAGATAGACAAGTGAGCAAATGTCACTCAGATCATCCTAACAGATGTCTTTTTAATCAAACTGTTTGTTCAAAAGCCTAACTTCAAGCATTGGGAAGGGGGTTTATATCATTCACATTCCTACAACATTATTAACCTCCAATGTAATGATTTTTTTTCTATCTGTAAAATATTTTTATATATTGCCTGTACTATGGTAGTTTAGCAATAAATGAAAGGTTATCCGCTGCACGAGTGTTTGGTCTATTCTTAAATACCTTTATGGCCTTTGGGTAAGTCACTCAATGGCCTCATCATGCTCCTGCATTCTCACCAACAGTACACACGTAAGGATTTCAGAGTAGGGAGGGCTTTGTGAACGACATGTATCCCTTGGCATCAAGCTCCTATTCAGTTTCTGTAGCTGAGATGAATTGATTCATACAGTGACAATTTTACAGACAGCTTCATTTTCTCTTATTGTCCATTTTCCCTCATTTACTTTTCTATTCCCACCAGCACCACACCAGTAAAAAGCACTGAACACTCCATGTCAACAGGTACTCCACAGAGTTTTCACCTTTATACAGCATTAATTTCCATCTGTGTAAATGTCCCACATCAGTATATGCTTTTTGGAGGCTGGGGATGTACTCCATTTAATTTTTGTTCATCTAAGTCTTAATTCTACATTTCTCTACTGGAGACAATAAAAGATACATTTTCATACTGCTGTGCTGGGAGAATGCCCAGAGCCCATTATGTCTCAGTAAGACTCGAGTTCGTATAGCGTACAATTAAAGACATTTACCTTAACAAAATCAATATTATCCTTTGCATTTGAAAACAGAGAATTCAAACCATATTTGATGCATTTGTTGGACAGAGAGCAAGCGCTTTGCTTTGCTTATTCACAAAAGCCTCAGAGCAAGCGCCATGTGGAAGTTCTTAACTCCCAGTACACTGTACAAAGGCTAGGAAGCTCATAAACCAGACAGGCTACGCCAACAAAGAAGCTGTTACTGGCGTGGAGAGAATGTTTTATGATGAGCAAATATGTGGCACACAGGATTTTAGCTTTATTCAGCAACAGGAACATTTAAGTAACTTAACCTGGAAATTTCACAGCTAAGGGCTGAGAACTTGAGCACCTAATCTGATAACGCTCGCTTTGATTTATATCTTGGGTTCAAATTAAAAGACTACAACAGTACACCAGATTTTTAGTCTTAACGGGAAATTTCCTGGATTTTGTAGACTTAACTCACTCCTTTGTACTCCTTCAACATAGCTGACTTTTTTCCCAGTTTTACTTTTCATGGTAACAGCAAGGAAGAAACATTCACATTTCTAATGAACATCTGGGGTTTGTATGAGAACTCGCTTGCTCGCATGCTCCATTGTGTAAATAAGCAATTTACAAGTTCTTTTTTTTTTTTTTTTTTTACTTACTACAAATGTAATTTACGCAATTTAAGAAGCTGCCTTTCAGCTTTGTACCGGATTCTTTTCTAAATACATCATCACTGGCTTGCTCAGGTGGCCACGCTCAACTGGGCTGCTGCTAAGGGAGCTGCGCAAGAAAGATGAGCTCCCACCCAGCACCGTCCTCTTCTCCAGCCCTGCTCACCTCCTGGGCCTTAGCAGGCCCTTGCTCCTGCAAGCAGCTGTCAGCTCAGGGATCTCACGTTGCAGAGGGGCTTGAGTTATTTTTATTTAGGGAAGGCCACAGCACAGGATCTGAGCTCCTGCTAAACCAAAGGGCCAGACTGCTGGCACAGCAAAATTGCTGAGGTTGTGAGGAACCGCCTAACCTAAACATACAGGGAAGGGGGAGGTGGGAGAGGCTGGCAGGAGCTGCGCTGCACATGAATTGGCCAAACCTGGGCACCAGAGGTGACCACAGCACAAAGGCACCTCTTTATTCAGTAGATGATAGGACCGAAATTGTAGCTGAAATCAAGCGGGAGAGCATGGAGGCAAACCAGAGCAAGGCAGGCAAGCATGTGAAATAAGTGATCTCTATCTGCCGCTCAGAGATAGCTACAGGAAACACAAATAGTAAAAGGGTGTTTGTGCACTGCAGTCTATTAGCTCTCTAACTGACCTTTGAGAGCTCAGCTCTGCTTGGGGATTTTGGATGAAAAGGACTCTCAGGCCAGGGATGGGCTACGGGGAGCGAGCAGCCAGCATTCAGCATACCAGCTCTGTTTTGTTCAGAAACCAAGCTAAAAGCATAAAAAAAACTTCCTCAGCCAACTACAGCACTTATGCACGTCTGTAGGAGTGTATGAAACTGAAGACGTTATTCCAAGGTGACAGTAACTGCTCTAAGGTCTGGCCTGTGCCATGGGCTCCAGCTAGTACAAAACCCGTGGTAAGAAACTGCAGCTTGACTCCTGGCACCTCTGTGCGTATCAACTAACCATTTTTAATTATCTATGACACTGGTGCATATCCCAGCTCTCTGTCTCCCACTGCCCCGAGCCCTCTCCTCCAGCAGCGCTGCGAGGAAAAAGCAGAGGAAACACAGCTCACAGGTGTCCAGTCCATCCACCACCTCTGAGAGCAGCCGTCCAATAATGCCTATTCCAAAATACTGCTGAAGGTTTAGAGTGGGTGAGAACGTCGGCTTTCGGGAACCTCGCTGTAGCAAAGCCGCAGTGCCTGCCTGCACAGACGTGCCCTCCCAGCCCTTGGAGGGAGCCATCGGTGTAGCAGCGAGCAGCGCAGCTGAGGGGAAAATATTACAGCCGCTGTGCCTGCAGAGCAGAGACAAATACTGTGATTTTGTGGCAGGCCTTTAATGATAGCCTAGGAATAATTACAGAAGAAGTCAAGCTTGATTCATATTAGTTTTGACAGATAACATCAATGACTTTTTTGCCAGCTATGTGCTTCCGCCCCGGCCCAATTTAATTTACTTTTTTTTTTTTTGCAATATCAGAAATTGTCACAGACCCCTGTGCCTTCACTTTTCACACCAGGAGCACTCAAGGCATCAAAAGCCATCAAAGATTCAGAAGTACCCATGTGTCCCCCACCCAACCTTATGACAACAGAGCTCCTCACATCTCATTGCCTTGCAAAGTTTGCCTTACCTGCACTACAGTACCTGAAGGCAATTGCTCTAACACCGCCCTTTATATATCAAAACAGGTATCTGCTTCTAGCCAAAAAAATCCAACAAATTGTTTGGGGAAGGATGAGAAGTCGTTATCGCTGGAGTGCCTTTCTTTCCTTACACTTGTTCTTTTCCCCAGTTCTCAGCTCAAACAATTCTACAAGTCAGGATTTGTGCTGGATAGGTATATAGGTATTTTGCAATAAAGTTTTTTGGCTTCATTTACGTTTAAAAATGCCCTATAGCATAAGAAATAAATGGAAGGAATACAAGTAATTGAACCATGCCCACGTATCTTCCATTTTCTAGGCTTTTATATGGGAAGGTGCTGTGTAAGATTTTGCCTTGCAGCTGCACTGTTCCCCCCAGGCTGGGGCCAAAGCAATGTTTATATAAAACTTGCTTTTAAGGCTGCATGGAGGGTTGGGTTTGTTGAGGTTTTTTTTTTTTTTTGTCCCTTAGCAGGAAAAAAAATGTCCAGGGAAATACAGTGGAGGGCTTGCTGCAGCATAGAATGTGGCTGCCATCTGCAGGGAAGTGCACCCACCGCTGCTGCACCGATCCGGCACCCACAGCCCTCGTGGGACCCCACCCCACAGAGACCCCCGTGCCGGCAGGGCACAGCTGTTACAATGGCTACAGGATTTCCCAGTCTTTTTCTTTGTTCCCCAACACTGCACGCTCCTGTTTTAGTCTCCAAGAGCCAATCACTCCATTTAACAGCTAGGAAAACTGCACCAAGCCCGCCTGGCCAACAGCAGACGGCCCAGCCACGGCCTCCTGAGGTGGTAGGGAAACCAGAGTAAGGATGGGGCCGTCGCAGCCTACGTGAATTGATACTCTGACCACAGCCCCTACTATTTCTCTGGTTCACACAACAGGGAGTGAGTTTGGAAACAACTAACCATTTTTAAATTATCCTTCCATCCTTTATGTATTTTTTTTTATAACTAAGGAGCTACATCTAAACAAGGCATATTTTGTGTTGGTTACTGTCCAGACAAACCAAGATCTTTCTGGCCAGCCTGAAGCCCTGTGAAATAAGACTAATCATGAATGCTTAGCTGTTTTATTTTTCTTACCCATAGCGATATCCCCATCAGGAGAACTTAAGGAAATAAGAGAGATTTGGTGGATGACAAGAAAGCCTGAGAACGAGTGCACTTTGGGTTTGTTGTTTTTCTTTAAGCAACGATGCCTGATAAGCATCATGACTCAGTAGGAAAAAAAAGAAATGCAGCAACAGAAATAACCACAAGGCTTCTCTCTCCTCCAAACCTGGGTGACAATTTTGGTTCCAGTATGTGACATAAAGGGTTGAGTTTGAGTGTAATTTGTTAGAGGCTGACACTCCAAGGCATCGCATCCAGAAGCTTTGGCTGGTCGAAACCTTTGAACCTACCCCTAACACACATGCAGTGCTATTTGTGGACTTGGAGCCCATGATGTGTTTGATGAGACCTCTTCTAAGCCTGAAGTGTTTTTTTAGTTTCTGAAATAAGCAGATTTGGAATGAGTTAGGACTTCTTAGGAAGAAGTGTTAGAGTCCTTCCAGACCCACACACCTCTAGTTTGCAAAGAGCAGCACCTGATGGTGGCTCACCTAGCTCAGGAGGAGCTAGGGGCTGAGGAGCAGAACCACCTGAAGGTGATGAAGAGGACAATTCACTTCTGCATGAGATTCATCTGTCAGGTGTTTCATAAACAATCAGAATTAGAGGCTGGTCTGGCAGGAGCTGAAAATTAGACTCACCCATTCTGCCTGGCCATCACTTTACCCAGAGCATTTTTCAGTGGTGAAAGAATCCAAGAGCAACAGAAATAGAAGAATACTGAAATAGTATTTGTAGACACAGCAATGAGAGAACGGCTGCAAGTTAAGGTGTCTCATTTGAAGAATTATGCACAGTCACATGCTTGCAACTATTTAGCAGGACAGTCCATGAGGTTATGCTATTGAAGACATGGTGCTTTTCAAGTCAATGAACTCCTACACAATCAATGTATCCAGTTTTCCACACGGGAACATAAACCAGAAGACCTCCTACATTTGTTGTCAATCACACAGAAATAAAAACATTCCAAAATTTTAAAATATTTAAAATTACTAAATTCTTTGGTTTTATCCAGTGTTTTTTCATCCACTCAGCACAAATTTCTCAAGGAAATATTATAACTTTGTTTGTACAGATGGTGAAACTGAGGCACCAGGAGGTGACTAATCCAAAGTTCCAGCTCCAGCAGCTGCGATGATAACTGGGAACAGAATCCAGTTATCAGAAGTCTGAGCCCAGATCAATATTCATGCTCCCACTCCCCCAAATTCATGAAGTTTGAGGTGGCTGACAGCATCTCTTACTGAGGAGCGACCCCTGAGGAAGACCGGGTGTTGGCAAGCGAGGGCTGGCTCTGCCCACTGGAAGGTAAGCAGCCGCTCCACTCAGGCCCCATAGAACCGTCTGGTACAGGAACAGCAGCTCATGTTGACGTTGTTGCTGTTGGCACGGGGTACCTGGTGCTCCAGAAGGAGAAACACCACCCTGTTATTCTGCTGTCCTTTGTTTCTGATTTATGTATCCCTCTAAAGCACAAGTGAAAGGTATTCACTTCATTTATGGTATGTGGTAGAAAGTGGGATTTCAAGAATGGCCAGAAAACCTTCTACATTTGCTGCAAAGACAGCAAATTCCAAGTTTATTTCCTCTCCTATGGGTACAAAATTTGCATACTAATAAAGAGGTGGCTGAGTACTTGTTCTGAGTAGAAATTCAAGGTATATTTTAAACTCTGTAATGACATCATTTTGTTAATTAATGTTCAAACCCAGATCTGGCTGTGTTAGAGGCTAGGATTACACTCTGTGTATATTGACATTACACCTGGCTGATGGAATTGCTTCCCTCATGGCTCCCCACTGGCTTGGGGATTACTTACTTCTTCTAAGTTATTTCTGTAAGATAAAGCTATCTGAGTGGAAGCATGCACTCAATATGGGAAATGCTTTGCAAGTCTCTGATTTGGGTTCCATAACATAACCCAAATTTCAAAGGAAGCAGTGCTGGCACACTGGGAAACGTACAGTAATGGACAACATACATGAGGGAGTAAATCTGTATTGGTGGGCTGGTATGAGGAAGACATGTCCTTACACAGACTTGCTGATCCTGATCCAAACCATTTTCTTCAGCTGGCATTAGAATTTCTCTGTCTTAATAATGCTCCATAACCTGGCAAGTTGCACTTCTCCCTCTGCAGTACTGCAGCTGACCAAGGTAGAGAACCTCTAGATCTGGATGCTTGAGTTAAAACTTGTATGAATTACAGGGGTTTATTTATTAGTTTAATTGGGTTCTGATTCTTTACATGCCTAATGCCATCTCTTGGTTGCTACTTGCCTTTACACTCGTTCCAAGTGAGAGCACAGGCATTGCTTCAGTCCCAAAATTTTATCCATCTTGTTGCCATGAACTCACTCCTACAGTTCCCATCTGATTTACTGCACTGCAAGGAAATTTAATTTTGTCCCACTTAGGCTAGGGGCTAGGTCCAGCTGCGTTCCCTCTGTGGGAAGAAAGCAGCTGAGGTTGAGACGGACACAACAGGGAGAACGGCAGCAGAGCCGGCTGTGCCATCTGGACTCTGGCACAGACACTGGGGCACAAGGCAAGCTGCCATGCTTGGCTTTGCCTAGAACCAGTCCTGCACAAAACCATCCGCAAGAGAGCCACTGGTATGCAGGAGTACGGAGAGCTGGCACCATCCTTGTGCCAGAAAAGCTTCCCTCTCCGGCTGTCAGGCTGGGACCCCTAATCTGTGCTGTCTTTACCTGGACCGTTGCTTAAAGCCTAGCTCATTAACCTGTCCCATTTTTTTCCTGTTCATCTTTGTGCAATTTGCAACATCCCTCTCTAGAGCACTGAGTCAGAGGTGTACAGTCCCCAGCTGAACAGTCAATACCGTCTCCTCAGTTGTGGTGTTGCACATCAGCAGGCACAGAATCAGCCTGCTGATAGCATCGGGACAGTGTTTTCCCAAACTTTTTATTCCCCTTAGCTGTTAAAAGAGAAAAGAGGGGAAGAGGGAGAGAGAGTTCATCCCACAAAGCATATTTCTTGGTTGCTGAGAGACTTCAAACCTCCCTAATGAGTAAACACAGTGCACTTAATTTTGTTTATGAAAACAGAGTTATTGTGATGGCAAAAAGCATGAGTCAGTGCCCGGAGCGAAGGGGAGCGCAGCAGCTGGAGACACTCACTGAAAAGCAACGCCTTGGGAACCAGAACAATTCTCATCTCAACCAGTGCCAAGAGATGCGATTTCTCCTTCAACAAAAACCACCAGGATACAGGGAGAGGGAGAAGGCTTCCTCGTGGCCTGGAAATTGGCTGTTGAGCAAGTACTGCCATTGCTATGAAAAAGCTGAGAATTTGTCAATGAGCAGCGGGTGCCAGTTGAGACTGCGCACTCTGCACCCAGCCCAGCAGCATCCTAACGATGCACTTGGTTGGTCAGCCTGAGCCTGGCTTGCAGGTTTGGACTCCCGACTAACAACTTCAGAGCTGCTGGTCCCTCACTGAAACACAGCAGGCACACGCACATGAGAAGGCATCTATTTGAACCCCTCCTGAGGATGAATTGCTGACTCCAAGAAGCACGTTCTGCATTCATCTCTGCATCCCCTCTGATATTTGTTGGCATTTATCTTGCTTGGACAAAATGAGCCAAGTGGGATCTGAAACTATTACTGTGGCTTCCTGGCCTGGTGAAGGTCCTGAGGCTTCCAAATGAGCAAGTCCAGCAGGAACACTACTTCCTTTAACTAATTGTACTGTATGTACTCACCAGTAGACTTACTTCCCAGATGCATGTTCCATCTTTGAGAGAGTGTAGCGTGCAAAATGCATGCCACAATGCCTCTAAGGAGCCCCAAGGTGCCAGACACACTGCCTTTCTTGCTGCAGCGTTTGGTGGCATGTCACCCTGCCACCAGCACCCTCGCAGAGCGAGGCTGATTAGATCTTCATCTAGTCCTCAGCACATCACTGGCGCTTCATAAATAATGCCAGCCCTTCAGATCATGGGTCCTTTGTTTTTCTTCCTCAGTTTCACTGATGTAAATCTGCCATGCATGCACGAGGCAGTGCCATGGTGATGAATGATCCTGAATAAGGACCCACTTAGCCAATTTTCACTGTACAGAGTTTCATTGTGCGGAGGAGGGTTAGCACACAGGGCTCTGTTCAAACAAAATGAGTTAAACAGAAGTTCAATGCTTTCCCTTCCTTCCTTCCAAAAAAAAAAAAAAAAAAAAAGAGAAAACCATTTTCTGAAGGCCAGAGAGGAGGAAGGAAAGAAATTTCAATTAAAAACCTAAAATTGCTCATCCTACACTGGTGCCTAGGTCATGCAGGCAAATATACTGGACATAAGCACAAACCACATCAAGAGTAAGGCTTGTGGGTGCCACAGGGAAGGCAGCAATAGATGGCACAGTGTACACTGCAGAAGGCAGATTGAGCTACCCAAGCTCCCTAAAAATGTCCCCAAAAGACGGAAACGGGTAGCGATTTAAAATTCTGTGTTCTGCTTTCCACGTAAGACAGAGAAGAGCCTACCACTGCAAGACGGCGTCAGTCCCAAGCACACACACAAAGCCACTGCTGTTGGCAGCATCACCTGGCGCATCCGGCTCCCCTCAGCGTTTGATACCCTGCACAAACGAGGCTGCCAACTTTCGTCAGCTGGCAAAAACAAAACCACCCCAGCCGCATGCTCAGCCTCCAACTATTACATATTTTTAAACATACACCCACTGGGACTGACCCAGAAAATTGAAGGTAGGTGGGAAATTAGCAGGTTTACCATAGTTAATATCTTTGCTGGCTAAAAGAAAAGTAGCCTGAAAATAACGATAGTATTTAGCCCTGGGCTGTCTGTTATTAAGGGACCTTTCAAGCTTTTGCCATAGAGCAGAAGAAAGTGTGGACTGCTGAAGGTTGTACTTTGCCCTACACAGTCATTGAGCATTTTCAACTATTTAAACCAGTTCTCTAACCAGCCGAAACGAACGCAGCAAACACATCGCACCTACTAGCAGAGGAAGGCAGAGGAGGGATAGCACTTGTGGATTTTCATCACGAAAGCCTACACTTTCAGCTGAAAAATCACCAGCTATAGAAAATACACATAAAACAAACTTCTAGGAAAGGAGTATAACTTCTACAGGCTGCAAGGTCAAATTAATCCTACGGAAAAGCCATGGCTGGAGGGAGCAGGCCCATACGGATCCCAAGCAGCCTGGGGCCCACGGCAGCAGTGTGTTCCACTGGGACCCAGGGGAACAGCTCCCTGCCCCTAAAATTCCTAATATCGTGTCACACTGCAGTCCCTGCACCGCACAGGGGCCTTGGCAATGCATTCCCTGGACCCCGCAAAGCGCCCTAGGCTGTCAGTGCCACGCTGCTGTGGTCGCAGCGTGTATAACGTACAAATAGGCTGACTAAGGTGGATTTTTTTTACACTGATTTTGCACTAGCATGCATTAAAATACAAGTATAAAACACTGAGACGCTGTGTTACATTAGTTGTTTTTACCTTTCATGGTTTGTCTTTGTCACTATGGTTAATTCGCTCTCTTCCACATCCAGCCAGTGTCCCCAGCAGATTTCCCCATGTTAAGAGGAAACTGTATTTTCAGAGGGTTATTTGTTCAGCATCTTTCAACAGTAACTGTATGTTCAGCTTAAAAAAAAATATATTAAAAGTGTGTTCTGTATCAAGTGGAGCCTTGGCTAAGTAAAGGATAGCAAGCAATACTAGAAGTCCTTCAGTAGACTGTGTTAGCCGCAGGTCAGTGCTTTCTGTTACTGTAATTCAACACAAAAATTGCCATTAAGAAGTGAAAACTTTGTGATCTAAGACCTTTCCCCTTTTTGTTCACCAAAGCTGAAGATGGTTGAATCACAGATGGATCCTTTTCCGGTTCCTTTGAAGTTTCTGATTAAACAGTGACTTTTCATGTATCTTCAACACCAAACCAATTATTCATCTGCCACAACAGCAGAAAATGGAAGAGGATGTGACACCAGCTCAAACAAAATGCCAAGCATTTCATGCAAAACCTGTGGAAATTCCTGCCCCCTAGTTCTCACAAAAGTCAAACTTTTCTGATTCCCTGGCTCCAGAGCATGAAGATGGAGGCACCCATCTTCTCCCCAGCAGCATCCCTGATGCCATGAGGGCCTGGGTGATTTGCCATTTTGCTGTATGCTGTAATGCACCTGGCACAGAAAGTCTTGGCCCTTCATAGCAATCACACACAGGATACTAATACAAAGAATTAATGGTGAATAATAATTTTCCCGTAAGATCCATTTGAAATAGGCTGTATCCAAAAGTACTTATAATTCAGGGGAAAAAAAAAAAAAACTATTAAAAACTGGTTCTGTGGTACTAAACTTGGCTCAAACCAACCTCTTAAAAACAAACAAAAAACCCCTAAGCACTGTAGATTAGTTGGCTTTTTACCAACAAACTCTTGATTGAAAATCAAATACAGATGTGAACAGAAAAAAAAGCAGCAATTTCAGCTCTCACAGCAGCCGCTTGCTGTTGGCACGCTCCAGAAAAATATCAGTGCAAACTGGTACCGTCTGGACCGCGCTCTAGCCTTCGTGGCAATTATGCGTCCAGCGTGTTCTTGCTGTCCCCATTAAGATAAAACAGCGCTTTCCGCAACAAAGAGAAAGGAAGGATTAAGGCAAGCAAGAAGAAAAAAAAGACTCAGATGGGAAAGCTTAGTTTTCTTACAGCTAAGGCGTATGTGTGTAACTCAGTGCTAGCAGCGAATGCATAAGCCAAGAAGTTAATCCTCTGGCTTGTCCTTGGGAATGCCTGGATGGGAAGAGTCCTCCTGCACAGGGCAAACGGGAGCTCCATCACCCCAAACTGTAACTGCCAGCCAGAGAAAGGCAACAGGCTAAAAAAAGGGAAAGACAAGAACATTGAACAGTTTTTCACTCCTTTAAAAAAGGAATGAAGGAGAAAGAGCATGATGACAAAAGATGTTTTGTGCTGTACTGGCAGAGGAGCAGAATTGATGATGTGATGAGTCAGTTCCCTCTCTAGCATTAACAATCCTCAACATGCATCTTCCGAAAGCAGCCTCTGTTTGGGGTCCCAGACTCTAACATCAGCAATGGTTTCCCTGGGACAAGGATCTGTCTTCCCTCAATATTAACTCTTCTTTCATGTGAAGAGAAAGCTACCACTGCGCCATTACAAATTCCTTTAGGGGTGGAGGGGCTGCTTGAGTAGGGGGTTGTCTTGAGGGCAAGAGAGAACATTTTGTATCAAAATAAATTTCATGTGAATAATCCTATTTATTATACAAATTTCAGCCTATTCTAGGCTCACCATGCCCAGAAATGCTCTGAGAATTAAACTTGAAAAATTGAAAATCATATCCATTCCCACATGCAGAATTGAACTTCACAGGACTGGTTTTTTTTTTTTAAGTTCATGCCACTGGATACACTCCCCTGCACTCCCAAACACTCCCTCCCTTGTGCAGGACACTTGCAGTGCCCATCACACAAATGACACATTGTCTCTCAGCAAAAAGATGCGCAAAATGAGACTCGACTCAGAGACCTGCTCACCAACAGCAGCAAAAATTCCCCTCAAAGTTTCCTACAGAAGCAAAGCCGGAAGGTGTATCTCTCAATTAATTCTCTCTGGAGAGTGAGAACTTAGAATATCTGTGCAATACTGTGTAGCGGTGTGGTTTTTAAGCAAAAATAATTAAGTTTGTAATAATAGATAGTGCATTAGTTTTCTTCATTTTTTCCTACTTATCTACAACAAAATAATCTGAGAACAGAAATACCATTAAAGTAGAGAGAGTGGAAATAAGATCCTTCCATTAGAAAACCATTCACCAACATGGCCACAAATAAAATATCAGCTCTGCTTCATGACTCATCTCTGAATCTATAACTATTTAAATACCAAAGTATTTTGAATTTCATGTGGTCACGATAAATAGCAACAGGCAATTGAATTCACATCCTCGCTGTGTAAATACTCCATTAAAAAAAGCTCTCCACCTAGCCATCTGCTTTCTCTTCCCCTTATTTCTTGTTTCTTCGTCTTGGCTTCCTGCCTTCTTTTTCTTGCAAGAGAGCAGCCAGCCCCAAAAAGCACTCACAACATTGCAGAACCATCTTGAAGGAAATGTGGAAATATTCTATGAATTTTTACAGGAGCAGCTTTTATAGTCTTCACACAATAAGATGCTACGTATTTCTTATTGTAAATAAATTCTTTGAAGCTATCTCCGTATTGTTCAGCCATCACCTTATCAGCCCCAGCAAAAAAAAAAAGAACAAAGATAGTGCTAATTAATTGCTGTGACACTCTGAAAACAAAGGTTTTCTCTGCTTTTGACTCTGGTATCTCCTGGAGTATCTTCACATAGTACAACAGCAAGGGCCCCAGTTCCCTGCGGGCTCGTGCTGGTTCCTGCTGCAGCTACCAAAGCAACTCTGACCCCTCTGCGTGCTCAAATTCCACCTTAAAACTTCCTTCCCACGCACAAGAGCTGAACAATAAATGAATTGTGCTACTCCAAAGTATTGATTATGGTAGCTGTACCCTTAATACTTCTCTTAGAGCCACCCGGCACCTTGCAAGTCGTCTGTCTGGAAACCGCCCAGATCCCCAGATCACTTGCGAAGGAGCGATTTGCTCCCTGTGCCCCAAGCATGGGGCAGCCTGAGCTTGGTCTGGTCTTGGCATTGGGGTTACTGGAGTGTCTGTACCTTATACCAGCTGCTGTCCATGGCACAAGGACACATCTTTCCCCACATGGTACCTGGGAATGAGAAGGTGAAAGCAGACACGGAGATAGCAGAGATGTAACTACCCGGTGTGGAAGAGCTGCTGAGCAGGGACAGGCCAGCAACAGCATGCGGAGGGTGATGGGAGCAGCACTGCCAAGGTGACCAGACATCCTTCTCTGCACCCTGCGACTCCGTTTTGCCTGCAAACTTTGGGCACTGCAGGCAGAAACCCAGTACAGTATGGTCCACATTTGTCCTTCCACCAGCACGGAAACATGCTGGCTTCACATTTTTTAATAAAAACAACTGTTTTAGCATTGCACAATACGCACAATCCTGCTGCAGAGAACAGTTACTAAACCAGCTTCAGATCTTTACAAGCCTGCAGTCTTCAAAAGGAAAAGAGAGGGAGCTCAATTTGCAGTTCGGGATCTATGAATACCCAGTTTTGTTTCTGCTGGGGAGACCTGCAGGACACAGTCCCAGGGAGGAAAGCTCCGTGAGCACAGTGAGGAGGTGCTGCTGGATCAGGGCAGAGGTGGTGCACGCTGGCTGCAGTTCAAAGCAAAACGTGTCAGAATGAAAACAGAAAGGACTGGACTTTTATTTTTTCTTTCCCCCCCACCTGTTAACTCTTCAGTGCTGAGTTCCTTCTCCAATTTGCAATTACAAATTTACACATATCCGGTGTTAATGTAAGATTTAATTCATCATCACTGACACCCCAAAATGCAGGCACTCTTGCAATGTTCATCTGTGGGCCTGGAAATCCTACGTAAGTATTATTTCACCTGCACTAACACACCTTAGTTATTTGATCTCAATGAGATAGGATAGTAAGAGCAAACTGGTGTATCAGTAGGCAAGCCACTAACAAGAGTCGTTAACACAAACTAATTAAAGCCAGGAGTCCTGGCTCACACTTCTTCCTCTCCCAACTGGAATCTCTGCCTAATCATGCTCTTTCCCCAGTCCTGACACTGGGGTATCAGAGATCTTTCCCAGCCCTGTAAGTAACCATTCCTACATGAAAGCTGGATTTCCTAGTTTATTCTTTCCATCCTATTCTCTTTGTTTGTGTGGGGGCTGTATTCAAACCATCGCAGCTGAAACATGCCAAAAGCTCCCTTTCCTGCCCCACTGCATTGCAGGGGTGTCCCGTCTCTCACCCATCCCTGAAGCCTGAGCTCAAAGCCCCAGTGTCTCACAGGTAGCCCTTCAGATACCCAAGGGTTTAAACTGCCATAAAAAGGACAGTCTGGATTTCTAGTCCCGTGGATCATGAGAAAAATCTCCTCCCTCAAAAGATGACCCAAGAGAACTTGATCTCAGAGCCTGCCTGTGTGTGATGAGCGCAGGCACAAGGCGACAAGCTCCACGACACGCAACTTTCTGTCCCTTTGGCCAGCTGGCTGTTATTTGGGTCTGGTATACACATGAAGTGTTTCAATCCAAGTTTGGGATTCATGCTGGAAAACTGAACCCCTGCTGCATGCACAGCCCTGCTTTTGTCTAATCCACCCAGGCCGTGCTGATGAGAGCCCGGGCCTGTACAAAGACACCCATTTTGCTCAAACTGTTCCCTCGGGACAGAGCTAGAGCTGGACTTGAGCTTGTGCCAGAGCTTTCCTGAAAGCGAGCTGCTCATGGGCAAGTCTGGACTTGGAAACGGGCTTGAACATATGGTCCATTAACAGCATACGGCATATCCCAAAAACCAGGTGATCTCCCTCTTCTGAGCTTGACGGCTGCTGACCCTGAAACCTAAAGATTGGCCATAATTCCAATGGCAATAGCTACAGCAGAGCCTTCCAGCTACTCTGAACTTGGATTTTCAGCCTTTCTCCTGTTGCTAGAAAGGACATTAGTGGGTGTGCTAAACCCAAAGCCCTTCAGATCCTTTGCTATGGAGCTCTGTCCTGCATTGCGACAGCCGGAGCCAAAGACCACTTGCCAGCCCCTCTAGCATGGCTGGGACCTCCACCCAGAGAGATTTAGGTCCTTTTCTGCAACATCTGCCAGTTCTTACCTGTTTTCTTTTAGACTCCGAGTATCTCTCAAGCTCTACAGCTCCACCGTTTATCTCCCATGTGTCAAAGCATGCATCCAGATGGAAGCACCGGCAGTCTTCCCGATACCAAGGTCACTGTGAGAGAACGTGTGTGGGAATTTGGATCAGACAAATGCTGTTTCAGCATTAGGCCTTATCAGTCGTAACCACCCAGGTTACATCTCTCTAGAGAGGGATGCAGTGTGTACGCTGCTCCCTTCGTCATTCTCTAAGGCAATTAATGACATCTGCAACACATTACAATCTTTTCAAAGAAATGTTGTCTACATTGAGTAGAAGTATTTAATTAGCACTTCATTTAGAGCATGTGGTACAGCTCACAGTTCCATTTTGGGCCAGAGATGATTTTCAAGGGTGGGTGGAAAACAGCTGAAAATGCCAGGAAGGCAGCGTAGTTTGCAACAGCCACTCACCGCTTATTTCTGTTTTCACATTATTGCCGACTTCGCAGGGAAGCTGCCATAGTTTGTAGCCCCGGTGAACTGAAAACAGACCCTGAAACCAAATAAACACACAAAAAAGTCATAGAAATGCCTTTTACAAGTGCCTTGTGCCACCTCAATCCTGTTTGTCACCCGTGGCCACTCTACAGGTGTACGGTCCCTCAGGAGGGAGATCGCTCCTGCAGCTGCAGGTCTGTGGAGCTAAGAGCTCCTTCCCCATCCACCCCCCGCCTGGATACACGGCAGGGCGATGTGCCACAGTCCTGCCTCGCCCCGGGGAAGCCTGGATGATTCAGACACCCCTCTGAGTCACCGTCCCTCCCCAGGGAGAGGCTAATATGTTGCTGGCCAAAGCTAGCAGCAGTCTGTAAACTCTGGGCTGTGGACAGCGGACGTAGGGGTGGTGTCCCCCCATCTCCAGTCCAGCAGGTCGCTCGCACACACCGGCACACTGGTTCCTCACTCCCCTCCGGGATGCTCAGCTGGAGTCCTGCATGCATGACCTGGTTCTAAATAATTTTAAAAACAAACCTCTCCAGTATAATTTAATGGAACTTGTCCATAACTTTATCACTTCCTATGAGGACCGGGAGATTCAAGTGTCCATATTGGCCTAAGTATTCCTCCTTGGAAGGAGACCCAAAACCTCAAATGTGAGCTTCTTGCCAAGATCAAGAGCAAGTTGAAAGACATCTTAGAGACAGACAAGAACAAAATCATTGCATTAGAACTACTGGAGTGATCCAGCTATATATTTAACACTTCTCAAGCTGAAAGCTGGACCTGGCTGGCCTCGGATTTTTGCATCTGCTCAAACCCCCCAAAGCAGCTACCTATTACGATCCTGGTGCCTACAAAAAACTCCAAGCAAAAGAAAATGTAGTTCATGTAGCAAATATACTGTAATATTATCAGAAAACATCTCTAACAGACTTTTTAAAAAACATCATAGCAAAAGGACAAGACCAAACAGCTGTGCTTTTGTGTGTTTTATACATATACGCACATATCTATCTATTCATATATATATAGATTATAAATATATCTATTTATATCTATGATAAAAACTCTTCCCTCACTGTGTATGTACAACTGCTATTAAAGACAACATGACACACACATACAATCATTGATCATCACCTATTTTATGTGCAGTGTTTCAACAATTTTCTGTATGGCAACAATATACTATGCCATCCCTTGGCAAAAGTTTCCACTGTTGCAAGTGACACTGGTAATCTATTTTTCACATTTAATTCTGTTAGTATATTTCCTTCAAGCATCAAACTCTACAAGAATATGGCTGTTATCATCCAGTTATCAGTGGGGATAGTAAATAACAATTCATGGACAAGCAGGACTGCTGTCATTTTGATGACAAGGGATTCAAGCACAAAATTTAAATGTTAATACTAGATGGAAGGCAAAATACATCTCTGGAACAGATTTCTGATTTCCAAAATATAGCTAACAGAAGACTAAGGCTGCTGCACAATCTACAGTTCAAGCTATAAAACAACCTTCTGAGACTCATATTTTATACTCTGGCCCTCGCTGCCAAACAGCTTATAACTGTCTCCATCCTGCATGTGTCTAGCACGCACTCCCAAAACCCCAGGGTTGCATTTGTAAGGTAGACACACTGCAGGCTGGCTTTTTTGCATGCACTGATGCTTATCTATACGTAGCTAGACAGACTGTTTCTTTGGTAAGAAGTTCTGAACATGCTATTATTGTGGGCACGAACTTAGATTTCCTTTGAAAACGGCATCTATAGTGTTTCATGAGGTAGAACTTCCAATATTGTATCTAACACTGGGAAGCTTTCTTCTCAGCAGTGGTATTTGAGCTGGTGCCTCTTCGAAGGCTGTTGTATTAAGGAGCTATTCTGTGTCTCGTGGGGTTATAGATCTCATAGCAGCACGTAATTTAGTGACTCTGCTCCAGCGAATTATAAAGCCTACGTCAGACTCTAGTCAGACATGGTGCAGTGAACAATGTATGCCACCAGGACAGCTCTCCTGGGGTCTCTTAGCAAATTAAAAGGTTGGTCCCAGTTTGAAAAAATGAAAATGCAAAAGGGACTTGTCCTGATATTTGCAATTACTGTGACTATGTGTTTGCCACAGTAAAAGCAGTTGGAAAAGGCTAAATTTGCTTTTTAGAATTACATAATTCAAATTATGTACACACACTCCTGGGAAAAGCATGGCTGTTTGGCTCCAGCCTGCTCTTGCAGAAGTCGATAACCAAGTATGAGTGTTAGCAGATGCAGGGTCAGCACTTCAGCGCTGAGCATCTCTGTAGCTGCTTCCTTGCAACAGCAGGACAGGGAGGAGTTGAGTGGTGGGGAGAAGCAGCACACAGAGCCGTCTTCTTGGAGAAGCAAGGATGAAGAAAGCAAACAGAAGAGCAAGGGGTCTCATGGGGAAGAAACTTTGATTTACATTCTCTGAAGACACAGAGATAGGACATAATGAGGAGACAGGAAAGACATCTTAAGCCATCATTCTTCTGGCTTTCCTTCTCCTCTCTGCATATTCCCTGGAAGGCTTCCTGGTGGCATAAACTGCTTCATGTGCATCTTGTTTATTTTTGGCCTGGATAACTTCCTTTGGAGCCAGCCCAGCCTCTGTTGGGAACGTAAGATAAATCTGGATTCATTTGAAACTCCCTTTTGGAGTAGGCAGGGGTGTCCTTGTCAACATGTCAGATTAGGAATGCTCCATTGGGTTTAATGGAGCTGGCCTTTGATTTAATCCAAAAGGCTCCATAAACTTCCATTGTCATTTATGTGCCAAAACTTGCAGTCTTCAGAATTAAAGATTTTTTTTTCCCCTTTTTTTTTTTTATGGTAGTGGCTTACTTGTTCAATTGTATTCCTTTGCTGTTTGATTTGCTAGTAAATCAATTCAATTGTATCCCCCAGAGATGCTCCGTTTATCCTGACATAAGGAAGAGTTTTTATCAGTCTGAAAATGATACAATTTTAATGATCTGCAAAGTTTAAAAATGCATCAAAGAATGGAGGAAAACCAAGGAACAAAATATTAATGAAGGATACCTGAAAATCACTGCAGTACAGAGTGGAATCAGAATTATTTCTTCTCAGGTGTTATCGGCAAGTCACTTCAGATGTGAGCTGTAACATCCACTTCTGAAAAGTTGCTCTAATTGTTATTCTGTTACCTCGTAGAATGCTAAATTCATTTTTTCCTAAATGAGATGAACAGGGGAGTAAAAAAAGTCTTTTACATTAGTAAATTGTAGGGTTCTCTGAAGTATCACTTTATGGCAGCCAAAATTTTCTAAATACTGGATCAACCAGAAAGTCCTCTTGGATTTTTGAGAGGATGGATAGTTAGAGAATTTAGTGCACTGGGCTGGCACTCAGGACATCTGGGTTTCAATCCCATCTCTGGCATCTACAGCATCTGGCACCCACACTTCTATTGTGTGACTTTCAATAAGTAACTGTCTTCCATTTCCCAGTCCACGAAACATGGATGACCCTTCCTCATGCTCCCATTTTGTCTATCTGATCCAGTTAGGTGAAATATTCAACAGACCAGAGCCTGCCCATTCACAGACACTAACCAGCCAGTGTCAACCAGCCAAGTGGGACCTGGGCAGCTCAGGACTCGGTGTCAACATGACTTGTCCAGCGTAACATGTTTTTCAGAGATTGCTCAATCCTTTTGGAGAAGGCATCTTGCTCCAGTCTGAGACCCTATAAACCAAGCTCTGTCATGCACAGGGCTTGCCACCAGTTGTGTCACACTGGAAAGGCCTTTTCTAATGGGAACGCTGCCACAGTTCTACCAGTGTTGAAGTCAAGTTGCCATAGTGTGAGGAAATTGCTGTTGTGAGAAAAGGTAGTCCGTATCATAGAATCATAGAATGGTTAGAGTTGGAAGGGACCTTCAAAGGTCATCTAGTCCAACCCCCCTGCAAGGAGCAGGGACATCTCCAACCAGATCAGGTTGCTCAGAGCCTCATCCAGCTTGGCCTTGAACTTTTCCAGGGATGGGGCATTTACCACCTCTCTGGACAACCTGTTCCAGTGTTCTACAACTCTCATTGTAAAAATTTTTTCCTAATATCCAATCTAAATCTACCTCCCTCTATTTTAAAACCATTACCCCTCATCCTATCACAACAGGCCCTACTGAACAGCCTCTCCCCATCTTTCTTGTAGGCCCCCTTGAGGCACTGGAAGGCCTCCTTGGAGCCTCCTCTTCTCCAGGCTGAACAACCCCAGCTCTCTCAGCCTGTCCTCATAGGAAAGGTGCTCCAGCCCTCTTATCATCTTCGTGGCCTCCTCTGGACCTTCTCCAACTGGTCCATGTCCTTCTGACGTTGGGGGCTTCAGAACTGGACACAGTACTCCAGGTGGGGTCTCACCAGGGCAGAGTAGAGGGGGAGAATCACCTCCCTCAACCTGCTGGCCACGCTCCTCTTGATGCAGCCCAGGATGCGGTTGGCCTTCTGGGCCGCAAGGGCCCATTGCCGGCTCATGTTGAGCTTCTCGTCCACCAGCACTCCCAAGTCCTTCTCCTCAGGGCTGCTCTCAATCCATTCTCTGGCCCAGCCTGTATTTGTGCCTGGGATTGCCACAACCCAGGTGCAGGACCTTGCACTTGGCCTGGTTGAACTTCATTAGGTTGGCATGGGCGCACCTCTCCAGCCTGTCAAGGTCCCTCTGGATGGCATGCCTCCCTTCCAGCGTGTTGATGGCACCAGACAGCTTGTTGTCATTGGCGAACTTGCCGAGGGTGCGCTCTATCCCACTGTCCATGTCGCCGACAAAGATGTTGAACAAGGCCGGGCCCAACACGGACCCAAACATGATTTGGACAAAGCCAGTAATTTTTTTTTTTTTTCAGAACCCCAGCCCTGTGCAAAATAAATGTAGAAAACAACAGGGTAAAATGAAATTGCTTTTTTCTGTTTTCAAGTTGCAGATAGATAGTTTCTTTGACTGTTAATTTTTTAGTCCAAGGTATTTTAAATTTGTAAATGCCGAGTTCTATGTTGTCTGACCTAATTTTCATTGTTCAATAGTAGGCTCAGAGTTCCCGTGGTGCTGATTCTGTACTGCCCAGATGATGAGCTGCAAGGCAGAAATGTTTGTTTTCCTTTTGTATGTACATAAGTGATTACTGGAGACCAAATCCAAAGAAACCTGCATCATGACATAGAGACCTTTCTATCCCAGCTGACCACAGCCACACTACTTGGTAATTCAGCACGATAGATAACGTGACCTCAGTGTGAGCTGTGCTCCAAACTCAATACCAATGAAAAAAAAAAAAAAAAAAAAAAAAAAAAAAAGAGTAATCCCTGCAGAACAATAGACTACAGAAGATTTTTATATCTCTGTTTCTCAGTCTCTTGAGGCTGGTACTTATATTGATATATATTAAAAAAAAACAAGCACAAAAACCCCCTACCCTTCCCACCAAAAAAACCCAACACAAACACGCATTTGAAATTAAGTTCTCATATGATGGGCTCTCCCACAGACCAATGTTCAGCTGATGGTATTAATTTAGTCTTGACTGGTCATTTAGATGGTAAAATTATGTTTTAGTCTTATGCAAAGATCGTTGCAACAAAAGCAAATGAAACACTGTACCCTTGTGCTAGCAAAGCAAAATATAGAAAGTAATTAGAAGGAGATTAAAAAAATAAACTACATACTTTCCCTACAATGTGAAGCTCTGTAGGCAACTTAGAATTTATAAATTAAACACATTATTAAGGGCAGCAAGACTGCTGATCACCTGCTTTCATTATTGCAGAGCAGTCCAGAACAAAAGGTGTAAAATTAAAGGTGAAATGCAAAAGGAGTTATCAAATCGTTCCAGCTCAAAGGCACAAATTCCAAAGTTGCTGGGAAGATAAGAAATAAGGGGAGGTTATTAGGAAGTCATTATCCTCAATTTTACTTTTAAGAAAAAAAGCACAAACTAGAAAATTACTTAGATATTAGCTATGGCAATTAAACAAGTTGTTACAGAAACTCTAAAACCCACAGAGCTGCAGATTTGTCGCTGCTGTTTTTGGAGCAGGCACAGCGACTGCATTTGCAGGGCACTGCACACAGGTCTGCCTGGCAGGTGCAGCCCTGCGTCGGCTGAACGCGCTTTTTTCCCAGTTCAGTGCTTGAATGATGCTGAGAAAGCTCAGCACACTCAGGAAAATCGTCACCCATAATCCTCAGAGCTGGAACAAATAAAGCTGTCATACATTTTTAATATTTCTCAGCTATTTAGAATGTGAATATTCATCATTCTTGCAAACCAGAGCCTAATTGGATTCATAAATTATTATTGCTTAAGTGCAGAGCAGAAGAGACGCATGCATTTCTGAAGCTCATTTCACCCGGAGGAGCCCTAGTTATCTCACGCACAATAATGATGTAGCAAGCATGTGCAGTTTTTACTCTTTGCAAAGTGTTAAGAGGCAGATAACAAAGCTGAACTCCACAAACCATGCCAGCCCCAGGTCCCCCTGCGGCCCCAGGCAGCAGTTTCATTGAAGTCACAGGCACCTCGGTGTCTCTTCACCCAACTCCTCAGCTTTTGGCTAACACCCGCCTCACGCTAACTCCTGATGTGTGCTGGGAGCAGCACCGCTGGGCCAAAGTGAGAGCAACACGTAGGCAGGACACGATGGAGAGGGATAAAGCGATGAGGGTTATCATGGAGCTGCCACCTCCTCCCGCATCCTTGTGCATTAATCATCTGTAAGTTTCTTTAGACTCCACTAACTTATGGAAATAGCATAGACCAAACTTCCAAGCTGGAAGGTTTAGATACATCAGCTTATATCCCAAAAAAAGTTTTTTAAGCTGATCCTGAGCAGCAGGAATGGGTGGAAAGGGATCTGCTTTGACAGGGTGGTCTGTACGTAAGCTCTTCCCTGCACAGAGCAAGGAGAGAGCACGGCCCTCAATTTAACCTCTCACATCACCCAAGGCTGCTGTTTTAGATTTTCAGTGGTGATTAAAGAACTCTACAAGTTGCTTCATAAAAAAATAAAATCTGCAAAGGATCTGAAAAGCTCAATCTGGATGGCAGGGGATTAGCGCAGGAACTTTGCAGCTCTCGGTGGCAAGCTGCAAACCGCAGAGACAGAGCCCTCAAGCATCCTTCGCTCCCCGTGGAGCGTTTGCTCAGATCAGGCCGAGAGTCCAAAGGCAGCAGGCTGAAATTGCCTTCTCTAGAGTATATTTGGTTATCAGAGGGAAGAATAAATAGTTGGCTACACTGTGGCTGTAGCTGCATCTCCTGAGAAGACCTCAGTGTAGCTGAGGACGCGCATAATGCACGCGGACTAAGCGTACATAATCACATAAATTTGGGGATATTTCTAGCTCCAAAGGCTGCAGAGTTTTTCTGGTTTGTAAGTGAGTGGGAATGCTCAGTTCCCCAGTGATACTGCCCTGTGAAGGCACCTCAGCTCCAGAAAGACACCAGTGAAAGTGCAAATAATGTCGATGGTGCCATGGTAGAAAACAATACTGTGCAGAGCGTTGCCAAAGACAGGACACAAAACTAGAGCAACCCATATTCTCATCAGGTATGAGAGCTGATGCTCACACAAGTGCTGTGACTTCTTCTGTTTTTGCTCTAACTCATTGATTAATTCAATTTCCATCCCATTTTCAAGTCTTTTTTAATAGATCTATACAACATGGGGAAAATGACAGGGTTTAGTGTCACAAACCAATAATTAAAAGTGAATAGTCCTACTCTATGTGCAAAAGTATTGGGCTAAATACATCTCATTTTAAAGATAATTAATTGTTATTAAAATAATAATAATAATACAAATACAGCAAATTTGAGAACCATAAGTCTTCCTCAGTAGAAAAATCTGCTTTAGAGATCAAGAAGGAATTGTTTGTATTTGGATTTTCATTACGTAAAAGACTTCCCATTTTAGCTTCTTTAAAGTATAAAAATAAAACAGAGTTAAAACTAAAATCTGAATCTGTTCTATTATATTTATATTAACAACAGTTCTAATTTCAGGCTGCCTTTTTCCTGAGCTACATTTTTCTATATTTCCTTTTGAGAGTTGTCCAAGATAATAGCCTTGAATCCTAAACTTTTAGTGTTTTCTTGTAGGTCCAGTTCAAATCCCAGGATCAAATGATTTCCTGGAATTTAAGTGTCTCTACAATAGATAAAATACAGATCTAAGAAAAAAAAAAGCAGAGTATTTAACTTGTGTGTTTCTTTTAAAAATAAACAATTTTTAAAAAATAAATCTGAACTAATAACAACTTATCATAAAAATTATTTATATACTTTTCAAATAGCACATCTTTGCTACTGATATTGTAAAGAAAGTCAAGCAAATCTGAAGGAAGTTATTCTCCCAGAAGCTGGACAGTTAAACGAGTCAATGAGCTCCGCTTTGGGTAGCAACTCTTTCTTCTGTAGGAGCACAGAGAAAATTCAGTGTATTTGAGTTTCAGCATGTCTGTGGTTCAACACTGAGAAATCAGGTAGGAGCTGAAAAAGCAAGAAAGTTTTTCTTCTTCCAATTTATACATACAAAGGAGGCTGAGTCTCCTTAGCTCCAAAATTTTGTCAGATCTATTGAGAAGAAATGAGTGCTTCAGTGTACTTCCCTTTGTTCAGAAATGCATTCATTTTAATTGTCAGACATTCTTGGGTATGCTTACTACTTATCTTTCTGGTGCATCTAAAGTACTTGAAGACAGCCTTTCACCAATAAATTTAAGCTGTGCCTTTTTTTACTTTTAAATTTAATATCAGGTTTTTATTCAAAAGCAGTTTCACAGAAACTGGAAAAGAAATCAGCCATCCTGTAAATAATATCTGTCTGTCACCATTTCTAACATAATAAAACCAGAAAAGCTGATAACCTGAATGAATACCTACTGAGTTCCAGAGCAGCTGAAACATCTCTCTATAAAGTCGTCTCTCCGAGAGCAGACAGAACGGGCAAAACAAATCCAACAGACGAAAATCAGCATTTACTAAGAAAGCGTTCTGAAAATACAAATGCAAAACAGTTTTTCTTTAAATCTGACGTTTATAACTGTTGATATCAATCATGAATTAGTTATAATTTAAATAAATTAAGTCAAATATTTCCCTTTACCCCGAAGCAAACAGGGCAGCTATTGAAGAGCCAGCTAAAACCCTGCTACAGCACACCTGAAGTGACAAAGCTCCGTGCTGTGGTCTGAGGGGAAGATGCTTATTTTTAACTTATTTATATTCCTCTATAATTAAGAAAGTGGAGAATACCGTGCAGAAAATGTTATTTTCTGTCGCAGCCACAAGAGGGGAGCCTTTTCCTGCTGTAACTTGGGGAAAGCCAGTTCATAAACTTCTCACCACAGGAAAACCATCGCAAGAGGGAAAAGCAGCTCCTTTGGTTTAGCAGACAAGTTTGTCATCCTTTTCAAAGTCAATACATAAATACAGTCGATTTAAAAGAAACCAGCCAACTTATAACCGCACTAATTATTTATATATGCATGTTGAAGACTCATTGTTCTAGGGCTTTTACATGAAAAATTAATCTATATAGAAGTCTGCAGCGCTTTTCCTCCCTTGTGCGAGAGCGGGTGTAAAACCCGCACTGTTATTCAACGCATTATGGTCACTGGGGGAATCCATGGGCTTCTGCTGAAAGGCCAAATAATTGGAAGTCAAATCTTCAGTGACAAAGGATGGGACTGCTGTAGACTGGGAGCTCATTAACTGTGTAGGCTCAAATGTCATGCCTGCTATTAAACCTCAGCAGTTTATTGTGCATGTTCTCCTCCTTTTACGTGGACAAGTTAATTATTTGGTGAGTAAGACTTACACTTACCTACAGGAACAAGCAGGTGTTTTGTTGAGCGTTAATGAGTCAGGGCTGGATCCATACCCACCAGGGTCACATAAATCTTTCCGTTGACTGCAGAGAGCTTGGACCAATCCTCAACCAACCACCACTGCTCCCAGACACTAAGCCCCAGCACCATGGCCTTTGATGGCAGCACTAGCTGGCAAATTCTGTGCCCATCCTAGACCCCATGAAGGTGCTGGGGTTGCCCTTTGGAGAGAAGATGGGTAGCAAAGGAAGACTGACATACAGCTAAAACCAGTACGAGCTGAAACCCAAAATGCATGTTTCAGGTCAGATGGAGCCTTGCAAGGCTGGGAACCAGAAACACAAGTGCTACTCTGCTATCATCTGCAAAATCACCTTTTAAAAAAAAAAAAAAAAAATCCACCTGTTGTGGGATGCCTCGGGTCATTCCTGCCTAACTTCATCTAGCAGCCAGCGCAGGCTGTCTGTGCAAGCCTCCCAGCTCCAGGGCCAATACCCTCAACCTAGAAGCAGGTGAAGGGAGATTAAATGGTGATTACTGGCTGCCCAGGAGAATGTGAAACTAAAGCCTCATATGAGAGATGAAAGGTGCTCCAAGGTGAGAATATAAAACATTAAAGAAGAAAGGAAAGTGTGAGATATATTATTTTTCTAATGCAATAAATATACTGGAACTCAGATATGTCTTTGTTTTCTGAATAGAAGGTGGCCCAGCTTGACATTTATATTCCCAAAACCATGCCTGTATCTCCAAACAAGCCTAAGCTCAGTCCCTCAGGATGAAGAGCAGCAAGAATCCGATTCTGCACTAGGTACTGCTAAAACTGCAAGCACGTTTCTCCCCAGCTACAAAAGAGCAGTCTATTTACCTTGAAAATTTGCAACTCTCAAATCAAATCAAGGGCTACTTGAGCGGGCTCCTGTGCAGCCAAGGCAGCAGTAGGGGCTGGCAGGTACTGCCCTGCCGCTCGTCTGGGAGCTGCTGCTGGTCCTTGGGGAGCGCTTGGAGCTCCACGCCATCCCCACAAGCTGGGTCAAGGATGGGACAGTCTGCCTCCCGTTGTTTGTGTGCCCGTCCATTCTCCATGGAGCCAG
This sequence comes from Chlamydotis macqueenii, assembly GCF_036417535.1. Taxonomy (NCBI): domain Eukaryota; kingdom Metazoa; phylum Chordata; class Aves; order Otidiformes; family Otididae; genus Chlamydotis; species Chlamydotis macqueenii. Next base: position 8,544,314 of record NC_141571.1, on the reverse strand, counting down.
GCACACCGAGGGACCATCATCCTTGTGAGAGGTCTAGAGAGGCACTGGGCTGCAGGCACGGATTTGTGCCCCAGGTTGTGTTGGGGCTGAATTGGGCCTGTAGCATTTTCACTCCAGCTATGCCCTTGCATGTTCCTGTAATGGGATTATGTGCTGGCTGGTCAAGAGCTCTAGTGTGTGTATCTGGATCTTATATTCCTTTATTCTACTTACAATTCAATCTCTCAATTTTAACGAGAGCTTTCCTCTCTCCTCCCACTTCCCCACTCCCTCCTGAAGCTGTGGAGCCAGAGCGCAGTTATGTTACCATAACATTTGATAAGCTCAGTAAAAAAAAAAAAAATAAAATAAAATAAAAAAAATCAGAGAACATGTAGTACCAGAAGCGATAGAATGGGATTTTCATCTATCACTCGGCCTTCGTATAAGGCTATTATCTATAGAGGTCTCAGCACTGATCTAGCACTATCAGACATCTCCATAAAAGTTTGAACCAAGCTGTGACAGGTTTTGGGTGATACTGCCTCCACCATGACTGCCTCACCCAAAGCCCATTACCTGTTAACGTACACAGCTCATTGCTGGGAAGACCAAGGTAAGGCACGGCTGGCTGTCAGTGGTGAAACATCCGAAAACTCTAGTTTTCACTGACTGAAATCCAAGAGCATAAATTACCTGAAGTAGTTTAAACAGAAAGCCAGGTCCTAGCAAAAGCAGCCGTTTTGACAGCTTTGCAATCTCTCATTGGGATCCCCGTTGTCTTCTTACCACAACAACATTTTTATACAGCAAACGGGCGTGGGACGTCGTTCTGGCTGTGCACTGCACATGTACAACGCTCTGCGCGGTACAAACCAGCAGCCTGTGGATGAAGAAACAAGCCTTGGTTGCTGGGCTGACAGAATTCACAGGTTACAGCTTACTCAAAGGAAGAACTATTGTTTATTACCAATGTATTTTGTTTTCAGAGAATATACTGCATATCACAAAACACCTTCGCTTGAAATGGGTCCATAGAAGAGAAAAATAATTGAGATCATGTTCTTTATTTATCACCAGAAAGGGATGAGGTTTTAAAGTGTTTTTTTTCTTCTTTACAGCTCCTATCAATTCTGACCTTCCCATATAACTAATCAGCAGTCTCTGATTCAGACTCTTATTTCTCCTTCTTTACATAAAGGGAAAATAGTAATGAATATTAATAAAGACATCTTTATACCTCAGAGTTTCTCAGAAGTCTGAGTTAAAGTAGCATTAAGAAAAATCCAAAAGCTTCAAATAGTTTGAAAAAAGTTCTCATCCTCACTGTGGGTCAGCCTTTATTGCTCAGTATTTCTTGCTTCATTGTCCTACCAGTTTTCCAGTCATCTAGCTAGAGAGGAGTTAATATTAAAAAAAAAACCAAAACAAACAAACAAACAAAAAAAAAAACAAAGAGAAGGAATTTAAGAAGTTACAATGTTTGAGGCTTCTTTAAACAAGTATCAAAATAGTAATGAAATTTAAAAAAAAAAATTACACATTTTTCACCCACCTGGAGTCCATCCCACCAAGAGAAATATATTTGCTGGGAATGAATGAATCTCTTTGTTCCTGGTTTTATAAATGGCATTTTTTCTTTACCACGGTACTCACTATTTTCTACAACCTTATATATGCGATAACTGAGGAGTGATCCAGCTCCAAACTCAAATAGAAAAAACAGTTTTGAATACAAATGCACTGGTCAGACACTGATTTACTTCTGAGAACCAGGTCCCCTTTCAGAGGCACGAGAGCATGTTACTTAGAAGTGTAACTTTATTTAACTTCAGTTATGGAAACCTTGGCCCTGAGACTTCACTCACCTTGCGAGGCTGCAATTGATGATGATCAGATTTCAGCTGGTCTCCTGCAGCAGCTTCCTCCCACTGTGGCAACGCTTCTGAGCATCTCCCTTAATGAGTTACTTGGGTGAAAACAAGTTCAAGCCGTTGCCTGGTGAGAGGAGGTTAATCTGCTGTTAGATATCAATCCTTCTGCATAATTAGTGGCTGTCTCTTGATGATATAAATAGAATTATTAATTACACCGATATTAATACTGTCACTAACATTACAAGGTTTTATTATGGATACAAATTGAGTTTGCTGCAGGATCACAAATCATTAACAGAAGGAATTTGCAAATCAACCTTCTCTGCTTCCCTAAGCAGGACGCAGACATGGACACAGAAATGTACACTGCAGTGGTTTGGTTTTTGTTTTTGGTTTTTTTTGGGTTTTTTTTGGTTTTTTTTTTTTTTTAATTTTTAGTCCATCATCACTTACTTTCCCTGGACAAAGGCTCTGGGCAAACCAACCTGAAATGTTTTGCCCCACCATCACTGTAAGAGGCTGTGACTTGCCTCTGCTTTGAAATCAAGTGAAGGAAGGATGCACTCAACACAAACTATGAGATATTAGGGAAAAACAGTGTCAAATAGCCAGTAGCTGCTTCCATGCATTGCTAACGTAAGAGTCTATTTAATTTGCCCTCAAGGCACTTGTTGGTCCTATTTATTTGAGCAGAAAAACAAGCCAGCAGCTGGTGCGGCAGAATCTCTCTAGTTCACCTCCTTCTCTTTGTCCATTTCAATATTTAAATTTCCCTGATAAGTCGGACAGATGCTGGAAAACTGTATGCCTGTCTGTCCTACCCAAGCAAAGCAATCTCCGAGCCTCAGTTTGCACATAACCCAAAAGCAAAGCTGCTTCTCCCTCCAATTTGGTCACCTCAAGAAAAAAAAAAAAAAAAAAACCAAAATCAAACCACAAAACATTAAGATTACTTGTTTATCACATTTACTGAGAGGTCAGAAATTTCTGCTTCTAACAATATTTCACTGTATTTACACCAGTTTCTGCCTGCAGCTCTAACTGGAACCAGGCACAAAGTAAACAAACTCTTTGGTGCTTGCAGAGATTGGTGGGGTAGAAGAAACTGCCCACCCTCAGAGAGAAACAAAAGAAATCTCATTAATATCTGTGTCTGCAGGGAGGCTGGGGTTCTATTTCTTTGGATTTAGTCATTAATCTGTTTTTATTACTTTCATTAAAATTGTCATCCATGCTTCTGCTACTTTATACTTTACCAAATTAATTAATGCAAAAGATTAAAATGCAGCTGCCTAAAACATCTTACTAGGATTCAAGGTGAAAAAAAGATTCTAGAAATAAAGTTTTATGAAAGAATCAGTTCTGAAAGAACTAGTCAAGCAACATTCTTAGATGCCAGGAGTGAGCTGATCTTCAAAAGGGACTGTGATCTCCAGAATTTCTCATTTGTGGGCCAGATTAGGGAAATCAAAGTAAAAACAGCAGATCTCTTTTTCTACTTAAAAACTGTTTAAATAATATCTGTACGTGGGCAGTATTTTATCTGGGAACATAAAACCGCAAAGGACCCCAGACCAGTCTGCCATCAATGGATGGCTTTGCCTTCTGCCTAGGAACAGCAGACCCCCAGAGCGAAATCCCCAGGGCCCCACACGTCTGAGTGGGCTGGAAATCGCAGATGGAGTTCCCAGCCCCAGGTTGCCGCTGGCTCGCAGCCCGGATGGGATTAATCAGAGGCTATCACCAACCCTTCGCTGTTTTGTGACTCAGGGGTTGGTGTAAGCACAGACATTTGAATTCATGCGGCTCATAAAATATAATTGTGCCTCTAATTACCATCTGCAAGCGTGCGTTTTGTCATAGGCTGTTAGGAAGCTGTACATCTCAAGGCAATGACTATTAAGGCAACAAATATTTCGGGGCTTTCGAAACCTCATAAAAACAAGGATTTGTAATCATACTTAATGTCAAAATCTCAGTCTTCAGAGATCAAAAATTGTGAGATGGGTGGTTAAATAAGGATAAACCCATATACTACACTTGAAAACCAATTATGCCTAGGAAGAACCAAATTAGAATTTGTGAGGCCATTCTACCAGAAGAATTCACAAAGCATTTGAACTCTTAATGAAACACTACAACTCTGAGTTGCTCAGCGGGGTGGGGGAAAGAAGAAGAATAAAAACAAAAATGCTGGAGGGAGTGCTAAATGCAGAAATTGGCATATGTATACCTATTTCTGTTCTTTTTATATTTCTGAATTAATTTGCTCTTCATAAAAAAAAAAATAATACCAGCCTCAGAAAGCTGCAGGTGTGCAGAGCATTTCAGGCGCAGCACAGAGTATGTGGGTATCGCCAGCACGGTGTCAGTCTGTGTGAGCATCGGAGGAAGGGAGTGGGGTGACCCCCACGGCGGGCTCTGCGGGATGTCTGCATCCTGCCCTGCCCTTCCGTCCCCATGCTCCCCTAGGACAGTGAAACTGCTGCGCGGAAAAAAACATTATCACCACCTTCTTCACCCACAGCCAGCAGTCTGACACTCTCTGACTAATTGGAAAACCACCATCCAGAAAAATTAGCTGTTGCCTTTTCTTACTGCCTTTTCAAGAGTTCACATGAAGGCAAGCATTCCTCTAGTGAAAGGGAGGGAGCTTTATTTTCGCTTGCTAAGAAAGCAGGGCCGCAGCAGAGGTGTGCACAGCAGGCTGCAGGAGCCCCATCCTGCACACCCAACGCACGGCAGCAACACAGGGCACTGACAGCAGGAAAGACTTTTTCCATGCTAAAGACCCCATGCAGCCGGACAGCTGAAGATGTTCTTGCTCCTTGCACAGGACTAGATGACCTTTAAAGGTCCCTTCCAACACAAACTATTCTACGATTCTATGAAAAATGGGGGAAAAACTGAAAACAGAATGGGTGTTTGAAAAAACTGTCAGAAACACCTGAGTTTGATCAGTTATCTACTCAAGTAAAAATAATACTGTAAAAAATGATCCTTTGCTTACAGCACAGTAATTCCATGCTGTGGACTTCATCCAGAGGCTGACAAGCCATGCTTTTGAAGTTAACAGGAGACGTGATATTTATCTTTAAAGACAGAATTTAATCCTATCACATTTTGGTATAAGTAATTGCATAGCCTCTCTCTAATTGTGTGTCAAAATGAGTAACAGTTTTCACTAGTAATACACGTAAGTGAGTACAAATGTTTGTGTAGGGGCATTCTGAACTTCAAAACAGCTGAGCTGGATGACAGGGTTGTGGAGTCAGAATCTCAGGTGTTTAAAACAAGAGAAAACAAAGATCAGAATTACGATCTTTGCAGCTTTAACACCTGACACCCTGAAATTACGCTACTCCGATCTGGAGTCAAGTGAGAGGTCTGTGGCATAGCCAGGCACAAAGTCCACCTAGACTTGTTTTATTTTTCCAACTTTTTTCTTCTAAACTCAAGAGAAGGCTCTTGGAGCTCCCTTGAGTTACATACCCACCCTCAGGCACACGAATCACCGGCAAGCTGGGAATCCAGCACCGACAGATCTGCTGTCACTGCAACAGCTTCCCTGGACAAGACCCAGAGCACGTGGTGCCCTGGCCAGGCTGAACGCCAGAGTTCCTCCTTAGCCATCCCAAAAACTACACCCAAAAACCCCTTGGATTCCAAACATAAGACAGCTGGCAGTCTTTGACTTTGAAACATCAGCCAGTCTTGTGTTTGCTAGGATTTTACCTCAAGCTAATCAGTTAATTGGAGTTAAGTACTCTGAGACATTACACATCCCTCTTCTCCTAATAAAGAGGCCACCGCCGCCAGCCAGGCTCCGCACACAGTCCACTCACTGTTCCCTGCCCCTCCGACACACTCGGAATTAGAAGCTAAGGAAGTCAAGAGGACTTCAATTGAATCCAGAGGGTTTTCAAATCCAAACACTCAAGCACTGCGAAGCCTTTAGATGCATGGGGCTGAGGAATTGCAAAACTATCACTGAACCAAATCTTGGAGGTTTTATGCTGTTTCTTGCCTCTTGTCTATGAGCTGGAGTTTGGCAAGAGCGCGTAGCAAGTCGCCAAGATTTGCTTTGTTACAGCAGAACCTTGCAGAGCAGGCGTTTGCACGGAAAAGGACTTTGGGTTCAAGTGGCCATTAGTAATAACTGATGGCAGCGATCACTCTGGCATGTAATTATTAATAGTGAAAAATAACACCATCGCACTGCTCATACACGAGGCTTTTCATCCATAGTTTGAACAACTCCACGCACTAGTCACAGTTATTAGTAACATTTTCAAGGAGCTGGAAAATTTCACTGCTAGGTGAAATAATTTGCCCATCTAGTTGTCAGCAGCAGAACTGAAGGCAAAGCCCCAGATGGATGTTACTAAACCCATGCCTCCTCCTTTTTAGGTTGTACCTCTAACCATGATTATCCCTCTGTGCAGACACGCCTAAGCTGCCTGCAGCTGTCTCCTAGGAGTGTTTTTCCTCCTCTCCTTCCTTTTTTATCTTTTCCCCCTTGCTAACCACAGCTACAGCCCTGTGTGCTTCTGATGGGGGCACCCAGGCCAGCCCAGACCTGCGCATCAGGTGAGGCGAGACCTGCGCGTTGGGCGCACAAGCTCACCTGGCTGATGCTCCCCAGGAGCCTTTCGCCCGGGGCTCGGCAGGGAGCGACGGGGACAGGACTGGCAGCAAGAGGCAGTGACAAGCAGCGGGGACTGTCACCTTTTCCACTGGTGAGACAGGATCCAAAAGGAGATGTGTCTGTCTGCTGCGGGAGCCTCTGTTCTCAGACCTTCAGTATCACATTTTATAAATATTTTAAGCAGTTAAACTGTTAGCATACAGTGCACTTAAAGGCATTCAGAAGTTGTGAAGAGATTTCCAGCCCCTCACTGCCTCCTCCCAGGCTTGACTGTGATCTGTGTCTTGCAGGAGATTTTCCGCTGCTTTGATTAAATACCTACACTATCCATCTCTGCACCAGAGCTGAGTTCTTGGCCGATATTTTCTTTGTCAATTTTGCCTCCCATTTCTTTTTCTACAAAATTTAATATCTTTTTTTTTTCATTTATTTACCTCATATTGTATTTTCAGTTCTCTTTCCCACTGTTCTTTTAACAGCATTATTGACTCAGAGGGATGTAATAAATGCTTTTCAAAAGAATATGGTTCCTAGTTAAGATCAGATCAGAATACTGGGCCAAGTCAATTGTCTTAAAAGCTGTGGTTAGGATCACTGAACAAAAGTCTTTTTATTGGGTCAGATTCTGATGATAGATTTGATGAGATTTGCATGGTATGAGACAGGACAGATTTGTCCTTTAACATTTACAGCCGTGCAATAAATCTTAGCAATTAGTATTTAAATAGCAGTAGCAATATACACACTACTAGTTACTGTGAAACCTTCAGGTACTCTCAAATATTTAACATAAGATAGTTTTCCTATTAAAATTATTTTCCAACCTTGACGGTGAGGACAAAAACATAAATAAAATACTAAAAATACCTTTCTGTGGAGAACATTGATGTTATTTATTCCAAGTCATTCTGTATCCAAAACTCTGAAAGCTGATGTCCATGTGCTTTAGAGTCATATAATTTCTATATCTATTTAAATTTTATATACAGGCCATATTAGATTGCCAATGTTGAGTCCTGTGATGATAGCGATACAAGATGAACCTGTTATAGCAAAAAGGCCAGAAAAGAGACTATCCTGCCTCTATAACTGACTTATTTAGAACAAGCAATATCCACTGCAATGATGCAGCAATCATTGCTGGTAGGGAAAGCGAGAATAATCTGAGGAAGATAAACAATTTCCAAAACAGCCTGCTGTGTTGGGAAGCAAACCCATTCAGAGCTCAGAAACTCATGTTCTGTGCAATAAATGTAGCCTGTAAAAGAGGGGAATTGCAAATGACCCCAATCACAAAAGTGCCGCTGCGTTTCGTTAACGAATGCCAGGACAGCTCCTCAGTTTCCCTCTGACAGTCTCCAGAGGAAAAGTCTTCTGGAGAGGCAAAGTCAAGGTTCAGAAAAAATGATTTTGAGAACATTCTCATTGGAGAAACTCATCAAACCTGCAAAAACCTGCTAGCACAGTCTCTGTCAAACGGCTAAAGTAGCACTTCTTTCACTGAATACCTCTTCAGTCACAAAATAACTTAAATCTACACCTCTCATCCCACATCAGGCTTGCACTGCATTAATTCATTGATAATACTCCCAAACTTAAAATTAGGACCCTTGATCTCCTGTGCAGTTTAATCACTAACCTACGTACCAAGTTTTACCTGGACTCACCCTGAACTGGAAAAACAATAGCTTTTTTTTTGGTAGCACACTTAGCAATGTGCTTTTTTGCCTGTCTGATTCTCCCCACTTATCTATGCCAGTATGAGGTCTTATTCTGTTGTTTGTAAAGATTATTGACAGTAAATATACTCCAAAGATATTTTTCCTGCTTGTCTCATTATGCCCAGATATGTCCAAGTTGAGCATGTGCTTAAAATATTAAGCACAGGGATCCACTGAAGCCAACAACCCTACCTACATGTGTAATGAGAGCCGTACAATAAATGCTTTGCTGAAGCAGGACTGACTGTTGGGTTTGGGTTTTTTGCAATGAAAAAGTTAGAGCTTGCCATTCACTCTCTTCTAGATTGCTGTAACTCATCCTGTGGCTCAGTTTTTATCCTGGTTCCCCATGTCCTTGTCAGGAGCTCCTGTGGTGCAGCCTCAGAAAACAGGGCAGGAAAGGCAATAGGCAAGAGCATAGGAGAAATAGCAATAGGCAAGCAGCTATACGGAGAAAGCTGGTATTGATCGTTAATGCAACCGCAAGACACAAAGGGCCAGAAATTTGTGGTTCAGTGAAAGTGTTCATTCCTTTCACTTTTATTCCCTGTGAGCATCTTCCTTTCCCCTCCTCCACTTCCTCCACTACCCAGTGTTAAGGCTTTCAGAGCCATAAATTCAGGGGTATGTGTTCAAACCCATCGTTTATACAGGGTGATAAATTGGAGCATCATCATTTGCAGATGTGAAAGTTCACCCACAGAAATGCAAGCTGGGATTTGATAGTCGATCCTGCTGTGCAGAACTTTGCCTAATTTCTCCTTTATATAGTACATTACTTGAAGTTAGTTAGATGGTGAATCAGCTCCCCTCAGTCTTTACATGTAGAATGTTATGAGTCAATGAGTAACTGCTTTCAGAGAGCCCAAACCAATTAATTTATTTACTACAATGTGCCTTAGCATGGGTAGGAATGGGTCAACTCAGAAAAGTAGATGGGAGCTGGAAATCGGAACCATATAGCTCTACTTCTATGAGAAGCTGAAATATTTCTTCCAAATGTGGGTATTTAGTTACTTTTCTCTTTACTACAAAGCAATAAACACATTCTTTTCACAGCCTGAGGATGGGTAACCGCCAAATACCAAAGGTCAGGTTTTGACACAAAGCTAGATTGATGCTAAAGATTTCTAAGGGTCAGGAGAAACAGTGCAAGCTGAATTCTATAAAACCTGTTGGTGTCTCTTTTTAGTTTCCCTCCTAAGATAAAACATACAGTTTACTAACAAAGCGAGGGTTTTACTCTGTTTGGGAATGAGTGATAGGCTGGTAGGAGAGACAGCATTTCTCTTCACTATCAGGCAGCAGCATCCCCAAGGCAGGCACAGCCCCAGCCCAGGCTCACTGCTGGCAGGAGCGTTATACGAAACAGAGCAAACATAGCTTGAGTTACAAGAAACAGGCTGAGCAGGAATTCACAGAGATGGAAAAAAAGTAGTTTTGACTTGTAAGCTGAATAAATTTGATACAGAAGTGGTAGCTGGAGAATAAGAGACAGAAGCCTAGTGTTGGTGCTTTCACACTCTGTGTTCTGATCATAACAAGTTTTTTAAAAAAATAGGTTTTAGATGTTTTATGATAATCTGAAACTTGGAGAAAGAGATCTGAAGGAAAATCACTCAGAATTGCAATCAAAACTCTCGGGTCCAGACTTGTGCTATGTGGTTCAAATGCCAAGATAGATATGCGATGTCTTACAAACCCAAGATTTTCAAACTTTCCTCGTGGTTTTGAGGGGTCACCTGAAGACATCGGGGAAGGCCTCTTTGTAAGACCACATCTTACTCCATGCTAATGCTCCTGCACCCAGAGAGACACCCCTCAGCTCTGCCATGGAGAGGAATGCAGAACTGTGTGTCTGCCACTCCAAAACAACCAGTATTTTTGGAAATCTCACTCACAAAAAATGCTGCTCCTCAACTTGCGAGAAACCAAAAGATATCAGTGGCTGGAAGGTGCCCAGAAGGAAAGGAGGAACTGGCTTTCCTAATTCAAAGAAAAAGCTTCTTCACAATTGCATTCCAGTACAGACCAAAAGCCACTGATAAAACAGATCACATGAAATCACTGAACAGGGTTATGCCTGTAGGGAGTGCAACACCCTGACTTTGGGCTGAAAATATCAATAATTCCCTTTTTTATCTGGAGGAGACTGATGGTAAAGGCTGTTTTGAGAAAATATTTTCCTATGCGCTGGCAATTTAATTCCCTGACATGCAGATGTAGAGAGGGATGGGAAGGGTTAGGTGCAGGGAGATCTTTATCATTTCCCAGTCCTGATTCCATGCCCACCCCAGGGCAGCTGAATTACAAAATCTCCCTTTTGTTACAAACTTCAGCCTCCTGTTTTTTCTGTCACTCTCTGTAGCGCATAGGAGCATTTTAATGCGTGCAATCCTTAAATGTCAGTATAATGGAAAGCAGATGAGTCTTTTATGACAGCAATTTTTCACTCGCTTTTCTTGCTAAAACTATGCAGCGGGAATAAAAAAAAGATTTAGATGGTGAAAATTACAGTTTAAATCAGACGCCGCACTAATTCTCCTTGCTTTAGCCATGTGAGGCACACAGGCGTATTGAGGCATCAGTCTCCTTTCAGACTGCTCTGATGCAAACAAAACTTACGGACTTGACTAAGAACTCCTCACTTGTGTTGACCAACTTTTTTGCTCGTCAAGCTTTGTTATGAACTTAATTACGGGGTGCTGTTACACAGTGCAGCACTCCCTGGGCCGTGCACAGGACACATCAGATAAGTGACAGCCCATATGACCAGGCAATATAACTGTGAAGGAAATGCAATTTTCATCCCATTCCTCCTCCTCCCTTGCTTCCAGAATTTTGTGTGTGCCACTTGCACAGCCTGCAGAAGGAGCCAAAGATTTAATCAGCATCTGAAAGTTAAATAATTTGTAGGTGTGACTGTTCTGAAGTCTCTGTTTGCAGAAAGCCAAGAAAAGATATGTCCCTGTAGCAGATGAAGCTGAACCACTATACACTTATCCAAAAATCTCTTCAGAAAGTACAGGAAATGCCAACTGAGCTAGAAACACACCGTGTTTAGGAAGGTCACCGTTTAAAGGTTTGTTATTGCCACATGTACAAATGGATGAAGATATCTGAAATTATGAGTGGAATATAAAACAGCATTTAAAAGGTGGACTACAGTTATTGCAAGTATACAACAAAAATAAATGAGATGATCTCTTGTTCAAATGTAATATTTAGGAAGGTAAGATAATTATCTATCTTAGAAAAGAAACCAAAGTAACTCCATTTTAGAGCACTGTAATTGCTTAGTTTGTGATAAGTTTTGTTATTTACTGCTTTTCATTAAGGAAAAAAAAACTGTAATCTACTACAGAGAAATTTAAATAGATCCCTTCAAGTACATGCAAAACTGGTTTTGTGTGAAAAATTTAAAAAAAACCACACAAACCCCCCCCCACTTTCTTATGTGCATGCAGCAGGCATCTCAGTGTGCACACGTCTGCTTCAAACTTTGCAGTACATAAAAGCTTATCTCAAACGGCATCTGGACATACCGAAAGCTACCAACATCTGAATCTTTGTATATCATCTACCTACTGCATAAGTAGATGAAACATATATTTTCTTTCCACCTTTTTCAAAACTTCTTTTCAAGCACTTCGGTACTTTATCACACTGTTATTCAACTGTAGCATAGAAAAGCCTTAATGTATTTCTCATGTCAGGCTGAAGGCAGCACAGAGCTCTAACTTTAAAGCAAACATATAAGTAATACAAATAAAAGCAAAAAAAAAAATCCCACAACCCAAAAAACCCTCCTCAATCCTCCAGAAGCATATAAAGCCTGATGGCTCTAATCACAGCGAAAATGCAAGGTAACCTCCTCAGTAGGCCAGATGCTGACCTGTGAGCATCACCTGAGATGCTTTTCTTCTTGCTGGAATAAGGGTCCCTTCTTCCGGTGGATGTGAGAACGACTGCCTGTGGTGAATGCCCATAGGTAAAGAGTTTCAACTTTTCTCATATTCCGAGACCTCTCTAGCTCATCACAAGACGCGAGATGCAGAGGGCAGGTAGAGCTATTTTAGGATCTAAGCTTCATCCCTTTTTCAAAAGTTCATTGAATACGTCTCACGTAGTTACATTCATTATCAGTAAAAATGGGAACTGGCTCCTCAATTATCATAAGTAACCTTTTAAAATTCAACTCTAAGACTAAGACCACTTTGCTGAATCAAAACAAGCGACCCGCAAGTATCTGCACTAAGGGGCCTTAAGTGTTTCCCTAGCTGACAACAACCAGCTCCAATTTTTCTGACTGTTCCAGAGCAAGGCTGCTTTGGGCAAGGAACACAACCTCAGACTAAACCTGAACTTGTCTGACATCTGTTAGAACTAGACTCAAACTGGTAATAAGCTGTTTAGGCCCTGTCCTTCTGGAGCTCACCTGGCTTTGGTCAGAGGATACAAGACTACTGTCTAGGAGATGTCTAGTCTACATTAAACAAAGTCAGAGGCAACTAATCCTGATTAAAGTGTGTCTCCTAAATCTACCGCTGGAGAGAACAACCTGTCCACGACTCAGAGGGATCCTCAAGCACCAATAAGGCATCAAGTCTTGGTTTTGTTTTCTTCTGACCAGGCCACTTACTTACCACTGCTGTTCGGCCAGTAAACTACCCATAAAGGGCTTCAGCTACGGAGTTCATCACTGCTACGCAAATACGGTGTCCAAATGGATGCATGAACACTGTAGGGGTCGAAAATATGATCTTCAGATTTCAAATATGTTCTGAAATAAAAGCAATGGAGTCAGAATTCGATCCTGGGTTTCCACCCTGTCTTGTCACCTGAGATTTCACTACACAGAAGACCAGTTGTGTTTCCCAGACTTGCTACCCTTTTCAGCAACATAAGGGGAACTGACAAAAATCATCCTTAGTTTTCCTACGTGCCTAGAAAGATACTTATCATGAAGTTACAAACTTTGAGAAAAACCAGACAGGAGCTACTTTGTCTACGCCCTGCACGTGGGAAAACCTGCTCAAACGCCTCTGCCTCGCAATATTCACATCCTGCCGCACAGGGGCAAGGAGTGTTTAGAGGCTGGTTTGCAGGGTTCTTCCTTCCTCCAGACTCATTTACAAAGAAATTACATTCTAATTATAGCAGTTCTCCCTTCAGATTAACTGGACTAAGCCTGGATGGGAGACACTAAGGCAGCACAGTCGCGACAGATAGCCCGTGTTCCGGAGCTGCGTCCAGCTCTCGCGGGGGGGCTACAGCCTGAAACCCGCAGCAAGGTGACGCTGACACGGGGACAGCCCAGTAATCCCAGTCCTTAGTCATGCAAAGAAACGCTGTCACAGCAGACATGGCTGCTAAGGTGAAACTGCCTGTTTGCCCATGACCTCATTAACCACCCAGTGTGGGACCCCAAGAGACACTGTGGTCTCCCAGCTCTCGGATGTACCTGAGCATGCACCTTGTGGCTCTCCAACACCCAAAACATTTGCTCTTAGATTCACAGGCTCAGCAAGGTGATAGGGACATTGTGTGATTCTCAAACAGATTTGTAACAAGGTCACTGGATGTGGATGAACTCTCTTCGTCCCTCCGGATTAACTAAATATAGCCCCGGCTGCCTGCTGTTGTGACACAAAAGTCCTCCAAAAACTCTTGCCAAGGTGGCCGAAGCGATCTGGCTTGTTTCCTCTAAGGCCCGCAATTTTACTTGTTGTTAATAAGTTACTAAATAAAACTCACACTTTTCTATGTTCTGTTTACTCAAAGGAGCTAATGAAATCCCTTTAGGAGGTAGCTTAACCCTTGAGGGCAATGATCTAAAATAATTGTAATTAGAAATCTGCCTGCAGCTGAACAAATCACCATCAATACTTTGGACTTGGAGGGAGAACAGGACTTCCATGTTGCTTGATAATTTGAAGATGGCTGACAAATGAATGTCAGAAAGTTGAATAGATGATCTGTCCAACATGGCACATTTTTAATTTACCCTGCCTTGTTTATGAATAAGATCTTTACAGCACTAAGCCACCTAAAAGCAGCAGCATTATTCGGCTGCACAATTGGAACAAAACAACAAACAGTTCAAATTAATTCTGTATAAAGGCAGAACAAATTGTGTTATTTGCAATGCAAATGTGATTTCAAGCTTCATTAGCATCTTCTTTAAGGTCTAGTGCCTCAGTGGTAGGATAGAGCAATGCTTCCCGGCCTCCTAGACGTGTGCCAAACACCCTGCCAGCCCTTAGCGCCTTCGTCAGAGAATAAAACAGGGGAACACAACAAGTATCCACAGCCAACAGTGGGAGCATAGAATCATAACTTGCTCTGCTGCAATTTGGAGTAAACCCCAAGGGTAGTTCTCATTCTAGTGGAGTAAATTCCCAATGAAACCAAACATTGCCATTTATTCTGTCTGTACTTAAGTAGCTTCCACAGCACTGAATGTGGATGAAATTGGCTATTAACTCCCTCAAAAACAACCCAGACCCCTATGAGCTTTCTTCTCCTCTCAGGACTGCAAATGAAATCAGACACAGAAAAAAAAACTTGTAAAAATAGAATCATGAAATAAGAGCTCCAGAATTTTATTACTTCCACGTTGTTCTGCTTTTCTCCTGGGCATCCCTTGTGCTTACAGCGTGAAGGCCAAATTCTGCCCCATCGCACAGGAGTGCAGCAATGAACGGTGGGGTTGCAGACCTGGGACCTGAGTGGGGATGGGAACACCAAAAGTGTAGGCAAGGAAAAGCAATGCAGATGTGGCAGCATTCATCAGTACGGGTACAGCCCTGCATTGGTTCAGACCTCTAAACGTACACAGGTGACTCCACGGGAGGACACTTGATGGCTTTGTAATATATAATCTGTTTAATACTGAGTAAGTACATTTACTGGAAGATATGGGAACAAACTAGCGATATGCGTTTTGGAAACAGGATTAGAGATATTTAAAGGCTACTTAGAGGGGAAAAAATATTGCTTACGTTGGTTTGTGAATTCAAGTCGATATGGTTACACCAGAGTAGCTTTTCACGAGCACACCTGACGTATAAACTCTCAGGTAACAGAGATATTTTCGTGGACTTGTTTAACTTTATTTGCATAACTGGAGAAGTCTTTTGCAGGCAAGCCCTCCAAGGATGGTTGAAGGGTAAGAAGCACCGGTGTTTTGACACAGCAGTCCACTAGAGGTCCTGCGCAACCCAAAAGGATCTAAACCTCCCTCAGTTAAGTGTGATAAAATGCAAATGAAAACATGCCCAAATTGTGCTCGCAGACTGGATACATAGATGCATATGCTAAATTTAGGAAATGCAAATATGCATCTGATTCATACGCCCAATGACTGCCGGCACAGGAATAAATCAGTTAATTGGCCAAGGCCAACGCAGCTACAAGGTAGCCAAAACACGGACTGTTGACCAGTCCACAACCACACCAGCTGCATGCACACTTGAATAAACACCTTTTATCAAATCAAGCTCTGTACTACTGAAAAATAAAGGGGAATATGCGTGGTGCCATCTTCTGCCTTAAATCAAATTCTTACCTTGGGTTCACTGAACAGTTTGCCAAGGTTCAGCACGGGGCTGGTGAGAACCCATCTGGCATTCAGGAGTCTTGCAAGAAATTGGGTGCAAATAGTGTGTCTGTCAGGACCAGACACTGGCAGGAAGCAAGAAGTGAAAATCAAGCTCTGTTGGCAGTCCCAGAATAGCTGGGTGTGAGTAGAAAGATAGCCGATGCCACCAGCTAAACAGCTACAGCAGAAAGTACCTTCAGCAAGGCTGAAGCATACAAATAAAAAGCACACTGAGAGCATTTCTGAGAACAAAAAAAACTTCAAATGGGAAAATAAAACACAGATAACGTGCACAGATAAGTATGTCCCCTTAGGTGATACGTTGGACTTGGATCAGCAGGACTGGAGTTCAGTCACTTTGGGAGCTGATGCGTCCCCTTTCAACCATTCACTTTTTGGAAAAGTGACCCATGCTTGTTTTTTCCAACCAATGTGGAAAGTCAAGCAGGCAAGTGGGGTGCGAGGGTGCCGTGAATGCACAGCAGTCGCTCACTGCTCTTTCACATCCCACTTTAAATCTTCCTCTGACAGTGACAGAGCAGAACAGCCTTACTCAGCTCCTGCTTTGCTCTTTGAGTCATATCTTCTTATTTTATTGACAAAAGCAAGTTTTCCACCTTCTCAGCACCACAAAACCAACACAGGGAGCAGATTCCCCTGTGTGCATCACAAAGACACAGCACAGCTCTTGGTGCCAGTAGCTTTTTCTGAGGAATAGCAGAGGCAGACAAACAAATACCAGTTGGGAGAAAAATCAAGTACTGATGTCTCATCCGAGGCTTGCTTTTTACCTTCTCTTTTAAGAGATCTCCTTTAAATTAACACAAGAGGCCTTCCAAAGCTGCACACATGCCATTGCTCTAAAAACTTCTATAATCATATCTTGTGAACAGACATGAGTCATAAGCAGAACTCTGCAAGCCAAAAAGGCTTTAAAATTAATCTAAGTAATCATCACATTACCATCAGTGCTGCCTGAATCCTTCCTATAACTCAGTTTGGCATTTTACAAAGATAATGGACATAAAGAGTCCAACCGGCCAAGCTACCTTAGAGAAAAGCAAAACAATACCGAGGGTTAGCTGAAAATGATCCAGTGACCTGGGGGAAAGGGAGCGGGGCAGGGAGAAAAACTACCAAACCAGAAAAATTTAAAGTTGTATCTTTTTGCATAAAAAAGGTCACCCCCACTTCTATTTTCATGGCAGTTATTTGGTGTGTTCAAGTAAGCTACACCCAGAGCCCCTGAGAGTCTGCAAAGCTGCGGTTACAAATCAGCTGCAGCCCAGGGCATGGTTTTACGCAGGTTTTTGGCATGGCCTCGCTCTTCTGCAGAGCGTCTACAGCAGAAGCATCCATTGCCTTTCCATCTCTTGGGGATAGCATATCATATCCTCCTGCTCACAGCTGAGACAACTTTGCATCCCAAGCAGAGGAACACTGTAAAGCAGAAACAAAACAAAAGAAATAGCAGGAACCGAGATGGATAAAGGCCAGAAATTTGTCAGTTTTGGAGCTTTGTCTGCAGAGGATGTTGCAGAGGGAAGAACCCTATTAAGCTGAGCTGACCTGAGCTAAGCCCACTGTCTACAGGCAGAATATGAAAAAAGGATGAGGGAATTGTTAATACCACAACCACAGCCCTCAGAACTGGAGGTGAGGGGGTACAAGGCCTGCAGCAAATGTGGGAGAAATCTGAGATTTACCACACAAAGTCCTTGCTGTGTTTTTTTTTTTTTTTCCTGATAGAAAAGAAAGTCTCTCATATATCATTTCTAACTTCGATAAAGTATCAATATGAGCACTCACCATTGCTCCATAAAGTCCTACGGAAACAAGTCACAATCTTCTCGTCAGGTCATACCTAGAAGGCACTATACATATATTTATTTCCATAGCCTCCATCACCATAGTAACTTATCCTTCTGTTAATACTACATGATACCTCCCTTTATGCAAGAGAGGCAAAATACAGTTTTCCCAGTGTCAGCACCCAAGGTTACTGCACTGTTTTCACAAGTGATTTCAAGAGCACATCAGGGCTTGCCAAATTCTGCGCTACCGGTGATGCCTGCTGATTGCTTTGGCCCAGGGTAGAGGCAGGGAAAGGAAGCTCTCCTCCAACAGAACATCAAAAATAAGACTGCACTGGAGCACAGAAAAGAGCAATATTAATTCTTGTGTTCTGTTTCATCTCATGCCAAATCAACTGCTCTAAATATTGGATTTTTTTCTAATGCTTAAAAAAAAAAAAAAAAAAAAAAGGCAGGCATCAGTTGCTGCACATCATCATGGAAAGCTGTAGTGCTGTGAATATATTTCTGATTATGTTTCAGTTCTTCATTATTAAAATGGGCTGCAGTTGATTCATAGTTCTGCTGCAATCAGCTGAAACCCAATTACCATCACAGCACAAACCACGTCTGATGTGGACTCTCAGACTGCCAGGAAGAAATACCACTGTATTTCTAAAGCACTAATTTTCCCCAGTCGCAAATACAACTCATTTGTTTACAGTTTGGGAATTTTCTACAAAACTTTGTAGAACTAAAAACTACATGAACAGTTATACAGGGTCTGGAGCTGGATTTTTCCTCTTTGGAGAACTTTAATCTGACATTGACCATGGCACTATGTTACAGCATCACCAAAACATATATCTTTGCACCACAGGTGGGCGTTTGCTCCTGGCCTCCTGCACTAGAAGCTCCTCATGGCCCTACCCATACCCTAACCTGCGGATCCAAATCCTGCTCTCTCCTGGCCTTCTCTGATCTTTCAAGTCAAATCTGTTCTCAGAAGTCCACAAATTTTCTTTAGAAACACCATGGGGTAGCAGCAGGGTGGAGAATGACATTTATATTTTTGCCAGATGTTCAGCATAAGCAGCGTGAGCAATAATGGCTTGTCACTCTGCCCATCTCTTTTTCCTTCCCTCCCTCCAACCTGTCACTTTTTGGGGGGGGGGATTGCCCATGCAAAGAACTAGGAAATTATTTTCCCTGAATATCAGACAATTTCTCTGTGCACGTACTTTCAGTGAATTCTTCCTACAGAATTATAGCCCAAAGAGTGTCAGTAGGCAGAGACAGCAGCGCAGCTGAGATTGGGAGTGTCGTAAGAATCAACAAATCAGTACTGTGTCCTGCTTCTAATTACAGGCAATTTACATCTGCCACATGCATATATTTAGGCCAAAATACAGCCCAAGTCAAGAAAGAAGAGAGATTTGCGCATCAGTTGAAGTTTGGGATGCAGCATACGAAAGCACAGGGAAGAGGCAACGGCAGAACAGGGTTATTTGGAAATGGGCAGCAGAAAAGAAATAAAGCCACACTGCGTCTTCCTGTTTCTGTCCTCCTTCAGAGGTTGTCAGTGAAGTCATATCTCCATTGGCAACATCACAATCGTCTCCACAGCAACAAATGTGATGCTACAGAACGCTGAAATATCTATTTTTAAAAAGGTAGGAGGAAAACACAAATGTGGAGCACGTAGGGGTTGAACAGCCACACAAGTCTAATGACTATAATGGGAAGCGCATAAAAATGCTCACTGAAAAAAGAAGCCAAGCAAAATCAGTTTTCAAAAATTTCGCCAAGCGTAACATCTCCTGGACCCTTCATTGCGTCTCATGGGCAAAGATAGCAAAGAAGTCACAGAGGCAGCGTTACTCTCCTACAGCTGGCATCACTGCTTCTCCCCCGAGATGCTCGCCAGCCCCACAAAGCCAAGTGAGGCAGGGGCCAGGAGAGCGGCTGCACAGCCATGAGCGACATACCTGTGCCTGGGACTCGCATCGGAAGAGGGACCAGCTTAGGAGAGGACAAGTATGAGCCAGTGGTTTACCCTGTGTTACAGTGCAATTACTTCTGAGAGGAAGACCACTTACCCTTAAAAGGCCCTAAAAAGGATTTTCAACCACAAAACATAAGGAGATTAAAGTGAATAGAAGTTTATTTTCCAAGTCTGATCAAGATATAGCCAAAACGCTTTAAGAAGCATTGCCTTTAGGTTCATTTAGCTGTTGCTAAAAATTCTAAGAAATACCTCTTACAATTTGTATTATCCAAGGTTATGAAAGTCTCTTCAGGCTAGCTGTTCTTGGAAACACTCCTGACATTTTGCACTAAGATCTTAAAATAAGAACGCTTAAAATGCAAGGGTGCGTGAAGCCGAAATCTCATTGACTTGCTTTGTCCTAACCCTTTCTGCTTGGGTCAGGCCTCACGAGCGGCTGCAAACACCTTCTCTTTAGCAGTGAGAAAGGAGGGCGCTTGAGAGAAAAGCCCCCCCTCCATTCATCCTTGAGAAAACAGCCTTGGTTTAAAACACGAGCTGCAAGTACCACAACTGCAGTGGTCTTACTGAAGGCTGCAGTGCCGTTGTCTGCAATGCATTTAATTCTTCCATTTCTGAGGCAATTCTCTGTAAAGGTCATTTTGACACAAGGCTTAATAAAGCTTCCCACAAAAGGGGAGATGGCTGCACTCTGTTTTCCTTCATTCTGCCCTCTGCCATTCCTGAACTCTGAACGATGCTCTTTCTCATGCATGAAGAAAGCAGGCGGACCCTGGTAATCAGCAAGTGCACCGCTGGGTGGGACAGGTCCTTCCCACCGCCTCTGACAGCGTTTACTCACAAAAAGAGCCCAAATGCTTGAAAAAATAGAGCGTGGAGTAAGAATAGATTTGAGTAAATTAGTAGCGGTGACTTGCGATGCCTCCAAATCCCTTATATCACATTCTACCTAACGTTGCCATTCTCCATGTTTGTGAGCTGCAAATTGTAATCAAATTTATGCAAAACAGAATTTTAAAAAAAGATGAGAAAGCTATGTTTAAAATTTGTACAGGAAATATAGTCCTGTAAATATTTTTAATTGGTGCTATGAATTATGTTTTATGCTGCTTGTGCTGTGCTCTGTGTATGTTTGGAAATCAGTAGTTTATCACTGAAACTGGCTGATGGTTCCCACTGAATGCACACTAACAAGAACTGGGATATGAGAGTGCAATAAATACTGCAGAATAAATGGGAATACTTTTCCCTGCAGGAGCAATATATCTTTCTTCAAAACGAGTCTCCTCTGTGGCTTGACAGCAGAATTTGATTGTCTTCAGCCTATCTGGAAGAAAAAACACCTTCAGAAAACGCCAATTTCTCAAAAAAGAAAGTAATGTGTCCATTTTAAAAAACATTTCATCTGGAAACATTTTAGACCCTGGGAGGAGTTTCAGAGAAATCTAGAAATGGGAAATCTCTACTCTGCTGGCCAGGGGTGTCTGAAACCCTGGTCTAGATTCCTGTCCTCTCTGGATCAACCCAAATGAGTGCCCTGTGCCCTGGGAAGCTGCCTTTGGCCAAGCAGGTAGGTGTCCATCAGAGAGGCTTTTAGCCCCAACATACAGCACAGGTCAAATATTTTTTTATGCCACAGTGAAAATATTTTTTTCAGGATGAGAAATCAATTTGCTTCCCAACCCTATTTTTAAACAGTAAGTCAGAATAAACCACCTACTAAATGCTTCCTTCATGCTTTTAGAGGTTCCTCTTCCTCTGCGCCTTGTAATAACCGCAATTCAGATATGCTTTAAAAATGAGAAATAACAAGGTAATGGCACAAGACTGTCCTACTTTCTACAATGGTCCAGTCAGTTGCTTATAAAAGGAGAGCAAGGCAGTAAAGAAAGTCAAACCACTCTCACTACTTTGCACAGATGAACCCAGAAACCATCAATCCAACCCAAACCAGGCCCGCTGGCACATACAGCAGGTGTCTGACAGTGTGCACTACAAGGATGATTTCTGCATTCAGTCATACATGAAATTTTGAAAAATATCTGACTGCAAATTGTCAGATCTCCATAAATTGGAAAAAAAAAAACAATTTACTTAAGAAAGCAAAGTTTGTGAAACAAAGCTAATCATGCAACATCAGCGGAAGCTCAGTGAATTTTTAAGTGTATTTAAATTCCCTTGTATCAGGAAAGATTAATCCTCTCTGCAAAAGCTTTTCAGTAACACTGAAATGCCAGAAGAGTGAAATTACTCTACTAAAATCCAAAGCACTCTGATTCAATTTCTTACATTTGTTTTTATGCCGTTAAACTTTCAGGTAAGATCAATGTGGTAGCCCACAGAGAAGAGCACGAGGTCACACGCTGCATTTGGTATTGCACGCGTGCACGAAGAAATTGGGCGTTGGTGCATGTCAAAATAGGGCCAGGGGTTTTCAACAAGAAGAATGTTTCAAAGGAAGCCCTTAAACACTGGTACTGCATGGGGAACTCCGCTGAGCTGTCCAGGCCACCCAGGAAAAACAATAGCTGTGCCCACTATGGGTGATTAATTGTTCGTGTTATCAAAACCATGTATGTGTGTAGAGGTTCAAGATACCTCTAGTGCACCTAGAAAACAACTGCACAGCTGCTTCTGTCAGTTGTGACAGCCTTCGTTCCTCTTACTAGAGGCAATGAAACTACATCAGGATAGAAAAACCTGCAACATGCTAGGCAAGGGCTTAGTTTTAGAGATCTACTTTTGGCCCTCCAGTGTCCCAGCCTTCTGCTGGTGCAGTTTTACCTTCTACATCCACATCTGTGCCTCAGTCCCGAAAAGCCTGGGTGTGATTGCCACCTACAAGCAGGAAGATGTGGTTAGCTCCCCTTATTCAGCAGAATTATTCCCCCTTCCTGACAATTTTATTTAGAGATCTGCATCCCTCCCAGTTATATTATTTTCCTTCATTTTTATATTGATTACAGAACATTAGCATGCATAAGTGCAATTTGTATTTTATTATTTTCCTATCTCATGAAATAGACATTTAAAGCACCAAGGAATTAAAGGAGTGGAAGGAGCCTTATGTTTAAGCAGCTACAAAATGTGGTTTACATCATGTAATGGGACATGTTTAACGCTGTTTTACACAGCAGCCTTCCATCATTTACATTTGCCTCTGGCTTAATAAACTGTGTCACTCTGTTTATGTTTGTTACGGTTGGATATAAATGCTTCCCAGGCAGCATCCCCATGAATCACACCTCCAACATGGAAATTAGCCATCAACATTGTCATACATCACTTATGTGCTTCTGCCTCTCAGCCTTAAGCTTTAATATTTTAGGTTAGAAGTGTGCCAAGTGCTTTCAATTAAACTTGATGGCCAGTCATGAGCAGCGATATCAGACAGTGTAGAATGATGTAAGGTTTCAGCCTGCCATCCTCACTGTGAGTAACATCTTGTTCCAGGAGTTGTTGAGCTGGTGGGGATACGTCCAACCTCTTAGTTACTGAAGGACACGAAACAGGGCCTCTGATGTGTATTTTGTCACTACTCCCGCAGCTGAGTGTCCTTCTCCAAAAAAGATGGAGTCAAATACAAAACTCCCACTGACTCCAGCAGAGATGGGGACTTACCTCAGCCTTCTGCGGGCTTTGAGTACAGATGGCAGCAAAGAGCAGACACATGTCACCAGAGCTGGTTCATCTGGCAGGTCGTGTTTCCAGATGAAACCTTGCCTCTGCAGTAGCCTTTGTGTGCTGAGAAAGCCCTCCTCAAAGAGGAGAGTTTGAACGCCCGTACAGAGCAGTACCTCACAGGGACATCGCAGGAGCTCAGCCTACACTAAGATCAGTTGACTCAATATATATTTTTTTTAAGCTACATCCACAGTAAGATTTCACAAAAGACAGAAATTTGCTGTACGTATTGGGAAACTGTCAAGAAACTGCCACCTTCACCTTGCTGCTGCCTTTGGGATGTCGGACCTGTCAGCACTGATGAAACTGGAAATAGGGAGGCTGGAAATGCTGCGTACAGCCCATTTCTGACCCTGGGCTGCTGCAGGAGCAGTGTCTCTGGTGCTTTCCAGCACACATGTCCAGAGTTTTTGTACACCAGGTAAGGCAAAGCCTTGCTGCAAGTAGCTGCAACGCGTGTGAGAGCACAGGGACTCGCTGCAGAGGGGCAGCCAGGGCCACTGCGCAGTCTGCAGCAATGGCGGGTGGCCCTGGAGATTCATGGTCTCAAGGACAGGAAAGGAGTGAGGTATGCAAGCACTCAGTGGAGCCTGGAGTGCAGCAGGGAAGTTCCAGTAGGAACAGGTAGGGCTGCGCGGGCAGGCGGCGCACGGGGCCAGGGCTCTTCCCAGGGACATAGAATCATAAAATCATAGAATGGTTAGGGTTGGAAGGGACCTTCAAAGGTCATCTAGTCCAACCCCCCTGCAAGGAGCAGGGACATTCCTGACTCACTAAGCTCCGCTGATGGGGCAGCGAGGACTAAACAAACACTACTTTTCCCAATCTACAAATGGGGAAAATATGTTTATACACATTTACCACTGACTACACCACAGTCTGACTTCACTCTCCCCTTCAAACCAACAAGTATTTGCAAAAAAAAAAAAGACACTAGCAGCTTTGTACCATGGGCCCAATTTGAAATCTGTGGAGCTCAAAGCGCTTCACAGACCCGAGCATCCCTGGCTGCAACGTGCTGTGTGACAGCTGAGTAGTATTCAGCGCTACAGGGACACAAACTACACGGCACGGAGAGGTAATGCTGTTCTCGTAGCAGAGGGACATGACGGTGACTTGCCACCCACAGCAAGTCAATGGCAGTCAGAAAATGAAGATAGATGCTTTGACAATGTCTGTTTTCCAGTGTAAACATGAATCTAAGAACACCCAGAGAATATTAGATTTGGCAGCTTCACATCCAATAAATCAAGAATAAACATCATGGGGATTTCTTTAAAGATTGCATTTCATAGGCATTTTTATGCAGGAGCAGTTTCTCATGTGTAGCAAACTATCCACTTTATGAAAGAGATTACAAGCTCATAGATCTCTAATCTCTTTCATCAGTTTTCATTAAAAATCAGGAGTTGTGCAGGGCTGAAAGTTCTGCAAGATTTTATTAAATTGGGCAAAGACAGAGGAGGAATAACAAGTATGTTCACAGGGATAAAGTTTTGCTCTCATTATGAACTTCACATTTTCCCCTCAGTGCTGGGTTTCCATTCTTTCCCTCTGGCACTTTCTGGCTCCTGTTCATTTTGATGTTCATAGTCTTAATTTAAATCTAGATGCAGTGTATATGATACAGCACAACAACGATTACAAACCTTGTTTGGAAGCTGCATTTTTTTTTTATAGGCATGTCAAGGAACATCTTTCATAAAATTCTACCTAAAATGCTCTTTGCACTTAAATAATAGTTACAAAGTCAGCATAATAGTAGCAAAAGAGGTGAGAGGGAGAAAGGAAAAAAAAAAAAAAAAAGGAAATGAAGCAGGTAATAAAAGAGATTTTCAAAGGAGATTTGGAATCCAAAGCAGTGCCAGGAAGGCATTTCAATGGAAAGGAACTACCTTGCACGTTAGAAACCACACAGGAGAAATTTCTTGTTAAAAATCTTACAGTACAGCAGAGGAGTGCGGGCAAAAAAGTCGCAAGTTATCTAGAAAAGCACTATGGCCAAGGCAATTTGGAGATGAAAGAAGAGCCTAGAGAAGGATGTGGCTGCATCCCTCAGCATGCCCAAAATGGAAGGGGCAACGTGAAACTTGTGGAGAAGGGCATGAGTTTTCCATTAGGCACTGAAACACATTGGCAATGTCCTTAGACACAACAAAATCTCTGTCCAGGACATAGGAGAAGTAGGAATTTTGGACAGCAAGATGTTCAGACTGTGAGCATTACTGGCAAGGAAAGAAGTCAAGAACAGCAGCAAGAAACACGCAGACAGTAAAACTTTGCTTTTAGTCTAATCAACTCCTGAAGGAGATGACACTGTACTCAGTAATTGCATGGATGGCTTCCATTCACAGCAAACTTCATTTAATTCCAAATAATTATAAAAGATAGATCACAGCTGCAGTATTAACACATGCATACCCTATCAAGGTATAAGAGGGAGGAGACCAGGAAAGCAGATAGTGCTTCTGTAATACTTCCAACACTCACAATCACTGAAGTGAATCCCCAAGTTCCTTAATCAAAACTCATCAAGAAAACAGTCGATGAAATCGGAAGAAATATTTCTTGAATAACTCTTGAGATGAGATTAGAGATTTTTGCAGCACTACGTTATTAAAAATGATGGGCAAATCCTGATCAGCTAATAATATCAAGTATAATCATCCATGTGGTTTTAGCAGATACCTTTATCCATTTTGACTACAAAATAACTGATAACCATAAGCTGTCAGTCTGAAGCAGGTTTGGAGACCTCAACTGAAATAGAAATCAATTAATTAAGCTTGCAATATATTAACAGAAAACAGTAAGGAAATACTTTGATTTGCCCTCATCAACTTTTTTTACAAAATGAAAAGAACCCTGAAGCAGAGCACAGTTTGAAAAGTGTAATTTGACCAGCAAAGTGACAAGCATAATCTGTAAGACCTTCACTAGACTTCCAGGTAAACAGAATAGCTCCTAGGTTAAACAAACTGTGGTTGAAGTTGAAAAAAATATTTTCTTTACTGAAGATTTGATACAAAATCCACTGCAGCCTCCTGCTGTCTGAATCTTTCTATGGTATGTCAGAAGCTAAATCACGTACTTTCCAACACAACACTGCCAGAAATATTATGATAAATTCATTTGATGTTACCATCGATGCATTCTATTCATGATTTGAAATGATAAAATATCCCTAATGCAACATTTTATTGCTTTCATAAATCAAATTCAAAATGACATTACATTTCCAGTAACATAGTATGAGAGATCTCACTCTTATTAGACAGACCTATTTCTGTGTAAAATGCAGTGTACTCTTCCCACACATCACAAGAAATACTTCTAAACTCAGTGCCTGGAGTTTTCATACCGCCTTTCTGAAGGCTGGCCGGTTGTGGCTGTTCCCTTTTCAAAACAACAACAATTTGCAGCGGTTGGGAATAGCATTTTTTTTCCACATGCAACTCAACCTAGTGACAAACTCATTGTACCACGAAGATGGAGATTTCAAACCCATCAAAATCCAGGCATGTCTGAAAAGATTTCAAATACTTGCCTCTTTCAGGCAGGCCTCAGGATGAGCTTAGGCTCGTTACAAGATGAGTACGGCTGTGATGGGAGCTCTTCTTGAGTTCCCTCCACCTGCATTTCCACTGTCACTCCATGCATACTGTATTTCAATAAATACATTCACTTTATCTGTTAAGAGGAGGGGCATTAAATGACCCAGTCCTTTTAAAATTAACTTTTTAGCACTTCTGGGGTTAAACACTTGTGACAATGGAGTTACATATGGAAAAGGAAAATGGACACTGAACCCTATGTAAATGGAGCAGAATTCTCCTGAGAACAGACACTTCAATCAAGTTGTATGAGTTTTCTGCTTCCAACTGGATTGCAAGCACAGTTTTCGCTATGTTAAAAGAATCTCCACTTCCAGCCTGGGTAGGTATCAGGGTTTACACAGAAATGTGGAAATAATTAAGCAAGGGGGAAAAACTACTCATGTTTTAATTTCATGCTTAGGTTCATTCAGAGTTTTAGATGAAGGGATGAGTCATCAGTTCATATTTTATTCAAACCCAACCCCTGGAGAGTGTTACATTACATGAAGTTACAGTCTGTACTCTGGCAATTAACCAGTTTTGTATAGTGGCTGCCACTTTTCTGATCCTTCATACCTGAGAATTAGCCTAAAACCCCCCAGCCAAAAAGCCAAAAGCAGTGCCTGCGTTACACGATAGCCTCGCTGCCACGGCTTCATCACCTCAGCTATTAACACCATGCCAAGAGACTCGACCCTGAGAGGCTCTAAACACTTTCTAGGACAGGAAGGACCGTGCACGGCTGCTCACAAGAGCTGAGATTTGGGGTTATTGGTTGTGACAACTTATAGGAAGCACATCCAGGAACGCTTGATGTAAAAAGAAAGAGCTACTTGTCTGTCTCACCAGTCACCCTTCCCCTCCCTTCGTGATGCTGGTACCTCAGGGTATAGAGAAAACTGCTGGATGTCACTTATAACTAAGGATTAATCACAACTTCTGAAGTTCATGCAGTGACCTTTCCTAAAATACATGGTTTTCTGACAAAAGCACTTGTAAATTAGAAGGGACTTGTCTGCGTTTAAAGGTTTTGCTAAGAGGGAGACATTGGCTTTTTTCTTTGCTATACATCATTAGCTGTATTGGAGACATTTCCTCATTGTAATTCTGAATGGGAATGAGCACTGTTCCTTGCAGAATTCTCTGCACAGTCTCACCTCTTTTCCTTTCATATACTTCTTCAAAAGATCTTTTAAAACATAGTGCAATCTGGTATCAGGAAAAATGAAAACAAGAAAGTCCATTTCAGCCTAGAGACAAAAGTCTCTGTCCCTCCCAGAAGACAAATAATATGGCTTTAGCTGGAGAAGACTGAATGATATTTTCTTCAGTTCCTGAAATGCATTATGACACTTCACAGTATAGTCATACAGTAAGAGCACAAAAGTCACAGAGCCCTCTTGGTCACATGGTACTGCGGTCATATCCCCATCTCTAGACAAACGAGATGTTATGACTATGGCTCTGTTCTGGGTGTCCAGAGGCACCCATAAAACAGAAACTCCAAAGCAAACATGAATTTAAAGACTTAGCTCAGCCCAATGTGTCCGAGATGATCTAAGGAGCCAGGGTACGCTTTTCTATATACGAGCTCCATTCCCTCGCTGGTTGATGAATGCCAATCAGCCGCACAGCCACAGGAGCATATTTCATTTGAAAGATGGAGCTGTTTGCTGTACCCGCAGAGATGAGGTTTCAATAAATGCAATATATGAGACACCATCAGATATATTTTTCTTCTTTGCCTACATCTCAGGGTTTTTTTTATATGTATGAGTAATAACAAGGAGAATTCATTTATTAATGATCAGACTTCTATTTCCATGAGCAAGTCCAGTGTTCTTCCATTAGTTTTTTTAACAAGAATAAGAACTCAAAGTTAAAGCTTCATTAATAATTTAGACTTATATTTCACAGTTCATACCAAATCACTTCACTTATACCTTCCATGTGGCATTCCTTCTGAGCTTTCATTACCTTTTATACTCCAGCTGGGCTCATAACTCTGTTCTTCAAGAATGCGACTGTGGTTTGAAACCATCACCCTCAACAGAAACACATTCCTGATGGTGGGTTGTACATACTTGGTACATCTGAGGTCAGAGGCTTTCATAGTCTTTGTTCCTTATGTTTCAGTTATTTTTTTTCAAAAATATATTGCACAGACTCCATGCTTGATTTGTATCTAACTTTGGTTAAAATAAAAGGAAGGGCCTGAGCCTTCTCATCCATTACACTTTTTTTTTGAATCATCCATGAAACCCAAGATAGCCCTAGACAAGCAAATAGCAAACTCAAGTCTGCCAATGCCTCGATACTTTGTGAGCTTGATTATTTGTTATAGTGTCTCGGTTCATTACTGTAGCACCAGCACACATTAGGTTTGTTCTTTCCAGCCTTCCCTCAGGTTGTTTTGACAGGAGAAAGACTAACCAGTAGCGACTGCTGATGGGCTTCGGCTTCTGCCTGGAACATTCAGCAGGTACCTGGCAGCAAGGGGGCACTACTAAGGGTGGTCCCGTCGCTATGTCATTTGCAACCCCTTTCAGCTAAATATACTCCGTTCCAGTTGTAACCACTGCTCCACAGAAGACAGAAGGGGTTACGTCAAGATAACCAAGATTTGGAAGTCTCTCAAAAGCAGAAAGATGCAAGTGCATTTTTCATTCAGATCTACAGGCTTCAAAAATCCTCTCTAAACTATACCTTGTACGTGCCAGCACACAGCAAATCATCACGCATAGTAGTGAAAAAACAGGATTTCCAAAGTGGGAAACATTGTAATTCATCATCAGAAACTTATTCATCAGTTTGCCCAGACCTCTTCATAGAGTTTATGAGGACTTCACATCCATCAACACTCATTTAACTGCCAGCCTCAGACAGGCTTTTCATCTTACAGACCATTAGACTTTGCAGTGAAGCACAAGCCTGATTTGACCCATGCACATATTGAGTTGGGGTTTTTTCCCCTCCCTTTCTCTCTTTTCACTCTCTTCCTCTAGCAGAGTTGAGAGAAAAGTACTTCGGGCTCTTTTTACACGGGCCTCAGCTTCAAAGAGTCAAGGCCTGGCTACATCTTGCTGATCTTCAGTCATTGACAAGTTAGACATCTGATCTAGAGTTGGCAGTGAGCTAAGCTCCTGCCACATTAAAAAAAAAAAAAAGAAAAATAAGTACATTGGAAGGGTAATTCACCTTCCTGTAAGACAGGTAGATGGATCACCCTGGGGAGGCTTAACTTCTCTGTGTAGCCTATAGAGGGAACTCAAACCCAGCTTAGCTGGGACAGCTTGCGCCAAGATGGTGGCCAGGTGAGCTGGAGTAGTCAACTGCCCCTGTGAAGATACGTGCACTGGTTTGCCCACACAGCTCCAGCCACTGGGCACAAATCAAGCTGAACCTTCACTGAATCCTGTGTTCCCAAAAAAAAAAAAAAAGCTATCACCTGGGTGCACATGCATAATTCAGGAAATAATTGTAAATCTTCCTTCACGATGTGGCACCTGAGGCATAGTCTAAAAAATGCTTTTGAAAAATCAAACTCCCTCTGGCAAGAGATGAGAGGATTACCTAATGTGCTACCTGCTAGTTACGGAACAAACTAGTCATTCATGTTGGCAACTGAATGGGACAAAATAGATCAGTGTATACATGATTACTGGATAAATAATTCTGCACCTAAAATCCCAAAAGAAAGTTTTTTTAAAAATGAGACAGAAGCAAGCGGAGGCACTCAGAGCACCCAGGAAATGTATGGGAAGCCGCTGAGGTTTTGGGTCTCATAAGAAGTTTTGTTGTTTTATTTAGAAGACTGGACTTTTTAAAAATCAGCTGTCCATAACCACATTTCTTAGTTTCAAAATACCATGTAATCTAAAGTCAAGCAGCACCAATAACTAGCATTACAAGAATAAAATGGATTACATCCAGATGAGTCAATATAATGAAGTTTAGAAAGGACAGGAGTCCGAGCTGCCCTGCAGGTGAGATCACTCACCTGGTAGCCCAGATTCACAAACAGCAATTTTCACTTGAACAAGCAGCAGATGAAAAAGCAACTACGTATTTCAGAGTTGAAAGTTGGATTTACAATTAGAAGATTTAAAACAAAACAAAACTAAAGGAGATTGAATGATGAGGGCTGCTGAATGAGTCATATGTCACTAAGACTCCCCTCTAGAGAGGGCGTAGGATGAAATTCAGCATGCTAATTTCAGCATCTTTAGCATTATAAACAATTTCCACTGCTGCTAGATATTCAAAGATGGTCTATAAACCTAAAAAACCCCAAAGGCTGCTGATACATTTCTTGTTAACTCAGAGTGGTCTGTTTAATTCACCTCTCCTAAAGCTATACCATTCCATCTACCCAAGAGAGTTGGATAAATCAGTATAGATGGGATAATGCTTCATCTGCATAATCATCCCTGTATAGATTGTTAACTCCTAAGGCAGGAAGTGAATCCATCATACATCTCTTTAAAAGCTCAAGCAAGTAAAATATTAAATACTATATCCATCACAGTCATTCTCTGACAGCACCAGACCCATTACATGGTATACCACAGAGCCAGTGGGCAGGATATTTCAAATTAGTCCGTGCTATGGCTTTTTGTTACTATGATTAATGACATTTGCATGCTGCAGAAGGATCCAGTTCAGCTCCCGCTATGTCACATTCATTTCTTCAATAAAAGTCATACATGTTGCCAAACCCTGTCCCATGGTCCTCAGTCTTTTCAGGCAGAATTCCAGTAAATGCCAATGGAGACTTTTCCTGACTAAGCACTTCATTATCTGACCCTTTAAACATTATGCATCAGAATTATGTGAGTGATGCAACTTACTGTTGACATTTTTCAACATACAATTTCACATAAAGTTCTGATATGTATCTTAGTACTAATGCAGCAGATAGCAACGTGAACTACTGGGTTTGATTCCGAGTGGGGAGCTCTGATCAGTAATACTTTAGTCACAGCAACTCATCCTTTGGCTTTTGACCAGTCACTTGAACAGCCTTTGCCTCAGTTTCTCTACCTGTGCCACATGGCATGGGAGGTGATGAAACAATTATCTTGTCTGTACAGCAGTTTAAAGAGCGAAAAATAAATAGCATAGGACCTAGTCAGGAATTAGCAGCAAATATACACTGAGCATTTCACATTCTCTAGTGCAAGTCTAGTCACAGCTTGGCTCTGACACATCAAGAAGTGGACCCTCAAGAAACAGAGCAGCAACTTAAAATCGTGTGTCTGCAAGGCAGGCTGCACTCGCTCAAATTCATCCCACCCAGCATTCAGACACTGCACTTACAGATGTGATGGGTTTTGTCTTGCTCAGAGTGAGGACCGATCTCATGATCTTTCAAGCGATAAGAGGATCTTTATCTGGAGCTGAACAACACAGCTCTGGGATGTGCCGTTACAGCTTACTCATACCCACCGAGGGAGGTTCAGCTGGGACGCGCAGTGAAGAACAGGCTGCGTGGACACAGCTGCTGAAAAAGGACAAGCACTAGCAAAAGGGACTTCATTGAGAAGGAAGGAAAAGTGTAAGAGGTAAAAGGATGCCTTCTAAGAGAAACAGCTAAATGCTCTCTGAATGGAGCGCATACATGAAAGGAAAGCAAGTTTGCAGTGCTATAATCCCCCAGCTTTTAGCTGCTGCACAAGTCCTCACAACAATTGCCCTTAAAAGCAAATTTTTGGGTTTCATCTTCAAAGTGAATGAGGGAAGAAAACCAAGTATGTCAATGACAAAGAGACAGGATTCATTAGAATTTCAATCTAACACCGAGGTATGTCCCAGATAAGACTCACAAATAAAAAGAAGAAATTAAGTATTAGAAAGAAATTCTGCAATGACAGCCACCTCACCAATGTATTAATAGGCTCACCAGCGGGTACAGTGAGATATGGAGTACAGCAGCATCTCATTTTGGGCAATGTTTGCTCTTTCCAAGTCAGGAGTTCACACGGTCCCTCTCATCTCTGCTGCTCTTCCTTGCTCACCCTGCACAGCCTCTAAACCAGGGAGGTTTTAGTGACTAAACCACTCAAGACCACTTCAGACAAAATATTTTCCAAAGCCTAAGGTGCCAAAGAATTAACTTGTTTTATCTGAAGCACTAGGTACCAGTGCTTTCTAGCATACTTATCTCTGATTACTGCAGCTGACTGACCCAGCTGCATACAAATACACACACAGTCACAAGCTGAGGAGGCAAAAGCAGCGTCTTTTCTGGCAGAAAAGATGGCAAATCATGCAGAAGGATGAGACAGAGTTAACATCTGAGTAATACTGCCTCTGTCTCCCAGCAGCTTCATGAACTCAGAAGCGTTCGAGCATGAGAAAAGACAGCTAGAAATTCCATATTCCAAGTCTTAATCTGCCTCTTTTCTGAAAAGAGAAAAGGTATTAAATAAAATATATCTACAGAAAACCATTTTAGAAGCAGATGTATTTAATTATGCTGTTGAGAAGACCAGGCAGGGCACATGAAAAGAGGGGTGAGAAAACTACAGGCCGGGAATAAAGATTGCAGTGGTCCTTTGCCTGGCTGAGTCCGTGACTTGGCTAAGTCACTTAATCTCAGTAAAAGGAGGATTGTTTAGCTGTCTTAGAGGAATATTGCCAATATTTTCCAAGCACATCACAGAGGGTAACATAGAAGAAGCCACACAAGAATATTCAGAAGCAGTATCCAACTCTCTACCATCATTAATATCATAATTCCTGTTCCTAATAGGCCAGTACATTATTTTTTTTTCTGTTCCAAATTCCATAAAGCAAGAGAATCCTCAGAATAAAATGAAGGCTTTAAAAATGATGGCCTGTCTAATCTAGTCATTTAATCAATTTAGAGGAAGAAGAGCAGCAAAAAAAAAAAAAAAAAAAGGGAACAACAGGCTGAGAAAAAATGAAGAAATGTTAAAAAAAAACCAAACCCCTCACACCTTGATTGTGGCTTTTACTTCTCAGCTTAGAAAGCAGCTGGCTTCCATGTGTCCTAATCCCTGGCCTTTTTAAAAGCAGATGTCTCCACTGGTGCCTGACTGCAGGTGACAGCTCTGCTCCACGAAGAGGAGCAAATTCCAGCAGCACCTCATCACTCATCCCCTCTAACTCAGCAGCACAGACAGCCCAGAGCAACCATCCACAGCGACATCTGGGCTCCAGTTACGTATCATTGCAGTGAAAGCCCAAGAGCTGATCTTACAGCATTGTTCTTCCGTATGGAACCTATTTATGAGATTCCTAAATGCTTTTCAAAACAAAGATGTGAGGACAGCTCTAATAATTACAAGAAACAAACCACTTTGAGGGATAATTTGCGGTGGCTGGTGGTGGGGACTAGCTGCTCTCACAGTTGTGTTTCTGGGCCTTTTGAAGCTTCCTGTTGAATAAGAATTTTAAGTGCCACACAGTAGAGGTACAGCCCTCTCTAGCCTACATGAAAGCTGGCAATTACACAGCTGCAGACAACATTAAAAGCCTTTTTTTTAAAAAAAAAAAAAATATACCCATATGCTTAATAACACCCCTGTCTTCTTTCTGCTCTGCACACCAGGCGCTGTTTGAAAGGCTCTGCTCCTGCAGCGCCAGCGCTCTGGAATGACAAGGGGCTGGCGAGGGCTGCTGGAAGGGACGGCTCCGACACCTCGCTCCGCACGCTGATCATGCTCAGGGTATTACAGGAGGAGAGAAGCGTGTCAGGGCTGATCCCCATCCCCAGCACGCGCTGCCTCCTGAAATTCCTTCCCTTCTCTAAGAAATCTAATTATCAAAAGACAGAGCTGCAGGGGACCTATGAATGGTGTACATGCTCTTGCAGCACTTAACTGCTGTGCCGTTCTCGTTAATTAATGCTCATGATTTGCATTTACATTGGGCCTAACTTGATTATGCACTTTGTTCCATCATCAGGGGATGGTGTAATTTCCCAGTCCAATTGCAGAGGGGTGTATTAGCATCCATTGAGCAGGATGCGATAATTCAGGTGGGGTACAGCTCTCCATAGCAGGCCAGTGGCAGATGATTTTGGTTACCCTGTGCTATGCCCCTTCCCAGCAGTACATAACACACCTAAGAATTTAGGGTTTCAGTACTTTATCTTTTTTTTCTCACTTACCCTCTTTTCCCCACTTCCCCCCTTCTAAACACACGCAGTCCCTCTTCCAAGCACGTTTACAGCAAAGTAGCACACATCAAATAGGAATAAAAGCCACAGAGTGCTAGTGAAGGCTCTTTCTGCTAACAGACTTTCAAGACCTCTGTGCATAAACCTAGCAAAGTAAGGAGCACTTTATGCTTTCTTGCAGCTCTGGCCCAAAGAGTTAATAGCAAGTTATTAACGTGTCTGTTCTGCAGCTTGAGAAAAAGCAGAAAGCCAAGGAGACTGGGCCAACACACACCAACATCATTGCCTTTGGTCAGCGTAAGCCGTGAATGCACATACTGACATTAGCAGAGAGTCTCTGCCAGGTTTTGAAGAAAACAGGCTGATTCTTCCCGGTCCCTGCCCTGGAGTCCCTCAGGACTGAAAGGCCCGTATGACGCATTGCGCAGCATAGACTTCAGCTTTGTAGTCAGTTGGAGGCAATATGTTTTCTTAGGCCAATCTAATCTCACTCTAACTTTCTTCCATATGTCATCACTCAATCAGAATGACATCACCAGTCACATTTAAGACAATAAGTGTAATTTCATTTTTAATTCTATTTGCTGTTGCCTTTTTTTTTTTTTTTGCTAAATTTCCAAAAATTCTTAGCAGTAACACTATCACTGTCAGGCTGTTCTTCATGAAACTTAACCTTTTCTTAAACTGAAGATTCAGACATTAGGAGAGATTGTCCACAGTCAAACCTTAGTATTGAAATTTATTTCAATGAACAGTTACATGAATTACATTTTGAAAAACCACATATACATTTTGATAGGGTTTTTTATGAAGTAGAGGATGGGAATAGTTCATACCTGTGCATATATATGGATCCTTAAAGATATTCCCATGGTATTGTGTGTATTCATGTAGTTCTATGCAGAAATGTTCATTCTCCTTCCCAAGATAAACTAGCTTTATGCCAGCACAGTTCCATAAATTCTGGCATGAGTGCTAGAATAGTTACAACTTTACACCTCAGTGATCTCTGCATTGAGATGCATTGTGTGGTGCAGATTTATCTTTAGAGAACTAATTCTCCACTGATTGTCAAATGGAGGGTACCAAGCAGCTGTTCTCGGGACTCTTTGATTTTCCTGTCTTTATATGCTACTAGCTGACCTTGCCCAAAGGTATGTAAGCATGTCTCCAAATGTCTTTCTCCACCTATTTGTCAGACTTCTCAGCAAGGCAGTTATCAAATGTTGAAGTTCAGTCTGTATTTCAGGCAGACTTCATTACAATGTAACAAGTACCCACTAAATAAGGAAGTTATTTCCCATAGTTAAGTTCCCCTTCAGAGTAATTTCTGTGGTGTCTTCAACAACCCCAGCTTGCCATTCACTATGTCATTTGGCAGAAACAGTCATCCCTCTGACTGTTCAGTTTGAAATCACGAGCACAATAAAACAGGAATTAATTTTAAAGTTTTACAGTCCACACCATTAGACAGTCACTATGTTTTTGAGGTTAAATAGCTTTTTTCCCTTTATCCTTCCATTTGACTGAGAATCTTTTAAGTTGCTTAACTTTCCAGTGCTGGATCTAGCTTTTTACCCTTGAACAGCCATGTATTTTCTTCTGCTCAGCCTGAAAGGATAGTGTTACTTGATTAACTCAGACACGCTCCAGAAAGACTTTCTTTGAATTAAGTTTTTAAATGAAGAACATCATGTTCATATTAGGAGCAGCAATAAGAAAAAAAAAATAGTTTCTCAATAATTATTAAAAAGACCAGAATTTCAATTAAATTCATTACCAGTAACAGGAAGGGTAAGAGGATCCAATTACAGCAACCCTTACTTCCATCAGATGCTCCATGGGAATACAGACGGTCACATGTGTGAGTAAAAATTGCAATATGAGATCCCACATTAAGATGTTATCTCTGAACTTTTGCAGCAAATAGCTTTGATTTTCTGCCACTTTCACTGACAAGCAAAGCACTTCTCTCTTCTAACTTATAAGAAATCAGTATTTATCAACAAGGTTTCCCTTTAGGTTAATAGATATAAAGAACCCATTTTAAGTACCTTGTTCTATACCATCCCAATATGCATTTAAAATTTGTGAATTTGCTATCAGCTCAGGCAGACTGTGATAAGTGGAAGTAGATTTGTGCCAGCCACTCTGCAAATGGAACTTTCAAGATAGTGTTAAGAAAAAAAACCAAACCAAAACAAACCAGATACATATGCTGTTCAATAGGATGATAGATGGAGAGCTGCTGTTGTAAGGAGAAAAAGGATGTGTGTGTTCGGTATCCCTTGCTTCCAAAAAAGAACATAAGTGTTTCCCTTTTATATTTGTCTCATTTCAGAGATGATATCTCACTGCCACAGAATTGTTGCCACAATTTGTGAATGATATCTGAACTGAAAGCCTCTGCCCACTGCAAAAGAGGAATGCATGCAGCACCATGTAATCATGGCTGTGCAGTGATATTTACTTTAATATCCTACCCAGACAAGCAGAAAAGGCCAAACTCTAAAAGGGCTCCTACAGAATGAAAGGGGTGAAGTTTAAGAGGTTACAGCTCAAGAACCACCTGCAGTATAAATTTATAATGCCAGTTTTCCACAACTTGCACCTTCATGTTGTCTCACACACTCTTATGAATTAGTAAAGATATATTCCACACTTGAAAATCACCACATCACTTGGAAAACACTGAAAAAAACCTATTTCTAGGGTTCAGATATACCATTGGAGAAATAGGAAAACAGAAGGTTTTAAGCTACCTTTGCAAAAGCTCACTGTTGCGCTGCTGGGCACCTCAGCGCATTACAGTTTACGCAGCTTACATACCATAAGCGAGCTAAGAAATAACTTAGAGTTCAAGACTGATCCTACAGCCTTCAATTTTCTCCCCATTTATTGTACTTCATCTAGATTTTCCAGCTTTCTAGGGGAAACATTGGATCCACAGAAAAACCCAGATTTAAATGTAAAGATCACACCTGGGTAACAGAAGCCCAGTTCTGGGATCTTTGCCCTCAGTGGGGACAAGGTGGGACTGCATCATCACCCAGCTGGTCCAGTCTACTTTCTTTGCTGGTGTTTCCCCACCACTGGGACCCTGGAGGAGCAGGGTCAACCGACCTGACCACGTTGTCACAAGCGTGTCTGAGAGCACAGGTTGTAACTGTGGCACACAGCACTCCCACGCAGGCTGCCTGTTTGTCCACAGAGTTTCACTGATAAGCAAATGTCAGGTTTGTTTGTTTTTTAATTATTCCACTGTTCAAGCCATCAAAAAGTTCTGGAATAGAGGAGACAGCAGCTGTCCAGACAGGAAAAGGGCAGCTTCATATCTGTGCGATAAATTTACTGCAAATAATGCATGTGTTTGAAATAAGTGATCCCTCTAGAGGGTCTAAGAGTGTCTTTCCTGAAAACAAGTAGGAAAACACATTTGATGAGTTGTTAAGCTCCTTTCAGTTCAGAGCAATGGAAAAGGACATCAGCACAAATATTTCTATGGTCATGTCTGAATCCAAACACGATTTGAGTGATGAATCATTTCAGCCAGGAGGAAAGATAATACTCTTCAAACTTTAAAGAACTAAAAGTATCTAAATCTGTGCTGCACAAGAAAGCGAAGTGTACACAGTTTACTCGAAGTGCAGCAAAATGCTAGGAGACAGACGGCTCCGCTGGCCGCACTCCTCCATTCTGGGATTATGGATTGCCAGTCTTGAGCCCCAGAGCGGTGCTTATTTGTACAAAGTGCTTTCCATCCAGAGGATCTCAGAACATCTGGGAAACTTCACCGAGTTACTGCAAGCATATATATAGCTGAAGGGTCAGTACTGCCAAGACAGGCTATTCCTTGCTTACAGATGCTTTACCTTTGTCTCTTATATAAAAGATGTATTACAAAAAGGAGGAAATTCCATTAATATCACAGTTCCAGATAACTAGGCTTTCTGTTACATACTTCAACACTGGCAGGTGTAAATACCTGTCATCCCAAGTGCGAGAGAGCTACAAAGACAACTCAGTCTCTCTTCTCAAACGCCTGGCAGAGAGGAGACTTCCCTGAGTTTCAAACAAGCTCTGTGGGGGAGTTTTATGGAACATCATTCTGGGATGTGCAGAGAAATACGAGACAGCTCGTGTAAATATATAAAAAGAGAAGAAAGCTGCAAGGCTGCCTGGGTAGAATTTCACAGCCCAGTTTGAGCTTGGGATGTCATGTTACAGGAAAACCGCATAAGAGCTAGGCACCGTCCAAAGTCCATCCCTATTTTATCTTAACTCCTTGCACAAAGCCAATTCCTTCAGGGGGATAAACCAGTAAAATTCTCTAGTACAAAATGAGAAGTATAAAATCCCCTACTTTGTCTAACTAGTCCCACTCAAAAAGGCAATATTTTAAATAAGGGGAACCCCTCTAAACCTGCTTGCTTACTTATGCTGCTGCTTTTCTGAGCCTGGGAGTTTCTACACAAGACGACAGACAAGCCTGACAAAATTTTCTGAAGTCTTTAAAGGAATGCTATTCAATTCCCAGGTGCTAAAATAGCATCACTATTAAATTCTAAATGCTAGAACGCTAAGAATAACCTTTTTCTGCAGGAAAATATAGGAGAATATTAACTAGACAGAATTGGTTCACGCTGGAATTTTACCACATTGAGGTTGATGCTCTGTGCAAAACAACCAACCAACCATCCCCGTGCAGATACTGCATTTGCAAGGGCCACACTGGATTTTCTACAGATACAATGGATATATTTCTTTTTCAAATGGTACATTTCAAATGTTACATTTCCAATATGATGGAAACTTTGTATTCAACCTTTATTCACAAACAAGCCCAGCAACTTTCTGAGAATCTGGCTACACTGAAATAATGGTGCAATTATACTCATATTTAACTTATGATGAAAGATAAAAAGCCACTTTTGCTCCTTGAATTTCCAGTGGTTTTGTTCCTTGCTGTAAGACAGTACGTAGAGTGACAGGGCTTATTTTCTCTTTGTTTTCAGAAAGTAACGAAGCCAACAAACTAAACTCTGGTATCAAATCTCACTCAGTCTGTGACAGCAATGGCACATCAGCCCTGACTAGAAAGTCATTGACCACAAAAAAAAGACATTTTTTACAAAAGGAAATATTTTTTCTTCATAAGAGCAAGTAATTTATATATAAAAATTGAGAAAGTTACTATTTTTTTGACCCAAAATGAACACATGCAGCTGCAACAGGACTTCAATAAAATTTGAAGCACCAGTCAGAGCCCGTTACCTCCAGCCTGCTGATAGCTGAGCATAAGCAACGTGAATAAAGGTGCTCAGCATTGCTCCTGTCCCCACTTTTACTTGGGCATATACTATTAGAAGTATACACGTCTTTAAAAAAAATATTTTTTTTTGATGTACAAACACACTTCACAGTAAAATATCTAGTTTCTTTTTTCAGGTTTTTAAAATTGATTTTAGACAAATAATGGCAAAGCACAATTGTTGCCCTGATTTTCTCCCAGACTTTCTCCTACTGATGCTAGGACTCAGAAAATGAGGTAAACAGCTGGATAAATTAGAGTCAGAAATCAACAGTGGAAAGAAAGGGAGATAACAAAAAACCATTACCTGATAGAAGATAGCTACAGAGCTCTGCATTTTTATCAGTGTTTGACTAATGGAACTTCAAAATTGGGCAAAGTAGGAAGGGAAACACAGGTCAAGGCCAAACACCAACACTGAGAAGGATGCTTGTAAAAAAAAAAAAAAAAAAACACCAAAAAAACCCACTGAGCTGTCAAACACCACTCAAGCTCCCTTGTGCCCTAGAAATGGCTGAACTGATGCACACTTTGCTGCTCTTGGAGCCACACTTCAGCCAGCACCTCTTCAAAATTAATATAAACCCTCATATTGTGCTTTGATGTACAAAATGTACACCCAGGTTATAGTCTTGTCTCCAAGAACAGACAACACTTATGGTTACGAAGTGACTGGTTGGGTTTTATGTAGCGTATCCACACTGACAATCAGGGGGGCAATAGCATGGGCTGACACTGATAAGGCTTCTCCTCAGGAGCCTGGGTACCACTGACAGAGGCAGAGGGAGGCAGCACAAAGGAAGGCTCAGGCTAAAAAGGCAACATTTGCAAGTAAGAAAAAAAATTGTGTTCTTAAAGTTGTTTCTTAATTCAGCGATTTTAAAATCAGTTTAATATGTCGTACCTCCATACGTGGCCCAACCCACGCTCTTCCTCTTCTAGCCCAACTTCTCTCCCATGGTTTCAGCAGTTGTGGTGGCAACAGGCTGCCACTGGAGAGGGAAACATCCCACTCTCCATCTCATTTCTAGTACTTAAACAAAAATACCTTTCTTTGAACACCTCTGTTTCCCTTGTCTCACAGTGATTTCTTCCACGTATTTAAGACAAGCAGTTTCTTAAATATTTAGTGTTAACTACAGCAGTATTAGAATTTAAAAAAAAGTTAACTCACTCATTAGTGTTTCTAGTTTTTAAAAAACAGATAGACAATCTCCCTGATGAACTATGAACTTACTAGGCACAAGTCCACAGGAAATAAGTCTTTTGCTGAATGGGAAAAGGACCAACATCAGCAGAGGCAGTCTGTAGATGGTTGTCACCTGTGACCAGGACCAGCCCTAAGACCTTCTGCACCCACAGACTCAGGAGACTGTGCATGTTTTACAGTCTTTGAGATCTGGTCTGTAACCAGAAGAGCCAGAGATGACTTTAAAAGGCCCAACAAGAAGCACAGCAGCAAACGTTGCACTGAATTTTAAACCGGATAAATCTGAGTGCTGTGATAACACTGCTGAATCACCTGTTAAGCACTACTAATTCCTCTTCTGGGCTCTCCATCCCTAAATTGGTATGAGTGGGGAGCCTAGGATGCTTCTGAAATGCTTTGATTGTCTTTACTTCTCCCCTTTTCCTCCCTCACATACCTCTTCCTTCTTACTGAGTCAATAGAATAATGAGGAGACTGTTCTTAGGTTTTCAAGCTGAGTAACTAAATGACATTCCTATTCATTATTTATTTGCTTTGAAATTCTCATGAATACCAACAGTGATAATCACCAAATTTCTATCAATTTATTTCTAGATCACCATCACACACAAAGTGTACTGTAGGTAGCAGCTCAATACAATATTTATGAAGGGAATTTTTTTTTTATCAATATATAGTGACTCAGTGTAATCACTAGAGCTATTCTTTGAAATTCCAAACTGGGGACACATTGAATAGAAATACATCTCAGTTTGGTGGAGCTTACACAATTGCTTGAAAACATCGCAATCTTTCCTAAAAAGTATGTAGCAGATATAGTCACATTATGCTATACAGAATTAGATCTACATTAAAAGGTTACTCCATCTAGTAAGTTCTGCTCTTTCTGTTCAGCAATGCAGCAGGGTACCAACCACTACTGCCAGCATCCATCTGGGACGAGATAACGGCAGCCTCTCCAACACACAGACTTCAGAGGTGACTGCAAGGAGCTGAAGTTCATGCACAACTGAGCAGTTAGGTCGGAGGGGGAGAATCATACCAGCGTAGCACAGCACAAATTTGGACAGCTGTCACCTTGACTGTCTATGAGAGGCAAGCCTGAGGCAAAGCTTGATTGAGCTGCCTGTGCCGGTGGTGCCAAATGCGTGAATAGTGTCAGGCCTCTAATTGGAGCAAACTTCGCTAGGAAGCTTTTCTGTGTTGAACCATGTGGTACTTCACCTGCTGCTCTCTAAACATTGCAATTAGAGGGTGTCCATTCACAGCAGTGTCAAAAATAACCTGGGGAATTCATGCACTTCAGGATTTTAAAGCTTCCAGTAGAACGTAAGGAAGATAGTGATCTCCATGCTGGATTTCGCTAGACATCCTGGACAACTCCATCACACTCAGCAAGTTTTAGACTACAGAACTTCATTGCTTTCATGTCTTATTTTATAGGATTGCGTTACAGGTTACTGAACAAATACATACAATTTAGGATGTCTTGGTAAAATAAAGGGCAGTAACTAAAACTGACACACTTTGGACTGCAGTTACTGATAAAGGATGATAAT
The DNA here is from genome assembly GCF_036417535.1 of Chlamydotis macqueenii. Taxonomy (NCBI): domain Eukaryota; kingdom Metazoa; phylum Chordata; class Aves; order Otidiformes; family Otididae; genus Chlamydotis; species Chlamydotis macqueenii. The sequence continues at coordinate 8,501,179 of NC_141571.1, read as the reverse complement.
GAGCTCTGCTGTACAGTTCATGTGGAAAACTTACAAATGGTGCAAAGCCAGATGAATAGCATTTAATGATTGTTACGACAACATGCTACAAGTTTTACTCAAATCAAAGATTAGAAATTGTATATAACAACAGATTAAAAAAAACAAACTATACTTCTTGCCATTGGTCTGTATAATCCATTTTTTTTTTTTTCAGATTTTAAGAGTCATCATAGATCTTCTGTAGAAGGCTGGCGGTCACAGTGCACTTTAATTGAAATGTTGAACAAAAAGGGCTCAACTGCTCCTCCAGCGGACACATTAGAACTGTCTGTTGGCATTGAATGCATTTTTAATGACTCCAGCCATCTCCATCTGCAGGGTTAGTTCAGAGCAGTCTCTGGGAGCCCAGGGCACCTCCAAACACTGGCTCACATTAGAGAGAAACCTAAAAGTCTACTTTCAGTTCTGGGTAAGGGTCAAAACCAGGGCCTTCAAAACCTGTTGAATATCTCCAGAAGTTTTGACTTGCAGATGTTGATAAAAACCACCATTCAGGGATCTAATGCCACCGTCAATCCAGACCTCACATTATCTTCTGAACCCATACAGCCAAAGGAAGCTTAAGACAGGTGACTAAAAGATTTCAGGCAAGCTTATACTGAAATAGTGCAAGATGATTTATGAGATTATAATGCTATTGAATTTGAACTCTGATTCAACCTCAGATGTGAGGCAAAGCTGATGTGTGTGTGAACACTGACAGCTCTCTCCTGCACTGTATCTGCTCTCTACACTGTCCCGGCTACTCCCTAGCCCAATTTAGCCAGCAGTGATCAACAGCAGATCCAGGCAGTTGTGAGTTATTTTCCTCCAAATGTGACAAACACTACTCTGACTCAGTGTGATCTTCATTCCAAAATAGGGGAGAGAAAAGCAGCCAAGCTGAGGAGAGGAGGAGGAAAGGGAGGAGCAGGCAACCGCTCTGCTTTTGGAAAGAGCAGCAAGAGGAAGCTCAGATGTCACCGAGTCCCAGGCAGAACTAGGATCTCATTTTTGATCTTTTCTTCCCTGTTCCCTACACTCATACAGGCCTTTGGATAACAGTGGAGCAGAAAGAATGGGCACAGCATTCATTTTGCATGAATGCTTAAGTAGTGAATAATTACATTAAAGACTTTTTTTTTTGGCACACACAGCTGTCACCCAGGAAGAGGATGATCAGAAATCCTGGTGATGGGCACAGAAAAAGAACTAAAGGGGACATTTCCACCCTAAAAAAGCCCCAGTCTGTGTTAGGATAAAATGGAAAGGACATTGCAGTCCTTATTTGATGACTTACTCTTTTCCCTCCCGCTTCGAGCACATGGCAAGAGTAAATCCTCCCTCTCCTGGAGTCATTTGTGTAAGAAAATAGCCATGCCCAGCTCTGCAGTCATTCACTGTTAAAATTCAGGACTGCTGTGAGCTGGCTCCCTGACTGGATGTAATCTGGTAGCTATTAGCAAAAGAAATGAACTAGAAAATATCCATAATAAGCACATGACCAAAAAAGTGTAAAAAGGAGAATCCACCCCAATGGGCATGCAGCCACAAAACACTGCGTGCGCCCCTTCAAAACCCCGCAAGCAGGCACAGCACTTGCTTTCTGGAGTTTTCTTGCACTAAGAATAACGTTAGGGAAACACACAAAGGTCTGCAGTTTGGGTCTCTCTTCTTTCATACGTGCCACATACTTTCCTCCTCGTTCCCACATGGACGCCAGCCAGGCCCATTACAAAACACTAAGGATTTACAACACACTTTTCTTGTCTAAATGCCAAAGGTACTGCCCATGTTCAACATTTGCTTCTTTTGGAGACCAATTCTTCCAGGGGTTGAGTGCCCTCAGTCTTTATAGAGCTGTTTTATTTCATAATCAGTAGATGGAAGAGTTGCTTTTGTTCCCTTTCTACCTGTGAGACCATGTGAAGGGCTTGTGAGGCAGCTGAAAGCCTTCCTCTCAAGGGCCATGCTGTTCTCAAAGCTACAGAAATTCTTGTTGGTCCCAGGGTCAGCATCCAAGCAGGTGTGATTGCAGTTGCATTTTGCACCAGCATCTTCCAGGAGGAGGAGTGGTAGGAAGTAACCATAAAAAGGAAGAGAAAATGAAGAAAGGGCTATCAGAAAGAAGATATTTGAGTAGAGTGCAATGTCAAGAAGGCCAAGTATTGAGTTGAAGGAACACAGAGAAATGAGATCTCGGATCTTTGAGTTGGTGGCAGAAGGAGAGGTCATGATAAGAAGCTGGAGATGGATCTCAGGAGAGCACACAAAAGTAAGTTTGCTATTTCTCAAATGTGAATATACGGAAATCCCACCGAAACACAGCTCATGCCAGACATTCAGCAGGAACCCCATCCAAAGGCACAGAACTGCATTGAACACCAGGTCCACGTGTTTGACCTTAACATTCCCTGTGGGCACAGGGGATGTGGGGAAGCAGGAGGTGCAGCACGAGGAACACAGTGCCTTCCCTATGCTGCCCCACAAAATGGGCCACTCATTGCAGTCCTGTTGCCATAACAACCATAAGAAAAGTCCATAAATAGAACATCTTCTGCCAGCAGGATATCATATTGGCAGAGAAGGTTTAGTTCCAGCTTCTTACAATGCACTTGCTCCTTAAATATATATACACATATATATACAGCCAGAATATGTCTACATATATATATATATATTCATAAAAGAACTGTAGTCAGAGCACTTACACCTGTGTGACTGACCAAGCTATGAGGATGGCCACTCAGTTTTGTGGCAGCCATGGAAAGAGGGTTCAGGTCCTCTGCTTCTCCTCTGTGCTAAGGAAGACATTTTTTTAAGACATTTTTAAGGCCTAGGAGCCCTACATAACTCCTTCCAACTCTGTCTAGAGAGAATACACCAAAACTTCTTGCTTCCTCTCTCATCCAAGTATTAAAAAAGATAGAGGGAAGAGCTGTCACACTTATTTGTAAACACACACACACAAAATAATCAGACCACACAGATAAGAAAGCAATTTCTCTAGCAAGAAAGCAGCAGGGGATTCTTCACAGTACGCACAGCTCCCAGAGTTGTTCTTTCTCAGATTGTGGTACAGTGCAAGGGACAGAGACACGGCGTGTCTGAAGTAAGGTCATCCAGCGACAAAGTCATGAGTAATACCCAGGTCTGTTGATCACAATGCTATGTTTTACCCACCAGACTACATTGCTTACCAGCAAAATCCATATCTCACTCTACCGTGATTAATAACTCCACTTCCAGAGTCCCCAAGTCTCACCTGCACCAGATAACACACTGAGATAAATGAAGATAAGGAAAAAGCTTTCCAAGAGACCAGTTACATCCCTATTATTTAATCCTGGACTCCTGCAGCTGTTTTAATCCTACTGATGTTGGGCTAAACTTCAAAATAAACAACATGGTACATTTTTCACCACCATTAAGTGTAATTAATGGATACAATTAGTCATCTAAAGATAAAATCCCCTGTCAGAAAGTCCATAGCAATGCGAATTTTTGCTCTATTAGTTCAAAGTACTTTATTTACTTGACATCTTTGGCTTTGTTTTTCATTCATCATAATCTTTTTATCCTCTGAAATCTATACTGATTTAATTTCAAACTCTGCTCTTAATCTCATCTAATAAATGTAGATGTTAGATCATTTCATATTCCAGTTGCGTGGGAAAGTTGACAAAACCAGCTTTTTAAAAATTTTTTTCATTTCAATATTTTTCAAATTATGTTTTCAGCACATTCAGTCATCTTGTTTACTTCATTCTGAGTCTAAATAAGTGTATATCACAACAAACACCTGTGACTATAGGGCAGTAGATATTCAAGTTCAGCCTGCAAAGAGCCGATTCCCCAGACTTCGTGCATCTGATTTGGAACCTGTAAGGCATCCAAATGAGGGCACAATATTGGCACACGATAAGGTACCTCATTTGTGCGTCCAGTTCCTCTGAATGCATACAAATGGCTTTTTATTTTTTACCCACAGCAACACCATTTGTGCATGCCGTCACATTAATTCTGCTTGCCGATTAAGCAAGAAATTACACATACATTTTCCTGACAAATGGCATGTGTGTAAGGAATGAAGACTAATGCACATGAAAAATCTGAACTCTCATTCTTCAAGCAGTTGCAAGTTACATTGATATTTATCAGTCGCCTCTGCCTCACCTATAAAGCCAACCGAAGTCAAGGGAGTTGAAAGCATGTAACACAATAGCAAGATCTTCTTCGTATATAGATATTTTCATCCCAAAATTTTGACAAATCTTTGTAAGACAGATTTAGGAAATATGGGGAGAATGTGTTGAACTGCAACGAGATATAGTGCTAGGACATAGGGTGCATGTCATGCACCAAAAGGTGCTTGCAACGTCCACGAGATTCTTCTAAGGTCCAGATATGTCTAAAACCTCAGCTTTAAGTCAGAGCTAAAACAGGTCATTAGCAGAGCTGCATGGCTCAGTGATTACCGGTGGGCAACTTACCCTTGTCCATGCAGAAGGGCTGCAGGATCTTGCCTCAGTTCTCTTGCACTTCTAGTCCACATAATTCCTCAATTAGGGGATAGGCAAAGGGGAAAAACTTAGCTGGCAACTGACTCTTGGGTGAAAGACTGGCAAAATAATGGAAAATTATTATCCCACTTCATATAACAACATTATTATTTTGAAAATTCTTTGATTCTTCAAAATAAAAGTTCGCCTTTGGGGGCTGAAGCAACTCCACAGCATTTCAGGGACACAAGCAGCACAACTACGACCTACTTGCTAGTGACCATTTTAACTAAACAAATTTTCTGCCAGTCGTCTAGTAAGAAATAAGAAGTTTCGTCAAGAGGCCTCCTCAAAATAGTATGGTACAAACTTGCCCTCTGCAGTTAACGTGCTGCAACAAACTCTTCCTTTCTAACTGACCTCAGGAGTGCCTTTTCGATCTGAGAAGTTAATTCTTGCTATCGCTGCAGTGATCAATCTCTTTATCAGTGATTCATCCTTTGTACACCTTCAGGCTCACTTGAAAGTGAGTGTATCAATCAATAGAGATGAAAGGCAAAGTTCAAACCAGCTACTTAAGGAATATATATTATATACACCAAGTGGGTTGAATAATATCTTTATCAACAAAAACTATTATAGAGAAAGAAAAAAAAATGGTCAAAGTTTGTTATAACAGTGGGATAAGTTTTCCCTGAGCAATAGTAGATATGTGAACGGAAAACGGTGATAAAAGATACAGTGTGGGTAACCACCACCAGACCACAAACAGCTCACAAACTACAGGTCACAGCTTGGAAAAACCTAAAAGCTTCCACAGATCAATATTAGCAACAAGTAAATCAATGTCAGGTTTGATTTTGCAAAACCACTGGTAATCAGACCAAGAGTTATTTTCAACATAGACCCCCAAAGTTCAAAAAATATTCTAATATTGATTTGTCTCTAAATACCTCAACGTGGAAAAGAAATCCTAACAGAAGAAAGCTGAGTACGTGAAACCAGAAAAATAAAGGCAGTTTTCCTTAAAGAAAAAGTTTCAACTGTTGCCAAAATGAATACAATGTAAAAAGTCCAGAGGAACACAGCCATAGGACAATTGTTCTTTTAGACCTGAATTACCATATAAAAAAACAAAAGTCTTGTTGTACCAAATAATTATAACACATTAGCTGCCTCTTACTTTGGCCCTAGACTTTAGACAAGCCCACATGATATCTACCTGTGGTTTTCATAGTGGCATTCCACACTTCGATCAGAGGCTGCCCTGGAACCTCAACAGGGCTAAGAAAACATCAATTTAGAGGAAAGCTACCTCGTCCCATACGTGTTTTGTACCTATAAAAATGCACAGTGGAACTACCACTTGTCCAGTCTAATATTTGAGGCACATTTTGAATACAGAGACATTTACAGTCCCCCTCAGTCAACAGGATCAGTTGGGGTTCATAGGGATGGACTGCAGAGCAGAGCTGCAGTCTTGAAGCCTGTATACACGGAGGAACACAGTGCTGTTAGCCACAGCACATGCAAGAATAACCAGGGTCCGATCTTCACAGCCCTCCCCAAAATACATCCCACAAACCCGAATGCAACACTTGCTCTGCAGTGGCTGTTCTCCCTGTATGTGACCTGCTGTAGGCGGCTCAGTTGTTATACCCCTTTCGAAATCATCCCTACAGCTTTACTTTGAAGATGTTTTTTCTCTTAAAATAATCATGTAAAATAATTCCATAGCATTTTGCAGTTGAAATGTGCTTCTGCAGGAACAAATCCATACTTTGTTTTGAAGAGAGAATAAAATCAAAGAGGGAAACACTTATTTCTGTAACACAAATCTATAACTGCAGAAGTCAGCTCTAATTTAATTAGCAGCTATGGCAGATTAGGAGATCTGCGATTCCTTCAATACAGAGAGATTTTTAACACAAGACCAGATGTGAAGCCTTGAAATTCAGAGAGAACAAAGGTGGGAGGTGGAGATGAAAATAAAGATGCAGGAATTGGAAACAAATAAGTTGTTTTCTAATTGTTATCACAGTTTTCCTCACTCGGGGCAAGAGAGGTTACTGCTATAAGCAGATCAAATGCCTAAAACTGGTTCAAAGTTTACTTACGTGCAGAATGTAATTCCTGATATCAGCGTCCCTCCATCTACAGCAAAGTTTTGATTAATTAAAAAAAAAATTACTAGTAGCAGAATTATCTTCAAAGGTTTATGATCTTTTATAATTTGTTGCATTTAATAAGCACAGAGAAAGAAGAAGGTCATGTCTTGACCGGAATAGCTCATAAGCTATTATATCAGCAAAACAGAAGCTGAAGGTAAAGACAATCCACTTTTTGACGCTGTATTTGATTGTTTTCTTTATGGCTTAAAAGTGTAAATTGAAAGACAGCTTAAATGTTAGCATATCTGACAAGATGGTAAATTCAAAACAATAAGGACGCAAATAAAATGATTCATGTGGAATTTTGAGATCTCAAAATATGTCAGCTACCAGATGTGACAAAACCTGCAAGTGATGATGCACTGAAGTGAGAGAAGGGCAAGGCTCTGGCAACAGCACCCAACTGCGCAGCGTGTCAGCAGATTTTCCTATTAATCTCCATAAATCTTTGAGTCTTGGAATGAAAGGAGTAAAACATATTTGCGGCAAAAGAAACCAAGATTTTTCTCTGTCATCATCTACCTGAAAGTGGAAGTAATAAGTTCAAAACCAGCATCTTGAGTGCAACAGAAAATACAGGCCACACGTGCACTAAAAAAAGAGCATTTAAAAATATACAGGGCCAATCTGATCTTACATAAGCACAGACAAGGTCAATACATTTACCATTACTCAACAAATTCTACAGATGCAAGTAGTTACTTAAACTGCCAACAGCACAAATTCCCAAACATTTTTTATTCAGACTCATAAAATGCTCACTGTATCCTCCATGCAACAAAACCTACGTGAAAGACAGACTTACCACTCAGAGTAACTAGAAAGTACCACCTCTGTTGGCTTTGCCAAACCCATTATCACATCCTTATGGAAACAGAAAACAAGTTAATTTATATCACATCCTGATGCTGACAGCAAAACCCTTAGTTTAAGAAGTGATACTCAGTAAAGAACTTGACAAAACCTGACTCTTAATATTAGTTACACAAGAAAACACTTGAAACTAACTGAAATAAAGTTATTATTATCTATTATACAATAATAGATTGGTTTCACACACCTGAAAAAAGTGCATTTGCCCAAAACAGCAACATAAATGAAGAACACTATTGAGGGAGAGATTGTAATAGGTATGAATTAGAGACAAAAAGTGATTCCCAACATTCTGCACCCAAAAAAAAATTCAGCATAATAACTTTTCTTTGTTAATACAAACCCCTGTTGCTGTTGTGTAACGCAGTAATCTCCAAGAGCTGCAGCAATATGAAAGACGACACATACTGAATTTGCCCAAGCAATTTATAATCTCCAATAACGCTGCCCTACACTTGATTGCTTTTATTTACTTTCTTTCTCTCAAAAATTAAATGCTGGCCGGTAGAGCTCTCTACTGCCTGTACCAAAACATTCTATACTCTACGTCAGATGTGAAAGGTCAGTATTTATACTATTATATCGTAGAACCCATTCATAATCATTTTTCATCTTTACCTAATACCACTGCAGAATGTTACTGTTGTACAAAGTGCTCAGAAATTAGAGAGAGATGGTCAGAGTAACTCTGTTTCATCTGCCTGAAAACTATATTGAGATTCAGTATTATCATTTGTGTTTTCCACTGTGACGAGACAGACAAGTACACCTATGTTTGCTACTAATCTAAAACCTAACATTAGAGAATAAACTATTCTAAGCAAACATCTGAACACATAGATTACTATTGCCTTCCTAATTCAGAAGGAAATAGGCCATTGCTAGAGCCAAAACCAGTACCCGTAACCCCAGTAACTAACATCTTCAGTACATTGCCCTGAAGTAGGTTTGCAGGCACAACCTGAGTCAGAGCCAAGGGTGTGACACGCTCAGATCAGGGATGCACAAGTGCAAAGTCCCATTTATGTATGGCTCAGGTTGTTCACAGGAGCATTAAAGTCACTTCAGGAGATGCAACTGGAAAGCAGAGCCAGGAGGGAGGAACTGGAATTGCTGATTCCAGCAGCACCAAATCCTTAGATGAACTTAAGCCCATGTTTTCCTCCAGCATGTAAAGATCCAAGGTTGCTAAAACGCAATGGTCCTACAGGATTAGCACAATATGAAACCTAGAGGCAAGAGAGGCACGACTTTGCGTGCACAACAATTATGGCTAAAGCCTTAAATGTAGACCAGTACAACACATAAATGGCCCTTTAGTTAGAACTTGGGTAGCACAAGTGATATAGTCAACATCAGGCCATGCTTTCCTTAGTGTGATTAGCTTGGAGATCAGAAAGCTGTGGGAGATGCAAGGCCCAGGAGGTGTTGTTGATGAAGCTAATTTAGTCAAGAGTAAGGCAAAGGGTGTACAAAGCAAGCATTTAACTTAATCAGGAAAGAACTCTAGTAAATAAATTCTGTATTTAAGACTTTTGAACACTTGTAAAAGCCCCGCACACAAAAGCACTACTCTGACTCTGAATTTATATGGCTGGTTTGCAGGGACGAAGGAGCTCTGAGGAAGCATCATCCAGGCAGCGACGCAGCAGGACACTTGCTGACAGCAGATCCTTTGGCATCGGGGTGCAGCAGAGTAACTTCAAAAGAGTTGTGTTCAAATTAATTAAGCTAATTAAAGATCAACAGTGAGAAAGGTTAATAAAAAAAAAAAGAGTAAGTGATTTTCAACCGCTTTAACCCTGAGCTGTTAATGAAGTGCAAATCCTCTCACCAGGAAATGTGGTTGCTTGGTGGAAGCATGATAGTCTGCAACTGAACCTGCAAAACAGCCATATACATCCTATTTATTTTCTTCTGGTTGAGGATGAAATAAGGGAAATATGGGGCTTCTAATTTGAAGCAGCTTGTGACATATAGAAAGGAAACAGAAGTGGTTTTTCAGTCAGATCACCCACTACATCCAAAATAACAATCCACCCGATCCACTCTGACAAAATAACACATAATAGAACTAAAACTGTGCTGAGAAAAATAGTCTGTTAAGCTTCCCATTCCTCTGAGGCCTGAAGTCTATTTTTAACGTTGAGAACTGAAGTTCCATACGCCCCACCGAAGCCTGCCTCGCCGCAGCCAATTGAGAGAAGCAGCCTGCAAAGCAGTAATAATTCATCTCGTTTAGCTGGCATATTTCAGCAACCAAACTGCACCAAACTCTCCTGCAAGGAAAGAGAGAGGGGTTATTTCGGAAGGAGCTTTCCTCCTTCACAGCATGTTCTTTTTCTTTTTACTTTTTCTTTTCCATGTATTTATTGGTGATGAAAAGCCTTCACTGGCAGTCTAGGAGAAAAAAAAAAAAAAAAAAAGAGGTCTCCATATTGCATCAGAGTAGGAAAAGCAGAGATACCAGCAAGATAAAATTTCCATGTCAACCATGATCCACCAATTCAGTTTATTTCTGGTGAAAAGCTGATAGTTCTATCTTCCTTGAAATTATGCCTAGCATAGAACATAGACCTTTGTCTGCTCTCTCCTCTTTCCAGGCAAACAGAACTTAAATGCTAACTAAGTCCTACATTTATATGTCCATTCATTTTGCTTTCAAAATATTTTCTAGAAAATGGGAATGAATTGAACCACTGGCTGCCTCTAGGTTTATTCACTGTATCGATTGCTCTGGAGATGACTGGGAGTAATTATTCTGAAAAGGTTCATTCTCAAGAGTGAACATGGAGGGTGCTACATGTATTCAAACTAGTGAATAACATACAGCTGAAAGTGAGAAGAGATACAACTATGAATGAATGAATAGTACACAGAGGACTGAAGTCTGCAACAGTCATTTTTTATGACCACAACAGCAGGAAGGGAAAGTAGAGAATGTCCCGAATCAGATTTCTATCTTCTGATTAAGCACCCGTCTCCACTACTCATTCAAATGCTCAACAAAACTGGGACCAAGGCAACCAACGTGCCTAGGGAAGGCCCATCCCCACCATAGAGTCCTAGAGGAGAATGGGCCAGCACCAAACTGCCACAAGACTCATGGCTAGGCAGGAAGCATGATTCACCACCTAAAAGGATTTGTCCCCATTTAGTAGCAGAATTAGGTTTCACAATATTCTACAACTAACAAAAGTCCAGTGAAATGCACAATTACCTTTTATATCATTGTTAAAAGCGTGTATGTTAACCTGAGAAAGATAGATTGTAACCCATGGACATTAATCATCCAAGCACCTGGGAACTCAAAGCTCTGCAAAAGAAAGGACACAATGTCTGACAATACATCTCCAAGAGAAAATGCATCGTCTGAGACCGGCTGGGATTTCATTGAGAAGAGCTGCATCTCACAAATAGAAGGGTTAGGACTTTGTGCTTTCTGTTCTGTACTTATACACGAAAGATATAGCTTGCTTAATAAATGGGAAAAAAAGTTCCATCAATTATGCTTCACTGGCATTAATTTTTTGTGATTTTTCATTTTCATGAAACAAACCTTAAGTAATTTGTGTTCATTAAAAAAACAACAAGACCCTTCACCATGTTGAACTTCACCCTCTCATAAAACAGGTCATTTACTGAATCACCTTTCAGCAATTAAGTCTCTTCCATATAGCAATTATTAATTTGAGAAGAGAGCAGAAGGAGAGCATGAGAGCATTAGAGACCACTTTCAGAAAAAAACATTTACTCAAAAAAAAAATAAAAGGAATATTATTTGTCCTTCCCAGTTTGTTAATCTGGCCCACAATAACATGCATTCCTCAGGTGATGACGGATCAGACATGGAATGGCTTGAAAATACTTGCTCACTCACACAGAGGATGAGATCACCTCTTTTTTCAGAAAACTCAACATTTAACTAGAGTGCTCACTTTCCTCATTTTTGCAGCTACTTGTGCCGTGCTAATAGAAAGCGAATAGCCAGATCTGTTGAACCCATACAGGTCATCACTTGAATATCTTGCAAACAAATAAACCACAGAAAGGATTTTTTTCCCCAAATGTAATTAACAAATTGCCTAGGTTAGCTTGTTGTGATGGATTTGCCTCAGAGCAAAATCAAGAAGGAAATTACACATAAGAAAAGCAGGACCAATCTAACCTACTACAGAGGTCTTGTAAGCTCCATGGGAAAAGATTTCCTCTTGGAACTGTGGCATAGATCAGTCCCCGCCATGGGATCCACCAGCCTGAGCTCTGCACTGGGGATGGAGTCAGTCTTGCGTTAAAAATGGAATATGCTAGAACTTGAAGAAGCGTAGTTTTAACTTTTGATTTTAAACAGATTTTGCTTCTCACAAAGTTTCCTTCTGCACACAATAAAGCAGTGTATGAGCACTGCAGAGACATCGCAGTGAAAAGCAGAAAAAGCCACAGCAGCAGCAGCACCTTATCCCCAGGAGGCCTCAGTCTTCAGGAAGAGCATCTCAAAGTGAAGGTCATCCTATGATTGCAGCTACCAACCACACTGGTCTCAGGGGAAGCTGAAAAGTGCTGTGGATGTGCTCAGGGCTAAGAGCAAACCTGTAATTACAAGTTCTGGATGCAGCCTCCCCACTGGACATGCATTCAGGTTCCTGCATCAGTAGTTACTGGTTCCCCACCACCAGCAGTCCACAACTCAGCGTATTTCCCCTCTCATGGGGAACAGCGTCTTTCAAATGTTATTGTTCTGCTTAGCTGCTGTGATTACTAACTTAATGCAAAGTAATTATAAAGATAGAACTTCCAGCTCTTGCTCACTGTTATCTGATGAATAATCCTTCATCTTCTAGTAAACAAGGAAAGAGAAGCAGCAAAAACCGAGTAATGAAATGGTATAACCATGTTAAAAAAAAAAAGTCGTTTTCCTTTGGATAGCTGAAAATTTTATTAATATCCTATTTGGAACACTGACAATTTATTTGGTTCAACAGAAAATACACTTTCCCTTTATCAAAAGTTTGCATGTCCAGAGACTACTGAGCTCCTTTGGGAAGAACCTCAGTAAGGCAAAGGAAGATAAGATCATCTTTTCATTTTGTGCCACTTGTAGAGCAATGATTTATCCCTATCTCTATGGGCTCCTTTAGCTGTGTCTGCAGGAGGAATTCCTGGCTAGTCAGTCAGTTTTCAAAAAAGTCCTTTAGTAAGAATCCTCAAGAATAGGGTTTTTTTTGTCAAAGGACACCTAATGGTTAATTCCTGCACCCTTATTCCAGATATGCTTTTCCTTTAAGACAGCTGCTTAATTCAGGGCATACAACAGCAGCTCCAAAACAGGACAGTGGTGGTTGTTTTGAAAAACCTGACAGCACATCTCTGTCTAAAATACCAAAAGGACCATGTACTTTCTGTGACCTTTTGGTGGTGGATTATGATGAGAAACAAGAACACACTTCAGTACCCTATCAAAAATGGCACAACGGGGAGATGGTTGGCCTTCTTCAGCATCGCTCTCCGGAGAGAAAGCATAACTCAGGTGAACAGCGATTAAGGTCTGCGTGCTTAGCAGCTCTCCAGACATGCCTTTTAGAAGGAGTTTGGATCTTTTTTCTATCACAATAAATTTCCAACAGGACAGGAAGTCCTTGAAACGGTACCAAGTGCTATATCAGGAGAAGGTAATTTTCATCTGATGGCTTTGACATGTTTGGTCTGATACTTCTCATTTTTGCCTCTTGCATGGCTTATTTTAAAAAGCAGATATTTAAACAGCTTTTACACATACGTAGCCAAGGATCAAGACAAAATTACGTAGCCAGAGCAGAAGTTTCATGCGTGGAAAAAAGGAATATTAGAAGAGTCCAAGAGAGTAGTAGTTTTTTGCAGGAAAGCTCCCTGCAGGTCAGGCTGTCCTCTGGTCTGCTTGAATAATATTCACAAGACAGACACGGTTTTCCTGCAAAGATACAGCCAGTTCTCATCAGATTTCCTCTGATTAGGACAGGAAAGTCAAATAAAGAAGTATAAATTGCCAACTGACCCAAACTGAGTCTTTGAATACATCACATTCCTCATTTGCTCCCTGTGCTCATTTGTTTGTTCCCTGCTCTCATTGCTCTTACAGCAGAAACACACAGATATATTTCACACTGATGCCAAAACTCAGTCTTATTCCTGTGCAGAAGTCATTTATTAGGAAAAGAAATTCACAGCTAACACTAAGGGACTTATTTTGCTTTTATATTCCTAATTCAGGCTTCCTGATTTTGCTTGTTTCTGCCATCTCAGATACAGAGAGGTCTGTATTAAAAAGTTGCCTGGCACAAAGCCGGCATCACTTGCCTACTCGCTGATGCCAAATGCTCTTGCTTTTTGCATCTTCTTCCAGGATCTCAGATACACAGCCCAGCAGCCATCTGCAGAGCCTTCCCCTCCTCCACTCAATTTTCAATTATTTTGCCATCTAAGTAGCAGTTACTCTAACACCAAGCTGCAATTCCCATGAGACTCTGCAGCTCTCCTCCAATTTGACTGTATTTGTAGCTGAGCTTCTTTCCTGTTTCATTACATTATTCTAATCAGCCGAACATCACTAGCGTCATGTAACTTCACAATTCCTGGACAAAACTGTTTAGAGTCCTGCAGCTTGTCTCCAAGTCTTATGAATAAATTATACCTCTCAGCACCAAAAGATGTCATTAAACTGACAAACAAGTTCCCCACCCAAAAGCTTGGGCTTTTTTTTTTTTTTTTTTAATCCAAACAGCTCTTTCCATCACAGCAGGATTTACCAAGAAAGATGGACTATGAGAGGTCTGAAATCTGCACTAACAGTGAAGAGAGCCCCAGACCAGGCAGGCTGAACATTTATTTTAACAGTCAATCACTCCAGTTTTGAAACACTGGAGAAATCAACTTTATTATTCTCCACGCACTTCCCAGATGAAATAAGGGAAATACGCTTTTAGAGAATATTCCTTACTGATGGGTGGAGTTTTCAACTCATTCAGGATCACAGGGCAGCTCCCATGCTCTGCTCTGATAGCATGGGCTGCTCAGCAGCAATGAGCTACACACACCCCGTCTCATCACTACTGGCCTCGAACATTGGACTGCACAGGGTGCCTTCCTCCCTGCCCTTCGATTTCCCACCTAACTTGTACTCTGGTTTTAATGTCTCCAGTCTTCTCGCTCACTCTAATCCAGCAGAAGCACACATGGCACAATAAAATCAATTTCATTATTACGATAAGCAAAAAATATTATTTTTGAAGATGAGGAATTTTGCACTTTTGTTTTTAAGTTATCTTTACTTTCTAGTCTGGTACTTTCCAGCTGAAGTTATAATCTATCACATTGCAAAAAGCCATTGCTACAGAAATCACCAATTAGATATTGTGCCCGCCCACACAGAGCTGTGCATACACAGACATTTCTTTAACATTTTTAATCACTTTAATAAGGAAAAAAAGATATTGCTAACTTTTGCTGCACCTTGATTGTTGCTACTACAAACACTCATCTATGATCCTGCCAGCTATGTATGCAGACATGCCAAAACATCATCCATAAAAAGGCTACACTTGTGAAAATTAAGCCAAACAAACAACTGCCACTGAAAAAAGACAGTCCCACTCGTCCTCAGCCGCCCAGCACCAGCATCCATCCAGCTGTGATCTACTTTGGAAATAAGTAAATGCATCTGAAAAGTAACCTGGCAGATCAGAGAGAGTAAGAAACCAAACTGACTTTCAGATGAGTCTGTTTTGTGATCCAGGATGGCAGAAGAGGGGAGGACGGGCAGAAAGCAGCATCACCGCTATCAGTGGCACTGAGGCCCCCCCCATGCAGACCCACTGCTCCCGGGGCTCTGAAACAGGCATCAGTAGAAAAGAAGTCAGGATCCATTCAAACATGTATATTAGCTTAGGAGGAAAAAAGCAGGTTGCTTCCACTTCAAATCTAAGAGGAATTTTAAAACAAAAAGGACTCAGATTCCAACAGCTGTAGCTTGGCCAGGACCCAAACAGACCGAGAAGTCAGAGCATGGCTTTTATGCCTTCCAGTACGTGGAAACGGGATCCCACAGTTTGGCAACGTGGAGACCATCACTTCCCACAGCCCTTAATTAGTGAGTAGAGGAAATGTACTTCACTGACGAGCCGACTCGTCACCAATTTCAATGTCTTTAGTTTTTCAGGAACTAACGTGTTTCCACTGCAGTGCTGGCACAGAATGTTTCTTTTCACAGTCCCCGAAGGAGTTACACTGATCAATAATCTCTCTGCCATCGCCGCCCTTTGTGCACTCATTTTCCTCTGACAGAAAAAAAAACCACAAAGCAGGTCCACACAACAGCAAAATTATCCTCAAGAGAAAAGCTTCCTGCCCCACAGGCCGTTTCGCCTCTGAAATCCCCCTCCAACAGCTGAGCACGTCCACCCAGAGCACACCAAGTCCATCACTGAACGCAATGTCTCTCATTTATTCCTTTTTATTGAGAAATCATCCTAGTGATAATTCAGGCTATTTTTACAGTCTTCCTTTCAATTTATTTGAGCAGCTGTTGTACTCCTCTGGTTACCTTTGTTCCATTTTTCATTTATTGGTGTTTGTAGCTGGTGTCTGCTGCTTTTGGGAGCTTTTTAATTCAGTGGGCTTACTTTGATTCCTATGTTCATGTGACATCACTGCAAGAACTCAGAGAGGACTGCAGTTGTGCTCATGAACATGATCAAATGAGCAAATCCACCACTGAGCCTTAATAACCATCATCATCCTGAAGCCTGGAAAATGCCCCTGCCTGTTAGAGCCAGGCCTAAGCCTGACCTTCCGGAGGATTCACACCTCATTACAGAGATGAGAGCCAGCAGCCTTGAACCTCCTCGAAGTTCAAAGGGATGTGACCATTTGGATAACAGCTATCTCTACCATCCATACCAGTAAAAACGGGCTCACGGTCCATGAAAGAAAGAGGGAAAAAACAGTCCTCTTTCTGGCAACTATGTTGTACTAAACTGCTGAAGTGAACTTCAGCTTAAAAAAAAAAAAAAAAAACAAAAAAAAACAAAAACAAAAACCAACAACTACCAATTTAGACAAACCATAAACACAAACTAGCCCTTTGTCCATCCTATGTACCACCTTAAACTAAAAAAAAAAGTGTCTGAGAGTATACATCTGCTGTAATCTGTCAATTTATCTTAGTTGTACCTATTAAAGTTTGTGCTGCCCATGAAGTTACAGGTTTTCCCATTTGTTTCGGTCTCCTTTTTCAATACAGGCTCCTCTGGCTGCACTTTGCAAGCGGCTTGTCAAAGATGCCAATAAACATAAATCAGAAGCACCAAGCACACGTAGCCAGTCTGGCTGCTCAGAAAACATGCCATGAACACGTCATGGCAGCTCAGTAGCCTCAGAGACATTTGCCTAGCCTGTGTCAATTATAAAACTAGTGTGAATCTCATTCATATAAAGTTATTTCCTATTCAGCTAGTAAGCACATTTTCTTCATTTCCATGAATGCACACGAAACCACAGGAATTGCGGAAACCTGAAATTCACCACGGTGACATTTGCAAGTTCCTGACCAGTCATCGTGACAGTGCTGAAGTGGCATTCAGCAAGCGTGGAGGGTTTTTTAAGCCTTCATATTGTGAAAAATATATTTGCTTTCTTTCAACTCCCTGTTAAAGCTCCATTCATTCTCCTATTTATGATGTGCAGTATGGTTTTTTCCTTTAAAATTTTTCAAATCAGACTTTCCTATTTTGCTACCTACACAAAGGGAAATATTTAACCATCATGTAATGGTTAACTTATGATTAAACTTAAAAGGGCAGGTCCACACATATTGACCGGATTTCAATTAAGTTACCATGTGTGTCCTGGTACTAGATCTATTACTTTATACAGTAACCCTTGGAAAATAAATTTATTGCAACATTAGCTACACTTATTCCCTTGCTGTGTGAATTCTCTGATCATACTTTGCACTACAAATGCTACTGCAGACAGACAAACACATGATTATTGTAATATTTATGTTTCCCAATAGATTTTTTTTTTTAGCTGGCCGATTTATAGAGAATGAGAAAGTAAAGGGAGAATTTAAAACAGGCAAAAATCTCACACTTAAAATCAATTTCAATTTTCAGGCCCTCTCCTGAAAACCAGACTTTTTCTTATGAACTAGCCCACCAATCACAGAAATACCTACAACTATTATTTAGATGCAAGGTTTTTCTGATACCAGAATAATGTCAAGTGCTGGAATTTAATTCCCATTTCCAATGTTTGAAAACAAACCACAGTTCTATTTCCACAGCTGAGTATTAGTTGGGTGCAGTTCCATATTGCTTTTATGAGCATTTAGCCTTCTACTGACAAGAACAGCTACAAAGAAAAAAAAAAAAATCACTGCCTGCAACCCTGCAGCAGCCATGTTGGCATTCTCTTGTAATCTCAAACAAGATATTATATCCAACATAATATGCAATGTAAGAAGTACTTGTTTTATTTAACCCAAAATATTGTACAATATAAGCAGCAGAACCATCTTTTCAAAGCTTAAATTCATATCTTCATAGCTTTCAGCAGCATCCAATCCATGAAAGTATTTATTAAACACACACCACCAGCTACATAACATGTTCCCCAACCCTCCCTCATTGCCTCTCTTGATACAGTTCCTCTATAACAACTTATGGAAGTGAAGGGATGCACGCTGACAATTTGGGGAAATTATTGTTGGGGGGGTTGCCCACAATGATCCATGAGATCCTAAAGGCAGAGTCTGACTGCAGAGCCTGCAGATATTTTTGTCTGATGTATCTTTTGTCTATTTGTGGCTTTCCGCAAATGGCCCCATTTTCTGAAAATTGACTACCTATGAGGTAGTATTTACTCAGGTGTCTCTTATGGCTTATTTACAAATGTTATTTGTTCCAGTGCTTGGTGCCTAGCTACTTAGAGTACCTCAGATTACTATGATCACTTCAGAAGAGAAGCTCTTCAGACAGAGGGAGGAAAGCAGACAGGCCACTGATGTAATGAATGATGTGGATTCAGCCATCTCCAGGTATTGTGAAAACAGTGTTCTTACCAAAAATATCCACTACCCAATAGCATAACAAGACAAAAGCAAAAAATAGCCACGTTCACATCAGCATTTCTGTCTGAACAGCTCTTCAGAAAGCCAAACAAGTTCACATGCCTGTTAGTTTGAGGGTGCTTCACTATCTATTTTCATATTTACAAAGCTTTAATAAAGATGATTAACTGATGTTCTTAGTGTTTTCACAAAACTGTTCTCAGCACAAAATGCAGAGCCATACCGTACATGATGAAATGCATTGAAACTTGGTCTAAGCTCCCCTCAACTTGCAGAGACTTGTTTTGAACCATGTCTTACACTCATCTATTCTGAGTTTGGGATCATTCATCAGACCATGATTATTGTGGTAGAGCTGCTTCTTAAGACAGAAATGTGGAAATTCAGATACAAATCCCTTTGAGTTATCACAGGATTGAATTTCATTCCCTAATCTTTAACCTGTTCCCAGCACTTTCCTCTGGGTCATTCTTTAACTGACACAAGCACCTTTTTCACATTTATATGGTACAAAACTCCTGAGTACATAAAATCCTTCCCTTCATAGATTCAGACTTCATGAGGTTGCACTCAACAGGTAAGAAAAATTTGCAAAATTTTATGAAAGTTCTATGGCTGATTAATCTCAAGCTAGAAACAGCATCCACATATGAGGTCCCTGGGTCTACTCCCTCCATGCCGAGGCGAGATCAGTCATGTCTAGACTATAACCACCAAATGCCTGCCCAGGAGCTCTTTGCAAACCTCCAGAGACAAGAGATCCCACAGCTTCTTGCAATGCTTCACTATCCTGACTGCTGACAGGTATTCTCACAAACCTGATCTAAATCTTCCCGTGCCTCAAGTTAAAACAAACACTTACTGCCTTACTCTCTCCCCAAATAAAATTCCTGCCATGCTTATGATGGTGTTTGATGGCATACTGTACTCAAATCCAAATCCAGCTGATAAATGAAACCAACTTGTGTTCAAACCCTAATCCTTCCCTCCTCTTTATTAATGTTCAGAGAAAACAATTATTGCTGGAAAGTACAAATACTTTATTCATGAGAAACTCACCAGTTTAGCTAATGGCTGTAGTCGTCAACTGAAACTAACCTGAGCTTTGCCCAAGGTTCAGAAAAATCCTTTTTACTATCTTGAAATTACTCTTGCCAGTCTGTAGTTTTTGGCTCAAACCCAGAAAACATGCTTATACCTCTCAAGTCTTGCTTCTAGAGTATTAAGCCCAAATCGCAAGTGTTTGTGTTTAATAGTACAACACTCTTGCGTCTAAGTAGAAAATGCTGTCAGACCTTTTGCAGAAGCAGAAAGGAAAGAGGCATCAGGAATTACTAGAAGACATTCAGATTTAACAACTATTATAAAGAAGAGCACAGAGTAAAAGATTGTGTTTGAATGAAACAAGAAGCTCACTCACAGAAGATTAAATATTGGAATGAATAAATAGATAATTCAGGAAAATTCAGGCTGAAGTTGCTAAGCATTATAATTTGAAACTTGCAGTGAATAAAGGCAAGAAGTTTTCTGCAGACTAATATAAGAGTTTTATTGAAGTTAAACCCACAGAGCTCAGAATATTAGAGAGACAGAAGTTATTTATGATTGACAAAAAAGCACAAAATACCAGACCATATTACTTTGCAACAGAAAGGCAGGCTATGCCAGATGTTTCACGGCAGTATATATTTTCAGTCCTTAATTAAAAGGAGAAACAAGAACAAGAAGTCTCAAGTCACAAGCATTTGAAGGAAAAAAACTAAATCAACTCTTATAATTCTCTAAGGACTTAAATTAAGTGCCCAATAAAATGGGCAGTTAACCATATAAGCATAGATCTCTTCACTGCTTTAATTAAATGTGACTCATCTAAGTCAGTTTTCTTGGTAACTTCAGGTACCCTTCCCCTTCTCAGAGGGGGAAAAAAAGAACAGACTATACAATAGGATGAAAGTTCAGTTGACTGAAAATTTGCACTTTGGAGGTAAAACATGTAGATAGATTCAATATATTACAAGGAACAAATAAACAGAATTCATGAAGAGGTTTGTGACATTCAACACATTTACTTTTCCCTCCAAGGGGAAGATAATAGGAAGGAGCTACTTGGCAAAGCATTAAGAGAACAGCAGATTTATAAAGCATACAAATGAACACTGAACAACCACACTCTTCAGGAAAGAATAACGCATGCCTACTCCGTCTTCAAAGGAGCAAACTTTTTTTTTTAAATTTATTTTTAAAAGGTGCGCAAACTTCTGGCAACAGAGGACAGAAATAGGGAGTGGATCTTTCAGCATTAGGAGATGTTCTGTACTGAGCCCCATCCTGCTTACAAGTGAGCAGAGAAACCGTCCTGAATCCTGCCATCTGTAAATCACAACAGAAAGAGTATGTGGTGGTGTTCCCGTTTGGAGAGATGAGCAAAATATGACACAATTTTAACAGGAATTTGAGACATTTTTGAAAACTTTACTTCTGACTCTGAGCAGAAAATCTAAAGATTTAGAAGTCTTCTACCAACAGCGAATCACAAAGGACGCATTTCAGGAGGAACAAAACTGCTTGCTGAAATTAAACACAGGCTGCGATAGCTACTGCAGACCAGCTGCACGGACACAACCCTGAACAACTTTACAGACTGCTCCCAAAACTGAGCACCCAGGGGTCCCAGCTTCCACATGGGCTCACCTGGCCGTGTGCACCCCGGAGCATCACTGGAGCAGGACAGCAGCTGCTGGGACCAAGCTGCACCTGCAAAAATTTTTGTCTCAAAGGTCCAAAAGAGAGAACGGCCAAGCTTGCAACTTCACCTCCTAAGCTGTTTTGTGCTTATGTATGCAACTGCCCACATGGGAATTAAGGGCAATATTAAGGTTGGAGCCTGGTGAGCCAACGTGGGTGAAGTAAACACAGATTTAACTTGTCTGTCCCTTTAACTGACTCCAACCCCAAATCCTGCCAAAGATTCAAAACACTTCCAGTTAAGTGTTTTTCCATATGACACATGACTTGCAGTTCCAGGGTTGGCATAAAAACAATTGCAAGAAGAAAGAAATGCTCTCGCTGGCCTCTTGGAGAAGCGCAGATAATAGGGTTGGAAACTCTCCTGTCTGAAGATTTTTTTTTTGCTTCATGCACTACTCAAGGAACCTAGAAAAGTTTACAAATTCTTGTGACTTTTTCTAAAAGGAAATTTTAGGACCCTAATCAGGAAGCTCCCTCTAGCTTCCCCCTTTACCTCTCTGGTAATTTTTTTCTTGTTCTGTTGCAAAACAGGTATGTTTTTTCATCCAAAATTGAGAAATGAACAGAACTACTCAGTGGAAGAGCCACAGGGGTGAAGATTCTTCGCCTTGGGCAAAACCAAGAAATATCATTCAGTGTGAAAGCCTTTTATGAAGAGATTTTGCATGGCCCTCTGCCTGCAGCGTATCTGATTGTAGCTTTATTGCAGTATTTGATCCTCTAGCATAAGAGACTGTATGAGGGATTACTACAAAGCAGCTGAACAACATGAGGTGACCCAGCCTTAATCCCACCTCTGCTCTTTCCATGCCACTGTATCCACTGACCCCTTACTCTGCACAGAATGAGATCTCCACCTCCTTCTGGATAAACACACCATTCAGGATTGTTCTCAAGGAGAGTTTGTGTGACACACAGGACAGTAAATAAAATAAAATGGACGTTTAAGCCTGGGTGGTAGACTCAACCCTCTTCTCCTTTAGAACTCCCTGTACAGACATTACACGCTCTCAGTGACGTGAAACAGTAATAACTTCCCAAAATAACTGCAGCCAGGCTAGACTCTGCCACATCCTTGTTCTGCTTCTTTCTTATCTTGTACTGTTGGCGTATCACCTGTCCGCATGAATGAATTCCTGCTTCATTAAATGTTAGTTACACTTTTTCCCAGTGCCGTACAGAAGTGTTGTGAACTGTGCATTCATGTCTGCAGAAGAAAGGTAATGGTTGGAAATTTTGGACAAGACATGCAGAGTAATTTATTGCACAGTATATTACAATCTCTCTAAGCCTATGCATAGCAGAGAAAGGAGGGTGAACACTGCATTTACTAACCTTAAAAATGTGTCACAGCAATGATGAAAATCAAGTAGCTTTAAGTGGGAATTTAGATGCAAATCCAAGTTTTTAGTTACAGCTAAACCATACTTTGTCTGACTCACTATTGGTCACCAACCTGAGCAAAGGACGCTCTTAAGATGCTCTGTCCTAGAACAGAACACACGCAAACACATCTAAGAAGTGACCACAATAAATAATATGCAATCTAAACATCTCGGAACTGCCAGCTTGTCTTAGATAATTTGTTTTCAATCACCTACCTACATTTATCACTACTCCCTTCCCCTGCCAGAGTCTTTATTGTTTTTAGCAGAAGGTGGACAGCAATACTAAACAGCACTTGTGCAACTAGCACCTCGGCGGTCATCTTCCCTCCAACTGAACCACAGAGGTTGTTCTTCCCACAGGGTATCCTGCACAAAACGGTCACTGAGCAGTTTGGGCTTCAGAAGAAGATCCATTTCACTCCACTGACATTAAACTACAGTTGAACTTTAGAAAACCTAATTTTCTCTTAGATCAATATAGTCAATACAGGCGTTAGGGGAAAAACAATTGCATTTGCTGTACTTCTGCATTTCATAACCCACATACAGACTCTATTCACTGGCCTACAAAAACTCTGCTCTTCTCATAAATCAAGAGGAAACATTGGTGATACACTACTCACAGAAGGGAAAAAAAATCACTGGCAATGGACACAACCTTTACAGGTGTTACAGCTTGTAATTATTTCCTCCAGTGACCTAAATCACCCTGCTCTCACCTTGAGATCCAGGAGGAGACAAATGCTCCCCGCCCCTCTTCTGTATTTAACAATTAATTTTCTGGGATATTAAAACCAGTATTATTAGTGGCACAGGTATCTATCTATCAGTGATCTGTGGATCAAATGGAAGTTCTCTTTAACATAAAGCATTTTCTATAAACCTAGTAACAGCGGATTTATTGAGACAACTGTCAGCTTCTCAGCAAAGAAACTGAACTTGAACATTTGTGCAATATGTAGTAAAACACAACCTTGATCCAAATATAAAAAGCATTTAGGTAGGAGATGAAAGGGGTTATTTCTTCACTCAGAAATGTCCTAGCCAGAAGATACTCATGAGAGTGGAATCTTAATATTTACTTAGGCTGCAGAAAGTGGATTTGCACTGTAATTTATTAACTTCACAAATATTGCACAACATACCTGGATACTAAAACCTGGCCCACAAGAAGTTTACCAGAAATATACTGTACCAGAAACATACTGTATCAGAACAGTGCTTATTTTAAGCATACACCTCAGCTTGATCCTGCTCCATCTGAAGTCAAGGATAAAATATTCATTTCCATATTCATAGTATCCAAAACTGTATTCACTGTTATACCTAGGGACTATTGTATGCAGTGTATTTTACATGTTTGTTCTACACTTCCTGGGAAGTCCTGACAAGACATAACTCAGCAAACAATGCATAGTATAGCACAAAAAAAAAGTTTACTAGCAAGCCCTCTCCTTGCTCACTTTGCATGCGGAATCATTTCTATTTTAATAATTTTTAGTTTGAAAACTTGAATCTAGCTGAACATTCCTTTAAAAAAAAAAATCAGACATCATTTACACAAAATTTGCCCATTTTTATTTAACATCAGGCCTAGAAACATGCTTGGAAAAAGTGCAGCTGAGTGAAAGGGAAAGCAAAAGGGCTAAATGTGTAAAGTACCACAGATCTGAAAGTCTTTCAAGTTGAAACACAGGCCTGGCAATCTGCCTTAAAAAAAAAAGCCAGAACAGGTGCTGCAAGAAACACAGTTCTGCTTCCAAGGTACAGTTCTCATCAATAACGGATACCTCTTAGCATTCAATTGGGTTTCTCCACCATTTAAACCTTGATACAGCTTGTTCATTTTCAGCTGATATTTTTTCCCTTGAGGAGCCCCAACACTTTGTTGTCACAGTTCCTAGAACTTCTTTGCTGGCTCTTGGCCCAGACAAGTTGTTACTGAACGCACGCCTTTATTATTCCTGAACACAACAGAATATTTGACAATTCTGATAAAGAACAAGAATTGGATGCTCCAAGGAACATGGACTGATCCCCACACTTCACGTACTTACAGTGATACCCTGAATATTTACAGGCCTCCAAACTGAACTTGTCTCAAGAACTTCAAGGAAAAATATTCTCACTGCTATTCTGCAGAGAGGCTGTGATGCCTATGGTCCTTAATCGAAGTATTTCAGTGTTCTAAAAAGCCCCAGGTATTCACCTGGAAATGGTCACTGATGATGCATTTGAATTAGTTTGGTGTCATAGTTCAGCTCCAATCCCAGGCTAAACTTGTGCAAGGTTACCTGATGTGCCTCCGGTCTTGTGTGAAAACTTTGGCATTAAGCAGCTTATTTCTCCAGTTTTTACCCTTTCATGAAGTCACAGAGTCGAGTCTCTGGTATCATTCTGCTCAGCTGCATGAGTCATACTGAGGTGTGATGCACAAGATTGACAGATACATTATAAGCTTCCAGATACCCCAATTTCTCCTCATCAGACTTGTCTATACCAGAAAAGCCTGCCAACCTAAAAACCATATGGTTTTCCTCAGCACACTCAGAGGAAGTGCTTCCATGCACAAGAGCATGCCAAGCAACATACGGATATGGAATAGATACGTTTTATAGCTGGCCTTAATACCAGCTTAGTACACATGAATGAGTAGACTCCATACAGCTTCAAACATACCCCAGCATATTCTCCCATTATTGCCCTGCTGTGAATTTCCAGAGTTCCCAGAACCCATTGCAAAGCCAGGATCCAAGTGACATTGATACTAAAGTGAACACAGCTAGAACAAGCAAGAGAGAAAGTGCAGTCTGAGTCAGGCAAAGGTGCTAAGTAGTAATAAGAAGATAACAAATACTTCCCTCTGCTAAAAATGCATCTCCACAGTTTTTCTGTCTCAGTCCTTGTCCCTCTCCCTCTCATCACGCCTCATGTGGAAAATGAAAATACCAGTACGTTCACAGAGAGCAGTATCGGCACAAAGCTGCCTCAGCAGCACAACAGTTGCTGTTTGAAGGGATATCTGGATGTAGTCTAGTCCAATGCCCCAATTATAGACAGTCACTCAGGATCTTGTCCAGTTGGGTTTTCACTGTCTTCCAGGACAGAGACTCCTGTGGGCAGCCAGCTGCAGGGTATGACTAGTCATATAGTAAAAAAACCTCTTACATTCAGGTGATTCTTGTATTTCAGCCTGTGCCCACTGCCTCTTGTTCTCTCAGTAGATACCACTGGCAGGAGTCCATCTTCTTTACTCCCCCCACCGCACTCCCATCAAGTATTAGTACACATTAAGGTCCTCCCTGAGCTTTCCCTTCTCCAGGCTGAAGAGTTCCTCCTCTCAGTCTCTTCACCTGCTTGATAGAGACACAGATATATAGATAGAGCGAGCTATGGGCATTCTAGACCTTTTGGTATAGAAGATGCAGAGTCCAAATGTATGTACTGGAAGATGCTCTGTTTATGTTCCTTTTGAGCATCTTTTGACTATGCAGTAGAAATTATATCGTTCAACTTGTACAGCTGACCACAGAATAGATGGAGAGAACAGCTGGACATTGTCAGAACAAACCATATTCATCTGTAGTAATTTAAAGAATGGACCTGCTCTGCAAGCTATGGATTCACAGGGCAGCAGACGCTGACAGCAGTTTTTAAGGACATGAACTGTTAATTGTACATTAATCACACTTTCCTGAGATGAGTGTTCTTCATGAACAGATTGTCTTTAGTCCATTGACTGAGGACAGAAAAAGTACAGACTAGCTGAAAATATTATGATTCTCTAATAATCCTTATTAAGACATATTTTACTAACAATTTTACTCACAATAAATAAAAGCACAATCCATATTATAACAACCAGAGACTAATTTGAATTAACGAATCAGTTTCCTACTTAAGAAGCTATTACCCAGGAGAACAAGAGGGCCGACTTGGAATTTAACTTTCTTCATAAATTCTGTTCAGGCACCCAAAAGACTGTATGAGGAAATGGTGAGCTGTGCTGCCAATGACAAACTCACTCAAGAAGAATAGAAACAGATGTGGCTGGTATTCCAATAAATGCTTGGGAGTCCTGCACAACCCAATGGCAGAGGCCGTATTAAAAGTGCTCACTCTCCCCTATGTGAGGTACTCTCAACAGTCTGCAGAATAGGCATTAAGCTGACCAAAGAAGATTAGAGACTATTGTTCATATGATAACATTCACGCTTTTGAAACATAACTTCAAAAGAAAATAGGAACCTGGAGCCAAGACATCTACCTTGTATAACACTCGGCCAAGCTACATGGGATTCTTTCCAATTCTGTTGGAAACTCCTTATGTAAATTAAAACAAGAAGTTATAATTTGTTATGCCCTTACATTAGCCTTGAAAACTAAAGGCTAGAGTACTAAGCTTCTAGCCAAATTCCACCTGACATTCATTATTTTTCTTGTGAATTATATTTACAGCTTGAATGTTCCACTATGTGTCTTCCAAGAGTCGAGGCACAACAGTGGCACTGCAGAGCGTTTTAGCACAGAATTGCACCCCTGAAATCCTTGGCTGCCCTGTTCTGAAGATGCTAGAGAAACCATCCCCTGCATCAGAGGAGGAACTTGCAATATACTGTATGCTGCCATGTTTATAATATATTTTACAGATTTTATGCTATAGTGCTGTCAAAGTTAAGCTTGTACAAACGGCTGGAAGGACTTTGGGACACTGAAGTAATGGGAGATTTTAAAACCAGTGAGAGAACCTTAAGAGAAGGGATTAGAGTGAAAACACAAAGGCTGCTGTGAAGAGCTTGTGCCCTGAAACAAAGCATTATTCTCTATGTGCAAATACACTTGGTGCTGAAGACCAACTTCTACTTACATTATTGGGTTTGGAGGGTTGCAAGTGTTTTAGCTAGAGCTCCCTGGGGTAACAGTTTGATGTCCTCAGTGCTATGACATTCCCAGAATCAAGTCAAATTAAATAACATGGTACAACTTGCAAATAGGATGTTTGTTTCTAACACCTTTCTGAAGAATTTTTATTATTACTATTGAAGATGAAAGGATCAGGCAGCCATTGCACTGAATACTTAGGGATTTTTCTACACAGTGGAATGAAATTTTGTAAGAGAAGGACAGTAACTTTACACTGCCAGTCGGACCACAGATCTTAAGTCTGCATCAGCACCTAATAAACATGCAATCACATTTGCTTTTTGCAGGAGGATGAAAGAGAAACATGAGCACTGGCCAGGCTCGCAAATTCAGCCTTCACGTTATCTAATCTGCAGGCAGCATCCAAGCTACTGGAGGAGTTAATGTGCAGTTCCAGTAACTGCCAAGCAAGCCTATATAATCAAGGCAGCCATTTAAATTGTTAAAAGTGAGGAACAACCCACACCAAAGTGCTGCCTTTCATTTATGCCCAAAGAAATCCTTCTAATAGCAATATTTTAAAAACTTCTCTTTGTAGCCCATTGTAACACACCTTTGTTCTTTTCATCCTCTTGCAAAGCCCACTACTGAGACACCAAAGCTATAATTTCCTCTGCTTGTAAGCACTCCATAGGTTTAGCTGACCTTTAGAAAAGGCATTTTTTCCCCTCACCATCTCCTTTAAAGCAGCTGCTTTTTCAGAGCACACCCCGTGGTCCAGGATCTGCTCATACTATGAGAGAGTGACAGGCAGACACATCCCACAGCACCAAAGATCGCACAGGATCTCCTAAACTCTGCCTTGCTTAGCAGGGTGGTGGCAAGCACACAAGAAAAGTGTTACTAGACAAAGCAAGGAGCACAATGAGCCTCTGACATGTAATTCTGCCACTGATTGTCCCACTCTTCTCTGCCAGAGCTGTGCTATTTCGCAGTACCCAGAGCCCAGGCTCCTCCTGGCTAATGCCCATTATTAGCCCTGTGTGGAGCCTTGGGCAAATCACAGGGACCAGCTGTTACAAATGCCCCCCTCCCACATCAGCCCAGCTCACGGATTCACTTGAGGCAGCATGTAATTTCTTCAAATTTAAAAAGAGGTTATTTACAAGCCAGTCAAGCTTTTCGTTAGACATCTGTACAATGCATGTACGGATGCACACACACACACAGAAAAAAAGGGCTTTTCCAGTATCATGGGTTTTACCCCCACGTGCTCACAAAAGGAGAGCACACTCACCATGAAGCCACACAGTTCTCTGGGGACAATAACCACAGGTCAGCGCAGAGGTCCAAAGGACTTATGACACAGACCTGAGATGAGCAATGCTTAGCTGATCCCAGCAGATTACTTGCTAACCAGTCCGCAGGCTGCATGGGAAGCTGGAAACTCCATCGTCCCCATGGATGTGATGCTGAGTTTGACACCTGACCCTGAACATGTAAGCCAGCCACACACATCTCCTTGGTTTTTTATACACAATAACTCTAATTTGCAGAGCCTTTTTTTTTTTCCTTTTTCTGCAAGTCAGGCAGGTAAGTAGCCTTCTCTCTTGTATTTACCTCCTAAAACCTACATGTCTATGTCTCTCAGTTTAACAGACTGGGAAAAAAAAAAAAAAAAAATCACAATTTCCTTTTCACTACATATATTTAGGACCTTTGTTTAATTAGCTTACATAGAAGTTACAGGATCTCCAAATTTAAAAGTTGTCCTAGAACTGCAGAGTAGAATTACAACTTACATTCTATCCGGTCACTAAAAGCACTGACTGCTGGGGCTGTCCGTCCACAGAGTCAGCAGAGCCTGGCATGGTGAAGAGAGGTGACAAGAAGTCAAGAACTCCGATTTCACAGAGCAAGAAAAGAAGGTGCCAGAAGCTAATCAGAGACCAGCTTCACAGCCTAGGAAGCATCAGAGCTCTTCCCACACTTTAACTACATAATTTGCAGTTCACAGGTTTTAGAAGGATCAGAGCACTGGATCTCCCCATCCAAGCCAGTTGTCTTTTAGCAGAGGCTGCTTGGAGAGTAACTTGCTGACAGAAAACAAGCAACCAGCTCCTTTTCTCCTCTTCTGCTGCTGGTACTCCATAAACAATGGGCACACCAGCGGTGTCCTCCCAGACTCTGCCCACATCATCACACTCTCAACACACAAACAGAAAGGGTGGCAATGAAACAAATGCTCAAGTGTTTCATTCCCATCTATTTACTCCATAATGTTGATTTTCAATTAAATGTTTTAAAAGCACCATTGTGGACAACCTCAACATTTCTGCAAACTCTACTACGAACACTGGTTTTAATCACTTCCTCCAACAGATTAAAACAAACTGGTTTTATTTATTACCCAACATTGAAAGCCAACAGGCAGCACGACCAAGATGAGCAGTGCCTCTTCAGGGGGACACGTAGGGGTGAGATGTCCTAAAGCAATAGATGGGCTCGGTCTTCTAGAGACCTGCTGGGCCGCTGACCAAGAGCACCAAGAAACTGGGACTGAAGGAGGTGCTTTTCACTCGGCTGTGGAGTTGTAGCCCCTGTGCTTATAGATCCAGAGACATGACACACAGGCTGTACTGTAGCAGCAGGGATGTAATGAGCTTTCAGAAGTAAAACATTTTCCTCAATCATTGTAAGATGATCTCCTCTGCATTATTGTGACAACTTAATGCACACATCACACTAATGAGTTGCAGGCTAATACTGTCCAGATCATTCAAGATTCAGGAGAACAACTGTCTGAGCTTAACAGAAAAATTAAGACAGCAGATTTTTTTTTTTTCCCCATCTCTACTTCTCATAGGGAGACAGGGAAAAACCCAAATTTCATCAGCAGTAAGCTGATTTTACAGTTATTAGAAAAACTTAATTTGTCATGTTCCTGTCAGTTAACTACAGCCAATAGTTTCATTTTTGAGCCTTCCCACACTCTTCAGAGTCTGACATTAGTTGCACAGAAAGGGAGGAAGGGATGAAAGGACAACTGGAACTAAACAATCTTTGAAGCCTGTCACTGTGGAAGTTTTCAACTGCAGTTCTCCTCCTCAGAACACCCTGGCTGGGCCAGGGCTCCCCTCTCCCAGTTCAAGATCTTTGAATACGATAGGCACTTCATATGCTTACTATATAAAGACATTTAGAAATTTGTCTGCGTATAAACTTAGACTTCAACTCCACAGTCGTAACTACAGCCAAACAGTACATTCAGTGTCGCAATTAATAGTGATATTTACCATCTTATTTTGATATCAGCAGCGGCAAACACCACCTTCACAGCACCGGCTGTACTTAGCCCACGCTAACCCAGGTGCACGGATTCAGTGGATTCAATATGATCTCCCTTTAAGAACATGATTCCAGAAAGATAATTACAATACTTCTATTTCTGTTTTAATCAGATACTGACACCACAGTCATGTACAGTATTTGAGGCCTGTGGATGAAAACAAGACATTAACAGGCAATGATTTAAAACATACTGTGTTCTGCTAGATACAGGACCTTAAAGGTCTTACATTTGGATCCTACACTTGATGCAGTCATCTGCAGAACATGTGAATTTAAGACTTTGCTGTGGACCCAACTGTCATTGTAGCTGATCCTACTAGTTTCCTAAAAGGAGAAAACATGGCAAGTTAAATTAACTTCAGAGTGAGGTGTAGTGAAACCAGACCAAACAAGCTCCAACATCAGTCTTTAATGGACATTCTCATGTCACTAGCAAAACAAAGATATTACTAGAACAAAAAAAACCAAAAAAACAGAGTAATAAAAATCTGGACCATCTTAATTTATACCATAACTGAGCATTTGGTTCATTAGGTTATTAAACTAATAAATTCAGTACAAATCAAAAAGGTGCTTTTCAGAATGCTCAAGCGGCTTCTCAACTATGTTAAAGAGTTTAAGGATAAAAGTTCTTAACTGTCATGAAACTCGCCTTTTAAACACAACTAAGCTCTTGTCTAGACAGATCAAAATGAGTATTCTTTCAGCTTATGCTGGGCACAAACTCCCGCTTTTCTTCTGACAAACATCTGCTCAGCTTCTGATCTCACACAAATGTTTGATTGCCGGATGTTTCTCAAACAATAGAGACATTTATGTAAATATTAGGGGGGAAGGGAAAAAAAAAAGCATAGTACAGAGTCACCTCATCCTAGCACAGGGACAGAAAGCTCAGTACCTATTCATTACCAGTGAATTAATTCCAAAACCTCCATATGCATGAGAATCTATTCTAGCACTAGAGTTCAGGGCAGCTTTAAGTCTTTGCATAATTAACTTCCCTAAAAAGAAATGGCAAAAAGCATTAATGATTGTAACATTTCATGAATTAGTAGTAAATACAGGTGAATCAGTCAGACCAACTCAGTAGGACTTCTGGTGCTCATAGCATGCTAATATGCTGCTAATTAAGATCATTAACGTCCCTTTTAATATATTGGCTTGCCTAAGATTTAATTCATATTTTACCAGCTCTAATTTTTCAAATTCAGAACATGTACCAGGTAAATACTATATAAAAAGAAAAATAAAGCCATTCCATTCATGTTTGTGGAGATAAATTCAGCGTTTTATCTTCCAGCTGATTCTCCTTTCCAAATTAGGATATGAATGTGAGAGAAAGACAAAGAAAATGTGCATGAATGTGTGCACACATTCACATACACAGTCACATCTCTTTTTTTGGGTAGGAAAGGAGTTGTTTCTGGGAAGTCTTATTTGCCCACAGATGCTGGCCCAAGCTCGCCTCCAAGATGTGAGGTCCTGGTTCAGACCTCATTTGTGCTCAATGGTAATCGTCCTTCGGGACATATTTATGAGGAAGTTAAACTCTCCTCTGCAGCCATCATCATTTGGAAGCGTTCTCCCAGCCACAAGACCCAGCCATCAACACCACAACACTGCAGGCATTTTGCAGCCATTTCTTCAGCTCACAGTCCAAATCTGTCAGCTAGGGATGAAGGCACTACCACGCACCAAGGTAAGAAGAAAACTGATGACAATAACACCGCAAAAATCACATCAGGACCTACTCTACAGTTTTTCCTAACTGGGAATATTATCCCGTTTGTACCAATTCAGAGATTAAACTAACAGAGAAGCCAGAAAGCAATGCTAATTAAAATACATATTCTTACCTCCTTGTACGTTGAGTTTCACAATATTCAGCTAAAGAAAAAAAAAAAGGCACATGCTTGTATCTTAACCAGCCGTTCCTGGCTAGTTATGCTGCAGTTACATTATATTCCAGCTTTCCTACCAAGCAGAATGCCAGTTCCTACTCACCAGGAACGCTAACGCTCTCTGGCAGCGTGTGACCCTAGAAGAGACAGTCTGAATGTCTTAACAGGAGTTAAGTACCACATGACAGATCCTTCTCGGGTTTTTTTTTATTTGTCATTTGAACCACTGCAAAGATAAATGTAGAATGCCGTTTGGACAAAATGGCTTCCCAATCTGATTTTAAATAATCTTAGCGTTATAAATACAATAATGGTACTGGAATAGTCAAAAGGACCCCTTAATAGAAGAAACTCACTTGTGCTTGGCAGTGGACAAGGACAATAACCATTCTGAAGTGTCTGCAGCCCGAGAGAGTCAGGTAGAGGCTGTATAGATGACTATGTGGACCTAGAAGAACTCAAGATTCCTGTGTGATCTGGTACCTCCAAAGACAGAGGCCGGGGTTCATCAAGAGTCTGTAGAGCTTTCTTTTCAGGATTTTGAGAAGTGTGTATTTTTGAGAACAAATCCTCAGTGGACTGGAGTGCTCCAGAGCCCATAAGACTTGTCTCATGAAGTGTAAAGTTACAGAATAAATCAGTGAATCACTAGTTTAGATACACCTCTCCAAAAGCAAAATAAGAAATACTTCTCCTGTATCACTGCATTAAAAAAAAACCCCACACACAAAACAAAAAACACTCAGTGGATCGTCCCATCTGCTTTCTTCTCTGCTTGGATTGCTTCAAATATAACAGAGCTTCTGAACAAGTTGTGTGCTTAACAGCAAATACTCTGAAGAGCTGTTGAGCTAAGATTCAGAAATTGTCAAAGATAACTTCATGAGAATTTACCTAGAGGCAGAAAAGGGAGATGAGAAACAAAGCTATTTTCATTTTTCTTGCTAGAAATATTTCAAAACATTAGGAAAAAATATCTAAACATTTTGTAGATATTAAAACTAAACAAAGTTTAGCCATTACACAGTGCTGTTTACCCTTTAAACAGTACAGAAGCTTCAGTTTCACACAGATACATAGCAGTTTGTCAATCCTTAATTCACCTTCTCTGTCCCACTTCAATTCCCTTTCTACAATGTTGTTTCCTTTAAGGATGAACATTGCCAGGAACAAAAGATTTCAAGCGAGTATAATCGAGTTGCACCCAAGAACTTACGCTGATACCAAGTGTGTCATCAGTCCTTCCTATGGACCAAATTGAAGCACACAAACTTCAATTTACTGTAATCAGCCAATGACCTCATACTGTTACGGAAAGGGTAAGCAGCTCACAGTAAACAAGTCACTGTTCAGTGGGGAAAAAAAAAATTCCTCTGACTTTCCTAAGATGGAGCTTGTAAGAATCCACATCTATGTGAACTAACCAAGTCTTTGTCATTTACAGCAGTTTGCTTAGAAACATGGGGTTCCTGCTGTTAATCTGTCTTGGTAATGACAGCCTACAAAGAATTCCTAGGGCAAAAGGAGAGAGTTAATTGCTACATGCATATCTGCCCAAGTACTTTGCAGCCACTAGGTTTTGTACCAGGCAAGCAGCACGACTGTATCCACAGAGATGAGACGTACAGTGACAGTCCCCCTTCCCAATTGGATAATTCCCATGGCACATTCCCAGGGAAAGATAAATTCTCTCCAAAGAGAAAAGTTCTCTAGAATCTCATCCCCTTTATCTCCTCAAGAGAAAGCAGCAGCAAAAATTCTTCAGTAATTACTTTTTTTTTTTTCCAGGAGAACTATCCAGTGATGGAGATATTTAAGGAGCATAATCCCTCCCAGTGTAGTATTCCTTGAAGGGCTGAAATATAAATAAGAGTGTGCCTGACAGGGAAAATTAAGGGAGGAGGATGGAAATACATGCATTAAGAAGGAGAAATGTTCTATTGGTAGACAGGCTCATGATGAAAGGGAGATTATGCTGATTAAAATTTTTAAAAACATAACTTTAAAACAAGGAGAAAAAAAAACTCTCCACAAAGAGAGTTGTGGAGAGTTGCCAGTTGTCCTGGCAGAAGATATTATCTCTCTACTGGGCCCCTCACATGGCAAATCCCTCAGAAATCCCAGTCCTTTGTTTGGATTTCATGTTACTTGTCAAGTGAGGACAAGTGCTCTATGCATCTTTGTGGTTTGCCCATATTTCCCTTTTATCTTAGAGAGTGTCACATTTGTTTTAAGGGTTTTTTAGGGGAAAAAAAAGAATGGTCTGGCTTATGTCTTAATGGCTTTGCCAAGCAGGCAGTAAGTCTTGTACACTGACACCTAATCCTCCTTATATTAGCAAAAAAAAAAGTCTGAGAGATCAAGTTTTTCACTACATAGAGCAGTAGGTAGATGTGTATGCGTCCTGCAAAAGAACATGGCCAGGTGACTAAAATACTATCATATTTTCTGATATGAAGTGTTACATTTCATGTTTGATTAATCTAATAAGTTACTTAATTTACTCAAAGAGTAAAGATTTCTCTCCTAATGGACAGGCTCTCTCTGTCTCCTGTAAGCTACAGGAAATACCGCTGGCTCCACCCTTCAGACAGGCTTGAGAACAACCCCATGGAAGATCCTTGTGTACTCTTCCCCCTGCCCTGAGCAGGCATGCCAAGGACTGAGCCTTTCACCCTCCTGAAAAAGAAGCTGCGAGGAGGACGCACAGTCCAGTGGCAGGCACGCAGATGAGTTGGTGTTTGTGAATCTGACTGCCAGCTCCCAGCAAACTATTGGGTTGTCCAGGCTTGCATCTTCAACAGAGGACTCTGGGTTTGGTTCAGGCATGAAGCGTCCGCAAGTGTTCTGCACTACAAAGCCATCTGAAATTTGATGCCTCAAATTGTCCTGGTAAATTAAATTGCTGGAGGGTTTAAGCTGCTTTAGACAAATATATTACTTTGTCCACTTTATCATGGGCACCTTCTCTTGAAGGAGTCACCTGCTCCCCCTCCATCCCAACATTAGGACAATATTTGGCATGGAAATATTAGGTAACAGTAAAAATGCATTACTCCCAGGTCTCCACATGCTGATAAGCTTTTTAACCAGTCAGCTATTTTTAGCTCTGCCAAGCAATCAGGATGCTGTTCACAAAACACTTCACCTTAAAATATAATTGCTTTCCCCAGATGACATTGTCAGGCTCTGTTCTTTTCACCTTTAAAGTGAAACTTCAAATAAAAAAGATAAGGTGGCTTATTGAGAAAGTAAAGACTGTTCTTAACAGTAGAGAAAAAAATGAATGTATAATAGCCTAAATTTTACTTTAATGATACCAAGTGATTATTATCACTCTGTGAAGAGATGTTGAAATTTAGTGGATAGAGGATAACAGGGAGGAGGCAAATTGGCCAAGAGTAACAAAAGGAGCAGCACTGCCTGTCACCAGGCATTTTTGAGGAGGCCTTGGAAGAAGCCCTTTCTGTGGCTACAACCTCAAAACCATGAGAGCTGATTTAAGGGTCATGTCTTCAGCATCTGCGTTGCTTGCAGGAAGTCTTCTGCCTTCAGAGTTCATTAACTGCCCACAGCTTCAGAGCCAGCTCTCACACTCTGCAAAGCCCAGCCTTAACAGCACAGTCTCTAATACCAAGCCATCTATGTTTTTTTTTATTGCCAGGCTCTTACCCTGCTACTATCTTTCCCTTCTCTACTCCTCCTCTCGTGATACCTCAGATCCCACACTTACCATCTCCTACACACAAATGCACTTCCATGCCCTCCCAGTCTCAAAAAGTCCTTCTCTAAAAAAAAAAAAAACTGCTCAAGCTGTACACTCTCCCTAATATCCACAAGTCCTAGCACTCTGATGTTCTCAGGCTTGAGACGAAGGAGATGATCTGAGGTTACAAGATATTTGCAGACAAATCTAATTCTTGCTCTGATCATTGGGATGATATGTAAACCCAGAGAAAGGCCATTTAAAGCAGAGTTGCTTTGGGTGTTACAGAGCATCACTGAGATAAACCCTGGGTCTGCTATTCATAGCGCAACAGGCTCATTTATGGAGTAGAATAAAAAACCCAAAACAACAGAATACCAACTGATCAACATCTATCAAGACATTAGTTAAAGAACTGAGCAATAACCTATGTTATATCTGTGCTACCAGAAGACAGAATGGGCACAACTAACCTTGCAAAGTGACAAGAGAAATCTTAGCTGTACCACAAATCACCTTTATCCTCAGTACATTTTTTTTACTCAGTCACATTTGCAGAAAGGATTCATTTTTATCTGAAACTGTAATCGAATGCCAGTAGTTACCTTGGTGACATTTAAAAAACTATCACTGTGCTTTGCTGTCAACACTTTATTGTATTATAAAGTGCCTCATGGAACAAGTCAGAACACAGCTTAAGAAATAGTTCCTATGACAACTATATGAGGTGAGGAGATGGCAGAGATCCCCAAATGTCAAATGGACAGTAGCACGCAGGTAAAGAAAATCCAGGCTGAAGTCAGCGCGGTTCCTAAAGCTGTGCTGAACTGCAGCTCAGAGCCTGGCTCTAGCCATTTCTGTAATTAAACAAAGTCTCTAATTCTCTAGGTACTCTAATTTTCACTGAAACTGCCAAGAACCCTGAAATTTATTATGCAATCAATCCAACCAATTTCAGCAGACCTCTGTTGGGACTAATCATTAAGAACGAGGGAGGAAGAACCGCGCTTCCCGTGAATGTTGTTTGTTGTACTTCAGATATTAAATAAGAGTGGGGAATTTAATTATCAATCAAAATACAGAATTCCCATTCTGCTTATGAAGTAGGCCCATTTGCTTTCAAATACTGGAACAGAGGATCACATTCACCCTTTGTATTTACAGACTTATGGTTCTCAGTCAACCACAGACAGACTTGTTTCACTGTCACTGGCCCACAACTACATGCTCTCCGTCTGAACAAGAAATACAGAAGCCAACAGAGCCTGCCAAAGCTGTGCCTCCAAACTGCAGCCAATTCCCTGTCTAAGTGGCCCCCAACTCCTTTTCCAGGGAGGAGACAGACATCTCCCGAGGAGATGTGGGGTCAGCGCCACCCTGACCCATGGAGGCTGCACACCATGGGTCTGCATAGGTTAACACCTCGCTGTAGCTCTGCACTGGTGGGAGACGACCTTGGCTGAAGTAGAGGATTGCTGAGGAAAGTCCCTCACTCTATTTCCTCAGGACTGCCTACCTCCATCTCTCTTCCTCTGTTCTTACCATTTCCTTTCTCTTCCTTTAATTTTGCCTGGCCTTTCCAGCTTCTTCCAGGCTTTTCTGCTTCCACAAACAGCAAGAGTCCTTCCCAGCACACAGACCTCAAGTATTTCTATCACAGACCATCTGGGTCTGGAACACAGAAGCATCTGGACCATTGGCCCCTAAAGCAGTGAATCAATTCTCTTTTGTTGTAAAACTAAATCTGAGCACCAGTTTGTTTGGAAAACCCTCCAAAAATTAGCTGTTGGTGGCCTCCCTCCAGTCTTTCCGTCATGTGAAAGCTGTACATGCCTTCCGTAGCTGCCCTGTATCTATACTCCAAAGTCCTGAATTTGTTTCCAGGGAACAAAACAGTTTGGCACACTCTGAAGATAAGCCTGATCTTTTCAGCTGCTCTTTCATTATCAGAAGCCATCCAGTGGAAGCATTCATTAGAAACCGAGGTTATTTATTTTATTAAAGAGCATTTTCTACTTGCACAAGGGTGATGGAGCATATGCCCCTGCTAAGCACATTCAAGTAGTGATATTAATTCTCAGTCTATGAGCCTCAAACATGAAACTGCTCAGTAGGAAGGCTTACAAACAAGAGAAACATGCTCCCTACATACCCATATAGCAAAGTCCAATAGATGTTAATATCACAACAATGACTCTGCTCAGGCGCTAATAAGCTCTTCTTTGGCAAAATCAGAAGGTATCCTCCTCTGAATGGAGTTCTGTGGACAGTATGGGAAAAATGCACATGCCTCATTCAGAAAATAGAATAATTGTGGCTTCTTGGCACTCCCTAGAGACGTGAGAAGAATTTTTGACAGTTTTGTTGGAACGTCAACCTAAGAGAGGACAAAAACTTAAGCAAAATTGATAATAGAAACATGCCTGAGAAAGACAAACAAGGTAAATGAAAAGATTACATTCTTGCCCTACAGTAAAGATTTTTACCTTAAATTCACCCTGAATAAAGATAATCTTGCCACTGGAGACCACAAAAGAAAAAAGTTATTTGCATACAGAATAGGCTTACAGAAAATTAAACTGCTGTGGAAAACTAGAGCTTATTATGCGAGAAATGTGATAAGCTAAAACATACAAAAAAAACCTCCTTGAGATCTGAGCAACGTGAGCTAAAAATACCTCTATTGCATGTCATTTACAAATTCAAAGGGTTGTTTAGGCTGTGTTTAGATTGTGATCAAACAACACTCGAAACATTTTTTTCCACTTATGATTTAAAGATAGTGCCGGATTTTAGGTGTTCTGATTGCTTTCCTCACTTCATTTTTCCTTCTATTTTTAGTTCGCACTCAATGTTCCCTGCACTCTTGCTGAAAGCAAACAGCAGCGTTGGGAGGGGACCAAGGAACGTACGGTTACTGCGCACGTTGGCCACTCTTCATAATGAAAGGCAAAGGACCCGGAGCAGGAGCTATGGCAGAAGAGCAGCCTGATGAGCGCATCCCCCATTTGCACGATAAAGGGTTGCAGACACTGTGTTCCCAGCCTTTATTTTTGTTCATGGACATGCTCACACATGTGCTTTGCAGGTACAAGCAGTAAGACAATGAGCCACCTGCCCACACCTTTCCAGTAGTCCAAAGTGGTTTAAACGCCACCGATCTCTCTTGTGCCAAAAGGGTTTCTAGGCTCTGATGCATCAAGCTACCAAACATTTAAAGCTTCCCGAGGGTCACAGGCATCCAACACTACACCAGTGTCACGGCACACAAGGTAGCATCGTCCTTTGAAAGTGGTCCAGCGCTGGGAGAGGTGAAAGCCGGCACAAGGGCACACGTCCTGGAGCTGCACATCAGAAACACTGTGCAGGTGCATGGGTAGGCAAATTAAGAGTCTCAGCACAACTCATCAAACTTTTCCTTCTGTCAAACCGCAAAGAAGAGTTCAGTGCTGTGATAAAAGGTTCTTGAACATAAATTACCATCACTTTTCTGTTACATAACATGATTTATCCAAAGCATGCACTGGGTTCATTCCAGTTTCCACTGAAGTCAATAGAATAATAAGTGTTCAGCACCTCTGAAAAATCAGGACATGCTTATTCATGGGTATAATTTATGGTAACCAAATTAGAACATTCTGTCCTTAAGTTTCCAGTGCAGATAAGTATGGCTTCTTACTCCTTTCCCTTCTTTAAGGATATTAATGGAGCAATACTGAAATTTAACCCCAGACCTTCAGTGAAATGCCTGGAACTGGTCAAACTTTAAACAAACCACAATACAAAAGAAATACTGGCTCCAGAAATCTCTTCCACCCATCCACTAGATCAAATTGGCTCTAACCAAGACCTTTGCCTATGTGAGCACTTGCTTCCATGAGGTTTCACAAAGGAGTAACTGCCACAGAGATGCACAAGCACTTTTCAAGTCATGCATGAAGAGGAGCCATCATCTATCAAGGACATCTGGAATGCCACACCAGAAAGCCATGAGTTAAAAGCAACAGAGTAGGAAGCCTTCCTTGCTGACAGCTCTCCTCATCTTAGTGGCCATTGTCTCAATGAAGTACTATTTACCAACCCCTCTTCATACGCCTTTTGGACACAAGCCTTCATTCCTTCTACATGTGTTCACAGCTTTGATTGATCAAGAGTGGCAGTAAAAATCCAAAGACCAGTCATGGATTTTTTTTTTGTTTCCTCAGAGCATAACAAACACTGAAATTTGCAAAACACTGTTTAGTCTTGGCTCAAAGCTCCTGGGATCTCTTCTGTAATACTGAGTTGAGGTCACTATTCCTCTCAAGCTTCCCTGTGGGGTGATGAACAAACAGGGTTGTAAAGAATCAAACCCCCGGGTTATTTTGGGATGCTGAGAAGTTTGGGACTGCTAAACAACCCAAATATCCTCAACCTGCACTCTACCCCTGACATTTTAGCCTCCTAACTCATATCACGATGCTGGTATGGCCTTTTCTACGCATCTTTAAGATACACAGAGGCAACAGTTTGTGGGTTGGACCAGCCAGCCACATCCACAGAATCCAGCTGCAAGGCAAACAGCAAAACCCAGGTAGCCAGTCCCAGTCCCTGCAGCCCCATCATGAAAACGCAGTACAATGGAGTGGAGGACTGCGTAAAACTACCCAACCCAGCTGGCAGGTTGCCAGTTAATCCAGTTTGGTTCAGCTCAAGTTCACAGCATGGCACCATGCTGCCAAACCAGAAACAAGACCATACACTGCAATATTGCCCCTTGCTACTTTACATCTCTCTGGGTATCCTGCTCCCAAGAAAGCACCGAAGTGGTGGGAGCAGTCCAATGAGCTCTGTTCAGTGGCATCTGTAAAGCAAGCAAAGGGAGTCCTTTTTCTCCTCTGTATTGCTAAGTAGGAGCCTAGCCACTAAGGAGCTTCCCAAGCTTTTCATTCTGCTTTGCAGAGCAGGTGGGCACCAGGTCAGCCCTGCCAGCCAGAGAAGCGTGCACTCCCTCACTGTGTGGGGAGAGAGGAGTTAAGTGAAACTCTTGGGCTGGGAATACACCAGAGCCAGTAGGAAGATGATATTTTCCTTACATCAAATTAACAGATCTTGTTTTTATCCGGTCCCCCGGGCCCCACACACAAGACAGGCAGATGGATCCCGCCAATCACTTGATGCCACAGTTGCACCACACAAATGTGCTTGAAGGAAAACTCCCGCAGCACCAAGAACAAGGCTATTATAGGAGTCCAGAAACAACAGCTTGTGTGTTCACAGTTCTATTCCAAGTTTCAGATTTCTTCAGAAAACAGGAGGCCAATCTAATCCTTTTGACTTAGAATTCCTTAGAGGAAGGCTGCCTAATCTGCTCGTCAGTCTGACAAGGAGACACAAACCTTGTTCCTCTCAGCACTGCTCCAGTCCAGACTCAAGCCAGGTCCACCCTACCCCCCTCAGGCTCAGAAAGTCAAAAAGACTTTGCAAGAGATCTATTTGCAGGGGACAAGACAACGTAAAATACAGTGATCAAACAGAGTTAGCACATACTGTGGAAGAGCTAAAAACCAAAAAGCAGCAATTGCAGCATTTAAGTTAAAAATATCAGGCTGGTTGAATTATATAAACTCCAATTTTTCACAAGTTCCTAAATGTAACAGTTCAAAATGGCCTAAACCACACAGCATGTATAAGTCACCTGATTTTAAAAGGCTTGAAAACAACCATCCTGAAACCCCACAGGAGATGCCATTTGTTTCCTCCATTCAAACATGTAAGACAATCTTGGACTTTGTATACAAAGACACCTACCAGCACGTCATGAGAAGGTACTAATCTTCGTAAAGAGCACTTGTTCAAGAAACAGTATTTCTGGAGCAATATCTCCCAACTTCTTTTTTTCTTTCTGCCATGCCTTCCAGGACTGGTCTCCTCTGCCCACTGAAGCTGCCTTTGCATCCTGCCTTTCCCAGCCCCATGAGGTAACAAACACATCCCTACACCAGGGATTAATTTAACTGCTCCCTTGTTCTTTTGAAGTTCTGTTCAGTCAAGGATCAAGTTTTGCAACTTCCCTCCAACCTCATGGCCAATATACAGTTAATCACAGAATTTCGCCCAACACGGGAAGAGCACGGTGACCCCGTGTTG
This sequence comes from Chlamydotis macqueenii, assembly GCF_036417535.1. Taxonomy (NCBI): domain Eukaryota; kingdom Metazoa; phylum Chordata; class Aves; order Otidiformes; family Otididae; genus Chlamydotis; species Chlamydotis macqueenii. The sequence continues at coordinate 8,458,422 of NC_141571.1, read as the reverse complement.
CTGGAGTCACACGTTTGCCACTCCATCACACAGAAGGGCACAGAGCAGACTATTTTCAGAGCAGTCAGCATGTCCAGGCTATGAACAAGGGGACACTTCTGCCTCTCAGGAAGGCAATATAGACATGCAGAGAGCTTCCTTTTGCACCTCATTTTGCATTTGTGCACGCATGCCACATCCCTTCATTCTTGTGACATCTGAATCTTTACACATTCTGTGCAATTGCTTCAAACAGTACATGTTAACTGGTTTATCCACCGCTATTCCAGGAACAACTCTCCCCTCCAGCCAGACAGCGCATGGCCTTCAAGTATCCTCTCCCTACAGGGAAAGCCTCTAGGCTAGAAATCAGGTGACAAACTTGGAACGAATATTGAGAAATTTCTGAACCAAAGTTATTTTGTAGAACACTTTACCAGGAACTGAAAAAGTATAATTAACAGAATTTAAAAGCTTTTCCATATTTTAGCTAGTTTGTAGAGAAAAGGTGACGGACTTCCTCACACTCTACTTGCCATCTACGAAACCCGTAGGATCCAAGTCCTTCTCAGACTCTCCAAGCAAGGTGTACATAGTGCTTACAGCAGATTCCTATACCTGTAGCTCTATGTACTCAACCATAAAATGACAATATTTAACAGCACTTATTTCACAGGAGGAGGTGTGGGAATGCTTTGTAAAGCACAGTGATTCACTAAGGCAGGGCTGTAAGTGCAGAAGTGATAGCAAATTGTTCTTTTACGATTGCTAATCCATTACTATAGCTCTGTCATCTACTCTTGTAATGCAGCACTCAAAACCTGCCAGCAATTAAAACCACAAGAGAGAGGAAATCCTTTACATTAAATCCCTCCCAAGCACTAGTGACCTTGCAGCAGTTTCATACCAGCGTAACTCAGAGCAGTACTGGCCCGATATAGACAGCAAATTGAATAACAGAAGAATCTTCTCCACCTCAGAAACAGCCTTAAACTCTGTATCATTTTTGAACAAGGAAGTCTCATAATTGCAAGAGAAGAGATAGATCTAGATATGAAATTGTAACGAGGTGACTGATGATCATTACCTTGGTGACATTTAAAACTCCACCATTGTGCTTTGCTGTCGGCATTTTATAACACAATAAACTGCCTAGCAAAGGAAGTCAATGCATTACTCAGAAAACAAGCTTCCACGACAATGATGGCCTTCTTCAAACCTAAATGGGTCTGATGCCATCACTCGACCAGCAGACCCTCCTTTGAGAAGCTCAGCTTAGCTAGCAAAAGAGCTGACTTTGGTCCTTTGAGTGTTACCAAAAGGATTTGTCTGCCAGGGTTGCTACATCTCTGCTAATATTTTCACTGCCAGAGTGATGCTGCTAAGGCTGGTAGACTAACTCCTGTGCTAGCAGACCAGAAAGCATCGACCAGGCTTTAACAGCAAAAGCATGTTGGAGAGATCTCAAAGCAGAGGCAAAGAGCCCAACAATATCGCTGAGGTGCTTTCTTTCCGCTCTCCTCAAGTCACGCACTGGTCAATATCCATTACCCATACTGCAAGCGCTTTAGGGTTGGAAGAAGCACTATTGAACAACACAGCAGAGCAGAACATGAAGAACCAGATTCAAGCCCTGCTTTCAGAAATTTCATTCTTGCAAGTGACCTTAAAAAAAGTCAATCAAAACCTTCCCCCAATTTTTAAGTCCCAACGGCCATTAGAGTAAGTTTAAATGATACAAATACTAACTTGAGTTACTAGGCTGTGTGTTTTTAACAGTAAAATATTCAAGCCACAAAAACCCAAAATTGACTGATTTACCACAAAATTAAGTCTCAAACAAAATTTCAGATAAAACTGTTTCAAGAGTCCCTTCCATCATGCATAACAGAACATTTCCATTGTCTTAGCCACTACTCAGAAGTCAGTCTGGTGTCAGTCAATGCCCAGTAGATGGTTTCAGTGGAAGACATGCAATCTCTGTACATTTCCAGCTATATGGCCTTGAGCACAATGATCTGTTTATTGATTTCAGCACACATGTGGGTGGTTTAACTTAAAAAAAACCCCTAATATTAGGTATCATGTGTTACAAAGTAAACTTTTCACTTACAGGAAAGTTGTTTCTATAGTAACTAATGTTTTTCTAGCAACACATTTCACATTAGGGTTGCTATAGAAACAGAACTATAGAGATGTGTTCAGCAAATAAGTTGTCAATAGCTTTTCCCCCAGCCCACTGTACCCTATCCTCCGTGTACACCTAAGGATGAACATAGCACCCTACCGACTGCATCTACCTAAGGAGGCTGCAGTTATTCTCCTAACAGAGTTAAATGTTCCCTGCCCACGTGAGAGTATTATTTCCCCCCCAGAGTTTCATGAACACATTCTTTATCAGAAACTGAAATGCTCAGTGCTGGGTAAGGTTATAAATGTAGACAAATTGGAGCTGTTGTGCTGGAGGGTATCAGTGGAACACCCTCATCCGCAGGAAGAGAGTAAAATTGTAACACTGGAAACACTGAACAGTTAACCCCATCCTCACAGAAAGCTCAGGGTGTTGCTAGTACATGTCAAAGGGACATCTACTCATGCCAGGAAGACGACTGAATCTCTACGGTTTTTGAGCATATATTTAGGCTTAAGCATTCCCAAGGGTAGCATACAGACTCCCACTCACATCAAAGAAAAGTCTGCAAAAAGATCACAGCTATAATCTGGCATTTACATAGTAGCTAGGATTTTAATTACTATTTGTTCAGTACCTTACCATTCATTCAGTAACAGCCATATGTACACCTTCAGGACTATCACTGCTCCTTGACCTTTGCTTTTCTTTCTTTCCCACTCTTTCATTTTTCACTTCTCTTCCCTGAAGTGGTTTTTCCTCACAACTCCCTCCACCCTCTAACCTCCCAGCCCACTAAGCAGCAGATGGTAATTTTCATTTACATGATCAGCTCCTTCAGCCTTTACCTGTTCCTCCTACTTAAATAAGAGCTAGGACAGACACCCTCTGAATTTGGCTGTGTTGGTCCCTGGTAAGGCTGCTTATTTGCTAAACCGAGACAGGGAACTGTAGCACAGGCTGGTCCTACAGGAGACAGTAACAAGCAGCTGGTGGCAAGCTGTGAAAGGCAACCTTCTGGAGCAACACAGCTGTTGCACTTGCTGCCCCTGAATGCCTGCAGGTGTCTTTCCAGCATGGAGAGCAGCAATCCCAGGAAAGATTAAGGTGGGCTGAAGATGGCTTCTCTCTGAGCTGTCCAAGGCTCTGTGGATTCAGGAAGCCACCACTGCTTCTCTTTATACTCATCTCTCTACTGCATGGATGATCACACAAACAGCGTGGATTCAGAGCACCCGGCTGTGTCCCGCAAGTCCTGTGAAAAGGCCCTAGCGAGGCGATGCACAGCTCTCCTCAGCCGAGGCTGCCCAGACACACATTGAAACGTTTCACCTCCCGTGTAAGTCGCCGCTGCTGCACTTTAACTCGCCTTCTCTTAGAAAGAAGCTTTACTCTTACAAGCAAGTTTTGACATCTAATTGTTGGCTCAAACGTTAGAAAACCAAAACCCCCATTCAGAGGTGTCACAAGAAGTGCAAGCAGTTGTAACTAACTAAACACACTCTACTCATACCTGAAATCAGTCAGCTCCAAATATCTTTCGGCATCTACGTTATCCTTTACTATCTGTCCTCCCCCAGGACCCTCTTTCACATGGAACCTGGTAAAGTAGCTTGAAAAAAAAATATATATGGTAGGAACAGGAGCAATTTATTAAAGTGTTCTTATATACAGGTTCCAAATAAAAATCTAGTTAAAAAAAAAGACAAAACACACATGATGGCGAGACCTAAAGAGAGCAAAATCAACACTTCCATGCTAACTCCATTCCAGTGGTGGCTCTAATGCTTTTCAGCTGGGAGGATGACCAGGCTTAACAGGCAACTGCTCAGGCACTGTACGATTCCTGTTTCCACAACTACTTCCAGTGCTGGTTTATATTCTCCCTTATACTCAGTGTGTTGTGATGCCAAGCTTGGTGCTGGCATGTGCCATCTGCACTTCGTACAGGGAAAACTAAGTGTTAGAGTGTTATGAAGATCTAGCACAGATGGACCCACTGTCCCCAGTGAAAGAGTCATTTCTGCTCCACTCTTCACAGCAACCTCCAAGAAAATGTTGGACTTGGGTTAGGTGATAAAATGGGGGTTTTTTTAAGCTCATTCTCCAAACTGCAGCAGCACTGGTTAGAGTATTCTCAGTTAATACTTCTGCAACCATTCAGTGGCATAGCTCTGAATAGGACATCCTCCATATTTCCCCCTCTGCCCTCACCTATGAACAGAAGCAGCAAGGAATACAGCTGCTGGTACATCATTCTGAGGTATTGCAGCAAGACAGCCTAAATCCAACCGCCTTTAAGGAATAATTTTCAGGAGCAGAGCAATAGCATCCCTGTTTCCACTAAAGACACAGTAGTACAACAATATAGCCCAGGATAAATATGATAAAATTTAACTGTGATAGCCCACCACCAGGATTTTGAAGGGACCATGCTGTACCAGGCGCGTCAGGAAGGCAATAAAAATCTGAGCTGTGAAGAGTACCACCAGAATTCCAAAACTGCATTGTATGGGTTATTATACAGGCCTGGGCAGCAATTTGAGAATGACCTTAAAATCCCTTTGCTGACAGGCTCTGCGAGTTACAGTGAGTTTTGCTAATTCATACATACAGGTCTCACTCACCCTGGCCTCTGTTTGCTTGCAAAGCCTTAGGCTGGAAGCTGCTCAAGCCAAGAGTTATTGTTTGCACATGCCCAGGAAATGCTAAATATAATCTGGACAATATGCAGACAAATCATTTTTATGAACTTTTTAGGTCAAGGTCCATGTCTTCATTTGTGCCTGAACAGCACCAAGTAGAGAATGAAGATCTGTCCCAGATACAAGTCTCAGAGCACTACTGCAACTTAAACAGTAAGTTTAAACTGCACTCTTGCAAATTTTTCTGCCTCTTTATCTAGGCTTTTGAAGTTATTTACCTCACCAGCCCCTGCAGCCCAGCTGAACGGTCTCACCAGCTAGCCTACTCCACAGCAAGCACGATTCTCTGCAACTTCACAAAGACTTGCATTCAAAGAGAATGCCTAACAACCAGTGCTGGAAATTTCAGGAACAGATGAGCCCAATCCAAAACCATCTAAATCTATAGCACTTCTGAACTTATTAATATCCTAATTAAAAAATACAGAAAATAAGTCTCACTAGAATTAATTAGCTCTATGTCATCATTTTGCCCCATAGTTCTAAAGATCTCCTTTTGAAACAGTGATAAAAGTAGGTCTTAAAATGTATGTCTATTCATTTTTGTTTGTTTCAGTGCACAGCTTCTTGATGCAGATAATTTCCTGCATGTTATTCAGACATTTTAGATTATTTAATGAGTTAAAGACTAATCCAGAAATCAAGAATTATAATGGGATCATTTCACTAACAACTTTTCCATCTGGCAGACATTCATTTGGTCAAAAGAGCCAAGAAGAACTGCAGTATAAGATCAAAAAGGTCCAAAGTTATCTTCAGTAACTGTCTTCCAGATACCACAGTCTGTCATCTAACATCATCTCGTAGGTTAAGAATTACGTCAATCAGTTATCAACTGAATCTAACCCATAGAAATAAAAACATACTGGAATTATTGGAATGACCTATTTACCACCTCCTTTTTAACTACATCTTAAAAGAGGTAGTGTCTGAACATGCTAGCACAGGACAATAATCCACTCCCGAAATACAGCTAAGATGAGAAAAGTACAATGATTATGAAACGCTCATTTATATTTCAATCACATTATACAGAAGCATTAGCTTTTCTAAGCACTGTTATTTCGGCATCCAAGGTCACGTTAATGAGTAACATCAATAGAAGTGAGCCACGAGATTTGGGTGCAAGTTTGAATGCATTAAGCATTCACGTGTTCTTGAGCACATCTCCCAGCAGAGATATATTAGCTGCTTAATCTTAATCACTAATGACCAGAGCTTAACTGTTAAACTAAGATGATACTGAGGGCTGCATAGTTGCATGTATTACTTCAGATTTACCTTGCCAATTCTCAGTTACAGTATTTAAAATCTGCATTCAGTCCCCTGATATCCAACAACAAAACAGATATTAACATTTCATTCATCCATTTCAGGTATTCTAACTTCTGGTTGTCACATATTAAAGTGGTAGACAGGCAAGTCCTATGTTCATATTTGTTTTGAATACAGCCCAATCCTATTTTTAGGTCACTTTATTCAAGAAAGTTACAAGTAAAATTCCAAGTATTTCAAATTCCTTATAACCCTCATCTCAAATGGATTCCACCTATGCCTCATCCCTCCTAGGCGGATTGCCATCAGCAATACAAATGGTTCTGCCATCCACATGATCAGGTTTTGGTTAGAAGGAAAATACATGCCCTGGAGACAAACCCTTCTGCCTCCCACTGAAAAAAAAATAAAGCATTAAGCTCTCAAACCTTGCACAGTAGACATATCTAACTCCTTCTGTTTCCTACTCATATAAGACCCCCAGGTTCAGCCTCAGCCCAATCTAATTATCTGCTCGGTCATCTCCTCCCATACATCAGGTCACAGTAATAATTTCAGTGTTTGAGAGTTATTCCAAGCTGATGGAGGATTTAGTGTTTAGTTGTGTTTCAGAAGTTGGCAGTGTCTGAAGCTGTCAGTGATTTGCACTGCTCATTAAATCAGGGAAATGAGTTTGAGTGATTACAGCTCTAGGCCCTTAACTAGGAAATAATCAGGGGCTTTTAGAAACTCATTTAAAAGTACAGAAGATGCCCTCAGGAAAAGAAAGTGGAACTTGTTACTGGGTAGGACAATTTCCCCAAGCAAAGACAAGCAGTAATGAAAAGCGGGGGGGTGGGGGGGGGAAGTCCACCTTCTCAAGATGCACAGAAGTCCTCCAGAAGGGGACTTCACTGTACCTCACCGCAGCTACTGCTTACAAGTTGCTAGAAACAAACCCTGTAACAAAATTAGCTTTTCCAAATGGCAAAAACAGAAGGTGGCAAACTGTGACATATTCCCAGGCTCATATACCAACAAAACATCCTGTAAGATTTTTTTTTTTTTAGGAAAACTTTAAGCACACAGGCTGGAAAAATAGTTGCACTCTTAAGGATGCAAACTTCTACCCCTGAAGCCAAATCACAGTGATAAATAACAAAGCAGGTAACATTTCCTATTGACAACCTCTACTGGCTATTTTTGCAACTCACAAGTTAGATTGGAGAGGGGAAAAAAAAATTAAAAAAAAAAGCCAAAACTGTAAACTGGACACTTGTTAAGCCCTGATTGCTTCTCAAATACGTGGCTAGACATGAATCTCTTGAAAGAAAGCTGTTGAAGGATTTTTCAGTCTGATCACACGAAACCTGAATGGAAAGCCCACTTTGTAAAATATCCTACTGCTTGTACAAAGCTTGACAAAATTAGCTTAATTACTGAAATTGGACTGAATCACTGTACCACTAGACTCAGAATCCAAATATGAAGTGTTCATTCATAGCTGGGCATCTCAGATTGCCCTAGACAATTTATGTTTCCCTTTAAAATTTCAGTAAGTATCATATCATTGTTCCAGTGCACCAAGATAAGCACAGTGTTCAGAGGCCACTCCGATATCTCGATCAATTCACCCTCCAAACCTTCAGGTATGCGAGCATATGTATGCCTTGCACAGGTTTTGTTCAAGGCGAATGGATTATCCTGAGCTCTGCTACTGCCTTTTCCCATGGTAGTTTTCCCTCAGTATGCACATGACCTCTGAAAATGCTGTGTGATGTTTTATGCTCAGGACGTAAACACATGCAGCACTTTCCATTTTCCTCCTTAATCTAGATAGGACACTAGACTTCTCTACCTAATTCTCTTGCTAACATACATCAGTACAGTGCATAAATATATCATATTTAAGACACACTTTTTTTTTCTTCAGTCTTCTGGCCTAAAGGTCTACTTTTATAGCTTTCCAAGTTTCCAAGGCAGTATCTTACACCAGCATAAATACTGAACTGCAATCAGTAATGCTGTCTTAAAAAAAAAAAAAAGGTCAGCATGGAGAAAAGGAAAGTTGGAGGTAGGAGAGCTAGCTGGACTCAGTTGATGATGTAAGAGGTATCTTTTGTACCATGCCACATTTTGTAGTCCAAAGCCAATACCAGCAGCTCAGTACAATGACTGGACCTTAGCTCTTGCCAGACAATGCAGATATGCACACCTCTATCTCTGTCACATAAAGTCAACATAAAAAAGGTGCAAGCTTATCTACTCCTGCATCCAAACACTACCGAGCCCAGCTCCAATCCACCACTGGACAAAACGTACAGCAGAGGCATCACAGCACAACGCAGCACATGCACTTCTATCAGCAGTTGGAAGGGGAAAACAAAGGTACATGTTAATGAAAGAAAATTTTACTCTAAGATTCCTGCAAAAAGAAAAGAAGATACCTTGTCACAAACTCCAACATGCCACCCAACATTGCACCATACAAAGAGCTGATTCGGCATCAGGAGCTTTACTACCAACTTCACAGGACAGGCTCACCCAGTTTCACCTTTGCAAGTCTCTGCAGCTAAGTGATGGGTGTTTCTCAAAATCAAGAACAAGACTCCATAGGGTTTCAAAATCCTAAATCCTGCTGAAAAGTATGCTGTTGCCACCACAAGATCTATAAATAGATCTCCTCAAATCATCTAAACCCTCATGTCAGTATAATTTCAAATAAGCTGGGACAGAAGATATCAGCTACTCTGGGTTTGCATGCTCTGTTCTAATAGCATTGAATGCCTGGGTAACAAGATGAAGAGCTCTTATAAAAATAGAAGAGACAAGCAGCAATAAATTCTATTATGTACTAATAACCACCCTTATTGACAACACTTATCTCTAAACGAAGGTCTGCGCAGACAAGGGGAGTTAAAAGCTCCGTTATCATCAAAAATGGCTCTGCCTGCAGTAAAGTTTATGCAGTCTCTGTCCTCCCTGTGTCTGGCTTCGGAACTGAGGGATTCACGGAGAGCTTCTCCACTGAAGTCAACAGCAACACTAACCCTACTAGAACCAGATTCCAGCCACAGAAGAAAGGCTGTTTTACCCACACTGCATGTTCATACATCAATAAAACATCAGAGAATTTTAAGAAACTGACCTCATAAAGCAGACCTTTTCCTCCAGTGGAGGCCAGCGCTCACACACACAGGCACATTACCTATACTCCATCTGTTTGGTAACACACATACCATCTCTACCAGCTAAGCCCTCCCTTTGTATCAAAAGCAAATCTGCAAAGTCTTTGAATATCCCCAAGCCTCTGGGACCAAGGTTCTGCAAAAGGAGGCAGCTTTGCAGCACAAGAAAAAGCAGCAGTTGAGACTTGAATTTTAAAACCTCTTACCTGCATTGCTTACATCCTTCTCATTTAATCTCACAGACTCACCTCTGCATCAACAAACAGTTTACATTTTAAGTGTGGTCTGTTCAGTCTCTTCTTACATCAGGCATTGAAAACTGAACGTGCTCCACCCGAGGCACTCCTGAGCTTGAAGGTTTGACCTGAATTTTAAGTGTTATTGGAATTGAGTTTTTTTAAAACAAACAAACAAACAAACAGAACAAAACAACCAGTTAAGTGAGATCAGCACATGGTACAGAAGAAAGTAGCACTGCAGTTTTTAGGAGAAAGAAAAACAGCAGAGAGCCAAGAAAGAAAAACAGGGAGCTAGAAACAGCCCATATGCCATACGCAAGCTATTGCTTCCAGCTGCTCAGCAACTCTGGTTAAATACCTCTGCCACCACTACAGGTGTTACCAATAGATGCAGAAGTAAAATGCTGATTTTTAAAGAGAAATCAACTTATTCTTCTGAAGGGGAAAACAACTTTAAGTCCTTTTTAACAAGAATATATTTAACTACCCTCAAAGATAACCTGAGGGCTGTTGAGACAGTAAGTAGCACACCCCTACAGTTGGGAATTCATTTAGCAATATCCTATGTTCTTCCAGAATTTATTTTTCAAGGGTGCCTTAAAGGTTTAAAGAAAAAATCTGAGAGAGTCCTATTACAAAAACACATTTTCAAATTCCTGCTTTCAAATCAGTTGAGTATGTTCTGGATTTGGCTGTGTTATCTTAACCCTTTTCCTTCGGATGAGGACCATTTTTACACCATGTTTTTCCAGCACTCCCCTGCAAGGACTGAACACACAGTTCTGTTTCTTTCCAGCAACTCACAACACTGCTGTCTCCCAGCTGCTGCTCCCTCTTCAAATCAGGGCACTAAGGGGCTGCTTCCATTTGGGTTGCACTTTATGATACAATGTACTTGTGAGGTATAAAACATTTCAAACCATTTGCTTTTGTTTTCTTAGGCTCTATAAATCAGCAACAAAGCTACAGAGTTACAAAAATGTTGTTACAGGGTACCAGCAGAGTTCAGAACTTCTAATATTACTCATACATCTCCACTATTTATACCTCCACGCAGCGAGCACAGGCTCGAGCCTGGAGCAGATCTCTGTATGTGCGGCCGCTGTGAGGTGATGACTGCATTCTCACTTCTGCCCATCGCTACCACGCTTCCCTTCCAGTACTGCCAGTGACTAACAGAGCAGTAGTGGCACGATCTGCACAGTTCTCAAATCACCCTGAGCATTCAGCTCAATCCCTCCTGGTGCCATCCTATGTCAGTGCAGGTGGACACCACTCTCAGTGCGGGGCGGTCCTTTAAAATGCCCAGTTTAGCTTTCAACATTCCCAGAAAAGCAGAGAACCTCCGCACCTTAGCAGGTACCAGCAGAAGCTCTGTTTAACCTTAACCATTAACGTCGTCATTTGACAGCATCTTTCGTTATCCCCTCTTCTTCAAGGTTTTGTGGTACATCAGTTCATTAGCATAAAAGATCAAAGCTTCATTTACAAGACAAATACCGTAAACAAGTAATTAATTCAACAGACCAGTTGATTTCAAATAAGAATAGCGATGTTAATTTCAGTGTTAAAAAAAACCTGTCAGTCCATTAATTAAATTCTGTTCCACCAGATATAGTCAAGCATACGCTCTGCCTACACAAGGACTGATTAATTGACCCTGAGATGACAACATCCACCCAGCAGCGGATATCAAACTGTGGTACCTACGGAGGAGGCATTAACGAGCCCCAGATATCACCTGCTGTTGCAGGAAAGGAGAACCTGTGCTTTTCTGCCCTGCTGAGCTCACCAGTCCCTCCATAACAGTACGCTGGTTTTCTCTTCTGGTTGTCAACACCCTCTCCCTAAGGTTCCCACTTTCAGGATGAGCTTAAATAGCCTTCCCTGAGGCAGAAAGGCTGATGATGAGCACTAGATGAAGCTTGGTGCTACTGGCCACATCCTTGTACTCACACAAACCTGCTCCCCCTTTAATGGCTTGGCACTGAGGAGTGTTTATGGGTTTTGCACGGGGAATGTGGCAGGGCTCCAATTCATGCTGGACATCAGACCACAGGCTCTGTCTTTGCAAGTCTCTTTATCTAGACTGATGAATGCAAGCTTCAGAAAGAGTATTTCAGCAGGCTCGTATAAGAGGCATTAGTCACTGCTGCTGTGGTGCCTAGAAAGAGCCATCAATTTTTGTAAAGCAGACAGTCGTAACCTTAGAAGAGATGCAGCCAGACTCACTGCCCCTGAGCTTTTTTTCTTTTTCTGAATCCACAGCTCTGATGAGACCAGTGGGAGTTTGGACTGTAAAGGAATGCAGGATCATGCCAATAATAACCGACCTAGAGCCAATCCTCCTCTCCCCCAGACACCCCATATTGACATCCACTGCTAATGGAGACAACTGCTGGGCTGCTGGGCTTCCCCGGATCATCTCAAAGATGCAGTGCAACATCCAGCTGCCGTGGTGAAGGAGGACTGCACATCTAGATCTCCTGTGACATGGCTGGCAACCCCTGAAAGCAGGAATATAATATCTTTAGTCTTTTTTTCTCCCATAAATCCCCATCTGAGAAGCATTTAAACCGTGACTCTCATCACTAACCCATCTAACTTTCTAAAACAAGATGTATAATAAACAAGGAGGACAGAAGAAAGAAACCAGTGAAGTTTTACAATTTAGAAAGCATAATTAAAATACAACAACCCCTTTTGGAAAAGCACCAAATATACATGCAGTGCTTTTGTATAATCAGTTTGTTTGACAGCATTCTTAAACTAAGTGTGATCACTAAAAGCAACACTGAAATTAAAGAGCAAATATAAGGGACTGAAGTGGGTTTCACGACAACACCAAGGAAGAAAAACTAAAGATGTTGGTCAGAATGACAGGATTTTGTTTAGGAACACATGTACTACTTTGTAGCCTGGAAAAGAAAAATTGTTTTTCCAGACACTGCTATAAAACATGCCAAGAAACAAGTGTAAACCAAAGAAAGCACAAGATATAACTAGATAACAAAGCATCCAAATTTTCCATGTATGCCCATTTACAGGTGGAAGAAATTACCCTACACTTAACTTTGCTCCCTCTGTCAGAGGTCAAAAGACAAGAAATATTTTACTGAAAGCAGAATTGAGTATTAAAACCCATGGGCATAGAGAATTATCAACAGAGCTGAGCTGATGAGCAATCTGGGACCAGTACCCAAATTACTTGCTTGGTACTGAGCAGCAGCCACGGTGCAGGAACCCCTGCGAGCCCAGGAGTGAAGCCCGATGTACTGTGAAAACGAGGAATGAAAGGAAATCTCCTCTTGGTTGGAAACCCCAACCTGACCATTCAGGTTGACTAGCAACTGCTAACAGAGAATTTAGTTACGTTAAAGTATTTTAAGTTTATTTATTATTACAGGGCAAGACAGGTGCGTATCCGTGACCTTTCACTGAGCTCAAAGGAACTACAATGATTTATACTTACATTACTGCAGATTACACTGTGCAATAATCTTTATTAAGCACATTTTAAACTCATGCTACGAGTTATACAGCCATATAAATGTACACAGCCCATACATATCAAAGGGGGACCTCAGAGAAGCAAACAATTGCTAAAACAATGCAATAGGAATTGTCATTGGGCTATTCACATAAGATCTTGTCAAGAGGTTTGGAACTGGATTTACCATTCCCAGCTGGCTCTGGAGCCAAGATCTGCAATGACAGAGTCCCGCGTGTGGCCCAGGAGGCAGCAGGAGAAGGGCACCTTCCACGCTGCCTCCGAGGTGAATATCTTCCCGTGTGTAAAAGGCAACAGGCAAATGCATGGAAGAAACTGCAGGAAGCGGATGGGTGTATCTGGCATTAACTCTCTCTGAAAACCAAAGGGATGGACCCTCAATGCTGAGTGAAGCTGAAGGTAAGGAAAGAAAGGCACATTTTGTGAACAGAGCTGTGTTTTCCTGTTGGTCAGCCTGGAGAACAAAATGCACCAAGTCTGAGCAAAATGCACCTGTTTCACAGAACATAATACCAGACAAGACTGGACCCAGTCACCTGAATAGCTGTGACTCCTAAGGGTTAAATGGGAAACACAAACATCCATCTGTTTAAAAATCCAAATATCCATCTAGCTCCTGTGCTTCCTGCAGGGATTGTTCCGGTGCATCTCTGTCCCAGACCTGGACATAGGTATCAATCCTAATATCCACCCCAAAAGGGAGACAAAATCCATTTCGATTCATCTGCCCGAGGCGGGTCCCAAGCCCAGGTGTGGGCAGCAGATAAGCAGAATCACCAGAACAACAGCTGCTGGGACAGATATTTCCTTTGCCTCCCACGCTCTGGACTAACAGGTTATCTCAGCGCGCAGAGCAAAGCTGAGCAAACCCTGCAAGCCCCTTAAAAAAAATGGAGAGAGGAGTAGATGCTCCTATTGGTGTCCTGTTGTAGTTGTAATAGAGAAATTTACTTCTTCAGTTAATTTATTGCAGGGAGCAGCAGGGAGCTGACTGGCATCACGTGAATGTGACACTTCCCCCAGCTAATGCCAAGATTTGAAACACATGGCAGTTCTCAGGGAGATCACAAGGATTTGTTATGCTCCTGCAAGGACTGGAGAACCAGGAACCAGCAAATTATTACAGTAAACCATAAATATAATGTATTCATCCATGACAGACACAATATTATTCCCCAAAAGCAAAGGAACATCAAGCTCACTTGCTAAGCTCAACAGCTTGAAAGCCGTTACTTTACAAATATAAAAGAGAATAGTAAGAAAATATAATTAACTAATTTTATTTAACAAAATTGAATAATTGGCTTATCCTTCCTTTGCTGAGTTTTTCTTATAGATTAAAAGCTACAAAGAGAAGGCGGCTGAAAAGAGCTGAGGAAATTGCTACTTGCTTACTTAAGTCTGGGTCAAACACTGTGGTACGTTCCCAGCCCAGGGTTTATTTTTTACCTGGGTTTTCCAACAGCAGTATGACCTCATGCACTGCTGAAGAACCTCCTGTGCATTTTCTCTAGGCCATAGCTCCTAATGCTATCGATGTGAATCTGCCAGTCACCCAAGAGATGACGTTTCTGAATGTGCCTAATTAACACAGAACTATAAATTCCTTTTCAGAAGTGACTTCATTATATACAGTCAGTATTTCTAAGGTATTTAGGCCCTGAAAGGTGCAGACAGGCATAAACTAGAATTTTCTAAGGTATCTACCACTTACATTATATACAAAATTATATTCAAGTAATTACCCTAATGGTAAGGGGAAAGCTGACTTGAGCCACTATTGTTCTATTCTCCAAATTTCACTTTCAAAATGGTTAATAAACTGTTCTGAATTTTGATGCTGGCCAAAAACATGGCACATAATTCCACTTAATTTAACAGTGACTTGACCATCGTTATCAAAGCAAGCGCAATAGCACATGCACATTTCAAGAAAAGTTGGAAAAACACGTGACATGCAAAAGAGAGCATGATGATATAATGAAAATTACCAGACCCCATCAGCGATGAAGGTTGGTAAGAGCTGCACGGGGTGGAGAAAGTTCCAAAAGGAGTTCAGTTAGTGAGACTGTGATGATTCAGTGTGCAATAAACTTTCTGAGCCAAATCTCTGAGCAGCGTTTGGGAGCACTGAATTGAGACAAATGCCAGCATTCCAAAGAGGTCTAAATTGTAGCAGGCTGAACACCACAGAGTTTAAAAATAGGCTGCCCGATCCTGCTGGATCCACTGCTTTGAGATATTGCTGATGTGGAGTGTTACAGTCTGCCCCAGCCTCCTTGCAGCCGCACAGCATCCTTCCTCGTCTCTCCCACCCTCCCCTGGGCTACTGCAGCCAAGCAAGACAGCATTTTGCATGCTGGAGGGGTTGTGAGGTGCTGGCTGGTGAAGGGGAGTTAAGGGATTTGACAACATTTGCAGATGTGTATGGATAACCATTTCCAAACTGTCCCTCAGATTAACAAGTATCACTCGTGAGGATACGTCATCACAAAACACGACTTTTGAACTCAGAGTAAATCAATAATTCAACTGAAACGATAGTGTTAGCCCAATTAATAATTCACAAGTGGCCATAAAAAATGTGTAAGATTATTTTTATCACTACAGCAGACATGCAAACCACTCCAGTGAGTAACACTCACATCTGGTTCCTGATGTGGAAATACCCCACTGCCTCCAGGATCTCATGGTATAGAACTAAAACGTTAAGGATATTCTCTTCCCCGGGGAACACTTGATGCCTTTCGTTATTCCAGTTTTATATGCATTATTAATCCTTTCCAGATAATTTCTCAAGCTAATAGCTCCCCAACTACATATAGCCTTTGTAACTACTAAGAGCAGTGAGCAGTTTAATACAGTAAGAGTTCTGGACACTTCCACTTCCCATACATAAAGGATTTAAGTGGCACAGTTACCTGAGGTCTTTCATTTTTATACAAGTGATCTCAAGCAAAAAGGAACAAAAGAGGAGGAGAAATTTGCTTCTGAGATATGATACCTGTTCAGCACAAATATTTGAAACTGTGGACTTTCCCTGGCATTTCTCTGTACCCTTTGAAGTTTTACCTAGATGAAGGGCACCAGAAATACATGCTGTCTATTCACCATTTCTCAGATGAAATGTGAATATAGCACATAAAACTACTTCTGGCTGCATTATTTAACAGCATGGTCAAATAGGAGTTTTTGTACTGAGCAACACCAATGTATCATGACTACATAAGAGGCTAAATAATTTTTATCACCTCATACAAGTATCGCAAATGGCAATGTTATTGTCCTACTAGCCAGATCTTCATCAGGCACCCCGTAAGTAAATCTACATATTGGATGCTCCAGAACATGAGTATGAACTGGTGTGGGTACACGTACATGGGAAATAGTCCATAAAGAGCCCTTTTTTAACCAGTGTATGTTCAGAATAAGACACATTCACGTATTTGCCATCACTTTTACTCATTGTGCAGATGACCGAGCAAAATCCATATACCTGTGCCAGATCTTTCATCTAAAAGGCAATTTGTACATGCCTGCTGTAAGAACCTTTACAATTGCACCACGTGCCTGTGATTAAGGGCTCTGATCTTCCACATATTCACGCGCGTGTTTTAGCGAAACACCTGCGTCACCTCTTCAGTTCAATGGGAACTGTCTGCACCTAAGTCCTTTTAAACGGGTGCATGGAAGGTACTGAAGCATAAGATTCAGCAATGCCGATGTGTTTGCATTTTTGCAATCCTATTTTGAGGGAGGAAAAGGTTTTACGGCGGCCTTCAATTCTGGCTCACAGCACCTCATCAGAGCAGAAAGGAGGAGGAACGGATCCCAACAAACACGGAAAGCACTCCTAATCCTGTTGCTTCTGGTGGCCACCCACCCCTGCACAGAGGCCGTTGGAGGCCACGGAGTTCCCAGACGAACGCCACTGCAGAACAGCAAAGCCACTTGGATACTGATGTTCCTGGGACACACCAGCTTTGCCACTGATCTGATCTCGGATGCTGATCTATTGAATGAGACATTTTCAGAGACCAGGGCTGTGCGCAACCGCTCCATTCACGGGGGCAGGTATCTCAGATTTGTTCTGCACAACCTTTTGCATAAATACAGAGATGCAATACAAGGCATTGGAGGTTTCTTGCTTTAGATCTGGTAGTGTTAACAAGCTATAAATAGGATAAATCAGAATTCATAGAAAGGTTTCTGGAAACCTACTTAAAAATCTGAACCGTATTTGTTCTATTTCAGTTTAACTTATACACCACTAAATAAACAAAGATTGCACAGAATGTGTGTAATCTGGAGCAGTACCTAAATCAGTCTTCTTCATTTGCATGTTTTACTTTAAACTTCTGAGATATATTTTTATGCAGAGAAAAATAAATGTTACTTTCATTCTCCTTAAGCCCATTTTTATACTTCGCTGTGATAAATTATTCTTTTAATTTAGAGTCTGGAAAAGAGACTGAAAAGCTATTTTCTACAGGCTGAAACATCATTGTCAAAGTAAAATGAAATCATCCAGTTCCACAAATCTAGAGTTTTTTATAAGTGTCTAAAGAAATTCTGATGGAGCTGCTGTTCTGAACAATGGTAACAAGATGGTAACAAGCCTAACAATGACAGAACCAAGCAGAGATAATTTAGCACACGTATCTTTTTATTATTGCTATTTGAAATGTCCCTGGTCTCTATAGCAGCACCGCTGTGGATAAATATTTCCCTTCTTTCCTTTCCTTCTGTAGGTAAATTTACATTTTTCTCTCTAGATAGCAACTATCATCCTAGACACTACCTGTCATGTGGGCCAAATTCATCCTGGAGTGAATCCTCCATCTTACAAAAGGCTGAGTCAGCAAAGCATTGTATTACATAAAATTGAAGTGAAACTAATTCCGTTAACATTATTCTGCTTAATCAGAAAGTGTTACAAGCACAAGAAAACCAAAATTCATCAGCCAGTAAGACCAGACTCCAACCCCACATATTCTGAACTTGGGGAGAATGTGGTCCAATATTCGTTCCTTCAAGTGTGTTTTGTAATTTATCTCACTTAGACCTAAGCTGGAAGAGAGCATCTTGCAGAATTTGTGCCTTACGATGTTGTATAGCACAGCTACAGCTCTTCCTGCCCCCGTAAGTCACATTTTCCAGAGCAGCTATTGTGACTACAGCAGATGCCTGCAATTGGCATGAAGCTTCTGTTCATTCCATATCAAATCCAGCGACACAGAGGTTCAAGAAAGGATTGAAGATCCAAGGAATCTTGTATCGGGAAGAATACCTCTGCCCATGGGAAGTATTCAGTATATGCAAATGTGTGCTGCTACGGGTGATGGAAATTGTGCATTGCTCACTCCTCTCCTTAGGCAGCAGGGTTGGAGAGACCCCACAAGATGCTTAGCCATCGATTTGCTAAGCACTGCTCCAAATGCTGCGTGGTGTTTCTTGTCTTCTCCCCGCTCAATGTATTACCCCTTTGGCATCCTGCCACCTTTGTCACAACTGATTATAATTTCAGTTTGATGAAAACCTTTGGACAGACTGTTCTGAGCCATGGCAGGGAGCAACTGTATTCATTCTAGAGGTTTAGTCCATACCTGCCAAACTTTAGGCATACAGTGCACTGAGAAAGGACTCAAAATGACAGATACAAAAAAAATTACTCCTGCTAAAAACTTAAAATGCACTATGGCTCAAGAATCAGTCTTGATTTCTTTGTTTTGTTATGTAAATCATATAAACAATAACAGAACTCTACATGCAAGAGGGGTGCAGGTAACTCTGGGACTGATGTGGTGAGTCTCTCTCAAAATAAGCATTACTCCCTGGAGAGGATTTTCAAGTGGTATTAGGAAAGGGTTAAAAATGCAACAGACTGTGCACATGGCAGCACACCAGTAGGTCAGGCTAAAGGAGAGCAGTAAGAAATCCACAGTATGAGCACTCACGGGGAATACAACAGATCTTCCTCCAGAATATCATCAGGAGCTGGAACTATCCAGACAGCATGGAAAAAAATTAGAAAGTTTTTCCTGCCTAAAGCAGCAAGAATTAGCATCCATGGTAGAAGTGATGTTAAAACCTCGCAGAGCTGGAGGATACATCTCAAAGCCTGGAGGCAACAAAGCAGCAGGGAATGGGCTATGGGACGAACAAGGAAGGAATTCTCCTTCTACAGAGAGAACTGGACAAGTCCCAGCCCCTCATCGTGCATTAGGGCTGCAACTCTACACACAGATAAAACTATCACATCAGTTTTTAAGGAATAACTGCTGGTCACAGCAGAAGACACAAGCATTTTCCAGGAATTAGAAAAGCTATCCATATAGTCAGCATGTACTCATACTCTGACTGCAGCAAATAATCATTCCTGCCCACAATACAGCATCAGATTGGGAAGTTTGTTAGGGAAGTTTTTCACAAGTCATTATGTGATGGCTTTTCAGAGAACAGATAATTGGATGTGTCTCCAGGTCACTGACTAAGTAGTGTTACTTCCAGCTAGAGAGGAAAAGACCAACTGCAATTTCTGTAATTAAAAATAAAATCAGTATCTACTCAACCTCCTTCTAACAGACCGCAAGCCCATAATAATAAGCATGCGCCAATTGTACAATTACAGCAAAACTTGATCTACAAACCAATCTCCTGGGCAGTGTATCAGCATCTCAATCCAGATAAGCTTAGCTGATCCCTGGAAGCAGAACAATCATGTTCCACAGAGCTCCCAGGAGAGACAGCGCTATCCACCGAACCACTCAACAAGTTGTCAGTGACGGCTTCCCTGAGCTGGCAACCGAGCAACCAAAACCCTCTGCTGTCCCCAGGGCAGCAGCGCATTTTGCAGAAGGAGATGGGGGTTTCTGTTTGTTGAACAAAGGGAAAATCTCAGGATGTCGTGGCATCCCACTCCAGGCACCACTTGAAAACTACTGATTTATTAATTAAACAAATCCCCTGCTAGCCAGATGCAGTCTCAGCTGAGCCGTTCTGCAATGTACCAAGCTCCACAGCTGCAAACATGACTTGCTCCTTTTGGCCTCTTAGTACAGCTCCACTCCATAAAAGGTTATAGCACAAATATTATAACCTTAATGCTACCTTAAAAGTGCTTGTCTTCATATAAACACGGCTAATGGGATTTATACCAGACCCTTGAAGAGAATTGGACCCAATCAGTTCATCAGCTTTTGGTGTTCAGAAAGCCATGGACATCCTGTAACTTTCTTCTTGTGTTTGTTTTGGCAGATGAGTCTAACAAAATGCCAAAGCTGAGAGAAAATAAACCTAAATTTCCCTTTGCTGGAGATAATCAGCTTCAAGGTCTCACCTCCACTGTTTTTCAAAAGAAGGCACCTCTAGGAACTAACTCTTCATATGCTGCTTGTATTGCTGTAACTATGTTAGCCTCTGAAATTCCTACAGAAATATCAGTACAAGCTGCTGCTCTAATCTATTCCTTTTCCTTCCCAGTTATGTCTATCCTGGTGTAAAGAGAGACTGGACAACACTAACATGACCAGTCCAATTTTCTAAGGTACCTTTGACTGTAAAACCATAAACCAAGAGGAATGAGACTGCAAAATAAATGCAACCAGAATTCAGTACAAAACACTCATAGGTATAGCCTTAAAAATAACTGACTCAATTAATTATTAAAGTAATTTTATATACTCTACACTACAGATTTCTAAACTACCTAATTGACTCCAAAATATCCCCAGCAAAGCGCTTCTGAAAACCCTACACTGCAGTTACATTCTATTTCACATCTCCTGGACGTCAAACACTTCTCATGAGAGGACAGTTAAGTCACTTACCGAAACAGAGTAGATGGTATCTCTCCACCACACACTGTGTTGACGCCTGAGTGCCCATTTTCCAATTAAATTGGTCCACTGTCGTTTCATCTAGCTGTCTGACAGAAAAAGAGTAACTGCCAAGAACTCATTAATACATTTTATCAATGCACTAACTGCTAAACTACGATTTGATTAGCAATGCAATCAGATGTTGTTACATTTAGGACAGCATTGCAGAGATTACATGAAGACTGAAAAGTGTGGAGAATTTTCTTGTATTTTTAGAAAATAAAATAAACCTTTACCTTCCGTAGTCCTAGAATGCCTGCGGATACAGAGCAGTGACCTTAAACTGTATTTTCTCCTATAGAGAAACTATCCGTTTGTGAGTTATTTCAACAGATTTGTCAAGACAGTGCTGTTTTCACTATTTTATGAGAGAAATAACAAATGCTAACATTGTTCTTCAATTCCCAACAGCCCCGAGAACCAACAGAGAACTCAGTTGTTCAGCGCACACACACCCCAAATCCCCTTCTTTGCCAGATTAAACACAGAAGTGGCATAAAGGACAGATTTATTTGGCTCATGCTGGAAAATTACTTTTCTTTATTTGTATTGTGACAGCCTCTGGGAGCCACAGCAGTGGATCCAATCCTCACTGTACGAGGACAAACAGAATAAAGAGCGTTAATTAAACCACAAGATGCTTAAAACCTAAGCCAAAATACACTCCAAATAAGAAAGAACTATGATAATCTGTGAACTTCCATTCTGTCCACACTGTGCCAAAAGATGTCAGCAAAAACCACAAATGCTACAATACTTCAAGAGTAAGAGATACAAAAAAGCCTCAGAGTCTACTTGAGATCCTGCTCAAGATACATCTGTGACCCCACACCAGTTTTCATCGAAACTACGGGAATTTTGACAGGAATATCAAGGGGAAAAACAAGTAAAAGGCTGCCATGACTGAACACCAAAAGCATGCAACTGAAGTCTGCTGCCTAGAAGGGTTCCTAGCAGGAAGCTAGAGCTGTGCACAATTATAACCAAACAGGAAATGTCAAGAAATAATATTTATTTTTAGATAAATCCATGAGTTTCAGAAGTTCAGTAAATGTGAACGACTAATGCATAGTAAACTACCAGTGAAGAACTTGATTTTATTCTTATGATTTCTACAAGAATTATTTTTAGAGCAACATCTCATAAACTTAATAAGAAAGAAAAGAATCTTATTAGCCAGAAAGCTGGTCTACATTTTGTGGCAATTTTGCTCTAAGCAAGACATACAGCTGAACAATAATTAGGTATAATAATTACATTATGCATGTCTTGCTTCTTGTGTATGAGGTTCCATTTTTGAATTATAAAAATTACACATTGTTTTAACTTTGAATTTATCTACCTGCTACCATTGATTTTTTCACATGCTGGGAAAACCAAACCTCTCCTTGAGATAGCTTGCCTGGACTTTACTCTATTTTGGTTTTTTAACCATAAATAATTTCAGCAGCTGTTGAATCATAATGAAATTAAACGAATAATCTGAATTTAGCAAAAGAGATGTTAAAGTTCATTATACAGCCATGAAAGTATACAGGAGATTTATTTATTTATTAATTTAGGAGGAGAACAATATTATGGTGCTATATATTTAAAAAAACAAAACAAAACAAAACAGTAACCCCCAGGGAAGTTTTTGAAGCAGGATCAAATGTATTTATCTTAGGACTACTTAGAGGTAAAATTTAACTACTTCCTTTATTAGCAAAATGTAATCAGTCTCAGAAAAAGAGACTACAGAGGGGTTATTTACTATGTGCAGCTGGAGGTCTAGCTACAACATTAAACACTTTTTAAAATATTTTAGATGAATGCCAGTTACTTTTCTCTAAACAGATGGGATAAACACATACATCGTGGTGATCAATGCCTACCCCTTACCATGGGGTATTTTCACTAACAGGTTTCCAAAGATTTGTCACAGCAGATCTGTGTGAGCTACGAGCACAACGCCGCACCCGCAGCTCCTCACTCCTGGTCTGCTGGCAGCACCCACGCACGCACCCAGACCCTTGGAACAGCAGTCACAGTCCTATCAGGAAACAAAATCCTCTGCAATTGCAATATCAAACCTCTGTCTTTAGCTTCAGCAACAATGAAAATCAAAAATAATTACTTGAGTGTACAAAGAAGGGTCAGCGGGCTGGTGTGTGATTTTCCTATTCAAACAACATCCGCATCAGCTGGACCCAAAAGCCATCATGCCGACTGGCAGTGTTTATAAGAAGTGTTGTAAAGTCTGCATATCAGTAAAATTTGTATAAACTATAAAGTTCCCTGCCCCAGCCAGGCAGTCCAAGTCCTTGAGATTGCATTCTCACCGAGGGACAGTATTCTGAGTTTAAACACATTGCAGGGTCAGGTATGTGGGAATTTCACCGTGCTGCACCTCTTCCGCAACGAAGGAACAGAGGATATCAGAGGGAAACTCTCCACTCAAAGCATCTGCAGTGATGCCAACGGGTGCACTGTTATCCCAGGGTTCCCTGGCACAGACCAAGGCACAGCTGTGCCAGGCAGGTTTTGTGGCCGCTATGCAGCAAGCAGGCAGAGCTCACCCTATTCCCACCCACTCCCGAGGTCATTCCTTCCAAGGGATGAAAAATCACCCCATGAGGCTCCTTGGGAAAAATGGCTTTGCTCACAGAGAACAAAAATATCACAGGCTGGCTCCGAGTTTAAGGGATTGCTTCAAATTTTCATCAGAGATGTGGAATTGCATGGAACCGCAGGAAGCAGAAGAGTGGTGGATGGTCAAAGCAGCATCCAGAGAGTCAGACTGCGGAGTTCCCCACCCAAGAGTCACTGTTCACCACCGTCAAATATTTAATTTTTTTTTATACAGAGCTTCAACCACTGATAAAGTCTTTCAATCAAAAGTGCACAGCACAACTTCAAACATACAATCAAACATCCATTCACGCACCACTGTATTTAACAAGCAGAGTACAGACACAAAGAAACAGCAAGACGCTGTTTGTGACCAACACAGCCAATGGCAAGAATCTTGTTTTCACAACTGCATGCAGAAAACAAGCACATTGATTGTCTTCATACCAGCAACTCTGAGCACAAAGTTACCCCTTGTGCATGCAGAGATGGTAAATTCCTATGCAAACGGCCAGTCAGATACTTTCACTATAATTTGGGACTATAATTATAGTAATGACGCTGCTACATACAGAACTACTCACCTGAAACTAAAATGAACGATAAGCAAACACAGATAATCCAGCTACACTGACATTTTAAAAGTTGTGTATGTGTGCGTATGAGTGGATATGCATGCATATGTATGCACAACTTCATGCTTTGAGTTAAGAATGGATTAGCTTTGAATATAATTTGCTGTGCTTTTGGCATTTCAATGAGGCTTTTTCTAGTCTGCTGAAGCTCTGCTATTCTCTTGCTCTTGATTTCACCATCGCTGCAGGTGCTCAAAGAACGTGTAGACGTGGCACTTCGGGATGTGGTTTAGTAGGCACGGTGGTGTCGGGCTGACGGCTGGACTTGATGATGTTAGAGGTCTTTTCCAACTGTAATGATTCTATGATTCGAGAAGTCCCACTGAGCCTGGGAGCTCATTCAGGGCTTATTTTACAGTTTATTCTCCAGATGGCTCCCTTTCTAAAGGGAAGATTTCCAGCGGCAAACGTGCATTTTCTTGCTATTGAAAATGTTCTGCCTTTGCAGACACAAAAACCTACAGTACTGCAGGAAAACAAGCACAGGCTGTGCAGTAATTTCACTGGCGTTGCAGAGTTAAGACAGAAACTCAGATCTCTCTGCCCTGTCTACCAGTGCCCTACCCAGTGCCTACTGGTGCAATTGCACGCACGGCCCAGCTGCTGAGCGAGCAAATTAAGCGCATACCCACCGCTGCCCTGTGCAGAGCAAGGCTGTCTGTGCGGGCCCAAAAGTTATACTCATTCGTATCAGTTACCTGCTCACTTAAACAATACAAATTCCCCAGGCTCTAATTTACTCTTTGCTTGGAAAAACCTGAAAGGATGAGGTTCCTCTGGATGAGAAACGTAAGAATCAGGCTGTTAGTAAGTACTGCGTTCATTTGCAGAAACACTGACATGTAAATCCTTTCAATTGTACTGTGTACCCACACCATTTTGTAACAGCAATTACAATAGTCATGCATGATGGTTTTTGCTTCTTTTTTTTATTTTATATTGTCAAAATCATTTTAAAAACTGCAACACAAAATATATTATTGTATGAATCAAAAGTATTATGACTAAGATAATTATTTCACATTCACTGAATGTATCACAAGTATTAAAAATTGACAGAGCTAGAAAAAGAAACGTAATGGAAGCTCATCTCATCTTCTTAACTATTTCTTTGAACAGAAGTGAACGCCTGAAAATTGTGTGCCTGGTCACCTCCAGTGACATTTTGACAGTTTGAGGAATCTATCATCGTGGAACAACTGGTAAATTTAGTTTGGCATTAAGGACTCTCTCCCCCTTGAAGTGTTTCATACCACAGATTCTGTTTTGAAAGCAGGGCCATTTGGCCTCTCTATTTCTTTTTCCTGTCCATGACAGAGAAATTTGAAAGGGCTGACAGAAGTCATTAATTTGAAAGACTCGCATTCAAATGGAAACAACTAAAAGAAGGGAACGCCTGACCTTAGATTTTGCTGGTTTCCTTGCAGAGGGCTTGGAGTTTGACACCCTGGAATTTCACCATGAAGTAAACCCAAGAAACTAGCCCTAGAGAAATAAAGGATAGGAATATGGATGTTTAGCTATGAGTTTATCTAATGGAGAGGAAAAGAGGTAGCACAAAGAGACACTTTTTTTTTTTGAGAAAATACCGTCTTCTGTCCTGGCCATTCTTGTGCCCTCTGGAGAGCCTTCTCTCAGCCCAAAAATCTTCATGGCTGAAGGTGAGATGGAGGCAGGGAGCACTGCTGTGCTCTTTGTTGCTTCTAGACTGTTCCATTTGTTACAGAGGCGGTACTCGTGGTTTTCCCACTGTGCCTTGCCTGTATGGAGTGAACTGCAATTCGATGGGTGGGATGAAGATGGGTGGTGTGATGAAAGCCATGGTTGTGTGCTACTGTGGGAGCCCAGGGGAGCTGGATGCCATGAGGCTTTTCCAGCAAAGGGAAACGAGAGAATGGCTGCAGTGAGATTTGCACTCCCCTCCAGACCAAGCAAAGCATGGATATGCTCAGCTGGCACCCAAACTTACCAACCTGGTGTCCACACCAGCAAGGTCTACAAAGCTCCAACAACGCTTACTGCAAATTGCCTAGTAGAAGTCATATTTGCATCAGTTAGGTTCAAAAACACATTCCTAGACCCACATGTAAATGATATGAATACACCTATATTATTTTCAGTGCCTGAACACAGGAGAAGAATGATTATTTTCTTTGACTAATCTGAGGCAGATGCAGTAACAAAGTATTTAGGAGCATTATCCATTCTTACTCATAAAGCTGAACAATAATGATGCTTAAGCACATGCTTGGGAAGGCATTTCTCAGATCCTTGCAAGACTCTTTCAGTTCAGCAATCCGGAAAAAAAAAAATTGATATGTTTTTGAAAGTCTGCCAGAGCCATGATAAATAATACACTGTCCCTGGTAGTCTCAATACAGCAGATCCCTGAAACTCATTTCAGCCAAAGAGCCTTTGTCTTCGGTAAACACTTTTGCTGGTCTTGTTGGTACATGATATAAATTAATTATTTAAACCCAGCACTGCATTTTACCAAACTTTTTGGAATATAACTATTTTTAAACCTGGTTCTTTGGTTATGTGCCAAACAGTCGCAGTTGCATGCCTAAGCTGAAAAGGAATTCAAAGTGACAAGAGTGTCCTGCATGCAGAAATCCTCTTGTTCACCCTTTGCTAGTGTGTTAACCACACAGATTAGGCAGGAGTTATGCAAAATTTGCGAAATATAAGCATGCAGACGTTCCTTTCCTCACTCATGCAGGATTTTCCGAGGTTGGATGCAACCTGAACAGGAGTAGAGGGCTGCACAACCAAGCACTTCAGACATTCATTAAGTTTAGGAACATACACTGCACGGGCCAAACTATACCCCTGCGAGGATGTTCAAGCACATCCATACATCTCTACTTGTTCAAATTAAAAGAGGTTTTCTGCACAACTGTGCTCCTGACTTCTTTCTGTTTTCCAGTTTTAGATCCTATTCATTTCCTAAATTTCTTTGTAGAGTAAGAGTTCATGCTGATTCTGGTTTTATGTCCACCAGTGTGGGAGGCTGGTAGTATGAGGTACTGGAGTAAAATTTGAAGTCTTTGTAAATTAATTTTAGTTACATCGGCCACCTTGCAAATATAAACATAACATCTACAGAGCTGCAGATGGAGGAGGTATGTGTTACTCTTCACTCCTTCAATGCCACAACTAACACGGTAGAGACGTGCAGAAGCTCATGCAGGAGTTCTCCCAAATAATTTTCAGCAAGAACAAACAGAAGCAGAGCAGCAGAAAAACCTGGTTCTGCCCGTGCACAGGCACAAATACAAACACAAAACTCAGGAAACTGTGTGAGCAGTAAAGCTAAAGGAAAGCTTTTCTCCAAACATGAATGTCTGAAGATTTGTTTAATGATTAAAGATGAGAGTAAGATGTCCAAATTTAATCCTCTCTCTGCTACAGACCTTCTGTGATCTAGTGCAGGTGATTCCAGGTGGGACCCCTCTGGACCCCACTGACGTGGGCATCAATGCCAGGATTACCTACCGTACCTTTTACACTGAATGGAGCCCTGAGCGATCCGTTGAGACAGACACAGTTTATTTGGTCAAACGCATCTCAACTGGCAATGAAGGGAGCTTAAGGTGATTAAATTGACACATTTCCTTCAAGCAAGGCAGGCAAGGAAATCTTTAGCATTCCTTGGAAAAAAAGCACCAAAACCAAACACATCGCTGCTGCGGAGACCGGGGCTTACCTCCCACGTGAGCTCAAGGGGAGCTGCACTGAGAGCTTTGAGACATGCTTGGAACAGCGATTCTGAGGCTTTTAGCCAATTTCTTCTGGCTGGCAAAGCCCTTCTCTGCACTGGGGAACTGCAGTAGAGGTGAGCAATGCTGCAATGCGAGTGAGCATCTGCGTGGCTGGAAGGGACACATCCCAAACCAGGGCATGGAAAAAGCCTGTGGATCGTGTTTTGTAGGCACACTGAAGGTTTATTCCAGTGGAAGGAGGCAGTGCCAGATGTAAGCAGGACAGAAATACAGGAATATGGACTGTTGAGTCCAGTCCCTTGCTATTGCAACCTTGTAATATAACACTTTTGGATCTAAGCACCTCTGTGAATTCCAGCAAAAGACAAACTGCTATTTTAACTGGCTTATTTGTAATAAAACTCAGGGACATGTTTTGAAGCTTTATCCATGGGAAGGTGGACTACAGAAGCACTGCATTAAGAGTAATGGAGCTATTCATGAGAAAAGACACAAGAAGAGCAAGCAACAAAAATGCCTGCATAGGCCATAAATCACCAAAGAAATGTGTCACCATACAGTGACAAGAGAATTGGGTCCACCTGCAGCCAGCATGCAACCTGCTTACCTTGAGGGGACAGATGTCCTCTCACAGTGGTCACCTTGAACTCCTCAAGGGAAGCTGACATCGACAGTAGTATTTCAAACAGCATTACTATGGAAACATAGAATCATTCAGGCTGGAAGAGACTTCAGGAGGTCTCTAGTCCAGCCTCCTGCACAAGGCAGGGTTAGCTATGAGAGCAGACTTGGTTGCTCAGGGCTTAATTCAATTGGCTTTTGAAAACATTCATGGACGGAGACAGCACAAGCACCTGCTCCACTGCTTGACTGTCCTTATGGGAAAGAAGTCTTTCCTTACTCTCTTGTTTCAATTTATGTCTGTTATCTCCTGTTCTCCAGCCGGTTCTATCTTTCTGATAACATTCTTGTTGATATTGGAAGCTATTAGGTCTCCCCAAAGCCTGCTCTTCTCCAGGCTGGAAAAGCCCAGTTCCCTCAGTCTCTCAACACAGCATGTGCTCCATCCACTGACCTTCTTGGTGGCCCTCTGTTGAACACACTCCAATTTATGAATGTTTTTGCTGTTCTGAGTGGCCAAAACTGGATACAGTCATCTAGAAGTCATCTAATGAGTGCCAAGGAAAGGCAAGTAATCAAATCTCTTGATCTGCTGGCTAAGCTCCTGTTACTACAGCCCAAAGAAGCCTGCTTTGCTTCCAGAAGGCCTGCTTTGCTTCTACAAGGCCTTCTTTACTACCAAGGCATGTTGCTGGCCCATATTCAGCTTGTGGTCTACCAAAACCCTTAACTATTTTTCAGAAGAGCTGCTCAATACTATTGTGCCCAGCATCCCATTAAACAATAGCTGTTGTCTGAAACCAGAAGAATTGTTGCATTGAGTGAACAAAGAGGTCTCACTAGTACCCCACAGCTTGAAAATTTCAGAGCAAGCCATGATCATTACCTTAATCTTTAGCCACTTACAGCCCTTCTGTCCCATTAGGACTGTCACATTGAAAGGGCTGATAGAGCTGAAGGCTGACAAATGCTTGCTGACTCCTTTCCTGTGGATAAGGCTAATGACTAAGTGCTTGCACTCTCTCTCACTCCCCTTAACAGTCTGTATCCGACCAAAATCACAAGTATCGGTACAATTTTCTTCACGTAACAGCAGAAATCAAGGTACAAATGAATCTGGCTACAAACAGAAATAAAGAGACAGATTTTCTTCTTCTTAAAGGAATGCCCTTGTTTCGTATGAGAAAACCACTGGCACATGGCAGATGGTATCATGGGTTTTGACACCTTTTTTTTGAGACCTTTTTGAACCTCTATGCAACAGTAGTCTCTGCTATCCACTTTCGGCCTAACATTTTGCATATACATTATATAGCATCATTAAAAGACAAAAGCATTAAGCTTTCTAAGACCAGGTGAATAATTTGCCATCCATTATTTATTCAAAGAGTTTTTATTCTATCTCTGTTTATAGAGTTTTTCTCAAACAGATGGAATTTCTGTAATGTATTCATTACTTGAAATTTTCTGATTAGTAAGTTCTGTGAATAATCCTTGGTCTGTAGCTTGGTTTTGAAAACTCTCACCTTTCAGCCACGTAGATATTTAAGTTCTGTTTTATAAGAAATGAATTTAGCCTCCTGCTTTGTTTGGAAAGTGAAAGGTGAAAGGTATTGTGAAGTTGACATACCTTGTTTTGCTGGCAGCACTGCTCCTGACTGCAGAATGATGCTGGAATTATCTGCAAAAGCCAGAGAAACGATAGAACAGGATTTCAATGTCAACAATCAAAGGAACAGAAGGAAAAGCAGCCACAGGCTGCAAAGGTAATGAAAGTGGGATTAGAATTTTTCTCTGCGGCAATGCTAATTCCTCAGCCAGTTCACCACACAATCAGCTTATCACTACACAAAAACTGCTAGCGCACTACTTGTTATCTTCAAGGGCATGTATCACTTTTGTTTTTCTCATGAATTCTGTGCTCATGAAGGATGCAGGCAAGACACACCTG
Source organism: Chlamydotis macqueenii (assembly GCF_036417535.1). NCBI lineage: Eukaryota > Metazoa > Chordata > Aves > Otidiformes > Otididae > Chlamydotis > Chlamydotis macqueenii. The sequence continues at coordinate 8,427,993 of NC_141571.1, read as the reverse complement.
AAGAGTAAAAACCTCCATTTGGCAGAGCAGAGTTAATACTGACCACAGACAATGATCTCACACTCAACTTTTACTTATATCAATGTCAACAAAGTCCTTGACCTCACCTGAATCTGCCAACCAAGTGTTTAAATGTGCTACAGTGAGTATCAACCGGTTCCAGGACATTTATACTTACAGCGTCCAATGAGCAGTAACAATTTTCAGTCATTGTTGCTCAAAATTGGATTTGAAAACCGCTTACTTGCAATGCATAGTTCTGCTCACTGTCTGTCTCCAAGAGCTGCTCTTGGTCTCCAGATGTTAATGAAATGCTGACCCAAATAGCGTATCTGGTGTGATTTATTAAATAGAAAAACACTGCATTAATCACATGGGGCGGTAATGAGTTCTGCTTTTGTGCCATGCTGCTGCACCTCTTCCTGAAAGGATAGGTGTAGCTTGGTGGACAGTCAGAAATCATGGAAATATGGGCTGATAAATGTCTCAGAAGATCACAGAAACTCTCCCCTGCCCGAAGGCACAATCACACATGCTACAGCCAGTCCTGCTAACTGTTTATCCAACCTTTCCTTTAAATTTCCATTAAACAGATTTACAACCTGCCTAGATTCCAGCTACTCACACAGGAATAGTTTGTCTGGTTTGTTTGGTTTGTTCCCAATATCTAAAGTAATCTTCCTAATTGCACTTTAGTAAATTGCTTTTTATCCTTCCATTGGTGGTCACAGAACAACAGTTTACTGACATCTTTACAAATGTGTTTATACATTTGAAGACAGTTGCCATGTCCTTACATTGTGCTTTCTTTTCCACATCAAATAATCAAATTCCATCTCTCCTCGTAGCTTACATCTCCTAAGCCTCTTACAGTTTGTGTTGCTATTCTCCTATCTTGTTTGCCTACGTCTTTCTTTAAGAGTAAGTGTAATGCTTGAGACTGGATGGAGTGCTTCAGCCAAGTCTGACTAGTGCTAAACGGAACAGAAATAACGCCCTCCGATGTCTTACATGTGATCCTCCTGTTACTAGAGCTCAGAGCAACACGACTATTTTGCAGCACTGCACAGTCTGCGATCCCAAGATTACCTCCTATAGTATTTTTACCTAACTAATAGTCCTCATTTGACATGTGATATTCCTTCCTATGCGGCATACTACATAATTTTTCTTCTAGAATTTTATTGTGTTGAGTTTAGCCTGGGTCTGCAGTATATCAGGGCCATTTGAAATCTCAGCCTTGCACTCCATGGTTACAATCACTGCAAATGTTATAAAAGTGTCCTCCGTTCCATCCCCCAAGTTATTACAGAAAACACTGACCAAAACTGTTCCCAGATCATTCCCTGAGAGACCCTACTTGATGTGTCCTTCCTCTTTGACAGCAGTTATCAACAAAGGCTTTTAAAATACAGGCTTTCATTAACAAGATCATTACAGACTATTATACAAAAGGCAAAACTCTCTATACATGGCACTGGGGCCAGTAAAGCCAGTTACCTCCCTTCTGCAGATAAAGGCTGAGAGCCATGCTAAGAAACCTTCACAAAGTCAAACAGAAATCATAAGCAATATCAGGGGAAAAGAAACCCAAGTTGCCCACAGCCACAGCCGCTGTCAGCCCTCTACACAACTGCCGTTTAACAGCTATGGTTCAAGGATATCAGCGTGACTATTTCTGAATGCCCACACAATTCTGAACCACAGTCCAATTTAGTTTAGGAAAAAAAAAAAAAAGCGCTATTTTGCTAAAATTACCATAGTATAGGTTTTCCATTTGTATTACCATAGCAACAAAGGACCTCACGTGAAATGAGACCCCTCATTGCTCCGGGTGAAGGGCACAATGCTCCTAACAAGAGCCAGCCCCTGTCCTCCTGAGCTTAGGAGTGACTGTCCCCGCTCATCTGCAGGAAATGCCCTCCAAGACCAGTGCCTGCGCGGGTGAGAAAAACAAGAGGCCAGAAGTATCGTTATCTCTGTACCCACTGGGGGACAGCAGGACACGGGGTCACAGAATCCCAGAATGGTTTGGGTGGGAAGGGACCTTTAAAGGCCATCCAGTCCAACCCCCTGCAAGGAGCAGGGACACCTCCAGCTCAGAGTTTGTGACAGAGCTTAAGCTGCTGGTGTCTCCATAACCCCGGCACCAAGATTTAATTTACTGCTTTAAAACGGAGATTAAATCCACACAGAGCAACTTCCACCCAGATGTCAAACACATGTCATTAAAAAGCGGAGACACGGAGCGCTCCCCGAACCTCCGAGGGTCACTAACACCGGTGCGTTAACTGTGGCTGCACTTTGCGAGGCTGCGCAGGAACCGAGCGCTGGTTTTGCTCTCTGCAGCCGCCGCTGTGGGTTGGGGGGGGGGAAGACACGTTACCATTTACGCTTTAACGGCCACTTTTAATGACACTTCTGTCGGGAAAAAAAAAAGAAAAAGAAAAAAAAAAAAAAAAAGAAGTTACCGTGGAACGGGAAAGGCACCAGAAGTTGCATCGCCGATGGCAGCGGCCCGGTGCCACCTGCGGACCCCTCGCCGCCCCCAGCCCCTGCCGGAGCGCTGCCGCCGGGGCCCCCTGCCCCGCCACCGCGGGCGCGCAACGGGCGCGGGCGGACGCTCGCCGGGGCGGACACGGCCCAGCCCGGCCGGGCTCGCTGCGCTCCCCGCACCAGCCCACCATTGCCCCCGGGGAACCGCGGCCTCCGCGCAGGGGAGCGCCGGGAGCCGCTCCACCCCCGACCCCGCCGGCAACTCAGCGCGGGCCCGCGGGGCTTCGGTGCGAAGCGCTCCGCGCACACGCACAGGCGCGGGGCGGGCCGCGGGCTTTCCGCGGGGTGCGGAGCCTCCCCCACCCCCCGCACCATGCGGAGGGTCGGGGCCCCGCCGCCCGCCCGCCCCGCGCACGCGGCCGCCCCCGCCCCGCGCAGCGCCGGCGCAGCGCGGTAAAAGCACGGCCCGGCGCCGCCGCCGACCCCCACGCCGCGGGGCTCCCGGCGGCCGCGCTCGCTGCCCGGCCCCACGCCGCGGGCAACTTGCAGGCAAGTTTCCCGGGAACTTTTCTTCCAGGAGCGGCTCGGGGCCGCCTTCCCGCGGATGCCGCGGGGGAGCGGCGGGGCTGCGGGCATCGCCCCGTCGCGGGAGGCAGAGCCCGGCCGGGGCCACGGGGGGTGGTGGGGGGGTGTTCCCCTGGGATCCCGCTGTCCACTCCCGGAGGGGTCTGCGTGGCGGGGAGGGGGCGGAGGGGGGGGGCGGGTCGTGCGGGTTCGTGCACGGTTGGTAGCAACAGGTTTTTTCCCGCAGCAGGGATGGAAGAAAGGGACTGTCCCCCCGCGCCGCCATCCCTCCCCGAGCCCGGGCTGCCTGTGCTGCCAGCAGCAGGAGGCGGTCGGCTGGCGAAGGGCACCGCTCGGCTCGTCCCCGGCTCCCCCCTGTCCTGCCGCGGAGGTGGCTGACGGCTGGCCAGGCTGATCCTCGGGCTCGGTTTGTGATGCTCGCTCTTCCCCTCCCCGGCTCTCCCTCTCTCCGAGCCCTCTGCCTGCGCAGCGCGGGATGGAGGCTTGCGTTGCAAATTTCTTCTTCTCTGCCTAATCCGAAGGTCCTTTATGGCTTTAATTTTAAAGTAATTAAGATATGTCTTTTATATTGATCTATTTACTGACTTCTGTTCGTTGGCAACTAACACATCAAGTTAACTATTCTTGATAAACAATGTATTTCTGGCAGATTTTTTTCATTGGAAAAGAAGGGGGGGGGGGGTGCGACGTGTAAAATAACTCTTCCATGACTGCATATCTCTTCATTTCAGTAGCAAAATATGTACTTATGTAAATAAATGACAAATCCTTTCCTTTTAAAAAAAAAGATATTTAAGAGATTGTTTTGAATGTATGTAACTAAAATCTATTAAGGTAAATATGTCTCACAGCAGGATAACAACTGTAGTTATTAGTTCCAATGTATTGCAGAACGTTCTCCTGGGGATATAAGTTATCTGCTATAAGTTATTTCACTTCTGATTATTATTGTCAGAATAAGGCTCAGCTTTAAAAAAACAAACACTGAGTAACACATTTGTCATAATTCAGTTTGCAGGTTCTTGTAAGATGCCAAAAAGCATAGCACTGGCCAGATCAAGGGGAGCAATATAAAGATATGAGCATATTTTTTCAGATTATATGTTTTTTTCAGGATAGTTTTGTTTCATATTATACATTGACCTTATAAGTCTTACTTTGATTTGGCTGGAAGTTCACTTTGCAAGCAGAGTTGAAGTTTGAGATCAGTTCTTACTACGTAAAGAGCTGCATGCGAATAGCTTGAAGTATTTCAGGAGGGTACCCTGACAGTGTCGATACAGTACAGAAATCATGTGTCAGAAAATAGCTGAATTTAACACTGCTTGGAAATACTGCTTATTTTAACTAAGGAAAGAATAAAAGGGGGAGGATCACTAAACTGTAAATCAGTTTCTTACAGAATTCTTTCCAAAAAACCACTATATTCATATTCAACCTGCACTGAAATCTGAAACTTTTTCTTTTTTTAAACTTAATTTACAAATGGTAGAAAGCAACAGAGACAAGTTCCAGGGACTGGAATTGATAGGAGAGTCTAGGAGGGAGTTATGCATCTTCCTTGCATGCTTGTTATCATCCAGGCGCAACTTTGAATTGTCTGCATCACAGAGCAGTACCAGGACTCCTTGCAGGAGCTCTGATTACATCAGAGATGCACTGCAGAATTCAAAATACTGCAGAGGACACTGAGAGGGGAAACAACACTTGCAGTGGAATTTTAGCATGTTACTCATGATTCCTGTTTCTTTCCCTCAGAAGGGCATCTTTAGTAATTCTTTCCCCATTGTCTCGGAGTCTGGTACCCTTCCTGAATTTCAGCTGAAAGTAAGGGCAGTACAGATTTATAATTCGATTTCTTCACCAGACGTAATGGATAAGAATACCATCTTGTGCAAGACAGATGTCTGAAAAGATGTTATATCTTGCTTCACATGCACACCACACCATACCATTTAGAGTCACCAAGAGCCCTTGCTGTGGGCCAGTTATTCTGTATTACCATAGTTTCTAGAAGCCAGAACAATGATCAGGATTGTATGATGTAGTAAGAGACAGTTCTTGCCCCAGTATGCTTACAAACAAAATAGGAAATGATGCTCAGGGAGAAGTGATTTGCCCAAGATGAGAACCCATTATCAGCAGGGGAGCTGGAGAGATGAACTGGGCTTCACTAACTTCCAAGCATTCAAAGGGCAGAATACTGTCTCGGGCAAGGAGGGGTTTTACCACTGGGCCTTACTTAACTAGAGCAGTTTTATTTGAGGATTTTACTGTTACAGTATATCCTTAAAGTTCTTCTTGTTTAATTGTTGGGGAAATTGTTGCTACAGGCTAATGTGTTTTTCTGACCTTATATTCCAGTGTGTTGTCTTTAATCAACGCATTTCTTACAGCCATCCCCGATGTCTGCGATGTATGAATAAAACAGTTTGCTTGTTTTTAAGCTCAATAGCAAAAAAAAAACCCCTTTCCATTAATTAGATCTCTCCCATCTTAAAGCAGTACCAACCATCATTCCATAGAAGCACCTTCCAAAAGGAAAACAAGAAATATATAGAGAAATGTATGAGTTTATTTTTCTCTTTCCTCTGTTCCTTCAAGTCAGGCCATCTTTTCTATTGTCCGTTATTTCCTTTGGATGTGATGCTATGTGTATCTGAGGCAAAGAACGTGTCAATAACCCATGTACTGCATCAAATACTATAGCTACCTACGTGGGATCTGGGGGCTTGCCAGTTCTTGTTGTGGAAAAAGAAGGAGCCACCTTTTATAACTGCAGTCATGCAGGGTGTTACACAGGGGATTAATTTGTCCAATTTATTGTCTTGCACAGGTCGAGAAGCTGGAAGCGAAGAAATAAATTCTTTTTTCTTTGCTCTGTTGTTTCACAGTTGATGCCTCAGGGTTACAGCGTGTGTCAGACACACGCAGAACATTTACATTTCTCTCTCCCCATTTCATCCCATTGTGTCAACAATGGATGTGTTAGGAGATCAAACCAGTGACAGAGAGGAGCTGCCTCCTCATTTTTCCTAGCTGAGATTCAGAGGATAAGTTGTTGCTAACCAACATCATCTGGTATTACAGAAGGGAAAACGGTTAACAGCTCCCATTTATCCATGGTCTTATATCAGTCATAATCTTTATTCTCTCTGGGCCAGCCCTGCCTTAGACATAGTTGAGGCAGAGGGGCAAACGCTTGCTTCTAAATAAAACAACAGTTGCTCTAAGAAAAGGAGCCCTACAGAACATAGTCAGGTAGCCCTGTTTTCCCACATCAAACCTGTAGCTTGAACTCCCAGTGGCACTATTTGTACTGATGGTATCTTGGGAATGGTTTAACAGAAGACCAATGCTGAGGTGATTAGGAGTGCTTCAAGTGATGGGATTGTATGTCAAGATAATTGCAAGTTCAACTGTTCCGTACTTCCTCTGTTCAATGTGCTCTAGCTAGCACTACCTGCGTCAGCTATCACTCTCCTCAGATCCCTTCATTTATCTGAGTCCTGCAGCTTCTCCAGTGGGCAATGGCAGAGTGCCATCATTTGTCATGAAGCTCCAGTTTTGGCTAGAAATTCCTAGAATGTGACTTTTTAATACAATTACATTTTGTGTTAATGTTTCTGGAAAAAAAAAAAAGACTTTCAGGTCAGCAGGCCTTAACTCAGTCTTTCTTGAGGCAAGAGGGTAACCAAAATCAATTGGAAGTTTATTTGAGTGCGGGCCTGTGGGATTTTGTCATTGTTTGTACCCACCGTTACTTCCAGAGGAGTTTTATAATTGCCCATCCCCTGCCATGGGGATTTCCAGAGTCATAACTCTGGAGCAAAGACAGAGCAACTCAGCAATATGAGCAATTCTGTAGTGATAAGGCACTGAAAGCTAGACACAGTTAAGATTTTGGCATGGAGAGTAGGTTACTTGCCAAATAGCTGTTCTCAAATCAGAAGCAATAGTAATAGAGATCCCACTTTGTGATAGAAGCAAGATGACAAAGCTTACCTCTTTGCTTACCTCAGGCCAGAAAGTAGTACGGCAGCTCTTGGGAGATCTGAATCACACCTTGTCCGTTCTTGTCTATTCCCGTAGGCTTTCTTTATCCACGTGCCCTAAAGGTAAGTAAATTAATTATTTCCTTTTGTACTAAAGAGGATTACAGGTGAGGAATTGGGAAATACTACTCCATCCAAAGCTCACCCGGGGCCAGCTGTTTGTAAGAGTATGTAAGGAACTGCTCTGTTTGGAGTGATCTCCCTGGGAAGTTTAGGAGCGGGACTGAGACAGTGTTTTATTGAAAGCGGCATTGTAGGTGCCCTTGCAGCAAGGAAAGCCTGTTGCTCTTAAACTGAAGTGCAGCTGTGTTTTGAGTACTTTGCTGTTGTGTATTCATGAGTTTTTCTTCTGTAATAGGTATGTAACACTATTGATGTGGTTTATGAACCCAGCTTCTGAAAACAACAGTTCTGTGTTTAAGGAAGTCACCCTAGCAGGGGTGAATATCCCCAGGGTGCGTATCAAAGGGGAGGTAAGTAGAGCCAGGAGAACAAAACTACAAACTGCTCCTGAAGCCAATCAAGTGTTATATTTATTACTTTCCTGTGAACTCAAGGCTAGAAAGTCAGAATACTTGTGCATAATTAGTATCTACTTGCTGCACAATCTACTTAATAAATAAATACTCTTATCTAATGAAACTCAGCAACTCCACACGTTAAGCTGTAGCTGACTGTAGAGACGGAAGATCTCCAGTACCTACCCCTTGGGGTACTGTACAACTCTCTGCGTATGAGCAGACTTTCAGTCTGATTTTTAAAATGGAGTGAGTTAGAGAGGCAAAAAGTTTAACATTTCCAGTACCTGCTTTTTTACCTATTTGAACTCTGCGGTCAGTTCATTCCACCGACTTTACACTAGTGTTGTGTGAGCAGAATTTGAACGTGATTTTTCAAAGTCGTAAGAATTTGTTGGTTTCCTACAATCAGAGGTGAAGGCAGTCATCTTGGCTCTCAGCTACTGTTCAATCAACTGTAAGGACAAATGCCTATTACTGCATATAGGGTGTCAGTTATAACTGAAATAATATTCCAGTAGAAATCATGTATTTCTATGCAAGCTTTTGTAAATGAGGCTGTAAAAAGGGGGTTGCCATGTCATTAAATTTATATAAACTCTATACAAATATTTATGTGATCATCAATGTAAGTGAGGTTTTTTTCCCAAAATTGTTTCCATATGGCCTTTTAGAAATTGGACTTGTACTAACTATTTTTTAGAAGTGCTTATTTACTGAATTACAACACAATAGATTTCTGATTCTTTCTATATACTTCATAGGTACTAAAATACTTAAGATTTTTATGTTTAATAGTTAAATTAAAACATACTATTTCCTTTTCTATAGAAAGCACTTGAATTTTGTGTTCTTATGTGATACTGTCATAGTTTTTATGCTTTCATTCTGAACCAGGAATATCCTGTCACATGCAGGAATTATTCCTAGTTTCCCTCTACAGACCTCCGTATCTGAGACAGGAGAAGCCTCCCAGTGTGACAAATATGCTAAGCAGAGCTCCTGAACAAGGGAGCAGCCTTTGATAGAGTCAGTTCTACCCAGCTGTACAAACCCAGCCTCACCAGAAAGCTTTTCTGATCATACTCAGCCACTGCTGTTTTCTTTCCAATTGTTTTTATCAGCCATAAATGTTTATGAGCTTGAATCACTAGATTTGTTCCAAACTTGAAAATAACCTCTCATTCACTTGCCCCATGTATCTGGTTTTTGTTCCAGAAGACACTTGCAGAAGCAGCAAAGTGATGTGAAGTTATCTTCCAAGATGACTCTTCTACCTGGAGAAAATTCCGACTATGACTATAGTGCCCTGAGCTGTACTTCAGATACTTCCTTCAACCACACGTTCTTTCCAGAAACAGAAACCCTTAAGGGAGTCTTTTACCAAAGAGCCAAGCTAATTCACCCTCAAGAGGATCTCCTGAAAGGCTTTCACCCTGATGATCGGAAGCATCATATTATTATAAACGTAGGGGGCATTAAGTATTTGCTCCCATGGACTACGCTTGATGAATTCCCGTTGACACGTTTGGGACAACTAAAATTCTGTAATAATTTTGACGACATTCTAAACATCTGTGATGATTACGACGTGACATGTAATGAATTCTTCTTCGACCGCAACCCAGGGGCATTCAGGACAATCCTGACCTTTTTGCGGGTTGGAAAACTTCGGCTCTTGCGTGAGATGTGTGCGCTGTCTTTCCAAGAGGAGCTGCTCTACTGGGGAATTGAGGAAGATAATTTGGACTGGTGTTGTAAAAGGAGATATCTGCAAAAAATGGAGGAGTTTACAGAAATAAATGAACGGGAGGATGATCTTATAGAAAATGAAACAACAGGTGAAACAGTAGAGGAGACAAAAATTAGCTTGTGCATGAAAAAGTTGCAAGACATGGTGGAAAGGCCCCAGTCTGGCCTCCCTGGAAAGGTGTTTGCTTGTTTGTCTGTTTTATTTGTAACTATTACAGCAGTGAACTTATCCATCAGCACCATGCCTGACCTGAGGGAGGAGGAGGAAAAGGTAAGTAGGCTCTTCAGGATGGAAAGTGGTATGTGCTGGGAAGAGCTGAACGAGTACAAGGTCTGATGGTATTGATTTCAGTGGGGATTTTGCAGCTGTCTTGAGAGGGCAGAAAATAACACAAAGAACATTTGAAATCTTGCCTGACTGTGTTCAATCACTTGTAAGAGAATTAATCACATCAAGTTTTATATCCAAAGAAAATTTTGTTAGTGTGCATTCTCCTGTACAACTGTATATTACCTTGTTAAGCTCTGTATTTGCTATTTAGAAAGCCTGAAATTACCGAGCAATATCTTCTGTGGAATAAGTACTTCTTTTCTACATTTTGCATTTAACTTGTTCCAATTTGTCAATGTGTTTCCCCATAGCAACAGCTTCAATTCCTTTAATATTTTGGGTTTAAAAAAAACAGCACAGAAACCTCTCTTCCTGTCACCGTACCAACTAAAATAGTTATTATCCAGTGCCGATTACAAACTCCTCCTCTTTCCTGCAGGGTGAGTGTTCCCAGATGTGCTACAATATTTTCATTGTGGAGTCTGTCTGTGTGGCATGGTTTTCCCTGGAGTTCCTGCTAAGATTCATCCAGGCAAAGAGCAAGTTTGCGTTTTTGCGAAGACCATTAACCCTGATAGACATAATAGCCATTCTGCCATACTACATCACTTTGCTCGTAGACACCACTTCAGTGGGCTATAAAAAGCCCAGCTCTGGGAGCATCTACCTGGACAAAGTAGGTCTGGTCCTCCGTATTCTCCGTGCCTTGAGGATTCTCTACGTCATGCGGCTGGCCAGGCACTCGCTGGGGCTGCAGACGCTGGGGCTGACCGCTCGCAGGTGCACCCGGGAGTTCGGTCTCTTGCTGCTCTTCCTCTGCGTGGCCATCGCACTGTTTGCGCCGCTCCTGTATGTCATTGAGAACGAGATGGCGGACTCGCAGGAGTTTACCAGCATCCCTGCGTGCTACTGGTGGGCTGTCATCACCATGACCACAGTAGGCTACGGAGATATGGTTCCCAGAAGCATTCCTGGCCAGGTGGTGGCACTGAGCAGCATACTGAGTGGCATCCTCCTCATGGCATTTCCAGTCACATCCATCTTCCACACGTTTTCACGCTCCTACATTGAGCTAAAGCAAGAACAGGAAAGAATAATGTACAGGAGAGCACAGTTCTTATTAAAAACAAAGTCTCAGATAAGCAATGCGTCACAAAGTAGTGATATTTTATTCCCCAGTATCTCTTCTGAGACTAGGGACAATGAATGAAATTCAAGTTACTATCTCTCCTGATGTCAAGTAATGTTTTGATGTATCAGAGTCCATCTTTTAATTTGCTTTGGAAGCATTTTACAAAGGTAACCCTCATACTAAAATTAAGAAAAGGAGTTATTAACCAGGAACTGATGTGGTTTGAGAAATATATTATTATGCTATTTCTCCCCCCTGCTCCAGTATAATGTATAGGACAGATCCTTCACTGAGATCATACAGTGGTATTTTAGGAATTAAAAGTTCTCTGACAAAAAAAAAAAAAAAAGAAAAAAAAAGGAACGGCATATAATTATGTACTTGACAGGCTGTTTTGCCATTTGTAATACACGTTTTTCCAACCGAATCACAATGTATATAATCATTAAGCAGGCTGCCATTTCTCTTGTTCTTCATGTATATAAATAATGTAAATACAACAAAATTAATGGCTAAATTCTCTCCCAGTAAAACGCCTTAGAGCGTAATGGAAATAACCACAGATATTTGTCCCATTGTGCTCTTAAAAAAAACCATTAAGTAAGATTTGTCATTCACAACAGCAACTGTATATTTCTTTGCAAGTCAGCCCTAAACATACCAGAAAAGACGAATCGAGCTGTTTGTATCATAACCTTGCTAAAGATGTAAATACTTAGAGCTCACCAACTTCAAAATTTAATTGAAGTTACAGTGTTGATCCTATGTCATAGAATGCAGTATTCCCAGGAACAAAGTCTTCGAGTTTTGTAGCATTTAATGTTATTATCAAGAGGTGACTAGCTGCAAATCAAATGAAATATGCATGATGAGATGCCAGTCGTTCCCTACCATCTGTTTCCATGTTTTTACTTTACCTCATATATGAAACAGAATTAAAAGAGGCCTGTTTCTAGAGGACACCCTACCATTACTTGGCAGATTGATGCTGCGACTACCCATTCACATTCAGCATTTGGTTCTTTAAAAGGAGCAGAAAATATATGGCCGTGGGAAGTTGCCAATGGTGAAGAGAAGAAAATATCATTTGAGTCATGGAGTGGGGGGTACTGACAGCTTTATATTTTACTGTCCTCAATCATGAAGGACTTAAGGCTTAATTAACTATACCTTTGCCATCCTTATACACATCATAGTAATGGAGAAAACTTTGAAGAATAATTCCAAAACTTTTTAAAACGTACTTTACGAATAAATAGGGCTCTAGCGTTCTTCAGCCTGTCGTAGGTAAATATGGCTATGGAGCGTTACTGCAGAGCCCTAAAATACCCGGTCTAAACTCTTGGCAATTAATTATTTACCAGAGCTACGAATGTAACCAGCTTTTTACTCTTATTCTTCAGCTTTAATTAGAATTGGACAAAAAACAGGAACATCATGACAAAAAAAAAGGGACATATTTTTCATCCAAAATACTCTTAATTTCAAAACTGTTTGATCATCTGTAGCATTGGCTTCAACACAACTGCTATGCATCCTTCTAACTTTGTGTCAGCGTTCATTATAAAAAGAACTGGTAATTAGATTAGTCCCGTGAGCAACAGTTGGTTATCTAAGAATGTGTTTGCCAGGCTGAGCCATAAATAAGAAGCTCTAAGTGAATATAAGGAGAAATCAAGACTACCAAATAAGACCTAAGCTTATTTCCATGTTATGCTAGCTAATAAATGCTGAAGGTCCGTCCATTTTCTCAATGTCTTTACATTAAGTTAATGCTCATTTATTTCATGTATCACTTTTTTTTTGTTTGTTTTAAAATTATAGCTTGATTCTGAAGTCCTTGTCCAGAAAAAAAAAAATCACCCTGAAGTTGGGTGTTGGTCGAGCAAACCTGTCTGTGAAAGCATCTGGCCTGTTGCAAGTTCTGCCTAGGCCAGGAACAAATAAGCCGTTGAGGATGTACCCCTGTGTCATTTTGTACTTGGCAACACATTGCTTGTGAGCATATCAACATGTTTTACTATGAATCACTGTAACAAACTTGCTTATGTCTTACAGGAGGTAATACATACTGTAGTCCTTATGCTAAATAAAGCCAGCTATATGTCTTAAGAGCACAACATTAGTATGAAACCCACCTGCTGTGTTCCAGCTTTTACTGTGAAGGCTGAAAGTTTAAGATGATTATGCCTCTTAACTATATTATCTGAATTTTTAGTCAAATTCATGAAAATTACGGATTGATTCAAAAGCTGACTGTTTCCAGTGACACAGTTGACAGCTAGCAAGTCAGCCATCACTCCTTTTTCATTTTAACAGCATGTGCAGTCAACAAGAAGGTTCTAATAAAAACACTTTGTGCTTTTAGGAAGTCAAAAGAATTGTTTGAATTGCCCCTGATAAAGTGGTGCATGTCTCCATCAGAGATAGGCTTGCATTGCTATTTATATTATCCTCTGTGTGCTGCAGTAACATGTACAGTATGAGTTCAAACAGCAGTAGCTGTATTAATTTTGGTTAATAAAGTGTTAGGCTCTCATTTTCATGTGCTTCTTATGGTATAGAAAGACTGTCTCGTGTGCTAGAGGCATGCTAGACAACCTGGGGTCAAGATGAGAAGTGAGTAGCAGCTGAGGGAGAATTTGGGCTATAGGCATTGCTAGCTGAAGCAGGCTGGCTTTGAAAGAAAGCATTTATTAGGCAAAAAAAAATATCTCAGTATAGAAAAATCTAGGTACCAATTCAGCAGCTTGAACAGGGAAACTCTTTCTTGCACGTTATCCCAAGAATCACAATCACAGGCATTGGACTGTTAATTGAGATAGAGGTTTAAAATGTTTTTAACCATTTAGCCAAAGAATCTAACAGATTCAGAAAAGAGCAGGAAGGACCTGAGGAGACTGAGAAAGAGAAAAATCCCTGACAAAACCAGAATTTCCAGGTAAGGTGCTATATTAAATTACTCAAAATCTTTCCTTCCTCCATCCTCCTTCCTCAAAAACAGTAACAAAAACAACAAAAATCACTTGCTGAGTGCAACACTGATAAATGTACATCAAAGAACATCGTTTACAAGGTGAGTTGGAATATTTTGTACTACACTAACACTCATTACAGGTGGAGGGCTTAGGGAAATTTCTCTTTAGGGAATATATAGGACTTATCTCCATTCGTCTCTCTATATTTTTTCTGCTGTAATTCAGTACTCCAGATTTCCATAGTTAGAAGCTTTAGCAATGTTCAATTAAACAATAAAAAAAATCACGCAGAACTGAATCATGGATTTACACTCATCAGATGCACGTCTGGGAAGGAAAACTGGCATGCTCTGTGCATTCATGACTTGTGTGGGTAGAGTTTAACTGAGTATTCAGGCTGATGCAAAAGCAAAAATTGTTGCTGTAGAAGGTTCTCATTCCTCCTGCTATAGCTTTCCTCTGCAGCTAAAACTGAAGTTTCATAGGAATCTCCACGAACAAAAGCTTTCCACTCAAACAGTCCCTTAGACTATAGACTGAGACTTGGGCTAAAAATTCATTTCAGGCACTTACAAAAGTGCCTGAAGTGGCAGCCTTGTTGTCAAAAGATCTGAATCACCACTGGGACATATGTAGCCTTCTCTATTTTTTATTTTTAATGGAGCCTGGGATGAACTAGATCTCTAATTCAGGTGTTGCATTAAAAGGCCAATGTTAGGGCAGATGAATTGGAGTCTTACTCTTCAATTGCACAAAACCACCAATGTCTACCAGCACTAACACCACATTATTTGCCCTTTCCACATCTCATTCGCTGTATGTGAGGACCAAGGAACATGAAACAGCACAAAGAATCCAGGTCCAGAGAGGTCAGCTTGTTCTTGGTCAGAGTCAGTTTGAAACAATAAGACAGCGGCAAATATAACAGTTCTTGGCAGCTCACGCCTGACTGTAAAATAGTTCTGTTCCATACAACTGCTGATTTTTTTTTCCGTCTTCTTAGATAAGAAAAAAGACTAGTATGTTAAAACAAGAGGAAAGGAACAGACAGTTCTTATAACAAAGACACAAAAATTCACATCCCTCTCTTGCGTTTGCAACAGGCTGAAAACTGGACTGGAGATTTAATTGACTGCATTTATCAGAAATTAAAGAAGTGAAAAATGTGGCCTTGAAGACTTTGACATCAGTCTCTGCTCTCGAGTCAGGCAGTGACATTAACCCCTAACCTGATCACTTGACTCTAGCCCAGTGTCGGCGAGTTTCGCCATTTTCACATTAATCGCTCACCGTTTAAACTTCTACCAGTAGTTTTCACAATTGCGTATGGCCCAGTTTTCTCTGTGCTAATAGTTCTGTTGGCTTCCTTACGTGAGATTTGACAGATAATTTAGTATCCGTTTATCCAAAAGATGATATGGGTATCAAAAATACGGGGAGGGGGAGAAGCCCCATATACAGTGCCTTCAGAGACGGTGGAACTGTGGTATCCCATAGGCAGAAAGAGTGCGATCTACAGAAACCAGACAGAACTGAAGGCATTAAACTGGAGTTCACGGTAGGGGACGAATGTCCCTCATCGACAGAAATACACTTCAAAAGTTCTATTGCTAAAACAGAAAATGCTTAACACTAGATTTTACCCACTCACTCATTTCCCACTTCCTCTGTGGCATTTTAGCAATCCCATTTCAGCATTACTAATGGTCTCAGTGTTCCTGCCATGGTAAAGTTCATATGAAAAACAGGAAAGCAAAGACCGGTTTAGATCCAAAACTTGTACTTGACTGAATCAAATCATCTCTGTGCATGTTCTGTCTTGTAACATTAGAGTGTAAGTCCTTCGGACAGGTTTCCTTGTTTGGTAGCAGTCAGTCACAAAATCATATACCACAAATAAAGATATATTCACACACCAAAAATAAAATCACGGAAAAATTTGCCTGGCTGCCAAACTGAAAATGTTCAGAGTTTGGCCGGTTAATTATTGACAATAAAACTACATTCCTCCCTTTTGGTTCATTGTTTTTCTTTGTCATTTTGCAGCATCTCGTATCTTCTGACATACTCCCTAGAAATCACTAAAGATATTACGAATGCTGTTAGCCCTGCCAAAAGCATGGTGAAGAAACTGCACATCACAGGGGATGTTTCTTTCCTGTCCAACTGGGCTTCTGCTTTCTCTTTGCCTGCAGGAACTAATCCAGAAGCAAATGTCACTTGAACAGAAATAAACTTCTGCCATAACTGGAAGCACAGCAGGCCAATTAGGGTAATTAGAGCATATTTGCTACACTTCATAAATATTAATTCATTATCCCTGTAGCCCTTGTGACATGAGTTGAACAGCCTTGTGCAATGCCAAAGTCAGCTAGGGCACATAAAGACATGTAACACTGTCAAGCTAAGGTTTCAGCTTCTCCTTTATCAGGTACCCTTTTTAATGACTGCAGTTTTGTAGCCATACTTAATTATGGCCATAATTTTATTCCTGCATTCACTGTGGGTCCAGGAAAACAGGGCTGTAAACTACAATATTTAGTCTGCTCACATGACTGCCCTGGAATACAAGTACTTCCCAGCCATCATCTGAAGATTAGAATTTTTTTAAAACAAGGCCATTTGTTTCCAAAACTAGACAGCTAATTTTACAGCTCTCAGTCACGCAAGTGGAGTAGTTAGCAAGTATAATAATGTTTATCCTTCTGTTAAATATAACAAGATAATTTAAATGGTGCCTACCACAGGAATAAAGTTGTGTTGGACTAGCATAAGTTTCTACAATTAATTATATCTAGAAATAAAGTTTTGACACAGAATTGCTGAATGATCAATTGAAGTAAAGCTGCCCATTTCCATCAGTGAGGCACCTCATGTCACAAAGAAGCTGAGTGATATCATTCATAACTTCTACAGTGGTAATAGTTCCCAGGTCAACCAAGGAAAGAGAACTCAGTTTCACTCATAAATAGATGCACGTTTTGGGAACTCAGAGAAATACTGTCCCCAGGCAAATCAGATCCAACACTGTGGAACTGCAGGTGTCTCTAATTTTGGAGAGGAATGTGTCTGGGGACTACATAAGCGAGGAAAGTTAAGACTGCAAAGCATCACACCACACATAAGTGCGTGAAATTATCTTTTTAGTTAGGTGAAAGCAGAGAGCACAAACTAAACATGGGCATCACAGGATGAAAACAGACATCATTTCACGGGAACAGGAAAGAAGCATCAGCAACAATAGCATGAGGTAAGGCTGGCATCCTTATCCCACCACACAGGCTTCTGTAAGCCCCAAAATTGCATCTCTCTTGGTGGGACTTGTGTAAACCTCTATCTGCATTTTTTCCCACAGACTCTTTGCTCTTCCACTGACAGCAGAAACTCTGGCCCACAGCTAAAGTACTTCAAACACTTGCACAAGACCATGATGCATATTTAAGTTTTTGCAAACTACTGATATGCAAAGCCAAAGAGAAAGTTTTCCCTCTCAATGAAAATTTGTAATTATTTGCTGTATTTGATACGATTGCATTTCTAACTATAAAAGTTTTGGTACTCAAAACGCACGGCTAGCCACAGAGGATGTGTTGGTCAGTGCTGCTAGAAGAGCCAAGAGTTACTGAGAAACGCTAGAAATCCCACTTGTGTATCAGCGTTTGGGTGAAAATACCGCGGTTTCGCCAGCGCCGAGCGGGGCAGGTGCGCGATTCCAGGGTCCTGCATCGCCATCTGCGGGCCGCTCCCCGCAGCTCCCCGGCGGCCCGCAGCCCGGTCCCGAGGCACCCATCCGCACCAGCCCTCTGTAAAAGGACGTGTGAAATGTTTTGAGAAATTGGTTTGAAAATAGAAAGGCAAACATTCAATCCCTTGTGCTGCTTGGTTTCTGCACCCGTGGCCCCTCGTTTGCCGGAGCAGGCTGTCAGATCTGCAAGGAAACTGGGATGAAGGTTCATCACCGCAGAGTCTGGGAAGTGTGAAGCACACGTTGACACTATATAAATACTCATTTAAAAAATATATGCAGCATTTATTTGGCTAGAATATAGGTAAACGACCTTTCTCAAAAGGCTAGTGCAGCATTATCTGACTAAAATCAACAAGCTTCAAGGTCACATGGGGAAATGTAAACGCCTCCACTTGTACAAGAGCAGTCTGATAAGTACACAGTTATCACTTTATTTATAAAAGAAATTACAAGATCTGCTTCAAAGGAAAAAAAAATAAAAAGAATCATTTGGTTAGCCAAATTGGTGTAATCGCTCAATGTTCAAGAGTTTAGATGTGCCCTACCCAGACCCTTCATTCCCACTCCGCCAGCCCGGCACTCCTGCTGCTGCGGGACAAGGAAATTTGTCTTGCTGAAAAATAAGCAGGATTAGAAGATGCCCTGACCCAGTTCACTTCTGCAGTCACACAAATACACATATTAGTACAAAGGAAAGGGCATTGAGCTGCCAGGGAAAGCCTACGTCAGCACTGCTAAAATGTTACTTGTGGAACTTCACTCCCTGAGGCATCCACCTACCCTCACCCAGCTGACTGGGCTCCAGCAGGGCTCGGCAGTTTTCCCAGCCATCCCAGACACCTACAGTGACCTGGGACCAACCACCCTGGAAAGGAGAGATCTAGTTCTTTCCCTAACTACAGAGAGAACTTGAATTTAATCTTAACCTTTAGATGTTTAAAGTTAGAAGAAGGTAACCCCACACATAGCATCTTTTCCAATACAAGCCATGAAATCGCTGCTTTTTCACTGTCAGAGGATCAATCTATATTTCTCAAATTTACAACATACCTGTGAAAAAAGTGAAGCCATAACTGTGTTATGCTCAAAAGATAAAAGAACTGTCAACTAAGCATCGATCTCCAGGCAGGCAGAGAATTTAACACAACGGATAGGTCAAGCTCAATAGAAGGAGCAAGCAAGTCTTTCCATGTTGGGAAAGCAGCTGTAAGTAACAGCAGGGACTGTTCAGAGGAACAGGCTGCACAGCAAGTAAAAGTTAAGTCTTGTGGATCCCAAATCCCAAGTCTCATCACTAGGATGTAAATTTGTAGCTCAAGGTGTTGCTCCACTGCGATACAGGGTCATCTAAACCCCAGCTTCCAGTGTCCTGCTCTCCCAGAGCCAGCCACAAACCCACAACCATGCATTCTTCACAGAGGCCATGAGATTCTTGTGAGAGATCGATCCACTGCTTTGATGGAGTTACTTTTCTCCTTGAAGAGGCTCCCTGGGGGATAAATGAACAGCAGCATCTGCAGAAGGAAGGGCCAGAAATGAGCAGTTTCCTACAGGAGGGACAGTGGCAGCACTAACTTAGAGTGACCCAAGGATGAGGGAGAGAACAGAAGCAGGGGAGCTGTAAGCTCGTGGGAGAGCAGATCAGCTGGAGATGTTCTACAGTTAACATAAAACAAACCTTGCCTTTACAAAGAGGAGGACTCTCACATTCATTCCTATAAACAAACAAGACGGCACCAAGGCGCTAATCCCCAATCTGTCACCCAAAGCCTAACGACCTTGTGAGGTTCAGGTTCTAAATTAAACAGCCAAATGGAATATTTGCTTTCCTGTTGTATGATGTTTAGGGGAAAAAAAAAAAAAGAAAAATCTATTTACAAAAGTGCACTAGAAGTCTTAAGGAAGGGATAGTGATGTAGCTTGTTACATCTCAGATAAAACACTACCACGTTAAATTTTTATGGCAGTAGGGATGCACACATTTAGCATACTGTCCATTAGCTGGGAATAGACCGGCCTACTCTTCTGCGTGTGATTTTGGCTCTGGACATGTATCAGTAGAATTGCCTAACACTTAAGGGAGCTTTGTCACCCTTTCTACTTCTGCACTCTCAGAGCTCATTGGAGAGCGAAAAAAAACAGGTAAACAAAATAAACCAGTAGTCATGAAGGACAAGTAGGGTGCAACCACAACAAATAAGAACAAATTTCCTGTACTGTAACTACTTACAGTACAGCTGTCTCATCTTCCCAGCTGGACCCTTGCAGGCATTACAGGTAAATCGTACGGAGAGCTGAGAGAGAACAAGGTGCCCAGCGGAGCAGAAGTCTGTCGATGTGAGCAATGCCCGAACCAGAGCCTTTGCAATGTCAGCATAGGTGTGGGAGAACGGCTGTCAGCCTCTTCCTGTCATTGACACATTGGTAGACAAAAGAAAATTGAAAATAGTAGTAATGTCACACAAATAGTCACCTCTAGAACACAATCTTCATGAAGAAAGCACCAGTTCTTCCAGTAAGTATCAATGCAAGTTATCCGGCCGGATATTAGAAGGAGGAACAGATTTACCTTCATCTATTCCCAGAAATCCAATGAGTTCCAGCTCCTTGAAAGAACTGATTGTTAGTACTACATGAAACTAATAACGGGAAGACTAAAAGGAAGCTGTTTGCAAGTCCTAGCAATCATCTGCTGTCCCAGGTCAAGTTCCAAAACTTGTCCCTTTTGTTCAACTTGAGCTACTGCTGGAATACGGAACATTCAACAGCACCAGGGTGTTATAAACCAGTCTCCATCTAAGTCTGTATTTGTAGTACCTGTGCAAAAAGTTAAAATCTTTGCTATTCTTTGCAATTTTCACATTATGTTAGTAGAATAGTGGCTCTTTTTTTTTTCTTAGAATTGTACATCAATACTGCCATTGTTTTTAATCGCAGTACAAAGGGAAAGGAAATAAAGAAGGAAATGATAAGAACCTACAAAATGATAGGTGTTGAAAAGGGCTAACAAGATGAGATCATTAAGTTTAAGCTTAAGGCTTGTCACTGAAGAAGTTATTGAAGCAACTGCATCCAAGAAATAATTACAAGAAACTTAATCTCAGAAGCAGTGCTTTGAATGGTCTGTAACGTGGCACTAAAGATGCTTTAATTGAGAAGGAGGTTAACACTAATCAGGGAAGCAGATAAGGAGGCCCCAGCAGAACTTTGGACACAAAGCACAGGCAAGGAATTAAATTATTGTTTTTAAAGTGTCAATATTCCAATATTCCTTGGATCAATGGAGCAAGAAAGAGTGATTGAAAGATGAGCACTAGAGTTCTGCATGTTGAAGAAAATGTTGGTGCTCTCATCTGAAAGGCAGGAAAACCAGAAAGATACAACATCACAAATTCAGTTTTAATAAACTGAAGGTGAAAAGGCACCTACAGGGTGCTTTAATGAGTTCCAAGCATTATTACACCTATTATCTCCCACTACTACAGTAATAAAATAGAAACTGAGAGCAGAGTTTTAAAAATATATTTGAAAAGGACAATATGCATGTCCTGGAAATGATTTCTATAAATTCTACCTAACACGTGGTTCTGTCACACAGCATCTGGAATACGCCTGTGCTCTGGATGTGCACATACATACATGTACATACAGATATACATATATATATAAAGACAAGTTTAAATGCTTTGATTGTTTTTTGAGAGCTTCAAACCCTTACACTGTGAAGTTAGAAATCTATTTCACAAAATAAGAACTTCCTTTCACTATTCATGAGCAGGTGAATGCTCATTTGTATAAGAGAATTCATTTCCCAGTCAAACATATAAGGAGCCATTTTAAATTTGGAAATAACCTTTCTTTGCAAGCAGAGATTTGGTCTCCTAGCAACAGCATGAACACCTTGCGAAGAAAACTACAGCTTATTTGCACAGAAGGGCCTTGTGCCACAGATATGGAGAAGCCACAAGAACATCCAGCTGCCAGTTTCTTACTTCAGTGAGCGATGGTGAAGGGTCAGGTCAGCAAAGCCTGCAGTGGACACACACACACCGGGGCTACAGCGAAGGAAGGACTACAGCTGAATCCATGTACATTGTGTGGATTCTTCTACCTGGATTCTTCTACGTAAGCCATCCTTTCCAGATCTTGGTTCTGGCTACAGCTCTAGCCTGATTCTAGCTTTCAATAGATACTATCATTTTAAGTAGCCCTGATGCAAAACAGGAGTAGCTTCTTTTCCAGCTGGAAAACTTGTACTCCAACAGGATTAGACTGAATTTACATCAATTTGCTTTTCTGGTAAGATTCATACAACAGATATCTTGTTGGATGGAAGCTATTTTATGTTCTTAGATACAATTTCTGTTATGAGCATGAAATATTAGAATTGCAAGTACTTCACAATAAAAAGAACAAGAGGTCAGAGCAGCAGCATCACATAGATGTATTTCAGTTGGCTTTGACCATCACCTGCATCAATCACATGAAAGAGATTGTGAGGACAAGATTAAATTAACCCAATTCAATTATAAAAGACTAGAGAACGGGCAAACAGAAGACATTTGCCATTCCTGCTGTGAAGACTAGAACATACCGGTTGCTTTTCTTCTGCTCTGTGGAGAAGATAAGGAACGTGTAGCTGTACGGCTCAAGCTTCTGACTACATAATAAAGATCATAATGTATCTGCACTGCAAGTGACCAAGTATTTCTCATCGCTTCCAGCAAAGCGGATGCAGTATCCCACTGCCTTGTCTGAGTCACGTAATTCATGAATTTTAGTTCTTAGAGCTGTTCTAGAACATGCTTATTAAATTGCTTCCTTGAGATCTGGTCACACACACAGCAGAGACTGGGGAAAAAGTGACTTGCCCAGAAGGACTACGGCAAAAGCTTAGCAGAAATTCTGTATTTCTTCTCAGTCTTTTGCCTTATTCATGAAATCATTATTCTTTTGGACAACTCTGGCTTATTGGAGGAGAAAGCTCTGGGAAATCTTTATGTCTCCTTGCTAACCATGGGCTCTAATCATATACTGCGTCTTTTCCTGTGCTGTGTTTATTTTCCCCAGAGTTTGAAGCTGCAGTGTAAGGTAAGCAGTGGGGCTGGTACATTTAACCAACAGTAACATCAGCCACCGAAGGTTAATACCACAAACCAGTGTGTGTGTATGTTTTCCTGTGGTTTACATTAGCGTTTGCTAATTGCGCTCCAAATTTTGCTACCCTAATACATGTCAATATTTTTCACGTCTAGTTTTAAGGTACAACCACCTCACGCCCACCAGAAATTCAGAGGACAGTTACTGCCTCTGAGGAACTCTAGTTAGCCTGCAGCCACATTGCTGCTTTTGATTGCCCTTTTCTTCTTCTCCCAGCTACCATCTTCAGTGATATAACTGCTTCTTATTCAACTCCGCCATTTTAAAACTACTCTATTTTTTCTGACTGAAGTCCTGTCATCAAAAAAGCACAGTTTGTATTCATCAAGCTTCTTGTACCATTACAGGACGACTCAGCTCCACCTTTCTCATTCAGTGTGGGTCCAAGCTTAGAAGCAACCTGCTCAGTGCTGGCGCTGACGGATCCTTCCTTCCAGCAAAGAAGGGGGAAGAACTCGGACCAGCGTAAGAAAATATGATCTTGCTCTTTATCTCAGTGGACCACTTCACAGCATTAGTGACACTCCCCCTCACATAACAATTAATTTACCTGAGCAGCCACTGCAAAGCTGGATGTGTTAGACACGCTTCGGTCTCAGCAATAGCTACACGGCTGCGAGGGCTTACAACACCACAGCCTGGAGCGTGGAGGTGCACTTTGTTTTGCATTCACTAGAACGGATCCATGTTTCTCATCCCTGTGAACCAGGTAACACTCAGCACATTTACTGAGAAATCACTTGCCAATAGGCAGGAAATTTTCACATTACTGAACATGCAACTGCAAACTATCTACTAAAACTTAGCCTGTTTGTAGGCATTCATGGAATATGCTGTTACTGTTTACTCTCTTGTTCTTCACCAGATTTCAGTAAACTGCAAGCAAACTGCAAACTGGACCAGGAGTACAGAGTGTCTTTTCATTATCAGCACTTTGAAGAAACCACTTAATTGCCTACAGCAAAAATTAACATGTGAAGTTGAGGAGTTTCCTTTCAAAGCTTTGTGGTTCAGTGTATTTGTTTTACTAACGAGTGATGCAATTTAAGATTTTTGTATTTACAAGACAGCTGCAAGCTGTAAGGCATGACATTTTACAAGGTAATTGTTCTTTCTGAAATACACAAAAACGGTTTGTAAATGAACGACATTACACTATTCCTCTTCAGTTTCCTCTCACTCCGATAAGAGTACTTCTCAGATAAATGTGACCCGCTGTAGGTCAATCCATTTGCCTTCTCCCACAAGAAACAGCTGCCACCTTTTATTAGTATTAGGTGATTACAAGGAAATAAAAGGCAAAAGCTTTCAGTGGCATACAGGAAGGAATGCAGGGGCTGCACCTACTCTTGCTCCAGAAGCACAAGCAAATCCATGTTACATTCCAATCCACAGCTCTTCCAAGCGTACCATAACTTTCCCACTGACACCAGCAGGCCCTGGCAGAGGAGCTGCAGATTAAAATCTTGTGAAAAGAATAAAACAGCAATCAATGACTTCAGCAGCCTCACAACACAGATTCTGTAAGAACGCCATTAGGAGTAAACTTCCAACACAACGAAAGCGGTCGGTGTGAATTGAACCACTGAATCAGAGTAAGTGTAGTAGCAATTAACTGTTACAAAGATGGACAGCTAGGGGCTATGTTCCTAGATTTTAAAAGAACTTTCTAAAAGTTCTACTAAAAGAAATACCTGACATAAAAAATATTAGCAACTTCAATTTGCAAGTAATTATTTTTTTAACATCTGGCAACTAAGTGTTAAAAAAACTTCTTATAAACTTTTGTCTGCATGAACAAAAATATTTTCTCCTGAAGACTTCAAGTTTTATGTTTCTGTTACTACTAAGTCACAGGTGCAATGATATCCAGGCAAAAGAAGCAGCCCAATATCTTCGGAGAAATCAGTTGCTTTGGTGTGAAGGGGATCTTAACAGCGGGGAGGTTTTTTTGTTTTGGTTTGGTTTGGTTTTTTTACCAAGAGTGTTAAACTATCCTGGTGTATTTTGTTCAAATGCACTGGAACACATGCACTTTTTTCCCTAATTGCAATAAAGATCACCTTCTGATGCCTTAGAGGCCACTACAGCTTTACAGACCACCAGCTGAGAAACACTGCGCTGGCCTGCACACTCACTAGTTGAACCCAGCTGGCAATTTCATCAAAATATGACAGCACCCACTGCTCCCCCCTCTCAGAATTGTAAATTCTGCTTCAAACACTGAGCTAGTAAGTCAGAGACCCACATAAATCAAGTGACACCAATAAAGTTCATGCTAACGCTGTAATGACTCAACCTTTTCTAAAATATACAGTGATAAGCAAGTCTTTAATCTCGAGTAGTAGAATGATTCAGCTTCAGGAATAACTCACCTAATTAACCAGGACGTGATTTAAGCCATTTCATGTGTAATGTTGCGATAGTCTACTGCAGCAAGTAACAAACACACCATCTTTTCATTCCTATATCCTGACCAGCACCTGGATTTCAATGACAGTCACAAGCATTCAAACTGATTCAAGTGCCATGACTTCACAAGCCCTCTCCTTTTGATTTATATCCATGAACTGAGAGGTACGCCAGAGTCTCCACTGCTAGCATCCCGCAGATGTTTCATTGCAGCATTAAAGGAATACAAGCTTAATGCCACACATGAAGCCAAAGATTCTAAAGATAAAAACTTTCAAATCAGTTTTAATACATCCTGAGTTAAAAGATGCTTATAACTAGAGAAGCTTCAAACGAACGGGATTTTTCATCCCCTCGTTTCATCACTTTTGTTACCCTATTTTTCTTTAGAGAGCTAGGAGAGTACAATCCATTGCTGCTTTGATAGCTGAAATTTCTGCAAAACTGCAGCTTGCTGTTAGAAGGTTCATTCATAACACTTGCACTGAAAACACTTGCGGGATTTTTTCATTTTTATTTTTTAAATACTGAAGACAGGCATCAGATGTTTCTACAGTACTATGTGGGACGCTAAGATTCACAACCTAGTTTCATTACCACAGGAACGTGCCTGAGCTCCAGGCACAGACACCTCCACGGGCTTGTTTTGATACATCAGGTCTGCAAGTTCAGTTCTTGTTTTCCAAAGAAGTCCAGTTTGTTGTGTGGGGATTCTCTGACTTGGAGAATTTTGATTTTTTTTTTTTTAATATATATTTTATGTCTTAAGTTCCACTTTACAAAACACTAAGGACAAAAAATAAATGTCCTTGACTTTTCAAAAAACCCTTGCCCTAACCAGGTAAGAAACTCTGTAATGCCTTTCAGTAATACGAAGAACATACTAGCAGTGATTCTGCAGTGACTCTGTAGATTTAAGATCTACATTTAATTGTGTGCTAGTGTTTCTAACAGCCCTTTTCTGTACAATTATCCATTTTGGCTGCAAAAGTATTTCAAAATAGCATGTGAAAAAAACTCAAGTTAAGTCTCTGAAACAAACAGTACTTTGAAAACCCTAGAAAGATAATTTCCATTATATTTTTTTTCTGTGAATATTGTATATACTATTCAACTACCTTGCTTCATTTCACTCCATTTCCTCGGTCTTTTTTCAAAAGAACTGTACACCAATACATTTTTACAAGTGAACCTCAGCTCTCACTAAGGTTGAATAGTATCTTACAACCTAGAGAATGGTCTGGTTTATTAACTTGCAGTGCCACCTAGCAAATGTCCTTAAAATTTTTTTTCTGATGTAGTTTTACAAAAGACAGTTGAGAGCTTTCACATTTAAAAAAAAGACAAACTTCTGTTTTCAGTATTTAAGCGTCTAGTGCATATTTCTGTTTTGAACAATTAAATTTCTACTAGCAATTATGCTTACAAATAGGAGCATAATAAAGATGCTCACATACCTAAATTCCTGGTATACCAACTTTGAGAACTAGATTTGGACTAATCCCTTATACAGTTGCCTACATACAGTCCCATTAATTGTTGGGGGATTTTTAAAAAATCATACACTTTGATAGTAGGTGAGTGCTGAATTTATTGGAGTTTTGAGATTAGAGACTCCTGCCACCAAAATAAGGAGGATTTCAGCTTATCAAGACACTTTAGCATCTTGTATGTAGACGCCTTTTAGACTTGTGTGAAAGCTAGAGCAGCTTGATTTGCCTTGCCTTAAAATAACAATCACGTCCCAAGACAAAAGAGTTCAGATATTTAACTCCGTGCCTGAACCGTGAGGCCATCCCATAGACCTACATGTGGGAGCCATTAAAATGCAGCAATTCAGAATAAATGCTGCAGCCGCTTTCCATTATCCTAAACCTCTAACAGGAAGCTGGTTCCTGTTAAGTTCCTGTGCTCAGCTCTAGTAAGCCGTTTAAAAGAGAATATAACCAAACAAGCAAAAAGCAGCCTCATGACACCAAGAGCGAGGGACGAAGAGAAAAATACACCCTGCTGACTGACCCTACCCTCTGATAACACATCTCAGACCAACTACCCTACAAGACCCTTCAGTAAAGACCTTGTCTTCATTCACAACGTCAACATGTACCAGTATTTACACAGCACTTGGCAGCAATACAAAATGATAGTTTTACTGCTTCTCTTAGAATTTCAAAGTAGAGTTCCGCTATTATACTTCCTGGTGAACAGAGAAACCACTACATGTTTTACACAGTTCAAGAAATAAAGCAAGTCAAAACAAAAGGCAATTTTCCAATAATAGGAACAGTTTTGGCTTAGTTATGATCTTACGACCCCCGATATTTCAGCCTACCTCCAAAGAGCCCAGCACTGTGTGAGGACTGTATTTACAGGCAGACTTGCGTACCACATCAGCAAGCCAAGGGGAAAAAAAAAAGAAATTAAACTTAAAATAAAAGCCCTAGTAGGTAAAAAAAGAATTTTTGACAAGCACTACAGAGCCCCATCTTTATCTAAGACGCATGGTAGATGTTTTAGTATTTGCTGAGAATTTAATTGCTATCCTAAGTCAAGGAAGATATATTTTTTTTTCAAATAAACCTACATTTTGCATACTCCCTTGAAATCAGAACTCAGCCACTCGTTCTTTCCCCAGCAACCATCTCTATATTGTATATTAGTTTTGCATAGAACTCTACACAAAAATAACAGATGCATTTCAGATGCTGTACTCCTGTAAGACTTTTGGACCTCAGTCCCTGCAGATTGGCAAGAATGATCTTTCCAAAAAGCCATTTAACAGAAAAGATCCTTGAAAGTTCATCTCTCATCAGTCTGACTTAATGCACTTGCTTTGTCAGTTCTGATATCATTCTATGCTTTTGGTCCATTTTCATTCATCCTTATCACTGTTTTTCCATAGTTCTCCGGATTCTTGAGGCCACTGTCTGGTTTCCTGCTTGAAAACGTGCTACAAGAAATTCAGTTACCAATTTGCTACAAAAAGTCCTCCATGAAACACCATAGGCTTTAATATCACCATACATCTGTTGCTTAAATGTTGCAACACGGGAAAAGGTTTGACACATTATTTCTATCCACCAGAAGTAGCACTCAGAATTAGAAACTCCTCCCCCAGTCCATAGGTTCACCTTGCTTTGAATGACTTAAAAGGAATCACTTTTTCAGGTCAGGTGGGTACGCAACACACCATCCATTGTTTAGCACTGGAAAGTGGGATATTAAAGAATTACGGCTACTGTTCCCTTTTATGTTGCAGTCTCTTCTTGATGTCACAGCAAAGCAAGAAAAATGAAAACATAGGTCAGGCACTTCAAACAAGTCCCTCTGGTTTTCAACTCTCCGAAGCTCACCACAAACCAGATGTTCTGACTGAACCAAGGTCTCCACAACGTGTCTGAAAAGGTCATGACACACCACTACACACCACCCTCACTACACACCACAAAGCTCTAATGCCTAGTTTAAGACATGGCCTACAATGTTTTCATTGTCCTCTAAATTGCAAGAGCTATAACTCGGTATTTATAAATTCACGTAACCGTTTCCTTCACAAGACACTAAGATTACTATTGCTAGAACCCACGGCACGTTACAATAAAGTAGGCGGTGTGGATGTTCTCAAATTTATTTTACTAAAATATGTCTTTTCAACTACTAATTATAACGATACTGTTCTTTTTCTGCCTTTGTATAATGCAAAGATTAGTCATGACAGGTGGTTTTTTCCTCCTCAGAAAGTAAAGGAAATCCATACCTCAATTAATAGAATAAGAAGATAATTACTATGCTGAAGTGACGAGGACTCAGGCAGCTCTCTGTTGAGTAGCTATTTATTTCTCTTTCTTTTCATTCAATTCATTTATGAGAACTTTTTAGATATGCATAGCTCTTCACGCTAGTTAACAAAATAGCGCAGTACAGCTGGGGCTACAAAACTACCACAACAAACAGGGAGAAAATTTACAAAATACGTCTTCGTACTTGCAGAAGGGAGGCCATATATCTACTTTTTTTCCTCTCTCATATCCTCCTCTTAATCTCTGAAATCTTCTAAGCCCTCACAAAAGCATTTTGTGTATGTTTTACAAACCTTCTGGGCGCAAACTTACATCTTATTAGTATTTAAGCTCGGTTTCTCTATACAAGTTGGGGAATACGCTTTTTTACCAGCAAATAAATGAGGACGGACAGCCCTGGAAGTTCTGTGCAGAACACCCTTGCTGCAGGTGCTGTTATTTGCAGTGAGCACTTCACCTTCATAAATACACAATGCTTCTACAGAGACCTGGAAGATGTTGACCGTAACAGTCTTGCCAATTCCCTACAATAGGTTTAACAGTGCTACTGACCAGCTAGAGATTAACAGTTAGTTGCTTTCGGTTTTGTGGTTGTTTTTTTTTTTTTTTTAAATCACTGCACACACTGTTTCAATTCGTTAGGCAGTCATGAAAAGTAAAAACTTTCAACACTTTACTCCTGTGCTTTTGTCATTCTTCAGGTTATAATTACTAGAGTCATTCTCAGTTATCACATGCACAACTAAGTAGTTACACCCAGTTTTTACTATTAAACAACAGCCAAGAAACACATTTCTTTCAATTTCCATGGATAGCTTCACATTTTTATAAAAATAATCAGATATCTACAAAAATACATATTTTAAAAAAAAAAGTAAAAGCAATACGGTATTTCTGTTTCTTGTTTTATCCACGTGATATAGTCATTACACAGAGAAGATGAAATTCTATGGAATTTACTATGAAAATTTGTACTTTCAAAATAATGTAAATTTCTAATACTGAGGAAACTTTGGGTCAATTTTACTGGCCCAAGCCATGAGCCCCCCTTTAATATCCTTAGCTACCACAGAACCAAATTCTTTGACAGGTAACTCCTGCAGAATCTTTACAGCCTTCTGGGAGTCATTTCCTAATTTGCAAACAACGTATACAGGGATTGATGTTTGGCCATTAGTTCTCTGCTTTTCTTCACAAATTCTTTTTCCTAAATATTCCAGATATTCTTCATCTTTTTCTTCTAATTTACTTAGAGGAATGTGGACGGCATGTATCAGGCGACAGATATCCACTTCCACCTGTGGACGAACATCTAACAACACGTGAGGAACTTGCTCATCCAACAGTTTTTTGTATTCCTCTACAGATATCCTGTCTTTACTGGACAGAAGATGTAAAGTTCTACACTTGTCTGTTGCAGAAGAACCACAAAATGCCTCATAATCCTGAAGGCAGGTGACAGATGGATTGTCACCACAAACAGCACAGTCCGGTTTCTTTGGTCTTAACTTGATGTTGCGAAACCTGCCTTCACGGGCATCAAACACCAGCATGAACTGATTGAAGGAGGAACCCATTCCCGAAGCAATCTTCAGCACTTCCAAGGCCTGGATGCACCCCACGATGCCTGGCACGACACCCAGCACTCCCCCATCCGCGCAGTTAGTCACCGTCTCTGGTGGAGGAGGCTTGGGGAACAGACACCTGTAGCAGGGTCCTCCCTGGTAGTTGTACACGATCAGCTGCCCCTCCAGCCGGAGGGCACTGCCAGACACCAGGGGCTTCCCAGCCAGGACACAGGCATCGTTCACCAAGTACCTGGTGGGGACGTTGTCGGAGCAGTCGGCCACCACGTCGTACTGGCGCACCAGCTCCAGGGCGGTGCGAGGGCTCAGGGCGCCGCAGTAGGGCACGTACTGCACCGTGGAGTTCAGCAGCCGCAGGGCTGCTGCGGCAGATACGGCCTTGGGGAGCCCTCGGCGGGCCTCCCCGTGCAGCACCTGCCGGTGCAGGTTGCTCGTCTCCACCACGTCATGATCCACCAAACCCAGGCGGCCGACACCGGCCGCGGCCAGGTACTGGGCCAGGGGGCAGCCCAGGCCGCCGCAGCCCACCACCAGCACGGAGGAGCGGGCCAGGAGCAGCTGCCCCCGCACGCCCAGCTCGGGCAGCACCAGCTGCCGGCTGTACCGCAGGATGTCGGCGGGGCTCAGTGCGGCCTGGGCGGGAAGAGGCGGGAGCTCGACGGGAAAGGCGGAGGCGCCCTCCCCCGCGTCCGCCGCGGCGTCCTCCGCAGCACCCTCCGCCAGGACGGCGGCCAGCCGCTCGCGTAGGCCGCGCAGCTCCTGCTCCCGCTCGTCGATCTCAGCGCTCAACCGCGCCGCCTCCGCCCCGGCCGCCATGGCTGCGGGGAGAGCGAAGGCGGACTCACTCAGCACTTCCGTCTCCGGTAGGCTGACCCCTAGCGCACCGGCGCTTCCGGCCGCGCCGCTCGCACTGATTGGCTGCGGAACGTCGCCGCCGGTTCCGGGTGCGTCAGCGCGCCGACATGGCGGCTGGCGGGGAGGACAAGTTTTCGGTGCTGCTGCCCACCTACAACGAGCGGGAGAACCTGCCCCTCGTCGTCTGGCTCCTGGCGCGCACCTTCCAGGAGAGGTACCGGCTGCGGGGGTGTCGGGGCTCGGCTCGGCGCGGGGTGAGGGTGTCCCTGAGCGGGCCGGGGCCGGGCTCCGTTCCTCCGGCCGCCGCTCGGCGAGAAGGAGAGAGGGAGGCGGCGGCCCCCGTGTGCGGGGAGGGGGCTTTCAGAGCAGCGGCCACTCCCTCGGGTGGAGCTGGCGGCCGGTACGGACGGGCTCGGAGCGGTTAAGCGCTCTCGGTGTGGGGCTTTGGTAGCATCGAGAAGGTGAGAGCAGCAGCCGGCAGAGCTAGGAAATACACGTCCGTAAAAGTTACCAAATGACGCCACAGCTTAGGGAGGCCGTGACGTATCCGCGCTGTGAAACACGTCACGCTTTTCCCTAGAGACGAGGGCGCGCAGCGAGGTGTCCCTGACCGCCGCGAGGGGCACGGACGCGCTGTGACCGGAGGTCGGGCGCCGTGTGCTCCGCTCCGCGCTGCGCCAGCTGCGGGGAAACGCGTGCCAGGGGAAAGAAAGCGCAGAGGCCGCTTTAGTTTTCCGTCTGTCGCAGGCATGAGGCCAGAACCGAACGCTGCTGGGGCAATGAGGGGGTTTATACTGCTGCCATGTGCCGTGAAGCCATTGCAGCCCGAGACCTGAAACAGTGACGCGGAGTCGCGTTTTGTCACTACGGGCAGGGTGTTACAGCCCTAAGTACCGCCGCTATCTCACTGTCCGAAAATCCCTTCCTGGTTTCCTTTTCGATCTCACGCCTTTCAAAATGACATAGGTAGTGAAATTGGGTTTTCCATTTGTTCATTTAAAAACAATTCTCATTTCAGTGGAAACAACTTTGAAATTATCATCATAGACGATGGAAGCCCAGATGGCACACAGGAAATTGCTGAACAATTGGAAAGGATCTACGGATCAGATAAAATCGTGAGTTGTATAGTCTGGGCTCTTTTTTCATTTTTATTGTGTTGGAAAGTAGTTGAAGTCCTCAGAGAACTGGAACAGAATCTCTGGATTCTGCGCTTTTCATACAATCCTTAAACAAGTTATTTAAGGTCTTTGGACACCACTTTAGACAAACGTAAAACTACAATAGCCCTGCAACTGCTTAGCAGCGTTGCGAACTAATATGCAGAATCGTGAATTAATGTTTTCGATACTTTGTGCATTGCTGTGTGCTACTGAGTAACGAATAGTGGTTGTTAGCGTACTTTGTGCGTGCCTGAGGGAGAGGTGAGGTTTGCATAAACTTTAATTTAATTTAAGTACCTGCAGGAATAGGGAAATTGGAAAGATGAAAGCTAGTCTGGTCTTGTGTTTTATTTTTAATTTGTCTACTTGTATTCCTTAATAACAGAACTTTTTTTTTTTCTAGTGAATATATTACTGTATAAAAGTGACCTATATACCACAAGATACTGTCATTTATTTAGTCTTTATGAGGCATTAAAATGACTTTTTTCTTTTTTTTTTTTTTTCTTCAATAAAAGCTCTATCCTGCCCTGCAGGAGCTGAGGGTACTTGTCACAGGTTTAAAGCTTGGTCACTCCTGTCCTGAAAGATTAATAATACTGTTATATGGTCATTATCAGAGGGTTATGTCTGTATGCATATGAATACCTTGAAATCCATATTCAGTACTAAAAGTAGGTTAAATCACTTTGGGAAACTTGCTAAAATATTTGCTGTTAGTGTTTATCATTCATACGTAGTGTTTGTAATGGTGCTGAGGAGACTGTTCAGATTTATAACTATTTCAGATAGCGGAAGTTGAGGAAACCTTTTAGTTATGAAAGATTAGTTAATTTTGATTTGTTTTGTTTTTACTGCAGAACTACGAAGTAAAGCTTAAAAGGGTTTGTTTTTAAATATGACCTAATCAAATACTGATTTAATACAACGGTCCTGTATTTTGACAGATAACTTTTTAATATATATTACCTAGATTGCTAAGAATGAAAATTACATTTTAAAATATTTTTATATCTTGAAAACAGCAAATTTTAAGGTGTCACTGAAATTAATTAAAAACTACTTCAAGTAATACCTTGTATATTTTAATATATCCTGCAGCTTCTAAGACCGAGAGCAAGAAAGTTGGGCCTTGGTAAGTGCTTATTAACTCCGGTTAGTACTAAAAAAAAGACTTTATTCTGTGATTAATTCTGGTGTGTAAAGTTCCAGAAAAAAAATCACAGTAAAGCCCAAAAGCAGAAACATGTTTTCATCAAGTTTTTTGTAAGTGAACAAGCTTAAAAAACACATGCATAAAAATCAGAGTATTGGTTATAACAAGTTCCCCACAACCTCAAACCTGAAAACTGTGGTCACTGCAATTCTGTACAGCTGTGTTTTCCTGTTAAGATCATGCTGCTTCTCTCCCTCCCACACTGCATTCACCAATTACAGAATGAGGGGTCTAGGCTGAAAAAAAAATGTAACGTTTTCTGAGAGTGACCACTGTATTCGTGTGAAACCTACTGATCCAGAGGGGACAGTGGTACTTTCTGTGCAATCTACCCATGTACAGGATGCTTCAAAAATCAGATGATAGTTCCTGCAATCTCCAGAGAAGGCTGGGCTGTTTTTCTGACACATATTTGGGCAGAGCTTTTCACAGTTAAACCCATTTCAGTGTGACTTATGACTCATTAAATTTTAAAAATACTTGTATGACGTATGTCCAGCACTGAAACTACTAAGTATTATCTCACCTATTAACTAACATGAATTGAAGGCTTTGAAGTATTGCACAAAAGTTACTGATACTGCACAAATCTCACTAATTTGGGAACCAATCTTGTATCACTGAGGTTGATCGTTAACATTTGCAAGGAATGATGCACAACCATAATTTTATAGCTCTGATGCCATATTTCACAGAATATGTAAATGAAGTTTGTCGTTATTTGCTTTAGAAAAATGCAGATACCCTAGGAAGTCATAAATGACATTAAAACTTGTAGCATGGAAACTGTCCTAAAGCGGGGATATTTCTGTTCAGGTTCCTGCTGTATCCTTATCCCTCCTGTCTTATAATATTAATGGAGAAAATTATAAACTGCAATACATTGTATGATTTATTGTTAATCACTATCTGCCTTTCTTGCTAAATGTCTTGGCAACCCCCACTTCCATGTGCTGGTAAAACATGTGACATGTCTTGTATACTGAGTACTGCAGCTAACTAATTTCTCCAGATTTTTATATTGAATTGTCTATTTAAATCGCCTTTCTATACTTTTTTCTACATCTCATCTAAGAAACTCCAAAAAGCCTACATATCTTTAATTTTATGTTTTTTGCCTTTTCATCCTTTGTCCTAATTTGACCAGTATTATGGATTAAAACTGACTGAATTTAAATTTTTCATGTACCTTATCTACTAATCATGCAGAGTACACAAATCTGTGACGCTCCTACCGTGTAACTGTGTAAACAACATGGAAAAGAAGGGAAGGACAGGTTGCTCATTAACCAGGAGTTTAGTTTTCTGTGAGAGTCCCTGCTAAGGACATCAGTTGAGAGTGTTTTGTTTTTGGTTTTATCTATTCCTTGTTTTCAGTTTTACCTATTTCTTATGAAGTTAACAGAAAGACTCAAGAGTAATTGGGATCAGTGAAGAGTATGTGCCAGTTCTTAATCTCTGTTGTGCTGCTGTGCTGTCCTTGGAAGCAGTGCTGTCTTTGAACTATATGACTCGGATCAGAAATTCGCATTGTTGAGGAAAACGGTTGTAGCAAGACTTGTTCCAGCTCTTATCAAGACAGCTACACCAGTTCATAGAGGATTAATAAAATGCAACAAAATGTAAAGTAAGAAAAAAAGACTTTGTTCAGATTAGGTATAAGAATATAATTCATAGTGTCAAGGAGAACAAACCAAGATCTATCTACTACTGTAGTAAATCCTGAATCTAGAAAGCAAGTTTTTTAACTATCAGTGATTATTTTGTTGCTTGTGTCCTATTTCCAGTTTTCTATGGCGCATAAGTGCCTACAGAGCTTCTGGAAATGCTACTTCAAATAGTGTCCAACTTACCAAGTCCTGTTCCTCTGTGCTTTTCTAGTGCAGTAGGGTTTGCCAAGGTCTGCATTTATAAAATCCAGTGCTGAAATTCTAGGGAAAAGGAAAAATAACTTGAATGTTTGACCACTGATCAATTTAAAAATACATTTTAGGAGTTTTTAGTTGATCCTTTTCTAGTATAACTTAGAGATTTTAGAAAATAAGTGGAGACTGTGGCTAGAAGATTGTATATGTTAAAATAGTGAGGGAAATTATTTTCCGTACTGTTTTCATCAGGCACTGCTTATATTCATGGAATGAAGCACGCCACTGGGAATTTTATTGTTATTATGGATGCTGACCTCTCTCACCATGTAAGTCTGTATTTTATGTAATATGTTTTTAATCTGTTATAATTAAATTTGCATTGATCCCCCCCATGTCTTTTTTCTTTTCTGATCTATTTTCCTTCCATTTCAGCCAAAATTTATTCCAGAGTTTATCAGGTAGGTGCTGATTGTAGTATGAGAGGATAACTTCTGAACGTTCATTGTTTTGTATTAATACTTGAAAGCTTTATATTCTTGTATAGCTGTCTAGCTGTAGTAAGAAAATTGGCAAGGCAATTGGCAACTAAAGCAACAATCCTCAAGTTTAAAGTAACAGAGAGCATGTGTGGCTACTTATTTACTTACCTTCCTTGTAATGGTTGTTCAGCTTTGAAAAGCTGAAATCATTTTATCATGTGTGCATATGGGGATGTTGATGGGAGGACCATGTCCTCAAGTATTGGTGAAATATTTTTGCCTACCTCTCACCTTCCTCTCCCTGTAACATTTCAGTTTGTGAGAAATAGTCAACAGGTGTTACGTTGGAAGCTAAGGGTAGCAGTCTGCGTAATTTTTAACTTTCTTGCTAGGCAGTACTGGAGGCTTGAAATTTTAAATAAGGTTCTGTAACAATCAGATATGGTATGGACTGAGGATAGTTCCAGACTATTTTTTTTTTTTTTTTCTCCTTACTATGGATTTGTGTAATATAAATATTTAAATCTGTATTTAAAATCATTCTGTCTTTTATACTAGAGAGAGGCTTTTAAAATGTGTATGGCTGTCTTTATAAATTATTTATGAAGTTGTCTGTGAAATTCTGTGACATAGTTGGTAAAAGATGATCATAAGATTCCCTGAAATAGCTCTTTATAAGAGAACAGTTAACAGGTTTTTAAATGCATCATGCTTATATCCACCATAACTATTGCTTTCCTCTCTTCTCTACTTACGTGTTCAAAGGTAAAATATAGATTTTGTACTAAAAGAGCGATTGTTCTTATTTTGAAATTTGTACTACCTTCACACAAATCTTCTTCCTGTTTTTCTGATAAAACCAATTGCTTATAGAAAGCAGAAAGAAGGCAATTTTGATATTGTATCTGGAACAAGATATAAAGGAAATGGAGGAGTATATGGCTGGGATTTGAAAAGAAAATTAATCAGGTTAGTATTTGTCTAGATATTTGCACATAAATTTGTTATTTAGAAGCAATAATTCAAAGTACTCAGTCTGTGTGAGCTGAACTGAGTTGTTAGTCAATAGTATTGGGTACTCCACAATTATATTAAATAGAAGTATGCATGATATGCAAGTTATTTTGCTAAAACCCACCAAGAAAGAATCTAATTATATTACTAGGCTTGGGAAATGGATTGGAACAGTGGACAAATCTGTGCCAACCTGATGCCACACAGTCTTTCAGCTTCATCGTCCAAAAAATGAGCAAGTCAAGTTTAAAAGACACATTCCGTTAGCTTTAATAGCTGTAATGGTCCTTTCCCTAAACAGTAAATCACTTGTTAAACCCCTCTGTTGACACTCTGATTTAAGTTAAGAATTATCTGGGACAATCAATGGCAATAAATCATTACATAGACCTTACTGCAAAACAGTTATGGTGAACACTAGGGAGAGGTTTCACTCAAAAGCAAGCAGGAAAACTGTCAAGCATATAAGCATACGGATGCTGGCATCTCAGGTTTACAGGGACTTAAAGATTTTTGAGGAGGTAATTAACAAGCTTCTACATAGTCTTTCTCTCTTACACCTGATTTAAGAGAATAGGCGTAAGTTAATGCTGATTTGTATGTTACTATAAGGAATTAGGAGCAGAAGTTTTGTTACCAGTCTAGTCTGGCGGTGGTATCACACTGTATTTGGCTTTCTCTTGTTTTTTAATAGCTGGAATAAGTCCTCATTTTTGTGAATCTAAATAAAATAGACACTCAAAAAAGGAAGAGAGCTACATGGACATTACAGAGGAATTCTTTTGCATCATACTGGACAAGGTGAAGGACTTGCATATCTTATCAGAGGGCAATTTAGCCCTCAGCAAGATAGTCATGGCTGGCTTTTCGGTCTCACAGTGTTTTTCATCAGTGGAGCTTATCCTTATTGTACTATGAAAGCAGTGTAAACCAAAACTGAACCTTGATTTTCTACATCCAAGTCTCACATTTGTCCAGGAAGCACTTTTATTCTCTGCTTACAGTGAATATTAGAAGAAAAAATGTTGGTTTAACTGTGGTCAAATTTATTTATTTTGTATTGTATTAGTGTGTAGTTGTACCGACAGTTCTATCATAAAGAACCAGATTGTGAACCTAATTTCTAAAAATGATAGTTTTCTCCGTCATAGAGAAGTTCAATAATCTACTAATCATCTACATTTGAAAAACAAAACGTTGGGTTTTGATTTGAAGATACTATGATTTATTAGCCAAATCTAGCAGTGAAAACATAGTAGAAATATAATTGCTTCATATTAAGTAATAAAAGATTTCTTTTGTTTTTGCTAGTAGGATGATATTTACTTATTTTCTAGAAATTCTGCTTGATTACTCTGAATTGTGTACTGAGCTATTTTGACCTTGTTTTCTTTCACAGTCGTGGTGCCAATTTTATAACTCAGGTTTTGCTGAGACCAGGTGCATCAGACTTAACAGGGAGTTTCAGGTATGGGTCTGGTTTGCAATTCTTAAAGTTTATTTCAAATAAAGAAACTGCTGAACAAGAAACTGGAGTAAGAACAGAACTTTACTGAGGACTATGAAATCTGTTTAGAAAGGGTGTAAGAAATAGTAGACTAGATTGTCAGAACTGTTGCTTCTATGATTTTGTTAAAGGTTTTTAAAAATAGTAATGATATGAGTGAGTGATTACAGCTAAGATTCCTACACACTGTCTTGATTTCCAAAGTTCAGGAATTGTGCCTCAGGTTTCATTTTCTTTGTAATCATTTACAGGTTATACAGAAAAGAAGTCTTACAGAAACTAATGGAAAAATGTGTTTCTAAAGGATACGTCTTCCAGATGGAGATGATTGTTCGGGCTAGACAGTTAGGATATACTATTGGAGAGGTACAGTAAAAGTTTTGATAAGTATATTGTACTTTCATTTAAATGTAGATACAGATTACTGGGATCATAGGAAGTTTTCTGCACTTCCAAGAAGAAACAAGATTTTCAAATCAATATAAAGAAACTAGATATGTAGAATTCTATTTTTTTCAAACTTCTCCAGGTGAATACCAGATCTGAAAATCTAATTATTTATTCCCCCGGCTGATATACTTCTCAGATCCTTCGCTCTTCCTGTTGCCATTTCTTTAGCTGCATACAATTTGTACAAGGTTCTTCAAAGGAGGGAAAGAAGTCAAAATATACCATGAAGCTGCTCTGAGACTTTTCTTTTCTCCTTCCTATTTTACAGGCATCTCTAGTTAGGTCTTTTCAAATAATTTTGGTTTTTCTAGCAACCTGATACTATTTCAGATTTATTCTGTTCTCTGTCATTTATTGCCTTGTTATCTTCCAACTTTCCAGTTATCACAACTTTCCACTTCTAAACTCTTTAAGTGTGCTGTCTACCATCATTGAAAAATAACTCCAAACAATTGGTAGATCCTGTATTTCCAGCACTCTGCTGTCTTTTATATTTCATTGAATTGCTTTTGCTGGTGTCTTTAAAGATGATTCACTGGAATTCTCTCTGCAGCCAAATCTCGGAACCAGTTCTTCTTCATCATTTTTTGTGACTCTGAATTGTCAGAGAATTCTGTTTCTGGTACTCCTCTCTCTAAACCCTGTGTATTGCATTCTCTGTCAACACTGGGTAGAGTTGGAAGCTCTTTTCTTCCACCTTTCTTGCTTACGGAGCAAGATCACTATCCTGTTTGTAGCTGGGGTTTGACCCCAATTTGTTTGGTCTTCACATCTAGCTGTGTTCCCATATTGCTTTATAATATTGCTGAATTAAATCCTCACCCGTCTATACATCCAGATACTGAAACCTAGGATAAGGTGAGGTTTTATTTACTATACATTTTTAAAACAGTAAAATGCACTTCTCTGGCTTTTTTTTTTTAAAAAGCAGTCTTGGGTTGCTTATAGCTCCTCAGGCTGCTGCTGCAAAGACCTTTTTGCTCTCTATTATTTGATCCCACCACTCATTTATTTACATGCCTCTACTGGTTATATAGCATCAGATGTAAGATATTTGTCTTTGGTTCAAAGCCTGACGGACAGTCTTCACTAGCCCTAACGTCTCCCACTCATTGTTGAGATGTGGGCTCTGTTTTCTGACGGGTCAGTTAGGCCATCCTCCACAATTCAATTACATGCTCAAGTAAACATCATCTTTTCTCCTGCTTTGATTTCTCACATGTGGGAAGAGTTCTCTTTAACATCTGAAAAGTTGCTTCATTATTCTGCTTCGGCCTTGTCTTTAGGATTTCTGTTGTGATATCTGTAACAAACCTGACAGTGTTCAGACTGCTGATAGAGACCTATAACTAAGACTGTTGTATTTTTACTGTTCTGTGTATCATCTCCAGATTTTAACTTCCTGGAACAGTACAATTTTCCATTGCATTTCAAGTACATTGATACGGTATTTTCTCAACAATATTTATGATCTTTATAATTATGCAAATAGTAATACTGAAATTCCATGAGAGGTGACACCTGCATGTCTAATTCCTGTTTTGTGGGTGTTGCAGCTCTACGGGCAGAATAGGGGTTTTTATGCAGTTGTAAAATGTAGATACAGTTGTGAGCATAAAATATTCCTTAAACAAAGTTGAAAATGAAGATTGAGACCTGCCAATCTAAAAGGAGGAAATGGATGATGAGATGAACTGACACAAAGTATACCTGAATAGTCTTGTATACCCCTCGGTTTCATTTTGTTATACTTCTTTACCGTGTGTGAAATGGTCCACAGTGCATGCAACACTCTTCAAAGTGCCTCCTTTAAGACTAATGATGAACTTCTTACATAAGAAAGGCGAAGTCCAGCAGGTGGTTAATTCTCATACTGACGAGAAAGACTGGATACCTTTTATTAGATGAGTTATTAGCCATTCTTTCATAACTGGTCAGCAAATGTCACTTCTGACATCTTGTACTGACTATTCAGTGGTTTCTGTATGTGCCCCATAGATCAACTGTCTGCAGTTGCCAGGATGCTTACTGGGATCATCAAAGGGACCTTTGTAAGAAAGCCAGAGTCAGTGCTGGCTCTATCTACATGCCTTTTTAGGTGTCTTTCTTACCATCTTCTTCCCCTGGGTTCTCTTCTACTGTGAACTGATCTGCTAGAATTGTGAGAAATCCTCACAGATTCCTCAGTCCTGGCACAGATGCAAGGGTGTGGTGATTTTTGTGTTCCATTTGCCAGATAATTTCTGGCTGAAACTGCCAGCAGACCACTAAGCCAATTTTTTTAATGACTTCTGCAAATGCAATTCTTCATTTTAGCCCCTGTAGTATTTCAATTTTGCACACAAATATATATGGAAATTCTTGAATATTCTAATACCATGTTGGCAGAATGTCCTGTCATATGTCATTTGTACGTGGTTAAATTACTAAAAAGCAGTGCGTTCCTATGAGTAGTGAGTTAATCTGGACAGTGTGATCAATTCAGTAAAGAAACTAAAATTAGTGTTTTAAATTCCCTTTCATCCCATAAGTAATCTGTAAAATGGTCAAAGACCGATAAAGACAGGCATTACTTGTAAAATATGCACTAACTGCCTTATTTAGATGTCATCTTCTAGCTAGTGGTAAAGTCAAGCAGAGTGCTGTTTCACGGTGGCAGGAGATTTTTGCCTTCCTGAGGCATTGACTCAAAGGTATTGAATTTAGCTAACAAGGAAAGCGGTGAAGGTTCATTTTAAGCCTCCAGGCTATTAGTGCACTTAAGTTATTAAGTTTATTCTGACTGGTGTATCATCCAGACACTGAGTAATGTCTTTGGATCATCTTTAAAGGTGCTAAACCAAATAATTCTGTGCTCCCCAGCTATGGGGCATCATTAAAGCCACTAGTAAGAAGAGCTGACACAAAGGAAGCCAGTCTGGTGCTTGCCTTCTTCCCGTGTCTAAACGTGTTGGAGTTCAAAGGCCATTCTTTTTGTTTACAGAATATCTGATTATTTAGGTTTTGAAACTTAAAAATAGTTTTGCTTGTTTCAACAGGTTCCTATTTCATTTGTGGACCGTGTCTATGGAGAATCTAAACTGGGAGGCAATGAAATAGTCTCCTTCTTAAAGGGACTCTTGACCTTGTTTGCTACAACATGATACTTTAGGGTAAACGAACTTTTTTAGAAAAACATTTTCTGATATCTGTGTGGTTTTTAATATATAATAGCAGAAGCTTGATAATTCATGTGGTGACCAGAAGACCTACTACAAACTAAGAATTAAATGAACCACCAATAATAAACTGAATATATTGTATCTCAAAATACTCCTTTCAAAATAAATGAACTGTATTCTAAACTAAAAACTAATAAAGACTGATGTTCTATGCTATTTTTGTAAAAATAATGAAGTCTTAATAAACACAAAGCTAAATGATCTCTTGCATTAAGAAATGAATCATTATTCAGCAGAAGCTAAAAAATATTTTGAAATAAAGACAAGCAAGGACATAAAAAAAAAATTACAGAATTTCTTATCTTTGTTCTGTGGTTTGCAGATAGTATTTTAAATATGTACCAATTACTTCCCTTTCTTTCCTCAGCACATATATGTGTATCTCTTAAAGCAGATGAGTAGAACAGTTTCTACAGAACTGATTATAGCTTGTAACAGGAAATACTGATGAGTACAATGATTTGGTCTTTGTAAAATTGTCCTTGACTGGAAAGAAGGAATATTCATTGGACAAGAAAGAGAATTGTATGTGTGGAATAATCTCGTATTCTGTGTGTTTGTCCAAAAGCATGTGATACCCTTTTCCTATTTTTCTTTAGAAAGTAAACACTTTTAGAATCTATAAAACAGGGATATGACATCTCGCCCAACTTCAGGGTGACAGAAGACCCAGTCCACCTCACTGAAGACATTTGAGAATTTTTTTCTTATTTTTCTTCTTTATTTTTCTTAAATAGCAATTTTCGATGTAAAAAATCTGTATTTGTTCCGGATCTTGATGAGCGAAATACAGACAGAGTAGTATCAGTTTTTGGTTTACAGTTTGATGTAGCCAGAACTCAGAACTTATGAAGCCCTTGCAATTAGATATGTACTTGGGGGTGGGGGGGAGGAAGAAGTAAGCGGGAGGATGAAATTGTTCTGATCATGGCTTTATATATATATGAAAAAATGTCCTCTTTGTTTTGGGGGAGCAGAGGGTAGGTCTGTGGATACCTGTATCAGAAAATTAATGGTAGGAGAAGAGAAGCAACAACTGTCTTAACAATTATACCTATTTGAAAACAAGTACTTTATGGCATTAGGACATAAGT
Source organism: Chlamydotis macqueenii (assembly GCF_036417535.1). Classification (NCBI taxonomy): domain Eukaryota; kingdom Metazoa; phylum Chordata; class Aves; order Otidiformes; family Otididae; genus Chlamydotis; species Chlamydotis macqueenii. Next base: position 8,384,573 of record NC_141571.1, on the reverse strand, counting down.
AGACAGTCTCGCGCTACTTGAAACAAGAAAAGGTCACAAGAGTTAAATTGATTCCAATAGCCTCCACCAAGCTACTTGTGTAAAGCACTACTGAAAGGAACTAATACATGGCTCTGGTGGAAAGAAGCAGAATTAGGAACATACAGGCTTTCCATGAGTTAGTGGAATACACACACACATACATATATATATATATATATATATATAAATATACTTCCCCCCCCAATATATACTGTGAAAACCATCTGGGGTTTTTTTTCCTAGCAAGAAGACACTATTTCTTAAAAAAACAGAGGCCTGGGCTGCAGATAACTCAGTGAACATGGAACACGCTTCCAAAAGTTGTCTTACAGTAAGTTTTAAAAGTCTAACTTGAGAAGAGGTATCTGTGCATTTAATCCTCCATGCACTTGTAGAGGGAAGAATCATAATATACTATGTTGTTAATGTCAAGTTAAAAAAAACCCCAGTTTTACCCAGAACGGGTCTGAGTAAACTCTCCCTTCATCCTTTCCCACATCTCAGCCTGCAGTACTTTCTTTCCAATGAGTTTCTCCACTGAGGCAACTAAATACGTCTGGTTCTAAAGTATTCGCTGTCTTTGAGCACTTAGATCTGGCACTGTAGAACTTCACTAGTAGCCAAACAGTGTTCTGTATGAAAGAAAACATTGCAAAAAGAAGCTCCAAGACTGCATTCTGTTGCTGATCTTTTCTCATGCGTGCACTGCTGTGAGAGTTCATGAGAAATAAATACTGTAATACTGCACCCAGTTTTCAGAGCTCTAATGGGGTCCTTCTTTAATAAAGCTAGTATTTTTTTAGCAAATAATGGGATGAAATAGCCATCACTTACTGCTATTTAAACTGTTTTTTACTTTTGTTAACAGAAACTCTTTGAGTTACTTGAATGTGTTCTCCACTTCTTTTAATCAAGCATCTTTGTGTTTGAAGACCACCTGTGTAAATTCTTGACATAAACCCAAAAACTTTAAAAGAGTATGTATCGTAGAGGAAGAACGGCTTATAACGTAAGAAGGAAGTTGTGCAGGAATGGCCACGCTATCTCTTACAGTGCTCCACAATGGATGCAGTGCGAAAGCAAGCAAGCAACACAGCCAGTATGATCTTTGTCCAAATACAACAAAAGTCAGCAATACAAGGTCTTTTGAAGCCAGAGGTCAAGAAGGTCTGGACCTTTTAATGGGTCCTTGTGTTTTCTAAGGATTTTATTGCTTTTTGAATCCATTTTAAGTTTTGGCTTCTACAGCAATGAGTTCAATTTTAATACATATATTTTGTGAAGTATTTTTTTTGTTTATTTTAAACTTACTGTCTAATGAGTTCATCAGATGTTCCAAATCAGTAGGTTGAGAGCAGCCCTGAGGAGAAGGACTTGGGGGTACTGGTGGATGGAAAATCTGTGTCCTGGGCTGCATCAAAAGAAGTGTGGCCAGCAGGTCGAGGGAGGTGATTCTGCCCCTCGACTCCACTCTCGTGAGACACCATCTGGAGTACTGCGTCCAGTTCTGGGCCCCCCTGGAAAGAAAGACTTGGCCCTGCTCAAGTGGGTCCAGAGAAGGGCCACAAAGATGATGAGAGGGCTGGAGCACCTCTCCTGTGAGGACACGGAGAGAGATTTGGGGTTGTTCAGCCTGGTGGCAAAAAGGAGGCTCCAGGGAGACCTTATAGCAGCCTTCCAGTACCTAAAGGGGGCCTACAAGAAAGCTGGAGAGGGACTTTTGACAAGGGCATGTAGTGACAGGATGAGTGGTAATGGCTTTAAATGGAAAGAGGGCAGATTTAGATGAGATGTAAGGGAGAAATTCTTTACTGTGAGGGTGGTGAGGCACTGGGACAGGTTGCCCAGAGAAGTTGTGGATGCCCTGTACCTGGAAGTGTTCAAGACCTGGTTGGATGGGGCTTTGAGCGTCCTTATCTAGCGGAAGATGTCCCTGCCCATGGCAGGAGGGTTGTACCTGGATGATCTTTAAGGTCCCTTCCAACCCAAACCATTCTTTGATTCTGTGTTCCCTATTTTTTGTTTCCCATTTGCCCCTTTTATAGACACTGCTTATCCCCTCATCATACTCAGTCTTGTCTTTTTAATTTCCTCAGACAGAAGCAATGCCACACATTGCTGTTCTCAAAATGCAAGTAGCAGACTATAGTAGAACAATAGTTCTATAATCTTTAGAGATCAGCTGCCTAGAACTCCGTACAATGTCTTAAATATTCATGTATTAGGGATTTTAGTTTTCAGTTCCTTTCTTAATACCATTGCAATATTCTACGTGCCTTGTTTTGGCCACCACAAAACACTGGCTTGACATTTACAGAGAATTTCTCATTTTATGTTCCTGGTTTTACAGTTCCACATAAATCAACTTTTCTTAATTACATCCATATCCATTTCCTATGAAGGCACAAATACTCTGCTAATGTACTTTATTATACTTCCTTAGGAATCTGTGTCTGCAACCACTCAATCATTTGGCAAGAACAGGAGTTTTAATTCCTTCCTGGCTTAAATCAGTATATATCATGGATATATTTGGTTGGGTGTGTTTAATGAAGAGAGGGAAGAAGGTAACTCACATTTTGCACCAGTAATATTCACTTTCCGCTGAAAGGCAAACTGATTACATCCACTGGCAGGCAGGCAAGGCTCTGGGAAGATCTCTTTTTCTGTTATTGTGGGCTAGAGCTTCAATGACAAATCTTACACAGCAGGCTCAGTTGTTCAAACCCTTTAGAACAGCCAAAGCATGTGCTAACCTTCAAGCGCGCAGTCCGGACAGACTTGAAGTTAAAGAAGAATGAGTTCTGGAGTTTTGCATGGCATATCACTAGGATTATCCTTGACCTGAGTTTGGTGCTTGCACTCTGGTTTGAGAGGACTCCTGAACACGTGTCCCCCGTCAGAGCCCTGCTGAGTGACTTAAGCCGCCCTATATTAGCATGAAGTTTTTTATCAGACAATCTGAAGCCCCAGCTGTGAGACGAAACACTATTAAATTGATACCACCTCTTGTCCAGGGACTTAGGACCTGGGCAACTCTACCACATGGCAGAGGGACTTTGAGCAGCTGTGGTCTCCTCATGTCCCTAACACCCTCAATAGCCCTGCCTCAGGGATATGGAATACAAGTTCATACATGGTAGGGATTTTGTTGCTCATAGTCTTATGAAGATTCAGTTATATAATTCACAAGGTAAAGCAGTTCAATCCCTCTGACCTAGACCATTATGATTCTGAAGCTGGAACAACCACTTCAGACAAACAAAGTCTGGTTAATGATGTACCCAACAGAATGTGAAACCAGTATGGAAAAGCCTAGCTTATCTGGTTTGGGTCTTGTAGGTGAGGATTTGTCTGATCTGAGGTCGGAGGCAGTCAGCTTCAGTTTTGGTTTGGTTTTTTTTTTTTTAAATCTGAGGCTTTAATCTGAGCCTGCAATAAAGATGTCCTGAGTTGCCAATATAAGCACTATAATAAAACATATTTTCCAGTGGACTGTGTAGAAAGCCAACTGCAAGGTTGCACAACCTTCTGCATATCAACAGTAAAAAATAATGATGACTAATCAATAATATTTATTTAAGAGTCTATCAAGATTTCAAGTATAAACATGGATTGAAATCTTGGCACAAATTAATTAAATGACAGATTGCCTACTGAGTTCAATACATTGATGACTTCAGTAACAACAGTTAGCATTCCAGAGCTGTAGACAAATTTGAACATTAAGATCAGTATGAACAGGGTGTACGCAGATGAGAGGATTGCTTATCAAACTTTATCATGTTTTATGACGCATCACCTCCACGGTGCCATGAGGTAGAAGACATGAATAAAGAAGGTAATCACAGAACTTCTGTAAAGCACAGAAACTTTTTGAGCATCATTTCCTCCTCTGTTCCTGACACATTTTACCTTCTTTCTTCAGGCATGGTGGCCATTTATAACTTCTTGTAGATTGTGATTGTTACTGTTCAGGGGGAAATATATTGGGACTGGAGAGAAGGAAACTGAATAGCCACTTTTAATCCAAAATCAGATCTGAAAACTCAGCTTTTGAGAGAGGGATTTCAACAAAGCAACAATGGGCAGAGATCATAAAATCGAAGGTTATCCCTGCAAGGTTAGTTGCACTGACTGTTCGACAGAAATTGGTAGCAATGGTACATCATCATGAAAAAAAAAGAACAAACAAACAAACAAACAAACAAAAACCCACCTTGTGTTTGGCTCGCAAACTTCTTTCCTGTTTTGACTTTTTGCAAACATGTCACACCTTTAGGAGGTGAACCCAGACAAAACCACAGCTGACAACTTGATATTTGCTGGGAAGCTGAGGATGGTTATCTAGCTCCCAAAATGCTATGCTCTCAGGAAGGGAAAGATCTGAGCACTAAATGATATTTCTACTTTTGTTCCAGAACAGGAAAGATCTTGACTGAGCTGCTTGAGAATGCTTTGGAGTCTTCTGTCCCTCTACTTCTGTGTAACTATTGGGGGGATATCCAGGAAGAAAATAACCAGATTTACTTACTACATGGTGAATTTCATGTCAGGACTGCAATGTGTTTGGAGAGCTCCCATTTCTAGTCCAGTTTTCCATTCTGCTTGCTCTTACAAAGACGGCACGTGGCAGTACTTTTGATGGGTGGATCCTGTCAAAATAATTACATTACATTACTTATTGGACAGTGCAGGGGAAGGAAAATAGAGAAGCTGCTTGAAAGTGATAGATTATTGAAATATGGAAGTTAGATGATTTTTCAATTTTAATCAATGTATTTTAGTAAGTAAATCCTGTCTGAATGCAGTGTTTCTGAATGCCCTGGCAGTATGTAAGATGTCGATCCTATACCCACAGAAAGAATGTCATTTGTCATGGCAGTACAGCATCACCTCCAAAGGACATCATACTTGACTGCCCAGCTTCCAAGTGAAATTTAAGTGTTGCTTATGACAAATAAATGTCTTATTGGTCTGACTAAGGAATCAACCCTTCCTTTCAAGTTATCCCAACCAACTAAGCAAACTTATCTTAAGCAGCTCTAATCACAGACCTGCTCAATATGAGTAAATTTTTCTTAAAAAACAGGAATAAAAGGAGAGTAGTCTGTGTCAAGGGGTAGTTCTTCCCTGCTTTCATCTTGATACAGACTAAATTTGGTTCCTTCCTGGTGACTTTTCCCAAAGTCATCTTCATGGAAGAAAGTGAGAGAATAGTGACAGATCATGAAGCATCTAAACAGCATAGGAGCTGGATGGCTTAATGGGTCTTAAAGATCATTGTGAGACCAGGGATCTTAATGCTGCTGAGGATTAACTTGTACTTGTTATAGAATAAATTATGCTAGGTGCTTAAAGCCATTGACGGTTGCCTCAATTATTTTGCATTTGAAGAAAAAACAAACATAGTAGTACTGCTAAACTAGTACAGTTATGAATGTGGGCACAATTTGGACCTGAATCAGTACCACAACACATGTTCAATTATAGCTATTCAATTTGGGAATGCTAATTATCTGGTGTGAAGTGTTTAATCTCCTACAATGCCATGATATTACTGATGTTTCTAGTGCCCATGGTCTATTGTGAGAAACAATACACACTTCTGTAAAGTATTAAGACTATTATAATCAACTTTTGTTTTATTTTGTTCGCCTCACTCTGTACACACAGGAGAAAAACAGGCCCAAGACTCCTTTTTTCCTTCTTCCCCACTGCTTGAATTTTACCTTTAAAATCAATATTCCTACACAAAATTGTATTATTCTTTTCTAACTGGCTAACTGTTGACAACTGTCATAACGAAACCTCTCACTGAACTAAATGAGAACAAGATCTCGGCCATCACTCAGTGACTGCTTTCTACATATACCATCTCATCCCTCCCCCCAGCTTTTTCAGCCCTGTCATTGCAGACTTTACCCCAAAGCCAGTGATGCCTCACATTTGCTCGATCTGCTGCTACATTACGTTTCCCTCCTGTTGTTCTCCCCCTTGCCTTAAAAAAAACTTTGCCTGCATCACCCATCTTGTGCACTGAGTGAATATTTCTGTCTTCTGATGCTCTTCTTTCTATCTGTATCTATTTTAATTCCCTTTCACACCAAATTCCAGTTTCTGAACTCTTCACAAATTGTTTTCCACACTCATCTTGGCCTTAATTCTGGACTGAGTACCACCATCATAGCTGGAAGTGCTGTCTCGAGCTGGAAATTCCTTGATACTGTTGATACTGAGGACTTGGTTAGACGATACTGTATCTTCAGCTATTCCGGCTGCCGGCATATCTGGAGGTTTCTTCTAAGTACCATGAAACTACAGCAAGATACAAAAATTACTCTGATAGTTACACTTGTACCCAGAATTCAGGACTTGGAAAGATCTCCAAAAGCTTCTTCAGTTCTGCCTGGATTCCAACTGTTTCTGCTTGTGCTACTGTATCCTTTTCACATACCTTCATGTTGTGTTCATTCCCTTAAGTATTTATCAAATACAATTTCTATTTCCAGTTGCATGATTATGTTCCATTACACTCAGTTTCTCTAACCTTCTGACACTTCTCACTATGTTTGCTCAAATTCAACCCTTAGATTACAAGATCTATGGGTCAGTGATTTGTTTTTCTGGTGCTGTTGTATGTTTACCCATTATATGTTCTGTTGCTACTGTATTTTCTTTGAAATTTATTTTCCATGTGTAAAAAATCCATACTAGAGCTCTAAAGTATGGTGGTGACAGACACAATTAAATGGGACAATCCTCTCCAACCTTGCCCATCTTCCAGGCATAATAACCAAGTGACCCAAGGATGCCTTGCAGACTCAAATCTAAAGCAGTGCTTGCTAACTTCCCTTTCTCTTTACTGTTATCACAATTCATTTTCGCAGTTAAGCATTCTTCTGTACAACCAAAAGGATCATATGGACATACAGCTCTCAGTAGGCGAGGCAACTGCAGTAGCTATCATTCTTGACTCCAAGCCTTCTAGAATTGTTTATCATCATGGTTTGTTTTTTTTTTTTTTTCTCTCGGAAAGAATAAAAATGTGCAACAATACTGTATTAAATGTGCTGCAAGCATTACTCACTTTCTTCTAAAATTAAGAAGAAAATTAAGGAAGACTTTTATACTGAGGGTGGTGGAACACTGGAACAGGTTGCCCAGAGAGGTCATGGATGCCCCGTCCCTGGAACATTCAAGGGCTGGACAGAGACCTGAGCAACCTGATCTGGTTGGAGATGTCCCTGCTCCTTGCAGGGGCTTGTACTGGATGGCTTTTAAAAGTCCCTTCCAACCCAAACCATTCTATGATTCTAGAAGTCTGATCAGTAAGAGACAAGTTAGGTAAGTAAAAGTGTGTTATAATTCACCACTAATAAGTGATCGATAAAACGTGGTCAGTGCTAAAGCAGAAATAAATAAGTCTTGAAATAGGAAGGTTCTAAAGCTTGTTTGGGGTTGTCTGTTTAGCCGATAAGAATCAAACTGGCTTAAGGAGCCATGAAGTTAATTGATAGCTTCTGAATAGGGTACTGACTTCATGTTTCAGAAATGTTTTCCAACACTTTCTTAATTGCACCAACAAATATCTACTCTTGGAAGGCAAATTGAAGTTATTATAGAAAAACCAAACTGGCTTCCTTTGCTTTCCCTAGTTGAGACATATTTCACATACGTACATTGCAGAGGAACTTTTAAGTACCTCAGTTCTAGAAACCCTTTTAATGCTAAAGCACAAACTTTGTTTTTGCAGGTAAGTTTTGTGTATTTCCATTCTGTTTTAACAGAAAGCCTCTTTCCATGACTTACTGCTTCTTATGACCACTGATGTGAAGATACCATGAAAGTACCAGGTGAAATAAAAGTGTGATTTGCAGACAGTGACAAATAGTGTACTTCTAAATTGTACTGAGCTAGAAGGTCTTAAAGCAAGCTAACAGATAGACTAAAATGGCACTAAACTCTTCATAAAAGCTATTTGTGTGAATTGTGATAAACACAGCAGTGTACACATTTTCAGACAATCAGTCACTTGAAAATGTAGGCGATCCTTGAGTACTATGAAGTCTAAGTAATTTATGACAACTTTTCTATGCTTTTAGACTTCAGGCAATGATTCAAAACCACCATTCTAGAATTGCAAGGCTTAACATGTCAGTCTAAACCAGAAAGGTTTTGAATGCTGAGGATGGAAGGAATTATACTTTGCTGCATCCTTGAAGTGTTTGTGTACGTTTGAAGTAACAAAAGCCACCATTCTCTTTCGAGTGTAGAATTTTTTTCTTAACTGTGCTATAGGATTGGGCCTCGTTTGCCGAAGAGCATGCTTGTCTTGATCCACAAGGAAGAACTGCATGTGGGGTCCTGTCACGCGCCACGTTCCTGCTCCAAAACGACACTTGCGAAGTCAGTTACCTGTCTACTGCATACCTGTGTGTGAACACGCATGCAGGAAGCTCACCAGGAACTTGGCACCCTTGGGCCAGTGCTCGCCTTCGGCAGATTAATCCAAAATACGATCAATTTAGATTTCAGAGAGCGGCAGTGTGGCAGTCAGACACGTCCTCTGTCACCTCACCACACTTCCTGACCAACCTCGCAAGAGTTTATGACAGGTTTTGCAGCGCGTGACCCTAACCAGGCACCCAAAACAGCCCTCGCCCTCCTCGAAGCCTCCCTCCCTTCGGCTGCGCCCGGCCTGCGCCTTACCCCGCCTCCGGGACCAAGCGGGCTCTGGCAGGGCACAGCGGGCGCGGGCGCCCACCCGACGCCTGCGGCGGGCCGCCTCGACCGGCGCGGCGGGGGGAGGACGGCCCCTGCCCCGCAGGCCGCGCCGCCGGCTGCGCTGTCCATGGTGCGAGGCGAGGCGCGGGCGCCGGGGGCTTGGGGCGCGGGACCGGGCGGGCCGCCGGTCCCCGGGGGCCGCCGTGCGCGGGAGTGGCGCCGCCCCGCCCCGGAGGCGGGCCGAGGCCCGGCGGCGCGAGGAGAGGAGCGAGGCGGGAGCGCCCCGAGGCGCCGCCGCTCGCCGCCGCACGAGACCGTGTGCTGAGGGCCGCCCGGTCACGTGCGCGCCCCGCGGTCACGTGGGCGCGCCGCTCGCCAGGCGCGTGCCCCCGCCCCGGCAGCGGCGGCCCCTCAGGACAGGATGTAGTCCCGGCTGGGGGCGGCGGAGGGATAACCGGGCGGCGTCAGCTCCCTCTCCGAACCCAGCCGCAGGGCGCGGCGCCTCCTAGCGGGGCCGGGGTAGATCCCGCCGCCGGGGGCTCCCTCCATTTCTCTCGCGAGAGCGCCCGCACCCTTCCCCTCTCGGCGGCGTTATGTAACCCGCCCGCCCGCCGCTGGCGGGGCGCGGCCCGCGGGGCTGGATGGGGGCCAGGCCAGCCGGAATGCAGCGGGGCTCGGACCCCCTCCCCCCCGGGGCGCGGCCCCCTCCCCTCCCGCCGGACAATAAGTCCCGTATGCTAATGAGAGTCTCGCGTCACTTCCGCTCTTTCTCGGCCGCCATCTTGGCCAGGGCAGGTTCTGGGCAGGAGGGACCCGGCTGTATTGTCTGCAGGGCGCCCAGGGAGCTCCCCCCCCCCCCCCCCGCCCCGGAGCCCCACACCCCCCGCCCCGGGGACCGAGCCCAGTGCAGCCGCTGCCGCCCCCGCCCCCCGGGACCCGCTCACCATAGGCCATCCCCTGCACACTCGCCCCCCTCCCCCCTCCCACCCCCCCGCCATCCAGCCCCCTTTGTCTCCCCCGCGCCGCCGTCGGCTCTGCTCCGCCCGCCCGCCCAGGGACCCGGGCGGCGCCAGGGAGGCAGCTCCGCGCACCCCCACCCCCAGCCAGAGGTGCCGGGGGAGCGCCCGCCCTCGCTGCCGAGGAGAGCCCCGGTCAGGTAGGTGTGTGCGTGAGTCCGCGGTCCGACCCGGCGGGGGCAGCCCCCGCCCGCCCCCTCCCTCCCTCCCTCCGCCCGCCGGTGCCCCCCGGCAGCCCCGTCCCCTCAGCCCGGCGGCGGGGCGGGAGCCCCGCGCCGTGCCTGCCCGCTGCAGCTGAGGGGGGGGGGGGGGCTGCGGAGTTGGCAGGCGGGCCCCCTCCCCCGGCCGGCTGCACACATGTTGAAGAGACTTCGGCGCCTTACGGAGACCGGTTCTGCTCCGGCCGGCGGCGCGGGGACCGCTACGCTGCCGCCTTCCCTCCCTTCTGCCCGGGGCCCGCGCGGCAGATGCGGTCCCAGCCTCCTCCCTTCCCCCTCCCGGTAGGGAGGACCACACATGGATGTGTCCCGGCAGCGGCTGCGATGGCGGTAAGGCGAAGCAGAGGGGGACGATGAGTCGGTGAACGGGTCCAGCATCCCGGCGCTGCCGGCAGCCGGGCGCGGGTCCCCGCTGGCGGAGTTGGCGCTGGAGCGAGGTCGGAGAGCAGCGCTGGCTGCCGTGCGATGAATGGGGAGCAGCCTCCCCGCGGCAGCCGGGGTGGCTCTGCCTGCGGGAAAAGGCGCGATCCGCGGCGGGTATCCGGAGCGCAGCAGCGGCTGCAGGACGGAGCAGCGCTGGCTCACCCATCCCTCCTTTCCCGACCCTGGGCTATAGTTACCGACAGCCGTGCCTCAGACAAAGGCGGGGGAAATCAAACCCTAAAGCCTGGCTCTGCCGCCGGGAGCTGCACCCGCCTTGTCACGCACCCCCTTCGCCTGGCGGCTGCAGTCCGGGCGCGGGGGCGGCAGGGGAAGGGGGGGGGGATGTTTCCTAAACAAGTACCACGGCGTACGCGATGCTGGTGGTGCCCCCTCACACCCACCCCGTCCCGTTAAGTCGGTATTGTTGCTCCCGGTTTATGGCCGTAGGAGAAAAATACCAGCCCCCACCCAAAATGCACCGCAGCCCAGGCGGCGGCGCGGAGTGCGGGAGGGAGGCGGTAGGGGGCGCCCTCCCCGCGCCGGGCAGGGCTGCGGCGGGGTTGGGAGGGGGGCGGCCGCAAAGCGCCGTCTGCGGCCCCGCCACCGGCGCTGCCCCGGCCTCGCCGCCGCGCCCCGGCCCCCAGCACCAGGCGGGACGGGCCCCGCTGTCCTGCCCGAGGTCGCGGAGCCGAGCTCGCCCGCCCGGTGCAGGGGCCGCCGTAGCGGTTGGAGGGCAGCACCGGGGCTGGCAGGGGAAGGGGCGGGGGGGGGGGGGGGGGCGGCGGCGGGAGCCCGCGCTGGGTGAGCGGGGTGGGGGGGGGGGGTCGAGAAAATCTGGAGCACATGGAGGATTTCGGGCGGGTTTGCAAGGTTTGTACCCGAAGCTGGGTGGAGGATGTTAGTTGTGTCAGAACTTGGTTGTGGCTTGTTGTGCCACTGGCTTTATGAACTTGCATGGCTTTTTTCACGCATTCCGAGCGCATGGCTGCAGTGCTAAACTTACCGTGCTAGCCGTTGCTAAAGCATTGGGTGCTTTGTCTGGGGCCATAGCGAGAGTCCGGATAACTGGGCTTTTGGATGTTTTGATATTCTTTGTTTATTGGATGTATTTAAGACATTTGGTAGGTGTGAAGGAGGTTCTCATTTCTTTTAGAGAAATTCCCCCTGCCCCGAATGCTTAGGAATGATTTTTTTTTTTTCTTAAGGTTATTTTTACTACCTATGTTTTTATTTATACTATTTTCTGTTTCTACTCGGAGGTACAAGGTGTGAGATAATGGAGACACATGATTCCTGCCTGTCAGGGTAGCACGGACCAACCTTAGCAGGCTCCTGTGTAGCACAGCCTGTACGTGCTGCAGGCCACCAGCGTTGTTTCCTCTTGCGGGGTCTCAGCTACTCGGAAAAACTTTCACTTGGGGACTCTGGTGACTGTAATAATTACATGTTGCCATCCTTCTAGGTGAGAAAGATGGATTATCCTGTTTGAAAAATGGAGAAACTTTTTTTATTTTTAAATAACAAAAAGCTTGATTCCTTTTTAGATATGCATTTGCAGATGTTGGGCAGCAATTTGATATCAGCAGATCGACATCTACTGTGATATGTGTTGAAAAGATTAAGAAGAGACAACAATAGAAACACCCTATTATTAACAAAATTGCACTTGAGGCTGATGGGTTGTAACATGATTATTACCTTTCCTGAAGATTATTAGATACTTAAACTCAATAAAAATAGAGGTGTCCTTTTTGACACACGATGAATAACTTGTTTTCCTCCAAAAGTAATACTAAGCCAAATGTTTTTGTACTGTTTTTTTTTTCTAATACTAAGCTGCCCTTTACTAAAATTAATATTATTTCTTAATTAACTTTTAAAAATTACTTTTTGGTATCTAATTGAAATGAGATGCTTCCAGTGTTTGGGGACAACTTTCTGAGATCAGTGCAAACTCATATATTTTTAGTGCCCTGCTACTGAAAGAATTTTATTTTTTTTTTAAACTTGAAGTGGTAGTCCATCAGACAGGTTTATAGAAGGTATCTGTTTAAATTGCTAGTACTTGTGCATGAAAGTATATTGTGTGGAACTACCAGAGTTTAAAAGTCATTAAGAGCCCGTGAGATCACTTGTGTTAAGTTTTAGGAGGAGATGCTTTTTGGATATGCAAGGGATGGGAAATGTAAAAGGTGGCTGCGTTTTCCTGTAGGTAAGACAGACAAGTAGCGAACAGTGTCTGCTGCTCAAAGTGCTTAGGAATGAAAAGCCTTCACAGGAGAGGAACTTCTTGACTGTTTTGGAAAGTTCATGCCCTACAGTGTTAAGCATCAGCTGCGCAAACAAAACACCTAGGAAGACTGTATGTGCTCCTCAGGATGAGATGAATAACTTTTTTTTTTTTTTCTGTATATGTAGGATAGAAGTTACAAGTTGTCAGAAGATGCCAATTAGCATTTTCAGAATTGGTATGTGTCACTTACAGTGATTACAACAGATTTTTAATTAAGCTGTAGTAGTGTAAAGTATCATTTGTTAGGTACTTACCAAACTGAACTCTACAGTTGCAGAATTCACTATTAAATTCTAGATGAAGGCACGTACAAATTTTCTGTGGAAGGTAAGTTGTGCTTGTGACACACTGCAGAGTGAATAATAGGTGATTATTCCCAACTCAGCTTTACCACTCCATAATAATAGTAAATATTGAAAGTAAATATTAAAATTTTAAGTAACATTTCTGGAATACATAACCATATCAGAATCTTATCAGTAGTCAAAAGTCATTTAGTCCAAATGTGTATTTTATAACGTTTTATTAAGGTGGCAGCTGATTTGATTGATGTAAAGAAAGAAATTGGAACAAATTATTTTGTGGGAGCAAAGACAGTGCTCATGGGTTAATGTATTTATTTTAAGGTGGCTGCAAATAAGATTTAGTGCCTAGATAGGGGGGATTGTGTTGTTTGGTTTTTTTTCTTCCAGAAAGGGGAAGTTGTCTTTCCTCCACTACTTGAAGTTGGTTTGAGAGACAAAATTTTATACATCGGGAATTAACAAAACAGTACCAGATACGATGAGGATCGTAGTTTCAAGTCTGTAGGATGTGGGTGGCAGGAGAGAGGCAGTGAATAGCTATAGGGCTGCACTTGATCAGCTGATGAGTGTGGTCCACAGGTGCCATTTGATCTGCTTTATCTGCATGGGCAAAGATGGGGTATTTTTTTAAATTATTAGTTCAGCTGAGTTTGTATATTAATAATGCAATGTTTGCTGGGATTTTCAAGATGCATGTAACGTGCTTGCTTAAAAAAGATAACAGCTGACTATGCTGGCCTGCATCTAAACAAGCACTACAGTATTTTTGTTTATATTAAGATTTGCTCTATGCTTAGAATTTTTTTTATATATATATGTTTGGTATGTTTTTTTATTAATATAATTGTAACAGTATAATTGTTAATGTAGGGGTAGTCCTTAAGTATGTTATAAGTGTATGTTTCCTAATAATATAAGCCATGGAGATGAGAATAGAAGGTACTGCTTTATGGATAGTGTAATGTAAATGTCTGTATATGCATTGGAAGAGAAATTACTTCTGATTGTCTTAATTTAGTTTTTTAAAAAAATCCTATGCCTTCTGTGTGTGTGTAGAAGGTTTGTCTTGACTCGCCTGACACGTTTTGGGAAGAATGCCCTTGCTTTCCTAGTCGGGATGGCCAAACTGACCTGTTCATTTTGAGCTTTCAGGAAGTACTTAGATCTGGTATAAAAAACAAACATATGTTCTAGATTTGAATAAAGACATTTTTAGAGAGGGTGTAACTCTTATTTATCTACCTGAGGGCCATATGCCTCAAGGAAAAAACTGCATTGTTCAGAGCTGCACTATAGCTAGCTGATGTTGAAAGGGAAACATGAGGTTTGAATTTAGTGTCTCGCTCTTATTTCACATTAGTGCTTTTCAGTGTGTATGACAGTTGATGGTTTTGAATAAGAGTGGAATAAATACCATTTTTGTCTGCAATGAGTCACTTTCAGTTACCACCATTTATATCCTTACTTTTTTTTTTTTAAGGTGGCATTAAAGATGATTTGGATGAAAACTGATACTGGCTGTTGGGTCCTAAACCTGTGTGGTTGACTCTGAACACATCTCACCTGCAGGTTCTTGGCTATCCAACTCATGTAGCAAAATATTTCATTTAAAATCTACTTCTCAAGTAGTATCTAAAACCATTTACAAGAAACAGAAACTAAGTAACTGTGTAAACAGCCTGTCCACTGAAGTAATACTCATCAGCTCATCCAGTCATTTAAACCTAGGAAAGGGCATGCTCTCAAGCCTGGCTTCACTGTTTGGGGTTTCTTCCCTAGCCCCAGTTCCTCTTCTCTCTTTCAGGCCTCAGCCTTCAGGCATTCTTCCTTTCACACCTTTTTTACCTCGTCTGTGTATTTATTTCTGATGTGACTCTTTGTTTTGATGACTCTGGATCTGATAGTTCTTAGCTTGTGCTGCAGCTGGGCCAAAGAAATCGTTAGTAAAGCAGATTCATAGCAGCAACAGTAAGGGGGCAAAATGTCTCTTGAAATCTAAGTAGGCAAAATAATTGTCTTAAAATGCTTCCCCCCCCCCCCCCCCCCCAAAGTAAAACTTAAGTTTGTGATCTTTTTGTTTTGTTTTGTTTCCCCATTCCTGCTGCTGCTGCTATGAAGCCTTTTGAATATCGAAGGTTCCTGAGTCAGACTGAAGACAGCAGTAGCTGAGGTGGATTAACGCTGGAATGTAGTCAGGGACTGGAACACTTGGGAGCTATGCTTAGAAAGGGAAAGAGGTAAGAAATGTGAAGTGGTAAGACTGATTTTAAGCTCTTGTTTACAGACTTTACCCAATCAGGTAACGCGAGCATTTGTGCATAGTGTGTGTGAAGTGGTAAGGCAAAGGAAAAACAATTAGCATCAGCCTACTTCACAGACTATTTTTACACTTTAAATACTCAGATGCTAGCCAGTTGGCGAGAGCCTTTCAATATCTAATATATCTACTATCTGAGAAAGCATGTATTGGCAGGGTTTTGGATGAGCTTGTAAAAGTATTTGTATGCTCTCTTTTGTTTTGCTGATTTGTTCTGCCACTTCTACCAGCATGCAAGCAATGCATTTTACTAGCTAGGACACACTAAGGGATGCAGTTTCACTATTGGTTTAAATACATCTGTGTCTGTGCTGCCACTGGAAGGGGTGGTATGAGCCACGCTTCCTGCCACCTTGTACCAGTCCTAGCACTTTTATTTGGGTGGGTGACTACTCTGCCTGAAACACTCCTTTTCAGTTGGATCAGGTCTCTGCTCTGGCTACTGACGCAGTGGTGATGGCAGGGAAACATGACACAGAGAAGACAGGACAACTGTTTTAACTTGCAGTCTAATCTGATTGCAGTTTCACAATCAGTGTAATCCAATCATAAATTACATGTACACTGATTACATGGTTTAGTTCTTGCACATTTTACAGAGACTTCTATGCTGCTTTTTTATTTACACAAATGTTTTTGTGAGCTTTTAATTGAAAATTTCAAGATTATTCTTGATTTAATTTAAATGGTAACTGCTAATTCATGAAACATGCTTATATTTCAAAAATTATTTTTATTCTGAGATTATCCATGCTTAGTTACAATCTAGATGAGGATTATTTTGGAATTGTAAAACATATTCATGCAGCCTTTTTTCCAGATCACTGAAGTGTGGATATCATGGTGTACACAAATAATAGCCTTTGTGCTTCAGTGATTTCCAGTCTCAATTTCAAATTTCAGTAAGATGTGCAGGCTTTATTACATTTCAAACGGAAATCTTTAAGAAATAGCCCTAAACAAGTGAGGCTTTCATATTGAATATGTATACATAGTGATTTCACTGTACATATGTGGATGGATATAAACATTTATCTTTGGAGATCTTGAACAGTTAAAAAATTATATTAAAGATGGGGGGTAGGTGTGTAAGCCTGCTTCTTGAGCTGCTAGTGCCTCTAATTTAAAATTTCCTATATGCTGAAGTATAGCATGCCCTAGAGAATGGATGCAGTTTAAAAACTGCTTTTCAGAATGCAGTAGAGATTGCCAGAATTGATGTGGTTTTTATCATGTGTGTTCAAAAGAGCCTTCTTTAGAAAACATTAAAATGTAGCTAACAGCATTCTTTAACATGCTTCTGCCTATGTCATCAAAACGAAAAAAAAAAAACAACAGAAATTCCCAGCAATGTAAGGTAGCAGATTATTAATTAAGAATAGACATAAGGAGTTGTGGTTCCCAGAGCAATCAAAATTTGGCCATTTTTTATATACTGAGGCATAGAAATTAAACAGCATACAGAACTTTTACTACTAAACAAAAGTTGATAAGGAAATAGTTAATTCTTTTTCAGTTTTGCAGTTAGTGTACACACCCACCAGATGGAGCTTCTGGCACCAGTGGAAAATTCCAGAAATCGAGCAAGAATGGGAAGTGTGTGAATGACTTAGATGATCCCTGACTGCAGAAGATATTTTTTTTAAGTTTTACAGAAGAAATGAATGGAGAGTAAGACATATCAGCCTTACTGATTTCTTTCACTAGAGCTCTCTTACATAGAAGTTTTTCCTCCAAGGGGAAGTTGGAGTTCTTAATGCAAGAGTCACCAAGCTGCAGGTAGACAGTAAGCTCAAAAAAAAAAAAAAAAGGAAAAACCGAGTTTCATAAGCCCTTGCTGAAAATTGCATATAACTACTGAAACAGCATGTTTAGGGTTTTAGACTAAGACTCTCCTCCAAGGGATTTTAAGTGAGGTTTTTTTTTAGTGCTACATTTTAGATGGATCTACCTCCTCCCCTGAAGGAATGGACATAGGATGTCCAGATAACTGCTGTGGAACAGTCCTTTTTGTTTGACACAACCTGAATTTTTTTTGGAGGCAGCTGATTTAATCTCTGAAGCGATGTAAAAATATTTTTACATTTTTTTGTTGTTTTTTTTTTTTTTTTTTGATAAAGGAACTTTTAAGAAATAGACTATTTGTGAGGAGGAGTTGAGGTGGTTTCATGTGCACAGTGCTGCAAAAGTTTTACAATGTTTTGGCCAGACAGCAAAATACATTTGTTGATTTCCTTCAGTTCTGATAATCTTAGTTTTAAAACAACATGTCAGGTTTTTCCAGAGGGTTTGATTTGGGTTTTCTCTTCACTTTATATCTTTCTAAGGTGCCCAGTCCTGTTTTGGATATAGACAGAAGTTAAAGGACCTTGGCTATATAAACAAGTTAAAGGGCCTGCGGGCCTGTCCTAGCTGAAGGTTGAATTTAAGTGCTGGGTCTAACGTGGCAGCTGTGCACACAGTTATCTAGTTGGAGTTGAGGGGTGTTTAGGCAGAAGTTAGCTGAAGACCATCTTGTTACATGGGCAGAAGCTCAGTGTTGCAGATGGTTGAGCTGATAAGGCTGAGGAGGTGCTCTCTGTTTAAAATGTTGCCATGAGAATAGAGCCCATGATGTTATAAAACAGCCTCCACCCTAGGATTATAGTGGATTTGAACAGTGAGCCCTTAGTTGTCTAGCATTTCAGATGTGCTGTTAAACTGCAAATCTCATTACCTTCACAGGAGATGTGGGTGCACAGCCCTCTGAAAACTACACCAGAAATGCTTAAATAAGGAGAAAAGAGAAGAGTCCAACAGAAGAAAGTGAAAATGCTTAATGTAAGCCAGTGATAGATGTGTTGGGAGTAGCCTCTGTATTCGCTCAGTGCAGGGAGGGGAGATACTTAGTTGCAACTCTTACCTTTTCAAGGAAGTTTTTGGTAGTTTTCAGTTCTTCCAGCTTCTCTATTCTACCTGATGTTTCTACTCCTAATACTTTAAATTTGCTCACTCTTCTCTGAGATACCTTTCTGCTTCCTGACTATCACTTTTCCTTGCTCAGCTGTCCTGGAATTGTCAGGTCCCAGAGTCCTAGCCTCTGCCTTGCTGCAGGGACAGGCCATCATTGTCCTCATGTGAATACAGAATATTATACACCATCATACTGTATAGCATCATTTAACCTGCTTACCTGAGGAGGCTGCTTTTTTATTGCTGTGGGAACCATAGGTTAATTTTCTTGCGTATTTTTCGTGTATTTTAAGAGATTTCACTCAATGTTGCACTAACAGCCTTCTTTGCAAATCTATTTCTTGGGTGGATTTTTAGAGCATGCTATTAAATGCAGTTAGTTGAACAAATCATTAAAAGTAGACCTTATTTTAAATGCAGTTGGAATAGGGAGATAAAAAACGCAGTATCAAGAAACAGTCTTGTTTAAGGAACATACAGCTGCTGCCAGGTCTGATATATACTATTATGTTGCGCTGTTATATGTAAACCAATAACTACTTCAACTTAAAATACTAGCAAAATAAGGGCTAAAACAAGAGTTTTGGATTATATAAAGTCAGAAAAATACCAGATGCTTGGTAATTCTCGTCAGCAACGCAATGCAGGGAAATGATACTCGGTCTTTGGGAGGCCCAGTATAGGATGGAGTATTTCCCTGTGCTCAGTATTTGTATCTTCAGGCTGATGCGCTCATTGTCACTGATCTGCTGTCGAGGCTGGTCGGTCCTCCTCCAGAAGTGTGCTTTCTGCAGTGAGGATTCAGTAGGAGAGAGATAATTTGGACTTGGTAGAGATACAGGGCCGCAAATTCTAGTTAGAAAATAATCCAGTATGAAACAAAATAACCCATCACCTTTACCTATTTGAAGATATGGCTAGTGGTCTTGTTAAAGCATATGCAATATTTTGTTTTGCCTCAATGTGAAGTGTTTTAAGAATTTTGTCATTAAATTTTTTAGAACATTTTAGTATCTTCTCTTAAAACCATACTTGCTGAAGAAAAACAATCTATACTTTAAGCTGTAGATGCTCTATCTGAATAATCAACAGATTAAAATCTAACAATCTTCAAGAGTAAAAACTCCTATTACTTGGAAAAGTAATTATAAATGACTCATCAAATTTTGCCTTTTTTAAACTTTAGATATGGTTGTTCCAGACTTCATGATACTAATGTTTTGTGTTGTGTTTCCACTCTGTTCAAGACTGAGTTTCTGTCTGTGGGTGATGTGAGTTGAAGAGGTATCAGTCTTCCTACAGAAGCATAATAATTTATATGCCATTACCCAAAATAGTTTACTTCACATCCTCCTACTAGCAGCATTGAAACTAAAAACCTTAATCTGAATACTTCCCAAATGAATGTATGTCCCTAGGGTTGTGGCTGACAGCCATGTTACCTGTTTGATCTCCCATAATCTTGTAATTTGAGGTGAGATTGTGTATGGGAACCTTCTAGGAAAAACTACCTGCACAAGGAAGCGCTGTTGGTATTTCACGAAGTGTACCTCATCTATACAGGGTTCAGCTATGCTGCTAGTACTGATACCTCAGATGAGGTGTAAACTGAACTCTGAACCACTTCAGTCAGAAGGTTATATGAAGTGTGAATAGGAGCATTCATCTTTGTATCCTGCTGGATTTCTGTATTGGGTAACTTAATTGAAATCTGAGCACTAAAATATTCCTCAGGTAGCATCATCCAGTGGAATCTCTTTAAGCCACAAACCTACTAAAAGTTCCTGCAGCACTGTTAACTTTCTGGAGTGTGCTCTACAGTAGCTCTGTGTCAGTGAAGGTATCGTAAATGTGGTTTATAATTAGCTTTGGAGTCCTTCGCAATGAAACGTACGTTGTAAATGTAAGATTGCCCTTATTACATTTCTTATCTCTTGTCTTTAACACTTTGTTTTGTACAGCAGGATATGATCCTTCTTCTGTGTCCGGGCTTTGGCCTCACACAGTAGGTGTAATATAATCGCTGAGGTGGGCATTCTGGAAGGAGAATTATTTTTGGAGGCTTTTGCATGAAACTTGTCCAATGAGTCTGAGACGCCCAAGCACCATTAATTTTGGAGGTAAATGCCTCATAATATGTACTGAATAGATTGGGAAAAGTTAAGATTTTCATTTGATGACGTATGGGCAAAAAATAGTTGAAAGAATAGTTCTGACTGTTTACTTCTGATGTTTGGACATTTTGAACTTAAAGGAACACCAACTTGAACTCTAGAAAAATTGGGAGTGTGGGGGGCTTTGAGCTCAATCAGTCTGGCAGTGTCACTGCATATTAGTTTTCTGGTTTAAACTTCTCCCTCCACTTTTGGTTTATTAAAACCAACAGAGGCAAAAGTGAAAGATGATTTAGACTACAAGAGAAATGACCAGACTGCTTGAAGCACTCTCATGCTGAAACAAACTGGGGAAAAACCTTTGTCTTGTCATATGGAAATTCAGGGATCTGTAGTTTAAGTTGGATGTCCCTTTAAGTTATTCCTTGGAATCTGACAATTTTTATTTGAATCTCAATTGAAATGTTTAATTTTGGAAATGCAGCCGAATTTTTTTGTTTGTTTGTTTGTTTGTTTTTTAATTGAGGTATTTTCTATCATTTGTCTATAAATTGGTCTGTCAAAGTGGGCTGGGATATGTATTAAGGGACGGGGGCGAGGGAGGAGGAATACTGTAGTTAACAATGAAGAGCTAAAATCAAAGGGTAAAAACCCCATCAACAAAACAGAAAAAGACAAATGAAAGAAAATACAACAATTAGTCCCAAAAGAGTATTTTAAAATGACGTATTTTAAATGTTAGTACTTGCCTTGTGCAGGGGGAGGGGGGGGGATTATTTGCATGAAATATTATTTACTTTAAATTTAATTCATGGTACTGTTATTGGAATAAAATCAGGTTACTGCTAAAATTATAAAGGTAATGTATGTTTTAAAAGTTAGTAAGTTAAGTTTACTCTAGTAAACAACAGTACTAGCACACAGCCGATAGAGAAATTAAAACTATTTTAAAGGTTTACAGTGTCTGAGTTGCACTGATGTTGATCCTGGATTCTCCTTGCTTTCTGATTTTAATGAAAACTGTTATTGAGTAGTACTTAATACTTAAAACCAGGCTGTCCGGTGGAGAGCTATCCACTTCTTAATGAAGGAATTTTCAGCATAAACAGAGTTGGTTTTGCACTAATTTGTTACCAAACTGCATGCTTTTTTTTTTTTGTTATGCTGTTTAACTCTGCTGCAGCCTTTCCCTTTTAGTATTATTATGGATATTAAGAAATTTGGGGTTGAATTATTGGAAGGAAACCATGGGATCATGATACATACCTAACAAAGGCAATGGGCTAGAGCAGTGGGTTTAAGTGTGTGGGGCGGTATATTATGTAGGGAAGAGGAACAGCTTTTAGAATAAGGGTTTGAAACATTGCTTTTTCTGTAGGAAAAAGATGGAGTATTGCATGCTGGGAACAAGTGCTTTCCATAAGGTAGCTAAATTTTAAAAGTACATTTGTTTCATTTTGTTTTAGGCCTTGCTTAAGTATTCTAATCTAGTAATTTTGTCCTTTCTGCAGTTTTCCTTTTGATTAGACCTCTGCAAAACTCTCATCTAAACAAAATTTCAAAAACAACAAAAAACCCCCAAACCTGAGCCACAACTGCAGTTTGACATTGCTGAAACGTTGCTCAATGTGTACAGAAGAGTATCTAAAGGATAAATTCTTTCTGTGGTCTGTTTTGTTTTCCATTATTTCAAAATTGCAGATATTAACACCAGTAAATTTAAATATGTGAATGTATTGAATGACTACAGAGAAATGACCAAAATTAAACCAATTTGTTAAAAGGTGGTTTTCATCGATACTTCTTTAAAAACAAAACAAACAAACAAACAAAAATAAAACAAAACTAAAAAGCCCCACTCATCAGAAATGCTGTCAGCAGAAACTCCAAGTAAATAGTAAAATTTTTTTTTTCTCCTTTGTTCTGGTGAATAGCAAGACCTAACATACTTAGAGGAAGCTTGAGCAGATGAGTCAGTACTTATTTCATTAACTGCAGTTAAATGTTTTGGCCAGGAAACAAAGCTTATACATTTTTTCAGATTGTGGCTTGTCTCCTAATCCCCACTCCCTCCTCCCAGCCAAGAAAAGTTGGCCATTTTCAACCAAATTTGGTAGAGATGGAGGTCTGAAAAGATAAATAAGCACCTTTAAGTTTCATTAAATGTAGATTTCTGGTAAGAGAAGAAACTAAGGTTTGAACATTCACAGATTTCCTTCAGAATTCTCCCATCAGCCTGTTCCTTCAATTGGATGCAGGAATGCCAAGTGGCTGCTAAAAACTCTGGGAGGAGTTGTAAGAGGAAGGGGAAAGAAATGCATACTGCTTAGGCCCGAGATTTTAGGGGGTTGACTTTACATGTTGAATATACGCCAGCTGCAGAGGTGCCAGTTAGGTGGTGTGCCTGGAGCTGAATGTACCAACTTTCCTGTTGTTATTATTTAATATGGAGCTAGCAGAAGGTTATGAAGGAAAGAGAAGCAGTAAATTATCTTGGCTTAGTATTTGAAGTATTCAGCTCCAAATGAGAGTTGTTGGTGCCTGATGAGTGCATGTATAGTATATTATTCCATGGATACAATATTATTACAGGTACAGCAGCAGCTCATGATGCCCCGTAAAGCTTTTCTTTCCCAGAAAGAGAAGCAGGCTCGTGCCAGGGAAAGGGATATGTTAAAAAAGAGGAGGAGGCGACAAGACTATCTCAAAAGAAGCGTGGAGCCGCAGAAAAATGCAGAAACAATAAAATGGCACAGGGATGATGAGAAGAGGAGAGAAAATGAGCAAGTTAAGGACAAAGATATCAAGAAGCGGTGGAGACAGGATGAGAGAGAACGACGAAAGAATGTGGACGCAATGAATTGGCACAGGGAAGATGAGAAGAGGGAAAATGAGCGAGGTAAGGACCAAGAAGGCCAAGAACCAGCAAAGAAAAGGATGAGGAGAGGGGGAAAAGAGTGACAAAAGGACGGACCTTTTGGAGGGGGAGAGGGGAAAAGAGTATGAACACTTCCGTTTTATAAGCATGTGCAGAAATAACAAAAATATTAGTATCTTTTTGTTTCAGATTTATAGGAAATGTGCTTTAATGAATTGTAGTTCTTACAGAGCTAATTATTTTAGTAAGGCAAGACTGATCTGAGTATAGACATATACAAACTCAAGAAGTCGCAAGGGGATAGAAAAGGCTGGATTTACATATTTCTTATGAAATTATCTGTTTTGCAAATGTGCTCACACCTTAATACTTTCTTCAACAGTACGATTGATAATACTGTGTTTCAGATCACCAAAAAGTTCAGGTTTTCTCAGTCTTCATAATATGTGTAAATGAGAGCATTAGGAAAGGAAGGGTCGACTAAATGTGCTTTAAGAGAAGGTAAAACAGATGTTTTATTTTATTCTTTTTAATAATATACCAAAGAGAGAGCTGCAATTGCATCCTCAGTTTAATTCCGAGGTAAATTATTTAGCAGAAGTTGTATGGAAGTGGAAGTTTCACATAATGCTTTTAAGGAGTAATCAGTTCAAGAGATGTACATTTCTGTGGTGTTAGATCTAAGGTGTTGGCATCACATTTGATTTGATAAATTCAGCTAACACCTTGGCATCAAATCTGAAAAATTGACAAACGGTAGATATTTACATTACAGTAGGAAGATCCCTTCTAAAGTTGCATTTTTATTAAATTTTATATAGGATTGTTTTATCTGGAGTTACAAAATAGTTTTTTTTGCAGTAGCCCTAAAACATTAGTTGTAGGCTTATGAACTGGCAGTGGCTTTATACTGGGTGAGAGTCTAGTCCTTCGCAGTACTCAGACTGTCATCTGCTAGAAACCCAAATGGATTTAGAAATTTGAGCCCTTAGAGTAAAAGGGGTGATGCCTTTGCAAAGATGATGGTAACTTGCTTTACAGCTTTGGGATGTGCCAGCCCTTCTTGGGAGAGTGTGCTGCTTTGCCTGCGTGGTGTTCACAGTTCACGTTTCATCTTTGGTGAAACAGTGCTGCTTCTAAACAGTAGTAAAGAGCTACCTGTCTGGAAATGAGAAACTGATTCAATTGTCTGCATCTTTTGGATTTTCTGTATTTAACATATGTTTGTCTTAGGTTTAAAGATCTACACTTTGTTTTTTAATTCCATAAAAGTTTTGACACCCCTGTTTTGATTGGTCCATTATGATGAGGCAGCCTGGAAGGACATAGCCACAGTAACAAAGAGTTGTGTAATTAATAAGACTACTAATTCCTGTGTGGCTGTGTACTGAATGTGGCTGAATAATTTTATTACTCAACAAAATCAAAATGGTCAATATACTGTATATGTGTAAATTTTTTTTTTAGTGCTTATCCTTTCAGTTGAGCCAAAAAATAAACTTAAACGGTTTAAGGGGAAGGGTAAGGAGTAAATGTTGCTTACTATGAATAACTTCATAAAATTCATTGTGAGGAGAAAATACTCTCACAATGAGTTACCAGCTTTCTACTTCTATGTTCCTGTCAGGTTTTAATTTGAGGAATCGTCAGCTGGAAAAATAAATTGTATGTCAAGAAAATGGATAAATGCATGTTAAAAAAAAAATTACTTCTAGGAGCCTTGTTTTTATTTCTGTGACTTTTTTTCTCACTTCTTTATTCCTAATTTTCACTCATACTCACTAGGAAAATTTAATTTCGTAGTTTTATTTTCCTTGATTGACTGCTTCTTCTAACTGTTCTTAATTCTTTCAACTGTGGTAAACTTAGAACTATCTTAATAAAATTTCCAAAGGAAATCAATGGAATAACCAGATAGTATCTTTCCAATTATTCCTCTAGTATAATTGGCAATGTTGACATCATACTTTTTTTTTTTAAACATACAATAAAAAATTCATGTATTCCCCTGACTTGGTGCCCCCAGTGGACAGGAATCAGTAGTTGTAAAGAGCATTAGGATACCTAGCCTACTCATTCAGGTTTGAGATGCCTGAATAACAATAAAATGTGGTAGGGACTAGGGGATTTTTTGTTGATAGCTTTTGGGGATTCCATAATTTTTTAAATTTTTTTTTTTTTGCTGGCCATTTCACAGTAATGCTCTTTACAAACCTTGTTGAGTGAAGACATCTTCCTCAGAGAAATGTTCAGAGTCCCCTGCAATCCTGTGCTTGGTCATGGAAGGCTGACAAACTAACAGTGTGATAGTAAGAAAAAGGTGAATCTTCAGTTAAGCATAAAGAAAAAAAAATGTAGAGTAGGTTTTTTAGAAAACCTACACTGGTGCTATCTTGGTTCCTTAGCACAGCAAGATTTTATCCCAGATGATTTCTTTAGGTTTTTAAACTACTTCAGGGTGAAACCCACTGTTTTACTAACAAGACTGTGACATTAGAAATTTATTTGCTGCTTGTCAGAACTGTAACAAAGCTCAAACATGAAACAAGCACAGTAAGCACATTTAATAATGTTGTCCAAAAATGAAAACAACTTGATGAGGCAGATTTGGAATATTTGTTGAAGATTTTAGTTGAGAGGAAAAGGCTGTCTTGTTCTGAAACTTCCCAGAATCACAATATCATTGTTACCTCGTGGGTGCTTTGAAGCTGTACACTAGAAGATCCTCTCTTTCATTGTTCTAGATAAAGCTAGCAGAGCTGAAGCAGTCCAACATCTGTTACTTGATGGTATCAAAGGTGGCAGGCTGCAAGGCCCCTTTTCTGATGAGGTCCAAACTACAAAAGATCCAGTGGAGAATTAAGATTTTAGTTACACTAAAATAGAAACAGTTTTGGGGGATCTAAAGACAGGTGGAAGCTTTCTCTTTTTTATAACTTCTGATAATTTGACTGATAGGGGGAGTTTGCTGGTTTTCCCTCTTGTATTCCTTATCTTCTCGGGTGCATCCCTTCCTGCAAGGTCGTAGTTCTCAAGTTGTGAATACAGTGTATTGTGCATGAGATCAGTACTTCCCGCATAAGGGAGGACTGTTTGCACTGAGAAAAATGTGTAGCATAAGAAAATGCTAACTGTCACAATATAGAACTCTAAAGTGGGCATGCAGTATTGTATTATACATTAATTAATTTTCCAAATAATTTTTAATGCATCTTTTGACTCCATTTTCTAGGTGGTTCCAGTTCCTTGGTAACTGATGTGTTAAAGGGCTGAACTGCATGGCCATGTTAACTTGAAGTGCTTGAAGATGGTACAGTGAGGATAGTTTTAATAAAATTTTATTTAATTTTAATTAAATGCTAAAAGTGGTTTTAAAATCACTTGGAGTAACATAACAGGAGGATGTGTCAGACTTAACATTCTGGGTGTTTAAAGAATAGCGACTGCAATTGTTTCTGCCAGGGATTTGAAGTGCTAGTGAGAGTAGCTAGTTGGTGAAGAGGCAATTTGGAGTGGAAAGTCACTGCAAGTCTATCTAAACGCTGAAATCAGTTTTTTAAAGTGGTATGTTGAAGAATTTGGGGTTTGTTGATACTTCTCTGTGGCTATGCAGTGGTTATTTTTTGGGCTAGACCTTGTTTCCTTTCTGCTTTTTTGTCATGCCATAAAAATTAGAAGTCTTGATTTCCGGTATCTTAGGATATTTGCACTGTTAAGTTCCTAAAACTAAGCAGAAGTTTTCTGCAATAGTGGCTTTGTCCGTCCTGTTCACTTGAATTATATTTTTTCCTGAATATTGTTCACACTAGTGATCCTGAGAGCATTTCAAGGTGTTACACAATTTTTTCCTGTACTGGAGTTTTCTTTTACCAGCTCTGGCGACCAAGGTTAGAGATCTGAGGTAGAGGGAAAAAGCCCTTTGCTGTGAAGCAACACTGACCTTGAAGTGAGGTCCCTTTTTTATTACAGCGGTGAACCTGAGTTCTTTGAAGACACTGAAGAAACCTTTGATTTGTTGACATTTTGTCTACAAGCACTCTATAAAGATGAATGAGATCTTACTAAATCAGTCATTTTTTTTTTCAGAATTTTTTAAAAATAGGTTAGTAATTTATTTTCTTAGGCACCTAAAGGTACTACCTGGGTATTTCTAGTAAGGACATTGTTGGTGTTGTTTTTAAGTAATCATTTATTCTCTCCACCCAGCACAAGGGCTTCCCAATGCATTTGTAGGTGGGACCCAAGTCTAGAAGTAAGAAACAGGACAGACACAAACTTAATTCTTACTCTGTTTGTTGAATCGTGAACTTGAAAATAACTGCTTGACTTAGAGGCAGATCTCATTATTCCTGTTACTTAATGAGGATAAAAAATGCTCAGGTTTCTCTGCAGAATTCTTTTTGCTGAATCTGTATTGATAGTCTTGACTTATTTTTCTTAGAATGTGTGTACAGATACACATTCCCTTACAAAGAAAAGTTCTATGATGTATTAAATACCTAGGACTTGTGCAGGAATGCATACGGTAGAGCAGAACCATACAAAAAATAATAAAAATTAGTTATGCCTTGGCTACTGTAAACCAGAATACATACAGGATGTCCTGCTAACCAGAATCCTGGGCTGAAATTGTCATTGAGTGATATAATCTCAGGATAAATTAATTCCTTCTTCATTTAAAAAGTGCTGCTGAGCTTCTTTTGAAAGCTACTTTGAGACCTCGCAGAGAAGTTCTGTATTGGCCCTGTAATATTAGGTAAGTAGCACTTGTACTGGATGCTGCATTCCTTACTATTGCCTCCTGTTAAAATAATTACTGGGATCTAAGCTTCAGACTAGTAAGAAGCAGCCCTGACAGTGAAGAAATGTTTCAGGTGTCCTCTCTTATTAAACATCAACTTTTGGTTAGATAAAGGATATCTCATTTCAAGAGTAGTGTAAATGTCTAAATGATTGAGACACTTAATCCAGCCTGTTTTAGTGTCCACATTCAGGGATGTGCTGGCAGTGTGTTGTGTATATTGCAATTACAATTTGAGTTACTTGCTGTAAATAGAAATTAATGGAGATGCTAAAAGCTTTTTGTAGTCATAAACCATAATAGTATCAGATTGTATCTGGCTCTCCACTAATTATGATTATATAGCCAAGAAACCTCCTAAATAAAGTGAACTGTATTTGCTTAAGGATGAGGTTTTTTTTAAGATCAGGTGAGTCAGATTTAGCTATCAAGCAGAATTTGCAAAGTAAGGTTGATCTTCGGTTTCCAGATGTGAAGATCTAATTATATCCTCTATAATGATGTGTTGTGATAGGGAGATCTTGATAGTTTCTTGTCTTTGACTTGGCTGTAAGGCAGATGTGAGGGCAGAGGCAAGAAAGTGCAGATAGAATAGAGATCTTGTTTTCAGGCAGTCCTAAATAATTTCCTGTCTTTATCACTTGGGTTTATATATGTCGTGGTATATTTGGCATGTCTAGGTATATTAGACACAGTTAAGATCTGATTCTTTTGGTGAACAAGTTGTTAGTGGTGTTTTGTACTAAAATAAGCTATTTGGGGACTTTGGTTTTAAAGAAAACAGCACAGCTTGCTAGAAGGTTTAAAATGTAATGTTTTCAGGCACTGATGTTTCTGCAGTTAATATGAGGAGCTTGGATTATTCTGGAATAAAATTACTAGGACACTATCTCCTTGGATTTGAAGTTCACTTGAAAATATTCATTCAAGTCTTGAACATATTTTAATATACTGCTTCATATAATTTTTGATGAAAAAATTGAGCATACGGGTAGCTATGGAGAAGCTACTGAACGCATTACTGAACTGATGTAATACAGCGGGAGCAATGCTTCCTCAGTTGCCTTTAGAGAAAAGGAATTAGTGGAGCCATGATTAATTTCTCACTATGTTAATGTTTTTCACTCTGGCTTTATGAACTGCAGCAGCAAGAACTTTTAATAAGTGGATGTTCTTGACTTAAAAAAATTATACTGTGCTTTGAAAGCAAACTTCTGTGAATTTAGTGTAACTTGGTGTTCAGAGCCATACTTCCTAATTCTGCTCAGGGAAGAGGGAGTAGAATGTTAAGGAAGCACATTTTCTTTCCAATTTGTGATCTGTGTTTGAGGATATAAATCCACTCGCTGCACTATGTGGTATTTTTTGTTTTCCTATTAATGCAGTTCTAGCGTCACACAAATCAGATCTGATTTAAGTCATGGAAAAAGTTGTCAGTGGGCTCAGCATTGAAAGCTATTTCATAGTGACTGGCCTAGGAGAAGAAACTGCAGGTTGGAGTTGCTTTTTCCATCTGGAAATATTAAGCTTCACTTGCTATTTCAACTTCAGATCAAAAATAGAGAAAATGCTACTGCTTGGAAATTGCAGATAGGACACAACCTTACTAAACCATTTGTGCTAATCAATAGGAGTTGAAATTCTTAGGCAACAGCATTCTTTTCCCATTAGTCTTTACTATCTTTTAAACTAATTTGGTACTAATACTTTACAAAATTGGCATTGCTGATCCTCAGCCCTGCTAAGTATTTTCCATTACTGTTCATGTCTTTTAAAATGGACCTGGCTCCACTTTAAGCTATATTAGACGTTGCTTTTACAATTTAAGCAAAATTGCAACCTTCAAATAATATTTTCACTTGAGGAGATGTTAGTTCTATTTTTTTGAAGTACTAAACTAATTATAATATTGCCCTGAAATATGTAAATGTACTCTTTGTGTTCTTAATTTTTTTAAATATGACAATTTCTCAATACAAATTTATGTTTGCAAGGTAAATATCCATTACTATTTTCAGAAACTTTTCCACCATTTATGTGCTTATATTTTGTCATAAATTGTACTTTTAATTTTTTTTTTACTTCATCCAAAAGCATGTTATAAGTAATAGTACAAATACCAGGATGTAACCTCTGCCCAGAGCTGCTCACAGTAACACTGGTACCACAGGCTGGGCAGAGACAGCTAGAAAAGCAGGGTGGAATGTGGCACATTCTGTAGTTAATTAAAGCCTAATTCACAGTATAGAGTTACACAATGTTATGTATTACTTACATTGAAAGTATTGTTCTTAAACCTCTCTTCAGTGTGTGCCTTTAGAAATAGCTCTTAGTATAAGAAAGAGGAAAGGGACATGTGAATACATTCGTAATTTGATCAGAAAATCTGGTAATAGAACTGTAAGCTTGAATGCAGATTTCAATAAAATTAACTGATTTGCCCCAGTGAGTTTTCAAAGTAACAAGAAGTTAGAAACTCAGACTCAAACCTTATTTCCTAGTCCTTTATGAGGATTAAAAATAATTCACTGGGCAGCAGTGAGTACTGTTTTGAAAGGATGACATGAATCACTCCAATTATTTGAACAATCATATTCACTCTTGCACAGAGAGGGAGAATGTCCTGGGCCTGGGTGTTGTTTATAATTGCAGATGAAATATTTGATTAGAAAAGAGTACAGATGATGAACGGATACAACATTAAAAACCCAGCAGATTTGCCATACAAAGTCATTAGAGGCTTTAGAGGAAATAACTGGAAAGAGAGAGTGGTTTACTGCTATGATCCGTTTAATCCTTGCCTTCCCTGAGATGGCAAAGAATGCCTGTAGAAGTGCTCTTCATAGTTTGCTTAGGGTTCATATATGAGACTTAGTGAATCTACCTTTAAGGCATTTCACTAGAATGCTAATTCTTTGTATTTCTAAAGTGGGTTTGAGTTTCCCTAAAATGAAAGGTGCCAGATAAGATACAGCACATAGCAACTTTTCATGTGAAGTGAAGTCTAATTTTTCTCTAGTTCTGATCCTTTTCACTGAGAGTAGAGTTAGCTGAAACACCTCTACAGTCACATAAATGAATATACTTGCATTTAGAGTTTTGCATGTGAAGAAATAAAGATGTTTGTGATTGTACTAAATTATCTTAACAAGTATTACTTGGAGGAAATTAATACAGAACTTTGAAATACTTTTTTTTTTGGCCTATATTGTTTGAAATTTATTATCGTTAGTCACTTTGCATGCTGTATCTAAGTAATTTCATTACTGCAAATAGTAGCACTGTGAGTAATTTGGAAACCCTGAGATTTATAGATGAAGTCTAAACTTTCTTTTCCTTTGGTTTCCTAGTTTTCATATAGGAGTGTTAAAATGACACTGTATTTGCTTCTGGTAATCTGTGACAATGGCCAGCCTGATACACCTACCAAACTGCTTAATGATCAGAGTTGTTTTGCTGCTTCTGAAAATTTTCCTATAGATCTTCATATAAATTCAGGCTTGTTTCCAGTTAATTTCTGATTTATTGTTGTGATAGGAATCCTAAATGTCATGATAGCGTTCTGCTCTTGCTCAGGAGCTATTTCTGAATTCATTGAATTTGAAGAAACTAAAGCCTAGCAACACATGGTAGCAGCACTACTTGTAGATTGTGAAAGCAATTGAAGTGGTTTGTATTAGCACTCTTATATGCAGCACTTTTCAGTTTTGTTTATTTCTGAAACTAAACAGTGTTTCTTGGAGGTGTCATGGAATAATAAGTTGTTAGTGACTGCCAGCCTAGTAAAAGTTGGTAGGAGTGTGAAAATAGAAAGGCTAGTGTGTAAACAGACAAGTGATACTTCAAGGAGTATGCATGATAGATAGTGCATATAGAAGGGTTGGTTTTGATCAGACAGTTGTTGTAGTCACAACCCATATCCTTTGCACTTTTGAGAAAAATTCTTAGTAAGCTCTTCGTGGCTTAACAGTTGCCCTTGATCTCATGATAAAAGGGGAGAATTTTTTTGATTCAGATATTTAATGGCTGCAAACTTCTGTTAACTCTGCATTCTACACTTCTGCTTGAAAGTGTTAAAATACTTTCAAGCTGCTAACAAAAAAAAAAATCTATTTTTAGTTGATGTAAGTAGTCTTTGACCTTACAGTGGATTAATTTGTTGATACAAATCAAACCTTTTATTGTTCAAACAAAGCAACATTTCTGAATTGGCTCACAGAAATATTAGTGTTAAAAAGTGCAGCTTTTATCTTCTGGGGTGATACTCTTTATGCAGCAGGCATTGGACCATTCTTTGAGAAAAGCCTGCCTTTTTATTGATGGCTGCACCCCCTCTCACTTCCAAAATAACTGTATGTTGTCAGGGACTTCCACGTTTCTGCCATTTTGCACGTTCCTCAAGTGCAGATGACTTGTTGATGATGGTTCTGTAGCTGAGCAAGTGCTTACTGTAACGATAGCAGCATGCAGCCTGAGAACGGTATACACAAAATACGACTAGTTACTAGCTTTTGGAGGAAATCTGAGTGGTAATGGCTAAATCTGGGAATCCACATATCTTAAAATTTCAGGCTTTCTTTTAGCTGGATAGCCCCAGAACAGTTAATATTGTCATTAACAGACAGTTTAATTGGAAGTAGCCATCTCTGTGTGGGGAACTGAAAGGGAGGGTTGTCTTGTAGCCTGAAAATATCCAGCTACACTTAAAGGTGTTAAACCATCTCTTGTACTTTCTCCAGTGATTTATATCTCAGAAGGGCTCTAACCAAGCTCTCAGGTCCCATCTTAATAAAAGAAGAATGTATGCTAAACAGCTTGTCAGCCATTTAAAGCTATAAATACAGTAAATGGAGGAAACGGTATTTATTTCTTATCCTACCTGCAGTTGAATGCAAGAAGCATCTTTCTCACTGAAGAGATACTATTAAATCTATTACAAGGCTGACACAAACCTTGAAGCTCAACTTGCCAGTTCTAAAATCAGTTAGGATACATATGCACAAAAGATAAATTGAGTTTTTAAGTACTTCAGCATAGGGGGTGTAAATTTCATGTAAATACAAACACTAAAAAAAAAAAAGTTATTTCCAAATCCAGCTGATTACTCCTGCAATAGTTGTTACATCAGTTTGTTGGTTTTTTAAGTGCTCTCAAGTTTGTCAATATCTAGCTTTATGACCAGCCTCGTTTAAGAACAAATCAGACAGAAAATGTGGTAGTTTCTTAGTTAATGGTACAGCTCTGACACTGAGTTATGTGGGTAGAATGAGCCAGAAAATTACTAAGAATTAAAAGTGCAACGTTCTGTCAGGCAAAACACATTTGACTTAAAACTTTTCTCTTACTTTCTTTTTCAATAGAAACTATGTTCCAACTTCCTGTCAACAACCTTGGCAGTTTAAGAAAGGCCCGGAAAACTGTGAAAAAAATACTTAGTGACATTGGTTTGGAATACTGTAAAGAACATATAGAAGTAAGTATGATACCTCCCAAGTGTTGTAGTTAGAGCTAAATGCTTCAAAGCTAGTGGGACTGAGGTCTTTGGTATATGACATTATTATTTTTTTTAGACTTGCTTTATGCAATGTTAAATTTTTACTGTGAATCTTGAATGAATCCCCCGTATCCTGTTCCCACACCATACTCCTCTGCTCTCGTCAGCTGCTGATAAAGATTCAGAGATTCCATTTCAGCCTTGCTGTTCAGGTGTTACTACCCCTGCATTGCTTTCGAAGTTCTACACCAAAGTTCTACACCAAGTAGGACTTTTAATAACTTAAAGTAAAATGTCACTTTTTAGAAAGTTTAGTGGAGACAAGATGTGCTGTAGGCTCTATGTATATAGAAGCTAGGTTGTCTTTTGTTTATGTTGGATTCTTAGAAGTAGCATTTGCTAACTGAACAGTTAGGAATGAAGCAAGAACTAGGTGCGGTATAGGATGTTTGTGGGGGCCAGAAGATGGTTTTGAGGTTTTCATGAAGTGTTTTGTCAGTACTGAACATCAAGTTAAAGACTGGTCATCAGTTAAAGACTGGTCTTTAACTTATATCAGTACTGGTCATCAAGTTTAAAGACTCATTTCTATACCTGTGTTAGTTCCTAGAAGGTAAGGTTATTTGTGCTATTTTTCTGGACAGACTTCATAACTATCATCACCAAAGCACAGCTTGCGTTCTTTCTCCGAACACAAACTTCTGCACTGTCAGTTCTTTAGAGTACTCAGCAAATTATGGCCTGTTTGCTTTGCTTTTTCTCTTAGTGTCTCTTGACATACGCATTTGAGTGAGATGCGTAAGAGAAAGAAATGTCAGTCCTTCCTGCTTGGAAAATTTGTGGAGCAAGTATAATTTTTCAGGGTAAAATTCTGAACTGAGACAATGTTACTTTCAGTATTCATTTCTAATGTGCTGCTGACTTACATGCCGAAGATGAAATTCCAAAGTATTTCAAATATTATTTTTTTTAATAGGAATTGGGCTTCTTGGACATCATACATGTAGTCAAACTTCTAAACTTTTATCTGAATTCCTGTGTGAAATTAAAAAAAAAATCAAACACCACCACAAACAAACAAACATCAGAGTTATGGTAAAGTGTCCATATGAACTTAAATGCTTAGCACTAGTCCTGGAATCCTTTTTTCCATGACTGCTTTTGAAAATGGGGCAGGTATATAATTACAGTTTTGGGTTAATTAGGAGGATGAGTAGTGAAAATAGTTCTTCAGGTGTTTTACAATATTGAGACCATTCACAACTCTTCACCTTCAAAGGGATGCATCTTAAACATCTCACACTTTCTTGAATTAATAATATCTACTGTTTGCCAGCAGCACTTGAGAGGACTGCATGGATACTTACAAGAGTTGCTTAAGGGAGAAGTTGGCCTTTGGTTTTGATTCTCTGTACTCTCTCCCTGTCTTCCCCTTCTCCAGGATTTTAAGCAGTTTGAACCTAATGACTTTTATTTGAAAAACACTACATGGGAAGATGTAGGATTGTGGGACCCATCGCTTACAAAAAATCAGGTTGGTAACAGTTTATGTTGACACATCTGATTCTGAGGATGGTTCATGCTAAAGGGCGTTTCACAAATACACCAAGAGCTTGTCCTGCAGTTTTACCCATTGATATTCACTTGTCATCAGTTTAAGGGACAGCAAAAACCTGTGCTTTTTTTTTTTTTTGCTTTTTTTAAAAAAAAAAAATAATAATAATCCTGGTCTTTGTCTTAGTAGTATGGATAGCCAAATACTGGAGAACTGATTGGTCAGGAAATCTTACTCAGCCTTTGACAACTGCATATTAAGAGCTCATCTGTTTTCAAGCTTAGCACAATTTCACCATCCTTCTGGTCAAAAGATCAACAATTTTATCCAGTTTGTGATAAGTTTTGTTTTTTTTTTTTACCTTTCCTTAAATGTTTCGTAATCGGTTTTCAACATTTCAGAAAAACTTTAAATGAACACATCTAACTGCTGCTCTCTCCACCATTGCAGCTCTGTTAGCTGGCTGCCACATCTGAAGATTCTCATTATCTGAGTATGTCCAAGATTTGGTTTAGGCATGTATAGTTATATACAGCAGAATGAAGTTGACAGTAGGAGTCTTGGTTTTCAGATGTTTCTGAGCCAGTGATAAAGGAAATTTGAATTCAGCTAGAAGTGAAGGGAGGAAATAACACTGTAATAGTGATATTACTTGCTACTGATTAAACACGTTTAAGGCAAGTTGTGTGCACTGCAGTAGCCACTACCGATGGTACAATATAGAGTAACCCCAGCACTGACAGAGCAGTGAGAATCTCTACAAAATAAGATCTCTTAGCATCTGAAACAGGGTATTGCTCTTACAGGAAATGGGAACCTGTATTATGATTGATTCCTAGTTTAGCGTTAGTCTAAAAATATCTCTCCATTACTGTGTTCCATAAAATACATGGATATTGTCCTTTCTTCTAGTTAATTGCAGAATAAAAACTGTAGCATAGGAGACAGCACTTGCTTAGTTCATTTTGTTGTATCTTGTCTCCAGCCTACCAGATGTCTGAGGCTTCAGAAGGTGGACAGAAGCCTGTATTCCTACTTATGCAGAGGGAGAGTGCAACTCTCCAGCCACTTCAAATGATCTATGTGTAGCTTGATGCACAAGACTTGTTTTGACACTCATGATGAATGTTTGTAACTATTTGAATTTCATGTCTTATCTCATCTGAAATGGCAGATGGCTTGTGGCTATCTCTAAGGCCAGTGTAACTTCAGTTTCTGTTACAATGTTGACAAGAACTGCATTGGCAGCATGTTAAATATCACAAAGGTAAAGGGTACAGGGGAACTGCAAGTGCAGAATTTTCAAATACCTTTTTTTTTTTTTCCTGATTGAAGATTGTTTTAACAATCAGGTTTGTGCTTCGATCAGAAGGAAAAGGCTTGGTGGCTTTAAGGGCTTGTGTAGCCTTAGTATGTGACTTGATAAGCATAAATCCATTTGTTCACCAAAAATAAGTTTTGAAGAGCATCTTTTATATTAAAGTTTGCAATGGATTAAGACACTGAAATAGCTAGTTATATATCCATCTTGTATCTGTATATGTTTGGCAGATTTTGATGGGAAGTAACCTGTCTTCAGTCTCATTCTGCTCAGTCAGTCGTGCTTGCCTTTTGCCCCCAGCAATGAGCTTATGGTGAACTTTACCATGCAGCTCAGCTGCAAGGAATGAGGCTTCTTTTTGACTGGTGGAGAAGGATGCTTATGCTTTAGCCTTGCATGCTGAGTTATGGAGACTGTTATCTAGAAACATTGTTTAGAGAAGATCATGGATGTTGTTCTTCTAAAAAGTGCTTTTCAATATTTAGTTTCTGCTTTGTTCTTTGTTTTAAGGACTATCGGACAAAGCCCTTTTGCTGCAGTGCATGTCCATTTTCCTCGAAGTTCTTTTCAGCGTACAAAAGCCACTTCCGGAATGTTCACAGCGAAGACTTTGAAAATAGGATTCTCCTTAATTGTCCTTACTGTACTTTCAATGCGGACAAAAAGACTTTGGAAACGCACATTAAAATATTTCATGCTCCAAATGCCAATACACCGAGTGGAGGCATCAGCACTTTTAAAGATAAAAACAAACATGATAGCCTTAAACCTAAGCAGGCTGACAGTGTAGAGCAAGCTGTTTATTACTGTAAGAAGTGCACTTACCGAGATCCTCTGTATGAAATAGTTAGAAAGCACATTTACAGGGAACATTTTCAGCATGTCGCCGCTCCTTACATAGCAAAGGGAGGTGAAAAGTCACTCAATGGTGCAGTTCCGTTAAGCTCCAGTACCCGTGAGGAGGGTAGTATTCACTGCAAAAGATGCCTTTTTATGCCGAAATCATACGAAGCTTTAGTACAGCATGTTATCGAAGACCACGAACGGATCGGATATCAGGTAACAGCAATGATAGGTCACACTAATGTCGTGGTTCCGAGATCGAAGCCTTTGATGCTAATAGCTCCAAAACCGCAGGATAAAAAGCCTATGGGACTCCCTCAGAGGATGGGTGCCCTCTCCCCTGGAAGCGTTCGATCTCTTTCGTCGCAACAGATGATGAACAGACTCACTATACCAAAGCCTACGTTAAATTCTGCGGGAGTGAATATGATGTCAAATGTTCACCTACAACAAAACAATTACGGAGTCAAATCAGTACCACCAAGCTATGTTGGTCAGCCAGGGGGAAGGCTAAACTTAAGTGGTAATGCACCAGGTTCTATTTCACAGCAATCGCAAACAATGAAACAGTTTTCGGCGAGTGGCAATGGAAGGCCTTATACTCTTGGAGGGGAACAGAGATCACAGGCCTCAGCAAGATACTCTCTTCAGTCTGCCAATTCATCTTCTCTTTCATCAGCTCAATTGAAACAGACGTCGTTATCTCAGTCACAGGCAGCTTCAAGAGTATTGGGCCAGTCTGGCTCGAAGTCCCCTGTAGCTGCTACAGGTCCTTCGGCTGTCAATACATCATCCACACAGAAGTGGAAAATCTGTACAATCTGTAACGAGCTGTTTCCTGAAAATGTGTATAGTGTCCACTTTGAAAAGGAGCACAAGGCTGAAAAGGTGCCTGCAGTAGCTAACTATATAATGAAAATACACAATTTCACTAGCAAATGTCTATACTGTAATCGCTATTTACCCACTGATACATTGCTTAACCATATGTTGATACATGGCCTGTCTTGTCCGTATTGCCGTTCAACCTTCAATGATGTTGAAAAGATGGCTGCTCATGTGCGAATGGTTCATGTTGATGAAGAAATGGGACCTAAAACTGATTCTACTCTAACCTTTGATTTGACATTGCAGCAGGGTAGTCACACGAATATACATCTTCTTGTAACCACCTACAACCTGAGAGATGCTCCTGCTGAATCTGTAGCTTACCATGCTCAGAATACTCCCCCAGTTCCTCCAAAACCACAGCCGAAAGTCCAGGAGAAGTCTGATGTACCTGTAAAAAGTTCTCCACAAGCGGCAGTTCCCTACAAAAAAGATGTGGGCAAAACTCTCTGTCCTCTGTGCTTTTCAATCCTAAAAGGACCCATCTCTGATGCACTTGCACATCATCTACGGGAGAGGCATCAAGTAATTCAGACAGTTCATCCAGTTGAGAAAAAGCTAACCTACAAATGCATTCATTGCCTTGGCGTATATACGAGTAACATGACTGCCTCAACCATAACGCTGCACCTTGTTCACTGCAGAGGTGTTGGGAAGACTCAGAATGGCCAGGACAAAGGTACTTCATCATCTAGGCTAGGTCAGTCTCCGGCTGTAGCTCCTGTAAAACGGTCTTACGAACACATGGAGTTCTCCCTAATGAAGAGAAGGAAACTGGATGATGATGACTCTCCCTCTGCCTTTGAGGAGAAGCCTGAAGAACCTGTAGTTCTAGCATTGGACCCCAAGGGTCATGAAGATGATTCCTATGAAGCCAGGAAAACATTTCTTACAAAATATTTTAATAAGCAACCGTATCCCACTAGGAGAGAGATTGAAAAGCTGGCTGCCAGTTTGTGGCTATGGAAGTCTGATATTGCATCTCATTTTAGTAACAAAAGGAAGAAATGTGTTAGAGATTGTGAAAAATACAAACCTGGCGTGCTGCTTGGTTTCAATATGAAAGAGTTAAACAAGGTTAAACATGAAATGGATTTTGATGCTGAATGGCTGTTTGAAAACCACGATGAAAAGAATTCCAGAGTCAATGTTAGTAAGACTGTTGATAAAAAAATAAACTTAGAAAAAGACAATGAAAGTTCCTCGGACAGCTATGAAAATATAGAAGAGGAGTACAATGAAAGCGGTAGTCCATTTGGTCAGCGTATTTCTGACATTGGTGGGAAGACCTCTTCTGATAGCATAGTGGAGAACCCAGAGGACAGCATATCCAAGGAAATCATTGAAGAAAATACATCGCAGTCTCCAGAGAAGTCTGATCAAAAACAAGAGGAAGGCTCTAAGTATGAAGAGATTATTTCTGCTGAAGAACCAGCAAAACTGGTAGGTGATGTTTCAGATAGCGAAGGTGATCAAGATGACCAAGATGATGCTGCTGAATGGAAAGATGGAGCTTCACAGTCTGAAAGTGGGGCTGGTTCTCAGCAGGCTTCTGATTTTGAAGATAATACATCGGAAGTAAAACCAGAAGTATGGACAGATGAATCCTCCCAAAGTGAAGATGCTGGTAGCAGTAAACCGACTGTTGAGACAAAAGGGGGTGGATCTGAAAGCGATGAAGAACAGTCAAAGTGGAAGAATTGTTCCTATGGAAAAGTAGAAGAGTTTTGGTCTAAGGACCAGTCGCAGTGGAAAAACACATCAGAGATTGAGGAGGGCTTGTCAAACCAGCAGATGGAATGGCAGAATAGCACAATTGACAGTGAGGATGGAGATCAGTTTGACAGTGTGACTGCTGGAGTAGCAGAACCAATGCACAGCAGCTTAACTGGTGTGGAGCTGAGTAGCCAGCAAGCATAAGCTGCTCGATTCAGAGGTGTCAGTAATATCCAGTCTACAACTGTCCAAACACTTTCATTTCAGTCTGACTGCTAAGCTTAAATTCGAACTGGTACTGCCTTTGGAGTGCTAGGTCATGGCGTGGGGTGGTCGTGGCCACTGTTATTCCAGTGGATATTTAAGGATGCCGTTGGTTAACCTTGCTTGAGCGTACCTGCTGGGATGAGCACAGTAACTTAATGTGAAAACAGAAAAGCTGGTGGCTCCAGAATGCACACACAGAAAAGCAGTTTATTTTATCTGCATTTTCAACATTTATTTCACTCTTGTACATGTTCAGTTGTATGTCTTTTTAAACATTACCCTTTTTCACATGGTAGTGTAGGGCCAACCATCCGAGCTACCAGTTCAACGTGTATAGTAGACTATGGGGAAATTGATTTTTTTCATGTATCATTCTGAATAGTTGAAATGTATATTTGTACAGTCTTTTAGACCTATTCAAGTGAAGCTTATGAAATTGTTCTTGTGTACCCATCATAGATTTGTTTCTCTTTTTTAGTGTTGCCCTGCTGTGTAATAAATGCTGTATCTAGTTTACCTAGCAAAAGCTTGAAACTGCTATAGTATGAATTTTGACAAACTTAGTTTTTGCACATAACCTTGTACAATCTCAAAACAGAGGCCAGCAACATAAAAAAGTATATCTGGACTCTATTGTATTATAGAATTTTCTTGTTCTGAATATCCTTGGCATTACAACTGATGACAAATGTATTTCAGAGCCATTTTCTGAAATCTTTTAAGCTAAAAAAGAAAAATCACATGCAAGAAACAAGTTTGCAGCTACTAATTTTGACACCTTTTAGATCTGTATAAAAGTGTATTGTGTTGAAGCAGCACATTGAAACAAAAGTGCTGTGTTTTGAATATTTAGTTTTATCTTTAGTTAACACCAACAAGGTGTTGTATTCATTTATACCATCTAATATATGACACACTGTTGTAGTATGTATAATTTTGTGATCTTTATTTCCCTTTGTATTCTTCATTTAAGCATCTAAATAAATTGCTGTATTGTGCTTAATGTAAATATTTGCTTTATTACATGCAAGTGCTATGTTCCTGTTTGGTAAATCCCACCTTGCTACGTTCATTCTTTCCCCCCACGCTGCCCCAAAGAGCTCCCCGGCTCTGCTGAGGGTTGTCTGTATAGTACTTTCTTACTCTGAATAGCTGGATCTCCTTCAAGGATATTGAAAATCCTACAGAACTAACTTCGGCTGAATTTGTCTTTACCATTTAGCTGCTAGAACACTAATTTATAAATAGGATTGTAGTGATTTGCTTGTTCTGCATCCTGGAGAAACAAGGTCTGTTAATTACTTGCATTTTTCATCCCTTTGTACTGACATGAACGGAGATCACTTTCACATATTAAAAAGTTATCTAGAACTGTGTGTGTCTCTGCAGCGCTACGTGTTGAGGGTGAATGATAGCGAAGGTATGTGAATGCTTACCATTTAAGCATGAAGGAGCATGCCTTGCAAGCTACGGCCTTGTTTTGGCTTCGAAGGAAAAGTAATTTGAATACTAAAAAAAAAAGTTTGTTAAAAATTTGTGATTGGTTTGGTCAAATCAGTCCTGCATTTTGGCACGTGTGCAATACAACAGACAGCTGCATGACCAAAACCTCATCAAGATATTAATTTACTGAAGGGAATGTAATTGTGAGGAGAACAAAATTATTCTTAGAGTGATGGGTTTGATTTAGGCAGGTGTCTAATGAGCATAGGAGTAGCTACTTCTGATACTTCGCAAGAACCAAATTGACCTGTGAAATTTTCATAGTTCTGTGCTCCTCAACATTTCAGATGGCAGAACAGTTTCATAGAGATCTTGAGAAAACACTTGATACCTCTCTAGCAGTCTTGCGTAGGTATAAACTGTACTTTCCCCTGTATCATGAACAAGCCGCTGTAGAAGCCAAAGATGAGAATATGTGTATGCTCTCATGTTCTGCAACTAACGTGTGCTGCTGACGCTCCTTGGGGTGAGCAGTTCTGGGTTTTGTTAAACTAATTATGCGTGTGAAGTGATGACTGAACACAGTTACCTTTAGATGAAGGTGGTTCAGATTTGTCTCGTTGTTCACTTCCCCCTTCACAGAAGGGATATGTATTTTCGTTCTGGTTTTTTAACTGAGGAGTGGAAGGTGGGCTGGCTCCCAATTATGCACTCAAGTGGTAGAAGATACATTTTAAGAACAGTATAGGAAAAATACTTTTGCCATTTATATTAGCAAAAATGTTCCTTTTGTTTCTCTGCCTTAAAAGAAAACAAGCCTCAACTTATTTTGTTAGCAGGCTTTTTGAACTGTTTCATTGAAAAGAATTTTAGTAAATCAGCTGAGAGTTTAACTACCACTTACAGGTCAATGGGTGGTAGTCTTTTTCCCAACAAAACCAGGCACTCAAAGTCCTAGAAAATGTTATTCCTTGCTAAGAAAACTTGGTTATCTTCCTTTCTCCTGCTGTAGGCTGCTCTATTTCACAGAAGGCTGTTGTCTGAAAACTTGAAGACATTTAAAAATTTGTTTTGTGTCATTTCATCTAGGCTTTAAAGGATTTTTCAAATACATTTTAAAGAAACTGTTTTTAAAAACCCAGC
The DNA here is from genome assembly GCF_036417535.1 of Chlamydotis macqueenii. Lineage (NCBI taxonomy): Eukaryota > Metazoa > Chordata > Aves > Otidiformes > Otididae > Chlamydotis > Chlamydotis macqueenii. The sequence goes on along the minus strand of NC_141571.1, from coordinate 8,341,838 downwards.
ATTTTAATGGTAGTACAACCTTTATGAAATAAAAAAGTGAGTATATCTTCTTATGAATCTGCATCATACTTGTCTCAATATCTGGCAAGGTTAATTTACTATTGGTGAACTCTATAGGTAACTTTCCAAATTCTAAGTAAGATTGTGAAATCTGAACTCTAGAAATGCTTCATTTGCCAGAAAATTCCACGATAGGAAATACCATTTTGTATAGTGATTCAAGTAATGGTCTGGCACAAAAATAATGTGTCTCACCAAGAAGGATTGGGGGATGGCTGTTTTAAGTTTTAGCATAAACTTTCAAACAAGTTACTTTCAAATCTGGATTTTAGCCTAGGCAAGAATTCCTTTCTAGATTTGAGGCGAACCACATGTTTCTGAGGAAGTTGAAGAGCAGAAGAGGTAAATGGCCCAATAAAACTGGAGAAACCTTAAACCCAGTTTGTGTAATCTTAATTTATCACACCATTATAATTGTATGAGGTGGAAGCTACCCAATTTTTACATACATGACTGAGGCAGAACTCTAGGAACGTGCCAGCTGTGCCTGCAAAGTAGCCAGCTCAAGCTGACACTTAAATTCTGCTGTCTTCAGTAAGAAACCTTGAAAACAGCAGGCTTTGGCCAGCACAACAGAGCAGAAAGACCATTAAGACTCTTTACTCTAAAGAATTCTTCTCTAAAGAATTTGTTTCCGGCAGTTTACCAGAACAGCAGCAAGGGGAAGTGTGTTTTCCATTTTAAATACGCTATCTGAAATCTAAAGGTTGTAACAGTTCAGAATGAAGTAGGAGGCTATTAACATACACATTGTTTCTAGACATAAGACAGCTTTGTACAACAAAAACTCTTTCAGAGCTGTTGTGACCTGTAATTTGACTTTTGAGGATACCTGAGAGTGGCAAAGACAGTCTGAGATTGTTCAGAGTAGTTGCATTTTACATGACGCTACTTGGTGTTCCAGTGGGCTTGTAGGAACATTTTTTGAGGCATCGTTCACTGAAGACAGCTTTTGCTAAACTCCTAGTTTTCTATCCAGAGCATCAGACACTGAAGTCACGCTTGATCTCAGCGTTTTCCCTTGGGTACTGTGACTTAAACCTTCATCTACACTAGGATTTCTGCTCAATCAGAATTTTTTATATTATGTTGCAGAAATATCTGCATTGAAATTTTATTTCACAAGGTCTTAGTCACACTGAAAGTTCAAGTGACATTTAATGCTGCCATCCTCTGTTCAACAGTAATATTTCTGTAGCAAGAACTTGCCAATTAATATTTGACTCTGACATATTTTCAAGACAGAAACCTGAATATTCACCCAGTATTTTTATAGGAAAATTTTATAATTCTTGCCACCAAGAAATTAGTAAGTTTCAAATATCCACTAATACAGTAAACAGCTGACCATTTTGTAGTACATATATTTCGTACACTGCTATGGTATTAAAACAGGTTTATTTCAATTTTTATCTGAACCAAAAGATGTTAGGAATATGTTGTGTGTACTGGCTCTTCATTTCTGTTAATAAAGCAGCTGATATTTGCATAAACAGGTTGGTATAACTAAGAGTATTTTGTTCCTTTAATAACTAAGCCTCTCTAACACCAGCTCATTCGTAATACTCCATTACAGTAACCTGCATTGCAGGGGCAGAGGCATTGACTACGTCTCTCTTCTGTTGCTTTACATTTTAATTCAACTTTATCTTTCCTCATCAGTATCACTAATAAATATGAAAAGGTTGAGTTCATTTATTTCTGCATCAGAAAAGCACCGGTCTCCATGGTTACTCAAAGACATGTAGCTTTACTTTCACCATAAGCTTTCTCCCTGCCTCCCCCCCCCGCCTTACAGAATTTGCATTGGGTCCTCCATCTTGAGTTTCGCCATAGGTATTTTTAAAACAAGCATTTCTTTCTATTTCTCTGTATGGTACAGTATGCAAAGCCAACCATCTGAAAGCATATAACCTTCTCTTCCTAATGGTCCTTATTCACAGACTGAGGGGGTTTTGTTTCCCTAGGCCTGTTCTGCAGTCAACCCCAAAACCTTACAGGTGCAGAGATGAACTGTGCTACTCCTGGTCTTGGCTAAACAGCATCTGCATTACAAAATTGCTCATCCAAAGGTCAATAACAGAAAGTTTATTTATACCATTCAAGTTCTATTACACAACAGTTTTTTAAGTCCTATTCCTAGTTTAAAATAGAGTACTGGAAGCTTCAGCCATGTGCAGTTTATTGAATTTTTAAATTTTGACATTGGCTTTATGCTTACTTGTAAAATCTGAACATTTGTGCATTTGTGAAGCTGGCAGTATTAGCACATTACCTGACCGTTCTAACATGCTACACTAGAGCAGTGTTCAACATTCTGATCATTTTAAGTATAAAAATGTGAAGGTAAACTAAGTGAGGTTTTGTACATTTTCTTCATTGATTTAGGAAGCTCATCAAGTAAGTGCAAACCACTGTGATCAAGTCTTAGAATAAATGTTCCAGCCTCCATACAGCTGCAATATGATCAGAAAATTTTAGCTTCCCTTAGAGATGCTAGGCAAAGATCTGACATGTAACACTTGATTCTTCCTAATGTCCTAAGCATCAACTGTAAGAATAAACCCAGGCAACCTTTCCAAAATACCTTTTAGTAGTCAAAAGTTAATTATTTTGATACTCAGTACCTACATAGTTCATAGGAAAAAAGTCTTCAGTTTGGTAGAGTTTTGGCAGTTCCCAGGAGCGTGTGCTGACAGAGGATGGCTCTGAAACAGGAACAGGACAGAAATTAATCTTACTGGTAAAGAACAGGAAATAATACTTTAAAGGTTTGACCACGAAAACGGGCATGGGCGTGGGGAGAGGAATCAGCATCTCAGAGCTGCAGTTACTTTCCAATACAAGATAATGTGAAACGTGAGGTTGGTTACTTTCACACCTCATTCTACAGACTTTGCCGTCATCGTAGCTGGATTAATATCGAACAGATAAAAATAGAGTAGAACACATGGGAAATTAGTTTTAAAGCACAGAAAAATGCAAATGAATTAGTAACACTGGAAAATACTGATACAGAAGGAATACAGAAAGGGATTTGGTTTTGCTTCTAGGGTTTTTAAGAATTCAAATAATTGATTAATTCTGAATTGAGGAGATAAAATAATGTTTCTGTAGTGCAACAATTCAACTTCTAGATAAAATCACATTCTCAATGGAAAGTGAAGAGCCTATCCCTTCCATAAAGCTAATGGTTTTCAGGCTGTAAGTTTAACGTATTTCAAGAGAATAGTTTGCCATTTGGATGTAATCCTCACATTTATTTGTATGTAATTCTCATTTGTGTTTCAAGCTATGCATCTGGTTATAACATTTCTTCATAGTATCCACTGCTAATTCTTTGGAATGGATACGGGCTCTCCATATACATCTAGGCACAACTTAAGAAAATATTCATTTATACTATGACCTAAGTACTGCCTGCCAAAGCTGTGTTGCTGTGCTGCCATTGTCAGAACAGGCAGGACGGATGGGGGCTGTGCCGACAAGCTCTCGATTTGCACATCTCAGGGATCGCTCCCCTGTTCTCAGAGAAGGGCACTTGCTACCTATTAGGATACACAAACTCTGCTACCGGAGAGAATCACATTTTTTTGTGATAATCATCAACAGATGCATGTGGGTTTGAAGTTTTTATGTGCAGATCCAAACAAAAGGAAATAGGCTCCTTTTAATGGGCAGAATACTAGAATTTTTAATGTAAAATGTTGTTGTAAGTGTTTTCATCTAAGATTGAAAATCTACAGTCACAACCACTGAGTAAGACAAGATGAAGAATCTGAACTGATCATGTAAGAAATACTAGTGACGAGGTTCACCTCTGCAAAATAGAAAGGAGAAAAAACCCTAACCAAAGCAGCTATAAAAACAGCCAGCTGTAACAATTCAGAGTGGAATACTAACATTTTCTCTATTTTCCATAAAATAAAAGTAGGTAAAATAAAAGAAAGAAAAGTTAAAAATCACACCAATTTTCAAAGTAAAATAATCTGTCCTTCATTTCCAGGGCAATATTGCCAGCAGTCGTACCAGGAGAGAACAAAGCAGGAATAGTGTTATGAATGACAGATATTACACTTCACAGGCTGAGTGACAATCTGTTTGCAGAAAGCCCCGATCAGAGCAATCAGACTTAACTAAGGACATGAGCCTCTCTGACTGACTGTAAAAGTAGACTCAGGATTTCCCATAGCTCGTGAAAGCACTGTCCCACTCTGATTTGTAACTGGTTCTTTTTAGAACTGTTCATTCTTAGTACTTACTATCCAGAATTCTTCCAAATAGATAGAGTAAATTCTATTGCTTTTTTTTTTTTTTAATCCCTGCAATAGTAATCTGATGCTCTGGTGAATAACACCTTATTACTTACATAGCACTACAGGTATTATCGTCCATAGACGTATTTAGCCCCTTCTGAACTGCAGACATAGCTAATTCTTTTGGGTGACTTCCGGTAACTGTGCCATAAATACTTAAAAGTTACTTCTCTTGTTTTACATCTGCCCACACCAAACTTTCATCAAGGAACATTCTTGTTACCAGCTTATGTTAAAGAAACTACTTCAATCTTCATTATCTTAAAGTACAGCTGCTGAATCAATAGTAAATGAGAGGCAAAGGTACTAACCCATATGAGTTGACAGCATTGTTCAAGGAAGGGGTCTGAGAAAAGCTCTCTTTCACAATGGTGCAAATGCCACACAGAGTTAAAAGAGAAGGGCATGAGGAATCTCTCTGCTGTGCACATCACACAGACTGAAGATGAAATAATTCCTTTGTGGTCAGGCTGCTGTGAAACTTAAAGGAAAAGTGATGTGGTTGCCTGCTAAGGTGGGTGGGAAAGAGACCATGGATAAAATGTCTTGAATTTCCAAAGTCTGTTGAGATCATCAAAAGAGAAAGGTTTAAGTAGCAGCAAATAGCTTTTCACCTCTAGATCACCTGATTCACATCTCTCACAATCTGATAAAGGCCAGACTATGACCCTTAGAAAGTAGGTGCTCTCATTAGGGTGGCATCCGTACTATAACATATACGGCCACCAGTGACACTGACTACAGCAGTAGCTTGCTGAAGGCCAAGTGCCCATAAGACCAAACTGTGTTTATGTCTAATTCAGGCTATAAAGGCCTTGGGCAAGGTTCTGTCATTTTACTGGCATCTGTAAGCACCTATGGCACCTATTCAGTCCAAATACATAAATCTTTATTTCTCCTCTTAACTTGTCTCTTAGGTCAGGCTGGAGATTGTGGAGCATAGCGTAGCAAGCTTACATTGTACCTGAAAAACACAAGCTGAACACAGATCTTTGTTGAGATGCCCTATACCACTGTATTCTTTGTCCCAAACTTGGAAACTATTTATTAACTTAAAGAGGAAATAAAGATTAAAGGAATTATAGAGGAATTCAGCATTTGGAAGGAATTATAGCAGGTTTAGATGAATCTAGATCAAATAGTAGAAATGAAAGGATTAAAACATGAGAGAGCTTTTGAAAAATTAAGTACGCACAACAATTCTGCACTTGCAGGCAAACAAAATAAATGGCATGTAGAATCATGCCTGAAAGATTAAAACTTCTGGTGGCAGCTTTAGAGACCTCAGTCAATTGCATTTTAACAGGCTGCCAAGTTATCCAGGGAGACAAGTTGTGTGACACAGTATCTAAGGCACTAAAAGCACCCCTTGAGAAATACAGTTTGAAGCCCCTAAAAGCTGATAAAGGTCCCCAGCCGATAAAGCTAAATACACGAGAGCAGTACAAAAATGACCCACTTAAAAGTACAGTGGTTACTCTGACAACTGCAACCCAGCATCGGAACAGCAAAGCTAGGTCAAAAGGTGATCACTTACAGGTGGTATCGCATCCAGGAAATGGCTTAATTCACATACAGTTAGATTCTGCCTTGTAGTGAAGAGAAATAAATGCTGGGCTGAACGTGTCTGCTTGCTCAGTTTAATTTTCATAGCCAGACTTAAGTCAGCCTGCACAGTAATATTACATTTAAGGCAAGTGCTCTAAGAATTGCTGAGGTGGACACAGAAGCCTGTTTCCCTTCTATCGAAGTATCTAGAAGACGGTCCAGAAATCCACTTTGGTACTGCTTTTATAACACGGATGTAGGGCATCTGCCCCTCAGGGACCATGAGCCCAGCCCAGCTAGACGATTCATCCCTCTGTGCCTGGCTATTCTCTTTCCCAACAGCCTCTCGACCGGATCAGGAACAGGTAGCACCTCACCTGCTTACATGTATCATAAATGCACACAGGGAAGCAGCTAGGCAAGCGCCGTAGGTGTGGTCTCTTTGTAGTGCAGGGGCACTAGTACAGCCACCAAGTGCCCCAGCAGGATGCTTTGGCATCATTCTAAGGATTTCTGACACTATCCTGAACGGTATGTTTATCCAGGGTATTTGCAGTGTGCTTGACTATTACAGCTAAAACATTGAGCTATTTTCACCGACAGAGAAAATAGCTGATTACCTGAGAAAAGGAGGAGGGATATTATTTCATACAGGAAAAAATAAGCTAATCTTCCACATGCTGCATCTCTGGAAACTTAGCTGGTAACTTGAACCTTCATTCTTACTCTGACAGCAGTCATTCCAGATCTACCAAAAATAAAAGCCTCCTTTAAGGCTACCAAATTTAAAGCCTTGGTAGTTCAACTTAGATGTATTTACAATAACTGTACTGGGGTAGTTATCCCTCTGAACTGAGCTTCTGATCCATTCTGCTGCTTTAAAGCAGAGAAAGGAGCAATAATAAAATATTTTGTCCCCACTGCTGGACTGTGGTGCTGACTTTGCCTTAAGTACTATTCATGTTCCCAGAGCTCCTGAATCCATTTCTTTTACATGTGCTGCCTACCACCCGAAGCTGCACTAATACACCTTCCCCTTGACACCAATCAACATATTTGCTCCTGTTAGTTTACAGTGAAAGACAGCGAAACTTTCTAGAGTGAATCAGCACCGCTGCAGACATCCAAAGAAAATGAAGCAGCTCAAGGAGCACTTCTCTACAGAAATCTGCAATTCCACTATGAAAGATAAAATGGAATTCTTGGCTATCTGGTAATACTTATTTTTCAGATCTGGTCATACTTATTTTTCAGATCTGGTCATTCTTGCAGGTATTAAAATCAATATCAAGACTGCAGAAGTCAAAATAGAGCAAAAACTGAAAGCTATTTCTTCAGCAGCTCCAAAACCAAACAAACATTCTCACTTTTTCTCCAGCAAAATTTCAAAAATTATTATTTGGATTCCTCTCAATTTTAATCTTTAATATACTTTTATATAACAATAGTAAAATAATTGTCATTTCTACTAAAACAGATTTGAAGTTCAACATAAAAATCTTACTCTTAAAAAACTGAACTTTGACTTTTCCAACTAGTCACCTTCCGATTGCTGCCAGCCCATCCAGCACAGTGCCAGCAGACTCCTTTGAGACACTTTTGCAAAAAGTATGAATTACAGAACCAAAATGTTCTTCACACATCAGCTCTAATGCTGAGCACAACAAATCCTCACACACGTTCTCTGTTAAACACTTGCATATTTACCAATAGAGTAATTTAATACGGATGTTTTTAAAAGAGAACAAGGGCTCTGATGTCCACTACTGCCACATCAGGGAGACTTCTTTTGCTTCGGCTGGCTTCCATGGTAATTCTTATCTCCCATTTGTGGGGCTACCAATCCCACTGTGCCAAGACAAACAGAACACAGCTCTCCTATAGCGTGTGCTGAGTAAACATGCCATTGAAGATGTAACACAGTACATCATCTACACAAATGGGAAGAAACAAGCAGTGTAAAACCAGTGTAAAGACTTATCCTTGGCTAACTAATATAACTTCTCAGAAGCGTCTTAAGATTTCTCAAAGTTCTTTAACCAAGATCAAGGAATCCCTTTTTAATTAGCAGCTTTGAAATAGACTTAAGATTAATCCTAACAATAGCCTTACAAACTAGGCAAACGCTGCTGCACCTTGGGAAACTAAGGCAGAAAGGTTGCGGGATGCGTCCCAACAGAGAGCAAGTCATAGCAGAGCCCAGATTTAAAGCAGGGCTGACAGCAGATTTCTAGCAGAGCCTGCAGCACTGATTTAAAACTTCAGCACCTACAGCTGTCCTCCCCATTCCTCCCCTGAGGTTATTTTTCTCTCAGCAGCAGAAGGAAGTGTGTCACCACATCAGAGCCATCCTAGTTCAGTTGGGCGCACTACCTTAAATCACTGATGAAGGCAGGTTTGTACTAAGGTGTCAAAACTATTAACTGCAAAAGCCAGAGCATGGGTGTAAGTTCTCCTTTTCAGGACAGCAGTAGCTTCTGTCCTAAGGCAAACCTAGTAATGTAAAACCACTCCAATTTTCAGAACACAAGCTTCAGAGTCCAATTTTTGCTTATTTCTCACAATACGTATTTTTTACTCAGTATGACTTGCAAGGGTTGGATACCATTCTTGACTTCACATGCACAGCATCTTTAGTATCTCAGCACGGTAAAAGAATCTATCATTCTTTAAGCCCAGAATGTCACTGGATGAGGAGCACAAGCTGCAGAATTTTCTTCCTAAGAAAATACAAAAGTCTCTTCTGGTTCTGGTATCTGCACATGCCATGAGCTGGAGTTAGCTGAACTGGACATCTGACCTCACTCCTGGCACTCACAAAAATTTCCAGTTACAATCTCTGCAAATTCACTCTTTACAGATTTCTGTTTGAAGACCACCTTGCCTTCTCATTTTCCTTCAAGTTTGTGGTATTACTGTGAAGGCTTTCCAGGTGATTATTGACTCTTGCATCAATTTTCTTATCCCTGACTGACTGACAGACAGTGGGGAGAAAAAAAAGCTATTCCTATGGTGGTCTGTTACTAGTCTCATAATTAGAGAACAATATAAACTTTGAGGTGTACTGTTTCCAAAGATAAGCCAATCATATAACTTTCTAGTATTCTTTATGGTCTCAAAAGCACAGTAAATAGTTCACAGACTGACTAGGTGGGTTTCATTCTTAAACAGCTTATGAAGCAAATAATACACAACAGGAACAGGAAATTTACAGATTGGAATTAAGTTCATACCCTCAGCTGTTTGCTTTATAACTCAGAAGGCACAGGCCGTATCATTCTTAGCACGATCATACTATCATCTCAATCATAAATCATAAGCTTTTTCCTCCTGTTATTCTAAACATTATGTGTAAGCACTCAGAGCAAGGCCAATTCCTTGCAAGCTCCAGGAAGCATCACACATATCCTTTCAGCTGAAATTAGTCATTAACGACAACCTTTCACTTATGACTTATGACTTGAATCTCTTCAAGGGAAGGATAAATCAGCCTTCCTTTTGTAAAGTACAGTACCATGAAAACATGTAAAAGCAGTCAAACAGCTACTTTTATATATCTCATTGCTATTTATGGAATAAAGTCAAGAGAATTTAGAAAAAGTGCAGGAGAAAACAAACAAACACATCCCCTTCCCCCCCCCCCCCATCTCTTCAGCAAAGATCTATTCAACAGCTGCAATAATGACCGCTGTACAAATCAGCAATGGTGCTGAAGGCACACAAAAGTACAGTTTATTAGCTGTTCAGTAAGGAGGCAGAAACGCAAGGATGCAGTGGCTCTTCTCCTGCCAAAACAGTGTGGGATGCAGAAGAGATGTGACAGCTTTGAAGAATCTCACTGCAAAACGTGTTCTAAGTGTATAGTCTGCAATTTTGTGCTTAGGAATGTTATCCAGCAGGATGTCTTCTCTTCAGTGATGGATCTAGTTTCTCACTGATATAATCATTTTCCCTATATACTGTTGCCAGAAGGAGCATGTCCTTTAAAAAGAAAAATCTGGATTTGTTTTGTTGTTGCCATTTGTGATTGATCTGACAGTCTGTGTCTATGAGGCTTCCTAAGGCAGACTGCCCCGGCTTCAGCACTCTCAGTCTCTCAATTTATTTCTGAACAAGAAGCAGTAATACATTTGGGGCTGCTCATGTGTTAATCTTCAGGAAAGCAAAAGAGGGTAGGTGTGAAAGAAAGAATGAGACAATCTAAGATAAATAATAATAATCCTAGCACACGTGCAGGAGCACAAAAGGGCAGAAACTGGCCATTTGACCTTCACAATATCCTTCTACCACAAGCATCCTCATTTTACTAACAAGGTAACTCTGCATTCTTTGCTGTGGTTTTTACTAGAAAAAATGCTCACGCTTATCTTCAAGAAGCCCAAGGAGAAAGATATGGGGAACTACAGGATGTTCAGCCTAACTTCAGTCCCAAAGGAAATACGGAGCAAATCCTTTTGGAATCCATTTTCAGCACTTCAAATAAATGGGGAAGACTGTCAGCATAGAACTAGTACGGGCAAACAATTGTTAGTCAACCTAACAGCTGGCTAGAAGGCAGCTTTGCAGAAAAAGTACTAGTGGTCCTCAAAGACAAGAAGCTCAACCCGAATCAGCAGAGTGCTCTGGCAGTGGCCAAAGCTAACAGCATACTGGTATCAGTGCAAGTGCAACCAATAGACTGTGGGATGTGATCACGTCCCTCTATTTTTTGGCACAAGACTGAATATGAAGTACTGTGTCTAGTTTTGGACTCCCCAGTTCATGAAGAATTTACTGGACTGACATACTTGGAGCAAGTCCAGCAGAGGACAATGACAACGCTCAGGGGTTGGGGCACATACATTATGATGAGAGGCTGAGACAGTTTCTTCAGCCTGAAGAAAAGTGCAATTTAGTTGATGTCTTCAACTATCTAATGAGTGAAGATAGAGCTACTTATAGAGAAGACAGAGATGGACTCTACTTATAACTGTATAGCAAAAAAACTACAGGCAATGAATCTAATTTGTGGAAAGAGAAATACCAATCAGACATAAGGAAACAAATCTACACAGTGACATGGTCAAAGACTGGAACATGCACACAGACAGGCTGTAAAATCTCCCTTCTTGGAGATGTTCAGAACTTGACAGAACAAGGCCCTGGGCAGCCTACTCTAACTTCAGTTGACCCTGCTTTCAGTAGGGAGTTGGACCTGATGACCTCCAAAAGTCTTAACTTCTATTATTCAGTGATTTTAACTGAGGAACAGAGGCAATAAATTACTTGAACTCTACCTGTGGTCTTAATCATGTTAACCCTAAGGTTTTTAAACTCAGCATTTCTGGGCTATTTATTCCGTTCTCTGACTGCTGGGGAATCCCCACGTGGTATAGGGTTAGGTAGGTTTTCTGCCTTTTCGCACAAGTTAAATTATAAATTTAAAAAATGCAGTGCTGTACTCACACTCTCCAGTAGCACTCCAAGCAAACTGTGCAAAGTCCAAGTCTGCTGCTGTGTCTCTTGCTCATATCCAACACTCAAAATGAATTTATTCATTACTCACTAATGTACCACTTGCTGACAGTCTCAGTCCAGATCCCAGGGGACTGAGAGTTATAACCACAAACCTTCAAAGCAGGTGTTAGATTGCTTTTTTCCACAAAGGTGCTAAAGTGAATGGCTAGTGAGTCTCAACTAGGCATCTCGTCCTGGCTTTCAGTCTTTCTGAAACAATGAGTAAAGGTATAAACAGTGGAGTCTGAGGCTGTCAGACTAGGCTGTCAGACTAGGCTGCTAGACTTCTGCGCACTTTTTTCTTTTTCTTTATTAATGTAGTGTCTGAGTCAAGCAGATAAAATACCAGAATAGTAATAGCCTCAAATTCTAGGTCCCTTTGCAAATCAATTCATACCAACACATTTTCTCATCTAAGACATTTAAACATTTGGAGCCTCTTGTACATGGAACAGCAGCTGAGGTCCCCGAGGAGCAACCCAAACTGCTTTCACTTTCTGAAATAATACCACAGACAAAAGTAAACAAAAACAACGCCATCCATCTGAAGCATGAGGCGGCATTATATCCAGGAAGGAGCCTGTAATTCTAATGGGAATCAGATAAGGCTAATAAAATAACAGATTGACCAAATATACATGAAAAAGCACAAGGAGTTCACATAGAATCATAGAATGGTTTGGGGACCTTTAACGGCTATCTAGCCCAATCCCCTGTAAGGAGCAGGGACATCCCTGACTAGATCAGGTTGCTCAGAGCCCCATTAAACCTGGCCTTGAACATTTCCAGGGATGGGGCCTCCACCACCTCCACCTCTCTGGGCAACCTGTGCCAGTGTTCCACCAGCCTCAGTGTGAAAAAATTCTTCCTTATATCTAGCCTAAATCTACCTCCTTCTAGTTTAAAGCCATTACCCCATGTCCTATCACAACACACCCTGCTAAAAAATTTCTCCCCATCTTACTTATAAACTCACCAATTTTATTACACTAGGTCCAGCAGCACTGAAGGAATGGATGAGCCTGTCAGAACATTCCATTGCAATTCACAGCTGATGTCTCCCCCTCACCCGTTCTGCACCTCACTAAAGAACTTAGCTTCATCTTCTTGGAAACTTCTTAAGCACACTGGAAGGCTGCTAATTGTGTCCCAGTAAGTCTTCTCTTCTCCAGGCTGAACCAACTCAGCTGTCTCAGCCTCTCTTCATTGATCATGTTGTCCAGCCCAAGAATCTTGATGACCCTCCCCTGAGCTCAATCAAATTTATCAACATCTTTCTTGTACTGCTGCCCCCAAAACTAGATGTGGTATTCCAGATAAAGTCTAAGGCATGCCCAGTTAAAAAGCATAATCACATGCTTCTGTTGATACTGCCCAATCATCTGTTGGCCTTCATTGACAGCACACTGCTAACTCATGCTTAGCCTATTGTCTTAAAAGATCCCTGGGTGTTTTTCAGTAGAGCTGCTCTCCATTCAGTCAATCCCCAGTTTGTACCATAGCAGGCTCTCAGTCCATCCCAGATGTAGGATTTACTGTTTGTCCTTGTTGAATTTAATAAGATTTACGTGAGCACATCCCTCTGGCCAGTTGATGTCCTCAGAAAAGCAGCCCTGTTCTGGAGCACACCCCTTAGTTCATTGCGGTCCACAGACTTGAGGAGGGTGCATTCTGTCTCTTCCTCCAGATTACTGATAAAGATATTAGGCAAATGTCTGACAAACTACACCTGTAACTGGCCTCCAGGTAAAGTACAAACCATTAACAACTACTCTTCAAGCTAATGCTCTCATAATTTTTTTCACCTATCTACTAGTCCACTCATCTAGGTCATAACACCGCAATTTGGATACTAGGATGCTGTGGGTGTATCAAAAGACTATCCAAAGACAAGGTACAGGGTATCAACTGCTGTCCTCTTATCCACAGTTACATCGTAGTCATAGAATTCCTGATGACTTCACAATTAGAATAAACTCAAAATTCCTAATAGAGAAACTGTGCTAGAAAATGTATTCATAAAAGCAAAGTATTGAAACAGACAAGTCCTAGTCCTGCCATACTTCTATGTAAAGCAATGGGAATTAAAAACACACAGCACCTTGGACAACCCAGCAGATACTAGAAATGTGGCAAAACTGGAAGCGTTAGATTTAGCCTGGCAAAATACACAATATTCTAATGCTCATTGGGAAGGCATCCCGACAAACAGAGAGACTGACCCACCCACAAGTCCTAGGAGATGGAAAATTATACTCAGTTTCCAAGAGTAATACAGCAGGAAACAAAGATCAGTGAGGTTTGGCTTATATGTCAACCTCTAGTCAGTGGCTGTGATGCTGTTCTACAGGAGTAGAAGAAGAAATCGGCCCACAAATACAAGAATAGCCAGTGTGCCTACACTGTCAAATCAAAGCTTAGTAACTTGTCTCCAGCTGAGACCAACAGCTGACACTTAGAATATAAAAACATGGCAAGTATGCAGTGTTCCTGCCTGGAATACTCTCCTAACCTGTAAGAATTTGCAGCACAGGGGTTCCCAGAAATAGAAAGGTAACTTTGCTAAATTATTTTGTCCGATCGGATTTAACATACATAAATTTTCTTTCATTTACAATTGCAAGTTCCAAACTTCATTAATATATTTAATGAATAAAATTCCTTTAGTTCACTTTGAATCTACTGCATTATAATAATTTCTACTTACTGTCTCATGCAATTTTAGATTTCAAAGAACTCTAGTACATTCTTCTTCAGTGTGGAAAAAAGACTAAAATCATAGTCTACTTAACTGTTTCCCGAAGGGATGTGGTTCCAAACTCCTGTTGTAGATGCCTTTTCTAGTTCTGCTGCAACATCAGAACTTCCATCAGTATTAAAGATAAAGCCACAGATTCACCGAGTGGCACAAGAAAGTTGGTATTTTCTTTCTTTGCACTTTTGCTAATAAATCCTAACATTCCATTTTCTTTCTTGTCTGCTACTGACCTGTATCCTGAAAGTTTTCATGAGGCCATCTGTGATTACTTCATCATCCCTTTCATTAGTGAAAAACACTAGTTCAGAGACGAATACCATACGCGTAAGGCTCACTCACACCAGCCACATTTGCATCACCTTATATTTACTTGCATTTCATTTGTCTCAATGATGCAAGGTCTGGCTGCAGCTCCCTGCAGCTGCCATTCACTCCTGTGATAGCAAAATAACTATGTCAACAAGCTTTCTCATGTCATTGTATGCCTCATTTTCTAAATCGTTTGTGAGCACTGAACAGCGTGCTAGAGATACAGCTAGCATCTGAAAGAATTCTTTCCAAGTCTTGTGCTCACGAGCAGATAAAATCTTTGGGATCCCAACAGGATGAAGGGGTCAGTACTGCAGTTGCACACTTTGCGGGTCCATCATAGCATATACGTGAATAGCAACTTTTAGCAACCTGACATAAGCACAGCCACAGTGCTTAAGTGGGAGGAAAAAAATCCAAAAATAATAATAGTCCCACCACTGATATAAGCCTCCATTTCTTTGTCCTATAAAAAGAAATACAATTTTGTCTTATTAACAACTGGTACCAAGTTTTTATGCTCTGGAAATTATTGCAGTGGTTTTGTTTCACAATCCCATACAGTCCTGCAATGGGAGCACTCTGGAAATGAAAGAGTTAAGCAGGAATTGTGCAGGGGGGTTGCATGGATTAACCTGACTTTTCTGGAAGTGAGCTATCAGCCAACAGTTCTCCTTCAATAGGTAAAGGTGTGTCAACCAACTGAGAATAAACCTGTCTGCGTGGGACTAGCAAAGGCAAGGCAAGGCGCCTTGCACATCAGGGTGCGGGTGCTGCGCAAGGGCTGGAGAAAGGGGTGGGGGGAGCCCAGTCCAGCCAAACCGAACCCAGCCGAGCCTGGCCTGGACAAGCAAGAGGAGCCACTGGGATGAGCCCAGCTGAGCGGAGCCGAGCCCGGCTGCTGTGGTGACTCTGGCTGGCACACACACATTTTCTGCAGACTGTCTTGCATTTTTGTTCTTGGCAAACCAGAGCAGCTTGGGAAATATTTGCAGGTCTGGCTATTTAAGCAGGAGCAGCCTAGCAGGGAGCACGCAACAATCGCCCGAGAACGGCTCGCAGCATTGCTGCTATTGGAGGAAGAAAATCGTTTCCATAATAACTGTTTTGCAGCGTACCAGCTATGCTTTCTATAGCATTTCTCCACTCAGCTGAATTACAAAAAGAAAAAAAAAAGCCAAACATGCTATTTTCATACCTCTTTTTTTTTTCCCCAAGCCATATTGACACATGGACTCTGCGACAAAATGAATGCTACTGAATCCCAAAAATATCTGCACTGAATATAAATATATTATGAAATAGCTTCTAAACTCTGCCCTAAAGCACTTTCTGATTGGCTGCCAATGATGTCACACATCCATAAAGCCCAATAAAAGGCGCGGGGTAACAACTCCGCTCGGTGTGTGACCCGCATGCGGCAGGAGCGGGGAGCAGGACAGGCGGGCGTAACCGTGCCGGCTCTCCGGTACCGACAGCCCTGCCAGCGCAGGGCTCCCTGTCAAGAGCTGCACCACTGTCTGTGCCCGCACACTGGTCTTAACCGTACTTAACGAAGCACTCTTTACTTGGGAGAGAAGCCTTCCTAAAGGATACAGTAAATCACTGTCAGTTTTTAGGTATTAAAGATACACTCATGCATATTCAGAGCAATTAGTTTGGTCTTACCGGGCAGTTACGATCTTACATTTCAAGTCCAGGGTGAGCTAAGCATGGTTGGTACCCTTTCCAAACAGGAACTTGACCTTCAGTCCTGTTTGAATAAACTATTATTAACATGACTAACATATTTTACAAAAGCCCCAACAAAACTAAAATCTACAATTTTAGAAAACTCAAAAACTAATATCAGAAATATCAACTAAGCCTTAAAACATACTACTTTGGCACCAATTGCTCAAATAGCAAAATGTTAACTCTTTCTGCGCACTCATGCATACAGGTTGCCTGCCAAGGAGTGCTGGTTTGCAGGTTTAGGGAGTTTTGACAAATGGAGTATTCGATGTGGAGAGAAGTCTGCTGTGTAAAATACTAAGTGTGTATGATGCTCAATTATCAGCAACCAGTATTTGTTTCCTACTATGAATACTACCCTTGGAGCTGGCTTAGTTTCAAATGTTATTAGGTAGATAGCATGTGGTGTTGTAGTACGGAGTCTTACGCATGAACTGAAAATACACTGAATGTGATCACCCTATTCTAGGCAGTTTTGCTGCCAAATGTGGGCTAATTTATATATAGCAGCCTATTTAATAGTTTGCACTCATACTTCCGAAGCCAGTATGGAAGCAGACCACACAGAAATATGAAAATGTTTCCTGATTTGCTACATAAAACTTTATTTGTTTTTCAAATCCTTGTCTAAGGTTTAGGAACATCAATAGAAATTAAACTGTAAACTACATGGTTCAAATATGGAGCTGCTATAAGGTATGGTATCACTGCAGTGCTCAAAGCAGTATCACAGCGTAAGAGAAAAGGCTGTGCACTGCTATCTACTATTGTTCTCTCTGCCGCTCTTTTCAGTTTTATATTAATGGCAAAAATGCTGAAATCAGTCAAAGGGAAAAGAAACCCCCACAAGCTCAGTGTCTAGAAACATCATGCTTTCCTCGATTACTCCTAAAGGATCCCTTTACTGCTGAACCTCAGCACATACCATCAAATATTTCAAGTGGAACAAATTCATTAACTTGTAAACACTACTTAACTAACTGAAAGCCAGTGACAGAAACCTAGAGCACTGTTAAATCAGCTTCAAGCAGGCACTGCATTTCATGTGTTAATACTTGCCATCTGCTCATGTTGCATTTTTTTACCACAAGAAAAAAATGTGACTGCTGAGTAAAGGCACTTCGAAAAAAGAAACAGGAGAAACCTGGCCTCACTTAGCCATAAACTATGGGTTTATTTTTTTTTTTTTTTTAACACATGCACACACACTCACTCTGTCTCTCTACTAAAAACAGAAGAACCTATGTAAAATAGTCTTTTTAGCTATTGCTGCCTTATTACAGCCACACTAGGAAATCTTAAAGAAAAAAGAAAGTGCCTGTGCATGTTTGGTACTCCAGACAGTAAGAAATTTGCCTCAGGGAGAAACACTTTGAAAAAGAGGTGGGGGAAGGGTAATATGCTGGTAGACAGTGCATAAGTGAACCAACGCATAAGTGTGTGTGCATTTGTGTTGGAGGCTCTGGAAAAAAATGCTAGTCGCTACGGCTCCTAGAGGCTCCAGCACAGCAAAGCACCTTTCCTGCAACACAACCATTACATCACGCACAAAATTGCCTGCCAGCCACGGAAAATGGCTCAGCCAGGAAGGGATGGATACTAGCAGATGGAATGGTTCTCCACTTTGTGAAATATGCAATTTTTAAATGATTTTCCTCAAAATTAGCTAAAAAAAAAAAGGGAAAGTCCTAACTTTTTACTTGCTTGCAAACTAAAGGCAATCAACATTTTGCCCCAAAAGTTGGGCCTATGACTTAGAGGATGCCAAGATATGATGGTAAGCTTTGTTTTAGTTTTGGTGAAAATAGTATTTTATTTGATATTCAGTGTGCTTCTAGTAATAATCCTAAAGAGCACTCAAGCGTGACAGTAATGCAAGTGAAAAGGAATTTGCTATGGCACCAGGTCACCAAGAAATAAATATTTCTGAACTTATTATGTGTCACGAAGTTCTGCTTAGCTGTTGCCGGGGGGGGGGGGGGGGGGGGAAGTATTGACAGATCTGCATTTGTGCCTTTTAACAAGTTTCATATTTCAAATGGGTGCTTATAAAGACAGTATCGGATGGACCACTTTGGTGCATGATATCTACCATTAGGATGCCAGACACACTGAGCAGCAAGTCCTGATCTAGACGGGTAAATTCCAAAGCAAGTTTCTTTACAGAAGCTGTCAGGGAGAGAAGCACATGTGGTGATGGTACAGGAGGTGGAAACCTATCCACTGGAAGCTGGACAAAACCTTTTCACAAAAGTCACTGCACAGTGACTATGCAAGGACACTGGCTCCAGTATTTGCCCCAGCTGTAATGATAAAGTCAGTGCATGAAACTTGAAATTGTGATTTCTGGCTAAAGATCTCTCTCATCCATTTCCTATTACTAGTCCACAGAACTATTCTACCTTCATAAAACTACAGCATAGTGTAATTTCTCTGGATGTCACCTTTCTTTGGATGCATTCCCAACGTTACCCAACATGATTTGATTTTGGTAAAACTTTATTAGCTGCTAGGGTCCTATTCCTGATGACCAAAAATAGTAAAAAGGAAAAACAAAATAAAAAATATAATACTGTGTTTGTAACCAAAATAAACAAATATCAGTCTATGTCGCACACAACTGAAAAAAAAAGGACACTAACAGGATATATTCACACCACAAATACTTGAACAAGACATTCTTTATAGTGAAAAAAACTCTCATCTGGTCCCAGATTCTTCATACTTAAAACTCACGCCTTTTTACTTCCACCTCAGATCTTTCACCAGATCTGTCCTCTCCACAAAGGAGTCCAGGTGTTTCTTGAATTCACTTAGCATTTCCAACACTTCACTCATTCTCCCATTAATGAAATCCATATGTTTAAGTATTACTGTCCTCAGTTCCTTCCGTACCACCCTTTTCCTGTGATTTGAATTCATTTTGTGAGTAGCTTTCTCTGTAACTAAAAAAAATGCGTGGATTTTATTAACATCTTTCATCATTTTGAAGACTACTGTGAAATTACTTATTTACTTGAGACAGTTTTGATGCTAGGAAACAGAGATGTGTGTCTTCTGTTACAACATTCAAGTTCCTATTTTCAAAAGTATATTGGACTAAGATTACCTCTTTTACAGCCACATATTTAAGAGCTACTTCAAGAATTAATGTGGCAGACTGCATACATTAAACTGAAAGTTCAAAGACAGAACAGCTTGCATTAAGACAGCTGCAGTGGTTTTCAACCCCAGTTGGCTTCCCTGCCTCTTCTCTAGCATCCTTCTGCGCTGCAGAAGCAATGGCTAAACTGCCTCAGTTAATAGCCCAGCATATGCAAGAAAATGAAACTTTAGCTTCATGTTACTTCAACAAACCATCAAAAGATCCAGCCACTGTTACCTTCTTCACAAGAGCTTGGCACCCACTACACCTATTTGACTTCTAGTTATTCCTTTTTTCTTATTATTGCCCCATAATACAGGTATATATTCTAAATGCATTTAACAGTTACACATGATCCTAGATGACATGCAACTCTTGAAAAAGGTTCCAAACAAAACCCAAGTGGAGGAAGTAGATTCAGACTGGATATAAGGAAAAAAAATTTTACCATGAAGATGGTGGAACACTGGCACAGGTTGCCCAGAGAGGTGGTGGATGCCCCATCCCTGGAAACATTCAAGGCCAGGTGGGACGGGGCTCGGAGCAACCCGATCTGGTTGGAGATGTCCCTGCTCCTTGCAGGGGGGTTGGACTGGATGGGTTTTAAAGGTCCTTTCCAACCCAGACCATTCTGTGATTCTAAGTATGAACAACCACCAAGACAAGAGCAATCATCAGGAAAATGAGTCACAGAGAAGGCCAGTAGAATCCCCCAAGAGACTTCCATATGTAACAGTCTCACACAGAAAAGGCAGAGGCACTGGAAATGCATTGATAAAATGCTTTTAAAAAGTGGTGGGCGTCCCAAAAAAGAACATCCATGTGGCAGCACAAGGAGATGGAGGAAAGAGCAGAGGAAGGTGGGAGTTAATTGGACATCTGTGTGAAGCTGGGGGAGGGGAGACAGGAAGGCAGTAATAAACTCCATAAGCCAACAATGCCACAGGGCTAGAGTAAGACTCTGGCTTTACTCAGAGCGAGAAAGTAGAATCCACGTTTGTCAGAGTATGTAGTTGTAAAAACTGTAACACCTAACTGACCTTGCTAAGCCAGGGCATTTTGGAGAACAAGCAATTTAGTAACAGCAATGTGGCCTTTAGCAGCACTGTGGTCATTTGTTAAAAGAGAGAGAAGAAAAAATTTCTCCAGTATCTGACTCTTCACTTTACCTCTCACCTTTTACACAAATTATCTCAAGTACTTTAGTAAAAGCTAAGATTCAGACTAATTTCACAAACAACACTATTTGGTGGATCACTTTGCATAGGAGTTGACAGCTATACACATACTTATGGTTAACTTAATTTGAAAGTATTTATACAGGATCAAGATCTTTATTTCCCAGATAGCCTTCATGTTTCATTCACCTTAATCTATAAGTGTACTGCCAGAAAAAGTCAACCTGATTTACATTAGAGTTGTTCCTATTTGAGTATCACTTTAGGATACTGTGAAAATCCACAAGCTATGATGTGTTCCGTATTATAAAAGCCAAATCAGAATAAAAATTCCTTTCCAAAATTCCCTTATGCCAACTTCATCCAAATTTTAACACAGAAATTAGTCTGTGTGGAATATCTGGAGTGGGGATTTTTCTATTTAAACTTTTTATTAGCTTGTGCTATCTTCCTGGGTCTTGTACCAATTTATCCAGTTATAAAATTGATTCTTTGTTCACTTGTTCTTTTTTAATCCTTTAAAAAAGGAATTCAGGTTTGTTATAAATTGGGACCACAACGGATCATAATCCAATTAAAAATTTTATTAATTATAGCAAGTAGAATATGAGCAAAAACAGCGCTGGACGGCAGGGGAGTCTGCGCTCCGCCAACTGCCGTGCTGAGCAGTTCAAACAGCCCCTTTTTATACATCTTTACTTCCGTGTTCATGAGGTAGTGGAGGCATGCTTCAGTTGTTGTTAGGGGGTCGTTTTCTGCCTCCTGGTGTTTGTTGAGGCCGAAGTAAGAAGTCTTCCCTATATGGGGTTGTTTGCCCTGTTTCTGTCGGTTCCGGGATACCTGGTGGTTATCTTATCTCGTGACTCTGATTCGATTCCCCGACGGGGAGCCGTCTGGTGGTTATCTTATCTTGCACAAGCGGTATCCGGTGGCTGTTTTTAGTTTGCATAGGTGATTTTTGCTGTTTGACCTTTACATTGGGCTTAACATAAATCTTAATAAACAATACCCTAGTCCATGGTTTCTCACAATCCCCCCTTTTTCTTTTTATCCTATTATTGTTTATTAGACGCTACTTTCATTCTCGGCACTGCAAGCAAACCTTTTTCCACAATCCAAACATTTATCATAACACTCACAAGGTAATATCTCACAATTACAATAGGCATAGTTCTCACGTGGCATAACGCATTCACAACAATCTTCATCCTCATTAATAGATACACTCTTATATTTTGCCCCAGACCTCGTAGTTAAAATAAGCAATTTAGCTATGTCAAACCGTTCTTTAATAAAATGTAAAATATAGCGTAATATACAAGGCCCAAATATAAGTCCCAAAATCAACATGATAAGCGGTCCTGCTAAAGCGGATAACAAAGTGGTTAGCCAAGGTGAAACATTAAACCAGTTTTCATACCATGACCTGCCCGCCTCACGATCCTTCTTACGTTGATCTAACCTTTTCCGGAGTTCAGACATGGTGTCCTGGACTACTCCCGTATGGTCAGCAAAAGAACAACATTCTTCATTGAGAGCTACACATAACCCTCCTTCCTTTAAGAACAATAGATCTAATCCTCTTCTATTTTGCAACACTACTTCTGATAAAGACTTTACTGAAGTGGCTAAATTTTGGATAGATTGTTCTATTTTTGCTAAATCCTCATCTACAGCCATCTGCAAACTTTGTAATTCCTGACCTTTTACTAGGGAGGCTATGCCTGTACCTGTTCCAACTCCGCCTGCTATCAGCAGTGTAGCTAGGGTTACCACTGTAATTGGCTCTCGTTTTTGTCTATTCAGGTCTCCTTCAAAGTGGCGTAACACCTCCTCAGAGGTGTGATAGATCAGACGAGGAACAATAATCACCTGTACACAAAACTGAGATTGATTAAACACGTTTAGGGATAGGCAAGGCGTTACTCCGATGTCTGAACAAACCCATTTAGCTCCCGGTGTCGGGATAGCCCATTTGTTATTTTGATTCTTGTGTTTCTCTATATTGGTGTTAGTAACTGTTCGGTTGCACAAAGGCTGATACTTTTCGGGCACTGTACCTATACATTTTCCTTGACCTGTTACTAATTGAATAGTAATTCCTTGCGTATGGTTCCTCTGGTCATTCCATGGGCATTCTCGTGGGTTTGAACCATTAGACCATCGAATCCTTCCTGGTTTTCCAATTGCCTCAAAATATGGTGGTCTAACATTATAACATAACCAGCATTCCTTAGTTAAATTTGGTTTACTTTCATTAAGGGCACGATAAGAGGCTTGCATTAGATTCCATAAGGGATCTTTGGATTCTGACAACTCTAGATCCCTGGATAAAGAGAATTCAGTCACAATGTCATTAGCTGTTTCCGAAAGGGAGTCTGGAGAAGATGTTACAACAACTACGGGGGCAATCTTTTCTTCGGAGAAAGTGGGTGGATTCAGGACCAGGTTTGGTCCTACTGGTAAAGGATCGTGGGGCATCGGTCTCTTCATTATTTGAAAAATTCCTCCTCTGTCTGCACCTGTTTCCCAATATCTAATTCCCCAATATTTCCCTGCCAGCCAAAAGTCCTGAGCAGGATTTTTTTATAGTTATATTGATGCCCACACAAGGAATCGGTTTACTCAAGCAATGACCCCACCGGTCTCCGTGTAATTTAGGTCTCTCGCATCCTTCCGGTGACCACTTTATTTCTAGATATTGGTCTCCAGGTGCGGACCACTCAGAGGCCCATGTTTCGCACCCCCAATATGCACAGTAATAATGACCTGGAGAATTACAGTATCCTTTACCAGGGTTTGATGCTGGACATATATAAATTGGTTTACATATATCCGCTTCATCTCTACGATCTTCTTCAGTAATTAGATCATGCAAACTCACATTGAAACTAACTGTGCCCGGTGTAGTTCGTGCTTGGATTGGATTACTTGGATATTTTATGTTTGTTATTGTCCAGTTCATAGGTTCATGAGGGTTTCCATTTGCTTGGGTTATTATCAATAACAAAACTAACGGTATACCAGGAAAAAGGGTGTCTGTCAATTTTGCCAATTGAAGTAAATTTTTTTTTTTTTACCAGTCCCGGGGAAGTTTGGCCATTGTTGCTTTAGTGTCCCATTGTTCTGGTTCTTTTCTCCATAGTTTGTTCCTCCTCTGCCTTGCCCGTCGACTCGGTTGCTTCGAGCCACGGGGTGTACCATCTTCTCGGCAGCAAGGGAATTCTTCAGGAGAACAGCTGCTTCGGGCTTTCTGTCTGTTTACATAGGCTTCCCACTTTGCAGCTTTAACTAATGGGGCAAAGCAAGACACGGTTAGTACTTCCCTTCTGCACTTTATAGCCAAGATTTCAGCTATAAAGGGGACTGGTTCGGTGGAGTGGTAACAATAATATTGAGGGTTTATTCCTTTGGCAAAAATTTCCCACCACTCATGGGATTCTTGAATAATTTCTTGTTTAGACTCTAATTGTTTTAATTTCCACTCAGTAAGAGTTCTTTGGATTTTCCAACACTGTGTGCAAACTCCTATTGGAGGGTATCCACATTCACAGTGTGTCCACCATTTATTCTGGCATACCTTACACCTGGAACAAGCAAATGGATAACAATTGCAGTTCAAATTATTACGTCTAATTCGTATATCTAGAGTGCATATATTATTTACATCAGCATATCTTCTATACTTAATATTGTGTGGTTGCATAAGTTTAGCAATTTCCTTCAACACACTTTGTACGCTTCCATATATAATAGATAGAAAAGAAATAATTATAGCAAATATGAACAACAATAAACACTTTATACCAAAAGGTAATGCGGCAAAATAATCACGGCATTCTTCTGCCAGTGGACAGGCCCAAAAGGCATCCTTTAAATCAGCCACACTATACCAGGAATTATGGGGTCCTAGCTTGCTTAGCAGTGTGTATGGATTTGCTACTACAGGGAACCGGGTGATAGTTCTTTTGTTTATTTCCCTTAAATCATGTACGAGCCGATACTTCCCATTTGGTTTCTTTACAGGCAGAATGGGAGTGTAAAAGGGTGACATACAAGGCTCTAAGACTCCTTGTGCTAACAATCGATCAATTTCTGGTTTTAATCCTTTCCGTCCGTCTAGGGATATGGGATATTGCCTTACCCTCACAGGTATGTGGGGTTCGGAAATTTGGATTTTAATCGGTGGGATTTCCAGTCTACTAATTGTGTCCGGAGAGTACCAGACATCGGGGTTAATTTGTTTTTGATCATCCACGGTCAAAGGATAAGCAGACACCGTTAGCTCTTGATTTTTCACTTTAATTTCTAATTGCAATTCAACAATTAAATCTCGTCCTAACAGATTAAATTCTGCTTCAGGGACGAGCAAGAGTTCACCCATTCCAAATTTATTTTCAGTTTCGAATACCACATTTTTGATTTTGCTTACTTTAAAGGGTTCTCCTTTTGCTCCAATTACTTGTACTTTTTCAGGGGAAACTTTACATCCCTCAGGTATTTGCCTAATAGTCGATTTCTCAGCCCCAGTGTCTACTAAAAAGGTGAACTCTTGTTTGTGGGGACCTATTTTTAATTTTATCAAGGGCTCATGATGACTCCGGTCCCCTAAGATATAGAGCCCCTGACTCTCCTATTCCGTTTTCAATACTTCCTCATCCCTGATCCTTTCTCTGCAATTCTTCTTTATATGTCCTTTTTTTCCACAGTAAAAACAAAATCTCTGTTCCTTCTTTACTACTACGTTCCCTTGTTTCGTTCCAGCAGATCTGTGTTCACCAGTCCGCCCTTTGCGATCCTCTCTGACCGCTGCTACCATCATTTTTACTTGTCGCTTGCTGCTCTCTTCTTCCCGCCTTACATAGGCTTTCTGAGCTTCCCTCAATAATTCATCCAACCCTCTATTCTGCCAGTCTTCTAACTTTTCAATCTTCTTTCTGATATCTTCCCATGATTTTGCCACAAACTGAGTTTTGAGGAGCGCTTGCCCTAAAGGGTCGTCGGGATTTACCCCAGAGTACAGCTGAAGGGCTTTCCTCAGTCGTTCCAGCCACTCAGTAGGGCTTTCATCTTTCTTTTGCATTTCATTAAATGCTTTATTGATATTTTGGCCACGGGGTACTGCTTCTCTAATTCCCTGAATTACTATAGTTCTCAGGTCCTGCATATGGGTTCTATGCACCGGATCCTGATTATCCCAACTAGGTCTTTGAAGTGGCCATTTAATATCTGCTTGGGGTCCCTGGGCATGTTGAGCATCCCACAGTCTCATTCCTGCTCGTCTAATCATATCTCTTTCCTCGGTAGTAAATAATTGACCAAGGATAGATTGCATCTCATCCCAAGTATAAAGGTTTGGTCCCAAAAATTGATCTAATCTTTCTGCCACTCCGAGTGGGTCCTCAATTAAGTTTCCCATCTCGGTTCTTTTAAAATCTCGTAGGTCAGCCGAGTTTAGGGGTACGGAAATATATCCGATCACAGGTTGAGGTCCCCCCATGGGTATTTCCCTTAGGGGGTACATCTGAGCTGCCCCTTTTTGACTTCTAGTTACGCGTCTAGGAAGAGGGGGAGAGCCTTGTTCCGACTCTGGTGGGGGAGTGGGCGCTCTGGGGACCTCTGCAGGAGCAGGAGGAGGAATGTAAGGAGGGGGGGTTAGAAGGGTTTCATCTAACGCTTCCTTCTTTTTCTTTTGTTTAGTTTTTATTTCATTCAGCGGGTAAAGTCTAGCTCCCGGTCTTTCTAGCCACACTTCCGCATATTGATTCTCCTCCGGGTTAAGGGGTTTTTTTATTATTAACCCAGAGGTTTAATTGCTGTCTTACCCAATCTTCTTCTGACCCGTAGACTGGCCAAAAGACATTTTTAGAAATCTTCTTCCCTCCCCATATCTTAGTACAATATTCTATCATTTTCTGCTTATCTTTCCCTAGGGTTCCAGGGAAATATCTCCAATTGTCTAAGATATATGCCAGAGGGGTATTCTTAGGTACAGTGGGTACCCTTCCCATGGGAGTCGAAGGCTTGCTGCCCTTCGCCCCCATCTTCTGGAATATCCACAAACATACACTCACTCGCTCCCCTTGTTCCTGGCCCAGTCCCTCGCGGGAGATGGGAAACGCAGTACTTAAGAGTCCGCACTCGCTTGGTTCAGTATATCGAACCTCTCACTCGTTATATTCCAGGAAACCCAATCCCGCCCGAACGGCAAACCCGCGAACAAATTCGCAATATACTTACGCGTCCTGCGTCTTCGTCCGGACTCCCGTGCACAGAATTTTATGGGATTTTACCGGTCCTTTTTTGCTCAATATCCTAGAATTTAGGTTCGTCGGTAAGGTTGGAGTAAGCTGTTGGTCGTGGGGCCGCGAAATGTCGCGGGGCGCCTCCCCGGAGGACCAAAGCCCACCGTTCCTTATCCGAGTCACGGCACCAGAAATTGTTATAAATTGGGACCACAACGGATCATAATCCAATTAAAAATTTTATTAATTATAGCAAGTAGAATATGAGCAAAAACAGCGCTGGACGGCAGGGGAGTCTGCGCTCCGCCAACTGCCGTGCTGAGCAGTTCAAACAGCCCCTTTTTATACATCTTTACTTCCGTGTTCATGAGGTAGTGGAGGCATGCTTCAGTTGTTGTTAGGGGGTCGTTTTCTGCCTCCTGGTGTTTGTTGAGGCCGAAGTAAGAAGTCTTCCCTATATGGGGTTGTTTGCCCTGTTTCTGTCGGTTCCGGGATACCTGGTGGTTATCTTATCTCGTGACTCTGATTCGATTCCCCGACGGGGAGCCGTCTGGTGGTTATCTTATCTTGCACAAGCGGTATCCGGTGGCTGTTTTTAGTTTGCATAGGTGATTTTTGCTGTTTGACCTTTACATTGGGCTTAACATAAATCTTAATAAACAATACCCTAGTCCATGGTTTCTCACAGGTTGAAAGCTATTACAATATAAAATATTACAAATGGTTCAGCAAACAAGTGTCATGCAGAGAGAGTCAGGGTGCCATGGACACTTCAGTGTAATGCCAGGCCATACTGCAGATTTACGGTACAATCATAATAAAATCATTTTATTTCTGTATGCCTCCAATTCTCATCAGCAAGATGGTGCACATGTTTCCATTTGTCTGGTGTGTTTACCCAAAATGAGGTTTGTGCCTGAAACTACTGTCAATCGTGTGCTTCGAGATTTCGCACTCTGATCTCAGTTAATCCATCTAGCCCTTACTATAAATTACAAAATTTTTTTTAGGTAAAATGTTTGTAAACAGAAAATCAGTTTAAAGGTCAACTTTTTTTTTTGTGCACAATTAAAAATAGGAACAAAATAAACACAGAAATTTTTGCTTTTGCCACACTGAGACCACAATTTCTACAGACATTCCTCTGATGAGACACCATTACAAAAGTATATATTACATGGTTTACAGAAATAAGTGGAGGAGCATACCATGCTGTGGAAACAATAATCCACAGAAATATGGTAAAACAAAGTTCCCAACAAGCTCACCACAACTATGGCTGGCAAGAATGCAATTTCTCAATTTATTACAATCCATTTGAAATGTTTAACCCTAACATCATCTGGTCTGCTGTATGTTTCTGCATCTCAGCTAGAATTTAAAATGTAGCTGAGAGAGCATAAACTGAGAAGAATAGTATAACCAAAGAAACCCTGAAACAGGGAAAACAGTCATCCTTTTTTAGTAAGAGAATCCCAGTTTTTTGGAAAATGTGGTTAATTTATCTTAACACTAGATGTTTAAATGACACACCTGTAACAAAGAAACTAGGATGTTATGAGAAAAATCCAGACAAGTAATTCTGCTAAGAAGGGGACTCAACAGCTCCTTTCACAATATGCTGCTCTGCTGGCCCTAAGGCATTCATGCTAGAGATACAGCAGTCAAGTTTCAGCTTTTGTTATTTTATTGCCTTTGTTTTTTTAAGAATCGATGGCAGCACAGCACAGGTTTATGAATAGGAACCCTGAAACACTGATTGTGAACTGTAGTTTACATGCATTGTTTTGTAACAATGAGTGCACAAACTCCTGTTTAACAATGGATATAATGTCACAGGGACTCATATCGAAGACAGAAATGCAGGTACAAACAGAAAATCTGACACAACAGAAGACATCTTTATTGCTCCAGAGGACAGGCCAGTGCAGAGCTGCAATGTATAGCATGCAAATGCTTAAATCAATAGTGTGAGCAGTAGCCACCACTTGCTGCTTGCTGTATTCATCACAGCAGCAGGCAAAAGGAACATAAGAAAAGGGGAGGGTGAAGAGATATTTACTGCTTATTTCACTGGCGCCAGCTAAAATCTCTTCTGTAACTAATTCACTTTAACTCTGCGCAGGGAAACGTTATGTAAAATATTTCTGAAGCAAGATTTTTTCCTGCTGTTCAAGAGGAAGCATCAAAGCCTAGTAAAGCATGTACTGCAGAATATATTTAAAGCTCAACAATACTAACCAATAGACTCACTGAAACCGAACTCTGGAGGAGGAGCTCTTTACATGCAGAGGTTTGGTTTCTATTTTCTGGCACAGATTATACCAGCTTACAGAAAGGCAGTGTTTTACAAATCTTTACATATGTAGCCAGAAGCTTTTGTCAGTGAGATGCAATTATAGCTTAAAAACAATTTCTATGGCAGAAAAGAGATAAGAGCACTAACAAAGGTGGCTTTCTGACAATTCAAATTTTTCTTACGTGTTTTTATTCATTCATTTGATCTCAGTACTGGAATTTTGCGACAGGAATTGGCTCAGTCTCTTTCAAAACATAAAGGGCCTAATCCCCTCCCATTAAAGAACCATAAGTCAGAAGCCAATCTTAGCACTGATTAAAAAAGAATCTAGATTGTTATCTTATTTGTTGCACATAAATGAGAATTTTTTTTCCACTACCATTTCAGCATGATGGCTCAATTAAAAGCCAATGTCTCCCCTAAGTGGCACCTGTTCAGTACAGGAGACTCCTTGCACTAACAGCTATCTAAAGAGCAGCAACTACACTACAGTTTCTCCCCATCGCTATGTAACTCAGAACATATGCTGCACAAATCCTTATTTATGTGCCACTGTCCTGCTTTGAACGGTCTAACAATGCCATTTCTAGTTTAAAGACTTCTTACACCTAGAAGTGCATTCAAATAAAATTGGTTCAAGTGGGAACAGGCAGTACTTTGTATTTGGACTTCGATTCATGCACCCTTGAAAGCTGCATACTGTTATTGTCAAGCGTTGTACGTGCGCCCGCTGGATCCCACCAGCCCAAGGTCCCGCTTCTCCTCCAGCCTTCCCTACCATTCTCAGTGCACAGGTGTGTGCCTGTGTGTTTTTCTACTGCTTGGCGTCCAAGCACAGCATTGCAGCCTCTCTCAAGCCCTTCCGCTATACACTAGGCTCAGCAAACTAGCAAGAAACTCTGGATTGCTTTGGAAATTGCGCAGGCTCCCTCAAAGAAGCAGGCAAGTGAGGACTAAAGCCATAGGTACCTGAAATCTTTACTTCTGGGCCTACTGCATCCCCTCACTTGAATCTTCAAATGTTTAAGTATTACCTTTCTCAACACAAAGCTAGTGTGTCCTCCTCTGGGGCTCCCAAACCAGTTAATTAATCAGTTCAAATCAGAGTGGAACTGAATGAACTTCCAGCATAGCTGCAGGTAAAAAGCTAAACACACACCCAAAGTTCTTAACATTAAATATTTAAGTATGTCAGACTTTTTTATTTTCTTCAATATTAAAAAGAAATGGCTGCTAGTATTCAGCACTTGAAAACTAATGAGTTTTAAATATGAACATAGTACACCCCAATTTTAAAATACTCTGCTCTATTTTCTGTCTTTTCATCTTGCCCATCTGCTATGTTTTAGTAAAAATTTAAAATATTTTTCTTCAAGGCTGTCAAAAAAATCTCATAGCATTTCGGAAACACTAAACATTATCTTGTGAGGTAAATTAGGATACAAAGAAGTAGCATGACATATACGTGATCACACATTGTCAGTAACAGAAATCCCAACACGTGCTTCTTTGGAGTCTTCAAGAAAATAAACTAGGAATATATAGCAAATAGTGAAGCTGAAACCTACATCAAGTTACATTTGAAGGATGATCTGCAAAAGTTAAAAAAATGTAAAGTCTCAATATAGGAAAGATTTCTTATTCCAATGATTTATTTTTGTTAACATTTATTTATGGAAATTCAAACCCAGATAGCTGTTTTCTCCATTAAGCAAAACCTTAATTTTACATAGCTCCTTAGTCCTTCTGAGCTTTCTTCTCTCAGAGAATGAATCTACTATCAGTCTATGGAGACTGCAGCCAGAAGTCTATATCCACTTCCACACTTTACACTGGTAACGACTGAAAAAAAAACGTTAAGTAAAGGTCTCCTTCTGAGATACTTTAGTCAGTATAGCTCATCAATAACTTTTGCTCATTACTAAGCTCAGATGAACTAATTAAGTAATATATAGAATGCTTCATAGCCCATTGTCAATTTCCCAGTTCAATTTGTCAGAATCTATCCCAAGTGTCAGGAAAAAACATGAGCCAGCACCTTAGCCAAGACAAGACAGCAAACCCTACCTCAGCTAAGCAGCTGCTGTTCTAGAGATTACAATATTAGTAGAAAGAAAAAGACAATAAGAAGCCTCCAAAAAGAAAATCAAACAAATGTGCACTTTTTCTTCATACCATCAGCATGAGATTTTTTGGAGGTTATGATTATATAAGCCTTTCCCTGCAACTATACAACGGCTAAAAATTACTCTAAAAATAAATATTTGTGAGGATTGTCAGCCAATTACATTGAAAGAAAAATTCTGGCTTTAAGAAATTGCCAGATATCACAAGATGCATGACAAAACAGCAAGAGTTGCTGACATTCGTTTTTCTTCCATTGGAAAAGATACTAGCTTTTTTTTTAAAAAAAAAAACTCTACATGTTGAAGTTTTCTAAAATAGATATCCTGTCCTTTCTCCAAGACTGCTGAACCCCATTCAGCCAGGGCACAGATAACATCTTTGGATAAAATGTTTGAAATCACAGTTTCTGCCATACAAAGTTCAAGCTTTACAGAAGAAAAGCTTTTCTTCCACAGAGCTGCAAACTTCACAAGATAAAGTTATTTCCTCTGTTCTGTTCCCTCAGGAGGTGTTACATTCTTAAACCAGAATAACCAGAACTTACCCAGTCATATTTGTAATTTATATTTAGTATAAGGTCATTTCTTTTCAGACCACCTCTGGATATTCCTAACACCAAAAGTGAATTCTGATTACTCACTTCTCTCCCACAGATTAGACACCTTTCCCAGTGTTACTGCGCGCTGGAAGTCTGTATGAAACAGCTTTCTGAATGCCCAAAAAACACAGCCAAAAATAAAACCGACAAACTTTACAGGATTTTGCTGCACTTTGAAATATAATTGCAAAGCAATGAGCATGAGATTTCCCTTACATTTAAAATAGCATGCATGGTTAATTAGGAAAGGAAAAAGCTTAGCTGGAATACATATACATGGACACACTCTACTCAGAGAGAGGGGAACTCTCAAACTTTTTTACCCAGTCTGATCAAGGCTATGGCGAGAAGATACACAAGTTGGATACTATCATTTCAGAACAAGTTAAACTCACCTACAAAAATGGACAGGACAGCTCTAATTATCACATGGCAAAAGATGCCAAAGGGGCATCTCTGCAATGATATCCCGCATAACATGGGAAAAGGGATGGACAACTAGAAAGAAACAGATTTGGAGAGTAGGTTTCAGGCAACAGTCAAACCAAAAGGAAAGTTGCTGTAGAAATTTAAACTCCATTTATGTCCATAAACAATTCAATTCTTTCCTGCACACTCTTACTAGAAGTGAATAATCTCTTACTAGCACAGAGCTTTGTCATTCAGAGCCAGAATTTACAGTGAAAACCACAGTGTAAAAGTCATTAACAAGCAGCTGTACTGCATCATTCAAAGGTTCACACAGCTGAATAATCCCTCTTAAGTGGTGACCAGTTGAGAAGATTGCCTCGGGAAAGGTTTAAAGGCTAAATATACAAATGTACTTCCCAGTCTACAAGAATTTGTAGCTGAAGAACGAATATTTTATTTAATATCCATTGCTGGATCTTTCCCCCCATGAATTTTTCTGATTGCTTTGGGGATATATAACATCCTGTGGGCATAAGTTCTATGGCATATTAATGCATCATGTAAAGTATCTCCCTTTTTGTACTGTAAACTTGCCTGCTGATAATTTCATTGGATGATCCTAGTTCTTGAATTATGGGAGGGAGTGGATAATCATTCCTTATTCATACAGAATGACCATACAAATCTATCCTGTCCTGTCCTCCGTCAAGCTGAGTCTTCGTCTGTTTAGAAACTCTTGTGAAATAACTTTTCCTTATCTGTGCTTGTTACCTCTCCCCATGCTTCCTAGATGCACTGTTTTCAGGAGAAAGGATGGGAGGGAGGGATAAGAGCAATACAGTAGGAAGCTACATCATTCCCTATTTATTTTTCTCTTTTGTTCACTAATATTATCATGCCAAGATGCCTGCAAGCAGAAATACACAATTATGCAGTATTTCAAATTTTTTCTTTGTAATTATAAGGAAAAAAAAAATTGAACACGCTATGCTGTCTTCAAGCCAAACTCAAGCCAGCTTCTGAGTAAATAGACTGGCCTTTTCCACATTCTTATTGGCATCCCAGTTACACAACATTATTTGTATAGGCAGACCAACCTTGCAAAACTTCCAGCTTTGATATATTTTCCAGACTGGGTATCTGCTGCAGGTTTAACATCTTTGCAAAGCTTTAGGGAACAAAATCAAGCCAATTCAGATAATGAAATTAAGGAAAAGCATGCGTTGTTTAGCTCTTCTGAAAAGCTCCAATGCCTTCAGAAGCTACGACAGAGATTTAAAATTGGCAGTAAACTGCCCTCATATCATGGACATATTTTCCTATTCCCAGGAAAATATTACCAAATTTGGCCAAGTTACAACTCTTTACTGAGTCTGTGGTTTTCTAAAGATTCACTAGAGTTTGACAGCAGAAGACAAAATCAGTATGCACCATCTCCTGTCCACGCCTCTGTTAACTAGACTGAATATTCATTAATCTCTTTAAGCAGTTAAGTTTTGTCCTGCATCTGCAGAAACTGAACTGACTTTTCCTGCAGCTGGAGCTCCAGAGGTTGCTATGACACCAAACAAAAATTTTAAGTGGTTCCGCTGTACACACATGATCACCAATACCTGTGTATTATTGCCTACTCAGTATTACACATACTGGCACAGAAGCCCCTTGGAAGAAAATAAGAAGGGAAATATAATGGTGGAAATACAGAAGGGACAAAAGAAAGCAGGGAGGTAGTTGAGACTAGAACAAGGATTCTGACGGAGATGCTAAGACTGAAAACATGGTCGGTTCACATTGAGATGGAGAGGGAGGAATGGAAGGGAAAAGGCTAACTGGAGGTTGTGATGAATTGCTGGGGAAATAACAGAATTAGAGAATGACCTGAGAGCTTAGAGAAGGATAACAGTGCGTAAAGGTAAGTGGTGTGACTACATTATTGAAAAAGAATAGGGACGGAAAGGATGAAGAGTACATAAAGCTTCCTTGAGTTCACATCAGATCTCATTATGCCTGACTCTCAGCGTTCTTCTTCTATCAGCAAATATTACTATGACTCACTGAAAGTGTTCTCATCCCCCACCTAGCGCTCATCCATGGATGACTCTCTAAAGTAATTTTGACATAATTGACATAAAAACAAAGAGGAAATAGAAAGAACAATCTATGCTTATGTCTCTCACTGCAAGATGACATATAACAAGCTTCCTATTTGCACATACACATACAGAGAAAATCCTTTCATTCAGGAGCAAAATGAAGAGAACTTCAAAAATTACTGCTGGAACTATTCAATGCCTAAGCAGCAACTTGTAAAAAAAAAAAAAAGAAAATATTGATTTTTTTTTAATGTAAAAAATTCCCTTTACAAATGCAAACTGTAGCTAGTTCTTTTATACCACTTAAAATTAATAATTAAATACACTGTATGGCCACATTTGATACAGAAAGGGTATTTAACATCACTTTCCCATCTGCTGGAAGCAACTTTAAACATACTTACATTTTTAAATGATGAGACAGTTGCACACCGAAATAATTTGCAAACAGTATTAAGAAAGGTGTCATGACTCTTCTCTGCTTCAAGAACTTGCTCTTCTAGGAAGAACCATTTTAACAAATGCCTATGGAGAGAGGAAAAACACCTAATGAAAATTAAAAGCACCTGTTCTGGGTTTCAACATTGTCCTAGCTAGAGATCAGAAGTAAAAAAAAAAAAAAAAGAAGAAAAGAAAAGAAAAGAAAAAAAACCCAAAAACTTTAAGAGTATTTCAGAGCGCAGTACTGCTCATATAAATATCCAAGGGACACATACCCATAAGTAGACTACAGATGTTTACAGCCATGAGAAGAACCACTGGTCCTGACCTAAAGTTAATCTCCCTCCTTACCTAAAGGCAGATTTCTGCTTCCTTTTCAGAATACAGAGTATGTAAGCACTTGCATGGTGCCCAAAGGTCGGCAACAGCAGTGAGGTGAAAAGCTCTTCAGAACCCACAAAGACATTGCTAGTCCTGGTGGGAGTGAGAAAGTGCCTGCAGTGGTAGGAGGGAGGAGACAGCAGAGGAAAAGATGATGGCGGGTGATTTTAGCTTAAAAAGGTCAGGAATTATTAACCTAAAACATAGGTGTTCAGTTTCATCTGAAATCTGAGCCATAAGGGAAAGCCACCTAGGAAAAACAGTGTGTATTTGTTAAAATACAGAACAGTTTGTAAAGAGTTTTGATACTCTACCAATGATTAAGCTTCACAGTTTTTTTTGAGAAGTTGAGCACTGCCCATTTCAGGGATGAGGAAGGTGAGGCTGAACAGGTAAATTAATTGCCCAAAATGTACCAGTGACAACATCAAAATTAAAACCCAGCAGATTCTCATCCTGTATAACCACTCCACAACAGTCATTTCCTTTTCTGCTGTTGGGAGTACAAGTTAATTTCTCCCTTGAAAATCCCCACAGATGCTAAGCCTTAAATTTAAAAGTTCTAATTAAAACTCCTGCTCAAATTGCCAATTTAATCTTGTGCTCTCAGATTACTGCCATTACAGCTGGTAATGTTAGGGAGAAAAATTGATTCCTAGTCAATCAAGGTATTGCTCTCCCTTGATAACCAAACAAACCTCTCAACAAAAATCTGCTGCATTATTCAAGGACAACTTGTGGCCTAGCAAAGACTGGTGTTTTCTTCATATTCCAGATTACTGTGTCCCTACAGCTGTACTAAGGGAACGGGATCAGGAAAGGTTTGGGTTTTTTTTCCCCTCTCCCTGTGTTAGAGGGGGAAAAAAGTAATATGGAGTGCTGTTGCTTACCATACTTTAGGCACAAGTAATTGCTTAGAATTTTAATTTTATTTTCCTGTTCAAAGACAAAACACTCACCCTGAAAAAAAAAATTCCCAACCACCTGTAAGCATAGAACTTGCAAAAAGACCTAAATGGGTGAGACACTTCCAGAAACAGTTGGTTTGGCACTTGATTCAGTTAGCCATTTTTCATAGTCCTAGCTTAAGTATACAGTCAAGCATGCTGAGAACCCACTAACTATTTCTTGGTCTGGTGTACTCGGTTCTGAAAATTAGACAGGTTTCTAAACAGGTTAACAGACTCCTACTTCTGTTCTAAAATGCCTTGCCTCAATTTCCTGTCTGAAGCTTTCTCCTGGTACTGTGTAAGTCCATAAAATATGAAGTAGCTCGATAAGTCTGTTATCAGATGTGGGTGTAAAAATGCAAAGTACAAAAAATGAATTGCATTTAAAGAAAACTTGCTGAAAGCTAAGTCAATTGCCCTGTCCCTCACAGAGTAATAAACCTTACCGGAGGATATTACTTTGTAGTGGAGTAGAGCCTGAAGCTTAAGCACTGCCTATGTGGGTTTAATACCACAAGCACTTGGTTTCTTTCAACTTTTGAGTCAGTTAAAACTGATTTTAAACATTACACAATTTATCTCCTCATGTTTTCATTATATTCCTCCCAGAGGCAAACTTGCCCTCAGCTGACTCAAATGTTGACATACTGTTTACTAAATACGGTGAGGGCATCATCTAAGTCATACTGGCTTCCCTCATTCAGGATACAATAAACACCAAAACAGACACAACAGAAGATGGGAGCTCAGAGATATCTCCACTACTACATAAGACAATCATCAACAGCTTTAAATGAGTATGTAGAGCGCTGGATGTGAGACTTGAATTTTTAAAGTTATAAACGGTTTCACAGATACTTCAAGTCACAAAACAAATTAACATTATTAGCTTTATTATTAACATCAAACCCACAAGTAATGCTTCTAATCCACCATTAGGAATTGTGAAATCCACAGCAATAAATTACTCAGTGATGTTCCAAAATCATAAACACTTATATGTGCTGAAGCATGGGTAAACATATTGATTTAAAAACAAACATAAAACAATACAGAGCCATAAACATCTGAGTGATCCATATAAAGACCTGGACAGTTAACCTATAAAACACATAAAAAGAAGGGTGTAAATTTTCTAACGCAATGAACAAACCTCCAATTTATCAATTTTGGCATAGATGTTGGTCATTTCTGTCACCTTGTCTTTAATGAGTGGAATGAACTCGTCCAGGATCTGTGATGTATCCCTTCTAATCTGCATGAAAAAAGTATCCCACACGAGGATGAATCTTGGAGATAAATAATTCACTTTTTTCACTTGACTATTTCTTTCACATGAATATTTCAAAAAACACCTATTCAGAAAAGATATCACAAAGGCCCTTTTCCAGTATGTTATAAAGTACAGACTGGGAAAATAACTTACTTTCTCAAGTAATCCACGAGACAACAAAAAAAACCCCCAATAGTAGATAACAGAACTCCCATACTAAAAGTGTAACCAAATCCTTCCCTCTTCTCTGCAAATATCCATGCTACTCCCAAGAGATCCTCTACTTTCTATTATGAAATCTGTAGACATGAAGGGTAATGATGTATTTAAAATGAAAACTGCCTGTATACCATCCTTCATGTTTTGATTTCATTGGAGAAGAGCTAACTTATAGTACTTATCAATCAGCTTTTGAAAAGGATTTGAGTTAGTCCTAATTCAGGCAAGTAGTCCTAATTCAGGGGTAACAGGAAGCTCACTCTTAGCTATGAATAGTTATATAGTTATAGATATTTATATATATATATATATAAAAATAGTTATGTATATATAATATAATTCAGTTTGCAATGCAGACTGGCACTAACACAGAAACAAAGAAATGGCTGTTCAGGGTCCCATCTTTGAGTACACCACTTCTAGTATCTTGCCTTCAACAGGGCCTCAGGACAAGAATTCTCAGGAGAGCAGGAATCTTCACGCAACATTATAGCATAGACACCTCAGAGAAAGCTTCTGCTCCCTAATCCCTCTCAGCTTCTGTAATAGCAATTGCCCTAATACAGGAAAGATGGTATCAGAGTTTTGTTACCTACTAGAACCAAGCTTGTTACTGATAGCCATGTGAGAGCCTGAACCTTACCTGAAATCCTGCTGAGTGTTGTGTCAGCAAGAATTACCCAATTTCCTATATAAACAACTGCAAGTGCTTTGTTAGGTGGCAACAACAGACACTTCCAAGCAGAGTTCTATAGCTCATGGCATATACAAGCCAAAAATGATGGATAAAACAAGAACTGGCAAAAGCTTTCTGAATGGAAACATAAAAGCAAAACCAAGAAAATCTCCACAAAAACACTCAAATAGGCATCCTAATTTGTAAAACAGAGCAGCAATCCATTGATAAGACAAATGAGAGAGCAAGTTGAGCCCACTTTTATGTAAGTTTTGTTTCTCAACTACAATGGACTATAGGCAGCCTTGGTTCACTTCTCAATTAAAGCTGTCCTGCCTGCAATTTTAATAGACTTAAAGAACACAGAGGAATGAGGAACCCTTCAAAAGAGATTTTTGTCCCAAAGATGGAGCTAGAAGATATTATTCCTTCAACTTCACAGGGAAGAGTAAGGATCTTTTAGGTAGAATGGTGAGAATCTAGAGTTGGGCTAACACTGCAGGGAATTTTCTGGGCATTTTGAGATATAATCCAGAATCTCAAACCAAACATAAGTGCCTGCCATAAAGTCATTTAATCCATGGACCATGCTTTATAAACTGTAATAGGTACTTAGATGTTTTACTGATGATCATATGACTCATTTGTCTTTTTTTTTTTTAAGGAGTTGTGTTTTTAAAAGCTGAGTGTAGACAAAGCTATATACATATAAAATGACTCATAATAAGATTTTATGGTATTTTTATTACCAGAATGAGTACATGCATATCAAGTGCTTTTATAGTGCTGTAAGTATTCTATAACAGGAGATCAAACAGACGTATCAAAATAGTAGCAGCTTTCTATTGTAAACAAACCAATAGTATTCTCCTGTATTACTGGTCTCAGCACTACATCCACCAAACATAAATACAGACACCTCCTGAAGCAGCGACAGAACTGTATACACAGACACACTCTGTTATCTTTACAGTCTGTACTTCATATCCACCAGTAAGTGAGTGCAGACACTCGGGCAGGATCCCTGTGAATGGAGTCAGACTTGTATGTATGTTAAATAAAAATATAGAATGAATACACAATGAAGGAGTTGAAGCAGATGAATTCCAGGGTTTTCTACTGAATTCCTATTGAATTATTTTGGGTGAGTGGTAGGCAAAAAGCCCTCCTCTATCATAAAGTACATGTGAAAACAGATTGGGGGTCTGAGGTGAGGTTCATACCTAGGTAAACTACATCAGATTAAAATTTGAGCCTGGACTTTCCAAAGATAAGGTAACAAACTTGTTTGCTAATGTTGGTCTCAGAAAGGACTATGGACAAGCCACTCTTACAACTAAATGCTAAATAACTGCTGTAAATACAAACACAGTTTAGGACCCAGCCAGAAAGAGGGAGATGTTGTACAAAAGCTATCAACACAAGGTCAGAGCAGACACGGAACAAATCTAAACCATCTTTCTTTGAGGGTAAAAGCAACCAACCAATACAAGACACAGGAGGGCTGATTTTCTAGCAAGCAGCCTGTGATGAAAGGAAATAATATGCAAATATGATTCAGGAAGAGTCATTCTGCAGCAGTCTGCAGAATCACAGCGACAGAGGAGTTCAAGAGGAGTCAGCACATGACAAAGGGAAATTATTCTCTTGGTACAGCAACCTCTCACGAGCCAGAGAAAGCAGGACTGGTCTGAAACCCCACATTATAAAACAAGATTTATTTCCCCTTGTGCAATATATTTTACTTCATCTTACTGAAGATTTAGAAGGGTGCTCAGCACAAGCACCCATGGACTGCTGTGCTCTGGAAAAAAAACTGTATTCCTCTTACTAGGTTTTACTCTGCTAATTGGAGGAGGGGTCAAGGTGGGAAGATTTGATTCAGCTTTGTCTTCTAATTCAAGTCAGCAAGACTAAGCTCAAGGAGGTCGCAAACCAACAGCAAAACCAGAGTATGAATGATGAATAAGAACACAAACCAGGAGTGGCACATTGCATGTCAGGCAGTGAGACCTGATCCTTGCACATCAAGCTGTACCAGTTAAACAAGCACAGATTCTTGTTATTTTGTTTTTTATAAAACCTATTATTCTTTCAGGAAAAAAAAAAAAAGTAGCTGGAGCCACAGGTCAAAGACACTGTGCAAATTCTAGCAATCACAGGGACTTTTTTGAAAGGATCTCTCTATATTCTTTTTTTGTCTTTGATTCCATATGTTAACACAGAGTAACATAAAAAGATCATGAGTAAAAGTAACCACTGTAAACTGAACAGCTCAGTGGTGAGAAAACTGAGGTTTGTGTGTTCCTGAAGTTAGCAAACCCTAGCCACAGTGAACCAAACGAAACCACCTCTTCCTCCTCTTTTCCCCAGTGATGAAACCAAGTTTCACACCTAGGGCCTCAGGGAGGAAGTTCCCAAACTGTACATCCATGAGACAAAGATAAGCATGGAGCTGGTCTGTGGAACCATAATAAAGCAAGATTTACAAACATAGAATTTCCCTGGGCAAGTTCTGCAAGAAGGCTCAATGGCTTGAGAACCACTAACCTGCAGTTTTATAAACTGATGAGTATGCTGGAGGATAACATCTTAAAAAAAAAAAAATAAAAAGAGGAGTATCAAACATAAGCAGAGATTTTGTATCTATCCATCCATCCCCTTCAAGGATTAAGAAGCAACCAAATGGAAGCAGGGAATTCCCACATGTAACTAAACCAGCTGTGCACCTCTGAACAGATCTAATTTTCAATCATGCCTTAAGATATACAAGAAGAACAAAGAATTGTATCTAAAAAGGTAACCAACAGTGACCCATTGAAACAATAAGAACAGCATATACAAGACTGATTATTACAATTAATTTTTTTTGCTTGTGTGTCACTGGTTCAAATCATAGCTCAGGTAAAGATCACAACTTGATTATTATACTTGAGAAGATCTGAAGCCACTTAAAAGACATTAATTTACTTTGCTGAACTCAGTCCCCTAAGGAAGACATCACAAACAGTTAAATAACTGGCACTAGATTTTTTTCTAGTACAATCTTTTCATAGCAAGATGCTCCTTCCGCGGCAAGTGTGAGGCATGCTGAACTGTATTTACACTGTCACTTACCTCCTGTACAAGTGTCCTTTTAAAGTGCTGTGCCATGCAGTGCCTCGCCAGGTACCACAGTATGACACTGGAAATAGCATCTTGTTTTCCTAGCACTGAGGATCCAGGTTTTTCCTCATTGCAATATTCAAATGTATGCATCAAAAGTATTTGTAAGTGAAAAGCGCAGCATACTCAGTGGAGAAAAGCCAAATCCCTCTATGTGAATACTTTACTGAATGCCCAGTTGAAAAAAGCAAGATTCCCCTTGCCTTTTGCATAGACAAAAGACCAAATTGTTACTAGCAGAGAAGTTGGAATCAGTTCAAATTACATTATATTTATCAGATTCCCAGATAGCACTTGATGTGCTGCTGAAAGGAATCTTACATTGTAGGTACTGGATAGAAAGGCACAGAATCAGCACACTGACTGCAGTGCTTTCATGTTCCCAGATAAGGTCAATAATCTGCATATTAGGGAATTATTCACAGCCTGCAGGTTGTGGAAAAATGTTTTCAGGGGCAATGCAAAGATAGTGTATTGAAACTAGGTCAGTGGTTTTTGTAGAAAAAGTTGGCAAGAGAAGAAGTCTCACAGGAGGTTTAAAAGCTCACTGGATCCATCTGAACAAGCTAACCATCTTCCCCTATATTGGAGCCAAAATGTAAGGTGTGTGCTTGATTGATGGGAAAAAGCATAAGGTACATACAAAATCATAGAATCATAGAATGATTAGAATTAGAAATCTTAGCATAAGCTCCCAAACAGAAGAATTGAGTGAATGAACTTAATAGAAAATTAGAAGGAATACAATCAGCAGTGAAAAGCCATTGATTCAAACCACTTGCTTTGAGCAAGTGATGTCGTATCACTGAAGCAATCACCACCTTTCAGGAATGAACTCAAAGGTTTTTTTTTTTTGCCCAAGAAACCAGTCTCTTGTATTCTACATTTTGCATGGACTAAATGTGCCGTACTAGAGAATCTAAAGCCAACAAATGTAAGCCAAGATGCATCAAAAAATAGACTGCATGCTCTGAGGTTCACGTGCTCCTTTACAGCTATTTTTGTCAAAAGCT
This sequence comes from Chlamydotis macqueenii, assembly GCF_036417535.1. Lineage (NCBI taxonomy): Eukaryota > Metazoa > Chordata > Aves > Otidiformes > Otididae > Chlamydotis > Chlamydotis macqueenii. Next base: position 8,299,403 of record NC_141571.1, on the reverse strand, counting down.
AAATGGAAAAAGAACTGCTTAAACAGCCACTAATACTGAACCATTCTTACAAGGCAGCTATTTTTTTCCTTTTTAAGTCCCCTACTAACCATGTGAGACTTTGATAAGCCAAGCTTTTGTTTCTTTCCACTCTATGTCACTTCCTTCTGGAAGCAACAATGCCTCCTTTCCATAAGCAAGACATGTCAGCACAAACCCAGAAACCGCTGATGTAAGTTGAAAAAGGATTAATAACTAGCTATATTGCAGACTAATTTGCCTAGAACAAAGATGATAGCCTCACTTCTCTTGAGCACAGAATTCCCATCCAAGGTGCAAGGAAGATCTGTTCCGTAACCAAATAATAATTATCATTAGTTGGCTGATGATATTTTGCATAAACTGTGTCAAACATGTTAATCTGAGTTTGCAATGGGTTCTTGCAGACCTCGCCAAACTTCTTTGGGGCCACCTATGTCTTATCAGTTCTATCCTTGACAGTGAGCACAACATTTCTCCAAACAACATTGGGATACACGAACAGAAAAGGTGAAAGATGCTTAGAAGGCAATATTGGCATTTGTTCTGTAAACAGAAGACAATATGCAGAAAGGCCAGCACACCAATGTCCTTCATTTGCACTAAAGTTGGTATGAATAAAGCCAGGAAATTGCTTTTCAACTGCCTAAGAATATTAGCCACATAATTTTCTTATATGCTTCGCTTTATCCGGCCCCTCTCCATTTATCTATGCAACTCTAAAGACTCATCCAACAAAATAGTTCATAAGCAACAAGTCCCCTGGAAGATGTTGGCTGTTGACTTCTTGCCATTAGAAGCACATTCAATGCAATTAGCAACCATTAGAATCATAGAATCATAGAATGGTTAGAGTTGGAAGGGACCTTCAAAGGTCATCTAGTCCAACCCCCCTGCAAGGAGCAGGGACATCCCTGACTAGGTCAGGTTGCTCAGAGCCTCATCCAGCCTGGCCTTGAACGATTCCAGGGATGGGGCATCCACCACCTTTCTGGGCAACCTGTTCCAGTGTTCTATAACTCTCATCGTAAAAATTTTTTTCCTAATTTCTAATCTAAATCTACCCCCCTCTATTTTAAAACCATTACCTCTCGTCCTATCGCAACAGGCCCTACTAAACAGCCTTTCCCCATCTTTCTTGTAGCCCCCTTGAGGTACTGGAAGACCGCTATCAGGTCTCCCCAGAGCCTCCTCTTCTGCAGGCTGAACAGCCCCAACTCCCTCTGCCTGTCCTCATAAGAGAGGTGCTCCAGCCCTTTTATCATCTTCGTGGCCCTCCTCTGGACCTTCTCCAACAGGTCCATGTCCTTCTGGGGGCTCCAGAACTGGACTGTATTTGCCAGTGACACATGCATTATACAAGATGCTTGAAGACAGAAGGAAAATGTTGTGGTAAGTACTAAAAGAAGAAAAGGTAGCTTGCACATCCCTCTAGGAAAACTTGGTCCATGCTATCTGAACTAGTGCTCTATGAAATACTCAGGAGGGATTAAAATGCAGTATCAGTTCCTCTACCTAATTTTACATTTTTTAGCCTAAGGAAGGAAAGAAAAGTTGACTGCAAAAATCACATTCATTATTTTTACATGAACACCATAACCCAAATAGCCTTCAGACAGCACTTTATGCAGAAAGCATGGGGTAAGCCTAATAGTAACACATACCTCCTGCTCTAAGTGGTTTATCCCAATTAGGCACTGACAACAGCAAAGATAATTGGCGTGTTACAAACATTGCATAGCGTATCAGTCATAACCCCATAATTAATTAGTACTCCCCACTCAGTTATTCCACCCGTATGAACTTTCCTCTTATATCCTGATTGCAGGCTCTTCGGAGACACAGCCAGCTTGGTGCATTTGTAGAGCACCTAGCACAGGTGGCCTTAATTAGTAGCTGGTGCCCATGAACATTACTGTAACACACATAACCCCATCTGCAGCAGGCAGCCTGGCGCCACCGTCTCAAACTGATCCAGCTGTTGCAGCACTGGAGCAGTCTTCTCGGAAGGCTTTGTAACACAACTAAGGAAAGGAAAAGGCCCGGGGAAAACACAGGTTATTTATTTATTCTAGAATGTACTACTGAAATGCACCTCCGGCGATTCACGACGAGGAACTCGGGCGGACACGGCACCGCTCACTGGAGGGAAAGGCAGGACAAAGGCGCGCAGGCGCGCGGCCCCCGCGGCGCGCTCCCACCTGTACCCGCCCGGCGGCGGGGCGGCGCCCGCGGGGGCGGCCCGGCTGCGCGCGCCCTAGCGCCACCTGGCGGGCGCGGCCCCCCGCTGCGCGCGCAGCGCCGCAGCCCTGCCCGCGGTGGCCGCGTTACTAACATGGCCGCCCGGCGCGCGCGCCCCTTGCCTTCCCGCCCTGAGGGCCGGCGGCGAGATGGCCTCGGGGCACGTACCGCGTCCGTTATCCCGCAGGCCTCGTCCCGCCTCCTCCGCGGCTCTTCAGCCGTCTCTTCCACTTCTTTCACCTGGGGGGAGAAAAACAGTCACAGAGCCCAGGCTGGGGCCTCGGCAGGTCTGAAGGGTGGTGGCCAGACACCACCCTGCTCCCATTGCTTGCATCTGCTGCCGTCCTGCTGGGGAACCCAAGCAGAGCTAGGGTACTTTTAGGCAACCACCATATCATCAACTCTGAAATGTCAAGAACCAAACACACAGAATTCATTGTACTGGGAAATGTAAAATCTGGAGGCTCTGGGAGGGACTTCTCACCCATGCACCAGGAGGTGATCCATACGGCAATGAAAGATGTCCCCAGCATCTACTTCCACATGGATTTCAAGTTCTAGATCTCACAATGAGTTTTCTGCCAGCATGCTTCTAAACCTATAATGTCAACACGTATTTCAGCAAAAGTTCCTTGCCAAGTATCTCGCTCAAGTTTTGAAGCAGGAAGGTTTACTCTAACAATTGCACTTCAATGTAACAACAAAGTGTAATTTATAGACGTCGATTCAAAGTTACAGCCCATGTTATTCACTGACAGAAAAATGGTTAAACTCCCTCTAAACCCAACCCATTACTTAATATCTAAAATAAAAAAGAAAACAAAAACAACAAACCAAAATGCAAACTACTTTGACTATTCTGAAGCAGAGCGAATGCTATGAAGGAAAACCAAGAGCTGCACAGGAGGACAGTTTTGGACAGCCAGCAAAATGTTTCCCATATCGGAAAAGGAGCCCATATCCAGAACTCCAGAAAAACTCAGCAGCTACAAGAGTGTCTTGCCTAAAGCCGAGAGCACAGACATACCCAACTCTGCAGAGGACAGAAGCTGAGGACTGAAGTTTAGAATTAAAGACTGTTGTTCACAAAATCTCAGTAAAGAATTGCAACTACAAGGAGAACAAACCTTCTATTCTGGGCATATTTTTAAAAACAAATTGAATAATCAGAGTCCAAATGCAGGACATGGGGTGGCTTTTAAATTTTACTGATTTCCAAGTCCTACATTTGCACCGTAATGTAAATAATTTTTAAAATCCTTAATCTATTCTCCTATCCTAATCACATCTCATATTCCCCAAAACTAAAATAATGAACCTCATGAAAACTTTTTTTGTGTGCATGTGAAATAAAGCCAAACAAAAGGAAGTTGTTGGGGGTACTTTGCTTAAATGGTCATCACAAAAGCAGAACAAGACCAAGAGTTGCTTTAGCAGACCTCTTTATAATCTTTCATCTGGGCTGGGCTGTAAAGAATTATCTTTTTCCTAAATAAAGCTTATTATCCTTTCACTTGGTAATAAAATTAAGGAAACCTGAGCCGCCTCTGAAATTCAAATTGTAGTTATCAATCCTAGAGCTGGGCTAACTCCAGGATTTTTTTTTTTTTTTGCCATTCTTAGAAGTGCCCAAGGACCTCCCAAAACAGGGACAATCTTATCTGGAACAATATGGCAAAGGGAGTTGTTATCATGTAAAGGTATTAGGCAGAAGGATGCTAGAAGAGGAAGAATAGGTAAGAAGACAAATGCACTTTGTCAGCAAGGAGTAGAACGGAAAATATTAGACACTTGATTTAGACTTAAGCAAGTGTTAAGAGGAGCATACATATAAGTTCACCCCAAAGGCTGTGCTTTGCATGGACTGAAGATCATCACTGGCATTCAACTCCTCTTTTACTTTGTAAAACCTATTCCACATAAATTGAGCAAATGTAATTCTGTGCAGAGCCTGAGCCAACTTTCCCGCTCAAACGGGATGGTGTTTTGCCTCTGGAGACCTATTTGCAGTCAACCTCTGCAACAGATTTGAGGAAATGATTTCAGGTGTGGAGGTATTCCTGGAGGTAGCTTCTGCACCACCACTAAGATGACGACAATAGGGAAGGCAAAAGCCTTTTGCCAGAGAACCAGTGAGGAGGAACAGAGAAACACAGGTTACTAGTGGGGCAACAAAGTACACACATCACTCTAGAAAGGGTGTTCAGAAAAGGCTGCTAGAAGTCATCCAGGGAGCAATTCCATGAACCCAGGAGACCAAATCCACTACGTCAAGTGAGTGTACTATTCTAGATCTGCAATCATGCAAGCTGGGGAAGGACTCAACTCCTAGTCACTTCAAGGACAGTGATTCAAAAACTAGAAAGGACAAATTATGCTATCACAAAGCAGAAAGGAAAAACAACATAAAAGCCTTAAGCACGTGGAAGAAACAGTGGCTGTTTTCACAAGGGCAAACATGTATGTGCATATATAGGACATAATATGGGCTAAGGATAAATACCTGTTCAGTAGAATACAGATATGAGCTCAGGCCCAGTTTTTAGTAGCAGGAACGTGACCCAAGTTGGCCCAAAATCTCTGCAACTATGTTAGAGCAGCATTGAGCTAAGACTGGTATGTATTGTCTCAGAGAAATTGTTAGCAGCTGGCATCTCCAGGTCAGCTTAGTGACCACACCTGTCAGCCTGTTCAGGTTATTTCCTAAGATGCTTGTGTCTCACAAACTCTATGTGAAATGTCCATGGTGGCATAAACTGTACCATGCTGTAAATCAATGCATGGATTTCAGTGGTGCTAACACAAGTTTAGATCCCCTAACAATCTGTTCCATGTCTATCTGAGGTAAAGATTTCTGTGTGGAAAAGCTGTTTTCCTGCTGCTGCTCCTTTGCATGCTTAAATAAAGGAACAGAATTTCCACATCTAATTTCCCCTCAGAAAGAAAAAGCACTCTTCCTCTCCACTGCATGTAGGCTAACTCTGGAAAGATCACTGCTAAGCAATAGAAAAATGCATTATTTTCAAATAAGAAAGAGTTCGCAGTGATTTCACATTACTATAGTACATTTAATTTGTGAAAAACTTGTAAGCATTGAGTCTGAGAGTCTGGTTTCTTGAAGTCTTCATAAGGCAGAGAAACATAATTGCACAGCAATCTCAGCATCAGATGGTCTACAGAACAATTCTGTCAAACTCCTGACATTTCTTGGCAAGTCTGTGCATAGTCAGCTTCACAGGCCTGAAGCCACTAACATAGCCACTGTTCAGGACTAGCACAGTTGGCTTAACGAGATAGTCCCAAACTGATACCAAACTTACAGCTTTTAAAAGGCTTTTAATGGCAGCAATCATTAAGCAAGTGTAAATTCCACTAATTTGACAGATGATGCATTAAGGAAACATTCATTTAGAGAAGCTGCATTAGCTGTACAGGTTCCTGTCCTGCTCTGACTAAACTTGCAGCCATGCTTCAGGCAGGTAGCTTGCTAACATTGCTAGCCCTTCTAGTATCTACCATAAGCATCTCACATTCCTAATGTTCATAAAGATTCAAACATTGGAGTAGCACGTGCTAGAGGACAGAAGCAAAGTTTATTGACACCACTGAGAGTAAGTTAATTCAAAACAGATTCACAGTCAGTCTTTAAAGAGTCTTACATAGCCTGAAACATAACAGAAGACAACAATAGTAAGAAACAATAGAAAATAGATGCGAACAAACCACTTACCACTATTTCTTCAAGGCATGCAACTATAAAAGCACACTAGGCATAAAAAAGCCAAAATACTACATTTAAGAAGTGCTCAACTGCAAATACTTAGCAGTTCCATATGAATTGCAAAAGAGAAAAACTACATTCTAAGGGCTCAATATATTTAAGGCACCTTCAGAAATGGTTAAGTGGGGCCTGCAGTACCAACAACATATTTACCATCATCTGTAATTAGGTACTTACTAAACAGGCCATATGAGCTCCTTCCAAGAGATTACAGAACTCACTGTACATTTATCATTAAGATCCGAAATAAAACCCACTGAAGACATTTCAAAGTTATTATGAAAATATGGGGCAACAAGTGCTTCTTAGTTAAGACTGTAATTTCATAATCACTTTAAAATTATATAAGCTAGCATTGGCAATGAAAGTAGTCTGCCCTTTCCCATCACTCATGCCCCTGAAGCCAACCCTTTGCAAGTAAGAGGATAGACATTCACAGGGCAATGAATCAGGAAATTGTTTTGGGTTGAAAACTAACCATTAATTTCTTTGTCATATCATTTTATCTCAGTGATAACTCAATTCATCACACAGCCATGTTAAGGCTAGCACTGACAAAGAAAATAGGTAGCGAGGGGAAGAGACATGTTGGATCTTTCAATAGGAGTGTTAACTTATCATGAAACCTTAGCCAAAGGCACAATAGCACCACTTCCAGATGCCATTTTAGTGTTCCCATATACCCATTGTTGATTCTCGTGTTTATTAATGGAAAGAAAACAAAACAAAATTAAAACCATTACTTCTTTTTTTTAACTTACAGAAAAAATAGTCAGTCTAGCTTTGAGGTTAGCCTTCCTTTCATATACTGTGCCCATGGCAATATCCCCTTCTCAGCACTTCCCTTTAAAGGTCTTTGTTTCTCAACAATCTCCTCCCTCTTTACTCTAAGCTCGAGATAAGATAAGCTTTTATAATTCCTTCCATCACTCCCTTTGATTTTGCCCCAGCATTATGCTCTCATTCAACCTTACAACAATTTACGTGCTTTTCCCAAGGTTTGGGTTGTCTTTTTTTTTTTTTTTTAAATACCAAGCTCACTCCTTGATAAAAAGATTTGGGTCAGGTATTCGATATCATCAACTGTTCAGGCCCATGAGATATGAATACAGCATTCTAACTTATTACACTTCTTGAAGGAACATGAAAAAAGAAAATTCAGCACTAAATCTCTTCTACAAAGTTTTCCAAAAAGCCTTCGGCTTTCACTCAAAAAGTTAAGCTGCCTTTGTTGGAACTTTAAGTGTTCTACTAGCACGTCATTGAGATGAAAAGGTGGGCATAGAAAACTTTAAAAGTAGCCAAACTAGAAAACCACACAGCTCTTTATAACATTAGACTCTAGCAGGAACATTTAAATATTGCTGAAAATTAACAGGTCCTTCGGTACAATGTCATCCTATGTCAGCTTCAGAATACTGAAAATAAAAAAAACCCTACAAAGGGAAAACAATCAGTGTGTAAGTGGAAACAAAAAGAGGAGAATGACAAGTGTATTTTAATAGTAAAACTAAAGTCTTTTGTAGCTATTTACAGGATACATTCAAATCAGGTAGAATAATAGTGTCATGCAGCATATGCTTGAAAGCTTGCACTTAGCAAAATCTTCTACTGGACTATACAAATATCTTATTTCGCATTCATTGTTGTTATAGTCTCACTTGCTACAACTGCTACAAAAAATTTAAAATAATAATTAAAACTAGGAGTTATATACTAGAGGAACTTGCTATTGCTAATTACAAAAAAATTTTAAAACGTGTACCTAAGGCAACTGTTTGTGAAAAGGAACTGAAAGCCTTCATTCTGATTTCCACAACACTGATATGTGACACAGCTGAGCTAGCAAGGCAAGGCCCACAGGATGAGACACAAGAATATTCCACAAAAGCTGTAATTAACCTCCAAGTAGGAAAATACCTAAATTATATTGCTGCTTTGAGAAAACTACCAATATAGACAAGAACCAAGAGGGATCAGTATTAAAACAAGCATTTCATTTCAGCTGAAGATGCCTGAAGGAAACAGAATGACTTGCAAGTAGCAAAGAACACAAGCTGTTTTCTGTATTCCTTGGAAGAACTAACAGGCTTGGCACTCAGTTACAAAAATACATAGTCTGCCATACAACACTGAGAAACTTGCTGTATTAATTGGCAGGTCTTCTTTATTTCTTATTTAACACCAGTACAAGTGATAAAACCAATTGAATCCAGCTGACATGAACTAATACTCTAACGAACCTTGTTCCCCACTAAATAGTTCACTTTGCAATGTCATCTTACTCAAGTTTGGAAATTCATTTTTTGTAATTGTTAATACCATTAACAATACTTGTTTCTGGCCTGCTATAGAAGCGTAGATGACTAAGTAGATCTTAATCCAGAAGTAAGACAAAAGCTGTCAGTGGTTTAACCACATAAAAATTATGTGGGTGTCATGGACTAACCATTATATGATCTCCTTGAAAATGCTGAACAGAAAATCAAAACAAAGATCTCAAGATTTGGATGTGTATAAGTAGTCTGACTTATTGCAAGTCATAGATAACCACATATGGAGCAATGAAATTGATGACAGTGATGGTGTCAAGGGAGAGGCATAGGAAAAAAAATACTCTGAATAGTGAAACTGAACAACAGTTTCCCTTTTTTTTTTCTTGGTGACAAAAATAAATCATATCAAGTTTTGCTGCCAAAATGAAGGACAAGGGTGATGGGAAGCTGTTTTTAAAGACTGATTTAGAAGTGATTTTAAGACTGATTTATAAATTTAGAAATTTTAAATAACCTGCCCAAAGAGAGTGTTACTCACTTTACATCACCACCAGGCTCAGGTGGGTGGGATAGGAGCTACCTACAGGTCAGAAAGGGGAATACCCCCAAGTGCTCCCCACTTCCGTAATTGTAGCCTTCCTCTCTTTTTTGGGGGTGGGTGGGGGAGTGTCTCAGCCTACAGAGTGCAACTTCAAACCCTCCCTCTTTGCCTTCAGGGATCTTAAAGCGTCCCCTATCCGTTACCAGGGTGGCGACAGTGCTATGCAAGATCACAACTGTCACCATCCTGACTGAGCTAAACAGCTAGACTCGGGTAACTAAGCGCACCGAAGATCCTCAAACTAAGCATCATTTCACATAATCACATCAGCGCACTCAGCCCGACCTTACCATCACCAGCAGACTTGGTTCCCACAGAACCAGAGTAGCAGTCATTTTTAAAAAAAAAAAAAAAAAAAAAAAGCATGGAAATACTTACTCAGCTATTCAGGAGCTCAGCAGTAGCTCAACTTTATCCAACACTGCATCCCAGCCACGGGAGACTTTAAGACTAGGCCCTCCTCAGCCAGAGGGAATGCAAACACCCCGCTCTCTCCAAAAATAAGACAAGCACCACGAGCAGCGGGCCGGCCCGGAGCCGAGCAGGGGAGCTGCTCGCACACCCCCGCTGAGCAGGGAGAGCCCGAGAGCTGCTGATGCATCGGCCGGGGAAAGCGGCCCCCGGCAGCCTCTCACCGGGCGGCGGGGGCGCGCCAGCGGAGGTCACTGCCCCCACGGCGGCCGGGCCCTGCCCGCTGGGAGCCCCCGGCCCGGGGAGTGAGCCGCCCCCTTCTTTCCCTCCCCCGCCGCCCCTTCCCTCAAGGAGCCCCCGGCCGCAGCCCGGCGACTGGCGCGGGGCCGAGCGGAGCCCACCCGCCGCACCTGCCCGCTCCCCGCCTCAACCGTCCCCCCGGGCCGCTACAGCCGGCGCCGCCGAGCCCGCCCCTCGCTCCCCAGCTGACAGACCGCCCCCGAGCCGGGGCAGCCCCTGCTCGGCGCCCCCTCCCCTGCGCCTACCTTCTCCCCGAGCGGCGGGGTCAGGCAGCGGGGCGAACCGCCGATCCCCGCTCTCCTCAGCCGCCGCCCCCGCCCGGGGCTCCGGTGGCTCCTCCGGTCGCAGCATCACCTCGGCGGCAGCTCGCCGCCGGTCCCCGGCTGAGCTCACGGCAGCCGCCGCTCCGCCCCCGGCTGCCGCTCCTCCCCTCGCCGGCCCAGCCAGCGCCGCCGGGAGCTTCCCGGAGCCTCGGCTCCCCGCGCGCCGCCTCAGCGGTCCCCGCGCGCCGCCTAGCGCCACGCGGCGGGAGCGGCAACGGCTGCCGCGCGAGCCGGCGGGCGCGGGCGGGCTGCTGCGACCGGTCAGCCCCGTCCTGTGCGCAGCGCGGAGCAGGAGCCGTGACGCTCTCGGAAGAGACGGGGGCCACAAGTTTAAATGTTTTGTTTAACGTCCTGGCGCTCACCTATGAAAAATGATTCAACAAAAACCATCGCCAAGCAAAGCCACACCACAGGCACAAAGCTTCCCCTCCCTGACCATTGCATTTGCCACTCTTAAAAATCCAGTTTTTCTAACAGCATTTCGCTTTAATGAGCCCAGAGGACAGAGCCTCAGATACTCAGTGATCAGATGCGCTAGCCTATGTCTGTTTTTAATCACTGAGAAGTTAAGGCTGCAGCTGAAAATGCTGCTTTAAGGTGCTCAGAATTTCTCTATGCCCTCTTTGCAAGCTATTCCAATGACTTGAGGTTAGCGACATTCAATTTTATATCAGGCAAGGCATATGAATATTAAGGCAGTGCCTAAGTCACAAAAAGAGCTCCATCCTCTGGTTGGAGGGCAGGAGTGAGAGACTGCCCATGGAAGCCTGCAGTTGAAGAGACTCCTCTTGGATGCTCCTTCGTTACCGATGACACTCTTCCTTGCATTAGGCTCCTTTAAAACACACTCAAACTAAAGCAACATTTTAGAGAAGGACAGATGATCAAGACAGCAGTTAAGAGCTGAGACAAATAACCATCTGTTCTCAGCTTGTTCTTCCTCCTCTAAGCAGGAAACAGGCCCTTCTTAATAACTAATCATCAGTCAAGGACTGGTAGGTAGAAGGGCAAGGATTTCTCAGTAACAGCGTTATTCTCAACTGGAAGGTCAGAAGCAGAAGCAGCCTGCCCTTGAAAGAAGCCTGGCCTTTTTTTTTTTTTTACTACATCTTGTACTGAAGACTCATACTAGGGCCAAGCAGACTCTGCAGTAGCAGGGAGATAATGCAGTATCTCCCACTACTCAGTTTGAGACATTATCCAATTTTAGAGTTTTATACCATATAAAACTACTTCTCAGTGCTTGCAGAGCAGAAGGCTGTAACAGGCCTGCACTGTCATCCAAAGCTTTTCTTGGCTTTGGATAAGACGAAATTATTGCTGAATAATAAGAGAAATTTAAATTTGGTTTAGCATTCATGAGAAAATGCCAAATTCATAGTCTGTGGTTTGCTGAGAAGATCAAAGCAGCCGGGCTTGAAGAGGTGTTTGAAACAACAGAAGAGCTAATGGGTAGCAGAGTTTCCCAAAATCTTTTCTTAAGGACTAGGGACAGACACAGTGAGCTGAATCTACTCTATGTCACCCTGACAAAAGCACCAGACAGACACTTTTATGCTACGCTTGTGGCGACTAAAAACCTCTTACCTGAAAAGTTGTATGGTATCTGCAAAACCTGACCTTCCACTGACCAGCAGTGCATGGAGGAAAAACAAACTACATCCCTGGGCATTTTATTTCTTGTTTCAATTGCAAGCTCTCCAGGTCTGGGCAGCCTTCTTGCTCTGTATTTGCAGAGTTAACAACATAGCCCTGTTCCCTGCTTAGCCACTCAGGGACCACTTACGCTGTAGACCCCAGAGGTTTACAGTCAGTATCTTCAAAAGAACCGTTTCTATCAGGGAAAGATGCACCACATAAATCTTCAGTGAGATCTGGAAAGTGTCTGAGAAGCTTTAACAGATCAGAATGAAATACTCCTAACTTGCTGTATATTACAGATTAACTGTTACAGAACGAAGTTATCATAGGCAGAAGAGCACGAAGAGGTCTGTTTAGAAGAAACACAAGGAGACAGGGGAGTACTTTAAGTGCTTTAAAAGTGTAACACCAGCTTAGATTCCTCTCGATTACTTAATACAGACTATGCCATCCATCCCGGTGAGCTTTAGCACTGGCACGAATTATTTACTGTCAAATAAACTCAAGAGAAAACAGCGCTAAAACAAAGAGATCACACATTGCATTTCTATTTCTATGACCGAACGGCTTTGTGACCTCCGCATCTCAGCTGTACGGTAAGGATTACCCTTCTACCTTCACCATCCTAACAGTTTATCAGAATAAAGCACAGCCAAAACACAAGGAAAACCACACATTGAATTACTTCATTTTTTCAAGATACTAATTGCAGGATGACTAAAAAAAAAGTCAAACATTTTTTCTACATTATACAGATCCAGTTGCTAACCATCTGAAGTATTTTCAAAAGACAATTAACAGCATTTCAGTATTTAATAAAACACCCAAAATATCTTTTACAAGCAGTTTCCTGCATTAAGTTTTAGGTAATTTCTTAGTAAGTTCGCAGAACATATCTACTTTTCTCATTTTACAGCACAGGATAGAAAGAGTACGACGGGCAGACTTAACAAGTTTATCAGGGGATTTAAGCTGATAAGATTTAAAATTTCTGAATTACAACTCCAAGCATTTTATATAACTTCATGTAGCAGTCAGAAAGTCAGAGAAATCTATGTTTACATATTCAATACTTTCTCCTCAGTGTTTTAAGAATTCCAAATCCTTTGCATCCTCCAACAGTAAGCACCCGATTTTTTTTTTTTTTTTTTTCCTTCTTTTTCCTTCTCTCGCTACTTTGCTATTGTTCTGGATATTCTGGACCCGGTAAAAAAAAGGAGAGGTCTTGTAGGAATTCTAGTGTGTCACAACAGCAACACCCTTTTCATGCCTAGAGGTTACTGTTACAGCTATGAGGGTCTTAAGAGAGAGGCTTGCAGGTAGAAACAGTAGCACAAACCCCTGCACTGGATGATGTCCCTATCTTCTCTAGCTCCTTTCACACCATCTGCTTTTCTCATCTGTCCCTCAAGCTTGGTTCCTTGTTTGAGCATTGCCAATGCATCTGTGACTAAAAGAAAACCCCCGTATCAGTAAGTAGGTATGACCAGGTGCTTAAAAGAAAGCATTCTGAAGAAGTTCTTGCATCACAGATAAAAAGAACTATGTTCTCCTGTGGAAAGCAAATGTGAGGGCAATAAATATGCTCTTACACACTTAAATGTAACATCCACAGAGCCTGATACAAGTCTTTCGCACTGATGAAATGCAAGGTATTTCCTTATACTATCAGGTAATAAAATGGTAGTTCAAGTAGAAAGGAATGTTATTTGGAAGGACAGGAAACTATTAGCTACACTTCGAATTGCTGTAATAAGAAATGCTGGCTAAATAGCCCAGCACTTCTTCAAATAGCTTCGTGCTTTGTATTTCTAAAGCACTTAAAATCAAGCATACCACATTAAGTCCTCAGAGACAAATTTATCTCCTATTTGATAGGGAAAGTACACAAGTGATCTATCATAGCTGCACAAGGAGTCTGAATTCTTAGATCTTGGCTACAATCTCGCTTCTCCAAGAACCAGCTGTACCATTTCTCGCATACTTCTACAGCATCCAAGAATACCACATTTTTCCTCATGCTAGTACTGGAAGCCATTTATGAAGTTACCTTGAAGCTGATTATTCCTCTCTAGCATTACCTCATGCAACTACCACATATTATATGAATATTGATACTTGCATTGCAAAGAACACACCATTCATCAGAAGTAATTCAGGCAAGTGTGAAACTAAATGCCACAGTTAGTTTTAAGATAACAAGAAAACTTCAAAGGGATATTTAGCACTAGTCAAAATCTTTCTCCTGTTGTTATACCAAGTAGAGGATTCTCAAACTGATTACTTATGGAAATCCCATAAAGTTTTTATATCTGCAACCACACATGAGTGTTCAATTTCATAACATAACTGAAGTTCTAACATCTTGTTAAGAGCTCATCACCTTGAGAAAAGTTAATTACTGTTGGCATTTAAAGGACAGAATGCTATCGCATGGTATTTAACAGTTGCATTCTTTCCTCAAGAAGACAGCAGTAGGGAAAGTTAGTCTTCCTTTACAATTAATTTCTTAGTTTAGGAAAACTACCAGTAGGGATGACAGTGATTTGTAGAAATAGTGTTGCTGACTTGCACGAGTATGCATTTTAGCGTCATTTCCTTAAAGTGTCCCAGATTAGGTTCTCTACTGTGCCTGCACTGCAGATTCAGTCCAGGACAATAGTAGCGTTCGTCTACTCTTTCAGTTCTTGTCCAACCTAAAGCACCCTATCAAGCTTACTTTATCTTCATAGATACATGCATTCCTGAGGACACGTTCCTTAGTCTTTGCTCCTGCAATAAACCACACCTTTAATTCTCAGTGGATTTTACTTAGGACAAATTCTCCTACACTTGGAAGCTTGTTGGAAAGCACAGAAACATTAATGGATCCTAATGGTCCAGCTAAATAGTCTGTATCCTTGCTGCAAAGAGCACAGTGACTCGGTGAGAGTACTCCCCGTGCTCAGCAGTCGGTCCCAAGCCAAGGAACACTGGAGGAGATGCATTTGCAGAGAGTTCAGGTCAACACCAGACTCATTCTGTGGAAGTATACCTTAAATAAAATAGTGTCCTCTAGATTCAGTATATTTTTAAGGAGAAAAACTACTTCTTAGGGAGATAAAATTCACTATGAACCAAATAACTCAAGGCTGGTAAGGGGAAATTATATTCAATTGCATTTTTTCAGTCTGTTAATATTTAATTTCCTCATACAAAACTGTCTATACATAGCTTTATTGTTTTTCTACAGTCTTTTTCAGGTGGATCCATTTCTACTACTCAGTTTTGTTATACTAAAAACATCCTATAATGCAGATGACATTACTTTTTTCAGACTGGTATCCTTTTTGAAAATAAGCAACTAGAACTGTACGTTATATTAAAAGCATTGCTGAACCATGGTTTTATACAGTAACATGTTATCAGTTTTGTCCTTTATTTTTTTTTTTAATGCTAGCAAGTACAGGGTTGATGTTTTCACTAAACTATCATAGCCCAGGATGGGCTCCTGAAAGGCAAGTCAGCTTGGCATTCATCATAACATATGCAAAATTAAGACAGATTTTTCCCCACACATGCACACTTAACCCACACTGAATTGTTTGCCATTTCACTGTCTAATTTTGCAATCTGTCTGCAATCCTTCATATTTTGCTCCTGGGTTTTTTTTTTGTATCTAATTTATTCAAGATATCCAACACTTGAAAAATTTCAGCAGCAATACTAGAAAGTTACTTGCTCCCACAACGACTCATATGTTAAAGAGTCAGTAACTTGGAAATCCCTTCCAGCTTTAGAGCTTTATGTATTTGGATAGAAATTCTGAAGTTAAAACACTACATCTGAGTTTTAATACAGGCAAGATGAATTTTGAAAGCTCACACCATTTCAGCAATACTGTACCAATTTCAGCATTCTGTTAGGAAAGGGGTGAGCCATGGGGTTCTGTGTAAAGTAAAGAAATTTTTTGTAGCTACATGACATTCAGGCTTGAGTGCACAGATGAAATAGACCAGGTTCCTTTGCTGCATACCAACATTAAGGTACTGTAATGCTGTTCTCAGCCTTTTTGTCACCTCCACACAGCTACACAGGCAAGTATGAAAAGTACTGAACCATACAAATGAAACTAGTCACACATATATGAAAGAAGGTACAGAACAGAAGTTGTATGATCGGCCCCAAGACCAGGAGTCACAGAAGCCCTACACAAAAGGGCTAAACAAAACTCAAGTCTTTTGTTGCTAGGTAAATGTTTACAAGGGCTGCCAAGGCATTAGATACGGGAAAAAACATTTGCAAGTGGAATGGGTTCAAGTTAAAACTTTAATACAGTTATACCAAATACTTACAGTGGAAGCCTCCATCTCCCCAGGAGCACTTGACAAAGGTGATGAGGATGAGGAATCATCTCCCAGGCCTCGTGACCTAAACTTTACCGTGAGCAGTCGTCAGGCAAGCGATACAACGTAAGACTCATTATTTGCAGCTACTGTAGGAATAAGAACATCACAGGTTAGTCAACAGGTCTGAAGGACAAATGTTTTGAACCC
This sequence comes from Chlamydotis macqueenii, assembly GCF_036417535.1. Taxonomy (NCBI): domain Eukaryota; kingdom Metazoa; phylum Chordata; class Aves; order Otidiformes; family Otididae; genus Chlamydotis; species Chlamydotis macqueenii. Next base: position 8,283,276 of record NC_141571.1, on the reverse strand, counting down.
TTGCACACTTTCCAGAGATTTGCTCCAGAGAAGGGAGCAGAGGAAGCAAATATTTAAGATAGCTATGAAAACAAAGCCCGCTTAGCTGCCCAAGAAAAAAAAAAACAGCCCTTTTACTTTCACACTTGAAAATGAGATCATATTTTTCCTCATTTTACTTATCTGACAAAATAATTGAGAAAAAAACAAATTTTATTTCTATATCCATTTATTATTCCAGTCTGTAAAAATATAAGACTAATATACAACTACATCTAGCTTGATTCTGTAAAATCAATCTTCATTCAGTGAGATACCAATGTACATTATACATTAAAGTTGTAAGAAAAATACTGATATTTGACATTTTAAACAAGTTCATTCATGTAAAAATCACATTGCAAGTAAAATTTAATTAGAAAATACATAATATTCACAAAAATACACGTTAAAGACAGCTTGTGAGAACATTGTCCTAAATTTAATTCAGCTGTGGAAAAAAAATATGATTCACAGTTAGGCTTGACTTATCCAGTACCATAGCAGAACTTCAAAGTAAATGCATCTTAATTCTATTAAGAATTTATTCTTTTTCCTATTAAGGTGCACTTAAACCTCCCAGTCTCAAGTAAGGAATTACTTGTTCCCTCACTGTGCGTGTACAGAACATATAACACTAGTAAAATGAATTTTAGTTTTCCATTCCATTTTGAAATAATTTGGATATTTATAAGTTAATTTATAAAATCTGGACTGAAAATACAATTTACATACATGGGATACTTAATACACAAAGATTACATTAATAGCAGCATAATATTGTCAATCATGCATAGCATCCTCACGATCACGTTCAGTTTTTTTTTTTCCCCAGCTAGAGATAAAAATCTATATAAAACAGTCAAGCCTTTAAGTATTTTCTTCCAGGGAGAAAATTGTAAAGATGTTAAAAATTTAGGAGGTAGTGAATGAAAGGCTAATAATATCAGCATATTTTAAAAAACCTTATACTGAACCCCAGTACCGTTTATATATAAAATTAAGTTTAGCCACTCATAATCAACCATTGATCATCCTGAAGTAACATTTTAAAATATTTCGTTATTAACAGTGTATGCATTAGTAAGATATGGAAGAACTTTAGAAACTTCACGGTAACTGCAGCATTAAGCAATTACATGCTGTGCAGTCTGTCATTGTAAGTAAATACAAACTTCTAAAATTTTTTGATTTATTCTTTAACATTTTCATCAAGTCCCAAATGCTTAGTTTTACTACATTACCAAATTTCTGTAAAACAGAATATTAATTGCGTCAAAAAGAATATTATTATCTCACATTTAGATTAATCAGTTTGCAAGGAAGGTCCTAAGAGATGAATTCTCATGCAATTTAGAGTAGGACTCTAGTTAAATTTCTACAAGTCCTTAATACTGGCATATATATTCAAAATATTCATGCATCTGTTGTAAGTACAGATTAGACAACAGAGTTTGGCAGCACACTAACCTTGGGTGTTTGTACCTAAGCAATACTAGCGTTCCCAGACTCAACCCTCCTGGGTAAGTTGACAGCTCATAGCTATCCAAGCTGCAAAATACTAACGTACCACATTAGACTCAATGTATTCCCACTGAATGAAAACACTACACCTGTATTAAGTGCACTACCAGTTCATTTTTTGTATCTGTGGACCTCATTTCTCTTCTTGTCCAAGTGCCTTTATTCCTTTGATTATTCATAATACATTCAAGTAAATAAAAGGCACAGAAGTGCAAACCTGCATAATAAATGAAAGTCACCCTCCACTGATGATTTAATACAGGAAGGAAAGTCTTTTGATAAAGGAAAAAAAGACATTTTAAAGTAAACAATCTTCCTTAAATAAAGGAAGCGTAGAGCAGCATGGACAGAAAACACATATATCCGAAGTCTACATGTTGCAGAATGAACATTTGTTTTCCTCATTTCACACTAAGTGGATGTAGTTACTTCATTTTTAATAATTATTAGTGAAATAAGTAAAAAATTTCAAAATGCTTGCTCATGTTGGAAAATATTCCAGAGCCCCTGCATATGCACACTGAAGAAACCATAAATAAATTTGACAAAGCAGAACTCTAACCTGGATTTGCAGAGTACCCTTGTCTGTTATGCTAACTCTCCATAAATCAAAACGGGCATGAATACATCCTTTCCTGACATCTACAAGACTTGAACTCCAATCGTACTGAAGGTTTGAAAACACTACTGCTCATGAGAATAATTTAAAATTTGCATTTAGTAAAATTAAAGAGCAGTAATTTCTGAATCAATTTTATTTACATCATTATAAAAAAAAAATCTTAAACAAATAACAGTTTTATTCTCTGATATCCTATAAAGACTTTTACAGATGCCTTAACATTACACTTCCAGTTAGTGTCTTGTTAGTAAAGTTACCAGAGGTAGATGTTTCCCAAAGACAAAGGAAAAAAAGGAAATGGGTTAGTCCCCTTTCCCATTCATTGTATCTCCCCACAGGGTAGAACACGCTTCCAAGCCTACTGGCTCTGCTAAGCACAATACCACAGTACAGAACTGGTAGCATCCTACTTCTTTCTTAGAAGTTGACACAGACTACTGGCTGCCTGCTGAGAAGCTCCATCCATCCTTCTCCCCAATCTTACTTCTCTCCATCTCATTTTCCTGCCACAACTTATGTTCTGAGAGAAGGGTCAGGTTGGGAACCGAGTGCCAAAGTGGTTAAGCAGGAGGTACTAAAAGAGGAAAAATAATGCTAGAAGCCTCTCCCCGCAATTCTCCTAGTAAGTCTGCAGCTGATTACATGTATACTTATGCACTTGCAGTATCAGGACTTGTCATCAGTATTTTGTTTTACATACAGCAACTCTGTCATATTCAAAACACCCAGACAGTGGTACACAAAGATTGGCATTTACAGTTTAGTTCATTATAACGAATAATTTAATATCACACAGCTCAAGCCAGTTCTAGTAAAGTCTCCTTCTGATTTAAAACATTTTTTAATCCAGGGATTTCACTTAAGATGTTCTAACTTGTTTGAAGTCTGAAGAAAGTAGCTTTTTACATAATTCAGACTCACTACAACAAACCTTTGCTAGTAGAAACCTTTACAGCTTCTACTAGGATTGCTATTTTAACATAGATTATGTTATGTTATTTCCATAGCATTAAATTTCCATTTGAATTATTTGAAATTTACTGGGATTAGCAACTAAACCCAATGATATTCTTAAGTATTGCAAACTGAAATGAGAACAGGTCTTTGATACATAAGTGTTAAGACTTTCACATTCAAATTAAAGAATTGTAATTATTAAAAGTAAGCTTACCTGGCCATTAAAAACAGTAAAGGTGCATGACTAATGACTCTGTGATTACACATTCACTTACAAAGGAACAGTCAACTTCAGAAGCCCCCACTTTCAAATCCTGATTTCTTGTTAAGTTACTGACCACTACCACATATCCCTGTTGCTCAACGCATCAGTCAGGGAACTAGACCAACCAAGAACATCTCTTCCCACCCCACCTCCTGCTTATTTTTCTGTTTCCTCATACACAGAGTCACACAAACAGCTCTACCAGTGAAATAGCAGTCCAGAACAGGAATGAAGTGGCTAAAGCAGCTTCATCATACATAAGCAGCACTTCAGATGAACATGAGACCACAGTATAATATTAGATAATCAACCTCACAAAATAATGGAAGTTTACTTCTATAGAACCAGTAGCATTCTGCATTAAAAAAAAGAATCAAGTACCTTTAAAAGAAAGCTCACAGGCATCTCTTAGCTATCCTTCATTTTCAATTTAAATTTTTCTCACACAATTCCAGTCATTTATCAATTATATTCTGTATTCGTGAAGTATTTACAATGAAGTGCAGAATTAACCAAAGTTACTCAACTTACATAATTGTGAACTTCTTGTATTTACCTTTTTCCTTCCTTTTAATCTAACTGCAGTGCTCAGTAGAATGTATTACATATTAAGCCAAATTAAAACATGTATGGCATCTCAATACAAAGTACACCAATGTAATTTCATAGTGTTATTATAGTTCCATCTTCTTCTAATGACTTGTGATCTGGATCTTGTACTTCATATTCCATGTTAATGCTGGCTGCTGAATGATTCAAGTTCATCTCACTGGAAGGAAGGAAACCATTTTGTGTTGACTCATGGAGGAGTTCAATTTGTGTCAATGATTCTAGGCTTTCACTGGTAGGTGCAGCTTTTGGAATCTGCTGTGGCTCACCACTATCTTCAATAATAATGTCCTCTTCATCGCTCTCCTCTTCTCCTTGCAAGAAGTTTGCTAAAATATTTGGCGTGCTACTTGGAAGGCTAGATTCAGTAGACTGACCAGAGCTGCCAGAAGTCCGACTGTTCCTCACAATATTATTTCTCTGGTTTGCTGGTCTTACCGTGATGATCAAGTTACGGCTGTTTGCAATCATCATGTCTGTAACCTGATCAAGGCTTTTCCCCGAAACCTCTATTCCATTCACCTCCAGTACTTCATCATTAACAGCCAGTAAGCCTGTGCTTTGAGCCAACCCTCCAGGGACAAGCCTAGATATGAAAATCCCTGGAACTTTCTCTAACCCATGTGGTGTTACTCTGACGCTAGAGCCATCTCGTATGTAGAATCCAAGGGGTTTGTCAGTTCCGTATTTGTAAAGTCGTACCCTACGATGGGTTTCGGGAAGAATATCTACATCTATAATAGAAGACACCGGTCTGAAGTCTTGTGGCATGCTAATGACAATGTGTGGTTTCTTCTTGTGATTATCCGGACGTAACACATTTGATAAGACATTCTTCTTCCTGGTCATAGTATCCGTACCAAAGGCACTGTAGTCTGCATCTTCTGCAAGATATAGCACATGGATGATTAGATCACTTTGTATGTGGTCCATATCACATTGCTATTGTGCTTTAGGTTAGCAGAATGAAATATCTCATCTAGAAGGTTTCTGGCTTGCTATAGTAGAAACACATTACAGAAGAGCTTTAACGTTATGAAATCAAAGTTTGCAGTATTTTTTGTTTCGTACTACCAAAGGAAAGACAGTACACAAAAATTAAAGCAAGTTAGCAGCTGTAGAAACACAAAGAACTATATTCTAGCTGCCTGAGAGAAAGGTTAGAATGGAAAGAGTGAGTACATTCCTAGAAACATTTTTATTTTATTCAGAGTAATTCCACTGTTAAGTTTTCTCTCCTCAGGTTTCAGATCATTGGAAAAGAAAGAATGAAAAAGGGAAAGCAGCCAGTGTGCCTATTATTGCCTAGTTCCTGGAAGCTAGCCAAGTGACCTGGATTCAAACTCCAGAACGCTTATTCCATTCTGCACTCTTCCCTGCCCCCACGCAATGTAGGTAAAATGGCTGTGGAGCAGAAACAAAGAGATCTCGCACACAAAAACTTCAGGCAAAACTGTTCACACAAGCAACGCTGTAACTGCCACAATTTGATACAGAAGTACGCAAACGGCTCAGAATTTTAAAAAATAAACATATGCAAGTCATACAAATACTCCTAATGGAAGAACAAACATGTTCTGCAGAAACAATTTTGATGCCTGAAATGCCTGTTTACCAAAGCTGTCTCCAACACCAGTGAACCAAAACACATTCAGATCCGAGTTTCCTTGGATTTACACTTGTAATTTTGCAACATTGCATAGATTTTTCTGTGGTGGATAAAAAAAAATAACCAAGCAGAACTGGTTTGCCCTAACCACAGGACGCGGAGAAGTTGAGATTTCTTTGTACTATCACATTAAGATGCCATTGGTACAGCCAAAAAAAGCCAAAGAATTGCTATACATTTCAATCTGTGAATTGAAATAACTATGGAAATGCTATCCTAGTGTGAAATTTCAGGAGAGCTGTCAATTGTTGATGAAAAAAGTACACAGTGAGAGCTGGTAAGTCAGAAGATTATTTTTTTTTCTATGCTAAGATGAAAATATAAAGACATGCACCCATTATATTGGGACTCTTCAGATGCTTTAAGCAAAATAGAACAGAGAAAGTAGTTCTGAAGCAATAGTCTCAACAATATGCCAGCATGTAATACTAACTCCTCCCTTCCCCAGACACTAGGGCTGCTGAAAACAAGAAGCTTTTTAAAGAATAAAATGATTTATCTACTAAGGCAGCCTTGAACTTCATATTCTAGAATGTAAAAGACAACAGGGGAAGAAACAAATTTAAATTGGACCACAAACAAAAATTAATAAACAATATTTACTATAAACTCTTGTGCTTATACAATAGTAATAATAGCTCAGCAGCATTTACATTTATTAACTTTTTGTTTAAAAAAATAATCACACCTTAAGGCAAAGCTGTTTGCTAAAGACAGAACATCTTTTGCATTGAAGTTAAGTTGACAGTAAAGTTCTTCACTTTAACTGACACAAACAGGAGTTATTTCCAAGACAGCTAAGTCTACATGGCTATACTACTATCCAGGGTTGCTTTTGTGACAATCTCAGTCACTTAGGGAGGACATGGATGCCTCTCTAGAATATTATATCCACCTTGCATAGTTAACTTCTACTTCTGCTGTTTCTCAGATTTGGCCATCTTTCCATCCAGACTAGTGTTTCTGCAAGAGTTACTAAAGAGACAAAGGCAGAACTAACACAAATTGTTCCACATGTTACTTTGGCACAGACATCCCACAGGCTCTCACTTCATGTGAGAAAGTGCATACTGAGAGCACCCTAGGGACTTCTCTCTCACCTCACCCACTGAGACACCCTCTGCAAAATCTGCTTCCCTATCTTCTTAGGATCAGCAGGTAAAAATGAAGCTAAATCAAGGAGTGGGCTAGCAAGAACAGTATTAAATTTAACAAAGAAAACTGCAAAGTCCTGCACCTGGAATGAGATAACCAAAAAGCCCAGTTCAGGCTGTGATCTGTGTGGCTGAGGAGCAGCCTGCTGAAAGGGACTTGGTGGTCTCGGTGAACAAACTGAACGCGATTGGGCTGCATCTGCAGGGACACTACCAGCAGAGACAGAGATATTTTAACCCACTACTCGGAGCTCATCAGGCTGCACCTGGAGTACCGTGTCCAGTTCTGGTCCCCACAATTCCAGAAAGATGTAGAGAGAGTGGAGACAGTCCAAAGGAAAGCCATGAAGATAATAAAAGGCCTGGAGAACATGCCCTATGAGGAAAGGCTGAAGTTAGATCTTTTCTCTCTGGAGAAGAGGCGGCTCAAGGGGAACCTCACCACAGTGTTTCAGAGCTTAAAGGGAGACCTCCAAGAAGACAAAGATACGTGGAGAAGAGAGGAGCAATGGGTACAAGCTGCACTGGAAGAGGTTTAATCTCAACAGAAGACAGGTTTTTTTTGGGTTTTTTGTTTGTTTTTTTTTTTTTTTTTTTTTTTTTACAGTGAGAACAATCAATCACTAGGAACAACCTGCACAGGGAAACAGCAGAATCCCCATCACTAGATTTTTCAAAATGCAATTGCACAGAGTGCTAGGTAATCTCATCTAGGCTCCCTTTCCCATAAAAGGTTGGGCCAGATGACCTTTAAAGCTTCTTCCAACCTGAGCTGTTCTGATTCTATGAATTGTACAAGGAAGAGTAGGAAGGTAGAGGCAAATAGAATAAGCTACCCTAGCTATGCTTGAGGACACTGAATTAGATGATTGTGAATAAAGTAAATAATTTTTAGTTATTTGGGAGTCTGAAAGGTTCTCTCAGAAAAGCATAGAATTACTATTGTTGTTCAGCAAAAGATGTTAGGGAGAAAAAAATGTAATTTAAGGTTAAATTAAAACAACATTGGATCTCAAGCAAGAAGGCTTTAGAAATAGCCTAGAACCTCTTCTTTAAATGCCTAAGAGCGTTAAGTCAGTTGTGTTGAAGAGTGGGTTGACTAAAACCAATCCAACCTCACAAACCAAAACTTGTAACAGGGGGACTATGTCTGAAGTGTAAAACATCTCCAAAAATGCAAACTTACCATTTTCTTTGTAATATGTGTTTTGAGATATCTAACTAACTGAAGGTCAGCCATTAAGAATCCTGTACTCCACTGTTGAAAACTGATGTGATAATTTTTCAGACAACGTGGAGCAAATTCTTTTAATGTTTGCTTAAAATTTACAATCAAGGAAAAAACGTGTGAGAAGTTTTGCCCTTATCCCTACTGACAACCCATCCAACCAGTTTTAAGTTAGACATCTGGCTGTGACATTGGGAGGATTTCTGCAACTCAATGAGTTGCAATAGCTTCTTTTTTGGGGGTTTTTTTTTTGGTTTTTTTTTGGTTTTTTTTTTTTTTTTTTAAATTTGGAACTACAATTGGTTACAAAACAACTTGAAAAGGACAATTGTGAAATAAGATACTAGACAGAAGGGTCTTGCTTTAAATATCATTTACCACTAAATACAAAGTAACACAATGGGCTGGCTTAAGGCTTCTTCACCTTCACAGCAGGCCACATATCAGGATCTCTCTCCTGCCACTGAGGCCTTCTGTGCCTCCATGGTAAGTTTGGGATGTACTAGATATACAAACATATACACATTTATTACATCCAGGAAGTAGATTTGCTGTGTCCCGCAAATAATCACAGTAAGTCTGTGCTCTTCACCCAACAGTTAGATCTAGGACTATTCACAACTTCCTTCCCCAACAAGAAATCGTCACGCAGCCTCCCTTCCCACAACGATCAGCTGATAAGGGTTAAAACTTTTGTCCAAATCACGTTTGTCCACAGTTAGTAAAAGAACACGAAGATTAGTTGCAAAAAGGACTGGCTTTGAAAGAAATATTATGTAAATACATCTGTACAAGAAATAACAGATTCAAAAGTGCTTTTAAAATAAAAACTAAGATCAGAAAACCATTTATTTGAAGATATATGAAATTTAGAAGTCTCTTTCAGAAGACAAAAATACAATCAAAAATCTTAACACTGAGCTGGTGCTTTTGCTTTTAGAAACTTACTTCTTAAGTTACATGACACATTGTTGAAATAAAAGCCTCCCAAAATTGCAAGCCATATGTCAAAACATTTAAGAAACTATAAAGCATCAGAAGATAGGTGGGTTTTTTTTTGCACTGTAACAAGTCTTAGTAGTCTAATAATTCAAAACTAGCACAAATCTTAAGATATACAGTTAGTTATATAATTTGTGGGGGGAAAAAAAAAATAGTGAAAGGTTGGGAGAGATGAGCTTTCATCAATCTCAGCCAAAACAGCATGACTCTGTTTAACCTCTCTTACACTGCTAAACAAATTTTCTAAAGCAATATTCTCGACTACAAAGGCATCTTTGTTCTGGCACCTAGCTAATCAGTTTAAAGCTGCAGCGGAAAATATTTTGGCATAAAACCAAAGGACAAGGTGTTAACTATAGATAGTGTTAAGGAGAATGTCCACATAGTGCAAGAATGATTTTTTTTCCTGCACCAGTTTCAAGCTCAAGGTGGCACCAATCTGTATACACATATTGCATGTAATTTAAAACAAAACCCTACAAATACCAAATCTGGTTTCAATTTAACATTGCTCAAGACATACTTAAAGTGTTTTCCTGATCTATTTGCAAAGCAATGTACAGTTACCCCTCAAAAATTAAAATTTCAAAACCCATACATCATTAGGCCATTTGAATATAAACACAATTTAGCGTTTTTAAAATAAGCCTCAAAATCTTGTTTCTTATTTAGTCAAAAGTCATAACAAAACATAGTTTTAGGAAACTAACCTATGTTTTTAGGAAGATGACTCAGAATAGCTAGAGAGCTGTTTAAAAAGACAACTCCTCTTACTTTGCACCAAAATAAAGCTTCTCAGTGAAAACATCTACCTCAAGAGGCACAAATGACTTAAACCAAAGAATACAGCCACATACACACAGAACTCATAAGAGTGACATATTGTAATTTAATATCTGGCAAGTGAGTTTTAAGGACACTATAATGAAGTATATCTTCTGTTATCATCTTTATTATTCTTGTATTTACAATGCAAGGTCTCCCACGTCCAACTGCCCTTCAGGGTCTCTGTGGATTATGTCCCCCTCCACCACTTTATCTTCAGCAAGATTTTTCTCACAGACAGAGTGACTCCCATACATCTGGATTTAATCATGATACATCAGTTTAACCTTTAAATTCCAGATGTCAACAGTACCTGTTAATCTGATACACTGCAGAGCGAAATTCCAATCAGCAACTGTTTTCCACGAACTAATGGCCATTCTTGACTTGAACAATATCAAGCTCCAGTTTAGATTTAGCACTGAGCAGTTTAGGATATTTTAAAGGAATTTAGTTAAATAGAAGGGTCTAAGAGGAATAATGTGATTTCATTTCATTACAGGATCTCTAGGTTTCTTACCACATTAACCAACACACATAAATGCTTTGGACAAACAACTTTCTAGCTTTCATAAATTAGGAGTCAAAATTGAACAGAAGATAAAAGAATGCTTACTCTGGCATAACAAAGTTTCTGAAATCTCAGTCTGATTATCACAATTATCACTTTTTAATAAATGCAAACGCATCTTGTTGCTCCCACTTCAACCCAAAGTTAATAATATTTATCCTAGATTTTATTGTAGTTTGCTCATATCTTATGTTAGCTTTCCACAAATTGCACGTAGCTTCTAAATAGCTAAGACATTATAATAAAATTTCATATCTTTTAAGACAGCAAAAAGTTCCCCACAGTGGCTTTTTGCCAAAGCTCTTAAATTCCCAACTATTACTACTAGAAATACAAAAAAGGCAAAGTTCCCTTAGAAACCCACAGAAATTTTTCAGCTTATTTAAAAGAATATACGAAAGTCACAAGAAGCCTTGCAGGTGGAGAAGTAATTTGTGTCACTTATTACAGTTCCAAAACAACCCAGACCAAAGCAGCCTCATCAATAGCAGGTATTTGTTCAGATATCTGGTTTTCCATTTCAGAGGTATGGCCAATAAATATCTGTGCAACTGGATGACTTAATGACAGCTAAACAAATTATGCTGCACAAATCATGATACATCCTTAACTCCTGCAATGCAGCTTTAGTTACAGGTGAATTATCACAAATTAAATACAGAATCAAGTTATTTCCTTATTATCCGTCAAACATCTCTGTTCTATATGGCAAAGACATTAATGGAATAAAAGTCTCAATTTAATCAAAGCGGTCACAACTAATTCAGAACAAAGGACAGTGCTGGACTCTGATGCACGCCCGAGTTCTTTCCTCCCTATAACTACATAGCCAGAAGACTCTGATGTCAAAGGGAAGGTGATGAAAACTGATACTTTCTACACAGCTTTTCCTGCCAATCAATTCTTGGCTTGATAAACTTAAATGGGTTAATCTTATTTCTAGTTCTGTGCATTGTATTAATTCTATTGTCAATTCCTCACATCAGAGTGACAAGAAATGACAAATTTAACAGTAGTAACAGTCAGCATTAAACATGTAATACTAGTAACAATCTTAAAACATATGGTGTTAAAATATAACCTCAATAATCCCAGTCTGACAAAGTGGCTTATCTGTTCTCGTCATATGGCTACTGTAGGAGATTAAACAGAATCATAGACGTTTTCTATCTCCAGGTTCTATTAAAGCAAATAGTTTGTTTCGTTTGGCAATTCAGGATTGAAAACATAGGCATTACTACACTATGTTATCCTCAATACAAACAAAACAAACCTTTTACCAGCAATACAGCAGCCAGCAAACAGTCACACTGTTTTTGAATACTGTTTTTGTGTCAGGCTGTTGTGGAGCTTATTCATTTTTTGGACTGGGCAAGTTGATAAAAAGCTTACTACGCCCAAGTATCTTCTAAGGAAAATAAGCCTGTCCTAGCAACAACCCAAAACAGTGCAGATCTTTACAAAATAGCTAAGCAAGAAGCAGTCTGCTACTCAAACATCAGTTGACTGCCTTATTACAATAGGAATTGCACATACATGTGTTCATATTCTATAATAAATACAACTTCAAATTGGATTTTTTTTCCCTTCATGTACAAAAGCAGACACTGGAAAGACAACCAGAACTTTATTCCTAGAAGACATAGTATTTTTAACAGCAAATCAATAACCTGAGCAGCACTCACATTTGAGGTTTGCTAACTGAAATAAGCTTGTAATTCTGAAAACTTCAGAATGTTTTATTAGGAAAGTGTGATGAAAGTAGGATATTTACAAAGCTAGTCTTTAATTTATACTGACATTTAATACTTCATGTAATAAGAGTTTCAAGATTCCTTTCCATCCTGTGACGGCCTCTCTTCTTGTCTGATCAAGATCGGAATCTTAAGTGAAAGGCATCCAACATACAGAGCAGAAAACCCTAGAGGTTTAAAGTTTATTTTCATTTACTAGCACAAAACCAGAAAGAAGCATTTGCTAGAGATTTAACTGAACTAAAAACAAGCAAAACAGCACAAAGTATAAATAGGTTGCTAGAGGCAGCTCTTGCAAGAGAGACGAGTTGTGAATACCTTTCATGATCTATAATTATTACAGAATTCAATATGATGAAACCGGACTGAAGGGTTTGATCTCCATACATCACACTGTTTACTACAACACAGTATAACTGGATAAACAGATGATTCACAGACTTCAAGTGCACTTACCTTTTCTCTGAATGAAAATCCTGAGTAGAGGATTGGCTGTAGAAACTGCTTTATGATAATTGTCATCATTATTGATAGGCAGCAGGTCTCCATGAACGTCCGTATATCCCACTAGAACATCAACATTTGGTATCTTGTGCACATGCTGCAATAATCCATAGAACTCCTCAAACTTCCCAGGTTTGGATCTCTCCAGAGAAAATCGTCGAAATTCTGCTCCAAACTACAACAAAATACATCTTACATCATAAATATGAAAATCTAACATCCTCAACCAATAGAATAATTTGAATATTAAACCAGAAATGTTGTGGAATTAAAAGTGCACTGAAAATTACAACCAATAATTTTGAAGTGGCATAAAAAGGCCAGTTTAAACTGGTTCCTCCTCCCCCAAACTCATAGCTATTTTTGGTCTCGATAAAACATGTACTTTTGAATACCCAAAAGTTGTTTCCACTGTTCTGTTTAGATCAGAGCATTTACTAATATAGGAGTTGAGCATTAAGGTGACAAACGTGTGTAAGAATAATTGCAGATTCTTATATTCTTATGAAACAGCCATGCCTTTGGTAAGGGACAGAATTCATGCCCAGCACTGATGCTGGTGGCTTAAAAACAAGATCATGATTAACCTCCTCTGGTATGTGACTACCTGGAACTTTTTCAAAGAAATTTCAGTGCACTTTACAACAGTATGTATAGATTGTTATACAGCTATAGTTAACCTATGCAAGACTGAGTAGTTTTCAGATTCTCAGTTGTTCAGTCAAGAAATGAAAAAACCACTTTGACTTGAAGACTACAAAGAACAGCTACAAAGACTACAGACTACAAAGAACATTTTTTGGTACAAACTCTGCACAGTAAAGCTTTAGGGAGCTGATCTCAAGTCAGCTCTGCTCTTACCAAAAGAGGTATACAAGGGAGGTAAGCAGCCACTACTGCTTAAGAGCATTCCAAAGATCTTCCTGCATGATCAAGACTCAAATATTGATTGCTTAGTCTTTTAAAATATGCTTGTATCCAGGGTATAAACCAGACAAGATTCAGAAGGTATGAAAAGAAATCCATTTAATCATGGGCACTGAACTTTCGGGGTAACATTGCATTTAGTCAGTACGACCACTCAACAAAAAAAACCAAAAAAAACCCAAAAAAAACCAAAACCACAAAACCCACAGCTCCCTAATCCACTTGAGCTTCAGTCTCTTGTATCACCTATACTACAAACACTTCCTAAAAACAATGCTAGTAATGATTCAGTGGTGGCGGGCATAAGACTAAACTGGGTGCAAACAAAAGAGTAAGCCTTTGATGTAGACTAAACAAATCTTAATTTTAGCAAGCACTACTGGTACAATCACAGCGTTCTGCCCAACACAGGCAGAACCCAAAGCAAGCAGAACATTGGATAAAAAAAAAAAATACTCCAAAACTTCCATACCAGGCACACACAACACACCAAAGATGCTAAAAGGAACTAAGAGACAGCAGTAGCCAGGTTATTAAAAGCAGACCAGCTTGTATATGAATTAAAAGGGTAATAAACTAATCACTAAAAAAAAGAAAAAACCAAAGTCAGTTGGTGGCTTTTTTTTTTGATGAATTCTATTGCTGACTTACAGTGAACATAAAGACTTGAAATAATTTCTTTAGCAAGTTCAGTTTTAAGCACAATAGAAGGGCACATGGAACAAAATAGTGACTGCAAGTTTGAGCCTCACAGTATCGCATACCTGGGTTACGTTACACACAGATGTGAAGGTGCACATTACCAAGCCCCTACACCGACCTTTACCTCACATTTGATTACAACCTTTTGGAGAGCAAAAGCTTTAGAGTTCTCATATACAAACAAAGGAATGAAAATAAGGAGACAAGGACCCCGTTGTTAGCACATTAGCACCATGCTAACTCTGACACAGCACAGCAAAACAAGCTACACCTTCCAACACCCCACCTTCCTCCAAACCTTTCAAATAAAGGAATTATCTGGGAACGTTCCTCTTCTAGAACTACTCCAATTTCAGTAACATTAACTAACAATAAGGCAGAAGGGATGATTCATACGTGCTTACAAGAAAAGCAAAGAAAAGCCTGCAGGAGGAACTCCCATCACGTCACAAGCAGCACATAAAGCATGACGTCAGTGAACGACTTTATCCTGTGTCTCTCTCAAATATTTCTTCAGGAATGTGAAGTATGAATGCCGCAAGAACTGTCCATGTATTACATCAATTTACATTGTTTGGCTTCAAAAGACTATGTAGTTCAAACGTAATTCAGTAATAGAAGTTTAAAAAGCCAACAACCTCACTCCCAATTTAGAGTAAATGTTAAATCCTATTGCAGCAAGCATACAAAGGGTCGGATTTTTGAATGCGTGATTTTTATTTTTTTCCACATTATTTTATACATAGTTAGTGCAAACACGAAGAAACTAAGAATCCGGCTATTATTTCCTAACACGGTTTGCCATATGCTCAATGCTATTGTAAAAGCAGACCAAAGACAGAAGTAAAACTAAGCAATTTCATAGTTTAACACCCTGAGATGTTTTCATTTTACATCAAATATTACACTCCATAAAATTAAATAGGCTGCACTTATAAGTTTAGAGGAGATGAAAGACTGGAAGAGTCTAACTGAAGAAGAGAAGGCTTCTTGCCACCTGAGCTCTTTACAAACACATGCTGTTACACTGGTAAATCGTCTGGGAAAACACAGCACAAGTGATGTCAGCATACTAGGAAATTACTAGAGAAACTCAATTAAGACTTACTCACGAGAGACATCTTTAAGTCCTCTGTAACACAGCATTCTGCTGCTATACTGCAAGTCTGCAGCAACGATAGAACATGAACTACAGTAACCATATCTGTTTTATCAGTATATTAGATTTCATTCTGAAAAAAAAATATTATTCCAAGTAATATGAGAGATGGGGGAAAAAACTGAATTTTACATCTCGAGAACTAGAAGTTTATTTTGGGGCTTTCATACCATCATGAGGAACTCTAATTTGGGGTATAAAACTTGATTTTCTATGATGAGAGAAAGGGCTAACTGGAATTAATACACCATGGGGATTCCCCAGGGCAAGTTCAGACCAGTTACACAAATTAAATAAACTAGACTAACAAAAGGATTTTACTGCCAACTGCAACTACAGTTGGGCTGTACTAGCACAGCTTTGTCCGCTGGGGTACGATTATTGATTTGGAGTTATCTAAATAAAGAGCTGTACACCACACCGATAAGCCTCCAAAGCCCAGACCACCCCACAGTAATGGTGCCCTGCAGCTCTCACATCAGCCTTTCTTCTTTTTCTTTAGAATTGCTTATTTTCATAAAAGGAAGGTGACTCCTATGCTATATTAAATCCAAGTGCTGTTAAATAATGCATTAGTGACAAGTAGTTCTAGGAATGCCTTGAAACCTGCTTCATAATATGCGCTTAAAGAGACATTGGAACTTCTACACTTCTCTGTACAAAAACCAAAGAGCACGTCTCACAGGTGATCCCTAGGTATATTTTAAATCAAGGAAACACACACAATGGGGGAACAGTAAGCCTAGAATTTCGGGCTGAGACAACAAGTATTTTGTTTATAAACACATTTTACCAATTGTTTTCAGTCTTACAAGAGCACAGATGAAAAAAAAGACTTCACCAACCACAGTAACAGCTATGTTAACTAGAATTTGAAATCATAGCCATCAGCTATTCCTGTGCTTTCTGGTTTGGTTCACATAAAAGTTAATTTAACACTTCAAAGAAGCCATCATCATTCAAGCTATAGAGACGAACCATACATTTTCTAGAAGTTTCAGCACTATGTTATCCTTAAAAAAACCACACAAGACCACAGGTGCTGACTGCTTCACCTATACTGCTGCTGTAACACTTGATCAGCAGGAAAGGAAGGTACAGAATATAGACAACAGACCGTAGGCCAGTTTAAAAAAAGCCCACAAGAGACATATTTTTCTAGCAACGAAGAAAACACATTCCCATGTGGGTGCACTTGCAATTTGCCTAGAGAATTAAAAAGGAGTTTTAACTCAAGTTACACACATTTCTTTAACTAATAGCTTGACACTCCACCTAATACTGCACATCCAACACTTCTGCAGTTGTTATCTGCAGAATGACATGTCAACAAAATATTACAAGTATGAACCAGAACATAAATCTAACTTCTTTCAGAACATCAAAGTTTTGTCAGCAAGACTTTGTCTAACCAGCACATGAAAAATTAACAATAGGAAGAACTGATGCAGATACACCAGTTCTGTAAATTCTCTGCAGATCAGAGAATTTACAGAATCGTGCAAAGCTTTGACAACTAAGAAAGCGTTGGCATAAGCCATGACATACAGACACACACTCATAAAACAATTGTCAGTGCAAAATCCTCAGATCGCCTCTAAAAGAAGGCAAGCTCTACTTTAAGATAGCCAGGGCTTACCTCTACCAAGCAGTGCAAGCTGTAAGAATATGCTGTGCCCCACCAAAGTACTAAAACACTGCCACTAAGTACAATAAATTTTTAAAAAGGACAGAAACAATCGCTATGTTAAACAAATGTACTCTTTTCCTAATTCAGAAGAAGAAAATACTTTGCAGTTTGTGCACTGACTCTAAATAGCCCAGCTATCCCAAACTTTCCCCACATGTATACTTCTCTGTATGTTTTTTTAGTCTACGCAGAAACTAAGGGGCCAACTCCCCTAACCTGTTTTACAAAAACACTTCAAAAATACTTATTTCCCCCTCCCCCCCAGCCCCGCCGCGGACAGCGCACCCAGAAAGCGACACCACCCGCCAACTCCCGCTGCCTTCGCCTCGCAGCAGCCTGAGGAGACCGGAGGCAGCTGGCTGGAGCGGGGACGGGCAGGTGGGGAGGGGGTCTGGCCCCAGCCGCAGCCCGGGCACCACCGCCTGGCTGAGCCCGGCGGCCCGAGGGGCGCTCAAGCGACACCGGCTGACACCGGCCCCTCACCGCCGGTGCCACCTCCGGCAGGTGAGTCAGCAGCTCCGCCTGCCCCCGTCCCCCCACCGCCCCCCCGCTTCTCACCGCCCTTCTCCACAGCGACCCTACGAGCAGACGCCCCCGCAGGCCAAGGCCAGGCCAGGCCGGCTCCCTCCCGCCCCGCCGCCGCCCGCGGCCCTCACAGAAGTCCTAACCAGCACAGCACGCACCTTGCTCTTCACCTCCATGGTGCCCAGGCCCCGGCTGCCCGCAGCCCCGCGGTGAGGCCGGTTCATGCCGCCGGCGGGTCGGTGCCTCCTCTTCTCTCCTCTGTCTCTCCCCCGGGTGCCCCCGAGCGCGGTGCGGGAAGGGGATAAGGGAGGCGGAAGGGGAGGGAGGGAGGGAGGGCGAGCGGCGCGGCGCGGCCCGAAGCCAACTGCCCCCGGCAACCGCGGGCGCTCCGCCGGCTCCTGCCGCCGCGACGCCTCCGCCCTCAGACAGGGGAGAGAGGGCGGGGCCACGGCGGCTCCTGGCACCTGCCGCGCCGCCGAGCCAGCCGCCAGCCGCGGGGGCGGGGCGCGGCAACCGCGCGGCGCCGCCACAGCGCCTGCGCCGCAGGGAGGGGCGCCGGCCGGCGGAGGGCGGGGCCGCGCACCTGCCGCTGGCGGGCATGCGCAGTCGGCGGCTGGCGAGAGGGGCCGCGCACCTGCGGCTGCCCTGGCGGCGTTCCAAGATGGAGGCGGCCGCCCGCGCGGGTGAGGAAGAGGAGGGGCTGTTGTGTGATAAGGAAGTTAGGGGTTTTTTTATTTTTTTTTCCTTTTCCTTCTCCTAGGGAGCAGGTGTGGGATGTGCCTCGACAACCTTTGCCCTGGAGTAGCCGGGTCTGGTGTGTACACACAGGGCTGCGGTGGCTGAAGCGCGGTTCCCAGGCCTTCTCCTCAGCGCGGCCTGGCCCCGGGCTGCGTCCCTCCCCGCGGAGAGCCCCTGGCCCGCGCCTCCGCGCCCCCCCGCAGCGCTGGGGAGGCGGGTCCGGCAGCCGCCAGGCCCCGGCGCCTCGCAGCCTCTGTGCTCCGAGCCCCTAGGGCCAGGCTGCCCCGGAGGCAGGTGGCATCAGGACACCTCAGACATCTTGGCATCCTGCGAATCTAGCACTGAGAGTGCGCCAGGGTTAGAGTATGTATGGACAGGTTACATAAAATAAGGCTAGGTCGGGTTGAAAGTTCGAGTTCTCTTACTCTCAGAATGCATCTGTATGCGCATGCTGGGCATAAAGGTGTTTGTGGAGTTTGTTTTCGTTTTAACCACAAATAATATTGCAGGATGTGGTAACATGTCAGGGTGATTATCTTGGGTAACCTTGTTTATTGGTTTAATTCTGAGATAGATCAATTCTTTTCACAAAAAGGTCTGCTTAGTCACCCTGAGAGAGGTACTGACAAAACTCTTCAGTGGAGAGACCATAAACACCTTACAATCTGAAGAAAAATTACTTTTCGCTGAGATAATTTTACATGTATTGGCATGCAGATTAATCTAGTGTGGTGGTTTAGCCACACACCGGCTACCGAGAGGAAAATTAACTCCATCCCTGCTGAAACCAGGACATCTAGTTATGTCAACAAACCTTTGAAATATAGGTCTCTCCCTAGTCCTATAAACCTGATGGAACACAGTGTGAGGCATCCTTGGGTAGATGTTATGTAGATAACTGCGAAGGGAGTTCAAACAACTTGCAGTTGAGGCAAGGTTTGAGTGTCTGGTCAGTTCTCAAGTCTCAGTTGGTAATCAGTGATTAAAAAACACATCCAGTACTGAAATCACTTTTAAGTTGGTGCTGTTTATTGTACAGTTGATTTTAATCCTGTCATGCCAAAGGCAAAGAAATTGCAACTATCACTCAAGCCAAGACAAGTTGTAATTAGTACAGAGGATATTGTTAATTACTAAGTATAGTTTGCTGTCAGACAGTGTCTAGGTGATTTCAAGTCTTCCCATCCTTTATCTAGTACGTTTTGGTTTTACATTGCAAAAGAATACATATAGAATTCAGTCTCTGAATTTAGATAAAATCTCTGATCCTGGTGTAATAGAAGATAGATTATAGCTATATGAGCAAGACTTGGATAAAATCTCTTATTTTGTCGCTTTATAATTACAAAATGGAAAAGAGTTTGGGCTGCTTTCCATTTCTGTCTTCTACAGCAGGCTTTGCTTAATGAGCTGCAGGAAAACCCAGAGAAGAGTGCAAGTAATAGAAGCAACAGTGCCTTCTCCAGGTTTTTAAAGCTTTTGGTTTGCCTCTTTTCTTTTGGAGAGAGGGAGGAAGAACCTCCTGAAGATGATTTGTGCTTGAAGCCATGGTGCAACTAATTTTATTGCTATAGATTTATGAAGTATCGTCTAAGATAATTTTTTTCTCTGGTGCATTCCTAGCATGATTGGAGTGCCATGTAGTGGGTGTGGTAGCATGCTTAAGGAGTCAGGGCAAATTCATTTCGAGTCACTGGAACCAACCTAATAAAAAGTATTAATCACTAGCTTGCTTTCATCACAAGGAGCTGATGTATGAGGAAGGAATGTGATAAACAATTTGATTTAGATAAAGGTAGGGAGAGGGGCAGGCTTTTTGTGCCAGTTGTAACACAAGTTTATAGAGCTATTTTAGTCACAAGTTCTGTAAAACCTGTGATTCAGACTTGATCAAGCTATTCATGGCACGTTCAGTTTCAGCTTCTGTGAAGTTGAAAGACAGGTTGGGTTTCCTGATCTCTGGACAGTTGGGGAAGTTTTTTGGGAGGCCTTTTTTTCCTTTGTTTGTTTTGGTACAGAAATTCACTCATTAAGTCCACCATGGAGTATTGCGAGATTCTACCATAATGCTTCTTTCCCATCTCGAGACTTCCTACATTTTAATGGAACACCATTTTAATGGTGTTCTATTTAGCCCTCCTGGGAGCTGCAAGAACACTTCCAAGAATAAAGCATAGAAAATATCTGCCAATGTATGTTGACTGTTATTGATGACCCACCTAAACTTTTATTGCATAGTTCAAGGCTTAGGTTGGTTTTATATTTAACATCAACTATTCTTTATTTACGCTGTCAGTGCTAGCTCGGGAATGTGATTGTTAGATTCAGTAGATTGTCATTCTGATCTTATATTGGAGTTGATGAGATGTTGGGGTTTTTTGATGGGAAGACAAAAATAAAGGGGAAAAGAGATTTATTTAAAAAATGATAAGAAGAAGGTTAGGCTACAGATTGTCCTGCTTTCTTTAAAAAATATATATCTGTACTTACAGGCTTTCATTTTGATACCTTCTTCAATTTTGATAGGTTAGTCTTGCATATC
Organism: Chlamydotis macqueenii; assembly: GCF_036417535.1. NCBI lineage: Eukaryota > Metazoa > Chordata > Aves > Otidiformes > Otididae > Chlamydotis > Chlamydotis macqueenii. The sequence continues at coordinate 8,262,291 of NC_141571.1, read as the reverse complement.
AATTACTTCTCCCTACAAAGAGAGTAGTTTTCAAAAACAGTGTGTACACTTGGATAACTGCATTTTCAGCATATTAGGGACACGTGTGACCTCAGGTGGCTTTTACCTTCCCCTTAATACATGAGTAGTACAGACAAACCATTTGTGTCATAAACACCTCTGATGTTCACAAATTCAAATAGTATTGCAGAGCACTATTTATAGCTGCTCATGGAGCCATGGAAATACATTTCATAACATTAAATACTCCTGATCCTGGAGCAGGGTATGTGAATTTACAGTTGTTGCATTAAGTAGAAGGAATTTGAGAAGGATAGCTTGTTATATTTTATCTCCGTGAAATACAATCCATACCTACAGGACTACACAAACACAAGAACAAAGCTTATCAAGTAAACCCCATTGCATGGCAGTTTAGCTAACTTATTAATAATAGTAATATTTTAATAACATTTTTATAATAAAACCTGAATTTCTTATCCTGAAATTGTGACATTGTGGCATTTAATGGATTTTAATTTTCATTTTGGGTTTTTTTTTTTTTTAATTAATTTCTTGGGGGAAGGGGAACCAATAGTTGGTTTAGTAATGAATGTATTTGGTTTTTAACTGTACAGCTATAAAATTACTTTTAGCGTCGAAGTGGTGATGCAGAAGTTTGCTGCTTTTCTTGTGCAGAAATAAGCAATACAATACAGTCCTGTGGCTGTGTAGGTACAAGTATATGAGTGTAGTTCGAAAGTGCTCTCCGGCTAGAGACTGCTTCTCCTTTTCTGGCTAGATTTTATCAATGCGGTTTTTGTATGGGTACCTGGGAAGGCTTGAGAAATGTTTCTGTATTGAAAAAAAAAGAAAAAAGAATACTGGAGAACTGCAACACTTGGGTTTGAGTATCTACTGCAAAGAAGCTAGGAGCGGGTAAGTCCAAAGTAACGTACACTTCAAATCATATTTTTTCTCAGTAAATAGATATTATAAAATACTTACATTGTTAACTGAAGAACTAATGCTACTTCACCCATTAAAGATAGGATGGACCAGTGGAGCAACTAGAGAGTTCAGATGGAAGAATTTCTATGTTCTGGTTCTGCCTGTGCTTTCTTCTTTGGCTGTCAGCAAAACAATTAGCCTTTTTTTTTTTCTCCTCACTCCTCCTCCAGGCACCTTTGGTGTTACTTTGGTGCGATATTTACTTACCTGTCAGTGACGAAATGAATTCATTATTTTTAAAGTTCATATATGAAATATTTTCCAATAAAATATTCCTAGTTTCCTGGGGTTGTGGGTTTTTCTTTTGATTTGTACTGTTGTTTTATTTTATCTAGCTTTATGGGAAAAGTTGTCTTTGTATCATGCTGCCTGTCAAATAAACATCTGTTTCTGGTGTGCTATAAATCTAGATCCAGTTTTGGAAACACATTTAAATGTATTTACACGAGGTATCCCCATAAATTAAGTTAAACATAAATACCTGGGAGTCTGCCCAAATCTAGAAGAGTTGTGTGGAAATGAGTGACTAGCAGCAATATACCCTAGTACTCAGGGACACCGAAGCTGTCACACTTCCTGCTGCAGAATGGAGACCGTGACAAACATGGGAGCACTGTGAAAGCTGGCTCTGGTTAGGACTTCTGAAACAGATGTGGTTGGTAGGCTCAAGAATCCACTGCTGAAGAAATCCTCAGAATGTACCATTATGGAATTACTTATTTTTTAGGTGAGAGAAACTGATTAATTATTTCAGATTTTCTTACCTCTGCAGAAATTTTTACTTTTCATTCTGAATAGGAATTCTGATTTTCAGCTAGCGCTCACATCAGAGCCTTAATGGAGGATGTGTTGCACGTACTTTTTAGAAGCTATGCCATTTGTCCCAGCAGTGGATGGTCTGTAGAATATTTCCGTGATTTTTTTTTTTTTTGTTAGGGGCTTTAGTTGTGATAAATTTCTGAACTTTTTTGAAACTACTTTCCTAACAAGTCAGAAGCTAATCCTGATGTGTTGATTTGTACTCTCTGAGGTTTCTAAAATAATTAAAAGCTTTTAAAGCTTTTTCTTCCTGTTTGTCTAGTAATCGATTTCTGTTCAATGACTCCGGATTACTTTGAAAATTTTTCTTATTTAAACATGGTAGTAACTAATCACAGCTGCCATCTCACACTTGCATGTGTGTGTAGAGTTTAATGATTTAACTCTTCTGGCTGAAGTGTTCAGGAGAAAGCACGCTGGTGCTCGAGCTGTATAGGTCAATAGGTAACACTTCAGTGTTTCTTTCCTCAAAGTAGTTTGTGAATCTTGCTCATTTGTCTTTCCAGTACTCACTGAGTATTCCTGATTTAGAATTTGGAGAAATTAAGACAGATGAAAGGAATAATTTCTCCAAAATGTCTTCTAAACTTCACTCGGTACAGACTAGTATTTTAACTTTTTCTTATTCTTAGAGAATTAGATAAAAAACTCTGCCTAATAAGCCTTTTGGAATAAAGACTTTGTGATCGCTATTTGTGAGTAAAACAATGCCCTCTGCTAGCTGCTGTAACCTAGAATAAGTAATACTTTAAGTGCCATCTACTGAATAATGAGTATTTGGGTCTTTTACTACAAAGGATTTTTTTTTTATACAGAATGGTGGTTGATAGATCTTAAAATTATTTGTGACTACACGCAGTATGCTTACAAAGCAAGTTATTAGGCTTTGTCTTTTACTTTGTTAAAAGTAATTTCCTGTCAAACAAGGATAACATTTGAACTTTAAATTGAACAAGCTACTATGGAGTCTAACATCTTTTGTAAACGTCCGGCTCCTGTTACACAGGACCTTGCTTCACAGCTAGCTTGGACTGTGCTGTCTTTATGTCCTCTCGTCCTCCGGGGTGTGATGGTTAAACCCTCTGCACCGTAGTCAGTGTGTTACTGACATCCCGTTGTAGTGAGTTTGTGTGTTACTTGTAACCAGGCCCTTCCTGCCCCATATTTTTGCAGGTACTCTTTCAGAAATCTTGCATTTAACTACCTTTTCCTGAGCTCGCGTGCTTTTCTGTGTCTGCCATTTTTCAGAACTACTAGAAACAAGTTTGTGTCCTCCCAAGTTGGCCCGGCTGCCAAGTCAAGCTGCTTTGACAGAGATGCTCGAAGAAGCATTGTTGCTTGTCTTATTGTGAGAAAATTAATTAATATTGCAAATTATACCTGCACTCAATTGCAAAAATAGTGATAGCTCTTTATAAAATAATTCATTATTACTTATTATGACTGAGTTATTGTTGGACAGTATGTGACCCGTCCACAATTGCTCACACATGCCCAAAAAAGCACCGGAAGCGCCTGCAGCGCTCGTGACGTAATGCAGATTGGGCTGCATCACGTATACGCGGATGGTGGATTGGCCAGTTGAGCGCGGAATCTCGCGGGGGTTGTCCGTTTAGATCACGCGTGGGAGGCTTTCGGGGCGTTCCCCGAGCCCTCGCAGTCCCCACGGTCCGTCCCGGCCGGGGCTGCGCGCGGAGCGGCCGGCAGAGGGCGCTGTTCCCGCCCGCGGCTGGGAGCGGGAGCGCCAGCCCCGCCCCGCGGCCCCGGGTGGGCGCTGGCGGCGAGCGGCGTGGTCAGCCCTCGGTTCTAACAGCGGGCACGTCTGCCCCGCCTGCTTCCGCACTTGGACACTCGTGACCTGACGTGAATCTGTGATTTGTATGTTAATCCTGGGATGGTTTGATATCCCACAGATTTATTCTTGAAATTGTAAGATGAAGTTAGCAACATTTTAGGAAAATGTGAAACAATTATTAGGAACATTTTTTTTAGGAAAATATAGAACGATTATTTTGTTTAGGCAATACAAATTACTTTAGGCTTTTTCTGCTCAGTATTTCTATGCGTGCATACACAAACGAGTCAAACCCACTATGAAACTACAGAGTTTGAACAGGCAGACGTTTAGACACTAACATAATAGAACTGTCACTGTTTATTTACCAAGTAGTACTGATGCAGTGGTAATAAGTAAAAATAGAAAAGTACAAGCCAAGGGGAGTAGAAAAGCAATTCAAATTTTCCATGTATGTTGCATTTGGAAATACTGAATCCATGTGAGTTCAGCCACTGTCCCAGTTGCTTTCAGCTTTTGGAAGATATTCTTTGATTTTCTGTTGGCTCATGTCTTAGTTTCCCTCCTGAGTTATAACACAGTGAACTATAAACTCCACTGCAGGTAGATGCACAAAGAAGTGAAAATAATCACGTGCTTAGAATTCTGGATGTGTGTAATTACAGCTTAATCTTAATAGTTATTGCTATTATAAACAGAGTTTTGGTTTATGGCAGCCTTTCTAAAAGTCAGTTTAGTCTGGATCTTCTTGAGAGGCCTGATCTGCTCACTGAATTTGCTATCTGTAGTTCAGTTGGTTCAGAAAACAAACATAAAATAATTAATTCAGTACATAAACAATAAAATTAGAGTTCCTCTCATTATACCAGAGCACTGATGAGGCTGAAACACTAAGGGTATAATGTTGTTGCAATGGTCCTGAATCTTTCATTGTAAAATGATCTTTGTATGTCATTGGCATACTACTTGATAGATGTTGAGTTGCTGAATTTGTGAAGTGCTTTGAGATCCTTGGAGGAAATCTGCTAGCATTTTTTTAGTGTCTGTTTATGTCTGAGAGACATCAGAGTGTGTTTTATTTTTTCATTGTAAATATAATGGTGCCAGCAATGGAGTATTTACTGTTTTTCATATGCATGAGAATACTAAACATATGTATTTTTAAAGGAAATTCCAGAAGAATGTGAAACTAGCTTGTAACAATAATTTGTAGGTTTGTGTCCATTGTTTTCAATAATATGTAAATTGTTACATTATAGAACTCGCTTTGAACCCTGCTACATAATTAGCTGCACTAAACATCAGTATTCAATTTGGAAAATCTGTAGCCAAGTGTTTTATTAGAATTTCATGGAAAAGGAGAATGTGAACAAAACCGTAGAGCAAATAATCTGAAATGCAGTTAAAAATAATGAAAACCAAGCACCAGCCACATAAACACACCAGATGAAGACACAGCAAATGAAGATTATAAAAAATAAACTGGAGTAAAAACACATAAGAGTAGTCCTCAGCTGAAGTGAACAAGGACATCTGCACCTGGAGTGATGGAACCTTGGTCATTTGCATTAGCTGAGGGTCTGGTCTGGGAAATGACAGTAACAGTGAAGGTTATTTGGTCATCTGGTTGCTTAGGGGTCCTGCAGAGATTTGGTGTTTCAACAAATGTGCTCCTGCAAATCCAGTTAAGTTGATTTAAAATAGCCCGTGTGCTCCACCCTGCCATGGCGCTGGCATGCGAAGATACTGCAACTGCTGCGGTTCACAGTCCACGTTTAAGGGAAGTCCCGTGCTCTGTGGTTTGGACTGATACAGTTCACACTGGTGGGTCTGAGGCTGGAGCACACATCCACCTTTGCTAACTCTCCTGTAAGACTAGAAAACCTGAGCAGAGAGCCAGGACATGTAGCTGGCTGCGTCTTGAACTGCTGCAGTTGTATTTGCTGAGGGAGGCTTTTCAACACTATGATTGATCATAAACCCCCCAAATACTAGAAAAATTAAGAGAACTGTTAGTAGAGTTACAGTTATTAGAATACGTGGTGTACTTACCTGTACAAGTCCATCTCCTTGCTTTGTCTTGCTAGGTACTCCCGCTCTGATAGTAGTCTTTTCCATGGTGTGTCATCATTGCCTTTCTCAGCACTCCGTCCCCAGTCAGTTTCAAAATCTGTTACGAAAACCACTTTTACTTGCATCTCAGCACTGTTCTTTCTAATATCTATAAAACCTAAAGTGCTTGAGTTGTTTGCTCAGCCAACTCCATCAGCCCATCTGTTTTTGTCTCTTACTGCTCTCACTTTCATGTGTGTCAATTCCCTTATGCATCTTCTTAAAAAACATATTCAGCTGTGCAAGAGATCTTCCCTTGCCTCTTTCAAGACTTTCCTTTAAGCATGCACACAGAAAAATACAAATCCTAATCAACTTCATAAAAGAAAATAACAGCTCTGCCCTAACAGGTTCTTATATGGGATCTCTGGTCATCTGGTGCTTTGAGAACTTTAGTTTGTGTTTTATCCTCCTGAAACAGGATAGAAGAGTCTGATACGTGTCCTAGATGTTGCTGAATATGGTTGAATGGGGAGCAAACACTCTTAGTAACAAAGTTGTCATAAGAGCATGTCCAAATTCCGTACAGTCAGCTCATTATCCTCATGGGGAGTGTCTAGCTTCCTGTGTTGTCAGTCCGCATGCTAGCCTGATGGGGAAATGGTGCTTAAAAACATTGAGGAAAATGGAAGAGGGGTGAGACATACCATAATCCAAGGTGCTCTGCCCAAGGCAGGAACTCGTTTGTGTATTGGTGTTTACAAAAGGCCTGGCGAGGCATTGTTCAAAAAAAAAAAAAAAAAAAAGAGGTGTGATTGTGTGGGTTCGTGTGGTGAGGCAAGGAGCTGGGGAGGATTTCAGCCTGCTTGCTACATCACAATTTCACATCTTTTTTTCCAGGATTATCTGAAAGGTGTCTAGAAAGCTAGCAGAAGGGAGCTAGCTCGTTTTCGAGGAGCAGTACCTGCCTGAAGAAGCAAGGAGGAGGTCAGTAGTGGATGCAGCAGAAAGGGCTTGAAGTGGGCTTTGGATAACAAAGGATCAAAGACACAGCTAATTACACATCTTCAATAGTAGAAAACCTATGGGAGGGTAAGATGGAGAAAGGGGGGAGGCAATAAGAGAAAGATGATGGTTAGGGAAAGACAGGGTTGTGAGAGGACAGGGGTAGTGAAGAGAGGACGCAGGGTAAGGGAAGAGGGGTGAGCAGTGGATGGGGGAGATGGGAAGGGAGGGAATCTGGACACGGGAGAAAATGCCTGAGAAGTGAAGGGGGAAGAGTTGGGGGCAGGGGCGGGTGTCCCCGCGTGTGTAGCCGGTTTGGCCGTGCCCTGCGGCGTGTTGGGGCCTGGAGCAGAACAGCTGGAGTAAGCGAGGGGGCGCTTGGGATGCTCCCTGATTAATAGCAGAGGGTCCGGGCCGTGACCGCAGGCTCGGCATGTGCTGGAGCCGCGCTGCGCTTTCCCAGCCCCCCTGCCAGGATGAGGGGGGTCGGAGGGAGGGAGGGAGGAGGGAGGAAGGCAGGCAGGCAGCGAGCGGGACGGGGCCAGCGGCATCCAGCGGCAAACAAGCGCTCCGGAGCCGCGGCTTCCTGGAACCGGAGCCCAGCTGGGTGACAGGCAGCGGCGATAAGCGGCGGCTATCGGGGCCCTCCCGGCGGGCCCGGCCTCGCCGCGCCGCGGAAGCCGTGCGGAGCCGCGCTCCGCATCCGCCACCGAAGGGCAGGTAGGAAACACCTGGCCGCGGATCCCACCGCGGGGAGAGCGCGGGGTGCCGGCTGCGGGCGGGGAGAGGCGGCGTCCCGCCCCGCTGCGCGCCGGCGGAGCGCGGGCCGCGACCCCCGCGCTGTCCGTCGGCTGGGGGTGCGGGGCAGGGGCGCGTCGGGAGCGCCGCTTCGGGTACCCGGCAGAGAGAGGCGGGTATCCGGACGCGCGGGACAAGCGGCGGGTACTGGCACCGCGTCGGTGGGTGAGAGCTGCCGGGCACCGAGAGGGAGGGGGCATGTCACCTGTGGGGTACGTGTCACCTATTGGGTACGTGTCACCTATGGAGGGTGCATGTCACCCGTGGGGAATGCATGTCACCGAGAGGGAGTGCGTGTCACCCATGGGGTGCATGTCACCGAGAGGGCATGCGTGTCCCCTTTGGGGACTGCATGTCACCGAGAGGGAGTGCGTGTCACCCATGGGGTGCATGTCACCGAGAGGGCGTGCGTGTCACCTATGGGGGACGCATGTCACTGGGAGGGGGTGCGTATCACCCGTGGGGGGTGCGTGTCACCTATGGGAGGACAGGCTCCTTAGGAGTCGGCGGGCACCGGTAGGCAGGCAAGCTTCGGAGGATGCTGATGTTCCTAGAGTGGCGGCACCGGCACAGGGAGGTGCGGTAGCTTCCTATCCAGAGGTAGACACGTTCACAGCGGGAAACACCCAGGAACACCCTGAGAGGTGAAGGCCTGGCTGGAGCAGGTAGAAAAGTAAGAGGAGCAGGACAATGTTTTTGCCATCCCGCAGGGTTTACATTTTGGAGGTGTCGTTGTATGGGCTGGTGATATTTTAGTGAACTCTTTTTGTCTGTGCAGAGATTACATTTTATTTGCTCATAAATACGAAATGAGTTTTGGGTCACAGCCCAGTTACATTTTGCTTCAGACAGAGTTTAATTTCCCCTTTTAAAAAGTGTTTTAAATAAGTTGGGCCATATGGAAATTGAGTTGTTCATCAACCAAAGAAACTTAAAAGAGTTTGAAAAACTCTTTCTTACTTATTTCTTGAGCCATTTCTTGAGTATTGAACCAGAGTCAGAATACAGCACCAGTACTCAAAACTCCTGATTCAGTACTTTCCTTTGTTGGGATCAAGACTTAATCCGTCTCTACCTGTTTTCACAGCTGTAAAATGGGACGTACACCTATTAATGAGGGGCATTACATATTCTTTTTGTAAAGACCTTAATTAAAAGAAAAGCAGAGGAAGATCATTTGTAAGGGTAGTAAACAATGCAAAATGTATCTGAGGGAACATTTCATGTTGAATGGAGAGATAAATCTGAGAAAGATGTGGTGTCTAAATGAACATGCATATTAGAAACTTCTCTGTTGTATTCATTTCTTGTGCAGTTGATTACTTACATGCTGCTGCTCTGAATTCTGCAGAGTGGATGACATAAGCACCACATGTAGTAGTGCAGGAAAAGCTGCACAAAATCTGCCAAAAGGGGATGGAGCTGTTGTTGAATAGCAGGCCAAGCTCACTTTATATCCCATTCTAGAGAGAAACTTGTATGAGATACAACACATGTGATACGGTAGTGAACGACTAAATTGGTAAATTTTTCCTCCAGTTAGAGTCTGGATACTGACTAGAGGAATTAAAGGGCTTCCCTGAGATGACAGGTCCTGCATCCCTATCTGGTGGTTGGTCCTCAAGTCAGTCAGTCACTGCAGTGAAGTAGTGGTAGTTCTGTTAACAGCATGGAGACAAGAATGGGGAAATATAGGCCAAACAGTGAGTTATGTAATGATATTCCCTAAGGGGTAGTACAAAAATGAGATTATTTCCTTCTGTCAAGACAAAGAGCAGCAGTTGCTCTACAATGTTCGCTCTGGCCTTGGGTTCCTTAGGAGCAATCCAGGCAGGGTGTTGGGACACTGTAATCCACCAGTATAACTTTTTTCCCTTCCACAGGTAATTCCTTCATAAGTATTCCTTTGAAATATCCTCATAAAGAACATGAGAAGTGGAATAGAGATGTTATGGCCAGAAGGGGAAACCAGACTCAGTCTACAGGGAGGGGAAAGTTATTATTTTAATGTGTCTCTTTCTTAAGGATTTGAGGAGTGATAATGTGGAGTTACAGTGCACCAGGACAGAACAGAGGTTCTATGTATAGAAAGTTATACAAGATAAAGCAAAGGAGTGAGAACTGTCTCAGAAGGTTTGTTAATTATGCCATTTGGGTGAAATAAATAGAAAGGCTAGATTGGAAGTGAAGGAAATATTTTATGTAAAATAGTAAGTTTAATATTAGTTAAATATACACACTGGATCTTAGCCAAAAGGCTAAGGAAAAGGAAACAGTGTTGAATTATCCAGACTGCTATTGGCCAGAACTGGGTTTTGGAAGGTAATTGGCTGGTGACAATCCAAAATTATACAGACAGCAAGTCTTGCAAAGGACGCTAGCTGGCCTCTAATGACTAGAGGTGCTCAGGGTCCTGGGTTTAACTCTGATCGTAAGACGATGCCTCCAGAAGTGCACGAGGGACATACATATTTATGAAATACCAGTTTTTATCCACTTTTTTCAACTTTTCCATTTCTGTTTCCAGTTTATTCTCCCTGAGCACAGACTGCTTTAAACCAGTATGTCTTCAAAGACAGAATGCCTGAAAACCATAATTTTTATTCAATTAAACTTTTTAGGGAAAAAAAAAAGCAACTTGGTTTTCCGCCAATCAGTACATTTAGTCATTAGAGGATCAGAACACCAAGATGATCTTCTGTTCTTTGTCACTAATACAGAAAATACTGTAAGTATAGTTATCAAACTGATTTACATGTAGCTGATCTAGAATTGAATTTAGCTGTTTTAAATTAAAAAATAAAATTTGTTTCATGGGGAACTTAAAATGCAATTATTATTGGAAAAGTAACTGTGTCAGTGATATTTTATTACTCATCAGATACATTCTTTTCATTAATTCATCCCTGATCTACTTGATGGAGTAGCAAAAATTAACTTTCATTGTTTTTTTTTTTAACTGTTGCTACTCCAGACTGAGTTAAGTGAATGCAGTAGCCCTTGCAAAGTGCTCTGGCTCTTGTATCAGGAATTAAGATGCATGGTAGAGTTTGTATCTTGAGGTGTAAATCTCAGTTGCTCTGTAAAATACCTGTAATAACTTTAATTGGATTATAGTCATATAGTATGACTTTAACATTTCAGACTCACTTGTCAGGATTATTAGTGATTAAAAAAAAACCTGTTAACTTGTTGACTTAGCAAACAGAGCTGGAGCTGTAAGCCTTTATTCTTGTTTTCCTTTCCTTTCTCTGCGATGTAAATTGTCCAGACTACATATTTTGAGAATGCTGGCATGCTCGAGCTGGGAAGTCCAAGACTTAAGTGTGACACATTAAGTGTCAATAGGTTCCTGTAATTTAGAGTAAGGCTGGTCAAATCTATTGGTCCTCAAGGGCTCAGAGAGCCAGGGGCTGCACGTTTCAGTACGTGTAACTAATCATAGGGGCATCTGAATTTATCAGGCACTTCAGACATTTTGGCCTTATGTACTCCTGACTTATCTCATCTGTAAAACAGTGATAATGCAGTAATGTTTACATAGCACTGGGGAGATGATAAGAAATCAATATCAATCTTTCTCCATTACGTAGTGAGAGTTATATTTATGATTAGGGAATGAACCTTGTTGCTCTTAGCTGAATACTTTCCTCACTTATTTCATGTGGTAGGAATAGTGGTAACAAAGCACTCATCATTTTGTTTTAAAAAGCTGGCTCATAGAATGTGTGCTCGACATAAGAGTTTTCTGTAACCATTGTAGAAACCTTTTTAAACTTGTAGTTTTAAGCCATGCATAAATATTGGTAGCTAATATTCTGTGTGCCTATGAAGGCGAAAAGGGTTATCTGATTACGTGTATTTGCAGATCCGTCTCTGCTTCACATTCTTGCAGAGCAGAACAACAACATAACTTTCTTCTTTCAGGATAGTTAATGTTCTGGCCCAGAATTATAGCACCAGATGTGTTGCCACAGAAACAATTTAAAGGCAGAAGGAACTGCGAGTAAATTGTCTTTATAGTGGAAAATGTAAAAGCAATATTCATGTTTTAGAGCCTCTCATTTCTATGTGTGTTTATATGTGTGCACAGCAGAGAATAAGGGAGAATTTTGCTTTTTTTTTGTTTCATACATTTGTTAGCATTTTAAAATTCTCTGTACAGGGTTGAAAATTGAAAAATAATCTATTATGGACATGAGTTACGTACCTCAGAGACATTTTTTGTTAAATCCTGACTCATTTTTAGAAACTTTTTCCTTGGAAAGTGTGCAGTGTGCTAGCTGATTTACTTAGATCCAGTTGCAACATGCTTTGGAAAGTATTTCCAGTAATAGTTGTTACTGTGAAAGTAAGGAAACATTTGACAATATAAAATTATCCCAGATTTTGATGCTAAGAATTAATAGCACATTCTTTTTTACTGCAATTGACATGCTGATGAAAAGAGGGAATGTATATAGGAAATATTTTTATTTAATCTTGCCTAGGAAGCCTTAAACAGCCAAAGCCCTTGATTTTAGCTAGTATTTCTTTTTCTGCCACAGGGTACTCTATTCAACATATTATTTTCTCAACTATTATGGAAATATTTGTCTGAACAAAATGCAGCATGAATTACCTTAATATCCCCTTTTCACTTTTTTTAACCACAGAAGGGCTTCTTTTTCCTACAGTTTTGCATACTGTTTGGGATAGAATTAATCAGAAAAACATCCAGGAAGGCCACAGCTACAGCAGAACATTGGCACGTGTAATGATTATGTCAGAAACTCTCCAGATGTGGATGCATCTACTATTTGCAAGTAAATTTTTCTTGTAGAATTTATGTTGATTTTTTACCAAATTAAAACTTATAAAAATGCTGATGGAATTGTGTCTGCATTAGGATTTCAGTTTTATCATAGACGTAGCATAATATACAGCATCTGTAACTAACATTGCTGGGCATTCCTTCTATAAACTTGACTGAGAAATCTAGGAAAAATTTCAAAAGGCCAAGATCCACGCATAAAGAGATTTATTTCCACAGTTCTTTGTCATTCATGCATTTGGGAGGTCTCCCTGCACATTTTAAAATACTGCTGGCAGTGTAGCTGAAGGAAACATAATTACATTTATCTTATCAAAATCCTGGGTGAAGTTCGTGTCTCGGAGTGATGGGAAAACTTGGCCATATGCATCTGTACACATAATGCTACCCTGTGATTTTGGAGGATAATGGCCATACAATATTATACCAAGAAGCCTTCTTTTATTATTTGTTTGTTTGTTTGTTTAGTATTTTCCCTCTGTGAAATTTATTTTTTTTAAATATTTTTTCATATAGCCATACTTTACATGTCTTTCAGTTTGGAAATATATAATTTATTCCTTTTGTTACTCAGTTTTTATTAAAATCTGGGATCTTCACTTTTCCATTGTTGAAAATTGTTTATAACAGAAGTATCGGGATATATCCAGGTGTGCTAGAGTTAGGAACAGTTACTTATGCTTATGAAAATAATTTGACCTTATTTTAAGTATCCTACAAGAGTAATCTTTTGAACTCTGTCAGTTTTGGAATTAGACTCCATACCATGTCACACGTTTGAGTTTTGGCAAGTTCACAGGCATGTACGTCACCAAACAAGATCTGCCATAAGGATAAGAATTTTTTTTCTCTCTTGCATTCCCTCTTCAGGCACAACTCCAGTTCTGGGTGTGGAAGGAATGCAGAGCTGGGCCTAGAGCTTGTGTCTGCACAGGTTAGAAATGAACTTTCAGTATAAAATTTGAATCTGGATCTGCACCCATATTTTGCTAGATGACCACAGATATTTGAATCCAGATTTCTGGTTTGGGTGCTCTTTGGGGCTGAATCAGTCCTTCTGTTTGCAAGCTGATCCAAATGTCCCCTTAATTAGTTCCCATCCCTTTTCTTTGATCCCATGAGAAGATAGGTTAGTCTTTCTTTAGGCAGTAGAGTTTTCCCAGACAGACATTGTAAACTAGAAATATAGGCACTTATAATTTTCTTGAGAACGTCCTTTGGGCCTGAAATTTCTTGTGCTTGGTTTCAATCCAGTATTGAATAAGGCTGGAAAATCTGAATAATGTCAGTTCAGCTGCATTTGAGTTATTCAAGTGCATTTTAAAAATATGTACTTTCCACTTACATTTTTTCCATAATTCTCTGCACTTACATAACCTCTTTTTTTAATTTAAATTGCCACAGACTTGAGGAGATCATTCTCCAATACTGGGACTCAACAGATAAACAGGGAGGCAATTCAAAGACCTCAGTGTGATTTGAAACCTTAATGTTTACTGCTTTAGTGTTGGCATGAATAGGTTTATGTTTCTACTAGTGCAGACAAAATACAATAAATAACCTTCAGTTTACCTATGTGCTGAATTTATGCAATCTTTACGTTATGTAATTGAAATTTTACAAAAAGAGTTTAGAAGGTTTCTCCAGATTATAAGGAAAGATTTTGTTTGATGAGATCTGTAAAATTAAAATAGTAGGCCAGGGTTTAAAGAAAAAAAAATGACACACAGAGATACTCCAAATGCATATGCAGCTGTTTGAGCCATTGTTACAGTAGAGTGTACATATTGGGTAACTGTGTGCGGAAACGTGGCTAGTACTTGATCTGTACCGAAAATTCACAGGCTTTTCTAAAGTTTTAAAGACAACTGATTTGTAGCAAGTTAGTTACCCGGTTTTTACAAGGGAAGATAAAACAAAAATGCAGTTAAAATGGAGAGATCGTATCTAAAAATGCGTTCGTTTAATTCCATAAGTAACATCACAGCATCATGGTATGTTTGTTATATTGATGTATATAGCTGCACCTTACTGTGTGCCTTTTTCATGCTTTTAGTACATTAGTATATGCCTAGACTTCATGAAAATGTGTCGCTAGGCTTTTGTTATCCATTGTTGAAATGGAAGCCCACACAGTGATCTTGAAGGTAATGCCACCTTTGAAGAGAGTCTGCATGTAGAAAGCTGATGGGAAATACTGCTTTAGTTAACCGCAGCTCCCACGGAAACAATAAAGCTGTCCTTTGTGTAACTCTGCTGATGTCGTTGGGTCTTGTTCCTAATTCCACTGAGGCTGAATTGTGACCCTCCCTTTTTCTGAAGTATTCACATGCCAATGTGTTGTGCAACAGTAATTTGTTAACAAATAAAGGAGAATTTAAATAACCTTAGAAAATCAGTGCAGGCATCCCAACTGCCTGCAAACAAACATCAGAAGTGCAAAACAAGTAAGTACTAGTGCAAAGTATCTCAAAATTGCTTGAGCTTGGGTTCTTCAGGAACAAAACCACAGTACGTGGTCTGCGGGAGAAGGCTTTGGATAAGAACATAGACTGCATCTTCTGGTAAGATCTCCTGTGCAGACAGTTTCTGCATCTGCCTAGCCAAGCTGGTTTTCTCCAGAGCTGTAGTAATACAAGATAGATCTTTCCCTTATGGGTATGAATTTGACTGCTTTTAGTTTCATTTGAAGCAATAAGCAAGTATACTTTGACCTATAATTGTCAGATTATCTTTACAATACAGTAAAACTATAGCTTATTGTAAAATATCTCTCCTGAGTAAGCCAAATCTTACAGAGCAAAACACCATTTTTCTATTATAACATGAAATGCTCTGTGTGCCATTGCTGCTGTAACTGTGTCAGGATCTGGATGTAATTCTGGATTTGGATTAGTCTATTGTTGGAGTCACTTGTCAAGATGTATATTTTGTATCTGAATGGCTATTTCTGAATTTTGAAGATCACCCAAGAGAGATTTTCTGCCAGTAAGTTTTCTGGGCTGTACGCTCTCAATGACGATTCTGTAGAGGATCACAAATGTGAGTTCATAAGATCAACGATCCATGCACGGATGGTTGGAGGGTCATATTGCAAATGTGGGAAACTTGCCAGGGGACATAGAACATCACAGGGACATACTGTTCTATCTACTGCCTCTCCAGCGGGGCATGGTTCCTCATTAGTGGGAAGACACATCACTGTTGTGCTTACAGAACCTTTCAGCATTCTGGACACTGCTGCCATCATCTCAGGCTCATCTGGCAAGATGTGTGATGATAATGTCTTTCACAAATTGTGCCTATCTGATGCCAAAAAAAGTAAATCAGTGCACACATAGTGCCTTTGGTATCACTGGAGTCATCACAATACTGTGGTATTTAACTGTTTTGCCTATGTGTTGTCCTGAAATTTAAAGTTCTTTGCTGGTGATCTCATCCATCACCGGAACTCCTTAAATTATCAGTCACGCAACAGCTATGTAAATATGGACCATGCATTTGGCCATCCATTTTTGTGTTGGGTCTCTGTGCAGCTCTAATAAATACAACTTAATGCAAACCTGACTGTCATTTTCCTACGTACCACATTCTGAAGGTGCCTGTTGTTCGTCCTCGTTCTATTAGGACAATAGGAGCTGATGAACTAAGGATCAGTATGTACAGTGAGCTGATTGATACCTTGTGTCCTTTGCTCATTGGTCTTGGGTAAGAGCTCTTCACGCTCTTAAGTCAGTGAGGGCCCACTTTTGTAAAGTGGCATGATCTTATTCTGCAAGAGTGGTCTCGATTATAATTGGCTCATAGGTAAGTAATAGAGTCTGGGGAACATAGACTAAGTCAATTTACATCACAAAAATAAGTCTTGTTTTATGAGGCTTGAAGGACTTACGCAGAGATTTTTTTACAAACTGAGAATTGTAGTTGTTCTGTACTTGCCATGTAGTCATACTAAGCTTTGTTCTGTGCTTTAATGTAGTACTGCTATCATTTTTTTTTCTCAGTTGAGATATTAAAAGCTTCTGCAGCCATATTGTTATGGCAGTGTTGTATGCTAATACAACTTACTCTTTTCCTTGATACTTTATAGTAGTACATCTGTACTAGCAAAGTCCTTGTAGTAGCTAAAGACACACAAGTAATAAGTCCCTCTCGACAGATATTAAGTCCCTGTCTATGTTACACATTCCTACCCTCAGCTAAATTGGGCAAGAACTGTGAAAAATGGTTTCTTTTACCAACATGGCTGAACTAGCAAAAGATGCAAGTATAGAAGCAGTTACAGTGCACAGTAAACTTGTGCATGTGTGAGTACTGGTTGGTTTAAGTCTGAGGAATAGTTTTAACTGTGCTGATACAAAGCACAGGCTTGCCAAGTGGCTCCATTCGTTCTAGGAGAATGTTCATGGTAAATAACACCGATATTCTGATAGCAGTGAGGCACTGGCTGTATAGATACACACAAGGTGTTCCCATCGAAGGATTTTTTTACATTATCTGCAGACTACTAATACCTTTCAAAACTATACTAGATGTATTAAAACAACAAAGCTCTCTTGTGTAACTGTAGAGATCTATGTTACAAAGTTTCTGGCATAGCTGTGAACGCTAAGAGGAATGTTAAAAAGTGAAACCAATAAAGATTTAGCTCTGCTGGCAAAATACTCCTATAGAACACTCTTTTTGCCAGGATTGCTGCTGTCTTTTGGGGAAAGATGTAGAAACAAACTGGCAGAAGACCTCAATTATCTCTTCTGTTGGAGTTTTGTTGTTGTACTTACACAGAGATGCTGAGTAAACCAGTCCAAAGTCTTAAGAAAAACTCCTTGTGATGCTGAAAAATATGAAACACTAAGCAGATGTGACTGCTAGTTGCAGTAAAAGCTTTGAGTCCTCAGGGAGCAAACAATTGGGTTCACAGTCTTTGAAGAAACTTGAGACAGAGAGCTGATTGATTTTTTTTTTTTTTTTTTTTTGTGCACAGAACTGAAATGCATTTTCATGAGTGGCTCTTGCCGTGTTTGCTGATGATATTCATAACATTTCAAGGGACCTTAAAATTAGATTAGCTTTTGGCCTAAATGTTGAAATGGTTTGATCTCAACTGATCCTGCTACTGAGCAACTTCAGCTTAGCACTTTGAGTTATGTCTGCCTTTTTTTTTTCCAATGAGTTAGCTCTCTTGTGCTTGGGCTGGGTGGTGTAGAAGAGCCTGACATTTCCAGGAATTTATTATCTCTGGCAGAAGTCTTGTTAATGTCAGTTATTGATAAGTGAGAAAGTAAACATGTGGCTGATTAGGCAGGGCACTTCCCATGGCTTACCACTCGTCTGATTTCATGTCACAGCACACAGCGGTCCTCCAATAAAAAATTATTCTACCACTAATTAATTTTCAGAATTATTTTTACTGTATGATTTTGGTTATAACTTACCTACTTTTTTCTCCTTTCTAATGTAGAAATTTTTTTTTTCTTGTTTACAAATTTCAGTCACATTAGAGAGATCATTTTCTAGTCTTGCTAGAAATACTTCTGGTTTAAGAAATAAGTGTGGCAACTGTATTAATGTTTAATGAATTTCAAAAGCGAGTTTTCACATGCCCAAATGGATTCTTTCCATTTGCTGACTGTGAAATACTTGAATTAAATAGCAAGTAACAAAAAAAAAGCAGGGCTGAAGAAAGGAAGTTTATAAAGGCCAAGGCAGATCTATAGTCAGTGACTCCGGTGGAAGGCATCACCACTCTCCTTTAGAGATGTGTTGTCAGACTGTTTATGTGAGCTCTCCCTACCCAACTTCCAGGAAAATAACTGCTTTAGAAAAAACACTTCAAACAGCAGTCTTTGCTAAGTTGTCTTTTTTAAGCTGAAATAGGTTTGAGGGGCACTCCATGCAGTAATGATGTAGACTGTGTAGTCCTTCCTGGGCAAACTACGTCTAGAAGTCAGTACACAAATTTGACGCTTCTCATTTTATAATTTTCAAAAGAGTATTGTTGTAATTCTCTTTAGGCTTGAGATGATCCAAAGCTGTCTTTTAGGCAGAACCAGACTTAAAAAACTTGAATATCTGGTGTAAAAGTAAATGTAGTCCAGTTTAGACTGCCTTTTGCTTAACTGCTTGCTTCACTGTATGTATACGTTAGCCTTACAGCTGTTTCCAAAGCCATCTACTTTTAAATGTTTAATATTTAAGAACCAATTAGTTCCATTTTGTTTTGTTTGGATAGTATGCAATTAAGCATTCTTTCAAGTGGGCTTTATTTAGCTGATTCCATCACAAAAATAAGCTCTAAGGGAATGAAGAGAAGTTTAAGCTAGCCAATGTTTATTTTTATTATTAATAATTTATATTATGGTAGTCCCCAGGGGAACTAGGGCCTCACTAAACCCAGTTTCCTCTGCATGTGATGACTGTGTCTCACAAAGCCTTATACAGCAGAAAATTCTTTTTTTGCTGCTGTGGCTTAGTGCAAGGGACCCGCTCTCTAATACAAGGAAGCGTACTGATGAAGAGTGTATAAAGACAAATCAAGAGTAATTTTTTAAAGAAGCTTAAGCTAGGCACCAGATGCATCTATTCTATAGAAAGCCAATCACTAATGTATTTTTCCAGTGTGAGCACCAATTCATGACTACAAAGGTCTTGTTCGTCCTTTCTCTGAAGTTACAGCGATGCTCCCAGTGACTTGATGGGAGAAAGACTGGGCAGAGAAGCGATGGTCTTCAAACCTTATCTATCTCTGAACTAGCAGCAGAAGACACTTTAAGAACAGACTGATGGGGAAAGTTAGTTAAAAAAAAAATCATGTTTAGTCAGATTTCTGTCAGCAGTTACGGTTTTCACAGCATCTGATCCTAAATAATTGGTCTACTTTAAGTTTTACAGAAGTCTTAGAAGAATTTAGAGTCCTTTCACACCTGCTAAATGCAAAGGAGACACGGAGCCAAATCCTCCACTTCTGTAAGCAGATTGATTTGAACAGAGTTATGGCAGTTCATATAAACTGAGGATCCGGCCGGCTCGCTGTGGGATACTTGTGTGAGTTAAGTGGATAGAACTGACATTGGTTCGAACAGGGCTGCAAAGTGGAACTGCCTTGAAGTTATTGTCGCTGTGCAAATTTTCATTGCCAGTGGATTGACCATCCTTCTCCCCTCCCTTATTTGAAAGCAATTATTTGTCTTTTCTGTACTCTTTCCATAATTCCAAATTAAAAATCTAGACAGAAGTTTTCCTAACCTATCCGTTCCATGTTCCTGTCCTCATTAGTTCAGTTTAAAGGGGGTAAAACATCTGTTTCCAAGTACAGCTGTATGGTTAGTATGTAGGCTTTTTTTTTTCCCCATACAAAAATCACTAAATCTGGCCATTTAAGACACAGATTTTATAGGAGTTAGAGTTGGGCTGTGCAAAGTTCACCTCATTAAAAACAAACCCAAACCAAATAAAAGCAGAGAATAACAGCATAAAAAATGTGAGCAATGAATGTCAGAGCATATATATTAGGATCTGGTAAGAAATGAAGGGGGAAGTACAGATATATCCATATATATTCAAAGGTTCTTGGTTTTTTCCACAAGTAAAGTTTACATGCTTGTGGAGTGTCTACAGAAAGGAAAGATTAGTACAGAACACAATGTTAGGATTGCTGTGACAGCTACCCTCATTTCTTAGAAAATATAGTGAGGTCAAGCCTATGTTGGAAGATAGTGAGTAAATCAGCCTAAATAAAATGTTCAAACACACCAAATAATTTTTTGACCCTTCAGCTGTTAGCTGGCCAATGAGAGACATTCTAAATTGTCTTGATTTTGATATCTCTTTCTGAAAAATACACCATTTTTCATTATCTTAAGATTGGTGCTGAGGTTCACTAATCAGTAGTGGAAATACTGACTTTGAAAAAAGGAAGTCTATGTCTACTCTGCATTAAAGAAAATATTTTGTTTTAAGGCATAAACCTTTGCTCTCTCCTAGTTTCCTCTTATATGACATTTTGTATACTTTTCCTCTTTTTACAGTGTTCTTTGGGGTACGGATCGTAACTTAACAGCTTAATCATTTCTGTGGCACAAGATTATCTTGGTAACATTTATGGGAATAAAACATGGTTGCTGTAGGAAGTTGACTTAATGGTTTAATTATTAGTAAAGGGACAATTTTCTTGATCCAAAAGCTAAATGACAGATAGTTTCTCCCACTTCAGAAGCGCGCTCCAGGACACATAACGGTGTATTGTGATTCACTGACTTCAGTTTTGAAGATATCAAAATGTATCCCACATACTGTGAACATTAGATTTCACTATTACTGGAAGGCTAATATAGCCTTCTCAGTGTAATAATCAAAACATTTATCTATCCGTCATGGTGGTTTCTGTTGAAGCTTAGACTTGGGACTTTCCAGAACCCTAAGACTGAGATAAAGAACCTTCCTTATTTCACAGTTGACCTGGAAATAAGCTTTTAGGAGGCTCCTGCATTAGCTGATGGATGGAGACATGATCACACCTGGTAAGTCCATCTGTAACATACATTCAGGCATAGATTGGGGAAAACTGGAAGAATGAGGTGTATATTACAGAAGAATGTTCCTTAGGGTTCCTAATTAAGAAGGAGGAACCTCTCAAGGACAGAATCGGTAGGATTCAGTGCCCTGCTGCTAGGCAAATTTTCCTTTGTTAGAAATGGAAGGGCCTGTTCATCACTTGTAAATTGCTCCCCCTCGGCGCCATCTGCTTCTTCTCTCGTTAGGAATTTGTTTTTAAGTATTCATTATAACGTAGCTAACTGCAGACTCAAATTCTGCCAAAGCTGAAAAAGCTGCAAGTCAGGCTAGCGTGTGGAGCCTGCCACATTCCTGAATCTCTGATTCAGGCTTGCAAGTTTGTCATCAAGTTTGAAATTGAAACCAGAGGAGCTAGCAGCAAGCCCTGTGCTCATAAATCAGCTGATAATGGGTGAATTGTTCTGTGCCTTCCCCTGAAGAGGAAAGCAAAACTCAATGCAAAAGTGCTCGCAGCAACTAGAAAAGCTGTGATCTAGGCAAGCACGGAGAAACTCCGTGTGGCTGTATGGATATGGCACATACTGACAAAGGAAATAAAGGAGAATTTTGGTTATATGCAATCACTGATTCTTATTACAACATTACTGAAAAGTTACAGTGGGATTTACAGCCAACCTTGATTGCGAGTAACAAATTTCCATAAAAGAAATAGGCACAATACGGCTGCGTGTGATCCGTGACAAGGTCTCCTTTGTGCTTCGTTTGTTTGATATCTGCTGCCACTAGAGGGAGGTGCAAAATTGACCACAACATTAAGTCTTGAAAAATAGTTTCCAGGTCATTAACTAAGTACGGGCCAACATTTGCTGCCAGGATTCTACTGGAAATCTGGAATAAATGACTGATTAATTTCCTCTGGATGTGCACCAGTGTCACTGAGAATAGAACTGGATCTGTATGCTTAGATGAAAACTAATTACAAATGCAGTAACATCTTGAATCGCAGACTTGAAAAACAGGTCATCTTGGACTTGAAAGGTGAGTCTTGTGTTCAAAGAACTACTCTAGAAATGGTTACATCAGAGACACTGCCTCCGCCTCTGGAGGAGCTGAGGGGACTGCTTATGGTATTTAAATTCATTGCTGCATAGGAAACCTGGACTCCAGAACTTCACTTCCAGAAGCTGGCATAAAGCTGTAGAAGGGCCTAATGACTAAAACAATAACTTGAATCAAAGCCATTTATCTGATTTTCTTTTTATGGCCTGAATATGGCTTGGAGGAAAGTATGTCAGATATGTGGGATTTAAATATGTATTTAAGAATTGAATCTGCCTAGATAAAGTTTTCAAAAGTACCAAAATGAGTTACACACTGAAGCTCATGCGATCTTTCTAAATAATGTGAGCTATGAATATAATTCTTATTAAAAATCAATTGAACTAACTCCTAAGAGCCTAAATTACTTTTGAGAGTGGTTTTATATTCCTAAATAATTTGAGGTTTTGAAAATATAACCCATCACATGTAAGTTTGGCACAAAGTAAAGGACCCATCTAATAATCTGAATTAAACAGGTTTAGGCCAAGAAGTTCTGTGGAACACATGTGCAGGTTTGTAGAGAAGCAAAATCTTCCACTTGCAGCAAAATTGCTATGTAATTGTTCACATTGCTCAGTCTTAAGACAGCAGAAATATCCGGTGAATAGGAGCAGAAGAATGATTGCTCATGGTTCTGTACGGCTGTATCCAGTGGGCTGTACAGCACTGTAGCTGTGATTCTTTGGTAGGAGATCATTTCCTGCGTGGATTGGATTTTTCTGCAAAGAAAGCTGAACAAGTTCAGCTGTCTGTATTGTTTTATTCTTGTTATAGGAACCAGGAGGGAGAAAGAGATGAGTAGGGGGGAGATGGGAGAGCAGGAGCTGTGCAAGGGGGAAGCAAAGTTTACCTCTTAGTGCCTCAGAGACAGATGATAGAAGTACTAAGGGGAAATTTTGAAAAGCTCATCACAGGCGGCTATTTGTCTCCATTACCTCAATTTTCACAAGTCTGTTTTACCATATACAAACAAAACATCAACATACATTTTCCATATCTGTAGTCACAGTGGCTCTTCCCTTGTCTGTGGGGTGGACTGGTTGTATGTGTTGGTGCGAGACAGCAGTTCTAGGTAGATAATATCCACAAATCAGAATTCCTGTGCTACTGTGGATTACATATAACCTTTTCAAATTCTGCTGTGAAAGACATATCTGAAGAAAGAATCCCTGAGTGTAATGCTGTGTTAAAATAGCTATGTGGAGATGTAGCAT
Organism: Chlamydotis macqueenii; assembly: GCF_036417535.1. Classification (NCBI taxonomy): domain Eukaryota; kingdom Metazoa; phylum Chordata; class Aves; order Otidiformes; family Otididae; genus Chlamydotis; species Chlamydotis macqueenii. Next base: position 8,239,190 of record NC_141571.1, on the reverse strand, counting down.
CAAGGGCACTTTCTGTCTCCCTAGATCAAATTACTTTTCATCTGTAGAAAAATAACCAGAGAAATTTTTCTTGGTTCTGCCAATAACAGTATAAATAGAATGTTAGTCTAACAATTGAACAAGAATGCTTAGAAGTTAAAGGGTTTTAATCATAAATTTGGAATGTTTATCTAGCAGAGTAGACATTGCTACTGAGGTCAATGGTTTTTCTGAAGAATGCTAAAGAGCAAAGATTAAATGTAGTGTGTATTTTCCCAGTGGACTCAACACTGCGCTGTACACAACACGGTCACTTAATTCTTTGTTCAGTCAGCCTTCGTTACCTCTACCTTTAGAGTAATTAGGGCTGAGTCATGATGTTATCACATCTCAGGAGTTTCATTAATTTTAATGGTCTGGACTCTTTAGATGTCCAACACTGCAAAGGAAGTGCCATGATCTAGAAATGTCCAGCCTGTTCCAGGGTACATTGAAATCACAAAAAACTTCAGTGGTTCAGGCCCAGATCAGCCCTAAGACTTTGTTCAAAAAGTTTGACAATATTGTAATACATTGTGGCAATCGAATTTTTTCCTTTATCAGTGTCATGAAAGACTTGAATTGTCTCCCGCAAGTGTTTGAAATGGATACCACCCATCATAAGCATCCAGAAGTGTTAGTGGATTCCATTGTTCCTGAGTTTTGAAATAACTGAGAGGAAGAAAAATAATTGTCATTACATCAATGTGATGGTAGACAAATTTAGCCCAGTTTGCAAAATTTGTCTTAAATTTAACTTATGCTAGAAATTTTCTAGTGTAATTATCTTAAAATTGTCTTTTTGCCTATTAAGTATTTGCAATATATATATTTGTCTGCTAGAAGCCTAATACAGACACATTTAGAGCAGCAAAACTGTTATTGTGGTGGAGCTTATAATAAATTCAGGAAAGTGAAATGGGTAACTTAGCACCTTTGACTGAAAGTTTTTTTGAAACAGCAGGTGATCAGTTGGAACCACAGATCATTTCCAGAGTTAAGTCCAGAGAATGTCTCTAAAGTCCCTGAACGTTCATCTACTTAATCACTATTGATTTGGGTTACATACCCAAAAATTGAGTGTCAATAGAGATGGTATGGAAGCAATACACGTTAATGGCAAATTTGTTTGGCCGTCATGGAGCTGAAGTGAATTTTATAAAACTATGCTCTAAAAAGACATAGATTGTAGGTGGCAATCCTGCAATAAAATCTATGTACTATGCTGTGCAGAAATCCACTTACTAAGAGGATTCTGCATATAGCACACATATAAGCCACATATTTTAGGGGCAAGGCGGCAGTCCCTCCAATAAAATGTTGAGGACATCTGATACTGAGAAAAGGATTATGTTAGAAGATAGAATGGCACTATTGTCCTTCCAAGTGAAGGTAATAGTTAAAATTATGTATAAAAATAACAACAATAATCTAAAAATGTAAGGAGAAAGTTAGCATCAAGCAGTGAAAGACAAATTGTCATGATCACATAATGTATCCAGAATCACAAACATGATCCTAAGACGCTGAAGGGATTGGTATTCGAGAGTTTGTGTTCGGTCATTGTGTTTATTTTATATAGTGACTAACAATTAACTTGATTTTTAACTGGCTTTTATTTTGTTCAGCAGCCACTGCTTGCTGCAGCCCGTGAACAGCAGGTATGGCCATACTGAGTGGGATATGTAGCCTCTTGTTGCCTAGGCTGTCAGCTCGAGGTGTGTGTCCACAATTAGCTGAAGGAAACAGAAGTCTGGTACAGTTTTTGCAGGCACACAGCTCAAAGCAAGTGTGTGTCTCTTCACCAACAGGTCATTCACAATCTGAAAAGTCTAAATTTTGAGGAAACAGTAATACCTTACTCCAGCAATAGTTCACCAGGTTCAAGTGAACCCCTTGGAGATATTAGAAGAAAAGCATGGCTACTAATTTAAAGTACAAAACATAAGCAGAAATATTTTGCAAGAAGTCAGTGAGTCATATTTTCCTCATAAAATTGTTGAAACCATTGTGCCCAGAAACAATTAAATATGTGACTAGGGCTGGAAAAGTTTAGCCATAAACACAAACAGACACCAGCTTTTTGTTTGTAGAGGATGAGAGTCATCTGGCTTCAGGAATATCCTAACAGATGAAATAGAACATGCAATTTGAGTGTACTCACTGCTGCACTGAAGCTCAAATGTTTGGCCCTACATGCCTGAATACTTCGTAACACTGAAGGATAAATGCTAATGGTCCATTACAGCAAGTCACTGGCACATCATTGAACTAGGGACAAGCAACCATATTCTTTTAATTTGAAAAAAATACCTCTTGGTTTGTATTAAAAATACATTTCTGAGACCTGAAATATCAATCTTACAAAATCACACCTATTAAAATGTTGGAGTAGATTAGTATCTGGCGGCATTATAAGACTTTTTCAAGACCCCTTGTTTTTTCCAGCAGTTCAGTGTTTCTATTGCCCCTGGCAATAGACTCCTGCAGTTTGGCCTGCTGTTTTTGCACTCTCCATAGCCCAGCCTCTAGCTTGCTACCGTATTCAGAACCTGTGCTTTTTGGGAAGATTAAAAGTGAGGAAGTACCTCTGCTCCCCAGGTACGGTTCCTGTATTTGGAGACATTGGCCTACACAGCAGAGGTGACAGGTTGGATTTGAGATTTGAACTCGGCTTTGTTCGGAGTCCTTCTCTGATTTATTTCTAGCCCAAAGGGAGAGTTGGATTTGAGATGTGTCCAGATGCTTTTTCTCAGGGGCAGTTATAACGCAGCTCAGCACTTTTATACAGATATTCTGGCTAGCAAAAGCCTCTGTTTAAAACACTGCATTTATAAATCTTTCTTACAAATAAAATGTTGTCTTGACATCCTACTTATGGTCTTCTACTCAGTAGTGTGAAACGAGCTGCTAAGATTTCTAGTTTGCTACAAAAAATACATCTGCAGAAGTGTACCAAGAGGTATTTGACTTTGTCGACGCTATTTCGAAGAAAGATAACCCCGTTAATGGTGCTTTCCTAACATTATTTAGATTCTCTTCATTCTTACAAGAGGCAACTGTGAAACTGTGCTTGTGAATCGCTTCTGAATGTAGCTACGTGTGACAGCAGAGCATGACACGGTCAGTGGCCTTGAGGACTGAGCTTTGTGCAGTTACAAAAAAACAAATGACCCATGAGAATTTTTAAATTCTTGTAGCTGTGTGCAAGTGAGGTCAAATTCATCTCTCGTTTTGACCAATTTGCGACAGTGTCTCTTCTTGAAGTCCAGAATTATATTTGATTTAGAAAAACACATGTGGCAACAGAATCCAGTCTAGGCAATTCAAGCAATTTATTTCTTTCATCAACTGGGTTTTGGAGGTCTGTACATTCCAACTTAATTCTTCACATCTAGAGTTCATCACCACAGATTTTTACTTTGGGAATCTTCTCATACTTTTCCACTTTCTGTTCCCTGTCACGGGTCTGCCTGGTTTTGTTTGTTTCCTATCTATGTGCCTCAAAGGCTTCAGTCTCACGCTATGCAGGCTTTAGGAGTCCTGTAAAATTAGACAAGCTTTTCCTGCACTTTCTTCCTCCCTTTTACTCATGAACTAATTTTCCCAGGTTAGAGAGCTGAAGAATAGATCCTGGGAATCTGGCTTAGCCTTGATGAGGGATGTGGTCAATAACCATGAGGCTATTCCTTTTATTTCTTCCTTTAGCTTGTTAGGCAATTAATTTTTTCAGTAAGTAGCAGGGTATTTTCAGTCTAGTGATCCTTTTGATGGGGTGACTGTTCACAGGCTTACAAGCATCTGAAAACTAGAGGAAATAATAGAAAATATTTTGAAACTTCAGCTGTGATGTGATGCAAGTACGATCTCTGATCAGGGTGTTAAGGAGAGATGCTTTTGAAGCAAAAGAATGTCAGTGCTGTACAGTTTGATTAAAAGGTGCGTAAGATGCACCTAAATTTTTCCATGTAACAGATTTCTGTTCATACTACTGAAGCTATGGAGTCGTGTGGACTTCGATGCCCTGAGGTACAAAATACCTAGCCATGCCCAACACCTCTTTTGTCAAACTAGGTAGCTTGCAAAGCAAGTAGCAGTTTGGCTCAACTTTATAATTTTCACATCCTGTTCTGAAGTCTTTTGCCTGTTTTTCACAGATGTGTTCATGAGCTTGGCGCAGCCTATGGAACAGGCAAAGAAATGGGAATCTTAGACCTCAGCCCAGGGAACTGGCTGAGCGGCTTCTAATGAAGTACTCAGGTCTCACTGCAGGATCTCTGCTTGTGGAAATCCACGACAACTGCTTTGGTAGATGATAGTACCTAAAGCATAGTCACTTAAAGTAATTCCCTGTACTTGTATACTAGCTCAGAATTAGCAAAATACTCTCAAATCTCACTGCTCTAGGGAAGTATATTTAACCTTTCAGTTCTTTGTATGCAGTCTGGAAGAGCATTGAGTTAGGTTGCTCTCCAAGGAAAGGAGTCTTATCCTGACATTTCTGGGCGTCTAGTCTGACTAATTGTAGCCACGCTGGTGGAATAACGTCAGGCATAGAGGCTGAGTGCAGATGTTTCTTTCCAGTATCTACTCTGATCCATTAAGAGCTCACTGGTCTTCAGAGCGTTCTGTAATGTAGGACAAAATTTTCCATGGAGCATCTCCATGTAGAGATCTTTATTGGAGTTTGTACTTCTCTCTAGAAACAGATAATCCAGCTTTTTGTTTTACTCAGTTTTACTCAGTTGTGGTGTTTACATTACACCAGCTTGAGGGGGGAAGGAAGGAATTTTTCGTATATTAACTGTCTGGGTGATTTTCTACAGCTGCTTTGAAGAATATGTCTGTTACTTACATCGTAACTTGGATTCTATAGACATATGGCAGAGAACACAATTCTCCAGAAAGGAAAAGAGTTTGACTGATGGAAAGCAGAAGCGAGCAATGCAAGAGAAATCCCACCAGAGGAGGAGCATGAACCTGAAATTTACTGTTGAAATCAGACTTCTGCTTTGGGCTTAAGTACCACACTCAGCCAGTTCTACCATGGACTTCATTCAGTGTGGCGCTGCACAGATGCAAGGAACTGCTTTTTGGACCTGACAAAGTCTGAAGCTTAAGTATTGTTCTGGCATCCATACTGATTTGGAAATACACTGGTTGGCCTGAACTCCTTAAGCAGTGGGACAATTACAGGGTTTTTGAAAACTCAGAAATGTAGAGAGCCTGTGAATTGAGACTGTTCTGGTTTTTACATAGTAAGTTTGTAAAATCAATCAGAAATTGAAGAGGGCATGAGAGATTTCATTTTAGATTATTCAGTCCCTCATTCAATTGAATTGTGGATGGCAACAGAGGAAACATATATAGCAGACAAGTCTGTTTTTTCTATTTAATCTACTATCTGTTGTTCTGACTTTCCACTTCCATGCAGCTCAGCACTTGCAGTAGCACAGGTCTAAGCCTGAACCGCTAAGAAGGTTTTGACTCATCTGTTTTTCTGTTTGTTTCAGAAGCCGGTAGACATACTGACTGTCAGTCATGTCAGTCAAACTCACATTCGTCTCTCCTGGTGAAGGAGGTGGTATCAGCAGGAGTTGTTCCTTCACTGGATTCAGCACTGTGCAAAGCAGAAAATTAGCGTAAGTAACACAAAAAGAAAAGTGCCTGATCATTTGGGCAACAGCCATTAGGTACCGTGAATGTTTTTTTAACGTAAGGCATCTATGTGTAGAAGTTGTTCCTTATTTTTTATCTTAAAACTATTGAGTGTTGTTATGGTTCACTGATAAATAGCTATACTTCACACCATGCTATCTTTCTGCTACACACATCGTACTTCAGAGATGGCTGGGTTTCAGAGGTTATGTATCAGACTGTTAGTAGTGTCCATTTCTTCTAGAAAAATGAAGGCCTGTGACCCTTCCTGCTAGCAGCCTGTAGTAACTGATGTTTTCTGACTAAAACCTTCTAAATAGTTATAGTTAGTAAAAATCTCGTAGACTTTTAAAAAGATGGAAATGTTAGTGGTGAATCCTGGCAAAATGTGTAACTGAACCCAACTCAAGTTCTTCTGGAGTTACTTAAGCAGAGCAGAATTACATGAGAGGAAGGGCTGCTTTCTGGCGATGCCACAAATGAGAGGAAGGGAGGAATACAAACAGGCCGAGAAGGCCACTGCAAATTCGCTACGATCAGTAACAGGTCTGTAGTGTAGCCAAGGTTGCAGTCCAGTCTTCTAGTCTTCAGTTGAGCTCTGTAATTGCTAAACCATCCTGCACTGTTTTTCCCTTTTTGCTTATCTATGTAGCATTATGTATAGTAATAATAATAATGAATAATGCTACATAGAGCGGTATAGCATTGTAGTAAAAAAAAAATCCTATTGTGTAAAATACCTGACTCATGTCATAAAATATATTTTAAAAGAACCAAGTTACTAAATTAACCTTTCAGTTAAACACAGCATGGTAAAGTATGAGCAAAAATGGAATTCTAGCATGATTGTCATGCAATCAAGAAGTCTTCACATTTGAATAAATTAGGTTTTTGTGGAAGCTGAAAAACAGTATTACATCTAGCAAAGATGGGACATGTAAAAGCACACCAGTCACTAAGGTCTTGAGAAGAACACTGTCAATGACTTATATAAACAGACTTGAGCTCAAATACATAGTGGGAGTTCTAGCAGGGAAAGGATCTACCAGGAAAAGTGTTGAGCGGCTGTTTCTCCAACAAAGGCACAGTCCAGTAGGGCGAGAATGCTCCAAACAGAAGGGTTCATATATCCCTTAAGATTATTCTGTTGCTTTTAGCAGCAAAGATTTTCTAACCAAATACTTCTCTTTATGCATTTTTTATGATGTTGCTTTTCATTATTTAAGTGTTTAGACAGACAGTTTTGTTCAGGAATCACCGCAATAAGGAAAATTTGTGTACTAGATACTCAGTCACAGCCCAGTGAACACCCAAGAGCCTTCTCTAACACAGTGAAGAAATTTTAAAATCATCCTTTCCTGACTTATCTCTCCCTCAGGCACTGTTGCAAAACACAGGAGGAGATTGCAGGGGCCTGCGCAAGGTCTGTGCAAAGGATGACACACAAATCAGGTCCACATGGAGATTCTTAAACAGATGCTAAATGTGCTTTTGCATTTCTTTATCGACTTCCTTTTGAGGCTGTCAGTCAGACAAACTATTTCATTTTACCTCACAATGGTCTCCACAGGAAGTAAATATTATTACTGTTATCTATAAAGTGGGAAATCTGATACTTAAATTATTAAGTTCACAAGGGAAAGCAGCAACATAGCATCTAGCTTTTAGCTACTGTCCATAAAGGCCCATGTCAGCAGCTTAGCTTTTCTATGGGACGTATGAAAATGGGATTCTTAACGTCAGTGCACCGAGTATGTATGGGCTACATCAGTCAGTAGGAGACAGTGAGGAAAAAAGTGAATTTTAAATCCCAGCCTATCCGTATGCAGTACTTAGATGCTACTTTAACTGAAGGAAATCCTGCATTTAGAGTTTGAACGCCAAAACTCTGAAGATAAATATCAAAGTCCTTTCCTTTCCGAAAATAAACAAAACCCAAGAGTAATTTGGGCTTTTTAATTTAAAAAGATAGAATTATCTTATATCTTCCACATGGTATCTTGCTAATTAGAGTACTCATCTAAAACATGGAACTGGATGCTATTTCCTTCCTTGCATGAATGAATTTAAGTGATGAATCCTTCTAGGAGACACTTTCAACTACTGTTACTGGCTAGACTGTCCCTTCTGGTGTTACTCCTGTTGGAACTCTCTCACTTTGCATGGAATACTCAAAGATTCATTATCTTACAAAATAAAACAATGTTAATGTAAGTTTCTAATGTAACAGTTATGTTCCTCGTTATAGGTAACCTGAGCTCCAAATGGTTTGGTTAATTAATACTTTACATTAAGCCATCCTAAAAAACTAAGATAATCATTGGGATGAAGAAACTAAATATCCAGTAATGTTTGGTAACGCCTAATTTTATCAGATTTTTTTTTCAGATTATATGTTAAAAATGGAGTTAAGTGGAAATGTAGCACCAGGATAATTAAAGTAATTACTGAAAGGTTTCTGCAATAGACCTGGTGACAGCTCTCAGGTGTGCTGGGCCTAGGATTTAATCACCACACTCAATAATCTCCTTAAGCCTTCAGTCACATGCCTGGAACTTAAAACAGCCAGTGGCTAAGCATTAAGCCTGTTGAAGTTCATAGTTTCTCCAGGTGAGATGAATTTAGGATGGAGATTGTAGAGAAGGTGGAAAGCTTCTCTGAGAGCAGCTAGTTGACTTGGCTTACTGCAATGGGAAACTTCTTTAGGTAATGTTATTTTAGAGGTTTGACTTACAGGGAGTATTAACAGAACTATATAAACATAACTATGACCTAGAGGAGTATATAGGTAGAGGTAAGTGAGGCAGGAATCTGACCTTGTTAAAGAACTATTGACAGGAAGCTCATTTTCTAGTTTAAATGTTGTAGATATATATAACTAAAGGCTAGAGGTGTTCTGACTCTTTAGGTTAGTACAAAAAAATCCTGTGTGGGGGAATTTTGTTAGAAACAAAATTTAATTTTGGTGTGGCAGTTGTTTTCAAAAGAAAGTAAGTGAGGTGTTAGACACTGAAAAAACAACTTGATAATTATGTATTGTATGCATTCTGGGCTTGGTAGCTTGTTTTCTTTAAAACATGGTAGGGCTCTAAGCCATCATTTAAATGGATAGTGAATGCAGGCAAATAAATAGGTGTTTCTAAAGGCTTTTTATGTTAGCTTTATCAGTTAGAACTTGAGCAGATCAAAAGTTTGTTGCTTTGTTTTCCTGAATTGCAGGTGAGAGTGAGAATGGAAATGTCCTTGTCCTGCAGCGTGGCTTACTTGACTGGTTTTGTAGTTGACCCAGCAACTGGTGTGAATGTGCACAGAGACAGGGCTTTATCTAGCTGCCATTCATGTCTGTTAAGAATTGCTAGCAGTATGAACATTAACTTGTTATTAACCTGTTGTAAAAATGAGCTTTTCTTTTTCTTGCTCAGTGCCTCTCCCACCTTCCCAAAGAAATGGGGAGCTGCATGATTTTTCTTCATGCAAAAAGGATAAAAGAGAACCATTAGGCTTTTTTGAGTCTGTGTCGAACCTGGAGAAGGAGATATTTCTTATTGTTGAAGTTACAAAAAACTTGCAGACTTTCTGCACTAGGTATTTAAGGCTGAGCCTTAATTTCCTAATGTTATCTGTGAAAGTATTCTCAGCGTGTCCAAGATCTTCGTCCTTTTGAGTAAGGGTATAGGAGATTGGACGTATAACTTGTAACATGGAAGCTTTGTGGGCTGGGCATGTCTTTTTTCCTAGGTGAAGGGTTTTGCATCTTTTCCGTATTTCTTTTCTCTTTCTACAGAAAGTCTCTCAGCAGAAGTTCAGTAAGATCAAGAATGTCACTGAAATCCTCCAAGGCTTATAATTCCCTGCAGAAGGGAGGAGTCATCTGGGATCCAAAGCCACTGCAGGTGAAGAAAATTTTTGAAGCTTTGAAGAAAGGACTTAAGTAAGGACTTTTAAAATATTGTAACTTGCCTTACCTAGTCATGTTGCTTCAGTCTGTGTATCACTGTTCTCTGTCTCCATGTGGCATCTCTAAACATGTAGTGGCTTTCCCAGATGCTGGCTTGGGACCTTGTAAAACAAGTTTCATTCACTCTTGGACAGTCTGCTTGCAACCAAAGTGCTCTAATGTTTTTGTTTGTTCCTAGTTTGTTACATTTCTCTAAAAAGTCAGTGACAGGTAGAATTCTGTAGGGAGATTCTCCATCTCTTGGGGAGCAACTAAGCTCTCTTGAGGAAGTGAGGCTTTCGGAGCATGCAGGGTGGCAGGCAGGAAGTCTGCAGATCAAGGAGAGACTTGGATAGAGATGGGACAGCCAGACCTGAGGGGTGATTGGCAAAAAAATTTCTAGAGGGAACTGTCTGGAGTTTGCTTTGACTCCAAAAGCTGACTTAAAAGCAAGTCTGAAAGTTAGGGTGTGCCCTGCAGGGGCACAGTGAGGAGGCTGGTTCATAAACCATTTCTATTCTCCCTGTGCTCATTAGACAACACTAAAGTTAGATTTTTCTAGTGGGGTGGGTTTTTTGGGTGTTTGTTTGTTGTAGTGTTTTGGAGTTTTTGTGTTTGTTTTTGTTGGTTGTGTGTTGTTTTTTTTTTTTCTTGGTTTTTTTTTTTTTTTTTCCTTTTAATAGAATTAAATTGTGGAGTTCAAAAGTGCTTTCATCTCTGGGTGGCTTGTTGTAAGGGAAAGGTCTAAGCAGATCCACCTGAAAACTTCAGCTGACTTCAGGTGATGAAACAGATCTGTAGTACAACTCAATGCAATGCAAATAACATGTCTTGCTTTAAATGTAGCACTACTTCAGAGTCTTTATTATGGCTGACTGCACAGTCAACGTGAGAAGGCTAAAGGCCAATTTTGTCTGTTGTCTCGGTCTGGCAGATGTGGGATGTATGCAGCAGGTATAATAGAGATCAAAGGATGGGCTGGCCATCTGGGTGTAGGGTGTTCTGGCTTTGAGGAAGCTGTCAGTTACCTCATAGAAACAATTATATTTTTCAATGCTGAAATGACAAATAAAACACGGATGAGCTTGCTCTCTTGGTATTATAGACCAGAAGGGAAATGGTGGTAAGTGCAGTTTGCCTCCTTCAGTGATTGAAACTGATCAACCTTCTCCTGAGTTCTTGGATCTTATTATATAAAAATGTACATCTTAAATCATTGCAGTTGATGTTGATTGGGCCTAATCTAATATCATAGGAACTTCATTTACACCCTGAAGCTACTATTGGAAGATAAAAATACCTTTCCTTGGACTTGTAAACTTCGTAGCTCTCTCTTTCTGCTGACATCCTGCTAACAGTTCCTTCATGTATGTTGCTGCTGTCCTCAGAATTTTGCTACTGTATTAATTCTGATCATATTTTGTTTTTTTAAGCAAAGAACATAAAATGTGTTGTAATAATACATTGTAAACTCAGATGTGTCACACTCCTATTCCTATAAAAGGCTATAAAGCCTTGGCTCTGAAAGTATCAGTCGATGTCTTACTAGTGGATTTAGATTTAAAACAAATAACAAAACCAAATATTTTTGCAGAGTTTAGAATTTATCAGAGCTTAGGGAGGAGAAACCATAAAGTGGATCAGAATTTGTTCCCAGTTCTGCAGGGAACACCATATGATCAGACTCCTGCCAAAACTGAGTAGCTAACTAATTGACTGAAGTAACCTACAGAAAACAACTGTATCAAATAGCAATGCGAAGTCCAAATTTTAAGTGGATGCAGACTAAGTCCACTTGGTGCTGGAGTGACTTGAATTTTTAGAACAGAACATGTTTTACGTGCCTGTTTCTTTATAGCTGTGGCAAATAACTCTTTATTCTGTTAACCATCTGAGTACCATTCCAATAACTCTCTATTCTATTAACCATCTGAGTACCATTCTGTCAAGCTGGCAATTCTAACATAGTTAAATCTAAAAGTGATGAAGCCCTTCTAAAAGGTAAGCGGACTCTTTTCTGCCACCAGCCTTGGCTACTTCTGCACTGAGCTGTTAATAGGCAAGTAAAAAGAGCAGACAGTGGAATGCTGGAGCCACTGGATGTCTTGGGGGAACTGGTCTTGTAACAGTAAGAGAATGAAATGGATCAAAGCAAATTTAAAGAAGTGTAGCTGTCTAAAATGAAGTTACTTTGATACTGTGTCTTATAATGTAGTGTTTACTAGGTGACTCTTGTTCCCTTTTAAGTGTAAGAGGAAAAAGTTACCTATGTATACTCTATATTAAAAGCAAAATTGGAAGAAGATGGTCTCAGCAGAAATAGTTTAAGGACCTGTGGGAACTCCTAAGGGACAGCCCTTGCATGCAAGCAGCTCTATAGAAGCCAACTGGCACCAAGTGCTTCACACCTTGCAAAATAGTTCCTGTTCTGGAAAAAAGTAATGGTTATATTAAGAAATTGTCTAGCACACTAAAAAGTGGTATTCAGCTCTGCTTGCTGAAACACTGAATGACATGTGCCCTGCCTTATGTGTGGAGTAGTTCTGTGAGCTTGGTTTTGTAGCACAAGTGTTTCACGTTGCAATTTTTGACTCTGTAAGATGGAGTTGGTTGATGAATTCTTATTCCTCAGTAACTGTAAGAAGAGACTTGTTCAACAAAGGAATTGAACTTCTACCTTACAGAAAAGGTTCCAGAAGGGTAAACAGGAATAATTAGAGAAATCTGAAAAGGAGATCTGTAAGCTGAGTTATTTCTGTGTTAGAACCTGCCATTCTCCTCCTAAATACCTCCTTTCCTCTTACCTTTAATAGTACTTCTAGCTCGACTGTCTTGTTTTTGTTGTGCCTCACATTCCCGGAACAAAGCCTATCTTTCACTTGAATGTTCTATTTTAGATTAAGAGAAACAAGAAATAGCAGATGTCCGAGTGCAGTATGTGTATTTGTATGTGTATATACTTACGCAGCAGTGGTGGCCCTCTTGAATTACACTTCAGCATTCCATGTCTTGGAGGAGTAAAAAGGATCCAGGAGGATTCCTAATGTACAGCATCTTTAAATGTTAGGTAACAGAAACCAGCATCACCTGATGCACATTGTGTACAGATGCTCCTCTAGGAGTAGCTTTGTATTTAGGACAAGTATTTGTCTATAATTACGCTCTATGTCCCTGCTCCTTGCAGGGTGGTTGGACTAGATGACCCTTGAAGGTCCCTTCCAACTCTAGCAGTTCTAGGATTCTATGTCAATGGAAACCACATTTTTCTCATCTATTGACCCAGTTGTCTTGTATATAGCCACACACAACTCCAGAGAGTAAAACAAGAGAAGTCTTCTAGAGAAGGAAGTGGCTTTGTAATTTTTCTGCTGGAAAATTCTTTGAGGAGGTGTTATAATGAATGTACCAGAAGAATGTAACACTGGGTTTTCCTCCTCTCCAGTGAATACTTGGAAGCACATCAGGCTGAATTGGATTATCTGTCTGGTCGACACAAAGATACAAAAAGGAGCTCCAGATTGGTAAGATGCTTTATTTTTAAAGTAATTTAAGTATTTAATATTTAAAGTTACAAAAGTAGATGCTCTCTTGCGTCTGGGGCTCCGAGGGGTTTTCCAGATAAAGCCCTGAGGTGAGGGCCAGCAAGGCATCACAATCAGAAATTTACCAAGCAGGTTAGCTGTAGATGTGAGAATTAAACTTGGGATTTCTCCTCTTCGATCGTGTTCCTTTACTGGGATGGTATCTCCTTGTGTCTGTTTAGTGATCAGTGTTCGTACCTGACCCTACATGGACAGAAATGGTGATAAATGGCTTTGTTTTCCATAGCTGGTGAATGTGTCCTTGTAAACTAGATTCTATTGTGTTCACAACTCCCTAGATCTACCTTCAGCAGCAGTGCTAATGAAAAGACAACTCGTAGATCTAACTTTGCCTTTAATTTGGGAAATAATAGCTGGATTAAAAAAAATCATAAACTCAGATGTACCATGAATAGCTGGTGGTGAGACTCTTACTGTTTCATTTCAAGCCTCTGCAAAAACAAATCAACCAACCATGCACAGAAAATGAAACTACTAAAAATGTTAGACTGTCTCCTTGTAGTAAACAATGCATCTTAGTGTAGTGTAACTGAAGATATGCATAGTGAGTCTCGCAGTAAATGTGAAAGTGTCATTAATATGTACAGATATACACACTCTCCTGTTCAGCTTGTGCTATTTCTCTTTCAGGCTTTCTACTATGACCTGGATAAGGTAAGGCTATTGAGGATGAGATGAAATCTTACAAATAGAGAAAAATGGATGATGTGTCTACTGTGTTACTTAAAGGCATGTTTAGGAAATAATTTCTTAAGTTCCCCTCTCTCTCCCCTCTTCAAAAGCAAATCCGCTCTGTGGAGAGATACATCAGAAAACTGGAGTTTCACATAAGCAAGGTAAGGAGTTTCATCTCCTGTATGCTTAAGGCTTACACTGCTGTATAAGCAAACTATCTAAACAGAAAATACTTTGTCTATAATTAATGTGAAGGGGAGTAATGCTGGGTACTTTCTGAAAGCTGTAACCACTCTTTTTACAGAAGGAGGGGATTTTTATTTATTTATTTTCTTGAATGGTTCTATTCAGGCTGAATGTTGGGTGCAGCCCAACCTGAGTTTGCCTGTAAAACCAGTTTGCATACTCTGCCAGTTTATTCAGAAAATGCCCGTGTGGGAAGACTTCAGTGTTCTCCCCTTTTTCCCACCAAAATGGGGGGAAATGGGCAGTTCTGTAGAGTGCATGTCTGCTGTCTGCCATCTGCTTCCAAAGGAATCAAATCTTTCCTCTGACATAGCTAAAGGTGTAGGTGTTGTAATCTGTACTGAGGGAACGAGTTTCCTGCTTCCCGAGTAATTTATCCCTGAACAAAGTGTTATTCTACTCCTTGTCTTCCAGTCTGATAATAGCAGAGTGAATTGTTTCTCAGTATCCCATGCTTTTTTTGCAGGAATGTCTACAAACTGTTGCACTCTGGTCTGTAAAATGCAGGGGTTGCAGCATTCTGCAATACTATGATAATGGGATGTGATGGTGGCTGTGTTTTTTTGGTTTTGTGTTTTGTTTGGGGTGTCTTTGGTTTTTTGTTTTTGTTGGTTTGTTTTGTTTTGTGGTTTTTTTTTTTTTTTTTTCCCCAGGGAAGACTACTAATGTTCCATTGCAAAACTCATTAAAACTATGCCAGGGTAATTCTTGTTCATTCTTCCCCCATATCTGAAATCTTAAAGGTAGAAGAACTCTATGAAGCTTACTGTATCCAGTGCAGACTACGAGATGGGGCCACTAACATGAAACATGCCTTTTCCTTATCTCCTTCCACCAAAGCCTCCAGAGAGAGCCTAGTGGAGCTTTACAAAAATTTCCAAGAGTGCACAGAGGTAGGAAAGACTACACACATGTAATGAAGATCTGACTGTTCCTTACCAAAAAATGTACCAGGACTTGCTGCTGTATTTTTTTTGTTTGTTTTTTTTTTTTTAATGGTGCGAGTTAAAAACTTAACATGTGAATGAAATATGGATACATAATGTGAATTGAAGCTTGTGAGATAAATACCTTACAGGCAAAGCACTTCAATTCTATGCCCTTCTTTTGCCCCTACACATCTTCATGCCTGCATCCTATGAATTTCTGTTTAATACTGGGATTCATTGTGACTTCCACTGGAAGTAATGGGATGAGAATTGAATCATGAATAAGTTATGCCATTTTTACAAAACAAGCAGTGGAAGGTAACTGACAATAAACTGCTCAAGCAGTTCTGCTCTTCTGTGGAGCAGCCAAATAAAAAGCTCAAGTTCTTTAAAGATGAGATAAAAAACTGGGATGTATGGGAAGGTAGCTACTCTGCACTGCTTTTCAATCATAGTGACTGTTCAGTCGTTCTTCTAGGACATGTGCTTTATAGAAGGGGCGTTGGAGGTCCATCTGGGAGAGTTTCACTTGAAGATGAAAGGTACGTTCATTTCCTTCTTATTTCCTTCAAGACTTATCAACTGATTTTGGATTTCCTTTGTAGCAATCTAATCCATTGAGAGTCCATGTCAGTCATTTCCACTGGCATTCTGGATCAGACCATGAACAGAATTTTGGCAAACTTCTCTGCTTCAGCACTGCAAAACAGATCTGCAATACAAAAGCTGACAAGCAGCTTTCTTTCCTCAGCTCAACTAAAGTTTGACCTTCTAAGAGTGTTTTGGGCTGGTGGCATAGCTTCTGCAGAGAGTTGAGCACAAGGGGAGCATTAGCCAGATAGTCACTTTATTGCAAGCTGAGGCTTTGGGGCATGTTGTAAAACTGTGCAGTTATTATGAGTTTTCTTTCTCTTTTCAGGATTGGTGGGCTTTGCACGTCTCTGCCCAGGGGACCAGTATGAGGTGCAGTATGCAACAATTAATTTTGTCCTTTACTGCTGTGAGTTTGTCATAGAGGAACAGGAGAGTGAGGCTGCAACATGTAGAAGGGAAGCGGGAAGCAGACTATGATAAAACCATGTGCTGTTCTGATGAGAACAGTGCTTTAGCACGTTCGCTGGTAACTCTGCCCTTTGAGACTGAAGAGGCAAAGATGTGATTCAGGTGTTACGGAAGGGTTGAAAAGATGGCAATGATTGTCTGTCAAAACCAACCTGTCAGGTCTTTGTCTTCAAAGTTACCCTGGAATCAAGTAACAGTTGCTGCTTGCTTCTTGGAAGATTGCCCTTGGCATGATTTGAATGCATCTTAGTATCTTCTTGGGTTACTCTCCTCCTAGCAGTTCCAAATGAATTCCAGTCTGCTGTGTATTTCAGTACCGCTACGCTTGCTATGCAGTGTAGTTTTGCAGTTCTTCTAGAATGGGTGGGATGTGTCATTTGGCACTGAGTTAAGGTGCTAAAACCTGCAACCTGAATTCCTGCCTCCAATCTTCTAGCTTTATCCAAGTTCCTAAGTGTATTGTGACCAAAGGAATGGCTTTACCTCTGTGGTACTGGAAGAGTGTGAGGCCTGTGGACTGAAGGGAATGTTCTGGGATATGTTGACCCAACATAGGTTTTTGTTTTTTTTTTTTTTTTTTTTCTTTGTGGTTTCTAGGTGTTTGTGCGACTGGGGCGCCAAAAATGGAGGTTGAAAGGCAAGATTGAGACTGATGACAGTCAAACATGGGATGAGGAAGAAAAAATTTTTATACCAAATCTCCACGAGAAGTTTGAAATCAAGGTGTGGTGTATAATGGTTGGATTGGAATCAGTGGGTTACTAGTCTTCTGCCATAATGTTACCTGTTAGGCTACAAAGCATTTGTCAAAATTCTTAGGTGGTTTTCTTTTCCTAGCCATGTAACAATGGCATTAATCAATGTTCTGCTTGCTGAACAGACAATTACTTCTGTCTTTCCTTTGCTCCTGGCAGTAGTAACTGTATTAGTGCATCTGCTTTCCTGTGTTCTGGAGTCTGGTATATGTGGTTGGTTAGTTTTTTGGTTTGGGAGTTTTGTTTGGTTCTGTTTTTTTAAAAGTCCTAGATCAATATCTGGGATTTTTTTCTAGGATAAAGTCCAGATGCAGAGACAAAAAGATGTGTATGTATATATTATTTATATCACCCACGTGGAACACCAAGTACCTGGAGTTCTGTTCTCTATTGAAAAAGAGAAATATCTATATGGAAAACATATCGTTGCACATGTGTATGTTTTGAACGTGTAGTTCAAATGTCCCTTTATCTGAGACATCTGCACAGCAGATTCTTTTGTCATGTTTTGCTCCAGAGATGCTCCATATCTGTGAAGAACCAATGGCATTTATATAGTGGTACAAACTGTCTGTACTTTGTATCTTTGTTTAGAGTTCTGACACTTTTTTAAGTCCCTTGGAAGAGGTGGTATCTTTAACAGTAAGGGACCAGTGCTAGTGGCGTGTGATATGTAGATGACATGTTGTGGGTAGCCCTTGGGGGAAGCTTGTAGTGTTCACAGACCCTTGTGCAGCTGCCCCTGGCGCTGGTTCTGGCACTTACCTCGCAGGTGAGGTTTATACTTAAACAGCACTTCCACTGTAGTCTGGTGTCTTTCGTGGGCTGAACTCTGCAGCATGACTCCTGTCAACCTAAAAGGCGCTGAGATTGAAGGCTGTGCTGGATCTTATTCTACAAGGAAACTGCCAGTGCAGGGTTTCAAGTTCTGGCAGCTGTGTTAAAGCAGCCATGGCAATGTTCCCCTCCTATCTGGCAGCGAGAACTGGGTTACATAGGAGAGACTCTTTGGCATCTTGCCAGTACAGCTTTTGGAAATGTGCTTATAATGCTTTTTTTTCTTTTTTTGCTGCCACTGCACAATGAAGATCAGGTGAGAGGCTAATTCAGATCTATGTTTTCCCATAATAGTTGTAAAAACTTGTATTACTTTTATGACAATGATAGTTTTACTCTTTTTGTCAGCTTATGAAAGTCTCCTAACTAATGTTCTCCACACCCTCCTGCTCTTTCCACTTTATACTTAAAAATCTTCACCCAGCACAAGTGCATGGTGCCAAAGAGTGTTCCAAGAGGAGCCTAGCAACAAAACTTTTGCTAACTCTTAAAGGAGATGTAGGCACGTAACTAATTCCTGAAGTGGACTTAGGTACTTGTGCTAAAATTCTGTGCTGAGTCTGATCCTTTATGTGCTTCTAGAACAACTTGATCTTCAATTGGAAGTGAGTTTTTTCAGCAAATGTTTGATTGGACTTTTTTTTTTTAGAGTAGCTGAAGAAGCAAAGTGCCAGGGTAGAAAAAAGCATAGGCCTGTAACTGCATTGATAACAAACTCTGAGCTGCCTGCAGAGCTAGGGGAAGGAACTGGCACCTACGAGTTCTGAGTTTGGTCCACAGCTGAGCTCAGGACATTTAGGAAGGTCACAGTGGATGCAGACAGTTGTGCTTCCAGATCCTTTAGGCAATTGAGAGCTGAAATAATCTAGTGTAGATAGCTAATATACTTCTCTGTAATATATATATTTTATGATAGTGTTGTTCTAATAGGTGGGCAAGCTAGATGCTGTAATATAAATGACAACTACTTGTATGTATACCAGAGCTGGAGTTACCAAATTTCAGATTAATTTTTTTAAAATTATAGTCTACCAAATTCTGTTGTCAAAATTGCTGTACAGCTCGGTCTCTTCCCAACTTACATAACTTCTTTCCTCTTTGCTAGCCATCTGTGAAGTGTTCCTTGTGGGGATATTGACTCACAACAGCTTGGGAGCCTAGAATTTAGTATCAAGGTTTTAAGTTTGTGAGCCACACAGCAGATCTGAGCCTGGAGTGTTTTCCTTTCCATGCATGTGACTTAGGATGAAAATGGATGTGTTTGTTTCCCTCCGCAGGTAACAGAGCTGCGAGGACTGGCCACTATTCTAGTTGGGGTCGTGACATGCGACAGCATAAACTTCTTTACAACCAAGCCTCAGGCAATCATTGTGGATATCACTGAACTGGGCACTATCAAGCTACAGCTGGAGGTCCTCTGGAAGTAAGTACAACTTTGGATTAAAAAAGCTGGAGCTAAACCTTTGAAATAAATCAGAGGCTCCTAAGTATGTCGCTTAGCAGCATTCAACATCATAAGTCTTCTTTCTATTTGCAGAGCAGGTGCAGGATAGATAGCAGCCACATGCTTCCTCACAGCAGCCCCAGCTACTGTACCTGATCTCTGACTTTGTGGGACCAGTCCTCAGGAAGGGCAGGGGGGGAGGACAGCAGCTGTTTCTATGACCCTTCACTTTTTTCCTGCTGATGTTGCCGGAGCCGTGGCTAGCCACGAGAACTGACTACAGGCTTTTACTTAGCTTACTGCTCTTTGGAATGAGCGTTCAAGTCTAGCTCCAAGCAATGTGTGTACATCTATAAAACACAAACAATCTCAAAGATGATGAAATGAAACAGAAAATGGCAGCTTCTAGGCACAGTGGAAAAATACATTGTGCACATTTTAGGACAATCACTGTTACCAGGCTGCAATTTGTTAAAATGAAGCTTTCCCAAAGACTCAGCACCTTCATATTTGCACTATGATTACAGTTACCAGTATAAGGCCTGCTTGTGCACTACAGGGAAGCTTGGTTACAGATGCAGTTTTAAAATAGCCGAGTATTTTCATGGTGCCTGTGACTTGTTAAATTGTTTTATAATTTAAATTTGTAAATTGATTTTTGGAGTGGATTACTGATGTTATGAAAAGCAAATTTTCACTTTTGTGAATGCTGCACTGGGACTTCTCCCTCACTCTAGACATGCTGCAATTTATTTTTGAGATGGTACCGTTATTTCTGCTTTGAGACTGGTCCATTCTGAAAGTCTTATCTGCAACAAATCAAAACTTTTTTAAACCTGTTTCCACTTACTACTCTTCAGGGGTTAAAACTAGATATCTTAGTGAAGTGCCCAATTAAACAACAGGCACTCTTCATTTACACTTTTGTACTTGGCTTACTGCAGTCCTCAGTTCTTCCCAACCAAACATGGCAAAGAGGCACACGAACACATCTCCATGATAAGGACCTTCTTGAAAGGGCACTTTGCGCTGACGTGTGGATCTAGGCGCTCTCCAGGAAAAGCGGAAACTGAACAATGTTTAGATTAGAAGAGCAGGGAGCTATGCCTTGCAGGCCAGACTCGCCTATGACTCAGCCTTATACAGCTCTTCTCTAGCCATGCTATTTTCTTGTTTTCTTAAAAATTACCCCAAAATAAAAAAAAAAAAACTTGTATGTGTTGAATGTGTGGTCTGCCAAATGTGCCCAAGAGCCAACCAGATCTTTCAGTAAGAGACAAGTTTCTCTGCCCTTAGGTTAAAGTAACAAAATGTATTTTCAATCAGACTTGATTTTTCAGGTCTTAGTACCCTGTTTCTACTTCTGATTGCCTGTGGGAGCATCATTTGACTTAAACCTTGTCACAGTCTTTTAAGCCACCAACAGGAGAAATGCCACAAAGGTTTTCTGTGGCAAGTATTCTGTTCAAGTATTGATAAACCATTTTCAGGTTGCATTTCTGGAGTTGGGGAAAGAAAAGCTTTATTGATCAGCATACTGTTTTCCAAATGTCTTTTGTGTATGCTGTGGTTCTTGCAATTTAGTGTTGACTTGTACATGCAAGTGTGCTGAAACACAGTGTCTGAAATTTACTTTCAAACACACACGTTGTTCTAAGTCAATAAGAAATAAACTCGCACAGCAGAGTTTTGCCCAAACCTATCGTTTATGACACTTTTTTCCTCCTGAGATCTAACAATGTGCATCAGTATGTTTTGTTTTGATGAGGTGCTGCAGGTGCTCTGAGACTTCTGAGGCCTCTGTTTTTTATTTGAGAAGCTGAGCCACTAATTACTTGGATAACAGCCTCATTCCAGAAGCTTGCTGTGATTTTGCATTATATGCTCTATGAAACAACTTCTTACTCATGCCAAGTTACATATAAATTCCCACTCGAATCTGAAAGCAGACGTTCATGGTAGAGTTCTTGAAAACTGTGGAGTAGGGATGGTGCAAGTTGCACTGATATATATGTATATGTTTTTAAAGTAAAATTAGCTCTTAAAATGACAACCTCTTTAAATGAAAGCCAATTAAAATATTCTGTTGTTTGACGATTGCATGTCTTAGTATTGGGGAAGGAAGGAGAGAGGAGGGGCACAGGGGGATATACAGGCTCTTAGAAAGCCCCAGCAAAGTTTGATGCTTTTATTTGTCATCTGTCACCCTACAACAAACACACGCCACTAAAACTTGCGTTGGCTTTAATCTGGATGAAAAATGATCAAAAGCTCTGTACACAGTTTCAGAGCAGAAAGGACTGCAGGCAGAACCCTCTGCTTGCAGAGATGCTTTTCTTACCAGGGAAGTCTCTTTTCCCTATGATTTCAAGCCAGATGTCCTAAGAAGCTGTACTTGGGTGGTGAAGGAGACATACTTTCTTTCTTTCTTGAACTGGGTGTAAAATCTGGTTTAGCAGAGGGCACGTTCGTAGCGGAGTCTGGAAGAGATCACTTCTACTCTCTTCTTGTTAACCCACACAAATGGCATCTAACAGATTAACTTCATTTATTTTTGCTGGATCTACTTGCTTATCTTTCCTCACTGTCAATAATTTGCATAAATAATTATGCATGTAAGTTGTTCTTCCAAAAGGACTGTATGAGGGAAACCCCTTCCTATTCTGGGATACTGCATAGTTTCTCAGATGACAGGCTAAATGTCCAAAATAAATTATATTTATGACTAAATTTTATTAAAAAAATACAATTTCAGTTAAGTTGACACTTGATTGTTGCAGTAGCTCACAGCTTAGAGTGCAGCTTCTGATTGGTGAGATGAGCACTTCTATGGCACTTGGGGCAACCATCACCCAGGTTTTAGCATTGGCAACAGCTGAGCTGGGAGCAGGGTTAGTGGTGACGCATTTTCTTTGGAGTTAATCCCCCCCTTGGAATTTTTCAGCATATGAGAAAACTCTGGCTGTGTGTCTCTGCTGTGTTTAAGTTTTGTGAAATGCGTTGGTATCCTACCAAGTGGATACTCCAGAGCACTTCTGCGCAGAACTGGCAGGCTCCTCCTCTTTGACAGGCTGTTTGCTGAAGTTGTTTACAGAGCAGAGTTGTATGGTGATAACTCAGGGTGTCTCTGTTTTCAAAGATAGAGCGAGCACTCAAAATAACAGCTGCTTTTTTTCTTTGATTTAAGAATAATTAAACAAATCCAGATGACTTGCCCAAACTTCCCTGAGAGGCAAGCTTTCCGTCTAGACCCGCTTTGTGAGAAATCCAAATGTAGATCACTCTTCCCCTTCTTAAATGTATGTTTTCTTTAAGTAGGCCACTAGTCTTCTGGCCTCTAACAAAAATTCCTTCAACTCCTTTATAGATTGTGCCATGAGGAGTGTGAATGAGCTTGGGCCTGTTGCAGACCGGCTTTGTTGGCCAGTTTGGCAGGAGACTTGGGTTTTCTTGCCAACCTAAACAGCAGTCTGAATTCTGTCTCTCACATGAAGGACAAAGAGAGAGCCTGTATTCTCTTTTCAGAACTTCAGTTAGCGCCCCGTCCTGGGATCTAAGGGTACCATCCAGCCAGAACCACTCTTGTGAATTCTGCCTGCTTTGAGCATGTGCTGGCCTGGCTCACGAGGGTGTACGGAGTAGAGAGAAAAAACTTTAAGGGAGAATAAAAAAGGAATATATATATATATATTTTTTATATATACCTACTGACAGTCTTGTTCTTATGAAAACTTATAGGTAGTTACTTGTGGAGGTGTCTTTAGGCAGTTATCCATCAATGCATCTCTGCTTTTGATGGAAGTGACATTTCATAGCTTAGTCTTGTGATAAGCCTTACTAACCTTGAAACTGGTGTGTATTATGCTTTAATGGGTAGGAGAAACCCAACAATCACACTGTTAAAATTGCGTGGGCATTTTCACCTGTGTTCCATAAGGAAAAAAAGAAATCTCATGGTTAACAGCAAGTCCAATTCAGTTGACCAGAACTAGTTTTTGTTGGTTGTTTGGTTTTTTTTTTTTTTTTTGTATTAATGGAAGTCTGGATTCACAGGCTTGGTAGTGGGATTCATCCATGAGGAGCCCTTCTGGCCCAGTGGTATTTAATATGTGGGGTGACTGGACAGAAGGGGAGTGATCAGGGCGCAGTCTTGGCCACGGGAGAAGGGAATGCAGGTCCTCTAGGGCTAAAGACTGAATTAAGTTCTGCCTCTGCCCCATTACTTACGTTCCTCTGAGAACAGAAACCAGGAAGTGTCCTCCTTACACACCCAACAGAAAAATGCAGCAAGGTGAGGGAAATCCTAGAAATCTCAAGTATTTCATCCCTCCACGGGTTTGGTGGTTATAACAAAATAATATCTCACTGGGAATCCATGCTCAGTGCTGGCAAGGCTGAGGCACCTCTGAACGTGTGTGGCTGAGCTTCCTAGGACATCAGAAACTTTGCAATCTAAGAAACATGAGCTCCGATGAACTGTAAACCCTTTCAAGGTCAGGCAGAGCATGTGTTTTGGACCCAAACACTGAAGTCCTGCGACGGTGCTAAGGCAAGCTAAAGGGGAGTTATGTGCTGCATTTACGTTGGCCTTAACAATGCTGGTGTTCTAGTGTCGTGCATTTAATGCCAGTGTTGTAATCAGTCACAACCAAAGGCCAATGTGTTTGGCAATACAGAAACAGAATGGGGGCAACAAAGATGATTAGACAAGTAGGGCCACTTTTTTTTTTAATAGAATGTTTCAGTCTTGAAAAGATGTTGATGGATAATACTGCATGGGCATATGTGTGTTTGCTGTGGGGAATGTGGAAAGGAAATGATTAGCCACCATTTGTCTCGCTACAGCCACAGAGACCCCTCCCCCGTTCAAAGTACTTGTTCCCCAGTGTAAAATGAAATTTCTGCGTACTTTTAACCTACGCAGAGGTTTTGTGTCAATGATTTCGGGAGGTGACTAGACAAACTAAGGAAAGCACGTGACAATTAAAGGCAATAGTCTGCTTGCAAAGTCTGGTGCGTGACAGATTAAGCTATGGATTGCCTCAAATTTGAGTATGTGTCTGGGAAAAGCCAGCTATATTTGACTTATTTCCTATGCTTTTTCCCTGAATATCCCCTACTGGCTTCTGTCAATGTCAATGTGCTGGGAGAGATGGATTCACAGATCTATCCCAGTATGATGTGTTGCTTGCTGTACAAATGTGGAACAAGATGACGGATCACGCCCGAAGAGCTAACAATCAGGAGATAATAGATGCTTTAGAGCAGCCTGAATTCTTTCCTTCAGCCTTCGCTTTGTGCACTTAACTTGTTATCTTGCAGTAATAGGGAGCGTGTGCTTGTTTGGAGAGCAGTTGAATAGCTGTGTTTTGCTAGAGGGTTTTGGTAATTGTCAAAGAGGCAAAACAGATTCAGCTTGTTATTCCTGCCCCTTTCCTCCAAAGTGTCACTTTACATTACTGCATTGCTGTATTAAAAGCTACAAATGAAAAATGTGAGGTATGAATCCCTGTGACTCTTGTTAAGAAGTGCTGTGGATGGGAGTAACTTGCTTCCATCAGTAAACATAGCAGGCTTTGGCTAAAAGGCTCTTACTGTCAGAAACCCGATTTATTTTCTGCATAGTGAGGCGATGCAGATGGTTGTTAATGTGATTCTATGGAACTGGCCTGTTTGATGAACCCCAGCTGGGTGACACTGGTTAATTTAGCCAATTAACCTGTGTTAGGCGAGCTCATGGGCCGTTACCTCCATGCTGAGGAAGACAGTGGTGTGTTGCGCTGCAGGGCGCTGTTAAGACTTGTCCTTGTACAACAGGAGGAAGTAGAGAGAATTGGAGCTGTGCTTTTTAACTTTTGCTAGAAAGCAGAAGTTCATTTCCCTGTAATTGATTAGTCCTAATTGTTTGGATCTCTTCAGACTTACAGTGGTTCTGTATTGTACAGCTAAATCCTACTTTTATCCCACTGTTTGTTCATTATATTCATATCTATGAGATCACATATTTGTTATAAACAATCCACTTTTTTCCAAAAATGCCAGTGCTTAAGTGGAAAAACAAGCTTTATTTTGGTGCCACAAGGCATATCAGTAGGGAACAAAAGTAACATGCAGAAAAAAAACAAACTTGCTTTACTTAGCTTGAAA
The DNA here is from genome assembly GCF_036417535.1 of Chlamydotis macqueenii. Lineage (NCBI taxonomy): Eukaryota > Metazoa > Chordata > Aves > Otidiformes > Otididae > Chlamydotis > Chlamydotis macqueenii. The sequence continues at coordinate 8,213,880 of NC_141571.1, read as the reverse complement.
TTTATTTTCCCTCTCCTGGTTAGCTGAGTTGCGTTTTAGGAGATGGTTTGTCCAAGTTTCCTTAAGCTGCTTTGCAGAGGAGTTGGGGAATTAATGGCTGAGATGTAGTAGGTAATTAGGAATTCCTTAGAACAGGGCTTGTCAAACGCTTGTACGCCATAGCCAGTGTCCTCTGGGGTTATAACCAGACCCATCCATGACTGTAGGAACCGCAGAACGTGCCACCTACCACTGCCCAAGCTTCCTCTGCCAGCCATAGGAGTTGTTCATTAATATTTAAAGGATAATGAAGGCTTTTTAGTGGCTTTTCCAGGTGGTGCGTGCTCTGCAGGAGGGAAATTAATGACAGTTTTCCTCTATTGCATGTGTTCTATTTCCTTCCTCTCTGGTGTGGTGTGTATCTCGCTAGCTGTCCAGTGGCTGTGGGCAAGCAGCCTGTACCGTATTGCCAGCACTGGTGTCTGTGTAGGACACTGCAGAGGGACGGAGAGCACTCCAGAATTTTGGCCTGTTGGCTGCTTCTTCCAAAGGCTGTGGCTGGCACAGGTCTCTGTCTAAAGGGGGTTGAGAATTCAGTGTAAAATAGGCAACCTTTTCACCTACCTCTTTCTCTGCTGGTGCAATCGTAGGTATTGGTCGGAGAGGCAGTCCCTCTCTCCTTTTATTCCCTGTGTTGTTTACTAAATGTCACAGTTCAAATCTTAACAGCTGTTCCTGCTGATAAACATTTATGTGCTTTCTGGTCTTACTGACGCTTTGGCCTTTGTGTCTTCTGCTACAGCCCCTTTGACACAGAGAACCTGTTTTTGTCACCTGGAACCACTGCCAAGTTTTCTGTGGGGAGCAGGAAGAGTTCCTTGTACAACTGGACCCCACCAAATACTCCCAGCTTCAGAGAGAAATACTACCTGGTGAGTATGCTGAGGAAAGCAAAATGCAAAGCACAGACCTCGGACTGGATTTTTGGATTAGATGAGGTTATTGAAGAACACATTCTAAGGCCATTGCAGTTTTTTTTTTCTTGTAACCTCTATTCTTTTGAGTTCCATTTTAGATTTTGTAAAGGAGAAAAAAAAATAATCCTGCCAAACGTTCCTCTTGGCAGGCAGAATGGTAGGGGTGTGGACATCTGCTCTAATAGTCTACAGTGGGAATCAAACTAGGAACCAATCTGCCTTAGTAGTCGTGGAGCAGGATGGTGCCTTAGATGTGCTATGTAAAACAAGCCTTCCTCTTCCTCAACCCCACTTCTTGCCAAGCGTAGCCCAGGGGAACAGAAAACCCTGTCCTCTTTCTCATTCATTCAAGAGGGTTTTGTTTTAGCAGTTGTGGTATATGATCCTGTTAGTTCTGCCATACATCTCGAATACTGATGACATCATAGATCCGTTCCCCTAACATCCAGTCTAAGTCAGGTTGATATTCCCTCACCAAGGCAGCAGAACATGCAGTCTTCTTCAGAAAAGTTTATTATTTGTACAGGCTATGTTGGACTCTTAAAAATGAACATTTCCTCTAGCCACTGCATTCACATCCTGTCCTGAGCTGACATGACACGAAAGCTGCTTGGCAAGGTTCTTTTTCCAGAAAAAAAAAATTTAGCTGTCTTGGTAACTTCTTTCTGAAAGATCTAAAGCAGAGTTACTACTGCTCCACTTCGTTTATTCAGTAGGCTCTTAGTGCTTGGTGTCAGTAGTTTCTTTTGTCCAGTCTATGCCGGGCTGGCTCCCTCGCGCAGGAGAGCGCTGTGGTTTTGATCAGTTTGTTTCCAAGAACAGGGAACCGTAGTTCTCTATCTTGGGCGGTATCTCATGCTTTTCAGTTGTATATGTGCTCACTTATGCATCTGTTTGCAGTCTGTTTTGCAGCGAAGGCAGAGCCAAGGGGGTGTAATTGATGAAGCTCAGCCTCCCAGCATATTGAGCTACTTGGCTGCCTGTGATTTTGAGGTACATGGGAAGAGCAAGCCTCACAGTCCTGCAGAGGCGAGTGAGGCAGACTCGTTCAGCTCTGAGGATCAGAAAGGGGCAGAATCCATAACTACAACTCCAGCTCTAGACCACAGGACATTGTCATCGGTGATTATTCAAGAGCCTTGTGCAGAAGAGCGACAGCTTCCTCTTTCAAGTCACACAACTCTAGATATCCTGAAGAAGACTCCGTGTGTGGATGGATTTCCAAATAACCCATCTAGTTTTCTGAATCGTCACAGAGGTAGTAGAGATTCTTTCAACCAGACCAGAAATCGCCGTCTGACAGAGCAAGAAGACATTAGTCAGAAGAGCTTGAATGCTGCAAATAACCTAAAACTAGATGGACATACAAAGTCAATTGATAAGACTCTTCAAGAAGTGTTAAACTTGCTGAAATCACACGATGTGGGGCAAGCCCAGCTGGAGAAACTGGAATACCAGGTTTCATCTCTGAGGGATAAACTAAAGGTATGGTAGTGTTTTACTCTCGGTAGATGGTGTAGCTTCCGCTGTTACTTCTAAAACTGTAGACATTCCATGACCCTGTGGTGGATTTGACTTGATGTATCGATGGCACGTTCCCAAAAAGTAAGTTTGGCCACCAGAGGTCAGGCACTACTCAGAAAAGGCAGACATGGGCGCTAAGTACAGCACTGCGTTGCACAGCACCTCTCAGCCTTCAAATGCTGTGTGCAGATCAATGATCTGGAAAAAAAGACATTAAGAAACTGCATGCAGTCAAAGTATAAACTAGTCTGGGCTGAGCAGAATCTGACCTGTATGTGAGAGCCTCTACATTTTGGTTTGCTTCTAATTTTTTTGATGTTGTTCAGATTTAGTATACCTTGTGATTACTGCATCAGTTAATCAACCCTGACGTTTCTCCAGGATCACCTAGCTCTTGCAGGCAGTTCAGTCTGTCTGACAAGTCATTTGATGCTGAAAACATTTCTTTCTTTAGAGGAAACGTCCTGGAGAAGAGCTTTCTGCAAGCAGTGGCTTGTATTGCAAATTTGGTAGCATTGCAGTACATGGGGCCACTGTGCAGACTTGGGAGATAAGATACTGCAAGACTTCATCTGAGGTCTGGGATAATAAATGATATTAACAAAACTGCACTGACTTTCTGTTCTACTTCTAAAAGTAGAAATTAAACAAACCAAACGCTCTCAAAGCAGCCTTTCCAAGGGGGAGAATATCAGTGGTTCCATGAAATCCACTATTGATATTGAAGTTCTTGGGTACTGTGCTGGCATGCAACAGACATTTAAAATTGCTACTTCTAAATCTGAAACAGGGAATGAGTGAAAATCAGCTCTCATTCCAGCCTTAACAGGCGTGGAAATTCAAAGAGGAATACAGATAGATTAAAATATTGAAGCATATTTTGAGTTTAATAGAAACAGTATTTTGGGATCAGAGTGATGTACAAAGAGCTACCTTTCCTGATGTGTTCAGAATGAAATTAGAAAAGCAAATTGATTTGTTATTAAGAGTGATTTGCTGCAAAACAGCAAAGAACTCATGCAAGATGTCTTGATAACTATAAATAACAGTGTTTTTCCTTACATTCCATCAACAGGTAAAGACACTTCACAAACATTCATCTATGGAAAGTTTAATGGTGGAGACAGTGCTGGAAAGTTTTGACTTTTTAAATGCTGACTATAGTGCTGATGAGCTTTCGTTATTTGGCAGCGTAAGAACAGCCAGTATCAGGTGTGTATCTGCAGCACTTGGTGACAGGGGATGAGGGAAAGTGGTAAGGAGGGCTGATCCCGAGAACGCTGACCAGTACGCTGGACTTGGCTAAGTAACGATTGTGCAGAGCTGCTATTGGTATGAACATCCAGGATAGAAACCAATTTTTAAAAATATTTTGAGATTCAGAGCATCTACCAGATTTAAATGGCAGGAAACTGAAGCAAAACTTATGGAAAACATTGCAGATGACGCTCACAGGAGATGGTGGAAGGCCTAACGTGTAGGACTGCTAGAAGCAGACTGCAGGAAACGGGCTCATCGGGATGATGCTGAACGGTTCTGCATTAGTGAGGGCGAGAGCTACGAGGAACTTAGAGAGCACTTCTGCCTGTTCTTTCTTTTGAATTCAGTTTTGCATTTTGCAAGTGGTATAGCACTGAAATTTATGTGGCAGAGCTACAAGCCTGATCCTGGGAGACTTACTGTACTCCCAGTATCATTGAGTTGGGGATTTGTCTGTTACATGTGCTGCTTCTGCAGTTCACCCGCAGCAAATGAGCCAGTAACTCGGTTCACGTTATCTGGAAGCATCTTTTGCTAGTAGTGGTTCTCCAAAATGGGATTTTGTGGGATCAGCTGATCTGGTATTACTGTCTTGGAATGAGTTTTAGAAATAAAGTCCTCAAGTTTTTAAGAAGTTTTATAAACTCAATTCAAAATGCAGTTATCTGTTAAATGCCACCTGGTCTGTACTTTTGCAACTTGCTTGAAGGCTGCTATTGAGACTGTACAGCTTCCTATTTGATGATGAGAGTTTTAACTTTTTTTTTTTTCTTTTTCCTCTCTCCCATCTCAACAGCACATACAACGACAACATGGTTCAGTCCCTCAGCTGTGACGTGAGAACAGAAACAAGAGACGTAACGACTGGCGATGACAGCTTAGACACGCTTCTGATAACTCACTTGAAGCTGTGCAAAGATCTTTTGCAGGTAAGGAACAGCCTGTGGGTTTCCAGGGCACTGGCTGTAATTGTGGATTCTGATTACAGACAAAAGTGAATGTGTAGTTGGTTCTTTTATAAAAACAGAATGACTTGGAATAGAAATGGAGTCCAAAAAACTGCAGTGTATGCACAGAATGTGTCATACAAAACTCTGCTCTTTTTTTTCAGCCTCAGGGTTTTGCCGAAGCTCTGAGAGATACCTTTGTGCCCAAAGCACGCTGCTAATGCAGCAGGAGAGATTTGGGTTGAGTTGTGTATTGAGAACAGGTGATCAATTTTTTTAATGAATGAATGGAAAAACTGCTCTACTGGAAAGAAATTACTAGCATGTCAGGCAGGAAAGAACTCTGATCTCCCCTGGAGACCTCATTCCTCAGTTAATTTCTGTTATAGTGCTCAAGCACGTTATCGTCCTCAAAGCATCGTCTCCAATGAGGCTGGGCAGCAGGGGACAGTGGAACTGCTGGCATTCATCTGCTGTGCAGTTATCGATGGGCAGAGGCAAAGAAGAACGTCAAACCCCAGCCAGCCTGTTCCAGCATAACGGGATCTGCTCATCCTGTTCTGCTGAGCAGCTTTGCACTCGAGTGCCCTGGCCATGCTGTGATGGGAAAAGAGGCCTTTGAGAGTAACTGGTGTTCTCTCACAGATTTTAAAAGTTTGTTTCTAAGAAACAAATCCTCCTTCATCTTGAGCTTGGTACTGCTTTTGTTTCAGCTACTGAGATAAGCATGTTGCATTTCAGAAACTGAAGTCACCAAATGTAGCCCAGGTTGTCCAGGAGAGCATTCTGGAAGAAGTATCGGAGCAGACGCAAGTGCTGGGCGATGTCTTGGATATGTCTGTTGAAGAAAGTGAGTAACTGTGTTATTCCAAGGTGTGCCAGAGATGTGAGGGGTACAGGTAACTCTGCTTGAGCTTCCCCGGTCACATCAGGGTTTCATTCTAAATTCCTTAACAAACAGTCATGTAATTAAAACAGCTTTCATCTCTGAATTCTTAGAGAAAACAGAGCTCTTTGTTTGATTGTTTTTTCCCATCTGCAAGGAAGGAAAAGATTTGAAGTTTAGCTCAAAGAAATAGTAGCTGAACTGGTATGTTTTAGAAACAGAAGTTATAGGTGGTGGAGTCCGCAGTTAAAGAGCGGCAGAATAGCCTTAGTAAAATCCTCTTTTTATATCTCTGCTTTCTCTTAGTAAGCAAACAGCCCAACTACTGTACCTATTTGCAAGGAAAGGTTAGTGTGCAATTTTTCCCCTCTCAGGCCTTCCCCCTACTAAATTCTTCCATTGACTGTTGGATGTGACAAAGTGGTAAAGGCACAATGGGAGACTTCGAAGGCTTTTGTTCTCATCTTGGTAAACACGGTGGCAAGCATGCAAATTTTAGTTGGAAGCATTTGCTGACAGATTTTATCCTGAAGGATGTGAGAACAAACTGTTCCCTGCAGCAAGGTTCTGAAGGGCCTTTGGCACAGTGTGATGAGGAAAGTGTAGGAGCCTCAAACGCAGAACACAAGTTGAACATCTCTATAGGTAAGAGTGAGAAATGAGAGGGTTTCAATGAAACCGCAAGGTATTGTTCGAGTGCTCTTCTGAAGTGTTTGATGAAAGTAAGGCTGCCTCAGCCTGTGCTCTGAGGTTCAGAGTTCACTTGTGGAGGTACGTAAGGCAGGATCTCTAAAATGCTTGGAAATGGCACAGCTCTTGCTTATAGATGTGGAAACAGTTAAACTCGCAGAAAGTTCTCCTGAAACTTGACTCATATGCTGGGATAAAATTAATGAGCGGCAGGAGAGCTGCTAAGCATCTCATTCAGGTCTCATAATGACAGTTTAGGAACTCAACCCAAGCTTGGTGAAATCAATACTTGCAGATGTTAAAGTACTGGCAGCAACTCTCCAGCGTTGAACAAAGCCGTGTATATAACGCAGATACGAGCTGTGCTGACACATCACTAGATGTGCCATCTGGTGCCTCATTTCTCATGTAAAATCCAAAATCTGCTAGAGCTCACTAACTTTCTAAAATGTGATGGGGTTTGTTTGTTTGTTTGTTTTTCCCTGCCAGTTATTCAGAAGATTAAAAAGAAGAAGCACTACCTGAAAATGTGGAGCGATCTTGCAGAGCCTGGCAGCATCTTGTTTGCTTCAGCGGAAAGATTCCGTCATGCACTAAAATACACCCTGACGCTCAAAGTGAAGGAAAAGTACCCCGGTCAGTTAGAAGCAGGTATCGGTCTGTTCCTTGAACACAAGGCCACTCTGGTTGCATTTTATTGCACAGCTAAAAATTGTCCTTGTGCATTTTAAAAATAAACTAAAACTCACCTTCTTGTTGTAAGTAGCTTACATCTAACCAACCCTTGGTTTTCTCCTTTGCTCTCTTCTGTGTCGCTTTCAGTATGGCAGAGGCTGCTGGAGCAGATCATCACCTGCGACGGGTTGCTCCCCTCTCTGTACCTCCAAACAGAACCGGTTACTTTATTCCAGTTTTATAGCTACCTGGAGAAACACCACATTATCAGCCTGGAGAAACACTTGGGAAAACTTGCTAAAGAAGGTAATGGCAGGGCTTGGCGCATTCCCTGGAGCTCACAAGCCCAGCAGCTGGCTCTTGCCCCCCAGGTTACTACTCAAGATGCATTTTCTGAGCAGTAAAAGGCCCAGCCATTGCGTTGCCAATTTGTTGCTATTTTAGTTCCCCCTGTGATGGTGCAGTTTTAATTAGAACAGGGAAGACACGCTTGACTCTGGTATCTAACCAGGGGGAAACAAAACAGAGATGTGAAGGATGGCTTTATCTTAAGTGCCCTAAGAAGTGGGTTCTGTGATATTCTGAAGCGAAAGCAGAAACAAAATTGGCAGCAATCTCCAGCTGGATAGCAGGACTGAGTAAATGTCTGTAGCTTTGTGTGACTATTGCAGCTGGAGTCAGACAGAGATAATAGCAATAAAATTTCAGAGGTTACTAACGTGCACTTTCTAGCATGAGGTAGCCAGTGTCTTGCTAAAGCCCAGTCCAACATATGAAAGTACTTTAAAACTCAGTCTGTATTTGGAAAAAAAAAAATTAAAAATAGTTCTGGTATTGGCTGCGTATTTAGTCTTATTTGGATGCAGATAACTCATCGGCGGGGGACTAAGAACTTGTGCATTGCTGTTCAGTGAAAAAGCCCAGGACTATTCTTCAAATTGAAACGTTAATCCAGTACTTGATTGTTTTTTTCCTCTTCCCCCCCCCCCCCGTTATTATTTAAAAAATATAGAGGGTTTTCTCTTTGACAGACATTTTTAAAAGTATTTTGCTTGATGGTGTCTTCCCCATTTTAGGACTACTCTGCCCTAATGTCCAAAGGTACAGGAGTTGTTCTGCACTGTATGTTGTACTCAGTGCACCTGGGTCTTAAAAGGAGCAGGGCTTCGCTGCACCCTGTGAACTAATGTTGTGAAACAAGGATCTCTGCTCCATTTGTCAGTCTTGGCACAGGAGGAAATGAAACAATGGCAGGGAAAGAAGACAGGATGGTCAAAGAGGCAGTTGTCCTGATTTGCTTCCTGCTGTGCTTGGCTTGCTTATAGCACTGGGAGTAACTATGTGGGGCTAAAAGGGAGGAACTAGAGAGGAGCTGGTCTTCCCTTGCTGTGGTCTCCATTTGTCAGTGAAGTTGAGTCCTTTCGCTTGCAGTGATGTTAATAGAGGAGCTACAATGCCCTGGGCGGCTGAAGACTCTTAAAAAATTGAAAGGAAAGCGCCTGAACAAACTCCAGCCTCTGCCACAGACTTTACGGCTACTTGGGCTCCTGCAGCTGGATGACAACCACCGCGTCAGCAAAGCGGCCACGTCCTGCCTCTCCCGTGCAGCGGCAAACAAGAACTTCAGGGAAAAGGTAAGGGCTGCAGTTCTTGCCGGCTTCTCTAAGTAGCTGCTGAAATACGTGGAATTTGTTTTATCCTAAATAGCACTGTTGTCCTCTCCACCCTTCATTATCTATGACCTAGAACACAAACTGCAGCGGTGCTCAGGTGATTTGTGTGGATCCTTTATTGAATTTCAGATTGGTAAAACAGTGCTTATGTCAGTCTGAATCTGAGTGCTTGATTACACTGAAGTCTATAAACCCTTTCATGTTTTGTTTTGTTTTTTTTTTTTCTCCCTTCTTCTTTTAGGCTCTCTTTTTCTACACTGATATTTTAGGTGACTGTGATGCAAGACTTCAGCAAGCTGCGTGTTTGGCCCTTAAAAACCTCCGAGTAAGTATTTACAGCTCTACTTTTGCTGTGCGTGTCTGGCCAAAATAGCTAGATGCAAAACTGTATCTAGCTTTTTTTTTTTTAAGCCGGTAGGATTACTTTTTCAGCTTTCTTTTTTTTTTTTTTTTTTTTGGAATTAACGGGTTTTTTTGGCTGCCAAAGTTCCAGACCATTAGTGCTGTTATTCAAAAGGCGGCAGGCAGAGGGAGCTGCAGACATCCTGGTGTCTCAGTTTGCTGACAGACACGGTGCAACGCCAGGAAGGACGCGTTCTGGCCTCTACAATATCGTCAGTGGCGAAGGACAGCAGACACTGACTGGGGGACATCCAGCATGTAGAAAAATGAGCAACAGTCAGCTGTGTATGGAGTCAGCTTTAACATTTTAAAGTTAAATCAATTCACTTTTTTAAACAATTTCTGATTATAGTCAGAAAAGAAAAGTACTATTTGCATTGCTATTTTAACTGTCAGAATAGATTTAAAGCTTTCCAACAGCCACACGTCTGTAATAAGTTAGTTCTCACACAAAGGATTATTGCGAGCACAGTTTCTGTATAAACATGTAGTCACAAGATCGGCCCAACCAATCAGTCTTATTCTCGAAGTCAGATTTGCAGAGCAACAACTGTTCCCTTGCACAACCTGGGTTCAATCTTTCAGTGGAGGTCCTGATTGTTTTATGCTAATGTAACGGTGCTGCAGCAGTGAATTGTACCCTGGGATCTTTACTATTTTCCATACCCTAAAACAGGATAGAAAGCAGCAGAGGTGAGATCATGCTCAGAAAAAATAACTGCAAGCTGATATGGTGGGGAGAAAAGAAAGGTCACAGTAGAATTCAGATGCAAGAAGAGATGGGAGTTAGTATTTATGCGTTTACCTTGCAAAAAATATTTATCAAAATGCTTGCTGAAAAGCTACTGTTGCAAATTTTTCTTTTCTCAAACAGGGTGTTGAGAGTATTGAGCAGGTTGCCCACCTGTGCCAATCTGAAACAGAGGAAGTGAGAAACGCAGCCAGGGAAACAACACTATCCTTCGGTAAGTCTTTCGCCCAACATAAAAACACAGATCCTGAAAAAGTAAAGTGAAATCGTGCAGAATCAGAACAGGCCTGAAGTTCAGCCTGAGCACGTCTAGGACAATGGAAATGTTTCATGAACGGCTATTTGATACCATTAAGATAAAATTTGTACCACATAAAATAACGAAAGGCTCCCATTAAAGTTTGTGGAACCATACCAAGGAAATTTCTGCAGGATAAAGTGCTTTAAGAACCATTCAGCCTTTTTAAAAGGTGGCAGGTAAGTGCTGACAGTGCTGCTGGAGTACTACTTACTCGTAGTACTAGCATCAGCAACTTCTCCTTCTACACTTTGTAAAAAGGATGTTTGAGCCAGGCAGATCACAATAAAGCCTCCTCTAGCTCTGAGATTAGCTGAGCTGACGGTGGAGATCTCTTATTTATCAGAACAACAGACTCTGGATGCAGTAACCTCTTTAGCCATCTACAAGCTGACTAGTTACTTCTAACTTTGATGTTCCTGTTCTTCAAATGGTTCCACTCTGAATACTGGAGGGGTAAACAGTACAAACAAAACGGTTTTATACTGGTTCAGTTACCTGTTACTTCACCAGAACTCAGCAGACTGGCAGTGGAGTTGAGCTGTCAGTGGAATGTTGGTGTTCCCAGTGAGCTGCTGTCCAGTATTTGTACTTCTGCTGAGGGCACGGGGGAGTTGCCTCGGCTAACGACCTTACATGCACAGCTGCTGGAGAGGATGTCTTGTTTATCTAGGAGACAATTTCCTTGTTCTGTTCTTCCTAAAAATGCTTTGATTCCTGCTCAGTTCTAGGGATCTCCAGACTTGCTTTGCAGAAACACTCAGATTCATGTGTATTACAAAGCAAATTTTCCAGCTGTGATGCTCCAAATTGTCACTCATGTGGAAATGTTTGCAGCCAGCCTGATTTTCCGTGGTGGCTTCTTCCGTAGCAGTTTTTGGAAAGCTGTTCCCTTAGAGATGTGTTTGTCACTATTGAGAGTTCTTGTTAAGTTCTGACCAAGGTCACAACAGAAGTATTTCTAGAGTATCGCTTTTCTCAGGGTGTTTCTAACTGCTTTCTCTTCCTCAGCATGGGATATATTTTCTCTTTCTCCACAGGTGAAAAGGGACGGCAAGCCTTTGAGAAAATGGACAGGATTTGCTGTGAATTAAGAGAAACTGTACAACAAGAGGCTGAAATTGAAATCACGGTATTTTAGGAGTGGAATCTGAGGAGCTGAATCATGTTGTCCTCTCAGCCACCTGTGGGTACCAGGGGATTTCATTTTGTTGTTTATCAGTCTGGTTTACTCATGGCCTGTTGTGCAGGTGTTGTGTACTAACAGAGCACAGGTTTGTCTCCAAAGGAGGGAGAGTTTGCAGTCTTCACTACGTAGACTGGAATACGCTTTCTCACTGTCTCTCAGCACGTTGATGGAATATCAAGTGCTGGACAAATGAAAACTAGGATCTCTTAGAATATGGAACCAGGTTGTCACTTGAGTTAAAATCCTCATCTCACTGGAATTATCTGCTCCTGTTTAAACTGTAAGTCAAATATCTCTTTTCCCATAAAGTATCTTATTAATTTGGCATTTCTCAGAGGACAAAAATGCTCCCTCTCTGACAGTCCATCTAGAAACTTGCAAACAGATCATTTGCATCAACTGCCATGTACATCGGAAGCAGCTTTGCTTGGTGGTTTCCTTTTCTTGTACGATGTAGTTGCAGAAGGAAAGCCTGTTACTTCAAAAAGCATTTCTTAATAATCATTGCAACTTAGGCCAGGTTCAAGGAAGGACTGACGAGGATCCAGACTGTGTATCCTCAGCAGTTTACAACAGGAAGGAGATATTGTAATGGCCATGTGCAGCTCTGACTGACACGTGGACAGCTATGTATAAGTTGTTTGGTTGTGTTTTTTAAAGAACTTGCTCATTTAGTCATAGCTCAAGCCTTCTCACCACCATACACCCCTAGCCAGGCTCCTTACTCAGCATTGTTTTTTTAACTTAGTGGAGGGCAGCCACAGAGAGAAGCTTGGCTTCAGGTAAAATACTTGAAAGGGTTTGGCTTGTGTGTGTATGTGTGTATATATTTTTATATATATGTATTACTTTTCTATTCAGTATTTATTGTTGGATTTCATACTGTTTTCTAAAATTCTAATAAAACACTTGAAACAAATTCCTGCAAGTGCTTCCTACGGCTGTTCCTGTAGCACTGTGGGCAGGTGTACGGCAGTAACCCCACCCAGGGAGATAGGACACTGGAGTGATGCCCTGTGGTACGCAGGCTGTCAGTACCTGCTCCTGCACGCTGTCTGTACCCCTGGAACAGGCCCAGCCACTATTCCGCTGTTTTTGGGGAATGCACAGCTTCTACAGTTGCAGTCTTTACTGATGTGCTCTGAATAGCAGGACTAGGATGTTTAGGTCATGGAGTAAAACTTAAGTGCCTGCTTTTCTGTGCTGTAAATCTGCTTTTAATTTACAGATTTATTTAGAAGCAGGGGAAAGAAGCTGTTCTACTTGAGTAAATTCTCTCTTTCCCTAGGTGACTCACCCCTCCTCTTCCTCTTTGCTAGAAGGAAGGGAGAAGGGAACAGCTGGTGATGTGTAAGAGACAGGGGCAGCCCAATCAGCTTTTCGCCAGAGCCTAGCTCGGCTTTACCCACTAACAGCAAGGTGCTGACTGTTTCTGAGGGGCAGCATATGAGAACCCACCACAGCTGTGTTAGTACCACTTCATTAAACTACTGACAGCTCTCTTCAAACACCTCTCCTCCATTTGTAGCATTGCTTAAAAAGATAAACAAAGTTAAATACTTTAATCCAAGCACCAGGACAAGGTGATGGCTGCAGGTGCAGGAACACCCCATCCCCACCAAATGCAGTTTCATGCAAAGGCACAACTGAAACTTTTAAAAAAAAAAACATTTGTGCTCAAAAGTTTCTACACGTTTTTATATTATACTGATTCCTAGGGCAAAGTAGTTAAATGGTAATTGTTTAAAGTGAAAGAGAGGAGGAAGATGTATGTGTCAGGGAGAGACACAGGATACTCATTTCACTTGTTCTCTTTTACAGTAACATTTAAATCTCTTTCCTCTACAACGCACTCCCACCAAATATCATGCTAGCCCGGATCTGTAAGTGACTCGGAACCACTTGCTTTGAGAAGACAGGAAGTAATAAGTCTCATGTACATTCTTTAAAAAAAGAATTTTATTGTTACAACTAAAATGAGAACTGAAAACTTGTATGGGAAATTGAAAAACTGTACAATTTTACCATAACCTGTGAGGTCTTTGCAGCGGCTTACACAAAAGACAAGATACCTGAAAATGTATTATACCAAAACATTTAGCTTTTTTGGTTTTTTTTACTTTTTTTTTAAAAAAAGTTTATTCTATGGCAATCTGTAAAAAAGAAAGACCTGATGAGTAAATATTTGCTTAAGGCATATAGCAGAGCAGCTCACTAACTTTCTAACAAGTTTAACATGGATATTTGTCCATTTTCCAAGAACAGGTTAACCAATACACCCACTTTGAAACGCTACTGTATATACACACCCAAACTACTACATACATATACAGGACATCAAAACAAAAATGTTTACAGTTCAGTATTATAAGCCTTATACACACCTCCCTGGGCTTGGAGGCTGTTCCACTGTCTATTCCAGGACAGTGTAAGAAGTTCTGGATTTGGAACAGAGGAAAGAAATGGCAAAATACAGGGGCAGAAAGGGAGATATTCAAAATTTTATCTTTTGCAAAAATTTTATCTTGTTAGAATAATTAGCAAGTGACTTATTCTAGATTGAAAGGAAGGATGCTTTGCTTTCCTGTCAAGCCTAAAATTTAAAATATTCCCTCTTGGGAACAGTATATTATAGTTAGGTATTTTTTTGTTTGTTTATTTTTAAATGGGCCACCACGTCAGGAGCCTGTATTTCTGCAGATCAAAGCGTGCTAGTGAGATTTTGCAAAAGAGGCTTTCCTCTCCCTCCTCCAGCAGCACAGCACAGCACATCCCATCCCATCCCACCCTGAAATCATGGAGCTATTGCTTGCCTCAAGTGACCAGAGGTGAGGTGTGAATAGGGCTTACTAAACTCTCTGGAATGTCTGTACTACACTTACTCAGCTGAAATGAACCATGCTAAACAACTGGGTTACACTGAGTACGCAGAAATTCAATAGGAAGTCATGCCAAGTATTAGGCGAGTACATGTTATCTGAGAAACACCAAATCAGTCTATCGCTGAACGAGGGTACTTTCAGCAACACCCTTGGAACCACAGCCACTTAATGATCAGTTCATGCAAATATAATTTGGGCACATCAGTAAGCAGAAATATAAGTTCTTTCACCTTTCAAGCACGTGGTATTTAATCAGGACACTAGAAGACTTTACATGCATTTTAATACAAATGGGGTACAAATGATGCCTTAGAACAATATTCTACCAGCTGATGGAGAGAATAGTTGGGACAAAGCACTCACGTACTGTATCTTAAATACACAGATGAGCCATTAATATATTACCATTTTTCTATACTCATTTTTCATGTTTCCAATAATATAACTAAATATTGACTGATTACAACATTCCTCCTTTCAAGTACTGGTCTGACCAACAGTCTCACAGGTAAAGTATTGATTCCCAGTACTACCTGAGGATTTATTATTGTACTTTTGAAAAGCCCTTGATACAAGCTTAACAAAACACAAAATAGAAATAACTCCCACCTCCCTCCCCGCCATTCACCAACTTATTTACTGAAGGAAAAGAGCTACACCTACAGACAGCTTTGCAGAAATAAATACGGAGTGGAGAGACTTACATAAGAGACTCCATAGCGAGGTCTGCACTGAGAGTGGCCGTTAAGTGCTATAAATCTAGAAAGCCTTTAAAAGAACTGATTAGTAACACTGTCGCAAATCAGCTGTCATGGTTTAGTCTCAATCACTACAACTTTCAGTAGTGAATTTACTCCTACCCTCTGCCCCATGACATGAGCAAAGAAGCCTCTGCTGCTGTTGTTTAAACTATTAATAATTTGGTACTAACAAGAGGAGCAGCACTGACCAAGCCTGTTTAGTACAATGCTGACTTCCAGTCACAGTTCTACCAATGCACCCAAATCCTTATTTACAAGCACTTTACGTCATTCAAGCCCTGGCCCTGCGGCGCAGGCCCAACTGAGCGGAACAACGTAGACGCAGCGTGGCACAGGACAAACCCACCCACCTCACTCAGCTTACCTCAGGATAGCAACAGCCCTGTCCGCAGAGGTGCAAGCCTCGCCCTCTTACACTGCTGTGTCCGGCAATTACTGAAGACTGTCTCTTCAAGCCAAACTAAAGCCAGTATTTTAAACGTTTGCTTTAAAAAAAAGCAGAACACACAAACGCTTGCATCATAAGCCAACAGATACGTTCACAGACCAACATGGCTTTTGTTGAACTTTTTATGTCTTATGGAAGCTGCCACAGCGTTAATTGCTCTGGATTTATTGAAATGCTTTCCTGTTCATTGCCTGCAATGCTTCAGGCTGCGATACCTCTCCGGCCCTTGCAGGAAGCACGCTATTCCTTACGGAGCAGATGTAGAGTGAAACTGCATTTTACATTCCAAATGATGAGGTTTAAGAACTGGTCCTTCTGAATGCCAACTGCACAGCTGCAGAATGCTGGTGGACATGTTTTGGCTGAATTTCCCTTCCTGCTTCTCTCACTCCCCTCAGCCTCTCCTAACCCAGAATATAAAAGTAAAAACAGCTTTGCAAAGGATGGTGCAATGTAAATAGGCATATGTGCAAGTAGAGTGCAACAAAAGTCAATGAGGAGATACACTTATTTAAAAGAAAAAGAAAAAAAAAAAAAAAAAAGAGCTTGACATGTTGGGATACCCTGAGCAAATGCAGAAGCCTGTTTCTATAATCACATGTAAAACAATAAGCTCTTTAAAAACAGTTATGCCAAGATTAAATATATCAATACCACAGGCACTGCCCACAACTCAGTCTTTAATGATGAAGCAAGTTAAAAAACAAAACAAAACAAAAAACCAACCACAAACACCCCTCCCCCAACACCCTCCCCTTCCAAAAAGTTACATTCTTCAGGTATGTGGGTTTCTCTCTCTTTTTTTTGGGAACTCATCAATATAAATCATGTATTTGGTTACAACACTTGGAGAGTACAAGCAAGTTTCACTTGTGCCTAGTTCTTCTGAAACACAAAAGAAAAAGAACTGGCTTTTTAAAAAAGGCTAAAAACAACAATGTGTTGTAATTCTATTATTTAGTTTAAAAAAAAAAAAGAAAAAAAAAGGAAAACAGACTATTTGGCATTTTCTCTGCTTACTCCTGAATATTTTAAGGCCCTGAGATTAGAATATTATGTTCTTGGGACCACAGGGCTAGACAAAACCCTAGTGCATCAATTCTCTCTTTAAGCCCTAACCAAAGTTCTGGCCTTTCAACCTAAGATCTACCTCCACTGAGTCAAGGCTCACGTGCCTCCATTAGCTTGCTTTCAGAGAAGCTTATTACAAACCGATCAAATCGTTGGTGTTTTCTGCAGGGTCAATCTTGCTGGCACGTCCATCAATGAAAACACACCCTGTAACAGAGATAAGCTCCTGCCGTGAGGAAAGTGAACATGCATATATTCACTAGAAATGGCTTCCAAGTTGTCATCATGTTCTCATCGTCCTCTTCTGAGTTTTCCGACTTCATTGACTCTTCTTTGTGGGGCGAGAGACGCAGATTTTCACCAACAGTTCTCCTCCGAATTTCAGTGTCTTGACTAGTGCTTAAGGACAGAGAAATAAACATTCAGTACTGGATTTTCTGTTCAGGAGAGAAACCATGCAGACTCTCCAAGAGCGTGGCCCCACACACTGAACACCACAGACAAAGCTGGAAATCTGCTGTCGGGAGCTGCAGCAGATGACAAACCAAAGCCTATCACTAATGATCACAGTTCTGGCTATTAACTTACAGGTTTAGAACAGTGCTTGTCATCAAAAGCCATGCCTGGGACTATTTTGTGCCCTTTAACGCATAAGCTGGCTTAGTTTTAAACACCACCTGTTTCCATTGCTCATCACAAATCTGCTACCTGCATCGAGACAGGCAGTGTGAACCAGCACAAATCAAACCTACATTCAGGTCAGGAAACATTAAGGTTCTAAAACCAAGCACCCACCCAAAAAGTCAGAAAATGAAGGAACTGTGGTTGCTTGTGCATTCATAACTTAGAAAGAGTGGCTAAATGCACTGTGATAGCTTTTAATGATGGCTTCACCTCTTTTAATAAGGTTTTGTTTTCTAGATACTGGATCTCCATCCTGTTGACAGTGTACTGACACCCAAAGAGGCTTCTTGACTGGGCAGGAACGTTTATTTCTACTGTACGAGCTCTTCCAGCTGGATTCAGAACGCCGAACATCAGCATGCTGTGAGAACCAGTGGGTGGTAACCAGCAGTGAGATGCTTTGCAGGGGCATTTCCTAGACATCTCCTGACAGCTTTAGTATAGAAGAACTCGGGAAGCTTCCATGCCAGACACCAGAATATCAGGGCAGGAAAATAAACATACATAAGACTTCTGCTTCTTCCCTCGCCTCTGCCAGCACAATCTCTATTTCCTTCCTCTCCATCTCCTCCAGCCTTGCACTGTCCTACATCCTTTCACATCAGACTGTTCCTCTGCTCCCTGTTCTTTCCCCCTCCTGCCTGGCACGTATCACTTTCCAACCCTCACTGTCCCGGACATGAGGACAAGAGCGATGACCACAAAGGAGGCCTGATCCTGCAGCAATAGCACTGGTGCGGAATGAGAGAGCTCAGGATTCAAATCCTGGCTTTTCCTAGTACACCCGAAACACTGCATAAGGCAGGATTTAACTTTAGCAAGGTAAAAGGTAGATGCCTAGTCCAAGCCCACCTCTACAATCAATGAAGATGGGCAGTTCCAGAGGATGACTCAACTCCAGCCTCGGACAAGTGACTATAATAAATGAAATTAACTGAGTATCTGAGCTCTTAAGAGCTGGACATGTCTTATGTTCTTTTAAGATACACTGTGTAAAGTATTTCCACGAAATCATTTATTCACTCAGAAATTCAAATTTATATAGCTAATGAGAAGACACAAGACACTAGCTTTAAATCCAGGCTCTTCATTAGGTGTGGAAACCATTAGCTGGCATCTCACATTTCAGGCAAACATTCTGGTAACAGAACTATACTGTCACTGAGGGAGGAAAGAGGGAGGTGCTACCACTGCAACATTTCCTTCTTTTGTAGCTAAGCTTCCATTTGTGTCCATTCCTATTTCTAATATTTCCTTTCTTTTTAGTAAAGACGTTTGGAATTTGAGTATTTCACTTCCAGAATCTCCCCTGATAAATTAAGAAAAATCCTGACCAAAACGTTGTTTCAGGTTGAGTAAGGAAACACTTCCGTGTTATCTCCTTGCCCCCAGCAGAATTTGGAGGGAGACAACAGGTTCAGCTCATGGTCTCAGCCTCTCTGCTATGTGAAATTAGAGAAGGTTTATTTTGAAGAAAGACTGTTGGAAACACTTCTCACTAATCTCCAGTTCCCGGAGTTACACACTCCCCCACCGGTTCAGCCAAACAAAATACATCAAGTCTGCCAGCCACATCTGTTGAAAAGGCTCTAGGAGTTCTGTGGACAATACTAAAACCTAGTATTTTATTCCAGTATTCCTATGGGAAGCTTAAGATATCTTGTTAGGAGACCATCTAGTTAGGGAACATTAAACTTTCCCTTGATAATCCCTGATGGGTATAGGGAATTTTTTTTTTCCTCCAAAATTTTGATTTTTTTGTTTTTGTTTTTTTGTTTTGTTCTATGTGGCATTCAGTTGGTTGCTCTGAATAAAACCAGTTAACATGCAGGATGGCAGCAACAGCAAGGCATGCAAATTTCAACCAGTTCCACGCCACTCAGCTAAATCAGGAGTGACATCTAGTGGTTACGCAGGCAGAACCGCGGCTTCACTGTTCCACCGCTTGCGTACACGGCACTTCTGCACATTTATTAGTCCTTACAATTTAAGTTTTATAACCTAAAAGGTAGGAAAAGGTAGAGAGGTAGAAAAGTTCTCTTTTCATGAGCCCCCTCTACTCCTTTCATCAAGAGCAGCTTTGCTTGCAATTAATTTCACATTTCTAAGCGTGGCTAAAGCTGGTCAGCCTGGTTTTCAGCTACACCACTAATACCACCTCTAACCCATGAAAGAGCTCCTCTGTAACTTAACATACACTGTGTGTAAATGAAGAGTAAAGCACCTCATTATGCTGTCACTTTTTCTTTCACCCCAGCGGGATCCCTCCAGAGGCCATAGCTTATGCGTAAAGTTAAAAGAACATGAGTATGAGAGCTTTACCGAAAGGGATCCACAGATTTTGGGTTGGAACTACAATTACAGTAACTCAATCAAGGTCTGTTCCAGCCCTTCTGTATGAAATGCCATTTGTGAGCAAATGTCCCATAACCTCTCTCAAAGCCACACAGCAACTGGGCAGTCTGCTTGGGACAGTTACAAGTGGGAAACTACATGAATTACCTGTCTGTGATCAGTGGTACAGATGAAAGAGCTCTGCCATCTGGAACCATCTCTTCCACAGTGCTGACCGAACACTTAACCTCTTCCTCTACTACTTGATGTTTAGGAAAGAATTCTGTGTGTTCATGCATCCTTCCATTGTGCATTTCTGAGGTTCGCTTTGGTGGTCTGGGAGGTGGGGGGGTATGTTCCGGTGGTGGGTCCAGGTCTTCATTGGAGAGCTCTTTCCACTGCTCCTTCAGGGAAGGAAAAGCCCTATTAAGCTTATCTCGATTTCTTTTATGTAAGTTGCTATAACTTTTAACATGGCAGGGTTTTTATACTCTACCTTTTCATTTATTCTTAGAATGGCTGTTCATTTGCATTGAAAAAAAGGAAGTGGGGGGGAGGGAGATACAGAACTCCAAACCTAAGCTACATCTGGTACACAGAAGACATCAGCTATAAATGCAATGTTTTAATCTACTTCTGAAAAATTTAAATAGCACAAAATAGAATCTGTGTTGCTAGAGTTCTGCTTACCACAAAACAAACTTCTGCCAAACCATAAAATTTTTGTTATCTAAAATGAAAGACAAAGCTGATGCAGTCAGTCTACACCCCAACAACAGTGCTGAAGAGTACATAAGGCCACCTGCTATACTACAGGTACTTTTTTGAAGGTTCCTAAATAAACCACTTTATGATCAGTCACAACCTTAAGTGTCATATTTAAGAACCCCATAATATAAAAATTTACTGAAGCTGAAGCAAACATGAAATTCAAAGTTTCTTTCTATTCTGTTCGTGCCACGTATTTGCTACAGTTAGAAGAGAGTTGCAGCTCATTACGCCGTGCAGTCAATAGTACTCACTTGCACCGAAGCATCTCCCATAATGAATTTTGCCCCTTCAATAACAGCTAAGTAGGAGAAACGGAGCTGATCTGCTGTCTGTATGAGTCCCATTCTGTACTTCCTCATTTCTAGGAGAACCTGTTTAACGTCCACAGAAGAAGGATCTTTCCGTTTGTCCATCTGAAAATAAAAATTTTAAACATCCTTAGTACTCTGATGAGATTCAGTAGAATACTCAGTTTGTAGTAGGGTGTTCAGACTACCCTCCATATTACAGAATTAAGAAATGATCACAAAACTGGTATCAAGCTATTTATTTGGTCTTTAAAAAGACAGAGAAGGGAAAACACATTTGGCCTACAAAATGTTGTACACTTTTCCCTCTTTTGTCTTTCTTGTTTTGAAAATATAATTAGGAAAAAAAAATAGGACATTTTAACCTAGGCCTGACTTCTGTGTATTAGTTGCTCTCACACAGCAACAGGATAAAGCCAAAGGAACTTCAGTTTTATCTTAAAGTCAGGAAAATTTCTCCCTGCCTACGGACAAAGTTGACTCTGTAAAAGGAAACATATTAGATTTATTTTGCATTGTTTCAGTATAGTTCACATTATTATTTAGCAGACATCTACTGGTTTTTTGTTTTGTTTTGGTTTTTTTTTGTGTGTGTTTTTTTTTGTTTGTTTGTTTTTTCCCCTTAATCATGAGGACAAAGCCTACCTTGGCAAACCACTCTAAAAACTATAGACTTTTATTATTCCCCAGACTCAAAATGCCCAGTTAAGAATACACTCCAGACTCAAAATGCCTTGGAATACACTCCCAAACCAGAATATGAGTATGATAATGGGAAATAGCATGCAACAATACTTCACAGAGCATAACACAGCTTTTTGTAAGCCTACAACAAACCATTCCTCAAAATAACTCTACAGAAATAGCATGTTGTCTAGAATAAGCAGATCTTACCAGCAGAAGACACGTATCAACCAAACAGAAAGTTCCCGATCTCCCGATCCCCGCACTGCAGTGCACCACAACGGGTCCATGCTCAGGGTTAAGTGAGCCTGACTCTCTCACTTTGAACAGGAAATTGAGGAATGAAGCAGGTGACTCTGGGACACCAAAGTCAGGCCACGTAGTATAATGAAAGTGCAGAATCTCTCTAGTTTCCTGTGTCTGTAAAAACAGTATTTAGGAACTCTTTTAGCTTGGATACACAAGTCAGGAGTATTCAAAGCACAGTTGCCTACAACAACGTTCTAATGAGCAAACAGTCACTTAACTATTTGACATACAGCTTTAGACATTTGAAATTGACCTAAAGGTAAAAATATCTAATCTGTGTCTTTGGAAAAATTTTAGCTACTTCCTTTGAAAATAACTCTGACTTACATGGAACTGGGGGCATGTGCCTTCTCAGCTTTGTATGCTACTCAGACTACACAGCTTCCACTACATCTTTAGAATAGCTGAAAAATTCAAATGATAAAGTTCCACCAGTCTGAGGGAGCTCTTACAGCTGCACAGCTAAGAAACTAATTACAGATAATTATCTCTAGTTGTGAAGGTCTCTGTTCTGAGCAAAGGGAACTGTACAAGTAAATTTACTTATTTATAATATGGTTTAGTCTTTAAGTACAGTTCACATGCTTGTATTAACACGAGACAGTCGGCACTACTGGTTTTCAATTGCCAACAACAGAGTATCATTTGAAGATTTCTCAAAATGAGGAACCTCAAGTTACAGAAGCCCTTTAGGCTTTCTGCAGACAAAACCCTTACACTATCATTGCTGTTCCTTTACAGCTTTGTTCCCTACCTGAAAACTTTCTTCCAAGACTACCAAACCACTGGTGCTCACATCCTCCTAGCATATTGAGCTACAACCACCAAATATGTCTACAGTAGACATCATAGCTCATACACACCACAAACTACATCAACTAAATTCTTACTTGGGTATAATTTAGTCAAATTCCTATCTGCTGTCTCACATTTCCTGGCAGGACGAAGCGTGAAAGATACTGACAGATAACTGCATCTTCCAGTAGTGAGCAGTACCAGGACAGCACAGAACTTGGGCCAGCACGTCACAACATGCACCATTGAGGACCTCAGACATCACCTTCAGTGACCTGCATTCCGTGAAAATGAATGGTGTTCTTCCTTAGCCAGCCTCCCCAAGGAGCTTTAGATTAGCTCCCACTGCTCCAATACAGGGTAATATGTTGAAGAGGAGAGGAAGGGTGGGAAATGACACGTATAGTTTTATTTTGGTATTGCACAAGAGGGAAAAAAAAAAAGAAAAAGAAAAAGAGCTATTTCTCTCAAAGCTAGAGGCCTGCTCTTTGTACTGAGCAAAGAGTGGTCAGGCACTGGAACAGGCCCCAAGGAAGTGGTGGAGTCACCACACATGTAGACGTGGCACTTCAGGACATGCTTTAGTAGGCACGGTGGTGTTAGGTTGATGGTTGGACTTGATGGTCTTGGAGGTCTTTTCCAACCTTAAAGATTCTATGATTCCATACAGCTCATTGTGGGACAAGGGCTAATAGAGTTCCTGCTCTCTGATGAAGGCCATCAATGAAAAATCTGAAGATTTAAGCCAAAAATCTAAAAAGAAATCTTAGAACAAGACACAGGCAAACAGGTAGCTTAAGTGACAGGAAGAGCAATTATTTCAGCTATAACACAAAAGCACCAGAACATCTGTTAAGTGATTTTTATAAAGGGTTCGCCTAAATCCCAGGTAGTGACAAACTAACCTTCTCACTTAGTGTATGGCTGAAGACATGAGAACGACTGTAGTTTCCCCAGATACATTTCATAAATATTTAACTTTTATTTCTACAATACACAAACTAGAGGCTGAAGAACAATCTCAAGTAGAATCACTGATTCCAGAACAAAATCTGCTATAATTCATGACCATCTTTTTCAAGATCTTGTTGATGAGGAGGAGAATCTCACCTCAGAGAGACTGAAGAATCTGATTAGTACTAGCTTCTGTACTTACTGTAAGGTTTTCCAATTCTAGCTGTCGTACTGTGTAATAGGATTTTATATCTTCAGATATCAATGTTAGTTTCAAGTTTGTATCTTCAAAACACATTTCCTTCTCCTCCTTCCTTGGCCAGTACTGCGCACACTTTACCTGAACAAGTAGGAGATATATGTCATTTATGTTTGTGTACAAGGCAAGGAATGAACATCCTTAAATATAACATTTTCTTATGAGACAGTCTTCAGTGAATCCTTTGTATGAGTCAAATTATTTTGACCCTGACAGAACTCATGAAAATACTGGAGGATTGAGGACAGCTTTGTTTAGGTAGAGCTCTCTTTTCTACATGTAAGCTGAAAGGGTGAAGCTATGGAATCTAATCAAAATCACCAAAATTATTATTTAATTTAGCTTCTGTCAGACCAATAACAAGAAACAAATCTAGTAACTTCCTAAGTAGAAAAAGCTCTCACAACACTGCCAAAATCTGAATTTTAGTCTACTCTGCATTTTATTTATTATCCTCACATCAAATATTTAAATTTCAAAAGAAGAGATAGATGTTAACAAGAGCAGAACATACTGTGAAAAAGTATTACAAATTCCATAAACAAGCTACGTATAGAGACTTACAACATTACTAATTTGCAAGTGAGATGAGACTTTGGCTGAAATAAAATAGCACAAAAATAAAAACAATAGCTAGATCATTTTGATTTTACAATGCACAGTTTTAAGTAAAGTACCAAACAAAAAAACCAAACTGCATTCAGCAAACATGCCAATTACCTAACTCTGACTGAATTTCAGTTTTCTCAGTAAAGTTTCCCAGAGAGCTTAGTTTTGCAAAGACTACTACATCCTTAAATAAGTCAATCGAATAGAAAAGCACCATCTTTTGCAGTGTGTAGGAAAAAACTGAAACTAAAGAAACTCAGCAGCAGCATGAGTAGGAAAGTCAGCAGTCACGTTTCTGACAGTTAAATTTAAGGATATTTTCACTGGGAGAACTGGCCTGCCACTTCTGCCACTAAGCACCACTTCTCTGGAATGGAATGATGACTACCATCTGCCCACACCTAAGCAGGCACTAAGAATAGGTTGTTGGACATGGCTAGTGCCTCTTTCATTAAAGGGCAAATAATACGGCTTTAAAGTTGAAGTGGAAGAACGATGGAAAAAGAATAGCATTCTCAAGACTAAGATGATTTCTGACAGCATTTTAATAAATAAGAAAACCCTTAAGTATTTTATTCATAGGTAGACTAACACTAGTTTTGCTCAGACTAATTCTAGTTTTCATGCAAAATACATCCTCTAGTTTATTGGGGTGTAGAATGCAGTTAAAATTCTCTGCACTGTTGTTTTTGTTTTTTATATTAATGTTAAAGAGACAGCAATTGGCTTTGTGTCTAATTTATCCACCAAATATGTCTGCAAACAATATTTTGTTGTGCTCCACTATAGGTCCCCCACTGCTGTTTGCTAAGAACTGTAAGCAGCCTGCCCGAAGGGACCACAATAATTTATTTTGTTCAAAACCACTGGCAGTGTGGAGAACAAGTGAGAATGGTTGGAAAGGAAGAAACTATTGAAAAATACAGTTACCGCATCTCTTCCAAAGATTAAATTTCACTTGCACTATAAAAAAAGTAAAATACTCAAAAATCAAGACTGCAGTTTATTAAAACACAACTCATTGTGCAAGAATTTTCCTGATTATTGGAAATTCTTCCCTGATCATGCAAAAGTACATACCAGCCAGTTATCACAGTGGATACCCAACGTACCTGCTACCCCTCCTCCAGAGTGTCTTTACACCGACTGCACTCTAACATTCAACTTTAAATTGTGCATTTCCATCAGTCTTTAAAATTGCTTGTCTCAAATTTGCACAGCTGCCAAGTCCACTTTAGGGATGGCAGCTGTGGAACTAGCACAGAGGCAGAACTCTGACCCATGGATGAAAGCCATGCCTGACAGTTCGTTGTCTTTTCCACCATCAGAAGGGCTGACGCACTTCCGTTCAAGACTCCACGTGCCAGAGGAACCAAAACTTTCTCTGTCTGAAAGTAAGTTACTTCCAACAACCCCAATTGTTACCCTTCATCTTCTGCTTGTCTTGTCTAATGTAAACTTCCCAAAAGGTCTGGACAGAACTTAGCCCATCACATTTGCCCTAGCAAATAAAGCACTGGCTTAACAGCTAGTGGCTCTATATCACCCAGAAGATTACTGCTGAAGAGTGATACCAGGAAAAGTACTTTCAATTGTACCCCCATTCTCCTCATACTTCTAATGTCTGTTGTAAAAAAAAAAGAAACTGGTGGAGAAACAATTTGCCTAGATGATACAGTTAATAATCAGAACTCTTATCGCATGAAGGAAACTTGGAGTGCCTCTATAACTACTTCAAAACCATTTCATAATGCTTGTGAACGAACACTTGGTGTAAACAACCTTTGAGAGGTGCAACCTCTCACTGAGAAGAACCTCACACTGAAAAGAACCATATTCAGGTACCTAGATTTGTGTGGAGAGTCATATTGTGTTCATGCTTTATTTCAGCCAAATTCAGAAGAAATTAAGACCTACACTTATAAACTGAATAATTCTCTGACTGCACTAAGATCGGTTCACCAGGTATTCAATTCTAGGCATAATTTCTCAGATAAAATTACTGATTATTGTCATCTCTCCATGCGCTCCCCCATGTTTTTTGTGTGTTTTTTTTTTTTTAAAAAAAAAAAAAAGAAAAACCATAAACATGCAATGAACACATAGCTAGAACTGGGTAAGTACTTACGGAACCCTTTTCCATCACTCTATTCAACATGACAACACCACGGCTTTTCTGTTCCCAAACCATCTCCCAGAAGTGACCACAAGTATTTGGCAAAGGTCCCTGCAGAGACAGAATCCCCAGAAATAAGCATTATTTTCTGTTAATGTCAGTTCAATGTTCCCCAGCAGAAGTTACTGCACTAGGCAATAAATTTAGACAAGTAACAAGCAACTTCTCATTTCACACTATAAAAAAACGCAGTGATACAGCTTTAAGTTCCATTTTCCCACTATGAATTTACTCATGAAAGCATGGTTAATCTTTTCCCCCCATACACAACAGGAAGAGAGAAGCAGTCTCACTTGCGAGAAGAGAACTGGGAGTGAAAAATGCCAAGAGAATCTTCTTCAGAAAGGTGTACATATAATGGGGAAATAAAACCTTACTGACTAACTAAGAGCAGAATTAACATCTATGTAGAACTATGCTGCAATATATTATTGTTATCTGGAATACTTGAAAGTTACTAGACTGACTGGACAAACATTCAAAAGACTGAAAAAATGCCAGATCAGTAACAAATTACATGGTTTTCCAGAATCTTCACAGATCTGCTTTGGGATTGAACAAAATGGCAACCCCTTTTAAAGGCTACCATCTACTCACAAAGCAGATTTCCTTGAAACTTACTGTTGGTGCTACGTTCCTATTTTCTACTCCAAAAGCATTGCTCTGAATTTTGAGCAACAAAACCCAGCATCATTGTGTCTCCTATATTTGCTATCCATCGCCTTACTCAAACAAAACAGCACCCAGGGTCCTCAGAAAGTGACTGGATTTAAAAAGGCCACTTCAATCCATTAAATTCTGTATCAGAACAGATAACTAGTATCAGTTAGCTGCACATTTGGCTACTCCACATACAGGTGTTATCACTTCAACCCTATGATCAATCTTCCCTGTCGTGCATAACTGGAATAAGAGCTGTGTGCACAGAATCATCTTCATATTGAACACTGTACTGTCCACTTCTTCCTTAGAAGATTTATCTTTATTCTCTAGAAACAGGAAGGAAGAGCCGAAGGAACAGCTGCTACTTGAATATATTAATCCCAGTCTACCTTTATCTAAAGTGTGGGAGGAAAGGGTAAAAAAAAAAAAAAAAAAAAGGTCAGGATTAGAGACCAGGACAGTCTCCACGGAACCAACATTTAGAACAAACAAGAATTCTGGCACAGTTGCTAGCTCTCAGAGTAAGAAAACAGAGAACCTGGGTATTTTAAAATTTGTTACATAGATAGACGTGGAATTCACAAATTCAGTGAAAAACAGCCACTTCCCTCCTGCCCCCCATATTCCCATCACTAAAGTCTGCATTCATAGCTTTCCTCTCTCACATTAAAGGTAGAGGCATCAGCATTGCCCAACTCAGACCTTCTGCAAGCTGTCTTATTAGAAGTACATTATCTGTAAATACTACAGTAATATCACTTTCAGAAGGATGTTTAACAGTAAATACATGCTGAAACACTCTGCTTATTTGAAACAGAAGGTCAGGTGTATGAAATTCCTTAGTATGTTTTACTTAACATCTGCCCCACTCAACGTAACACACAAATATCTGTTACATTTAAAATATGTTATATCAAACAGGTTTTGGACATCCTGAAGTTCATACATACAGTTCTGTAAATGTGAAGCCCTCCCATTGAGTGAGGTTCACCTCTTTTCAGAGAATTTACCAGGCAACTTAAGACTGTAGTGGTCTCAAGCCTCTGTGCTGGCCGCCTTCCATCTAGAAGTGTGATTAATTTCAACCACATCTAAATGTTGCCTGCCATATGCCAACAAGCAGATTTCTAGAAGTATATTAGCTCCTAACCTAGATGGGTCTAAAGCCAGATACACAAAGTGGCCAAAATACTCTATAAAAAGTCAGCCAGTGCTAACATGAAGCAGGAAGAAATACATAGCATTTCTATAAAATTGTTCTATGTACCTCTTTCTACATATACACAGATGTTTATACACACTTAGTTTTAAAATAAAGGAAACTAATATAATAGGCTAAAGAAAACCTTTGAAAAACAACTCCAATTACATGATTTTTATTATCCACTGCCAGCAATTACCTGGGTAAGGATGTAGCTCCTTTGGGCCTCTTCCATTTTTATCAAACTAGCATTGATATAGTCATTGTCACCTTGGTTTAGCTTAATTCGACTGTGATCAACTGCAGCATAATTAGAAAACACTGGTTAATGTATATGCAACACAGCACAATCCATGCACAACCTCATCAGATGTTAGGATCAAAAAAGCTGAGTCGCCCTGAAGAACGAAAAGAGCTTAATTACAGGTAGCGCAGAAGTGTTTTTGCTGGTGCTTGTAACTCTGGAAATACAGTATAAGTACCAGAAGAACAGCACTACGGCAGAGCGGTGAATGTAAGTTGAGCTTCATTTTTCAAGAACATATTGCAAGAATGGAAGCATTTGCATCTGAAGTAATCACAACAGTAATTTGCAAACCAGATCACACTGACCTATTTGTACAGTTATCGAGTTACGGTTTTTAAATAAATCTGATTACACAACTGCTTATCTTCTGCAGCTTAAACATTCAAACTCTGCTTGTTCAAGGTTGTAAAAGGTTTGCCTAAACATATGTTGGACACACAGAAGAGACACTTCTTGACCTTCTTACAGATATTTAGCTACTGTTCCCAACCCAAACACACCTTAACGTACAGAAAGAATGATCAAAATTCAAGAACTACAGCAAATATAATTTCATTGCTCTTTTGTTAGTCTCAGCTTGCTCCACTTAGGATTAAAACAACAACCAACAAAAATCCACATCCCACATTTTGTAGAAAAGCGAAACAGACTGGAAGCAGTATTATCTAAAGGCAAAAAGGAACCATTCGTTACTCACAACCCCAAATATTAGAACTGCTTAGCAAAGCAAACTATGTGCAACATTATTGTTCCTAATCAACTGCCCCAAAGACTTCAGTAACTTTCAACCACTAAGTATAAAGGTTTTCTGATACACAATAACACACATTTGTTTGAACAGAAGATTGACATTTTCCCAGTGACAGCGTCCATAGAAACTGCATTTAAAACAGGCGGCAGTACTGCACCCTGGAAGCGGGAAAGAAGTCCTACAACAAGCACGGTCCTTTAATGCAGAGAAGGCAGTTCAGTGAACTAGCTGTGAACTTTCTTTAGCGTCTGATACATCAAGTATTATTTGCCAGCCATTTGACTACAGTCCCGTACTTCTCTGCACACCCCAAAAGTACAGCATGCCAGGCATAGGCAAGTCTGAATGTGACTGTCTTTGTACATGGGATCATAGAAGGAAAGAGAGGCTGCAACACCAAACGGAGCTGTGCCTCGTATAGAAGGTACGTGCTCAAAGATGCACTTCCCACGAGAATATGTAATGACAATAATTTCAGAAACACAGGTCTCTCACTAGTATTATCCCCTTTGCAAATGGCCCTTTTCCCTGTTCCAATCAGCGTATTAGCTTAGATTTATTTCTAGTAGTCATCTGTTTCATGCAAGACCATCCCATCTCCCATCAGGGGCAGTTATGCTATACTGACTAGAAGGATGCTCTAGTAAGTATCCTGCAACAGAATGGACACTTGCAATTTCATTAGTGCTACTTCAGCCACCATTCTTCTCTGCCAACAAATACAGAATCTACTGTATGCTGCCCTAGTATAATCCTACAGATAGAGTGGCATCCTGTGACATCTATATCATAAGTAAATACAGTATCAAAAAAAAATTGTCTTGGATGAAATATCTATCTAAAATAAATCTTGTTCTAACAAAGAACATTTAGCTGTTAGAAGTCATTAGAGGTCAACAGTCTGTTACAAACAATGGAGAAGAAAGTGTACTTACAGGGGCTGACATCTCTGTACCTATTTCTATTTTTGTTTCTGGGATGTTTGGCCACTTTACATGGAAAATCACTGGCTTCATGCCTGATGTCCTGAAACAAAACAAAACAAAAAAAGGTCTTAGATATGAATCCACCAAACATCATCACACCATTAGCTATTTTAAGACAAAACCCATTTGATTTCACATCTTCACATGTGGCAGTTCTGGCCAGAAAGCACTTTGGGTTTCAACTTAAGAACTGAGTTTAAATTTATCAGAACACAACACTAACATTATCTGTGTGTTAAAATACAATTAGCTTGCATAATAATGTAGCAGAACATTTACCAGACATTAGGCCTTTACACTCCTGATGGAGCAGGGTCTCTGGCCCGAAGCACTTTCATATAAACTGCTTTAAGCAATTTTCTCCACTATGAGTGAAACTACCAACTGTACTTGACTCAGCAGCAATTAGGAAATCTTCATCATGGTAGAAAAAAAACTTGCCATCCCCTCTTTGCATCACACACACACAGAGAGAGCGGTGACTTGTCTAAGATCACTTACATATTTCTCTTGAGTTATCAGCAAGATGTCACAAAGCTGCAAATGGCAAAAGTTACCTGTATCCAATTCACATGCTCAACTAAAATGTGTGTGTGTATATATATATATATATATATATAAAATCTCAAGCATATAATTAGTGTTTCTTTCAGGTTTTTTCAGAGGTATACAATAGTTCAGCTATCTGAGACAATTTCAAAAGTTATAATAAAAAGAATTCTGCTGTCCTTGGACATTAGTCCAATATGTAGAAACAGAACTTCATATTACAAATAAGTACTGTGTAAATATGCAATTCTTAAAAATTATAGTACTAGGAACTTCAGGGTGAAGCTGTTAGATTTAACAAATTAACAAAAACTGAAAGAACGGGTTTACTGTAGAACTGATATTTCAACAGCATAATTAAGAAAAACGAAGACAGACATTGTGTACACACATGACATGAATAAATGAACCCAGCCCAGAGGTCACGAAAAAAAACATCATTAAAAACAAATTATTGAGCTAAATTCATCCCCTTTTATTGGATTAAATTAGTTTTGCTAAATATAGTCAACCAAACGAAGCAGAGTTCAATATTAATTATCTGTCCAGAAACAGATATATTTGAGCATGGTGTTGATCTGCATCCACGGGACCAGGTTTCTGCCCACATAAAGTCAGTGCGTTTGGAAGGCTGCTTGTGATGCACAGATCACGTGCACAGAAAGGCTGGGCACTCCTCTATTAATAGTTTCAAATTAGCTCAGGCTCTGGCTAAAATTGTGGTAGCTTTCCAACAGCAGAGCAGGAGGATTTTATACCAGCTCAAAAATCTAATCCCTAAAATGCAGGCCAAACTGAGCTGTTTTTCTGTTCCTCTCTATTTTGCATAAAGAATTCTGTACAATGCTGAAGATTTTTTTTTTAAGTTACCTACTGCAGCTTCTTACTTGTTCATCTTTTTCTACCCCACTATTCAGCTGTGTATCAATTTACAGCGAACGCTACATGTCAAAGGAAGAGTTCTATTTTACATATACCTGCTCAAAATTAGTACAGTATTCTGAAATGGCTCCTCACTGAAATAAGCCCTGACATCAGCTGCAATCTTTTTATAACTTAACACATGGCTGCCAGTATTTGTGCTTATGAAGAATGCAGTCTGGAGAATATGATTTTGACTGCCACAGTCTAATATCTCAAACATAAGGCTGCTAAAACGGATGTTTTCATAAATTCATCTCTGACACTAGATTGGTGGCTTTGCAGGGGTTTATTTTTCTTCTGTACTGACTGTATAGGATCAACAAGAGACAAAACCAGGGAACTAGGAAAAATGGTTTTCTAGATCTCTAACCACATTTCCCACAGAGCCTACATACGTTAGTTTTTTGAAAGTGTTAAAAAAAAAAAAAAACAAAAACAAAAACAAAACAAACCCAAAACAACACAACCACCCCACCACTTAGGATTCATATTAACTCCTCCCCTAAAAAAATAAACCCAGCAAAACACAAACCAAACCAAAAGACTCTTAGGTATTTTTGCTGTAAATACTGGGTTAAATTGGCAGTGGAACTATTCTACACTGTTTCCTTTCACATCATTAATAAATTTGAAAAGAACTGTTCCCTCTTTTAAAAAAGGAAACATTAAATGCTTCATTACAGAAATGGAACCATACATAGGCAGTCTAATATAAAAATATTGTACTTAGGCATACATGCGTATGTGCACACACACACCACTCCCAGCCTCAGAGACTGCCACAGATTCAAGTAGCAACATCACATATTTAAGGATCTGAAATTGGTAATTTATTGTTCAGGGAATAGCGAGCTGGCTGTTACTTCACTACCAAATACTGAATCTTTTAAAAGATGCTAAAATGCCTAGAGGTACCGAAAGAATAAGGGAGTTCTAGGAGATGCAGAACTCCCATAGGCACAGAAAAAATGAAAAGAAAGAAGTTACCCATGTACCCTCCAGAAACCTAAACAATTTTAAAAGTGTAATATATTTCTGAAGCACATTTCAACAAATAGGAAAAAAAATGAGGTGAGGGTTGGGTGGTAATAAAATGAGTGACCTAGATATGGCAACAGGCAACCTGCTGTTTCGTATGAAAATCCAACTAGCATATAGCACTTCATTTCTGAATGTAATGAACACCCATAGAACAGAAAATCCTGGAGGGCATGCATGCCTGGACCATGGTCAAATCCATGCCTGAAAAGACAGGGCATGCTGCCCTTAGCAATACGGACCAAAAGCGGTTTGGGGTTTTGGTTGGGTTTTGAGCTGACTTCAATGAAAATCAGACTGCCTTCAACACAGAAAATTATTGGTGAAACACAACCCAATGACAAGTTATGCAAAATGGCCACGTTATAGGCTTTCTTGTACATTCCTCAGAAACTTCTGTTATTGGTTACCGCACGAGGCACATAACTGATGCTCACTGGTGCTAGGGCAGTTTCAAAACACGTCAATAATACAGGATCTTCATGTTGGAGAAAGCAGACTCATTCAAAGCATGTAATTATTATGCTATGAGGAACTTGAAGCCAATGATGTCACGAGAACTGAAGTTAGCGGATGGACAGTTGCGAAACACCTTCTTGAATCACACTCATAGTCACACTGAAGAGATCCTGTCATTTAAAAAGGAAGCTCGACATTTCATTTAAAAGGTCGTGCAATATAAAACTTTAAAGAGAAAGGGCTAGAACTGAAGTCAGTTTTCCAAAGTCAAATGCTTCTGGTTTTAAGCATGAGTCATTCCATGCCACTTATCTCCTCCTTTTAAGTCCTGTACATTATGCAGATACCCCTAAAAACTTCAGGGGTGGAAAGAGGAAGTCTGTTAAGTGCTGTTCTTCAAATGGAAAGTTCTTGTCGCTGTTAATTTGTAGTAGTGACTGGAATTAGAACTTCTTTAGTGCTTTACAGGAAAAGGTTGCTCTCAGTTGCATGAATGGGTTCCACTTGACAGCATCACATTGACAGCCGCAAAAAAAGGACACAGAATGCAAGGGCAGATGGTTGTATTGTTCAGACAAAAGGGATCAGTCCCATGAAAAAAGCCTTACATTCCAGAGTCCTACAGATGTTCACCAGGAAGAAATACTCAGGGTGGCTCTCAGTCCCTTGTCCCAAAGCCCTCTCTAGCAGAATGCCTGACCCTTCCTCCCTTCTCCCTGCCAGAAATCTAACAGTAGTGATTAACTCTGCAGCCCACAGCTCCTTCTGTCCATTCCTCCCAGCCTTCAAAAAATTACCCTCAATTCAGTCCCCTAGCCTGTAAGTACTCTGGAGTCCTTAGTCTGTCAATTCCCCCTTTGTCAATAAGTAATTTCTGCAGACTTTCCTACCTGTCCTAGTCACGGGTACTCTCCACTACACTATAGTTGCCATGCGTAAACTCTTAGCAGAGCAGCACATTTGACTATACTTTCCCCATCTTATTCAGACACCAACGGGAGATTAAGAAAGAGAAGATATACCCCAAAATCTTCAAGTAAATATTAGGTAAAATCACATAATGTTCATGACATCAGTCATTCAAGGACACTGCAATATTGCATAGATTTGCACGTCAGTATTTCCAGAAGAAACTAAATGTCCAGTCTAAAGGCCTTCAGATTCAACAGAAAGGCTCCTGGGGAACTTTGCAGCAGGCCTCAATTTGATCACAGTTTTATTACACCATAAATTCTGGAGTAGCTCAGACTAAGAGATAATGATATATTGTCATTTTAACAGTTCTGTTCCTACGGGAAGCGGCAATTGCCAAGATCTTATCACTGCCTACAGAAGTGCACAGTAATCTACCGAGGCAGTCACACCCAGGAAAGTAATTCACAATAAGTATATGAAGACTTAAATAAAAAAAAAAAAAAAAAAGTAATTTTAGTTTAAGAGCTTAAAAAAAAAAAAAGTTTCTTCTTAAAGCTAGCACTAAAAAAAATAATGACACTGCTGTAAAAGGTGGAAGAGTGGGAAAAAAAAGTTACAGTAAAGTCAAGTAAAAGCTGCTGTTTTCTGAGATGCCATTACAGGCTGACTTTAGACTGGAAATACCCCTACAATTCTACGAGATGGCAAAGACTTGTAGAGAAGATCACAAGAAAAACAAGTAGTACTAATGTATCCAAAATAAATAACTGCTTTATACAAATGAGAGATGGCCCTCAGATTCAGTGTGTAAGGGAGCACACAGAGTAACTGAGAAGCAGTGAACTGACTCCTCAACAAAAGAACCTTGCTAAGACAAAACATACATAGGTCAACTGTTAATTCAACTCACTCTGACAAGGAAGACTGGATTTCTTCTATATTAAACTTTACATCAGGATATCTGGACGAGAAATGAGGATGTAACTTGCAGGTAACAAGAACTTTATCTAAAGATCAGATAAATGAACAGATGATTGCATCACATTACATTAATTTTAATATCAAGCTGCAGAATTTTAGCCACATAAATGAAACAAATGTACATTTTAGTACCTTTTAAAAATATTTAATCTAGTCTCTCAGTTTTGCTTTTAAGTAAAATACGGTCGTATTTTGCTTATGAATAAGTAGATTTGCTTATTAATGTCCCTCAAAAAACACCAGTAGGCTGGTATGCCAAGATTTTTCCTGAGGTCAAGTAGCAGAGAGAGAGAGAGAGAAAGAACAGGCTTGTTTAAAGTTCAACAACACTATTACGTGAGTTTAAACAAAACAAAACAAAAAAATCACACACTTGCAACATGGTTTTCCTAGAAAGCCCCTTGCTAATTCAGCACTATGTGGGCAATCTGGAACAGGTTGCAGCAATGCAGTGTAAGCAGTGTTTCTGACACTAGTCAGCTGGTTGCAGGCACGGAAATAACCCCCCAGGAGAATGTAAACTGGGCATGATTGTCTTATTAAATCATATTAGTACTTGTGAAAGTGTACTAATTTTTTCTAGGCCCACGTTTATTGCAGCTAGCAAATATTATAGACTGTTTCTCACCACTGACTAGTTTTACCACACCTAACTGTAGAAATGCAAGAATTATGAAAGTAAATCCTGCAGTACTTTACTGTACCCACCTCATCACGGTAGATAACTGAACATTGTAAATGCTCGATTAAACACTTGTACCTGAACCGTCCTCACAACTTGGGTATGTACTTCCAGAAGGGAGAAAATCAGAGACTTCTGTAATTTCCAAATTTTAACAGTATTGTATTTATTTTGTTTGTGGTCAAAAGAAAGACGTTGCTGTAGAATAAATCATTGCAATTCTGTAGAACTCGGCTGTTCATATTCTCGTATTGCTTCAATGTCGTTATATGCAATGAGTGAAAACTGATTTTTCAATTCTGATTTTTTTGAGGGTTGCAGCAGAGCCAGAGCGATCAAAGATCTAAACTCTAATATTAGGTTAAAGAATTACATGAGACTTCTCAAATTTCAGTAAGCTCAAAATACAGTTTGTCCTTGAAATTTATGACCCTTAACAGAAGAAGTACAGAGTAGCTGACAGGAACACTCTACTTCTGCTGTTTTGTAGTCATGTACTCACTGCCAAAACAGGAAACAACTGAATGGAGGGTCAGTGTAAGAAAACAACTGAAGTTCCCTTCCTCTTCATGTCCATCTCTGGTTTTCCTCCCAGATATTCAGTCTGCTCCACAAGCACATCTTAGACATTATTGGAAGGATAGAGACTTTTGAGAAGATAAAAATGGCTTTTTCTTGACAGCTGTTGTGCAAAAGAAAAATCTTTGCTATCTGTATCACCAAAGTCAGTGCCAGGAAATAAACCACAGTCTCATTAAAATGTCAAGAGGTTCTAACTCAGTTACTCTTCTCCTACAAGAAAAATAATCAGAGATGAGATCCAGATCTTGATTTGCCCAAACATTAAGAGGTCTCCAGATAGAGAGTTTTGGTTTAATCTCATCTGGAATAGACGTGCATCTGACAGCCCAGGTATCTACATAAGTACTGAAGGAATTTAGTCCGTGTAGTAAATCCACACTTACATTTGTTTGCAGTATGGGTTTTGTATGAGTTTAAAAATGTGTAATTCCTGGCCTATAGGGTATTCCAGGTTTCATAAACCGACAACTGTGGTTATAAACAAAGTCCTCCTTTCCTAGTTACCTCATATTTTCATTTTGACATCTCACAAGCAACCTAAGAGCATTATAGCTTTTACAGAGCTACCGCTACACACAAAAACCCAACCAAACAAAAAAAACCTCCAAACCAACAATGAGGTAAAGACCATGTGCGCAGATTTCAGGGAGAGTGGGGAGGGAAGGAAAAAAAAAAAAAAAACAACAAAAAAAACCATCAAAAATGTAATTACCAGAAAGTGAGGGAGGGATGAGAAAAGCTGCTCCACACACCTTTTCACAGCAAAACCAGATCACTGTGCTGCATAACCAAGGTATTTTCCTAGAGCTTAGACAAGCTGCAAATGACAAGTTGCAAATTGGAAACGAAAGGACAAGAGATGCCCTTGGAACCACTGCAGATAGTTTACAGTTTCTCAAGGGGATTTCTGACTTCATGAAATAGGAACCATGGAATGACTTTTTATTGATACTCATTCAGAATCCTCTACTATCTTTTAGAGATACTACATACAGCACTAATAACCTCAGTTAATATTAACAATAAGAAGACTGTACTATTGCCCCAAATTCCTGCATAATCCATTATTACAACTTAATCTTAAAATAAATGAGTTCATCTGATTAAATAAGGTAATAAAATGAAAGACTCTTGCTTTTGAGTGTCCCTTTTGCAGCAATGTTTACAACATGACACAGTGAGTTTCAAGCTACCTGCATCAACACCACTCCTTGCTCACTGTTTCACCATTTGGATAGGTACACTGTTCACTTTCATTGTCATTAGTCACTAATATTTTAAAGTTTTACTGCTTTTTTTTAAGAAGTTGGGTTTGTTTTGGGTTTGGGTTTTTGTTTTTTATTTTTTAAATCATCAAGCAGCTATATATTTCCCCCCTCAATTCCCTCAAAATTATGCAAATATTTTCAAACACTTGCTAGACTTTCAAGTATTTAAATTCTCAGAAAGTATTTTAAGTCTCAGAAAGCAGCTCAGGTTAATATGCCAATTTGAACATTAGTGTATTAACACCAATTAACATACATTGAACACTTAAGTTCAGTATTAGAAGTTCTATGTATAAATCCAGAAACTCTGACTCATTTACAAAGCTCAGTGTTCTACACAGAAAAAAAAAAAAATCCAGTCTTTTTAAAAGGTTTGAGATAATATTTTGTTTAAACAATTTCAAGGATTGTACTAGAACATGGGCAGAAGACTTCAGATGAAAGTTAATTAGCCAGTTAATACCGCCAGTAACAGCTGGCACTCCTGTATTAACTTCCAACTTTAAAAAAAAAAAACCTAGTATCTGGCTTACAGAAATAATTTCTTCTGTAAAAATCCATAAAACTGAGATTAAAAACTTCCTAATAGCTGTCTAACAGCAGCCAATTGACACTATATCTCAAAGTAACCAGAGTCCTATTTACTAAAAGATAGTAGAAGGCAATGCCATGTTGACATGGTTTAATCTGTAACAGTTTTATCCAAAAACCCCTTGGCAGAAGGATAAAGTATTTTTTATGTAACAAGAAGCTGATCAAGCTATGAAAACTCACTTCATCTTTAGTTACAATCAGCCAAATAAAATCTAGATTTTGCTTTGAATTTAACTACCATCAGGTAGTCTGATGGATGAAAATCCTTACAGAGCACACACATACTTGACATATGAAGAGGAGAAACTTACTTCTGATTAAGTTTTTAAGATGACTGGGTGACCAGAAGTACCTATAAAATGATCATCAGTTCATGATCACTCATTTAGAACCTGGACTACACTGTTTGGAAGAGTGATAAAAGCAGCTTGAAAGTAGTTACAGAAGAATAGTGACAAAAAGGATTTAAGGAGAGCTTTACATGAATCATGGTAAGTATAATAACAGGCATATTAAAAACACCACCAGTTGAGTTACATCTGTTCAATAATAAGGCACTCGGAAAATGTTTTGATTTGTTAAATCTGGAGGAGTCAAGCAATTCAGATTGTCTTAGTATTTTGTCAGTGAGCACAAGTTTTACAGTAATCAAGTGATGCAAGGAATATTTCATTCTCCATACGTTTGTGCACTTCAATGCAAAACAGCTCTAACATGTCCCTGCATTACGAACCTATGCAGTGTCTTAGCAGACGTTCTCTAAAACAAAATTTTGAAGTAATCTATAGACACTACCAACATATTTAAATAATTATAACCACTTTTCATTGTAAAACAACAATTCCACTCTAATTTCTAAATTTCAAAGTTTTACATGCTGCAGAATTAAAACTAAGAAAAAGACATCTGAAAATTAATTTTCCATTAAAAACAGAGGCAGACTCAGGAGAAAAGAAAGTCTTGTTCATCCCCAAATCTTAACAGAAGAGAATCCAAGAGAAAGAAGGAATAAACTGAACTATTATCCTTTAAGTGTTTCACTCTATTTCAAGACCTATCATCAGGTGGTGGTTCTTTATCTATCATGACTGACATATGGAGAGCCTGCTCTTGGAGCCCTGGAAACAGGTTATTCTACCAGGCAGCGGCTGATGTTTTTTTGTAAGATCATGAAAAGGTACTGAAATAAAGGCAGGAAAACAGTGACAATTTTTGTTCTATATAAGCACAAACTGGTTGTAAACTTCATCACCATTACAGGAATTACCCAGAATTATTCTTATTCAGATTTAAATCTCAACCTTTAAAAAACCACAGCCTTCAAGAATTAGAAAAAAGGCTTTATTCTTTCCAGTCATTTCAAGTGATGTCTAAAAAAAATAAAATAAAAATCACTCATGCTTTGTTAATATCAGAAGTTTCACTTTGGGCAGAAATCAATATGCAGAAAGTGAATCAGTCAAGCCTGACTTCCTGTAAATTGATTTCAGGACACTGAAACAAGCACATTTAAAATCTTGAAGCAGAAGAACATTCCTGTAAACTAACACAGGCACACAGTTCCATTTCATAACTTATCACCCTCTCCCTTCACACAGAAGGCATGTACGATTTGATCTATGCAGGTACAGAGCATCAGAGCACGTGCTCTGGTACAGGGACAAAAACTTGTAATAATTACACTCCTAGTTCCTGTCAGCTGTATGACAAGAGCAGTAAGCAA
This sequence comes from Chlamydotis macqueenii, assembly GCF_036417535.1. Lineage (NCBI taxonomy): Eukaryota > Metazoa > Chordata > Aves > Otidiformes > Otididae > Chlamydotis > Chlamydotis macqueenii. The sequence continues at coordinate 8,173,961 of NC_141571.1, read as the reverse complement.
CGATAACCACTACCAGACCCTGTCTGAAGCTGTCCTTTCCCCCCTCCTCCAGGTGTCCACTCTGACAAACCGTCTCCTTGACTTTGATAAAAACAACAAGTCGTCTCCTGTGGGTTTATGGGTTGTAGGTTTGCTTGGTTGTCAAAGTGGGCTGACTATTTTTAAATCATGTCTTTCCTAATGAAACTACAGCTGCTAGCTTCTTGTCATGTATTTAAGACTTACATGTTTAAAAACAAAGTATGTAAGAGATCCTTTAACAGAACTATTGTTTCAGACTTTAAACTTGGCTTGGCATCTGAACGACAACAACGAAATATTTTGGATCCAACTGGCATCCTGCAGTCAGACCCACTTCCATAACTATCACTACCCGAGTGCCCTCATCAAGGAACAGATTTAAGGGCTAATCAGTTAAAAGCTGAACAGATCTTTACTGATTCTTCCTTATCTCACATATTTCACTGAAATGTATATGTCTGCTCCAAAACTTTTGGTTCTGAACACATCCTGCTCTTTACTTACTTGAGCGTGCTGGCATACTGCCCACTAAAAAGAATGTAAATTTTCAGAAAATCTGGCCTTTTTCTTACTACTGCAAATAAGGAATTTGAGAGGCTCCTAAGGTACTAGGTACTGTACCAATATAGAAGGACAACATGATCCTCTGCCTAAAGAGAGGCTCCAGGAAGTTGTTTAGTACTGGATCTACTGTCACTGTTCAAGGCCCTCTAAATCCATTGGGGAGACTATGAACACGCTCATCCAACAAGCTGTAACAGAACTCTCACAATTACCGAAGGGCCCAGAGCATCCAGACACAGAACAAGCTCTGTGGTCTTGATGAGTAATATCACATTTTCCAAGTCTGAAAGCAAGCAGCCTTGCATATTTGAGGAGCTGAAGTTTGAGTCTTCCTACTAAACCTCGATTAAGTTTTTTAAAAGGGGACTTCATTTTAGATTAAAATATATACTTCACATTCACTGAACTACAAACGAAACTTGTCTGTGGTATTTGTGTCCTTTCACCTTTTCCTGGAAAGTATGGTGACTAAAAGCCAAACAAACAGCACAGCACTTCAGCTGCTTAACAGACAAACAGTGCAGTCATTTTGCTCAGGGTAAGTGTTTTAAAGAAACAAAATAAGATTACAAATGTTAGAATTTTTTTTTAAGAAATGCCAACATTTGTCTTATCAGCAGTTCAAACATACACCATTGCAGAACTACCATAGCACCATTTTTAATTCTTTCATAGACGACATGAGTTAAACACACCTAGATTACTAACTGGTATCTTAAGAATATCGGTCACATTAACAGAAGGCTAGTAAAGTCCAGTACTTCCTATCTGCAGTGATATACGCTCATCAATAGCATGCAGAACTTCTTAAAATAACAGAATTGTCAAAGAGAAAAGGGCAGGCTACAATTCCCAAGTGACCTTAATTTTGTCAAGGTCATTTTCAAATTAAGATATGATACATGAGATAGAGATCTAATTGTCTAGTACACACCACAACAAGAAATTACCAGAGAAAACAAAGTCAGCATTAGAACAAGATTTTAGCAAGCCACTGCTCTAAGTTTAAAAGATGAGGCTGCACCACATGGTATGTTTCCATAACATGGCCCATACAAGAAGTCACTTTTCTGGTGTGTTTATGAAATTATCCAGGAAAACATAAACACAAATCAAAACAAAGGGCAATCCCCTAGACATTCCAACTGGTATCATACATGTTCCTTCCTCCAGGAAAAGGCAATTTTGTTGTGAAGCCAGAGTACAGAAGTTGACAGCACAGAGTATGAGACCACTACTAAACTGGAGGCCTGTACTGGAAAAGAATTTTAAGGAAAATGACAAGATGTTTATACAGCAGTCCCAAAACACCAACCACAAATAAGCTGGGAACACAATCTCACCAATTAATTAGCTTTCCCTTTTCTCCCTAATTGAAACTAATTAGGTAGCATCCATAAAGTACGAGGGATTTTAGTTAGCAAGTAAGGCCACGAAGTGGCCCTAAGGGACAGGTAAAGTATCTACAAAATACACAAGACCTTAGCAACACTTGTGATGTGGGTAAAATTGCCATCTACCCACATTATGTCTCCTAAATCCATCATTTTGCCTATCCAATAGAGATAAAAAAAATATTTGCTAAGCTTTAGGGTATCTTATAGCTCTAATCCTCAAGGCAATCCTAACCAAGTCAAGGAAAGGTGTTTTCTTAAACAGTCTCCTAGTGGTAAAGGGAAGAAATACAGAGCTTCTGTTTATCTGATTCCCTGAATAAGATCACGAGGATTTTTAATGGTGGATTCAGCAAATAGGAACATGCTTTTTACAGTTTTCAGTTTGTTCTGCAGCACTAATTTCTGTTGTAGACGGATTATGAGGTTCAAATAGGAAAAAAAAAACAAAACAAAACATACAGCTCTCTCTCTCTCTCATGGTGCGATATCTACATTAAAGTGGTGGCCATCCAGTTACTGGTAATGAAGACCAAAGACCGTTTCCAAATACTGCCTGAAAACAGGAAACAGGTGACCTCAGAAGTTTTGGTAAGTGCTCAAAATGAATATTAAAATTAGGTGGAATGAGAGCTGGCTACATAGAGACAATTTGATCAAAAGAAAAAAAAAAATCACCACTGTCAAAGAGGTCTTGCAGCACTAGATGAGCCTGAAAGCAGAAAAAAACCCAGAGTTTTTAAAGAGCTCCAGAGTTATTCTCATATTTACTTACCAAGGTCTACAAATTCAACAACTTGACACCTTACAATACCTCCTAGAAACCACCCACTGCAATGAGTAACAGGGAAAGCAGGAGACTTTGTACACTCTGAGATTTATCACCAATTCATTTTTGTAATGCTGTTAAGACAGCATTAGAATTTGCATGCAAACGGAAAAGAGAGGCTGTATGTAAGAATACACACACACGTAATCCCTTGCAAATTCCGTATAGACTTAAAGCTACAAAAATATCCTTCTAGGTCTTACAAAAGGAAAATATCATACATTTTTTCACATCATTGTTATTGTCCTTTGGAAGCCCTAATGTCAGGTTTGTCGTTGTTGCCAGTATTACGTTCCAAAATAAATATTTATGTCAGCTTGGACTGGTAGAACATTAAAGGGTTTCAATGCGAAAGAGACAGGCCTTTATGCTAGACTAGGGATTTTGAACTACCCCATCTCTTCCAAATAGCCAGTTGTGTCTTCTCTCAAGAGCAGTGCAAATGCACCAGTTACGTCACCCACTGAAGAGAGTCAGAAGACACCTCTTGGTGGCTATTATGGGTGCTGCTTGTGTTCTCCAAGCAGATTAGTTTTCATCCACAATGCTTGAACGCATTAGGTTTCTAACTTAGTAGTCAATGTTTCTCACAACCATTTTAGGAATCCAGCCACTTTGCTCTAATGCTCTTGAGTTGACAGCTGTGTTGGAACAACTATGTATTTCTCCTTTCAGAAGGGAGGCTATTTCCCTGAGCAATTTTTTTTTAGGCTCTTATAGGAATGCTTTTGTCTTCCTTGATCCCTAGAGGCAAGGGAAGAAAGATAGCTCCCCTACCCCATCATTAGCACTACAGAAAAAAGAATTGTCATTGGAAGTGGACATCATTCAGAGGCATGGGAGGCAGGCCTGGAAATCATGCATTTCCTTTACATTGCTGGTGAGAAAGTTTTTCTAAATACGAAAACACTTCTAGATTAATGGTCAACAGCCTGTTTTCCATGATGACATAAAACCAGAAATAAAAAGACTACTATTTAGGAATCAGAACTTCTGGAGTTTGCCTAGTTTTTATTTTCTTGATCTGAGCTGGTCTGAAAGTCTCTTACCAACATGAAAAACAGAAGTTCAAAAAGGTTTTTAAGAAAACAGGATTAATTTGCAAGCATCACCTTCTACACCCAACAGTGATTAAAACTAAACTCAGATCTTATCTACTGTAATTTAGAGGAGAGAGCAAGCAAGCTATTGGTGTTAACAGAAGCAAACAGGAATCAAAACAGTTTTTCTAAGACTTTGTTCTTATCTCAAGTTAAACTAGTTATATATGTCTTTAGAAAGTACAGTCAGTTATAGCAGTTTTAGACATCAGCTTGCCATATGTTATGTTAAAATTAGACTGATTTTTTTTTTTTAAAGCAACAAATTTATGCATGAAGTATGTCTGTTCAGTACACATAGATTTTGAGGAATGCTTTTGCTTATCCAGTAATCTTTGTAGAAAGTACCAAATAAAGCTTATTAGAAAAAAGAAACTAGTTCAGAATCTAATTTTGAAGTTAATCTTGACAATATCTCATAGAACTGTAAACACTTCAAACAAAGTAACCTACACAAGCATGGTTTTCCAAATTTTTTTACTGTAGATTTCATAGTCTGCAGAAGTACAGTTAACTGCAATGATTTTTGGATCTCAGAACAGAATTCATAGTAATTTTTACAAGATCTGTACATTGATCATATCTTGAGGATCAACAGAAAAGCATTTTGAATGCAAAAAATAGCATGCAAGAAAAGGGGAAATATGTATGCTAGACAGATTATACAGAAAACAACAATTAGTTCATTCCAGGGCTCATGCCTGCTCCTCTGAGGAAGCTTGCAGTCTGAATTCATACCAGTCAGACACGATTTTAGTGTAACACAGCCCAGATGCCACCTGGTGCGTTTTCTTGTGTCTGTGTATTCTCACTATCTGTTCTGATTTAAAAAGTAACAGACTGGTTGCACTAAAAATGTTGATTGTACCTCATTTGTCAGTAGGATAAATACACAATACAATTTTTAAAAGTAATAACATGGGTACCATTGAGAACTAGAGACACTACTAACCAGCTAAAAATAGTAATTTGAATTCCTAGCTTAGTCAGCTTGGCAAGCAGCTGTGTTCACTGTAACTTCTAATTAGTTTGCATATTATAAGAGTTCCAAAGGTTATTTCCCTCCCTTAGCCTTCACAGCACAACACTGTCACCATATCAAATGCAACAGCAACAGATTATTCAGACTTTAGAGACTTACCACTATTTTTTCTGTAATGTTTCATTTATAAACGCATATATTCTTATTTGATAAGGTAAAGGCAATCTCCTCTCTATCTGGAGCATTCAGAAGAGCCTGTCTTGAAAGGAAAAGAAAAGGTCCAGTTCATAGCTGCTTGCTTATGAACATGCACTCCTTGTTTAAAGAGCTCTGAACTCCAGTGTCAGTAATTAAAGAACAAAAGTGTTCACGTAGCTCCTGTATCTATCCAGCAGCAAAAGCATGAAACAGATAGACTTGAACACACTTCTCAAACACAACACACCAGAACTGCCATGAAGTTTTGTTGTTCAGATGACAGAAAAAATGCAGTAGAAATCAAAGGTATTTTTCTAGCCCAAATACATTTAATATTATATCTTGGCCACACAATCCAAGTTTCTGCTACATAATCTTCCGAATACATTACATTACATAGGTGAGACTTTCAAAATGCTGACTGTCCCACCAACACTCAAAATATCACTGAATTTACATGGCAGAGGTAGTGGCAAGCCAACATTGAACGTGCTTGAATATGAATTAATGGTCAGATTTTAAAATTAAAACATAGGTGGCTCTACATGTACCAGATTCTTACTCTGCTGAAACAGGTATACCGTGATGAAGAATGAAAGATGAGGAGCAACGTGCATTATCACAGTGCATTTAAAATCAGCATTCACAAAATAAGTCATATTTAAGCCATCCTGGTTTTGGTTATATGTATTGTGTCAGTTACTTTATTAGTATTTTTAGAAACAAGAAAGGTAAGAGAATAATTTCTTAAAATATATTTCTACTGGTGAAAGTATATATTTACATCTACTTTTTGTAGAGACAACTATGAAAAGCTACCATAACATTAAAATATGTGTTAAACCTTTAAAAGAATAAGCAAAGCAACACCAGTAAATGTTTCATATAAAAAAGAAAGGATTTAGTTCTAACTTAAATAAACTCTGTTCATTACTTTGAAACACTGAGCAACTGTAGTCAAAGTTTAAAGTAAATTTTTTTTTTTCTCAAGGCTAAGGGCTGTCACTCCGCATAAATTTTCATTTATGTTTGGTGAAATAATCTAAAAGCAAAATAAAACTGTCTAATATATTTGCAAATACTAAGGGAATAAAGTCACATCATGACTATGATGTGGCACATGTTCAGACCACATCAGTATCATTTTTGTGTTTAGAATACTATGGACAGTCAACAACCATATTTCCAACTTTCTACTAATTCCATCACAATTCTCAAAGATACGAGCTCATATGTAGAGGAAGTACTGAAACTCACAAGAAAGGAAGTGGCAGGAACTGTTAAATAGGAAGTTGTCAACACTGCATTACCCACTTAAAAAAAAAAAAAAAAAGAGAAAAGATATCTACATCTTATTTAGTGGTAAACTTCATTTCCTTGAAGATGTTTGTTTTACTGGGTTTCTTCAGATGCAATTTTAAAGTTAAAAGTGTGATAGGGATTACTAGATTTATTTAGTATCAAGAAATCCTGTTCATTCAAAATGATGAACCATATGTTATGACAGGTATGAGCTCCATAATGTGAGTTTCCCTCCTGCATTCTGTTTCTTCCTTACAAACTGGAGTATAATACAAAATCCCAGCAAGTTCTAATCTATGGCATATGAATGCTTCACTCTGTTGGCCATTAGTAAGAACACAGGCAATGGAACTAAAGATTCATTTTGCCAAAGCACAGTCGTTACGCTATTACCTAAAGCTTTTTTACCATTTCTAACAGAGATTCAAGTTTAAAGAGAACGTACAATTAACAGGATTGCACAAACCATGCTCATGCCTCTGCATGCAGAGAAAGGCCAAACTTGAGCTTTGCTCCTACAACAGAACCAGCAGTCATGCTTTTAGTAGTTATGTTCTTCAGCTTACTGCCCAAATTGGTATTTGGGCACTTTAAGTAGCTGTAACTGCTTAAATACTGTTCCCAGAAAGAAGTTACAAGTATCCTGTCTTAAACTAATTTCAATAAAGACTTTTAGACTTAAATTTGATGAAATACACTGGATTGCAAATTGGCATTAACAGCTTGTTTCACTTGGGATTTGTTTAACATGGCTCTTGCTGTTATAATCACAAATATCCACTGCCTTGTACTTACAATATTCAAATTTGGAAAGGAAAATTTTAGTGATGATTAAAAGCATACTGAATTCATTGAATGGTGCAACCTACAGGTTGCCAAGCTACTGCAATGCACACAAAACCTGCTGAGAACAAACAGTACTGCTCAAAACAGATGTTAGATAAAGCAGAATTAGGATACTCCTGTTTTCTCACATGACTGTCTAATACGCGTTTAGGAAATCAATCTAAGCTAAGCTAGTTTAAGATTGAAGCTTACAGCTTTCTGAACCTGAAATGATCAGCTCACAATCTATGGACCCAATATAGTTTTGGGGAGAAGTCACACACTGACATCATTTCCCCTATCCCCACAAACACAAGCCTACACATTTGTTTACCTGACAGGTCACACAAGGGCTGAACAGGCCACATGACAAACACACCAGCATGTTGGCTGATGATGGGGACAGAACAGACTGTCCAGCCTTCACATGGCTCCAGGACAGAGTGGGTGGGCACCTCTGTTCTACACCAAGGTTTAAGAGAAGCTGCACTTAAACCTGAATGTTTACACAACTACTTCCAGAGTAGTAAACCGTTCTAAGAAAGAAAAAAAAAAAAAAAAAAAAAAAAGAGAAAAATCAATACTTTTTTTTCAAAGAGAAACTTAACCCTTAAGGGGTGACAGCGGAGATGTAATGTTTACTAAATTGACATTCAGAGAAGTTAAGCTACTTAGATCTGAGGTAGGTTTCTGAGCACTTTACGAACTGCCCTTCACACACAAATAATAATGCATATTAAGTCTTTAATCACAGTGAATATTGCTACTACATCTTACTTATCATAAGCATAGTTTCCAGTGTGCGTTAGCATTTAGTTCTCACACAGGAAAGGGGAATAGAAGCACGTCTTCAGAAAAGACACTATCTACCTATGGCCTAGAAGCCCAAGAACTTCCTGTGGAAAGATACAACCCCTCCCTTAATCCAAAAGCAGGCATACCGTAAATGCTAAAATTTATTCTATATTTTACTATTTCTCCAAGTTGCAAAGCAATACTTTAAGACACTGACAGAACAAATCTTGTGTTACTAGAGATTGTTTTAACTGTCATTGCAGTGAGAGAGAGCTTTCACCTCCAGCTGTGCAGGTCGTCATCTCCTCATCTGAAAGCAACTCAAAGAGTTTAAAAAACAAATGTCAGTGTTAACCAGGCACATCACATAATCAAGATAAGCTCTCACAGACATCCTAATGCAGGACAGATTACCACTCTGCACTCCAGCACATCAAAAAGACTGCAAAACTCGACAAGCTAGGCCTTCAAAGGATTATTTAATCCTCCCTACGCTAATGAAACAGATTTGCCAGTGAAAGTAACTTGCATGGACCAGATGAGATAAAAAACGTTTTGCCACTTCATGCATCTACTAATACTGTCGGTTTAAAATAATTCACCCTGAGAACACCCATTGATTTAACAAAGCCAAGCAACTATCATAACTTCTATCTCTATAATGACAGCATCCTCCCCGGAAATGCACAACTCCTATTACTTCCTATACTCCTCTTTTACAGCCTAGACGCAGTGCTGTACCTAACGCGCCACAGCTCCACTAGACTCTTGCTCATCATGTTCCACTTCCTGTCAGCTGAAGCTGGTTATCAGTCTTGACTAAACATGCTTTATAATTTGGTGGCTATCTCAAATCCTCCTTTGCAGCAGTCTTAGCACACATCTGGAACACTACAGGAAAAAAATAGTAAATAAAATGCAGTAACTTCCAAACATCTTTTAAAAACTCTTCACTCCTATCACATCCCTCTCCATTCCACTGCCCTCCAAAAGACCATTACACTGAAGGCTTCTGAGCACTGATCCACAAATAAAGGTTATCAGCTATTAGAATCACACACAAGTGTCTCCTTTTACATAAACAGTGCTGAGGGAAAAGCATTTTTACTAGAAGATTGGATTATTTTTCTCAAGTATTCCAAGACAGAATTTTGCATGTAGAGAGGGAGTTTCATACGGAGAACATACTGTTAGCAAAGACTTGTACTAAGTACAAGAAAACCCTAAAGATGTAGACATTATTACACAAAAATAACAAATGTTCTAGTGCTTGCTCCTAACTAGGTAGCAATTAACTTATTTAGCTACTTTTAAAAGATAATAAGCACCTAACAGTTTTACCACATAAAATCTCCACTTCATGTGGTAGAGAACCTAGCAGACACAACAGCAAATAAGGAATTTCCTGCTGTCAGTCCATCACAGAAAAGTAGCCTGTACACTGGATTGGACAAAGCAATCAATTAAAACCAAGTGTAACAGACCTTGCTCCTAATGGTAAGCTTTACGTGAATTATAATCAAGAAATCAATGACAAAAAAGCCCTGTAAGTCAGTAGTTTCTATGAAGGCTTTCTGCTCTGCCTGCTTCTTGACAAGCTTTAAAAAGACTTGTAAGATTAGACCCCTCCACTAATGCTCTCATGTCGGCTAATAAATCCAGTAACTTAGCGGCTGTAAAGATTTTACATATTTTCAACCTCCTGTTCCTATCTTTCACCTCTACTGAAAACAAGACAAGGCTCACGGACACAGAACAAACAAGCTCCAGAACCTGGGGGTATGCCCCCAAAATGGCCCTATTCCAGAGCCTATTCAGGACAGCTGACTGCCTCGGGGTTTTGAACCTCAGGCTGTTCAGACCCTCCCTTTCCCCCAGGCTGAAACCACCCATGTTCACCACTCGCTTCTGCCTCTGCTTGCCTCTACCAACCAGAGCCAGACTGCCACACACTCTTTCATAGTTTAGCTGTCTGTTAATAGGTGTCAGTTATTAGAATGATTATTGTAGAAGAACTGAAAGCAGTTGCTATCTGAAAAGAAATTATTAATGAGCCATCTGTATAATATTGCTCACTGACAAATCAGACAATCAGCCCCTCCAACTCAATATTGCATTTTTCAGTACACTGGTGGGCACTGCACAGTTGTAGGTGGCAACTGTGATTTGATGTGAACACTCTCCATTCTCAGAAATTTAAGAAACAAACCGGAAGTTTACGAAACAACATTGTCATATAATCAAACTGCAAAGTGAATAACCAAAAACACTTTCTAGAATTGGGAAGCAGTCCACTCCCCCATTCTTTGCTGGTTAAAACTCTCCCCATTTTTCTTCCATTTCTGGAAATATTCAGAAAATTTCTACAACGTGCGTATATGTATTTTGGCTGTTTAATAAGCTACATAGTATTTTTCCAGTTCTTGGTCCAATGACCCACCCTCTCCTTCTTTCCAAACAAAGTTCCTCTTGCTTGTGTCAGAGTTCTGTTTTTCCAGTAGCTCCCAGCTTTACAATTCAACACAAGCATGGCAGAAGTTTAGTCCTACTTCAGGCAGCTGCAATGACTGTACATAAGACAGTGGAAAAAACAGGCTTTACAGAGTATAATGGAATCAAGATCTTCCGAACTAGTACGGGTTATTTTTCCTGTTAGAAAAAGGAAGTATACTCTTCCTTAGTCGAAGATGCATTTTTAAAGTAGATTTCACATTTTACTTCCTGTGATCACATTAAAAGGTCACACTGTTTATGCTACTATAACCTGTTACTGTGGGATGAGAAATGATACAAACAAGCAACTCTCATTCAAATGTGCACAAGGGAAGAAGGTTATGAGGACATTCCTCTTTATGTGTAGACCACTTGTTCCAAATAAATATAAAGAATCTGAGAAACAGAGTGTCTTTTGTAGAACAGCTCACAGCATCAAGTACTTGATGAATCAAGCACTTCACAGAAGCATAAAATTCTGCGAACTTCAGATGCAAGAAAAAGCACCTGAAAGAACACAAATATAACAGCTACTTAAAGTTCAAAATGCTACTATTTAATAACATTTTAAAGAACTAATTATTTTAATACAAAAAGAATAGTGGGCTCTCTGCCCAGAGGGGACAGTTTCCTCTCTGCCTGTAGTGATATCTGCATAGCTTCACACTCACCACTGCTACAGCATGGAAGTTTCTATAATTGCATATACTTGCAGAATGCAAAACTTGCTTTGTTGTTGCTTTATTTCCTATTTCTACTTACGCAGAAATTATTTTAATCTTCTTCTAAGTACAGGAAAAAGAGTGCACCACACGATTCAAATCTGATTCGACAATCTCTTAACAGTTAGTGAGACAAGTAAATCTTCCTCGTCATTGATCTCTTCACCCTCAGTGCTAAAGGTGATTTTTACCCCCTGAACCACGTGTTCCCAAAGCATCCACAACAACTAAAGCAAAGACAAATATGGAACTACTTAAAGGCTGGAATCCTAACACAGAAGGAAACAAGATGTCCTATATACAAAGTAGAAACCCAGTTTCAGTCCCTAACAACGGAAATAGGCTTCTGAAACAGGCCTTTAATGTACCAGTATGCTACTTAAGTAAATCCAATATCAGATTAATGCTGGATTCAGCTGAAAGGTTTTTTTAATTTCTCTACTTTCCTTCATGAAAGACACCCAACAAAGAGGTAGGATTGCCCAAATACTTTTTCATTCCAGAGGTTAACAAATCAGCAACTAAATAAGGTACACGTTCAGTATCTTTGATACCAAAAAAATTCAGCTTAAAAGTATAGTATAATTTATGATGCCAACAAGAACAGGTAGGAGACAGCAACAGAGTGTAAGTTAAAAACAAAAGCCAAGAAAAAAAAAAAAAAAGTAACACACACACACAATTTTGAAGGAATCACATCTGACTTAGTGTTGATGATAATATTTTGAGTTGAAAAATATAGATAGACTCTATCTATAATGGTTAAAAACACAGATCTCTCAAGTAACCTGGCTTTATTTACATTGCTTCCACAAATAGATGCCCTTTACCAGCTCCTTACTCCACTACTTATGAAAGCAAACCAAATAACTTATGGAAATAATGTGTTTATCAGTCCATATTCTAGGACAAAGCATTGTGCAAGTGAAAGCATATGGAAACAGAACCTACAGAATTAGAAATAAGAAAAATATTAATCAAAAACCTTTCCAAAAGTTTTGTATTATATTATGCTATCTCATTCTCCCCCCGAACAAGGACATCAGATTTTTCATTGCTGTCCTATGAACTTTTTTTCCTTAAATGTAGAAAGCACAAACCCAATTTGAAAGTAGATCAGCTATCACTATTAGCAGAATCACATGAATTTCCAAGAACTACTTTTATCACTTTTTCTTAGTATAATATGACAGGCAAGCTGTTCAATCTTAGCTGTGTTTTGTGTGGGTGGGAGAAAACTTACATCTAAATTCACAGGGTTTGGTAGAAAATGAATTGGCATTTGTACTACACGATCTACAAAGTGAACACACAAAGGCATTCTGATGCTGTATCATAGTGCCACTCCCAGCCAAACCAGTAAGAGCATGTCTACTGGCACCAGAAAGATAAACAAAAGAATGTTTCTTGTGCAAATTAACATGAAACAAGTTGACTAATGACTAAAAAAACCCCCACATATCTCAATTGTAAGTGCTGTAAACATCAAAGGTTACAGATCAGATTAAGTTTACATTATTAATTCTGAACATTGCAGAGAATCTGTTTCTACATTTCCATAAACTTGCTTCTTTTAGGAAAAAATACACACACGATTCACTAGGGCTACCTTCCTCTGACAGTGATGCTGTACACACTATTATTGGGGTGTAGAAACAAACGTTCTAGTCTAAGAGTTCTAGTCTAGTCTAATACTTTAAAAATAACAAAGTTTTAAATGTATCTAATGATTTAAAATATCTAAACACTGACAGCTCTTCAGGTCAGCACTGAAGATGATACAAAACCTTAGGCAGTCCTCTAATGTTTGTCTTGTATCTCAGTTTATACTAAGCTTTTTCCAAATCAGTATTCCAGAAATAAGCAGAATTAAGTAAAGTTTAATACTAAAACCTACCCTCAGGAACATTCTAACTAATCACTCCAGCTAAGGGGTTGGGGATTTCTTTGTTTGTTTTGTTAATTTGTTAGGTTTATGGCACAATGTTAAATTTTCAAGTTTTTATCAATTTGTTGTTAATAAGCCTCCTACTCAACTCATATTTTGAAAAACTTTGACTCTACACAGAGACCTTATACCTTCCACTGCTGGACAACAGGCCTCTGGTTTTAAAAGAGGAAAATAAAATTGCAAGAAAGCACGGTCACTGGAGAAAATCCTCCTATGATGATGAAATGCCTGAAGTATTGTAGGTGCTGAGCTTTTTTCACACAGTGCTAACTTACTTTGCAGATACTTAAAAAAACCCAAACACACAAAACTCTACCAGAAAACTACTTAATATATTGTCAGTAATAGAATACTGATACTGTATGCATGGTTTTGGTTCCTTCCCTTCTGTGTTACAAAATGCATGAAAGTAATTTTGTGTTTAAAAAAAAAAAGCAAGCAAGCTCTCTCGAATGCTTTACTGAATATAAAACTCATTTTGAATATAGTGAGACTAAAGAAAAAAAAATGTTTATTTGACGGTGTGAAAACAAATTCAGTGGCATATCTGGTGACTGAAACAACCCACCCAATTCTCACATTCACTGGAGTACAAGTGATAGCATAACTTCAAGCTTTTATCCCTTTTTATAGGCATTTTCTTTTATTTCTTCTGTTTGTAAACTCACTTTCCTCCTGCATTTTCTTTTAATTAAAAATGTTCACTTTGAATTACACATGAATTCTGAATTTTAAGGAATCAGTCAGCATCCTCAGACACTTAATGAGACTAAATTCATAATCCAAATAGATTATTATGTCTTGCTAGTGACACTGATCTAAAACCTGGTAATTCATACATTTACAACAAAGTAGTAGTAACACTTCAGTGTAAACCACAGCTTAGAAAGTCTCAGCTAAAGAGAACCCTTGGAGAAAGTCCATTTGCAAAGCAAGTATTACAAGAAAATATTTCATTTTAATGTTTAGTTAACTACAGGATGAACTGTTAATTCAAATCTACTCAGAATATTTAGAAAGTTATTTTAGTTTCAAAAATACTTGGTCTACCACTACCAGATTTTATTCTCTACTTACAAGGGCTATTTCTATTTTAATTTAACAACATTTGGTATGTGGCCAACACTGCATTCTCCTTAACTGTCAGTTTCCTTCTATATATGTACCCTTACAGCAGACAGAGAAAGAAGGAAGAATAAATAACCTGTGGAAGAACATACTAAAACTGTGAAAACGTTCTGAAGGTACTCAGAAGCAGGTGTAGCACAGTCTACATGTTGTATGACTTCTAGATTTTTAGCAAATTATATCTCCTTAACAGTAGCCATAACAGGCTCCATTTTTCAATGCTCTACTTACAGCAACACTATCTGGATTCAAGTACTTAGATTTTTAAACTCTGGAGTCTGAAAAACAAGCAAAACTAAGCCGCTTAGTACCTCCATATAATGGGACTTGCAAAATCTCACGTTTGCCATCAGTAGACACAATCGGACTTGATCTGAAAAAGTTAGCAGTAAAACTAACCAATGCAGAGTGCTCTAAAACATTCTCAATAGCATAAAACATCTTATCACTTGCAATTGAAAGTAAACTCCTGTTTTCTTGGAGAGGATATTGACTTTGCAAGCCACAGAGACTTAGCTACTTCATCATCGTTAGCCTCTCCCACACTTTTATCAAGGTTCAGTATCTGTATAGCACTGTAAAACATGGAGTATCTTTCACTGCACTGAGGGGAAAAAAAGAGAGACTCCCTACAACTATCAGTTCTAAACTAGCTTCCCATAACCAGAGCCAATTAAGCTAAACCTCGAATGAATCAACACAGGATGAATTAAGAAGTGGCAAGGCATGCATGCAGAGACCTGCATTTTCAAGTAGCAAGAACCGGCAGAATAAAGCACAAAGATGCATTTATAGTAAGTCATGCTTATGCCACAATTTATCTGCTGCAAAGAAGTTTAAAGATTTCTAGCAGCAAAGCAAAAGAGTAGACTGCAGCGGCACAAAGTCTGAACTCTCACTGCAGCTTATAAACCAAAAACACTAGTAGAACTTCCTGTTCATTTACTTTAAATACACAACACAACCACACTATTTTAAGTCTACGGGGTCAACCATTTCACAGTTTACTTTCAACATTAAAATCTATCTACATATTCCACAAATATTTTTCCAGAGACAGTGAATACATAAAAAACTTCCCATGACTTTTCCCTCTTGACAGAGAGATATCCGAAACATCCATGACAGCTTTCTATCTTCCGCCTGTTATCTGGGTAAAGCTTATTAACTTTCATAATTTGTAGTAGTTTAGCTTAGCTTAGAGAGGTTTGGGAAAAAAAAAGTAACATTCACATTAACATTAGTTTAAATTCTCTCAAAAATTTATAAAGAAACTGGCAACAGTTATATGTTTCTTACAGGCCTTAAACCAAACTGCAACTACACTTCAGCTTTCCAGAGCACACACACCGGTGTATTCAGTTCTGCTTTCCGGTATACTCACTTCCAAACATACTTGAAAGTCTAGACTATACTCAGTTCTTTCTTATTTTATATTCTACTGACTATAAAAATTAAAAAAGAGTGCACATTTTAGTCTAATTTTGCTACCTTCAGATGGAAAACACTGTATGAGCTGTCCCCATAGATGTTTCTGTAAAACCAAGCATCAATTCTGCCTCCACCCATATTGTAAGGGATCGCTAGTTGAATGGTAATTTAGTAAATAATTCAGAGGTACCTTTACTGTTACTGATAAGCACATCAAAGTTACTATCATTAGCCAACATACTAAAGTCAACATACCTCGTTTATATAAACACAAGAAGCAACTCTACCTGTATTTGAGGGTTGTGTTTTTAAGATACTATCTCGTTCTAACATCATGTGTAAGAAATTGCCCCTAAAATTTTGAAGGACTGCTGCACACAAAATTACTACTAAAATCTGATATTGCACTCACTGTGAGTAAATGAAAATTCAATGTTCCTTTGATATTCTGGACAAATACCTGTATCTTTTTCTCCCCTGCTCTAACACCAAGCCTAAACTGTGCTTTCCTTAGCTTTGGGCTATTGCTTTTTTGTTGAGACATCTCCAGAGTGAATGTTTTTCATTGCTATTGATAACTTCGAATGGTATTTATACAAGGTGTATAGTATTTACTTACCTGTAAGCATTTGTTTTGTGGGGGATACCTTTACCATAGTATCACAACGCAAAGCTCACGTTTAATCTGCTGTCCATTTTCCTTTAACTTACTCTTTTATGGAAGAGGACTTCAATTTGAATGGGTATTTCTTATGCTTATATCAGCTCTCATTTTATTAGCTACCTTCTAAGTATGTTTCTCTACAATACAAGCGATGACCAGCACCAGATCAGTCGTTTTTATCTATTGGCTCTCTGAACAACCTTTATAGAATCTCATGGCTCATAGTTCTTGCAGCAAGTAAATCTAGATAAAAGTAAGTGACACTACTGGGTATTTAGAATTTAAAAAACAAAACAAAAACAACAAAACCCAACAAAACACAGAGAGCTTCACCAGCGTTCACCCTGTTTCAACTAGCTGTAGCAGAGAATAGTTTCACTAAACATACAGCGCCCAAGACATGACTGTCACATACCTACACAAGGTCTTCATTTTGAAATGGTTTTGTCTCCATCCCGTGATTACTTATGCTTAAAAAAAATAACTTTTTTTTTTCATAACCGTACTGTTATCATAACTGACCATAGCTTCCCCTTGTCCAAAAAAAAAAAAAAAAAAAAAGCTTGGACAATTTTAACCCTTCAAAGTCACGTGGCACCCAGGCAAGTCTCCTTGTAGCCATCCTTCCTACTGGGTTCACCTCCCTGTAGTATTCATAATTCCTCCCTCAGGTGCCATGCAGCTCTGTATCTCTAGATGACAGATTTAGCCAATAAACAAGAGGAAGTGACTGTTAGTAAATGGCATTATGCTTCACTGGTGAAGTGCACATTTTTGGATTTTAGTAGTTACAATCGTAACACCTAGATCCTAGAAGCCTGTGGTACAATTAACTTCAGGGGAAGACTTTCTGCACCAATAACACACACTATTCTACTTACTCCATTCTTCAGGCAAAGACTAGTATTCGCAGGAAAACTGCATTGTTAACGTCACAGTCCAGACATCAAAAGCACGGATTATAGTGAAGCACATTGTTCTTCCAGATGTATATGATCTACCAAGATGTCATTTTCAACAGCTGATATTTAAAAGCAGAATGCAGTCAAGAAAGAGCTATATGCCCTAGATGCACATACTTACTAATCAATCTTAAGGGAAAAACACCCACAAGCAAAAAAACCCACCTCTCGTGCTTGTCAATGATTGGACTGCAAATCAAAGAATCACTTTAGTGTGGGTTTTTTTTTCCAGTTTAATTTTAGTCCTCAATTAAACCTCACACTGTGCCACAGCCTGAGCAGGCCACCAAGTCACATCATTCAAAGAAAGTAGGACAAAAATATCACTGAATGCTGATCACACATTGAAAACATGCCAGAGTCCCTCATTCTGCTATACACCTCCATTACAGAGCTGTATTACTCAAAATAATTTCCTGAGCACTAAGCCTGCAACATACCAAATCGTCAAGAACAGTTTCACAAAAACATAACATCATATATGCACATGACTTTCAACCGATAGTTAGCAAGCACTGAAACTCTGCGGGAAATTAAATACGCTAAAAAAGACCTTCTGAAAAGCATGCTTAAAATTTCATGCTTATTCTCTAATTGCCAGACCACTGGAGATATTAATCCTGCAAGCTACTACCTTTAAAATTTGCCTACTGTGATTCTGAAACTGGAGTTCATCTATTTCATTTTTATAAAAGTCCACTCCTCCTTTTAAATGTCTACTGCCAGAGAAATTCACAGTAAAAGGGAAGCAAAGCCCAACTCCTATGATGCAAATACGAACTTAAAACTCATTAGTTTACGCAATACACCAGCTTAAACATTCAAATGGATTTTACAGTAATGCTGCCTGATCTGACTGAATACATCCACCCAGCCATTCATGTACTTCATCTTCTCTTAAACTTCCTTTTGGATAAACGTGCAAGGAACTTTTCAAAGAGAAAAGCCCTAATTTCTGTTGTCTGTATGTGTGAAGTTGTATCCAGTTGGCAAATATACTTAGAAGCATTCACATTTGCCACACAGGTTTTTTAAAATGGCACAAAAAATCTAAATGTGGTAAACGAACTAATAAGAAATAGTACCAGATGACTGCACAGCTATTACCAACAAGCTGTTTTCAGGCTCTGTCGTATTATTAAAGTGACTGAAAAGCTAGGTGCACACAACGCTGCCCGTCACTGTTTTTCTGAGAAAAACAAAAACAAAAAACAAACCCAAGACAAATACGATACTTAGATTTACTCCCTCGGGGTTAGGAAGGGGGCAGTTTTAAAGCGTTACTGAAAATTTACGCCTCTGCTTAGCTCCCAGCGGAACCTGGAGCGAGAAGAGCGTGGCTGAGGGATCCGGCAGAGGAATCTCCCTCCCGGCTCGCTCGGCGGAGCGGGGGTGCTGCCGCGGGCGGGGGGAGCGGCGGGCGGACCCCACGGAGCGGGGTCACCCCACAGCCGTGCCGCCGCGGGGGGTGGCGGCGTCTGGCGCTCCCTGCCCACGCGAGTCCTGAGGAGAAGGAGGTGAGTGGGGCTTTGCTCCCCCAGGGGGGGCACAGCGGGGCCTCCCTCTGCCCCCTCAGCGCGGGGCGAAAGAGGAAGGAGGGCAAGGCGGAGCAGCGAGCCGGCCCGCGGCTGGTAGCGGCGAAGGGGGAAGGGAAAGCTCCGAGCCCGGGAGAGGGGAGGCGGAGGGCAGTGCTCCCCCGCCGGGCCCTCCAGCAGCTGGGGCACACACACGCCGCGGGGGCGGGGTGGAGGGAAGCAGACCCAGGCGGCAGCAGAGAGAGGGCGAGGGAAGGAGCGCTCCCCCCCGCAGCGCCGGGGCTGGGAGCACAGCCGGGCCGGGCGGCTGCCCCTCACCTGGTAGATGGCGGCCCAGCTGGCGGCCTGGTCGAGCCGGTGGAACTCCTTCTCGATCTCCATGGTGGGGACGCCGCGCCAGGCCTGGCCCCCCAGCGCCGCTCCCACTCGCCGCTCCGGCAGCTCCGGCTCCAGCTGCTCCCGAGGCCGCGGCTGCCTGCTCTGCATGTCACCCCTCCCTTCTCCCCGCCGGAACTACGCAACCCGCCCCGTCGACGCGACGTCCGGGGCGGGCGGGGGGCCTGCGGGGCGGCGGGAGAAGGGGCGCGCGGAGCCAACGGTCCGTAACGGTCGCGGCGGGCGCGAGCGCCCTGTGGCGGGGTTGCGGGGGCCGCCCGCCCATATCAGACAGAGGAGGCAGCGCCTTCCTCCCCGCCGGGCGCGGGGTGCTGCCGCCCCTTCGGCCCCCCGAGGCCACAGTCCGGCAGAGAGCGGCTGTCGGCGGCAAACGGGGCGGGCTCGGTGGCCTCCTGCCCCTCAGCACCCGCTCCGCCACCCCAGCCGTCCCGCCCGGGGCCGCACTGACAGGTAGGGCGGCCCCGGCAGGGCTGACGGGCCGCAGGTTGGAGGTGGCAGCGGGGAGTCCCGGCTTGTGCTCGGCAACGGGATCTGGCTGGGGAAACGGCAGACGGAGCCGTTGGTTGTAGCTCTTCGGGCCCCAGGCTGGCGTTTTCTGGTTTCTTAGCCGCAAGAGAGAGTTTGAATCATGTTTTCAAGCTCTGTCTGTGGCAAGACTGCCAGAAATTTTTAAAAATTCTCGTGCGGCCATCTGACTACAGAGGAAGGGCTGTAAGGAAAACGGCAGTCTGGCAGCAGGTGCCTGATCAGGCAGTGCAAAGTGCTTGGGTGCATGTGCGTGTGCTTACTTCAGAGGTGGGCAAGACACAACTGTATTCTGTAATCAGAAGATGAAGAGTTTGTTTTCACTGTGTAACACAGTCTGTAGAATTAAATGTATTTCTGCCAGTTGTCTCATACACTTTGATTTAAAGGAACGTGTGATGTGACAAGCTCCGAATGGAGTTTGATCATCTGTCCTCAGCTCTTGGATTACTATTCTGAAATGGCCATTGCTATCAAGGTGCTATATTCCTATCCCAGGAGGTAAACGTCTGTCGTTCTATCCCAGCCTTCTCATAAAGCAATGCTGAATGAAGTTTTAGCGTACATATCTCATACTAGAGAGCCAACATCTTTCTTCCTGAGCTTCAAGAGCACATATTCCAAACATACGAACATAAGTTATCCCATATATAATGCTAGAGCACACTTTGTTTCCAAAGAGAGGAATTTTACTCCTCGTGTCAGCCAGCTTCTGTTTGTTAGATTACTGTTTCTCGGGCTTTTAGCGCACACTACCACTTCTGAGGGCTGGCACAGGCTTGGCGTACCTGTTATCTCTGCCACATGAACACTGACCCAAAATAAGGTTGTGAGGGTGAGCTTGTAGGATCAACATTTTTCATGAGTGAATTTTATTATAAATACCCTAAGCACAGCATGGATTGGAGGCAGCGAGAGCGGCAAGAGTTCTTAACAGGCAAGATGTATCAATGTTGATGAAGACAAAAGTATTTCATAGCTTAGCTGCAGCCCTTGCGCCACTTAGCTGGTCCTGCTAGAGGAAACTTTTCCATTGCTTTTCCTAATTATTCTACCATGTGGTCTTCAGAAGAGCCTCCATTTCAGTGCTCAGCCCCAGAATGCCACCCTGTTAAACACTTGCTTATTAGCTACTTAAGTGCAAATGGGTGCTCTCTGAGAAAAAGTCAGAGGTGTGAGCTGAGGGGCCCAGAAAAAACCCAGGAGGGTTAATGGTAACGCCCACAGTAAAGGCAAGCTGTGGAAAGCGTTTTAATTGGATAAACGACTTACTCTAGGTAAACAATGAAATATTATTCTCTAGTCAGCTGCTGCATGTAACCTAGAGGCATTAGCAGATGGTATAAAAAAAGTATTTTTGCTTTTCTTACTGCATGGGCTTTCTCTTGACCTGATTTTTGGAACTAGGCAGACACGGTATTAGTCCTATGAATGAGAGGGTTTCCAGCTATTGAAAGCTTCTTCTGTATTTCTAAAAGCAATGGATAGGGGACTGCATCTTCACTCCCAATCTGCCTGCTCTGAGGTGGTATCCTTCTCTTCAGTCTAGCTGGTGAATTTTTAACCTACTGGTCCTGGGGACATAAAGACAAATTTAACAACTTTCCCTTTTCCCTGTTATTTCATGGTAACAAGTTATGAATGTATATGGGAAGTCTTGCTGTGTTTCAGTGATTCCAAACTGAGAGATGAGTTTTTATAATATCCCGAAAGAGCAGTTCTGTGGATGGCCATTTTTCATGCAGGCATAAACCTTGCCCTGCCTAGAAGGTCAAAGCATGTGATGCTACAGCTAAGTGCAACTGAATTACTGCAGTGCATAAGCATTTTATAAAGGAAGATAGCATACACTCTTATGCT
The DNA here is from genome assembly GCF_036417535.1 of Chlamydotis macqueenii. Classification (NCBI taxonomy): domain Eukaryota; kingdom Metazoa; phylum Chordata; class Aves; order Otidiformes; family Otididae; genus Chlamydotis; species Chlamydotis macqueenii. Next base: position 8,152,284 of record NC_141571.1, on the reverse strand, counting down.
TATGTCACCTGAATGGGCATAATAAATAAAATCAGTACAAGTTCTTCAGTCAATGATTCATCAGCAATATATTCTGCTAAGTGTGTATTACTGTCACAGAAATAATTGCCTTGAATGACAGAAACTCATATATTGTCCTGAACAAATTGATATTCAGCTGAAGATTTCAGAGAGTAACCCAGAAAAGAAGATAGAAAAATTGCCAGTGTATCTTACCTTCCCTCCTATATCTTTGTCTATCACAGTTGCAATGTGTGTGGCCAGTAACATTTCAAAATGTGTCAGTCTGGGTCAATGAAGGATTTTATTAAATAACTGGAAATTTTGGATAGGGTAGACTACTTTACAAATATTTCCTTTTACCTATATATGCCTACATAAAGAAGAAACAATTTGCAGCAGGGATAGTTGTGACTCCTGTTTCAGAAAAGCACCGCTAACTGGCTCATATGGTATTGAATTATTTTGACTTTGTTTTTACATATAATTTCAGCAATAGCAGGTGCAGTTACATCCATAGCTAAAAAACTGAGACCCTCACAATATGCAGTTAGATACTAGTTCATGTTAAATAATAAGCGTCATCTCTTTGGCACCTTGTGGTGCTAAAGCAATGTAAAGGACACACAGGCCATTTTATGGAACCACCAAGTGCATTCTGAAGGTGAGAATTCTGGAATCCCTTCTGCTGAGTAGGGGAGAGCGCCCACCTTTTTCTTTGGAACAGTTGTAGGGGTTTGTAGTAATTTTTATTTCTCCTCTAATATACACTAGGCTCCAGCTACCCACAAAACAATGTGAAACAGCCTGGCCTTGAGTTTAAAAATGAACATTAGCAGAACAATGAAACTAACTATATTATTTTTAATTCATTTGAAACCCATAAAATGACTTATTCAATCTAATAATGTTAAAGTATTTAATTTGCCTTTCTGCTAACAATATTCAGCATTTTGAGATGACCTAATTTAAAACAGCCACTCTAATAAATCTCCATTAAAGTGTCCACAAATATGATACATTTTGTTCCTTCACTCTTTCATTTTTTTAATGCAATTTTATAGTTACATGAAGCCAGTTCTAGCAGGCTGCATCTCCAGTGTACAACCGGGAAGCTTGTCATTCACACTCAACACACTTAATGCTGTTGCACTGTACATATTTATACCTCTGTTTAGCAGAAATACAATCGTGTGTGAAACAGAGCTCAGACTTGGATCCTCTAGAATGTCCTTTTGGTGTTACATCTTAGCCATTCCTTTTTCTGATTTTCTCTTTTGTTGTAGTTAAACATTCAAGATTGTTACTGTGAAAAGTTCAGTTCTGTCTTGATTTTCTTCTCACTAGTACTACAACATCACACAAGTCTCCAGTGATTCACGTGTTGTACCTTGGTTACTTTGAAGTACCTGTAAGTTCATGAGCAAAATCCAGTGCAATCAGCCATTGTCATATAGTATAAATAGACTGGTTTGCTTCTGATTTTGTTCTGATGTTATAATCAGTTTTCATGTGATAAAATAATTCTTTATTTGTATTACTGTATGCAAGATCAGGATCGAGCTTGGTATGTTCTAACTTGGTATGATTTCTGTGGTAGAAATGTACATCAGCTTGCAATTTTTTAATACTAAAGTTATGTACATAAATTAATATTCAGGCTCACCTAACTTTAAAGCTCCCTGAAGAGGTAAGCATATGAGAATGGAACTTAGAAAAGGTAGCATACTTAGTGGATACACAGGATGAGAGACTACAACAGGAAGTAGCAGAAATAGGAAATTATCTGATATTTTAGTTCATGTATTTCTAAGAGGCTTAGGCATCTAAGTCAAGGGTTCAGGAAAGTATCCCTGAATTCACAGATCTGAGCCACCTTCAGAAGTGAGATGCACAAGCCAGATTGCTTTTTTTGAAGAAAGAGAGAAAATGTTGTAATGAACATGGGCTAAGGACATTATTACAGCCCAAGTGTTAGGTAACTCGTCAGAAAGGACAGTCAGATTCTAGTCCTGCTGTTGGTAAATGTCTGTGCAAAACAGTTTCACATATGTAAGGGAAGCTGAACGATCACACTCCATGACCTCACAGTTAGGGCACTGCTGAGATGTGAAAGATGTGTTTCCTTCAGGCAAAGGCAAGAGTTGAATGCAAGTCTGAGACATCCCAGTGTAGTATGAGATCTAACCACTGAGTTGGAAGGCTGTTCCCATCCTCAGCTCCTTTCTTTGTTTTCAGAATGTGGTCTGCTGGTGCTTTGAGCATGTCTTCAGGACCATATTTCTCAAGCATTGTGAGAGTGGAGAACCTATTTCTGAGCCAGGAGCTTAGACTAAAGTGAAATACTGATTTATGCAGTTGTGTCAAAACGTAGGGGATTTTGTGCATGCTAAGAGTTCAGGTAGACAATTTTGAGCTCAAAGTTTTAGGCTAGTGACCTAAGGAACCTGTAATCTAGCGAAGGATTCGTGTTGAACTAAGCACTGGGACACTGTAATAGGATGCTGGTGTCAGAAACCATTCACAATTTATCAGAGAAGATGCAATGAAATGACTTGGCTATTGTGACTTGGACAGTGGTAGAATCAGAGTTGTGAGCTTCAGTCTAGCTTGTAACCCTGCATCCTCTCTATACTTCTGAAATCAAAGGAATCCTTTTCTTGTATCTGGCTTTCCTGATGCCTATCTCTTTATGCCAAGGTAAAAGAACAAGCATTTGCTGGGAAGAGGATACTGAAATAAAACCTTCCCAAAAATCTCACCACAGAGAGGGCCAATAGAAAAATTGAATTAATCAATGAATCTCAGTTAGAAAAAAAAAAAGAGATCAAAAGTGTTTGCATAATTGATAGGTGCTAAATTCTTAGAAAACTATACAGGGTAGGATGGTGGGGAGAGGGCTACTATTTCTTCTGGAATTCCTGCTGGTGTCCTTATCCTGCAGTACTAAACAAGTCCCCAACAAGAAAAGGATGGAGTAGTCTAAAATTACTTGACTCAATGGACAGTGACGCTCCTTATGATGTGGAAGTCATATGGGAATTAATTAGAATTTTGCTCTTTCTGAAAGACCAGGAAGCAGGACGAGTATCTGTTTCTACAGCGACTAATACCTTTTGCATTTAGAAGCAAAAATGCTTCAAGTTATTTCCTAACAGCTCCTTCAGATCAAGGGATGAGAATGTGAGTAGAAAAGGTTTTAATGGATATATGTCTGTATGTCTAGCAAGAGATCTAGTTGTATGTAGCCACCTTGGATCTGCAGTGCTCCAGAAAAATGATTCCTGGTCTTGACACTAAAATATTCACACTCAAGTGTGTTAAACTATAGGGAAGAAAGACTTCTTTATTACAGCTTAATATTGAATCTGTTGAGGAGAATGCTTGACATCTTTTTAACAAGGACAGCTTATTTCTGAAACGTGTTAGAAGAGGTGGCATCACTTCACTGCAGAGTAATCCCCGCTGTGAGTTCTAATCTATGTGAAGTAAGTGGTCTGCCTGACTCTGAGTCCTAATGTGAACAGATGATACTCTAGAGGCTGGACTTTGTGCTGAAGAGGAGGTAAAATTAAGAACAGTGGGAGTACACGAGTGTGAGAAACCAAATTGCAGTTTATAAGTGTGCAACAGAAAATTTCATCTGCGATACAGATATCAAAAATACTTGCTCCAAAGCACTTCAGAACTGAGATTATGAGAGATGGCCTTAAACCCTAAATCGTACAGAATCACTGAAGTTCCACTGCAATAAAGCGTCTTAGGAATGGATGCAGTACAATGCAAAACAAAGTTTTTGATGGAAGGAGAGCGCAGCTATGGAGAAGAATGGCACATGCTTCAGAGACGCAGTCCTACAGAGAGAATCAACATCTTCGTGGATGGCTGGGACAGGGGGCCAACATGGAAGTGGCCTGGTTTGCTAGACCCTTGTAGGCCTAATTGGCTAGAGAGCAGTAGCAGCCATCAGGGGTTGGTTTCACTTTAGGTGGTGCGAAGACATGGCCTCATGAGGAGCCTAATCAGAACCGGACAGTTTTACACAATGGTCAGGACCAACGTGACGTAGGAATTCAGCTGGATCAGGAACAAAAGAAGCAGCGGAGTGGAAAAAGAAGGCAGATAATAGTGATGAAAAGGAGACGCAAATAGAAAAAATACCTTTCTGACAGAACATTGAAGATCAAACCTGGGTTTTTGATTGGCAGTGCTAATTTTCTGAGGAACAAAAGTCCCATCCTCATAGTGCGGGTCAGGGAAGTAATGTCACGCTTGTGTTAACTTTTTGGATGGCGCTGTCTTCCAGCTGGAGAGCTTTATCTGCGACCTGTCAAACCTCTGTGTTTGGTCACTGTGTTTGTACCTCATATGCCACATATTTGTGCAAAATTTGTCATCAGAGTGTTTGTGCATTGTAACCATGTGTCAGTCTCATCTTGAGTTTCAGAGGATTAACTGCAACATGTCATAACATGATTCTCACGTTGACATGGAGCTCAGTAGCCACTTACCTCAACCTAACTCACTGTATGACTCTGACCTCTTCTCAAACCTTAGTAATTTAACTGGGCCCCAAAATAGTCTCTGAGAAAGAGGCTGTTGAGAGATAAAGTTACCTGTAGCAACAATAAATTTATGCATCATTAAAAGTAACCGCTTGGTGTCACTCTTTTCCATAGCTAATACTGTATGAAGTTCAGGAAATATTTGAATTGTTCATGCAGTCTGTGTCTCCTTTTGGAAGCATTACTGTAGACAATTGGGTAGGAGCAGAGCTGCTCATGTGATGAAACGAATGTCTTCCTCTTTGAAATGAACTGTTTTCTGTAATTGTAATTGTATCAATATCTTGTATTACTGATTGCAGTGCCTCTGATTCTCCAAGGATGAGGCAAAAATTTAGAATCTGAGTAGATGTGGCATCTAAACTGTGGGCAGATGTACTTGTGGAAAGTTACAGCACTGCTGTGTCTCGTAACTACTCATTTCTTGGCTCCAAAAGAAGTACTAGAGCAATTGCTGTCTTCTGTATGGAAACTATGACCATCATTTTTCATTTTATGAAAAGTACAACATTCAGCACAAAATTATGGTTGCAGCAATGCTATAAGGTCTCATGCAGAGATGGTCTCATGCATAGACTGTCCCTTTCTAAATTAGGCTCTGCATGGAAGCTGGATGAAAAGGTTGTCCTTGATCCATTTAATCAAGTAATAATTAAAGTTCTATTTTACTTTCCTTCAGTACAATGTCTTAAAACTGTTAGTGTATTTTTGAAAACTTTGCTATAAATGTCAATGGCAGGTTATTAAGAGTTGAGTCATTTAACTTTTTACACCGCTTTATTCCTCGTTGTGAAGATGCACTTTTCCACTGGCAAAATATTTTAGTCTAAAATGCTTCTGCAGGGAAAATTTATGTTTTGAGAGATTATTTTTCAGTGGCTTCTGAACTATTTCCTTCTTGATAGGAAGCAGTACAAATTAAAAAAAAAAAAACAACAAACCTTATAACACAATCTGGTGATGACTGAGATAGAATAGGATAGGTAATAGGAATGACTAGGTTGGAATTTTTATGAGAAGGTCTGTTTTCATGACATTTCCAGTCCTGGCTTGCAGCATAAAGAAAGTAAATTAATCTCTGGATTTATAATTTCAGTTCAAGCCAAAGGAGACAATACCTGTTAGCTCTCATGATGAATTGGACTTGACAGGCTCCATGCTTTTGGATGGCTGTCCCGGTAGAATCAAAGGTCTTGAATATGTTCCAGTCAAGAATATAGGCTGAAAAGGGCCACTTGGATCAGAGACACATATGCTCTACAAATGTGTGCAACCATTTAATAGATATTTAGTTCTCAAATTGCACTCTCCACACAGATCCAGAGCAGCAAAACATTTCCTAACAGCCTATATGAAATTTATGATCTACCTTACAAAATACTAAAAGTTGCAAAATCTGCAAAGTGTTACAGAAAAAAAAAAAAAAAGGAAAAAACCCAGAAGAGATTAAAAGCATTACTAGTGACTTAGATCCTTACAATAGTGGAGGGTTAGGTAACTGAAAGTGTTCTGTGATCTCAGGACACAACCCTCCTTGCACGTTAGAGTGGAAGGCAGTCCCTCCCCTAAAGAATTCCAAACTGTCTAACATGAGGCACATTGCTTTTTCATCCCAATATACTCTCATTCGGAGTTTTCAGTTGGTAAATTGTGCATTAGAACCTGGCACTTGAAAAGAAAATGAAAATCCAAAAGAAAGGGTTTTATCTTGTTGCTTATTCCACTTCATAAAAAAGGGAGGTGCTTGTCCAATCTCAAACATACATTTCATATCCTCTCTTCATTCTCTACAGTTCGAAGCAACTTGAAGAAAGTTGCAAATATGCAAAATCTGTTATAAGGAGTGGCAAGATATGTGACTCTTCATGGCATAGCTGCTACGTCAGGTGTCAGGCTTATTCTTTAGCTGTTAGGAAACAGCTGGATAACCAGAGTGCTGTTAGCAGGACTGCGATACCAAAAACTCTGCTTACTGCCTCTGTTAAAAGACAGTAACAATAACTTTTTTTTTTCAAAGTACATCAATTTGCACTAAGCTGGCCTTAAGAAACAATATGTTGTAATTCTGTGTGAAAAAAAAAGAAGGGATATCTGCCTGTACATTGAAGTTTCAGCCATCAGTGATGGTGTAACAAAACGTGCCTGTCGGGGAAGTGTGCAACATATGTGGGTGCATGTGTGCCTTTTGCTGCTTCGGATATTTTTCAGCCTTCATGGGTTTTGCAGAATATGTTTAAGGTTAATGTCATGCTGTGACAGAAGCAGCTAGAAGTAGAAATTTAAGTCATAGCTGCTAAAGACCATCTTACCATTGGATGGCACTGTAGTCCTTACTGCTCATAGTAGTGACAGCCCTGAATAATTTTACTCCTTATAAGAATTTTAGGTCAAGCAGCAACTCATAGGGAATTAGTTACTGGAAAGACTTTTTAATGGCTAATGTTAATAAAATAAAATTACACTTGCAGAGCTGGCTTTAATTTCATAGCATTAGATTTTAGGAAGTCTGTGTTGAAATCTTGCCAGGTTGCTTAATTTTCTAAATAAAGATTTCAAAATGCAGTTGATTCTGTCATATGGGACTCAGGTACTGTGCGCTCTCTACTGTCATAAAAGATGTTATGGGTGTATTTTTGTGATTTGGAGCACCTCTCCTATGAGGACAGGCAGATACATTTGGGATTGTTCAGCCCAGCAAAGAGAAGGCTCCATGGAGGGAGACCATGTAGCGGCCTTCCAGTACCTAAAGGGAGCCCACAAGAAAGCCGGAGAGGGACTTTTGACAAGGACATGTAGCGACAGGACAAGGGTAATGGCTTTAAACAGAAAGAGGGCAGATTTAGATGAGATGTAAGGGAGAAATTCTTTACTGTGAGGGTGGTGAGGCACTGGGACAGGTTGCCCAGAGAAGTTGTGGATGCCCTGTACCTGGAAGTGTTCAAGGCCAGGTTGGACGGGGCTTTGGCCTAGTGGAAGGTGTCCCTGCCCATGGCAAGGGTGTTGGAACTGGATGATCTTTAAGGTCCCTTCCAACCCAAACCATTCTTTGATTGTATAATTCTATGAGTCTAGGGTATTTTACCCCAAGGCTTTCAATCAGTTTTATACATTATGCAAAGTTTTATATTAATGAAAGAATGTTTTTAGGAACTCTTTCTTTAAATAATTATTTTTCCTTACAGCAGATATGGCATGTCTGAGTTTGGAATGGTCTTCACCTGTGTATCCTAGGGCTGCAGAATGGGTGAGTGTTTAAGCCTGCAGACCTGTAGTCTTGCAAGCATAAATATTTTTCACCTCATGTTGAAGACACGTGTCTGAGGGACTGTCTGCATTTCTTTCAAAGTTGTGGTTGGTTTTACATATTCAAGGAAGGATTAGCTTAAATTTGTGTTATTGATACCTGATAGTTTAATATTGAGACAGTTATGTCATTGGTTTCCCTATGACCACAACAGGGCATTCAGTGCAAGCAAGCCAGTTGCAAATTTACCTGAGTTTCCTGTAGGGTTTTGCAGTCTATTCTGAGTTCCTTGCTGCCTTTACACTTAGTTTGGAGCTAAGTGAATTGTATACACAAACTGCTGACTAGACTTGAGGCTATGTATCCAAAGGCAAGGTGTTTGGCAGCAATATTGACCTAGTCTCACCTCCTTTTGCCACCTGCTGCTGGTTTCTGTGGTATGCCACCCCTTCAATTGTGGCAGCCTAACTATTTATGCAGCTGCACTTGAAAATTAAGCTGGGAACTTATCTACTTAAAAAAAAAAACAAACTATGTTTTCTTCTGAATTAGTATTAAGCAAGATCAGGTCTCCAGTATAGTGAACCACAAGGCTACACAAACAATTTTTCTAGAACAACAGAATACATTGGTGCTGGGGCAGGAGGATTACAGAAGACAAATATCAATGCCATGAGCCAGTATTGCCACTAAAGACTTCATCTTGAGACACCACAACTAAATCTACGATTTCAGTGATTCATAGTAAACTGTATTTTAAATTAAGATAACGTCATATTTTAAATGATTCTGTTTGGAGCTACTTCCATATGCCATCTTCTGGTGGCACATAGACTTACTATGGGCCCTGACAAGCACAGAGAAAGAGTTCTACGCACAGCTCAATGTTGAACTTAATATTTATGACAAAAAAAAAAAAACATAAGTAAGATCACTGTAGTGGCAAAAAATGCCTTATGTGGAAAGAGTGCTATGAAATTCTTTTACCTAGGAGTAGAATGAGAGCCTTCTAGTTTCAGATAAGCCTCTAAGTGTAAAAAAAATAGTGACAGGAAAATAAAAGTACGTTCATTTTAACTAGTATTTCATTGAAACAAGTGACTATTTTCATATTGTCTTCTAAAGACCAGTTATTTCTGGAGGCATATCTTATTTCTTTTGTAGTGTATAAGTTTTATCACTCTTAATTTATTTCCCATAAAGGAAGAGAAGCTCAAATCATCTCCTTTTTGCTTAGTCCAAGAAGGGCTCAATAAAAATGCTTGAGAAACTAACACCACATTTGGGATGACAGTAGGTAGATTTACACATTGCATTTCCCCAACACTGTATATAAACAAATATCTTTCAGCTGACATATTTTTTCCAAGTCAGATGTAGTAAAAATTTCAATCTGGCCTAGTTTGATAAGCAGACAAGCCAGAAAAATCCTGGTGCAGTGGAAAGAAACCTCAGTGCATGGTTGGCCTTGGTGACTATCTGCCAGGAGAAAAGGGACCTATGAAACTTTCTTCTAACGTATTATCTGAATCTTATCTACTCAAACACTTCAGTGTTCAGGAAGAGCAGCCAAAGTCAATTTTTGCTTAGACTGTTTAAAACCAAAAATAAACAGAAGGGAGAAGTTGTGCGTGTGCAGGAGGAGTTGTTGGGGTGGAGAATGGACAGGGTGGTGGGATTGGGGAGGGAATGTTTTAACCTACATTGACTCTTCTGAAATCCTCTTGGAAGTATACACTGTTTTCTCAAATGACAATGAAATTGCACAATACATAATTGTGGCGGTGGAAAGCTGCTGGCATATATCCAGGGCCCAGTATTCCATCAGACCTCAGCAGGTAGGTGAAACAATAGTTAGTATAAATTAGAGACAGCTTTGACATTACTGTATGCTAGTTTTCTGATTCTACAAAGCCTGAAAAAATGCCTTCTGAAATGTATACATCAGAAACTGATTTTTTAGGTCTTTGTTAATATTTTAAAATATTTAAAAAAAAAAAAAGCTTTGTTGACTGTGCAGTACTCCAAAGTGCCTGAAATCCTGTGAACCCTCACAGTGTGCACTGTTATGCTGCTCCAGACACAACAGAATACTTAGTATTTCAGGAACATTTTGTGAACTTGTCCCCGTCTTGCCATCTGAGAAGAGGTACCTTGATGTTGCTTTCACCCAGATCTGTCTGATGATTGAGGGATTAGTTATCCACTGTGCCTTCATCCTCCCCACCTGAATCTCAGCCCAACCATCAAGCTAACTTAACCCTGTATTTAAATGGAAATGATATAATTTAATCTGTAAAATTATCTTCTCCTCTATTAACATTTTATTTATTGACTTTAATGACTTATAAAAGCTACAAGGACTAATACTCTTGGAATAACTTGGTGTTCAGTGACCAATCACTACGATTTTTCAGAGTTGCTCTGTTCCAAAGGAAGCTCCAAGAAGGATTGTGTCTTGAGATGTAACTCCTCTCAACTCTGTAATATCGGTGCAGAGTATAAATTGTTTGGCATGATCTTGTATAATGCAGCCCTGTCCCTTCTGTTATGTGTAATCTGCTCTGTGATTAAGAAAAAAGGTCAAGATGCAAGTTCCTACTTTACTATTTCTTCCCTGTGTGTGAATTGTATAGGGTAGCATAGAGAAATGCATTTTTTGGAACAAGTTTTCAATGGATTGAGCAGGAATTCAGAAAGGAATTCTAATCTGGCGTTTGAATTTTATTTCAAGTATATAACAGAGAAATTGAAGCACTGTTATAAAAATTAAAGCATTGCTGTATATTCTGTCTATGGTCTGTCTAGCAGCAGACAGATCCACTTCTGTTCTTATTTAGGAGTATAAATAATCCATATGTCATTTTTATTGCATAATTGTGACAGTGCCTTGCCCACATTCTGCTTCTTCATATATCCTATGAAAACTAGGATTGGGGCAAAACTTACAGCTTGTGAATTTTCCAGTATATTCTATCCAAACTGGCTATCCACAATTTGGCTTTGTATTTCGTGAAGGAGGAATAATATTAAAGCTTGGTTGGAACAGATCTTGAGAGGTGAAACTAGGGATCAGCTACAGGGATGTTTCTGCTAGATGTTTGTCTATGAGATTCTCAAGCTGAACTCTACAGATTATATTGGAAGTGGAAAGGAGGATGTACCAAGGAGTTTGAGATAACAGTAGAGCTAACCAATGAATTTCCACTCTTTTGCCTCTCATTACCTTCTCACAGACACATCTTCCATTCTCAGCTCAGCACCTTACAGCATTGATCTTCCATGATAATATCTATGAGGGTATCCATTTCTAACCCAGCAGTGAGCACCACTGAGAAATGAGTTGGGGAGAAGAACACTAGGGGCACAAAATATACTGGAGCAGGGAGTGAAAGCATTGAGATGAACCTAAATAGACCTAAATGGATTAAGATTCTCTAATATTCTCAGACATTCTATTCCAGTGCTTCAGTAGCTTCATTATTAGATATTTTCTCCTGGAGACAAACCTATGTCTTTATTTCTAGTTCTGCTTGTAGCTCTATTCTTGAAGAAGACATATTCAAATGAGGTTTTTTCCAATGCTAAAATGGGTGGAAGTATTAGCCTGTATATCTTGAAGGATTATATATTTTTATATACCAGGAATGATAAGTGACATTCCAAAATTATTTTTATATGCTGTTTTAAAATTTTAAACATTTTGGAGTGGATACTTTGGGTATCCAAATGCATATGTAAAATGTCCATGAGCCTGGTTTGCAAGCTGAATGTTACTGTATTATCTGTCATGTGCACATATGGGCATTAGTAAGTACCTACAGTAGATGTGTAACGTGAGCAGAGTTGTGCCAGCTCCATGTGTAGTCAGAATAACGAAGAAACAGTTTTATATGCCTTTTGAACTTACATTTGTGTGTTTAGCTTCTTTAAAAATCAGTTACTTTCACTGTCTGTGGCATCAGGCAGTGAGCATACCATATATGAATCATTTTTGAATGCTCTTGCTAAAGGATTAAATCACAAGCTCTCCTTATTTATAAAGTAAGTCCTTCCAGCAGGGATGAATCTCTCTTTTGTAACTGATAAAACAGGAGGAAATTTAACCAAACCAATTTATTCTTGTTCCTATGAAAAATATGGTCTGTGAAAACATAAAAGCACTTACAAAATGTCAACATTTCACTCCTATCTGCATGTGGATCAATATGTATGGGTCACAGTAACCTCTCAGAGACCAGGTCTGCATGACAACCAAAACTGATATGTATCTAGGGTTCTCAAAAAAAACCAAACCCACAAACCACCTTTATCCATGGAGTATGTGCTCCCAACAAGGTAATTTATATCAGATAGGTCTGAGTGATCTTGCATTAAGATGGCTTATTTTAACTTTGCATTGTAGGAGAAGTAAAACTTTCATCAATATAGACAGGCATATTTAATCTAGTATCTAGATATATAAGTATATATTCTGCATTGCTTCTTGTTTCACTTTCCTTCTTTCTCAAATGACTATCTTACTATGATACTTTTAAGTATTTTTTACCAGGTGCAAGTGTTTGAAAAGTTCTCAAATTGCGTGTGTAATTACCGGCACTGTTTGCAGTAAGCTGTGCACATCTCTAGCTTGGGATAGCATTTCCAAAAGCTATTAACTAAGAAGTTTAAAAGAATGTCTGTACCAGGTGGTGGTATGAATGGTAGAGATGCCAGACTGATAGAGGAACACAGTGCCAGCACCCTTCTACAGATACATTTTGTGTCAACTCTAGATAATATAACTTAGGTGTAGCAAAACTCCAGTAAGCCCTGTCTTCCTGCCCCATTTCTGATTGCATCACATCTCTGGCATGATTCAGCAGTACCATTTCTGATTGTGGTGCTAGTGCTTTGTCACAAGTGCATAGTTTTAGAAGTGTATGTACCCTTTGTGTGATGTGAACATACCAGAAATTTGTTTGGAAATTAAAGAGTCAGACTCCTAAGTATTACAAATGCTTTTGAAAATCTCAGGATAACTATGTAGAATGTCTTCGCAGATCATGTGTGGTGTACTGAAAGTCCGAATCCAGCTGGGAACTAAATGGTAGAACAATTAATAAGACCTTAAAATACTGTCTGGTCCTGGAAAGAATTCTTATTACCTAGATGCATAGCCCATTAATATTGATGAGATTCCATGTACCCTGTGATTCGTGTTTAGCACCTTGTAGTTTAATCAGAAGCCAGGAAAAGGTTGATATACTGAAGACAGATTTAATTTTAAAATCTGAAATTAAGTAGCAAAATCAGAAGAAACAGGAATACTTGGGATTTAGATTTAGGTCCTCCTCTTTGGCATATTTATTGAAAACTTAAATATGAAGAGGTAAAATATGAAGTACATTGCAAAGACTTGGATTTTCTGATTTTGGTTCCTTCTGAAAGTTTTTAATTTGCTACTAATTTCAATTTCATATGCAAGCCAGATTCAGCAAAATATTTGACCGTATGATATATACTCAGACATAAGCATGTGCCTAACAGTTTTGCAAAATTATTCGAAATTCTGAAAATTAATTTGTCTATTTAAAATGTAATACAGAATCCATACCCTAATTTTTCATCATCTGCCATGTTCTTCTATTACACATTAAGATACTGTACTGTACTGTTAAACATCACAGCTAAATATAGTATTCAATAAATAAGAAACAAGATGGACAGATTAATCTGTTCTCCTCCACCCAAAGGATCAAGCAGTTAAAACTATAATCAGATTCCTCTGAGTCTGATCTTTTACTGATGATGAACACTACCTCAGTAAAACCCAGAACTACATGGGACAAAAATGTGGCACAAATATAAATCTGAATCATTGTAAACAGTTATTGAAAATATTTCTCATCCAACAAAACTCAAATTCCTGAATGTTTGATAATGAATCTTTATCACAGCTCTCTGTAGCATCTCTTTTTCGTTCAGGTGCTGTAAAGGCACAAAGTACAATGTCACAGTTAAGATGTAGCCACATCACCCAGAGCACCCAAGAATCATGAATTGTGTCCCTGTGCTGAGCAGTAGTCATTGACCATGACGTCAATTTTACCCTGTGACAATTCTGTAGTAAAATGTGTTAGATGAAATTACGTGAAGGTTAAAGGTAGGGCCTAGTATGAAATTTTGGAGATCTAGAGTCTAGTCCTTTTTAGTTATCTTGTTTGCGTTTTGTAGATTGGACTGGGCCTTTAATAGGAAATTAAATGGCAGGGCCCTTTGAGGAGCTTATAAAAGGCTGCATAGTGGCAGTCCACATGCACTTCTGAACTACTGATGGTTACTTCGGTGAAGGGAGAGAGTAGTCGTTAGCATGCAGCTACAAGGTTTAATTTAGTTGCATTATTTGCAGGTCTCTTAACAACTGAGACAGGAACTCCAAAGCACACAGATTATTATCCCTTTGAAATTTGAAATGCACATTAGACAACCCGTGATTAACCAAAATTATGGTAGTTTTAAAGTCTTAAGGTTTCTGGTATGTGTATACAAACATAGATTTCTCTACCTGCCATGTGGAAATCTCTGGTATTGTTGCAGAGCTATGAATGTCTTGTTTACATTTTGTGGGGTTTGTATATAGTCTAGTATGTTTTGCAAGATGTTTGCTGGATCAATTCCAATTCTTTCTCCGAAGCTTTATGCATAGGGAGACTGCTGGGAAAACTGATGTTGATCCTCTTGATGGGGACAGAGATGCAAACTCTCAGTCTGTGGTAGATATCACATGGGCTGCCGTCTAATGCTTGGTATAGAAAGCCACTGAGGCCTCTGCTGTGCTGAGTTATAATCAATAAATCGTATGTTGGTTGTTCATGTTAGATCTTATTTAAAGACTTCAATATCTTAGGCTGCTATGCAGTAGGGGTTCATTGTTCCCTTTTCTCACTGGGTTTTTACGCTTATGTAACTGCATCAACTGCAGTAGTGTTACTCCTGATTTAAGTGTGTAATAAGAATTAGGCTATTAAAGAAAAACAGCAAGAAAAGAAAAGTTCTATTTTCCCAAAGGAAGAGAATGAAAGGGTGAAGAAGGAGCAATGCATAATTAGGTCCACTGAATGTGTGCTTTGCTGCAGAAATTTAGGCTCATATGGATTGCATTAAACAAACAAGCTGCCCACAGGAAGAACCAAGTGACACTGTTGGGTGTTAGCTGGCCACTTGTTGATCAAAATAAAAAATGAAAACCTCCTTTATCACCTATAGATTGTGAGCATTTGATTGACATAGGGCCTATGTCCAGTGGTTGTGCAAAGAATTAGTTTATTGACAAGTGGAAAATCAGATGATGTAGTGCAGAAATTTTATTATCTATAAACTGTGTTTTGATCAATTTCTAGAACTTCATTGATAAAGATTTACATTTGGTCAAGATTTGGCTGTCAGTTCTGTTATATAGATGTTTGTGTGTGTGAGCATATAGAATCTTGCAAATATATTTATTTCTTCTAACATAAAATAAATTTGACAAATACCAAGAATAGCTCATGAAACAGAAGCTGTTATCATTTCTCAATACAATGAGAAATTGTTTCTAAGATACAAATATTCAGTATAAACTCTCTATGAAGGCCTTTGTTTACATTATTGTTTATAAATATTCTTTCTTTTTTTGATTTCAGAGGTTTTTTTAGTACTTAGTAATAAAAACAAGTAGTTCCTTACTTCTTTTTTAAATCAGTCGGTGCTTTTACATGATGGAATTGAATAGCATTCATATTCCCTAATTGTGAGCTCATCTTACATTCCAAATACATACTCAGCTTTTAATTACCTGTTCAGCAAATAGAAAAAGGTGGTGATTTAGAGCTAGATGTATTGGATTGTATTCCAAGGATAATGCCACTTTGTGTTGACAGTGGATTAAGTAAGGACATCTAACTTCCCATTTAGCTATCCAGTTTATTGTGCACAAGTCAGTAGTATGAATTTCCACCTCTCTTCTTAAAAATAAATTCAAAATCACTGATTCTTTGCCTCTGTAATGTACTCCCATTTGTGGCAGTTTGCTGCTGACTTTGATGAAAATGAAACTGAGTTCTTTTTAGAGGCTAGGAGACTTTGACAGTTATTTCCTTAAAGCAGTAATTCGTTTGTTCTATTAAAACTGCCAAGAACTCCAGAAGGGAAACAAACAAACAAAATTCCTTTTGAAAGGTCTTTATATGACTGTGCATGGCTTTCAGAGTCAGCAAAATCTGATTAAATATTCATTTTAAAAATAAAATTTCAGAGTAACTATTTTACAGTTGGTTTCAGGGCCATATTAACATGAGTTTTTTGGGTGTTCTTTTTTTTAACAAAGAACTTTTAAGATGGAACAAGGGACTTCATTTTTGCTACAGCAAAGCATTTTTAAATGCTAGAACATCTTGTTTTATGAGGTGAAAAATCTCTGCTGCCAGAGCGTAGTTTTAAGTGTTGGAAAAGGCAGTGTCTTCACAGAAAATTGGACTACTTTTGAGTAAAGAAGCACGCAGATCTATGAAATACATTCCACCATGTAAATCACTCCACCATTTCAGTAAATCACAAAAATCTGTGGTTCGAGGTTTTATTTTCCTTATCTGAAATAGAAATATATAGCTAAGCTGTAAGAGGAATAATTGAGTACTGATTGAGAATTTTTTAGCAAAACATTCTTTGTCTAGAATTGCTGTTCTCTGTCTAAAACTGCTGTTTTGTTAGAAGAGAAAACCCCTGGGGGCATGTTGTACTTTTTACAAAAAGCTTCTGAGATCCAGAATGGAATATTTAGTCAAAGTAAGAGAATGTGAGAGAGTATCCCATTTTGGAAGATGAAGAAGTCCAGTGGGTTAGTGCTGTCACTCACAACAGGTGCTTTAACTTTTGTCTCCTCTGTCTCAGAGAAGTACCTTGAGGAAATGGCTGTTTAAAATGTGGCTGCCTGTACAAAAATTACATGCTGATGTTCTCCTCTTGGAAAAATTTGGAAGGTCTTCAGTTTGTTCCAGTCCAGAACGCAGCTAAATGTTGATACTTTAGGATTTTTCTCAGCTCTTTTTCCTGTCCAGCCATAAGCAGTTTAAATAGTAGTTTGAATACAATGGCTTCTTATCATGCATCTTGGTTTCACTCTTCCTTCTTTAGGATATGTACATATTTTGTGTGTCTTACATCTGTTACCCAGATGAACAGTGCCATGGGATGCACAACCCACCTAATGGCTTGGAATTCTGTCACTATATCTTTGGGTACAATAGATAGGGCTGTGTACACCCAAAACCAAAAAATGTGTGTTTGGACAATAAGATGATTTGGGCTTGTTTGTGTTTAAGTTTTCCTATTCTGCACATAAGCCATTGATCCCAAGTGAATAATGAAGAAGAGAAAATCCATTAAATAACTTATTCAAAATATCTTAGAACTTGTCAAATTAATGATTTCACAAGCGGCAGGCATCTACCCAATTGTTTTTGCAGTAGAGCAGTTTTTTAGGGATGAGAGAAAATCCAGACTGTTCTCAGGCAAAATCCAGCTGAGGTGAAGTCAGAATTTTGGGTTAGAGCTTAAAGGTCCAGAGGACTGTGAAAAATACTGAATTGAATAAGTTTTGTGAATTATTAATTTTATTTTTTCACTCCTATGAAGCAGCTTATATGAATGTAAAGCCAGGCAGAGGAGAAGTACAGTACTGTTGCCCAAACAATGGTTAATGCTCGATAAAACTTTGGATGTGAAGCTAGCAGAATATCTATTACAAATTAAAAGATTAATCTGTGACTGCTTTGAAAATATAGTCTTTAGTGCTCAAACTAAAAGCAGTCAATAAGAAGAACTTACAAAGGGGATGGAAAAAGAATGTTACAATGGCTTAAATGTTGTAAGATAAGGAAACTTGTGTTTCAGAACTACTTTTAATTTTGTCTTTATGAAATAATTTAAAATTGATAGGAAATATTTTTTCCATGTCAGGGAATGTGATCAGTTCTTTGGTAACTAGGGAGAGAACATCAGAGATGCTAAGCATTGTGATGGTTAACAGTTGAGCAACTGGAAGGGTCAACCTGCGGGGTGATCCACGGTGTGGGTATCTCTTTCGCTGGCCAGAGAAGGTGCAAATCTAGAACACCGGAGTGCCTCTAGGGTGGGCTAACACACAGTGACCCTTAGGTACGTAAAGAGTGCCCAGGTTGGTGTGTGGGTTTTTAACTCAGCCTAACATTTCTGAAGCCAGAATAAATTTCTCAGTGATAATATAACTTGACAAAAATTCACTTTAATTAATACATTTATAGATATGGCTAGGCGTAGCTTATAGCTCACATCATGGAGACTGTCCCGTGATCAGGCAGGATGGTATTTTAGCAGTACTGAATGTTATCACTGAGAATTTTATCAGTTGGCATAGTTAAATACACCTATATTGCTACTGCTAATTAGCAGGTTATAGAGTTAATGAGAAAACTAAGATACATGAGAGATTTATTAGACACTGACACCCCAATTGAAACTCTCCATGGAACAGATATCTGTACTCTGGGCAGGGCATTTTTTTCCATGCAGAGTGGGTATGCTATTGTCCATATTTGTCTAATTTCAGCCTAAGTAGTTCCAGATTTCAACAAAACACAATGTTTGTGAACTTTTTCCACTTCATATGTCTCTAATGACTGGGTATATTCAGCTGAACAGGGATTTGAACACTCCGCTTACTAATGCTATGAGTCTGATGGTCATCACCTAGGCCAGAAGAAAATGGTGAAATTGGCTTCTGGAATGTGCATGCAATGTACTGTGCCTGATTCTAGTTTAGCTTCAAACCACTGAAGGATGTACATAGCTCATTCCCAAGATATCCATCCTGATTTGAACTGAACAGGAATATAGTCCTTGAAGAGACACCAAAATACAGAGAGCTATCTGGTGGTGTTTGCTGAGCAGCCTCAAATTCCAATGTAATTGAAGGTCAGCATTTTCTGTGAAGAGCCCAAGAACTCCAAAAAAGCAGGAACATGATGGACACCTTCAGAAGATTATTTTCTGGATTATTAAATTTTAAATAACTGCCAAATAAAAATTCTGTTTTCCAAAATTAATTTCGTGTAGACTACCATAAGATAGTTCAGGAAGTTTCTCCATAAACTTCTATAAGTCAATGACTGGAATGATACAACTTTGGGTATCAGTGACTGGAACTCTCAAAAGAATCGAGGAGTTAAGACTTTGGTGCTATTAAAATTCTCATGAAGGCCCTAGTTCCACATTATCAGCTCAGCACTCTTTGGGACTGCTCCGCTGAATTTCCTCTATGAGTAATCTGTGGGAGATTCTGGAATACCCATTTAAAATCAACACCAATTTCTGCTTTTTTTTCTAAGGTGCTTTTTCGAATTTCAGAATTATTTTCAGAATCAGCACTCAAGTTTCTAATTTCTGATGTCTTCAGAATTCTCCAGGTACAGGGCTCTGGATTGAGCCAGAATCTGATTTAGTGCACTGGACAGAAATTGTAGGCTTGGATTCAAAAAACTCGGATGCCACATACAGTAATTGAATACTTGGATGCTGAGTCCAAGAACTTCAGAGTATCAAAGTTTAGGACTGAAAGCAATATAATTTGAAATGTGAGTATTCTGAAGAATGGTAGAGCTTGTAAGAATACCTCAGTGAGTTTTTTAAACATTCACTGTCCCATTTATTAAAACAGATAGTGAGTGAACAGAAGTCTACAGCAGACATACTTAACACATGTAGGTCCTATTTGTAAATGTTCTCTTGTACAGCAGTGAATTCAATGGATCAGATACCTGCTTTTGAACTGCACAAATATTCTACACAAAAAAAAAACCCCTAAAGACACATTTTCAATCAGTTGCTTAATACATTTAGAAACATGTAGAATGTAGATCTGCATGTATAAACTATGTGGTTAGAAATGAACAAAACTAAATTTTGTTAAATAAAATTACTGGTGTGGAGTGATTGGAAAGTGGCCTTGTAATGTATGGAATTAAAAGTTGTGAGAGAAACAGCACAGTCAGCAATGAGCGTAAAACATACAGCTCTGGGGAACAAGCTCTGATAATTCTCTGTCGAAGAAAATTCTGCTACATTTCATTGTCCAGTTTGATTATTGGTACAATTTAGTTTCAAAGTTTTTAACATCCATTAAATATTTTTATAGTATATCAGATCTCTGCTTGTGCTCCCTACTCTTCAACCAGTCTTACCCCTGAAATTTCTCTACCTAGAATCAATAAGGAGAATCTGATGGGAGGAACTTTTCATGAGGAACATCCTGAGCTGCACAAATCCTTGGTTTTACTGCCTATTGCTGGTGTCTTTTTTTGACTTTTCAAAAAAGACAATGTCACATGAGAAGGTCTGAATCAGAGTCTTATCTGTAGGTCAGGTTTAAATCTAGTAGTGACAGAAATTTTAGCATGACCTGCTCTGTGTGATGCATAAGATGTGTGAGGCTTGTTAAGCCTCGGTCTAGTTTCTCCTTAGTTTCATGTTATAAAAACAATCTAGCACTACTACAAGCACTAACAGTAATTTTAGTTCTTGCATAGAATGTTTAGCAGTAACTCTTGAAGTGTTTTGTAAGGGAAGTCAGTAACATTAATCCCGATTTTAGTTAATGAATTATAGAGAGGTAAAAGTACTTCCCAAAAATCAGACTGCTTGTCAGTGACAGTTCAGAAATAGAGTGCAAGTGACAGACATCTCACTCCAGTGCACCAATGATCACAGCTCTTAAAAGGAACTTTGAAGTGGAGCACCTTCATTCAGTCTCCAGCATGAACCCTCTCAGCAGATCCTCAAGATCCAGGAGTGCCATGCTAGGAAACCTTTACTGTTCCCCACCAGGTGTGGTTTGGGAGTTGTCAGTCTGGCATTCTGGCTATTCAGATATTTCCTAGTCTTTTCTAAATTTTATTATCTTTAAAATTTTTTCCTGTGCTTAGCAGTATTTTGGAAACTTCCTAGCCTTTGTTTTTTTCCCCAGTACCTTAATTGTGGCTATGAAAAGACTGGAAAGATTGTTCTTCTGTCTTTAAACTGCTTTCTGGATTCTGCAGGTTAACACTGCAAACTGTTTCAGTCTCTACTTAAAAGACCTGTTTAATATTTAACTCAAATAAACAGAACTGTGATTTTTTTTTTATACACAACTAGGTATTGCAAGTCAAAAAATCTTTGAATTATTTTGTTTCAAATCATTTAAAGTAAAAAACAGTAAAGAATAGACCTTTTGTAATACTTTAGCAAGTGCTACAAAAAGTAGAATGGGATGTAATAAGTATTTAAGGACATATTTTTGTTATGTGTGCTCTTTGTGTTAGTAAGGTTAGTACTTCTGAGTATTAACTTAAGAAGGTGCTGTGAAGAAAAACAGAAGTAAAGCAGTAGGCCTGTCCCAATTCATTCAATTTTCTACTGATTTGCCCTCAATCTCTCCTTGTTTTAACTCACTCTCCCCAGCTACTGTGATAAGTTTCTACTTGTTGCTGGTTTTTTCCATAGTAAAACTTTTGTCCCAGTGCCAGCACATTATGTTCCTGGTTAGAGCCATGACGTCAAATGGTATCTGGCTCCAGGCCAAGGAATGCTGCTGGGAAGGAGTGAATGAATGAATGGATTTTTCAATTCACATTGTCGTTGCCTCTTTCAGAGCCACAAATCTTCATGTAATACTGAGTCAACTGGCTAATGTAAATTTATCAGTGTTTCTTAATAGAACTAGAAGGAACTTCAGAGAGGGTTCACACTAGGTACAGCAACTCAGGAAAAATATTGTGATAAACTTCAAGTTCAGAACCAGTTATAATCACTAGAACCATGGAGGAAGAAAGATATCATTCAATGCATAGTGGCTACTCAATCCATCTATAGTAAGAGAAGAAGCGCTGTGCTTGGAATAATTACTGTCTAGTGTTCAGAAACTGAAATGGAGGAGAAATTCCAAATTATAAAAATGCCTCTGAGCTCATGTAGTATGCATTTCTTTCAAAAATAATATATCCTTAACTCTATGTGATGATACAGTTCTTTTATCGGTACATTTGCAAAACAGAGGGATCAAAGTTACAATTCAAATTAGAATTCAACACTGTAAATTCAGTAATCCCAAAATGCTGATAAAATTTTGTGCCTGAGTTTTTGCTCTGATTTTTATGAAAATCCTCTTGTAAAATGTCTCTCTCAACTGAAAGCTAATGTTCAATTTACTGGCAGTTCATCTTCATGATTTCCTGGTGTTTGAGTCCTTCCAGGAGGAAGAATAAGGTAACTTTATAGCATTTCTTTTCTCAGTTATAGTTTATTCAGTGGTAGATGGTGTATATTGTATCAATTAGTCTCAAAGACTGAAGTGTAGCTAAACATATGTCACAGTAGTTCCCTTCTTGAGGGCAGCATGTGCAAATCCTGGTTTAATGCAGTTCTTAAGCTGTATGAGCTAGAATAGAGGGACAGTGGCAGGATTTTTATTTAGTCTCTGAGGTGTTAGTCCCACCCTCTCTTACACAGTCATTGAATCATAGAATTATTCAGGTTGGAAGGGACCTGGGGAAATCTGTAGTTCAGTTCCTGCTCAAAGCAGAATCAGCATTGCATTTAGACCAGTTTGCAACCTCTCTGAACAGTCTGTTCCATTGCTTAATTACCCTCTCAGTGAAAAACCTTTTCTGTATATCCAGTCAGAAGCTCCTATTGCAATTTTGATCCCTGCCTCCTCCCACCATGCACCTCAGTAAAGACCCTCCGTAAAGATTCTCCATTATCTCCTCTTAGCTCTTTGAAGGTCCCCTAAGCTGCCTCTTGCCTAGGCTAGGCCGGGGTCAGTTCCCTCTTCATAGCTACTGCAGATCTCAGACTGTGTTGCTGGTGCTAACAGTGCATTCTCCACTTAAGAGAGTTTATGCAGCATTATGGAGACAGACATGCTAATTTTCCCCTCTGCTTAGTTCAGAAAAAAAGGAAGCAAACCAATATCATAGATAAAATTATGAGAAAAGAAGATCTTGTCTAAGAGAAATATAACTTACTTTAACTTCAAACTATTTGGATACTTAAAAAATTCTACCCATTCTACATATGGCATAAAGAAGCACTAATGAAGTGGGGTAATATATTTGTTACGATGAGTACCAAGATAAAAAACTAGCAACAAAATAGACAATATTTTGAAATATATTTTAAGGTTATGGAATCAGATAGGAAGAAAACATCTATGAGGTCAGTTAGACTATGGAAACTTTATTAGGGAAGGCTTATTCAGAGTCACAGAATACATGAAACCGTTTTTATTTAGAGGCTTTCAATCATCGTATTGAAATGGAACGTGGAAGATACACTGCTGAACTATGTGAAGTACCAGTGGCCCAAGAGCTGCCAAAGAGGGAGCAATGGCATGGTGTACCAGCTGGGGTCCACAGCAGACCTCCTATAGATAAAGCCAGTAGCTGTTTAATTAGAGACTGATAGTACTCGGGGCTCCTGTATAAGATAGAGTAAAGAACAATACTAAGCATCCCAATCTTTAAGTTGACAAGTCTGCACACTCAAATGTTTTACTGTTTCATAATTAAATCTGTACTCCAGATTTAAAAAAAAAACACATTTTAGAATGAATTTTGCTAACTACTGCAACTCTTGTGTGAATATAAAGGCACACATTTAAAACTTCAGCTTAGTATAAAACAGTTACAACAGTCACAACTGTTTTGGCATCCGAAAGATGTACAGTGCCCCATTGTAGAAAAATACCTGGATTCTTGGATGTATTTACTTGTTTCTTTGAAAGGACTCATATATCTTAGTGAAAGCATCACTCCTTGAGTATTGTGTAGTGACAAATACATTTTTCATGCAATATGAATTCAAAGATACATAAAAATCATTGTTCCACATAAGTGACTAAATTCAGTAACTTAGGCCTAATGCTGCAAGGATTTACATATTATGCTTATCTTCATTGCTTTGACTACACTTTGGAAATCAGTGGGACTGTTCGCAGTATTGGAGTTAAGTATGCATTTGCAGCATTGAGCTGAAAAAGTCTGGATTTAAATACAAGCCTCTAAAAACCATGGTCATGCTCTCCAGTATCCATCTGATTAGTCTGATTTGGACAATGGATGAAGAAAATATTTTGTGATACTTGGTTTTTTTTTTCTAATTTGGAGAATAAAAACATAATAATGAAGAGAACAATAATGACACCCAGTTCCTCAAGCAGATGTTGATACCATTTTCTTCTGTATCTTGTTTTGAAAATTATTAAGCAGGGCTGGCATGAACTATTTTTCTTTCTTAACACAGTATGATTATTTGATTGTGAATCTCACATAGAGCTTTGCCATCACCAGTTAACCTCCATCATCTGAGGCTGAGAGCTCTTTCAGAGGTGAATGATCTCTTCATATTCAGTATGGTATAACCTCTGAGACAATTCTCTTCAATACAGTTTAAAGAGAACTAGTCTTTTAACCTTTCAAATAAGCAAAGTTTAGTGCAGAATTGGATGCAGAGAGAAGATTGGAGTAGCAAACAGTCCGGGGCAACGCATTACCTCAGCATATGAAATAGGTAAAACATGAGCAGTAGCAGTGCTTTCCATCCTTTTCTGAAGAAACCAGCAGCAAACAAAAATTGTTCAGTATATCCTTTCTGAGGATATTGTCAGTGAAAAAATGCTGGTTTATATGATCTCTGACAAATCTAGCTGGGATGTCTGTGGATACATTGTGCCCTTAACAGCACTTGGGGTGTCAGCAGCCTGTCTCTCAGGTCAGATTCTGTGGAACCGGAAGAACTTGTTGAGCTGGTGAAGTCTGGATCCATAGGAGGGCTTGCAGTCAGTTCTGTCTGTTAGCATGTCTTTAGTTTTCCAAGAGTTTTGGCATTGTAGCTTTGAGGCTTTTTTTTTTTTTTTGCAATAATTGTGAGTCGACAGGGACGCAATGAGCCTGTGTCATGATGTGGGAAACAGCTATCACAGATGGATTACAGAACAGAGGAGAATGTTCCACTGATTGTAGCTCACTGAGATTCCTGACTTCAAAGCAGTAAGATGACACTTACTTATACCTCCAATAAGAGACCTTTACCAGGGAAGAAATACTAACCAAACATAGAGCCAGAGGTGCTCCTAGCGTAATTGCGCTGTAGTGCACTGTAACATAATGTAACTATCCTTCTAGAGAAAAACAACTCATACCAGTGAAGTGCTGTTTCACTGATTTTCTACATTACAAGTTTCTCCTCATAGCACCTCTTCGCACCTCTCAGCTACATGATAGATGCCTCCAGAGGTCTGTAGTGTAAACCTAGCCAGAGGCTTTAGTGCTCCAGTGCTCTTTTCCTTAGAAATTGCAACAGCTCCTTTTTTTTTCCCACAGAAGTGAAGGGCACAATAGTGGGTGTGGGAACTTTGTAATGGGTGGACCTCAAAACTTCACACTTTATTTGGGTTAGTTCCCCAAGATTTCCATGCTGCTAGCCCAACCAGTTCAAACTGTTTTGATCAGCAGAATTAAGCATAATATAATAGGACTGGCTTATATGGTATCAGTTTTGAGTCCAGACAGTGTTACAACACATAACTACAAAGAGGTAAATAATGACAATTAACTGGACTTCCTTTAACCTCCCCAGAAATACTGTTTTATTCGCATCAAAGGTTCAGAACTACTCGTGTTTTAATTGAACCACTTCACTCATCCCTAAATGGAAACAGTTGCAAACAGTGTCCAATGTACATAGCTCCAGGCACTGTAAAACAATCAAATGAAAGGACTTTTCTTTGTCTTATTTATTTACTTGAAGCTAAAGAAAAATGCCAAAATTCTGCCCTTGAACAAGTCACCACTTTTTACATACTTTACCCCAGGCAGAAGTTCCATTTTTTTCCTAACTTATGACTTGTTTTTGTTTGTGTTTGTGTATTTTTGTGTATCTTATTTGTTTACTTTTCCTGTCTAAGATTGTCTCTCCTCTTTAGAAGTGGGGAAGAAGGAAAGAAATTGAGGTGAAACCACAACATGTTTTAATTTTTGTGTAACAAACAGATTTTTTTTTTTTCCACAAGCTTCTGCAGGCACTAAATACCAAATATGGCTTGAGACAATAAATTATAATGTCCTTCAGAGAATGCAGAGCTGGGAAAAGAAGAAATGCAAGTGTTCGCAACATGTGTTAAGAGATACAGCTGATTGGGATTTTTTTTGTTAACTCTACATTGTTTCATAATTTATATTTGTAGAAGATAAAAATGATAGTATTTATTCTTGTGCTGCTCACTTTCAGTTTGCCAAAGTCTTTGTAAGTGTGAATACGTATCATTATTTATGGTTTTCAAACATATCTCTTATAAAAGTAGCAAAATCCCCATGGAAGTTAAGGCTGGCGTTTTCAAAAGACTGGGCGTCTTACGTTAGTCTTCATTGATGGCTGCTTGGTGAATATTCTGTGTTGTAACTTATAAGCAAGCTGAATCTGAAGTAGAGCAACAGGCATGCTAATCAGCATTAGAGAAAACTGGAGGGAGAGATATAAAACTTCACTTTCCACTAATTTCAAAGAGGGCTGATTAGCCTACAACAGCATTGTCCAGGAAGATTTCCTTTCATGTGTCAACGCAGCATAAAGAGAAGCAATTAATGTATACTATTCCCAGGCAATATTCTACAGAAATTAAATTATATAAGAGGGCCTTAGCTCTTGTTTTGTTCTGTTTGATATATTATTCTGTATGTGCCTTTTGTCAGAATCTTATCTTTAGAC
This sequence comes from Chlamydotis macqueenii, assembly GCF_036417535.1. NCBI lineage: Eukaryota > Metazoa > Chordata > Aves > Otidiformes > Otididae > Chlamydotis > Chlamydotis macqueenii. The sequence continues at coordinate 8,125,677 of NC_141571.1, read as the reverse complement.
ACCTTAATGTCAGGATTAGATATAATTTCATAGGCTCTCCCTGGGACACTGGAATTATACAGCAGTACAGTCAAATGAGCTAGACCTCAGTGACTCCATCTTCTGCAAGGGCCTGGTTAGAGTCCAAGGAGTGCTACATGAGAAGCAATTTAGTTTCTCTGCCCTTGATTCTGTCACTGTGTCCTTGTTTCACCTTCTCCCACTCAAACTAGAATTATTTCCTTCCTTGATCATTCAGCATAACATTTATTTTGTATCACAAGATAAACCTCACATACTTATGTGCTGAAACAAACTGTACAAAAATTAACTGGGCAGGTCCTATGAAAATCTGAAGCATTTAATTATCTGTGTTCTGCTTTAACGATCTCTACTGAAAAAAATGAAAATTTCATGGATAATGAGATGATAAATGAGAGAAGGAACAATTCCTGTCTTTGAGGCCTATATGTCTTCTACCTCCTCCTACTGCTGCAAAAGTCAAAGGTAAACTCTACGTATTGAGATTTGTCCTAAGAGAACTGAAAAAGAAACATTGAAATTGATGAATCAGGACTGCCCTGATTCTTTTAAATCAGAATGAAAAAAAGTCTTCTGACGTTGCAGCTCTGTCTGTATAGATAAGGAAGGTTCACAAAGTCAGGTCAGTTAATAGGTTAGCCCCTGAAGTTTTGTGTTGTAAGCAGGTATGTGTTTGTATGTAACTTTTTGGATGTAATAAAACATGTATTGTTTTAAAAAATTATGTCAGAAAAATATTTTTCTTGGGTAAAGATTGCATACATTTGAAGGGACCCTGAGGATCAGCAAGATCTAAGTGGACAAGGACAATGCAAAGAGTTACCTTATTACAAAAATGTGTCCAAACCAAAAATGTTTCTCTGGAAAAGCCAGGTTTGCTTGAAGGGGTAGGTACCTAAAAACCCACAATGTACACAAACAGAAATCTTTCACTTTCAGGACATCGGGCATATACTTATAGTGAAAAGACATGCGTATTTGTTTAACATTTGTGATTTCCCAATCTTCTGCACATTTTTAGTAATTATTACTTTAAATAATTTCTGTAAAATCAGCATAATTTGCTTAGTTAGGAGTTTGGAATTTTTTGTGAAGGAATCATAGAATCATAGAATATTTGTGGCAGGAAGGGACATCTGGAGGTCATCTAGTTCAACTCGCCAGCTCAAAGCAGGACCAAGATGGAGCAGTTTATTCAGGATTGTGTCTAGTTTGAATTTTTCTAACAATAGAAAAATTGTCCATGTACTGTAAAATAATGTTTGGATGATAAAGTTTTGCTTGGCTTCTTTCCAGATTTTTTTAACTTGCTTTAGCCCTTCTCTCTGTATGTGTAGTATCTGACTCGTGATCCCACAAAAAGGTGTGTAATAATATATTACAAAATCTTCTTTCCTACCGTCTCCTGGGAAACAGAGCCATTGGCAGTAGGAATACTTTTCCGTCTATTAATAAAAGAACAAAAGTGGTCCTAATGTAGATGATCTGCTTACCTTGTTGAATAAGTTTTGCGTAGGTATTGCCTGCAAAAGGATGGGACTTGGAAGCTCAGGCAAACCACGTCCCCTTGAATACATAGTGGCATTGCTACCTATTCAGTTAAATTTCTGATGTACTTTGAAGGTCTGCCATCTCCAGTAACTGGGCATGGGACATGGTATGTGGTGTGTTGTTTTGAGGACAGCAATAAGATATGCCAAGCACATTCTGAAGAGCCCAGTTGGTTGTGAGAGTATGCAGAAAGCCTAAATCTTACCTAATCCATTTGTACAAAAAATAATCTCTTCTAGTGACAGGGAGTTTCTCAAAATTTTGTGGACTTTGCACAGTTCTCATCCAGGTTGTACCTACAGTGGGAATGTTACTTGGGTAACAGTGTACATTTAGTGGATCAAAGTCTAGCTTTCTTGTTCAGTCTTAGAATCCTTATTCATACAAAAATCCTGTTGTAAAAATGTTACTGAATTTGATTCGTTCCATTTAATGGAAAAGATGGGAGAAACTTACCAACTCCTGGATGCAGAAATGTCCTTTAAATTCTTAAAGCCTTTATCTTAATACAGCAAATCCCTCCCATCCTAGCGTCGTGGTTTGAGTAACAGATGATGTAAATGGAACACAAACTTACGTGGTAATATGACCCTTTGATGACAGCTTGGGTTTATATTACTATATACTATTCATTCCTTAGCTATAGTATACAGAAGGTCTCAAATAATGACAGTATCATAATGAATTTTAAAATCTCCAAAGACAGGAATTTTAAAATTCAAGTTAATATCTAGATTTTCATCTTTAGTGGATGTTGTATTTGTGTCATCAACTTGTGATATGAAAAATTACATTATTCTTCACTACCACTGAATTAATGAGTGATTTGAACTACTTCTGCCTTATATTTCTCTTAGAAGTCTCTGGCATATCTTTTCACCATTTATGTTAGTTTTTTATACAGAGTTTGTACTGGATACACAGGAAGATGAAAGAGAAAAATGACATTTTCTAGACCTTGTGTCTATTCGACTCTGACACTCAATGGTGTACTTTATTATTACCCACTGCCTTCTCTCTGTTTCTTAGGAGTTTTCCATTATTATTTTATTTTTTAATACAAACTTATCTCCAGTGATCCAAATTTCACATCAATGTAGTAACACTGTCCACAGATAGGAACTGTAATGGAAAACTGTCACAAGGAAAAAAGGGGTTTTTTTCCATGTAGATTTTTGTTGCTGGTATTGTTGAATACCATTGTCAAACAGTGCTTTCATCTCACTTTTGGAAGTTTCTGATTCCTCTGATATCAAAGTTCCTTTGATGTACTACTGTGAAGGCCTAAGAAGAAATGGAGGACATAAAAGAAGGTATTGCAGTTCAAACTGCTAGCTTTTTAATATCAGTAATGTCATGGAAACACAAAATATCTGCCCTGAAGTGGTTAACAATGTGAAATCATTTTATATATACATGAGACCTTTATAGACTTAAACCATATGCCTGAAATGTGTTACAACCTTTCAACTTCTGATTACAGATGCTGCTTTAAGATTAAAAGCTCTGTGTTAAGCTAGAAAATGCACCAAAGATATCCAAGCAAAGCATTCGTGTCATCTTGATGGGATAACTCAACGGTTCGCTAGAATATGTACTTCAAGAAGTTGAGGAGTAGAATGAGGTGTCAGGATTATTGCCAGACCAGTCGTTCCTCTCAGGTTCTTATTAATGGAATGTGGAGTTTTTGAGGAAATGTATGAACTCATTCGTCCTTATCAGCAAATGTGTCCAAAATAAGTACTGTCAACTGTCAGATCTGGCAAGTGCTGTACATACTGTACCCTGAGAGTTCAGTCACGATGCTATGAGGTTGTTTACTTTGCTTTTCTATCTTAAGAGTTATACAGGTGTGTACTCTGTGGGAAGGGTGGGGGTTGAGAGGGAGGGAGTGTTTAAGAAGTAGGATAATAATGAGCATAGTGCTATGTTGGGAAAATTTGTTTGAGCCCCAAGTACAGGGTGATTTTAAAAAGCGTGGTAAAGGTTTTCAACGCAGTGAGGAGCAGCTGGGTACTTTGAGGTTTGGCGCAAAGTGTAAGCTTACCCACTGACAGTGTTCAAATACCAACATATGTAATCATGGTAATCTGTGTAATATTTATAGGACTTGCAACACAGCTAGCCTTGAAATAGTTAAAAAATGCAGATCCATCTCAAAACATATGAGAGCTGGCAATATTTTAAACCACGTTTTTAGACTGTGTTCAGGTTTTACTGAAATAAGGCTGCATGTCTATTTCTCACCCAATTTTGTTTTGCTATATTAATACATGAATATTTGTTTTTATTGACACACCAACATTTGGTTTTGATTTGACTTCAAGATGTTGATCTTGTGTTTATTTAAGAAACTAATAGAGATACTGATTGGAAGGGGCCTTTATTGATAAACTTGTTCAACCTCTTGTTTGGAAGAGGACAAGTTGGTTTACTGCACTACGTAACTCAAAGCTTTAGGCAGTCAGTGTACTGCTGAAAATGCTGCCTTGCACTTTTTTTTTATTAGAAGCTCAAATTTTCTTTAAAGATATCTCAGGGATAATAAATTATCTCTCCTTTTGGACTAAGTTGATATTTATTTTAAAAGGAATACCAACTTCAAAGCCTCACTCCTCAGAAATATAGTACAGTGTCCTTCTGTAGCCTGAATGCCCGTGATAGTTATCTAGCAGTGCATATGATAATGTGATTAATTTGATAACAGTTTGTGTGCATTGATGAACCACACAGGCTTATACTGGAGCTTGGAAGAAGTACTGAGGATTAGTGGCTTACAAAATGTAAAGCCAACCCTGGCATCTATTCCTCATGAATGTTGTTGTGAGGCTGAGCTGCCATTTCCCAGCCTTTCTGGGCACGCTGTTTCTGAGGTTGCAAACAACAACCTGCTCAGTAGTGTAATATGCTTTGATGGCCGTGTAGCAGCTGAATCACTGTGTAGGTTACTACTGCCTTGGCAGCACATGTGCTAAAGAGCTGTTTAAGCAGTTCTAAGCAATGCTTCCTTTTCAGGTTCAGTCTCTGATGGTAATATTTCGTTGGAGGTTTTTGTGTAATTGAATTTGCTGTGACTGCTTGCTGTGTGGCATGTTGAAATACACAAATAACAATAAACAGAAATGGTGTTTCAGGGCACTAAAATACATGCTTCCACTACAAGGGTTCTTTGACATGTACACATGGCTACCACCTTCCCCCTAGTCTGAGGAGCAGAAAGCCATCTCTGGCTTTTCTACTTCATAATAACTGACAACTGTATGAATTCAAAGTGTTCATATAATGATGGAAAAGTGGTTAAATTCTTCTATATACATACATGACCTTATGAAGAAATCTTTAAAGGCCAAAAATATATTATTTTCCTAGCAATGGAAGTATTTGTTAGAGCTGTGACCCAGGAGACATTATCAATTATAGTATTCTGTACTAAACTGGTCTAGAGAATCTAATGAAGAGGAAATACTAGGTCAAATTAACACAGTGAAATGGATAATTATCATTCTGGGCCTGTATTCATGGCCATAGCATTGCATCTGCATAGCACTGCGTCGTTGCATCTAGGAGGTGATGTAGTTGAATTATTATGAAAATGTAACTCAGACCAAGGAGAATCAGTTCCAGCGTGGCTGATTGTTGCCAGACTAAGAGCGAGATATTTCAGAGAAGAGGGAAAGCTTGCCTGTATGAGGGAGGTAAGCAGTGTGATGCCTTTTGGAAAAATGCAGAATTCTCTCACCTTTTCTCACATCTTGCTGGGAATGCAGTTTTCTGCTCTCATGACATGACTCGTTCTGTACAACTGGTTCTGTAGGCTGGGATTGTCTGCACGCAGGGATTGCCAAGCCATGAATTTCCCTTGTTGCTGTTTTCTCTGGAAAGATGGTGGAGGAAACTGCCCCTGTACTCCTTTATTTGCATGGACTCAACTACTTCTGATTTCCCCCAGGCTATTTGTGCCCTGCCTGCATTGATTATCTAAATTCAAGACAAAGCAAAACCTGATCTTTAGGCAACTGCTTTCTCCATTTTCTTCAGTTGTACTTTGCTTCACATTGGAAATCCTCACTGGGTGTGTAATCTATACTGGACACAATAGAGGGCATCTATTCTGGACACACACGATTAGAAGCCCGGTCAACTATACAGTCATTTGAAAAAGAAGATGGCTGATAGTGTCCTCTTCAAAATCTCTTTGACTTCACTATGCAAGCAGACTAACTTCTGACTATTGGATGTCTACAGTACAGAGCAGTGTCTCTTTTAGTGTACACCTCCACACCAGGCAGCAGGGCTTGCTGATCCAGCTTGATGGCCCAGCTGGTTTTCTGTGCAAGGTTAGCTTTCCAACTAACTTGTTGGCTAAAGACTTGTACTGGATTACTTCGCTGTCTTTCCCTGTGCCATTAAGCCATCAATTGGGATGGTTCCAGATTCCACAGAGCACAGTTTTAATTTACATAGCAAAGTAATTCTGACTGATAAAATTCCTTGGTAAAAAGCACCATTTCTATATTTCTTTCTATCATGGCGGAAGTATATCAGTGCTTCTGACACTTGAGACAAAGATTTCTGCTCTAAACTAGATACATTAAAAATTCCTTAGTTTACAAGTAGTTAAAAAATGTAATGGCTTATTTTCCATTCACTTATACTGGATTTCTACATGTATAGCTTCAACTGCTACTTTAAAGCCACCCTCATTTACACCAATATAAACGAAGGGAGGAATGGGCCTTATCGATTGATTAGAAAATCACCATCAAATATTAAGATTGTCTACAGAGATGTTCAATGTCTGCAAGCGGAAGTGATGCTACAAGAAAGATCAAAAAAGTTGAAAAAAATAGTTCTGAAGAGCTACATTTATGCAAAATTCAAGTTTCGTTTTAGACTAAATTCAAGACACTTGACATAGCTCTCCCTGCCCACTACAGCAAATACATTAGACATCCTAATGTGGTGAAAAGTAGGCCATGACGCAACTGTGCACATACCAAATGATGAAGCTTCCATTTGTATTATATATTGTGGATATTTGCGTTTATGAGATAATTTTCACTAGCATGGATGAAACAGCAATGAAAACATTATTGTACAATCCTGGGATGGAGTTTTTCGCCAGTTCATAAATGCATGCAGTGGAAACAATGTTTCTGAATAAAATCAAAGCGCTAAATGAACTGTTCAGTCATCTGAATGTTTCCTTTTGGAATGCTGAATGAAGAGTCCTATTTCTAATCCAAGACAGTTTTTATTAGTACTCCGTGCATTTAGCACAAGCACAGACCAGTTCTGAAATCAGCCAGGGTACAGCTTGAATAATAGGGAAGTTATTTTCTGCATAAACACTAGATTTATTAAGGCCTATTTTTTCTGTCTCATGAAAGACTAGTTGCAACTTGTTTGAGGAAGCCACCAGAACAATTTATACATTCTCAGGATCTTTGAGAAAAGAAGGTAGGTTGACATCACTGTACAAACAATACTGTATTTATACCTGTTACATCTTCCACAGAAAGCCACAAAATATTGATGCAGCAGTTACCTGCTCCATAATTGGGATCATACCATACTCCAAGTCCAGCTGATTAATTCAAATGAAAGATGGACAAGTTATCAGCTTTCTAAAATGAAGGTTGCTTTTAATTTATTCTCTATCTCATCACTTTATTGGCTCACATTACCGTCTGTTCCAGTTACGCTGCTTTTCTTCCAACTATTATCTTGCTGCCTGACAATTTATGTTAAATATCCAAGAAGGTGCAGTTAATCTATGGATAAGTATCCACGGTAAAAACCACTTTTTCATTGAAAATAAATATTTACAAGAATACATTAAAAACAAGAGCCACAATTCATAACAATTTTAATTTTAATTGTGTTGTGCAGTTGCGTGTGACTTTCTTCCAAAGTTTCTTTGTTCCCATATGTAATATGTGGTCTTACTTCCAGATCTTAGGTAGCTTATGTTCTTCGTGTTGTATAATTATTCTTTATGCTAGAAAATTAAAAGGATGCACGTACATTGATATTGTGGACGTGATGAGGAGTCTGCTTTTTAAGTGAATCTCACAACTGCTGCCACTTGCAGTCTGCCTGGTGTTAAGGGCTGGCCTCACACTGCATATACTGAGTTTCTTTCAGATGAAACGAAAGTGAAGATGTACTTCAGGAGCACAGTGGGCAACTCCACCTGTAAATGAGAATTCTGTTTGTGAGAATACACTACAGTTAATCCCAAGTAAATTCCTGTACAAACACACAGTGTGACTGCTGGGTCCTCCATACCAATCGTTTCTGTTAAGTGGTCCCGCTCAGCTGACTCGTGTCTGTTACACCACATGACTTGCCCATATAGACATAGCGAGAGATGGATAAATGAATGACGTATCTAACTCCCATTAATTTTAATGTTTTTCAAGAAAAAATCATTTTTCAGTTGATCTCTCTCTGAGTACCTGTTTCATGTTTCATACAGTACAGGAAAACTGCAAAATGTCTTCATGCAGTGCCAACATACGATACGACCTTCTGGGTAAGATATAGTTTTGAGAGGGTAAACTCTGCTTTCTCCAGGAGGTTAAGCATCTTTGTGTAGTTAGCTGTCTTCATTGTGTTTACATTTCTCAAAAGGACATGAAATGAAACACAATTTTCTGCTGTTCTGTAAGAAAAACGAATTTAAAAAACTTATTTAGATATCAACTCATTTTTCCTGACTTTTTATTAGCTGAACCAGAACTATGAAATATTTGTATATATTTTTCCCAGCACTTGTGAATTAATTTGATTTTGTCAGTAAATGTCTTTCAGTTGGTCATTTTATGCCTATTCAATAAAAGTTCCTGAGAAGATTCTTCTATGGAATGTTACTAGTCTAGATCCATTTGGAAATTGAATTGGAGGTTTATTCTCTCAGGACTGAACTTGCAGGCCACAGTATATGTGTTTAACTTTGTAGGGGTAATCCCACTGACTGTCACTTTTTGTGATATGTCAGATCTGCTTTAGTCTGGCCAGCTGCTGGATTTCGGAAGAAGAATTCCTTTTTTAATTGAGTTTTAAATGGCTGTTCAGTTGATAAATATTTGTATGTGTAGGCACATCTATATGCCTCTGGTCACCAGTGGGGCTTACATAAAGGGAAAATCCAGGAAAAATTACTTTGCTGTAAATACACCATTAGCTAAATTTCAGTCTTTTTAAACTGTTAAGCTGAAATGGTGCCAGAGTGAATTGTTGTGTTGCTGGAACTAAGTAAATGCATATTGCAAAGTAAATGAAAATGTGTAAGGAATGTTGCCTGTTTGTAACTGCATTAATTTAATGCAACTGTAGGCGGTATTCAATGTCATGACTGAATGCAAAGAAAAACAAAATCGTGCCTGATGAAAACATCTGGATTCAAGTTTTGGTGCCAGTAAATTCTTCCCCCACTGGTAAAAAAGATTGTAAAACCACATTCTTTTTGGGTTATGTGATTCATAGGAATGTTCTACGGAGTGCTCCAGCTCTTCTTCTAAATACATAGCTCAGGGTCATTGGCTGGCAATGGCAGTGTTCTGGGACTAAATCAGAGAGAGGTCAAGGGGCTGTATCCTCAGTTGTGCTGAGTTTGCAACTGGCAGGTAGGGGAGAATTAACCTCCATTTCAATTCCCTGAAACTCAGAATCCAGAAGAGTCCTGGATGTAGCTCAGAGTAGTTAGCTGGAGACCTTTGCATAAGGATTGTATATTAAACAATGTTTTGTTCTGGAAGCTGGTTTATGCTTCCTTCTACCTCTGGCTGCACTTTTATTGCTCTACCACCTGTAAGGAGGATCAAGAGGTCTGTGATAGAAAATCAGCTAACCTCAAACTGCTCCCGAAAACTCGCCCTCTGTTACTTTTTGCTCTCTTCTTACTCTGGAAATGCAGTGATCATGAACAACATTTTGGCAGCACCATTAGCTTCAGAAAGCACTGTCTTCCTTTGCCCTGCCCTGGTCGCTCGTTCCCACTCTTCTGATGTTCCCAGCTGCTGCAGGAGTCCCTTCAGGGAGTGGTGCCCCTGCTTCCCTGCCCGTTTCTTCAGACCCGTTCCGAGCACAGGCAGTTGGGCCGGCACAAGGCAGGGGGCAGCACCGGGACAGAGAGAAGCAGCTGGGAGCAGGACAGCAAGGGGTGGCGAATTCTTCGGGAGTGTTACTGCCAAAGGTCCTAACCATGGACTGAGCCAGGGCAGTTGGCACAAACCACGGATTTATCCCACATTTTCTGACCGTGAATACAGTAAGGATGTGGTTTCATGAGATGGAGTCTTTGCTAGCAGTCTTGGATATTTGTCTTCAGCTGCAGTCTTCCCTTGTCCCTGCACGGTGTAGGTCACCTTATCACTTGTGCCATCACAGATGCACATGATGCTGAATTTTGAATCAGATCAGGGAAAGTGATAAAATACCACAAAATACATTCTTAACAGCTAGATCAGTTTGCCACTCCTCTTCACTGCAGAATCGCACAGACGCTTGCACTCTCAAACACGTGGTGTGTGTGAGAATGAGTGGCTGAGGACTGGAGAGAAATGAGGGCTGCCTGTGCACAGAAGTGCAGCCTCATAGTTATTGTGCTCAGGATTACACAAAGTGAATGATATGTCTAAAATTTATAAAAGTGTGAGTTTTTACTGAAAAGACTCATATTTGAGATGAATTTACATTTTTATTGAAATGATGAATCAATACCTTTTCTTCAGGACTCTAGTTTGTCCTGTCATAGAAATAACTGGGATAACCAACTAAGACAAATCCGTGGTAGCTCTAAGATCAGTAATTTTATCTGAGCTATTAGTACTTAGACAGGGCCAAACACCGTTTGGCCAAACACCACATTCAGTGAATTTCTGTAGGAGTTCAATCCCTGATTATTTCAGGGTGACAGTGGTACATAGGTTCATATGATGAGGAAGGGAGCTTAATTTGATAATATAACTGTGAATTTAACTGTATTCAGGATATCCCACTGAGTAGATACAGACTTACTGCTCTAAATGTGCAGACAGTGGTAGGACCAGGACTATGAGGACTTGAATACTAAAGGTAAGTTCAGCTTGCATGCTGGACTTAGATATTTAAAGGCCCTGTCCAGAATTCAGAAGCTAACTGCAGCAATATGTAGGGAAATTACATTTATGGACATGAGGGAAAAGCTTAACTGCATGTTAACTGAGGTGCACTAACTAGCTTCTAAAGGAAGTGGTGGCCCTCAGATACACAATGTGCTTCACAGCCTGAGGGTTCCTGCTTTCTTTGTGGGAAGGGAATTGTCTTCAGACATAGGGAGTATGGAATTGGAGAGGTAGGAATATGGGATTCAAGGAGGTAGCAATAAAGGATAATATAGGAGTAAGGTCTTAGTGTAGCGAAGTAAGGAACTATGAGGATAGAGAAGGGTGCAGTTCTTAGCTCCATTAAAATTTTAGAATGTGACTCAAAAAGTTAGGAAGTTATTACCTCTGTGCTTAACTGGTGGTTTTCTTGTTGTATTTTCTTTCTTCTTTTAAACTAGTTTGACTTTTTCTTAGTTATTTGCCAAAAATTCCCATTCCTGTTCAAGCAGGGTATATATGTTCTAAGTTTACTGTATACAGATCAAATTCTGAACAGTGTCCATTCTTCACTGATTTGTATGCTGCCTATGTGTCAAGCGTTGCCAAACCCTCATACTCTGTATTTTCTTCTCTGTTGGAGGCTGCCACTCTAGAGGGAGAATTGCTTTACGTGTTGCAGGAAACCTGAACATGTGCTGTGGCTGGTGAAGGTGTCGTAAATGACAAAGTTAATGAGCTGTACATGGCAAGACTAGTGAGCATTCTTTCACTGAATTATGAGCAAAGAGGGAAGGATGTGATGGCGATTCCTTCTGAAATTTTATTCTTAAAATGAGAAAATGCAGAGTAGTAATCTGGTGCCAAATATATTGCCTGCAGTTACTTCTAGCAAAAAAAAATCCAAGCAGTCAGTTTGTCAGCATTGAGAAAGTGTTTCTTATTCAAAATAAACTCCCACTGTAACCACTCATATTTAGCTGGCTTAACCTTAGTCTCTGCTCAGGCCACACTGCAATTTGCTTTAGCAGTCACTAAGTCCAATATGCTCTGTTACTGGATCCAAATTTTACAAGCAAGTAGAGTTGTATCAGGATAACTGCAGCAATTCAAGCCAGCACAGCATGATTTTAGGTCACGTCTACGCTAGGTGCTTGGACTTTACTCAGCTATAATCATGACCGAGATCCTAATTCAAACAAGCCCTGAGGATATGTCTACTCTAAATAAGAGGCACAAATGCAACATGTACAAGCACGGTTAAGCTACTTTTAAACGATAGCAATGATGGAATGGCAGCATAAACTTTACAAAAGATTGTCTAAGCTCACTGGGAACTTAGTGGATGTATGCAAAGGACAAGTTCTATTGAATTTCATGCCTCTACTCTCCCATTGCTATTGCTAACTCATGTTGTGACTATTACTGCACTGCAGAAATTCTCTAAAGCTGTTTAGTTGTCCTGTTATAAAAAAAATAGGACATTGACTGGAAAAAAACCAAATAATGTAAAAGCAACATATCTTTGCTATATTGCCGGTGGTGTGATCTGAAACTCAAAACCACAAGAAGCATTCGTGCAGTTTCCTGTTCACTAAGGAGTACATTTGTGACATCCTTTCAAGTCACAAACTAGGTATAGGCTCTGATAATGACCTCAGTGGAGGAGCTACGTATCAGGTGGATTTTTTTAGTGCTGCTCTGGTTTGAAATTAGAACGAAGGAAGGAAACAGTAGATTGCTCATTCTACTGAAATGCTTATCTGTCATAAGAGACATGTGGCTTTAAAACTGTTTCTCTTATCTGTCTCAGATGCAGAGTATGCTCTGGATTTGGAGTTCAGCCATTTTCTTAGTTAAAGACAGTTTTATGGTCATCTTGCAAACTTGTCTATTGCAACTTCGGTTGTTTCAGTTCCTAAATAAGAATTTTCCAAAGTGAGTTTTAGGAAGGAAAAAATTTTCACAGAATAAGAGTAAAATGTCTGTTGGAGTAGTCTTGATAATGGACTAGACAGCTTTCTTGTATGTAGCTTAACAGTTCTAATCCAACTGTCAGGTATTACCTAAATTGTAGTCTTCATTGAACAGCTAATTTTTAGCCTACAGGGATGAGACAGTTGGTCTCATTTCTCTTCCTACAGGCTAAAGGTGCCCATATTATAGAATCAGCATTCTTCTTCGAGCTCTAGATTGAAAAAGATCAGAGAATTCAGAAAGAGCTAAGAAAAGGACTAAAGTGTCCTAAAGCTGAAATTCAAATAGCTTTATTTATTTCACATATCCAAAACCACAGATCTGATTTAGGGCTCCTCACTATAACATATGCTACACAATATGAATCAATATTCAGGATCTGAAGTCAGACATTCAATGAGCAATAAGAAACATTTTTTAACAGTTAAAAAAATTACCAAGCATTTTATTAGATTTTTTAACCTACAGATTTCTAGAAATATGTTTCTAACATAGATATATTCAACCTCAATTGCAGTATCTCATAGAGGAATTAACTAAAAAAAATTCCAATATCTTATTTTATGTAGTAGATCAGGTTAAGTAACTGCAGTATGTCCTTTTGACCTGCTAATATGCTTAGAAATATCTAGAAGAGGTTCCTCTAATTGCAGTCTAGTTGTGCAGATTGATGTAATGTATTACGTCTTGTCCTGTGCCAAGAATGTGTAGAAGACGCTGACCTGTGTAGCACCTTTTTCAAGTGCTACAGCCACATTGAAAAATAAAGGCAGTTACAGCTGACAAGGAAGTAAAACTCTCATTTTCTGTTTGTGTATGTTAAACCATATCAAATGTACAATGAATCAAGCTTTAGTCACCCGATTCAGTTGGCAACTACACTGAATTGATGATTTATTTCTGAATCCTGAAGGAACCTTTCATCCTGCCTTGTGTGTGACCTTCCAGATTTGAGTGATACTCAGCTATTCCGGTCTTAGAGGACAAGAATACTCTGTCTACAGTGTATACCACATTTACAGGCTGTGCGGTAAGTTATTGCAGGAAATGATCTTCCCAATAATCAGGCTGTTTTCACGGTTGCTTTTCATCCTATTAGTGATAAAAAAATGATAGCCATCACAAATGCCATGGTGAATGTGGGCTTTCTCTTCTTTAGATATTGACCAGACAAAGGGAATGCTGTGTGCGTGACACCCAGTCATCACAGGGCAGCACGTGCGCAAAACTAGCAAACAAGCCAGTATACCTGGTTTGGGAAAATAGAAATTCTTCAGATGTTATAAATGAATAAAGTATCGATTAATTCAATAAGGTTCAGAGATAAGTATTCTTGAGTTTGGAGACTCAGTAGCAAAAGCTTATTTGCAAGTGCTTCACAACCAGCTAGAAGCCCATAGCATTATGGAGCACCTCTCTTATGAGGACAGGCAGAGAGAGATGGGTCTGTTCAGCCTGCAGAAGAGGAGGCTCCGGGGAGACCTGATAGCGGCCTTCCAGTACCTCAAGGGGGCCTACAAGAAAGATGGGGAGAGGCTGTTCAGTAGGGCCTATTGCAATAGGATGAGAGGTAATAGTTTTAAAATAGAGGGGGGTAGATTTAGATTAGAAATTAGGAAAAAAATTTTTACGATGCAAGTTATAGAACAGTGGAACAGGTTGCCCAGAAAGGTGGTGGAGGCCCCATCCCTGGAAACGTTCAAGGCCAGGCTGGATGAGGCTCTGAGCAACCTGATCTAGTCAGGGATGTCCCTGCTTCTTGCAGGGGGGTTGGACTAGATGACCTTTGAAGGTCCCTTCCAACTCTAACCATTCTATGATTCTATGATTCTATGATTAATATATTTGATTTATAAAACAAGTTTTCAAGGAAAACGGTCAAAAATAATTTGAGGACAGAACCAAAAATGTCAAAGCAAGGTGAAACAAGGTAAAACTGGCTCCACATGGAAAGACAAGCAACTTAAATGGATTGCTATTCCTGTCAAATTAAAACCTTTTAGTTGTCTTTTGCCCTCTATGTGTGGGTTTTTGTTTGATTGGTTTGTTCTTGTTGGTAGATTGGCTAACTGGCTTTTTATAAAGTGTTTACTTCATTATTCAAGATAGACTGATATATAAGATATACAGACCATCAGAGCTGGCTTTTCAAGACTGCTTACATGTGTTTACAAATATGTCTGTTTACTTAATTTGTGACAGCTAATACTGACTTCCAGCTGTTTATCTGGCTGTGTTTTCATATACTGAGGTTAAGGATTCATTATGAAAACCTGAAGAGAATAAAACAAAATGGTGAAGCCATGTAAATCCAGTAGAGAAACCTTTCAAATTTGCATTGTTTTCATGTAAAATTGTAAATCTTTATGCTACGTTTGTTCAGAAGCCAAATGTTTACATAGGATAAAATCTGAAAACATCAGTATCAACACAGAAACCTTGTACTAGAGAGCAGCAGTGTAGGCTTGTAATACTAGGAGTCAGTTTCCATCAAAGAAAACTACAAAAACATAGTTTCACCATAATCTAGCTATGTGCGTGTGCATGACATGTGTTGATGTCACCCTCTGGAGGCCACCTCTTAGGTAAATAAATGACATTTGTTGGCCTGTCAGCTTTGTGTGCTGACAAGCAGTCGATAGTACCAAAGGAAGCCACAGATTCATTATCCCTCTTTTGCCTGAGCCGGACAGTGGATTCAGATTAAAAACCCTCTCAAATTGACTATAACCTTTGTGAAGCTATTTGACAAACGTTTTATGCTTGAATAGTGGAATGAAAGTAGAAACTATGGAAACTTACAATTTTCTGTATGTATGTATCTATTCCGTATTATTTGTATTATCATCATATCACAGAAACCCCAAATAAAATTGAGAAAAAAATTTCTAATCATTGTACACATGCAGAATCACAGCTGAACCATTTTTTTTAACATTCGTTTCAATCTACATGTTGTTGTAGAGACCATTAATGAAGAAAGAAGATTTAAACCTCACATATATCTGAGTTCTAGTGAAACATCACAGAAGCCTGTGAGTATCTTGATCTGAGGCTTAGATTCAAATTCCCCTTACACTTAGCTTCAGGCCAGTTGCAAAGGTCCTTAACATTAGTTTAATCAGGATGATCAGAGTAAAAGCTAAATGAAACTTGTTTAAAAAATGTTACACTTGTGATAATGATTTGAAAATGAAACATTCATTTTCATTTGCTTTGGGAAAAAAAGATTTAGGAATCAGTTGGCCATAATAGAATGAAGTGCACTCCCTAGGCCCCTCCTTGAACTAAGCAAGAGCTGCTAAGGTTAGCAGTATGCCACAGAAAATGTCAAGACTTGTAGCTTGTTCCGGAAGACTGTGTATCATACAACATTGCTGTAATCTGACAACGAGATGTGACTTCTATCTAAGGTCACGGTTGATACCAAAAGCCCAAAACAGTCAAGCAGATCTCATTCTCCAAATCATGCAACACTCTGACATGTGCATGACATTTTTTAGGTCTTTTGATAAGATTTTCAGTGACATGCTCTTGTTTATTTAATGTAAATCATTAACTCTTGGAAAAACGTAATACTGTGTTCTCTCTGAAAAAGAGAAAATTTGTTGGAGGTGGGAAGGAGAGGGGCAAAGCAAAGAGAAACATCTGCCAGAGAATACTGTGGTGTAGTAATGGTAAATGATCAGAGAATCACACAAATACCAGGTTGGAAGGGACCTCAGGGATTGTCCGGTCTAACCTTTTGTGGCAAAAGCACTGTCTAGACAAGAAGGCCCAGCACCTTGTCCAGTTGAATCTTAAGTCAGGCTCTGTGTCAAGCACCTCAGCAGCTGGAATGAGCTTGTCTCTTTGCAGCCTCTCTCAATATGATAGTAAGAGGGAAAGCAGTCCCATCTTAACACTGTGCTTGATTTTTTGAACATTCTTCTAAGCCTAGCTTCCAGTGATTCTGGAGCCAGAACTTACCATGAAAGGCTCAGGCTATCCGTGTAGTCTGCATGACAGCAACGACTGGCTCTGTCTTTCCAAAACAGCAAACATGACAACATTTTCTGAGTCCCTCCTCACCTGAGAGCAACCAGAATTCTCCAGTGCAACCAAGGATTTACAAGGGGTTGTATGAACTCCTTTCCTCCATGCAAATCTCTATCCTGGTCTGTTTTGTCTGACTCGAAACTGATTCTCAAGAAAAAGGAACAAATCTCTTCTCCTGAAGTGTTTACTGCTTTGCTTTTATCCCTGTGGGATGAATACATTTTTGTACACTTGGTGGAAGAGGTTGTTTGGAACAGACAAAGGTACAAAGTTGGAAAGTACTGGATACCTGAAGGTGTTTGTGTCAGAGGTGCTTGCTTATTAAATACTCAGCTTTAGGCAGGACTGCAGTTCCTGAGCTGTTCTTTCACTTAACATACGGAAATAATATCCTTTCACTGAAAACTACTGAAACAGTTCGATAGCATGATATGGTACTGTATGTGCCATGTAAATGTGCCATGTTACAAAAATGAATGACATAAATCATGTCCCTATCTTTGGACAGTCATGTTGCTGCTGTTTACCATGGGGTTGGGACATAGCCTGGTGTACAGGTTGCCATGAGGCTGCTTTCCTCAGTGGGAACCCTGACACAGAGCATTCTGCAGATCTGTGGCAGGCCCTTGACTAATCTCTCTGGCCTGCTTTTCAGACCATTGCAGAGAATAGATTAATTACACTTTTTCTACTCTTCTGAAAGCCTCAGAGAGACATTTTCATAGCAGAGAAAGGTACAAAATGCAATGTAGCATCTTGCAGACACTCTCCTTTGCTGAATCATTCCTCATGGTCCTAGGGGGTAGGAAAGTGTTGTAGCATTTGCTGGCCACAGTTAGAGAATCAAAATACATTACAGTTTGGGGAGTTGAATAACATTGTAGCCAGCATTCATAACGTGTCTGTTTATTAAAAGCAGGACTACCATACTCCACTGCCCCTGCTAACTAGTAGCTGCAGTGCTTGCTCTCTTGTTTGTTAAAAGACTTTTGCTTTTTTTTTTTTTTTCCCCTTGAGGGTGATGGTGTTATAAGGTCATGAGTAGAAATACCCAATTCTATACACTTTTACTCATGTAATGGTGGCCTTGGCTCATCCTCACTGTTTATTTACAATGTCGCCTTATGGCTTAAAACAGAACAGAACTTCCTGAAACAACACTTGCTCTGCATCTCTCTCTCAGATTTCATGCACTCTTCTAGATTTTGAGCTTTCTGGGACAAGCATTATGTCTGTGTGGTAATGCCCAACTACAGGCTTCCTAGTGACCCACAGCGCAGCCAGTATGTCCAGTTATCCTTGGATATAGTATAACTGTAACAGTGTAATGAGAAACCAATGCATTTTTTTCTTAAAGCATCTCTCTCATCTGCCTTATGTCCATTGGTTTTCATTCAGTTTAGTCTGATCACACTCTAAACAGGGTTTAGACCCATTGCATGGGTCTGAGCAGGCAACAAAGGAGTAATATATATGTGTATATACATGTATATATATCTATATACAGTGCTTACAGCCTCTCTAGTGTCACCTTGCTTATCACCTTGCTTACCCCAAAATAGCATGTAATCTAAAATGAAGTAACACTACACAAAAGCTGCAAGAAAGGAACATGGAGAAGATGTGGTATGGCTCTAAAGAGTCAAGTCACAATTTGGGATAGCCAGATCTAATGCAGGGGATGCAAAGGATCAGATAAATATGGTAGGGGAGATAATTTT
The DNA here is from genome assembly GCF_036417535.1 of Chlamydotis macqueenii. Lineage (NCBI taxonomy): Eukaryota > Metazoa > Chordata > Aves > Otidiformes > Otididae > Chlamydotis > Chlamydotis macqueenii. Next base: position 8,107,280 of record NC_141571.1, on the reverse strand, counting down.
GCATTGTGGATTGTATATTGTATTGTAATTGGAGATACTAATTTATCAGATGTAGCTTGAAAAGGCAGTGCTGCAAACAGCATTACAACCCAGTTGTTCTTGGAATTCATAACAAATTTACTTTTCCCAAGTAGCTGTTGAATCAATAGGGATTATATTTTAGACTTAATCTATATTAAAGAAGAATTGTAGTAAGTTATTTTGTATTGAGAAGCAAAGAATTAATTCACATTTATAGGATAAAAGCAGGTCAACAACTAGTTTCCTAGTTCAAAATGTCAGGGTTTTGGTGGGGAATATACATATATTTAACAATTTCAGACTAAGAAAACAGCAAATAGTTCTGTGATGTACTGGGAAAAGTATTTTCAGTGGATATAATGATGTATTAGAAGTATTATGAAGTGGATTAATAAAATATTGAATGCCTTATATGCTTCTGGCTGCCCATGCAGAGGATGATGAAGTGCAAAGAAAGGACAAGCTAGGGAACAGAGCATATGAATTACAAAAGATGTCTAAAAAATGGTCCTTCATCTGGCAAAACTGAAGTTGTGGCAGATGATTGTCATTTTCTGTGAGTGCTTCAGGGAACAAACACTAGGAAAGGGGAAAGAAAAGCTGGCTTAAGAACAATGAATATAGTTTGGATAGAAATGAATTTAGACTTGAAACTGAAGAAAGTGTGTAACTATTGAACTAAGTGGCACGGGCAGCCCTTCTGGTCCTAATGATCATCAAACATCATGCAAACATTGCTTCCTTCTTAAGGCTTTAGCATTCTGTGACTCTTACCTGCCTTACTCACTGCTAGTGAGCTAGAATAATTCCGAAATTCTCCAAACACCTTCCTTCTCTCAAGCTTTACAACCACAAAATCATCACAAATTGTTCTCTGTCACCTGTGGAATTTTAATACCCACCTTCCTTCGAGTAGAACCGTGGTGGTCTCATAAATGATGTTGTCTTGCTTCCTATAGAAGAGGCTGAATACGCACAGGGTTTGTCCCTGACTGCTCATTCCTATTGTACAAACACAGTTGGCATGCAGTACAGTTGCGTGCTCAGCCGGTTTTACAGTATTACACAGGAGCATGCTCCTGCTTGATGTGAGCAGAAACTTTGTGACTGGCTGTCAAGAAATTCACACTCACGGCAGCATTACCTGGCATTGAACATACTGTACTCTCTCCAGTTCTTCTCACTGGGTTTTTTCAACTTTAAATTCCATTTCACAGTAATATGCTTCTGCCAACGCTACCAAAGACGTGTTGTCAGTAGCTCAAAATGTAATTTTCTTGTCATGTACTGTTGCTTAATTATTTATATTGCTAATTAGAAATACAGATCATTTAACATAATCTGCTGTGGATCAAGGCAGAGAAAACAATACTCAAACATGTATTTCAAAGAGAAAAACAGATGTGAAGAACATGAACATCACCTAGCCTTCAGCATGTGACATCTCTGATAGAGCTTTATTTCTTCTACCAGGCAGGTCCTCTTGTTTGTTTCCTTACTTTCACCTTTCTAGAAAAAAAAAAGATTACTTTCACATTTCCAGAAAGAGGATTGACAGAAACACTTAGATCCAGCCTTTGTATTTAGCATAGTAAAATATGTAGCTCAGCTTTTTTGCTGTTATTATTTCACTGAGCCAAATTTATCACAATACATGTCCATTGATTCAAACCAGAAATTAATTTAGCCCATAACTTTATTTTACAAAAAAAAAAAACAACCTCAAGTTGGGTGGAACTGCCACTATAATTGGAATCAGAGTCTGAAACAAAAAACATTACAGGCTAAACTCTCCTTAGAGGACCTGATCTTTGACATCTCCTATCCACATTAAAAAAAAAGAGAAAAAAAAAAAAGCATGGTCTATTGTCTCTTAGGACTGGAGTACAAGATATCATACTAAAACTGTAAAGTAACTCCCAGGGAATAAACATCACCATTAAAGAACTTTATATTTATATTTATATTAAGAGTAATTTCATAACTGAAAATTATTGCGATTCAGGTGATATGGAAGACCTTATATGATCATGTTGCAGTTACAAAATAACTATGACATGTTTAAGTCTATGTATTCTTTCCGGGCTATATTTTTAAAAATGCTTCTATTGGGATATCAAATGTCATCTAATTCATGAGATCAAACAGCTGATCTGTCCTTCAGATATTCCTCCACACACCTTAAGCATTTACAGATTTTTTCCTTGGTCACACCATTAAAATTTCTGTTTCCACTGCTTTCTGAACCTGTCTATGTTTACGTATGGGCAACGTTTGATACAACAGCTGTAACTGCAGTCAGGGTGGGCATTCAGGCAAACTGCTTATGGTATGTAATCAGCTGGAACAGATGCGATGACACGTGGATTATCCTACTGCTCCATGCTACTTGTGATATTCGGCACAAAGGCACTCAAAAGCTGGCTGGCGGGTATGCACCTACCTCTGTTGCTTTGTAGTATATTACTGCCCTAGATTCCAAACATGGTATAAAAGAAATGTCTCTGGGAATGGAATACACCATTCGTTCTGGTATCCACATTTTGAAAAGTTGTTGATATTGTAAGAAGGTTTTAGAAAATGGCTACAAAAATTATTCTTGGATAAAAAAAAAAGAGTAAGGAGTGTGGTTTACCATATATAATTTGGAGGGGAAAAAAAGAGTAAGTAGTAGAATATTTAAGATATGAAGTAAAGCGTAAGAAGAAGTGAGTAAAAGATTAAATCAGACATTCAGGTATAAGAAAGAAATATTTTTAGCAATCACTATTGAAACCATTGGAACAAACTGTCAACCACAGGGAAAAATTCTCCATGACTTGTCTTCTGAGGAATACTGGATATGCTTCTGAAAGACTTGCTGTAGCCAAGCGACATTACTGGTCTCATTAAAATGATTACTGGGAGAAATATCAAATGATCCATGATATTTATAAGGGGTCAGACTAGAACAGGGATAGCCCTTTCTGTCTTTGAGTCATGTGAATGTAAACTATTAAAACTTCAGGTTGGAATTTATAGCAAAACAGTTAAAAGGTGCAAATAATGCATAATGAAAAAAAAATTCATTAAGAAGAGGATGAATTCTATCTGAGGAAATTACAGCTGAAAGAATTACAATGAGATAAATCCTAACAAGGTGAAAGACAAAACCCTATTTAACGAGCATCTAACTTTAAATTGCTAAATCAGCCACGTTTTGATAAAAATCTAATAGTCTCACAAGCCACCTCCGAATTCCCGGAGGCGTAGTACTAACATTTCTGGTATGGATTGAATCTAACATACATTCTACTGAGGACAGAGGGAGTCAAGGCGAGGAGGAAGAGGAACAGGGAAAATCCCAAGCACCTTCCCATAAGCCACCTGAAGAACTTGTCCCACAAGCCTCAACTGTTTGTTTCCATCAATACCACCCTTTGTACACAAAAAGACAACCCATGCCTAGACCTGCTGGTAGCACAGAGAGCAAAACAGCTGGACGACCTGAGAGACGTGTGTCAAGACTTGTTCTTGCACCATGAGCAGTATAGCCAAGTGTAGGGATTTAATATGGTGAGCCCCTTCTCCAACTGGAAGGGCTTGGCTCATCATATTTTGATTGGATTCAAAACCTTGAAATATATTTATGATAGCAATAATGGATTTTTGTTCTTTACCTTCTATAACTGCAGTTTTAAGATTGACTTAAAGTATTACCCTTCATTCACGAAGCGGAGATTTTTTAAAGGAAAAATGAGGATTTCTGTTAGTTTCTATATTTATATGACAGAAGAGGCCAATCTGTCACTCACTGGCCGTATGGCTTACAAAGGATTTTAATATGGTTTGTGAGAATGGCTGAAGATAGGCAAAATATGCATCATCTTGGCAGAAGTGAACGTGCTCCTGCTGTGTATATCACATACTGAACAGATCTTGTGCAGGATTGTTTCCATGTCTGAATCTGAATTGTAAAAGTAGCTTATATCCAAGAACTGGCTGGACATTTCTAGAGCATCATGTTTAGAAAAACACTAAAATATTGCCAAACTGAGGAAAAAAGAATGAGTTGTCTGGCTGAGAGCTGGGTGAATACTAGTGGCAAGTATTCATTTGACTGATTTGTTTCCATCAGCTTCGAGTCATATATGTACTATGTCTTCATTCTTCATCTGATTGCATTCCTTAGTGAGTTAAATATGGATTTTTGTCAGCACAGAATGTGTTGCAAATTATTTTTAACATTGTTTATTCAATTTTTATTCTTGTAAGCATTACTTATTTACACTAACAGAAACTGTGATATTGAAATTTCTGAAGTTGCTCTGTATGTTCAGTATCTGAAATATAAATGGTAGTTTCAGATTCCAGCAGTGCAGTTGATGATCCACGGAGTTCTAGTACAGGGAATGACAGCACTGCTGTAAGTGTTCATGATTTATTTTCATGTTTTATGAGTGGCAGGATTTGACTGGACCTAGGCAGAACTTGTCATATTAGAAGCCTGTGCCCTCTGGAGTATATCAGACATACGTGGGGCTAAACTCAGCTTATTGGGAAGGACAGGCAGACTGAGATCTTTTCCATCCATTAGGGAACGTTCTTACACAAAGGGAAAGGGAAAGCAGAATCTAGGGAAATTTCACTTCTCCCCTACCTGTGAGGTTTTCTGGGATAACTTTCTGTGTTTATCTTCATTGCAACACCTGCTGTGGAGATGACTAATGGAACCAAACAAGACAAAGAGGAACATGTGATGGGATACAGCAGAACTGATATGCTGGGAAAATGTGGATATAGGATTGATTTGGAGATTGAGAAGTAGACAGAAGTGTGAATAAGCACTTCTGTCTTCTGTATTTCTTAGGAGGCTGACAATATGAAATATCATGCAAAGCTTGGAAGGGTGAGGGAGTGGATTTTAAAAATTGAAAGGCAGATAGATCAAAACTACAAGCTGAACAAAACTGATTTCCTGACTTTTGCATCATTCTTGTAATTGCCTGCAATCTGAGTATCATTTTTACCTTTTTGACAATTGTTGTAATAATTCCTGTCACTCCTGAAAAATATAATAATGGAGAGAATATATGTAGGCATACTGATGCAATGTGTAATTTTTTGCTTTACTGTCTTTAGGATCGTATTAAAAGCCATCACAAGCACCAGAGATTCAGAGCAATAGTCTGTTCTCTATTAGCTATATTTCAATATGATTTACTCTTTGGACTGTTATAACTTGAAGTAGAATTTAAGACAATACAGAATGACAAAAAGTAGCATAAGTTTCTGAAGTGTCATCAGATATGTGCTTAAATATATATGGTATATGTATATGTGCATATATGAATATACGTATATAGGTGCATCTACAGATATCTATACACACACCGTACCCAACACTCTAAAGCCTTGATCTCTGCTATGGCTTTCTTACTATACATATGGGTTCATACATTGTAGATTTATATCATTTAATATGTAGTTCATATACACTCAAATTATACTTAATTTTTCTTTAATTACTGAAATAAAATTTCCTTAAAATTGTATAGTTCCTTTCCTGTCTTCTATAATAGAATACCTTCTGCTTCGCCTGTCTAAAAAGCTTTTAGGTGAAATCCTAGTTTGTGGGTAATCACATTGAAGCCACAGTAATACAGCAACCAGCAATTAAAAATAAGCTGATGCAAACAACAAGAACAGCAAATGTAATCAAAAGACAGACCAGACGCACTGCATTCTATGAATTTTTTCTCATTCTGTTGTGACCTGTTGGATTTGCCTTAGTTTTTCCTTGAGGCTTTCTGTGACTCTCATTAATTAGAATTTGTGCCTATAAATTGCTGTGGCGAAAAGCCTCTTCAGTTTTGGCTTTTCAGCTTTGTTTTGTGTTTTTCCTTTTCCTTGCACCTCTCCCCCTCATTCTGTAATTGTTTACCTAGTGTTGATTCAAACAAGGATAAACTGATGCTTGTGATTGTGCTACAAGACATCTTATTTAAATTTAATTGTGATCATAGCTTGTTTCATTTCAATGATTAGAGTTGATCCCTTTCTCATTGGAGAAAGCCAGAATTGAGACTTTCTTAATGCTGTGCAAAGGACTTGGCATTCATTGAAGACTGGTTAAATGCACTGCTATGGAAGTGGAAGGTCTTACCTTCAAACTGAAAGAGTAAACCATACTGAACTAGAGAAAAAAATACCTGTGGTCCCCAACTGCTGTCATGATGGCTTCAACAAATGTGTTTTACTTGGGGCAGAGTAAGAATGTTCCCACTTACATTACTGTGATTCAGCTGATGAAAGGTAGCTTACGCTGCAATCTCAGAGTTTTCAGCCGCATGCCAATTCCCAGCCTTCTGCAGCTGTTCCCCAATAGGGACATTACATTTAGTTATATACCCAAGTTTCAGCTTCGCTGTGTCCCAGACTTCAAAATGTTCAGCCTCTCCTGTTCTGTTGTTTATCTTAGTGTATGATTGCAGCGAAATCCTTAGACAATTAGATACAGATTAGGTACACATATTTCAACTTCACGTGTAAGATTTGGTCTCAGTGAATCTTACTGCAGTCAGGATTTGGCCTCCAACTGTAAACACACTTTTATTTTTGTGTCCTATATATTCCATTCGTTCTGAAGTATAGGACCTTTTAAAGGCTTCATCCTATAGCATCTAGCATGTTCTAGCATGTGTGCCATAGAAAATAGCCTAGAAGATAGAAATATTAATGTCAGTTTCATCAGCAGAAATGCAAACTGTGTGGAAAATAATCATATTATGTCATATATTATGTTCCAGTGCCACAGCAGCCTTACCTGAAATAAAGCAGCAGCAGGCACAATGACCTAGAATCCAGGATTTTCCCATGAAGAAGCAGCTATGTGTAATACGATTTTACCAAATCCACAGTCTTGCTAGTGAATACACGATACAAAAGACAGTGCCAACGGTATGACTCCTACGTTTGCAGCTATGCTCTTTAATCAATGACCAATGTGATTCTAGATAAGTTATGCAGCCAGCTGCAATGCAATTCCAGCAGCACAACAAACATAAACCAGACTGTAGAAATGACTGACTGCCGGGGTTTACAATAAAGCAATTCTGAGGTCACTAGACAAATACTATGTGTTGATAAGAAAACTGTGAAAATAAAAATATATTATCACCTGAAGTTTATGGTTGTTGACATACACATCTGTTGCCTTTGACTGTGCAAACAATGTGTGGTTGCAATGCAACATTAGAAAATTCTCAGCATGAAATCAGAGAGAAGTTACTTACAAGTTCTTGCCAGTATTTGAGATGAGGAAAGGAGTTTTTAAGGAAGGAAAATGGCTTGAAAAAAGTCTGCATTTAGAAACAAATCTCCATGTTCAGTAAGATAAATATAAGGCTAAATCATCAGTAAATCAAGAGATTAATGATGAAAGTAAAGCAGGCATGAAGGAATCCTTTTCTCACAATACAGCAGCACTGGCAGTGGCGGGAGGCACCAAGACAAAAAGGCTGATTGTCAGAGAGCCAAATATGTTTCTCGCTGGAGCAGCAGACAGAAAGGCCACATAGGTGTGGACAGAGAGAACACTGAAAGGTCTTCTACTGTCACCAAACCTTTTTGTAATGACTATAAGAACAACCGGCAGGAGAGGACCAGTTGGACTGTACATAATAGGATGGAAGAAGTGGTAAGAGCAAAAACCCATCCTGAATCAATATCAGTAACAGAAACAGGGAAGAAGAGGCTGATTTGAAGAGCATCATACTCCTAAGGTGCAACCCTGCATTACCATGGGAGTGATTTTATGACAGACTGCATACTTCTAATCTGTGCTTTTTTGACAAGCCAACGCTTAAACAAAAATCTGAACAATGTAGTTTCTTAAAAGGAAAGGTACAGCAACTCACATGAATTTGGAGGACAGAGCACGTGTTGCAGGAAAGAGTTTGAAGGAGACATGAGGAACTCAGCCTGTTGGCACATGGATAGAACTGGCACAGGACAATGGCAGAACCTCTGGAAATCTTTCTCTCCATGTAAAGAGCCAGCCTTGTTTGCAAGCAGGCAATCATATTTTACATAGCATATGGCGCAGAAAATAGTAGCTTTCTTCGGAGCTTCACTTGAGGGCAATTAATTCAGGTGAAATCAAATCTTAGGTCCTAATTATAATGTTAGTCCTTTACTTTTTAGCCGTTGCATTTGGTGCTTTCTAAGAATGCTTTTAACATCCCTTGACAGGAGATCTGTGAGTAATAACATGAAGTAAAATCTGCAGCAAAAGTCTGAGCAGTTTTTCCCCACTCCCAGGTTTGATGTGAGTCTTAACAACATTTCCTTAGCTGTTTAACCCTTTGAAAACTCATTTTGTCTGGCAGGAGGTTTTTAGTTTCACACTATTTTTATACTTGCTTGACTCTATTGCCTGTTACCTCATTGCCAGGCTCTGTTTTGCATTAGATACTGGTTTTGTCTTGTTCAGCTGATTGCAACTATTTACAGCTAAATCCCAAACTCAGCAACTGCATATGAGAATTTAATCTCTAATTAATTTCTCACCCATTATAGTAATGGCCCAAAAAGTACTTGGAAAACAATCTTTAAGTGAATTGCACAAAGGGCAAGGCTGGATAGTAGCAGCATAATCGTTCGGAGCACTTGGAGTGTGATGCTGCAATAGGTACAGTGCTTTGTCACCTGCATTTATGAAACATGTGGAATATTTCTCACCAGAAGCTAAAGGCCTACAGTGGTGTAACATACTATTTGGACCTGAATAAAGACAAAACCAGAGCCTTTTGTCTTGAAAATACTTTGAAGCCGTTTTCCTGTGAAACAATTAGGGAAAGGTCACTTTCCAGGATTGATGAGTCTGTCTAGAATCCCAGGATCATCAGAGTTCCCTTTTCTGTACAGGCCCCTTCACGTGAACGTGCAGAAGATGCACAATTATCTTTCACATCTTTAATTTCCAGCAATATAGAAGCAAAAAAAAAACTTCTATTCTTGAAATATTTCAGCAAAATTTACAGTACAGAATTACAATAACAGGGAAGTCAGTATTCTTCATCTAGTTCTTTGGACAGTGTATTGCTTTCATGCACTGAAGTTAAATCTTTATAGTTTTCCTTAGCATTTGACTGACCTACATATAAAATATTAGAGATATATTTTTTTAAGGTAGCAGAAGCACTTCATGAAATGAAGGCAGTGAAAGCGAAAGTCAGAGATCATAGACATTAAGTCTGTTCCACCTCTACAGAATAGCTCATCAGCCTGTGTTTCATATTGCAAATTGATATTTAAATATTGGTTTTATATATTAGAAAAAGAAAACTATCTCAGCAGTCCTCTCATAGCTCATATAGAAAAATAATCTTCTCATTATTCAACTGTAGCTTTGCTGTGGTCAGATTTTCCACCAGTCAAGTGGTACGGCTCTATTAACTTTACTGAAGCAATGTTTTCTTACTCTAGCTGAGGATCTACTTAGATGATTTCACCTTTTGATGTAAAATATTTCCAGAATGCAAGACATTCTCCTGATCTGTTACAGAAGTGTAAAAATGAATACTTACTAGTATAAATCTTGTTGGATCAGACTCTAGCTTAAAATGTATATTTATCTTTAAGACATGCTGACTGAAGCATTTCATGGAACCTTTTAATTGACAGAGAGTGAGAGAGTTAAGAGGGGAGTGTTTGCTTTTGTGTGTTTATCTTCCCCTGTACTGTGCAATCCATTCATTCCACTTCTCAGCTGGGATGTATAAAATACAAGTGCAAGTACCTACTACTTTACTTGAAATCAAGCAGAGTGTTTTACCAGACATTACTTGCACCATTTCCCTTCTCCAAGAAGACTGAACTGCTCGTCCTTTCCATTTCTTGATGTCATGATAATTATGCAGTTGCATAGGATGCTCTTGTTCACTCTACTGTTCTTTTATTCCTATTACGCAGCCTCCTTCTCCCACATTTTGGCTGTATATGCATCACTTAAGATTGCAGAAGAGATTTCATTTCTAAATGAACATTTGGTCCAAATATTTAGAAAAAAAATAAACTCTGAGATTTAGGAGTTTTCTTATGTAAAGCAAAAATGAATGTTTCTTTTTCAGACTTCTTAGCAACTGCAGAACAGATGGTTACACCTTGGCTTTTATTGTCCTCAGTATGAGCAGTGTTCCCTTATACTTCTAGCCGTAGCTCTTACTTTAGCTCACTGGGGAGCTAAAGCTCAGAGATTTCTGGTTAAGGATCTGTGTACTTATTCTGGTGGCAGAGCTAGGCTCCATCCCGTGGCTTTTCTATTATATGTCATATCATATCTCCCGTGGTCAGGAGACTTAGTAGGTGGTATGACTGAAGCGCCAAATTTACTGCACATGTGTTTACAGAGCAACTGTGCTATCCATGTGCTTTGAGTGAGTGCACCGATCTCCAGCTGAGGACTGAAAGCACCTGGAAAATTATATCTCTAGGAAGAGGCTGCCACTGCCAGAGAAATTCCCACCCACAGCTTCTCCCAAAGGTGAATTATCCATGTGGGCCATACGGGACCGTATGCTGGATGCTCTGTTTTATGTCATAAACTCTTTTGAGACAGAAAACTTTCTTTTTTTTTTTTTCTGTTTGTAGAGCACCTGATAAAATGGATCATGATCCAAGACTGGCCTGTACCTTCATTTATGATGGTAGCATGTTAAACATATTAAATTTATGCTTTCCCCTTATATAGATCTATTTGTTTTCTCCTGTTTTGTTATACTTCTAATCTAAATCAGAAAGCAGTTTGACTGAAAAGTTTTGTATGGATGAGCCTAAAGAATCCTTGTCTGTTAAACTGCAGGGGAAAGGAAATATTGTATTAGAAGTGAAATATGAACCAGGTAACAATAGACTGTAGTTAGGGGAAAGCAATGTCACTTGAAATTGAAATTATTTTATCTGGGGTAGTAAAGTTTCCTATAGTGTTTTACAGTTCACAGTAAAATTCAGATTTTATGCAAGGCAGAAACTAAACAGTTAATGATTATGAAGAAAGTGGCAGACATCAGAATCCTGACAGTCTAATTGCTGTGCTGACAGCACTGGCTGTTTCGTTGCTCTGATGGTATTTTAATCTGTAACGCTTGTACTGACTTACAGCAATGGCTGGGACTCAGACACACCTTTTTAATGCACCTGCTGGCAGGGAGGGTGTGTGTAGGTGGATCTCTCAGGCAAAGTAGACTGACAATAAGGAGTAAGAGGTTAAAGCACCTATCAGACAATCTCAGCATTCCCTTTTGTGGGAGGGGATCAAGCCGACATTTAAAGGTTTTTGAGAAAAGAGAAAAGAATAAACAATAGTTGTCTTAATTTTTTCTAATGCTTATTTTGCAGTCAATCAAGAAGGTTTTGATTTTTGCTTCCATCTTCAATAAAAGAATAAGGAATTCAAGAAGTCTCTAATCAGAAAACAATTGTAACAGAACTTAAGTACATCAGATGAGCTAATAACACCATAGCATTTTCTTGTAAGCATAATGTAAACTTTGAGTTAGTTTCATTATTAAACTATGTGCATAAAATAGAATGACTGTGTCTGATAGCATCTAGCATGGCCCCCTTGTGCAGTTAAAAGGGATGTTCCTTCTATGCTGTGTGAATGGCTACAGATGTTAAGATTCAGCTTTTCCTTTTCTGTGGTCTTTGATGGTTCTTTGTCAGCATTCAGTGGGAAACTTTGGTGAATAAAAGGAGTGAGTAGGAAATAAGCAATTGTGGTGTTGGGGGATTTTTAGTAACGTGCCTGTAAGAACTGTGCACACACCTTTTATGAAGAATGCGGAAATTATTTTCAATAAGTTCAGCTGCAAAAAGGAAATGCTTTCATGGCCTTCCTAATCTCTCATACTCTGTCAGTTTCCCAAATACTTCAGACTGACAAACAGAAAAGACACTGAAGTGGTATCCCTGTGCTTGCCTGCAGAACTGTTCCCTGTATATAAAGCTGAACCTGACAAAGAGCAGGATAGGGAGGGGGATCACAGAGCAGCTTAAAACTATTTGAAAGGGAATTGTGAAGATGGCACAGACAAGCTGTTCTGCAGTGGCAGACAACATATGAAGGGGAATGATCACAAATTGTAGCCTGAGAGGTTCAAACTGGGCATGGGAAAAGCTTTTTCAGCAAGAGGGTACTCAGGAACGGATTACCTAGAGAGGTTGTGCTATCTCCATCCTTGGAGGTTTTCAAGACTCAGAAAAAACCGCAGCCAACCTGATCTAGCACTGATGATAGTCCTGCTTTGAACAGGAGATTGGGCTACATAACGTCCAGAGGTCCTTTGCAATTTCTATGGGTTTATTCACTTAGAAATATTAAGTAGCTTAACTGTCCATCTGCCTCAGTTAAGAATTTATTCCACTGTTAGTTCAGTGTGTATCATTATCACACGTAGAAAAAGCCAGATAATCAAGCATTCAAGCTCTTTGTGAGAAAACTCCCTTGTAAAAGTGAAGAAATTTAGATTTTAGCTTAGACTGTATTGTCTAAGGCTCGTATTGTGCACACAGAATGGCAGCAGTAACCAGTTCATCCTCAGGGTCCAACCTGAGGGCTGTGTGCGGAAGATAGCCTAGATACTGTTTAAGCACCAACAGAAAACACAGCAATCCAGTCTGCCACAAAGCACAGCATCTGTTAATCTGTTAAAGGATGCTGATTTCCCCTGCTATAGTTGGCTCAAAATCTGAGTCAGTACCAAATTTAGGATTTTGCAATCTTTTTCTGCTGAAAACCAGGATTTTCCAACACAGTATATTAATACGTCACTTGCAGCTCTCACTCCCACCAAACACTAAGGGATTAACGTAATCTTTATTGCCATGTGGCATTTTGGTGCCTTACATCATTTTTCCTGAAAACAACTGAATGATGGTTCAACACACACGATTTAGTAACTGACATGGCACATGGCCCGGACTGGGAGATATCCAGTGTCTATTCAGCTACCATGATTTTTTGGCTAACATTCTCTGAGGGATACATAACAGCTAGTGTTGTAGTTATTTCCATTCATCTCTTTAGATCCCTCATATAGTTGCTCAGGCAAGCAGGAAAAAGGCTGTTATGTACATATATATAACAGTACAAAATCTATACCGGTTACTGCAGCTAACCTGGCCTGGTCTTATTTTAAGTGTGTAGGAAGTAGCAGCTTCAGAATCTGCATGGAATAAGGGGTGATTCAAGATACGTTATTAAGATACATTATTCAAGAACATTATTAAGATACAATGTAAGAATGTAAAGTATGTAAAAGAAAAAGAATTTTATTACAGTGTGATTTTTATTTTGTAGTGAAATCGTGTTTGTTTCATGTTTTGAGTTTTGGGATAAGGAAGTTTTTAGCAGCTAGAATGATATTCTAGCTTGGGAAAGAAAAAGAAGCAATTCAGCTAAATGAAGTATGTAATAAGAAGTTAACCATTAGTCCTAACAGAGCTCTTTCCATATAGTGTACTCTCCTTGGATAGCCAAGATATGGCCTTTCTTGGTTTCCAGTATTTCATATGTGATGACTCTTTCAGCATTGGCATCAGTGATGAAAATTTGTCAAATTGTCTTTTCCCTCTGAATGCTCCTACTTTGATACTTTCTGCTGTCAGCATCTCCTTTCAATTTGTTTCTCTTCTTTGCTGGACCAACACCTCTAGGAATATTGACATACGCCTGATATAAACTCTCTTTGTTATTGCTAACTATCTTCTGCTTCAGGTTACATCTTCCTGCATAAACTGGTGTGACTGTTTTGCAGTTCACCATTATAGGCTGCAAATTACTTTAGTATGCATGTCTGATTTTCTGCATTTGGAAAAGTTTTTCCTTCTAGCCTATATTCATTCATCTGAAATGACTTAATTTAGATTTTACTTTCTATGGGCACTTAAGTTGAAATTCCATTGGTAGAATCAAAGCTAGCTTAAATTTCCATATTTACTTGAAATTCATGGAGAAATACTTGTTAACATCAGCAGAGAACTGGATTTCAAATCCAGTTTTTTGTGTGGCTACAGTGTAGAATTAGGGTAGATCTTTCAACATGGTGCCTTCTATCACTGAGGAAAGAAAGACAGCCATTCTTGGATGCTCCAGGCCATTTTAGTGGAAGTCTGTGGGTCAGCTTCAAGAGCAAGGAAGAAAAGAGCAATGGCAGAAGGCTTTAAAAAGCCTGCACAGACACTCATTCTAGCTTCAACTCAGCTCTGTCAGAAATTTGTTGCAACTTTTTCATGTCATCTTAGTAATTGAAACCAGCACCAATATTCAACAGTTGCAGAGAAAAGAAATGAAAACTGAAGGCTTTGATCATGATACAAAGCACTATTTCTTGTAATGAACAGTATTCAGAGTTTGTACTCCTGCACAAAGAGGCAGAGGCCAGAGAAGTCGGGCTCTTGCATCTGCAGATCTCAGCCATCACTGAAACACTAATGAATCCTTCGTGTTACTCTGTAAATTGTGGCAACTTTTTTGAACTTGTCAGCAAGTGACCCAGACTAGCTAGAGCAAAAGAAATTTTAAAAAGCCAAGTTATGTTAGAATATAAATTAAAATACTTAACCTTTTAAATGAAGAAAACTCAAAATAATTAGCTGAAATAGAATAGAAATAAAAAGAACTCGTAAACAAGTCCCCCTGCCCAGTGCGTGGGCAGTGGCTCCTCTGGTCTCTTCCCATCACCTCTGAGCCCTGGGTGCTTGCTCAATCGCCTCTCTCAGTTGTCTCACTATTTGAGCCGCAGGCTCGTAGCTCCTTGCTGTGACTGTCTCGCTCCCATTTGTCTGTCATGTTCTTTCTTCTGGTCTGGAAGCTTCTGTTCCAATCCTGTCTGAATTTCTCCTCAAGGGAAGAAGCAATTTCTCACTCTCTCCACAGGATTTCTTCACACCCAGTCATTTATTTTTTAAAGGAAAATAACACACAAACTAAGGATAAATCGAACAGATACTAACTGTCACAGAAGTCCATAACAAACTGAACAGAAGTAGATTTAAATGATTTATCTGAAGTCACACTTAGTGTTTATGGCATAAGCAGGATTAAACCCAATATCCTTTGACTGTTTTCTGGGTATGCTCCCGCTCTGAATAATGCCTTACTCTTGCCCAGAGTGCTGGGGGGATGAGAAGATTCTTTGTCAATTCTGTTTTCTTATGGACGTCTGTAGGAATTAGTTATAGGCTCTTCTGTGACATTCTGTACTGTACACGTCATGTCATGAAAGACAACATGACACTTCAGTCCAACACTTTCCTAACCGTCTTGCCATTATTCTGTACAAAATTAAAACATTCATAGTAAACACCTGGCTTTGGCGAGAGTGAGAAACCTCATGAAGTTCGAGCTTGCTTTATTAGGCAAGAGAAAGGGAAGCTTATGCATGTTGTATTACAAAATGTTGTTTGTTCCGGATAAACTCACTCAAGTTGTACACTGCCTGTTACTGTGGGGAGAGCAGCTGCTTCTGCTAGGTTACCAGCAATAAAGAAAAGCAAAAGTTCTATAGCATTAAACTTACTAATTTGTCTTCTGTTGCCAGTGAGTCCCCAGCTAATTCAGGCAGGACCCGTTGTCAGGAGCTTCATCATTGTTCAAACCTGAGTAAGATAAAATAATTTGTTTTATTACCAAAATATTAGGAGAGGAAGCAGGGCTATAGAGGCAAAAGACTTGTTCTGTTGTGCTCAGTGGTAGAAACAGGCATAAACCTACATTTCTCCCAACTTCCATACTGGTACACGATCTGCTAGATTACATCGCTTCTTCCTAAACCAGTATTGTTTATAGAAAAAACAGGAAATCTAAGCAGCTTGAAATTTTAAGAGCTGGGATACTGTAGTTAATTCTAACCTGATAGATCTCTGTGTGGCCCAGATTTCAAAGTCCTGTTGTAAAAGGGACTCAAGCTCAGGTTCCTAAGCTGACTGTCAAAATTAAGAAACTATTGAGATGTTTCTTTCCTCTTTCCGTACAGACATCCTTTCCCGTGACTTCCTGGACAAAGGCAATCTAGGCTGCTCCAATTCTTTTACAGAGCCCAGAGCCTGATGAGGTGTAATGAAGTGTTACACCTTTCTTAGTTACAGCAGTGTGTTGGTCAGAGTAGCAGTTCTTAATAACTCCATTTTTTATAACAAACTGTCTTGAGCAGTCAGATTCTGTGCTAGGTAAGCCAGGCTATTAGACACTTGCTAAGGTAAGCAAATAATTAAATACACAATTTATCAGTTTCCTTTCCTCTTCTAGATTTTATCATTAAAAAAAAAGAAGAAAAAGAATGCCAAGTCCTGTAGTCTCTGATAATGTGTGTAAACTCTTGCCATGAGGCTATGAGCAACATATGAGCTGCCTGCATCTCACCACTTCCTTTGTGCTGTTTCTTTTACTAGCCCAGTAGGAACAGAAATCCAACTGTATCGGTGAGAACAGCTATATGTTTGCAATTCCATTGCCATTTTTGATTCAGGACACTTTTACTTTGCCTCAGTAAAGTGCATTTAAATCTATATTTAGTTTCTTGAAAAGGAGAAACCTAGTCATACAAATGCCATACGTAGTAGTTGTTTTGACATGCACCTTCTAAACCAGTGATTAACAAGCTTTTTTGTAGTCACCAGAAGCCAAGTTGGGTTATCCTACCGTGATTGTCTTGGTGAAACTACTGGACATCATGGGATCATATGATTCCTTGTGGCCAAAAATTACAGGAACTGTAATTCATCAGCAAGGTGAGGACAGCTTTCAGGGAGATACCACAACATCCTGTCACTTTGGAAATTCTAGCTACGTAGTTGGGAAGCGACTACTTAACTTCTGGCTTTAATTTTGTCTCCCAGATGTGTGGTTCCAGATGTAGAGGTCTAGCACGCAAATCTGCTGTAGTCCCATAGTAACTCAGGAAATTCTGATTTTGATGTATGCAATATCAACCTGTGGCCTTGCTTTCCACTTGCAAGTAAAGTAACTTTCTTTTTGAATATAAAGGAGAAAAAGAATTTTATTTTAACAGCATATGCAATGCAATGTTTCCTTGTACACTTTGGCACATAGAAAACACAAAACGAGAAAAAAATACATTGTAATTTTTCAATAAGTTGAAATAAAATACACCACCACCAATATGAGGGTGAATGGTCGTTTTATGTGACAGGTTCTAGTTATCCAGTGTGTTAGTTCTGTTATCAAATCTAATCCCAAGGGATTAAGGACAGACAAGTTGCTAAAATAAGATTCATAATAAAAAACATAGACCAAATGAATCATGGCCTGTACTAGTAGAGTACTAGTAGAGTGGTGAATCACATTCAATGACAGAAAAGAAGACAGTCACAAAGTTTTGTAACTATGTATCTTAATGAAAAATAATTTCAAAATGGGACTATCTTCACTGAAATAAATATTGCACATAAAATATGACAGCTATGATAAAAGGTTTCCTGGATACTGTGTGTTTAATAAATCATCTCTGAATAATAAAGTTCGCACATAGGAAATACCCTCCTGGACCAGTCCAATGGTCTGTCTTTGATAACAGAAAAAGGAGATGCTTTTTAGGGAAAGCCATGAGCCTGACCACTTTCTGAAGTCCATTTTCCCATAGCATTCAGAATTGTTATATTAGGGAGGGTAGAGAGTACATCTCTGGGGGTACATCTACCCTTAAGGCAGGGGTGAGTCAACTACGTTATTAAAAGCTTGGTGGTGACTGTAGCAAGAGAACTTTCTAACTGCCCCATTTAGGTTTTCAGTTGTCCTTTGCAGGGATATTGGCTGTATATGGTGCCAGAAACTCTTTTGGAAAATACAGCACCAGAAATTATTTAATATATTTTGCTGCTGGGTGATAGGTATCATCAAAGTTCATTACTGACTCTCTGGTCAGTTATTCAGAGTTAAGTTATCATTATTGCAACACAGCTGCGGTGTACAAAGAGTTAAGACTGTTAAAAACAAAGCCCTTCCATCTTACTAGTGCTCATATTATGAATGTAGAGGCACCTGCCCCTCCTTTTTCCTAGTGAGGTATAATTGGACTTTGTTTATGGATGCATAAAGGGCTTCATTGTAAAGACTGATAGGCTCTAATTGGGAAAAATCTGGCAAAGTTTATTTGTCAGTTTTATGAAATAATGCTGCTTGTCATGCTTTTACCTCCAGGAACTGGAGAGAAGCCAGGGGAGATTATTCTCCTCTAACTTTTCATGAAGAGCTTCTTTTCATAGCACACACAAAAAAGTCCAAGAAAAAAAAAAAAGAAAGATACTCTCCCAAACAACATAATTTCAACACACAGGATCAGGAAACAAGAGTGGATGAAGAGCCAGGCTGTCACCTTAAGTTACACAGATATTCATGGTTTACAAAGCTATTAGACCTCCAGAAAAATGAAAATGATTCTATGTTAGCAATGGTGTTATTTAAATACAATGTCTTATTCTGATGTCCGCTTACTCAAAGCAGGATGCAAAAATCCTAAACGGGGATTGAAAAGATGAAAACAATCCAGTAGCTGCTAAAGAAATTCTGGAAGCTAAATTCATCTCAAAGGAAGGATTTTAGAAATTACTTGACCATCCTGTGTAGATATTCGTAATGGAATACGTGCAATAGTTAGGGCATTTCAGTTGTGCAAAGACATGACAAGATTTCATGCTAGAAGCAAAAGTGAAAAAAAAAAAAGTATCTTTAAAATAAATAATACACAACTTGCTAGCAGTGAAGGTAATTAAACATTGCAGTTGTTTATCAGGGACAGCAGTGGCTTCACCAGGTTTTGAACATTTACAATGAGATTAGGTATCTTTCAAGAATGCATGTGTTAGTTTGGGCATAAGGAGAACTGCAGCCTCTGTACTCAGGTCAAATTAGACCTGAATTAGACCGTAATATTCCCTTCGAGCTCTTTCAGTCTTTGGACCTATAAATCTACTTCAGAGAAACTTCTGCTGGGCTGGATGGCTAGGAGTTTCAGGGTGTCCTATGAAGCTGATCACCTTCTGTAGCTGAAGGAGGTTGTGACTTTTTAACATAGACCCTTGATGCAAGAGGAGTTCCTCTACCTTCTGATGCCTTGGTGGTGTTTATGGCAAACTAGTGACTTCATTGTCTGTCTCACTACAAGAATTAAGCAGAAGGAGAATCAACCTGGCAGATTCTATTTTTTTTTTCCAAAACTATAGGGTTTTATCTCATGCAAACAGCTAAATTGCCATAGACAGAGGGCAAGGTCTGAGATGTGACAGGGATGTTACAAGATATAAATGTCAGATAAGGGGGAGACAAGTCACAAAGATTTATATATAAAATCACTGTTCTGTTCCCTTCACTTTGCATATATCACCTAGTGATGTAAAAATAATGTGCTAAGAGCAGGTGACTTTCTAGGATTGTATCATATGGCTCTGTCTTTGCCTGAGCCCATTCACGCAGTGGTTGCATTTCAAATTATGTTTTATCACAAAATATTACATTGTCTTTGACATGGACTTTCATGTTGTCAGGATATGACCAAACCTGGATGACAAGGTTTCCCTAAGGAAAAAAAGAAAAATTTCCCTTCCTGGTTCTCTAACTTAAAATCCTATTTTGAGCCCAGTAAAGAGAGTTGTATTGGTTGGTGTCCAGCTGTGTGATGTAGTATCATCTTATTATTGTAATATGCAGAAGCTTTTTTACATCTTTTGTAGTCTCAGGGACTTAGATATTTAATTTCCCTTTGCTTGTGTCCTTGTCCTCACTGCTGCTACCCATGGAGTCATTATTAACTACTAAGTGATGCATGATCCCTTCGTACCTGGAATTGGATACATGATATTACCAGTATCTGCTATTCCAAATGAAGAAAGACTTGAGATCCAGGTACCTGACAAAGCAGAGGCAGTATCCTTCAAGTGCATTGGACTGGCCTTTTCTCTGCTACTTCCAGCTATTTCTAGCCAATAAGTAACATTGACAGGAACTGAACCAGTATGGTAGTGATGAATACTGTGCCCAGATGTCTGGACTTCATGTCCAGATGTCATCTGTAGTGCTCTGAATCCCTCCCATTCCCAGAAACGTAGTTAGGAATTTAGCCATCTAGTCCTGTCTGCCTATATATTGAGTTTTGGTGTTAATGTGGTCAGAAATGGTCTCTTGACATTTTTTCCTCTTTAGTAACTCCTGCTTATGAACTTGGGAATAAACATAAATAGCTTATTGTTTAATTACATTTGTACATTTCCGGTTAAATGACTTCTTAAAGTGTGTAATGTTTAGAGTATGTCTTGACCTCCAGTTGGTCCGAGCATGAAGTAACATTTACATGATTTTGTCCAGCCTTTCACAGGCAGAAGGAACGTATCTTTACATACATTCCTCACATCCATATCTTTTTATCAGTCAATGTCATAGTACTGGAATGTGGAATCTGCTATTTCTCAAGTATTTTGGAGAAGGCTAGACTAAAATGCTAAGTCTCTCCTTTTTGTACAGGAAAAAATGAGACTCTGGTCATATTATGTCTGATTAATATTTTCCTAATTATTCCAAATAGTCTGTCTCCATGTAACAACTTCTCTCTTCAATAAACTTTTGAGTCTGAGACTTCTATAATTTTAAAGTTATCCTCCACGGGAGCAGCCACTGGGCAGGTATAGCACATGCTCCATGTTATATGTGTAAAAAATTCTGTGTGTAGTTTTATGTGTGATTCCCACATTTTGTATGGCTAAAGCTCTTTGTCCATACAAGGCACCAGAATTAGCTGTTTGTGTGCTTTGTTGTGTTTGCGATCACTGCATATAATCTTGCATGCTCATTGACCTCTGATTTCATAGCATATTTATCCTATGATTTTTCAGATATTTGTACTATCAGTATCTATTGCAGATTTCATAACTTGTTATACTTCTCAGCAAAACTAATCAGTATTCAACATAGACCCAAATCTTCAAGAATCAGTGGAAGAGGGGATGCTATTCAAAACTTGTCTTCACTATTAGAATGCACTTCTTGCTCCATAGAGTACACAGGCTTGCCCAAAGTTCCTCCATGATCTCTACTGAAGAGGTTTTCAGAAGTAGATATTGGTATGAAATTCCAGAAAAAACAACAACCTAATGCTGCCAATTGTATATAATTTAACTTATTTTAACACTGCTGAGAAGTGAGAGCTGGAAAGCTATGCAGATTGTGCTGTAGCCATGAGTAGATGTTACATTACAGTCAGTGCCCCTGACCAAACCTCTTGTGCTGTATGCCGTACAAACAAATGCAGAAAAAAAACCCAATTCATGTCTTGAGGGTTTCTAAATATGACAAAGAAGAGGGCACAAGAAATTTCATAGGCATTAGTCTGTGTCACCAGTAGGACAGATTGGTGACACAGAATAGGACTGGATTAGTGGTCCAGCGTTAATTAAAAATTGGGAAAAGGAGTGAAAACAGAAGACAAGTAAAGGACAGGAGAGGGCAGTGGTGGCATTTTTCCTAAGAGGAGTTGATCCTGAGATCAAGTTGGAGTCAAATGCTATAACCAAATTGGCAAACTTAAAAAAAAAAAAAAATCAGTGATTGCAGTGTTGATAAGAAGCTACTCTGAAGAATTAACCACAATAAGAACTATGAGTAGAGATGTTTGCTAAGTATCTACCTCCTAATGTCCCAATTCCGTGTTTTGTACTTGCTAAGCAAACCATGTGTACTTCTAAAATTACAGATGATTACTAATAGTAATTGCTAACAATATAGGATATCTTGGCATCCTGATAGAATACAGAAGAAAATGAGTCTTAAGTTTCTTCTTCCTTCAACTTGAAGAAGGTCAGAGGGGAAGGGAATTGTAAAGAAAAATTAAGGCTAGAAAACGTTACTGCTGTGGAGTTGAAGCCAGAATGAATTGGGAATAGCAAAGGTGATACTGGAATCACTGTTACTGGAGTAATGGCAGTGCAGTGGGATAGGGACTGTTCCGCTGTTTGTGGTCAGCTTGGCTCTCACACTTTTTAAGAGAGGCCTCAATCAATAAATCCTTTGTAGATCATGTGCACTACTGTTTGCAAATAACAGAAATGTGAAAAAAAAAAGTGACTCTGTGTTATATTGGGAAATGTATCTTTGCATCTTTGTGCACAAGTGAGAATGTAGAGAGAAGGGCATAGTCAGGAGAACTCTGTCCCATATCTCAGCCAGACATCTCCTGAGACACCCTGGCTTGACCTTGATGGTGGCCTTTTCTGATTAGGTTCTGGCTGGCAGGAGTCTGTTTCCAGTGGTGAAGAATCACAGCAAATACTGCGTAGCCTGGAGTTACTGTTTGTGTGCCAGGAACGGAGGGAGGCTCTGATGAAGATGGTTGTGCTGGTGCTGGACAAAGACTGGATGAGAAAAAGTCCCTGTCACAAGACCTCACAGTTCAAAGGAGGAAGAACAAACATATGTTAGAACAAACATATGTTAGCCTCCCAAATAAGATGACACGAGTAAGATTCTAAAAACAGGCAAAAGATTTTTTTTTTGTCTATAAAACACCATGAGGAAAACCAGCTAGCTAATCCCAGCAGAGGGAGACTGGAGAGGGGGAACGGAGGGAATGAAGAACATTCCAGCCAATTTGTTGATGACTAACATACTTTAAAACAACAAGCTGCTTTTTTAACTTAGAAGGTGGCTTGCTGAGTGGTTATTCGCTGTTCACTCCCTGGTCTTGATAAGAGCTCCCACAGGACATTCAGTTCTTTCCAGCTTCTCCCGCACAGGTTTATCTGTGAACATCGGTACAAGCAAAGGGGAAAGAGGCCAAGCAGGTTTGCTTAATCTCTGCTGTGACTAATAATGGTGTGCTAGGCTGGCTGCTCTTTAACACAGCTTGATACTACTAATCTGACTGGCCTTTTGCAGCATCTTCCTATGGGGTTCCATGTTGATAATTATCATGGGACAACCAATAATTTAAGAGCAAGACTCAAATGAAATTAATTTCTACCAAGCTGGGAAACCCAGAGGTCTGTGTGAACATTACAGTGAATATCACAGAAACTTTGGCTCAGGAGCTGCTGAGGCCATGCAGGACTGTACTTTCCTTGGCAGTCATAGAATTGAAAAGGCCTATTCTGGCATGACTGTCTTGTTGGAGAACATTTCTATTCAGTTTTATTTGAGTTGGTCTGCTGCAAGTGAGAGGGTTGGACTAGATGGCCTCCTGAGGTTTCTTCTAACCTAAATTATCCTATAAGTCTGCAATTCAGATTTTTATACTGTTTGCATTATCATAACTTCCTATTTAATATTAGTTATCATAGAATCATTGTTGTTCACTATTAGTTCCATATGCTTGCATCTTTAAGCCCTGTAGAGATAATTTAACCTGTATCAATGGTGTCACTTTTCTGGTATTCAAAGACCACAAAGATTTTTTCAGAACTAATAAGGGAGCTTCATCACATTGATCAAGATCAACTCCTTTTGACTTGTGCTTACTCCCAATATTTGCTTCTTATGTATACCTAGTAAATAAATACCTTGGAGAATGGGCATTGTATACCACAGGAAATGTAGTGTTTTGATTTGCAGCACTGCTACAGTAGAAATAATAAAGATATGTATCTATTTTTAGCTCTGACCTGGTATAAACTGAGTCAAAATAGGTGGAAACAGAATGATCAAGGATCATGCAAGAAGTTAGTGACTGAGAGACTGACGAGGTGGGAATAAAAGCCCAACTGGCCAAGTGTTTCATGTCTTAGCCCCTGGACTGCGGCACAACCTCTCCTCTTCCTCTTGGATCTCAGAAATTAAAACATTACTGCAAGTGAAATGAAAGTGAAATGTTTGCTGCTGTGCTAAAGCAGCTGAAAAGAAAAGGGAAACTTTCAGAAACACAGGCCTGTGAAGGACTGCCTGGGATGCTGACTCAAGTGCCTTCTCAGAAGTATCATGTTATAGAATTGTTTTCGTTGCCTCAACAGTTTTATTCTTAAGCTAGGCTTTTGGTCTCTGCTGCTCCCATGTTTAACAGCCCTAGAATCAGATTGTTAAATTGGTTGGGAGCCTTCTAATTTTCAGCCTTACTTTATTAGTAGTCAGTTCATACCAATTTGCTTTTACACTAGCAATAATATTTAGTTGAAACTGTTCTTTTCCTTCTTTTCCTATTTTCCTCTTGATGTATTTCTAGCCAGAAATCATATTCTTTTTCAATCTTTATTTTGCTAAGTTTACTGACCTTCTTTCCTGTATCACTGTCTCACTGAAGGAAAATTCACCTTTATTATTTCTAAATAAGACTTGAGGGTCTGGACACTTCCCTGCTGATTGAGCTTGTGGTAAATAATACATCTATGTAGTAGTGTGGGAAGAAATAAAATGTTCTACAGAATAAGGCCTCCTGCCTCTCGTCTTCTGAAATAGCCCAGTGCGCAGTGTTTTACGAGTTGGAAAAGAAAAACCTGAGCCTCTCTCAGTATACTGCAGCCTTATTGTGAGCTGGACTGCAGTAGGCTTATGAAAGATGGGGAGCAGTGGCAGAACCACTCTCTGCAGCATTGCCAGAATGGTTTTCTTTATGCTCAACTTCCACAAAAGTTGTCCTGTGTTACACTGGCAAGGGCTGAGAGGCCTGTTCTGTGAATGGGGATCTAACCACTGGTACTGTGGCCTAACCACATGCCAAAAAAGATGAGGTCGCAGGATCAATGTTTGCAGATTTCATGTTTTATTATTCTTTTTAAAGTTGAACTCTTTCAGCCACATGAGAATTATCAATTTTCACATTATAGAGGAAAAAAATTGAATGCATGAACCATAAAAGCATGAATGAATTTGTCTTTTCACTACTTAAACACATAGCAATTTTCAAAGTAACTCATACTTTCTGCTCTGAAGATTAGTACTCAGTTGATGAGATTTGTTTTGATGTCTCAGTCTGTTATGTTTTTCATTGCTGTCTATTATTTTAGTCAGTACCCAGAGAGAAAAGCGGTGGGACCTGCCTGTGCAGCTAAAATGCAATTTGATTAGTAGTGATGAATAAATCAGATGTTTGATTTTTTTTTTTGTCTGGCCTGAGTTCAGACTCTTGTTCACTCCCAGCAGTGGGAGGGCTAGTTCAGCCAAAAAAATCCATGCCTAGATTTTTACTTTCGGGAAGTTCAGGGGTTTGAGATCCAAAATTAGGTTTCCAGTTTGTGCCAGGAGGGAATCAGCCACTAGATTAAGAATTTGGATGCTTTCCCTCACAAAAATTACTGGGAGTTGTATGTCAGGTCCAGCATTTCAGATCTATTCCTAGTGTAAGTTCAGAGCTAAATCCATGCCTCATCTTCTCATTCCAGAGATAGGAAGAAAAAAAAAATTAGCTGGAAGGAGGAAGGAAAAAAAAGAAGAAAAAAAAAAAGTAGGAAAGGAGAAATGAGATCCAGGAAAGGTGAAAAAGGTAGTAAGTCACATGGGAAAATGGGGAATGAGATCAAGGGGACGGGGAAACAGTTGAGGGATCAAATAAGAAATATTGCTTTGTATAAAAGCTTCTCTTTTTCATTGTTCTGATGGCTCTCCCAGACAGTTAGGGTCAAGGGGTTATTTTTAAACTAGCCATTGATTCATACAAGATGCCTGATTATGAAATACTGGAATCTTTCACCAGCAAGGGAAAAACTTCCCCCTGCGAGTGACTGCCTGGAAACCCACAAGAGGGAAGGGGTTAATGGTTGTTCAGTTTACAGCTGGGAATTGCTGGTATCCAGGAAACAAGGCAGAATGCACAAACCATGAGACCAGCTGGAGCCTGCTGGAATCCCATTCATTTTGGCAAAGGTGTCTGTGGTCTCGAATTCTGACATCACTGCCTTTTGCGTCACAGAGGAATGCCTTAACCACTTCTCCATTTCTATTTTTTCCTGTGTCTCTCTTATTTCTGCACTGACTCAGATTTGCAAAGCAATGAGAAGAGGCAGTTCACAAACCTCCCAAGTCTCCTGTCATCAATGTAGCTTATAAGTGACTCCACCAAAGATGTTAGATGAAAGCTTTTTGGTGTGGAGGAGAAGCCATGCTCAGGAAGTATAGATTGGATGTGAATTATTTCTGTTTCCAGTCTTATGTGGCACATTGCTGTAGTGGAGAGCAGTCTGTCTGACTGGACCCCAAAGAGAAAATACTCTTATGGTTCAGATACTCTAGAGTATGTCAGAAGAGCTGGAAATCCACTCTGGTCACAGGCTTCCTGAGTTACCTGCTCAGTGTGCTGTGTCTTTCCTTCCTATACAACAAAAAAGATTTGAAAACACAAGTCCGTGCTCTGGTTCTGCTCTATAAGAAGTTCTTCTGAGACCTAGATCATTCTGAGCACAACTGAAAACTCATAGGCCATTTACAAATAGAGTATTCTGTTCCTACATACTTAACTTTTTGTGCTTCATTTTGCCTAGCTATAACCTGTGGATAATAATCCCTCAGCAATTCTACTTTTCTCTTCTGCTGGCATGTCCTTTTACACCCTTAGCAGAGCTGCCTGAAATTCTTTAGTACAGCCTCTGTGCAAGAAATGTAATTTTATGGTCCTCAGTCTTTTGCTAATCTGCAGATCCTGCTAGCATAGAAATAATAATAAAACCTGCTTTTTATTCTTTAATATCTCCATGAACACAAAATTCCACTGTTACTTTTTTAGTTTAGTTTAATTGATTGAACATGATCAACTCATAGAATGTAGCTGAAAATGCAAACAGCTGCTTATTGGAGTGATTTGCACAGAAGTTGCGTTTTCCGTCACGTGGTGAAGTTGGCTACTTACAGCGAGAACCCCCTGCCCAGCGAAAGCCCGTGCCCCATCCCCGGTCTCCTCTGGAAGGGCCTGACATAGATGTTGAATGTGTTCTGTATGGAAGACGTTTTGTCTTAGAAAAGATTGTGACCTCAAAGGGCTATGTAAAGGGAAATACATTGTGTTTAAGTATTTCAGGACTCTGTTCTGAAGCCTGTTTGTGCCTGGTATTTGTCCTCAGCAGCTGATCTGCAGCTTCACTGCTCTGGAAGCAACCACTATTCTGTTGTTGTTCTTTTCGTGATTAACGTTCTGAGCCTCAATGTTCAGCCTTAATAAAAAGTGCAGGCTAGAACCATCACTGGGAAGGAATCACTGTTGTAATGCTGAGAAAATGCATACGTGACTGGGTCACCAGGGAAATGGAAAAAAAAAAATTCTCTTGCAAAATTTGGAAGTAGACAGTCAACAGACTGATTTAGATCTCTGTTCTAGAAAATATTATCTAGGAAATTAATCCAGAATATCTATATGAAAGTTTTTCACTATTTAATCTCACTTTTCAGAGTATATTCCAATTAATGTAAATATTTGTCTTATTTTCCTCTATATGTTTACACAGCTATTAACCTTGCTATAAATAGATCTGCACTCTCACTCTTAGCCAGGTTTTCAGATCCTGAAGGAGTTTCTATACCTGAAAGATTCTTAGCTGTGTACATACATAACGATGTACCTGTCAGTGTGAAATGAGTTTAAACCCAAGAGCTACATGACGGTGGTCTGTGGTCTGTGCAGGCGTCTGTATGGGACTTGGTACTTTCTGAGTCTCTGATTCAAAGCGCCCATACCTTTTCTTTGCTGGGGGTGGTCAGGTGTGGGCTAAGCCATCACCTCTGTGTGCACAAGGGAGAAAAGAGAAAGGCATCCCTCCTCCTCCTCCACGTGTGCAGCTCTCTGCTGTGCCACGTGTTTGGAGACACTGGAACAACCCAGGTTAGTCTGCATTTCGCTTCTGTAGGGTTGTTACTGATCCTAATGAGATATTGTAAGGGTGGAAAAGAGAACAGGACAGAACACGCAAGCACCGGCCTCGCCATGGTTATAGTAGCAGAGCTAGCGTGGATACCATGGCATATGGGTTTCACAGACGTTCTACAGGGCTGTTATGAAACCGTCTCTGGAAGTCTTCAGCACATTGATTTTGCTAGATTCCTTGCCATTATTGAATTTAGGTGTGACGTGAATCAATTATACATAAACTGAAATCCCTAAAATTAGGGGCCTAACACAGAAAGATTGTGATTTTAAGGAATTCTGAGCTTTAGCACTTACCATTAGCTTTCCTGGATCTGCTGAGTGTTCAGCACGGCAGTGTGACCTCTTATTTAGGTACATAGCATCTGAAAAGGTCAACTTTCACTTTCAAAACAAGCAGTGCATTTGTATGGACTTCTTATGTTGTGAAGAACGTTAGGATTCTTTTTTTTTGCTGTTACTTGGAGGTTTTCAGTGGCCTTGGGAACTGGACTCAGAAACTCAGAGTTTATCTTGTTACAAGATTTCAATTTTGCAAAATGCTTTGATAATCTGGACTGGGTGACTACTTCAGATCTTACGCTGCTGTTTCCATTTTTGGTGCTTTTTTCACTGGCAGAAGTAAGACTTTTCAGGGCAGACGGAACAAAAGCAACAGAGGTAAATAACCCTTCCATGGAAAGTGCAATGCGTTTGTTTTATGTCTGGACACAGGCTCCTGATCTGTAGATGGGGCTTCTAGGCAACACAAATAAACACGACAATTCACAATACTATGCTGGGCTCGTATCCACGCTCGCAGATGCTGCTGTCTTCCACTGCATAGGAGGCATTATCACAGGGATGAATATAATCAATTTAGTAGCTGGACTCGGATTGAAAACAGATAGCTGGTGCAATCTCAAGAGCTGTTACACATTGCTGGGAAGTGCAGGCTGAGCTTTGACTATGCTAGATTAGTTAAGACAACCAGAGAAAACACCTGGCATCATTTAACAACTTGACTAAAAATACATTTTTTCACATTAATACTCAGGAGGAATGTGCCTCTTACCCCTCCTGGGTGTGGTATGAGGAAAGCCACAGCCATTGGAAGAATGTCATTAACGTCAATCAGGCAATGATCAAAACCCAACCCCACCCACCCTGCTATGGTGTGAATGTGTCACA
The DNA here is from genome assembly GCF_036417535.1 of Chlamydotis macqueenii. Classification (NCBI taxonomy): domain Eukaryota; kingdom Metazoa; phylum Chordata; class Aves; order Otidiformes; family Otididae; genus Chlamydotis; species Chlamydotis macqueenii. Next base: position 8,078,265 of record NC_141571.1, on the reverse strand, counting down.
CAGACGCTAACTATTAACAGCAACTAGTGCATGGGATTTCTGTATAAGTCTTATTTGAGACTTATATATTTTTTTTCCCTCCATGATCTCTTCCTGTTTACTACCCTTTTTATAATCAAGTCACCTATCTTGGATTGTTCAAGGCTAGTGTCATTCCAGCACCGGGAGTCACTGGGAGACCCTTTGTGCTTTCCAGTCTTGTCCTCCTTATCTTCCCATTTCTGATTTTAGAGATCTGCTCTTCATGATAAGTGACATCTCAGTCTCAAAGCTGTATTTTGAAGGCGAGCTTGAACTTTAATCAGCAGTATGATCAGGATATCTCAGAGATACTATACAGTGTGTCTGGCTGTTGTACCTAGCCCGCTGAGTAGGAGATTTGGCATTCAAGGAACTGTCTGTGCATGTCCTTAAGTCTAATGATGATAAGCTATAGTTAAGTCTTTAGTATAGCATATAAAATTTTGTACCGATGAGGATGTAGTAAAGCCATCTTTATGTGCAGAGAGGTTGTCCAAACAGCCAGGGTAAGGAAGGCTAAAGCCCTGACGGAATTAAATCTGGCCAGGGACATCAAGGACAACAAGAAAAGCTCCTTTAGGTATGTCGGGGATAAAAGGAAGACCAGGTAGAATGTGGGCCCTCTTCGGAAGAAAACAGGAGACCTGGTTACCCAGGACACGGAGAAGGCTGAGGTACTCAATTATTTTTTTGCCTCAGTCTTTGCCAGTGCTCTAGCTGCGTTGTCCAAACCGCAGAAGGCAAAAGCAGGGTCTGGGAGAATGAAGAACTGCCCACTGTAGCGAAAGAGCAGGTTTGAGACCATCTGAAGGTGCACAAGTCTGTGCGACCTGATGAGATGCATCCGTGGGTCCTGAGGGAACTGGTGGATGAAGGTGCCAAGCTGTTGTCCATCATATTTGAGAAGTTGTGTCAGTCTGAGGGTGAGGTTCCCACTCACTGGAAAAGGAGCAACATAACCCCCATTTTTAAAAAGGGAAACAAGGAAGACCTGGGGACCTACAGGCCGGTCAGTCTCACCTCTGTGCCTGGTAAGGTCATGGGGCAAATTCTCCTGGAAACCATACTAAGGCACATGGAAAATAAGGTGGTGATTGGTGACAGCCAACACGGCTTCACTAAGGGCAAATCGTGCCTGACCAATTTGGTGGCCTTCTATGATGGGGTTACAGCATTGGTGGACAAGAGACAACCAACTGATGTCATCTACCTGGACAAGGGTTTTAAAACAGAGGGAGGTAGATTCAAACTTGATATAAAGAAAAAAATTTTTACAATGAGGGTGGTGGAACACTGGCATAGGTTGCCCAGAGAGGTGGTGGATGCCCCATCCCTGGAAACGTTCAAGGCCAGGTTGGACAGGGCTCTGAGAAACCCGCTGTGGTTGAAGATGTCCCTGCTTCTTGCAGGGGGGTTGGACTGGATGACCTTTAAAGGTCTCTTCCAACCCAAACCATTCTATGATTCTATGACCTAGCAAAACAATCAAAAGAGCTAAACATTCAAAATGGCATGCAAAAGAAACCATACATATAAAATCAGTCTGATTTTGTATCAAGTCTGGGTGCCAATGCTGTTTTAAAATTGATTGTGTTGTATTACTTTCTTCAGTCTCCACGTACAGTACTCAGATTGCATCTTTTCCTTTTCTTGTCATCACTGTTTATACCTTTATCTATCATTAGAAGAGGAACTAAGTGTCTGAAAGGCTATCAGAACATTAAAACCAGCACACAGAAGTAACTTGCCTAAAGCCATGTGGCAGGTCAATGATTGTTTTTACATCAAGTAAATAAATGTCCATTGCACTGGCATCAAAATAATGTAAGAGATCATCCTAACTTAAAAACAGAAACAGTGCACTCTACGTCACAGAGTTTGCGTGCAGGAGCTACTGAATGGTTATTGTGTGACTGTATTTTACAAAGTTAGTCCTAAGGGAATATTTTGCACTCAAATGATGGCTGAGAGCTCTGGCCCACCACAGCTTCCTGTCTCCCTCCCCAAGGGCAAGAATCAATGTCTGTCGCATCTGTAAAGTCACACTGGATTTGGATTATTCTCTACATTTTTCTTTCATTATGTCCCCTTTTTTGCTTCTTAAGAGACTCTTAAAATTTTCAAATGTAATAAGAAATAATAATAACCAATTAAAAAGCTGTGGGTATTAAGTGGGAAATAACAGACTGAAACAAAAGTCAAGGATTGTCCTGGAAAATTACATTTATGGATCCCGGAGCACTCAGTTCTGTGAGGCAATCTGAGGTTTTGACTGTGCTTAAAAATGAAGTGGCATAGCTTTACAAGGTAAAGCTTTGACAGAAGTCACCCAAGTAGATTTTCTGCAAGGCTGAATGTGGAGATAAAGGAGTTGTTGGATCTCCATTCCCCTCATTAGCACTCCTTACTGTATTGCTTGTGCTCTTGGTCACATTGGACCCCAGTTGTACCAAGGCCATAGCATTCTCTGTGTTAACCGAAATAGTTCTGTGGCAGCAGCCACGGTGTAGACATGGTTATATAAGCAAAAAAAAAATATTTTCCCCATATACTGTATTTCCCTTGTAAAGTTAATATAAAACATATGAGTAAAAGAAATTTTTTGTGTTGTAACTCCAGCGGGACAATCAAATATTATTTACATACCATATAGCGTGCGCTGAAGAAAAGGGCTAACAGTATTTCTGTGAAAAGCTTCGTCAGGCACAAGCCAAACATGCTGAGTTGAGACTATGATTAGTAGCATCCAAGAGATTTTGATGTACACTGCGCTCTCCAGCTGTGTATTTGTAAGCAAGGTGCCACACCAGATAACCGCCCAGTCAAGGAGTTACAGTTGGACAGTATGTTTGTATACAGACTAATGGATAGGAATTTATAAAATCATTTCAGATGGCATTTGCTTTGAAAATTCAGCCTGTGTAGAGGAAGTTGCAAAGCCCAATTATTGCATTGCGTGGGCTTTCTCTTCTTTTATGGTTGAATACTGGGGTTTAAAGACATCTTATTCAAACAAATAAGGTTTATCTTCCAAAGTGGCTGAAAAAGTTTATACCTTTTCTACTTAAAAAAAAACCTGGCCCTCAAAAACCAACATGTGATAGCATTAGCTACTAAAAGTAACTCCTACTTATTTCACCTGCATTACAGTTTGAGCACCTTAGCTTTCTGTAACGAAGATGACACTTTTAGGTATAACTGGACCTTAGGCTTTAGGGTGAACTGTGTAGCATATACTGAAGTCTATAATAAAGGATTCATTAATTACATTCTGATAACACTCCTAGACAAAATAAAGTCAAGAGGGAAGAAAAACAGTTTATCAGCTCTGCAAACATGAACACTTGTGCGGAAGTGTAGCACCAAGGATTTATCCTTCTAAATCCCTGCGATCATTAAATGTTATGTGAAGTTCAGGATACTGAGCAGACAATCAGACTAAATTGGGTTCACTGATCTAATTTGGAATACTTATCTAGGAAAGGATTGGATACAATCACAACAAGGATTTATGGATTTGATCTTTTTTTGTGTAGCCTTCCTCATGTGAATCAGGCTTTCAGGATCAGGATCAAGGCCCTCATCCAAAGACTGCTCGAGTCAATGGAAAAACTCTCATTGTCTTTAGTGGGCTTTGGATCAGGCCCCAGGAGTTGAGTCATACTTTGAATGGAACATTGTTTGAAGCAAAACAGGCTCAAGTCTTCATTCATGTAGAGATTTTAACTGTTAAGTGAAATTTCCTGAACACTTCCTGTGCCCTGTTGCCTACTTCCTACTGCCTCTTCTCCAGAGGACACATGTGGTCAGGGAGAAGACCATGAGCCCGGTGCCTAACTCGAGTGATCTTCAGCCTGTTCTCTGCTACATTTTCTCTGTCAAATGATGGGAGATGTCTCTGTCATATGACCAGAATACAGTTGTCCCTTGCATCTGATAATGTAACAGTAATGCTCTGGTTAGGTTATATGACCAGAACATCTCTCATATTGTGACAGACCAGCCACTCACCAATGTAACAAGGAAGTGTTTCCATTTCAGTCACTCGAAAACATGTCTGGCCAGCTGGTCATGAAGGATCAAAGCTTACTGTCCTCAAGAGCTTTCAGTAGGAACCACCGTCACCAAGAGACTGGGCATTGCTGATGTAATCCAATAATCCATCACTGTTCATATTCCAAACTCAATACATACCTAACACATTTTTTCCCCCAGAACACGGCGGAAAAGTATCTTTACTTATTTTAATTTCAGTTTTAATATTACCATTGTTATCTACCAGTTAGTATTTGTTTGATCAAGCTTTATTTTCAATTCCCACATACATTTCTGTGACTCCAAGTAAACTTTAGGCGCCTGTTGCTTCTGGATAGAGAGGGCCTGGAGCGTTTGGACAGAACTCTTCTTTGGTAAGCTGAGGTGGCAGACAGACTCTTCTATTCAGTAGGGTTTCAGAACAGAGAAGTATTGGTTACACCTCATACTTGCTGTTTTATTGCTTGTTTCACATCATCAGGGCAAGGATACTGGACAGAAGGATGTGTTTGTACTTATTTTTACATGTGACATTTAAAAGGCAAAATGAAATGTGAAGATTTTCTCCAGATGTTTTTTCTGTTTATGATAGATATGCAGAAATATGAGGGATGTTTTGGTGCCCTTACATACAGGTACTTCGTATTTACTAATTTCCATTCATTAGGAAGTGCCAAAAATGACTTTATCTAACAAAGCTGTCACTGTTCACCACTTAAACTCATGCCAATTGGTCATATGTTTTTAATTCTTATTTCCAAGTTCTATGTGCCAAAGCCGTGAGAGCCCAAGAAAAATAAGGGGCCAATGGAAGAAGCCTAGTCCAGCTAATCAGTCCAAATCATGATTAGCTAAATATGACTTTAGTTTATGTCAAGGTGATATTAAAATGCCATTGATGCCATCGATATACAAAGGAACACAAAGAATATAACCCACACTGCAAGAACTATGCATTACATACAACACAGTTCCCAAATACCTGGGCACGTATTCCACATGCTGGATCTACAGACAAATGCATGCAGCACAGACACATCAAACCTGGCAAACACAAACCCACACAAAACAAGTTACTGCCTACGAGGAATGGGTGCATCACATGAAATTTGTACTTTACACATTTCTTGAACAGAGTTGGGGAAGGAATTTAAATTAAATTAAATTAAATTAAAATTTTAATGCTCTTAAAATATTTTCTTCTCCACACTGGGTTAAAATGATTACCTTCTCAAATTGTCCTTGAAAAATATGCAAGCATTACCCCAAACTAATTAATAGCCCAGTAGCTAGGACAATTAGCTGAGATGTGAGAGATTTCATAAGTCAAACCCAGAAGTAGAACTTATACCCCAAGTCTAATGTGAGGGTATTAATCACCAGACCAGTGGTTGCCTTAGGGCTCTCCTGTTGTGCTAATCTATTTTGATTAGAAATTCAGTAGATCACTGGACCTAAATAAAGATATAATTTTGAGCCACAATGGTCAGAGTACTTGTGTGGGATGTGGGAGACCAAGATCAATGCATATTTAATATTTATACAAAATAGGACAGTTCCAATGCCATGTTCCCATGAAAAGTTTCAGGTTAACATAGTGTAATTTTTCTTTAAAAAAAAAAAACAGAGAAACTCTTCATCGGAAAATTCCCAAGTAGCTTTTCCTCTTGAACTACCTATGGGGTTTGCCAAAGTAGTTGACGTACAATGAGATTTTTGCTCTCTGTAATTTAAATCCATGGGTTTTTTCTAAGGGTGATTCATTTCACAAAAACACACAACAAATAAACAAACACATAACTGGAGTTAAGAAGAAGCATGTGTTATGGATTAGGAAAAAGAGCACCCTCGAAAGCTCAGCTGGTCCTGTTCATTATAAAGATAGTATTATTTTTTTCCATTTCATTGTCTTCCTCTTTGTCTGTGCTTCTTTTCTCACAGTGTCTCCCTTCATTTCTTCTCTCTGGTACAGTCTTTACTCCATGTGTTATTCCCTTGAATTCCTTGCTTCTAGGCTTTGTCTAGACCAGGATGTGGAATGCGTTAGCTAACATCAGTTAACAGTAGAACAGATAAGACAGTGAGGCTTTGACTTATTTTAAATTAACTTAGTTAGATATGTGAAAATATTAAATTTCTCATCATCTCGATGAGCCCTTTATTTCTCTTTATTTCTCTGGGTCCTTTCTTGAGTATGTCAAAACCAGTACCATCACCATACTTTCTGAACACCTTCCAGCCTTGCATAAAGCAACACAAATCAGACCTGCCACATACAGTTCAGTGTCTCCTTCTCTCCCCAGAGGGAGAACTGGATTTGCAGACAAATGTTTTTCTTTCTGTAGACTTGTTGTTGTTGAAAATGGCATACCTGCACTGTGTTTCTGTCAAAGCATGCCTGATGCTTGGAGTAGTAGGTAATAAGGAACTTCAGGTGCTGGAGAGATTATTCCAGGGATAAACTCTCTGTTTCTTTAACAAATGATCTTTAACTGAAGTGAGTATGCAGAGCAAGGGTGTTTGAAAATATGCATTGTAAATACAATGGAGAGGGACAGACAGAAGTAAGTAGAAGCAGCTTAGGACACAAATAGGAACAACAACAACAACAAAAAAAAATCATAATTTGCTTTAATGTATTACTTCCCACCTAATTTGAGATTTCCATTTTCTCTTCTCCTTCTCCCTCACCACCCAAGTTCCTACAGCAAGTTTTCAGCCACTCCAGTGAAATTACAATGATGGACAACACAAGGAACGCGATCAAAATTGAACTCTTTTTCCCCAGAGTTCCATACAGCTTTTTTTCGTTGGTTTAGAGGGAATGTATATGTGTTACTAAATCCAAATTTGGCAAAGATGTGACTTTCAAATCAATTCACAATAAGTTTCATTCATCCCACTGTAGCTGAAGCGCAGCATCTCACACTAGAATGTGATTAGCTTCTCCATACAGCAATATCCCTTCCCTTTTTTTTTTCTTTTGAGCTTATAATTGGTGAGGCAGAATGTACCTGGAACGTATCTTGCTGCAGCAGACACAACAGCTCTGCCATTTGGAAACTGACACTCAGAATTTCTTAGCTACAGTCCAGTTGTCATAAGAAGAGATGATTAATGAGCCATGGGGCTGGGACGGGACAGGAGGGCTGAGGGGTTGGGAACTGGCAGGGAAATCGCTAAATAGATTAAAGGAACAGGAAAGCAGTCCAAAAGCTGGAGGAGAACTGCTGGAGAGATCTCTAGTTTGAAAGCCAAAGATTTCCAGGCAAATGCCAGAAGGGCTATATAAACGTAAATGAGTGGGTGGACAGAATAGATCAGCCATGTATTAAGAGGTCTTTCGATTCACTGACCCTCTCTAGCACCAGACGATGCTTTTAATGCACAGCTGGCTGTTGGAGGAGTATTTCAGTGTAAACAGAGTGGGAGATGGATCTAATATCCAGGATGGAGCCTAGAGCCTTTTGCTCAGTACTGTACTTGTCCCAGCTGAATGCTGGGATCTTTTTGATCATGTCCCGCACGTTGTACTGTAGATGAATCACTTCCTGCCTTTGCCCTTTTTGCTTTTTTGCTTGCTGCATCACAGCAGTGCTGCTCTGGGACTGGATCCTGAAGCCGGGGCTGAGCTGTTTGTGTTCTCTGAGCTCTGCCCTGGCGCCTGCTTGCACGGAGAAAAGGCTGCTGTGCGTCTAAACTGCTGTGTCATACTTAGTTATTAATGACTGAGAACCACATGACACAAAGTTCTGGGAAGCTCAAGCAGATTCCAGGAAGGGGTCAAGGAGTTCAATAAACAGTTTTATTAGAACTTGAATTGCAACCAAAAGGCTACACATTTACTTTTTTAATAAAAACTTTGTGAGTGTTACTTGAATTTAGAAATCCTATGAATGGCAGAAAAAGCACTGAGAATTATCTTTTCTTCCAGTTGATTTTTATGTCACTGCTAGTTCAGAGGTCTCCTTGATAAGGATACCTGAGTACAGCCTTCATTTACACTTTTCAGTTACCTTTCCAGTTTGTTGGTAAACTGTAAGGTTTACTTCAATCTGAGAAGAAGTGCATCATGATCAAAGGGTCAGATTCTTGCCTCAGTTATACTGATGGAAATTCAGAAATCAGTGCAGCAATGCTAGATTTACACCAATAGGTCTCATACTACTGTAAAGCCTGGCATGTAGGCATGTCGCACATCATGGTTAAAAAAAGAGATAGAAATTCTAGATTAGTTTATTATGGTAGTAATGTGCAGGGTTATCAGTCAGGATGACAGGTGCCATATCCATGCATATTCCTGAGGAGAGGTTGGAAAGAGTATTCATATCGACACAGAGAAATCGTGTGGCGTGGTGAAAAGACACGGGGTGGGTGTCAGCAGGCAGATGGCCACATCTCAGTGTCCCCATAGTAAGTGGCACTAATTGGCTCTGTTTCCTGGCAGCAAGCCCGTGAACTGAATAAGTTAGTGCACAGTAAAAAACAATTTTTCAGTAAATTGCCTTTGCTAAAGTAATTGCTTTTACATTATCTCTACTGCACACTCGTTAAGACCAAGCTGCAGTTCTGTCTCACTGAACATGCTTTTAATTAGTGTTTCTGGCTTTACTTCTGTGTTTCCTTTTACTGCCATCAAGCACTGAGTTGTCTAGCACTGCATATGGTATAAATTGATCAATTTGTTCATTCATCAATTTATATATGTCAGAAGAAATGGGAAACAGGAATTCATCTCCCTTTGAAAGTGACCATAAAGCATCCATTGTAGTAAATATTAATGATACATTAATGAGCATTGTTGTTCCACTGTTACTAATGAGTACTGAGGCACAGAAATTAAGGGTCCAAGCCAACTTATTCTGAAGTAAAATTAAGGTGCTGTTTGGCTTTACTAGAAAGTGAAGGAACATGACCAAGTTGCTACTTGAGATAAACAGAAGAGCTAGAACTAGAGGTCAGGTCTGCCTCATACTCTGCTGATCTGTCCATGGGATAAAATCTTCTAAGTGCTAGCTTAGAAGCTAGCTGTTTGTGGCTGTTTGCTACAAACCACAGCTCTGTATGACAATGTTTAGCAATTCTGCATATGAATAGAAAGAATAAAATTTTCCCCACAAATAGTATTGAATGCACCAAAGCTCTACACTGGGTCATTCACTGGGTGCTGTAGCTACCTTTGGGGTAAAACACAGCAAGTCCTCAACAAAACATACAAAACTACTTGGCAGTCTTTAATGGAGGAAGTTAAAAAATATTGCATCTGTTTGAAATAAACGGGGAATTTTAGAGAGGCGAAATGGAATTACCCAAGCTGGAATCTGACTTCTGTTAACTGGTGTTAACTCTTGCAAAAGCAGCCACAAATTTTTCAGTGATCACACTGGTCAGAAGTTCAGCTTGACCTCTTGTCCTATGGGTGGCATTCCAAACATCCTGGTACGTCCTACTGTGAGAAGATGGGCTGGCTCATTGCTGACTCAGAGAAAATCACTCTGGTATTGATCTTTAAGTCCACTTCCACACCGCTTGGAGTTTATCAAAGCCTTTGCCTAGAATTAGCCACCGCTTGTAATGGCTACTCGAAGGTTCCTCATTAGAAAAGCTTTTTGAAGCATGGCATACCCAATCTGTTGAATGTTGCAGGACAATGGCTAATATCTGTAGTAGTTCTGTGACATCTGTATCAATAATTTCTAGTCTAATGTAGATTATTTGTGGAGGCTGTTGAAGTTTTGTGGCACTACAGAATACTCCATAAGCCTTACTTCATGTAAAAGCTGCAAATAGATATGCAAAAGAGATTTTTTTTTCATGCCAGACAATTTGGATCTTAGCATATGTCTAAAGCTGTGACTGGAAGGTGTAGTTGTGGCATTTATAGGGACCTCTGAACTACTTTTATCTTGGGTGGCATAGGTAACGGGGGAAATGAAGGCATGCTGACATAAATTTAGGCTTTCTAAGTCTTTATAAGTCTACTAGTTCTCTGGGTACCAGTAAGGGGGGTGCAGCTCCAGAGCTGCGGATCACCTTAAACAAAAGCACTACATAATTTATTTGCCCCAAAATATGAACCAATTCTAATCAAACATGTTGCACATTTATAAGCAGTCAGTCTCATATTTTCCTAGGATTTCTAGCCTCATAGGAAACAAAATACAAAAAGTAGCAGAACTAATTAATCTTGGTTTTTTGTGCCTTTGTGATGTGTGCTCTGACGGGTGTGAACTCCATTGTGAGATTTTCCCATAGCTGGCCATTTACTGTTCTTTCTCATCTGCTTTCTGTGGTATTGAATACAAGGTCACTTCTACTGAAGCTTTTCCCTTCATAGATGCATTAATAAAATCTCTTTTCTAAACACTACTATGCTGAAACACAAAATCTTAAAATAATTTAGACCTGTGTCTTTATATCAGATTTAGCTGCCCATTGGTTCAAAATTATAAACAACTGATAGATAGAGAGACACATGTATGTAACATATACAAACATAGCACAACCACATAAATCCTTAGGAATTTCCTTAGGAAATCAGGTTAAAGATAAGAAGTCTAGCAAGAAAGAATAATTTCAGAAAACTCTGCCAAAGATGAAGTTAGCATGAAAATGCAGTAGATGGCAAAGGAAAATTTAGCATTTCACTGGATAACTATTTCTTCCAAATTTTCAACTGAAACCCATTTTTTTTTGGCAAAATATATCTGATGCAAAAGAAATTATGTAAAATTAAACTTGATTTTCTATCACTAAAATTTCCACAAAAAAGTTTTGGATCAGGCATGATTAGAAAGCCTAAGAAAGCTTCCAAAGAACAACCAAATCAGACCAGCGGATCTCTTTTAGTTGGAAGACATGAGGATCACAGAAACATGACATGTGGGAAAATATACAGTGACTGAGGTGAAAGTTCTTAGGAAGTGAGGACCATTCAGTAACTTGCTTTGGATCAATGAAAAAAATCGCCCTCAGAAGTTGGCCAAGTAACAGTGTCCTGTTTATATCTTGTGGTCTTATGAGTAACTGACTGGAAAAAAAACAAGAACGAAAAGATAACAATTACAATAAAATTAAATTAAATAAGCCAGTGACTCATTACAGACCAGGAAAAACAAAAACAAGATCATTTAGGACCCAATAACAACAGAACAATTAAAAGGAAACACAAAAATTGCTAGATTGTTTTCCTTATATATACAGTCAACCACATTGAGATAGGAAGGGAGTAGAACTGATCACACAGTTATCCAGTGGAAGGTAGAAAATTCAGAAAATATGAATTATAATACTACAGTACTTTGGCAACTGTGTTAATTTTAGTGGGACAAAGCTTTTTTCTTAAGTGCCATAGAGGAACATAACTCAACATGCATCCTACCAAGGTGTACCGCTGGAAATAGCGACAGTATTCATCACACATACTCAGTCTTGCTCCATAAATGCATTTTATTAAGCAATATTGTTAGGCTTCAGAAAAGTGTTATCAGTGAAGACCTACCCAGGGTCTCCTTCATAATTTTGATAGAGACTCAGCAAACTCTTGACATATTTAAGCAAACTAGAGTGCTTTTCACAGAAATGTGACATGAAATGCTGAGCCCTGCACAGCTGTAGTGCTTTGATTTAGAAAAAAAAAAACTCTAAAATATTTATCCTAAAGAAGAAAATGTATTATGTAAAGAGATACCTTGACTTTTCAATATTATTAATTGCCAATGCCAATAACAAGCTGAAAAATTCAGGGTAGAATATCAAATTCCCCAAAGTTTGTGGTCATTTGTATGGAGTCATCTGAACGAATATGATCTTTATGTCTCTTTTGTTAACTATTTCTAGTGTTCTCCTTTCCATGATCTCTAAAAGATCACTTCCTCCGTATACTGTTTGACAGACAGATGAGCACAGTGACTGCTGGACTGGTTTTGAGTTGTTGGTGATATGGACCTTTAACTTTGCTGCAGTAGAGAGGTTGACCTGCTGTTCCTGAAGCTTTAGAAATTCTGTGGAAATACATCTCGTTGAGTTCTGCTTTCGCATTGCAATCCCAAGAAGAAAAAGCGCTTTATAAGCACAAGCAATGGGTGTTCATACCACTAACACGGTAAAGTAGTATCTCGGAGGAAAACAAGACACACAGCAGTGCAGTGATTTCCCCTTATTTGCTTTGGAAGCCACTAGGAGAGCAATAAATAGAATCTAAATCTCCTGACTGCTTGTCCTGTGCTTCAGCCACGAGACAAGGCTTCATCTGACAGACACTGATTTCTGGTGTGTGCATTGTTTTTCTGCACAGATGGTAAATCCTCCTGTAGAGTAAACAGCCTGAAAAGGGAACAGCTGCAGATGCCTTTTTGACAAGCACCTCGCCTGATGCTGGCCATGTGGAAGATTTATACCCGTCAGATATATTACACTGTCCTCATCTTCAGTTGTGCTGTGTTGTTTACAGCCTGGTTCCCTGGAAGTCAGTAGAACTTTTCACAGCTAGTCCTTCAATTCTTGAAAAGACATGACTCAAATATTTTTAACTGTTTCACGCCCAGGCTTCTGTGACTGTACTGCTTGTTGCTGTTCTGTGCCTGAGTTGCTCCTGCCCTTCGGTGTGCTGTAACTGGGCAGGAATGTTCTTCTTCAGTGTTCCTGGCACTAAAAGCTGCAGCCATGAGGTTAACCTATAGCTGAACACATTTCATGCTCACTTACATTTACCAGTCTATATGTTTCAAAACTTGTAGGGCTGAACAAACACATTCCTCATGAGCTGTTCAGCTCTTTGACCACCGCCTAACTGAGACCACACATGGCAAGGTCACTGTCAGTTTCTGGTTTGTACATATTGGCCTCTTTCTAGGGAAGAAGTTGTTTCTTCAGTCAAGAAAGCTAGTATGAAATGTTTTCTTGCCCCTAGCCTCTCCAGGCCTGGGTTACCAAAAGAATGACACAGAACTCTCTCATGTTGCGTGTTTGTGTCCATTGTACAAATGTTTACTGCTGACATCAAGTTCCAATTTGCTAGATGCATGCTCTGATTTGGATGAAAGTGTGCTGAATTTATACATCTGCTCTAAAATAGTAACTTACCAACTGGGTTTAGTATTTTAAAATGTCACCACCATTGCCGTAACAGATGCTAGCAATAAGCTGACAACCCAGATTTTCCACTGAGGAGTCATTCATGGATGCTGCTTTTGTAGCAGAATCCATCAGTTCTCTAACTCATAACTCAAAGGTAACTGCCACTTTAGTTTTCTTAAAATGCTGAGGATTGTGTCCTAGGTGATTATAAATACTTAGTTTTATTTAATTCTGGAAATGTACTCAGTTTGTTACTAGACAAATGTAGCAGAATCAGTACCCAGTTTCAGGAGATTACAAAATAAAAGACAATAATAGAGAAAAACAAGTGATGAGAACAGAATAATGCAGAAGAGTCTTTGGAGAGGTTATTGGAAATTCACTGGAAACCACCAAACTATAAAACTAGAGGCTGAGTTCACATCATCTGCGCTGACATGTAGTCAGTTCAGCATAAACTAGGAGGGATGGACTGAGTCAGTCTCTTTTCCACCTCTTCCAAAAACCTAGCAAAACATCCGGAAAAAGTATCACCCAGAACTGGCACACTGCCAGGCGGAATAGCTAGGAAGCAAACAGGAGGTGTTCTGGCAAGAGTCCTCACCTCTGTTTTCTGTGAGTCTGGGAAAACCCAGCTATACAGCTTTGGGCAGTATACACTCCCACGCTTGGACAAGAGCTGCAGCAAGAGATGTACAAAGGTTGACCATGGTGTGACAGAATGACTGAAGAAGGCGGCATAAAGGAGTGCTTTGATTTTTAGATTTAGGAAGGCATAAGAGGACTGTAGCCTCAGTAAATTGACAGATCACCAAAAGGAAGAGGATACCAGTAGAGGCTTTGCTCTAAACTGATAATTAGGACTGAGCTTAAAGTTATCACAGAACATTTATTAGTCACCAGTGTTACCCAGGTCAGCTTTTGATGACTACACAGCTGAGACTTGAAATAGCTGCTGAAATTCTATTTGCAAGGTTAACCCAGCCTGATTCCCAGTTTGACAAAGGCTATCCTCAACCCTGACATGTTTTGAAACTGAAGCTACACGGTATAATAAACAGGGACCACTTTGTTTTAAGTATCAGTATAGACCAGGACTAATTTTATGCCAATATGGTCCAGCAGGATGCTCTAGTATCTCTGTCCATATAACACCAGCTCTGCTAAATGAACTGGTAAGAAAAATAGTTTAACCACCAGAGAATAAGATATGTTATACCTTGCAGATAACAAACCTGTTGTTTTCGGTATCTCCCTGAAATCTGTAATGGGCTTACACAACAAAAAAAAATTATTCAGGCAGTAAAATTTGTAGTCAGTTAAGTTTCGCTAAGCAAGTGAAGTTATACTTGAAAAGAGTTTTTATGACACTGTGTCTGTGTTTAATAGGCCTTTTACCAACACAGAAATGTAATGAAAAAGAAAAAAACAAACCTGCCATTTGTATTCCAGCCAATGTTTTAGCATAGACCTGATCTTAGAGCAACTGCAAATACTGCTGTGCACTTCAGAGTGCTGGGATGTCACACAGATGCCCAATAAGCTGCGATCTGTTTCTCTGCAGCCCATGGGGAACTGGAGTCATTTGCAACAGAACTCATTTTTGTTTTCTGCAAGGCAAACAAGTGAGGGGAGAGGGGAAGAAGCAGCAGGCACACATCAAGTGGTCTTTAAGCAGCTAGCCCCTGCCAAGGGAAGATAAGGAGAAATGAATTAGCTGCTCTGGAACCAACTCCACTTCTTTTTCTTAAATAACTTCGGCTTTGTGCCTAGTTAAAGCACATCCTTGCTTTGAATGCATTGTTTCCATTCCATGTTGATTTTCTAGCGCTAAACTAATTTGCTGAGGCTCAGCTAATGTCCCTGCCAGAGGAGCTTCCATCGCTCTTATCTTTATTTACTCAGAAACATCACAACAGTATATTTTAGCCCTCTTTTCCTTTCAAATTATTTTCAGCATCATTCCCCATCTATCCCAAAAGCTGCTTCTTGCACAGTGATGCATCTTAGCAAGCGGATAATGAAAATCCAGCAATAAATCCTAGACACATGTTGCACAATGAAGCTTAACAGAGGACTAACTAGCTGGTAACCCCAACCCAGCGTCTGAAGTTGTGTCAGTCAGCAGGCTGGAATGCCACCAAGACGACAAAACAGCGCAGAAGTGTGTAGATGCCCTGCAACCTGCCATATAATGTTTGCACCAGCGAGGAGCCCGCTCTGCTTGAACCAGTGTGGATTGTTCATGTCAGCTCTGAGCTACAGTGACGATGGCTGGCTCTCATGGGGAGCTACACAGCTTACTGAACTCAGGAAGTCACAGCAAGGGTTGATACTAAGCTGAACTGCTTAGTATCAGTCTCTTCTTTGCTTCTTCCAAAATTCTTTTGAGGAATCTGGGCTGGTTGTTGGGGTTTTTAAGCAAGTAACGGAAACAAGAAAGAGAGATATGCCTTAAGTGCTGGACTAATGTAATGAGACAGACCCATACTCGGTCCATGCTCCCTTATCTTGCGGGATCTGAACCTAGTGGTTCCACATGTTTATTTCAAGCTTTTAAGTCAGGGGAATATTTAATTATTTCATAACTAAAATCTGTCCTTAAGTTTGTCCATTCTGCCTGTGTCTGTTCCTTTCTCCTTGAAGGCTGACCCATCCTTCCATCTGCAGGACTGGGACGTGGCTGTACAAAGAGCATCTGCACTGGGCTGGAGGAGGTTACTGGAGGGCAGAAGGCTGATCCCTCCCTCTCTCTGAGGGCTGAAAGAGGAGCCTCCCTTGAATGACACAGAATGATCTTGTTCCCCAGAGCTAACCCTGATGTCTCTCTGACAGGCAAAACGATCCCTCCCAGGAGCTGACCATAGTTCATGGGACAGCAGCTGAAGATGCTCCCTCGCCCACAGGCAGAATGCCTCTGGTAGGATAAAGACACAGGGCGCTCCTTCTCTCCTGGAAGCCTGTTCTGTACCTTCAGGGACCAAGCCATTTGCTGCTTCTTGCCCTCTTTTCCTCACCTGCTTACTTGCGACACTTAGTGAGACCAGATTGAATGCACACTGTTTAGAACATAGCAAGGATAAAGCTTTTCTGGTTTATTTTCTCTGTGGAATAAAGCCCAGGGTTAGACTGATTAGAGGTTCTCTTCAGTTTCCTGTTAAATCTTTTTTAATTATACATGTTTTTTAATCACAATCTCTTGGCTGATGTTAAAAGGGAATGTATTAGGTTTTGGCTTTGGATTCACAGCTAATGACTTCCCAGTAGTTTCAGAACAACAAGATACCAGTGCCACCTCTTGTTAGTAAAATCTGATAGCAGCAAGCCAATGACTAATAGTCCAGGACTAGCCTTTCTCTGTTCCACTGCTGTCACGTAAAGTCATTTCCAAACTCAGCTTACAGGGCCATTGTGGATGTTGGACAGAAAATGTTCACACCTGTTTGCAACATGCACAAATTTTGAATTATTGTGCAATGCTGCTTATGATGGCATATAGAAGAACAGGGATGAGCTGGCTTTCCCATAAACAATGGTAGAAGTTATCAATAGGAGTCTTGAATTGCAACTTTCTGCTCTGAGCAGTACAGAACCCAAGGTTCTAATCACCTGCTCGTCTCCTGAGACACATGAGACTGTAGAAAAATAAAAGCTCTTTTTTATTGCTCTTTTAAATTGGCAGAGAGTGCAGGTAGTCAAGAAACAATATCAAATCTGAATTACTGTTTGTTTCTACTACAGTCATGCCCAAAATCCCAGACTGAGTCTGGGACTCTTGCTATGTCCAAAACATGTCAAGAGAAACAGCGTGAATGAATGAAACAGTGAGGGGGGGGGAAGAAAAAGTAGAAGGAGGGGAAATAATTTGAATACGGCGACAGAGCTGGTGATTGAGCTTGGTCAGGAAAAACCAAGTACTGAACCCACATCTCCTGAGTAGTTAACCATACTCTGTCCTGAGTAGTTAACCATACATTTACTTTACTACATTACCCACTTTCGTTTTATGTGAAGGATGCGTGTATCCAGAAGTTATGGTAAAGTTCTTACAAATTTCAGTTAAGATTTTTCTTTTGCACAATGCCAGGGCTTAGTCCATGAAATTACAAGATGAGCTGCTCTATGCTGCTCCATCATGGAACTGCTGAACTCCTTACTTCTGCACTACTGGCATGAAGTAGCCTGTCCCATCTGCACTTTGGGAGGAACTTAAGATATCTATTCACACCGTCCCCTGCATACACATGCTCCACCCAGGAAAATTAAGGTCTATGTGCAAAATATCTCTGCTAGCTTAATCTAATTAGCATGAATAATAACAGCCAGAGAGATGCAGCTGAGAGATCTTTAACATGCTAGTAACCAGATTACAAACTCTGAAAGACTCTAAGAGCATACTCTGGCTATTAAACCCACATTGCCACATTTTTGCTGCTACTGTTTCTACGCTGTATTAGCCTAGCACAGGTAAATCAGCACATGCTGCAATTGCTCCTTCCCCCATTTTTAATACATAGATACATTCAAATGCACAATACTTTAAAGAAACCAGCTACACTTGCACTTCCATCTTCACAGGATGGTCTATTAGATAACCTCAGCATGCTTTTGTTTAGTATGGCGGATTGTTACTCTAGGTGACAGACCTGAAAATAATGAACTTTGACGTTATTTATTTGTTATTCAGTGCCTTGCTACCAACCAGCCTGACACTTGGGTTTTGGCCTTTGCAGTGCTCACACATACCTCATGTCTTTGAAGAGAGGTGAGCTGAGGGAGCAGAAGGAAGGGCTGGTGTTTCACTCAATAAACAAGAGATCAGTTAACGTAGTATCTTATACAAAAGACAACGCAGATTGCCAAACTGCCAGGCTAAGAGGGAACGAATTCTAAGAACGTGGTTTCTTGAAGGCAATAAAACTCCAGCCTTACGTCCTGTAACAAGTACTGAGGCAGCACCCTGCCAGAGACGGCTGCGTGTGAGCACTGCCTCTAGCACAGTCACAACAGGAGCATGCTGCTTGTGCAATCCCCCACATGGTGCAGCCCTATGAGTGGGGTTTTTTCCCCAGTGCAGCTCACTCATACTTGCTTCCTGAAGTGGCTTCCTCTACCAGGAATTTTCAGCCTTGTTAACGTTTACTCTCCCTTATCCAATGTGCTTTTGAGCTCTCTAAGTCTGGCAAGAACCTGGTTTTCAGTAGGCTTTCTCCAAAAAACTTGGATTATATGCAGTATTTTTCTATCCTCATTTTTTTTTGTAAAATCAGCTATTGAAGTGTTGTAATGACAACCATGACACAGGTGACCTGGTCTCTATCCTCAGCATCCATGTGGCAAGTGGCTACAGGTAGCTGGCTAGAGTTAACGTCACGACTTCTTTCCCTTCCTTCCCTTTATCTGTTTCCCCTGTAAGACAAGGAGCTCAGTATTTGCCCAGTGCTTAGTGCAGTGAGCCCCTTTGACGGGGGCTTCTATATGCTAGCAGACAGAGAATGGAACAGAATCCCTGTTTCAGCATACCTTTGATAGGAATGCAGATCCAAGCCTTTATGCTACGAATTAGGAACAGTTTCTTTACTTTAATAAAGGGATGGAATCCCACTGAAATCAATACAACTAGTCCCACTTGCAGAGTTAAGCATACACTCACTGCTCTTTTAAGATCAGTACTACACATTAGTACCTTTTTTTACTAATAATTGGCTAAGACTCCAATCCTGTAAAATTTCACCCAATTTTGACAGCGGTCTGCTCGGCATAAATACACAAAAGGTTTAGCTTAAGTGTCAGCGTTCACCAAATCAGGGCCCTAGCCTGTGCACGCTTGGGAGCAGGGTCCTGCCTCTGTTTAGCTGTTTCATTCATAATACCAGCAGCCCCAGTCCTTGCTGAGGACTAGAGACGCTGCTGTGATACAAGTGAGCGTTAAACAGGAAGCTGCTCTGTAGCTCAGCGAAGCATTCTTTTGCCTTTGGCCTGAAAGCCTGCGTCTCAATTCTCCTGCCAAGCCTCGGAGCTCACACCCCATGGACAGACGCAAATTGGTTTTTCCCATCAGTTTCATCAGAATAAAACTGTTTTGTGGTTTCTTGTTATAAACTCTTTACAGAAGCTAATTACTGTTGCCACAGAATTAACCACCAGTTGTATAAGTGAAATTTTGCTCAGCTTTGTATCCTGTGCTGCATTCACAATATGGGAAAAAGAATGTGCTGCCCAGCTGTGTGTGCTATTCAGCAGATGCTCTGCTAATGCAAGATCAATCCATCTGCCCACCAGGTAGAAGTTAAAAGTCCTCTTTTACTTTTTAAATAAACAGGGAATAAATCCCAGTGTCCTTGTCAACATTTCCTCTCTAAACAAACTAGATTCTAATGTTCAAGGCTGCAAGTAAACTACAGAAGCCTGCAAACGCATTGGCATGTTTACCTGAGTATTTAATATGCTTTGTTTTAGTGACATACATGTGGTACAGAAGACTCTATGTAAGACCCACTTTCATGCTCTTTTGCTGCTAAGTGCTGAGCAGATGGTTTTATACCATTTTGAATAGTTCCTTTAGCTGTGAAAATAAAGGGAAATAATTTGTCCTGTGGACACCAATAAAATCTGTGAGGTTTGCATTTTATTTATGGAAAATTAATTCAGCAGGGTCAATGGGGCATCAGTTTACAGGATGCCCTAGCTCCACTGGTGAGTAATCTGCTAATTAATAGCTTTGGAAATGCTGCCAAGATCCTGCCAGAGTGGTTGCAGCACACCAGCAGACCTAGCTGAACTCCTGAACAGGCATGCACATAAGCAACCATAGCTGATGAGATGAGCAAGATGACCTCTTACTATTTCTTCCAGTCTGTTTTCTAGGCCAAAAGATGTTAGATCTTGTATCTGTCCTCAAATATAGACTTTTCGTACTCTTGGCAGCATGAGTCTCCATAGCTGAAAGTGAGACCCGACTTCTGTTTAAGCAAGATCTCAGTATTTTCAAAAGCAATGGTAAAAATGCAAATCATCTGACAGCTTCCTCTTTGACCGACAAGAATTTAACAAATATATCTGTGTATTGTATCTTTAAACCTAGGAAGCCTTTATACTGAAGTTGAGGTAAAATAGCTACCTGTTTATATCGGAAATAATAGGTTTATACATTATAGTATCATATTTTGTTGCTCTCCTATTGTAAAGTAAAAGCAATACTGATTCAAACTGAATCTGTCAGTGAGACATACATACTTGAAGGATTAGTTTTATTGGATTCCAAGTTGTATTGCCAACTGCTGTCTCCCCAGAGTCTCGAATATTGGGAAAATCTGTTCTAAATCTAAAAATTAATTTAAAAACCCACAGGCCCTTGTGTAGTATCTCATTAGCAACTGATCCTGCCTTCTTGTAGACTGTAAACTCTTTCTGTTTAGACCTGTGTTATTTTGTGAAGCATAGGGAAGTCTAATGGAAGCCGTATCTTAGATGTGTGAGAGGCCAGTGTAAGAAGTCAGAGTCCAAATCTGTATCAGCCGCAACAGCTTCATTGGTTTTCATGGAGAGAATCTGATTTATGTCAGCAGAGGATCTGGCCCACAATAGGCACAGTGTGTTCTGTTCTTCTGTCTGTTTGGGGTTAGGAAGATGGAGGTATCTCATATCCAAAAAAAAAACGTGCCAAAGGAAAATAACAAGCAGCTGCTCTGAGATGCATCTGGCTTGTAGGGGTACTTCATATTTACTCCTGTTGGTAGGACTTGTTTTATTCTACTGTGGCTTTGGCTTCTGTACAATGCACTATTCCCAAGTTTGCTAATACAAGCTATTATAAGACTCTAAATTCTAAAGCTTGGTAAGACCTTCTTGATGAATAAGTGCAAGGAACCAAAAGCTATGTGCTTTTAAATGCTTCCCTCTTCTGCCTAGAGCTGCTGGCAGCCAAGGGGCTATTATGTATAGCAGAGTTAACTACGCTTAGTCTTTAGAAGAGATGCCTTCAATGTCTCCCTTTTCCATAGCCCTTCTGAGAGTAAAGATGTACTTTCCCCGTTTCCTCAAAGCCCACTGAAGATGTTGGCATGAAGAGTGAACCCTGTTCCAATGTTTTCTGTCACATCTGTTCAAAATTCACCCCTTTTTATTTTAAATTGCTGATTTCCTGCCAGACCTAGCTGCTGTAGAAAAAATTGTTTAAAATGGGGAAGAGTTCATGTATGGGGGGCACGTAAATTGGTATAGACTATCTGTTGTCAAAGGCTTTGCAGGAGAGGATTAGCCATTTGATGCTGGACCTGATGGCAGTCATCTTCCTTTGTGTGTGTACACATGGAAATGTGCCATGCGATTTCTCATTTACTGCTGCTGTCACAGAGGAGCTAACTTGTCCTTCAAACCATTATAGTACTTAGTGTGGCGCTTTCTTCATGTGTTTCCAGATCAAGCATTAAATTTTGCTTGTGTTCTTAGTGGGTGTGCACCTCATGCACTTAATCTGCCTCTGCATTTCAGTGCCTTTCCGTAAAGTGTTGCACTGGAAAACCTTGGAAAAAACAGTTCTCTTCTAAATGTAAAGTGACAACTGACATTGTCAGAATAGGCTTTTCTTATTTTACTAAAGGACACAAAATTAACAGTAAAGTCACCAGGAGAGAGCATACTACGCACCGTCTCTGAGGGAATCAGTGACACTAAGCAGAACATGGCATTCCTTTACGTGGGAACAGTTGAGCCATTAAAGCTGGAAAAGTGCAGTAAGTGGCACACAAAGCCTCAGTAGACCTGCATCGAGTGTGTCTCCTTCCATCCTCTTCTCTAACATACTGCTCTCTAGCTTCTCCATGATAACTGTTTCTGAGGGTTCAGTTTCTTGATATTAAAAAAGCTAATGAAGTAAAAAAAAAAAAAAGGGTCAGATGGTAAACAGAAAATCTAAAAAGACCAGGCAGAAGCAGAGAGTCTCAAAAGATTCCAATTAGAATTCCAGTGATATTTTTGTTCTTCCAAGCCTACACAGGAACGTACATGTTACTGCTTTCTAGATGTTTAAATGTTTGTCCCCACTCTCTTGATGAAATTCATTTGACGAATCAGAAGTATGACTTTAGTGGGATTAAGACTGAGACTTGGAATATAGGTACACACATTAATGCTTCATCTGGAAAATATGTTTGGCGTTTTGAATGTCAAATCGACGAAGGGCAACATCCCCTTCTACCTTGAATGTCCTTGTCACTTAGGAAAGTCCTGAAGCTTCCTAGACTACAACCACTGGATCAGGAAGATTTGTACCTGCACGTAGCACTTTTATGGATTAATAACATACTGCAAGTCAAAGCACTTTTGGAAAGTTTTAATCTCCATTCAGGAGCACAAAGAATGTCAGCTGTTTACTGGTCCTTAATAACATAATGCTATCATCAGTGATAAGAAACAGGCTACTGAGCCTGTTCTCAGTGGAGTTTTTTTTTCAGGATAAAATTACCTATCTCATGATTGTGTGCTACTCTCCATCTTGAGCTAACTGTCCCAAAATGGAACTGACAAAAAATGGCTAGTCACTTAAGGGGGGGAAAAAGCATAATTTAATTGTGAAGTTTGCTTGTTTGTGTCTAGCGAGCTCACGAAGGCAGCCAGGTAAGAAGAGGAACAACCCTGTGAAAGGGTTGAGTCTATGCAAAACTCAAGCTAGTTCTGCTGAATCCAGGTCACATTCACTGGAACCTACTTGACCACTTTTTTCTTCTTTCATTAGTGGACATGGGTCAAAGTCCCTGTTGATAAACCTTTCATTTTTATCATTGAAGTGCTATCTTTTCCTTGCTTCTGTCACCTTCAGGAAAGCTGTTACCCAATTCTGAGTGCCATTTGAGGAAGCAAAGATTAAGTAATAGGCAGCAACAGAGGATGTATGACACTGCACTGAGAAACTTCATCTCTGATTAACAGCAGGTTCCGTAAATGCTCCCCGTAGCAGAGGGACCACTGGATGCTTCCCTGTCTGAAGTTCCTTTCTGGACGCTCTCCCCACTCACTTCATATTTGTTCTTCTGCAACAGCAAGGAAATGAAGAAGAGGAAGGAAAAGAGGCAATGAGCACACATCTAATGAGGAAGGGGGCAGATTAAGGTACTCGAGGTACCCCTAAAGCTTATGCAACGGGCTTGTGCTCAGCAATCACAGTGTCCAAACAAGGCACAGAAGCAGCTTTCCAGTTAGACAAAAGCCATGAGAAGGAAAGGAGAAGTGGAGCCCTTTGGGTTACAGGAAATCAGTACGGACCAACCAATACCCTGTCCAGACAGCAGAGACCCTGCCCTTTCCCCTCACCTACCATGTTGTACGTCTTTATCAGTCATAGAGCAATTTTGGGTGTTGTTCAGCATCAGCTAATGACGGGTGTCTTCCTCCCTAGTGAAGCAATCTAAAGACCCATTCCTTTTCTGTGACTTGCCCAGAGGCCTGGGGGCAATTCCAGAGACCAGTTTTTCAGCCTATTCAGACTGTTATTTTTGTTAAATGAGAGCCTAATAAGGTGGTAACTTCACTTCAAACAAATAGAAAGGGGCAGACTCCCTTCTACTCATAGACATTAGCCAAGTTTACTAAAATAAAAAAGCACTGCTTAGCCAGGGAGGCTGAAGGCTACAGAGCAAGTCTGATGTCCAGCTGCCCACTGTCAGTGAGCCTCTTATCCCTGATCAGGAGGAATGTCTCTCCTATGCATGAGAAAACCCTCTGGCTGATTTCTTTGCACATTGCATCTCGTGGACCCCGAGGATTTTCTGGCGTATTAATCACCTCTTTGCGTGGACCTCTGAGTGAGATGAGAAACCTTTCCTCCTCCAGAGGTTCAAGCTATGTATAGTAGATTTGTGGTAACTGCTGCAACCATGCCTCTGAATGGCTAATCTGATGTTGCATTTTTTTTTCTGAAATTACATTATTTTTATGCATTGTTGTATTTTTGCCCAGCAGTTTGAGCTTACCAAGTGCCATGAATATCAGGTCCAAAGTAAACAACCTTTTTTTTTTTTTTCTATTGTATATGTCATCATGAAGTTTAAAATGGACCTGGGAACAGACCTGGAGAACCACTGTCAGAACAAATGATGTCAAACCTTCTTGCATTCTCACTGGCTCCTTAGATGTTTTCTTTATTTAATTGTGTTGAATACAATGATTCTTTGAAATTCTTGCTGTATTTAACTGCCGATGACAGAGCTGATGTTTTAGTTTCTGGGCCTGAAGAACAACCTGCTTTTTACAGAGTGTAAACTATTATGTTACACTTGAGCTCCCTGCTCAGTGCGAGGGGATCTGCTGAAGTTGAAGGCCTGTGGTTTGAAACTCATTTGCAGTTTAGAGTTTTGAAAAAAATAGATGAGGTTTGCATGCTGCTAGAACACAAGCCATCTTTGTCTACCAGTAAAGTCTATAGGGCTGAGCTTCATACTGGGAGTGGCCAGCATCGTGCTAAATGAAATTGCCATATATGATTGTATGCTGAGACTGGAGCATACCCTCCAATACACCTAAGCGTGCATTTAAATTATTTGTATGTATTATGATGGTGTTTAAGAGTCCCAGCTGTTCAACACAACTCAGTTGTGCTGGGTGCAGTACAAACACAGAGTGCAAAAGTTGGTCCCTGACCAACTGGTTCTGTAAGCATGTGCCTTGTTTTTGCGCTAGGGAGATATATGGGGGTTTTTAATGTGTCAGCCCCAACACTGCCATTCAACTGAGTCAAAGGTACCAGCTGAGTGGGTGGATTTTTACAGAAGGCCTGGCTAATTTTTAGACCATTAGTAACGTGCAGTTGAGGAAGATAAGATAATGGACAGTATGATCCCAGTCTCATGCTGCAGAGTGCAAAGAGTTCAACTGCTAGAGTTAAGAAAGAATTCTTTTCCCCGTCTGTTCCATTGCACAATAGTAGAGGTGCTTGAGTGAGGGGATGTCTGAACTGTTGGATGTGAGGTTACAGCAGGACACAGGATATCAGACGTGCTGTGGTGTGCGCCGACCAGTATGGAAAATACATTTTTTTCTTATGTTTCAGAAGTGGGAACTGTATAACTAGTCCTGGAAAGGCAGCCTTGCCCCTGAATTCCTAAATAGCCAACAAAGAGCATTAAGAGAGGAGGTGCAGCCAGGGAACTGCATTGCAAGAGCAGGAGTCTATTCCTGTCTGTGCTGAGAATGGGCTAAGAATATTGTCCATGATGACTTTGCTAAGGTGGTTTGAAACATCTTTAATATTTGTGAGCACTTCAGATGAGAAGGACAAAAGATTATAAAGAAAGTGATGTTTGGATGCACAAGTGTCAACTGCGGGGCTTAAAATAAGGGATTCTTTCCACAGTGTGGTTTAGGTGGATCAGTGTCATCTCTTGAAACAAGTGATCTTCTAATTTCAGCCTTACCAAGCACAACATCAGCAGTTACTGGGTTTCTGTATGATCGTGGAGCTGTTATGGACTCACAGAGAAGTACAGAAATGTCCTTTGTTTTCTGTACAAACCTCAGTAATTCTCTTCTTAATATGTGTGTGTATGATTGCAGGCAAGAATTATCGTGAAGGATTCTAGAGATGTTTTCCCAGCTAAGAAAAATGATGTCCTCTACTTCAGCTCTAATTTCACTATCCAGAAAAAATAAAGGTAGAGATGTTGAGTGGCACAGTGCACATAACTCTCCCTACAATAAATACATTGTAAAAGCAGGCTCCATTTGGGTACTAATTTATTTTAATTTTTGTATTCAGTACAAAGCAGACCCGAGACTACTTTCTTTGGATACACTGAATACGTCAGCTAATACTCGTATTTACAAGCAGTATATACATATGTGTTTAGATGCCTGTACATACTGTTACAGCACAGTTTTTCTTTAAGTTAGATTATAGCACAGTGCAGGTAATTAAACAGTGATCTCTATACAAATTAAAAGGGTTAGTGCACACCTTTAATATGGAAGTACAATTACAGTAATTTTATGTGCATACTGGCTGCATAAAAGCACGCATGCAGTTCTGAAAACCTGGGCTTGTGTTTTGAATGTGTTAGTGCTGTTTGCACATGCAAATGTGAGGCTTACTCACATGGAGAGGCTGCCTTTGAAGCCCTACCGCTGCAGAATTGCTATGTAAATTTGCCTGCACTCCAAGACTCAGTAGATTTTAAAATGGTTTGGGAAACGCTACTTGAAAATTAAGACTCGTCTTCCCATTTCCTGTTAAGCATTGCCAGGTCTGAGCAATGCACAATACACAGCTGAACAGATGCATTTCCTTTTTCTTCTTCCCAGATTGTGCTGGAGTTTCACTGGAATGCCGCAGCGCTCCAAGCTATGGCAGTTTCAGACTGTCAAGGTACTTGTTCAATTTATTACTAACTCACTTACCAGTCATTAGAACTTAACTATTGTGCAGACTCAGGTGAACTGATTATATGAACAGTTCATTCCACATACGTCTGTGAACATCCGAGCCCGGCGATCCAGTAGACATAGAGTGTGCAGTACCGGAAGGTGCCTTAATCCGTTCATTTTGCGTTCCAGCATATTTTGGATTTAACTGTTCCTCATCCTACTTTCCTTGTGATAATGTGAATGCCTGCAATATTTTTTTTTCATCATGATCAGGCTCCAAGCCAGAACTGATGTCAAGGATCAGCGTAATGAGAACAGCAGGTTTCTGTACAAGGGATTGCCTGGATGATGGCATGCGTGCAGCATCAGCAGGGACATTAGAAGTATTAAGACACTGTTTTGTTTTTGAAAGTCTGAACTCAAAATCAGCTGGGAAAGCAATGTGATTCCAAGTGACTGCTTACAATGTAGGTCAGTTGAACGCAAAAGTGAAAGCACACGTACCATCAGATTCCCGTGTCCCGAGGGGGAGGGCATGTCAGCCTGCAAGTCCAAAAAGCCCCAGAACTCATATGTGACTCGTGTTTTCCGGTGCGTAACAAACACTGCCGTCCTGCATGGATGGGATGTGGCAGAATGCAAGTGCCGGTGTGGGTGCGGGCCTGCAACTGGAGAGCCTGGATGCACGTCTGGGCAAGAAGAACCGCCGGTGTGTGTGCGTACACGTACTGTGGAGTTCCACAGACTTTGCCGTGTTGGGATTCGGTGTAGCACCGCAACGCACG
Source organism: Chlamydotis macqueenii (assembly GCF_036417535.1). Taxonomy (NCBI): domain Eukaryota; kingdom Metazoa; phylum Chordata; class Aves; order Otidiformes; family Otididae; genus Chlamydotis; species Chlamydotis macqueenii. Next base: position 8,050,990 of record NC_141571.1, on the reverse strand, counting down.
CCCGCGCCAGCAAGGCCGCTCAGCCGCCGGCTGGCGCTGCCCACGGGGGGAGCACAGGAGCCAGGCCCCGCTCGGGCCCTGTCCCCGGGGTTGGGGGGAAACCCGCACCGCTCGCCTTCCCCCTCCGCCGCCCCCGGCCTGCCCGTCCGGCGGGGAGGAGGCAGCGGGGAGGGCTCGGCGCCGGCTGCGGCCGCCGGCTGCCAGGCGAAGACCGCGCGGCTGGGGAGCAGCGCGGGCCTGGCTCCGGCTGCCGAGCGGCCCAGCCCTGGGCGTCGCGTTGCAGGGAGTTGTTTCCGTGCGGCGCTAATTAGGTGATGCAGTTTCAGTTACCAACAGACTTAATTGCAGTAACAGTAACAGCCTCCCCACTCACAGTCATGTGCTGCTGCTTACAAGAAGCTGAGTGGAGCCGGGCCGAGGGAAATCCCCCGAAAAGGCCGGCGCGGGGCTGTGCGACAGCGGCTGCTGCGGGCGGGGCCGCGCCGCTTCCGCCCCCCCCCCCCTCCGCGCCACGGCCCTGGGTTGCGGCCACCGCGGCGGGGGCGAGCGGGAGCCGGGCGGGAGCCGGGCGGGTGGGCTGCGTGGCCCACCGCGGGGTGGAAGGGAGAGGGGGGCTGCCGCGGCGGCCGGCCCGGGTCGGGAAACGGAGGGGTCCGCGGCTGCGGTGTCCGGAGACTGGGAGGGCGAGGGGGCGGTGGGAATGGCGGGGGGCGCGGCAGGGCGGGGGGCACTGCGCGGAGCCTGGGCTGGGCAGGGGGGGCCAGGACCGGATGGCAGAAGCTGCTGCAGGGCCCGGCTGAATTCCACCAACAGCTTTCCACGCGTGGTACTGACCACGCCACGCTGACTTGCCCCACGCAGCCGTGGGAGGCCTCACTGGTTCCAGAGCCTTAAAGCTACCTATGAAAATGATTTGGGAAACAAGTTACGGGTTTGGTTTTTTTTTTTCCTCCCTGTGGCTGAGTAAAAATGATTTGTTTATACAGAGTCATTAATTTGGATTAAGTCTATGCATGAATTTTAAATGGATCGCTGTTCCTCAGTGGCATGGATACTGTTCCAGGATATAAGTGTTGTAATGCAAATTAATTTTACTCACTTCCAAAGTGGATTTGAAATTAGCATCCACACAGGGCATTAATTAGGAGTAGCTTTTGCATCTACAAAATAAATCTTGAATCCCACAGTTCTCTGGGGTCACAGAGTCCTGTGGCAAGGTGAGACTAAGGTATTTGAAATGTACCACTTACCTCGTAGTCATTGCTTTCAAAAAGTCAGAACACACTTAGTGTAAAGGCCTTCTTCATACTAAACCAGAGAGGCAGATCACCCTATTTTAAACTTCTTCTAGACAGCATAATGTATTATTAAAAATTCCTAAGAGGGTATTAAAAGTAATTATTTCTAAGGGTATGGAGATGGGAGTATGTTATTGTGAGGTAAGGTAAGGTGTGAACTTGCTGCATATCTTCTATGCTGTGGTTTGCCTTGTGTGCTTACTTTTACCCCGTGGCAAACGTGAAGCTACCCCAGTATGAAAGAAGTATCTCTCTAGCTTGAGACATCTCAGTAAGCACCATAGTAGAACAGTAATATTTTTATTTCTCCTTAATGACTTATGCTCACACATACATCTAACACACGAGTGCTGTCAAATTCTGACTACGGTGGTGTCCTATGGCAACGTGTTGCTCCAGTTGACCAAAAAGAGCTGTCAAACCAGGTGACAAATGAAGAGTGCAGACTTCAGTGCTGAGAGAGGCCAGCCTGTGAGTAATGGTCTGTCACTGCCCTCAGATCATGAGCTGTTTGCATAACTTTAGCTCAGGACAAACCCAAGCCGAAGATGACGGATGATGCCATATAAGCTTTCCCAGTTGCTCCAGTTGGCTCATTCCGGTCTGATCTAGATCAGCTGGCCCCCAAGGTTATTAGCACTCCAGAGCCATTTATTGGCAAGGGTGACAGAGTTTGTGGCCTCTCTTCCACTGTCCTGAAGGACGACAAAGGGAAGATAAACAAATAAGAGGAGTTATCTGCTACTCATGGTCTACTCTGAAACTTCAGCAGGAGGGAGGAGAAGGGATGAGACAGACTATTTTAAGTAACATTGGCTAGAGCTGTTCCTTCGTAGGAGCCACGGCCCAGCTGATGTCTCTGGTGTGCGTGTGATTGCTCTATGCACAGACGAGAGCAGTATCGTACTCTCCTCAGGATTTAGCCACTTCCTAAATTTGTGGTTGGGTGAGCAGAATAGTGTGTTGTGTTTGATGGCCTCAGAAAGTGACTAAAATTAGAAATTGAGCTGGATGCCATTTCCAACTTTTTTGGACCAATGCTCATGGCTGGCATTTCCCCCTTATCCTTCCTTCTTGTCCTGCAAGTTAGCTGCTTCTCACTCCTTTGGGGGCCTCAAAGGAAAGGCAGTGGCATCATTATACCTGACCACTAATTGACCTCCTTTGAGTATATAGGAGGAACATATATGTAGGACTAAAGTGTACTTGGACATACAGGACTAGTCTTCAGCTAGCTAGCTCGTGTTGTGTCTACCAGCACTAGCAGGAGCTTGACTCGGTGACACAGGAATACTTTCCAGTCCTGTGTTCTTTGTGCCCAATTCCATTCTGCTGGGCTCACTGAGGTGAGCGCACATTAATTGAGTTGAGGGATCTCCTGCAGGTAAGCTGTTTTCTTCATCCTTAGGGAAATTCTTCCTGCTCCCGCTCTAGGCAGAACCTTTTTCTTTGGCAGATGGTAGCGGGCTGCCATACATCTTCCCTGTGCTTCCCTATGGCTTCCTCTTGGTTTGAGGTTCAAACAAAAAGCCACTGAAGTCACACAGACCCTGATAACCCCAATTTTCATCATTAATCTCCCCTCCTTGTCGCTTGGCCTTCTTCTCTCTATTCCCTTGGAAACTATCACATGCGAGAATCATGGTCATGGGGGAACTGAGTCTCACAGAGGGTTCTGGTAATGTACCCATCCCTCTTCCCTATGGTCAGGCTTGGGCTACTCTTTGCTATATTTTCACTGGAAAAAAAAACCCAACAAAACAAACTGTTAATTTAGCAACTCAAAAAATCAGGGAAGGAACAGGCTTCTCAGCGAAGCCAGGGGCCTCCAGCAAATGAAAAGGAGAAGGAAGAGCAACTGCACATAGCCTGTGACTTGGTGAATGCTGCCACATATGCATCTGAGTTTCTTGGCTGAAACTGTGCATTACAGTGAGTGGGGAAAGTTCAGGGTGAGGAGGGCACCCTGTTGTTTGTTCACACTCTAGTGTCGGTAAGGGTCTGTCGAATAATCTTTTCCTCATGCTCACATCCACTCCTTTGGGCACAGTACTGATTGTTAGGACAGCTATGGCCTCCCTCCTTTAGTCTCTTTTCCATTCATTCATGCTTCTAAATGTGGAAACACTGGTTTGAGTATAATCTGCTCCTAATACTCAGGTCTAGGACTTGTTACAGTTCAGCTTGTTTCTTTCAGGATCCTCCATGGCATTATTACCATTCCAGAATTCAGGCAAAATCCTCTCTGTGACACCTGTCTGAGGAACATCCTCCTCCTTCCCAAGGATGTTCTTGGAACTGAAGACCATCTCATTTCAGTTCTGCAGTGAGTCCCTCTCCAGACTGTCTAACCTGAACACTAAAAGATACTTGAGGGCAGATTTTCCATTCTGCATCCCTAAGTGTCAGTAGGGTTTCATTGTTCATCTGGATTTAATCCCTTCATTCTTCCCATAGCTCTCCACCATCCATTTTGTGTTGAAGGTCCCAGTAAATCCAGAACTGTGGTTCTGCTCACTTCTGTTTAGATGGGAATTTCTGTCGGATCCTCTGGACTCTGAGGTTAGGTCCTTTGGAGAAAGGAGAGAATTTCATTCAGTCTTTCCAAATCTCTGAAATTTGTGCTGATGTCAGGACCCAGAAGGGAAGCGAGTTTCACATGGATGGGGACTTTGCTGAAAGAGTGTAACCTGTCTCTTACCTCAGTGACCTCATATCTGGGGGAGTTGCAGTTTGTAAGCAAACAGCAGCATTAAAAATAAATATGTTTTGCCCCCATCTCCATGCTGTTAGTGTTTTGTGTGAAAGGATGGCTGTGTGGGTGGACTGACTTTTCGTTTCCTTTTTCTTTCCTTTTTCTTTGTTTAGCTTAAAAATAAGTTGTCATTTTCAAGAGACATGACCCAGCCCGAGGCCTTTTCACTTCTTTGTTTGTTCTGAAGTGGGACCATAGTTTCCCCCTTTCAAGCAGCCTTGGCTTCAGGCATCTCAGCAGAGTGAGGAGTTGCTGGTCCAATTTATCTGTGTAACTTCTTCTTTCCAGCCAGTTGTTCTACTTCTGAAACACCAGTACAAGTCTCCTCCGTTCTCCTCCGCGCTGCCTTATCGGAAACCCAGCCTAAGACCCATATGGGCCTCTTGCCAACACATAACTCTGCTCTAACATGGGATGAAACTCTTGGTACTGCCTTTTTAAACTTGTTTTTCAGGTAGTTCCTACCCTTTGAACACTGACATTTTTCAGACTGTCATTCAAACACTTCATCAGGTCTCAACCCCAGCCTCTGAACTTAACAAATCTATGTGCCTAATTTTTGTGGACTACAGAAAAACAGAACAGAACTTTCCAAAGTGCCTAAGATATTCTATTCCAGTGGATTCCTCTAGGAACTCCTACACATGTACAAAACATCGCTTCCAAAGTTTGGGCACAAAAATGTTATACTTCCTGCATGAGTAATTAAGCTTGGATCTCCCTGTGACAAGAACTCTGTGAGTTCCAAAAGCATGCTGGCATGGCTGCATGTTCTAAGGTGGGCCAGGGTTATCGACGGTAATGGTAACAAATGGATTTTGGGAAGGATATAAAATCTTATATTTTCCAATTGGAATCAATCTGTAGGAAGTCGGAGAAGTCCTTCATGTGGAAGATCATATCGGCCTATGATGACAATCATGTCAGCCTTTAAAGTACAATGCTGTGCTCTGTGATTAGTATGTGCCTTTCTGCAAAGAATGAAAAGAAGCCTAGGGGGCTAGCAAATTGCCAGGCTTGTTCTTGCCATTCTTCCATCTTCAGCCTCATGTCCTGCAGGCCACAGTTCTGTGGAACTTTTTGAATACTTGCTAGATGCATAGGAGGAGCACATCCCTCCATGAGATTCCACGGCAGAATGGCAATTACTGTGTTGATCTGAGACAGGGAGGCCTAGATTAGAGCACGGAGGCATGAATCACTGCTGTCCTGATTTTATGTCCAGTCATAATACCAGTTTCAGTTCTGCTTGAAGAAACCTTTAAGTGTCTAGGCACTAATTTTTTGGTCTTCTCCCAGAAAAAAATGATACTACTTGTTTGTTCACTCAGATCACTGCCTGCTTTGGGAATAATGCACAGTAGAAATAAAAGAAGGTGTCCTGTCAGTTAGAAAATGGAGTCTTTCAGTGCAGTAGAAAATAATCCCACAGAAATGTCCATATATGTGAAGACTTCTGAACAACCAGCTAGAACAAAGCAGTGAAACCTGATCAAAGAGAAAAACTCCATCATTTAAGCTAGTTTTGTAATTGTAATACTTTATCAACAAATAGATATTGCTGGAAGGGCTGGCTGGCTGAGTCGTGCAGATGTGTAACATCTGTGCACATTTGGCCTCTGGAAAGTCTCCTAGTGATGGTTCATTCCAGAAATATTATGGTTTTCTAGCTTTTCTCTTGAATGAATAAAGGAAGAATGCTTTTTCCAAGGTCATCTTTGGTGAAAATGTTTTCTGGTTCAGACCAGGGGAGGCAGACTACAATAGCAAAATTAGAGTTCAGTTCTCTTTAGTAAAGTAGACCACCAAAGCCTTATCGCAAGGGCATGTCATTGACGGCAATCTACCTTGGGCACATAGCTGTGGGTGCTGCTAGTTAACCCACAACACAGAGGGGACACAATTCTGTTTCACTATAATTTTTTTAGCATGTAAAGGAGTCGAGAGTCTTGTTCAAGAAATAAATACTGCTCAAAGAGAAGCATTTTCACATATTTGGACAGCACTGGTGAAGATTAGATCTCCATCCCAGTGTGCTGAGGTTGGCTGTTAACAAGTGCACTGGATCAGAATGAGAATGCAACATCATCAATTGCATCCCATTCCAAATCCGATCTGCACGTGGAAATGGGCAGCAGACCATGCTAGCTACGTCTGGCAAAATAGAGTATGAAGGTGAGCTATCCCCCCATTGTCGTGACAATGATCTGTGACTATGTCCCATTGAAGTGGGACATCCTAGTGTCCCACTAGGATAAGATTTCTTCAGTCAAGAGAATTTCTCAGCTTTGCTTAGAGATGTGAAGCCATCCCCTGAGGAGGGGAGGCCATTTCACTTTTGGTTTTGCTATGAGGATCCGTATTTGTGAGGTGCTGTGACTAAATGTGCTTTCGTTTTGAGTCTAGATTTTTCCCTGATGTAAAAAGATGCCAGATACCAACTAGTATAAGAAAACCTTACCTATTCTTTCTTCTTGGGTACATTGTCATCTCAATACCTGGACCTTCAGAGCCCAGGGTATGGTCTATAATGTTCCCAGTATTTCACCAGTGCAGACCAACTGTCCACGCACTTGCAGGGAGCAGAAGGGACAATGCAAAAACCCCTGTCCCCACTGCTCACCATGTTTTTGATAAGTATGTTCTTGGTTTCTAAATTCCTTCCACATGCTAAGATGGTGGCCAGGTCCCTCTGTTAGTAAAACATATATAAAGAGCTTTTATTCGTCTGTGCTGATGATCTAGGTTTGGATGGGTATCTTCTATGCAGTCGCTAAGGAACACGGTTCATGACAGGCCTCTTGCTCAGCTGCAAAATTCAGAGAAACCTGAACTTTGTACAAGGGAGGGAAAATTTATCCCCCAACATGTTCTTCTCTGACAAACTCTGCTTTCCATCCCCTGCTAGCAGTAAGCTGAATGATCTTTTATGAAACAGAGACTTCATGGGTAACTTGGTTATTGATTATTCAGGATGACAGGTTTTCAGAGTGTTCCTCTATGAGCTCAGGATAGGGAGAAAATAGCAACATACAGGCTAGCTTAATGAATAATTTATTATAACTAACTGTGTTTTAAACTTACACACTTCACTTATACTTCATCCAAACAGCTGTAAGGTGATTTTTCCTCATTTTATGAAAGGAGAAACTGAGGCATAGTTCAGCTCAGATATTTGCCCAGTGTCACTTGATGTTGGGAATAGAAACCAGAGTTCTGTCTCATGTGAGAATCATTAGATAATACTTATTCTAAGGGAAATATATTCCTGTCTGGAATATTACTGAATTTTGAGATCTTAAGAAGAGGTAAAAGTTTTTTAAGTTGGGTAAGGAAGTTCTTAGCTCTTTCTTCAGCCCTTTCCAGTATGTAATGTCTAGTTTAAATACAGCAAGAATATTACTGGACCTGAACTCCATTTTCCTTTTCCTCCTCTTTCCTTCTTCAGAATCCTCAGATTTGATCCTGTATGAACCAACCCCTTGCATTTGTGGTATTTATCAGCTGCTCTAGCCTTTTTGTTTCTTGTTAGGTTTATTCATGGTGTGCTGATTTCTTGAAACTCATTTCCCTGCACTTTCGTTTGCACTATGCAGTTCAAATACCCGGGCGTTCTGGGAGCACGTAGCCGGCGATCCAGGGAGGGAAGTATATACTCAACACCTCTTGAACAGCCCCCACCTCCTTGCAGGCTGCCCATGAGTTCTGTGGTTTCTTTGTTTCAGCCTCGCAAAGTTCCACTGCGGTGAAATCAGCTCAGCCCTGTGAGCTGGCAGATGGTGTGGATGGTCTAAGGCTGCCCTTAGCTTTTGCCTTATTTATTTTCTTTGCTGGTGGATGAGCACTTTGTGCTCTTTGAAAAGCTGACCACTTCAAAATCCAACCACTCACCAATACCTGATTGCACCTCAGGTCCTGGAAAGTCCACTGATGTTAGTATGCATCTTGAAAGAAAGTTTCAGGAGATAATTTTGAGCTGGGTTTTTGGTTTGTTTTTTTGTTGATTTTTTTACCATCTCCTGCAATTGATGTGTGTACCAGTGAATATGGCTCCAAAGACATCCTGACTGTGTCCATATTTGCACAATAGCTAATTTGCACACCATGTTTTCAGATCTGTTTGTCACCACTACTACACTCTAAACGTTGAACAGTAGTGGTAATCATCAAAGCACCATCAAATAGGCTACAAATTACTTTGGCTTAGTCAGATTCATTTTGGGTTTTGAATGTTTTGGATTTTTTTTTACTTAAAATTATTATCTTTTGATATTTAACATCACTCTCATTTAGCTGGCTTCCAGCCAAGACCTCTTTCCACTGTAGGTAGAACAGACCAGCTGTTGGGTTGACAGCCTGCTGTGTTCACGATGAAGAGTGTGCCCACCTCCCCCTTGGAAAGTGGGACTTCTGTCTCCCTAGACACAAGCATATGCCACAAGATCCCATTCTAAATGCCACATGAGATTCTGGGAATCCTCTCCCTGATCCCAGAATGCTTTTAAAACTATTTATCTAAGCTCTCTAATGGTATGCCAAACCCCAGGTGTTCCGTATGCCTGGGGCCCCACTTCTGGAAGGCTTCCTTGGTTTTTGTTTGTACAGACAATTATCCTGGTCTGGATAGAGGGTTCAGTGTGCCTCTCCCAGTGCTATACACATATTCCTGTTGATGGAGAAAATATTTTCATGCTTCCCCACAACAACCCATGTTAGAATTACTATGGCCACGTTTCAGTGTCCACTTCCAAGGACTGCAGTGAGTGTTGGACAGGACTGCATAATGGCTTTTGAAGCTGTGTCTGCCTTGATCATCTTAAATACTGCCTGTGAGTGTTTCTTGCTTGTACAGAGCCCTCAGGTATGTGGGACCTTAGCTGTGCGTTTCTAAACACGGCTCTAGTTAATGTTATGTGGTAGTCACCATGTTGTTGTCAAGATGAGCTTATTACAGTGAAAACTGTGTGAAATTCCGTGGCCTTGTGTTATGCAGAAGGTCGAACAAGATGTCCATCACATCCAGGAAACTATAAATAGAAACTGTACAAAAATCAGCAGAGGATGACTAGAGAAGAGATGATCATGTGAAGCTGCCCAAATTCATGTGCCCAGTTTGGGAACTAAAGGTTAGGTTCCCCATATGGAGAGAAATAAATTTCTTTTGAATTGCCCTCTGGAAGATAATTCCTCCTCTCTTTTCCTAAGTGCTTAAAGCAAAAAAAAAACCCACCCTAAAGTATACAATAGAAGAGTGCAGTTCTGTCCACACATCCACAAAGTCATTCTTTTTCAGCTCCCAAATGAAACAACCAGCTCTGTGGTACTCTCTTTCTCAGATGGTTCTCAGACCAAATTGTTACCAGATAGAAACAACAAGAATTACAAGAGCAGGAAGAATAAATAACACCTCTTTGGGTACCGCATCATCACCCTCATTTTTGTCCTTTAGAAAAACAATTAACTGTTTAATTGTTTTGTGCAAGTGACCATCACAAGTAATAGACACGAGCTGCTCTTTGATATCTGGCCTCTGCGGTGGTTTTGTTGGCAGGGCTCTGGCTGCTCCTCCACATTTACACACATGACGAGTTTGTGCATTTGCAGAGATTACTCTATTTTCAAACAGAAAGCAATGACTGGATCAAACCCAACATTGTTTAACAGTGGCCTGTGACTCTGTGGTTTGTTTTCTTGTTTTGTTTGTAAAGGTCAAAGCCATAATGATATTTTTTGGAGGTGACTTGTACTCGGGTCTTTCACAGGGCTGAGCTGGAGAGGAGGTGAAAAAGTAGATCTTGGTCAAAAGCATGATATTTCTTTGGTAATTTCTCTCATCAAATACATGCTCAAAGTGGAAGTTGATCGTGTCTCCCTGTGAGGCCACACTGACTTCCTTTAATACCACAGTCTGCCTGTTTAAATGTAGCCACCTGGATTGGGGTTTAACTCTAATGAAAATTTCTATTTCTGACCTGATTTTTCAGGAGTGCCGAATTGCTGTAAACTTCAGTGAGGCGTGTTTCATAGTAAGCATTTTCCAATACTAGATCCCTGCCTTATCTGGGATGTAAATAAGCCAGGCAGGAGGATTTGGCGTGCTGGAGCTGGAAGGTTAATCTGCGTTGCAGTGTGGATTTTGAAGTGAGCAGCCTCTCTTTAGGTACCTGGCAAAGTGACAGAAGGAAGAAACTGGTTGTGACTAACAAATCCTTCCTATTTCGCTGGGGTGAAAGAGACCTTCAGTGGATTATTCTTAGCTGTTTTTCAAGGTCATAGCTAGTGTGAAATTCTTAGTAAGGGATTGCTTGTTATAGGCAAGTAGGTCTAAGTGCCAGCAAAATGTTCTGCAGGGTCTCATACTTCTGTGAGGTCTAGGCTTTCAAGGTTGTTTACTTGGAAATAGCAAAGACATTGTACATAAACACTGGTACAAATAGGCTTAAGAACTAAACCCGTAGTTTTTACAGCTTTCAGTATGCACAGTAATAGCTAAATTATGCAGACAGACATTGAAAATAAGAGTACAATTGTTATTGAACAGGACACCTTATTAATCTGAATATGTCAGATTTTTAAAGTGGAAGTATTCAGAGGTGCAGAATTGGTTTCAGTGAATGTTTTGTCTTGGAAAAAATAATTAAGAAAATGTTTTTGAAACAAATTTTTTAATTGACCCATCCATTTTTTTCCTCTCAATTTCCAGTTTGTGAAAATCATCAACATTTTTTCCGAGTAGGTACTAGGAAAGTTTTTGAAATCCCAAAAATATTCACAGGAAAGAAAAGCATTTCCTGCTGATCTTAGCTTGGATGCTTGGGGGAGTATGACATTTTCTGCAAAACTGACAGAAACCAGGTAGGATTTTCACTGCCTGCCAGGCAGGTTTGAAAACCTGCTTGATTTCCTTCCAGCTCACCCACCCAGCTGCTAGGGAGCCTGCTGATGGAGAGTTGAAAGCCAGAAACCCATCTCTGTAGCTCTTGAGATCTCTGGGCTGTCACCTATCCATTTCTGGAAGTCTTGATAGGGGTGACTGCTTAGAGTCCATAGCTCTATGGACTATTTCAAACTAGGTCTTCCAGACTAATGGATCTCCCATAACCTGCTGGCATCTTCAGGATCTCTGTCTCCTGGGCAGCCTACCAGGCTTGGGCTCTTTAACACTGACCCCTCTGCAGCTCTCCAGGCAGGCTGCATGGGACCAGCGCTCCCTGAGGGCTCCGAGCTCTGGAGGCTTGGTTGCCTGTTCCCACCTGTTGTCTCTTCCAAGGGTCAGGCAGCCATTTCCCCTGGGGGGCAGGTATGCAGACTCTCCTGCTGTCCCATATCGTGTTTGGCTTCAATTCAAAGTATCAGGGTTTTTTTCAGGAATGGGAATTTGTCTACTAATTCATGGCGAAGTAACTTTTGAAATTGAAATGAGACGAATTTAGGAATATTCTTTAGGGTGTAAGTAGGAGTGTTCTGTGAGAAATAGTAATCCTTTTGAAAGTTATAGACAAATTGAATCCTGGATCACTCTAGGAACTGATCCTTCCCATCTTGGAACACCTTCTGCCCTAAGCAATAGTGTTGAGTCAAAGCTGATGTGGGTCAGACTCGCAATATTCAAACTATGTTTGCTGGTTCATGTAGAATATGTCATCATCAGTAAAAAATGTTAGGATAAGGAAACCTGGTCCTAGGGCAGCGTAAATCCTTGATTTCAGATGTAAAAGTTTAAATCTGAGAAAGTTACCTCATGGAGAGCCTAGTAGGTCAGGGGATTTTTTCTGTCTTTGTTACACCTTTTTTGGTCAACAGAATTGCACACTACATTGCCATGAAGCTCAGCAGCTTTCAGCCAGCTGAAGATGCTGTTTCAGGTGTAAGAGAAGACCAGCTTGTGATGCCTCCGCTGAGTGTGCAAGCTCTGGCAGAGGCTTCCCCACATGCTCAGAACTGGGTTTGCGACCATGCTGGCTCATTTTGTCGAAACAATTTCAGTAGCTGCTGAAATGAGCTGGGGTGAAGGGTGAGGCTTAGAGATAAAATTTCCATATAGCTCCACCAGTGAATCACCAGGACCCTATGGAATATGGCCTGCGTTCAAAAGGTTGACAACATTTAACCTCACAGAGCTCTCAGGCACTGGGATCTGAGTGCTTTAGCCTTTACTAAACAAATACTTTTAATGATTTGAGCCTTAACAGGAAAGTCCAGTGGGGGCTGTTGAACTCTGGAATTCGCTGCAGGGGGGCACAGGAGAGATTAGAGGCCATGGCTAATCAAAGAAAATCTGCTTTACATTGTACTGCTTGCAAACCCCCCAATTCGTATCTGCGACTCCCTTCTGCGTTAGAGGGAGCTGCATGTGTAGACTGACCCTTTGCTGAGCTCTCCTGTCAAGATCTTCCAGGACAACCTCTGTTTCTCAGGCTGTGAATTCACCTCATTTTTTTCAGTGACCACTTCTCTCCCCGCAGCTAGTTGTCCCAGTTCTTGCACTGCCCTTGTTTTGAATCAGCACACCTTTTTCCATGGTTATGGGGTAAACTGAACTGTCAGCTAAAAGGAATTTTTCAGCTGTTCTGGTCGACTGCGCAGCTGCACAAACAGCTGTGCCAGCAGCGTGGCGAGTGTGGAGGGTGGGGGTTGCCTGTGCCACTGAACGTGAAACCACAGCTGCCATCGTTACAACTGAAAAATGCTGAGATGCCAGCAAACCACTAACGGCAAAGGCATTGGCTAGTTCTTCATTTTTCTTGCAGGTAGTGGAAGATAAAGATGGGCCTTCAGATTCTGTAGAACCAATAGTTCTTCAACTCGGTAGGTCCAGATATTTAAAATAAAAAGCCTCCAAACAGAAGTGTAGGTGATATTCGTTTGTTCCAAGGTTTATTCCAACCCCACTCTCGCTAGGCTCTCACGTTAGCCTTATGGGCCTTGGAGGCCTTGGATCTGTGCATGATCGTAGCAGACAGAACTGCCCGCAAGCTGTTTGTTTCCACATTGCTGCCAAAGTTCACGCATCTGGAACTCGGCTGGCAGGACTGATTGTGGCATTGCTGCACATCATTGGGCAAAGTCAGCTGCCCTACTTTAAGCTGTTTGTGATAGTTGGAGGCAACCTGGATGGCTTTGTTCTGAAGCAGATGAGACAAATGCACACTGTTCTGCTAACTCATCTTTCCTTAAAGCACTGTGGAGCAATAACTTTCAGAAACAAAGTGGTAAGATGTAGCCAGAGTGAAGTAATATCTCAGATAGCTTCCTCTGTTTCTGCAGTGTTTCTCTAACCATGGTTGTAAACACGTTTGAAAACACATAACGTTGTGCTGTGCACCCACACTGATGCTGCTTAACTCCTCATTGCTCCTGTGTAACACTCAGATTGATGGGTCTAAGCTCCAGAGCACAGCTACGCACCAAACTATCTTTTGGCCACATCTACATCCCAGTTGGAACATGTCTTTTAAAAGGCAGCCTTTTGCTGTTTCATACTTCAACTACCAACTAAACTCCTTATCAGAGTGATTCTATCAACAGGAAACTGGTAAGAAAAAAAAAGAAGTACCTAACCCATACCATGATGTTATCTAATCTCTCTCCAATCTGCTTTCTGCTTGGGGACACATGCAACAGACTGCAGTAACTGTATGTCAGAAGGTCAAAGGATACAGGCAGGGGACAACAACACAAATAACCAGTTGGGACTCAAAGTATCCAAAGGTAGAGCAGATTTTTAAAGCTGCATAGTAATCAAAATATCTCACTGTGCAAATCAGCCTTTTTCTTGCAGTCATAGCTCCTCTGTGGAATGTTTGTCAGTGTATCGGGGATGTGACAAGACAGTATTAGGAGCACAGAAAAAAAGATGGACATAGGGTTTTGTCTTAAACCTTGTACCTGTACTTTGCAGGTATGGAAGAAAGTGGTTTCACTTACTGTAAAACAGACTGTTTGGGAGTGCAAAAGTCAGTTCCTGAAGTGTTCAGCTATTACCATGGTGCAGGGATACAAGACTTGGCGAAAAGCACTTGGGGGGGGGGGGGGAAATTGTATCTATGTTTACAGTTGCTACAAATTGGTAATTGTTAATATTTGTAATTACAGTAGAGTGCTCTTGGCACCCGGAAGATGCCATAGAACTATTTTAATTAGCAAAGATTCAGACAACCTCTGGTGCTTCTTTTCAAATGAGATTGTGCTCATCACAGACTGAATGCCAGCTACAATAGTTGAAACAAGGCCCTTGTGTCAGATACAGCTCTGGCAAAAAGGAAAACTCAAACAGCAGATAATCTCCCTCTTCTGCCCTCCAGAAAGAGGTGCAATAACAGAATACAAGCCAAGGCAACTCTGACCAGCTGAAACAGATGGCACAACAATCTTGTTATCCCTTCCCACTGACCCTAGGGTTGCCTAAAACCTCTGCAATCCAATTATTGGTTTTAATCTGATTGTGTTATTGCACTAAGCATATTATTTAAAGACTATACAGGTATGGTCAGCTGCAACATGTGTGAGGCTTGCAAATTAAATGCATTAATGAAAGTGGACATGGGTGCACGTCAACAATCTATTTACGAAGACAGTGAGGAGCAATCGAAGTGGGAAGATTGAGAATGAGTTTAGAGTCAGTTTCTCATTCTTTCATAGATTGTGGAATTAACTAATTATTGGTTCTGGGACCCTTTTCTTGGAACTGATGGGGTACATCCTGATAACAAAAGAGGCTAAGGCCAAATGTGACTCACTTGGGTCATGTATATAATCCTGCTGCACTTAAGGTATGAATAAAATAAGTGGGAATAGGCCTTAAGTATATAAAGAACTGGGAGGTTTTTATTCAGGAGGAGTAATAGTGGGAAAAATTTCTTAACTGGTCTAGAAGTTTAGCAGACTTCACTAGGAAAATCTGTTCTTGTGAAAGCAGCAATCACACACTCTGAAGGACTTTAACCCACCTGTTTCTCCTCTACATGGAAATACTGGGTTTGGGGTTTTTTTTGTTGTTGTCTGAGGCACTTCTTAGTATGCTATTTGTAAGCAAGTAGTTATTTCAGTAAAATATGCCATGGATATCTGTTTTAGAAGAAGGAGAGATCTTAAAGATTGGTCTGGTGCAGAGGTTAGAAGATGCTTGTGATGCTACTGCTTTCAGCTCTGCCAGTATCACAGTCTTTTAGTGTGAATACACACTATGGGAGTCCCTTCTTACTTTGTTTGTCTGCTGTTCTCAGTGAAGAATTGTCTATATGGAGAATTGGTACTTCTTATTTTTAGATGAAGTCTGTGAGCTGAAGTCATCTGATGATGGACTTAAGTGATCCTCATATTATTTGGATAGCAGACCATCTGGGAATCTTTGGTATAGCAGATGCAAGCTAAGGTATTGGCTGTGAAAATTTGGCTGTGTTAGATCATGAATGGAATTCCAACTTGTTGCTGAGTTGAGGAATAAAAATGAAATGTATGTATCTTAGAAGATGCAGCAAATAAATAAAGGTGATTTAGCCTACAAATGCACTGCTGCTCCATACGTAGTGATTGGAGCTGACACGGGATTTAGCTGTTCCTGCCTCCCTGGTCATTGGTGTCTGAGTGAACTTGAACAAATCGTGCTGACTTGGTTTGACCTCCCTGTTTCTGACTGCAACTGCAGATGATGCACATTTGAGAAGGTCTGTAAGCTCTGCAGCAACAAGAGTATAGGCATTCTAGGGGGGTGTGTGACTTGTATGTAATCCCAGAACAGATGTTAGAGCAGTGTTTATTGAATAAAAGATTAACTTTTAGCTTTAAATATATATATCTATCTTTCTAGAATTTTGGCCTTTTGTTTTGTTTTACTGTTTCTTTAATTGTGTAATTGTTTTCTCATTTCTCTCTCTCTTTTTTTTTTAATCAAAACCTCCACAGGCTATTTGCAGAAATGCCCTGAGTCTATGCTGGACAGACTTAAGTTTTGTAATTACTGAAACCTATGAAAATTGTCTTGTTGTCTATTCCTGTGTTTGACAGGCGACATTCAACCTGTGTTACTGGTGTCATCTCCTTGGCCTGGCTAGCTGTGTACTCAACTTCCCTTCAAGTGGTTAAGTTCGTGGTTGGTTTGTGTCTATAATTTAGCTATGGGAAACAGATCTTCCTAGCAATGTGGTACTAGAAAAATCCCTAGAACTATTTCATGTTTTTTCTTCCCACTCAGTGTTATGAAACATTCATGATAAATTACTGAATGCTAGCAAATGCTGTGTGATGTTATAACTTAAAAGTTATACTGCTAAAGCAAGGATAACTCTCCTTACACTTGTGTAAAGGTGTCTTTATCAGTGTAACTTACCATGGCAAGTGAATTTAGGCCTGGTCTTTGCAGAGCATCTGCTCTAATTCAGCGAGGTTTACGGGTTTGAGTATGAGTCTTTGTGTGGAGATAGTTGTATGGGTGTGAAAACGTAAAATGAAATGATTATGCTGAAATAACTCATACAACTAATGGTATTGGAAATGGCTCTTTCAGAGTAAAAGGTAGGATTATAGCTATGCCTTGGAGGAGGAAAAGAAGTGAAGAGGAAAAAGGATATTATTACTGGGGTTAGCTGAAGCATTTCAACTTCTTTGTGTAAATAAAGCCTTTTTAGCTAATACAGTAGGCTGTGTGTAACTCATCCTTGCTTATTCTTACTTCTTGCTCCTTACAGCTTGGATAGACTCCCACCACTCAGCTGGTCATGGGAATCAGCAGAGTCAGAGCTGGTCCTGGGAAGCTTCCATTTCCAAAAGCATCCACCAAGACTCAGGGCCAGCTGAGGTGAAGAGAAAGTTGGAGAAAATCAGGTGTTAAACTGTCACATTCCAGCTTAAAGTAGGCCTTTCTGAAGTGAGCTCTGACTGAGGTTAGGTCCTTTTCCAAAAACTTGCCAAGCTGTGCTGTTACCCAGAGTCCATGTCATAGGTAACCTACAAACATGGACCTCCTCCAGGAGCCTCCTGGAGAGAGATGTGTTGGGATGGTTTGAGCTTCAGCAAAAAGCAGTGATTATATAAACAAAGCATCCTGTCCCCTGCATTTGAAAGAGAGTATTTATGAAAGGAATGCGCCAAAACCCACAAGAGGTGAAGGGACATGTAGAGCCGCCTACACCCTCCATATTCCTTACACGCTCAGTCACTGCAAAAACAAACAAACAAGACGGGACTGGCTTTGCCAAGATGGTTATGAAGACTGACTTAAAGGCGGCCAGTGTCCCTGCTGTAAACAAAAGTGAATATGCATTATTTGGAAACTGAAACAGATTGATATGAAGAGCTGTGTGCAAATAAGGGATTAGAAGAAGGGAGGGGTGGCGGCAGGGCATGCACATTTTACCGCTGGAAAGTGCATAATGGGCTAAGTGAGGCTTTGTGTTTGTCTGGTTCAAGCCTGTGCCCATATATGTGTCTAACTGAGCGTGACTGCCTACACACAGCTATCCACCCCTTCTACGGAGAAGGACTGGAGGGCAGGCCTTGTCGTTTCAGCTGTGGGGACAACTCCTTGCCTTGCAATCTTTTTTCTTTGTGGCTCTGCCATAGGCTCATGGTGGTGCCTGGAGCAAGCCGAGGGTGTGTGCTCGTATCTGTGTAAGCACGTATGTGTGAGCACCCATGTGCATTTCTGAGAACGCTGCGTGTCTAAGCTTGCACACAAGTGTGTTTATACAGGTGTGTGCATAAACACGTGTGATGCATATGTTTATGTGCATGCACTCTGAATAAATATGGGTGTATCTGTAGGCTCACGTGTGACACTGTAAGTCAGTGTTTGGTGGAAGCTGTGTATTATACATGTGACTGTGTAGGAGGCTGATTTTGTGTATATGTGCGTCCTGCATGTATATAGGTGCTTGTCCATCTGTGGATGGCCCTTTTCCATCCAGGGAATACTGTTTAATTGTGTACAGACCAGTGGCAAAATAATAATGCCAAGGGAAAAGTTGTTGCAAATCTGAGGTCCTCCTTAAAGCAGAATAACTACAGTTCTGTAATGCAACAGTGAGGTTTTGCCTCAGTTGCTTTGTTGAAACCTTAACTGCATTTACATCAAACTCTTTGCAAAAATGGAAGGTATTCGTTTTGATTCCACCTACACTGAGATTCTTTAATCTGTTCTAAATGAATTGTGTCCTTTGGATGCAGTTATACTTCAGATGTTAAGATAAGGCTGTACCATTTCTGCATTACTTAGGATCAGTTTACTAAATTATATCGGCTTAAACTTAGAGGTCCAGTAGCAACCCAAGAACTGAAAGCAACTGGGAGCTCCCTAGCATTGGACAAGCAGACATTTGGCCAGAGTGCCTCGTAATCTCCTCTGTGATAAATGGGACGCGTGTTTGGAAAGATCCCAGACTCCTTGGGCATAGCAGTTACAGGGGCTGAGCTCTGAAGGGGGTTCAGAAGGACATTTGAAGTTATGGTTTCAAACAGGCCTCTAATTCACCTAGCCCATCTTAGTGATAGAACTGATTGCCTAACTAGGATGCTTAAATTTATTTCCCCCTCCTGTTGTTGTTGACATTTCCCCTTGTAGGTATCTGGTTATTTTAACATCTCCAAGGATCTTATATAACAACATTTCATTTTCAAAGAAAACCACTTCTCTGTGCCTAGCAAAACTGTTCTTCCCTTCAGACAATACTCTGTATGTGTGTATAGCTGTATGCGTATACAGATGTATGTGTATTTATGAAATAATACTGATTATTATCTGCACTATGCTGTGTGCTGCAGTATCCAGTTATTATGTCCTGGCCACATCTAATAGGTGCCATGCTCAGCAGTGTTCTGTTTCATGGCATTGGTTGCTCTTGTATGACGACGCTGCCTTGTTGTGGGTACTCCGTGGTATCTCCTGCTCGCAGATGCAATGCCATGGTTTATTGTTTCCTGACGATGTTTACTTCTAGTAGTGGTATCATCTAGGGTCAGTGCAGGTAACAGAGTTTACACAATTTGCAGAGTTTACACTGTTTAGCCTGGCTTGCTTTGTAGTAATGCTCGGATTATGGAACATATGTTGAGAGTCCAGGTTTGCCATGTAATGATATCCCTGTCCAGGCTTGCAGTTTCTTATTGGAGCTGGGAATTCTTCTGTTTGAGAAATTCATCACTGAGCTTCATCTGATCTGCTGAATCTGTCTGTCTTGTGCTATATTTTCTTCAAGTACACAGTACTACTTTGTATCTGAATGTAGATCGATATGGTTGTGGATTTTTCATTAAATATCTGTGATTTCTGTGTCAGAAGGGTTTCTTCCTTGGTTTCCCCAACTATAAAAATAAATAAATCCTAAAAAAATAGCAAGTTAATTGCCAAGGGCTGCACAGTAACTTTGATCAGTGTTTAATTGGCTTTAGATTCCAGACAAATTAGCTTCTGTCTAAGGAATCCATCTTTCTCCAGGCAAATTAAAAAATTGTACAAACAGATCCTAATGACACAGCAGTGATGTGGTGTGTCTCTCTTTTGTGTCATTTAAGTGCATAGTATTGTGGTTCACTTGTGACTTTATAATTAAAGCAAGTTAAAATAATGTTTAATAATTTTCACTATTTTACCTGAGTATTTGTTCAAACAATGCCTGATTCTTAAAAAAAAAAAAAAAAAGAAAGAATAGTTAAAACCGTGACCATGTGTACAAAATACTTATTGCACAATTTTGCATGCACAATTACCCTGATGGCAAATGCAATTACACACTATGTATCTACAGCTGCACGCACAAATTGGCAAGTGCTCAACTCAGGATTTGTACGTAGCCTGGTGAATTTATTTGGCATGAGAAGGCTTCAGTAATGAAGTCTCAATCTGCGGACACAGCAAACTAACCTTTCTGTAGGGTATGCCTCTATCCTAGCTGCCTTCAGAAGTGAGAATTGAATTCCATCCCCATTCAGACATTGACCTTTTTCCTGGAAAGCGGTGGTGAGTTTTGAACGTCATGATACGCTCGTCTGTCCCTATGGAGCAAACAGCGTCGCACTCTAAATCATCCGATTACCTCTGATATGATTTGATCCTGCTGAAGACTGTGTCCTCCATTAGCAGAAATGACCTAGATCTGTTCTGATCTTTGCTATATGCTCTGGGACTGTTATTTAAGCTGTTTGCATGGTTTCACTAGCTCATGGTGTTTTTCAGGGCCCTCATATTCTTTGCTGGTTTTTTACTCTGGCTTAGTCAGGACATTTTTTTACTTTGACCAGAAAAGCCTTGTTGTTGCTAATGCTCTGTGGCTCTTGCCCCAGCTGACAGGTGTAGTTAAGTACTGATAGTCCAAATTTCGAAACAGGCCACATCCAGATTTCCAGTGTTCAACACTTGCAATTAGAGGCCATATCTTCAAAGCAGCCCCCCTCTCATTCTGAGACTTTTGTAACTGACTGTCAGAATGGCCAGTGCCTTGCAGCTTCTTCTAGCATGCCAATGGCTGGAGTTTTCCAAGGACTTGGCAACTTCTTGGAAAGCTGAACGAAGTCCTCAAAATATTTGAATTCATGCTACTATTCTTCCAGAAGGTAAAAAACACTGTGTGACAGCATGAGCGTCTACAAAACTATTTACTAAGTCTATCTGACAGAGGTTGGCAGAAAGCACTGGGGTATGGATGAAGCGGCAGCATTTTTTCACCCTGCAGGTCAAACTGAAGATCTGGAGCACATCAGTAACCTGGGGGAGAATTCCTGTAGAAATTGCTTCTATCCCTTTAGCATACTGATGGGGGATGAGTTGAGGAAGTGTCATTATTAGTAGTTACTCATCCCTTGCTAAGGTAGAACTCGCTGACTTTTGGTGACTGATTTCAAAGGGAATCCTGTGTCAGTAATGAGTGAGTAAGGAAGCTTTTAGAGGGCTGAAAGCTTGCTGTGGGTTAAACTGAGTGTTTTCGTTTGCTGCCTGTGGCTGAAAGGAGCTAGAGGGGAGCCAGAAAGTCATTTTGCTCCATGGGAGAGCACTAAAATTATTTTTCTGGATCAGATTCTCCTGTCACTTATGAAAGCTTTGTAGCTATGTAATCTTATCTGAGCTGCTTCGTTTTCTTCAATGCAAGTGAAAAGAGAACTCAGGCTATTGCTTCTATGAGAAGTGAGCAAGCAGGGTCAGTATGTATTTGTCTCCATGTTAGCCTTGTTCCTTTTACTCAGACCTTCTTTTGTTAAGCTGTTGCTTCCTGAGTGTCTTTTATCAGTAAATAATTATTTTCAATGTGTGAAAAGAACGCAATTGAGATTATTATTTGCATAAAGATACAGTGGGAAGAAAGTCCTCCAATTTGTGAAGTGACCTTAAGCAGTCAGGCCTAGGGATGGACTTCTTAAGGGAAAGAGGAAGGAAATTGCAGGGCTATAGCCCCCCTCCCTTCTTAGACCATTCAGTTCCCATGTGATGGAACAGCATCTGGTTGATTATGCAACCTTCCCTACCAAAGCATGATTCTATATGCCCTCCTGAGACCTTTTCTGTATGACCATTGCCACGGTCTTACCGTATATGCCTTACTTTCTTCCCTGCTCATCGTTTTCCCCTATAGAGACAATTAGAAACAGCAGAAAGATGAGATTTAAAACTTGCATCAAGTCACTGTAGGGGGCCAGTGTGAACTGGAGACTCAGGATGTGAATCCAGCAGACACAGGTGTGTTGTGGAGGTGACACTGTCTGTCCTAAGGGGAAGGTTTGTCATTTGTCTTTCTACACGGTGAGTCACGGAGCGGCACTCCAGCTGACAGTAGCAAAAGAAGCCAACAGGGCGAGAACATGTGAGAACAGAAAAAGTTGTTTAAAAGAGGCAAACAGTAGACAATCCCTCACTTAGCTGTGATTCCCTGTGGCTGGCAATATGGAGGGGAGAAAAAGACACTGTTTGTAATGCTCTTCCAGCTCAGCATTATAAATCAGCAACTGATCTGATTTAGTTATAGGACAAGTAGAAAGATGTTTTTCTCGTGTTGCTCTTGCAAGGAACTCACTCTGAGATCTAAATGTCAGGGTCTGTCTTTTGTTTCTTGCTTGAAATCCGCACTTATCTCCAGATCTGAATGGGAAGTGTTTTGCCATCCTGACAAACTTCTCAGAAATTTGAGAATGTTCCTGTGTTCACACTGAGTTGAAGCTCACATCTTTTCATGCTTTCTGCACAAAACCCCGTGCCAGTATGAGTGATGCCTGGTGATTCTGGCGGCCATTTGGGATGAGGAAGTGCTAGGGGCTGATCTTGGTTCTCCCCTACTCCTAGCGAGTGCCTGGCTGCTGGAATGCTGACTGTTCAGGCACTGCTGTTCCTAGTCCAGCTGTGGTCTGGGAAGCCTTTCTTAACAAACACCTCCCTAAAAAATATGCACAAAAGCGTAGCTTGGTAAGGGTCTCTTTCTTCTGCTCAAAAATAATTTTCTTTGAAAATTCCCAAGCAGCTGTAGATGACAAAGCTGTAGATAAGGCATGCACCAGGTGAAAGCTTTCCTGGCCCATTCACAACTGGTTTATGTCTTTGCAAGCCTAGCCAGCAGCAGAAGGGCAGGAGCTGCAATGAGGTCAGCAGCTCTGACTGTGAGTACCACAGGGGACGGATTGCTGAGCAGAATAGGTCCATTTTTCTCATACCTATTTTCTTTTCTATATAATCCTACGGCTGTACTCTTCTGGTCAGGAACGTGAGGAGTTGTAAACCTGGCCAAGACAGCTATGCTGACGAGAGTCCCTAGTGTAAGTACAGTCCAGCTGGGACAGAAGCTGAGTTCACGCTGGGCATGTGTTACTGGCATGGCAGACTGGCTTAGCTGTGCTAGTGAGGTAACAGACCCAGTTAGTGTCTGAATCATACACAGAGGATTTGTTTACAATATGAACAACAAAGTCTTTGCTTCTGCTTTTAGTCAAAGAAGAGGCACAATGTAAATTGGATGATTTACCACTATTTAACTATATATCAGTTTCTCACCTTCAAAGGCTGTCCAAGTGGTTTATTTACCATAAATTTAACCTTGGACTAAAGCTGAGGTGCTTAGATACCACAGTGATAGGTACCTTAGAAATTCTAAGGCAGAGATAAGGAGAGTACCATCAGGTGGAGTTAAATGAGAAGAACTGTCTGGCCCCTTCACAAATACCCAGGATAAACAATAGCGATCTTTGTACTTGGGGTGTAGGCGTGTTGTCAAGGTAAATGAGACCTGGCAGAGGGCCCTATTGTCTCCTTTCCCACAACTCATTAAGATTTACTTGTTTTATCATCAATGAGTATAATAACCAGAGCTCTGATTATGCCACAAGGACATCCCAATGCCAATGATTCATGAAACAGAGATTACATTAGTCATCAGAAGGGTCTTCTCAGAAGGTTTCCGTCTTGTCTTGTAGGTGGTAGGAACAACATTTTCAGAGCGGGCTGCTCAGCAGTGAGCACTCGGCTGATGTTGCACACTTGTGTGAAGCTCTTTGCGTCCTTTTTGTAGCTTTCACCCCCTTTTTATCCACCAGTGACACCCTTCCCTAATGTGCAGCATCAACACCCACACACAGAGGCTGAGTTGCAATAGGGCTGGAGGCTACTTTACTTCGGAGTCTTTGCCAGCCAGGATTGCAGCACATAATGAATCAGCTGGATTATGCTTACCTTGAATAGATCTGCCAAAAACTCTGACCTGATTTCCTCTCCCCCGACTCTCATTTCGTTGTGCAGAGCCAAATGGGCTCTGGAGGCAATATAGTGCCACTAGCTAAGTTGCCAACCCACAAAATTTTGCAATAATACACCTTTGCCTTTCAGTAGCATCTCTTATCAAACAGTTCATAGTTATTGTTACAGACCTCAGTGCCTCAGCAGAACAGATAAGTGTTATTCCCCAAGCTACAGAAGGACCAAATGAGATACTGAAAGATGAACAAGATCTCAGAGCAATTCAGTAGTAAAAGTAAGACGACGTTGGGCTGCTCTGCCGCATTAGCTGTTTGTGGACATACACCTAGTGATTCCCAGGTGCCAATGCAGTACATGAGATCTCAACACTCTAGTTCCTTGTGCTACTCCACAATTCACTTCTTAAGGAGGCAGTACAAGATCTGTGACACTTAATACAGTGGGACTTGTTCCTCAAAGATGGAAGTTCACGTACAGCTGTCCCAGCACTTTCACCTGGAGTTCAGGCAGGAGGACAGTTACCACTGGCCATACGAAGCCCTTGACAGAACCTATTTTAAATCCTAGTTTAGAATACATTTTTGAGCATATGTCCTATAATCTTGGAATACAGCATTTAAACATTACTCTGTCTGGGGAAGGGTAGTAGATCTATGAACACTTTAGTCTGTTAGACTGTATTTGTGTTCCCGGTCGTTGTTTTGCAAATATAAGATAATGCTTGCAAAACAGAAAATATACTATGTTTATCTCTGCTAGGTTCTAGTTGAATTTATGGATGTACCCTAGGTATTGGAGACTTAATTGCATAAGCAATGAAATTGCTTAGTATGTGTTGTAGGGTTTTTGTTCTCATTCCCTTCTAACAGGCAAAACTGTGTAAAGCTGTGTCTTGTTTCATGTTTATTTGTTTTTAATATACAAGCAATACATAACAACATTCATGTAAGAGACAGAAACATCAAAGTGGAAGAGAATGGAACATAGTGAGAATTGTGAGGATTCTTAGTTCCTGGGGAGTTTTTTCCACACTCTTGGGCTGGACCACAAAACCCAGCATGTCAGGGTCTGTCCAATTCTGTGGTCCCACATACCAGATACAGGGAGCTGGAGAAAGCCTGTTGCACTGTGCAGGGCAAGAAGCATGTGATTCTCCCTGTCTGCAGTCCGGTGCCTGAGGCCTGTGCCTGTCACACAGTAAAATGTGGAGCTTGCCCCCGTCATCTTGTGGTATGGGATAGGACTCAACCCGTTCCACTGAGACCTGGGATGCAACCACCCCTAACTATATTTTTCATCTTTAAGCTCTGGGCAGTCCTTTGCATGCCTGACCTTGGGTCATGGGCTCACACAGAAGAGGGAACAGAGCTTGTGTTCCCTTGAGAAGCAATGCAGACAAGGAAGGACAGGTCCAACGTGTTCAATCAAGTGAGTGTTAACCCATGTTTGAGTATAGAAAGGTTTTTTTCTGATACTCCTTTACCATGGAGGAACTACAGAAGTAACTCCTAGAGACTGATTTTTATGAGAGACAGGGAGGATATTTTTTGATTAATTGATTATAGGATTTCCTTTGGTGTTTCTTTATTCAGAGGAGATATTTTATATGATGTATTGCATACCTCTAGCTCATACATTGAAATAATATACAATATGTTAGATATAAACATATCTATATGAATCTTAGCAAGACAGAGCTTTTTAGTATAAATGTCATCAAGACTATTTGCAGTAAAATTGTAACGAGACATTTTTCTCCATGTACATTCTAAAGCTTTTTTATCAGTAAGACTCTATTGATGTTTTTTTCAGTCAGTTGAAAAATGTATTTGTAATAATATACAAACTGTAAGTAGGCAACACCTTACACGATGCAGTACACAATGCACCAACCACCTTAGCTCCCAGGATATCCAGAAAGAGACTCTAAAACAGTGCAAACTTGAGGCATGTTTGTAGGACAAATCAAATTAAATTTTAGGTAAAGACTCTTTTCAATGTAGGGCAGAATAATATTCTTCCTAGTTTTCCATGGGAAGAGATGGCCTTTTGACTAAGCGTTCTACCAAAAGCTGTAATTCTGGAGAAATAAGGCAATCAATCTTAAATATCATAGTTCTAGCACCTGGGTAGGTTTTGCCGTTTCATCCCCTGCATCAGTTGTGTCTGTGTGTAGGACTCTTCACTGGATGGTTAGTGTGAATGTGTTTCTGCCTATAGATCACTTTCAAAATATTTGCCCTAGCTTAATTAGTGGTGTAATTTACACCAGTCTTTGAATACATGGCAGCCTTCAGGATGGTTGCCAAAATATTGCTACTAGAATGTGCCTTTGCAGGGGTTTTCATGATATGGATATTCCTGTGCATAACCTAATGAATCTCAGATGTTTTGGAAACTTAAGACTGTTCAAATCAAACAAGGAATAGGGCATTTCAGTGGGGAATGGGACCTGTTCTGCAAGCGACCTTCCGATCTGTTGACTCCTCAGGGTTTTGCAATCTCCATGATGCACCGTGCACTCTTTTCACTGTCTTCTCATCCACTGACTGTGTTTATGTGTGAAAACATAGGAAGAGTGTTGTACTGAGTCACACCGCAATCTGCTAAGTACATCAGACTGGTATGCCAGGTTGGTTAAGTTCTTCTCTTGATAAGGGTAATGAGAAAAATAGATAGCCAGAAAAATGAGGGAAGAGAAGTGGGACAGTGAGTGTCAGGCTTGCCAGTGGTGCAAGACAGATGGCCCAGCTGGCTCCTCAACCTCAAGATGAAGATAACCTGGATCGGACTTGAACTGGTGACAGTCTGTCCCAGGCCATCTCATCTCATAACCTGAATCACTATGAACCCCAGCAAAGTTAACAAGGTTTAGTTTGAGCCATACAAGTCAGGTCCATAAGTGGAACGAGATAAAACAAGGCTGAAAATGCCATGCGGAAAGTGCAATGAGGCAACAGAAACAAGGCAGAGGAAGGCAGGGCGAGACTATGCTGACCCAGATGGCAACAGGACACATCTGTGACCATCTGGCATGTGTCTGGCCACAGGGCTGTTGTTAACACTGCAGCCTGTCAAACACCTTCCCTTAGGGGGAGGCCATATGCCTCAGATTTATGCTTTTTATTCTCTCATTGTTGTAATTTGAATTGATATCCTGAAAAATGATAGGAGAATCCCAGCCACCTCTATAAATCAAGGCAAGTCCTGATTGGCATAGTGAGACAGAAATCAATTGATTCTTTTAGAGTTGCACTTGCTAATGCCAACAATGTCATTTGTTTTATTAGTCTGTATGGGCTTGATCTAGCTCTTGCTAAAGTCAAGGAGCAAATGCAGAGCCTGTCCTGACAGTCAGCCTTATCACCATCAGGAGAGATGGGGCTCATAGCATTTTATGTCTACTGCCAAGAATTAATTGTGTTCAAGTTAATGCCTGAGTTAAGATTAAGCTCAGCTTGATTGACAACTATGGCTACAGGAGGAAGCATAAACCAAGAGGAGCTAACCTAGAAATTAGCCATTTTGTCTGGATCACCTTCTGCAAATGGGAAAAAAATAAATGTTTCGCTGTTCTGCTGAAATGCAATGCTGTGTGTCAAGGCTCTAAAGAGATGTCCACTGCACAGAAAGGGTTGATTAACAGCAAGGAGCTGTTGGGGCTGTGGTACAAAGAGGCAGTTAAGAAAAAGGGCTCCTTTGGCGACTGTCAAGAAATGGGCAGAGCGTGGTGGCAGGGATAGAGAAAGGAGGGCATGAGAAAAAAGGCAGGGAGTTCAGCTGGTGTAGCCAGTGAGGCGTCTGGGAGAACACGGCAGGCTGGGAGGGATTGACCAGAAAGAGGCAGATCAATTGGGGAAAATTAAGACTTGAGTCATCAACATATCTGTGTGTATGAACAAATTCCCCCAGGGATAGCACAGAGCCTGGCTGGGGGCTAGACTAGGAGCCTGGAGAGAAGGAATGGGAAGAAGTAGCAGCAGTGTTGTGGTTTAAGGGTAGGCAGTGGGTGATGTGAGCCTTTACGCTGAGTGTCCAGCGAGATTTCCCCATTGCCTCTTAAGTTCTGCAACGAAAATTGCTATAGACTTCAATAATAATCAGAACATTAACATTATATCCCTTAATAATATGTTATGTGTGCCTCTGTTCTTAATATTTTCTTGGGTTTGTGCCAGGTCTAAGATAGGTCAGATTAAGTGTTTAAAAATTTCAACAGTGTCTGCTGTGACCAAATGGTCAGAGAACGTTAGAACATTGGAACTTAGAGCACTGGAGGGAGTGAAAACAGCAGCACTTCTGAGAAGTGTTTCCTTCATTGTAAATGTATTTTGCTGGGGTTTTTTGCTTGTTTTATGAGGGATGCAGGGACAGTTTCTGGCTCAGAGCCTTCAGTTAGTAAAAACTGACCAGGGATCCCTCTCTTGTGCTTAGACACACAGAGGACCTGAAGTGCTCCTTGTCTTTTTTTTTTGTTTTGGTGCAGTTGTTGTTCAAAATGGTGCGAGGTGTACACAGGGCGTGTTGATGCTAGGCCGTGTGGGTGAGTCTGTCCAGAGGCTGAATAAGCCTGCCTGACGCTCTGCTACTACCTAAAGAGTCTGTATTGGAATAAGCAGGGATTTTTTTTTTTCATTAGAGATTAATTACAAGTATTACTATTTCATTTCAAAGTGCAGCTTAGGAATTGCAACATTTTCCACTTCTCCCTTGGTTCAGTATCTCATGGCATTTAAGATCAGACTGTGAAACACTGTTAGGAGGGAACAGAAGGGACCTCACAGGGGAGAGATGGCTTCAGCCTCAGTCAGAAGAGCATTTACAAACCACAGATTCCCCAGTGCTTCCTGGCAGTCAGCTGTGTGAAGATGTCAGCACCCTGTGTGCTACCATGCTGCTGTTTTCTTTTGAGCGTTACAATTCCACCACCTCGGTTTAGTGGAATGGTGCATTTGAAACAACACCTGTGGGATGGTTGTCCTGTACAGGAGCAGGATGGAGCAGCTCCTGCTGCATTTCTGCAGGTGATACCACACGTCTGGCTCAGACAGAGGCAGCTTTTCTGACCAGCTGAATGAGAGCAATTCCCTGATAGCACCTGTGAGAACTGGGCAGGAGCTGGGAGCTGCTACCCCGCCAGGAACCGCGGGCTGGACGTTGCTTTCCAAGTACCAGCTTTGAGCTGCAGCTGATTTGAGAAGTGCACCCCCAATTAAATCCCATTCCCCCCAAGTCCTCTTCTGCCTTGTGAGTGTGACTGCCAGCCACCTTTCTTCCAGAGATGCTGTGCACAGCAGAACATGAGCTGAGGCACAGCCACAGCAGCGTGCTGTATTTCTGATGCTGCCTGGTCAGCTGCTTATGGTTGCGTCCCGTATCCCTTCCCAGTGTCCAGCCACACTTGAAAGGAATTGAGAGGGGAAATTGCTCCAAAAGGGCTGTGCCTTCCCTGTCTCCTGAGGGATCCAGTTCAGAAGGTCCAGCCTGTTTAGAGCCTGAGCTCTTCAGGCAAGGAACGTGTATTATCTAGTTTGTATTTTATGGCAGTGTATGAATGTTTTGTTATAATAACAACAACAACAATAATAATTAGGGCTGTGAGAGCCCTGGAGGGCTGGAAAGGAACCAAGCCCTGCAGGTTCTCTCGGATGTTCAAGTTTGACGAGGTTGAACCATCCAGGTTTAACTCCCATCGTTGGTGCCCTCTCTCACCCTACCCGCTACCATTATGACCAGGAAGTCTGCTCCTGTCCTCCACATGTCAGCTGGGAACTGGGATACCCTGGGGCTTCTCAAGGGAGGAACCCGCAGTTATTGAGGAGGATGTGAGTGAAACTCACTGAACTTTCATGAATGTGGGCTGAGGGTCGTGAATCATCACATCTTCAGCCGAGGCCAAGCCTGAGTGGGTCTGAGAGTCTGCACAGAGCCCTACTGTGATTTGGGATTGCAACACTGTCTTTTGTCCATAAGGCACTCAGAGACCTCTGGGTGAAAGTCTCCCTTCTATGTCATTTTAAAGACACTGTGAAGGCGCTAAAACCGAACGTGTTAGGTAGTGCTATAGGTAATAGAAGCCGTCCTTGTCTGAAGCCTCAGTCCTTCCTTTGGATCTCCTGTCTGGGTGACAGCAGGATCTGGAAATGTTACTAGAAGATGAAAAATATTTTTTTTTCCCATATCTCCACACAGAAAGCCTATGTGGACCTTGAAGAAAAAGATGTTGCTGATGCACAAAAGGGTCAGCACTGTTCAAGATACTGTGTTGAAGTGAGGCAGCACAGGCCTTCCCCAACGAGGCAGCCTGGCAATCATTGCGTGAGATGGGGGTCCAGGCACTCCTCAGTTTTCCTGAGCTCTAATCCCAATTCCCACAGTGTTGCCTCAGCTAATCGCTGCCTCAGTTTTCCTCACTTGTAAAATGTGGGGGTAATAACTGTGCATACCTCACAGAGGGCTGTGAGGATTCATTAATTAAACGATGTTCGGGAAGTGCTTTGAAGATGAAAAGCCCTATATAAATGCTGGGTGTTACTAGTGCTTAGTGAGTACCTTCACAGCCACAAGCAGGGTGTGCCTGCAGGAAGCAGAGCCATAGGCTGAGACTTATGGCTAAGTGCCTTTAAAAATAAATACAATCAGTAAATGCACTGGAGGTCAGCTTCCCTCTCCTCCCCCTTGGGGCGAGCTCCCACCTCAAAGGAACTAGGGTTTTTCTTTACCTCCTCCACTTCTGGAAAGCACAAAAGAGGTTTGGGAGTGATGAGGAGAGAATTGTACTTGTACTTGTGGAGGTGATGCTAGGAGTTAAGACATCACAAGCAACCAGTTTACTCTAAACAAAACAGGCACAAAAACCTACAAAAACCTGCATGTTCAATGGGCAGTATTGTCCTAACAGGTAACAGAACTCTTGGGGAGCGTGAGGTTAGGAGAATGGCAGCTCTCACAAGTCCACTTTGCCAGACAAATGTGTGTCTCCGTACCTTTGAATGCTAGGGCTGCATGCACAAGCAGTGTCACTACTCAGACAGGCACCCAGATGACATGCAGGTGGCCAGTCGTGTATACAGGTCTCATGACTCCCTGTGCAGTCATACTAATTACATGCATACTTTCGGTACACGAAGGCGAATCTGTACTTGCTCCTTCATACACATGTTTGAATGAAAACATAGATGCTGATTTCCTCTTTTTTTCTCCCCCTGGAAAATCCAGTATTTAATATTCACCTGACTAGGCAGAAATAAGAGAAAAAGGATTTTTGATTAGGTTAACTGTTTTTAATGACAGCCTGCCACATTTGACAGATCCCTCTTGTGAAGCCTCAAGAAAAGCAAACTTTTCTTCAGATGTACCATGTGTATTTCTGTATTTAGTAGGCTGTGCTGAAGTTTCATTTTCTGAATTGGGCAGGGAGGTCACTTCTTTCACAATTCTCCCCAGGTTTGTCTGGGAATGACACACCTAAGCCATAGTGTATGACCCAGTGGGGATGTCCAGGTGGAATTAATGGCAACAATTGATAAGTTAAAAGCTGTGCTTACTAGCCTAAACAAGACTTGATTATAAAAAATTAACAGCTTAAGGCCAAACTTTGGTTCAAAGGACTCAAATGTTTCTGTATAAGAGATTGAGGCAAAAGGTGGAAATTCTTCTGAGGTAGATGTGTAAAGTGCTTCAAAAGCCAATGCTAGTTCTTAAACAATTTATAACACTAAAATTCATCAGACGTATCATTTGTTCTTTATATTCTAAAATTACCCAGAAAAGAGGCCAGGGTGTATCTGTCACATCAGGAACAGTGTTGGACTGCTGAAGGGAGCGTGCAGAAAGATCAACAGAAATGTGTAGATATTACAAGGGGAGGACAGGCGTCCTGGATTTGAGAACACAGAGACCTGTAGGGAGCAGCCAGTGATTAATAGTTTCTGCTCTGTGTGCAGTCTGGAGGGTGTTTTATTTTATTCATCCTGGAATGCCCTCTTGGTTTGTTCCTTCTTATCACAAAGCATATCAGGTGGCTCGGCCACGCACTGTGACATGCTGAGCACCAGGCTGGAACACACGAGTACTGCCACTGGCAGGCTGTGATACTTTAAATGTTTGTGCCTCAGTTTACCCGTTGATTAAGATGATAACCTTCCCAGAGTGTTGTGGTGATTAATTATTAATGTTAGTAAAGCATTTTGAAGATGAAAAGTGCTACATGCTGGCTAAAGATATTAATTACCTCAGACTCATTATGAAATTTTTATATTTACATAACGAATCAGTCACGGAAGAGGTGCAGAAATGGTGTCTCCTGGTGAAGAGATTCTTCTAATTCAGTTATCTCTGCCATTGTCATTATCTAAATCAAATCAAATCCTTTTTTCCATGGAGAATCTGCTCTTGGAGCGAGCAAAGCCTGCACGCTCCATGTGAGACTCCCGGGATGGCAAGCAGCCACGGTACCATTGCTAATTTCAGTCCCTGCCCATGAAACTCACCTCACCCAGAACTTGTTTCAACTTCTCCAGCTGTTCTTGGCATGTGTTGAGATTTCATAAAGTTGATGCCATCAACTCCCACACATATGGCAAGCGAGAGTGAGAGAGAGAACCCACACACAGTAACTAATATATAGGGAGAAGAGGTATTTGCATGGGAGAGCGCAAACATGAGGCTTTTCTCGCTGGCTCCAATGGCTCTTGACTGTTAATACCAAGATGCAAAGGGATATGCAAATTAGGATGACTCAGAGTCCTTTCCAATGCATAACTCCAGGAGGACGCAGCATGCTTCGCGCTGGTTAAGTTTTACTGCAGTCCACACAGCAATGCGAAGCAGTGTCATCGCTTGGACTCTGCCAGACTTAGCAGGGCGCACGTGATGGCTTCACGGCTGGAAACTGTGGTTGCACATTACAGCTGCTTCCTGAGAAACTGGTGAGGAATGTAGAAGGTGACACATGTCTAGGCCACTGGAGAAGCTGGGGAGATCTTAACTCATGGTCTAGATTCTGAATGCAATCTACCCTTTGAGTTAGTTTTGCTGAGACATACCTGCGGTACAGTAGTTTTATTCTCTTTATATGTCCTTTTTCCTTTTCCTTTGGAGGCAAGTGCATAATTTTTCAAACTTTCTCAGCCTATGAGACTTGATTTCAATCATCAAGATGATGCCTAGTTGTTTGATAGATCCTTTAAATTTATAATCTCACACTAATTTTAATAGGAAAAATCTGGAAACTGCAGGCAAAGGAGAGTTTGAACACAAACACAGTGCAGGCAATAACACCCATTTCCATACTCACATTTAGATCAGGGCAGATTTCCAGGGGAATCCACATTTGTCTCCTAGAGCCAGGACTTCAGGAGAATCATGGCTTTTTCAGCACTGAGCAGTCACACAAAATTTTTGCTTGGGGTTTGATCTGCATATTACAGGACAGCAAGCTATTGTTTGGGGATAAGGCAAAAATGGAAACAATACGGAGACTCAATGCAACACAGAGTTTCTTACACTGAAAGGGAATGAATCTCAAGTTTTTCTGCTCACTTAGCCTTAAAATCATGGGGTGTGAATGGACACTGGATATGTATAGGCACTCATTGCCTCTGTGTTTATGAGGCACTTTGCAGTGTTCATCCCTTGCCAGTCTCAGAACAAAATCACTTCCTTGGAGCTTCTCAGCCTTACGCCCGCCATGCAGTTCAGCATCTTCTGTGCTCTGCCTTGTTTAATGCAGGATCCAGCCAATCAATGCAGTTGCTTCATTGGTCACTAATGGGCTGCACACTTAGAAAGCGTTTAAATGTATTTTATAGTGATTGAAAGACTACAATGACAGTTTGCTAATTATCTCATTGCATGCCCAGAGAGCCCTGCAAAACCTTGGCCACATTATGGGGTTTACTGAACACCAAGTATCAGGACTTCCACTTCCTTTTCTATTTATATTCTCTGTTTTAATGAAAACCACAAACCTTTCCAGGTGACTTGTTTATGAAGTGAATTTAGAACAGTTAACATTTGCATTTATTAATTTTCTAGAAAAACAGGTATTACTAGTTGCTTAGGACTCTAACTGCTGTCTCAGATTTCATTGGATACCAGCTGCAAGTCTTGGTAATAAAACTGTGTTGATGATTAAGCCAGTGACGCGATTTTCGGTGGCGTGGAGCACCTGCAGCTTCCTCCAGCTCCCCAGTGACCCGGGAGGACTCAGCACCTCGGACAACACCTCGGCAGCTCCTGTGCAAAGCCAAAAGAGACGCAAAACCCTTTAGGAGCAGATTTCCACAATTGTGTGCACAGAAGGGTTACCCTTTGTATAGCCTGATTTTAATCACATTAAAATCTGCTCTGATTTCCAATACCTTCAAGGTAACAGCACATCTGAATTATTTTCATGAATTCCATGTTTAAGCAGAACATGAGAGCGCAGTCCTAAAGCTATTCACGTCCCAATCCATGAACATGAGCTGATAGTATTTTTAATAGGAATGTTGGGGTTTCTGAGCTCAGGCACTGAATTTTGATATGCCTTTATCTGAAGAAGTATCTCTAGTACCTTCTCCCCAAGGTAGTACTCACAGATCCCTCTATGCCCTGGAGTTTTGTTCTGTTTCCTTGATTGCATGATCAGAAATGTTCTTTCAGTAATTTCACCTAACTCCTTTTCACTAATGACAGATCTTTTCTCTCCACAAAACCACCTTCAAATTCTTGATTTCTTTTACTGCGTCACTGTTAACTCTTCTGTGCTCGACATAATAATTGCTGCAGATTTTTTGTAGATAGGCATTATACCAGTCTCCTTCATAAAACTGAATTATATCTTGAGCAGGTATGAACTTGGAGCAATTCCTACCTCCCAGGTAAAATAACTCATCTGATGCATAGGCATACCATGAATCCTGCACAAACTGAAGAGGCTGGGAAGGTGGAAGGAAATTTTTCTAATTCATAGCTAAATTTCTTGTGATGAAGGATATGTACAACCAGCTGCAAGAAAACAAATGATTGTTCTGATTTATTTTCCACTGTAGGAATAATTGGTAACATTGTTCTTCTTGGCAAAGATGAATAGTTGGAACCAGACTATTTCACAGAGACAAAATATCCACAGGGAGAGATTTCTGAAGCAGTCATAGGATGCACCCTACAGAGTGTGATTCTCATGACATTAAAGCAGTGCTAATGGCATTGCGATTAGCTTCTAATGAAAAAAGAAATTAACCTGATAAACGCAGCGTAAATGTTCTATAGAGGGGACAATAAAAATATTACATTTTAGGCAAGGTCTGGCTCTCACTGAAGCCAAAAGAGTTGAGCTTACTGAATTTATCCAAAACAGGAAAAAGAATTTATGACTGTGGAGGACGAAGAAATACTGCTATGAATCTGAGCTGCTGAATAACTCTATACCACAGAAGAGATCCCCCGGAGTTTTGCAATAGTAACTGTTGTGTTACTTTGTGGAATTTTCTGATCCTTTGATAATGTTTCCTCCTTTTAACGATAAAATCCACGCTGCTTTGTAAAAGCTTTTAGAACATTTGTCCTTATGCTTTTATCCTAGAGGAGAAGGCAGGACTACATTTGGTATTTAGGACAGGGAGCTGGCAGTCTGGATTCTTTTCAGCTTTGTCACAAACCCGTGGTATGACTTTGGTCTACTCATTGTACAGCACCATGGCTTAGGGAAGCTATGAGGAGTCTCTCTGTGCCCCAGAAAGGGTTCTGTTTGTGCCTAGTAAAGGGATCGCCTTTGTAAACTTGGCACTTGGCAGTCCCAGCTCCTGCACTGGTTCTTTGCAGCCTGGCAAAAAAATACTCCCAGTTGGAGAATCTTATGAAGCTGTGCTGAGGTACAGGTTCTCAGGGTCTACCTGCACATGCATCTTTGACTCAATCTATGATCTCCATGGAACTGTAACACCATACCTTTGTTTTGATTTACCTTACCCCCAACGTCAGATAAGCCTCCTAGTAAAGCAAGTGTTTGTTTAGTAACAAAATTGAACATTTAGATATTAGACTGAGAGGAAGTAAACTAGTAAAATGTAAAGTAAACAAGTAAAAATTATTCCAGTCCTGGCTAAATTTTGCAACCAGAGAGCAGTGTTTTAAGCCGTCCTCCCTGGAATCTCAAAGAATGTCCACACATTGAGGCACTGGGGTCCATTAGTCCCAGTCCTGAACATACACCATGCTCCGTCCTTCTTTGGGCAACTCTTTGAAGTTCTCCATACTTTTATTCCCTAGAAACTAGGGTTTATAATATAGATGCATCTCTAGCTGGTTTTTACCAAGGCCAGCAGCAATGGATATTTTACCAGTGGTTCCTCTGGGTTTAGATGTAATTGACTAGGAGGTGTGTGACCTCTGTCATAAAATACACCTTCTGGCCCTTCCTGGGAAACAGCTGCCTTATTATTTCTCCCTTCCCCCTGGCCAGCCTGCTAGCTACTGCTTCCCACCCACTCTGAGCTGCTCCCTTCATTTCTTTATACAGAGTTATTGCTGTTATTCAAGACACTGGTTATACAGAGATTCTATTAAACTTATGATTTGTGATGTGTAACTGGTTTCCTAAAGAGACCCGTGTATGCTTGTCTATATGAATATGGATCAGGGATTGATAACAAGTTGTTTGGAGGGGACTTGCCAATGAGAACAGGAATTCCTTAGCTTCATCCTCTCTCCCAGTCACTTAGGCTAACATTGTCAGAACCTTTCAAAGATATTTAATTTTTAAGTCTGCCTGGGAATGAGGCATTGAGCACCTCGAGGTTCAATTGACCTACTTGATTTTGGGTGCTTCTCTTGAAGTGAGGCAACTGTCACTGGGTACCTTGAGATTCCCCTGACTTTATTTGGATTTTGCATGCTTGTTCTGGGGGATGTACACACTGGAAACAAGCTAAATAAAAACATGGGGGTTTTTTAAGTGCCTTTAACTTTAAAATGAGACTTTCAGTTTCTAAAGGCTGGCAGGGAGTTAGTTCTGAGTCAGTCTTTGTGTGGCCATTTTTATTCTGAAACGAGAGTGTTCTTGCACAGAATTACACTAAAAAGTTTTGCCAAGAGACATTGTCTTTTGTTTCCATGAGTTTGCAAATATTCCCAAACAAGTTTGCTGTAAGCCAGCAAGACCCAGCTTTGATCCTACCAAATAAAAGCACCTCCCTGAACGACATAAACCTTCGGCTAACTCAGAGCAGAGCGCTGCCAGAACGGAGTGCATGGCTTTTTGCCATGCCCAGACAAATGTAGTTACGGCTGCTTCATGGGGGCCTCTGTATAATGCTGTCACAACATCATGTTGTGATGAGACTTTGGTAAACTTTCTAAGTTACCGGAATTCCTCTGGTGAAGGGCATTATATGCGTACAGTTTGTTTGTATTGTTGCCTAATTATGAACAGCAATTAAGACTTCACACCTACAATTTGTATTCACAGTTTGTAAAATTCCCTTGCCTTGAGTTCTCTACCACTGCTCCCAGCAAGGCATACAGTACATTTTATTCTTTATCCACGTGCCATAGGACAAGCCACTTCCACATCTCGCCTCTTCAACTGGCAGCAAAATGCCCCAGCGCTGAAGCAGCTGACTTGATGCCACTGCGATTGTGGCTTACGTATACCTTAGCAGGGATTGTACACACCTTAGCAAACTGAATTAAAATGATAGTGCGCAGGCATCCAGCACATACCACCAAGCCTGATTCTGCAGATCCTCAGACCATGAGTGAGCTTACCCACAGCAGCAGTCCAGTCTGGGGACTCCCACTGATTGCAACACTGCAGTGAGATGATTTGCATATAGAAAATTATTTGTCTGGATACATTCTCCTGTTTATTCAATCCTGTAATCCCTAGGTACCATCAACTTTCAGTGACCTTCCTGGGAGTTGGCAGTGTTTAGGACTTCATCATATCCCATGCATCAGTCCTAATTCAGCGATTTGTTTAGCTGTGTCAGGAAGAGTCATACATGTCCTTAAGTGATTTGTGGAATGGGATAGATGGAATACATTTATGCACCTCTAATCTACAGTTCAACTGTACTTTCAAAACATTGCTTTGAAAACAGTGCTCTTGGTGAAGAACAAAGCCAATGCTGGTTTGTTGGTTGTTTTTTTTTTTCTCCCCGATGCTATTAGGTTGGGTCAGGTTGGGAAATCTGTGTGCGAGGGAGTAGGCAGGTACAGGTCCAGCTGGCTTTCACGGCACTCTGTGAGAGCTCACCAGAGCTCACCGGGGCCCATGCTGTCTGACACACAGCAGCCAGAATACAAAGGTCTTACTCAGACGTGGCAGTTACTCATGGAAGTAGTTACCTTGGAGCCGGAGGGACTGACCAGGGGTGCTGTGTTACATTATTATTTTTGTTGCTGATGTCTGTCCATTGTGATCAGCGTCGCAGGCAAACCGGAACTCGGCCGCATTGTCTGGACAAACAGAACAACGACAGCCCCTCCTTCTCCGACTGCATCTCTTGAAAAATGCTTATTTTCTGGCTCTGCTGGGAGTTTTGCAACAGAATATAGTGAATATATTCAAATGGGAAACTCTCCAAATGGTGACTGTAACATTAGTACAAAGTATTATTAATAAATGAATTTACTTTGTTTTTATTAGCTAGAAAAATAAACCTAGGCTCATGTTGTTTGAAACTCAAATGAGGACAGACAACATTAAGAACACAGCTCTTATAAAAACTGCCACACAGTAAATCAAAGAACAAGAAAAGTACATGGCCATTAACGTTCTACTATAACATTCCTCACAACCTTTCTGCAGCGTGGAGAACTGCAAGACAACATTTTTCAACTGTCCTAAAGAATGCGAAATGTAAATGTTTAGAAGAGTGTTTTTCTTGCCAAGTTGAGAGCGATCATAAACATCAGCTCCTAACAGAAACATTTGAAACAGATGCGCTTCATGCTGCCAGCTTTTGAGAGCAACACCATTTAAATAAGATCGGAGTCTCCTTGAGTTTTTGACACTCCATTGCTGCCTTTTATTTGCCAAAAATTGTTGGATTAATGTTAAGTTTGAGTTTAAAGAGTGAACTGCAACGGTATTAAATATGCTGCTTAAATGTCATGTGGGTAAACAATAAATTACCTGCCTAGGATTCATTATGAGGACAGCCCTAAAGAAAATCTTGAGGGAAAAGAACCATTGTTTTAATTCTGATACTTTATTTCTGTGGTATCACAAACGTGCATGGTATTTTTCTGTCCAGTGGAGTCTAAGGATTTGTTGAGGTGTAACTTTGCCATAGCTAACAATACACTAAAGGCAAACCGTGACTTACTCCTTACTGTACACACTCCCCCTTTCAGCTGAGAGGTCTGGAAACGTCATTGATGAAATAGTGCAGTAAGCTGCCAATATAGACCTGCATTCGGTAACACTGAAATCCTGATTCTGATGGCATGTTATTTCTTCACAGTAACATCCTCCCATAATTTGTTGTCAGATAATCTTAGCCAAAATGTTCAAATCTAGGAAAACTGAAATGCTTTGGGAACCATAACCAGTTTCAACTGACTGTTTTAGTTATATCACCCTGAAATTCCAAACAAATTAAATTACACAATTTTAGCATTTTCTAAGTGAAACATTTTAGCTTTGGGATCCAGAGTTTCCATTTCAGTTTTGTTATTTTAGTTTAATTATATTTTTAGAAATCCTTAAAGCAAAATTAAATATTTGAATCAAAGCATTTCCTTATGAACCAAAACATCTTTTTTGTCACTGCTGCTAGTGAATCAAGTTGCGTATGTTTTCAGAAGAAAGAGCCATCTCTGATCACAGCCCAAAGCATCTCCTTATATAATCAGTGTTCATCTTCTTCAAGCTCCCTCATTTTGCACCATGATAGCAGATGAACTAGAGATGACATGGTTACTAGTGGATCATGGTTATGCATCTTTGCAGTTTTTATTTTGATAAAGACTCTGAAATAACTTAGGAAAAGTCTGTTCTTAGATAAACTTTCCAGGTTTTATGTGTAGCCTGCCACTTGTTTGGAACCATTTTGTTAATTTAAAAGAGGATTTTGAAAGGCAGAGAGGGCAGTCGTAGGTACCAACCCCAGAGAAGTACATACTTGAAGAAGGACCACAAAGTTGGTACTGTTCTGAAAACCACAATACTGAAATAGCAGTGCTACGTAGTGAAGTAATGAGATTTCATTTTCAAAAACAGTAATACATTTTTGGTTCATTCTTTTCTTCCTTTTTTTTTCGTTTGTGC
Organism: Chlamydotis macqueenii; assembly: GCF_036417535.1. Classification (NCBI taxonomy): domain Eukaryota; kingdom Metazoa; phylum Chordata; class Aves; order Otidiformes; family Otididae; genus Chlamydotis; species Chlamydotis macqueenii. The sequence goes on along the minus strand of NC_141571.1, from coordinate 8,011,013 downwards.
TTTGGGATGATCAGATGCTACATTTACAGACTTCTGCAAGTACGGCAGCTGGGACTGTCCAGCTCACTGTTCTCCTCCATAAGCCCCATCTGAGAGCAGCTGAACTTGACTGTAAGGCTTATGGTGAAAAGCAAGGAGAAAACACGTTGTCACTGTAAGCAGGAGATGTCTTGAATGGATGTGTTTGAATCAATTTCCTCTTTTTCTGTTTTGGTTGCTACAGAAACAAATATGAGTTAACGGCTGTTACCTGTGGCAAAGAAACACAGATCAAGAATGAGCATGAGTGGGGAGAGGACCAGTCAAGCCTCACAGCATGGAAAGATGTGAAAAAGACCCAAGAGCAGAGAATAAGAGGATGTGAGCTGTGCTGTGTTCACAATGAAATCATTGGGAAATTTGCCATGAAAGCAGAACTGCGTTGTTCTTTCAGGTATGAAAAGTACTGCACATTACAAATACAGAACTCACATTAAGAGGTTAAGACATCCTGTTTTCTTCCTAGGATGAGCCAAGAAACTGCAAAAGCCCAGTTCGTAAACATGTGTATTCTAGCCAAGCCCTGGGAGAAGTCTTGCTTCCAGCATCCCTTAAGGCTGTTTTTACTTCCCATTAATATATATCCTAGTCCTCCCATCCCTTAAGTTCTAGTGGCCTTCCTTCTCTTTTCCATCTGATCAAGAGCCTGCACTGTAATCTGAAGTACGCTGGAGTCAATAGATGTCTTTGCATTGTCTTTAATAGGCTTTGAATCAGAGCAGAGAGGTCATAGTCCTTAGGTTTATAATTTGTTTTGCAGATAAATTGGGACATTTTGCTATTGTTTTGATTTTAGCCTCAGATAGCCCTAGAAATAACAGAAGTAGCAAATACATAAAACAAGGTTCATGCCAATGGGACAATCAAAAGTTGTCCCATTGGATGGGACAACCATATATAAACCAAAGTTTATATATGTCATCCTAATACAAACAGGATCTTGGTGGCAGAACCAGGAATGAAAGCAAAGATTCCTGCCTTCCCTCCTTGTATCTTCACCATTCAGTCATGAAAACTCCCCCAAATTACCATAAAGTTGTGCAGAGAGTAACATCCAGCAGAGACCAGCTCTGCCTGGCTCCTATGAGCTTGCAAGGCTGTTGGGATAGTGAGGGAAGAGACACACAATTCATTTTAAGAAGGTTTTTTTTCCCCCTTTTGGTCGTGTTCTTTGTGGTGGTTTGTGAAATGCCAGGAAAGAACAGTACAATGAACAGAAAATGTTCCAAGGAAACCAGCCTTCTCTATGCCATTGCCCAACAAGCACCCAGTGTACCAACTGCGGAGCTTTGCATAGGAGTGTGTGACACACATGGGGACTATGATTTCTGCCGGCATGAGGCCTCTCTTCCCTTCTGAATTCACAGAGCAGAGAATCAGAGCCTCTCCCTGCCTGGTCGAGGCTCTTCCTCACCTCCAATACAATGCAGGTGCAAAATTATTGAGTCCGTAGGGTTTTTTTGCATAATTTAGAGCCATAAAATGGAAGCTGCCTTTGAGCATTTGGCTCTTGCTCTCTTGCAAGTTAGGGCCAGATGCAAAAGAGGACTTAAGCACTTGCAACTCAGTAGGTTCCTCCCTACTCAGGATAACATTTCTTCCAGTACCAGCAACTTTATGTCTAGACATGCCCAGAACTGCAGTGATCTGAGCAGCTTAGTACAGAGTTCCCACCTAAAACCCATTGGGATGCTGAAAGAAGTAAAGGAGCGTCTGTTTTCTCAGGACAGACAATTCAGGTGGAATATTCTGAACAAGCCTAATACACATGAGCAGGACCATTCTCCTCACATGCTACAGTCAGAGCTACTTTCTTTTAAACTTGACCAGGTGGGAGAGGTGCTATCTGGCTGGACAGTTTGGTTTTGACTGACAAACCTGAGCAGAGTGAGAGTCATCCTTAGCCATTTTGCATAAGGGTCCAGGCCTGTCCCCGTCTTGTGGGGATTGTCTAGGAGAATAAGTATTCCCTCCGTGAGTGAGATTGTAAATCTGAAAGTTTCCAACACAAAGAAGAAACAAAACCACAAACCCCTTTCAAGGAAAACATAAATGCAGAGAATTAAAAAAAAATAAAAAACTGAAGAAACCACAGTTATTTTGCTGGCTAATATCGTGAAGACATGATAGTACTTGCAGCTTCCTGCTTGGACCTGGCTTGCTCCAAAGTTATTTTGTGTGTTAATCATGTGGTTTAGATGGTGAAGATTAGGTCTGAGTGAGCTGGTTCAGATGAAAGGGGAAACGGCAGCAATCAAACCTTCACCCAGAACTCCAACCTAAACTTTTCTAAGCTTTGAATTAAAAAAAGTACTAACTTTTCTTTATTATTCCTTTGTTTTGCAATTAAGATTATATTCAACGGTACTATTATTCATTAGCTACAGTTATTCATTCAAAGCTTTGAAAGCGCACAATGCTGTAAGAATGACTGCTGTTATCTCTGCAAACACAAAAGTACACATCTCAAGTTCACAAAAGTACATTTCTGTCCCTTTTCCTGAACTGGGCTTTTAAATTGATCTAGGTTTTTTAATCCTTTTTCCTGCTTCCAGTGTAGCTACCACTATATATAAAAGTTTCTGCCCAGTTTTGTTTTCTATGCAACTTGGCCTGGAATGTTCAATTACAGATTTCCTGATAAAGACTCCAGCCAACAGCTAGCAATTTGACCAATGCTCCTCAGAAAATAGGTATATAAAATCATGTTCCAAAACCTAAATGGAAATGTGTGAGTGGTCTGATTCTCAAAAAAAAAAAAAAAAAAACCAAGACCTGCTTGCTGCTTGGCGATTTTGAAAATTAAAACTATATTCTTTAGCACTTTACTACATAATACTTTTAGACACCTAATTTTAAATGGTTGTCTCAGCTGACTGCATACCTTTGTGCTTGATTGGCACATATTGGGCATGCGGTGCACAAGGGAAATACACACCTGTTCCATTTATGCACAAGCTGGACAACCCTTTGCAGATGTCAAATACGTGCATAACAAGCCCCATACTTGCTCGTGCAGACATGAGGCATACAAGTGTTCTAACTACTGGCCTCATCCTCTGTTGATTTTAAGTTATGCAGACTGGGAGCCTGGCACTTCCAGACGTGCTGGACAGAATTTTACACACCCTGTGGCATTGCTATGAGTCCATGGGTTTGACTGCACAGTCAGAAAACAGTGGGAAATCAGGCTCTGGGTATATTGTTTGTGAATACTTCTGTTGAGAGAATCAAGTCTCCTGTGTTACAGTCCATTATAATACACCAATATGCAGGAAAGCTGACTTGAAATATCCCGTAGTGGACTGACTGTGGGGGCCAGGTTACCGGTCAGGGAGATACCGTAACATCATTTCACAAGACAGCTGGACCTTGATCCTTCCAAAGTCCAGGCAAATAAATGAGACTAGCTCCTTCACTGCAGTGACTGGCAACAGGCAGGTAGCTTCAAAAAGAGGTTGAGCTTCCCAGATGTCACAGAAATGGAGATTCTAACAGTTCAGTAAGATGAATCCAAGCCTTCAAGCCTTAGGGCTGAGTAGATGCAAAAGTAAAGTGTCACAGAAGGACACAAGACTGTGGCAAGCACTGTCTGGAGACTGCTGTTCAGGTGGTTGCTTTTTCTGCACACCTGCAATTACTGATTTTGAGTGGGTATGAAGGAGGGAGCTCCTTTTCGTGACAGCTGCTGTTTGTGTAGTGGTTCAAACCCAATTTCAGTCAGGATATATTAAAAATTGAATGAGTGAGCTGGCTCTAGAGAGTGACTTCCATCATTATAAACTAAAGAGGCTTGGATTAACATTTGAACTTTTTGAATGCTTATTCTAATTCAACCACAGAATCTTCTGAGAGCTTCAGCCATCACTAATTAAGACATGCAACCATTTATCTGTGGTTCATCCATGTGCTTAGCAGTTTTTGCTTTAGTGGGACTTAGTGGTGCGAAGTGTCTGTGCTGGGGTGAATGCCACTCAGAGAAACACGTGGACTAATGAACTCTCCACTTTTATATTAACTTTCTTACCCCTTCCATAGTTGGGAATACTACCGTGGCCTCAGATTTAAAGTGAAAACAAATAACCCACTTCAAAAATAACCTGCCTTAGGAAGTGTCTTTGAAATTTTTTTTAACATCGAATTAAAAAACCATAACATGAATGTAAATAATTTTCCCTGCAATGAATGCAATACAAACATCCCAGTGTTTTGCTAGTACCTGAGAGCTGGAATATAGAACTGTCTATAGAGTGAATCTGACAGGTCTGTTTTATTCCTCTTCCTCCTCCATCTCCCCTCAGTGTAAATTAATAAATACTAATGAGAAAGGGAAGCAATAGCAATTTTCTTGTGTTATTTTCTGATCATGTGTAATTCAAAAGTGTTTTGGTGTTACATTTAGTCATATATAAGGTTGTTTGAGCCTTTTATTAGCCATGATTCATTCTGCATATCAGCATAAAGTGGTGCTCATGCTTTCAGCCTGTATCTGTTCCATGATGCTCAGTTATCTGTCTGCCCCTGAGCTATCAGTAGGTATGGATTTGCATGTACACTGTTCTCCTATGACAACAGTATGCCAGGAATGACCGGTCTGGTATTACCTGGTCAGGTGAGGTTCCATTCAAATAATGTACATGCCACCAAAACAATTCAGATCAAAGGTCTGTCTTTCAAGAGAATTAAAATGTAAGGACTTCTAAAGCAATTCTACCAGTTGGCTTTACAAATGAACTTATGTCAGCTGCTCTGTATGATGACTGACTAAATTACTTATATATCTAATCTTATCTAGCTATCTGTCTGTCTGTTTTTCAGCATTTCAGTACCCATCACCATATTATTTAGGCGCCACCATAAGATTAAGAAGCTCTGCAGTGACATTCTCAACATGATCTGTTCAAAGGTCATTAGCAGAGCCTTTCATACTGGAAAACATCAGAGGAGTGTATGGAAGTGAGCTGCAGAAGGAGAGAAAAAGGAAAAGGACGAGGTAAGCTGTTGGAGCCATTTTAGTTGTGCTCATCCTGTGTGGCTTGCTTAGCTAGTACTGAAATACAGGAACCTCATGTCAGCTGCCTTTATTCTGCTACAGAGACTATAGCACTTACTGTACCCTTATTGTCACCTCAGAGAGTCATCTCACATGGCCTCGAGATTGCTGTCCCTGTGCTTTCTTCAGATGCTGTTTACATGCTTGGTTTTTATGATTTCTGTATATTACTGCCTCAGAGCAGGACATTTCTCTCAAAAATTCCTAGCAGAGAGCAAGTACTGCCACTCAGGAATCACCTTCTCCAAACTAATACATTAGTTAAAATTTTATTTTAGCTTAGCATGCAAACCCTACAAACTCTTTGTGTTTGAAGAAGAGAAAAAAAGGGTGGTTTTCAATGTACACAAAGTTACATAGGACCCACAGAATTGGGAAAGGCGATTTCATCCCACGAGGCCCAGTCCTGCTTCCACTGAAGTCGGTTGCTGTAGCGTCTCCGATTGCCACGAGCACATGCTGAGGACAACCTGGGGAACATGCATTACGGAAAGCTGGCACTGGCCATACTGTGTTCACTGATGCAGTCTGTCACTACTGTTTCAAGAAGTATAATGGTAAGTGAAAAGTTTGCCAAATCCCTGTTTTTCACCACTGCAGTTAGGAAGCCTGGTTCAGACCTGAGGAGGCCAATGGCTGTATGCTGACATGTTGCTCAAACCAACCCCTGGAGGTCTTTCGTACCCCTTTTGGTACAAAAACACTAGGGGATTTACACTAGGGGATAAATAGGTGGTTCCAAAGCGAGAAGGAAAGAGCCAAAGTTGGAAGCTAACCACAATACGTGGGTGTAAGCGATTACCAAAGGCTTCCAGTAACTCTGCTATCATCAGAGACTAGCTTTATGGGTATGGCCTCAAGAAGTTTCCCTCCACTTAATTAAAGAGGCAGATAAGTATCTAGGTGGAGTGTGCAGATAGGTTCTGAATGACTTATCCACTAAGGCTGGTTCGCTGCACCTATTGTTAAAGCCAAAATATAATATCAGATTAATGCATTATATTTGCCTATTATAGCACTATGTCATCATTATATGACATGTTATAATTAAAGCCCTGCGTTAGAAACAAAACTATTTGGCTTGGGATAAGTTACCTTTATGACTTCTGTGGTTATGATTTCCTCCTTTTCTTAACCCCTTAAAACAGCATAATATAGCTATTTGTAACTGTATAAAGAAAGTTTCTAGTTTCAGATTCTAATCTCAGGTAATTCAATGTAAATAAAGTAAAAATCTGGCACATAGTCTTTTCCGGTGTCTGAATATTTGCTATTAGAGGGAAATCCATGTTGTTTGGGTCCAAGGAGTCACAAAGATGGGCATTAGATTAAAGGAGAGCGTGCATACTCACCAGCTAGCCCTCTCAGTTGTCATTCAGCTGTGCACATCAGTTCCTGATTTTGTACAATTCCCCATTACTCTTCAGGAGAGGAAGCCACTCAGCATACTTTCACTCTTCTTTTTCCTTCTTGGAACTACATGAGGAAAAATTGGTTATTAGACTAGTTTCTGGACCTATCTCTCAGGAAACCATGCTCACAAATGCAAATCTGCAAAATGGGTGTGTGATTGCATGCCTAACTTGGAGATACGATTAAGATTACAGTTTGGGTAACTGACTATGCTAATATGTTTAATTAGTGATTTGCATATGCAAGCTTTTAAATTTCAGTAGTTGGTGATTCATGCAGTTAAGTGCAAACCTTAGCCTTGCTGTCAGGTTTAGACAGAGTGTGCCAGCAGTACCCCCTCTCCCCCACATCAAATGCACAGAGCAAGTGTTGTCATCAGTCAAGGTGTAATTCCCCAAAAATAGTCAGGCTCTGGCTGTTTGAGAAGCAAACATTGTAGGGCAATTAATCTTCCTGCTGTTATTTGGTAGCAGCTTTTATTATTTAATATTTTGCAATACTCTTCTATAAATCTATTTGATGTCTTTTATATTAGTAACTGAACTGTGCATTTGTTTGGTTTGGAGATGACCACCTTAATGAAGGTTAATGATGAGAGGACAGTTGCCAATAGCTGGGGGTGATATCCCACTGTCTTAGTCAATCAGCTGGTGAGAGTTTATTCTGTTGCTGCAAAGCCGGTAACTCAATAGTTGGCTTCCTAGTTCATGGACGACCTTTCACCCAGACTTGGACAGAGCTGGATTTGGCCTTGGTACCTTGCTTGTGCAGTTTCAGGGCTTAAGCACGCCAGGAACTATTTTGTTATTTCTATTTCACTTAGATCTTGGAAATGTGGATTCTCTTCATGGGGGCAATTTCTCTGGTGCAGGAAGGTGTCTCAGATCATCAGTCTGGGATACATACAGACTTCTGATTTATACAGCTTACTGGAGAAACATTTTCGGCATTTCATCTAAGATAATAAAATTCCTAACGTGAAAAGCAAAAATAATACTATGCAAAAATGTGATTTTTTTTTTTTTTTTGCCTAGGAAAGTTATTTCACCAGCTTTTGCCAGTGGTACCCTGGCCACTGCTCAAGGGGAGATTTCCCTGTATGGCTGCTTACTCACACAAGTCGCTAAACTTGATCCCGCTGTGCCTGCTCCTGTTCGCACAGAGGCAGTGGCTGCGAAGGGATGACTCAGAGGGCAAAATGGGATATAATGGGCCGCACATGGGCATTCCAGAAGAGTGTGTTCTCTCCAGTGCTAATTAATTTTCTGCTCTGCAAAATACAATACAAAACACTGCTAATTTCCTTGTTCTTTAAACATTTCCGTCAGCCTCTTAAAGGGGCTTTTATGAACTCCATTCAGTCCTTTTCCATGTTGATTGACAAGTCAGGCCTAATTATGTGGACGGTTTATTATCATGACATGTTGTCTCTGAACAGCGTGCTATTACATCTACTTAATAAAACTGCAACAATACTCACCAGCATCAGGAATTACAGACTGTCAAAGGGAAGGGAATTTGGAAGGAAAATACGGAGGACTTGGTGAAATTCTGTGAACACAGTGCTCAGATTCCAGGGAAGAAAGGGAAAGATAGTCTCCAGCTTTCAAGGTGATTCCAAATACCTTGAGAAGTATGAGGCATGATAAAAATACAGCCCCTGCAGAGCATTTCATCACGCAGGATAGTCTTCTCTACTCACCGGGTGAAAAAAAAATTATGTTCTAATAGCATCTGCCTATTCTACATATATAATTAGCCTAACTCTGTGTGGTCATGTTACTGTCTGGGAAGTATTTGGAGTGAGGGACAGTTGTGCTCCCAGTCATTTTCACCAGAAGACTTTCCTTGCTGAATTTATTCATCTTGTTAGCTTTTAATATAAATTTTAAATAACACATGGTATTTTCAAGGTCTCTTATATTTCACAGTTCTTTAAACAAATAATACCTGAGACACCCTGCTCTATTCTCCCAAATCCAGGAATTACCTTTCTGCAGATAAAAGAACTGAAGCAAAGAAAGGTGAAGTAACTTGCCTGAGATTCTGAAACAAGTTTGCAGCAATGCCAGATACAGGATTTTGCTTTCCTTTCTCCAGAATCTCTGGGTTGTCACCCCTAATTAATACAAGGCAGAGTCTCTGCAGCAGAAGCTGACAAGCGACCATCTGGGCTTAACATTTAGCACAGAACCGGTGCAGCACCCTCCTGCACTGTGCCAGGTCCCACCAGCTGACTTGGCTGTGTAGTGTGGCCAAAGCCCTCCTGAGAGCCCTAGCTAATGTTTAATCCTTGGGGGGAGGCTGGAGGAGAGCACGAATTAGCTGAGGGAGATATTTATTTGGAGGTCACATTCACCTCCCTTCTCCCCTCAAGACATGGCGATAGGTAGTGGGGTGAAGAACCTAGCACTGCGTTTGTAAAGAAGCTTATAATAAATGGGCTTTTCTGCCCTGGCTTTGTACAAATGAGTGATTTGATTATAAACAATCGTGGTTCTTGACAAGCTGTGGATGGAGGAGCTGAGTTGGTCAGAGTTCCCAGGACATAAGACAGTAAAAGGCAGCATTCTTCACAGGCAAGCTTTATGTGGTATGAAATGGTTTTGACATAGGTAATTAATTTTTCCATTTATCCTCTTCACTTCCTAAAAAAACTTCCACATACTTAAGTGCCAGTGACAAACCCTTCTCAGAATAAAGCCTGTTTTTAAGCAAAGGGTCCAAACGTCGCAAAGGTCCAAAAAGCTGATATCAGAAATGCTTATTTTGGACCAGCAGAGACTAAATGGTTCAGTGGTGAGAATGGTTCATAAGACAGGAATATGGGGCTGTTGGGAGACAGTCCTCACTCTCTTCTTCTTTGAGTGCAGGTGAGGATGAAGCCAACTTGTGCTTTTGCATGGCAGCACAGCATACCCGTATTTTCACAGGCAGAAACGGATGCTGCAAAGATAACTTTTATTTGAAGAATCATTTCTTTCTGGCCTTTATAGTAACCAAGATAACCCTCAGAGTAGGAGCAGTGTACAAAAAACAGACCAATGTCTGCCTCAGTCTGCAGAAACCAAGAAGTAACAGACCTGAGAGGTCCCCGTTGCCTCTTCGTTATAGGAATCTGTTGATCAGAAGATTAGGAAAGTACTAACTTGAGAGCACAGGTACTACCCTCATTAGCAGTTTCATAGTCTTGTGAAAAGCATCTCATTTTGCTCTCCCAAGTAGGTGGAGATTTGTTGACAGGTGGAGCCTAGGAAAAAGTAACCTCTGTGGTTTTTCCACATCTAATGCTACCTTGAATGCTAAAGGGAATTATTGCAGAGGAGAGGGTGCTGCGGGGGACTGCAGACTGTATCCTCCAGCCCTATTCCGCAGGTTTCCTAACAGACTGTCCCTGCTGGAAGGGGGTACCCAAACGCGTCAGGAGGTATTTGTCCCTGAGACGTTCCATGTTGCAGAATGCTGCCCTGCTCCTGCCTGTCCGGGTGAGGTCAGGTACCCTCCAGCGTGCACCGCTGCCACCTGCTACCCTGCTCTGGGAGTTAAATGTGTAAAAGCAGGATTTTACCTCTTTTTTTTTTGGAAAGAGAAACATTTTCATTTTACCTATCACAGTGAACTGACTGTAATGCCAGTAAAGCATGCCTAATTGGCAGGATTTAAAGACTGATCATTTCAATTTATGCCCAGAACAGGTAGGGCAGCAATGAAAGCCTCTCCCACCCAACCCCACCCCTTCTCACCAGTGTGCCTCAACCCTGCCCTGGAGGGACCACCTGGAGGGCTGAGAAGGGAGTTCCCTCCCTCTGTGCAATAAAAAAGGCTCAGTCCTACAGTAAATACCGGGTTGAGCTTATGGCTGTTTAATAGTTAGTGTACCTCTGGTAATAAAGCTTTGTAGGGCTCGTGCAGAAGAGCACCTGCTAGGGACTTAATGCAAAAGCGGGAGCCATTTGCTAAGGTTTTGCCTTTAAGGACTTGGCAGAAAACACTGGAGTGGAATTTTCACTTCATGTTACCATGAGGTCAGTGGGAAAATAGTTCATTGCCCCTAGCTTGTCTGTCAGAAACAGTTCCCATCACTGCCACAGCTTGCAATAGCCTTCCCAGAACCGTGTGCTGTTTGGTATCACTTCCTTCTTTCAAGGCCTCTTCACCACATGGAGATCTGCCGCCTTGTCCCTTTTGCCAAGCGCTTTCCAATCTGTCAACCTTGCTTGTGAACTGTATCCTCTACCACCAGGCACAGGACTGTATTACAAGAGGCTTGATTGCATCATTCCCACCTATTCTGAGCGCCTCATCCTTCGCAAGCCTAATTCTGGAGAAAGACACAATCGACCCATATTTGTTATTGACAGAGGAAGAACTACCAAAGACTAGAGGTTTTCCCCTTTAAAGTGGGAGCATCTGTTTGTCTAAATAAAATGCTTTGCAAAGAAAAAAAAAAAGCAAGCTCTGTACAAACGCCATGTCACTGCAAGCCTTTAGCCCATCAGGATTATGCAATTGCAGAACTAAAATAAAAATAACATTTTCCAGTAGCCATTAGTAGCACTCAGATTGCCCAATGCAGGCATCATTGCTTTTCTCAGCATCAGCTTTATCAGTCGTCTTCCAGCCCACAGGAGTCCATGGCTCTTGGCAGCAGCTCTTGCTGGTGTGGACTGGGTTATTGCTTAAGACTCCTTTGATCAGCAGCCAGGTGCGAACACCACGCTCTCAGACAGCGGCTTGCCAGACCTGGCCAGCGTGCAAACTGGATGGGCTCCTTCAGTACAGCAGGGGGAAATCAGGATTCCTTTTGGCATGTCTGAATGCATCTCATTCACCATCTCTCTGGACATCCAGATTTCCTATCGTGTTTTCTTTCCCAGGCCTTACGCCTGTGCCACAGCTGCATCACGGCAGTGTGATCCAGAGGCCAGGCAGCTGCAGCTGAGGCTCTGGAAGGATGTGTTTCCGCAGAGCACTTGGCACATCCAAAACTTTAAAGCTTATGTTCAGCATTGTTTTGCTTCTCCTCAGGTATAACATACACTCAAATAATTTGTTGGATTGGGACTCAATGACAGCTGTTAGAGCATAGGCTGTACCCCGCTTGTCAGATGTTTTATTGGTTTGTCTTTTTCTTTTTCCTGGGAAATGCAAAAATGCTGAAGCCGCTGCCATCTCCTTTTGTACAGGAAGAGAAAGCCAAATCAGCCCATGTGCATGGGCAGCTCTCTGAAATTTGAAAACACATGAAATGGAAGTGCTCAACATTTGCTAGGGCATGTGCTGTGAAAGTGAGCAAGGCACAAAAATTTTCCCAGAGACACTGTGATCTCAGATCCATGTATATACAGATCCATGTAAATACATCCATGTAAATACAGATCTATGCAAGTAATAATAGTTCCACTGAAATCACTACAGCTACATGTATAAAATGAAGCACATATGTAAGATCAGGATCTAAATATATAATAGGGAGATATACCTGCAGCTATGGCAACTGCACTTATAACTAGAGATGCACATACGTGCATACAGCTTCTATTACATCTAGGGGCTAACTGATAATCTAAAGATATATGACAAAGTGGTGAAAGAGCCAGGACCAGAAACTCTCTCCTTTGTTTCAAAGCTCAGTATTTATCCCTTGCATCTTAATTTCTGCCAGCGTTCTGCACTCATTAACTCCACAGCTATGTAATTTGCTGTGAAAGTGGGTAAGGATACTGTGCACCCAACAGCTGAAGTCATACGTAAAGGCCTTCTGCCTTCTCTTGTGCTCGTTCAGATCTGAGGACTCAACCTAACAATCGGGACTGCTCTTAAATTTAAGCACAGAAATATTTTCTGCCACCATGAGTGGTCATCAGTAACTCAGCAGCAGGAAAGCAGCACTGCTCGGAAGTTCTCTTTCTTCACAGAGCTGGCACAAAAGCTGTCTTACGTGCTGAAGTTAAGCGTAAGTGGCTATGGTCCAGCTTGCATTCCTTTAAGCAACCAAGCTCCTAGATAATTACTATTTTTTTTTTTTTTTGTAATTCTGTTCATCTCGTTGTGCCAAGTTATCCCACAGATTTTATTCTGTTCCTTATATACATAAATGTTAGACACACTTAAGAATCTTAATAAATCACATTCTAGGTTCATTTTCTAGCCTTTTGTATTTCAAAAAACATCAGAGACAGAATCTGTATTTTACTTTATTTCAAATAAGACACCTAGGCTCAGAGAAGTGTGGCAAATGACCGTCAGAAACATCCACCCCTCAGTTTTTGTCCAGATGGCAGAGGCTGGGGAAATGAGCAAAACAATGTTTCTGCTAGCGAGCCACCACTGCTCTCCTTCTGCTTCTCAAACCGGCTCCAGGCACTTTCTCTTGTTCTTGTGATTCCCTTCCTGAATTACTTCAGCCAAGTAATTGTTTCATCATGTTGCACAGAAATATTTTCCCATCGTGTCACCATGACATTAATTTCTAAAACCAAAGCTCCTCCACACACTTACAGAAAATATACCGCCAGACTTTGGTGGACCCAGATCCCAGGTAAGCTAACGAAGGAGGGGAGCAGAGCAGATGAGGCATTAGAGGGATTTTTGCATTGTTTGAAGGAAACTGTGATTCCTATTACTGTAATTTCTAGACAACATCAGTGAGCTACTTACCACAGGCTTAATGAACTGCTGTTGCAATATATTAGCAAACCCCAGGTATTTATAGAAAACAAACAAGCTGTTGCGCTATGAGGATACGGACCATAGTATTTTGTAGCCTCTATCAAAAATTCAGTTCTTTACTCTGACTGGCAGAGGTGTCTGCAATCAAGCCCATCAAAACCATGTCTGCTGACTGAGCCAGCACTTCTACAGTGTGTCTTACAGAGGGAATGTGTGAGCTCTTAGAGGATTTACTCTGCAAACTGTATGAAATTATGAGACCTAACTAAAATCTCTGATTTAAATACCCCAAACTCTGAGAAAGTGCTTTGATATCTGTGTAGTGTCTGATACAGGAATCCCAGAGGCAAGGGCAGATAGGAGAGGGCAAGGAGAAAACCGGATGTAGATCAAAGTCTTCCTTAGCTTTTAATTAGCTGGAAAATATTAATGGAATTTATTATTGTAGGAATAATTCTAATAGCAAACATATAAATTCATCAAAATTTTAAAACAAATGAGGATTAAATTTGGCGCTGCTCTGTGAAATTGTGGCAACCAGTTGGAAAGTTTGGAACTAAATTTGTCCCTATTGTAAATGCAAACCAATTAGCAGCAACTATTAACCCATTTATCCTTGTTTTGAATTCCAGCCCTACTTATTTTCACATCCAGGCAGATCGAGCCACCAACATTTCTAGGAGGGGAGGAAAGCCTTTTATTCAAAACAAAACATTCAAACAATGTAGCAGATGGGGAAATTATCACGAAAGGCATTTTGGTTTCCAGTAGTTTCCAATAGATCAAACTGAGCGTATCGGAATTACAGCTATGCTGAACTTGAGAGCTCTGCTTGACGGCGGCCCCGAGGACTGGTGCACTGGCACCAGGGGTGGTGCTCCAGCCGGCCCTGCGGCCGCTTCCAGGATCATCTCAGAGAGAAACTCTCTTGGAGTTCCATGTAGTTCTGCATCAGGCTGACACCCCACCATAAATTTCACATGATCCTGGTGTCAATCCAAGGCTGTATCTAATCTTTTTGGGTGTTTACATACTCACCATAGATTGTGCTGCTCATCTGCCCAGGCTGGGGCAAACCAGCCTCAGTTCATGTGAAAGAACCAGGAACCTCAGAAAACCTCGGGATACTGTCCAAGTGCAGAGTGTCTACCAAGGTTTAGCTTTGTGTTTCAAAGATTAAATTTTCAGATTATGATTTGGGTCCCGGCAAAGAGTTAAATGGAACTTCATTCTTTTAACAATTTCACTTGTCTGTTCAGCAAGTACCTCTCAAAAGAGAACTACCTTCCTCACATATTTAACGCAGTTTTGTCCATGTGGTTTTATTTTTACTTTATTGATTGATTTTTAAAAGTGTTCAGAATTTGAACAGACTTGTTTCTTTGGGAGTAGTTAACTATATTCCCAGTTTTGTTTGGACTTCCTGATTAATGTATTAGGACCCTTTCAAAATACACGTGTATGTTTAAATTTTTCTTCACATTTCACACTAGTGTATGAGGTTTGCCCTAAAATTCTGACTGTTAAGCATTTGCATGGACTTAAACATTAAAAAAAAAAAATTAACACTCAGGACAATAGGGATAAAAATTTCTTTGCATTAGCAATCAATAGCAGAAGACTTAGAACGTAATTAATCACTGCCCCCCCATCCACTGTATAATTGTCTATATCCAGTACAAACTGAATGCAGAGCTCTGCCATTCTGGTTTGGTGGTGCTTCAGACTCACTTTGTTTTGGTATGAATGACAGGAAAATGCAAGACAATGCTTATTTTTTGTTAAGCGATATCACTATAAATAACAAAAGAAGATGTGTAATTTGGCCTGATACACATTTTTCTCTTTATTAAAGCAGATATTGAATTGCATTGACTTTTATTCTGGTCACAGCTAATGAAACACTGCTTGAAAACCAGCTAGTATGAGAGTAACTTCATCTTTTTATACACATCCACATCAATGACAGTTGTTCTAGCAATTAAATTGTAAAGGTAAAGATAGTGCACAAAGCTTTTTTCAGGTTGTAATTTCGGTATCTGAAGGCTATTGCAGAATTTCAGTGAGGAAAAAAGCATACGGTTATCAAATGTGATCAAGTCTCCCACCCAATAACTCTTTGGTGCACGTGTGCAATTTGGGTGATTTTATTTGATAGAGGAGAAACAATTAGTATAGAAACAAGCGTAAATTATCCTGCATCTTCCAAGAGTCGCTAATGGAAGGCAGTGGGAAAAGAGGGAAAGCAACACCCCAGTGTCAGCGCTGCATGGGGTTATACACGCTTTGGGCAGATAAGCAGAATAGCGATTTCTATTAATATATAGAAGAACTGCTAACAAAATTGTAATTGTACTTTTAAATATTTGGTTCTAAAAGGATTCCTTTTGCAGAACTAAGCACAACTGAATTCAAACACCAAGCAAATGATAAAACAGTGCTAGACGCTTTGGAAAGGGGATGTCAGTGCTAGGGATTTGATCTTACTTATTTCTCTATAGGAAGAAACCCTGTTGCTTTAGTAGTAATGAGAAAGACCTGTATGAATCAGTCAATGTAATAAATAATTTGAAAGGGGGAAAAAAAAAAAGACCAAACAAAATGCTGTTTATAAACTTCCATAAATTCAAAACAGACTACTGGAGTTAAGTGCCTTAACTTCTCTGCATGGTTTGCCTGCACACAGACTGCAAAATCTTACCACAAGCTGTACTGAGTCGCTTTAGGAAAAGAAGTTCAAGACACCCTGTCAGACGACAACCGAGACGTACCAAGTACTGCTTTCAGTCAACAGAATCTTATTTGTAATGGGAAACTAAATCAATATTTGGAGCTGAGCCACTGTTTGGACAGGGATTTTCCAATTCCCCCACTGTGATTAGAAAAGGTATTTGGAATCTGTTGTCTACTTTTAGTGCTTGGAGTTTTTTCAGATTCATTTCCAAACTATTTTTTTTTCCAGACGATTTTCTTCTAGGAGATGTTTTAATTACAGGGGCTTTTTTTATATGGTTGTTTATAAAGCAGCGTATTTCATGACCTCCATGCATTTAATAGTGCTACAAAGCTCCTAAAATGTAAGTTATGTGGATAATACAAGATTAAGAATGAAGGACTCGGGAATTCTTCTTACGACTCTTTCACGGATTCCTTCTGAGACTCGTGTAAAATTGGTGCATTCATGTCCTCGATTTTCCTGTCTGTAATTGCATCTTTCTGACAAAAATGCATTGCTGCACATTTCCTCCTGAACGAGAATCTGTAATCCTAGTTAAGAGATACACTGGAATACAGCAATAATTTAAACATCATTCTTTAAATTGCAGCAACACCGCCCTGGCTCTCCTGAACTGTGGCAGGCAAAGTTTAAGGACGAGGATTAGCTCATTCATGCCTGATAGAGCTCTATCTCCAAAAGTGGACTATTATTTAAACAAATATAAATACCTTTAGTACATGTTATCCTTCAATCTACCCTGCCTTCCAGCCCCTGCAAACTGAACTTTTGTCGGAAGCTTTGTTATTTAGAAAGAAAGAAAGAAAGAAATGTATCTGAGGACATCTTCAGTCCTCCAGCAATTCCACCCTCAGCAGCACTCGGTTCTGACTGGGAAGACTGCTTGTAAGTTTGGGTAACATTACATGGCCTACAGCACAACAAGAAAATAGGATCTAACGATGTGGATAAGTTTCGTAACTAGAAGAATAGTAGAATAAACAGCCACAGGAGGCTGGAGTAATCATCGTCACGAGGGACAGTCAAGACAAGATCTAACGTCTGTCTTGCCTGCAAGAACTTGAGTCATGCTGGTGCAGGAGCTAGCTCACCCAAGAAAATCTATTCTTAGGGTCTCATAAAAACAACTTAACTACACTGTACAAATTAAAAAGGAAATGGGAGAAATCTGTATTAGGACTAACACTCCATTGCTTACTACTGCACGGCTCCTAGCAGGAGCTACAGAGGCACTGGGGGAGCAGGGAATGCGTAACAAATTCCAGTAAGAGCTCTGAGAGATTCCCCCGCTAGGATCTTAAGTGTCAAAAAAAGCAGAACAGTTCTTTCAGGAGAAAACATGCTTTGCTTAAAGAAACGCTAGAAATAAGCAACAAACTGAAGATTTGTCCTTCTGCAATCTGTATTGGAATGTATAGCAGCAAATCCAAGTGCACTGTCTTTACACTGAAAACCCCTCCTGTGTTCAGCTGTCAAACAGAGCATAGGCGATTTTCTTTTCTGGGGCATGAGGAATCTGGATCTAAAAACTTCAAGCTTAAATTTGGCCTAACAGGAAAACGGAAAATGCTGAGTAAAACCCGATAATTTGCCCAACTCCCTCCACATAACCAGCTTCAGACTGTTAAAACTTTCTGTGAGACCTCGACACAGCAGCATACAGCGGGGGAAGTAACAGAGCCTGGGAGCCCTGGCAAGGCTGGCTTCATCGGCAGGCAGAGCCTTCGTTCTCTCTACACCAAAGTTATGGCCTGCTACAAACTTCCTCCTCCTCTACCACCCCCCCTTATCTGTCGCTTGCCCCCAACAAACACGCATGCAAACAAACACCTCTCCCCAGAGAAATTCCATCTACAGGTTTTAGAAAAATGTCTCAAGAGAAAAGATAAGGCAGTTGTTTGTGCGCCTCTCACCTGGCCAGGTTTCATGAGAGCTTCCTGAGCAATGACCGAAATTACCGACATCCAACCGAAATGCTACTTTCTCATGTTTATTCCTGTAAACTGCAAACATAAGAAATGCTGAATCGTAACTTAGAGAATAGAAACTCTGTAAAGAAAAAACAAACAAACAAAAACTCATTTCAGGCTTCCTCCCTTCCTTTTTTTTCCTCCCTCCCACTTCAGACTCGGTGTTACTTTGCCAAAGATTGGTCATGGTTTGGATAGCACATCTCGCTCTACATGTTCAGAACAGCAAGAAGTGCAAAAAAAAAAGAAACCAAACACAAACACCTCCTCCCCAAACAACACCCCAGCGGCAGCTAAAGCAAGTGATTAGAGGAAATAAAATGAGGCAACAAGAACTGGCTAAAGCTTCCAGCTCTGCTTTTTGCTGGGTTTCTCTTGGGGTTTTTGGCTTTTTGTTTTTGTTGTGTTTTCTTTCCTTTCTCTGAGTCACAGGGAAAGTCAAAACACCAACAAAAATCTTGATCCCTGATCACAGCATCGAACCAGATTCAGCTGGAATTTCAACCCTGCATTTAATCTACCTTTAAACGTGCCTTCAAAATAAAACAAGCTGCTGTTTTTAACCTAGTCATAAAGTTTATTAAAATTGTTCATTAATGCTTCAAATGTAGCAAGAATGCATAGATCCCAAAATATACATATGTATTTTCTTATAGAAATAGATTATTCTTTATAATAAAAAAAACTGTAGGAACATCTTTAACAGATTACTCAATTCATGACTGACAGTTACACGAGATTGCATCATGTACACAGCATTCCCAGCCATGCTTAAATGATTGCATCACTTTGCCCTTGCTCTCCTCTCGCTCTTTTAAATAACCCCAGCGCCCAGCAGCCTGCAGAGCCCGCCCGGGCCGGGGGCTGGGGTCCGGATCCCCCCGCCCGCCCCGCCGACCGCCCCCGGCCCCCGCTCAGGTCCCCGCGCCGCGGCGGGGCCCTCCGCCAACACGTAAATAAAGAAAAAAAAAACCAAAACAAAACCAAAACAAACCCAAAAAACGCTTAAAACCGACCCACCCGCCCCCCGGGCTCTCCCCTCGCCCCGGCCCCAGAGCAGCCGGGAGCCGGGCGAGGAGCCGGCGGCTCCGCTCGCCCGGCCGGGGGTCAGCAGCGAGGCGAGGAGGCGAGCAGGGGCTCGGGCAGCTGTTTGAACAAGTTCCTGAGGGTGCTCAGCTCCCGGGAGAGCTGCTCCACCTTCTTCTGCAGCCGCTCGTTCTCGGCCGTCAGTTCCAAGACTTTGTGCTGCGTCTCCAGGTTGCGCATTTTCGCTTTGTCGCGGCTCTTGCGCACCGCGATGTTGTTCCTCTCCCGGCGGAGCTTGTACTCGTCGCTGTGCTTGTCCACGCACTTCTTGGGCTTGTTCTTGCCGGCCGCGGGGGCGGAGTAGCCCCCGCCGGCGGCGGCGGCGGACTTGGAGGGCTCGGAGGGGTTGGGGGTGCCGGGGGGGCTGGAGGAGGACGAGGTGGACAGGTTCCCGCTGCTGCCGCTCGGCACCGACTGGTAGCCCAGGTAGGAGCGGACGGTGCTGCCGTAGGGTGAGGACATGCCCCCCGGTCCCGGCCCGGCTCCCCCTTCTTCCTTACGGGGCGCTTTGCAAGAGTCCAGGGTCTCGAAGACCGGCTCCACCTTGGTTTCCACGATCTGGGGCGGGAAGCAGCCCGGCAGCCCCCCCGGCTTGTGGCTCTGGCTGGGGCAGGGGTGGCTGTGCCGGGCGAGGCTAATGTAGGTGTAGTCGGGCTTCTTGCTCCCGCCGCTGCCTTTATAGTCCTCGGCGAAGAGATCGGAAAGGAAATCTTGGCCGGCGCCGCTGCTGCAGGGAGGCTCAAAGTTGCCCCCTGGTGCTGCCGCGGGAGGCGGCGGCTGCGCCGGCTGCTGCGATGCCAGGGGGTCCAGGTAGGGGCTGAAGTCGATGGCTCGCTCGTGGTCCCCTACGCTCAGCTCGGTCACGGAGCGGCCCCCGGCCGCCCGCGGGTGCAGCTTGTTGAGAGCAGCCAGACAGTCCGCCTCGTAATAGAAATTAGCCACTTCCATGGATTTAAAGGCGGGCGGCTGGATGGGGAGGCATGCTGCGTCCCAGGCCACCAGGCGTTGCATGAAAGCAAAGGGGGATGCGGGGAGGAGAGGACGACGCAGGGGGGGCCCCCCCGGCACGGGGTCGAGCTGCCGCCGTCGGGGTGGGAGGGGGTGGGGGGGTCCGGACCCTGCCTCGGTCTCCGGTGCCGGGCACGGCCCCCGGCTGCGCTGCCCGCCTGGGCTGGGTCAGGTCCGGCGGCGCGGCGGGGCTTCACCGCTCGGGCTGCTGCTGCGGGGGCTGGCGCCTCTCCTGCGGACCATCTGGTTCTGGGTCCCGTGTCCTAAAGTCTCTGACTTAGGAAAGTTCCTTTCCTGTGATATTTATAGGGGCGGTGGATCCCATAGCAACAGGCGCGTCACCGCCTGGCCGCCTGCCACGCGGCACGCTCGGCAACCGCCGGCCCCGCGCCCGGCCCCGGCCCCGGCCCCGGCCCCGGAGGGAGGCACCCGCGGCGGTGCCGTGCCCCGCCGAGCCGGCCACAGTGAACCCGGGGCTTTGCCGGGGAGGGAGGGCCCCGCAGGTGAGGGGTGGGGGGAGGGTGGGCGGCAGCGGGCGAGGGGGACGCGGGGACACGGGTGGGCCGGGCCGCTGCTGCCGCCTCCGGCATCCGAGAGAGGGGGCTCGGGGCTGGCAGTGCCGTGCGGGGTGGGCGCGGATCCCGCCCTCCGTCCCGTGTCACCCCTGGGGAAATGGAGGCAGGAGGGAGCTTTCCAAGTCGTTTTGCCAAGGCGGGGGAAAAGCCGCAGATAGAGGAGAGATCCCGTTATTCCCCGTCCAGTGCTGGAAGCAAATCCCACTGGCGGGCAGAACTGTCCGGGCCCAGAGCCGCTCGCAGCGGCGGGCGGAGAGCCGGGCGAGGAGTCGGAGCAGGGCAGGGAGCGGGCAGGGAGTGGGGCGAAGCCGGAGCTCCCCTCCCCATCTCTTCCCGCGGGGATGATGGCCTTCAAGTTTGTCTTGGTGTGTTTGCTTTGCACGGTGTGGTGCAACTGGCAGGGTACACAGGCGATAGGGAATCTGCGCGCTGGAACCAAAGGGGCCCGCATGTAACACGATTCGGAAGGAAAGTGAGATACGTGCACAGAAACATGGAATCCAAATGTTTTTAGAATTTAGAATAGAAGTTTGGGAAGAAAGACGGAATCTTGATGTTCGTTTTAATTAAAGACACCCACCTTGGGAATCAAACTTATATTTTCACTCTCTTACTCCCACATTTACCTGTCTACAAGCTGGTGATTCATCCCCAGAATAAAGGACATTAATTTAAAACAAAACATATAATTAAAGGAAGTAGGAGTGTCCTTCGCCTCAGTAAAGAAGACCTAGCACTGCAGGGAAAATGACACTGCCTCTTAGAATAATGTGAAGCAATCCTGCGGTGTGGGAAATATTGTAACGTTAAGCCAGAGGAACAGGTATTGCATTATACGATTTAAACAGTCAACTGTTCATAATGTTCAAACCTCAGAACTTTGAAAAGAGGAAGAATTCTAGAATCAGGCAGTGGATCATCGGACTTTTTCTTTCTTTTATTTTTTACATTTGCTTTTTTCTTTTTGCGTTTTAAAAGGATTTTTTCTTTCCATAACAAAAGTACCCTAACAGGTTTTCGGGCTTCAAATATTTCTAGTTCCATCTTTATCTACCAAGTTAATCTTTGGTGAATGCACCAGAGATTAAATTGGAGCTGGGCCTGGCCAGAGAGCTGGGTCTGGAGGTTGTAGTTGGAGTCTATACCTTCAATAAATACAAACATCTGTACTGGGTGCAAATACTGGCAAGTTGCAGTGAGCCAGGGCTTGTTCTTCTCGCTGTTTACTCCCTCATTCTGCGTCTTTATCCTGCATTCTGATCTGGCAGTTACATCCAGCGGCTGCCCTAACTGGCCCTTGCAACTGAACTCTTGAAAATCGGCCTCGTGCTTCCTACCTCCAAAACCTCTCAGGGACCCACAAGCAGAAGGTCTCCTGCTGTGGCAACCAGCTGAAGTGCTGGTCTTTCTTGGCATTACCCCGACAGTTCTCCATCTTGCCACGGCCGTTGGCTAAAATTGAACGCTAAAGGCGGTTGGTAAATTTCTTGGGCAGTTTTTCAAGATATTTTTTAAGATCTAAATTTGCCCTCTTCAAATTTCTGCCCTATTCTCTCCTGCTCTGCAGCAGAAAGTTGTACTCCTACCAGGGCTGATCTTCCCTAACAAAATAAAACGTCTGTGCAACTGTCATGTGAAACAGATTATATCAGGGATGGTGTGGCCCACACCTCCTTACCAGGCCAGTGCTGAGTAATCCCGTAGTCACCGAGATCACACGTCAGCCAGGGTGGTAATTGAGGTTGGATGCCCAGCTTGTCCCCTCCTTCCCTTCTCCCCCCTCACCTCCCTGCTGTACCTGGATCTCTTTAAACTTCCTCCAGCTCACCTCAAACCCCAACATCCACTCTCATGGAGCTGACGTCCGTTCTCAGCTTCTCATGGGAACCTTGTTGGCGGGACTAACCACTCATCCAAAACCCTAGCATTCGGCAAGCAGGTTTTGAACTAACTCTGATCTCTTTTAAATTGTTTCTGCACTTGTCGTAACAAATGCATGGCCAGAATTTTTTTTTTTTTTTAAATGGGAACAGGTGCAGAGCAAGGCTCACACCACAGAGGATTGGGTGGAGGTCTGGGCACACCAAGCTCTATCCCTGCAAGTGCCATGGCTCGGCATGGCCAGATGTGCAGAGGCTGCTAATAATTGTCCTGGAAAACCTCCTCAGAGAGATGCTTTAGATGGGAAAAGAGATGCAGACATTCCTGGTGAAGGGATCTGGGCACTGATATCTGAAAAACCCGAGGGCAGAAGCCCTTCCACAGCATGTCTCCCAGCAGAGCAATTTTCAGCAGAAAGGCAGCACTTCTGTGAAAAGGACCTCCTTTCTAGTGATTTCATTATTTCTTTTTTTCAGAACTAGTCAGCAGAGGAAGGAGACAGCATAACTCATAAATTTCTTAGTAAGAACATCAACATTTTTGAGCAGAAAAAAAAAATCTGATGCAATAGAATCCAGATTCTTCTACATTCATGTGTGGAACAATGTAGATACTGGGAGGGTAACAGAAGGATACCAGAATGGTGAAAAGATGGAAGGAAGAATCTCATCCTCACTGCTCATTTCCATCATGAATTAAACCTGCTCTCCAGTTTGCCTTTTGTACTGTAGAAGCCACAACTGTCCAGCTCCAGGCTCAAGACCTACAATAAAGCATTGCAGAGGCATTTTCTTCCTGGAAATTGTCTTGTTTTCCCGGATTTCTTGCAAGCTTTCCAGTTCCTGTTCTCCAGGTCCCTGGAAGGACACCAGCTTTGGAGAGATGCTGCTAGCTTAACCGTGAGGGCTCCAACACTGAAGTGTTTATAAGCAGGTCTGTGGACTGAGGGTCATACTCTAGAGAAAGGCTGTCTGTAATTTCTGATGCTTCTTGCTGCAGACTTGTCTCATGTATTATTTCCCTTGCAGTAGCTCTTAGTAGATCAGTAAGATCAGAGCTGCATCACACCAAATCCTGTGTGAAGACAGCTGCTCACCTGCAGTCTAAAGCAACGTGGAGGGGGAGAAGAGAAGCAAAGAGGAAATAAGTGAATGCCAGAAGTTGGCAGTTGCACCGATGAACAAGGTGCTGTAGGTGGTATGTTGGAGGTGAGCTAAAGAGGAGGACGTGAGGGCTCCCAGAGCAGAGTGGTATCCATGCCAGCAGGCAGGCTGGGAGAGAGCACAGAGGTGGTGTGGGAAGGTCTCTGGAGGGTAGGAGGTGACCTTGCCTGAAAGACTGGCTTAAGTGGAGCAATGTTGCAATAAAGGCTGCAAAATAGAGAAGTAAAATTGAAATTTATTTCTGAGCATGTTGTGTGCTCTGTTTTTGCTTCTTCCTAGCCCCAGATCCCTCTTTGTACAGCTGCACACCTTACGCTAACAACACTAAGTTATACCTGGCAGAGGCCAAATTTCAATCTAGTGCCCTCCACTTGCTGTTCTCTGCTGTAAAAAAAACAGCGCTTATGAAATGTCAGACAGGGACAATGTCTCAACTCGGAGAGAGGTTGGCTCTTCTTACATCTCCCCCAGCTCTTAGACCAGGCTTGAGACTTCGCCTCATTTTAACATAAAAAACGATTGCCACATGCTTTCCTCTCCTCTGAAACCGCAGCTGCAATACTCTGCCTTGCAGTCTCCAGTGGCAGTTAGCTCCCCAGGCATTTGCAGGCCATGTCTTCTGGCCTCCTTTGGTTCTTTTGTTACAGCCGAGAGTCCTCCCCCTCCCTAAATGCTCCCTCATCCCTTGTTCCCATGTGACATGGTGATGCTTGGGTATTTGTTGGTCTTCTGCTGATTTTCTGCTCACCTCTGACCTAGCATGCTTGGCCTTTGCAGGGCTGGGTTGCTCAATCCCCGCTTTATCTACACGTTGCTCTTTGCCCTACCGAGTGCCGCAG
This sequence comes from Chlamydotis macqueenii, assembly GCF_036417535.1. NCBI lineage: Eukaryota > Metazoa > Chordata > Aves > Otidiformes > Otididae > Chlamydotis > Chlamydotis macqueenii. The sequence continues at coordinate 7,986,577 of NC_141571.1, read as the reverse complement.
AGACGACACCTGGAGATTGGCACCGCTCCGTTGTCCCACCTCCAGCCGGTGGGACAACATGAGCGAAATACCTTCCCCTACCAGACTGAAAATTTTCCAGAGCAAATTGGAGGTCAGAGCACCCACTCTGTGGCTCAGTGAAAGAAAGAAAAGGAGGAAGAGCCAGAGCGCACACAAACGCCCCTGGAAGGGAGCAGTGACGAGGCAGAAGCTACGGTCTCCAGTCCTGAGTTGCAGAAAAAGGCCATGCTGAAGCCATTTGTCTGGCAAGACGTGGGCTGTTTTTCTGAGCAGGGACAGTAATAGGTGACTTTGCGTTTTATGAGTAGCCTGTTTCCTTGTATTAAAAAAAAAAAAAAAATGGCAGAGAAGTTGCTTTCCAGAAGTTCTCCATAGTTGTCTGACATTTCCTAGCCGCCTGCTTTGATGAATTTATTACAGATCACGTATTGATGCTTTTTTCTAGCGTATCCAAGCTTTCAAAAGATCCATCAAGGGAACAGGAATCCTGTCCTTCCAGTATACCCTGGAAGGGTACTGTTACTGTTACTGCTCCCAGTAACAGAACTTGGTAATTAATTTAGGAAATTTCTAAAAGAGGGGAATTATTCAGAGGTCCCCAGGCTGCAGGCCAAGTAGCTGGAACTCCATGGTGTGTATTGCCAGGAGCAATGTAAACCAGGGGAAAATCTTAGAGAGGGTGACAGGAGAGTTTAATTCTTCTTAAATGAAGAATTAAAAGATTTTTGTTCATTAAAAGCATTAAAGGTCTGTGCCCTAGACTGTACAAATACTTCTTTTCCTTCTGCTCTCATCTCGTGTCGAGCACCATGGGGAAAGTGGGGCTGCCAGGGCATCGGTTGGGACTTGTTGGTTGTAAGTACTGGCATCTAAGAACAGCCCCCGGGCTGGTCTGTGCCATCTGGCAGCTGGCCTCGTTGGACCAGGCACCAGGTGGGGATGGCCACAGCATCCCGTCCTCCGCACACCTCGCTTCTCGGTGCCCATCATCTCCCTATCTTTGCATTTAGGGCTTTGGACGGGAGCCGTGGGAGCGGCTAGTTCAGCTCTCCCACCCACTGACGCTTTCCCATGCCGGAGAGAGTCCAAGCAAGGGAGCTGCAGCCAGTTTCTGCTCCCTTAGTGCCTTGTGGCTCGGGACGAGACCAGAATTGTCTAAGTGAGGGTGGCAGGCGAGAGAAATGAGTCGAAGCGCTGCTCCGCGCTGGCGAGCCAGCCTTGGTGGGCAGAGGTGTTAGCCTACGGAAAACTGGAGGAGGTCTGGCTGGTGGACTGGCAAGGTGAAGCGGTGTCTGGGGCTGTGCTGGTTGAACTGGCTGCCAGCGCTAGAGGCGAGGAGGGAGGCCCGGCCTCCCCGCTGCCGCTGAGCGGGCTGCTGAGGCCGCTGCCGGTGATGGCAGAGGCCGGTGAAGGGCCAGTTGAGGGCTTTCATGAGGAACGCGCAAAACCTCGTTGTTTGGGCAATAACTCATTGGCAAACAGGCTGTGCAGCTGGTGGGGCGTGGAAGGGTTTCCCGTGGGTGCCGCTGCCCCATGCGCCGTCCCCGCGGTGGCTCCGGGGGGGTCCGCTCGCCAGACGCCGAGCAGGGCAGTGTCGGCGGCCCCAGGGCCTCGCACGCGTCGCGCCCTTCCCCGCCCCCGAGGCCCCGCTCCGCCCGCCGCGCTCCGCCCGCGCCCTCGCCGGGGCAGCGCCGCCGTGCCCGGGCCTGGAGCGACACCTAGCGGCGCGGGGCGGGGACGGGCGGCCCCGGAGGCCCGGCGGGCCCTGCGCTTCGAAATGCGTCTCCTTGCGAGCTGCCCCGCGGCCGAGGCTGTGCATTCAGGATCGCTGTCCGCACAGGCTTCTCAGAACGGGAGGGAACGATCTGCCGCGGCTGCCCGGTGGGGAAGGCCCCGCTACCGCCGTCTCCCCGGTACCGGCAGGGCCGGGCAGGGGGCTCCGGCCCAGGGTGCCTGAGGACGGTGGGACCGGGGAGAGCAGGGAGCTGAACACAAAGAGCACGGCAGGGGCTTGGCTGACCGCTGCCCCCAGGAAATCCGGACAGGGATTTTCCTCTTTCGAAGGCTTCCTTGTGGCAATACGGCCTGCCACAGTCCAGTGCGGCCCGCAGCTTCTCCAGACAGCCTCAAGATTTTCCTGCAGAATTACCCTGTCACTACAGGCTTCACAGCCTCAGCAGCCCCGTCCTGCCTGTGTGACACCCGTACCGCTTGCTTGATACATCACTTCACTTTTAAGGTGGTGTTTCTAAACGCCGTTGCACTTGCGCCATGCTGAATCCTCACGGCTCCTTTCTTGGAATGTCACGCTGCTGTGGCTGTACCAGCTCTTGGAGTTTCACCGGAGTCTGAGAATTAACTTACGGCTTCTCCCTCCGCTCCCAGATAACGATAGAGAGAAAAAGGAACATTCTTCAGATGTGCTCCCAGCACAGCAGTTTGTCTCTAGGAAAGGACCAAACCCTCTCCTCATCGGTCTTCTGTCTTGTCACATGGAGGTGAGATCAGAAAGTGCTCCAAAGCACCTTTTCCCTTTTGCGGTGTTTGTCTTTAGGCAGCTACACTCACATTCTTACAGAAAGATACCACTTTATCCCAGCTGATACCAAGGCGAAACTCATAAGCATTTTCTGAGATAATTTGATAGCCCATCCAAAGCCAAACCTTGCTAGCAGTCTGCCGCTTTCTCTTCATGCTGACAGCCCTTGTGCCTTGACCACGCAGATGACTAACAGATGTTGCAGGTATCTTGGGCAACACTCCCAAGAGCTGTACCTCAATTAAAGCCATTTATCTTTCCTCTAACCTGCACATTCATAATGGGGACGTATGGTCACATATCTCAAAACACAATTAAAGATGCCATTTCCAGCTGAATTGACATCAGTCCATTCACGTTTACACCACTAACATTATCGAGGTCACTGTGACCCTGCGAGGATCTCAGCAAAACCCTTAGCACCAGAGCAACCTAACCTCACAGAACCCTGGTGAAAACGTTAATGTCCCTCGATGCCAGAACAATCCCATCCCTCGGTCTAAACACAGCCCGGTCCAACAAACTGAGGAACTCCAAGCTAATGCCTTTTAGTTGGCTTGTCACCCAATTAACAGAAAACAGAAAAATCCCCCCTGAGAGAAATCCCTTCTTCTGTGTCAGCAGCAAATTGTCATCATTTATAGATTCTAGAACTTTTGAGATAGAGCGAGATGTAGATAACTCTTGATGAGTCCAGGACTCATTGAATTCCTGAGCTATTTTTGCATGAAGAACCCCACTAATTTAAGCACAAATTATTAATTAACTTGTGATCCTCCAAGCAGCAGAACAGACTCTGGGAGGCACACAGCAGGGCTTTTAGTCTGCTTCAGAAACGTGGTGACTTCAGAGCACCGTGAAGTGACAGCACAGAGCAGTCCTTGACTGCCAGCTTGGTCAGTTTTTGGGAAGTTCCCAGGTGGTTTGATGCAACTGGCATTTCTCTCCCAGCTCCCATGTCGCATCCCGCGGGAACAGGACCAGCGTTGACCCCTCAGGTAGGTGTGGTGTGCTGGCCTGCGGCCTGGGGTTGTGCTTTGCTGTTGTTTTGGCCGTGCTGTCATGGCACAGAGAAGCATTTTATTCACCTTGGCGTGTCGTTTTCAAACGTTTGGGTTAAACAGACATCTGATTTACTATTTCACCCTCTGTAAATGGATCAATTTTAAAACGAAATCTGTTTAATTATTTGAAATATTTATTATTTTAGTGCGATTTTATTTGATATTCAAACAAATCTGTTGCAAAAATTATTTTTTATAGACACGATTAGTGCTCGGATATCGCTAGGGGCTTTGTTCTGTTTTTTTTTCGTGCTATGGGAGCAGTAAGTACCTCGGTGGGCGGCTGGAGCCGTTTTGGTTAAGGCTCACGGGCTGGATTACCAAACAACGGGACCGAAAACGATTTCGTAGGTACGATGACGGTCTTGGCGTGTCACGGTAACGGTGGGGGCTTCCAGAAACCCCTCCTGGTGCCGGCAGCGCCCGGTGACCGGACCGGCTCCGCGCCGTGGCGGGCAGGACGGCTCAGCTGCGCCGCCAGGGGGCGCGCGAGGGGGCCCTGGTGGGACCGCCCCGCCCAGCGGCGCCGGCGATAGGCGGGAGGCGGTGCGGGGGCGTGGCCAGCCGCGCTCGCCGGCCCCCCCCGCCCCTCCCCGCCGCAGCGCGCGGCGCGGCCCCATTTCCCGATGCTGCCGCGGGCCGCAGGGCTGGCGCCGGGCGCCTCGCCGGGGCCTGGGCGCTGCTCGCCGCCGCCCGCCGGCCTCGAGGAGGAGGAGGAGGAGCAGCCGCGGGGCCGGGCCATGGCGAGCGGCGGTGCCGCCGAGAGCGTCCCGACGCGGGCGGAGGCGGCGGGGCCGCAGCCGGAGGCCGCGGAAGAGCCCGAGGGCGGCAGCCGGCGGTGGGGCGCGCAGCACGCCGGGGCCCGCGAGCTGGCCGAGCTCTACTCCCCAGGTGAGGGCGGGCGGGCGGCTTCCGTCAGGGCCGGGTCCCTCGGGGAGCGGGAGGGGTGGCGGTGCCTGCCCCCGCCGCCCTGGGGCAGCGCGGCCCCTCCCGGCGCGGCTTCGGGGAGCCCCGGAGGAGCGGGAGGAGCCGGGCTGGGCCCTGCCGGGGCCGGGCCGCGCTGGGCGGGGCGGCCCGGGCCGGCGGGCGGTGGGGTGCCGGCGGCCCCTCGTCTGTGTGCTGCCCGGCCTGGGCAGGGCCGTGCGTGCGGCCGGCTAAAGCGGGTCTGGGAAGCGGGCTGTGCGCTGGGCGAGCCGCTGCGTCTCTGGTGTCGTCGAGGGCTCCTTTGTTGGCTCCCGGTGTCTTGGAGATGGGTCCAGGCGCAGGCTGGGCGCTGGGGGAGAGGCTTTGCTGTGCGGCCACCAGCGAGGCCTCCCTTGCGTTTGACACTTGTCACTCGTAAACTGAGACTTGATGAACACACCTAGCACACCGCTTTTAAAGCAGGCTTTTGAGAGGCTGAGAAGGCACTGTTATGGAGAGGGTGGGTGGTCAGGTTATGAGAAGGTGCCAGTGTGGGACTGGAGCTGATGTCTCAACTGCGGACTCATGGTTGAGCTGCTGGGGTGGAGATTTTTAAACTGGAACCGGCCCAGAATTCTCTTCCCTCTAAAAACAAACAAACAAAAAGTTTCCATCCCAAAGCAGATGTACAAATTTAATTGCTAAGCAAGGTAACAACAGAAGCTTTCGCTTCAAAATATTTATTCAGTGAGCACCTCAGAATGGGGCAGAGGAATGTTTGAATATTTGGAGGAATGTCTGAATATTTGTTTTGGTCTTGTCTTCCTGGAGCTTGCTATTTGTCAGAGCTCAATTAAGTGACTCCAGCCATTCGATTATGCTGCGGAAATAACTCTAAACTCCTTATAATAAATTTGCTATTTCTTTTTAGGTCACAGTGTGAGCAATGCTAGGTATTCATGCCATTCCTAGTGAATTCCTTCACAGGTGAAGGATTAGGAAAGGGAAGACACACTTCCAGCATCTTTCAGTTTCCGGCAGGTCAGCTGAACAGCTTAGCTTGCATGTTCAAGGCAATTACTGGAAAAGCACAGAGTTCTTACTTGCACAGAGCCAAGCAATGATAAAGAAATGCATGCATTCATTAGTTTCAGTTTTCTAGACTGTTCAGGGCAAGTCTGCCTATTTCAGCTTGTATTGGTCACCTCTTCCTTGCCTTGTAAGAAGGTGGTGTGTGATGTTTTTCCGCTGGTCAAGATACTCAATTCTGATCCAGACTGTGACTGATTGCTGTGCTTTACAGAAAAGCCATCACTAACTTTCCCTGTGCACTGTGTTCTTGCTCATAAGGGAAAGATTTTCTTCCCCAAACAGCTTGCGACCATCATCTTTAGCTATAGCATTCCTGGGAAGTCTGTGGAGCAATATACATATTGTGATATCCATCAGCAGCAAGCTGTGATAATATATTAGATGTGCAATCTTTTTCTGGAGTTACATAAATAACTTACATAAACAACGTGTGAATATGTGCTACGGGGGAAGTACATGATGAACTACTCAATTCTTAAGAACGGGGATTACATATAATTGTGCAGAGTGAATATGGCTCTGGAATATTTCCATGATTTATTTAAGCATGTACTTAGTGGCTTTGGCACCTCAGTCCTTCATGCAGGACATACATTTAAATTTGAGTGCTCTCTAAACACAAGTTATTTGTGCTGACTCTGCTCCTTCAACTGATTCGCCTTCCTAGCCTGGCTGGGGCTGGGGCCGTGTTTCTGGACACGGATTATCTCCAGACAGTTGTCCTCGGATCCCCGTGTTCAGAGCACAGTTTGCATAGACTGAGCTCATGGGCCTTGCTAGTAAGGAGCCTAGTGTCTCCCTGCAGTCAGCTAATTGTTCCGTGAGGATCTACCCTCTCAGCTCCTCTAATCAGGGTGTGGTTTTCTTATGCAGGAAGTGAGTGTTAATTAACTCTTACTTTCATTACTCCAGGGATCTCTTTATAGAATCTCTCACATTGTGACCTGATGCTATGTTGAAGTATGCTTGTTCTTGTGTCTTAATTTAATTTTATGATTCTCTGCTACTGCGGAGAATATTAATTTATATACTCATGGCCTTTCTAGAAAAAAAAACCTCTGAACTGTAAAAGTCTTTATTAGCACTTCTTTAAAATACAGCATTGTAGGCACATTGGAGATAATCCTGATTCTCCTTTGCTGTTCCTAGTTTCCTTTTCATTGCATGGTATAGTTGAGAAGAAGGACTTGATTTAGCATTTAGGAGGAGAAATTTGATCAGGCAGTAGGTCAACATAGAGGAGTAGTAGGAGAGAAGCTCCTGTCCTGAATACATGCCAGACATGTGAGTATGTCTCTGCTCCTATGAGAGGATGCTGACCTCGCATGTAGTGCGCACTGACTGTTCCCCTGCGCATTGCTTGGCCTCGAACTCGAGTGGTGTGAAGTGTGCGTGGCTGCAGGAGGGAGTGGGAATGAACTGCAGGGTCACCTGCTCTGGGAAGCCCTGGGCAAGAGACAGCTGTGCTGACTGGCCCCCTAAAATAGGTGAAGACTGACCTGTCTGCTCCTGAGCGTGTTAAGAGCTAGCTACAGCCAGGGTCCCCCCAGGCCAAGGTGGCAGCTCAGCTCTCTTTCTTGGATGTAGGCATTAAAGGTCTTTCTGATGCCTTAATCCATGCGGATTTTGCATTGAGTGTTCCCTTGCTCTCAGCAGCAGTGCCTTGTGAGGATCTAGCAGTGACTGACAGGCAGAAGCTTTCTGCTGCTAATCTGAATATTCAGTGTTACTATACTCTGTGTCCTCTTTTTATAGGCAATAAACGAGGTTTTTCTAGAGTTACGAAGTAGTACAGGAAGGTACAAGAGAGAATTTGTGCCAGTTCTTTCTCTTTGCTTATTCTGTCTCCTGTCATCTCAGAATGGCTGAGAGGTCATAGCATTTTGCCTAGGAGCAGGAAGGCAAAGGCGAGACTGCAGGAGTTAAGTAAGCAAGCTTAAGAAGTTGCAACGTTATGAAAGCAATTGTAGCACCAAAGTGATACTTTTTCCTGTTAGTCCAACAGCTTTATTTACAAGCTCTGAGATTTTAAATATAGGTGATTTAACTTGGGGGCATCCGAGGCCGGAAATTTGTTCCCGGATTCAGCTATAGCAGCAATGCTGTATACTGAATGAAGTGCAAATTTGAAAAAAGATGTGATGTAGAGGAACATTATGCTAGCAACCGCAGGGAAGAGGAAACTAGGACAATGTGAGATGATGTCAGATTTGTCCCCGTTATTTGGGCAAGGGCAGATGGAAGGGGTTAGTAGTGGCTCAGGGAAGGGGAATGTCATTTAACAATATATGCACACCTCCCGTGGATAAATAAGTTCCTGTTTCAGTTCTCTGTCAGACAAATGGAGTGAGTCATCCAGGCAGTAGAATAATCTGTCTATATTATTTCAGACTTCAAAATGTCCTCTCAGATAAAAGTAAAACATGTTTTTTTTTCCTTTTTTTTTTTTTTCCAACAGGAAAGAGACTACAAGAATGGATCTCTGTCATCTTATGCTTCTCTCTGATCTGTTTCAATTTTTACAACCTTCTCTTCTACTTGCGACTGGAACACACGCCCTCTGTTATTGTTGGGATATGTAAGTAGGAACTGTTCGCTGCCATGAACAAGGCAAGACTGTTGTAATGCTGGAAAGAAGTGTGTGATCTTTCAGGCTTGACTTACTGTTGGAAAGAGAGAGGGATGTTTGTGTGTGTGCAATTGTAGTGCCTCTGAAACTGAGATCATCTGCAGAAATTGTTGCTGCTTTGTCTTTCAGTGACTTCTCAGTTTTTCAAAGGTGAAGTTTTTATGGTAGCTAGTTAAGTTTGGTGTTCTTGCATAGTCATTGCAAATGTCAGAATAGCTGTCAAGGCTAGTTGGAAACAAAATACATTGATCGACAAAAATATTTACGAAAACTCTTCAGAAAGCAAAAGCCCAAGAGAAATCTTATAAAAGGTATTTCAGGCATCAAACTGGCTTAATTTCTGGGGACTGGTAACTAAAAATGAGTAATTTTAGGTATTATGTTTTCATGTCATTATGTGAAGTTTGGCCTTTATCCTGAATTATGACTTTTTTCCAGCAATATAAGAAAAGTTGCAGCTTTCTTGTGGTAATAAATGTGACTTGTGGTCTCTTATTACTTCGTTTGATTAGAAGCCTAGGCCAGCAAGCTTGGTCTCCTGTCTTTGCCTGAGATGTGTAAAGGTATTTAAGTTGTCTGGATGTTAGCAATACAGAGCTAACTGGTCTAGGTGCAGTGTGAGCGGTGATTTCACCTTTCCAGTGAAGGAGAAGGACTTGTACAGCATCGAATTACAATGCTTTACAGCTTTACCAATAGAATTGGGAATTGCATGGAATTACCTAAAGGAAAAACTTATCTCAGAATAAGCTGGGTGTGAAAAGGGACTCCAACATCCATTACATCATTCTAAGCCTAAACCTGCGTATGACTTGAATGTTGCTTAACACTCAGAGCAAAAAGTCTGTGTTTACATGAGCTTTGTGTTATCAGAATAGTATGGAAATGCTGTTGCACAGAAACTTTCTTGAGAACAGGCAAAAGAAAGGGCGGTGGAGCAGGCTGAGCTGAAGCAGGTGGCTGACTCAGTCTGTTGGCGTTATCTCGGCAGCAAACGTTACTGGTAGCTGTATGGTCACGTATGTATGGGAGGGGACGTGGGAAAAGAAAAGAGGATTAAAGCTAGAAATCAGAAGAGTCAGCTCTACCATGCATACCTTTCATAACTTTCTGGTAAACTTCTAATGTGGGATGAGGGAGGGAAGAGAACAGTAGCTAAGCATTTCACCGGTCTTCTACCATACTTGCGATGCATATTGAACACTGTATTAACTTCTTGTGTTGGGTATGTGTGAATGTTTACATGCTTTTTATGAATTGCCTTGTTAACTGAAAGGAGAACAACTGGTGTCATTCATTAGGACACTATATAAGCTAGCTATAGGTGTTCAGCTTCTGTGCTTTATAATAAAAGTAACTTTTCTATAAACTGTGTGAGGTGGTGTATCTTTTAGAAGAGAATAGTACTTGTTCATAATCACTGAATATTGCTAATGATTTAAAAAAAAACAAAACACAACAGCAGATTCAGACCGTGAGAGATGTTATGAATTTTTGCGGAAGCTGAGAAATGGTAACTCCTGATGTCTGTTTAAGGGTTATTGGCTTTGTGTTGGGGCTAATGGGGAGCAGTGTCCTCCCACTATGAATCATACCACCTCCCTTGGCCTAATTTAGTCTTGCCTGCTCTCTGCTGGTGAGGCAGAGGTGTTGGGAGGAATGGGGCAGAACATGATGTGAGAGCTGCTCCGTGACGATGAGGAGAGATGTAGACAAGAGAATCGGTAATGATGGTTGACCTGTAGCGCAATCTGTTTGCAACTGGCTTTCATCTCAAAGTTAATATTGATAAAAGCTTAAGTTCTCTGATATCCTGGTTACGAATTTAACTGATAAAGCAGCCAATTCACTGATAATATTATTTAAGTAGTAGTGAATGATTAAAGTAGTAGAATCTGAATTCTATGTAAATAAAGTAGTGTGGAAATAACTGATAGAGTGTATAAAAGTGAGTGCAATAAAACAATAAGTGCTGCGTGCTGTTTGGTTTTGCTGTCTTCCTTCAATACATTGTTTCTCCAGATAAAGTGTGAATGATGTCTATAATTCCCAGTGATGATTAGATTTTATTAAGTTCTATGAAACTCATCCCCATAAATGCCCTAATTCCTAAATAGCATGTGCAATATGATGGGTAAGATAGGGAATAGAGTCACATTGTCAGATGTGTTCCTATGGAGAGCTTTCCTGAAGCTTACATTGGAATATTGACCTTTGAGTGATGATCACAAATAAAATATTCTGCTAATAAAGACATAGCTCTAGATCAAGTTCACATCTTGGAAATCTGAAAGTGGTCCGTGATCCAGTGGGCTGGATCTGATCTGCTGCACAGACCTGTTCATTAAGATGCGTTGTTGGGACACCCTGTGTACTCCTATGTAAATATATATTTTCTTCTAAGAATAAGGAGTAGTTTGAACCTTCTGCATAATTTTCCCTAGCCTAAGCCCTGTATCTATAATTAAAGGCTATGTTACATCTTCTTTTTTCATGCCTTTAAAAGCACACATAATTGTAACATGCATAACACTGTAAAGATCTTAACCTAGAAATTCTTGGGACGGAAAAGATCTGATCCTCCTGTTGCTGGCAGTCCGAAAGCACTTACTTCCTTGTGTGATGTGAGCAGGCTCTCGGCTCAGAAGTGAACTCACATGGCGTGCTGTCGCTTGCTGTGCTGAATCACCTGCACGTACTCCTGCTGTGGAGTGAGGGAAGAACTATGGGGTGAGAACTTGGTGGAGTTGTTTTACAATAGCTTTTGAACTGAGTTATTTTCTGCTGACTAAATATGATCTTGCTGGAAAGGAAGAGGCATGTGAGTCTCTGTCTTCCAGGCTGGTTTAGCAGAGACAAGGCAATTCTTTTCCCTTCCTCACTGTCACAAGCGAAAAAGGAGAAAAGAGCGAGTGGGCAGAGGATGGATTTATTTTGTTGTTGTTTCTGTGTTAAATCCAGTCATGCCCTGTTCTGAATAATCTCAGCTGCTGAGAAGCTATGAAAATTTTCCTGTTTGTGCAAGCTGACAACTACGTAGACTTGAATTTGGTATTTTGTTTGCATGCACACGGTTAGCTCCAGGGTAGGCTTGGGTAGGAAGGCTGGGTATGGTGGAGGTTTAATGCTCCCATTTTTTCAGCTGCAGCTGAACTGTCCCACTGCAGCAGGACACCAACCTAGCAGTTCTGCAGAACCAGAGCAGCCTCTGCCACCGCAAGAGGAGCTCAGTAGTGCTGGGGACAAGGCTGGCATAGGTATTACTTGTGTGATAAGCAGAAAAGCCCCACCAAAACATGTGAGATTAGGCTAAAAAGCTCTTACACTTTCAGGTGAGTTTGTGGTGTCCAGCATATTATTCAAGATACGTGAGTGGTATGTGTATATATATAGAGGTGGGATATTAATAGTATCTAGATAAAGTTTGGCAAGTACACCGTGGATTCTGTTCTTCGTTTTTCCCTCCCTCTTTATGTCTTTGTATAGGAATTTAAAGCTTTTTTTCCAAATTCATTGACTTGTTTCTGATATCTGACTTTTATCTGCAGCCACATTTGTTTATTGCAGTCTTAAAAAAAGGTAAGTTTGTGTTGTAACCTGTTTATATTCATGAGAATGGCCCCATGTAGGGCAGGTATCTTTAGAAACATCTTGTGACATAACACAAGATACAAGAAATCATAGCTGTCTTGAGAGACAGGAAACTAACTTTTTAAAACCTGAGGTACACATTTCACTATTGCAGATGTTGTTGGTTAGCCAGAGAGCGCATGCAGAAACAAATAACTTGGTTCATTTTCAAAATAGAAACTTGTTGTGATCAAGGCCCTAAACCTTTTTGTTTCAAGGTTGAGTAGCTCTGCAGAGCTGCACTTGGTTAGCTGCATTGCAGAGCCAAACGATGAGTGTGTAATACACGTGAAAGCTCTGGCAGGCACTGGAGTGAAAGCACTCCAGAGACCGTGAACACTTTATGAAATGGACCGCTGTGCGCGTGGATCAGCCGCTTCAAACTCCTGCTGCTGCCTTATAGCAAGAGACAGAACTGTGACGATGTCACTCCTCTTTGGATTTACTTTGTACATTAGAATGAGCTTCCACTTGAAACTTTGATTGAAAATGTCCTTGAAATTACACCAGGAAAACCTCAGTTAGCAAAGGAAAATTATCCTTTACTTCAGTGTTGGTCCAAGTAAGCCAGATATTTGTCACCTGCTGTTTCACCCCACCTGAAGTAACTGTCAGTTACTTCATAGCTGTGGGTAACTTTGTGTTTTCCATCCTAAACTGTATCATCTCTTAAAGATGGAGACTCCACAAGTTGTGATTAGGTAGGTAAAACTTTGTTTCTATGTTTTGTTGCACTTTGTATTGCACAAATAAAATTGCATTGCACTAACACAACTTGTCTTACATCATCTTCTGTTGATCCGTTTCGTAGTAGCTGGCTGTGTTAACTTAGGAGCTCTAGGCCTTTCTGGCACCAAGGAATCCTGGAGGCTGCTGGTTTTGAAAGTGAAGTTACGGAGCATAATTGGTGGTTTGCACTCGGGCGGGTGATGTTGACACCAGTTACCTGTTCTTTATGTAACGTGGATTGGGGCTGAACTTCTCAAGCAGTGGGCAGCTGTCCTCGGGCAGGGTGGAGATGGGGGAGAGGGGAGCCCTTCTCCCTGCCTGAGGCCCCTCACCCTGGTAGTGGAGGGGAGCTGGTGGCACGGCCTGATCTCTGCTTTCCCACTTGTGTGCACAGTGGACGTGCCATCTCTCTTTATGTCAGCAGCGGGGACTGGGACAAAGAAAGCTCTGTGTGCTTATGGAGGTGTCAGGGGCTCCCTTAAAGTTGCAGGGGACTTTGGCTCAAGGACTTAAGACCTGTAGGTCTCAGTGGCCCTGTTTCACACAGAATAATGCCTCTTGAACTTCAGAGCAGGAACACGTGTTGGGGCGTTGCCCTGAAGGAGTGGTTGTAGTGAGTGGTGACAGTGTGATCAGCTTTGGTGAGGAGTGCAGCCCTTGAACAAAACCGGCATTATGGCTGCTTACGTCCCACACCAGGAGATGTTCAGGTATTGGGTCCCCTCTGGGAGCCAGCCTGCATGCACCAAACTGCTCAGTGCTCCCGAGAGCTGAGCCCGCCCTGCTTGATTCCTAGGAGTATTTTAAATGGATGAATCTGGAGGATTACTTTGATTAGCCATACAAACGAAAGTGTTGGTTTGGGGTTTTTTTAGTGAGGGAAAATTTGCTCTTGGTTTTCATATAGTGTCAATTGTTCTCTATTCCTTTAATCACTTTCTCCTGGGATGGCTTAATGGCTTTTTCTAGTAATGCGTTTTCAGGAAAAAGAAGTACATACAATGCTACTTTGTTTAAGAACCTGAGGCCTATGTAAGATTGTCAGGATTTTGCCATTTAAATGTGATGGGTGCTTTGCAAGCACTCAGTCAGCTGGAGAAATAGTAGGAATAGCTTGCTTTGTGCTAATAGATCAAAGGCTTGAAAATACAATTTGGCCATTCCTATCATTAAGTTTATGTGCTAGTGGTTCTTAGCCAAATCATGCTTTTGGTAGATGAATATTTGCTTTAGGATCTGCTGCTGTTCAACTCCAGGGGAGACAGTACCCTGATTCCTTGGGGATCTCCTTTTACTGGTAGCTTCTGGCAGTGTCACAAGCTACGTGATTTCTGCCTTGGGTCTGGTGTTTGAGTCTGTGGCAGTTAGAGGTGAGCAGAGAGGTGTGCCCTGTTCTCAGGCGGCATTGCTGGGAGGCAGTGGATTGTATAATACATCTGATAGCAAGGCTCTTCTTTTATTTCATAGCTCAGCTGTGTTCTCTTCTTACTTGCACTGTTGGGTCCAGTTCTGACTGCATGTTTCTCAGCTTTAAATAGCCAAAATGATTAAGTCGCCTTTTTGCTTTTAAGTTGCTACCCTTGTTGAAATGTTCAGGGATTACTTTCTTAGCCTCATAACTTGCCGTAGTATCAAACTCCTGCCTTCTCTGGGCTGAAAGCTGCTGAATGTGGAATCCAGATGACTAAGGCATTTTATTTTTATAAGCATATAAGTAACAAACAACTTTAGCATATTGATTTTTAGAAAATGAAGTTTTTCTGCTGTGGAATCAGCCACTCCCCGACTCTTTAGTGCTGTAATATTCAACTAGTTTGTACAGCCACTGACTAAAAATGACTGTCCTTCTCAATGATCTTGCACAATAGCATCAAGTTATTAAATAACATCTTATGCCATTTTTTTTTTCCATTCCAGAGACTCTAACTGAATTTTTACAGTTAATACTAAACTTTACATACTCCACTGTAAGGCTTCTGGGTTACAATTTGAGAATTACACCTGTGCAAAGCCAGGCTTACACTTGGCTCTGTAAAATTTTGGTGAAGTACGACTCTTTGTTGCAAACATGCAAAATGGTTCTATCTTTTGAGCACCTTGTACCTCAAATGTCCTGCTCTCATTTGGCTTCCTTCCTCTCGCGCCTGGGAGCAGGTGCGTTGCAGGAAGTGGTGTGTGACTTGCTGACAAGTGAAGCCCTTCGTTAAGGCTGCAAGTTGTAATCTCTCAATTTGATACTCAAGCAAGAAAGAGGAGGAGGGAGGGCTTTTCTGAACGGAATGAAAGAGGGAGCAAAAGCCATCTTGTGTCAATGATATGTCTGGGCCAGTTGCACTTCCAGCCCTGCGACCCACTGCCCTGCAGGTGACTTGGCTGTCTGAGTGCCAGCGGTCAATGTCCCATGACTGAGACGAGAGACACTCGCTGCCTCGGAGGTGTCCCCAGGGTGCTGCTGTGCCTGGAGGTGTGCATGTACAAAAGATCACAGATGCAGGGTGGCTGGAAAAGAATAGCCATTCTAGCAAGTGTCGGTGTCAGTTGTGTGTTCACTTACTTTAAAACGTCTGCTACTGGTTGAGGTTCACTTGTACACCTTTGGTCTCACTATATGCTAGGGCTTTTTCTTTCCTCCTGATTCAGCAGTATACTTCCAAAACAAAGAAATCCTAGTGTGTTGAGCAAGGTGTGCGACTTACTACTTAACTGCAATGCCTTCTTCCCCTCCTCCTGTGTTTGCTCAGTACTCACCTCCTCCTCAAACAGAAGCCGTAGATGGGCTGATTCACCATCCCACTGCTCAGCAGGCTGGAGTACAACCAATGTGTACAGAGCAGTATTTCTCTAATGCTTTACTGATCTTGCTTCTAATGAGTGTGCAAATCCACCATTTGCAGTTCGTGTGTATCTATACTGTGACTGTCCTGCTTTTTCTGACTTAACGATTAACCCTTAATTCACGTTCAGGGCTGTTAATCTTATCTTGCCCTCCCAACCTTGGTGACAGAGCATCAAGATCTTATACCACCTTAGAGAAGTGACTGAACTTGTGCCTTGGTTTTCCCATTCTAACTGAAGACAGTGCTAGGTATATGAGAATATTGAGGTCGGTTCATTGGTGCCTGATGTGCCTTCTGAGTCTGGAGGCAGGATGCAAACAAAGTGTTACGGTGCTAGCCATGTATAACCTTTGGTACAGTTTTTGCTTTTTTATTGCAGCTGGTCATACACAACTGCTGAAGAGTAAGCCCTTCTGCAATACAGCTGAAATACGATTTCTGGTAGTTAGGTCTTTTTCAGATTGCCTTAGTATAATGCACTGCTTCAGGCACCCTTCATTCTTTCCTCCTAGCTTTCTACCAGCTGATATCAAAGTAACATGCAAAACATCTATTGAACTGTCAGTATTTTGCCTCTATTTTTGTTGTTCTTCCTGCTGTTATTTCAAGCTCTGATAATGCAGTGTGCTGGAGGCGATGCGGGTTAATAGGGGGATTACCTCAGCAAGAATGGTATTTTAGTTGTTGCAAAGTGAAGTGGTATTTGGATATCTTCTCGTGAATCAAGGCTGTTTGCTCTTTCAGCTGCTAGGTGCAGATCTAAAAGCTATTGTGCTCCATCCTGTCTCACTGTAGCTTATGAGTGTGGTCTGAAAAAACAAGTGTATGGAACTTACTCCTTTTAAAAAATAAGCTATTTTCAGTATGATAAGGTGATACATAAAGGGTGCAGTGTCTCCTGCTGTATTTGAGCGCTTTGGCCAGCTACATAATGGATTCAGCAGTGGAGATTGATTTATAATATGAAAATAAAGCCTTTTGGGGTAGTAGGTGCCACATTAATCCTGATTTTATTTCCTCTCCCTTTTTGAAAATGGGAGGGAAGGACTGCAGAGGTGAGGGATCAGCACATCAAAAGGTCACCACAAGGAGGGGTAAATCTGAAATACGGTGTGCTGCAGGCACTCTATAACTGCTGTGCCCTGAAGATGAGCGTGTGATCAGTAACAACAGAACAACCTCGTCCTTTTCATGTTCTAAAAGTTACCTGCTCTTTAGCAATCCTGCTAATGTTACAAGAACTTCATTAAACTGGACTCTCAAGGCAGCTGACCTAAGCATCCTGATTGGAAAAGGGAAATCAGGCAAAGTCCAGATCATGACCAGGGTAAATAAAGCTGTGTGGCTTATGGGGAAAGATGCACATTTGTTGTTTTGTTTCCTGGCACACCTCAGATTGCTTTTAAGTTTGTGTGAGAAAGGAAGGAGTAACAAGATACCTTGGAGTCAAAATGAAATGAACCAGTATAATCACAGTTTTAACTTTTGGATTGGATTACAAGTGAGTTGGAATTGTCTTGTCTACCATCTTAGCAAGCAGAGGGGGTTCCTGCCCATCACGAGAAGCCTCAATACTATAAGTGAGAAGCTGTGCTTGAAGAAAGTCTTCAGACACATAGAGAAACAAATGCTGGCTAGTGGAGGAGAGAGCCAGGAATTCTCCTAGCTTCACAGACATCTGAAGAAGAGTTGGTGAGGCAGGCAGAGCAAAAAGTAAATTTCCTGCATCACTTCAGGTTTTGCAACTCCCTGATGTTTCTGGTGCAAAGACTGTTACCATGGGCAACTTCTGTAAACAACCTGATTTGTGTAAATATCAACAGGGAAAACTAAAGAACTGTGTTCCAGCTACTCTGACCTGGCCTGTGAGTACTCCTCTAGTTTGCATGGACTCACAGGCTTCTCTGCGAACTGCAGAATGTGCCAGTAGTAAGTGACTGTGCCTTATGCTCTGAGCACCAAAGGAGAGTAGGGAATTGCTAACTGAGCTGCTTTGAAACGTATGTCTTGAACACATAATCTTTGTTTTCAGTTGCTGTGACTTGTTCAACGGTAGACTGCAAGCTCTCATATAGTGCTTTAACTGGCATGAACTTTGTATGTGATTATGAGGGATTTGCACTGAGACCAAATGCTGTCGATTCCCAGGTATATCATATTTGATAGGGCGCAGAAGCTATTTGGAAATCTGGGACATGCTTCTGCTGAATTGTTTTAGCCAGACCTGCAGGTAATAAGTGTGTGCTGCCTTCACCTTTCAGAGCCTGAATGCTGGCTCCACAGAGAATCACAAAGTATGCTTGTATCCATATTCAGCAGGTGGTCAATCTTGGGAAAAAATGAACAGAAAGATCTTACTGATATTTTCATTAACCTGAAGGGACAGCACTGTGGTGAAAAAGGATCCCGATTCTTAGTCTGACTCATTCTTTAGCAAATCCAGACTCCATCCAGACCTGGTGAATCTATCTTGAAACTTGCTCAGAGCAAGATGTGCAGGTTTGAAGAACTGGTGCCACTTGGTGTGCCTGTTATTTAAAGGGCAGGGTCTGACTGTCCTAAATCCCTCAAGCGTACAAGTCCCAGGGCAGTATCTCGCTCTTTGCTGTGTTGCTGTAGCCATATTGCTGTGCTGTATGCCACATTCCCCCAGCCTCTCCATTAAAACCAAGGAAACTTATTTGACAATCTTCTTTGAATTTTCTTCTTCAAAAGCATAAAGAGCATGGCAGTAGAGCTCATGCAGGAGGGAGTCTCAAACTGCTGCAGACTTTGTTACTCAGGGCACTGGGAACCTGGGAGTAGGATGACTTCTGCAGGTGAAGAATGATAGGTGTCTGTTAAACACCATCTGATAGATCTGTGACTGACTGGAAAATATACAGCTGTTCTGATCAAGTAACATCTCTTACATCCTTACTTCTCAATGTCAGGATTGCCCAGAGACTTGAATAGGTAGATTAACCAGAACATGAGGGCAGAAATAGGACTTTATGTGCAAGACCTGAAAATCATCTTTACTTGACCACAGTGTTAAAGTTATTGTGGTTGGCAGGTAGAAAAATCTTTATACTTGTTGCAACAGCCTCTATTTAATGGTATATCTAACAGATTATGCAAATACCATAAGTGCACAGTGTTCCTTTCAGAGAATCATTAGCGTGGTTTCTGGGGCCTTGCCTGTAGCTTTGCAGATGCCTTAGTCTTGAAGTTGTTTGATGTTCCAGATTCATTTTGTAAATAGTGTTGCTGTACCAAGGAGTGGCTTCTTAATTAGTGCTTATCTGTAGTTGCTGGAGTTCAGTGCTTCTTGTTTACAGACATGCGTGACCAAGGGAGACAAGGAAGGGTCTGCAGATAGCATTATCTGTTGGGATGGCTTTAACAGCTATTTCATAGCCAGGCAGTCTCTTAGACACTGCAGAAGAGTAGGGTAGGCAGATCTAAGGGACTCAGTTCTAACTTACTAGTGTTTGTAATTTGTATTGCATTTGTATTGTAACCAGCAATTGTAAAGATGTGTCAAGCTCTTCTGTAGAAAATGGGTTAAGCACAAAATCTGTAAATTTAATGAAGACTGTAACCAAATGGTGTCGTCTTAACCTCTTTTTCCTAGTTGCCTGACCTTGTGGTTATTCAAATTGGTTAGATATCACATAGCTGTATCTAAGTTAGAGGTAGATAAACAAGTAAACTTGTAAAACAAGTATAAAATGTGAATACATCAGTAAAAATGCTTTTGTATATCTAACTACCTCTCTCCTCGTTCAAGTTGCAGGAGTTATCACGGCTGACTTTCTGTCAGGATTATTTCACTGGGGAGCAGATACGTGGGGATCTGTGGAGCTACCCATAGTTGGAAAGGTTTGAGATTCTTATCCTTAAGCTTGAAAAAGTTGTGAAATACTTTTCTGAAACACTTCCAGTATTCCCAGCTGTGTTGGATAATGTATATAAGCGCTGCCTTGCAGTCTTGCCAATGTAGCCAGCTCCCCTGTTCCCAGAACCCTCCTCCACTAAATGGCACGGTGCCGTGTTTACACTCGGCCTCTGTGACATGTACAAGGTGACACTGTTCCATTTCATCACCTTGTGTAAGGTTTGCCCTCAGTTTTGCAATACCAGTGTTCACAGACCTTCCCAAGGTACTGTGGGAATGGCTTGTGACACCACAAGCATAGAAACCTGGCTAGACTTGCATAGATCTTCCAGAAGGCAAATAAACACAGAGATGTGGAGAATCGTTCCTGTAGCTAAACTCTCTAAAAGCTGTCTGGTAAAACGTGAAGACACTCCAGTGAGAAATGTTTCCAGTTCTCTGTGCTGCTGGCCCCTATTGTAAATACAGTAGTGTTAGGATGGTGATGACTGAAGGTTTGGATTTCAGATGTGTCATTACCTGCAGCTACAAATGCCAGATGCTTAGTGGAAGGTGCACTGACTTTTATAATAAGCAATAATCTGTTTTGTTTTTTTTTAAATAAACTTGTGCATAACTACCATTAATTACTCCTCACAGTGCAATATTAGAAGAATCTCTATTTAATAAAAAAGTATATGGAATATTCCTTGTAATTATCCAGAAATACGTGAACTAGAACAGCAGAATTAAGACTGTTGGTTTTAGGCTTATTTTTGTTCACTTTCACTTTGTCTATGTAATTTAACTTGCATTTAGTCTGTTAATGCTGGCATCTGTAGCCCATACAACATGTTAGGCTGAATTTTCATTTTCTAGTGTTTTCTTCGTTTATGCTGCTCACCAAGTGACTTATATTTGTTTGTGAATTTCACACACTCTTATCTGTGAAATTAGGATGCTGATGCTTTGTTTTTGAGACCTAGAGACTAAATGTCTTGAGTGAAAATTAAGAAGAATAAAACTGAAAAGCAATCAAAAACTGTATTCTATTCCAGAAACTGAATTGTTTTGCAAATATAAATCAAATTATCTGAAGTGTTGTAATCACAAAAGTTTGAATCCTGTTTACATGCTTTGTACTATGCAGCTCTCTTAAACTCAGTCATCAGACTTGAATGCATGGGAGGTTTTGGGGTTTTTATCTTTCTTTCCAAGATCATTATTGAGCCATGGTGTTGTTTATCAACTTGTTTTTTCAGGCTTTCATCAGACCTTTTAGAGAACACCATATTGACCCCACAGCAATTACCAGACATGATTTTATAGAGACCAATGGAGACAACTGCTTTATGACGCTAGTCCCGTTGGCAAACATGGCGTATAAATTTGTTTCTTTTTCCCCAGGTAAGCTGTTACTTCTGACTTAGGTGGATTTAGCATTTTTGTTGATATTTAAATGAACATTTGTCTGTGTGAAGCTAGGAGAAATCAATGAATGCAAGATCACAAGTAATAGCTGTTAGAAGCATGATGTTCCTGGGAAGAGGGAGAGAAACTGTTGGGTTTTTTTTTTTGTTTTTTTTTTTTTTTCTTGAAGGTGGAGCAACTAGAAGGCGGGACAGGTAGATTCTGTAACTCAACAGAGTATCTGTGGCTGAAGAGTCTTGCAAGGAAGCATTAGCAGTTAGAGTATAATATTCCTTTTGTAAGAGGGATCAAACTGTCCCTCTAGGGAAACTCATTGTTCTAAAGTGTATAAAAATGCTTCGTCTCTGTGCAGAAGTACTTTATTTGCAAACTAGAAATGCAAGAATGAAAGGAATAATTTAATTTTATAGGTGGTAAATTCAGAGTTTAACTTCCTGTTTATGATGAGCTGACAGATGTTGGCACTGACCAGCCTGTCCTGTGACATTTTGGAATTGCTTATGGCTCACTGGCTCTTGTGACACTTCTGCCAAAGCAGCTTCGTTGAGGCCTGTGTTAGTTCCTGCAGAACCAGGCAGCTCTGTCTGGGCAAGACATCATTTTCCTAGTAGAAATTTACCTTTTCATACATGGTATTTAAAGATACACATCTTGTTTTACAGAGACATTATATGAAACATGTCCTTGGGAGTGCTATGTCTTTGCCCTTATCATCTTCATAACCATGACGAACCAGATTCACAAGTGGTCTCATACGTACTTTGGTCTTCCACGCTGGGTTGTATTTCTACAGGACTGGCATGTCATCCTGCCACGGAAACATCACAGGATCCATCATGTGTCTCCACACGAGACTTACTTCTGCATTACAACTGGTACTGCTGTCTGTTTCATACTAGAAGCTCTTTTTAGTAGTCTGTGCAATTCACTTAGCAAGATGTAATTTAGCGACAGCGTATTGAGTACCTAGAAAATGGCACAGTAAAGCTAATTGTGCTGTTAGTTTCACTAGGAGCTCATGCAGCATAAAAAGAACGTGAGGGGAAGATTTGTGACTGGCTTTCAGCCTGATGGCTGTACTGAGATCCGATTGCATGGTATCTTGGTAATCTTATGCTAGTAACAGATTTTGTTCATTAAAGTCTTAAAGCTACTTTTCCTTCAAAAGATCATGTTGTCTGCAAGTGCAACTTACCTTGAATTTCTAAATTTCTAAAGCAAGGCTTCTGGATTTTCAGCCCTCATTCATTCTGATCTGGGGCAGGGGAGTGGACAAGCTTGCAGAACACTGGCTTTAGGTTCCTCTTATATGTATATTAAATTTTACAGCTGCTGTACAGGTGGGTATATTTAGTCACCAGTGTGGCACAATCTTGAATAAGCTCTCAAGTTAATCAGACAGGTGGAAATAATCCACTTCGGTTCTTTATTCTGTCATTGGCTTTAACAAACAGTTTCTATCAGTTTTGAAATATCTGCCAAGAAACAAATCTACTTCTCATGACAAGAATGTCATGTAAAAACAGTACTGTTAAAAAGCCTGATGTTACAGATGATGGCAAAAATCCTGCCACCCAAAGAGCTTTTTTTTCAGTCCTACTATGTCCTGAAAGTTTAAGCCATTTTTAGCAGTCTTGGGCTAGTTGCTTCTTTTTTTATCATTAAAAAAAAAGTGCTTCTCTTCACTCTGTCCTTTCAGTCAGTGTTAATACCACACTGGTCTGACATAACAAAGCATATTTGGATTTTCCAGTGGAGCAAAGTGCTTCTGCAGGCCTAATTCTCTGTCTTCTAGGGTAGAAGTGAGGAGGAGGACACAAATATGCAATCAATGTGCTTTTTAAAAGGGGCCTTTGCTGAGTAGAATAGGACTAGTTATTGTAGTGCACTTGTCAGTGACTTAAGAGTAGACAGCAGAGTCCAGAGTCTGCTTGGTTTCAGAGCTGACCTGTGTACGTAAAGGTCCACCAGTGTATCATTGCCAGGGAAGGTGTCAGATAACAGAGCTTTCTGGCATTCCCAATGTTAAAGCTTTCGGACTGACTGCCGTTTTTAGACACCAGGAATGAGCCGTCCGTTCCTTGAGGAGTTACAGCTGTATCAATGAGAATTGCATGGGCTGACTTCCTAAAGGGCACCAGTATACAGTGAGTTGAGTGGAGCTAGGAAAGGTCATGCCCAGCTACGGAAGGTGGCTGAAAACAGTGCCTGTTTCCATAGATCGTTAAACCTGTAGTTGTGTCTGATCAGGAACAATCTAGCTCTACAGAGGTTTCCGAGCCATGTTGTGTGTATTTACTTTCTTGCTGTACTACCTACTGAGAAACACAAGGGAAAGCCGAACTGGCTTTGGTGATGGGGAAGCTAATTGGGGAAAAATAGGTGAAATTGTTGGATTGGGGTTTTTGTTTGATTGCTGTGTTTCAATACTAAATCTAAGCTGCTGCTAATACAAATATCTTGCTTCTAACACAAATCACTTAACTTGATGGTCCCTTTTCCGATAGCTTTGCCATAGAGTAGTCCACCTCTGAACTCCCCTTAAATTTACCTTGGGTTTAATTTAAAGAATGTTATTAAATAAACACTGCAAGACTTTGAACTTTGGATGCTATGACAAACTAATCCTTTTTTTTCCTTTGCAATCACTTAGGTTGGCTGAACTATCCATTAGAGAAGATAAGATTCTGGAGGTGTTTGGAGAACATTATCCAAGGAGTTACCGGGGAGAAGCCAAGAGCAGATGACATGAAATGGGCTCAGAAAATTAAGTAACTTTTGCCAGCCTTCTGCAATCCTTAACTTGTTGCCAATGTCGGGGTTTTTAAAAAAAAAAAAAATTAAAAAAAAAAAAAATAATAAAGCCATCAGCCAAATTCAAGACCTGCAAAGAAATAACAGACTCTAAAGCACAAACTAAAAAGTGCTAACACAGACTGTAATGAAAAGAACTAACTCTTGAAACAATACTTGAAATGAAGATGATTACTCTTACTGAGCACCTTTTTGTTTAGCCATGTCTGCTTACATCTTAGAACATACTTCATCACTGTATCTCATAATGCTATCGGGCAAGCCAGAAGGCAGGACAGTCACTCCATTGGTACATGGTGGCGTAGTAAACATGTGTTGTATCAACATTATTTAACACTTCAGTAATAGCTTGTTGCCTAAGACCTATAGGGGGCACGGTGACAACAGTTTGTCACTTCATGTGTGAGTCCAAATACACTGCATGGAAACGGTGTGTCAGAGTAATGGATGCCTATAAAATCATCACTGTTCAATCAAATTAGTGATTGATAATCTTACAGCTCTGTCTTCGCTATCATGTTAAATCTAATTGATGTAATGTGGAACAGACTTCAAGAATCCCACTCCACCAGAGGGCCACAAATCCTCAAGTGTCTTCAGTTACCCGTAAAATAAAATTGTTCTACTCTCTATGTGGAATTGAGCAAACCATTTCTGCATAAGCCTTCAACTTAACGAGCCTCTGAGGAGAGGGAGGGCACCCAGTACAACACATGCTCACGTTTGTTCATGCGGAGTGCTCACTGATGAGTCTTCTATTAAGTGTTTCCTACCCTGACAGTAAATGTTTAAAATAGTTCTAGCATTGGGCACATTGCAAATAGCTGTATTCAAGAGCTCAAGGTATCAAACTTGTAATGCTAGAAGGGAAATGTCAATGACTGGTGTTTTGTTCTATTTTTTTTTAAGGTGCTTGCTTGTTTCTGTAAATAATATAAAGCCTTAATCTCTTCTGGTGTAATGGAATAATATTTTAATGTGATGTTTGAATGTATATAATATATTTATAACAAAGCAGTTGGATAATACTAATCATGTTTGTTAAGTCTTGTTGCTGTTCTTCATTCATGCATTAGCAGCACTTAGTCCAAGAACTTGATCACTGATTGCAAAATGCTCAGTGCTGTTCCAGCCACCTGAAACACCTTGCAGCCTGTTAAGTCCTGTTTAGATTAAAGTGATCAATTGTTTTTCAGCTTTGCAGGAGGTTGACACTATTACACCAAACTTCAGCACCTTTCAAGAAGTGCAACTATTTCTGCCTCAGAGGCTAAGGAGTAATTCTGCTGCACTGGGGGAGGGAGTTCCCCTAAAAACGTCCAACAGGCACTTTATCAAGTGAATGTGGCTTGGATCTTGTTTAATTCTCTCCTAAATGAAATCTTACTGAGGGTCAAAGAAGGCTATGTGTAAGAACAACACAGAGCATGGAAGGGAGCAGCCAGGAAGGCTGCAGGCTTGGTTAGGGAAGATTGCTGTAAGCTGGCAGGTTATCTGTCAATTATTGCCTAGTTCTCCTAGATCTGGGTGTTTAAGAGGTTTGATTCTGTGCCAGACCTGTTGGCTTGAAGTTGTTCCTAGAAATAGATTTATCTCTACTTGTTTTAATTTCCAGGCACTGACTGTTTAGTGTTATATTAAAAAATAAACGTGAATATAAATTTGGGTGGGAAGAAAGGTAACTTCCACTATTGTGGAAGTCGTCATGGTGATCACTACTCCGAATCAGTGATGTTAGATCACTTAATATTTGCTGTTTGTGGCTGAAACTTATTTTAAATTTCTTTGGCATAACAGGTGTTGACAGGTATTGAAATGAATATGTGCTGAATGCTGGTGAGGTGGGGATGTAAACTACCATGTGTCCAGAGCAAAGAATGCTTCCTCTTCTCCCCTTTCAGTGCGAGTCTCCTGCACTTCCAGAGGTGTAGGAATGCTTAGGGAACACATCTGTTGCTGTGAGTACAAAGAACTGCAGTAGTTATTTCTGACATCTTGACAAAAGTTTAAATTCACTACTTCTACCTTGAGACTCCCATAATCCATATTCTACCAGATTTGTAGTCCTTGGTTGTCTGTCCCTCCTGCCCTCATCCCTTTTTTTCCTCTTTCCCTCACCCTTGACCTCTGTTTCAGTTAAGTAAACCAGTGTCAGAGCCCAGTACAGAACTGGGTGGATACTCAGGACTCCTGTGTAAAACAGCCTTAGCCACTAAGTCATTTAAGAGCTCGTCTCTCAGTGTGAATTTAAATGCCAAGTGAACAGTAGTACAGTGTATATAACAAATTGATTTGAAACACATAAATTATTAGAATTTGTACTTCAGGAGTGCTGTTAAAAGCAATTGCTGTTGCCCAAACCTCTCAGCCACTTCATGTACAGTCTTACTGGAAACAAATCTGAGCTACTAATACTGGTGGCTGCTGGGCCTATCTATCTGTTAATCGTATTTAATTATGAGAAACTGGGATGGCAGTTAATCTCTTGATATTGTGTTACATGCTGATGCTGTGCTCAAGTCCTGAGGCAGCTCTTGCTCAATGACAGCCCATCCAGCATCACTGGCTTCTCTCAGGGTCCCGTATTAATATCACTGTTCATAAGGCGATGTCAAGGGCCACAGCCTGTGAGCATCATCCTTGATCTTTCCCTCCCAGCTGTGAGTTGAGGTGTATCTTAAAGCTTTGTACTCCTTGAAGAGGGTTAATGAATGCTTATTATCAATTGGCTTGGTTTTTGGTCTTCAGTTTGCTTCTGGAAGCTGTTCCAGTAGTGGATGTTTCTGTAAAATCAATATGGCAATTCTGGAGTAAAAGGCTGCATGGATCCTACTTAACAGATGTAAATCTGGCTTAAGATAAATTTGTCTTAAGTTGATTAGGAATGGATTAGAGCCAAAGCAGAATAAGGCACTCCTTTTAAGGCCACTCTACAGAGATGGCCTGCATTTCAGTTTAACTAAATGCTTTTAAAAGCTATTTGATTTCAGGCTGTCACTTCCAGAGAAAGACGCGGCTAGTCTTCTGCTCCTTGGACCTTCAGGAGAAGGTCTTTCATGCTTTCAACTTCTGCCAAGTCTGTACTTGCCCTCCAACAAGCTGGTTGCTCGTGGTAATGCAAGGGCCTAGCAGGAAGAGATGTATTTCTTTGTGTATCTGTAGTGTTGCAGAGATCCTACAAGCAGAGCTGTTTGGGGACTCATTTGCAACGGGAAACATTGCAGTGTGGTAAACCGATGAAAATTATTGCAAAGTGCCTTAAAATCCTGCTCAGCCTTTTCTTAAGCCAGTCTTCAGGACAGCCTGCTGGGGTTGGGTTTGGTGTGTGCTTTGAAGGTCCCGTGGACACATTTCAAACTCCTCACCTTTCTGATGTCTCTCAACATTTCAAATTTTGTTTCATTTTGCTGCTGGATCAGCTTATCTGTTCACTCTGCTTGCCTGCAGCCTTGACCTGTCTGCTGCCTCTGTGAAATACTGGGGACAAACAAGGAGGGTTAGTGTTTGCTGGAATAAACGGGAAGAAGTCGCACCACACAAGCAAAGGCAGTACGCTTTAAGCCAGCCTCGAGACCACACATGCATTAGGGGTTTATTTGCACTATTGAAAGAAAATATGGCTCAAGGACTGGTTTGGCCCACAGCTTTTTGCACAAGAGAGCAGAGCCAGCATCAGCAGCCTTGCCTGTGTGAAACAAGGCCAATCTAGGAGCTTCTGGCTGAGGTGCAGTGTCTGTCTGCAGTCCTCCTGGAACATGACTAGCAGCAGGCCTAAAAAGTGGAATGGGAGCTCTGGTTCATAGGGGGTTCACCTTGTCACCCACCTTGCCCCCCAAAGCTACTGCTGGTCCTGCGGCAGTGAGAGGGGCTCTGGCTGTTGATACCGAACGCCTTATCCTGGTGTGCTCTGCAGCAGCGGGGACTCCCCTGGTCCCTGTCCCCTGGCCAGGTTCCCTGGGCTCTCATGCCACCTAGCTGATGGCTTCATCTACTGCTGCTCTTGGCCATCTCTGAAATGCGGTACTAGAACTACATGAAATAAAATCCAGCCAGCAAGACCGACATTGCTCTTTTAAAGTGGCTTCAAAGAATAATTGATAGAACCGGTACCTTGGCTCCGTTTGCTGCTAAAAGCCGAGTGTGTTAAAGTTAATTGAGTAAATGTCGTAAAACACAACGGGTCTCCAGAACATTTTGCTTTGTAATTGTTTCTGCAGATTTTTATATAATGTCTTGGGGCATAGTTCTTGGAATCTGTGTTGCAAGGCAGGCAGAATTTACTTCCTTTTTTTTTTTTTTTCTTTCTTATTACTATAAGGGAGTAAGGGAAGATGCACTGTTGATTAAGACGCATCGTTGTACATCTTCCTGATGTTCTTGTCTCTTCTGGCTACAGCTCTTCTAGATTCATTTTAGCTACTTCAAGCCTGAAAATATTTTTCATTGCCCTGTGCTGGATGGCAGCAACCTCCTGACACACAGTAAGGAAGAGGGGGACGTGTCGGAGGGGGACAAGGGAAAGCCGAACGGCCCTGCCCCGCTGCGGCCTGGGCCTGCTTCCCCTCGCTCCCACACCGCAGGGACGGGTTGGGGATGCAAATGCAGAAACAGCATCAGCTTATTACAAAGTGACTGCGAGTACTTGTAAAGCAGGAGGAGAGCTAATGCTGCGCGTGTTCTGGCCCTAATGAACGCAGCTCGCCAATTATTTATATTAATTGCATTTGAGTTTTATGGGCTGTTAAACGCTGGAGAGTGTGCTGGTGGTTCAGAGCTCCCCGGGGAGCTCGCTAGATTTGCTTTTCCCCAGGGGTGTCTGCCGGATGGGGGAGCGGGGCAGGGGCGGCCCCGGCCGGGGGGCTCCCTCCTTCGCCGGTAGCCCGAGCCCCCCGGAGGCCTGCCGCTCCCGGGGAGCCCGCCCGCGCGACGAAGCTGCGGCGCCGCCGTGCGTGCACCACAGAGTTCTCCTGGCCACCGCCCCGCCCCGCCCCGCCGCGGCCTCTCCTTAGCGCGCCCGCCCGCGCCGCGCCCTCGGAGCTGCACTTCCCGCGTTGCGTTGACGTGGTGGGAGGGGGCGGGGCTCTAGCGGCAGCGGCGCAAGATGGCGGCCACCACGGGTGCGGGTGAGCGGGCGCCGGGGCGGTGGGGCCACGGGCCGGGGGAGGCCGCTCCTCGCCCCGAGGCAGCCGTGGCCCCGCGGGGAGCTGCCGGCGGTCGGGAGACCCGGCTGGGTGTGTCAGGGCTGGAGGGGCGGCGGCGGGCGCTAGGCCGGGAGGCGCCCGGCGGAGGGGCGAGGGCGGCGGCGGCCGCGGGGGAGGGGGCGGCGGCGGGGCCAGCCCGAGGGGCGCGGCCCGGAGGGGGCCCGGTGCCCTGTCCGGGGCGGTGGTGGAACCGGTCCCCACTGCTTCGCCGCCGTTCTCGGGCGGGCCCGGCCGGCGCCTCCCCGGGGGCTGCCGAGGCCTGGCGGTGGGAGCGGCCCCGGTGGGGCGAGTCCGGCCCGGGGCCGGGAGCGGGGCGCGGAGCGTGCCCGGGCCCTGCGGGGGCCCTGCCGCGGCTCTGGGCGAGATGGCATCGGCAAGTGGCGCTGGGCTGGGCTGCCGGAGCCAGGACCCCCTGCTGCCCTTGGTTCGGGCCTGGGGCGAGGACGCGCCGGCCGCCGGCAGCCACCCCAGCACAGCCGGCGCGGCGGGTGCCTCTCCTCGCAGAGCCGCCGTGCAGGCGTTGTTCTTACCGGACCCCTCTTCTGGCGAGCTCTGTGTGGTCAGAGCTGAGCCTCGGTTCTCTGGTCTCCTTATTCGCTGAGCCGTGAGCTAGAGCTCGTTCGCTAGAGCTACGTGGGTGAAGTTAGCTGCTTTAAAAAGTCCTTTTCACTAATAATATTATCCTGTTCCGTCAGAAGGATGTAACTTCCTTGTCAGGGTGTGTATGCTTCAAAAAGTCAGTGTATTTTTTTCTTCTTCTAAAACTGCTCCTCGCCTGCTTTGAGTAGTCCAACAAATCCTATCTCTGCGTTTGTCGTTGCACGTTAAACAAAAATACTGCAACTAGATTTTGAATGGTTTTTTCTGCTGACATTTTCTAATGAACTTCGACAGAGCAAATAAATTAGTTTCACTTCTATTTAGCCAGTTTCATTTTCCTGTTTTCATAAGTCCATATAGGGTTTCAAGTGTGCCACTGTAATACTTATTTTCAAATTACTTCCTTTGAAGTTTAACTGTGAGATCACCAGGAGACTGCTCTTGAAGATACAACAAAAGTATTTTGGAATTATTTTTTTTACAGATTGGTTTCTATTGATGACCACTTTCAGCTGTTAAGAATAGCCATCACAATGCAGACAATTCATAGTAATCAAGTTTATAAAACCACTTTTAAGATGCAGTGGATGCTGTCTTGAGAATTGTTTTACAGATCTGTGTTTGAACATGATTGTGAGGCAATGGAACGCTTGATTAAAATACACAAACAATGTAGTGGAGTCTTCTTCCACCCCTCTTATGTCACATTATTCTGGCTACCATACTTTCTCAATAATCCTTTCAAGCTGCTGACTTTTCATTTTGTATTTGGCAGGAAGAACAAGGCAAATATTTTTCTTTTTAAGCTGGTGCAGCTTCATGAATTAATTGTCTGGGTGGTCACAGAGGAGTATGTGTGGAAAGGGACTTGGACTGCAGTGATGAAGTCCAAAGCTAGTCCTACTGCACAGCCTTCCCCTTGCAGTGAACAGTCTTTGTGATAAGTTTTTGTTAACTATCATCTGCTAGCCACATTGTGTCTTTTGGATTGCTTCCTGTTATTTCATGGATTTCTAAAAGCTGTCTCCTGTCTCCAGTGCTGGAACCATGAAGCAGTATGCAGCCAGGTAGATGTGAGCAGGGGCCTCCGTTTCTTCTGTCTACAATGTGGGCATCTGACAAGCACTGCACTTCAGCTGCTTGTGAGATCCTGTGTGTTTAACTGCTGCTGAGGGGGAAAAAAAAGGAAATAAAAAGAAAGAAAATCAGTTTGTGACTTATAAACATGTGCTGCACTAACAATGAACTTAAATTCAGTGTGGGAGAACCTTCAGGTACAGACCAGCAGCTTCCACTGATGGGAGCCTTAGAGCTTTGTCCAGCTGTGAATCTTAGGCTGCCCTACCAGCAGTGGTCTGCATTTTCTTGTTACGTTAGTAAAGGATGGAGATTGTCCTCTTCTTATAAAGAGAACAACATAGTGTCCAGTTACTGATAGTGGTGGTGGCACTGCAGTGCAGTTTGTGTGGTTCCTTCTTGCCGCTGCACTGAAGGCATTGCCTGGCACTTAAGAATAGAGCCTGGAAGTGACACCTTCATGTTCTCCACCACAGATTGATTCGCTCTGGGGCTTTGGACAAGTAGCTTAGTAGTATCTTTACTCTTATCTAAAGCAGATTTTGCTAATTCTTGGTTCATGGAATCTTAATGTATTAATTTTAAAACACTTAAAGATGTTTGATATCCTAAGTTTGTAGTCAGCAAAGGAGCTTAAACAGAGGTTGCGGATGAAAAGTAGGGAGTCTTTCTTTAAAAGCAGCTACTGACCCAGAGGAAGAAATGGTAGCGAAAGTTCCTGTAACTTCAAAAAGTCATAGAGCTGGTCCTGGGAATTAGACAGGTAAGCCTTATGTTTGTCTCTAATAAACAGATAGAAATAAATAACAGGGCCGGGGAGGGGGGCGGGGAGCTTACCTGGAAAAAGTGTTATGATGCAAAGTTCATTAGTATCACTTATATAGAGGAGAAACCTGTGTTGCTGATAACGTGGGTTTCCCACACACACAATTAATATATGAATAAAAAGACAGGGTTGACTCTAATAATTCTGATAAGGCTCTTCATAGAAAACTACAAACACCCAAGCTGTAAGCATATGTCTGTCCATCCTTCAGACTGAAATGTCATGCGGGGTACTCAGCTGGCTCAGGTACCAGAGGTGAGAAATGAAGGGTTCCTCAGAGGGTACACAGTCTGTGTCCTTGCAGGGAAGCTGGGCTGTGTGGAGTCTGTGTTGCAGTTAAGACTACAGGAGCTTGCTCCACGTTGCTGTCCTGCAGGCTCCAGTATTATAATGGGTCAAAACCTGACCGTGTTGGCCTTTGGAATCCTGACTTTCTCACTTTCATCCTGGAAAAAGTTTAACGACCTCATTTAACCCACTTTTCTTTCATAGATCTGTCTAGGGGGTCTGTTGCAGGGCTGTGGTAGACACTGCATTTGCCAACAGCCTGGAAGAACTGAGTAATAAAATGATTTGCCCATATTTAAGTTGTTCAAAGTCAGAGGAATGTGAAGAACTCCAGAAGGACATTCAGTAGGTGAACAGGCATGATAGTGCTGATATATGTGGCTTAGTATTGCTAACGGAGAGAATAGCACACATCAGTTTTAGTGCAGTACATTAAAAGCATATATTTTTATTTGTTGGGGGACCCATACATCTCTGTAAACTCAGCTATGCTTGTGAAAAGCAAACGAGACATTACAAAGCAGAAGAAACTGTGTGTTGAAGGATATAGAAGGTGTACCCTGCCTCTGCAAATGGACCGTGATGTCTCCTTTGGAGCAGACTGCATACAATAGTCATTGTTATCTGAAAATAAATATTGCCAGCCACCAAGTACTTTTAAAGTCTGTAAGTAAAATACTCAAGGGTAGGGAAAAAGTAATTGAAGAGAAACTGGGAAGATAAATTATGCTGTCTTAAATAAGATGGACTATAAGAGCACATGAAACAGCAGGTGCTAAAGGAGTTGACTGCAGAGTTTCTTTGTGTATTGTAGTGGAAGGGTGCAGTAGTTCAAAACTCTTACAAGAAGATACTCAAATCTTTTAATGTATAATGGTATAAGTTACGTAATACACTTGAAAAATGCCATTCTGACTGAGAACTTAAAATGATTCATTAGAGTATTAAATATGTAAGTAGGTAAGGATCGTAGAAGATATAATACTGACAAATTGTGTAATGTGTATGAAGATTAGGATTTTGAGGTTATAAGGGTGTCTTTTAACTATTGCAAGTCAAGATGAAATTATTCTGTTTCCACCTACTGATTAGTTTGTGCACCTTCCTCCCAAGTCTGACCTGGGCCTGCCCCAGAAGCAAAGCCCGGGGTGGCGTACATCCTGCCTGCGCTTGTCAGCTCAGGTGTTAAGCTGGCGTCCTGTACTGAACAGGTAACTTTGCCTTAGTCTGTTGGTGTGGCATCTTGCTCTTCAAAGCTTATCTTAAAATCGGTGAACCTGCTTGTGTGTTCACCTTTTGGAGGGTGGTGTGAATTGAAGAAAGCCTAGCAATGGTTTGTGGGTAGAAGAGGCGACTGGAGGAGGGCGCGCAGCTCTCGGTCAGTAACAACCGTTTCTTTTCACAACACAAAGAGGAAATGGTGGGTTTTCCCCTGGTGAGACTTAGTGCAAAGATTTTGTCCAGGATGCTAGTTCGGCGTGACTTATTTTCTAGAGTAACTTCTAGCTGAGCTGGTAATGTTGCTTTTCATCTTTGACACAAGCTGTAGAATGCATCTGATTTTAACTCTTCTGCTGCTGGAAAGCTTTATTTGGCCTCAGACCTCAATGGTACTGCCAGTCTGCCTCAGACAAATGTTTTAACATGATCTCTTTCCAAGTAATGTGCTTAAAGTGTTCAAAGACAGAACCAGCGCTCTAGCTTACACACAACAGAAGACATTTCAGATCGTTTCAGATGCTCAGGAAGTTATTTTGGATCTGCAGAATGTCTCAGTACCTGTCTGCATTATCAGAGTGGAAATCATGACTATAAAGACGATGCAGGAAATCTAAAGTTCCTGTCTCCTGAAAGTTTTTGTGACAGTTGCTGAAAGCCTTTTATTCAGTTTTAAATATCCCATCACTTCAGAAACTTGATATACCATTGTGACAAGTAATGATTTATTTATTTTTTACAATTGCAGTGCTGCAAGGGTAAGCTATCAAATTTTCAATAGTTGCAATCTCTGCAAAGGGATGAGAAGTATGTTGGAAAAGGTGTAATTAAGGCTAAATATCAAATACACAAAAGCAAGCAACAGAAGGGGCTTTAACATTTAAGCAACAGAGGTGTTTAAAGCTATTGGATTTCAGTTCACTTGAGTTACTGTAAATCAGGAACTAGTACAGAAAGCAGAATTAGAATTAGCCTGAAAGGCCAATTTGATAAATTGCCTGTTGCCGATTAAGATGTCAAGAAGCCCTCAGCAAAAAGATGGTTCCTCTTTAGAGCCCCTAATGAGTGGGGCGCATTTCATGTGCTTTGCTGGGGTGTTCAGTGTGGTGTATTTGTGCTTTAATCCTTGTCATTTGATTTCACTTTAGAAAGGAAAGAGAAACGTATTCTTGAGGTTTTTGCTAGAGGTGTGTATTTTTGTTCTACCAACACCGATGAGAAAGATTCAAGAAGAGGATGTACTCTCAAAGGCGTGTTGTTCACCTTGTTTCACTGTGCTGTTTTCAGCTTGATAAGGTTTCTGAATTTGGAATTGCTTTCACTCTGTAGCTGGGGAAAATTAAAAGATTGAAAAGTATAGTCTGTCAGAAAGTGTTGTTTTTAACTTGTTGAAAACTTACTACGTACTGCACGTGAATGTAAATTTAAGATAAGAAGAATCTCAGACAGGTAAGATCCCTCTTAAAACTGTCGTAAGACACGTTCAGTTGTGTACCTGTCTGTCTTTAGTAGTGCTGTGTTATAAAGTAAATCTGAGAGTGCTTTAAGGTCTTTAAAAATCCAAGTTGGCATTTAACTGTCTTCCAGGAAGAATTCTGTTCTTTCCTAAGTACAGAACTTTCCTTAGTGAGATTCTGACCAGATGCAGTCAAACTCCTTTTGTCCTCGTTTCAGCTTGCTGTCTCTCAGTCTTGCAACTCATTGCTTAGAAAACAGCTGGATTGTGAGGAGCTGTGGTAGCGAAGGCTCATCAGTACCAGTCTGCCTGGCCGTGCTGGCTTTAGGTGAAACCTTTGACAAGGAAAACAGAAGGTCCTGATTCTGTTTGAAGGCTAAAGAGGATGTCACCCAAAACCAAGCAGCTTCTGAAATGCAACTTTAAACTCTGTAAACTTCACATCCTCACTTTCTGGAAAACTCAGTCTGTGGTTTAGTTTTGTTCTGTACTTTGACATAAAAATATTTAATGAACTTTTTGTAAGTGGTGAACTAGCATGCAGGGTTGAGGCTTCACAAATGCACATTTACTAAAAGGTGAACTTTTAGGAAGACTGTACAAACCTGTGTCATTGGAGATCTGACATTGTCAGAACAGTTATAATTTAGCTTTCATAGGTTTACTGTTACAATTAATAGTACCTGTCTCCTTTTGCTCTCAAATGTTTTTTCAGTTCCATTTCTGGGAGTATTTCTGTGCAATCAGGCAAGCTGCAAGTGATCAATTATCTAGATATTACTGTATTTTTGTATCAAATTAAGCTGTTATTTGAGAGTCTTCTTGAACCATAGCAGAGGCTAAATTAAAATGTGTAACTGAAAGTACTTTCAACAACCTGATTAGTTTTTAATTGCCTCTTACTCTGTTTAGGTTCTCTTGTGTTAAAGGAAGGACTCTTAGAAAAACAGGTTTGTTTGGTTACTACCTTGAAAGTCTCCGTTGCTACACTGAAAAGATTATGCAAGGTATTTATTGGGGAGTGGGAGGACGAGGCGCAGTTGACTCATGGTTGTGTCAGTTGGCACAGGACATCTCCGAACTCTGAATCTGCCATAGTTTAGCCATGGAAGTTATTTGGCAAATACTGTGTATGCCTAGAACAGATCAGATCACTTTCTAGGAATGTTGGTGGACAGCAAACATGATGATGATGTGTTTGCGTATGATCACAAGTGATAAAACTCGTGTGGTTTCTGAGGTTTGGGTCTCAGCAGGATGTGGTAGCTGACCATGAGTGCTCCAGGTCATTGCAAATGAAGAGGAGATGGGGTTGTCTTAATGGCTTCATGCGTCTTTCCAGGCTGACCAGAAAGATGAATCTGGTCTTTTATTCTGCCTTGCTTAAGGGCAGGTTATTTAGAAATTATTTAAAACATTTATAGTCATATGGCCATAGTCTTCTACATATATGTGTGTGTTTTTCTTCCCGTTGAATCTCCTGAGAACGTGTCAGGGAGGGAGCTGAATTACCACCTCTGATGTGACTCTGAACTTGCTTTCTGTAGTGGCTGAGGCGCTGATCTTCCCTGTTACACTCTTGACCTTTAGCACAGGGATAAAACATTTTTAGAAGGCAACGATGCTGTTGGACAGGGTGGTTTGTTGTAAAGTGACCAGCCGTCTCCCATGATCACTTTATTTTATGTGAAGTGCATAAAAACTCAGATATATCGACTTCACTTTTTGCACCTCCTTTTGCCACTGACGTTCCTGTAGTGCTCACAAGTGAGCCGTTGCTGTGGAATTAATAATCGTTTATGTTAAGTTTTTCTGTGTGATAGGAGCCAGTGCATGATGTGACTAGCTAGCTCTCTGTAGACCTCAGACTTGTCAGAGAACTCTTAAAATCCTGTGTGACTCTTTTATGGCTGTGATTCATGCTGATTCAGAGCAGCTGTATCTGGGGAGAGCTCAGCAATAAACTTGCCTTCTCTTCCCGTAAGGTTGTAAAGCCAAGCCTAGCTCTGGTTAGCAAATGCCAGAATTAAGGCTGCCTTTCAGCCTTGGTTGTGGCCTCCTTGAATATATATGTGATGACATAATTTTTAATCGTGTGATCACATAATTTTCTTGATTTTCCTCAGTGAGCAGGATGCATGATGCTCAGAGGAAGGGCAGGCTGGCCATATTTTTGATTTCTTTCTTTGATGCGTGGCCTGTGTCTGCTTACCATAAAGCTGATTCCTCCTAGGTTACTTATTTTGGTGTAAGAAAATACCAGTAAATTATCTTCACAGCGCTGATAAACGTGAAGTACTGAAGTACAGAGACTGAGATGATGCTTGATAAGCATGATGATGTTGCAGTCCAGAAGGGTGTTTTTTGGCAACACGACACATGCGAGGCAGATCTTCCGCTGGCTTCAGCTCACTGCTTCTGTGAGCAGGGGGAGGCTCAGGTTGGGTTTCTAATAATAGCCACGGACGGTTTCCTTTGCAGCGTCACCTGCCTCATCAGAGCTGCTGTGTCAGACTGAAGGGTGGAGTTCACCCTCCAAAAGGACCTTTTGTTTGTCTTTTGTCTGTCCTTCTTCCCTGGCTGTTTCCTTCCCCCGGTGCCAGCAGGCAGGGCTGAAGCCGAGACAGCAGCTTCGTGAGTCATTCCCCATCACCAGCTCTCCTGTGCATCCGCTGCAGCAAAAAGAGTGAAATTGGTAGTGTGTGTGTAAGAAAGGTGGCACCCTGTCCTTCAGCTCCTATGCCATCTGTTTCTCTTGTCCCCCACCCCTCTTATCCCCCGCGATGGAGCTAGACTGCTCTCTTCGCTGCCTCCCCTAACTACAGCATGGAGGGCATTGGGGGTATAATTAAAAATGTGGTGGCTGATCTGTCATGATTCAGGTGTGAGCTGCATACTTGAACCTTCATATGCCCTAGGTACGGGAGATAGATACTTCATACTTTTAAGACTTACTAGAAGGGGAAATGCTAGAGATTTTCATGCAGGGGAAGTGACAGTGGTCCCCAAGAGGTCCTGTAACCACTGAGGGTTTGGGGCTCAATTAATCTTATGGTGGTGGCTTCACCAGCCCCACCTGACTCATTTCCTTTCACAGCCAAAGATTTGTATTACTTAGCAGCCATGGTAACAGCACGGGCTCACGGGGAGCAGAGGATGTGGATTTGGCCTGGAGTTGTATTTGAGTCGTGCTCAGCAGCCTCCACGCGTGTGGTTTGGTGTAGCCAATGCAGGTCTGGCGTCTTCTGACACTGCTTTTCTGATTCCAGGTTTCTCTTCATACTATTGCTGCAGCTGTGTTAGTGAATCACGTTTCCTCAGAATATAGTTGAACATGGTTGTGTTAGATATGTATCAAACTGGCCAGCAAACTAATTCCCTTAGTAATTTGCCTTTTTGGTTTCTTTCATTCTTCCTTTATAGTGAATGAAATTTGGGCAAGTCTGATACTGCAGCAAAATCATTGCTGTTGTTTATTTTCTTTAGGTCATTCATATATTTTAAAGGGGTTTTAAAGCTACCAGAGTTATTTGATTTTAAGCGCTGCTACATTTCACAGTGCCTTAGATCTTCTGTATTTTCCACATTGCCAAGCAGCTACAGAGATGATTTTCAAAGCCCTTGGTCCCTTTCTGATGTCCCCAGAGTTCAGTGCCCTGGCCGTGCTGGAAATGGCTTCTGACTGAGAAGTTTGCTGGGTGCACTTTATACACAGAGAGGCTGATTTCCCATTCTCTTTCTGCTGTGCTAAATAAGTGTCAGTGAAGAAGGGAGGTAATTATGATTTTCTGTTATTAAATGCTGGTGAATAATTAACTTTCTATTATCGGGGGGGGGTGTGGAACTCCAAACCCCCAATCCAACATTTTTGTATGTCACCTTTATTAAATATATCCTGGCAATAATTCTGTTGCTGTTGGAGAGATGTGCTCCACACAGGTAGCTAGGATGTAGTGGCTTGACCCTGGCTGGACACCAGCTGCCCACCAGCGCCGCTCTATCACCCCCCTCCTCAGCTGGACAGGAGAAGAAAAAGTAGGACAAAAAGCTTGTGGGTTGAGAATAAGGACAGGGAGAGATCACTCAGCAGTTGCCATCATGGGCAAAGCAGACTTGACTTAGGGAAAATTAACCTAATTTATTAACAATCAAACCAGAGTAGGATAATGACAAACAAAACCAAATCTTAAGAACACTTTCCCCCCACCCCTCCCTTCTTCTCAGGGTTAATTTCACTCCCAAATTCTCTGCCTCCTCCCCACCTCCCTGAGTGGCACAGGGGGATGGGGAATGGGGGTTGTAGTCAGTTTGTCACGCATTGTTTCTGTCACTGCTTCCTCTTTGAGTGAAGAACTTACACTCTTCCCCTGCTCCAGCGTGGGTCCCTTCCATGGGGTGCAGTCCTTCGGGAGCAGACTGCTCCGTTGTGAGTCCTCTGCAGGGCCACAGCTCCTGCCACGAGGCTGCTCCAGCACGCTCCCTCCACGGGCCACAGCTTCCTTCAGGCATCACCTGCTCCTGCGTGGGGTCCTCCACGGGCTGCAGGGGGATCTCTGCTCCTCCGTGGGCCTCCATGGGCTGCAGGGGGATCTCTGCTCCTCCATGGGCCTCCATGGGCTGCAGGGGGATCTCTGCTCCTCCGTGGGCCTCCATGGGCTGCAGGGGGATCTCTGCTCCTCCGTGGGCTCCCCGGGCTGCAGGGGGATCTCTGCTCCTCCGTGGGCCTCCCCGGGCTGCAGGGGGATCTCTGCTCCTCCGTGGGCCTCCCCGGGCTGCAGGGGGATCTCTGCTCCTCCGTGGGCCTCCATGGGCTGCAGGGGGACAGCCTGCTCCACCATGGGCTGCACCACAGGCTGCACGGGAATCTCTGCTCTGGTGCCTGGAGTACCTCCTCCCCTCCTTCACTGACCTTGGAGTCTGCAGAGTTGTTCCTCTCACATGTTCTCACTCCTCTCTTCTGACTACTACAGATGTCACGCAGCTTTTTTTCCACCTTCTTAACTATGTTATCCCAGAGGTGCTACCACCATTGCTGGTGGGCTTGGCCTTGGCCAGTGGCGGGTCCATCTTGGAGCCAGCTGGCATTGGCTCTATTGGACATGGGGCAAACTTCTGCCACCTTCTCACAGAAGCTGCCTCTGTCGTCCCCCTCCTCCCCCCCGCTGCTAAAACTTTGCCATGCAAAACCGATACCAAGGAGAAGTGGTAGCCTAGAGTGTATTTATGTTCTGTGAGGACTGCAGTATGATACTTTGAAGAAGAATGAAAATTCATTACGTCCCTTGTGGCCTGGGTTCAACATCCTCCTTCACCACTTGTGTGGTTTAACCCCAGTCGGCAGCTAAGTACCACACAGCCGCTTGCTCACCCCTGTGCCCCCCGTTGGGATGAGGGAGAGAATTGGAAGGGTAAAATAAGAAAACTCATGGGTTGAGATACAAACAGATAATTGGTTGAGATAAAATAAGTTGTAATGAGAAGGAAAACAATAAAAAAAGAGAGACAAAACCCAAAAAAAAAACCTATGCAGTCGCTTGCTGCCTGCTGACCGATGTCCAACCAGTCCCTGAGCAGTGATTGCCGTGCCTTGACCAACTACCCCCAGCTTTATATGCTGAACATGACATCGTATGGTATGGAGTATCCCTTTGGCCAGTTTGGGTCAGCTGTCCTGGCTGTGCCCCCTCCCAGCTTCTTGTGTACCTCCAGCCTTCTCGCTGGCAGGACATGAGAGGCTGAAAGTCCTTGATTTAGTGTAAGCACTACTTAGCAACAACTAAAACATCAGTGTGTTACCAACATTATTCTCATATTAAATCCAAGGCCGTTCCTCTCATTTAGAGGCTTTGCCTCTGAAAAGTCTGTTGAGTTCATTTAGTCCGTGACTTTGGGCTCCCTCTGTTTTAACAGTCCTTCGGGGCAGGAGACGTGGTGAGTGGTGTTGGATTGTTGCATGCTGAAGCTGGTTCTTGTTCCGTTATCGCTGCTCTTGTCCAATTCTGTCATTGCTGCACTTTGGTCGATTTCATCAACTTGAATGGTCTGACTCGGTTCTTTCTGGGGTGCCGTGTTGCCATCAGACTTGCTTTTCAAGGCCTAGGATAGTGTTCTGGGTGGTGGCATGGGGCACCTGTGCGATAGTGCCCATGGTCAAGTCCACCCCTCGATTATGAGCCCATCTATATGTTGCATCCCTTCCCTGATGGCCTGAGGTACCATGGGCCCACTGAGCTGTAAATAGTTTACTCTTGTGTTGCCAGTCCAGATCCACCTGAGCCACTTCAGTCTTAGCAGCGTGATCTACTGGTTGTTCTGATGTTCTTCAGCAGCCCAACTCTTGCCATCTACATGGCGTACTTTTACGACCAGCTTCTACAGCCGGGCAGCAATATCTTGTCACACTGCGGGAACCCTGACGGGTTTGCCTCTGCGCTGACAGTTGCCCTGCTTCCACTGCTGCGACCCCCTCCACAGGGCGTTTGCCACCATCCATGAGTCAGCGTAGAGGCTACCCTCTAATTCCAGGCTACTGACCCTGTTATCCCAGCATCGGAGCAGCCAAGTGACGATGTCCTTGCTTGGAGGAGGGCTGCAATCCTTTCACATATCGCGCAGCTCGCACAGGGGCAGAGGTCGAGTGGTTACTATCTCATTTATGAGTTCCTCCTCTCCC
Organism: Chlamydotis macqueenii; assembly: GCF_036417535.1. Classification (NCBI taxonomy): domain Eukaryota; kingdom Metazoa; phylum Chordata; class Aves; order Otidiformes; family Otididae; genus Chlamydotis; species Chlamydotis macqueenii. The sequence continues at coordinate 7,945,690 of NC_141571.1, read as the reverse complement.
TCTGAGGAAGAGTAGGAACCCTCCCGCCAAGTTCTTCTGCAGGGGAAGCAGGGAACTGTTCCTCTCAGAATCAGTGTGTAACCTTGGATATGTCACCTAAGCTCTCCATGCCATTGTGTTCCATTACTGTAATGGGGATCAGAAAATTTCCCTGTTTTGCTGTGTTTTGAAGATAAATGTGCCAGCAATTAAGAAGTGCTGAATTTCCTGGGTAGCGGAGGTCATAAGTACAAAGGATGCTATTGCTGCTGACAAAGTCCACTTAAATTAACTTCAGATTAACCTACTCATGTTATGAAAGAGTTTTATTTGCTTTGAATGGTATTTTTAAAAGCTCTGAGTGAGTTGAGTGATGTCATGCCTCTCATGGTGTCATTTTATAGAATCTTCTAAATATTTATACTATAAATCATATAGACAAGTGCTAATTAGAGTTCCCTAATACTGTGTGTATCTCTGAATGGACAGATTTCCTTTCATTTTACTGCCTGCCCTAATATGTGGCCTTGTCAGTCTTCTAGCATGTTATGGATACCTTGATTTTGCTTGTAAAATCCAAGGTAAATATGGGATATATACTTTTCATATTTTGTTGAAATATTGTCGGTAAAAAATAGTTTGGTTGTTTTTTTTTTTTTTTACCCAAACTGTTTTCTGTAGAATAACCAAAAGTATCAATGAAATGACTCTAGCTTTATTTCTTTGCTAGACTTCTCAACTCAAAATATTTTTGTGATTGTTTTCAGGAGTAAAAGTTCCTCGTAATTTTCGTCTCTTGGAAGAACTTGAAGAAGGTCAGAAAGGAGTAGGTGATGGAACAGTTAGCTGGGGCCTTGAAGATGATGAAGATATGACACTTACAAGATGGACAGGAATGATTATTGGGCCTCCAAGAGTAAGTATTCACTGTTAGGTTTTTTTTCTTCTTCCACCTTTTCTTCTTTTAATCTAACAACTGAAGTAGAAAACAAGCAAAACATAAATGAGTGAAAAAGCTTTGGCAAGCGATTTAGGTTAAAGATTCAAGTTCCACATAGTAATGGGTTTCATGTGTCTATATGCCTTTTTGCTTATAGTTTGGAGTATTTTTAGTGCTTTTCTCTGGTTAGTTACACATCTGCTTAATATTTACAGATTGATTAAGACATAACTTTTGAGATTCCAAGATTCTAGTATCCCGTACTTCTGAATACGGCAAGGTTTAAAATCCTTTGGCTAGGTAATGTACATAAAATGTGGATGTTTTGTTCAGTCCTGCTGATCTTTCTGCTGTTTCTTGTTGAGTTTATGGGTTGGTTTTTATTGCAGCAGTACTGACTTGCTCTCACAGAGTTTCACCTAACTCAGGAAACTCAAATCTTAATGAATCCAATGTCTTCTCTGAACGTTCTCTCTGAAAGTAGCTTCTTATAATGCTGCTGGTCTTTCTGGTAGTATTGTTGCATTCTCTCTCTTCTCCCTACAAACCCTACTAAACTGGGGGTCTCCACTGGTAGTGAGCTTGAGGACTTGATTGTGCGTTGGTTATATGCATGTATTCTAAACCCAAAACTTGTCTGTTGCCTCCATTTTCACCGTGTATCTCTGCTCTGTTTCCTTAACATCCTTACTATGAAGTGCAAGTAGCCGATTCTCCTTCCTGCAACAGTAGATGTTGTCTCCTATATCTGGCCTCAGTATCACTTCTCAAGAATTCCAGTGTGCTCAATCTCTTATATGGAAACCTTGACAGACCTTTAATCAGGCTACTGCTCTATGTGTTTCCTTTCTGTCAGTTCCCTTTTCTGACATATGGTGATGTTGTACAAGAATTTATATTATAATAGCGTTATATGTGCAGTATTTTCAATCTCATCCAGAAGTGTTGTTTGCTTTTTGTCTGCCATTGTTAACATCTCCCCATTCGTGATCATTTTGTTTATGATATACCCAAATAATTTTCTAGAACAGCATTTGATTTTAGAACATTAGGAGAGTGTTAATGAGCCCGTGTTAAGGCTGTGAAGAAAGCTCGCTGTGTACATACACTTTATGGAAAATTTAAGCAACCTTGAAATCTAATTTAGAAAATTAAATAGAAACTGAAATGTACAAACAAGCATGTGCTGACTTGTCAGCAGCGATACTGCTAACCGAGGCTGGAGGACTGTCGCAGAAGATGATTCAGCTGTGCCTCTTTTGTCTTTCTGACACACTTAGGAATATAGATTTTTTTCTAAAAGTGTCTTGACTTCTTTTGAGCTTATTGCTTGAAAGCAACAGGCTGTATTGGGAGAAATTCTGGGAACTTTCAGTCACTCGTGTTTGCTAAGTGCCTCTCCTCCTTTTAGCACTGTTCATACTCAGTTATATTATTATCATCTTTTTTCTTAATAGAATGTGGGAATACTGTCTCTGGAAAAAAAAAATTAAAATCCTATTTCTTTCTGGATAGAAAGCAGTCACACTTGTAACAGGTGGAAGAATCTTATGTTTGACATCCTGGAAGGAAAAAAGAACTGCGGTGCAGAGTTAGATATGCGCTGCTGCTCTGAGTGTCCCTGCTACCATACATGGAAGCATGCTTCTCGTTCCCAGACTTTATGCGATGGTTTCGCAGCCAGTGATTCATCTTGTTTATACAAGCTATTTAAAAACAGTGGCACTGTCAAAACTTCAGCTTTATCTGCCCATATTTTATATGGGCTATAGACATGTGCACGGATGAGGCTTTCCATTCACTAGTCCTGATGTGGTGCGGTTATTTGCAAAGACCCTAAAAACCTGCAGGAACCTTTGAGCTGTTGATTGCTCTGTGCACAAGGCACGGTCGTCAGGGACTCGGTCAGGAGACCTGGGCAGGCTGAGCAGAGCTCACGGATGACTTTTTATTCCCCAGAAGTTTGTGACAGCATTCAGCTGTCACCACCCTGGCTGGGCGTCTGAAAGGCTGTCTGGTGGAGGTGCTGGAGGAGTGACCAAGAGGTACTACTGCCAGCCAGCACTGGCCAGGTGCTGGTCCCACTGTGGGTGGCTGCAGGCTGGTTGAAAGCCACTTCATTTGCACAGATGAGAGGCAGCTGAATCAGGAAGTCAGCTCTTACATTTTTAGTAGTGGTTTGCATCAAAATGCTCTTTAATATGAAGGGAAATATTAAGATGTTCAGGGGCATAACAGAGCCTTGAAAGAGACTGCAGGGAGTTTTATATTGAGAAGTGTTTGTACATGGGGCAACTGTTCTTAATCTCCTGGTGGAGCCGTTGCGTTCTGCTGCCACGGGGAGCAGGAGCTGCTGGCTGCTTCTGGGCTTCTGTGCTCACACTTTCGCCTGGATTTTTGCTCACGGTCGCTGCCTTGTGAGTTTAATGTTCATTGCAATGGTGAGGGTGCAGGAAATTGTGTCAGAAGCTCTGAATCTGGAGAGCTTGCTTGCCTAAACTTCCCGGTGATGATCTTGTTCCCGTTGTATACTTCTGCTGGCTGCCTACGTTGCCCACCTTAGCTGGAGCTCTGTGCGAGGCTGCACCAGATCATCACACCAAAACCAGTTATTCACAGAATGCAGAATAACATTAACTGTTGTTGTTTCATTTAATTCATTTTAAATATTGAAGAATCAGTGTAGCCTTGTTATATTTGTCTTTCTTCTGTACCCATTGATTGGTTAGTTAAAAACTTGCAATCCAGGATTTCCATTAGCTGTTAAGTAAAACGGAGTGTTGCTGCGGTGGAGACAAAGTGATAATGCTGTTTGGGATCAGGATGTACTTTGCAATATGTTGAATCTTGGAGCGTTCCCCTTTCTGAGAACTGGCACATTGGTTTACGACCAAAGAGTATTTTTCAAACGCAGTTCTAGGACAGGCTGACTTTAGATAGCTGCCTAAGCTAAAGCTGTGGCTTCCATTTCAAGGTAGCATGTCTGATTAGTAAATTGATAAAACAAGGCTGCTTTATAAAGATTGGTTGAAAAGCAGGTATCTGAACTGTATGGTGATTAAAAAAATCATTTCAGTTGGTGAATGGGAAACAGTGCCAGTTTCATTCCGTATATGTAAATGTAATGCTTAAAAGACCAGCAGAATTCATTGCCATGAGGAGGTGGCATTTGGTACTCTGATTATTATGAAGCGAAGCCAACCCAGAGGTAGCCAGCATAGTATGTAAGTGGCTGCTTTTATGTTTAGTAGTTTACGTGTCCCTGAAGTAATCACTATTTTAACCACGTGCTTACTGAACTGCCTGATGTAATTGTTCCCCCCTTTCTTTTCCCCTCAGACAATTTATGAAAACAGAATATACAGCCTTAAAATAGAATGTGGGCCTAAGTATCCAGAAGCACCTCCATTTGTAAGATTTGTAACAAAAATTAATATGAATGGAGTAAATAGTTCTAATGGAGTGGTAAGTTTTTTGGTTTTATTCATTTTAACATGGTTTTCATGTGCATCTTCGAATGAATGCTTTGTTTGTACTTGCAACTTGACTATTTATTGCTTGCTGGTGCATTTGCTTTGAGAGGGACGGGGGGTAGAAGGGACTTACACGAGCCAAGTGTGTTCTGAAATAAAAACGTAGAATTTTTTCCTGCACTTCTGCAACTCACAAATAGTTGCATCAGGTGGGGATTTATTATGCTTTTAGGAAACCACTTGCTTGCTTTTGCTTTCTTTGGTTTCTTCCACTTGGATTTCTTATAGGATCTTTAGTTGGAGGGTGTGTTGGGGACTTAAGTGTATCAAACATGTTCTGACAGGAATGGTCTCTTTGTCTGTTTTAGGTGGACCCCAGAGCCATATCAGTCCTAGCAAAATGGCAGAATTCTTATAGTATCAAAGTTGTTCTGCAAGAGCTTCGGCGTCTAATGATGTCTAAAGAAAATATGAAACTTCCTCAGCCACCTGAAGGACAATGTTACAGCAATTAATTAAAAAAAAAAAAAACAAACATACCCCCCTTATTCAATTTAAGCTGTCTTCATTTTCACAGTAGTAAATTTTCTAGATGCATCTTGTAGACCTCAGAATACTGGAAAGGAAGTTCCCATTCAAAGGAAATTTTTCTTGAGATACTGTAAATGATACTAATTTTTTTTTTTTTTTCATTTGAAATATAAGTTGTGCTATAACAAATAATCCTGTTGTGTAACCACTGTCCACATAGCTGAACTTCTGGTATCAGGAAAAGTCTATTTAAATTTATTACTGTCAAGACCAGTGTGGCACATCTAACTTAACTGTGAAAGCATACATCCCACAATCACCTTGCTGTGTGTCTGGCCTGGGTTATTTTTTCTTTTTCTGTCTTTTGCAATAGAGTCGAAGCTCAGGGCTATTTATTAGAGTAGACACAAAGGTTTTTGCTTCCAGTACTACACTGGGCTTTATGGACTACTGGTGGGGATGTGTGCTAACCTCAGTCATCCCTCCCTTTGTGCTATCTCTAGTAAAGGCTGAATGTGACTGTGGTTGTTTTTGGTTTTTTATTATTTTTTTTTAAATGCCCTGATAATCTGGGGCAAGCTTTCCTTCTTCCCTTTGGCCAAGGCATAGATTGTATTTCTCTTCCTGGTCCCCTTCACCAGTGACTTGGGCTTTGGGTTGAGGGATTCAGGGTTCTTTTAATCTCTTCCCTCTTCCCCTCTTTTTAGCGGGGGTGCTGCTTTCTTTTTGCCCCTCTTTGTGACTCTTCTCGCCCCTGGCCACCAGGGGCAAGCGTTGGGGCAATAACTTGACCTATTCCCTCCTGCTTTTCATTTTGGTTTTCCAACAAATTTAGCCTTCACCAGCCTGGGAAACAAGAGTATCTATTTTGCTCGCAAAGTTGGATTTTCCCTGTCCCTCCAGCACTGCTGCCACACCGCCAAGCTGGCCACGGCTGATGTTATTAGATAGGCTTTTGACGTGGTGAAAAGAGCAGTAATTTACCAGGATTGCCGAAATCTTCTGCTGCCAAACTTAAGTGGGGAAACTCTGCACAATGAGATTCTGAACACACACTCCAGCTCGAGTAGTTGTATTTTGGTGCTTTGGTTTGACCCAAGAATGTTAATTAACAAAATGTTGCACTTATGTCTGGCCCTTCTAAAGATGTGACGACTTCAGACAAATCAAATCAATGTAGTAGATTTTATTAGGATTCTGTAAGTCTTAGAAGAAAAACCTCTTCAGTGAAGATTTTGGGGAAGCGGAGCATACAGCAGATCAAGGACCTTTATGGGCTTTGCATCCTGGCAAATCACTGCCTTTTCTGGTTTACTGTTTCGGACCACTAACTTCTGAAATGTGGATGCAAGCTTACATACAACCAACTTAGTGTGTCCTAAGTTTTATGACAAATTCAGTGTTTGTGTAAAAAAGGAAAAAAAAAAAGAAAAAAAAAGAAAAAAAACCTTTAAAAGTAAAAATAAACACATTTTAAAGCAGCAGCTATCAAGTCAATGAACAATTGATGTTTCCATTAACTCTTTTGAGGAAAATATTAGTTGTAAGGATTTAACATCCTCTGTAATTAAAGTTTAACATAACAGTATTCCATAAGCAGCCTTTTTATTGTATCAGACCATTGCCTGATTTTAATATAATAAAAAGTGTGCATTAATATTAGAAGGCTTTAATTGTATTTATGTTTAGAATTTTGATCCCTTGTGGAATTTTTGATCTGTTGGAAGTATCTTCCTACAGATCACATTTAGCTAACAGTATGTAAACTGGTGGCAAAAGGCAATTGTCTTTATCCAGCTGCTGCTGCTGTGCAAGGAGAATCCTTAGTTTTAGTTTAAACCTCAGACTCCTGTAGACTTGGCAGTCGGTAACGTTCCGTGATGCTAAGGAACTGCTGAAATGGATTTCTAGATACGTGTACCGTCTGAAGGGGCTCTGTCACTGCAGTGACCTTTATGTGCTGCAGTCCTGAGGAAATCAAATCCCTGGACAGCTGCATGTTACGCTGTCTGTCAAGTTCAAGGAGAATGTCACAACCTGAAATTTTACCTGTTTTCCCTCAAATAGTGAAGTGTGAAAAGCTGACCTTCTCTCCAAATCTGGATAAAAATGGGGCTGTGAAATTTTGGCCTTTTCCAAGTGCAAAGCATCTCCACTTCAGCGGATTGCCAGAAGGTACTCGTTGTGCAGTCACTTCAGCGTTGTGGTGAAACAAGGTTCTTCCTGGGTTAGGGAGGAAAAAGGGAATGACCTTTTGTGAAACTGTGAAACTTGCTGCTGGCTTCTAGACCGAAATACTGCTCAGTCCTTTGGTAGCTCGGAGGGATCTGTGAAGACAATGCGACTAATGCTTTGTCAGCATCGTGTGTGTGTTTGTTTAAAATAGCTTGGTATCTAAAGATGTTAAATGGGAGTCGGAACAATGCTTGATAATTACAGCGTGCTGCTTGATTATCTCTGTTTTTCAGAGCTGTTGTAAGAGTGCCCTTGCCCTGTTCAGGAGAATATGGTTGGTGCATATTTGGGGCCTCCCCCAGCCTTCGTACTTCAAGTAACAGTTTTAAAACCTTGAAGCTTGTTTGTTTTGCTTTGCAAGTTGTACAGATCAGAGCATTCCACGCTGACCCACGTGCTGTGCTGGCAGGAGCCATGTGTTAACAACAACAAAGTTGGGTGGTGCTTTAAGAAAAGGGGTTCACTGTAAATGTTCTCACCTAGGAGCTGCACTCTGAACACGTGGGTGCTCCAATGCACTGCTCTTCCGCTCTCAACCAAGTAGGAGCGGCATGGACAAATAACGACCCGAGAGTCAGCTGCCACTGAACCTACATGTTGTAGCTCTGTCAGTGTGTGCGACTTACAAACTGTGTAGTGGAAGAGACCAGTCATCCCACAGCCTGGTTGCTTGTTTATGCTACAGAAATGACGGGGGGAAAAAAAAACGTGTCTTACCTGTGTTTATCCTACCTCTGGCAGCGTGAAGGCAAAGTGTTTAGATCCTTGCTGACCCTCAGTTTATGTCCTGAGCCAATGTCTCTTAAGAGAGAGATACGAAGGGATAATAAAAGCAGTGTGTTGGCCATAAAATACAGGCTGTTCCTGGTAGGAGGCGCTCCTGGAGGTCGCTGAAGCAGTGCTCAGGGAGGAGACTGCTTTGAGCAGGAGATCGCTGTGCTGCTGCCCCTTACAACTTCCTGCAGAGGCTGTGTGAGCCATCCTTGTACCAAATGGACTGGACGCTTCCAGTAAAAACCCTCACCAGTGCGTTCAGGGAATGTGGAGCCAGGCTTTGACACTCTTAGTGTGAAGACAGTAGAGGGAGCTAGCAAGCTTTCCTAGGCTCGGGTCTGAGTAAGGTGCAAATGCTCCTCAGTTTAAATGTTAAGTCCTCCTGTGGGAACCACTTTCCATATTTATCCTGAATCAATTTCAATTTTAAAAGCCTGTTTATTGTGACTTTCTCACTGTAGAGGCATTAGCTTGCTAGGGGGAAAGCCAGCACTGCAGTGGAATTTTAATCGTTAATAAAGACTAATTGTTGTTTGCTTCTCGCTTTGTTGTAATTAAGCTGTGTGTGTACGTAGGGAGTATATGCTTAAATCTGCCTTTTCTGTACTCTTACAAATTCTTGCAGTGCTTTGGATTAGAGTAATAACTTCTAGGCCAAAAAGTGTCATCAGCTGCTCTGTGCGACGCCGGTGCCGTCTGTGGTTCACGCTAGAGCTGCACAGGGACGCCGAGCAGGAAAAGCAGCTGGTGAGCGCGGCCATGCCCGTCCGTCTCGGGCAAACAGCCTGACTGAGGGACCGGCTGCTGCGAGTGCTTTATCTTAGCGCCGCTTCAGAGCCGAGGTACCAGAGCTCCCCGCGGCGCTGCCAGGCAGGCGCGATGTAGTGGAGCAGTGTTAAGTTATGTCAGTGTTAACGGGGGAAACAAACCCAGCGGAGAATGCGGTGGGACGTGCTCTCACTCCTTTGCCAAGCGCCAGCCTTTGTAGTGTCTTGCCAGAATTGTAGGAGCTGTTTGTGGCTTACCTTGCTGTTTGTGGGAGCTGGCCGTTAGGCATTTGAGGTCGAGGCTTTACCTACAGGACAGTGTTTCCTACACCAAGAAACAGCACAGTGAATTCAGTAATTTTTTTTCAGCTTGCACTGAAACAAGGGAGTTCCAGTTCTGCATGTACCTGTAAATAAGTGTCTGCTTCAAGCTTTACCTACCTAGAGCTGAAAGAAGGTGAAAAGAACTTGATAGTGATATTCTTAATATCTAATTTTTATACATATTAATTTAAACTTAAGAAGCTCTTTCTGATGGCTTAGAGTTTTCCTAAATCCATGGAAGTTGCCACATTGCATTACTCTTTGGCTAGGGCGCTTTCTGAAAGCGTGCTACCCTTGTGTCGACTGAGATCCAGGTCCCTTCATAGCTTCTCGTTTTCTCTGGTCTTGCTGTAGCAGATTGCTGGAGAATGTGCTTAAGAGCCCCAGTGAAGTAAAATTTAAGTTAAGCACATGCTTAAGTGCTTTGTTGGAGCAGAGCCAGCATGCTCAGCCTCTGCTAGGAAAGAGACTTTTTTGGCCTTTACTGAGCATCTTCTCCCTAGTACCCCCCTCTTGGTGCTACGTCCTTGGTGCCTGTGCCTTTACATTTGCCCCTGATGTCTCCCACACTTCTTGTAACAAAAAGGGAAGGAGCAGAAGACGACATGGAAGATAAGGAGATAAGCTAGATTCTCATCATTTCATATCTGTCAAGCATCTTGTTGCCTTTTTCATCCTTACCTCCTTTTAAATAAAGCCTACAAAGGGTTTTCAGAAATGTGGGTCCTGTCCTAATTTTCTGCCTCTCAAATGAGGGTGGTGGTGGCTTTGCTCTGACACGTCTAGAAAGCCCTACGGTGCCTTGATGGGGAGTAGGAGGGGAGAATAACTGTCAAATGGTCTCTGAAAGTCCCTCTCCCCGCTCCGCTTCTCAGCATTTATTATTTAGTGTTGTATTATTTCATTAGCTCTCCACTCACCAAAGAATGTTTCAGGATAGCCAATGCTGAAGTTTCTTTTGGAAGAAAAACAAGCAGGAGTTTTGGAAAGAAAAAGGAAGCAAACTTTTGAGCCATCTTCATCAGAAATGAGTCTGTTTTCCCTTCTACTCGCTCTTTTTATAGAGCTGCTTTAAACCCACATGTTCATACCTGGCCTGATAGCGGTCTCCAGATTTACGGAGAGCAGGATTTTTGTTTGCCTTACGGAGGCTTTCTGGGGCAGATGCAGGCTGATCTGTTGGTAATCAGTGCAGGCAGGGGGAAGGTGGAGCGGTGGGAAGGCTGGAGGGCTGGCGGCACTGATCCTGCGCTCGCAGACCGGGGCAGGGTGATGGAGAGATGTGTGTTTGTGCGAGCTGGCAAACGGCTGCTTTCTCTCCCCTCGGGGCAGGGGGAGCAGACACCGTCACGCACCTTCAGGAGTGTTCCTGTAAATCAGGAGTAATATCTAATGACAGCTTTTTGCAGTCACTGGGACTCGGATGCTGTGTGAATGGGATGGGGATGTACCCCGGCTCTATGTGTCATCCCGGAGCGATGAGCAGGACTTGAGAAACAACCGCAGCAGAACACAGATCTCGGTAAGGTATCTGCCAAACTCCTGCCTCTCCAAAGAGACCTCTTAAATCCCTGGGCTACCAGATTAGATGTTGTCCAAGGTTAGCAGCCAGATGTTTCTCAGCTGTTTGGACTGGTTTCCAGCTGAGACCAAATGAGTGGCTATCCAACATGTGAGTATTAATATAAACATTTTGGAGGTCTTGCCTTGAGCAAGCCATTAAAAACTTCCCACGATACTGTGAGCAGTGCTGGCTTCCTTAGAGAGCATCAGTATTTTGTATATCGCACTTGAATATCCTGAGCGGGTCAGACGTGGGCTGCCACCTGCTCCTGCAGCGCTGGGGCCAGGCCTCCCCCTTGTTTTAGTGGCGCCAGAGCCGTGTGGTCCCTGGAATTTGATTATTTGTGTTAGCAGATAATTTAGGCCAGAAGGCTGAGAGTGTTCCCTTCCTTCCCTGGATGTCGTCATGCTTCCCAGCAAAACACAGCCCCAGGTCCTGTGTCCCTTCCCCTCCCCTTGCCCTGTGAGTACAACAAAAACGCTTTCACTGTCCCTTCTTCTGAAGGGTCACTGTCCACTCGTTTTAAGCTTGGTTTTGAGTTGTGCAGGCCTGCCGTTAGGGGAGGATTTAATTAAATCCAGCAGTAGAGCCATGTTTTTAATTATTACATGTGTTAAAAAACCAATGAGTTTTTGATGCGTGATTCTTCTCCAGAAATATCCCTAATGCCACCCATGAGCTTTGGTGTTCGAACAGCGATGAGAAATGCCCCAGTCTGGTCTCCCACTGGCATGAAACAGGACCCTTCTAATGCTCTCCATCACCTCCGTCGGGTTTTACTGCTTCGGTTCCCCAAGACCTGGCCTGCTCTAGCCCTGAACTGAACAGCATTTTACGCCAAAGCTTGGTCCCGCTGGAGGCGTGGGATATTTATCTGGGGAGGCAGATGCTTTTCCCGTGCTGGGGCCGGGTCCCAGGGGACTCGGTTCGCACCTCGGGGCTGGTGCCTGCAGCCGGCGCAGCGGTTGTCCTCGGTCTCCTGCCTTTGGAGTTGCTGTATCCCAACCTGAGAAGGTGTCATGGGTCTGCCTGGGTTACTCATCGACATGAGCCGCTGCCACAGCAGCGCGGGGAGGATGTCCATGGCAAGGGCATCGGGCTCGCCCGTGTTGTGATGGCTCCCCTTCCCCGAACAGACCCTGCTCCCAGTTACCTGTTACCTGGGATCACTGCCGGAGCGGCTCGGGGCGAGATGCAGTGGGGGAGTTCACTTTATGGAGGTGTTTTTTCTTATGAAAGGTTTGAAAGCTACAGGTGTTAAGGGCGTGGGCAAAAAGGGAGGATTTAACAAAAATAATTCAGGTATTTGGGCTGGATTTAACAAAAATAATTCCAACATTTAGGCTGGAAGGGTTGGTGTAAGGTGATGTCTTCATCCAGCACCTGGCAGCTTCACTAGGGACAGTCAACACGGCCAAACGCTCGCTGAAATAACGAACCTCCAAAACACGTAGCTTATTTAGAGCTGTGGTTGAAAAACCCAAAAATAGCAGCATGGGAGATGTTTGCTGTATGGGGCGCTGAGCAGGAGCTCCTGAAATTGAGGGCTGTAACTTCATTTACTGATAAACCTGAGAAGGCCAAGGCAGCCTTTGCTTCTTGTCAAAAATCCTCCCTGTGGCTGTGAAGCAGTGAGGAAAAGGGCTTTTTAAAAAGTGATTAAGGAATCGCGTCCCCGTCGGGTGGGCAGTGCTCCCGTCGGCTGCTCCGGTCCGTGCCCTCTGCTCCTGCCCGGGGAGGCACGGTCCTGCCTCTCCCTGCCAGGTTTCGGGTTGTTTGCACAGCTTGTGTGTGATCCACAGGATGAACCCATCTGTCTGATAGCCTCGTGGCGTTCCTACGTGGGACGTATGCTTACCTGTAGTAATAATAATAGTACAAAAGTTTGGGAGATGAGACTTTTCTCAGAGGAAGGTGGTGTCCCATCAGTTCACGTGCTGTGGTTTAGATCAGTTATCTCTGTTTACAACCAATGAAATGTTGTAAGGCAGAAACGTGCCGTTATAAGCTATAATTTTTCAGGGTTTCGGCTCCAGTGACTCTGATAAGCCCTGCGTGTGGTTTTTATTGTATGACCCACAGTGACACTGCTCATAAGTGAGACTCAAGACCTCAGATTGCTGTTTCTACGCTGGACTTCTTGTGCTTGTTTCGCCCTCTCCGTCCCCGCGTTGTCGGTGACCTGCCTACGAGCCAGCTCCTGTGCCCTGTGTTCACGCGTGAGACGCCTCGGCCCCGAGCCGGGCAGCATCGCGGGGTCGGAGGCGCAGGTACCGTGCTGGCACACAGCTGAGGAGTGGGCAGAGGGCATGGGGGGATTTGTTTTACACCCCTGCCTCGCTGGCAAAGAGGCGTTTGTCCGTGTGCCTGTGTCCGTCAGTCTGCCTGCCAGCGGGGACTCTGCGCTGGGGACTCCTCTTGCTCTTCTTGCGCAGCGCTTCGCCTTGCCCGGAGGTCGCTGAAGTCAGCAGAAGGCAGTGGTGGCCTGGCCAGGGGCAAAACACCTGATCTTGCCCGGTGTTGACGGCATGGCGCTGGTCTGAGTGTGGGCACCGGAGTGGGCTCTGCCCGGCTGCTCACCCCACCTCCCGGCGGTGGTCCCTGTGCCGCACACCTCGCCGCATCCCCCTCGGAGCGTGCTTTGCAGGGTTGCTTTGGTGCACATCTTCATCAGCTGCGTGCAGTGCAACTGTGGCAGTTGTGTGTGATGGTCGGAAAAGAAAGGCAACAAGAGGGACTGTAGAGTTATATTTTGGGTGAAACCTGCAAAATAATGAGATGAATGTTGACAGAACTAAGATTCCTGTTGTTACCTCGGTGAAAGCGTGGGTTTGTCCTGTATCCTGAGAAGCAGCACTGCGGGATGGGTTCTCAGCACCCTCTTTCTTGTTAACAAGCGTTCAGCTAACGCCAAGGTGTGGGTTTGTTATTCCCTGCAAAGACCATCCCTGATTTTTCATGGAGAGCACCTGGAGAACACAGAGGTGCTGCCCGGAGAACCCTTCACAGGGTGACAGCTGGTTTCTCACCGTGGCACCTTCACCCATTGCCTCTCGCTCGGCCAAAGTCCCCCTGCAGAGCGATGCGGCAGAAATTGCTTGCCCGGCTCTGACGAGCCAGCGGGGTTTTCGTACGTACGCACGGGCACACGAAATGCAGTTTGCAGCAGGTGATGTGCCTGTGAGACGCTGCACTCGCGTCCCTTGGTGCGTGTGCCAGCGCTAATCCCAGTCGGAGTCTGGGGTGATCAGATCTGGGACTGGGAGTTGGATCCATTCCTCTTTCCATTCCCTGCAGCTCATCATCCCCAGCTGGGAAAAGGATGCATTTTGGTTGAAAAGAAAAATGAGAAGTTATTTTCCCTCTCTCTAGCACAGAAGGCATTCCTGCAAGTGGGAATTATCATCCCTGGATGCTGGGATGGGTGTTTTCAATCACTCCGTTTCCTTGTATTTCTTGCTCATTTTTTACCCCTTTCAATTTATTTTTAATGGCCCTGACACCCTTGTTTATAATAATAAATAGCAAACGTGTGGACACAATGAGACCGTTTCAGGTTCAAGTGTTTTTAATAACCTTGCAGCAAGAAATAGACCCGAGCCGAAATGTGGAGAAACCCGATGAAGACTCTCTGCTGCTGCAGTGAAATACGATTTCGGAGTCGCTGCTGTGCAAACAGCCCCGGACAGCGATCGCTTCACCGCTTTGACTCCTCGCCAGTCTTTTTAGACAAGACTCCCCTTTGTATCGCTGCAAACCCTGACTTCCAAGCAGTGTTTTTGTCTTCCAGACATGACCTGATTTAAGCAAAGGAAAGACAAGGGGGTAGGTAAAGATATTTTTTCATTATTATTATTTATCCATGCCTCCGCAGCCCTCCTTAGCGCGCGCGCCCCATCCCGAGCAGGGGCCGGGTAATTCCCATCCGGAATGCCGCAGCAGTGCAAGGCAAAGGGAAAAAGTGACGATTGGCATTGTGAGGCCTCGCACCGTTTAATTAAGTAAAACCTGATTAGCTATTTTCAGTGGTTTAACAATTTTGAGGGAGTTGTCGTTTGCCAAGGAAAATAAGCAGGCGGCTCTGCCGGCAGCCGAGGCAGGCTCCTCGCGCCTGCCCTTCGAGGCAGAAATCCAGGGCCGGCCGGTGGAAAAACGCTGCCCTGGGTGGGAGGCAGCGGGTATCTGCCTTTCGGGAAAACAAGGATTTGGTTTTGGAGAACCACAGGAGGGTAATGCAATGCCTGGGAAGGGGGCCAGCGCCCCACAGCCAATGGGACCCCCAGGCAGGGCTTTGGTGGGGTGGCAGAGGGCAGCTGGGCAGTGGAGGGGCTGAGCGCATCTGCGACCCGGGTCCCAGGGCTGAGGGTCGTGCTGGGACCCCTGGGCGGGTTTGGATGGGCACTTCCCGCGTGGCACCGTCCCATCTCCCTCTCCCGTCTGCAGGGCACGGGCTGTGCTTTCCCTGCCCATGCAGGGGCGAGTCTGGGCTTCCCTGCTCGCTGTGATGCTGCAACATCCCCATGTCTGCGGGGCACAGGCCTGCCCAGATCTCCTCCTCCCAGCGACTGCCCTGCAAGGAAATGCTGGGGGTGAAACCTCCGTGGCTGTGCCCTTGCAGGGCTCCTCACACCTTCCCATGCAGGAGAGGCTGCTTTCCCTCAACCCTGCCACTCTCGTAGGGCTTTCCCCTGCTTCTGCCCTCCCGCCTCCCTGGCATCCCTCCCCGGGACCCGCGTGGAGGGCAGCTGTGGTCACGCCGAACTGTCCCCTGCCTTGGCGTCACACCGTGCTTTCCTGGCCGGTTTGGGGAAGGGCGTCACATCTTGTGCCTGGCAGGGTTGAGGGGAGAGCGGGTGGTGATGGTGAGTAGTTGCCCCAGCGCCATGGCTGGCAAAGAGGCGCCAGATCCCGGCAGGGAGGGAAGCATGGGGCACCCCGCAACCTGCGCGGCTCCCTCCTGCGCGCCCGGTGTGCCACGGTCCTGCTGCGGCAGCAGGAAGGAAAGCAGTGCGCGGGGAGCCGGGGCCCTGCTGCGCCAGGGAATTGCCTATTAATTATCATCGTCCTCATTAGCGGAGATGGAGCCCGTCCAAGCGCCCCCGCGCTGGAGCGGTTCCTGCCTCCGCCAGCACTGGGGCAGCCCAGGCAATGGCCTGGGAGCAGCTCCTGGGTGCATGCACTGAGCTTTGCACGTCCTCAGCCAGAGCTGGGAGCCAGGAAATCCTCTCCTTGCTCCCTCCACAGAGAGCCGCCCTGTCCCAAGGCCGAGCGAGGCCACGCTCAGCGCTTTGTCTTTTCAGGGTCTTCTGCCCTATTTATCATCCCCAAATGACACCTCCCCTCCCCGCTCCATGCAACACCCCCCAAAAAATAATAAACGGCAGCAGGCTCTGTAAACAGAGCCTATCTCCAAAGCTGTTTGAAATGTAGACAGGCTCAAGTGAATTAGTTCAGCGAGGACTTAATTGCCGTCCTGTCTGTCAGCGTGCGGCGCTGAGGGTTAGCAGGGGAGCGCTGGGGCAGGAGATGGATGGGGTCCTGCGCCGGGGTGGCAGCCGGGGTCACTGCTCCAGAAACCACGTCCCGGCGTGACCCCCGCCGAGATAAGCGGTCTCTGCGCCGTCCCCATCGCTGGCTCGTTCTGCTGCTCTGACCCTCCCTGGCCTCCCCCGAAATCCAGCCTGGAATGAAAACACTGGGAGAAGGGCCTGGCTTTGCAAAAAATGATCTGTTGTCCCTTCCCCACGCCAGCCGTGGGGGGTTTGGTCTTCTTGAGGCTCAGGGCTGCGGAGGGGAGCGGGTGTAGGGTAGCTGACAGCAGCATCCCCAAAGTAGGAGGTGTCACGGAGCGGCTGGCCAGGAGCTTCCTCCATCGGTTGGGCACAGACGTTGGAGAAAATCAAGGATAACCATCCCCCTGCTTGGGCCCGTCCCAGTGCCAGGGTTTTTGGAGGGGGAAGGTGGGAGACTTCCTGGGGAGGGTGGGTGGGGGGCTCAGACGGGTAACGGGGGGGAGGCAGCACCCTCGGGGGCCGGTGTAAATGGGGTGTCGGCGCGGGGAGCTGCCACCTCGCCGGGGGGGACCGGGCTTTGGTGAAGGCAGCCGTCAGCAGGGCGTCTGGCTGGGCTCGTTCCCCACCTCCCTGTTAATTAAACGGCAGCCTCTTACGCATGTGGAAAAGGAAGGAGAAAAAGAAAAAAAGATCAGCGAGCCCGAGCCCTTAGATTACTGTTTACCCCCTCGAGGAGCACAGACGTATATTGTCCGTTTAATAGAAGCCTATAAATCACTGAAAAACATTTATAAAATAATTGAAGGTAATGGGAACCATTTGTTTAAATAACATCACGTTCATGCCCCAGAGGTGCAATAAAAGTTAGATTAATTGATAGGATTTTATATCTCACTGTGAAAAACCGAGTCACATGCTAGACACCGACAGTTTGGGAAAGTTGCAAATTCATCAGGCACCCAACTACTATCAAAATAGTCTCTTCCATGCGAAGAGGCACATTTATATGACCCTGAAGGGTTTTGGGATGAGAACTATTTACTTAAACTGTGAAGTGAACTAGCCAGTGTGAGATCCTGACCCAGATTGGGGTTTTTTTCCTTCCTCTTCTATCTGCTGTTTCATTTTTTTCCCATTATGATAAAAAGCAAATAAATATCTCTAAACCAAAGGCTCATTCCTAATCCAGGGCTACAGTGTCCCGTGTCCGTCCGTGCCCATGAGAACGGCACCTCTGCGGATTAGGAGGGTCCGGCCGCTCCCCTTGGGCCTTTGCCGCTTTCAGGTTGGAAACCACCCCCCCCACACACACCCCTTTTCCCCTGTAACCGTGGTTTGTGGTTTATTCGGTTGAAGGGCAGAAAAATGCAACGAGGCATGGGTGCTGGCAAAAGGGCAGCTGGCGGTGCGATGGAGGCCATGGATGGGCAGCGACTCCCTGGCCCTGCCGCCGCTCTGCCTCCCCCAGGCTCCCCGCTGCCCACACTCCGCTCCAGTTTTGTCCTGCTTTTCCCCAGACTCCCTTTTCACTTCTTTCCCCTCCTTTCGGTGGCTCTTGCGTGCGCTGGAGCAAGGCCAGCAGCAAGCCCAGCCACCCCATCGTCCTGCCGCCCCCTGACACCCCACTGCCGGCATCGAGGACGGCTGACCCCCACCCAAAACGCCTGTCATGGCTCGACTCTACAGCTCCATCGACCCCGCTGCAGAGATGCATCCGCAGCACGGGTGCCCCCAAATGCACCCCAGGGGCCACAGGAGAGCTGGGGACCCACCTCTCTGGGAGCCCTGCACCGAAACGTTTCCAGAAAGCCCATCCTGGGGCAGGACCAGCTCCCAGCTGCCCCTCGCCAGCCAGCCACGCCGAGCCCGAGCGCACGGAGCAGCCGGGCTCCGCATCAGCTTTTGATAAAGGCGCCCTGTCAAACAAGGGCTGAATAAATCATGATGTGTTACCAAGACGCATTACAGCTTTTAAAACAACCACCATGGCATTCTACCCCACGGACTGATGAGTCTGGGGATGCCAGATCCCTGGCGCTCCGCAGCCTCGCTGGAGCCAGCTCACATCTGGAGTGCAGTAAACGTACCCAGAAGCAAGAAAGCAGCTCTGTAAGGGTCAGGAGTACAGAGAGCGGCTGCTGACTCCAGGCGCCACCCCAAAACCCACATGCATTTCCTTGTGTAAACACATGTGGCCAAAAGGCAGCCATGGTCACCTTTCTCCAACGTGAGCCCTATAAAACCGCCAGCAAAGTGAGGAACAATGTCACTATTATTGTTTTAGAGGAATTCCTCCGAAGCAGAAAAGCATAGCCGGGCTGCCGACAAGGGTGTCTTTAAAAGCGGGGCTGACAATTGACTCCAGAGCTGAGGGGAGGAAAAAAAAATCCCCCTGAGGTTGATCATTTGCAGTTGTTGGGGGCTTCCAGAGCCGCCCATTAACCTGCTGGGTCCGCAGAGGCGCAGCCGGGCGTGGGGCTGTATGCAGAGGCCTCACGCAGTCATCACCCCAGTGGGGCCACTGCCTGCGCCGAGGCAGCCTGCCCTGGGGATGGGTGCTTTGGGGCCAGCCCTGGGGGTGTTGGTTTTGGATGCTGGTGGGAAGCATCCTCAAAGCTCCTGTCTTAGCAGTGCCCAGCTTATTGACCTGCTGAGAGCCAAGCACGCCCAGAAACTGCTCCCAAACCTGTCGTGGGTTTATTGCCCGTGAAAGAGGATTTCTCCCCCCACTTCATATCAGCTGTGTCTGCAACCCTGCTGATGCAATCAGAGCTCCCAGGGCTGGCATCGTTCAAGGTGAGAGCTTCAAGTACCTGGAAAATAAAAGCACTGGTGCCTTCTCCAGGGGCCTGACCAGAGCAAATATCTGGGGTCTGGAGCTGCTTTCTCTTGGGGGGGTCATGATCAGTTGGATTGAGACCTTATAGCTGCTTCTCCCTGGGGATTCACTGCCGGCAGCAAAGCCAGACGTGGGCTGGCAGAAGGAGCAGGAGCGATAACCTAGGGCCAGCTCCTGCCCGTAAACCGGGAATCGCAGCCTGGAGCTGCACGGACACCATCGGCGCTGCCTGGGGAGGGCTGGGAGCTGGCAGCGGGCACAGGGCTCCTGCCAGGGGGCTTTGGCCCTCCGTCCAGAGCCCGAGCTGAACAGGGCTCCAGCACCAGTGGTACTGGGAGAGTCCTCATGGGAGGACTGGCTAGGAGAGTTTTGGGGACAGGGCTGAGACAGGGCTGTGAATATGTAGCGAGGCGGGAGGCGTGCAGATAGGGTGTCTCCACCTGATTGGGATGACCTTGCTCCTGGATAAGGGGCCGTGCTCCAGTGAACATAGATGAACATCTGAATTTCAGTGATAAGCCCATCACATAGTTAAGTGTGTTAGAGGCTGCACAAATGGCTTGCAGAAAAAGTTTCTCCAGTGAGTCAGGGTCCCAAAACCTTTCTTTGCAGAGCTTATCTTATCAGGCAGGGGATGCAGCGCTCCGAGGAAACGGGGCCAGCTCAGCCTGAGTAATGGGGCTCTGAGTAAAAGCACTGCAAAACTAAAGGTGCTTTTTAAAAAGTCCTGACAGCGCAGACAGAGGGGCGAGGAGAGAGGAAGAGGAGGCTTAGTCACATTGGCCATCACCAAACGCTGTGGTGCTTCGCCAGGGCGAGGTCTTTAACGTCTTTCCTAGGACAAAGCATTACATCTGCCTTCCCCCCTTTCCCTGCGAGAGCAACCTGGGGGCTGTTCCCAGACAAACCCGCTCCTTAATTCCCTCCGTTGGAAGCTGGGGCCTGTGAGAGGGATGCTGCCGGCATCATCCTGATGATGGGAAGCCCTGTTCCCCCACGGGCCTGCCAAGCGAGGGGTGCCGGTGGGGCTGGGGGGGGCCCCTCAGCTCCTGGCCACAGTGATGCTGAGCTTCCCAGGGACACGGGAGGAGGCAGCGGCCGTGGGAGGATGAGCTGTCAGGAGCCACCGAGACAAGCAGTGAGTGTGATTCCCAGTGAAAACCATCCGGCTGGCCAGAGCTCCCTCCTGCCCTGGAGCTGAGCCCGAGCCTGAGCCAAGCCCAAAAAGCCCCTGCGGTCCTTCGGGTCCCCTCACCAACACAAGCTGAGCAGCATGAGAACCCAAAAGCCGGTGTAAATAACATGCAAACACTGGCCAATTTTTTAAAACAGCTAGAATTCCTGGCAAATGGGAATATCAGTGTCAGAATAAACACCCAAAACTGTCCCAAAAGGAAGAATATCAGTGTGGAAGGGCAATGCCTTCCCTGCTCCTCCTTTCTCCTTGTGTTGATGGAGATCATGAATTTCCACCTACTCGGGAAATTCTTCCCAGGGTAAGTGCCAGCATTAAATTAAAACCTCCTTGGAGCCGTCCCCTAAATGCCGGCGTGTCCCAGCCAACATCCGAGCGTGCAGAGGGACGCCTTCGGGAATGCCTTGCGTATGGTCCCTATGAGCGCGTGTTGGACAGGATTCCTGGGGGCCGGCAGGACGGGAAGCCTCCGAGCTGCGGGGTGCCTTTGGTTTCTGCCCGCTGCTTGCGTAAATCCCTGGACACCCACGCGCTGGGTGAGTTTCTCATGCTGGTCTCATCTGGGAGGGGGGCAACGAGGAGGAAACTGGTGATGCACTGATGTAGATGGTATGAAACTGAGGGAATGGCTCTGCCACTTCCAGAGCAGCATCACCATGCTCTGACCTCGGGGTAGGTGACCAGGACAGACCTGTGTCCCCAGCGCTGAGCAGAGCCGGAGGTAGGCTGGAGCAGGGACCCTGGCCTCGCTCCTCACATGGGCGTGCAAGGGTTAAGGCACTTGCACCTCTGGAGGCTTCGCAGGCAGCAGCTACAGGACACGTGTGATTATTATTGTCATTCCCTTCATTTTTTGCATTTCAGAAAAGTAGCTGCCCTTAGGACAGGGATTTAGAGGAGGCTGCGGAGGAGCCGGCAGCATTTGCTGCTGGGTTTCTGTGAATGTGGAAGGAAAGGAACTTTTTAATGTGGATTTTTCATAGTTAATAATAGAAAAAAAAGAAGACGACGAGTCTCTTTAGCCATAGAGGAAGGAAGTGTCACAAATGATTGATGACACTTTGAGCTCCTTGTTGAAATATGGTCCAAGCCATCGAGTGGGAAACATTTGGGGCTGGTTCTGCCACCTGCCCGCTGTTTGCTGGGAACCCGGGGCTGGCACGGGGTGGCTGGGGGGTCACAGCCTCCTCCCCAGATGTCCTGCGAGATTCCCCCTGCTTGGCCATGGCTCAGCGTGGGCAGCGTTCGGCGGTCTCCTGCGATGCCCATGTCCCTCGGGCCAGCCCTGCGCTATGGCACCTGCAGGTCAGCGGCTTTCCCAGGGCTGGGAGAGCTTCCACCGCCAGCGCCCGGTGCCAAGCCCCATGGCATGGTCTGCCCTACGTGGATGCAATTTTGGGGAGAGCCCAGGAGCTGGTGACAGGGGAGCCTTGCCAAGGGCACCGCCTTGTGCGATGGCACATCTTCTTCGTCAGCATCCTGGGGAGACCCAGGCAGCCCCAGATCCTCGCCGCAGTGGGAGACAAGCGCAGAGGACCTGAAGACTGGGGGACACCCTCCGCCTCTGCGGGGCCTGGCCTGTCCCCAGCGCTGGCCTGGGGCATGGCCCCGCTGCATCACCCCCCCTCGGAACACTGCCAGGATCCCAGCCTCTCTTTGTAGAGCTATTTTTAAAACACCAAAGGAGAACTCCCACCTCCGTCTGCTGGAAACGTGGCGTGTCCCCCCCCGCGATCTGCGGCAGCCAAGAGCCCTGCTCATTTTCAAACCCGCCGGAGTTAGCTTTAGATATCAAACCAAACAAGCAAACTGAAAGGGGCTTGTTGTGTAAAAAAGTTCCTCCGAATTAGTTATATCTGGCTTGTGATCCCTTTTTGATTGAATACTTAATAGCAGCCAGGTGCAAGCAATAAGGGACGCTCGCCCGCGCCTCTGGAAGCAGCCTGGGAACGCGGGGCGGTGGGGCAGTCCACGGGCGGCTCGGTGTGTGGGCTGCTCCTGCCCTTCCTCTGCCTCCCCTTTCATCCACGGGGATCCCAGCCTTTGTTTCCTCGCCCCGGCGCTGAACGGGAGATGCACACATGTGCATCTCTACGTGTGCATGCGTGTACGTACGCAAACGCAGCGCTCTTTGTGCCGGGTGCGTGCAAAAGCATGGGCACAGGCATGTGTTGTTAATGCAATCAGGTGAGGAACGTGCATATTACACACATGTAATATTACACATTAATGCATGTGCACGTAGAAACGCGCTCTCTTCAGCAGCGGTAGCAATGCGCCCTCCCGACGGGGCCGAGGGTGTGGGATCACTCCCTGCGCTGCTGCGGCAAGGCGGTCACGTGCCGCTCGGAGACATTTTTCCATCCTGGCACTTCCAAACGCGTCTGCTGGTGTTTAAGCCCATTTCCATCCCTGAGTACGTACGCCTGCAGCTTTACTGCATTAATTTTAGAAACATACTGCCTTCGTAGACAGTAATAAACAGGGGGTGCCAGGGAGAGAGGCTGTTCAGAAGTGACCACGTTAAAGGCGTTGCTCTGCTGGAGCAGGACCTGTCCCTAAAGCACAGGGCCCAGGTGTAAACGCTCCTGAGGGCACAAAAATGACCCTTGTGGGCCCGATTCTGGGTCAGGACATGGCAATGCTGCAGTGCTCCGTGGTCCTCGGTCCCTGTCCGCAGGCCAGACCGCAGGAGCAGCGCTGCTGGCACCAAAACTGCTGTGGCTGGAGACGCCCAAGCTGCTCCTGGCTCGCCATGGCCTCAGGATCCTTTTTTATCCAATCTCCCTACTAAAAGCACACTTTTTTTTCTTCTTTCTGTCCATTACTTTTTCCCAAGTGATGCAATTTCCACCCAGCGCTGTTCTGGAGAAAGATCTACAGCGTGTTGCTTCCGATTATAACTCCTGTAGTGTTGGCTGTAGCCTGCCTGGTTACTTGATTTATTGAACTCCCAAACGCTCCAAAGAAACTCGATGATTTTATACGAACAATTCCTTCACGCCTGAAAATCCAGCATTTACCAGAGCACTTTCTGGGTATTAGGATCCAGAAAGTCATTAGTGCCAACAGGAGAAATTGTTACGGGCTCCTGGAGTCTGGGGCAAACGCTTTGTATGCTGCAGAGGTATGGACCACGCACACAGCTACGCTACAGCTGATGCTTTCTTGGCTGCAAAGATCAGTACTGGGCTGGTGCCATGCTTGCGGGGGGGTTTGTCACCTTCTGCGGGCAGCGGAGGCCAGGCAAGAGCCGGTCTGGCGCCCAGCCGGTGTGGCACAGCCGGGTGAGATGTCAGCTGGTAAAATGCTGTCCGGATAAAATTACCCCATCAAAACATTTTGAATATATACGCTCAGGCAGAGTGCGTTTGCACCAGATCGGCTTCAGAAGCACTGAAACCAAATTTCCTCCCTCACTGAACCATAACTCCAGTTTTCCACCTGCGAACGGGGCCGACAACAAGTTTGAGCTATGGAGAGGGTGATAAGGGGCAAGGGGAGAAGGGGAAATGGGGCCGTACCAGAGCCAGGTCATTCGTCGTTATCCTGAGGTTTCAGGTGTGCGCACAGGGCTACAGAGTAAAACCAGCGAAGGGCCTGTTCCTTCTCCCGGAGGGGAAGTGTTTGTAGGATTAGGGCATATTTAGACGTGGCAGAAACGGGATTCCTAAACAAAGGGCCGGGAGAGGCGAGCCCCGCGCTGCCGGTGCCGGTTCCCACACCGCAGAGGGTTTCCAGATTCGCTGCCTACCTGCCTGCGGAGTAAAGCTGTCCAGACCCACTGCCAGCGCTCGCAACTTCCATTTTAGGAGGTGGTGGAAAAGGGGGTTAGGCGTTCCTAATCCCCTGCCTTCCTACCAGAGGGGATGAGGTGGGCCGGGGGGGCCGGAAGCGCGCTGCTGCCGCGCTGCCTGCTCCGGGCGGGCAGGCCTCAGCCCGGACCCCCACCACAGCTGGGTGCACCCCCATTGCCACGCACGCTAACAAACCTGGCTGCTGATTTCCGCATGAGATCTCCAGCACATCGTGACGGCCACGCCGGCCAAAAATCCAGCACGTGCACAAGCCACATCCCCCCGTCCCGGCTGGGTTTGGCACTGGGGCCCTTTGCCTGCCAGCACTGTGCGTTGGTCATGGGATGAAACCTCTTCTCCATTAGTGGCCACAGAATAAATTGGGCTTAAATGCTAAATTGCAACATGGTGAGCAATCTGCTCGGATTTACTTTGTGATTGTGCAATTAGCAGCGGGGGTGTGCAATTCTCAGAGAGCTGGTATGTGGGAGCAGGAGCGGGCTGTTTCCAATGGATGAAATTGGGGCAGGCTGAAGAAAGGTGTCAGTGTTAGCTGTGCGAACGGTGATGGATCTGGGCTAGTTCGGCTTTGGCCCGAGTTTAGGAAATAAAAACGTGGGATGCCAGATTGCTGCTACAGAGCGAGGAGGAGATGCTGCCAAGGAGTTTGGATGTTGGAGGTGGAGAGAGGAGGACAGAGGGGATGGTGGGCCACCTCCCCTTGCTCCTTGGAAACCCCCCTCTGAGCAGGGGCCGTGGAAAGCTCCCTCCTTCTCCCCCTCGTTGTCTGTGCTCAACTCGGTGCATGTCCCCATGCACGTGCACAGACGCCCGCGTGCACGGGGCGAGTCCATTGCTGGGCTGCTCGAGCGAGCACGAGCAGATGCATGGAGGCACGTGTGCTGGGCTTGGCTTGCAGCAGTGCTACATATGCAATTTTTTTTTTATTTACACCCACAATCAGTTTATACTCTCTGGCCAAAACTTCATCTCCTGTATGGGAAGATTTGGCCCGTGGAGAGACGTTAACTCGAAGGCGAGTGGGAAATATGAAAGGGCCCTCTATGTGGAGAGCAGTACACAACTGTGGTTTTTCCATCCCTCTGGGTTTCTGCTCGGAGACGTGTCCGCGCTGCAAGCTCTGCCTGGGCTGCCCCTAGTGCTGCCTGCGGTTGGGCGGCCGTGGTCGGGGCGAACCGACAGCATTGCACCGACGCCAGTGCCGCTGAGCCATGCTCCCACCCGTGCTTTGCTTGCTCCTGGGGTGCTGGGCATCCATTCGGGAGAACTCCCACGTTCCATGGCTGGAGGGGATGGAGCTGGCCTGGATCTGAGCAGTCCTGGGGGACTGCCTGTGTCGGGAAAGCACCAGATCCAGCAGCACCAGCTGGACCCCGGCCACCCAGGGAGCTCACTGGGATGCTGGGCTTCCTCTTGGCCCTGGAAATGTGGGGTGCAGGCAGCATGCTGCTGCCCTGACGGTTTGGCACTCCATTTCCTCGGGAGTTAATGAAAAAAAAAAGATTTAAAAAATGTGTCTTACTCTAAAACTCAGCAGAATAAACTAAGGAGGATGAAAGAGGCTGCTGGTGTGCAATTGATCTGCTGACTCAGCCGCCTTCCCGAAGCATGGAGGAAAAATCCTCCGGCTATGGAGCTGCTGAGTCCTTGGGAGCCCGGTGGTGGCCCTGTAGGCAGTGAACTGGAGACCAGCCCGACCTCGGCCCTGGCCCAGCTCAGTGCCCAGAGGCAGATGATGCTCTCACACATGTAGTGAAGGTGTGAGGCCTCAGCTTGCAGCCCAGTGGCTGCACCCGCCCCAACCCAGCAAATCTTAATTGTTTTCTGCAAAGAAAAAAAAATCATTTGGGGAATAGATGGAAAAAGGAGATAGCGTCAGGCAGTCATGGCCTGTTCTCCACCTGTTGTTATTTTGGTCTGGCCCAATCAACCTGCTAGCCAGGCTGGAGCCAGAGACCATCTGGAAAAACTGCCGTGTTTATAAAACTGACATGGAGCAGCACCCCAGGGCCCTGACCTCCCACACAAATCTGGAAATGATTAAAATGGCCCTGGCTGCCTTCGCGGCAGAGAGCTGCCTGCGGAGAGCAGCCCACCGACCGCATTTGGAGTTCTCATCAGCGGGGCTGGGAACGCGCGCCCTCCTCCCGGCTCCCTGCCCGCCTCGCTGCCGCCCAGCCCGGAGCCCCCTGCGAGCAGGCGGCTCCAGGGGATGCTCTGGGGACCGGGAGGGCTGCCACGGCAAAATGTGCCGATCCGGCTCATCCTTCGGCGCCCACAGGGCCAGGAGCCCATGTCCGGGTCTGGGTGATGGGTACCCGCTCTCAGGCTGCGGCAGCCCACAGCCGCAGGCATCAATCCCTCCGTCTGCAGTGGTCCTCTAATTTTACAGCTAGCTGGAATTAAAAAGTGAAATACTATCGGTGAGTCTGATTTCAGTGAGAATTAGGAAGTGAGCCTCAGCGCCAAAGGCAGCGGAATGCGAACCCTGACAAGCTGGCTGCAAGCTTCGCTGAGCTCCCTCTGCAAGCGTACGCTTAGACGAATGCACTGCACGACTCCGAGTCGCTGCTGCGGGACCGGAGCCACGTCCAGCCCTTCCCCAGGAGCAGAAAGGCTCTGGCGGGGCTTTGGGTTGGGCCCCAGGTTTGGAAAAACCCATGGGCTGCCCTCCCCTCTGTGCTGCTCTCAAACCTCCCACCTCCGGGACGCCGCTTATCAAAGCAGCTCTGTGTCCTCCATGTAGCAAAGGGTAAGCGACACCACGGCCAAAATTCAAGCCACATTGGCCCTTGCTGACCCGCACCAGCCAGGGGATGTTTGCCTGGTCTCAGCCTTGCCTCGCCTGCTGGGCAGCAGTTTAATTAGAGAGGTGTGAATAATGAATTATCCGTGACTCTGAGCCATCCGTGGAAAATTCAAATCAACCTGCTTTTAGTTTGCAAGACGTCAGCGAACTATCTGCCAAGAGGAAGCAGGGGGAGAAAGAAAAGCCAGACTGCATCTTGGTGGGGGCTGAAGAGCAGGCGGAGGCGGTGCTGAGTGGTGCAGCCCTGAGCCTGGTCGGTGCTGGCTCACCAGTGTGTGGGGCGAAAAGGATGCTGGGGTGCACCCGGCAGGATGGGTGCTCCCTGCGGCCTCCTCGCTCCGACGGGCGGCTGGGTGGGCAGGGGTGGTGAGTGCAGCCATGGCCAGCAGCTGGTGGGGACGGAGGGTCCTTCTACGTGGGGCCCCGCTCCCTGGGTTTCCTCCAGCTCCCACAGGAGCAGGTGAAGCACCGGTCCCGGCGTGGGGTAAAGCTGGCTCCTGTCCCCCCCAGGGGTCCTGGTGGGGCAGGGGGCAACTGGCACTGCTGGCACCCCACTACGGGTGGGGAGCAAGGGCAGGGAGAGGCGCCGTCCGCAGCCCCACGGCATGTGTAGGGTGGACCCAAACCCCTCTTGTAAATGAGGCTGCTGGGGGTTATAGAGACAGCTTCGGTAAACGCTTGCTTCACCCCAGCACAAGGGGACTTAATCCCTGAAAGGGCCCTGGCCTTGGGTCCGGAGGAGCCCTTTTTGCCGTGTTTGCCTTTGTCCCTCCTCCGGTTTACCTGCTCGGCCACACTAAGCTCCAGCTCTGAGGTTGCTGCCGCCGCTATTGTTCCCTGCGTTATCAGGGGAGGATGATGGGGACAGGGACGGGAGCAGGAGAGGCCGGCTGGGCTGCAGAGCCCGGCTGGGGACAGCCGGGAGCTTGAACTTGGCGCTGCCACTGCTGGGCACAGCTGGGCAGGGTACTCCGGGCCAGGCTTCCCGGCACTGCACTTCTTCCCTCCAGGTCCAGCCCTGACCTGGCTGTGGCAGTGGCAGCTCCCTTTCCTCCTCCTCTCCCTGCCCCGCAGTGATGCTCGTCCTGTTCCTGCGTGCCCGGGCAGGGATGCTGGGAAAGGCACAGCTCCCACACCCAATCCCAATGCGAGCAGGATTTTTGACAGAAAAGGGTGTAAAATTTCAGCCTGAATTTCAGACACTTTAATCGGCTGCTGATAGTGAGGGGGAGCCCCACGCTGCTGCTGAGGCCGAAGGCTTTGAAACGGGTGGAAAATAGACCTGTCACATCTTTTGTCCGGGGCCAGCTCTCCTCATTGATCTCTCTATCAGATGAGTAAACCGATACATATTAACCCGAGCCAAAGCAAACATATTCTGAGTGTTGAAGAAGTTCAGATAAGTCCTTTTTCCCCCTCCGGGAAGCTGGAGCTGAAGCCCTGGGCAGGGGGAACAAGTGGTCCCAGACTGGTTTCTGGCACGGGCTCACCTGGGGTGCATGGCTGTGTGTGCCTCAGTTTCCCCTGCCGTGAAAAGGGGATGGGATCCTCCGCTATGGGTTCATTCCAGAGGGGTCCAGCCCTGATCCTGGAGCCTCCCGGCTGCCATCGCTCGTCTGCCCCGAGGGACGTGTGTGGCGGGAGCATGGCAGCCCTCCCGTCATCAGCCCCCTCCGCTTGTCAAGACTATTAAATGCCCCCCGCCCCCGAGTTTGTAAAAGGAAGGGCTGCCGGCTGATAAACCCCTGTGAAAGGACGGGCGATAACAGCAGGTAGAGCCGCAGATAAACCCTCCTGCAACCCCAGCAGCAGCGTGGGGCTCCCTCGGCGCCCCCCCGGCACGCACCCACCTGCGGCTGCCGGCTCCCTCTGTGGACCACAGGTACTGCAGGGGGTCATCAGCCCCCTACCAGACTATAACCTCTTACACAATTATGATGAAAACCTATTACACAAATAGCTTATGGAAGTAAATTGTGCTTCGGGGAAGTTAAATACTTGAAAATACAGAAAATACCAGTGGCTGATTCAGTTCCTGGCCTTGGCCAGGCAGTGGGACTGACCGGGGTTTATCCTCCCTTGGTGTTGTCACCATCACCTGGGCTTGGGGGGCATTTCTGGGGTGCCAGGACCCGCCTGCCCAGGCACTCAGAAGTGAAACGTTTTGGCAGGACACAAACATTTTGGTGCTTTTTTCCTGGGAGAGAGTTGAAATGACACATGCTGACAGGGGATTTTGGTACGACGAAGTCCATGCCCAATTGTTTTAATAAGTCTCAAAGTTTCATTTCCACATGACCGTCTTGGTTAATTTTGCTTCAGTTTTTTGTATTAAGCACTGTGCTAGATACTTTTGCTTCAAATGTTCTATAAAAAGTTGTGCTAAATACATTGTGAATGCAATATATTACACAAAATTCGATTTTATATCAATTGCAGCCCAGGAGGGTGGGGGCCACACGGTGACCGCATCCCCTCCACCATCCCCATTGCCGCCCAGCCCCAGCCCCGCTCCCCCCACCCTGGGGGCCGAAGGCAAATGCAATGGTGGTTGTGGTGCTTCATTAAGGACAGAGATGGGGGGAGGAGAAGGGAAGTGACTCGTCTCTGTCACCGACAGGCTGGGAGTCACTGGGGAAGCTGGGAAGCCATCCGCCTCCGGCCGGGTGAGCGGCCAGCACTGCCACATGCGCCCTGACCAGCTGCGCCCGACCCAGCACCGTGTTTCTACCAAGGAAATAAAACCAAAACACCCACTGGCTAAATAAATAGATGCCACTTCGGTGCAGGTGGGTGGGAAGCTCTCAGGCAAGGGGAGCCCGTGAGCGGGACCACCATTGATGCCTAGTTTGGGTTGCACCTTGCATTGGCTGTGCAGGAACCGGAGGAAACCGCAGCGGCCGATAGCATCCCCGGGAGCGGGGAGAGGAAGCTGGGGCAGCCCCAGCGCTGTGACCTTTCCTCCCTCCGGGAATGCGCTGCCTCAGCAGGAAACGCTTGGGGCTCTCCGAGCCGATGGGTTGCTGCTCCCCACGATGGCTGTGAGCTGCGGGAGCCCGGGGCAGGTCCAAGGAAGAGGTTTGGAGAAGCCTGGGCCGAGGACATCCTTCGCAGGGTGTTGGAACGGGAGGGATGACTTCGCTGCACAGCGGCTTACCCGCAGCGGCTGCAGCGACCGCACCCTGAGTCATTTGATTTCTCACATGGGTGAAAGAAAAGGGATCTGGAGTGAGTCTCGGTGCAGAGCAACCCACCCTGCGGGTCAGGCTAGCTCACACATCCCACAGCGGTGTTTTTTGCCTTCTAAGTCCCAGTAACTAACATTTAGCCTTTTTTTCAAGTGGTAAGGCTGTTATCTGGGAAACTGGGCAAAGCTGACATGAAATCCTGGTTTCTGTTCTCCATCCACACCATGATGTGTTTCTGGGGAAAAGCAGCATCCCACTCAGGTGTGGAGCTGCTGGCCCCGCTGCAGACACCCGGGCAGCTGGCAGGGCTGCTCTGCATCCCCCAGCCCCTGTCTGCTCCTGCTTAGTGGCAGGAATGAAATACGGGATTGCCCAGAAGGAGGGAGGCTCCGGCTGGGCTCACAGAGCACAGCGCGGGCAGGGGAAGATCCTGGGCTCCAACGCTGCGGAGCAAAGCTTAGCCCCAGCTGCGGAGGATGACGCGGTGCAAGGATGGGAACCACGCTGTAAAACCTCTGTACTCCCCTCCAACTACAACACAAAGTGCTTGCTCAAGGAACAGCCTGTGCTCGCTCAAAACCCAGCCCAGGTGAGGCTATAATGAGATCCAGGTTTCCGCCGAGCGAGGCTGGAGGTTGCCAGAAGTTCAAGCTGGGCTGGGGTTCAGGTTTGTGATGAAACCCGTGGGTCTGTGGGCTGCTCACCGCGCCTGAGCCCAGGGACTCCACCGCTGCTGCCTCCGCTTGCTCTCAGCCAAGAATAAACTGGGAAGGGGCTTTGGTTAACACGGCACTGCTGCTGTTGACGGCAACGGGAGCGGGAGGCGGTTTGACAGCGGCAGGATCAGCCCCCATAGGTGAAACCCCACGAGCAGCACCGGCGCACACGCCGCAGGAGACACCCTGCCTGGGAAGCGGGAGCCCGTTCCGGTGAGGAAACGGTGCGAATGCTATTTATTTGCAGAGTTTTGTTTTCATTAACTCCAGCATGAGTCAAGCCCTTCCTGCCAGCATTGTGCCCAGCGCGGTGCCTCCGGCTGGCATGGCCGCTTTGCGAACGCTGCTTTTCTGGGCGGGTGGAAGCCGCGCAACCGGGTGGGCGCAGGAAGGCAGAACAATGCGGCCGGCGACCTCGGCGCAGGTGCCGGCTGTCCCGGCGTGCCGCTGGCGATTGTGCCGCCCGCGCAGATGTGGCCGTGAGCTGTGCCTCCTCCGGGGCTTTCCAGGGAGGCCCTGATGAGCTGCGCGCATGAATCACGGGCTGGCTGGGAAGAGGAGAGAAACACGGTGATGACGGGGGGAGGCCGGGAGGTTGGAGGAGCTGCAGCAGCCCCCAGAGGGAGCAGGGGCCAGGCCTGCGCTGAGAACGGCTGCCTGCGGGACGGTTAGGGCTAATTTTAGGGGTGGGATGGGAGGACACCCCAGGGCCAAGCTCTTCACACCTTTGCTGCCACGGGTAGCATGGGGCACTGAGCCGGAGCCAGCCAGCCCGTATCCTGTCTCCAGGCGGGAGGGAGGTGAGGGGCGAGGGTAAGAATAGCTCTGCCGTCCTTCCCGGCGCCCCAGCCCCAGCACGGGGCTGCAGGCCAGGGATTTCCTGAGCAGGGCGGTGCCCCCATGGCGGACGGTGGACGCGGCACCGCGGCTGGGCCTGGCCGCACACCAGCTGGCTCCTGGCACCGTGCAGCTCAGTGATGTTGCTGCTTGTGTCTCATCCAAAAGCAAAAGCTGGTGATGACCAGCTCAGAGAAGGGTCCCTTAGGGGTGGACATTTAAACCAGGCTGGTGATAGCCCTCAGAAACACCCTGGCAGGAAAATGTCCTGGTTTCCTAGCCGGTTTGCCTCCCTCCAAAGATGTGCCAGCAAGGGTGAAAGCAAACCAAAACCAAGTTGTAAATGGCTTTTGCTTCTCCAGCTGAGAGACACAGCCCCCCGTGCCTGCGCCCATACCCTGCCCTTCCCCTACAAACACTGGGATGCCGCACGAGGTGTTACATCCATAGCCAGCCGCTCACGAAAAACGCACCAGAGGAACACACCACCGCTGCGAACCACACAGCCCTGCCGACCAAAGGTCTTTGTGTGAGAAGAAGCCGGTTCCCCGCTGCTTCCTCTGCCCTGCTGCCTGTGACCCACCGCGTCCTCCGAGCCCAGAGCCGGCCCCGGCAGGAAACAGGTGGGATAAATATTTGTGCAAACCGGAGTGAAATTTCCCTTGAAGGCCATGCAATGTGTTTCCCTCGCGGTGGTTATGAATGGGAAGGTAACGTCCGGCGCAGCGGCAGGTGCTGCCAGGGTGGTGTGGGACCGGTGCTGCCGCCTTCCCGGGGAAAGTGAGCCCGTTACTCTTACTTCACCAAGAAGGCAGGCTCGGAAACTTGCTGGGGGCTGCAGGAAAAGTGATCCTGGAAAAATCTAGGCATTTAATTGCTATGGCTCAAACCCAAGGCCTGCGGGAGCCCTGCAGGGTAGTGGCCAGCACACCCTACCCAGGAGAGCTGGGGGCTGCAGGACTGGTACATTGGACCCTGTGCCGCTGGGATGGAGCAAAAGCTGTCACAGTCCCAGCTCGGAGTTTCTAAAGAGCCATGCCTGCCCTTCGCAAGGCTGGTTGAGAAAAAGCACCCAGGGCCACCTCCCCCTGCCACACTGCAGGCACAGTCGGTGCCCACCACACGGCGTGAGCGGGTGGACGCGGTGCCGGTTGGCAGCAGGCTGTGCACAGAAGAAGGTGCTGGTGATTTGGGGCCAGATGTTACCTATTTCCTGGTGCGGGCTGTTCCCCTGAGGATGTACCCCTGCCTGCTGGGAGGGAGCTGGGGTACGAGAGCACCAGTGGCCGTGTGGGTCTGGTACCCTCTGCAACCAAGGTTTCGCTGGAAAGGATGTGCTGGTGGGGTTGGGGCAGGTCCAGAACCTCTTGGAGAGCTGTAGTCAGGATTTGACCCTCTGAGCCCACCAGCGTCAATGAGAGGAAGGAGAGGAAAATTCACCACAGCGATGCTGTTCCTTCTTCCCAAAAATAGGCTACAGTGGGAGCCTGCAGCTGTGGCACCCATTTGTGGCAGCACATGGGTAGATTCAGAGGGCTACCTTCAACCAGAATCAAAATTGAACAAGCCTGAGATCCCCAAACAGCTTCATCTGGCTCATTTCACAGCCAGGCGGTGGGAAAGGAGTGGGAATTTTCTATCTAAATAAGTGGGCGAGGGGAGCCCGGGCAGCACAGGATACAGGCGTCTCTGAGCTAACACGCACTCATTACAGCCCCGACATCTGCTCTCTGACCTCTTGAGCTCTGATTGCTGACAAACCTGCTGCGGCTGCCTTCCCCCTCTTGGATTTCCTCCTCCTGCTGCCTGCGGCCACTACCAGCTCCCCGGTCGCTCGAGGGGCAGGCGGGAGCCATGGGCTTCCCCCCTGACGGTGCTCCAGTAGCTGAGCCCTGTGATTTGGGGGCTGGAGGGTGTGGGCAGACTCTGCAAACCAACAAGCGTTTCCCAATAGTTTGTTTAAGGGCTTGTGACTTACAGGCTCATGCTCAGGTGCTCCAGGCATCAAGCAGCAGCCCTGTCCCAGCTCACGCCGCCCTGGGGGGGCTGGGCCCCGGATCCCGCTTGGGGTACAGTCACACCAGGGATGCTGCAGGAGGGCTCGAGGAGCCACCACTGTCCCCCTTGGCACCAGCTGCTTGCACACCCTGGACCTGCCAGATGCAAATGCAGCAAAGAGCAGCGCAGCATCCCATGTCGCCCGGGCGCCTGCGATCCACCCAGCAGAAACCAGCACGGCTGATGCGATCCTTTCCCCTCCTCTAGCTCTCCCCCTTCCCCCCCCCCTCCTTCCCCCAAAAGCTCTTTGTCTCCAGGCTCTGTGGAGGAAGCAGACCTTCTGAAAATAAACTCTTTCTGCTTTGATCTGGTTTATGGGCACGCACTGTTTATAGCTCCGTGCGTACGACTTGACACCTTCCCACCTGTGGCCCCAGCAACTGCTTCTTATCACAGCCACTTTGGATATTAACAGGCCAGCAGGGAGGGTGATCTGGAGGTCCCCAAGGCCCCCCGGCCCTCCCCGCACCCCACCACCCTCCCCAGCCACCGCCACTCCCCCTCCCCAGCCAGAAGGGAAACAGGTTGGTGTCCCCTTGCCTGCGCTAATTGCATCAGTCCATGTTTATTGGGATGTTTATCTAAACTAGCAATGATGGGAGGGTCCTCAGGGGCCAGACCCATCCCTTCCCCACAGGAATTAGCTCATTTTGGCCCATGCTTTCAGCACAGCCCAGGACAGCGTTGGCTTGCCGTGCCTTCCTTCTGACCTGGCGGATACACACATTCAGGAAGAGGGGGCAGGAAAGGCCTGGAAAGCCTGAAATTTGCTTTATTTTGAGCTGTTGAAGTGTATATTGAAGCAGGTGTCACCCACCTGGTCTGGGGACTGGAGCCCACGCAGGCACCGCAGCCTGGTTGGGGTCAGCACAGCAGCACCCAGCTTCCCAATGGGGCCATCACCACATGACGGGGTGCAGGTGGGGACACATTCTGCACCAGGGCACAGGGGGCTTTGCTTCAGCTCACTGCAAAAGGAGCTTTGCCACGCAGTGTCAGGCTTGCTGTGGCACAGCAGTGACACTGGAACAGCCAGGTCAGCCCCATCCCTGGGAGCTGCGTGCCACACGTCCTCTGAGCAGCTCTGCTTCTCCAGGGCCAGGGCACCAGCTTCTCCGGCACCGGCGGGAGGACAGGTACTGCTGCTTTCTCTGGAGCCTGTTTCATGGAGCTTTCTGCTGTACTACAGCATCCTGGAAAGGGCCCGAAATGTTGCAATAAAATGAGTCTGTTAATAAACAACGTCAAGTCTGGGCTGTGCTTACAATCATCTTTTATCCAGGCTTGCCTTCAAAACATCCACCAACAGGGCATCTCTGCTGGTAACACATGAGTCAGCTGCGCATACCCAACAGCGGATCCAGGCAAGTCCCCTGCGAGCCCTGGCCCCGCGCCGGGCTGGCTCACCTGTGCTGGTAGGGAAGCAGGGCACTGTGGGGTGTGCACCAGCACTGGCACTGCCTGGACACCACGGGACCCCAGCATCCCCTGCTTCCCACCCCAAAACTCCTCCACTGCCCCTAGGCAGCTGCTGCCCCCACCCTAGGGCTGCAGAGGTGACCCCAAGTGCTGACCCCGCATGAGACCCCCTGCCACCACGTCCCACGGGGCTGCGGCTACACCCCTTGGCACCGCCGGAGCAGAACGGGTGACAGCAAACACCCGCCACAGCACACGGGTTAGGAGCTGACACAGAAAAGTGCTCGAGGTTTTGGAAGCCTCCTCTCTGAAGTGAGGGGGTGAGGAGGGAAAAGAAATTTCAAAGCTCGTTCCAAACAGAAAGTCTTGAATTAGATCAGCTTGAGTCAGTTCTTCCATCCTCCTTCAAACACTTCTGAAATATTTCATTTTCCCTTTGAATATACAGAAGGTTTTAAAGTTCATTTAATTAGCTTATATTTCACAGGGAAAAATATTCTTTAGGTTTAGGAAAAAAAGATTTGACAGAGCTGCAACAGTGGGGGTATATTTTCAAGGAGAGAAATTAATCAAAATAAACTCTTTTCCACTGTATTGATTGCAACTCATTGATAGCTTCCAGTTAACAGTGTTTCTTTAAAAAAAAAAAGTTCTCAGCTGGCTCCAGTAACAGCACTTACTTCATCCCTCTCACCACACAAAAGGAGACGCTGGTAACACTCAAGATTCCCATTTAAAGCTGATATGCTGGCATAACTGGGGGAAATCCCTGCCACCAGACGCTGCTGAAGTCAAGCGCCAGAGAGCAGCGCAGGGAGCGAGCCTGGCAGGGACCCCTCGGGAGACGCCGTGCGCAGGGGAAGGGGCTCCAGGTCACAATGCTGGGCTGGCGAGCCAGGGGGAGCGGGGAGTCCTGCCCGCGGGCGCTGCCCGAGCACCTGCTCCAAGGTCTCGGGACAGG
Source organism: Chlamydotis macqueenii (assembly GCF_036417535.1). Taxonomy (NCBI): domain Eukaryota; kingdom Metazoa; phylum Chordata; class Aves; order Otidiformes; family Otididae; genus Chlamydotis; species Chlamydotis macqueenii. The sequence continues at coordinate 7,909,750 of NC_141571.1, read as the reverse complement.
GTTACCCAATCTCCGGGCAGGCTCATGCAAGCGACGTCTTGCACAAGTGGCTGTTATCGGCATATTTTGGGGCTTAGTGGTGGCGCGCAGCGAGGGACGGGGATTGCTCTTGGCTGTCGAGCGCTCCAGGCTGCAGCCCGGCGCCGAGGCTGGGGGAGCAGCCCGCACCGCCGTGCTACGAGCCAACAGCTCCAGAGTACGGAGACATGTGGAAAACAGCCCAGAAATCCCAAGGCTTGGCCTGGTGTGAGGAATGACTCGCCCTTGGCATTCTCTCCCCAGCACATCACCGCCTTTCCAGCAGCCTGCGAGCACAGGGGATCCCGGCACTGCGCAAACCACGGCCCCCCAGCATGGCAGGAGCTGCACCCAGAGCTGGGAATCACTGGGCAAAACACCCAGGGGAAGGCTTAACCCTGCCACGCACCCAGTTTTGTAGACTCTGCTCCACGCATTTCTTACCTTTCGCTTTCCACCCCACTATGCTGCGATCCAAACCCTGGGTGAGGGTCCAGGGCCGGCTGGGCTGAGCGGAGGTCCCTGCCACCTCCTCGGGGAGCGCGTTCACCACCACATCCCTGTCAAGCCCGATCCCAAACCCTCACAGGGAAACCCAGCTGTCCTCTGAGGCAGACGTGCTGAGACAGCATGGCTGAGGCAGGGACTAGTCATGCTTCACATATTAAATATTTGGGGGGAGCCCTCAGGAAGCCACTGCACCGGTACATGGGGACCCGCAAAGCGGCGTCTATCCAGAGGACAAGTCCTGGCCTGACCAAAGGCTGCGAAGTGGCTGGTGCGCTTCCTCTCGCTCTGCTATTAACTTTACCAGGGTAAATCACGACTGTTTGCTGCGGTTGCAGGACAACACTGCAGGAAGGACCTCGTGCTCTGCCATGGCACCCACAACGAGGTACAGCCCCCGCTGCAATCTCACCTGGCCCTCTTGGGAGGAATTCGAGAGCAGGTCTAATCTCAGGGAAGACAGACACCAAAATGAGAGCAAACAGACACACACCCCATCACAGGCGATGGGGCAGCACAGACATCCAGGGGCTTTCAGGCAGCTCCCAGGCTCTGGAGTACATGGAGCAAGACAGAGCAGCATGCCCACCTCCCACGGGGAGTGCAGAGAGAAGTCAGCCCCCATGTCCTCATCAACCACCGTTCGGTGTGGAGACACCTCTCCCTCCTCCTCACCAGCCCCATGTTTGTGTGGCAAGGGCCAGAGGAGCACTTTGGTGGCTGCATGCCCAGCCATATGCATGGGGGTAGCAGGGTTTGGCTGTGCCCCCCAGAGCCACCATCTCCCCCTGTGCGGCCAGCACTGGGGCCTTCACAGCCAGGAGTGGCAATGCCCGGCCGTGAGCGAGCCACACATTATCAATCACCGTTGAGCCACATGGTGCCTCCCACCCTGAGAGCTTCTTGAAAGAAACTCCTAATTTTCAACACCTACTTAAGGCTCTTCAGGCTGCATTGCTGCCGGCAGACGTGAGCTCATGCTGACGCTCGCAGGCATGTGCTGCCCCGCTCCAAGGCTTACACCCACAGAAAAACATCTCCCCACCACACGAGCAGGCACCAGGCGAGCACCGTCTGAAAAACAAAAGGTGGGGTCACAGGTGAACCCTCCGCTGCCTGCATGGATCCCAAGCCCTTGTGGTTTTAAATAGGAAAGCCTTAAAAGGATCACCAAGCTCATACTCACCAGCACAGGGATTGGGATGGGGTTTCACGCTGCATCCCCCCAGAGAAGGTCCTGCTGCCCTGGAGTGCCCATACCACAGAGATGGAGCATGGTCCTTAGGATGGTGGTCAGATCTGCCCTTGGGGCAGCCAAGACCTTCCCTCCCCAGGTGATGGGAGCTTCTTATTTCAGCGGGAAGCTAAAAGGCAGATGGCTCTCAGCTGTGCTTGTACCAGGGTGGGAGCAATCGAGCCCTGGGGCTCCTGCTACAGGGTCACCACGCTTGACCACCACTGTCCTGGAGGCTGTGTCGGCCACAGGCAGCGCGGCACCCTGAGGTGCGTGTGCCATCCACGGGGGCTCCTCCGGGCATGCAGAAATTGGGTGGGTGGCACAGCCAGGAGGAGCGGATGGCTCTCTTGGTTTCCCACCAGCCCTTGGCTACCACAAGTGTTTTCTTCTGGCTAACCACAGCCCTGGCTGTGTGTGAAGGTCCCAGGTCCCGGGGGAGGAAAGCCTTTGGTGATTTCCTCCCGCTTTGTGCAAACTGGGCTCCTGCGAACACCACATGAAAGAGCTGGGAGGGGGAGAGGGCACAGGAAAGGACCCAAGAAAAAAACTTCATGCTCTGGAAATGGGCCGTGCTGCCAAGCCAAAATAACGCTGCCCAGCCAGAGACGCCGCGGGCTGTCCTAAACCACCTGGGTGAGAGATGTCCAGCGTGCAGGACTGCTGAGCAGCCGCGCTGCACCAGTTTCCAAGACGTTTACGATGTATGAAACAGAAGAGGTGTCTGACACCGAACACAGGTCTGGGGTGAGGTCCCTCGTGGGGCTGCACCCTGCGGAGTCACCGCCTGGCCCAGAGGAAAGGCAGGAGCTGGGGGGGCTGCTCAGCACTGTGGGACAGACTGAGGCTAGGTGGGAATAAAGGGGTTAAAAATCCAGGAAAAAGCTGCAAATGGATTTCACAGATGGCCCTTTAGCCAGGACTGCAAACCCTCACAGGTTGCACGCTCAGGTTGTGTGGGTCCCTGGACACAAGTACAACCCTGCAGGCGCTGGGGCGAGGGGGGCTGGCCGGTTCTCAGGGACCCCCGTCCCCTGTGGCACCCCCGGGAGACGGTGTGGGGCAGAGGCTGGGATGCAGCAGCATGGCCTTGGTTTCAGCAGGAGGCATGGAAAAAAAAAAAAGATGAGGTCACTGCAAAGCAGTGGTGTAGGATGTGATACAGGAGTGGGGCGCATGGAGGAACAAGGAGCTATTGTAACCCTGCAAAGCAGGGGAAAAACCAGCTGTGGGGATGGCCGCTCACCTCCAGCTCACACCAGGCACTCGGGGGGTTCGCTTGCCGGAGGCCACAAAAAATGGACCTGGCAGAGGAGCGGGTAAAAGGAAGTGGCTGAGGCAGGGTGCGACGCCGTGGCACAGACAGGGACACGGCTTTTCTCTCCGTTGCATCAGCCCCACTGGGGGAAAGTACAACAGGTACTGGTGCAGCCAGCTCAGGTGCAGTGAAACAGCTGGAAAACACCTGGCGCGGCACTGGGAACGCCTCATGCGCTAATCTGCCTGTTCAACCCCGTCGCCAAGGGATGGGGTGGCTCGGAGACCGGCAGAGCATCTCTGAGCCGTGGCAAGGGCTGGAGCAGGCTCTTGGGGACAAAACTGGGAGCCTTTCCCTCCTCCTGCCACCCTTTGAGCCTCCCAGTTTTATAGCTAAGGCACACGGTGCCCGGTTGGCAGAGGGTGGCTCCATGCCATGGGGCTGGACTGCCTGCTCCATGGCACAGAGGACCTGTCGGGGCTGTTATCCCGGGATGCACGGGAGGTGCCCGTTTCTCCAGCCAGGGCCATGTGCTAACCTGTGGCTCCAGCCCCCTTCCCTCCCTCTGCCCTGGCACCCCTGCACCCCCCCAACCCTCCCATCGCTGTCGCCCGGGCCCCAGCCCTGTTTGGCCCCACGATGGCACGAGGCGGCCGACGCGGCGGTGCTGCAGACTTTCTGTCTGCACCGGGACTTCCCGTCCCCGCACGGCGCTGCCGGCGTGAAACCAAAGACCGGCTTGTTCGGCTGCCTGAGCCGCCTCCGCGCTGACTGCCCTGCACTGTTCCCGCTAGGAATAATATACCCAGAGCTCCGAGCATAAATTGAGTTTCCCAGAGCCAGGCTGGTGGAGAGACTTTAATGGGAAGGAAAATAAACTGTGTACTCGGCGTGCGGGGAGAGGTGTGGCACTGGCGGAGGGGCGCCGGGAAAAAGCTCCTCTTGGTTTTCTTTTTCTTTTTTTTTTATCTTTTTTTTTCCCCTAGCTTGTTTGCTGAGGGAGCACATATATGCATGCCCTCCTGTGCAAGTTGTTTGCTTCCCAGGATGCCAAGGAAAAGAGATGCACGTTAAAGTAGCTGGTTGAGAGCTCTGGGGCCTCTGACCTGCCAAAGCGTGTCAGGGGCTCAGCACCACGCCTGGCCCTCGGAGGAGGCGTTCACTTCGGGAGAAGCTGTTTCTTTTCTCCCCAGCCTGCTCCCCTCGGGCCTGAGCTGCGGGGGTCCGGAGAGGCTGTCGTGGCGCGGGCACCAAGGAGGGACGTTGCCGTGCCAGGAGGGTGACGGCGCGTTTCTGATTTCTCAGCACAAAGCTGCGATTCAGGGAGTTGGGAAAGCGCATGAGTCACGCTGTGAACTTCCCCGGCCAGTCACCGCTGGGAAACACGCTCGCATCTGCTCAGCCACCCTCAAAATGCCTCCGGCTCGGGAATCATCCCCACCGCTTCTCCCTTCCGGCCCGCTCCCGCTGCTGGCTGGGGCTGCTCCCGGGAATATCGGCAGCGCAGGGACGAGGGTGCAAGGGGAGTAGTGAGAGCATCCGAAGAGGAGAAACAGCACACGATTCGGATGTGGCAGGAGAAAAGTGACTGTGTTCAATCGCTTGACCATGCATGGCGGACGCCAGCAATGTGGCTGGGACCTGCACCCCCCACATCCTCCCCCCCGGCAGAGGAGGCTCTATTGACTTAACTCTGGGGCTGCTCCTATTTATGTTTGCGAAGCCTTTGAAGTCCTCTGGGAGAAGAGCAGGGCCTTCAGATATGTCTGTGACTCAGGAAAATCCACCCCCTCTATGACCAATAATTATCCTGAGTGGGAGCAGGGACTCCGAGGGGGGTGCCAGGGGTCCCCCTACCCGCGGGCAGCCCTGGGCGGCGGGAGGGACACGGACGGGCTTTCCCGGGGCCACGGCAGGGCTGGGAAAAGTCCGCAGGTTTGGGAAAGAGTGTTTCTCTTCGAACATGTTCACTGTCAGCTTTCAGCCAACGTCAGAAATACAAATGGGAAGTGAAATCTCACTTTTATAAAAATATTTGCTTTGAGCTGTAAGGAGGCTTATTAAGGGAAAAGGGCAGGTTTGAGTTTCTCTGCAGTACGATGCTCTGCTTGTCCTGCTGCCTGTGACGGCAGCCCCCCGCCGTGTTCCCAGGGCCATGTGCTGGTGGCTGTGTCCCGTCTGTGTCCCCCGGCTTCTACAAAATTCATCTGAGCCAGGGCGGGTGGCCGCGGGGGTCCTGGGGAGTGACCCTGGCACAGCTTGGGGCAAGCTGCCCCTTGCAGAGGGGTGAATGGTGCCCAGCTGCCCCACAAAGCCCAGCCGGCTGCTCAGGGGGGCGGGGAGGTGCCCCCCGTCCCGCGTCCAGCTTCCTCTGAGGAGAGCGATTCCCAGCGCCGGTGCCTCTGTCTGTGCCGTATCCTGCTGAGTAACGCCGGTCCACATCCATACATGGGGAAGAGCTGGGCGAGAGGCTTTCTCCTCTGTCAGACTTCTCCCTCGCTCAGTAAATAACATTCCTGCTAACGCTGGTATGCAGAAAACTTTCCAGCTCGCCAGTTAATGTCAGCATCGCAGCTCCATCGCCCGTCCCCCCACCAGCAAGGTCTGTGCTCCCCTCGGGGTGAGGGCTGCACCCCGGCCGGACCGTGGGGTGCAGCGGGATCCCCACTCACCTGCCCCTCCCGGATCCGTCTGCACGGGCGGCATTTTATTGTGGGGGAATTATGAATCTCTCAGAAAACTTGTGGTTCCCTGAGCCCCATCGGGGGTTGATGAGGGGATGCTTGTGAAGCGATGAGTTCCCTGAGTGACAAAAGCCTCGGCTGCGTTGGCTGCCCCAGCCTGAGCTGCGCAGCCTCCTCCCGCCGAACCCTGGCTCCTCCACTGCTGCCGCAGCAGGTCCCGGGGTTGGTCATGGGGTGAGAAGGAGCCAGAGCAGGGCTCTCCTGGAGTGGTCCTCCGTCACTGCCACTGTCACTGCGAGTGGCATTACCTTTGCTGCTGTGTGCTTCAACGGCTGCAATAGATAATGTCCATCTACCACGGGGCTTATGCAGCACCGTCCCAGGTGACCCCACGATGCTCTTTGCGCAGAGCTACAGCACTGGGCTGACGCTGAGGTATGATTTTGATTGCTAATTAATGTAGCAACCTCTATACCTTCACAAAAAAAAAGAGGGTTTAGGTTTGTCCAAGAATTGCTTGGGACGATTTAGCAGTGGTACTTCAAAGAGTGACCCACTCCCCAAGGCTGTCTCAAGACCTGTCAGGCAGGGATGCTTGAGGTCACTCACCCTGTGCATCAACTACCCAGTGTGGGGGACGCTAAAAACGGACCCCAGGCCCATGGCGGTGGTTAGGGTGGTCTTGGCAGGTGGACCTGGGCTACAAAGGATGTGCAGACATTCATCCGCGAGCATCCTCAAAGCTTTTGGGTTTCAGTTCCAGGTTTACCCCTGCCTGGGACGCAAACATGCACGGAAGCAAAGCTTTGGGCTGTCTCCAAAAGCCCAGCACTGAGCAGCCGGGCTGGGCTGATCCCCAGGAGCGGGTGCCAGACCTTTCCTCCTCGCCACTGGCAAGTGTGGCCCCAGCCTCCCCCCGGCACTTCCCCAAGGCACTGCCACATACCAGGGCCACCTCCTTGCAGCCACATCTTGGCTGTGGAGCCAGTGCCCTCGGCAATTTGGGAAAGTCCTGGCCACGGGCAGGGTACCTCGTGCGGCTCTGTCCCATCCCATGTGCTCCCACGGTGCTGCTTCCGACAGCGCCTGCTTGCCAGCAGCCATGAGGGGAATTTTTGCTCTTGCTCGTCAGCAGCCGTGTTGTGCCAGCTGCCAGCTGCCTCCCCGCTCACGGGGCTGCTGGCACACACCACCCAGGGAAATCACATCCTCTTCCCAAACTGACGCAGTGAGGCTCCCGCTTCATTTTATGGCCTCGGAGGGAAATCCAGGCTGCAGATGGCTGGGGGATGAGCCTGTGTGCGGTTGTATCACAGCCCTGCATCCTTGGAAGAGGGGCCTGCCTGGCTATTCCCGCTGCAGATCCATACGGAGACGGTAAAATGGGTGCTGGCAGCCCTGGGGAGCTGGCGTGCTTCATGCGGGTGCCAAGGTGCCATCTCCCTGCTGGAAAACAGGAGTCGGAGCCAGAGCTCTGGGACTCGGCATGGAGATGGCTCCACGTCCACCCAAGCTCTTCCCGGCTGCTCGGCAGAGGAAATGTGTGCTGAGGGCTGCTGAGGACAGGCCATTTCCTCCCCTGGGTTTTTCCTTCTCTTTCTTTGCCATATTTAGGTACGTAAAGATCAGTGACGGAAAGCTTGGCCAGCATGGGGCAGGGGCTGCGTGGAGCCATGGGTCCTGGCGTGGGGCCACCCTGCCCGCTTCCTCCTCTCTCCTTTCAGTCAGAGATGCTGCGACGCATCCCCGCAGCAGGTCCAACCCTGCACCAGCCCTCAGGCCATGGAGCATCCCTGGCTCCATGCTTCGAGCTCGCTTTGCGGGAAGAGGCCGGATCCTGGTGCAGCGGTGGGGCTGCGCTCCCTGTTGATACGCCTTTGTGAAGTCAGCAGTGCTTTAACAGTGGGGATCTGGCCCTCTCTGCGCGCCTCCCTGCCAGCTTCCCCATCAGTAATGACACAAACGTGCTTCTTGCCCTGTCCCCGGCTCTGGGCTGCTCACTGGGGCGTTCGCAGGCTCTGCTCTTGCTTCTCCGTCTCTGTTTTACATCAGAGCAGCTCCCGTCCATCTGTCTGTCTCCTCTTCTCCCCCTGACACAACTTCCAGACGGTGTTAAATGCAAAAAAAAAGGAGAAGCGAGCCAGGCAGGCAGGCTGTAGGCAGGTCTGGGGTAAGGCAGTCCCCCTGGCATCACATCCCTCTGCGCCCCCACCAAGGTGACAATGAGGACATTTGCTGGTTGGGAAGTGCTGAGAGCTAATCCTGCCGCTGAGTGCCAGGAAGCCACCCGGGGGCTCGCCGAGAGGGTGAAAAGTATTGGCAGGCTCCCGTGAATGCGAGGGGCACCGAGAGGAACCAGAGCAGCCCCCCGACCCAGCAGCACTCGCTGCCACCTCCACCGCCGTCAAGGGATCAGCCGTGCCAGCTTCCTGCCCCGGCTGTGCCGAAAGAGGGCTGCCTCCTCTCGTGGCGATCCCAACAGCGCAGCCCAAACCAGGCATAATGCTCAGCCTGAAATGGAGGGAGGAAAGATAGACTTGGATAACAAAAAGGGCTTCTCCCAGAACGACGGGACTGCAGGTGACAGCTGCGTGTTAGAGGACAGATGTTACAGCTGTGGGCACGACGGATCAACACATGGGTGCTGGGATCCTGGAAACTTTGCACTGGCAGCCTAATTGCTCGTTCGCTGTGAGTCTCCGTAGTGAAATATTTGTCTTAAAAGCGGCCCCTGGAGCTGGAGGGCTGTTCTGAGGCACATCTGGCCGTTCACGCTCGAGAGGTGGGCGAAGCGCTGGGTTTTGGCTGCCCCCAGGAGATAACTTGGACAGGGCGACGCAGCAGGGAGGCTTTGCGGCTGGGAAGTGGGTTCATGCTGAGCTGTAGTTACAAGGAAGGGAAATGAAAATAAAACCGTGGTATTTCCAACCATCTCCTAACATACCCGAAAATGTGGTGGGATGGCTATCTACGTCAGCACGCCTAAGGAGCCTGTCCTGCCCTGGAGCCCAGGCTGGAGAGGGAGAGGGCTGGAAACAGCAGGAAAATGGAGCGTTATTGGGAAGGAGGCGTTAGCATTGCTCAGAGACAAGGGGAGATGGTGGAAATGCCAATGCCCTGCTTGTCTGGGGCCCCAGGCCTGTTCAGCCTCACATTTGTGGTCAGTGCAACATGAGGAGCCCACAGTGCCAAAAAACAGCTCCAAGAGTTGATGAAAGGACCCCAGAGTGTGGGCAGTCACATAACCCAGAGCCAACCCTCTTCCTCAGGCTGACTGGCACATTTTGGGGTGCGGGGGACACTGGCTCTTGTAACTGGGAGGCTTCCCAGCCAGCTGCAGCGTGAGGGATGTGTCTCTGTCACCACATTTCCCAGGCAATGTGCTTACCTGTGCAAAGAGCTGGTGCAGAACAACTGAGATACTCTGGGGCTTTTACTGCTGAGAAAAAGCGCGAGCGTCAGCACTTGAGCTGGGATGCTCTGCTCTGGTCAGCAAAGCGGGGTTGCTGGTCGGAGCCACACTTCATTGGAAAGTGGGGCAGATGTGGAAGACGAGCTGCTAGGGTTTGGCTTATTGAGGAGTGTCTGACTGCCAGCAGACACATCTGCTGTGCAAGATGTGTGTTAATAAAGTGCCTTTTGTAGCTGAATGGGGATGGGAAGCAGTTCTGTAGTGGATCTGAAAGGTCCAGGGAGCCACATGCATCAGACAGCAACCTGGATGGAAAAGCCACTGGGATGGAGAAGAGCACGCTGCAGGACTCCACCGCCCTCATCCCGAGGGTATCGGGGGTCTGTGCGAGGGTCACCCCCTAAACCCCGTGGGGACAATCCAGGCAGTGGGGCCAGTTCGATGATGTTTTCACCTGCTTCTGTACCGCTGGGTCCCGCATGGAGCCGGGTGTGAGCGAGACAGCATTTGCTTCAGAAAGTGTTTGTGCACTCGCATCATCAGCTGGGGGGGAAAGACACCCCCCCCTCCACACCCCAGGAGCCAGATGGGTCCTTGCCCCCAGCCCCTCTTGCAGAGGGTGATGCTGGACCTGGGGTCGTTCCCAAAGGTGGTATTTCTCTCCAGCCCTCCCAGTCAGGAAAATCAACCCCTTCCCAGCAGAGGTGGAGATGCTGGGCAGAAGCCTGAGAGAGAGGACGGCCGATGGCACCCGCTGGGGCAGGGACACAGGGCACGGGACATGGGACATAAGGACCCTTCCTTCCAACAGACCCTTTGGGATGCCAGAATGGCTGATGATGCTTATTAGGCTTAATAAGTGTTAATTATTAATAACAATAATACTTTGATCACCTATGTGTAAGATGCTTTTTTTTCAGCTTTAAGCTTCAAAGCTCTTTAGAACAAAACAGGCAGGTTCACAAAGGCTGTACTACAGGTGGGGAAACTGAGGCAAAGAGTGGACTGAGGCTGACACCATGTCTGCCTGGCCAGCCCGTGGCACCTTGCCTCAGGGACGTGGCCCAGGGGCTCTGCCAACGGCAGGGGAAGGCACTCGCCCTGCAGTGGGACCAGCGCTGAGCTCAGCTTGTAGCCTCTTCTCCTAAGCCCGGGATCAGCCTGTGTTTCAAAATCGCTCCTAAGCGCTGCTGCAGCCCAGCTAGCGGGACAGGGCTGAGGGGGAGATGTGGCCAGGGTCTGGCCGCAATCCCTGCAGGAGCCCAGGGATGCCAGTGAGATAATGAGAGGGGATGTTAAACACTGCTGCAGTCACAGGGCTATTTATCTGACACGAACAGAGGCGGCCAGGAATCCTCCAGGGTGCACAGCTCAACTTAGACCCCATTAAAGTTCCTTTTATTCCCTGCGTTTTGGCTGACGTTAAAACAGCGCCTGAATTGCTCCTACGGGAGCCGGCTTCCATGCCTGGCGTCAGGTCTGCCGCTCGCTCTGGCCAGCGGCCGCGGGGCCAGGCTCCCTCCGCGTCACCCATCTCCCTGGCACCCCCAGGTCCCCCCAGCACCCAGCCCCGAGCGGGCACAGCGGGGGCTGAGCGGAGCGGGAGTGGGAAGCTCTACAGGGCAGGGGACCACAGGAGTGGGCAGAGCATGCTCCTGAAATAGGAAAAAACCTGAAAAATGTCACAGAGATCCCACTGTACCTGGGCAGGAGCACAGCAGGCTGAGCAAAGCTTCCCACTAAGAGCTTGCATTTCCTAGCAAAGCCTGTTGTGAACTAGAAACGTGTTTAGTTTTGGGGGGGAACACGCTAAAATGAGACAATTCAGAAACTTTCTAAACATTTTTTAGACCCCTGAGCTCCTGCCCCGCACATCCCTACCAGCTGCTCCTGGATGTAGCTTTGGGGCTATGAAATGGCCATGGTTGGGGACAGCAGTGACACAGGGATGCTTTATACAGCCATGCTCTGTACAGCCAAGCCGGGTGCCCGCAGCAGCACCGAGGGGATGCCCAGTCAGTGCAAGGTGCCACCGCAGCACCGTCACCCACCCCGCACGGGCGAGGAGGAGCCAGGAGCCGTTCCCCAAGGCAGGAGGGCAGCAGGGCAGGCAGAGACCGGGGAATTCAAATCCAGAAGTGGAACAGACAATTTCCAAGCTGTCATGTTGACGCGTAGTGATGAGCCCGGGCTGCTTCAAAAGGAACCAGCTTTAAATGGATCAAGCCCCGAGCCAAAAGCATAAACACCGGGAGGAAGTTTGGCTAAAGTTAAATCATGTTTTATTTTAAAATCTCCCTCTCCCTGTTGTAAGATGGAAACTCTCCATCTGAAAAGTGAAACTAAGATTGGAAACAGTCCGTAGTCATTAAGTTTATGCTGCCTTTTTTTTTTCTCTCTGGCTTCTCAAGTAAAATATCAACTGGCTCCACTGTCAGGGACAGGAAACATTAGTAATAAGTTCATAGATTTACATTTTCCCCAGGGAAATACAGGAATATCAGAGATCAAAAGTTGGAGAAAGGAGTTATTTTTATACAGAGTGATTTGCAACCAGCATTCATTGGAGGGAGTAAATAAATTACAGGCCCTTCACTTCAGGGTTGTTTAAGTTATTTTTCTTTAATGCCGTCCCTTTTAACTACTGTAGAGATTCTGTCAGGACTTACACAGAGCAGGGAGACTTCCCTGCTTGCAAAAAGGGCTGCTTTCCGGCAAAAATGTTAGTCACTGCAATTAGTTGTCATCTGCGAACATCATGTAAGGGCCCGCGGGGCGGGCGGGCGTCGGGGTGGTTCGGGGCAGGACAGGGGATGGGCCAGCCTGGCGTGTGGGGACAGGGTGGGAGAATGGCTCGGCTGGCCAAAAAGCCGTGCTTCGGGGCTGTTAGACCTAGCAAAGCATACCCACGGGAGGTGACACTGATGGCAGCTGGGCGCAGCGGGGTGTGCAGGCACCGGGGCTGTTTGGACCTCGCCTCTGCCTGGCCCTCATTGGCGATAAGGGGCTCAGGTCAGGGCTGATTCAATCAGGACAAGGCGATGGCCGCTGGCGCCTTGCTCTCCAGGCGGGCAGGGACAGCCCAGCGGGCTTTGCTGTCGCCCAGACTTGTCCTCGTCACAGCCCCGGGGGTGGCTTGCAGCATCTCCAGCACCTCAAGGCATCCGCTCTCTCCTCAGGGTTCCTGCACAGAGCTGGTGCCCCAGCCCGGGTGCAACCACTGCTCCATGCAGGGTCTGCAGCGACAGCCCCCTGCTCCCCCGGGACCTGCACCATGGGGGGACCGGAGCTCCCAGCGACCGCGTCCCCCTCACCATGGAGGGGGGTCACCCGCTGGGGCCGAACCGCGTCGGCAGGGTCTGGGGTGGCAGGCAGCCAGTCCCAGTTGTGGTGGAGACACTGGAAACTTTGACCAGGCGTTTCGTCTCGTGTCATCAATTAAAGGTGAGGCGCTCGCTGGCTGGGCAGGATAATGAATGATGGTTTTAAGTACAACTGGAAAAACAATAAAATACTCTATTAGGGTGACACAGCTGTGAACAATGAACATTAAACAACTTCACGGCTTGCGGAGCTGCTGCAGCAACACTTAGCCCTGGCGTTTGATGGATTCCTGTTTGGAGTGCGCCTCGCAAAGCCACTCTCCGTTCACCCCGGGCACGGAGGGCTGGGAACCGCTCTCTCCTTCTCCTGCTTAAAAATACATCCACATAAAACGTGCTTTAAGAATCCCTTAAGGTTCATTAATGTCAGAAGCAGGGGAGGAGAAAGGAGTTGGAAGGCCTTGAAGTACATGTCGGAAACACTCCAGAGAAAACTGTAAATGCTGCTGGGATGAACTGCAGGCTCTGGAGGATCAGTCGCGCTGGAAGACTATTTATTTTTCAGTCTATTTTAAACACTGGACTGTTTCAGATAAGAGTTGCCTGTGGTGGCAGACAGGATCGTGGGACTGGTGTGCAGGAACTCATGCCAGATTCATTTCTGGGGAGTATTTCCTCCCTGCCTTGATAAATCTGCCTTGTCTGCTGTACCAGGTTACTTCCTTTGGAGTTCTCTCTCCTTATTATTACTTATTAAAATTGCCTGCAAATAGCACTTGGGCTTCATGCAACATCCTGTATGAACAATTCATCCTTCTCGTTATCTTGAGGCTGACAATTCCCACCAGGGCCAGAGAGGGTGGGTGGAAAAATGTCTTGAGAAGAAACAGAAATGGCCATCGCTTATTGCAAGGCTGGAGAAACCACACTGGGGAGGCTGGAGAGGGCAGGAGATAAGTGGGGACTTCCCCCCCTTCAGAGACAAAACCATGAAAGGGAAGAAAACGAGAAGAAATGAAGCCAGCAACGCTGATGAGCATCTTCCCTCGTCTGCTGGTGCTGGGGTCCCGAGCTGGTGTTTGGAGGGGTCAGCAAGCCCCCTGTGACCTGACCTTGCAAACTGGCCCACCTTAGCCTAGATCTTATCTAGAAAATAGCTCTCAGGTTACACAGCTTGTCCGTGCAGGCTTTTAATTCCCCGGACAGTGCAAGAGGCGACTGCAGACGACAAACCTGCATCTTCCCTCTGCACCTCCAAACACGGCCGTGCAGGAGAGGCCCGGCCGGGGTCATTGGCCTCTGGACTTTGAAATTTTGCTGCATCCTTTTCTGCAGGGAAGAGATACAACATTCCGGTGACGCGGGGCCGCATGGTGGGGGAAGGTTTGGGGAATCGAGCTGCTGGCTGCAGCTGGACGCTTGTTCCTCCAAGTGGTCTGCAAATGGCATTTGTGCTGGGGACGATTCTCCAGGAGGATGGGCTCTCCTCGCCCTCCTGGCCTCCACTGCTTCATCCCTGGCAGCAAAAACTTTCAAGACGCAGCTCCCTGGCCCTCGTCTCACATAGTCCTCTTGGCCTGATGGAGCTGAAAAGTCCAGTTTGGCTTCTGCAAGCAGAGAGTGTTGCCATCAAGGGAGCTGCACTTTGTCTGAGACCATTTCCACCCTGACCATCACTCATGGACATGCAGGGGGGACAGAGGCAGCTCCCAGGGCTCCATCTTGCCAGCCCTCACCAACCCAGGACAGCGGCAGCCAGGTTGCATCCAGCCCCTCTGCCGGCTCCCATCCTGAGCCGTCCCTGCCCAAAGCAGCCTTTGCTCCAGTACGTGCCCTCTGTCCCCGGCCCGGGCACCACAGCCCCTCTCGCAGGACGGCGCTGCCCCGCGCATGTGGGGTTAATCACAGAGCATCTGCTTCCCATTGCGGCCGCCCAGGGCAGGTTTCCCCTCGCAGCCTCCTGCCAGGGTGCTAATTTTATATACGCGGGTTGCCTTCAGCATGGCCCTCGGGAGAGCTGTGGGGCTGGGCGGCAGCGCGGGGGGACGGAGGGCAGCGAGGTGGAGGGGGGCCAAGGCAGCGTGGATGGGGAGAGGCTCCTCTTCCCACCCAGGCTATGGGGAAGCTGGAAGTAAGTCTCAGAGATGCTTGGCCTGGCCCAGCAGAGAGGAGGGGTGCCAGAGACTATTTTCGGAAACCTCACTGGTGGTAACATCCCGAGCCTGGGGTAACATTAGCCCTGTGTCGCTGGCACCGGCTGACCCATCCGAGAGCCAGAGGGTTTCGTGAGACGACTCCTCGCCGCACTGTGATGGGCAGCCCCAGCGCCAGGCGGGCAGGCAGGCGTCTTAACTAGCAGTTCCTGGCCACAGCGCGCAGAAATGGCAAATGCTGCTGCTGCCAGATGACGGATGCCTCCTCTAGACAGTTTGGAGAAGCCTCTGGAAAATAGCTTCTTCAAGGGAACTCAATTTTGGCTTTCTAATTTGAGGCTCCCCAAACTACTTTTGGAAGCATTAGCCATTATTATTTTCCTTCCTTCTGTCTGAGCACAGTATTTTCCCAGATAGTCGACGGTAACAGGAGTCCAAGCGCTTCATGCCCCCCAGGAGGGGCCGTGCACCGTCACCTCCCAGCTCTACTGTGCCAAGCACTGCTGTCACGCTCCATCCGTGGGCAAGCGCAGGCGATGCTGAGCAAGAGGAGATCCGGCAGCACCTTAGCAAGGGGCAGGGGAGCTGCAAACGCGGGCGCTGCAGCGGGCAGCCGGTGCCGGAGCTCGGTGTGAGAGATGCCGAGGGTCTGCAGAGCCGGCCGAGCGCCTGCCTGCTGGAGGAGCAGTGATAAGGAGGTGGCTGTGATGGAGCGGGGACAACCCCATCCCCTCGGCCAGGGGCTGCTGACAGCTGCGTGTTGCCCTCTGAGAGCACTTCAGGCTGCACAAGGAAAACCTCAGAGTGCTTTGATCTGCACTGGGGCTCCTTGATGTAAAGCAGGGACTGGGTGAAGGTGGCTGCAGGATGAGCCTTTTGGCTGCTGCCTCTCCCAGCTGGGGAGGAACGGGGCTGGCAGCCCCACAGCCCTGAGCAGCGAGGCAGCGTTGGCCTGGCCAACGGGGACTGAGGGGACACTCAAAATCCATGTGCATGACCAGGCGGGGCTGGGCTGCACAGGGATCAAAGGTCCCAGCATCATCTGCTTTAGGCCATGCTTTGCATCCACATCTGCCCTTCCTTGTAGAGCCGCCAAGGGCCATGGCCAACCATCGTGGTGTGGGTCTGGGGCCGGATCCTGCTTGGTAGCACACCCCAGGCCCAGCACCAGGAGCCTGGCTGTGAGCTGACAGACCTCACGCTGTCTGCACCCCATTTTATGGGGGAAAATGTGTCACGGGAAGCAAAGTAGTCAAGCCTGGCGCACCTGAGGAAGCCCAAGTCTCTGTCTTGGCTGGAATGAGACCATGTTGGCAAGACCCCACGCAGCCCAACTGCAAAAGGGGGCCCTTGTGAAGCATCCTTCACAGTGCACTGGGAATCCTCCCCGCGCCGTTGCACCCAGAGGCCGGTTGAAATACCTGCCAGCAGCTGTTCCCTGGGCTAGCAACCAGCTCTTCTCCATCCTCCACCAAGAGCCAGCTAAACCCTGGACGAAAACACCCCCAGCAAGCACACGTGCAAAACTCAGTCTGGAAACCTGGTCAGCTTTGGGCACCGCAAACCACCCCTGAGAAAGTTTCCATACCAGAGCAGAGCCCTGTGTGCGGGGCAGGCGAGCCGAGCATTGCGAATGAGAGCATCTTTGTGCGGCGCCTCTGACTGGCGTGGTGCATATGGTCCCTATTTATTTGACTTCTTTGCTGCTGGATCCCTTTCAGAATAGTTTTCTGCAATTACTTCAAGTTTCCCCAGTGCAGATTGGGAGTGAAACTTGCGCTTCAGGAGATAAACTGCAGACCGTTTGGCATCAAGGGAAGCTGTTAATTTGCCAGCAGCAGAGACAGAGGGAAAATGAAAAAGATGAGAGATAATTCATTCCCATCGCAGCTTGGTTTTGAAAGAAAAGAGGGGCTGTGGGCTGGAGAGACAAACTAGAGCTGGTTATTAATGGCTCAGCGCTGAGGCTGGGCCAGCAGAGAAGCTCGCAGCTGGCAGAGCCCTGACCCACATGTACATAGGGCCAGCAGGTCCTGGGCTTCCCCGTGGGGCTGCCGGTGAGGGTCCCCTGGGAGGGTGCTGGTCCTGGTGCCCCTTCTCATGTTTTGGCTTGTCTGCTGGGCACTCCTGCTCCCCACCGCCGGACCGGAGAGCTGCTTACAGCTGCAGCTGCGGTATGATGTTTCCCACTGCGCACAGAGAGGAGTGCACGTGGAGATGACGTGCCACAACCAAGGATGCAGTCGGTGTCGGAGCCGGGATGCCGTACCAACACCTGCCTGGCTGTTCCCTGCACTGCCGACCTGACCTTGCTCAGTGCCACAAGATGGTTTTGCAGGTCCCCCCAGTCCAGGGCTCCCATTGCTGCAGGGAAACAGCTCCGGGTGCCCAGGAGCCCGGGCTCGGGGCTTGGTGCGGGGGGCTTACCATGGGGAACACTCTCAGCATGCCCCTGCCATGCAGGGGCTGCCACCCAGGAGGATGCTCGTGAGGAGGATGCTTGGAGGGTGACAAGGGGAGGGTTGGGGGTGCCCCAGCCACAGCCATGTGCAAGCGGCTCCTTGGCACGTGTGTGCACCGTGGCCCCTCTCTGCTCTTCCGTTTATTGATGTTATCCTCCGGCCATGTGCTGGGGCATGTCGGGAAAAGCTTTCTGCATCTGCCTCGCCTGCGCTCGCAGCCTCCCCCACGCTCCCTCCCACCTTCATTTATTTATGGGACAGCTATTTCCTTTCAGAGAGAAGTAGCCAGTATTATGAAATGGCAAAAGGGTTTGAATGAAAACAAGGTGTTTACTTAAATCGTGGACGATTTGGACTTTCCGATGGGTGACGGTGTGTGACGGCCCAGCCCTCCCTTCCTCCCCTGCAGCCGGGGAAGACCGCAGTCCCTGTTCTTCAGGCACGTGCCAGCCAATGTTCTGGCTCCTGGGGTGCTCTGGAGACCGTTTGAGGGAAACCAGTTGCCATCTACCACGGTGTCTGCATTTAAAAACTGGCCTTCGAGTCCTCGTCTGAGGCACAAATACTGATAACTATTGATTTCTCCAGCAAATGGGGAGAGCCCTTGCTCTCACGTTGCTGCCCTCCAGCCCAGTGCAAGTGACGATGGAAGGCTGTTGCTGTAAAGTGAGGTTTTGGAGGGGAAAATTTGGATGATATTGATCACAGACAGCAACTGCCGTAACCAGGGCAGTAAACTTTCCTACCCAGGTACTTCTTTTGACCTAAAATAACTTCCGTGCTTAGGCTGCATCTTTCTGAGGTCTGAGCAATGGTTATTTTTTATGGAGGAGGGAACACTCCCAAGCCCAGCACCTCCTGTGGCAGCACGGCATGAAGGGGGCACCTGGCAGGCACCTCGCCCACCCAGAGCCCAGAGAAGGAGGACGTGGGGCGGGCGAGGTGCCCGTGGGCTGGTGTCCCAGCGGGGGCTGTGGCAAGATGAGGCCCCAGGCAGCAGCTGCACAGCAGCCTCACACGGAGCCGTAGCTGAGGATGCTGTAGCCGTTGGGGGGCGCGGGGATTTGGGACACCAGGTCCCTGTGGGGTGCAGGAGCCCACTGGCTTTGAAGCCAATGGGGTGGGCAGGACATGGGGTATGCTTCCCAGCCCCATGGTGTTGCTCCGGCTGGGCACCGCTGTGCTGGCCGGGAGCTCCCTGTGCCTCCGGGTTTGCTTTGCCACCACCTCAAGTGGAAGCAGACCCCTTTATTTCTAGAGGAAGGGCTCCGTTTCGCTTCCTGCCCCTCTCATCAGTCACCAGCGTGGCGGGGGCAGCTCCCGCACTGGCTGCTCGCCCCTCGGTCCCACCACCGGCGCTGACATCCTTTCCTGACACACATCGGTTTCCTGCGCACAGCGCTCGCGCCACTTCCTACCCCGCTTCAGTTTCCACTGAGCATTGCATGACACAGAGCGGAGGGGGGAGAAATTTGAAAAAAAAAAAAAAAGAGAAAAGAAAGGAAAAAAAAAAAGGTGAAGAGCAGCTTTTCAGCTTTTTCTTTTTGTCCCCAGTGTGGACGTCAGTGAGGCGCGGGCTGCACAGGCGCTGCATCCCCAGCACCGGCTCGGCCATCGCATCCGGCTGGGCGAGGAGGGGTCACGTCCCCAGCTGCAGTCGCCTCTGGTTTGACACTAGAACTTTTTTGTTCCCTGTTTGTTAACAGCCTGATTTCTGAGGCTGGTGAGCAGAGCAGGTGCTCTGCACCCCCAAGTTGCCCAAGCTGGGCGCTGCTGTCCCTGTCGCGGTTTTAGGGTGGCGGTGGGATCGCTCCCCCCTGCCTGCCGCTGGGCCGCTCTCCAAACCCGCTTTCTGCGTCTTCGGGAAAGCGGGAAAAGCGATCAATGGCTCCAGCCCTGTCTTTAGAAAGTGGATTAGGGCCAGTGAATAGGAACTGTCTCTCTAATGAAGTGCTATTACCAACAGGCTAATTGAGTAATGACATAATGCAGGCCCTTGAAGCTCTTTATAACGGGCCGTGACTCCGTGCCGCGACACGCCGCCACTTCCTCGCCTTGCCCTGTTCTGCCTCCAGCGCATCGCCGGCCAAGGAGGGTGAATGCGCAACACCGTCCTGCCCGCCGCGGCCACAGACAAAGTGTCGCCAGCATAACCCTGCGTGGAAAATGCGGAGGTGGAGGGGAACCCGGATTAATTAGCTCGGGAGACGCCAATCTCCTCGCATGTGAAATGTGAGCCTTTTTATTGAGAAAAGTAAAACAGGCCTCGCATTGCTTTCAGGGAGCCCAGTAAAACAGAAGGTGATCCATAAATATGTATGTTATGCTGGATTTAAAATACTTTCTGATGATTTTCTAGGCAGATCTCCAACAAGTTACAGCACAGCATTGCTATTGTAAAGCCGTCGGCGCAGGCTGGTAACTCTTGCACTTCTTGTCATGGGGAGGACGTGGGTCGCTGGCGTGCACACTCATGTCCCTCGTGCCAAAATGTTCATCTTCAGGTGGAGAAATTAAACATAGCAGCTTTACGGCTTTTGTTCTTAGCCCACTGCATTAGCAGAGTGGGTTGCGGAGTGCTCGGGGCTCTGGCGAGGCTGTCTCTGCAGCGGGGCTCCGTGGCTGCGCCGGGCTGTGTGCTCAGCGTCACCCATCTGCACCGGCCTGGGGACGTGGACCCACTGCCACCCTGCATGAGCAGCGCCCAAACCTTTCCCCATCGCCAGGACCAGCTGAGAGCGAGAGAGGAGGAACAACCGTTTAACCCGCAACAGCATTGGGCTCGTCCGTCCCTCTGCGGTCTCCCAAACCCCCGGCAGCACAGCTGGGCGCTGCCCGTCCTCCTGCCGGCCACGACATTTGTGCTGGGGACATAAATAGTTGGAGGGTGAGGCAGCCCCAGGAAGGTGTTTCTCAACCCCGCGGGTGAGTGGAGCCTCCCGGCGCGCTCGGGGAGAGGAGTTTGTGCTCGCTTCACCCAGGGGAAAGCCAGCCTCTGCCAGGAGGATTTACTGCCTGATTTTTGAGCCAGCGAGGCGTGCGCGCCCACGCTGTTTTGGCAGGTGGCCGATGCTTTGTCCGGGCACGGTGCAGCCCTAGGGCAGGCATCGCCCCTCGTCCCACTGGCACAGAAGAGAGGCAATGCCCTCAGAAAGGCGAGCGCAGCCGACAGCAAGACCACGGTGATGCTGCAACCCAGACCACCTGCATCCGCAGAGAGAAACCGTCTTTATTTTAACCCTCAAGCCTCACATCCCTTCCCCAGCTCTCCCTGGCTCCCTCTCTCCGTATTTTCATGCTCTTTGTCTCCATGGGAAGACTCGCACCTCCCCAGCCCCATGCTATCAGTTCATCATCCGATTAAAGATTAATTTGAGATTATTGCTCGTGTCAATAGCCCAGAGCTGGAAAAACAATAGCTACACCTGCAGCTTGTTTGTGAGCCCCAGCTCCTTATGGCGAGTTGTTAATGGACGGGGGCTTTCACCAGCACGGCCTGTTGACAGGGGCTCCCGAGCCCTGCACCGGCACCTGCTGCCCTTCTTATCCGGCATCTTCCAAGGCCTCCCGCAATCCCAGGTATCTCGAGTGGGAGACCTGTGTTGTCTCTGCTGATTGCCCTACGAGCCGTCCCAGCTTCTGCCGCAAAGCTCCAGTCATTCCCTTCCCCGAATCAGAAACAGCCATCCAGCCACTGACTTTAATAACGGGCCTTTCCCTGGATCCTACCTGTTTTTTGTTTGTTTATTCAGCTTTTTCGAGGTAAGGTAAGAGCCAAAAGAAGAATTAGGCTGCTACACTTTGTAGGGGCTGCGCTCTGGCTGCCTTCTCCTGGGGCTGCAGCTCGGATGCTGGAAACTCTCCTCCAGAGGCTGCGGGGAATCCGGGAAATCACGAAGAGAGTATCTCTATCTGACAGTTTTGCAGCAACAGGAGAAGAAAGTGGAACATTTTTTTCCTTCCTACTGCCTTGGAGGTGGGGGGAGGCGTTTTGGGAGGCAGTGGCAGGGCTGTGCCCCGCTTGCTGCTGGTTCCTCGCCTTGAGCTGAGCTCTGCAGGGAGCCCCCAGCTCAGCTGAGCGTGAGATGGGTTCAGCGTGTTCCTTGTGTTTATACTCCTTTCAGTTTTTCTTTTCCCATTTTTCCTCTTCCCAATGCCTAGATGGCCCATGGTGGGTTTGCCAAGGACTTTGGGCGCAGAGTGGCCCCGGAGCTGCTCTCTGCCCTCACTGCACCAGGGCCAGGCGTGCCTTGTGCCTGTCCCTGAGAGAGATGGGGACAGAAAGGGGTAAAAAAGGCACTTTTGGGAACTGCAGCCCCCAAATCGCCAAGCAGACGAAGCTTAGCTTTTGTAAAGGGGGCTGTAATCCACCAGCTTCCCTTCTCATCCCCTCTGGGACGCCCTGTGTGGCTACAGACAGGACGATTTCATAGAGTGATGTGGAAGCCTTAAAGCCGTTTTTAACCCGGTATCTCCGCGTGCGTCTGCCCCAGCTCTCTGCCACAGGAGGGTCCCAAGGCAGGGTGGGTTTCCAAACACCCTTAATTTTGCATTGGGTCAGGGAGGGGGCAAAAAAAACCCTAGTCCTCTCTGGGAAGAAAAGGCACTTTGTGGTTTCCTCGGAGCCTTTGAAAGGGCTCCAGGAGCCGAGGGGACGTACGTGCTTGTTTAAAGGCCCTGTGGAGGTCCGTGGAAATTAAACGGCGGAGTTCAAACGCTCAACGCTGTGGCCGTGCCGCCGCCCGGGAACATGGCAGCCCAGAGCCGGCACAGCCTGCACCCCGGCACCACGGGGCCCCCCGCTACCTGCCGGGAGCTTGATTGAATCCTGGCTTTTACGAGTGCTGACACCGTAATCTGTTACAGATGGTCACACAAGGTGGTCACCAAATGGTTCCTCCTGTTAATCACCGGCTGCATCACCCCCCCCCCGCCACTGCCCCCACCACCAAAACTGCAGCCTGGGCTACCTGGATGAAACAGCCGGGCTGCGGGCAGCGGCTTTACGGTGTGTTTAGATCCTGTGGCATTAAAACAGAGAGGGGGGAAAAAACAGGGGAAAAATGGTTGATGACACCATGCACCCTCTGGCTTCACCCTGCAGCACTCCTTGCTCTGGCAAGCACAAGGGCTGAAGGGCAGGGGACTGTGGCACTGCTGCCAGGGATGCTGCTCTGAGGGGTTTCCTTCTGAAAATGAAACAAAAAAGCGATTGCTACTCATCCGCAGGCCCAGCTCCTGGGTGCGGTTTTCCATCACAGAGCCCCAAAGTTGCACGGGGGCAGAGGGGATCGCCCACGGCTGCAGCAGGTTTGAGCTGGGTGTCCTTGTCGCGTGCCCCAGCCCTCTGCTCACCCCAAGTGCCCTCAGAAATATTTCTGCAGTAAGAAAATGAGCAGCAGGTCGGAAGAGAAGGGATCCGGGCTACGTCCATCACCTGGGGACGGGGCAGCACCTGGGCATACCTTGGGGACGTCAGAGGCACTGTCCCAAGCTGGGGACAGTGTCTGAGTGGCTGCTGGTGCAGGGCAGGGCAGGGACCAGATGCAGCAGCAGCCCAAGCACCAGTGGGCTGCGCTTTTGTGATTCAGAACAGGCAGCATTTCTTTTTTTTTTTTTCCAGTGTTTTAAGGCTGCATTTGTGTTTGAATGCAGGATTTGTCAGCCAGAGCCTAGGCTGTCCTCCACCCATTTTGTACCTTCTCTCTGAAAGCCCCGCGTCCCAGCCAGGCTCTGGACAAAGCCAGGAACACAACTGAGAGCAGGAAAGATTGCTAAGGAGGAGGTTTCTCACAACTCTCATCGCCTGCCCAACCAGTATTAGTTGCAACCCATTGAGAGGGAGCTGGCAGGGATCTCTAAGACGAAGCAACAGCCTGCGTGATGCGGGAAAGCGTCCCCATCCGAAGCGGTGACAGCTGTGACACGCGTGGCCGGGGGTAAGGCACGGCCCATGCGGTGCGGCTGGGTGCACACTGCAGGCCTGGGCGCTAAGCAGGAACCGAGGGCTCCTGCATGTCAGAGCTGCAAAGCCAACCCCGACGGGGGCCGGCGGGATGGCCCGCGCCGCCCCGGCACGCAGCGCTCGGTGGCCTTCTGCGCCCCGCTTACCCGCTCCTCCACCCTCCTTTCCAGCCCCTGCAGGTGGTCCGTTCCCAAAATTGGTCTTTTTTTAACTATTTAGCTGCTTTTGCGGGCTCCAGGATTTTATGGATGGAAAGCTGAAAGTAATTAGTGCCCCTCCCCCGCTTCCTGTTGGGAAAAGGAAGAAAAAAGCACACCAGAGTGAACCCAAAACTTCCTGCCCTGCTTAATAATCAAGTAATGAGTCCAACTCGGCTGGGAAAGTCGGTTTATACTGGGCAAGCTCTTAATTAAAGGAGGGCCGAGCAGCAGCTCTGCTCGCTTTTACAGCCGCACACATCTTCCTGCTCCGTAACAGCCCCGGGAGAGGCGCGGGGAGCCGGACGCCAGTGGGCTGGAGGGGGGATGAGTGCTGGGGGGGTGCGCGTTTTGATTCCCTGGTTAAAAGCAATGTCCTGGAGATGGCACTGAAGGAATGCGAGGGGGAGAAGAACAAAATCCCAGCCCCTGTGGGAAGCAGGCAGCAAGACTGGCTGCGCCCCAAATTCGGCAGTGGCTGGGAAGGTGGAAGGCAGGTGGTTCGGGGCACTGGGGCTGGTTTCATGATGGAAATCCTGGAGGCAGGTACCTGGGGTGTCCCGGAGCACCTGCCCCTCCGTCCCCTCCCGGCTGTAGGCATGCTGGGGACTGCCCCACCTGCGCTTGCTGAAGGGCTCTGCTGTGACAAGAGGATGTGTCACCTCCGCTGCCACACCACCCGCATCACCGGGTCACCCGCCCGGAGCCCCCAGCTCACTGTAGCCATCCCCAGGGAGGCCCAGGAGCCCGCTGAAGAGCCGGAGGCAGCCCCCTGTCCTGCAGCACAGCCCTGCTCCATGTCCTGCTGAGGGACATGGCCAGGCTATGGGGGCTTCAGTAGCCCCGTGGGGAAGCCAGCATCCAACTAGGCAGGCTGTGGGAAAGCCCTTGCACTTTCCCACATGGAAAGAGAGAGATCCATTGCACTCCCAGCATCCTGATCCCCCCAAGCATC
This sequence comes from Chlamydotis macqueenii, assembly GCF_036417535.1. NCBI lineage: Eukaryota > Metazoa > Chordata > Aves > Otidiformes > Otididae > Chlamydotis > Chlamydotis macqueenii. The sequence goes on along the minus strand of NC_141571.1, from coordinate 7,885,582 downwards.
CTAATGCCCCCCCAGGATCCTGATCCCCCCCCAACATCCCAATCACCCCCCAGCCTGTGTCATCGCACAGCTGCCCCAGCCCCAGCGCTTTGGCAGGAACTGACTCAGCTTGCCTTTTCCTCTCCCGAGAGGCAATCACTGCACAGATTGCCTCGCCTGAATGCCACTCGCCATTCACCTGCAGCTAGAGGCCCGGAGTACAGGGTGGGAGCAGAAGCTGAGCCCAGCACCCAGGTCTCCACAGCACCCCCCAGCCACCACTGCGTATTCACCCTCAGCACCCACAAAACCCTATTATAAATTAACCATTTTATTGAATATCAATAAACTGTATATAATTATATAAAAAGTTTCCTCAGTACAAAATTGTGGCACAAAAATATAAATACCAGTGTACCTTTGAAATGTAAACATCCTCTTTGTAATGATTCCATGAAAACAATGTCCAAAGAAAGATGCATTCAGGAGGCACCTGTCAATACCCATAAATAGGGCTTTTGGCACACACCTGTCGATGGGCAGCCTTGGGACAGGCCACCATTGTATCGGCTGACAAGTGCCTGCTATTAGTCACAGTTCTCTTGAAAAGCAGTTGTTAAGAGTCATATTAACAGGTGCTTGAGTGCATAGCTGCTCTGTAAACAGGGTTGGTGTTTGAAATGGCTACCCGTGCCTTTTATGGACACTGTTAATCTCGCAGGCATTGCAAATTGTCATTGTGCTGGGGGAGAAGCAGCTGCTTCACAACTACTGGGATACTGTATTATTGCATAGTTACACCTTCTACAGGCGGCCTATATACACTCGGGGCAGGGGGGGTAACATTTTGTCCTTCATTAAAAAAAATATTGGTTCTTAAAAGTTACCAAGTGGTTACAGTTTAAAAAAAAAAAAAAAAAAAAATCAAACCAAAAAAACCCCAAGCCCCCGAAGCTACATGGTGGCAGCGTTTGATGCCGGCAGAGGGGCCGGGGCGCAGGTCCAGCCCTGCAAGGTGCCGAGTGCTGCGGGAGCGGGGGCACCTGCTGAGGGGCTGCAGGCTCGGGGCTGCGCCCACCCGAGTTTCACCCACTCTCTTTGCCACCCACGCTTTGCACCGGAGTCCAACCCTGCACCCTCGGACGCCGGGACGGAAGGAGGGTCAGGGCCTTTGCATCACACAGGAGGCACCGAGCGAGGAGCGCGAGGGTCTGGAGAGACGGAGCGGCCGCATCCAGCCCGGCGCACGCCGCGATGGCGACGGAGGAAGCTAACTCCTACAGAAACTAGTTCGAATATTGGTCTTTTTTTGGCGTGGTGAGAGGCCTGGGGGAATGGAGTCGGAGTCCTCAGCGAGAGCCGGAGCAGCCCGTCTCCTCGTGCTTGTGGAGCAGGGACATTCGGGAGAAAGTCCGGGAGCAGGTTTTGCACTGGTACTTCTTTACATCTGAATGGGTCTGCAGGTGGGCTCGGAGATTAGAGCGGTCGGCGAAGGCCCGGTTGCAGTGTGTACAGGAAAAGGGCTTTTCACCTATGGAACAAAGAGAAAGGCTCCCAATTAACCAGTGCATCAACACACGGCGAATATCAAAGAAGGAGCCATTCATTAGCCAAAGTTTGCGAGGAGCATAGCGAAAAGCAGCGCTGGCCGTCATTGTTCGGAGGGAAAGGCCGGCAAGGTATGTACAGCGTTCACGTCGGGAAAAGCCGAGTTGGGAATTTCCTGCTCCCAGAAATACCTCTCCTACGAACCACGGCCAATTAATGCTGGGAGCATCTGCAAGCAGCAAGGCAGTTGCACGTACAAATGAAGACGCACACTTCATCTCCCACCCGCAGCCGAGCGAACCGTTTGCAGAGAGGCAGGACAGCCAAGCACTGTGCATTAATTATATCATCGCTGTGTGTTAATTATATCATGGCAGGCAGCGGCTGGAAGGCGCCAGCCGGGGGTGAGCACAGCTATTTCCTCTGCCGAACTCCACTCTCCCCCTTCTCCCGCCCGGCTCGCATTGAAAAGCCTGGCCAGGGCGAATTCCTCCCAGAAAGACTCTTTTGGAGGAAACAAATGCCTATGCTCAATTTGGAAAGCACAATTAAGTCTTCCCGGCTTCCTTCAGCCATCATCTTTAGTACGTTAAAGAGGGTGTGAAATCAGTGCCAAGTAACAATTACACTGTCCCCGCAGCCCCACAAAGGACGCTCGGGAGACGCATTGTGCGGGCGGCCGGGGCGGTGGGGTGGGCTGCAGCTGCGGCACGCAGACCCGCAACCAACAGGTGCAGGGGGCAACCAGCCCCGCACCCCCAGCACCTGCCTGCGGGCCGAGCTGAGCCGGGCTGCGTTTTGAGCCAAGCAGTGGGCTGGAGGCCACGGTGGTGGGCAGCCGGATACTGCCCTGGCTGGGGAGCCCTTGGCACAGGCAGGGAGGGATGCCTCGAGTGCCCCAGCAGTCTCTTAACCCAATTTACAAAACAGAGCCAAAGCAGGGCAGATGGGCTGGCTCGCAGGACGCACACTGCCAACAGCAGCAGCGCAGATTTACAAACCGGGCCTTGACCCTGCGCCTGGCTCCAGCCAAGAGGATATTTAAAGGACATTTTAGAGAGATGTGCCAAGGGGATTTGGGAAGCCCTTATCTTCCCAGATAACACTCGGCCTGCCGATTCGCTGGGGACCACAGAGCTGGGAAGCGGGAGGCGATAAGGGAGGGAGGGAGAGGGGTGAGAGCCGGAGTTACCGGTGTGCGTCCGGATGTGGCCCTGCAGCAGCCAGGGCCGGGAGAAGGCCTTGCCGCACATCTTGCAGACGCAGGGCAGCGTGTGGCTCCGGATGTGCATCTTGAGAGCCCCCAGGCTCACATACTCCTTCTCGCAGTACTTGCAGCTGAAGGATTTCCTGGCCTGGGTGTCGCAGTGCAATTGCTTGTGCTTGGAGAGCCCGGCGAAGGTGGAGTACGCCTTGGCACACTGGGCGCAGCGGAAGCGCTCGGCGGCAGCGGGGGCCGAGGCTGGGCTGGGGGGCCCCGAACTCTTGCCTTCATCTTCCTCACTGGAGAGTGTGGTCAGGTCCAGGGCGGGGGTCGTGCCCCCCGCTGCCTCGCTGCCTGGGCCACCCGGGAAGAGGCTGGAGAGCAGCCCCGCGTCCCACACCAGCGGTGGGTAGTAGGCACCGGGGCCCAGCACCTCGGGCGGGGGGATGACAGGCAGCGGGCACGTCTCATACAGCAGCGGGGTAGCCAGCACTGCGGGGAGGGGGGAGACACAGCGCTCAGCGGGGGTCCGATGCCCCCTGTGGGAATGGGGGCGAGGGGGCCCCGGTCCACTCCCGTGGGGTTCCCCACTCAGGGGAGCAGGGTGCCCAGCCCACCCCCGGGGTTCCCCCACCACCCCCGGGGCAACGAGACCCATCCCGTGGGAGCACTACACCCCACCCCGGAGCTGGAGGAGCAAAGGGACCCCAGCCCACCCCGGGGTAAAGGAGACCCTATCCCACGAGGGCTCGGCGCCCCTGCCTACCCTGCTGCGAAGGACGGGGCGAAAGGGACCCCGCATCCCTGCTTCCCCCACATACAGAGCTCCTCGCACACTCGCGCCCACCCCGTGGGGAAGCTCCCGGCGCTCCCGCCCACGCCGGGGTACCAGGGAGCGGCTCCACATCCCGGGACACGGGGAATCCCGCGCCGCGCCGCGTCGTGCCCCACCCCACCCCACCCCACTCCACTCCACTCCGCCCGAGATGCATGAAATTGAAAGAAAACACCCCCGCACCCCTGCAAAAAGTCGGTAACTCGCTCCCGCACGGAGACGTGAAGCGATCCCGCCCCGCTCCGCGGAACGCCCCACGCGCGTGGCGTGGCGTGGCCCGCCACGCGCCGTCCACGCACCGGCCTGGCTCTCCAGCTCGCTGTAGTTGGGCTTCTTGCTGGCCGAGAAGTGCTTCTTCACTAAAAAAGAGCGCGGCATCTTGCAGCCCCAGCACCACCACCTGCTGCGGGGCGGCTGCGCCCGTTAATATGGACCCGGGGGCGGGGGCGGGAGGCGGTCCGGGCGGTGCGGGGCCGCCCCTGGGGCCCGGAGCCAATGGGCCGGGCGGGGGCGGAGCGGGGGCTCGGCAGGTGCCTGGCCGCACTGCTTGGGGGGGTGTCCACGGAGCTGCGTTCAGTGGGGCGACCGCGCTGCCTGCCCGGGTCCCGGCGGAGAAACCGCTGCTGCTGCTGAAGACGAAGATGACGACTCTTTAGCAGGGTCTGCTGTGACAAGAAAAGGGGTAACGGTTTTTAAAATAGAAGGAAGCAGATTCAGAGTGGACATAAGGAGAAATTTCTTTACACTGAGGATGGTGGAACACTGGCACAGGTTCCCCAGAGAGGTGGTGGATGCCCCATCCCTGGAAACATTCAAGGCCAGGTTGGACGGGACTCTGAGCAACCTGATCTGGTTGGAGATGTCCCTGCTCTTTGCAGGGGGGTGGACTGGATGGGCTTTAAAGATCCCTTCCCACCCAAAACATTCTGTGATGGTGAAGCCATTTCTGGTTTCTCTCCAGACAGAGAGAAAGCAGGGGCAAGGAGGGAAGCAGGGGCAAGGAGCCACACGACAGACCCACAGCCTCTGTGCCCAAGCCGGGGAGACCTGCAGCAGTGGGGCTGGAGGAAGGCTGAGCAGGTGATCTCCAGGCCCTCCACGTGTGGCTGTCCTTGTCCCAGCCCCACTGCTGTGGACGGCGGTGCAGGTTAGGGTGAGCCTCCACTATGCCCCGCTGCTCCAAAGCACAGCCTGGTATGGGGAGCACGCTTTGCCACAGGTTATTAATCCTCTGAGAAGTGGTAATGACTTGTGGAGGAGTGAGACGGATCCAGCACAGCCCTTGCTGGCTCTCCACCCTAGGCAGGGGTCAGGAGCACCTGCCCAGACATGCTTCTCCCTTCTGCTGGGCAGGTTTCAGGCAGCACAACCTCCCCTCCGGTTTTCTTCCCTCCTGCCTCCCCCTGTCTCCTTCCCCACAGACACAGCAGCATGGGTCAAACAGCCCCAGCGAGGCACATGGTCCCTTTGGCTTTCCGCTCCCCAGGGGACATGTGCCCACAGGAAGGTGCCCAGGCCTTGCCAGCGGATGCTCAGGGAGCGGTGAGCAGAGCCAGAGCCATCCCCACAGCCTGGCAGTTAAAAAAGCTCAGCCCAAGGCTTCCAGCTCGCCCCATCCCTCCGGCTCACGTGGGGATTTCCCCGCTGGAAGGGCTCAGGGCACGGTTCCAGCCACCTGCTGCAGGAGCTGCTCAGTTCCACGCCGGGACAGCTGTCGGCAGCAGGCGGCTGCAAGAGGAGGAGGAACAGGACCTGCTGGGAATGCTTTCTTGCTCTCAGCCCTGCCACCCAAGAAAACGGCTCGTGGTGCCGGGCCACTCGTGACTCACCCATCACACACCGCTCTGCCAGCCCCCGGTGACCACGTTACTGTTTAGCCACAACCCGCACGAAATGCAGAAGTGGGGAGCAAAGCTTTCCACTGCCACGGCTGCAGTGCAGGGCTCTGAGCTCCGTCAATCTTTCCTCGGGACAGGAACAGCTTGGAGAGCTTGTCCGGCCAGCCACACGCCGTCCTGCGGAGACCAGATGCCTTAGCAAACTTCCCCTTGCAGCCACGTGCTCTGGAGCTGGATCCATCCCTCTGCTGCAGAACTGGCTTTCAGCAGGTGTCCACCTGCACAGCTCATCCCCGGATCAGCCTGAAGTTCAGGGGAAAATGCATCCCAAAGGCCTTGAGGGATGCAAGTCACAGAGGCCAGGTCCACCCCATTTCTTGTGGGGCTCCAGAGGCGCAGCACCCCGCAGTGCAGGGGGCAGCGGGCGGGTGCTGGTGCAGGTGCCCCCCCGCTCCTCCACCTGCCACGGATGTGGTTACACAGGGGACACTCATACAAGGAACCCAATTAGGTGTTTTCTTTCAAGAAGCAAAACCTGCTCCTCTGTTCTTCCTGATATGTTAATAATCAGATCTGTTCCAACCACTGTGCATGAAAAAAAAAAACTTGCATGTGCTAGAGGAAAAACTGAGATCAAGGGAGAACTACCCGACCTGCCGGTGGGCCAGCAAGCTACGGGACAGAGTGCAGGAGACCAGGGGGGACGGGAAGCTCTGCAACGATTCACGGGCTGGAAATAGCAGTGGTTTCTCAGCCGTCCCACCCTGCACCAGAGCACGGGGCTCCGGCAGCTGCTGAGCCCCAGGGGGACAGAGCAGCCCTGCCACCAGCCCCAGTCCCAGACCCCCGTGGACTGGAAAGGAGCTCGCAGGCACACACTAACCACTTCCAGAGTGGCAAGTCTGCTGCAAATTCTTGTTTTTACCTTCTCCGGCCCCACGGCTACACAAAGCACCCGAAATATCCTGGTGCAGAGCACAGCTCCTGCCGCCAAGAGAGGCTGCGATGGGGCGGCGGGCAGTTCTGGCCACGACGTGTGGGGGCGAGAGCTGCACCCGCGCTGCCAGCCCCTGAGGGGGTCGGGGAGCCCGACGGGGCCCGGAGGTGCGAGCCCCGTGCTCTCCAAAATGCAAGGCCTCCCTCTGCCGTCGGCAGCCGCCAGCGCTCCGGCTGCTGGGGCCACCCGCGTGGGTTTGTCTCCGTGCGCTGCCGCCGTGCGGGGGAACCCCACTGCACGGGGGTGTGCGGTTCATCGCACGTTGTCTCTGCCGCTCCTTCCTCCTCACGGGGAGGACTCCTCACACTCTGCCCCTGCTCCAGCGTGGGGTCCTTCCCACGGGAGACAGTCCTCCATGGACTGCTGCAGCGCGGGTCCTTCCCACGGGCTGCAGTTCTTCACAAACGGCTCCAGCGCGGGTCCCTTCCACAGGGTGCAGACCTCCAGGAACAGACTGCTCCAGCGTGGGTCCCCCGTGGGGTCACAGCTCCTGCCAGCAAACCTGCTCCAGTGTGGGCTTCTCGCTCCTTGGGGCCACAGCTCCTGCCAGGAGTCGGCTCCAGCGTGGGCAACAGCCTCCTTTAGGCATCCACTTGCTCTGGTGTGGGGTCCTCCGTGGGCTACCGGGGGACAGCCTGCTTCCCCGTGGGCTGTAGGGGAATCTCTGCTGCGGCACCTGGAGCACCTCCTCCCCTCCTTTTTCACTGACCTTGGTGTCTGCAGGGTTGTTTTTCTCACAAATTCTAACTCCTCTCTTCTGGTTGCAGTTTCTCTTGCGCAGTTTTGTTGTTGTTTTTTTTTTCCCCCCTTCCCCTTTCTTACCTGTGTTATCCCATCACTGGTGAGCTCAGCTTTGACCAGCAGCAGGTCCATCTTGGAGCCAGCTGGCATTTGCTCTATGGGACATGGGGCAAACTTCTGCCAGCTTTGCACAGAAGCCACTCCTGTGGCCCCCCTGCTACCAAAACTTTGCCAGGCAAACCCAATATGGCATACTAAAACAGCTCCCAGAATCTCCACTGTATTATTTTTTTCCCAAAGCCCAGGTAAAGACAGAAGAGATGTGAGAAGAACAAAAAAGAAACCCAGGCCTATAGTGATGACACATACTGTCACTAAGCTCCGAGTATTTTCTGGAGTTTTGGGGAAGGGGGGGAAGGTTTCCATAGTCTTTTTTTTTGTATTACCTGGAGAATAACGTAGTTTACCCATAAAAAATTAGTTGCTTTTGAAGAATGAAGCAAGGACTAATGCAACCATGACATGAAGCTCTGCATTAGAAAAACCAAACAAAAATGCACCCCCAAAACAGGCAAATGCATGGCTGTCATTTTTAGTATATTTAAACCAAGAAAAGCTTTAGGACTGTGAGCACATCCCTCCCTCTGCTTTTCTGTGACTTAACATAACCTTGGTGTTGCGCGAGAGGTTCATCCTTGTGCTGGTCTTACCAGTGGCTATCCAGTATAGCTGGCCAAATGCCTCAGAGCAAATCTGCTGTGCTTTTGTCAGTCAGGTGACACGAGGACCCAGAATATACCATTAATGCTTCATTATAGATGAGATCCTTTACAAGATCTCATCACCAGGGTGCAAGGAGACCAGGATTTATTGCTGTAATTCCAGATGAGGAGATGCCTTTGTCTGATTTATCAGACCTATTAAGGACAGTCTTTGATCCGAGACAGATTAATTTAAAAAACAGCTCACCTGCAAGCTTGTCTCCTCCCATTCTGTCCCTCTCCTGTGCTAATTGTCCTCCTAAGGCTGACTCCCCGTGCCAGACACAGGGAATTTCACAGGTTGGAGGTGGCCCGATTGCATTATCGCCAACAATGGGTACTTGGCATTTGCTGGAGCTACCAGATCAGCTGCTGATGAGGCGAAAGCAGCTCTGGCAGGGTGTTTCACTCTTCTGCAGCAACACTCCACTGGATCTAGAAGCCCAGACTAGCTTGTTCTATAATAAGGCTTTTTTTTTTGATCACGAGTTTCTGCACACAAATGAGATGAATCAAGGCTATACACAGACCACACACACCTCTCCACAGAACATCTTTTTAAATCAGCCAGCAAATACCAGTAAGACATACCACAGCATGTGTAAACACATTCGTATTTGTTAAGTTGATGAAGTCAGCAGCATAGAGACACAAAGGTCTTCAGAGCTGGAGTAAGTGGAAGTCTCAGGTTTATCTCTGAGCAGGCCTATAGATGCTCATCAGAGCACAGAAAGCAGCGCTGCGCATTCTGCTGTTATCAAGCTAGCAGGTGCCAGGATGGACTTTGCTTCTTACTCGTACACCAATGTAATCGTCATGGCTTAACCCCAGCCAGTAACGAGGCACCACACAGCCACTCGCTCACCCTCCCTCTTCCTGGGTGGGATGGGGGAGAGAATTGGAAAGAAAGGAAAGCTTATGGGTTGAGATAAAGACAGTTTACTAGGACAGCAAAGGAAAAGATAATCATAATTATAATGTATTAACAATGATAATAGTAATAAAATATAGGGATAATATACAAAAGAAACGATGCACAATTTCTCACCGCCCCACGACCGACACAGCCCATCCCAAGCAGCTATCTCCAAACAATCCTAAGAGAGAAAAAGAGAGCTGCCCACCAGCCAGCCTCCACTTATCTACTGAGCAGGATGTCTCTGGCATGGAATACTTCCTCTGGCCGGTTTGGATCAGCTGTACCGGCTGTACCCCTCCCAGCTTCCTGCACATTAGCAAAACCTAGGCAGCTGAACAAGTCCTTGATCTCTTAGCAAGAACTAACAACATCGGTGTATAACCAACATTCTTCACATACTAAATCCCTTACTAAAGCCAAAACACAGCAGCTACTAGGAAGAAAATTAGCTCCATCCCAGGCAAAACCAGGACAGTAATCAAAGTTAAGTAGAAATAGCGTGCATTTTCCAGCCACTATTTTTGGTCTGTTCCTTCTGTGAATTAATTCACAAGTAACAAACTGATACAAATCAAACCCAAGTTGTATAGTCAAGGAATGGGCACAGAGTTATAATCACCGTCTGTATATAATGGCACAAGCTATTTCAGACCGGTCACTGCTGCAAGCCAGCCTTCACCTCCTCCTTTGGAGCTACCTAACCTGAGGACAGCACAAGGATGTAAACACCACAAACTCGACGGCCAGTCAAGGCTTATAGCAGTGTTCACCTACCAGACTGCACCTGCAGTATTCTGGCCAGCTCTAGCAGAACTGGCTTTGCACTCAACCTGAACTATTTTTCATAACAGTTGTCCACTGTTTGAAAGATTATAAACAAAGTTGCAACTCATCAGTACAAAATATTTAATGGAAGCCAAAGGTTGAAGTCTGCATTTCACAATGTCTGTTGTGGTCCCTGCAGCATTACACAGTTGGCAAAAAGTGTTTCTAGGGAGGCGCTGAAATGAAAGGTATGAAACATGAGGAAGAAATGACAGAAGTTGAAACAAAGATAGGATTTTATAAATTAAATGACTTTTATTTGTAACTTGTCTTCAAAAGTCAAAAACATGACAAAGTAATTGCTCAGAAGCTTCTAACTGCTCCTTAAACATTTTATCAGAATTGCATGGAAGTGCACTTAGAATAGTAGCAGAAATCTAGATTCCGGTCAATGGGTATCACCAAATTGTGTTCTAGCCAGAACCCAGAGATCCCCATCCAACCACTAATACATTGTAATCTCTTTGCAGATCAAGCATGAAAAATAACCAACCCCAAACACTGCACGTTTTCCACAGTACCATAAGATCCCCCCCACCCCAAGACTGAGCTTCCAGTCACCAAGCAGATAAGGATGAATCCATAACAGCCCATACCAACTCAGGGAAAACATACCAAAACCAAGTTCAACTTAGGTATGTTAGAGGTCTGGCTGGACACAAAGTTTAATCAAGAGGTTTTAGCTAGGGTGCATTTCATTAGTTTAAGGGTAAGGCTATGCTGCAGAGTGCAATGATATCAAGTTTACTGGTCAAATAAATTAATTCGTACTCAATTCTGTGGTGGTACAGGTCCACTGCTCCAATTAAACATGCTTAAATTAGACTAGACATCTCAACACTACTGTGATTAAAGTTCTGGTCAGGTGTCTTAGATCATTAGATCTCAGCATCTGGACTGTGCAGTTAATGAAAACACTAAATTAAAAAGGAATCTCTATCGTAAAAGTGCAGACTTGAATATAGACTATTCACTTACCATGTACTGGAATTGTCATCCTGCTTTCTGGGTTATATTTTATTTTTTTCTTTGGAAGCTATACTTGCATACTACACATTATATGGAAAACCATCTACGTACAGCTTCAGCTACTTTAGCAACATTTAAATGCAGACCAGGAATTCAAAATACCTGTTAAAATCCATAAACGCAGAAAGGCAGTGCTATGCAACTGCTATTAATTATTGGTAAATTTTGCTACCAACTTGCCTTGAGAGATGGAAAAACTAGGAATATATATGAAAATTTTAGTTTAAATAGAAAGCAGAGGTATTGAAAAAAACCTTCTGAATTCCTCTACCAGCATAAGGCTTAAAATCACTAGAAAACCAGTTTCAAAAACACCAATTTAATAATAAAGCCAGCAAATATGATTCATATTTGCTAAAATAGTTAAAATGCATTATTTTTTAACTAAGACAAACATTGAAGTTTATTTTCCAGGCTAGAAATTATGGTAAAAGTATGGAAGAAAGTAATAATCATGCATAGAACTAAAATATTTTGAATTAGTTGCTTACACAGGTGCAAAGACTTGCTAAGAAAGTTTGTAGTTTGAAGACTCATACTGAAGACATGTTTTCCATATAGCTGAGAGGCTGCGTATAAGAATTTAAACACCGGGAAACATGAAGTCACAGGCATCATAGGTCACTTTAAATGAGAGCTGATCTGACAATTACAGTTAGCACCTAGAGGTCTCACTAAAGGAAAACAGAGCTACAAATACACCTCTCGTACTATCATTTAAGATATGTAAATGAGATTGGGAAGGGAGATTTATTAACTAGTTCAGGCCATTCCATTTGAAGTGTTTCTGTTGTTAGACAGTCAAATGTACATAACTGCAAAAGAAACCAAGAAATGGGCATAGGTAAAGGAAAACAGATTTTTCTCCTCTGTGTTGATCTACAGTTAAGCTTTGTGTGAAGCAAGTAAGAAAATTAGGCTGACAAGGTTGAATGGCATAGACCATGTTAACAAAAGACTGATTGGTACAGAAATATCAAACCAGGATTTGAAACTCAGATAGGGATGAAAGAGTTTTCCGTATTTCTGGATGCCTGAGTTCATCTTGGGATGTACCGGGAGAAGAAGTGCGAGGATGCTGGGCATTCCTCCCCCACGGAAGCTTGGTTTTACAGTTAATCTTCTAGTTGGTTCATTTATCCCGCAAAGAACGCATCAAAACCTGTGCCATCATATCATCTTCATCAGCATCATAATCCTATGAACAAAGGGCACAGAAATTCTTTTACCATGCTGGTTAATACAACACCAAACAAGAACAGAAGCAAGCTGTCTCTTCCTTTGACTTGCCAATAATCCAATTTCTCTCACGATCCCATCCGCATGGATGAGATTTCACAGTGGCAGCTATGTAAAAAAAGCCGAGTTAAGAGTCATCAGGCTGTATTCCAAGGGTGAGGAAACACATACCACAAAAGTATCATAGGAAAAGCGATGTCGCCTTTGAAGGTGCTCCATGAAGTTCGCACTCCTGTAATTCGGATCTCCCCATGGCATTGAGGCACAAATTGGGCACACCTTCAAGACAAACCCACGAAAGCCAATTAAATCCCAATGGTTAAGTGCTTGAACATTTAAAGTAGGAAGGGCAGGACAGAGACAGCATGGAAGACTGAAGTTTGAGGTTTGTGACAATGACTACTCTATATGCAAAGTGATGTTACTTAGTTTGCTGGGACATTTAACACAAAATCTTCAGATAACCTGAACTGGAATGGCTTACTGTTCTCTCTACATTCTGAAAACCAAAACTGACTACAGCTCTTTGCTTTAGAAGATTTCAATCTTTATTTCTCTGTTAGAGAAAAGTTCCCTTAATTTCCTTTGCAAAGATCACTTCTCTCCAAGGGAAAAAAGGAACTTAAAAAATCCCTAAATAATTTGGAATTCCAAAAAACTTTCCAGAAAAATGAAAGTTTCAAATTCAGTTCTGTGTTAACTTTGAATGTCTGCCATTTTTCAAATAGGAAAGGACAATGTGACCTAGCTGCAATAGGAATAGTCACTTCCAGAGAACGTATCAAAAACTAACATAAAAATTATGTAAAAGTTAAATGCATGAACAGCATACCCACATTTGACTAAGAGGAGTAATTATAAATACGTACTTAATTTCAAGAGTAAGTCTCTAATTCATTCTTTCAAAGGGATTTAAGACTAGACTTCATTGCAATTCTTGCCCCAAGACTTTTTATTACCACTTGTTTTGCATCCATGCTGTGCAATGTTTTGCAGTGTTCAACTAGTCCTTCTTGATCAAAGTTTTTCTCGCTGCAATACGGACAAGGAAAGGTAAAGCGATTGGGGAAGTTCCTGGTTGGGGGGAAAAAAAGGTCATTTATCATTGTAAGAAAGTTCAAAGTAAAAGCTTTAGAATTCAATACTGAAAGTTGTCTTACCAGCTCTTAAGAACATAAGCAATTTAAAGCAATAGCCTTGTTCCTTGCAACTAGAACAAGCTAACTTTATGAATCCACTTTTTAGTTCCCAACAATAGCTTAAGGAACTTTTAGTATCATCCATATTTACACAGAATGAGAGCTCTTCTACAAGTGTTATAAATGCTATTTACCGTCTTGTGGTGGGTTTTTTTTGGTTTTTGTTTGTTTGTTTGTTTTTTTCGTTGTGGTTTTTTTTTGTTTGGTTTTTTTTTTTTTTCAAACGCATGGGGTACCACCCAGTATGCTACAATGCAGATGAACGCACTGCAATCAATTCAGACTTTCCTTTGTAATAAGTTACTACAATCAAGAGACAGAAAAATAAATTTTTTATTTAAAACCCAGCTACTTTTACTGAGTACCCTGATCTTTAAGATATCTAATGCATGGACTATGTAGAAAGCAGAATAGCTTGCTTGTGCACAGTTAGATACAGGATTAAAGCTTCGTTTTAAACAATGTGAAAGGATTAAAACAATTAATACCCAAACTGAGCAAAGATGTAACGTCTGCTTTTACTCCAAAATTCTACAGTTTGCATGAAACCTCAATGTTAAACTTTTTAAAGATAAAAGGACTCTTCTCAGAGGAATCGAGATCGTATAACGATTAATCATTAACAGCCCTGGTTTTGTGACAGAACAAGACAAGTATTTCCAGAGAAAAGCTAGTTACCTTGTGTTGTGAAGCGGTTCTTTAGTTACAGCTTTCACACCTTCCATTATGTAATTCTGGTACTTTGAACAAGAAGCTGCATGGCTACGCATCTTTGAGAGATACATCTGTGCAGGCAACAGTTGCATAGCAAGGTTAATTCAAACTATTTGCAGTTACCTCTAAACTTCTAAGCAGAAGTAGTGAACACGTAAAACAAAGCAGCTTTCTGCAGACAGCGTTAAAGAAGGAAAACCCCAAACACTTCAGCTGGTGAGGAGGAAAGCTTTGAGATTATAGATTAGTTAACCTGTAACTTCGCTGCCTGTAAGATTTTACAAATGTAACACTGCCCAGGACAGCTCACTTTTCTTAACCTATACTATTGCAAAAACTCACAAAACAATGCTTCATATAAGGCCAGTGTACCTAGTCACTGAGGAGAAGAGACAGTGTACAGACAATAATTTGGCTTCTGGTACAGATCTTGTGCAGATTGTTTGCTAATTTTTCAACCCTATTAACAAAAATTCAAACTGTAATTGAAGGCACTACAGTTTTCTATCAGTGGGAATAAAGACAGAATGAATACACAACCCAGAAATAAAAAGTGAAGTCAACTGAACTGTTACCCTCACCTTACTGTGTCTAATTATCCTTTTTTTGTTGTTGTTTTGCCACCTGCTAAGACATTTTCTTATACATCCAATTAATGCTAAGAAGCTCAACCTTACAAAGAGAAAGGAAATGGCAGGAAGGATGCATTCAACATGCAGGACACTAACAAACAATAAGTTTATGGAATACATCACCCACATAAGACAACTTTGACCTCATAACTATTTCAAACAAAACAAATAAGTTTATGTTTAAGAGCCAAAGAGACCACTGTTTAAAAACCACATCCACTGTTTTATTACAATGTTCCTCCCACAGAGACATGCTCACAGAAGCAATATTTTACTACAATTTTAAAATCAGTTTCTTTCATTTGAAATTCACTTCCTGAAGCAGTAACAATAAAAAACTGTGGAAAGAATGTCAACACCTGTGTGCTGCCTATATAAAATATCTTTGGCACTTATCAGAACAAACATTTTGACCCGATTCTGCAAAAAGCTGAAAAGCAAGAACTTTATTTCCCTCTATGCAATACAGCCAAGCAGGCACACCTCATGCACTTAATTTCCAAATACTTTCATACTTTTTTATTGCAGCCATTGCAAGTAGTTTCTGTCGTTTCAATTTGCTTTTCCAAGTCTAGAGCTCTGCTACCAGGTGACAAGGTACTGCGGCAGACACCACAAACTGGCTTTTTCGGCTTAAGACATTCCTGCAGGCACGGAGTGCAAAAACTAGGGTGAGAGAACAACAGCAGATGGTGAGAATAGCCCTCCCGGACACGCAGCATGAACACCCAGAGCCTTGCTATGTCTTCTGCCCTGACTGATAACGGAGTCTTAACAAGTGATATCGAATAAAGCAGCCGCCTCTTGACATTTCTGCATGAAGGGAGGACAGGATCCCAGTTTGTTATACTCGGTGCTATTAGTAGATTTCGAATAGCGCTTTGCTCGCTCGGTTTCCACATCTTCCAGGAAGGAAAGGAATCGAAAGTGAAAGAATATTATCTTCTTTTCCTGCTGCAATTTTTTTTTTTCCTTTCACGAAAGCCCCAGGCCGCCCACAGACGCTACGAAGGAGCGGAGCTGCCTGCGGAACCCCCGCGTCTTCAGGCGGCGCTGCCAGACCCCATCGCCCCGCAACGGGACCCAGCCCCCGCCGCGCAGCCGGCGGCCTTGGCCACCTCTCCCCACCCGGGACCGCCCCGCTCCCGAAGCAGCCAAAGGAGAGGGCGAAGGGCAACCGGTCCGCGGCTCCCGTCCAAGGCCTCACAGCTCCCGGCCGACGAAAGCGCCTGCGGGCCCCGCTCCGCTCCGCTCCCGCCGAGGGCTGAGAGGGCCCCAAACCGCCACTACCGCCGCCGCCCCAGGCCCCCCCACGGCGCCGCCGGCAGCCACTCACACGTGTCCGCAGGGCACGCGCACCGGGCTCTCGTACACCTCCAGGCAGACCGGGCAGGTGAAGCGCGACAGCGGGTCGGGCCGCCGCTCCGGGGAGCGGGACGAACCCTCGCCGCCGCCGGCCACCGCCATCTTCCCTTCGCCGCGCCCCGCCCCGCCAGCCAACCGGGGAGCGGCCCGCGCGCAGGCGCAGCTCCGCCCCTGCAGCCGAGACACCGCCCCTCCAGGGGCGCGGTCACGCCGTGTGGGCGTGGTAAGGCAAGGGGGCGTGGCCCCTCGCTACCCCGCCCCCGGGACGGTGCGTCCCACGGACTCCAGCGGGCTGTGGCGCTTCCCGGCTCCGGGTCCGAGCCCGCACCGCGCGGGAGCCACCCCCATTTCACGTCCCGGGGGTTCCCCAGCCCGGACGGCGGCCCCTCGGCCGGGCAGGGCCCGCGCTCCCTCAGCCCCGCCCCTCGCCCCCGCCCCGCTGACGTCACGCGGCGGAAGCGCTCCTAATGGCAGGAGGCGGTGCCCCGCCCCTCCCTGCCATCCACTTCCGGGGCGCCGCTGTCAGCCGCCCCCTCCCGCTGGCCGCCGGCAGCCCCGGGCCGGTGCCGGGAGGCCGAGCCGTGAGGGCGGGCGTGCCCCGCCGGTGGCCAGCCGCGAGCGCTCCCGGGGGGACGGGGGTTTGACCTCCACTGGGACGTCGTGGGAGCGCCTGAGGGGCCGAGGGGTCCGCGGTCCGCATCCGGGTCACCGTGCGCTTCCGGCTGAGCGGCGGCGGGTCCCGGGCGGCAGGCGCGGCCCGGCGCGGAGCGGTGAGGGACGGGCCGGGCCCGCGGAGTGGGGGGGGGGTGAGGGGACGGGGCGGCTCTGCCCGCCCGGGCTGCGGGCCCTCTGCGCAGCGTTGGCTGCTGGGGGGCGGTGGCCGCGCCCCGGTACCGGTGGGCGGCGGGGGGGGAAGCCCCGGTGGGGCCGCCTGGGGCTCGGCGGTCAGCGGGTGCCGCTCACGCTGGGGAGGTGAAGGCGGCGGCCCCGGGCCGTGTCCGCTCCCCGGGCCGGGCCGGGCGTCTGGGCAACAAGTGTCTGCGTGAGAGCTGCGGGGCCGCTGCCCCGGCGCTAACCGTGCCCTGTTCCCGCCTTCTCCCGAGCTGCGCGCTCCCGGACGCCTCCGCGGGGCGGTGCAAAACGGCCGTTGCGGTCGGGTTGGATTTATTTTAAATGTTCGGTGAGAGCCTGGCGCTTCTGGTCTCCTTAGCGTGCGTCGGGAGAAGGTTGAACCCTCCTGCGTTTCTCCCCCGTTCCCGTACGGGTTTGTGAGGCCAGGCCGGCCGGCGTCGGCCGCAGCCAGAGCGGTTGGTCCCCTCAGCTGAGCTTTAACCACGACATGGATAGAAACGTTTCCTTGCCTCGCCAGCAGAAACTAGACTCAGATCAGAACTTATTATTCACATACGTCTATGAAATCCAGAGGTTTTCAGTCCATAATTTGCGGCAAAACGGCCTTGTTACCTTGTCTGTTCCGTAGCTGTTCTGTCAGCCAGTGTGTTTCTTAGGCCTATATTTATCTGTGCCTGCTCGCATACCGAGCTTTTTATCGAGCCTTGTAACCATGGTTGTTGGCTGCTCGGAGCCTGCCTGCGCTGGGTGGGCTGCCTGGGCTGGGGATGTTTTGCTTCTGGGAGCTCTGTGTGTGGAGGAGCAGCTCTGCGAAGGCTGGCTGGTGTGTTTGGTTCGTCGTGTTTTGCCTTTTGGCTTTGAGAACTCTGGCTTGCGTACAAACCACACGTCAGAGCTGGCCGTGGCTTTGAGTGTCACCGTCTGTAGAGCCTTTGTGAAGGACTTTCATTTGGTGACTTTCCTAATCCTGATGTCACGTACATGTTAACAAGCGCTTTTGTTTAATAGTTACTAGCAGGGGAGGTGGAAGAACCGTAATACTTAATCCAGCTCCTTGTCAGCACAAGATCATTCCTTGTCCTGGGGGTATATTACTGATGTGCCAGACAAAGATCTTTCTCAGAAATTCTGTTGCGGAGCTCTCCTTGCTAAGGAACAGAAATTCAGTTGTTTTTGTCCACAGACTTCATCTTGCACAACTTAAGGAGGAAAGATCTGGGGAGAGAGAAGGGTTTGCTCCTGTCCCTTATGCTCAGATGTTAATTTAGAACTCCAGATTTCCTGTGATTCACAGCTTGTCTCTTGACATCAGTGCAACTTCTGATTGTGGAAAGACCGAGAGCAGTGTGCCTTTGAGCAGAAATGGAGCTGCTAGCTAACTTTTCCCACATGATGTTGTTGTTAAGTGCAGCCTTTCATCAAGTAATATTAACTGCTAGGCTGTTGATTTTTTGTTTGTTTTCTTGACCTGTTGGTTGTTGGCTTGTGGGTTTTGGATTTTTTTTTTTTTTGCCCTCCTATGTATTTTGTGTTATGGCTGCTTTCATTCGGTTAATTTTGCTCTTAACAGTGTTTTTCATTTTAACAGGAGTGTGTGGGGGCATTGATCAGTATTCTAGCAGCTGCAATTAATATTGGGCTGAAAGCCTTTTCTAAAATGTTATTTCAGACTGAGTGTAACCAAAACCGTGCACTGATTTCCCCCACCCCACCTCTGTTCGGTTCACAGTTGGGAACTCCGTAAGGGCTGGGTTGTGCTTTCGTTTGAAAAACAAAGCCTGTGGTCTGCTTTTTAATCACAAATTCCTCAAGCAGTTGAGATTGAGGCCATTGGCCTGCTAATTACCTTGGTTTTGGTAAAGTAGCATTAGGAAGCTGCTTTTGTCTCCGGCTTTTTCTGTGTGGTGTGTGAGCTCAGTCAGGTGAAAATATGGATGGGTGTATACGTCCCTGCAAATGGAAGTGCACATGATGTAAAAACAATGGTGTTGCTCTGTTCTAATAAAGCAGCTAAAAATGGCAGGTGTGGCTTTTTGCTGAAAAGATTATCATCTCCTTTTGCAGCTGCCAACATTCAGCTGAAACTTTGGCTGTAGTTTGCGGCATTCAGGGAGTCTGTTCTCTGGGGGATGGCTGCAGAGCTCTCCCAGGACGGCCTGGGTGTGCCATCAGGTGGAACCTGAGCGGCAGTCAAAAGCCTAGAAAGTGTTAGAAATAGAAAGACAAAGGTAATTAAGTCTGCTCAGCCTAGAGGCAGTCCTGTGCCAGTAGAGAGAAGAAAGGAGGAAAAAAAAAAAGTAGATGCTTTCCCAAGTTGAGCAAAATGAAACTTCTTTGTGGGATTTTTAAAATGTTGACATCACTGTGCAGGGCAGAAAAAAAAACCAACAACCCCAAGACTCTGATTAAAATAGTGTTTGTGTAAGTTGTTTGAATTGAAAGGGCAAAATGAACTGTACAGAGGAGACCCTAGAAAGTCATCCTTCTTCCAGTTTTTTGCTGTGAGTTATTTTTGCCTTGGTTCCCTAAGCCAAGGAACCCTCAGTCTGGGCTCGAGCCTACGCCAGTTTTAGTGTATCAGACTCTCTGTGCCTTGCTCGATGTAGATTTGTTGTGCTGTTTTAGGTGGATAACTGGAAGAGGAGTGGAGAATGACAGTGAAAAGCAGGAGAACAGCATTTCTGTAGACTCTTGCACTTTTTCAGAAACTTAAGGAGTCTGTTCTGGGAGCTGCTGCTCTCTGAACCATTTTATAGAATCCTGTGAAGCAGATAGATGGTGTGAACATCTGGGATGTATGCAACTGTGATGATTTGTCTTTGTTTTCAATTTTTGTTCCAGAAGAGTTGCCATTACTGAAGATTCTTAATGCCACTTAATCAACCTACTGCTGAATAACCATGAAAGAGACGAGGTAGCTGCCCAAGCGTGAGATTAAACTGATTTCAATGGATACAAAATATAAAGACGATTTATTTAGGAAGTATGTACAGTTCCATGAATGCAAACTGAACGCCTCTGACAACAAGCAGCGTCCTATTAATGATGAGTATTTGCGAGTGGCAGCGGCAGCGTTACTTTGCCTTCCCAAAATTGATCCCTTTTATAGATTCCGGTTGATAAAATTTTACGAGATGGCTGAAAATTCACTGAGATCTGTGAAATCCTCAAGTTTACATTCTCTCCGTAATGCATTCAGCATGCTCGAGACAATTGGAATTAATCTCTTTCTTTACCCCTGGAAAAAGGAGTTCAGAAATATTAAGGTAAGACATTTGTGTGTGGCCATAGTGAGAACATGATTTGTTTTTCTTTCTTTTAACACATTTCATGCACTTCCTTTAAAGACTTCTTTTTTTTTTTTTTCCCATGTGTTAGCATGATGTATATATTTGTCTATATACAGTTGGTAAACAGAAGCCACAGGAAACTTTCTACGTAAAATAAGTGAAGTTTGTGCTGGTGAGAGTATCCCGAGAGCAGAAGTACATGTACTATCTGCGTTTATAATGTAACCATCAAATAGAGGAAGAGCTTATTTAAGGTTTCTGTTCAGCCTACCCTGCTACAGTGTCTTAATTTCTACTTGGAGATGCTTTCACGAGGGTGAGCAGTCAAGTTATGTGTAAGCTCACTCAAAGTTTGATTTTTGTCTTGCAACAGCTATTGATGGAGCGCAAGTACTAACAACCAATGCATGCTTTCAAATGGAGGCTTTGCTGAGGTTCCAACAAGTTATGTGATAACGGTAAAGGAACTCCTCTGGGAGAATTGTTTCCAGAATATCTTTTGTTTGCTTGTCAATTCACAATTCATGAAGTTTTGATTTTAATGTACTTTCAAATTATTTACCTATGCCAGAAGCTCAGAGGGAAAAGTAGGAACTTGTATGTTGCTCGGCTTGGGTGCTGGAAGTCAGGTAGCGAGTTGTATGCTGTTGATTTTTCTATTGTATCTTTTACCTGTTCTTGTATGTGTATTTAAAACTGCTGCAGCATTTCAGTAATGAGTACTGCAGGTGACTTACAAGAACAGTTTTGAGACTTGAAAGCTGGATAAAAACACTGCTGATACAGGTATCTAAAGTAATTTGTGGGTTGTGTGCACTAATGCTGGGTATTTTTGTTTGTGTTTCTTAAAAAGACACTATTTCACTATTTAGCAGAGAATTTGAACGTTATTAGAACACTTGAGAATCCTCTGTTTCCCCAAGGGGAAACTATCTTTCTTCACAATCTCTCCATACATCTTCATCATCATTAAGTTCTGGCCTTTGAAATGTTGGCTGATCCATCGAGGATGTCTCTTGATGCACTGCCAATATTGGCTTTGGTTGTGCACTGTGGATCCGGTACCTGTTCTACACAAAGATGTGATGAGCAGACTACTCTTGCCTGCAACCTAAAACAGTTTGAATTGGGTTAAGAACATACCTCAGGTATGCCAGATGCTGAGGGTATTTCTACTCGCACAAACTTATATCTTTGTTTTTGGAACTTTTTTAGTGGAAGTTCTTGACCTAATATGAAATTAAATTAAAAAGACATTTGAAATTGCGTAGTAATAATACACAAAAAAGTGCACACCTCAGGTATATTTAAAGCTGAATTGAAGAGGACTTTGCTGCTCCCGCAGTAATTCTGAGTTCCTGTTATGTCTAGCCAGTCCCTGGGGCAATATATGAAATCTCTGTTTTTACCTTTCAGGGTAGACTTGCTTGTAAATGCAAACATGTCTGGTACGCGTAATAGTTAATGTCAATGTATAGCGTAATGATTTAAGTCAACAGGGAGGACGTTACGCTAATCAGGATTTCGATTTGAATGAAAACTCTGCTACTTGGAATTTGCTTCATGTGGAATTTCCATCTGCTGAACAGGAGGGATGCAGAAATGGAGTTCATCTTGCCATGGAAGTTGCATGTGTTCACTGTCACTTTTATTTTATTCTGTTGTGTAGTATCTGTCACTGAATTAGCTGAACATCTAGTCCACCACTGAATTTGTAACCTAGTTTTCCTTTTATTTCCCCCCCACCCCCCTTAGACCTACACTGGACCCTTTGTTTATTATGTAAAGTCTGCTCTAACTGAAGATGATGTAAGGCAGATTTTGAACTACATGGGCTATGTCCAAGAACTGGGAACAATGTATAAACTCAAAGAGCAGGTTGATGCCATTCAAGTGAAAATGGTTTCATTTGAACTCTTTTTGGCCAAAGTGGAATGTGAGCAGCTTCTTGAAATTCACTTGCAAGTGAAGGATAAAGGTTATTCAGAGACTGATGTCATAAATGAACGAAAAAATAGCAGTGAAGATGTTAGAGGCTGCTCAGAAGCCATGAAACGGCGTGCAGAATGCAAAGAAAACTTAAATACTTCCATGGCACGAATGGTACTGCAGAAATCAGCAAGTGAACGGGCCTCTAAAGATTATTTCAAGCCAAAGGTGAGCAAGCCTTCTAAGTCAGTGGACACATATGACAATTACTGGGAAAGCAAGAAACCACCTTTGATGAGCTCACTGAGTCTCAGGAAAGAACCAATTTTAGTCGATGCAGAAGATGACATTAAAGATGAAATTATCCGTCCGTCACCCTCTCTTCTGACAATGTCAAGCTCCCCACACGCATGTTCAGATGAATTCTTGCCAACGACATCTCATCACAATGGCATGCTAAGAACAAATGTCCCTTACAGCTCCTATTTTTCTGCCCAAGAGGACTTAGATTTATATACTGATCCCGATTCTAGAAGTATGTTAAATTTTAAAAGACAAGAAGCTATTAAGCCTGATGTATGGGTGTTAAAAAATGATGCCAACCCTGTTTACCACAAACGCGCCCACCTAGCCAAAGAGACAGCTTCCCTCAAGTGCCAAAACTGTGGCGTACCTTGTGGCACTTCTGTTTGCCAAAAGTGTGACAATCTGTTCAACTCCAGGCAGGAATATCCAGCAGTGAAACAGAGCACCTATTCAATCAAACCACTTCCAAATGATGGCTTGTCTCCTGCCTCTGCTTTAAGGGAGAAATCTCAGTACACGTCACAGACTCAGAGTCAAGAGAGAGCTGCGCAATTCAGTTCAAAATCCAAGCCTTCAGGCACCTCGCGCTGTGGCTTTTGTAACCGATCTGGAGCTGCAAACACTTGCACGTTTTGCTCGAAAGTCTCATGTGACACTTGCCTCAATGCTTACTATTACGATCCCTGCTGTAGAAAAAGCGAGCTTCACAGATTTATGCCTAACAATCAGCTAAACTATAAATCATCCCAGCTGTCCCATGTAGTTTATAGATAGACTTGGTTAGTCTGTTTTGGAGGGGAAGGAAAGGGGGAGGGGAAAGGGCTATCCTAACTAACATACTGACTCCACTGATAAGAAAATACACTGACCTCTTACCAAAATGACGTGTCCAAATATTTGGAACCATGGTTCAGTGATCAGGTGCCAGTTCTTGATTTTTGTGGCTTCACAGATGCTGCAGATACATTAGATTTCATGCTGCTATAATTTAGGTAACTCCTAAATGATCATTACTTTTCAATTTAAACGAGGGAGAAGAGCACATTTTTCTTTAAAACTTGGCAGCTGTTGCATTTTAGAAAAGCGACATCGCACCTTTCTATTACATTGCCATCATCTCCTTGCCCAAATAAAACCATGCAAGGCTTGAAAATAAAATCTAAAAATTAAGATTCTCATTTTGTATGAGTGATGAAGCTACTGCCGGTTTTTGATAAAGTATGACTTTAAAATGTGCAAGAAATAGGCGAATGGCTTGTTTTGCCAACAAGGACTATTTTTTGAAGTGTGTCTGCATTTCTTGGTCTCCAAAATGCAGACCCACAGCATCTCTTCCTTTTGTCTTTGTTTCTTCCTTCTCCCCTTATCTCCCGGTTGTTTATCTCAAGCTTACATAATATGAATCTGGACAATATGTGCTTTATTTTCTGGTGTTGCCAATATCATCCTACTGGTTTTTACTATGTGGTATTTAGAAAAGGTGAACCTGTATTCATGTCACTTAATTTATACCTAGAGTGTTGTCCTTCCTGATGAGTACTAATTTTCTTCACTTTCTGTTGCACATGTATTAAGTACTGTTCTTTGTACTGTAAATAGGTAATTTGGAAACAGTTTATTTTTAATAAATATTTAATATGTTGAGTTCTTAAAAGTGGTAAAATCATTATAACTATGAAGTCTCTCTGGGTTATTTGTTCAGGTGACTTTTTGTTTTTCCTTGTACTGTATTTCATAGCTTGTTATAGTCACTGTGGCAGACTGATGTTCTTGGCTCTGATCAATTTTTGGTTTTTAATCTGACTTTTTTTTTTTTTTTCCCCCTCTGATAAGGCTACCACTAGTTTAAGTGGAGTCTTGTCTAAGAATTGCAGGATTTTGGTTCTCAGTGCACGCTTTTCCTTTGTGGTTATGGAAATTGTAAGTATAAATGTTATGCTTGCTTCCAAATTCACTGTGAAGTCTGTAGTGTAGTCCAACAAGCAAAGCACTGGCCTGGTTAAAAATCAGAGCTCATTTGTGACTCCTGTTAAAGTAAACCCATGAGTTATGGATGTGAACCAGATAATAATATTTATCGGTATTACTGTAGCACATAGGAACCCTAGCCGAGAACCAGGACTCTGCTGTGCTAGGCTCTGTACAGTTTGACCCCCAAACAACACCTGATTATGAATAGGTTTTAGGTTTTTTATTAAAAGGAAACCCACAAGAATCCTTCTAACTTCCTTATTCCAACTAGCTAGTTAGAACAAAGTATCAGGCGACCTAATCTGATGTGCAGAATTAAATGTGTTTAAAATATCTGTAAAGAACTCTAGCTGAGACGTAAACTATGTAGTCCACTTTGCACTGAAATTATTCACTTAGGGGTTTTTTAAACACTGTTAGAATCTAGGCTTCTGAACGTAAATGTCCATTGATCCCTGTGTGACAGAAACATGCATGAATGATCGTTTGTTTTACATTTTTGGGGTGGGGGGAGGGCTTGAGGTAGGTAGAGGGGGAAACTATATAGGATAACGTTGTAAAATAGCTAAAAAATTTTAGCCATAAATGGGTGTTAGAAGTGTTACGGAAATAAGACGAAACCTGAGTCTTACAGAGGGCTGAGAACAATAAGTTACTGTACAGTTTGCACTAAGAAACAAAGTGAAAGGTATGTGTTTAGCAATCAGGGAAATTTCCGAATCAAGCGACTGCAGCTGAGCGTAATGTTACAGGCAGGTATTGCCTTGCTGACCCTGAAGGTTGGGGTGAATATTGTTTAGGTGAATGATTTTAAGGTTTTCAAAATCTTGTATGGTTTTTTATAAAAATATATATATATAAATATGACACAAATGTAGATACATTATGTATATAGTGAAAAATTTAAAAACAATTTTACTATTAAAATACAGTCTGAGGGTGGTTTTAATTTCCGTGGTTATTTTGTTTTTGTTCACTCCTGAAGTGTCATGCCTGTTTGGCTGCTATACTGTGTATCTCCTAGTTCACTAGTTCAATTTCCATATGGCTACTCACACTACAGTGAATAAAACTGTGATGCCACGTAATTTTTACGGTGAACACAGCAGGGACTGTACTTGCTTTGAAAACGAGAAGTCCTGTGTATATATGTCATGGAATACTGTAGTACAAACTGTGTTGAATTGAAGTGATACCATGCTCTATTTTTGTGTATCTTACTGTATGAGGTTGCTGTGATTGATACAGTAAAATATATGCTAATTTAAAATGCAGGTGTTTTGCATCTGATTTGTTTAAATTAATTTGTGCTTTGAAGGAATTTAAAAATAAAGAGGCCTTTAAGAAAAGGCTTAACTCTTTTCTTAAAGTTGAGTGCATGTAGCTGTCTGTTTCACAACTGCGATTCGCATGCAGAGATGTGGTGGCGCACAGAGGTGATGTGGGGGGCAAAATGGGCGAGAGCGTACGTATCGTGAGCCTCAGCTTCATGAAACGGGATGTACTGCCTGCAGAATGCAGAGCTTTTGAAAAAACCTTTGTTTTCAAGTCTTAGCAGCATGACTCAGTTTGTTCCATGAGAGCATGTAAGCCAATATGTCAGCAGTCTGCAGCAGGCAGACTAACGTGGGGTAGAGAGCAGGCTTCGTGTGTGGTGTGGAGCTAACCGACATTCATTTCCAGCCTTGGCTCTCCGTGTCGTACGCACTTTTTCTGACTAGCTTCCTGATGTAAGCTGCATCTCGCAGATGATGTGTGATACTACTGATGTACTTTTTGGCACTTGAGTTAGGCCTTCTGGCTCCTTTTTCATCCTGCTAGCTCTGGAGCAGGATAATTTCTCAAGTTCCAAACTAGATTGATTTTTTTTATTTTTTTATTTTTTTTTCCTCTTCTCGTTTGTTCTTTGTGTTAAAGCATGTCAGGTGAATGCTTCAACGCCTGAAGTGCCATTTCTACAAGTTCTCTAATCTTATGATCTGTTGAGGTTACTGGAAATATCAGAGGTGATTACAAAAGTCAGACTCAAGATAACTAAGATATTTTTTCTGAAAATCTTATCTTACACCGTTATGCTTCTTTTGCTGATGTGTTTCTGGTACATATAAAACAAGAGTTTATGCTGTCTTACTGTCTGACATAATTACAGACCTGTATGTGTGCTCTGTCTTTTGCTCTCAACAGAAGTCTAAAGGTTCAATACATTGTCAAGGAGCTTAAATTTGATGGTTTGAACTGACAGCCCCTTAAATTTATTTTTTTCTGGAAGATGACTGTGGGTTACAAGCTTTTAGTACATGTTGCTAATTATGTTGTAGAATCTTTTTAGGGGAAAAGATTCACCTTTCCAGTATTTGTTTAGAAACAGGAGCTAATCTGAGCATGGTGATAATTCATATGTTGCCAGAGTGACTGAGAGAAAAGCAGGAGGTGACTGCAAGTTAAGGTAATGTGTTGATGTACCTGTTTTGGCTCTAATTTAGTTACTTCTCTGAAATCAGTGGGAGTTAATCAGGCCTTTTAGTGTGGCCATCACTGTGGTATCTTAGCAGCAACTGAATTGGGCTACAGATGTTCCTGACTGATACTTGTGAACGATATTCCACGCTTCCTTCTGAAAATCGTGGGATGTGGTCATGTTTGTCTAAAGATCGCAAGTATGTAAGTATCTTTGAGCTCTGGTATAAAATTAAGTAAAATCAGACATTGCAGTTACTTTTAATTTCTTTTTTCCTACAGTTGATCATATTTCCCTAGAAAATATTCTGTAACTTGTCTTGCTACTCTGAAAATGTAGGGGCAGGGAATCAGTAATTAAGTAGCTTTCTGGTTTTGTACTCCTACACCCCTGCTGTGAAAAACAAACTCTGAGGGCGACCTTTTGCATTGAGACACCCTATGAAAATGAACAGACTGGTGCATCAGATCTTACGTGTGCCTAGAGGAAGGCAAAAGGTTAAGGTATGTGATATGGCAGCAGCTCTTTTAACTCCTAAAATCCTGCAGACGTGCCAGATAATTGAAGCTCTTCCATCTGAGGAGAGGTGTAGGAGAGCCAGAGAGCAGCTGCTTTGTTTGACAGGCTTGCTGTACAGATTTCAGTGTGCGAATGTGTGGAAAGCAAGGCTGTTCCCTACAGCACTGAAAGCTCTCTGCATTGAAAATATCTTAGCATATTTTATACTGTGTAGCGGGTCCTCGGTTCGGCCCAGAATCTGCAACCAGATAACCTGTGTAGCACTGGAGGTGGATGGTGTGCTGATGGGCAGCTACTCTGTGCCAAAGTCAGGGAAGGCGATTGTAACACCAGGCTGTCTGTGTAGAGCTGTGGGGATGATTGACCTCTAGCCAGGAGTTTGTGGCACACAGCAGTGCCCACAGTGGAGCAATCCTTATCATTTCCTATTTTTCCTCTCTGCACTGCTTTTGCTGCTTTCACAGTATGAGACAGCCTATAAGAGCTCTGGCACTGCTATGAGTTGCTGCTTTTTTGGGAACAGCTGCTTTGCTGCCCTGACCTCTCTAAAAGAAAGCATCTCATCTCCTTAGGCGCTGCTGCAAGCGGGGGAGACATTGCCTTGCTCAGGGACAGTGGGGTGCTGCCAGTTGGCTTCTGCCGTTTTGTAAGGCAGAGTTGCTCCAAGCTTTTTCAAATGTGGGCAGAATGCTTCCCCCATTTGGGGCATGCTGCCACAGATGCCTTCTTGGAGTGCTGGTTTTGTTGTTTCCCTGCCCTGAGGAACAGCAGGGTCAGAGGCTATGATTGCTGCTTGGTCCACCACTGCAATCAGCTGCCTCTGCTCCAGATCCTCTCTCAGCTGGCAGCAGCAGGTCTGGCTTTCCACTGCAATAGCAGAGGCAAAGGGGCTATGGAAATCTTCCTGACACCCAGCAGCTTTCTGTGTTGTCTGTGCTTAAAGCCAGGCATGGACTTCCATTGAACTTGGGAAGGCTTTGTGCAGAAAAGAGGTGGGCAGGTGGAAATGTTCCAGATGAAAATGAAACAACCTGCTCTAATTTTTTTTTTTTTTCTTTAGCATCAAGAAGAAATTTCTCTTCCAGCATTCAGAATCTGAGAAGGACTGAAATCATGTTGCAGGGAACTTCAGATGAGGTTAGAGATTGTTTTAATTACTGAGATTTCTTATTGATGGGACCCTTTCTTAACGCTGCGCATTCTGCATGTAAGTGGTGGTGGTCCTGGTACTTCTGTTCATGCTGGGCTCTATCCTAGCAGTTCCTGCTTTGAGATGAGGATGTGAAGTACCTTCTGACTTGGGTAATAGCACCCATTTGTTTTTCCTCTCTTACGCTGGGCTTTTAGTTGATTCTACATTGTGCAGTTCACAGCATTGAAGACAATGTCAAAGCTCCAAGTAGCTTTAAGTAGTGCAGGATCAGACCTGCAGTGTGTGGCTGACAACTTGCATGTGGCAGCTGCTTCTGCTGTTGTGGGTGTGGGGCTGTCATGCTTCCTGCTTTAGAAAGCATTCTCATGATAGTCATACTGCTCTGAGATTTCATCATCAACCTGCTTTAAAAAAAGAAAAAGAAAAATCAACCCACAACTGCTCATCAACTCCTTAGTGAAAAATGTTACTTTCCCCCAGAGTAAGTAAAATCTAGTTTGTAGCTTTGTGTGCAGTACGCTCTAATTTACCTGCCTTACCTGAAATTTTCACAGACCAGCTTTCTAAAGCATGGCCAGTACTGGTGAACTGTCTTCGTGGAAGTGGAGATCTCTGCACATCTCTCTGTCATTGCACATGTGTAAACTCTGCTCTGCACTTTACCTTGCCGTTAGGCAAGACTGAGCTTCTGTGGTGACCCAGTTGTGGATCCTTGCCAGTGGCATGTGGAATCCCAAACCCTAATAAATGAACTGATAATCAAAATAGGTGCTACCAACCAGCAACTCCAAAAAGGAACAGCCTGTTTACATGTCTTAGTGCACTTATGCTAACTGGTATATTCACAGTGAACTTTCCCACAAGGCAGCTCTGTTATGGTGAGGAGAGGCCTCTTCCTCTCCTGTGTGGTCTGTGTGCGTCCCTCGCACCACCGGGAGTGGTGAGTGTGCGTGTGGTCCCACAGTGGGGCCACAGAAGCTGGTGGAAGCTTACTGACTAATAACTACAGTCTGTGTGGTCCCTTAAAGGGTACAGAAGAACCGTGTTAGGTAACCACGTTAGCACAGGATCGGAGGACATCCTGAGTCCCAGCAAGAAGATTCCCTCTGTGTTCCTAGGTGGAGCATGGCTAGGTGGGAATGCTGAATGCAACCACGGGAAAGAGCTACCTAACTGTTCCTTTGCAGTTCCTGACACTAGAAGCCAGCAGACACCTAACAGTGCTTTGCTGGCTTGGTTGGGATGTGTAGGTGGGGTTGTCTAACTCTGAAGTGATGGGGGTTTTGTTTGGCTAGATTTTTTGGATGTGTTCTCCATTACAGCCAAGCATGCAGTGGAGCCTGTCATTACCCACATGGCAAGGGTTGCGTTGTGACCCCAACGTGATGGTGGAGGGAACAGTGCCACTGACAGCTCTGTCTGTGCCTGGCAGCACCAGTGCTTGGGTGTGCCCAAGGAGCAGGGTGGCTGTACAGGTTTACTGGGGGCAGCTAGCACGCTTCGTCTCAGTGGCAGAAGCAGGAGGGGACAAAGATGCCATCTGCCGCATCACCTGTTCAAAACCTGTTTCTTCAAACTGCATTGCTGGGGTTAGCCATAAACCTTTCTGTCTGGAGGGTGAAAGGTTCCCCCGCTGTGGAACGTCTGCCCAGGAGCTCAGTTTCTCTTGGGAATAGCTGGTGGGGGTGGCTTGTTGGCCCTGGGGTGTGCACTGAGGGGAGAATGTTATTTCAGTCTCTTTTTGCTGTATGCTTGGTTCCTGGCCCTAAGAATGCAAACCTGTTCTGCCGTCTTTTCACACAGTATTAAATGAGAAGATGCGTTATAGCTGTAACCAGCCTGTTCTATAAGCTGGCTTTGGGCCACCTCAGCAGAAATCAGTGGGCTGTGTGCATATGCTCTGCCTCTCCTTTTTAGGGGAGAGTGGGGAGCAGGGCTTTATTCCCCACGCTCCACCTCTCACTCCAGGAGAAGTAAAGCCCCTCTTTAGGGTAACTACTGTTCCATCTTTTGCTGTGATTGAATTCTCTTATTCTCCAGACCTTAATGACAGGCATTTTTCTGAGAGGTATTCCTAATGCCAGGAAGGGGAATGACCATGCGTGTGCAGTTTCTGCTCCGCGTAGCTGCGAAGCCGTGTGGAATGGCTATAGGTGGCACTCTGGTATTGGTTACTGCTCATGCCCAGACTGTTTCGTGCTGAGGGGATGGAGCACTGTGAGTCTTGGGAGAGTAAGATCTATTTGGCCAGCTTCTGAGAGAAGATCTATGCATAGCTTCTGCAGCAAACACGTGCTGTGAGCGAAGCTGGAGTTAAGGGTAGGAAGGGTAGAAATTAAGGAGTCAGCTGGAGCCTAGTGGCAGAGCAGCATCGTGTTATAGGAATAGTGTTTCCTGCTCTCCAGATTTCTATAGACAGTGCTTCCGTGTAGGCGATCTGGCATTTTGGGTCTTGTGTTGATAAGGATTTAAGGAAACTTTGTACCTTGTTTAAGGGGGTGTTTCATTCAGTGTCTGCCCAGGCTTTCTGTCCCTAAGACCTGGTGGTGGAGGCCGGGGTGCCCAGGGCACCAGCTGCAGTGCTAATGCTGCTCAGGGGTTCGGCTGTCCTGGTGCTGCTCCAGGACAGAACTGGGGGAGTGTGAGCTGAGCAGAGGATGCTCTTAGGCTTTGCTTCCGCTTCTCGGTCTCCAGTGGAGAATTTCAGCCTGAGAGCACAAAACCTCTTTGTGCAAATTGGTAACAGAAATAAGATTTAGAATGGATGAGTATTTGAGGGTAGAAGGGAGTACTTGCTCTGTGTATGGCCCCTGTCCTACCAGGGGGGGTCTTTGGAATTTGTTCAAACTTGAAAGGTGCTTTACGTGCACAGGTAGTCTCAAGGATCTCTTTCTTTCCCGTTCTTACTCCTGCATTTCACTATTCAGATAGAAAAGCACTGATTCATTTGAAATGCATTCTCTAACCTACAGATCGGTGCCAGGCTCTGTGAAAAGTCTGCCACATCTAGGTTTTCAGACCTGCCGTTCGCTTTAGCTCTTTTAGTGACTTCTGCCTCTTTCAGGAATCAAAATCTGTTTGTCTTTCCATTGCAACTCATAAAGTCTTGGACTATTTCGAGGGATATAAAAAATTAAAACAATCTTTTCTAGCAGCATCGAAACCTGTCATGTTTGAATCTTTGATATGAGGACTTCTCCTGCTTGGAGAACAGTTCATTTTAATGCTGTGAAATAGAGCGTGATAACCGTGCTGCTGTATATCCTTTCTGAGCACTGGGTGCTGCTTAGTAAAGTGATGCTCCTCTCCAAGAACTTCCTATAATGGTGAAAGAGAGAAGGTGCAGTACTCAGATGCTAGTAACTCACACCTAAAACTTTTGGAACAAATTTGTCTTTAGTGCAGTTCTACTGCCTGCAGCTGGAGTTAAATTCCTTCTTTATGGCTCAGGGCTTAAAATACAGCCTGTTAAATGTTGCAGTGGTGTAGATACCTTTGGAATCTTGTGTCTGTCTGGTCTTGCTCTGCGGGGAATTTGGGAAGCAGAAGCGGGGTTGAGACACGAAGACCTGGTATGTAGCCGTTGTTCTACTTGTAGTTAGCTGCTACACAATGGAAAGCTGAAGAAGAAAACAACCTGTTTTCCTTAAAGTTGTTTTTGAGATGTGTTAAAATACTATGAGGTCTATAAACATGACTTAAGGGGAAGATGAGAGGTCCTGGGACACAACATATTGCTGCAGGCGTGCAAAGCATACAGGACTTTGCCACCAAGAACTCTATCTGCTAGGAAAGATAAAAAATGTTTCCAAAAACCAAACCAAATGTTTCTTGTTGTAGTACAAGCCTAGGGTTTAATCACTGTATTTTGCTTATTGACTGTTCCTGAGTTTTAAGTCTCCGGGCAGGTTGTAGGCGTCTTCTGGTACTTTTCAGTTCTTGATTTAAAAATCCTGTTTTTCCTTTCATTGTACTTCCTACTTCTTTTCAACAGGCTCAAAGCCTGATGGCAAAATGAGTTTTACTGAGCTTGGGAAGGATGCTCACATGCCTTGGGAGTGAATGTAGGTTTGACACTGATTTGATTCTACTTTTTTTTCTGCCTGCAGCTTATCACTCAAGCTCTCCAATGAAGGACTTTACTTCCTCAGTCAAATATTTTCCATATGACTAGAAAATAGCTAGAGGCAGTGGTTTTTCTGTCAGTGCTTGGCACTGTGGATTTTCTGTTCAGAAATTGTATGGCCAGCTGAAAAGTAGTCTTAAAAACAAGCACTACATTTCTTCAGAGTGACAGGATAAAGTGAAATGGTGGGGTATTTTTATTTCCATGGCACTTAAAATTTGTCTATTCCCCGCCCCCCAACAAAGCTTGAAGTTACAGGGAGGTTCATTCATTGTCAGCAGACACCTTCCCTGTCAAACTGAAAGTCATGTCCCAGTTTCTCCATTTGCACTCCCTGGAATGTAGTGCTTGTGAAAAGCACCAGCTCAGCTGCTGGGGATGTCCAGATTTCACCCACCCCCTTTGGGCTATCGCTGAAAAGTTTGGGTTTTTTTTTCCCCTGATACAGTAATGTCACGACACCCGGCAGCTTTGCACCAGAAGCAGCTTCGTGAAGGGAAGCCTGATTTCCAGTTCTGTTCAGTCAACAGCTCTTCCATCGCCAGCAAACAAAGAGGTTTTTAAGTGGGTTTGTGATTAGGGAAAGTTATCTGCTAGAAACCTGATTGAGACACCAAACTAGCTTACGCACCAGTCGCCAAGGCACTGTCTTTTAATCATGACTGACACAGTTTTATATTGAAAATGGAGCCTGGCACCGTAATATTTGTGCTGGTTTTATGCTGGTGGAGGACCACTGATTGCAATGTGGCCAAACCTGACCTGTACAACAGGGAGAGGAGCTGAGGGTACAGAATTAATACTAGATAAAACCAGAGGTATGAAAGGCTCATTAAAAACAATCGAGCCATGGAGTAAAGAAATGTGGGAAAGAAATTACACCAGTGCCAACAAGCAGTACGAGTAGGAAGATAAGGGGAGAAAGTTATTGGCCTGACAGTCCTTCAGAGAGGAGGAGAAAAAATTGGCTTAAAAATAGCCTGATAACAAAGTAGTATCTAATGACTCTACATGCAAAACTGACTTTTCCTTGAAATGCTAGTTTCATATTCTAATGCAGAAAAGCTAGGTAGTAGCAAAGGAAGCTTTTTCAGATAGATCTGAAAGGGAATATTAATTGAGAACAATTTGAAAGACCAGCCAAAGATCTATTTAAATTGATGCATTTCTAATGGAAATGAATCTGCCATGTGTTTTCCTAAAATAAAATAACTTGATAAGATACTAGGTCTGCGTGTGTTCAAAGTAGGCTTTGAACATTAGAAAAGAATAAAATACAAATTAAAGGAATTAACTCCAGAGTGTGAAATGGCTGGTCTATGCTGCTGCCTGGTACAGGGCTGGGTAGCTTTCATGTTCCAGTCCTTTGTCAGCCACTATATATTGGTCCCGTGGTGTCACTTAGAGCTGTGTTTGATTTATGCCATTCAGGAATCTAGTCCATAATTCCTAAGGATGAAGCCTTATTCACTACTACAGAGTTTATATTTCTTGTCAGGTTTTTCACACGTGTGGGGCTTTTACAAAACCACAGCACACAGATCTCTATGCACTTCCACTTGTGTGTGTTGGCACGTGCTTGATTTGTCATGTGGTCCTGCGGCACTTGCAAACTGAAGCAGGATGTACAGCATCCTTATGCAGCTGAGACCCGTGCTCCCTTAGTGACCTCTGGGAAAGCTAAAAGTATTGAGAAAATCAGCCTTTGGAGTTGTTAATGAAACAGAGCACCTTGCAGAACAGTTTAGTGAAGTGGCTGACCTAAGAGGATTTTTAAATGCTAAATTTTTCCGTTCCTGGACCAAACCCCAGTTCTTGGCACCAATGCACCCTAGTACCAGCAGGGTTCTGCTCCTATGTGTGCCTGTGTTGAAGGCCGTGAGGCATGCACTGGTCTGCCAGTGCTGGGTGCACCAGATTCACTTTGCAATGCAAATACAAGATGTGGTGAGTGCTAATGGCTCCGTCTGCAGCCTTGCAGAGATTTTGCAGAAAATGAGACTTGCAGGCCTAATACATTCAGAGCATCACAGGAGCCTAAAAGCGTGCCAGTCTTCAGTTTTGTGAGGAAAAGCAGGCAGATAGATGGCATAAAGGAGACACCACAGTCAAAGGTCACAAGGAGTGGCTGAACTAGTAAGTGCTCTCAGCATGTCCATTCCCTTTCATGACTTCGTGAACCACACAGACCCTTTGCACCATCCCCACAGCTCAGCCTGTATCCTTGCTATGAAATAGCCACACGCTGGAAGAGTTTTCTCTGTACTGATGTTTAAAGGCCGCTGTCAGGTATCCCCTGTTGTGACTGGGATGACTGCAGTCTCTGTGGACGGTTCTTAGCTGGTCTGACTGCTACCTACTTGTATTTCAGTTTTATGCCATTTGCTTTCCGGCTTTTGTCTGATCCTAGGAAAGTAACCCCGAGGCATGTGCTCACCTTTGACTCCCCGCACCAGAGCCTGCTCCAGGACCTTCGGCTTGTTGCTCCACAGATGTTTGCCCCGCTCCCCTCTGCTTTGGCCTCTTCAATAAAGTTTGACTGCTGAGAAACTATGGCAAGGGGTGAGATGAGCTCTTCGTGATGGGGGAAGTTGGAGAGGGAGCACCCTGGTTGCTGTGCTGGCTGTTTCCTCCTGATGGTGCTGATGTTGGGTA
Source organism: Chlamydotis macqueenii (assembly GCF_036417535.1). Taxonomy (NCBI): domain Eukaryota; kingdom Metazoa; phylum Chordata; class Aves; order Otidiformes; family Otididae; genus Chlamydotis; species Chlamydotis macqueenii. The sequence goes on along the minus strand of NC_141571.1, from coordinate 7,850,498 downwards.
GGATCCAGCCCCCAGAGTGCTCCTGGGGATGCTTTGCAGTGTCTGGTCCAGGGCTCTGGAGCTGAACCGGTCTGATTTAGAGGGAGTCTGGGATAGGATCTTGAAAGGTAAGGGTTAAACTGTGGCCAGCTGGACTTTAAGTAGCAGGTAGCATTCAAGGCACAGCGGACAAGTGGGATGTGAGAAGCCAGAATATGCAGGCACTGGGAATTGTGGGTGGCACTGAAAAGCCAAATACAAGAACAGAAACATGTATTTTAATATATATTTCCATTACAGTCACCGGCAGAAATTGTGAGGGGGGAAGTGCATCTCAAGAGCAACATATGTGTTATCTCATGCCTCCATCTAAGTATACAAGCAAGAGATTAATGTCTATTTAACATAAAGCTGAAAGTTTGGCGTACAGATGGTAGGAAGTTGGGCAACAGCATGTGTAGCTTGTAGCATAGATTTGTCTTAAATGAATGCCATCACCTAGCGTTGTTTTCTCACAGAACGTTACCCTTCAAATTTGTCCCTAACCCACTTGCAAAGATGCTGAGCTGCCTCTTCAGCACAGGCGTACTCAGGAAATTATAGGCCAGTGAGCCTGACCTCAGTCAGGCTAAGTAAGAATCTAGCGACAATAAAATGAGATGAGAACACCAAGCAGTGGGAGAAATATGAGTTGATAAAAATCAGCCAGTGTGGCTAAATCTTGTCAGGCAAATGTAGTGGGCTTTCTCCCCTGCCCTTTTACAGTGATGATGCAGCGAGCAGAGCTGCGTGCAGGAAGCGATGAACGCAGACATCTGTAGGACACTTGACACAGCGAGGCACAACAGACTGATGGGTAGGATTAGTAGGTACAAAATGTGCCTGGGAGACAGCAAAGGAGAAAATGTGACTGACATGCTGAAAAACTCGTTGCATGCAGATTTTGGAGCCGTGGACAGACAGATAATAAGCAGAACCTCACACCACACCGTATGAAATAAATGCTGTTAATGCTGTTTGCAGGTGGGGAAACAGAAGCCCAGTGAGGTGGCATGATTCACCAAAAGGAAGAGCAACGGAACTGGAAGTAATGCTTTCTAGATTAATTTCATTAGTACCATGTAGTGTGGCTGCTTTGGTACATCCCTGCTCTAGCCAAATAATTGTGGGGTACTGAGAGAGGGGTTGAGGCTTTACAGAGAACCTCACTCTACATTCAGGCAATTTTGCCACAGAATTTTCTTCTGTGCCTGTTTCTAGTGATTGTCTTTATGAATCTGACTGAAGCTGTCTTGAAGGAGAACTTATCTTTCAATCTGCTGTTACTGAGGTCAAATGTTAGGAGCATGCTTTTAGGGAAATATCTTTGACCTCTTTGATTATGTTGTAGCTCATCTTTTCTAAAGCTTAGGACACTGTCTGCTTTATGGATGCAATTGAAATCAGCGCTTTTATTTTCTGCTCTCTGTTTGCTCTCTAAAATGAAATGCTCTTGTGGTCTGAGTGGAAGCCAAGAGTGGTAGTGTGCAACACTTCAGCAGCAGCTGGCTGACTTGGAGACCTCTCAACTGGTCTTCACAAGTTTTCTGCCAAGTGGGGATGATAATACTTCACTAAGATGTCCGGCTCTTGTACGGCAGCGGAGCTGGGAAGTGACTTACAAAGCTTCTGCTGTGTTTCGTGCCTTTGAGCTTCTCTGTAAGGGGTATGAAACAGCCACTTGAGCAGAATCCAAAGCCCTCTCTTCAGTTCCACACTTTTTGTTTAGTGGATCAGTTCTGTGTTTTCCATTGTATTTAAAATTAATCTACTTGTAGATCCGTGGTTTTAGCTGGAATAATTCCGAAGTTGTCATTCATGGGCTCTTTTCCTTCACAGATGATCCTCTTAACTCATCACTGCTTATTTTTATAGACCTTTCCTTGTAATATACTTGATAATTCTATGAGATACTGGTCTATCACTTACTGAAGACTGTAAATTTCTTTCAAAATATTTTTGTTGATTGTCTTGAATGCATTTTGCCTGGCAGGTGCCGATATACCTTTAAAATTTCCTGTGGCAAACCTGACTAAAACATCACTGTGCTGGTAGCTTTGAGGTTTCGTATTCCCAGGCCAACCACGGACTGTAGGCAATTCACATCAGTGTTATCCGTCCTGTTGAGTGCTTACCAGTAAATGGGTATAACAGTAGGGTTTTCACAAGGGGTTGAACACCAACTCTGTCAGTGAGAGTTTTTATCTTTTTATGTGAGGAAGCACGAGTGAGAGTTTGTACTGACCTAACTTTTCATTTCAATTCTGGCCAGCAAAGCTTCATATCACCCCAAGAGCTGCAAAAGGTGCATTGTCGGTGTTGTGTGATGGAGGTGACAAGGCAGACTTTCAGTCACTTGCCTGAAGTTACAGCACAGTTCAGTGGCAGAGCTTGGAGCTGTTCCTGCAGATGTGCGGAGCGAGGTTAGTAGCTTGCTGTGCAATGGGCGGGACAGTACTAAGGCTGGAAGAAGACAGCGGGGAGAAATGTGTTTGTTTGGGAAAATGAGTTCCCAACATAGGCTGAGGAATGCTGGAAAAAAAAAGGGTTTATCCAATAGTTCTGTGGAGGTGATAAATGATAGCAGGAACTTGATAGAGTGCAATCTCTTAAGTCAGAGAATGATGAAGGAAATCAATGTCAAGACAGTGTTTTCTGTGCTTGTGTAGCTTCAGAAATAAAGGCTCCACCTTGGCTTTGGCTGGTGGGCAGTGTTGCCCGCCATCTGATCTCTGTGGACTTCTGTGCCTTGCAAAATAAACAACTTGTTACTATCCTTTGAGACAGGATGTTTTAAGGGTGTAATTTGTCTAGAGACTGAAAGAGGCATCTGGGAGCCGGGACTTGCAGAGGTCTAAGCTGGCTCTCTTGCAGTGAGTAGGTCATCAGCTCACTGCAAGCCGTGTTTTCTTAGTGTTTGATTGGTACAGGCATTCACTTTGGTTGCACCACAGGAACAGTGTGTGAGTAGGTATGTAATTGTTTAGAATGGCTTGTTTAGTCTCACACAGCCTTTTTTGCTCATACAAAGTGCTGACAAAGGAACAAGTCCTCCTAAGGGTTACTGTTTCCTTCAGTGCCCACCTGAAGCTTCTCCATTAGCTTGAACAGATGTGTGCTGCAGTTGTGCTGATGGCTGTGCACAGAGAACATCAAACGAGGGCAGAAGTGAAGCCCTAGCAAGGATGTTGTGCAAGATTCACCCTTTGGCTCTGATACTGCACAGTGTTGTGCTCTGTACGTGACTGGCAAAGTGGGTAAGTGTGCCCATCTGCACATCAAGACCTTTCTACCCCCTCCCATGGCCATTTGATTGCTGTCGCTCATGCTCAAAACAGAGCTGTCTCTTAGGGAACTCACCTTCTTCCAGCCGCAGCGCTGGCCTGTGTGGTGGAGATAGGGTTTGCATCTGGTCCTGAGCCTTTTGCTGCCTGCAGATATCCTTGGTATCGACACAGCTGTTTAGACAGTTCTCTGAGTCATTAATCCAGGTGAGGACTGAGATAGTTTCCTCCCAATTGTCTCTGCGCTCCCTTGTCCCATGAATACACCCATGGACTAATTTTTCATTCGGCTGAAGGACGAAGCTCCTTTCAGCTCCCTGACAAAGCAGGATGCAGCAGCATTTGGCTTGGGCAGTGCAGCGCAGCTGGCTGACTTGTTCCTTGTGACCCCTGTCCTGGCAGTGAGACCCTTTCACGGGGCTGTGCTATTTCTGCTCTCAGATTTCGCATAGGAGTTTGAATTTCCATCTTCTGCTGCTGTGCCGGCCTGCCTGGGCTGCTGGCTGCTGCAGGCGTTCGCTCTGCCTCCTCATACTGTCTCGCTGAGCCTTCCCCTTCACAGGTGAGTGACTGTGGGGCATAACAGCTCTGATTCCTCCTCTCCATCGCATTGTTCTGCTGCTCACCTGCTTGGGAGATGATGGAAAGGACTCCTGTCTGAAACGCCCTGCAGGACGAGGCCACCCCCAGAGCCCACATCTTCCCCGACCAACACGGGGTGGTTGCTCAAGCCTCTCTCTTGTGAATAGTTTTGAGAACGATATTCTCAGAGCTGTTTTGCCACTTCAGCCCTGCATCACTGCTCCCTGTCACTTTATTTTTGCCTCTGCCGGCTTGATTATTGATGAGAGCAATTTGCAGTACGTGCTGCTTTGTTCGGCAGGAACAAACTAGGTGTACAAGAGAGAAGAGCATTCCCACCCTCTTTGTAGGAGATTGAGCAATGCGCTTCCGAATCTCTGCACACATGTCCTGTCATTGATTCATGTTTCTGTGGACAGCTCTGTCATTTGCATACAAACGACTCTGGTTCTTCCAGGCTTCGCTACGCCTCAGGCTGCAGCTGGGCTTCGTGTTCATGCTATGGAACATGTTCCCAATCTGTATCTGTCATCGCTACTTAATGAAAGAGCTAAACATCGCTTCTCTTGCAGGCTCCTCTAATGGTTCAGTTTTAATTTGTGTGTTGCTGACTGATTTTCTGTTTAGGCTATGATAAATAAAAATTAAACATTCAGAACAGATCTCTAGCTAGTGATATCAGCACATTTTGCAAATTTAAGTTATGCCTCACAACATCTCTGCAATCTGCTTTCTTCTGAGAGGAAAACTGAGGCAACCAGAGGTGACCAAGGAAATTGAGCGTCCTAATGCTCAAATCTGCTGCTGCCAGCACAGGGTGACTGGGCGTGGTCCAGTTAACATCTCTGTGTGCAGCCAGGGGCTGGTCTGAGTTACCAAGGGCATCCATTGAAAGCTCTGGAAAGTCTATTTGTTGTGACCTGAGGCAATCCCATCCATGACTGCTTGCTCTGTTCTGCTGGACAGGAATGTCACTGCAGCAGAGGCCACAGGAAGCAGCGTGCTCCTGTATGTCAGCCCCTCCAGTCTGAGCCTTGTGTTTTATTGTAAACCTTCTTTTAGCTGAAACACCCGACTTTGCAAAGAAAAGGTTCAAGTGTGGTAGAATTTCTTCTTTCTTGGCTTTGCGCTGAGGGTCTTCTCATTTGAGAGGTTTCTGTAAGACTTTGTTCCTAGGAGTCGCTGGAGCGGAAATGCAATGTTTCACTGGATGTGTAGAGGTGCCACTGCTGACATGGTATGAGCAAGTGATGCATATGCAGAGTCACCTACTCCTGACATCAGTTTTCAGTGTGTTAAAACAATGTTAATGTTCAGACTCAGTAATTTTATGCTGAAGGGGAATGATATTTTCATGTGCTGCTCAATACCCGAGTTCCTGGATGTTAGTAAGTGTTATACTTAAATTAGTATTGTCTCCTTACAGTTTTTGGATAGAAGTGCCTGTCCCTTTTTAAAACTGAAATGTGTGATTAGAAGAGCTGTATGGGTTTAAATTCAAGGTGTAGGCTGCACCTTTCATTGCCTGTACAAGTCACTCACGTAAGTAAGAGTAGCTGTTTGTAAGCAATGTTATCTACCAACAATACAGGTTCCGTGCACATTTGACCTGAATAATGTCCTGTGTTGGTACTGTACTCAGTACTGCCGTTGCCAGCGACCTTTAAAATGGATATAACCGTGTCTGCTTTCATAAAAAGGAAGAGAAACACCATGGCTTAAGACTGAGGGCAGAAAATTGTGATTCAAGACTCAACTTGAGCCAAGGCGTTCATTAGCAATGAATTAGATGCCATTACTAATCAGGAACAGGCCAGTTAGGGAATTGCTCAGACCCTGGAAGTCCATGGCTTTAGGGATAGTGTCAGGCTCCTGGTTGACTACAGGGATGTATAGTCCATCCTGCCTCTTAGTCTGTCAGTGCTTTTATCAATGATGGCAGTGCTCATACACGATACTGGATAACCTCATCTAATTTAAAAATAAAACATTGGCACCACCAGAGCACTAAAATCCAGTAAATTCACGAATGACCTCCCAGCTGTAGTGCTGTAAAAATCCTAAATGGAAATCTGAACTCCATCAGCCCTTCACTTCTTAAAAACAAAACAGATAAACACATTGGAAGGACCAATGACGGTTTGGGGACACAGGAGGGCTGTGCGATCAAACTGGCACTTGCTGCCTTGGCAATGGATCAGTAACAAGAAAAAAAACTAAGGGCATTTTTATATAGCTGAGCAGCTTGTGGGTGCATGTAGTGCATCCTCAGCTTTGCGTTCAAAACACAAAAGCCAAAATCTCAGCCTTGGTCATTAAAGCAGCCATCACAGACTGGAAGGGCTGCTCGGTTCACTCTCTCAGCAGCACAGCCCATACAGGAGGTGTCTGGCTACAGCTCGCTCTCTAACCTGTCACTGCTGCCACCGCAGTCGTCTTGCCATGGGACGTGGGCTGGTTTGGCTGCCGAACGGCAGATGTTCACGCTCCCAGCCCGAGGAGCTGGCGGGGGCCTCCTGAGCCTGGGCTGAATTCCAGGCTGGGGTTGGAGAATTGCTATGAGGGTGGGGGTGTAACTCAGTTCCAGTTGAAGGCATCATCCATGTGTGACAGTGACTCCTGTTTTCTTTATTTACATTGCCTTTGATGGAGGAAGAGCAAGCTATGAATAAGGATATAAAAATTGGAGCTTTAGGGGCAAGGTGCGCAGTTATGCTGACTTCTTAGGGTCGCTGGTTTAGTTAGACCTGTCTGTGGTCATGGCAGGTGGTCTGGACTTTTGTTTTATTGAGGAAATTAATGACTAATTAAAAATTCTTTAGTTAGATTAGTACCAGATGTTTCACAAAGCACTGTTATAAACATCTGTTCAGCTGCCTTAGCAAAATCCAGTTGGATAATGTGGAGTCCTACTGGTCTTCAATTTGAGGAAAATATACTTGACAAAGTTTTCATTTTTGGTTCAAGTTTATGTAAATATTTAAATATTTATCAGATTAATAGGACTTTACAATAACTCCAGAAGCACTCTTCTACTTCACGAATACAAGTCGTGTCTTTTTGTACGCAGCAGCAGCCTCTGAAGACGGATGACAGCTCTCAGTTTGATTGTCAGTTATGTGTTTATACTCTGTTTGACAGATAATTTTTTCATGGTGATTTACTCTTCCTCATAATTAGATGTAGCAATTAGAATATCTTATATATTATGCTGGAGTGGTCTTCTAATGATGCTGTAGCTGGATGGTCTCTCAGACACCTGTTCCACAGCAGAGCAAGTGTGGGAATTAACTCTCCACCACACCAATCTGTTTCTTCTTTTTTTTTCCCTCGTTTGAATCATTTTAGTCTCCTGGTGTTGGGGAACTTCCACTGCTTTCCCAGGATATTCCCTATCCCCGGTTGATGTTTGTTTGTCTTGTTAAAGACCTCCGTACAGATCTGATCAGCTGGCTTGCTGTCTTTTGCTCGGCAGCAGCGTCCCTCCTCCTTTGTCTCAGAAAACAGATGCTCTGCCGTGTCCCTTTGGTACCCCAAGGAATGCTTTTTCATTTCACCATCAGTGCAAAAAAAAAAAAAAAAAAAGGCCAGAGATGGAAGAAACATACAGAGAACTGAGCACCTGGCAGCACTGGCAGCGCTGCCTGTGGCCATGTATCCTCTTGTCCTTGACCTCTTAAAACCAGCTTTTCCTGCTCGTTATCCCAGAGCGTGGACTGCAGTAAGGATGAGAGCTCCCAGCCAGCGGTTGCCGCTGGGGCAGTATTCAGTGTCAGGGGTGATGTGCAGAGGAGAGGGATGACTGTCTATTTTCCATGTACATTTATCACACAAGTGAATTAACTGTATACAGGCATCTCCCTAATGAATGCCTGTGTGTCAAAATGCCCAGCGTGCATGGACAAGGTTGTAGTACCTGCACATAGAAATTAGGTGCACAGGGGTGTCGTTTAAATGACTGAATGCACTGGTACGCTTACAAATTCTTGCAGTCAGTGTCCTTCAGCACAGGGGCCGAACCACAGGCAAAGAAGTCCAAATGCAGACTAGTGGTTCCCAGAGTCTCATCTCCTCCTTATCTCCAACGCTATTGGAGTTGTGCTGCCCGCATTTTCATGGAAAGGGTCCCGTATCTGGTGTCGAGCTGGTAGCTTCTGAAAGGCAGGGGGATACGCGGTTCAGGTTACTTCCCACCATCTGGACTTCAGCAACGCTGAGCTGAGGCTGGGCAAGGACACAGTGCTGCAGAGCACCTCTGATGGGTGGCAGCTGGGCTGCACTGTCCCGTCTTCACCTGGTGCAAAAGTGATACCCGCATCCTCACGGGCCAGCTGGGGAGCAGGAGAGCCGGCCCCACGGGGAGAGCAGCATGCTGAGGAGGCAGCGACCTGCCCTGGAAGGCTGAAAGCCTGAGCAAGCAGCAGCAAATATAAAGTTTCGTTGATGCAGCTGCAAAAGAAGGCAACTTTTGTAGATTTTTGTCGCTGTGTGTAGAGCTGGTTGAAGGCTTTAGGAGGTGAGCAGTGTTGTTCTTTGACTATAACATGACTTGTTGGCTTCCTCTGGACAGGAAGATGTGGCATGTCCACACAGGTGTGTGCATGTGCATTTTCTTCCCCTACCAGCTTCCCTTGGCTGCAGGAGAACCCAGATACTCATTTTGAAGACCCACAGTAATTCGTTTTCATTTGTTTTCATTTTAAAGTTCTTTGTAAGAAAAAGCCCATAAGCTTTATTTCAAAAGTGGCATCTGGAACGCTTGCTCCTTTCCCTTGTTAAAGCAGAGGTCCTACCAGCTGCTGCAATGTCCTCCTGGCTCACTGGTGAGCAGGGGAGTTCCAGTGTCCCTCTGCTCACTGCCATTCCCTTCCATTTTCTGCAATTGTACTGCGAATTCTGTGTTTGTAATTAGACATTTAGGCTTTTAAGCATACATAGAATCATAGAATGGTTAGGGTTGGAAGGGACCTTCAAAGGTCCAACCCTGCAAAGAGCAGGGACATCTCCAACCAGATCAGGTTGCTCAGAGCCTCATCCAGTCTGGCCTTGAACGCTTCCAGGGGTGGGGCCTCCACCACCTCTCTGGGCAACCTGTGCCAGTGTTCTACAACTCGCATTGTAGAAAATTTTTTCCTAATATCCAATCTAAATCTACCTCCCTGTATTTTGAAACCATTACCCCTCGTCCTATCACAACAGGCCCTACTGAACAGCCTCTCCCCATCTTTCTTGTAGGCCCCCTTTTGGCAGTGGAAGACCGCTATCAGGTCTCCCTGGAACCTTCTCTTCTCCAGGCTGAACAGCCCCAACTCTCTCAGCCTGTCCTCATAGGAAAGGTGCTCCAGCGCTCTTACAATCTTCGTGGCCTCCTCTGGACCTTCTCCAACTGGTCCATGTCCTTCTGATGTTGGGGGCTCCAGAACTGGACACAGTACTCCAGGTGGGGTCTCACCAGGGCAGAGTAGAGGGGGAGAATCACCTCCCTCGACCTGCTGGCCACGCTCCTCTTGATGCAGCCCAGGATGCGGTTGGCCTTCTGGGCCGCAAGGGCGCATTGCCTGCTCATGTTGAGCTTCTCATCCACCAGCACTCCCAAGTCCTTCTCCTCAGGGCTGCTCTCAATCCATTCCCCGCCCAGCCTGGATTTGTGCCTGGGATTGCCATGACCCAGGTGCAGGACCTTGCACTTGGCTTGGTTGAACTTCATGAGGTTGGCACAGGCCCACCTCTCCAGCCTGTCAAGGTCCCTCTGGATGGCATCCCTCCCTTCAGTGTGTCGACAGCACCACACAGCTTGGTGTCGTCGGCGAACTTGCTGAGGGTGCACTCTATCCCACTGTCCGTGTCGCCGACAAAGATGTTGAACAGGGCCGGGCTCAACACAGACCCCTGAGGGATGCCACTCATGACCGGTCTCCACTTAGACATCGAGCCATTGACCACCACTCTCTGAATTTAATTTGATTAGCATAGACTTACAAAAGCATCTGGAGAAAGTATCTTCCTGAGTGGAAGCTGTTTTTGACAGGAGAACAGGATTAAACAGGCGTTTAGAGAGTTAAACAAACACTGGTCTCTTTTGGAGGCATGGCTGGAACCGAGACCTTAGACCACCAGGATCTGCTGTACAAAGCCACCTCAGCTGGTGCAAGTGAGTTCCAATGAATGGGGAGCAAAACTGAGTACCTGCAGTGTTGAGATTGAACTTGAGTAGGTCTCTGACCAAAGAGATACCAAAAACTTCTGGTTAGCCTTCGCCTGTCACCCACGGGGCAGAGAGGGAGAGACAGAGAAAAATGAAGCAGGATTGCGATCCCAATGCTGTGCTTAATGTTGGTGTTGGAAGGGGAGCAGGGCTCTCCGAGGTGCCTGCCTGTTGACAGGATGTTACTGGCTTGGCAAGTCCTCTCCACTTCAGACTCTCCTGGCTGGCAGCCAGAAATATTGGTTCTGGGACAAGTGGCATTGTGGAAGTTTGACGTCCCTCTTCTGTTGTCTTTGCGATGCTGCCAGTGTCCTGCAGTCATTTTCTGTTGACTGGGCTCTTGTTCCTTTGGGGAGCTGATAGCTTGAACTTACAGCTTCATTCTTTCTTTCTGGTTATTTTTTTGGGGGAGGGAGAGGGAGGAAGAAGAAGGAAGAGCTTAAAAAACAAAATTAGAACCACAATCTCTAGGATTCAGAGTAAGGAATTATGCTTCAGGTCAGTTTTGATTTCTAGAAATCAACCTGTTGGTTTAATCCCAGATCAAGAGTACTTCTTTAAAGACTCACTCTGTGCCTTGATCATTGTCATAAAAAAGCAATGTTGAAAGAGTGTGGTAGGTCTGGGTGTAATCGCTGCTCACCGCCTGCTTAGGCTTCAAGAAAAAAAAAAGCTGTTCCATGAACAGCCGACCTTATGAAGTCTAGTATCCCGCAGTTTTGGTTTTCTGTCCTGACACCTCTGTAACCCCTGGCTCCTCCATCTCTCTCAAGAAATCTCTTGCAGACAAGAAGGGAGGCAGCAAGACGGGGTCTATGGGTGCTGCGTGATCAGCTGCCTGTCCATGGCGTCTTCGCTGAGCTTTCTCACCTCCTCAGCCAGCTCCTTTGGGTCTTTCCCCACTGCACAAACCGAGTGGGAACTAAATTATCTCAGACGTCAATCCCTCTTCCAAATCTGGGTAAGAACGGCTGATGAATGAAGTGCTGTTGGGGAGGAGCGGTGTTGCTGAGGAAAGACAGACTGAGATGGAGGTCTATTTCCCAAGGAAACTATGCTAAAAAAATGCAATTGTGGAAACGTGCCCACAAAGTTCAGTAACTATTTGCAGTCCCTGTGTACAGCACAGTGTGGAGGGAAAAGTGCTGCTGCTTCTATTTGAGCTTGTGGCTCTGCCGAGGACTCCGTGTCCCTTGGCATGTCACTGAATGTCGTGCCTCAGGTCCATTCCAGGTGAAAGGCAGAGAATGAGGCACATTCCCTGACGGATGTCGGGCTCGTTGGGTTAAGTCTGGCCATGTGGAGAGGACTGTGCAACAGGGCCTAAAACTTGGCTGAGACCCTTGTGTTTCTGGAACACAAACAACAATTAACTTTCAGTTTATAATAATCTCAGTATGTATCTATTTACATAGCTGTTTGGTCTGTAAACGTTTCTCATGAAGGCTCTTTCCGAAGCACGTTGAGTACGTAAAAGGCTATTGCTGTTCTATTGCTTTCCACTTCTCCAGCTTTGGGGTTCCTTTCTGAAGCAGATTTAAGCGCTTGAATCCAAGCTGACCAGCAGTCCTGACAATATATGGAGCTCTGAAAATGAACACTAAGATTTTTGATATTGTTCCCATTTCTAACCGGCAACCGAGGGAAAGCCATTGGTGTGGAGAGAATTAACAAAATGCTTGGTAAAGTGATGGTTGTGACTCGTGTTTTGCCAAGCAGAGACAGGTCAAATGATTTGGGTGGAAGACAAAACCCAGCTCCGATTGGCAACAGGCTCGGCGCGGCGATCCCCACCTCCTTGTCTCCTCTGTCACTCCGAGCATGTCCTTGGAGCGCCTCGCAGCACAGCATGGGGCCGAGCGGGGTGGCCAGCCGGATCTTCAAGGAGAGGTGAGTGAATTACCAGCCTGCTTCATCCTTGGAGGGAGGGTGATGGCCAGGGGGAGGGAAGAGAGTGCCTGGGCATGCTGAGGCGTACTTTAAACGACACTCCCCGTGCCTCAGTTTCCCTTGCTGTGAAAATAGCGGCTCCGACAGCAGGCAGTGGGGATGGGCGGCTGGGGAGGAGGGTGCCTGGGCTGAGTGTCTGGTGGGGAGCTGCCCCGGGCTGTGTGTGGGGACGGCGACCCTCAGCCTCCCCGGCTCGGGGGCCGTGCCCAGCGCTGCGGGCGGGGCGGGGCAGGGATCGGCCCCGGTGCGGGCGCGGCGGGAGCGGAGCTGTCCGCGGTGCTGAGCCGCGGTGGCAGCCGCCGCGTTGCCGCGGGCGCGGAACCTGCGCGTCCTCCCCGCATCCCACCGCCCCACGGAGCTGCCGCCGGAGCCCCGGCAAGATCCCGGCGGCGGAGAGCGGGAGCTGCGGCGGGGGCTCCTCCGGGAAAGGTAAGGGGGGCCCGGCTGCCGGGGGAGGCGCTGCCGCGGGAGGGACGCGGTGCCCCCGAGCATCCCCGGGCCAGGGTGTGGGGAGGACGCGGTCCCCGTGGGTGTCCCCCGGTGCGGGAGGGCACGGCAGGGAGACCAGCCCCGCTGGCTGTGTCCCGGGGCTGTGAGAGACACGGTCCCCCGGGGGAGTGCGTGTCCTGGGGCACAGTGCCAGCTCTGGGTGCCACCTCTGCTCCCCACCTGGGCAGCTTTGGGCACTGGTGCGTGTGCGTGACACACCTCACCGAGAGCTTCAGCGTGTGCGTGGGGCTGCTCCCCCTTTCCGAGGGGCTTGCAAGAGTCCTGGGTGCCGTACACGAGAGGCAGAAAGCAGATTTGGTTTGTGTGTAACCATGGGATGGGCAGCCCTGGCAGAGGAAAACTCCGTCATCTACAAAGTGATTTTGGGTCAGGGACCAAGGGCTGCCTTTCCTTACACTCCAATCTGTCCTTCAGACACTGAGCAGTCACTCAGCTGTGCTCTTTTGCTCTTCTCTGACTTTTTAAGGCTTGCTTTATTTGCTAGGCAGGCAGCAGTGTCTAAGCTTCCCCTGTGCTAGGAATTGCAGAAATCGATTCCTGCTATTTACTCTTGAAAGAGACTGGAGGTCAACTGAGTTTCCAGGCTCATCAGGTTTCCTCCTCCTCCCCAAGAAAGGCTCAGGCTTTGTGGCACGTTGGCTGAGGAAAAGCAACTGTCCAGGTCTGGAGAGGGAAAGGGCAAAACCGACAATCACACAAAATAAAATGCGTGTTTTTTCAGGTAGACAGAGTGCACGTGATCAGACCAGTCCAGCCATGCCAGCGTCCTCCCAGCTGAACACGGGATGTAGGTTCAGGTTTGATTCTTCCTGTGAACACAAGAACAGGGTCTGGGATGCAGAATACGAGGTTTCCTGGAAATGTACCTATGGCAGCAGCTGCTTGGAAAACTTCATCTCATTTTGAAGTCTGATTAAATTGAGGGGAAAGGAGCTTTCACAGTCTGTCTCTTCTCAGAACAGAGTCTGAGCAATGGAGCTTAAATCAAATTCAACAGCAGCTTTGTATGCCCAAAGACTACGTGGCCAAGCAGTTTGATTTGAAAGGGCTGCGTTGTGCTGGCTGGGTCCCCCCCCCCCCCCCCCATTCTCATCTGATGTCCTTCCCAGAGGAGTTACAGGTTTAGTCCTGATTGAGCATGGTTTTTGAAATGTTTTTGAGTTGGAAGAAAACTCCAGCCGCTGTTTCTGTCAGAAATGAGTATGACTGTTCAGTACCTGCAATGATGGCTCTGCAGCTTGTGACTCTCCACTAAACGTGACGGCAGCGGGGGAGGCTTGTGCAAGCTTCCACCTCTGTCGCACGCTCACCTGAGGGAGAAGCTCAGAGCGGGGGGGGGGTTTGGACAGGTTTCCAGCAGGGAAGCAGAACCCAAACAGGTTTGTGAACTGGCAAGGAAGCAAGTTGCTCACTCTCTTGTTTCCGTGAGGGCAGAGACCATGTAAGCACCTCCTGGGGCCAGGTGTGGAGAGGTCCCAGTGTCCCCCCATGCAGCTCAGACAAGTGCACCACCTTCTAATTCACCTAGGGGAAAGGCTTTACAAGCCCCCAGCGAAAGCAGCACCAGAAAGTCTGAGATTTTTGAGTTTTTGTGCTGGGCGTAGCTTCACTTGTCTGTACGCTGCACACAGCTACGGTAAGTTTACAGGATTTAGTTTATGATTTACTTTCACACACAAAAATAATAGCTCTCTGTATTTCTATAAAACTGACTTATTGTCCGCATATCAATGACGTCAGTGTATCTGTCAGTGCAAGAGATGCATTTTAATCGTTTTCTGTATTACAATGAGAGATGTGTGCTTTACTAATAGCTCAGGCACAATCATAAAAATAAGGCCTATCCCAAGTGATATGGCAGAAATAGAAGTTCCTCTCCACTGGAGTATTGTTACTTTTTGCCAGCGTGATCTCACAGGACACTTGTAGCTCCCCTGATGTATTGCAGGATGGAGACCTGCCAGGGATCTGAAGGAAACAAAGTCCTGCAAGCTTTGCCAGTTCTCTCCTTCCTTTGCTGCGTGTGTGCATGCACGCTGAGGAGCAGGAACAGTTCCTTCCAGACTGTTTGTGCTGGACCTTGCCCTGTCTTGTCGCCAGTGCAGCTGTGTGACCACAGTCCCTCCTTTTTCCCAGGCTCCACGTTCTTGATACACATATGCCTTGCTGAAGCGTCTCGGAGAGGTGGAGTTCATGTGCTGTGTGCAGCATGTCTGCTTCCAAGGGCTCTTGAGGAAGAATGAAATATGGCCTAGGGGAGAGCTATGCATTATGAGAATTTCAGGAATGATTTGCTCAGCCCTAAGTAAAGGTTGTTTCCAATTAGGTTAATGAAGGACGTCATTCTCATGGCCAAAGTCACTCGGTCTGGTACAGGGAGGTATAAATCACCTGTCCCTGTACCACGGGCATGCTTTACCCTCCAAAGAATGCAGGAGAGTAAGGGAGATTGTTTTCACTGCCCTGTGAAGCATTTAGCATCCAGGGTGCTCTGTGGAGGAGATGAACCCAGCAGCCCCCTTTCACCACCAGCGATATGTCCTCCTGCCCACCCATCGTGCCGGGGGGGCTGCCAGTCTCCAGCACCTCGGCGTCCTCCTCTCCTGCTGGCTTCGCTCTCCTCTGCACCACCTTTGCTCCCAGGGTGAGTGGCTCCCAGTCCCATTCCTGGGTGCCACTCTGCAGCCTGGGACATCACTCCAGTGCCTGACCTCTTGGCTGGGTCTCACCCACCTTGCAGCATTTCAGGGCTCTCGTCACCCAAAACTGCAGCTTCCTTCCTTGCATAGGGATGGGCAGAGCAACAAGCAAGGCTGAACCTACTTGTTTGGACAAGTGCCCCAGACAGAGCTAGCCTGATGGTGTGTGCATTTATCCCAAAGGCATAGGCTCGTACCTTAGCGCATGCATCTGAAATGTGCCTCTGGGAGCTCTGTCCATTTTTTATCCGTTGGTGGTTAAGGGGAAAGAGTGAGTCACTTTCTCAAGAAATTCTGAAGAGAAACTTAGGAGCTGATGAACATGTAGCAAAACCTCCCCTCCTTTTTTTTCCACATCCACAGTGTCATACTGTGCATCTAATAACTTGGTGGTTTTCTAATAAATTTAACCTCAGCATCAATTAAAATGCTTTGGCACACAAGGAAGGGAGAGGTGGGCTCCTAAGGACATTCATCATAGAAAGCACATTGAGATTGGATTTTCATTAGCTGTGAAATTAAATACTCTGAAGCAGCTTTTTCACCCTGACAATTACGAATATGCATCAGAGTGATGTTCTTACCCCGCCCTGTCTGCTTCTGCATGTGCTGGCGAGGAGCAAAGCCCATTTCCCCACATACCTTCTAGAAGGTGGCCTGAAAAAGGGAGAAGTTGGGCTCCAACCTGTTCTGCTTCCTCGTGATGGAGAAGTCTCATCTGACAGCTATCTGCAGCATCCTGTCAGTACTCCTGCTCCCTCCAGTTAAAGCCTTAGATCCCCCAGCTGTCTGTCCTGCAGCCAGCAAGCTTTAGTCTTCCACGATAGCCCAGATTTGCCATTGCTGCTTTCTCGTAAGATAAAATGACTCACAATGTTTTAACCAAAACCTGAACACGAGCCCCGTTTATTTTGCTATTCTTTGTGTGTCACTGCGTAGTGTGGTGAGGATGTGAAGGTAGGGACGAGATTTGGACAGAGCAGGTGAAGAAAGGTTGGGAAATGTTTCCTTTTCCTGCTAGAAATTTCCAGCGCTTGTGTCCAACAAGTGGGGATTGTCAGTGAAAATCTCAAGGGAGAACCTAAGTCTCCACTGGACAGTCAACAGAGGGAGAGATTTGGCTTGAACCCGGGGTGCGAAAGCACTTGGAGTGTTTGCAAGGGGCTCAGACTGCAGGGTCAGTACCAGGTGTCCACGAACATCCTCTTATTGAAATGATTGCTCTCATAAAGGGAGAAAGCCATCAGCTCCCACCCCCAGAGCTGCAGTGCTCACTTCGTAAATGATTTTGTAATCTCTCTGCTGCCGGGCAGCGCGTACTCGGTGCCCAGGGCCTGGGTCGCGCTGAGATATAGCTTTGTAGGACAGCCGCTGGTTTCTGTGGGGCTGGTTTCTGCAGGCTGCTCTTGCAGAGGGAGCGCACCGAAGTCACAGGGCCTGGGCCACCCAGCCCCTGGAAGAGAGGACCGCAGCTTCGCTATTGCTTTAATATCTGCAGGAAGATTGGCCCAGCACAGACCGGGGCGAGGAGGGACAGCTTAAAGCTGCCTTACGTCACCCCTGTGCTGTGCCTCTGTCTGGGATTCATGGGCTCCGCTCAGGGTTCCTGTCGAGTCAATTCCCCAAGCTCCCGGCGAGTAAATGGGAACGGCCGTCCTGGCTGGGCATTGGCATGTCCCAGTGCCTCTGCCGGGCCCGCAGCGAGGAGCTTTCCGGAGCTGCAGGTGCCCTCAGTCGCGCTGGGGACACAGAGAGGGGTCCTCTGCGCTGTAAAGCAAGCACCTTGTGAATGATGTTTGCTAAGCGAAGTAAATTGATGCAGCTGAGCTGTGTCATACAAATGAGGACATTCAAATGTGTTCCTGTGGTCCAGGGCTACCTCCATGCCAAAGTAGAACTGGGAGAGCAACGTCCACCAGCTGGGACAGCGTAAGGGAGGGGAGAGCGGGTCGGGGAGCGTGCGCCTGCAAAGCGTGCGCTGGGCTGGCAAGGAGCCCTCCCAGTCAAGTTGCTGCTCTGACACCAACACTCAGTTATTTAAAGTAGGAAGCCTCCCAGATGCAAATGTTAATATTTTCCTTACGTATTTTAGAAGGCATTTATTAAAAGATAACGAATTTTTAAGGCTGAACATCAAAACTGCACGTACGTAAATACAAGTAATGACGTATGAGAAGTTGCCATGCTGTACTTGTTTGTATGGTAACAGGACAGGGACCGTTGGTGTGTTCAAACGGCAGACTGGCTGCGTGGCCATCGGCCTGCCTGGGCCATCCCTGCTTAACTGCTCTTTCCTTGGCTGCCTGCATATCCAGCCCCAGGGCTAGAGGCCTCTTCCCAGCCCAGGTAATAGCTGGGGTTTAGTTTCTCAGCGAAGCACGCACTGTTGTTAAACGAATGCTTTGTTTTGCACAACAAAGGTTGGAAAAATCTCAGGTGTGGTGGTCATATCTCAGAAGTGAAAGATTGCATCCGAAAGATCTTTTGTACTAGGAAACCCAAACAGAAGTGGTTAGACCTCCTGGCTGTCCCTGTTTGCCACAGACCAGGCTTCCCAGACCCAGGCAGGAGGGTGGGGCATTTCAAACCAGCACAGTATCTCTTTCTCATCACCAAAAGCCAATAAATAAGTTGAGGAAAGGGGCAAGTGTGCCACACATCTTCCCGAGAGCCTCTGTCAGTTTAGCAGGATGATGTAAGTGGAGCTTGATTTAAAATCGCATTTGCATCAAGCTGTCAAACCAGTGACCTGGGCAAAACGTGTCTGAAGGATGCGGGAGTCTGCCAGCAGCACAGGGGCTTTGGCCATGTCTACTGGAGTGAGCGAGCCAAAGCCTGGCTTGCTGTGGCTCCTTCTGTCTTCAGTGCGTGACGCCTCTTTCTGTGCAACACACGCTGGTTTTGCACGGACCAGTTCTGTTGCTTTCCACTGTTTCTGGTTATAAAGGGAGCAGGAATCACCCAGAGAGGCCAGAAGTTCAAGAGAGTGAAATGAGAACCGTGGCTGACCACTGCAGCTCCCGTTAACTAAATTAACCAGCACCCTGCCTGGCCTGCAGAGGCAACCCCATCATACTCATGGCATGTAGGCACAGATCACAAAAATATTTAATTGCTTAACATCAAATGCTGAAGATGGGCTCGCTGAGAAGTAGCAAGTGGGGCTGCATGAGCTGTAAACATCCCACAGGTATTGTGCCCACCTAACCCAAAAAAGCCATGGAGCAGGCCAGAGGAACCATAGCCCCGTGGTATTTGGCTGTATGGGCCAGTAACACAGAGAACGAAGAACTATTAGCAGGATTTCTTGCAGTTTAACACCAATTAGTGTCTTAAAAGGCGCTTACACACAAACCTAATTTACTCATTACTTCAAGTAATTAGCTCCATTTGTCTGAACACAGCCTTGGATGTGAGGTGGGCATTTTCACCTGGGTGCAGGTAACGGGGGGTTGCTCTTTGTGAAGTCCGTGTCAGCAAAACTCGTGGAAGGAAAGGCTCTGCCTCCCATGGCCCCTGCCTGTGCGATAGCTGCCAAGCCAGAGGTCAGGTGAGGATCTGTGCTGGGGTATTATTTTTATTCACCTCCTCCTGGTGAAGCTAAATCTGGCAGTGTGACCCTATGAAGAGTAGGCTGTGGGGCAGGGACAAGCAGCCCATTGCCACTCGTGAGGGTTAAGCGTGCCCAGGTCGGCCCCGGCTGCCTTCCCCTCCCCAGCCCCTGCTCCCTGTTCTCCATTCTCCAGCAGCGTGCAGGTAGAACCGTGAGGAAGGAGGCAGGAATACTGTATGCATTAAACATCCCAGCAAGCAAGCTAATAGCTATCAAAACATATAATTAAACCATTATTTTCTCTCGCCCCCTCTCTTTTTTTCTTCACCTGAACAAAATATTTTTCCATTTATTTGTTATCAGTGAAGGGAGTGAATACACCGAAACGCATCTGCTGTTCCGCTCCACTACCCCCTGTTAACTGCCTGAGCACTTGGGAGCCTTTGGCTCAGCTGCACGAAATAACAGGGAAGCTAATTAGGCCGATAAAACTCACTGATTGAGTCAGGCGCCCTGAGAAAGGGAATGACTTTTTACTACTTTTCTTTTTTTTTTTTTCTTTTTGTTAATACCTGTGTTCATCCTCAAGTTCTTCGCTGGTGCTGCCGGCAGCACAGATCAGATTCCGTTACAGCTGGAGGAGGAAGGTCCCAGCCAGCAGTGGTGATGGCCGGGGTGACAGCTCCCTTCTGTCCCCAGCTGTGGGGTCTCCTGGGCCGGGGTTTGATGAACGGCTCATTGCAAGTCCCCTTCTCCGCGTGGGCCCCTCTCAGCACATGCAGTGCACGTCTCGCAGCAGAGGCACGTGAACACGGGTGTTTGCCACGTGGCAAAGAGAGCTTGGGCCAAGTCTCTGTGCTGATGTGGCCGCGGCGACAGGCGGAGGCACGCAAAGGACGGGGCAAGCCTGGAGGAGGTGGGGGGCTTCGTCGAGCACAGAGCCTCTGGCTCCGAGCAGCTGGTCCCTGCGTCCAAATGCCCAGCGCCTGCTGCAGTCAGTGCACGGCTGAGACTTGCAAAGAAAATTCCAGTCCAAAGGCTGGTGCTAATCCGTAAAATCGGTAATTGAAGAAACACTAATCCAGTGAGATTACTGGCCTGATCCTGCTGTCGGCCCCCTGCCCAGCTGGTTGGGTCGGTGCCGCCCGCGGCGTTGAAGCCCCCTCCTGCAGCGCTGGGCCCGGGGGGCTGCACGCCGCTGGTTTGGTGGCAGCCCTGTGCCAGGAGCGTGCTGCAGAGCCGTCCTCCCCGCAACCCAGGGAGCCGTGCACTCCTTCGTCAGCCAACGTCCCCTCTCACCTGTGTTCGTGTGTTGCTTTGCAGATGGGAAATGCGTCCAACGCCTCGGTGTTCATCTCCACCTTGTCGGAGAGAGAAGACCTGATTTTTGGCACGCTGTATTTAGTCTTTGGTAAGGAAAGACAGCCTGTTGTACCTCTCTCCCTGCTGCGGGCGGCCCAGGTGCCTGCCAGAGATGCTCAGGCCTTTCACAGTCACCGCTGCTTCCGGAAGCGTTCAGTCACGAGCAGAGTAATCAAACTGGCCCTTCCCGTGTTACCCCTCCCAGCTGGCCCTTGCTTTCAGCAGAAGATGCTGGGGAATGCCCTGTGATTTGGAGTTAGCCGCACCAGAAAGCCAGCGGGCAAAATGGAGGGGCTGGCACCACCTCTGAGGTAGCCTAGCACTGGTTGGTGCAGGCCAGGAGTGAATGATGGGCAGAGAAAAACCTCCCAGTTTTCTGAGCCCTGAGCAAGTTGTCTCCCAAATGCTGGAAGAGTTTTTTGTGCCTGTGAGGATGGGGAACCCAAGGGATGCTGGAGTCACTGGGACTGCCAGCAGTCCTTAGGCACCCACAGCTCCTAGGAGCCAGTAAAGATAATCAAATGTCCTTAGTACAGATGTGAGACCAGCTCTGTGGGAAAAACCCCTCATGAGGCTGGGAATAAGGACAAACATCTCAGTAGTCTGCCCTCCAGCAACTCCAAAGCCTCCAAAACCCTGGATTTGGCCAGGTCTTGTGTGGGAATCCTGTTCCTGAGATGAACTTTAGTGTTGGCCATTCAGCGTCTTTGGAAGCTGGTTCTTACCGTGGTATTTAATTTACAGCCTAATCCATTAGGGAGAAACTCTTGTCCTACCTAACCTGCGCCAAGAGCAGCAAAGATTCCCCTTCTGAGGACACTGAAACCTCTTTGCAATGAAAGCGCATTACATAATTAAAAAAAAAAAGAGAGAAAGCCCTTGTTATAAAATTTTAATCACCACTGTTGTTTTAAATACACTAATAGCAAACAAAGAGCCTTCTTTTGATTAGTTTGGATTTTCCTTGATCTTCATAATGCCTTTCTTCTTGTTTATTTTGTTACCATGATATTGGACAACACAGACTCACAGGAGCGACATTGCAAGGAAGAAATTAAAAAGGCGAAGGGGCCCTGTTCCTTGGCCTCACATCAGAAGAGCAGTTGCACAAAGCTCCCGTTATTTATCTAGCTGGAAGGAAGTGCCCCCCTTGCTCCTTCCAGCTGGAAGAAGTGAGTCTGGCCAGATCCTGCACCCGGAGCCCATCGCAGTCTCATCCCATCACTGCCCCCCTACCGAACGCCTCTGTAGGATCTCCGGAAGGGGAAGGGATCAAATTCAATGTGAAGCAGCTCCAGATGTGCTCACAGAGCTCTGCAGGTCCCGTGGGCTCCCCTGCTCAGCCCGCTCTGGAAAGGGAAGCCTGAAGCCCTTTCTACCCTCTGTAGACATCTCTGGTGTCTGCTTCCAAACTTCTCAAGATGATCCTGGCTCCCTTCCCGGCTCCATCACAGACAGCGCTGTTCCTCTCCCTTTTCTGCAGGCATCGTGTCCCTCTCTGGGAACTCGCTGCTCCTGCTGGTGGCCTATCGGAAGAGGTCCATGCTGAAGCCTGCTGAGTTCTTCATCGTCAACCTGGCCATCAGTGACCTGAGCATGACGGTGACGCTCTTCCCCTTGGCCACCTCCTCCTTCTTTGCACACAGGTACCTTGTAGAAGCGGCTCTGCACTGGCCAGCAGTCCTGGGTGTGGTTTGCAAACCTTGTCTTGAAATGGGGAGACCCCATCCTGGGGGCAGAGGGACCAGTCTGGCGGCACTGCGTGAGCTCACAGACAGCCTTCTGTTCCCTGTCCCTCCCGTTTGTCACATAGACCTGTTGTTAAAGGATTTCACTGGTGGGTGTCTGAGCTGGCACCCACGTGGTGCGGGCGCTGCAGCGGCGTGCGCCGGCATGGATCAGGGCAGCTCCCGCACCCGTGGCTCCATCTGTGCTCATCACTGGGATGCTCAAGGAGCAAAGCAGGGGCAAGGTCATGCCTGTGTTTTCCCAGTCAGGTGCTGCCTGCTGCAGCCACCCCGCGTGTGGCCGGCTTTGCTTCTAGCGTGGGAGCAGCAGCTGAGACCCCATCACCAGGAGAGCGGCTGGGAAATACCCAGCCTTCCTCCAGAGCAGGGACCAGGGTGACCATTCCCATCCGGCTGGGTGGCAGGGGCTGTCAGCCAGCGGCCCGGTCCGGGGGCAAGGGCTGGGTTTACCCACAGGCTTTCCCTTGCAGGTGGCTGTTCAACCAGGCAGTCTGCACCCTCTACGCCTTCTGCGGGGTCTTGTTCGGGCTGTGCAGCCTCACCAGCCTGACGGTGCTCAGCGCGGTTTGCTGCCTGAAGGTCTGTTACCCAGCATATGGTAGGTGCTGGGGTGCGTTATCTGATCCATACTCACACCCCTCTCTGTTAACATAACCCTCTTTTTTTTTAATGAGCCAGATCCACCTCTTCTGGGAAAGCTTTGCCCCAGGGCAACATATTCCCAGTCACTACACTGGTGCAGCAGACTCTGAAGGTTTTTTGTCACTGGTGTATTCGCCCCCCTCCACCCGCGTGGGGCTGTGGAGCCCCAGCACCCTGTGCCCACACCCTGCGCATGCATCTCAGCTGTGCCCTGCTTCGCTCTAGGGCTCGGGAGCATCATTCAGAAAAGTGTCAGGGGGTTTCTCCTCCCTCTGTAGAAAAGTCTCAGCTGCTGTATCACAGCAGGTTGCAGAGTTTTGCACATCCATACACAGACCTGAGCTTAGACCAGAGCAGACTCTGTGTCTGGGAAGCCACGAGCTCCGGCAGCACAAGGAGGAGCTGCTTTCCCTTGTTCCTGGTGAGAGAGCCGCAGGCCAAATGTATTTAATTCACTGCACTAATTAATACAGGAGGGCTGGGGCTGCAGTGTTACAGCTCACTTCTGTAGCTCTGTTTTCACCTGGACTTCCTCCACAGGGCCAATGTGAACGTTTGCAGCTCTGAGCTCAGGCACTGGCTCTTTGTAGGGGACATGCAGTGCAGAGAGCAGCGGAGGAAGCGAGGGGACCTGGGGGTGTCCCCCGCACCTTCACAGCTCCTCCTGTTTGGAGTTGCTTCTTAATTTCCTCAGCTCAGCTGCTGATCCTCCATCTATCATGGATCTTTAGAACAGACTTTGGATTAAAGACTGAAAATACAAATAAAATAGGAAATCAAAGATCTTGGTTCGATTTGCAGAGCAGCACCCCGGGTGCATCCTCACCCCTCGCCCGCGCCTCGCTGCCCATCTCTCCCCAGCCCACGGCTGCTGCCAGCTGGCAACGTGCTGTGTCCCCAGCAGCTCGCAGCGCCTCAAGGACAGTGCTGGAGAGGAGTCACCTTGGTTGTGTGCCGGCACACCACCTCAGGAGATCACTAAAACGGTGGGAGGAAAGATAAAGAGAAAAGCTGGCTGTTAGAAGGCAGCCCAGGTACCCGTGGCTTTTCCCCGTGCAGGTTCTGCTCCCTGCAGTAGCCAGCACCGGACACGTTGGGCTTATCTCCCCGTGACGCTCCAGCCCGTTTCCTGTGAAGAAACAGCTAATCTCAATGTGCTTTTAATTGCTTAGTTTCAAAGAAAAACGCTACTCCTATGTGTGGCTGAAGATTTAGTACTTTATACTGAGCTCTTAGAGGATCAAGGAGTTTTAGATTTGATGGAGGATGGGACAGAAAGGAAATGATGCACCTCCCCTAGTGCTGCAGTCTACCAGAGAGGAAAAGGTCCTTCAGACGACAGTGTCTGGGATGGCTTTGTGCAGTTCCAGAGCCAGCTCTCCCTGCCCCGTGCTCAGGCTGCTTCAGCCAGGCAGCATCCCTCCATCCCTCCCTCCATCCCTCCCTCCTGATTGCCCATGGGGCCGTGGTTGCAGCCAGGTCCCGGTGGGCCTGTGGGCGCCATGTCCCCCTCCATGCCACCAGTGACCTCCCAGGAATTCCTCCCAAACCTGAGAGCTGCACCACCGATCCTGCCGCTTGCTGCCTGGGTTCGGCCAAACCCTTGGGTTTCTCCTGGCTCCAGGCTCTGGCCGCCCGCCCAAGGGGACGGGAAGACGCCCGCGCGTTCCGGGGCCCTGGGGTGAGCGTTGGCGTGGCTCTGCCCGCTCCACATGCACAGCAGCTCCTGCCCTGCCCAGACAGCCCCAGCCGTGTCCCAGGGCAGCTGGCCTTGTCCCCAGCGCTGGAGGTGTGGGCACTGAGGGTCACAGCCCCTCTCTCTGCTCCCCGTCGCCCACGGGAAGCCATCCTCATCCCCACCCCTCTGCCACAGGCAACAAGTTCTCCCCCTGCCACGCCGGAGTGCTGCTGCTGTGCGTCTGGGCATACGCCCTGATGTTTGCCGCGGCCCCCCTGGCCGAGTGGGGCAGCTACGGCCCCGAGCCCTACGGGACAGCCTGCTGCATCACCTGGAAAGCCTCGAGCAGGGAGGCCACGCTCTACATCCTCGCCCTCTTTGTCTTCTGCTACCTTCTCCCCTGCCTCCTCATCCTCGTCTCCTACTCACTGATCCTCTGGACGGTGCGGGTGTCCCGGAGAGCCGTCAGGCAGCACACGTCCCCCCAGCGCAGAGCCCGCAGCGTGCACGGCCTGGTCGTGAAGGTAGGGGAGGGTTCGGGGCGCTGCGGGGTCTCGGGGTACCCCCTGCCCCACAGGCAGGCGAATGTGGCAGGACCCCTCCTGCCAGCCAGCGGCATCTGCTGCTCCCGATGAATTCTCCAGGTGTTTGTATCAGTGTGGGTAACGCCACATTTCTCCTCGTTTAAAGCCATCAGGTGGAGGAGTTTTCATTTTAAATTCCATTGGAACAGATCATAAAAGGAGCTTGCATGAGTCATTGTTCCCCAGACTACAAGCTAATACTATAATTTACCAAGGATATGTTAAAAAAAAAAAAAAAAAAAGTGGATACCCTTTAAAAAAAAATGAAACATGAAAGAAAACAGCTTGCAAGTCTGGCCTTGAAGGAAACGTTCGTGCCTGCGCAGAGGAGGTGCCCTGAGCATGGCCTGTTTGCAGAGCCCCTCGGTCGGCCTGCGCCCCGGCACGCAGGTTGCTGGGGGATTTGGGCACCGCCAAACGGGTGCTGGAGGCCGACGCTGGCCTGGTCCCAGCTGGGTCACTGGGGGCTGCGTACCCATCTGCCATGGCAGGCTGCGGCAATTCCCAGGTTTCCCGGGTGGGATGGGTGTGAGTCACCTGGAGCGGGTGCAGGTTTGTGCGCCCGCGCTGGGGCAGGCTGAGCTGCTGCCCTGGTGTCTGACACCCTGCTGCCCTGCTGCGACGGGTCCGGAAGGCTGAGCACCTTTCCCTGGGGATGTGACTGGCTCCACGGCGTCCCGTGGCACACAGCACTGATGTCAGCCTCAGGCTGGGTTTTGGGGGGGTCAGCATCCCACGTGTGCCACAGAACGCTCACAGCCTTCCATCTCCACTGCCGTCTCCACTGCCTCACTGCCATCTCCATCTCTTTCTCCTCCAGCTGAGCATTGCTGTGTGCCTGGGGTTCCTGGCTGCCTGGACCCCTTACGCCATCGTTGCCCTCTGGGCAGTCCTCGGCGATGCCAGCCAGGTGCCAGCGCTGGCCTTCGTGCTGTCAGCTGTCTTTGCCAAGTCCTCGACGCTCTACAACCCCCTGGTGTACCTGCTCTTCAAGCCTAACTTCCATAAGTTCCTCTCCAAAGACGTCGTGCTCTTCCAGGCCATCCGTGCTCTCCTCTGCTGCAGCTGCCCACGTGCCGTGCTCCAGCCCTTCCCATCCCCTGGCTTCGGCGACCACCCTGGGGCTTGCAGAAACTGCAACGACACTTTCGAGTGTTTCAGTAACTACCCCAAGTGCTACAAGCTCCCCCAGGTGCCCGGCAGCTCGCCCCGGCGCGCTCCCCTGGCTATCCTGGCCGACGGAGCTGCTTGCCAGCCAGGGCTGAAGAGGACGGTGCAGGTGATGGTGCTCGTCACACGGAAAAGGTCGGGCCTGGGCGCTGTGGATGTGGCAGGGGAAGCCCTCCCATCGAATATCATGAAAGACCTTCTCTGAGCCCAGCTGCGCCCGGCTGTGTCCCAACAGCGCACTGCAAGACAAACCCAAGAGCAACTTTTCTCTCACCTACGCATCTGATGGGTCCCCAGAATGTTCTGCAGATGAAGTGACAGGAAAATTTAAGACCAGCCTTGCCTCCCCCTCTGGTTTGGCTCTTGCAACTCTGAGCCTAGCCTTTGCGCTCACAAACAAAAAAAAATGTAGACCCCAGTGCCTGAAATCTGCCCAGGGTGCAGGTTCTCCCGCAGCTTGCTCTCTGGGCCCTTGGCCTTTGTCTTTCCACCCCGGTGCTCTGATGACCAAGTAGGAACTTGGTTGTCTCAAGAAACTGTGCCTGCAGGGAGGGCTGGGGGCCAGGAGGCCCCGAGAGGCATCCCACCTCCAGCTCCTACCGCCTCGCTGACCACGTCCCTTCCCGTTGGGGACTGGGACCACGCCGCTCAGCTACCTCACTTGTGATTACGAAGCGTCTCTGTACCTCTCAAGAGACTGCTCTGCGCAGGCAGGGTTACCCCACTCCCCTGACCTCAGTGCAAACCCAGCACCATCCTGTAGACTGAAATGGGATCTTGTCTTTAGGGTAAGGATTTGGGGTTAAATTATCCAGGTGCGAGTAACAGTAGTCCCAGGTCATGCTCTCCGGGCAGAGAATGCCGAATCTGTGGCCGAGCATCATCCTGCAGGCGGGGCTGTGGCCGCAGAGGGTTTCCCGGCGGCTGGGACAATGGGGCAGCTCACGCCGTCTGCGCCGCTGTGCCAGGGAGCAGCGGCCAGGGCAACAGCATCCCGCGGGCTTGGAGTCGGCGTTTAGCCGTCAGAGTGGTCGGTTCACCCGCGGGGAAAAAGACCGAGGAGCTGTGAAAGGGCCCAAAGCAAAGCCACCAACAGAAAAGCCGCTTGTGTGCCCAGCCCTGGGCGTGACGGGAACTGGTTTTGCTTCGCAGGGGGTCGATAACACGGCCAGGGTGCTGAGAGAGGTTGGTTATGCCCCAAAAATTAACAGATGCATTCAAAGTGATGAGAAGAGTCGGTAGCAGAGGGGGGAAATGCGCTGCCCTCCAGTACCCAGCTGCCCAGTTACTCATGAGAGCGCTTTTCGTTGTCACCGGTTAACGAACAAAACCACGCCACGAGCCATCGCCAGAGCTGCAGCGTTAAATCACAGACGCGCAAAATGGGAAGAGCGAACCGTTTTCTGCACCCGGTGCTGGGAAGCAGCCGCTGCCCCCGACGCCGTCGCTGGCTGTGCTCTGCCTGCCAGCCGACCCCGAGCTCTCCCGATATTGGTATTTTTAGCAGTCGCTCCCAGAACGGGGATGTATCGCTGCCTTTTCTTAGCACAGACACCGCGTCTTGCGAGGGTGCCGAGCATGTGACAGAAGATGCGTTAGAAAATACAGAAATACAGGGGGGCAGGCGTGCTCACAGGAGCCGACGGCAGACGCCCACCGCTGGTCATTTAAGCTACAAACTTGTCACCGCTGAACCCAGGCTTTAAAGATACCCAGGTTTGTTTTTTTGTCCTCAGTGTTGCAGCTCAATTCCAGCGTGGGTGGCACCGGGGCCAGGGCGAGCTCCGGCGTGGGGACAGCAGGTGCTGGGTGCAGGGGTGCCCAGGGAAGCAGCGGAGGGTGCCGGGGTGCAGGCGGTCCTGCCCCTGCTTTCCCCGCATGCCGTCGCTTGTGGCTGCTGCACAGCTCCGGCAGAGCACGACAGCATGGCGGTTGTGGCACTTGCTTTTGTCCCGTGGGCGTTTCCACTGAGCCACTTTGCCTCACGGTTTCCCCGTGAGAGGCGAGGGTCGCCGGTACCTCTGGGGTGCGCTTGCATCCTCCCTGGGATGGTTTTGCCCACACGTGATACATCCGGACGGTTGGGGCAGGGCAGGGTTTATGCACAAGAGCCAAGTAATAACAGAAAGGCCACGTGGGGAGCAACACTCCTGCCTTCGCTTCCCACTTCTGCTATGCAAAAAAACCCCCACCCAACCCAAAAATGTGCAATATTTGTAAAATGCTGCAAACAAAGAAAAATTGGGGCAGTCAGAGAAGAGAGAGGACAAAGTTTCCAGCGTGGGTGCAGGTTTCTAGGAGGGCCGGTCACCGCCCAGACCGGGGCACGGCTGCTCGGCCTCTTCCCACTCCGCGGCTCCGCTCCCCGTGCCCCGTCGCAGGCACCCCGGCACACGAGGGAATCGCAAGTGCTCAGTGGCTCAGCCAACCCATCGTTGTGTTCCTGAAAGTGTACATTTTGAAAGTAAATTCACTCATGCAAAACTGGTGTTCAAGGTGGTTCAGTTGCGTATCAGCGGCCGCGCTCCGGGATGAATGGAAATATCGCCGCTGCGCGCGGCCGGGGTGGGAGAGCGGGCAGCTCGGTGCTGTGGGTGAGCGGTTGTGGGGACGGGGCACAGCCCATCGGCCTGGGCACGGGGACCCGGGGCAAGCAAAGCTCTCCCTCCCCAGCAGCCGAGCCTTCTGCCGGGGTGAAGCAGCGATGGAATGGCTGGCGGTGATGGGACCCTGACACATGGCTCTGTGCTGGGGCACCTGGGCTGGGCTGGACCCCTGAGCTGCCACCTTGGCCGAGCCCTGGCTGTACCACTGCCTTCGGCTGTACCTGCCGCCATCAGCTGTACTCACTGCCCATCACTGTCCTGGGAGGAGAGGAGCCTCCAGAAAGGTGGCCAAGGGCTGGTTTCCCACAGAGGACATGAGCATGAAGGGCTGCTGCCATCTCCTGGGAGCTCTCAGGGCATGGCCACCCTGGGATGGTCAGGGGCCAAGGACATGACCCTGGCCACGCTGGGGCTTTGGGCTGTGATGGGCCTGGGGACACGGCGTGGTCCGGCGTTGGTTCCCTGCTCTGCTTCCCAGCCGCCCAGCCTGCCACTTTGTCCCCTGATAGCTAAAAAGTACCGCGGTCCAGAAATCACCTAAAGGAGATGGGAAAAAAAAAAAATCTGCAAATTCCCCAGGTCCTTCATTACACCAGGAAAACCCCAGATCAGCACCTTCATCTTTAGTTGGGTGCGAGGACGCATAACGCTGCGAGTACGCTTTCATCGGCACTCAGAGAGGCTCCTGCGGCTGCAGGGTCCGGGCAGTGGCACGGCAGCCACTTAGCAAAACCCCAATCAACGTAATTAACTCTGTGCACTGTGGCCAGGCCAAACAGCAGGTACAGGGTCCAGAGCCGGGGCTGCCATATCCCCTCTCCTCCCACCTGCCAGGCTGGACCTCTCTGCGGGGGCATGGCACAGCTGGAGCCCGTTTAATCAGTGTCCCCAGCTGGGAACGGGGCCACCAGCTGCCACCCATTACCTGAGGACAAAAACCCCACGGCGAGGGCAGCTCCTGTGCTGACTGCTGGTGGGGTGAACCCGGGGCTGGGAGGAGGATGAGGATGACGGCGGCTTTGCCCCTCGGGGCTGAGGTAGGGTCTGCGCTTGGGCAGGGTTTGGGCAGTGGTTGCTGGCTGTGAGAACTGATTTCTTGGGGTTTTTGGTGCTGCTGCAGCCTGGTCCCCAGCCCCGTGGTGGGTGGGAAAGGGGGTTTGGGTGCTGTGTTGTGGCTCGGCGGAAGCCTGGCCCTGGTGCAGGGAGCGAGCCAGGGCTGCCTGTGTTTGGGGTGGGTGCCTGGGTGGCTGTGCTGTGGTTGCTGTGTTTCCCACTCAGTGCTGGTTGAGTGAGAGCACTTGTGCCTTTTGCCAGTGATTTGGTTTTGAATAGCTGTCATAGCTTCACCTCAAAGCAGGTGACTGGTGCTGTGCTCCCCCAGAGCAGCTCTGAGACTGCGGGGACAGGCCCCACTGTTCTGCGAGGGCTTCTGTCCGCCATGGTCAGAAAAACTCCCGACAGCTGGAGGAGCCCTGCAGCCAGGGTGCACCAGCCCAAATGTCCCCGGGGCCCGCTGTGAGGTGTGTTCCCAAAGCAGGGGATTGCTCAGCGCTCTGAGGTGCGATGGCATGCTGTGAGGTGGCAGGGAAGCTGTGTCCGAGGAAAGGGAAAATGGGGAGTACGGTGACTGTCAAGGAAAGTTGGCAAATCATAAGTGAATGTGAAAATCAATCATTGACATAATGGTAGAAATTGCTTCCTGTGATTCCGAACTATGGAGGTTAACGTGTGGTTTGAGGGAAAACAAAGTTTTAACTCCAAGTTGTGAAAAGTGTAGTGGGTGCCTTCTGAAGTTTTAGTGCAGTTGCTCTTTAAATAAACTTGTCCCAAGCATTCCTCCAGCTTAATTGCTTCAGAGCAATTTCATTACTTCTGGCTGTGCTGGTTAATTGAATGTGTAAAGCCCCCCAGCTGCGGCTGTCCTGTGGCTGTTGGCCACCCTGGCAGTCAGCACCAGCCTCCCCGGCAGCTCTGCGTTCCAGAAGGTCCCACACAAGCTCATCCAACTCTGGTTCCAATGCAAGGTGGGAATTGCTGATGAAGCTCCCATCGGCTCAAATCAGAGCTGCTTTCAGCCCATGCCACTATGCCAAACCATGGCCAGGGACCCCTCACATCCAGACCCTTTTTGCCTCCAAAACGGGCAGCTGCACAACGCCAATGGTGCACGTCCCCTTCTGCTGTCTGCGCTCTGGCTGTGTCATCTCCCATGACCCCGTTTTTCTGGAGGGTTGGGCAGCCCTCCCCTGCCGTCTGTGCCACTGACCTTTAAACACAGCCCCGTGGGTGGAAGCCTCCTCGCCTACATCCGCACAATCATTGGGAAAAGGCGAAGGATGTTTAAGAAGCAAAGCTCAGAGCCCCGATCCTTCTTTGCAAAGGTTAAGCTCTGAACAGCAGATAATGGCTGTGGCTTTCGGTCCTTTCATGGCAGCTTTTAGATGAGGCTGTAGACACAGCCCGTAGGTGCTTTGATGTTTAAGATACAGGTGTGTTGAGTTAAAAATAGCAGCTTCATCATGGTGAAACCAAGGCAGGGAAAGCTGGAGGTGTTCACCCGTGTTGGGCTGGTGAGTCAGGAGCGGGCTGGGGCGGGGATCCTGCTCCTGGGCACCCAGGGTAATGACAGGGCTCCAAGGTGGCGCAGGTTGTGTGTAAACCAGACTGTGGTAACGATCACCGATCAATGACTGCCACGCAGCTGTCTGGGTGCCCACAGACATGTCACTGAGGGGACAGGAGCAGTGACGGTGCGTCTGCAGGAAGGACACGCTGGAGCCCCGTCGTGTGCTCCCTCATCTTTGGGTGAGGCCCCAGAGCCCTCCCTGGCTGAGCACAGAGTGGGGGCCGTGGGGCAGCCCTGCTGGGGAGAGGGTGGTTGGCACCGTCCCAAGCCTGGTAGCATGACCACACTCAGCGCAGCCGTCCCTACGGGGGACGTGAGGGAGCGGGACAGGTAGGGGCATAGTAACACAGGTCTAGTAACCCCCAAAATCAAGGTGGCTCAGAGGACCACTTGTTGGCTTTGCAAAGAGGTTCTTCACTAGTGGGGAAACTGAGGCACGGGTCAGGCCTGTGAGCTGACAGCGATGACACAGCAGAGCAGGTTTGCTGACATCTTGAGCAGTGGAGTGAAACCTGGTGAAAGCCCCCCTTGCTTTGGGGAATGGGATGGGCTGGAAGAGGTGGACAAATAACTTCTGGGAGGTTCTGAGCTGCCAGAAGCTGTGCTCTAGGTTCCTCCTGCCTCTCCTTTGCATGGCTCCTCTGTTGTCAACAGAAACGGCCACTGGGTTGGAGCCTGGCAGAACTTCAGGGCTCTGTGATGAGTAACATCTGCATTGCACTTGCTAACGGCTCCGTATTTCAGAGAGCATAAAGAGTCAAGTGTACTCTTGCATAAATTTGCAGATGACACCAAGTTAGGACAGGGCTGCTGGAACTTGTGGAAATAGGGGCTTTGCTTGTTAGACACCGGTCACCTTTATTGGCCTGATAGAATAGGAAGTCATCTAAAGTAACTGCAAGGGAAGTCAATAAAGTGAAGAAATCCAAACTGTGAAATGACTGTCACAGAAAAGTCAATGTATTGGTAAATGAATGTGAAAACTGGTCACTGAAATAATGGTAAAAACTTCTTCTATTGGTTCCAAAATATGGAAATTGGTGTGTATTTTGAGAGAGAACAAAGCTGTCTTAAGTCCAAGTTGTGACAGATGTAATTTTTTTTTCTTATTTTAGAATAGTTGATTTTAAATTAAACCATCCAGATTTTCTCCAATTTAATTGCTTAAAAGTGATTTCATTAGTTTTAGCTGTATCAGTTAATTGCTTCAATTTAATGAGTGCGATTACTCCCAGCAAAGGGCCCTCCTTCGATGCCGGCGCACTGCCGCGAGTTGCCAGCAGAGGGCAGGAAACGATCGATTTGCCTCGCTGGACGGTACCGAGGGGCTGACCTGAGGGCACAGACCTTCAATCACCTCGCAGGCGGGCTGTTTCAGCGGAGCAACGACAGAAACGAGAGGCTATTTTATATTTCAGCGCGACTAAGGCATAATGGAATGTGGAATAGCACTTAGATCAGTGTACAGCTTCCAGGGACCCTCCCAGCCAGCTCCGGGGCTTAAATGCTCAAGTTGAGAAACTGAGTAAGGCTGATGGGTAACTAAAATGTAATTAAGCCTGCTGTTGTCTACAAGGGTGAAGACAAAGGCTGATTTTGACACAGATCCTCTCCTAAGGATAAAGCAAGCACCCGTTGCTTTCTGTTCAGTGCCAGACGCTGAGTCCACGCCCTGTTCAGGCTCCCACCAGTGCATGTGGCAGCTCTTGAGACGAGTGGAGAGAAGCTGAACTGACAGGGCAGGGAAAGGAGAGAAGGGAGTCCTGTGGGAAGATGTGTTATTTTGACAAACTGCTCAGACCACACAGGTTTAGGATTCTAAATACATTCTCAAACTTTTATTCCTCCCAGCAGGTAAGCAGCTGATTAAAAACCTTAGTAGCAAAACCAGACTAAAAATATAAGTCTCACACTTTCAGAAATAAAACACGTGCACTTGCATGTCAGTTTTACAGGCAGAACTACAAATCCCATTTCAACACTGAATATGGAAATGACTAATGAGGAATTTGAGTTGGCAGGGAGCAAACTGCTGCATGTGTAACCCCAGCAAATGTGCAACAAACATCATGTGTCTGCTCAGGTGTATGCAATTTTGAGCAAACGGACCAGGCCACATAGAAGTGAAAGGATACTGCTGATCTTCAAACAGTGTAAGCAAAGAGAAAAACCCTATTAACAGGACAGCTTAAGGAAAGCCCTTCCCAACAGAGGCTGCTTCAGCAATGTGTAATAAACCCTTCTTTACCTGCATGAGATCTTGTAGACTATTCTTCCTCAAGTGCACAGTTCAGTGAGTGAATGATATGGAAAATGCTGCTTTTGCTTCCACTAGAACTTAAAAATTCCACTAGTGAATTCTGGAGCGTTAGGGACACTTCACGAATTAGGCAAAACAAAAGCTGCTGTGTTCTAAGGTTTGAAGCCAAAGTGCCAGCAAGGAGCAACTGCCGATTGCAAAAACCCAACTGCAACTGGCTTTAGCCAAAGGAAAAAAAAACCACATTAAAACTAGAGTTTCAAATGCAGCTCTGTACTATGTCATACAATCCCCCACGCCCCTAAACCACGCTACAATCAGTACTGAGGATTAGATACCTCAGTATAAAAAAAACCCAAAACCCTAAAACAGAAATAAAGAATTTCTTATGTGACAAAACTACCGGTTTTTAGAGGTGCTTCCTTGTATGTGCAACGTATGCTTTCTGTCAAGGTATGCATCTTCTCTGGATTCATAATGTGCAAATCCCATAAATTACAGATTTATTCCGGTCAGATTCCCTTACTAGTGCTGAAACAAATTCACAGTATAAACTGTCAAGACTCTCCATGCTGTCAATGAATATTATATTAAAAAAAAAGGTAAAGTGCAATCCATTGTTTTGCAGAGTCATACAATGGCTCTGTACTTCAACATCTGTTTACAGCAGATTTCATAATAGGAGGAAGACCCCCCCATTAAACAACGTCATAATTTCATGGCAAATGTTTCTGCTTTTCAATAGGCTGCATGAAATTTGCTATGCTGCAAAATCTGAAAGAAAGTTTCTTCATTCAGTCCAGTGTCTGACACTAATGGGTTTCCATCACCGACTAGTAATATCGAGCACAGCAAATCTGCGGCTTTATACTCAAACATGTAGCACAAGATATGCCTGAAACAAGAAAGTTCATTCTTAGCTTTCCAGCTTTTGTGCAGTCAGACTCTGGATACTTAAATCCTCTTTCTAATGTTCTAATGATAAACTCCCTGCACTCCTGCCCCGGTCTGCTATAGCAGCTCTTGCTCATCATCTTCTGATCCCGAGGGTCCTTGTCGTACCTCTTCATACCACTTGTTTGTGAGGGTTTTCATCTGTATGCGCCCATGATGCAAGTCCTGAGGCAAAAGCAAACCAGAACAGTTTGTTACTCGGCTACAACGCTACTTGTGTGTCAGAGCAAAAGAGAGAGACTAGTTTAGTACATTCCTTAGGAAACAATCCATTTCTGGTCTCGAAGCATGCAAAGCAACTGTTTCCTACAGAAAAATACTAATCAAGTGTTTAATCGGCAATTATTTCCACTGACGGTATTTTGATGACAAGTATTTTTACCTGTGTTTTCTAGACAGTCCTGCTCTGCTGAAACCTGTGGGTTTCAACAATCCTAATGCCATCTGGATGGTCTGGCTTTGAGTCTCACTCCTCTCTCTGTGTTCCCAAGGACAATGGGAAGTTTGTGGCCTTCTCTGGTGATTCACACAACTATTTTTCTAGCCTTTGGTTGTAATCTGGATGGCAGCCTGTGCTTTTGGCTACCAACTATGAATCAGATGCTTACTCTGGTTTCTGGATTCCTTTTTGGGTCTGCAAAAAATGTCTTTAGCTTCTGTGGGAAAGTGCTGAAAGCATTCTTTTTGTAAGAAAGGTACAAAAGAGGGAAAATAGTATGATTGTGCATACTTTACACAAAGTCATCAAATTAAGCAAAAATGCTTAATTCTATGGCAAATTGCAAAGACAGTGAATTATATGGCCAAGGAGTCTCACGTTTCTGAGGCATGGAGTGAAAATGGCATAGTATTGGCACCTCTTAGAGCCACTCAGTGTTAAGTTACATGTTCAGTCAGGTGTCATTTTGCATTTACAGCTTCAAAGTCTTGATTTCCCAGTGAAGAGGTCTTAAAAGTGAAGGCTGTAATTCTGGTGCATTTTTCCAAGATAAAAACTCCACTCTGCAGAAAAATCGTAACTCCGGAATTCACAGGACCATGTACAGTAAAAGGCAGCAACTTTGTGTGATAGCACCTAGAAAACACTGCATGAGTGGCAGCAGCTTTTTCTAGCAAAGCAGTAACTAGTAACTCCCGATACTCTTCATAGTACTCCACAAGATTAAAGCCCAGTTTGGTAAATCCATAAAGCTTTTAAAGTTTAATTGTGGTAGCCCTGAGAGATGCTCATTTAATCCAACCTGCAATTTAACAGTGCAGCTTTTCATTACAGCTGCTCTACATATGCACAAGTAACATATTAGAGGGTTCACTGTTCCTAATGTAGAGGTTGCATGGCTGCACTACGAGCCTGGAATGGTATAGAGTGAAATGACAATCAACTCTACCACAGCTTCTTTTCTTTAAGAAAACAAGAAAGACTTACTTCCTGTGTGAGCCTTCTGGTGAAGAAAGGATTCAAATACTTGGCATCAAACCACATAAACCCTTTGAGGTCCTGGCGTTTTATGTACTGGGCTTCATATTCCTCCTCTGTGAGCTCCGATAAATGTTCAGATTCTATGGTATTTCCCTAGAAAGATTAGAAATATCAGAATAACCTGAGAAATGTGGCAGTCACTTCTCCATCTTGCTTCAGCCCCCTGCTCTCCCTTCTCACAACCAATTCCCATGCTGGAATAATATGGAAATTATCATCCCAGCCTACTAGGTCTTATGGCTGTATGACTCTGTCCAGCTGTTGATTCCCAGAGCCACTTAGCTTCCCTTTTTGTGCTGAAAGGTAAAAGACCTCAAATGTTCCATATATGGTATTGTTACTGTTGCCGAGGACAGATTTCTAGTGTGCAGGTTTTCTCTTGTGAGCTGGACAATGCTTTTATCCAGCAAGCAACACTAATGTCACTGTCTCACAGAAAACAAGCCCTGTATCAGAACACACCCCCATCCCTGTGCTCTTCCTATACACACCTCCCGGTGTGGATAAAGCAAAGTGATTTTGAAGACTGCAAGCTTTATAAAACCTCACACCAAGGGGAGCTGTTCTTCAGATCCTACAGAACAATACCCTGCACATATTGTTTGATGGTTTGGGGGGGGAAAAAAAGGCAAGTGCTCTGGGATACTTTACGTACTCCAGCCTTTTGCACATGAGGTTTCAGACTGGCTGTTAGTTTTCTTCAGTACTCTTGCTTAGCCAGAAATGGCTTTAAAATAAAATCCATTCAGAGGGGTGCTGTTGTTACTACCTTCTCACAGCCTTTGCTTTGACTTTTTCAAAATAATTCCCATCTGCCTTTTATGATTAATTCATGACTCACACTGTACTAGCTACTTTCCCTCTGTATATGACTCAATCCTGTATCATCTGCTTTATGCTGTTGTAGGGGTTACTTTAATTTGTATGGATCAGCTTATAATTAGATGGAGTTAAGAGACTATTTCTCCCGTCTTTGTCCAGTTATTTAGTGTAAACACTTAACTAAGCTCCGTCTTTGGGATACTTCAAAAATCATATTGCCTGGCTTTTTCCTACCATCTTTTTCCATTGCATTCATTTTACCTTTTAGTAAAAAAAAAAAAAAGTAAATTAAAAAAAAAAAATCAGCAATCCTCTGAATAAAAAACCCAAACAAACCATCTTCTCTGTCTTGCTAAGATTAATGTCCTTCTTATTCCTCTTGCGTGCTTTGGAGTCCTCAATGTCAATCAGTCTGATGAGGGGCATGGTTCCTCCTCCCAGCAGCAAAATTGTGAACAGTACTATGATGATTGTTGTCGTCCCAATGAGCTGCCGCTTCTCTATGGGTTCCAAGCCCAAATGGAGGCTGAGGGCATAGGGAATTGCACCACGTAAACCTTATCAGAGAGAACAGTAAATCAATGAAGAGTGAATCAACAGCTGCACTGGTCCTCAGCACCCTGATAACTCAACAGGAATTTTCCATCTTTAAAAGATTTTTACAATCCTATACCATGTCCATTTATCTTTATAATTTGGTTACCACCCTAAAATGAATCTCAGCTCTTCAGACACTGTAGTTCAAACTGAAGTTGCTAGACCTAGAAAGAAAAGTAGACTCTGCGCAGAAAAGCTTTGGTGGGGATAGTCCTCTAGCACAAAATGGAAAAATAACACACCTTCTACACTTGGGTTTGAGAACAGTGCAAATGTTCAGTTGAGTTTCACTCCACAGATGGAAAAACCAGTTCTTTTCAGAGTAGCCCACACAATTAAAAAGATAAAACACTTTTTCCAGTTCTCTGTATTTTGAGCTTTAACTTACCACTAAACCACATGATAAACATCATTTTAGGGGTGATTTTATGATCACGGAAAAAGTTGAGTAGGTAGGAAAGTGGGAAAATATTCACTGCTCTACCAAACAGAACAAGTACCTGAAAAACAGAAACAAAAGCAAAAGACCATTTGATGTGTTACGTTCACACAGGCCCCAGTTGCATCTGCCTTGTACCAGATAAAGTGAATACACTCTTCTCACTCACAAGTCTTGCAAGTAGGTGTGCTGCTAAACTAACATTGAGATCTCTCAGCATAGGTCAATGTGGAATTTAAGTTTTTAAACATTGTCTGCTTAACTGAAACTAAACCAGACTTGTCACTGACAGAGACCAGACACTACTTTTCCTATAATAAATAAATGAAACCCAAGAGGCGTTCCAGGGAGACCAAGAATTACTTTGGGTAATAGTTCTCCTTAGTTCAGCCCCTTTAATCATTCCCTTGGTGCAGCATCTAAGAGGCAATAATATATTTCTACTGTCTCCCCATGGACCAGCTCCTCAGAGAAAAAGCCAGAAGCCAAACAAAGAGCCTGTAATCTGGTTCCTCAATGCTTCCCTAGGTATGATTATAAAATATACCACAGATTGAAGCAACAATTTGAGAGGGGAGAAAAAAGTACTATTGATTTAATGGCAGATGATTAACAAATACATTGAAAACTTTAACTCAAAAAAGCAAAGGTTTTCACAATGGCATTGCTTTTAAGCTCCACCACAAACAGATCTTGATAAGGTAAATATCCTAGAATTAGTCATCAGGATCCTTGAAGGGCTGTGCTGTTTTCCTTTATGAATCACTCCCAAATTATGCAATTTGCATTACGCCTGTGAGGGCAATGCTACGTAGAAGGAAGTGTCACACCTTAGATAAAGAAGTTGGGTGCAACACAGTGAGCGCAGTTCCCCGTGCTGGTATCACTAGCTGTAAATTGTAGATAACAATTCTTTCCTTGAACCATGGACTAAAATGTGCTAGTGGGCATTACTGTATGCGACTGAAACGCATTCACGTTTCCCTCTTTTGACTCGGCAAAAGAGAACATACTTTTCATGTCTATATTAAACAATTATAATAGCAATAGATGTAGGTAACCTCTGTGAGATGTAATTCAAAGTGCCACTACATAAAGCTACACTGAAATACAGAATGAAAAGAATTAACAATGGAATTCCTTAAAGAAGGCTGATGTATTTGTACACCCAACTGCTGAGAACAAGAAAAATAATTTCATGCTATTAGTAAGAGTTAACTTTGTGCAATATATGAAAATATAGAAGTATTTTAACGAAAACCCATAAAACATAACAACTCTTCTAAAATATTTTAAGGTGTTTCCCTCCTCCCCAATATAAAAAATGCATCTAAACAAGAATGGAACAAAGTAAATACCTACTATGCACCAGATGACAAAAGATACTTCAAACTTGTGAGGAAAACTAAAAATTGACAGGCCAAGAAAGGCAAAAACACATGTTTCTGGAAAAAAAAAAAAAGAAATCACATCTTAAATAAGCAATTCTATAAAATCTTTTCTACTCCTAAGTTAATACATACTGTACATAAAATATTTCCTGACTTTTGAATGCACAAAACAGGCACAAGTGCCATTATGCAAAAGGCCAGATGCTTCCACTCTCATTGCCAGTAGACAGCACCTTAGCCTGGGTGCCTAGGCTTTTTTCAGCTGTAAATTACTCACGAGTAGGAACAAAGCTAGCAAAACCTTGTTCTAAAGACTGAGGAATTTTTTTTACTTGAGGAATATAGGACAAGCTGCAGAACACAAGCTACAGGAGTGACTACTAATAACTTCTGTGGCTTTGAATCAGATTCTACATAAAACTGAAATGTCAGGCACAATCTCATGTATTGCAAGTTGAACACTACTATAAAGTATTCAATTCATTAAGTTCTTACAAACGGCAGTAGTCCATTACTTTCTTTGTAATAAAATACTGCACTGTATGATCTACAACCCTTGTATATTCTAATAACCTCTGGAAGTGATGTTTGCAAACCTGAAATAGTACTACCCCTGTGCAATAACAGTAATCCAAACATTTTATTTCTACAGCACCAACCTATTACCATCAGAGAATCGCAGAGTGAAAATGTTTGTCATACCACCGCTGTCCTAGTAAGGTAGGTTCCTTGTCATAAAAGCAGTTAAAAATAGGAAGGTTTTGGACAGACAGTAGCAGTAACTGAGTTACTGCAGCGTAAGACATTGTTTGGTCATGCTTTGGGTACTGGCTACTTATATTTGTATGTTCAAAACCTGCTGCAAATGTGTACAAAATTACACAGTATCTTAACTGCTTTACAGTGACTGGAATGAACACCTGCTTTTTTAGCATTTGTAATAGATTAAGACCAAACCCTGATAAGCTACTGGTGCCCCGGTAATGAGTGGTTAAATTTAGTTTGTAGCAAGGCCACTCCCTGACTGTGTTCCAAATGCATCCTTCTGCAAACAGAATGAAACATATTAATGCCATCCCCTAAAAACCAGGGATATATCTAACACAGAGGCATGTAATTACTTGGAAAGTTGGGCTAGTAAAAGGAAACAGGCTATGGGACTCTGAGCTGCTTGTATCACTACTTCCAAAAACAACTTCTCAATTTGTGAAACTACTGTTTTCTGCAAGTAGCTTTTTATATCCAAAACAATTTTTAGAAATACAGCTAAAAATCCATCTTCTAAAACTAAAAATAGACCAGAGGAATACAGGAGTCGGAGATCTCTATTCGGTTATCAATCTTGTGGCAAATCGTAGCAGGAGCTGGGAGAGAGAGATTTACTGTATGCTTTATCCAGCATGGCAGGAAAGGTGACCTTTGACTGCCTTGCACCCTCTACTATTAGGAATTCTTCTCTTAAAGACACATATCACTGTCATACAAATGGCTAGAAGAAAATTCAGACCTTTGCTGGTTCTATCCAAAACACCATTTCAAGCAAATAAGACTTTAAAATATTAATATTAGATACATACGAAGGTAGCACCTACCACACATGAAAGCAACAGTTCTCAGTGTCTGCTGCATTAAAATCTGTGTAACGGGGGACAAGTTGTGGTGTGTATAGTGAGACATCACGATGCCAGAGAAGAGGATTGCCATGATACCTGTAGATAAAAATGTGGCAGTCAACAGAAGAGGAATAGCTTGCACTCTCCAAATATTTGTGTTTATAGGCCTTACTAACGCAAAAGCTTATGAAGTATTAAGTGGGGTTTCTACTCCTGTTGTTATTCAGACTGGTCTCGTTCCCCTGGCCACATTAAATACTAGGAGGTCTAGTACAGGTCATTTGCAAGCTAGAATAAATCCCTGTTATGTCATGTTTTTCCATAAAAGTGAGGGAAATAAAAACCCAATTCTTGAGTGTTTTTCCTGCTTTTCACTCTCCTAAGAGGCAGAGAGATGAGATCAAAATAAGAATAAAAACAATTTAAGAACAGTGGGCTAGAGAACTATATTATATACTTCTTCCAGAACAGTATGCCATCCCTTCCTACCTGCTGATCAGCCAGGCCCAATCATTCCACCAGAAGCAGAACGAGACCAACAGGGGAATACAGTGCACTACATCTAACACCATAAAAAATTAGGAACAAATAGCACACACAAGTGTACCTCCAGTTTTTATCAATCTCCGAATCAGAAAATCTAATGAGACTTGAGAATTCAGGGCAAAAATTACCTTTGTAGGAATCATAGTCATTTAGATTGGAAAAGATCTTTAAGATCATCAAGTTCAACCACAAGGAAGGTACAGTCTGATACGCAGTGCCTGCAGGGAACACCACTGTGCAGAATGCCCTTTGCCTCCAGCAGAAGCGGTCACTAAACAATCTGCTGTAGGTTACTAGAGAGATTAATCTCAGCTATGAGAAAAGCCACCAAGTTTTCCATTATGGAG
Source organism: Chlamydotis macqueenii (assembly GCF_036417535.1). Classification (NCBI taxonomy): domain Eukaryota; kingdom Metazoa; phylum Chordata; class Aves; order Otidiformes; family Otididae; genus Chlamydotis; species Chlamydotis macqueenii. Next base: position 7,808,832 of record NC_141571.1, on the reverse strand, counting down.
TTCAGTTGCTCTAATGACATGCACAGCTTGGACAGAGGTACAGCAACTGACATCACAGGCCAGAACAGCTACCTCAAATTTCACTATATTTCACAAATCTTTGGTTTATTTTAGGGATTTTTCCATCTACCTTGCTTCCCAGCTCTTGGTTATTTACGGGGAGAATCTGAGTTTCAACCTATTTTGCTAACTGCTCAAGACATATCACAGATGCTGTCAGCTGTTTACGGGGAGCTGGGTATCTTGAAGGAAATTTTAAGCATTTCCACAGCTTCTGTATAGACTTACATGTGCAGAGGATGTCATTTGAGGTGATGGTTAGGATCGCGGAAAAATGTAGCAGTCCATTTGAAGAACAATCACAGCACTCATTGTGAGGAAATAACTGACCAAAATTGACAATACAACCCAGAAGAAATTAACTGCACTGTAGGTCTTGAGAGGACAGGATGACATGTGGGAGTATGCCTGCTTTGCCCAAAACAAAGGAAGTTTAAAAGGCTGGGAGTATTTGGCTGGAGCTACGTGCCCAGGAGTGGCCCTGGTGAACACAACTGGAAGGATTAGAATAGCTGAGTTACACTCAAAAGAATCCTTTGTCTGAAACACAGAGGTGACCTGACTAAGGTCATTTGAAGTTTCTATTTCTCAACAAGTCATTCTTGAAGGCACCTGAGCAAACTAGAGAGGTTGTCTTCAGAAATAATATGACAAAGAACCTTTATCATCCCGAGAGCAACTCACTAGGAATCTTACTGTAAATTCTTTTTCATTGTATACCAACATACAGGTGTGTTGGCTATACAATGCAATCGCACTGTAATTCTGTAATGTTTTATTATAATTTTTATATTCATAAGCAATATAAATTAGAAGTAGAAAAGGCCATATGCTGAGACCATCAGCTATAATCTCTGCACAAGGCAAAACCTGTTTTTACAGTAATACAACATATCAAACTACTTGCTCAGGCTTCATATAGTTTCATTCTCCTGCATATGTGTTGGCCTATACACACCTACAGAGTAGTTCTGGATGCAAGTGGGCAGAATGGAATCTTTGCATTAGGATTAAATATGTTGATTGTGTAACTACCATGATTATAAGCCACGTCTTCATATATACAAAAAAAATACAACTCCACCAACATGAGTGAAGGTATGCTGATACACAATGCTACAGATCTATTCCAAAATATTCACATTAGCTCACATGTAGATTTCCAGAAAGTCTGATCTCACACCTGCAGATCATTCACAAGAAATCTAGTCCTGCTACTACTCCTCACAAACTTGTAACATTCTTACACAGTCCAAGTTGTAGAGCAAATATATCTTTGAATGCACTTAAAAAGAAAGAAGGAGGAAGAAAAAAAAAAAAAAAGAACCAAACAGATTCCTTAGCTTCTTGAATTACACTAACTTTGAGAAATGAGTTAAGAAGCTGACTGTCCTAAAAAACCCCTTAAATCGGCAGACGTCAGAGACACTGGGCATTCAGCAGAACTGGACCCTGTCTTTGTACTTAATTCTACAGAATGACGGAAGAAGTTCACCTGTAAGCCTTTTCTCCCAACCTTTGGCAAAACTTCTATGCAGTATTCAGAGATCTATACAATAGTCAGTAGTTTCAGCTGTTTTCCCCAATGGCACTGAAGGACAAGCAGAAAAATGTCTACAGGGTAGTAGGCTGGACATCATCTAAGTTAGCTAACGTGGCTGAGATACACAGTGTGCAGCTGAAATGTTAATTCTCTTAGGCAGAGCTAACTGGGGAGAATACTGGTATTTACAATGGCTAACTAATGCTTACGAAAACTGCAATTACCTTTTCTATACTTTTATAACATGAAGTAGAGAATAAGTTTTTCTTTAAAGAAAGTCAAAGTTAAAAGCAAGAGCACAGGTTAAATGAGAAAACATGTAAAAAACCAGAGGCTCTCTTAGACACAAATAATACCTACTCCCCAAATTTATCAAAGAAACTTGCACATACTGATTTTGCTACTCACCTGAGAGTGAGATACCTTCTGCAAGTCCATAAGGAAGGTAAGCAAAGATAATCATCATCCCAAACTCTAGGGAGGGCGTCTTCCTTAAATCAATGTGCTTTAGCACGTACACATGAAAATGTTATGGAACAAGTAAGTCAAAATAAATTAAAAGAAAAATGTAAATCTGTGTAATTCCATTACAAAACAATGATCATGCTTAATGTACTTATCTACTAAATAGCTAATAAAGTCTACACACTGGCCTTTGACTTGAGTATGGAAAAATGAATCATTTCTTAGGAGGAGTGTTTCTTATAGAAGCTATTGCTGGTAGAAGTCTATCAGAATGGACAGACCGAGAGACAGAAAAGACCTGCTACTGATGTACCTATACGGTACTGATAACAACATGCCAAATTGTTTGTTTGGATCTAGAAGAGCCATTTCGCTACATGTTCAGTCTTTGAAATCTCTGCTCCAAAACTACTGCAGAGAATCCACAGAGAATCATTAGTTAGGGCTATTCTAAAAATAGGAGAAGAAACAGCAAATTAAAATTAAGATAGCTCTCATATATATTTTAACAAAAATAATGTACTTTTGATACTCAAGATATTTAAAACTTACTTTACGTTTGTAGTTATAAGTGTGGACATTTGTCAAAGGCTGCAAGTTCTGCTTTGCATCTCATGTACAGTTCTGTAGTAGAGCTGCCAAATGCAAGCAGATTTTGTCTCAGACATTGTTATCTGCCACACCAAGCATGGAAGCAATCTCCTCTGTTCAGTCACTAGACTTCTACTTACTTTCAAACGGACATGACAGATCTGCAGTAATATTAACAGTAAGGAATATTCCTTCAATCACATCCTTGCTTTAACGCTTAAAATATTCCACCTACCACCTTTGTTAAAATTCAGAGGATTAGATGCCTGTGATGTGGAAGTTCACATTCCTACTGCGTCATGAACCAGCAACAACTTTCAATTGCATTTATCTGCTGGCAACTAATAAGAGATTTCCTTTGCTGCATTGAAATTTTGCATGCTTAGGGTAAATCCAGTACTTTGAGGCACAAATAACTGTAATAGGGCAAATAAGCTGCTTTTCTCTTAATATCATCTATATATCAGTGAAAGAAGTGTTGAACATTGGCTCCCTCTGTTGTTGTGACGTATGGAAAAATTTAAAAGTTCATGGAATCAGGCTAACGAAGGAAGAGAGGAAATATGTCTGTATTTAATCAAACACTCCGTTCTTGTTATTTACAAACAAAAGCGCTTAACAGTATGTCCCAGATGACATGAATAACTATGGTACAAGCCTAGCACAAAAGACTACCTACAGTGAAGTCAGCATTAACATTAAAAAAGCTCTGAAAAGTAACAAAGGTGTCTGACTTGCAACAAACATCTTTCTTATCTCAGCAGAGAAGCTTCTGGGTTGTTTAGCAACCAATTCATGGAAGTGGAAGAGGCAAAATATAACTCAACGTAAAGCCAAATAGAACAGTAGCGGTGTTCAGCTGCCTGAATACGATACATAGGGACAAATGAGCTGGTCTGACTCAAAAGCCCTCGGGAAAAACAGCTTTTTTTTTTAAATTAACTGCTTTACGTATGTGAAAAAGGAGCCATATGCTTGTAAAAATAGACCAGTATTGAAATGGAATTAATGTATTTTGAATTTACAAAACAATTACCATATTTTATAACACTCCAATGCATGTAATATAAGCTACTATGCAGCATTTCAGACCTTAATTATGTTCATAAAAATTTGATGCAACTTTTTAATACACACCCATGCACACTAGCAGAACAACAAAATGAGCATGAGAAAATACTCAGCCAACAAAATAATGTCTGATAAGAAATACCTCCTACGAAATGCTGGAGAAGGTGGGAAAGAAAAATACTACTAGAATGCTTAAGTTCACCAATTTATACATGCATATCCCCAAAATTAAAAAAAGGATATTAATGCAGAAATAAGACCAGTAAGCGTGCCAAGCGCTGCAGAGCCGAAGAACATCTTGAGAAAGTATCCCAGTGCCTGTAGAAAGGTTTGCCATCCACTTACATCTGACATATTTTCTCTTGTCAAACCTTCTGCTGTGCTAGATACAATTGAAAAATAAATAAAAAGAAATGGTTATAAATTCTAAGCCTGGATCCAAAAATACCAAATATCTTTCGATAATAACAACAAAAAAAGACCTCAATTTCTTTGTTGCTACCACTCTTAAAAGGCTTTTACTGTGATACATATAACAAGAGGAATGTCAAAAGATGTTAAATCAAGTCTTAGTGTAATCCCCAAAGGGAAACCTAATTCTGCTAAAAATCTGGAAATCCAGCATTGCTCTTCTGAAGAAGCCCCAGAATGGCATAAATAGGCTACGATAATACCCAGTATGAAAAAACAATTTTCAAACTTTGAAAAGGAAAACACATTTTGCAGTGGTACAAATTCTGGGCATGAAAAAGAAGAGAGACAGATCATGTGATCCTCAGAGAAGAACAGACGAACAGAAAGACCTCTCATCAAATATTTAAGTGTGGATGAGAGATAAGAAGGTCACTGAAGAAAAAAAAGCTCTTAGGAGGAAAGGGGACAAATCTCTTTGAATTTCAGGACTATATTTTGTAAAAATCCATGCAAAGAAGACATGGATTCTAACTAGTGTTCCTTTTGACTGCTGTTAGTCTTCATGGTCTTCCACAAAAGAACCATGACTATATTAAAAGCAATTAGTTCATTGCAAAATTACTCTAATTTCACTACCTCCTTAGTATATCTACTCCTTCTATACATTCATAGTCACATCTGTTGACTTCAGCAATAACATGAAGATTTATCTTTATTTTTCTTAACTCTTTCAGCCCCAAAGAATTATCATGGGCAAAGGATAAGGTTCTTGTGTGTTCTTCCCCTGTGATAGCCCCAACAGAAATATAAGACTATTGTATGGATGTTGATGTATCTTCCCCTCAACTGAAGTGTCACTCTGGGTATAAGCCAATGATACAGGAGACAGAGCTGTGTATTTGGCATGGTAAATATTTTTGTGCAAGCCTGAAAGGACACACGTTGGTTTTCTGTTGTCAGGACCCTTAGATGGAAAGAGAGCTGGTAAACGTATGGACTTAGAAAGCAATCAGTTATCTGGGGTCAGTGAGATAAGGCACTGAGGTAGTGGTAATAAGACATCCATTTACCGTCTTCTGCCTATGCAGTTTCTGTTATGGATTGCTTTTAACAAAGAAGGATCATACAAAATTCAGCTTTACACCAGAAATACATTATTTGTTCCACATGGAGATGTAAGAATGTGTATCTGAATAACCAAATAACAGGAAATAATGTGGTTGCTGTTTCCATAAACACATGTAGTTCAAATGCACTTACTTGGTCAAGACAATAGAGACTGCATCATTGAGAATGCTTTCTCCAAAAACCAACATGTTAAGTACAGGATCCACGTTGAGGGCATTGAAAATGGCAATAGTAGCTACAGGGTCAACTGCAGATATTAAAGAGCCAAATGCAAAACTGGGAAAACACAAAACAAAAAAAGAAAAGTAAATGAAAGAAAAATATATACATAGTAAACTTATATGAACAACTACTAACAAAGCTGTTATGCGTTACAGTTTCTACACAGTGAAGTGTTATGCTCTCTTCTCATCATAAGAACTTGAAGTGACAAAAGGGAAATTTTTGTTTTTCATTTACTGATACACCAAAGAGAAAAGCTGTTGTCCCGCTGGAAGAGATGTTGGAGAAATATCTATCTATCAGGTCTTAACAACAGCATCAATATCTTACTTCAACTAAATAAGAAAAAGTCAGAGGAATGGGAAATGAAACAATTTTACACACACTCAAACTATGTATCATACATGCATAGTGTTACCTGTTCAGGAGTACTAGAGAGGAACATTTAAAGGGAACTGCTAAAACTTCATTACTTTGGAATTCAAAGATAGACAACACAGAGGCAATGGAACTGCTCAGCTGTGTAAAGTCAAACACTGTAACTAAGTAAGGAAGATTTTTTGCTGTTCATGCATGGTTTACTTGTTATGTTTCTTGCTTGCCATCCATTTTATTTATGGATTTTAACAGAGAACTGCTGTATTGGCTATACAATAAACAAACAAACAAACATCCCAAATAAACCAGGAATGAACTTTATTTAATGGTAGAGTGGTGTACTCCTAAAAAACTGATTAGATCCTTTGCCAAGTTCTTGAAAAATCTACATTGTTGATACTGAAAACCTAATTCTATCTTTTAAGAGAATATCTGCACAGGAAGTTATACTCTTATCATATATACTAATCATACCAACTAATCAAAGTTTATACATTTTAACTTTAAAGGTTAGCTTAAAAACCCAGTATCTTTTCTGTCTAGAAAAATCACTGAGCACAGAATACAATTTGGAAATAAAGGTGTAATAAATAGGGTTTAGAAGTGTTCCACCTATTTATTAGTTTCATACACCATGTTGAATCTAAGCAATCTAAACAATAACCAGAAGAGCTGGCCAGCTCCAGTGCATTTCCCATACACAGCTATCTTGAAGAATGCTTCATTTCATATACTATACCATTACCCAAAAAGCTTACCTGTCTGTCATGTTGAGTTTATAAATTACATCAGCCTGAAAGAATAGGTAAAACATAAAAAGATCACAATCAACTGTCTTTGTCTGCTGTTTTTAAAAATGAAACTATTCATCAAATCCTACGTTCGTTACCATGAAAAAAATCACAGTAGTGATGTTACCCAGTCTAACACTGCTCTCCAACAATGATCTACTGCTACAATTCTGGTCAGGCAAAATTAGGGAAGACCAGATGAAACTGGAACACACACAGGTGAGTAAAGTAACTAAGGCATTCAAAAGAATGGAGTCTGAGAGGCAAAGAGGAAACTAGGGATTGTTTGGCCTACCAGAATGAAGTCTGAGAGAAAATATAATTATCTATTTCCTTTTCTAATCAATGGGGAAACACCAAAGCAGAGAAGCAAAAAAAAAATTACAGACAGAAGAATAAATAAATTTAATACTGGAAATTAGAAGATGGCTCTAGAGAATACAGGTTTTGGAACAGCCTTCCGATAGGAAGATTGAGTAAGTAACAAAAAAAGGGAAACTCAGCTCAAGTCTTAATTGATTTTAACATGGAGCATGCTATGTCTATGGATGAGGTTATGCAACATTGCCTCTGTGATAGCAAAGAACTGGACTTTGTGACCCAGGAATGCACCCTCACTATGTTTGTCTGCTCTTGAAAAATGCACTTTCAAAAAGCAAGCCAGATAACCTTAAGTGCTTCAAAGCAGTTATTCTTACCTGGCCCAGAAAATAAATTCCTCCACCTACAATGAAAGCTGATATTGCAGTGCCAAATACAGAAAACAGAGTGATGGAACCGATGTTCTGAAAAAAATTACCCTGGAACACAATAATAAAGTAGGTAAATCAGTGAAAATTATCTGAGGGAAAAGTCACATTTGTGTTTGCAGTTGAATTAGATTCTGATTCACAAATGGGTTTCCGATAGCAAAGCTTCATTAGTTTGTTTGCAGGTACCCCAGGACACACACCATCTGCCCAAAGAGCTTGCTCTCTTGAGGACAACAGCAAATCCCTCTGATACCCAGGACAGGAGGTCAGTCTAGTACCCTAGCAACAAACCAGTCCTCTGACAAACAGCTGGATATTCGCCAGCACTTTGACACATTCCTCACCTGACAGAACTGCCAATCAATCCATCTGTTGTAGACAGGGCATGTGAAAAAGGCTTGTAGACTTCCCAGTTGCTAGTCCATTTCTTAGGTTGTGATTTTGTATGAAAAAAATCTTCAGTGACAGTAGAAATTCACAGTATTGCTGTCACCCATGGCTCACCCCCTCCCCTGCAGCACAGCTCAAGCAGAAAGGCAGCACAAGGGAGGACCAGAAACGCTTCAGCCAGGAGCTCACTGTGAGCAACGACTGGAAACACAGGCTGCAAGGCAAAGGCTGAAAACCCTTGTAAACATTTTTCTCTCCTTAGTTAAGGTGACCCCACCTTTCCCTCTCTTTCCAATTTTAGCTCCTTCACATCAGCCCTTGTACAGCTCTGACGAGGTAAGAAACCTCTCCAACAAAGGAAAGCAACCTCTGCAGACTACGTAACAGCATGCCAACATTCAGTTAGCAGTAACAAGCTACATTCCCTGCATTGTGGGTTGAAGAGTCTTAAGTTTTGCATTCTCAATTCCCTGATGATTAGTATGATGGAATTTAATGCAATTATTCTAAACTTCATGAAGATAACTGAAAGCAGAATGTTTTCCAAACAAAACCTCAACACGGAAATTGAGTGTCTGTCAGCGACTAACCTTGTGCAAGGAATATCCAGATTCAAATATAATAGGTGGAAGCAAAAGCAGAAAAAACATATTTGGACGAAACATTTCTTCTTCCTGCAAAAAAAAAAAAAAAAAAAAAAAAGAAAAGTAGTATAATTTCAAGGATATCATAATTATTGAAATAACATCAAATCTTCCAAAAGGGAAATGATTTAAAAATAAAACAAAAATTGTTGGAAAATTAAAATGGCATTAAACTTTCTCCCTTCTTATTACAAAATAAAAGACTGAAGAATAGTAAACTACTCCAGGGCTGCTACTTCTATTGGGGTTTTTTAAACCAGTGATAGAAATTCAGCTGTTACTTATTTAAAATTACCATCTCCAAATAAGCTGCACAGATAGTAAGTTCTTTATGGCAAAGGAAAAGTCTTTCTGTTTCCACAAAAAGTATTCTCATTTTACCCCACAGTCTCAAAATCTGTAAAGACTGTTAAGGAACAGCAATCTCTTGGCCACTGGTTTGAACAGAATCGAGGTTAACCGCAAGCAAGCACAGTTTCACTAGAAAATTCATCACCTGACATGAAGAAATCAGATCATCACCTTAGTACACTTGCAAGTGAACAGGCTCAAGTTATATACCACTCTTAGGAGTCTGAGGCTTGATTCTTCCTGGCAAATATAACTTATGACTGTAATTTAATGGTATTATTCTGACAGTTCCTTTTTACCATCAGAATGATATAAATGAACCTTACTGTGAAGCAAGATGTTATTTTTTGGTGACCCTACTCTTTGTCGCCTATCTCATCCCTTGGCTAACACTGCTTTACAGACTTACACCCACAAACTGGCGTGCTGTTATTTTTCCTGCTGGCAGACTAAGTACTGAAGGTAAATCAATAAGGGCTGAACGTGCCTCTCTCGCCCTTTACCCACCAGGCTCCCTCCCAGTTCCCACAGTTCTGAATACAGCAGAACTTGTCACCTTTGTAAGTGATGCTTAATTTGTTTAAATCCAGGTTAAAAAGCTGATTGACTGTTCTGTTAAAACACCAGCTTACAAAAAAGAAGTACTCATCTCTTTAAAGTCTCATTCCTGTCTGTACCAGCGATAATCATCTTAAAGGATTTGGGTGACTTAGAAAATAAAACTCATCCTTTATACTGAAATGCTCCAGTCCATTATTCTGCATGTACGTTTCCATACATTGATGGCTAACACTACCTAGCTTCTGGCAATACAGTACCTGCGCTAGAACAAAAAACCCCCATACCTTATTAATTATGCCGTTTAAAAGCCCCTGAAAGCAGAGCTGGATGAGGAGGTGAGAAATAATTAACAAGAAAGACTGCATTTGTGCTGCATTGAAGCAGAGACCAGAAACTAAAATATGAGCACTGTAATTATCAGCCACGCGAGGCAGCAAGAATCACCGGCAAGTACAAGTGCACTACGACTTAATAAGGCATGATGGTAAGAAATTATATTATGAAGTTCTTAGGGCAGGTATATGATCCCAAATTTGCTTTGTGCATGGATATAGCCCACAGTTAAACATTCCATATCAGATAAACAAAAATTCTCTAGTAAATGTAAAACCATTTAAGATCATTTTATAAAGTACATAATAATAATCGATTAGAACACTTCACATCTGAAATTATGATAGCCTATGTTAAAACCTGAGCTTTAATACGGTGAAAGTAACTTAAATAAGCAACTAATAACGTGATGCCTGTGACCCTTTACCTTAGCTGATAATGTGAGTGACTGGACACAACATCCCCAGTGCTTCCCAAGATCTGACCAGTGCTTACCAGAAATAACTATGATGTAATTCACCAGCTATGATCAATATTTCCTATGTTTATAGAATTAGTGCTCAAATCAGAGCATACTTTTTTCTTCTTACATATGTGATCTTCTTCAGATTATTTTATTTAACCAATAAGAAGCTATTTCAAAATACTGATTTTTTGGTTGGTTAACTGACTTCCAATTTTTAGTCAAACGCAGTTGACATGAAAAAAACACTAACTAGTGCACCACCCACTGTTTTACTGTAAACAGTAAAAATGAAATATCACAACATGAATCTTGAACTATGTAATTGCTTAAATGAACGTAGACATAATTAGTGTAGTTAGCTGACAAAAAAAAAAAGTGTAACATCTAATTTAAAAGCTAGTCCTTATTGAAAATCTATGCATTTTAATCTATTTCAACTAAGGAGAAAAAAAATCTTTTAGGGAATAACTGCCAAGAAATACTAAGCTGCAAGCTAGGATTAAAATTCACTACTCAGACCAAGATTTTCAGCTTGCTAATATAAATCCTGTTTAAAACTGGCGATTCAAATCACTGTGACTTCAAACAGTTCGCTGATCTAATCCTAATAAACTGCTTGAGCCTACAAAACAAAATCACAATGTAAATACTGCAAGATTTTAAATTAAAGCAGTAACAGGGAAGAGTTCATTGCTTTGATGATATGGATAAACTGTAGCAGGCAAAATCCTTGCTTCACTGTAGACTTCACCTGTTGGAGACACTTCTGCCAGGATTCTCCCTCCTTTGGGAAGCCTCTGTAACTCCACACACGCACCGATAAGACCTCACAGCTTAACATACTAATTCAGGTTGGAGGGGATCTCTGGAGGTCTCTGACCCAAGCCCCTACTCCAAGCCCCCCAAAGCAAGGCCAATCAGAGCAACTTCAGCTGCTCAAGGCTTTATCCAGCCAAGTTTTTAATATCTTTGTGAATGGAGATTTCCACAATCTCTCTGGTCACATGTTTCTATGTTTGGTTGCCATCACTGTTAACATTTTCTTCTTACTATCTAAGTCTGTAAAGCACCGGGCACAACAACAAGGACAACCTCCTGCACAGAAGCTTCGCCTGTATTTTCTACTGGAAATAAAGCTCAAATCACGTTTCCATTGTCTCAGCCAGCATGAAAAATACTGCTGCTTCAGGCACGCTGGTTTTGGTAGTCTTTCCACAAGACGCAATGGAGTACCCAAGAAATACGCCATGCTGAACGGATTGCTTTGTGAACTGTCTGTTCTCAGCACCACAATTTGTGGCGTTTTTAAGTATAAGTAAATAAAATAAGCAGACAGCATGACTTTCAGCACAGCTATTCTGAAGAAGTGCTTCTTTTTACCTCTGTGAAATCTACGTCAACATCTTCAGGTAAAACATGTTACTTTACAACCAATCAAAATACATTTTTTTTTTCTACGAAAACACCTACAAAATTAACTCAAAAAAAAGGAAGAGGACTAAATACAGCCAAAAAGGGTACAAGACAAAGAACTGAATTGCTATATTTTTTACTGCAACTGATCCGGAAGATGTTCAGTACCTTCTTTGACCATGTATCTAACAGGAACAGATCTGGTACGGTAAAAAGAGTTCCTCAGGGGAAAAAAAAACATTGTGTAAAAAATCTTCAGCAGGATCAGGACCTCAAATGGGTTGTATTATATTAAAAACTCCCAAACTTTGTCATCAAGTATAAAGTACATAAGTTTTTGGAAATTACATCTAAGGAAACTAATATAACAGTCTTATTCTAAACATTTAAGGATTGTTCCACAACTGAAAATTAATTGCTTCAAATATACCTTCCAGTTGGCCAGCTTCTGAGCCTCTATGATTTTTATAAAAGCTCCCATAAGGATACCTAGGAGAGAATGAAATAACATTCTGAAATTTTCAAAAAACACATCACTGTTTCCATTAACTGTTTACTGACTCTTAGTTAACAAAGTTTTAAAAGTGAAAACAAGGCAAAACATAAAGCAGCAGGTCTTTCATTCCTAAATCACAAGAACACAAAGTGGTTTTGGGTCCAATATATGACAGTTTCCAGCATGTTACATAATTACATAGCTTCCCTACACAAAAACTTGTCACTTGGGATCTGCAAATATGGAATATGCATATTGACACCACGGTGCTCATTGGTTCATGAAGGTAACAGGTTTAACTACTCAAAAACGCTTCTCATCTAAGCTGCATTCAAATAAAATTCAGCCTTTCTTGCTAAAGAATCAGGAAGTTATGAATTAGGTATCTGTGTGATAGCACAAAAACTTCATGTAACTTCAACGTTATTTGCAGTGTTAACACTTAAGTGAAAACAGTCTTCTCTATGGAAAGGAATTTTGCCTCCATGAAATCATAGCACTTACTGGCAATGAAGTATGCAACAAATTCTGATCAGGGTGGAGACACTGTCAGAACTATTTCCCAAATGAATTACACATAAGTCAGTCATGTAGAAATACTAAGTTGAGTATAAAAGAATTTCATCAAGGGTGCTGCAAACTCAATGACTAAAGTTTATTGTGTTCTTCCCTCCTATATATCTTCAAACAGATAAGACAGAAAACTCCAAACTAACAAAATTCCTTCTGGAAGTCATGAAATAATTCATGAACTGTCACTAATTGCTTTCAAGGAGTTACAGGGACTTTGTCTTTAGTCAGACCTGTGTTTCTGCACAGTTGTGTTTTATTATTTACAGAATGAGAAGAAGAGGTGAAATACACTCAATGAAAGGTAAAAAGTGGCTGAGAAGCTTAAAGCACACTTTCCTGTAACTCATGTGTTTTTATTCTCTCATGCTGCAGCTATCAAAAGAGTCTTACAAACAGCATCACATGGATTACTCCTGATGGATGTGTCATACACACAAAGCCATGAGGCTTAAGCCTTCTTTCATACAAAAATATGTGGAGGTATTAGTCCCAGGGGATAAAAATAATTATTCCATGAAATGGTTTATATGGAAAGGAAGAACAAAACATTAATGAAGGAACATCAAAGGTCTGCTAGTCTTTGAAGGAGGCCAGAATGCAGATACAGCCTCTCACATGCCATATAAACACAGTACTAACAGTCAGGCTTTCCATTCTGGGATGGAAGCTGTGTCAGAAGCCAAGGACTAGAACATTTCTAATTTTTGCAAAACAGCAACATTGTTTTCAACTGGTACAGGCAGTACTTGTACCACTTAACAAGAAGTTTACGTGGGAAAAAAAACAAACCACAACAACCAGAGCCTACACATCTGAAGGCACAGATTTCAGGAAGTGTACCTCCTGAACAAACTTTCAGTATTTTATTAATTAGTATTGACAGCCTTCACATAAAACTACGTTTAGAGGGGATTCAAAAGAAAAGAGAACCCCTTAACTCACTTCTGCCGAAGTGGAAGGGCTCCAGCACAACTTTCTGAAACTGGACCTCTGTGAGTAGGCCAACCATGGCCTGTGGGCTACAAGCTGGGCATCCCTATCCCATGAGCTCAAGACGCTTAAGTCTCAATCTCTTTTTTAGAGGAAGAGCTAATCACAAGCTGAGCCTAACACCAGAGCCTGAATCATACAACTTACACTTTTATATAGCACGTTACACAGCTGCATATTGCACACAAACAGTACTACTAAACAAAGATCATGCTAAGCAAGTCATAAAAGAGGGCTGCACAAAATAATGCATCACCAAGAGGGTTTAACAACACCAGAATCAAACTTTGACTCTGGGTTTTGAAACCTGTCCCACACATCTTTACAAACTACTCTTCTTTTATTACCACATTAATGAACACAGTTTTTGTTCAGCGGGTTCCATCTACTAAATCAGGTAGATCAGTTTTGTCCAGGGGCTAACTGGAAAGCTAAGTCTGTAAGAGTTAATCTAAATCGCATTCACTTGAAAATGTTATAGAAATTTTCTTATTACAACCAACCTTTATTTTTCCTGAGAAAATGTTAAAACTCAGTAACAAATCAAAGAGAATAGATTTTCTGGCAACTATTTTTATCAACAAAATTCCAGTAACTTTTAAGGACAAAGATCAAAATCTAGCCTTAGAGAATGCACTCCCACCCTGTCCACCAGGAGAGTAGCATGCCCTAGAAACTGTAAAACAGAAGCTTCTGAGCAGCTTAGACAATGGGAGGAAAGACAGTAATGAAAATCATACTTATCATTTCTGCTGCCATTTTTATTAGCCTTCAATAACTGCCTGAGAACATTTGCTTAATTTACAAGTCAAAACAGGACATACCTCACTTCTGGCACCGCTAGCAAAACTGGATACTTGAAACTCAAGCTGTGCTCTTGCAGCTGTGTAGATCATTACCAGTAACAGAGGTTCACTGACCAGCAATTAGCTGGCAATTCCAATGATTATACAGATGCCACGTCCTGTCAACAGAGCTGACAGTAGTTTAAATACGACTGAGTCAATAAACTAAATAAATAAATAAGGCTTAAGTGACACTGGACATCTGTCAGCTGGGCTGCTACTGGGTATAACACTCTTCTGACTTCATGGAATTGCATTTGCTGGTATCATCTTGTCCGGTTTGGGAGGCACACTACAGCTATCCTGTGGTTCACATCAAAAACTGAACCATGCAAGTTTCCTGTATGCCCTCTGCATGAAAATATAGGAGATGCAATGCTGCTCCTTCTTACCCATCTTGAGTAGCAGTAGCAGCCCCAGCACGAAAACTTACCACCTTCATGAACAAGCTTTTACTGGGACTGTCAGGAGAACATACCAGCACAGCTAAAATCGTCGTCCTGCTGCCGAGATGCCAGAACAAGAAACAGAAAGAGAAGAATGTGCCTCTGCAGCTCTCTGCAAAGCTCAGCAGGAGCAGTGACACAAGCTCACCTAACACCTCAGCTCAGCACTGCCCAGTAGCTGGCTTGGGGCAGAATGTAAGGAAAGACAGCAAAGAAAATCCAAAACTGTGCCAGCAAGAACAATCAATATACTGCTGCATTTTAAATTGGGGATTATGCTGAAATTTAGATTAGCTATTTATTAACAATGGTAACTAACCTGGTTAGAATCCAAATTAACACTTTTCACCTGTATTTTTGTGTAAGAAGAGGAAGGATACATAAGAGATAGTAATGTCCTTTTGGAATCTTTCAAGACACTGGAAGATACACTACACAAGACATCTCATCTGTCCATAGCAATAATGTACGAAGGGAAGGAAAGAGAAGTGTGTCAATAGTGAATCAAACACTGCCTGGTTTCTATGGGGATGACAAAGTAAATCAGGATGATCTGCAGCAGCTCTGATCTTTCTGTGTCATACTATGGCAAACACACAAAAGTCTGATCGATGTTGCTCCTATAACGATGAGGTGTGCGTGCAATACCCAGCAAATCCATACCAGCACCGTGACAGATTTCTTACAAGTCTGTTTGTTTTTCAGCTGCATAGAAATACCAAAACTCAAAGAGGGCTTTGCAAATGAACGTCTCTTTAAGCTTCAATACCTTCTACTATGCTAGTAATGTGACGTGGTCTGCATCAAATAGCTATCTAAAAATTCAGGGAGTCATGCCTGCAAGAAAATATGTTTTTCTTTCTGCTAAGTAACAACTTGAAGATTTTCTCAATCTAACACCCAAGATGCAAGAAGATCTCTGTTTTCCAGAAAGCACAAGGTACTGACAAGCACCAGAAAGCTTACTTCCTCCCATTGAGAAATTGTGTGAAAATACAGTTAAGAACTCTGAAAAAAGAGGATACCAGCAAAGCCCAGGAGAAAGTAAAAAATCTACCTGCTCAACAATCCTCCATGCTATGTTAGGATTATAGCTAAGCATCTTTCTTGTTTTGTTGTATTTTTAGAATGGCTGTCAGTGAAAGTGTCACTACTAACAGAAGCAAAAATATCATGCATTCTTGTAAACAAGTTACAGAGACAGCTGAAAAAACATTGCTGGGATTAGTTAGACCAGGTTCTTTAACCATTATGTTAGATAGTATGTAGAGAAAATAATAGATGTATTTGGCCTGATTTCCTCCTCATTTACACATTTAAATCAGAAACAACAGCATACAAATAAATGAAATTACCCTAACGTAAAACTACAGGCTTAGGAATACTCCAAATTTAATTCAAATTAAGTAAGCACTTGAGCTTCATTAAAGGCGGTGTTCTTATAGCTCAAGTCATAGGTAGAGCTCTTGTCATGCTACTACAGGGATAGTCAAGTATCTGGCAGCCCAGGCAAGTTTTCAGGATACAATTACAGTCCCCAGCTGGATTGAAATCACATATACAGACATAATTCTACGCACACTAAAACAAACACATGCACCCCTTCAAAGGGAAGGCCAGTGTCTCACTGCCAGGGAGTTCTGCAGTATCTTGTCCTACAGTGCATAAGCAAAAACAGAGGAAGCTGACACACAGAGGAAGGTGACATCCCTATAGCACCTACACGTGTCATTTTACTGGCCCAGTCTTGGCACGTATGCTCATTTCTTGATTTCTTCCGTTAAATTAATTATAGGAATTGGTTGTTTTCGTCACCACATCCAGTTAGCTGCATCTTTCTCATGATAGTTAACACACAACAGAGCGTTATTTCAAGTACAGACTACTGAGAGTCCCTGAATTAAGACCAATTTAATATAAAAATGTCATGGTTACTCACCTAAAGAAACAACAGCCACACTCTCTGGTAAAAAATGAAGTCGGTATTTTATCAATAAATGCACCAATATGATGCAGATAGCTGTGAAGCAAAAAAAAAAAAAAAAAAGGTAGATTTAGAAGTGTGAGAAGGAAACAAAATACACTTTAAAGTAGTATTTCTAAAATATATGCACCAAAAAGTCTCCTAATGATTTAGCAGAAATCCACTAATGCAAGTAACCAAATTTTAGTTCAAACCTAATTCTCACCACAGAATGTAAATGGATCTGCAAATGACAGAAAATAGTAAGGTAAATTTTAAGACTTGAAATTATCTTCTAAAAATACCAGTATTACTACTTTTAAAGCCCAATTCAGCTTACAAGAAAACCTTCTCTGAGCAGTAGCTATAAAAAATGTCAGTTATACAGAATACACTGTTTTAATTAAGTTTTTTTGAAATAAAACATACACATACACATGGCCTCAGTTAAAATTTCAAAGCTACACACTTTCACATCTGAGTTCCTCTGAGTAGATGGGCTTTACCCAAATGGATAATCACAGAATCAGAAAAATTTACATTGGAAGGGATCAGGTCATCTAGTCCAACTTCCTGCTCAAAGCAGGGCTAACTTCAAAGTCAAAGAAGGTTGCCCAGAGCCTTGTCCAGCCACATTTGAAAATCTCTGAAGATAAAGAAGTCACAGCTTCTCTCAACCCCAGTTCCAGTGCTTAAGTGTCATGGTGAAAAAGTTTCTTCTTCTCTCCAATCCACATTTCCCTTGTTGCAAGTTGGGACTGGTGCTTCCTGTTCTTTTGCACACCTCAGGAGAGGCTGGCTCCATAGCTTCTGTAACTCCCATTCAGTGGGGCTATGAGATTGCAGAATGGGTAACTGTTTAAATATGCTGGCACTCATAACAAGCCATATTCTTATCCAAATCAGCATTTACTGCTGAGTAGTGCTAAAAGTTAAATCAGTGAGGGGAAAGGACCAACGTAGAGAAACACAAACCATATTTGGCTTGAAGTTTAAAAATAAAAAAGAATTTAAATCTGATGCAACATTCAATTATTGTTTTTAAAAAATCAATTTTGTACTGTAGTAATGTATTTCACCCAGTAGGAGAAAGTCTGTATCTTACAACAAAAACCAAGGTTACAGTAATATGAAAATCCCATTACAGCCTCTATGCCAATGGTAAAGACAAATTATAAAGGATCTCTAGCAGGTCTGGGTACCATCCGTGGATACGGTTGGAAGACACCACTTGATTCTTTTAGAACTACTGCAGACAGGAAGCTTCTCTATAAGAATCAAATAATCCTGTGTTATTAAACTCCTAATAATTTTCCCCGCATTTGAAGTACCACAATACTTCTCCCATTTTAATTTAGCTTAATAAAGGGTCAGACAAAGAAACATCTGGCCTGCATGTCTATAATACGTGCATTTTGCTTGATTTGCTAACAAATCATTCTGCAGTGGCCTGGAATATAAGCAGTATTATTGCTTGTGTTTTGTCAGGAAGCAACTGAAGCCCAAGCAAAGTCAATAGCATTTTATATACAATTTATATATACTAACAGGCCAAATTATGGCCTATTAATCGCAGTAGAGACTGTTTCAAACTGTGCATTTGGCAAACCTACTCATAAATGCAATGGGAATCTTCATTTTCCTTACTCTGTGCCTTTTAAGGGTCTGTGACTCTCACCTGATCTCAGTGTGGGCAGCACAGTGCCAGGCCACACTACAACAGCACGCATTTTGAACTGAGGAACGAAGTAGCTTCTCGGAACTGTTCTTAGCGATCCACTCGCGGATGGTTCAAAAGAGCAAAACGGTGCACAAGTAGTTATGAGCACTGGCACTGTTTGCTGGATCACACCACCTGTGAACTACTGGGGTCTACAACATGATCTGTATTTACTATATAGGGTCACAAAAAAAGAAGTACAAACCTCATAAATACAGGTATCACCTTCCCACCATCCTACTCTCCCACACTGTGCTCAGGAATGGGTATCACGCTGATGCCTGTGTTCTCCCACTCGTTATCTCGTACACTCAGCTCACACACAACATGGTGAGCGTTTCATTGACGTGCATGTGAAGAGATGGGTGGGCTTATGAACTGAGCAAGGACTCATGAAAAACAGTAATATTTGCTCAATTACTGGCACGTAATTTGTTCGGGGCCAAAGATGCAGGTTCAGAGTGATGAGCAGGGACGGCTCTATTCATGAAGACTGGCAGTGCTCCCTTCCCCACATATTTACCCCACTTCCACCCCGCCAATCTTTGTGATAGTGATCAATCAGTTCTCAAAACACCTCTGTTTACAGTACAATACTTTAAGGCAGACTCAAACTGGGGTTTACTTTAATATGCAGTGCTAGAAACCGCAGCAGTTCAGAAGCTGACTAACAAGCAACTCAGACATTTGGCCACCAACTGCCAAACAGACTACGGGAGCAATAGTTTCATCATGTATCCCAAGCAAAGTTTTTAATTCACCTGTCAATCAGTATTATTGAGTTTTGTATCAATTTCCTGCCTGTTAAATACAAAAAATACGCATTCAGTAAAGACATCGAGGATGACTGTGTTAAAAGCATTCCAGGCTGCTCTACAGGATAGATTTGTCAGTCATCTGGACACTACGGATTTACAGCAAACTCCAATGCAAGCACAAACATGCTTTCTATTTAGCAGATCAAATCACCAGCTCCTTTCTACCAGCTTTTAACTACTTTGCTTTGGCAATAAAACAAGAAGCAACCATAGACTAAGAAGTAACTCCCACCACCATAAATACTATGACAGCCTGGTGTATTCTTTAGCTGTCGGACACCCATTCCTTGTGTAAGAGTGCTCAGTTTCTAGCTGGTAGCATACCATCTGCGCCAGGCACCTGCACGTATCGGGAGTACAACAATCAGGCAGGAGGCTGGAAAAAGCAGCGTTCTGGACTGGCTAAAAGAACATTGAGTGTCCCCTTAAGGAAGGGCACAGTAAAAGCATACAACATAACAGAAGGAAATTCATGGATCACATGAACATGGCAGAAAAGACGTATGACTTTGAAAGTGAAGCAGTGTTTGAACAGATGAACAAGCCATAGAAATCTGAGGTCAGAGACTAACTCATGCTAATTCAGGCACTTTGAATTTGGGGCTTGGCTTTGACACAAAACAGCTCAGAACAGATCTTCCTCTGGGTGTATTCCAGTTTAGAACATTGTAAAGGCCATTTTACAGCTCATGACATCCAGATTTAAGAGTATTTTAGACACATTCATATTCACCCTTCCTACACCCTTAAATGAGAGATTATGAATGGGAGTAACTATGAACAATAAGCTTTTATACTGGCTTTACTTTGTTCAGGGAACTCCCTTGTTCTGAGGATGATGCTTTTAAGATCCATTAAGTTATCAGACTGGCATAAATAGGCTGGAACACAGCCAAAAAAATCACAGTTCTATTCTTAAGTCCTAGGAATACCATTTTACCATGAATGGCCCTTTTAAAATCCATGAGACACACTTATTCAGAAATTTCATTTTAATCCTAGAAGTCTTCTGATCTACTGCATTTTGCTTCGGTCTTTCTTTTGTTTCTGTTCAAATTATAATATGCCATTGCCCTCTGGGAAAACATTAACCCTCTTTGAAGACAAATAGATACTTCAGAAACAAGCAGAAGCCCACTTTTTGCTGCACTTAATATTTATAGGAGACAAATTTTTTTTTTTTTTTTAAATCCAAATAATTTGCAGAAGTTTCTGCACTGCTGTCAACTCCATACCTATTATTTTCTCCGTTTACTACTGGAAAGAATAATGACTTAGATGACTAGGTGACCTGTCTGTCATAGAAAAATCTCTCAGCATAGCTTGCTTTGGAGGAATCAAGCACACAAACACGCAAAGAAAAACAGACAAACCCTTAAACCTCCATGAAAATTTTGTTATTGTTAGTTTTGACTACAGCACTGCTCTAAGCAGATGGTCCCTGCTCCCTGCAGGGAGGCTGGACTAGATGACCTTTGAAGGTCCCTTCCAACCCTAACCATTCTACGATTCTATGATAACTATATTCTATTAAAGAAAGGTAATGGCCCAGACTAACAAAGCTGGGCACGCATCTGCCATTCAAACACCTATTTATGTGCAACAATGGTAATATAATTACGGCAACCTGCATGTTATTATCACACTCTTGTAGGAATATAAGAAAGTAAGGAGAGCCAGAAAAAGATACTGAACTTTAGTACTTGTGCATGTAAATCAGACTGCTTTCTACTGGCTTATATAACAAAATACCCGAGGGCTGCCCAGAAGCGCTAGAAGTAGTTAAATCGACACCTGTCTAGTACACTGTCCTCAAAGAGACCTGCCAGCACCATGGAGTATTCTGACAGCGTCTTTTTCATACATGAACACACAGCCATGTGCTTGATAAAGAAGGCAAAGGCAATTAAACACATTGTTTGCACTCTGAGACCATAGTGAAAAGTTTTGCAGTGGTCCTCAGTTTTCCACAGGTTTGGGAGGTTCAGACAGTTATATACTCAACTTTCTAAATTCCTGTGCCTGTGCAATATTCCACTTCAGAGAGAGAAAAACAGAGAAATAAAGTTGAAAGTTGGCCTATGTCCTCAGATGCAGAGTATGATTAACAGAGATTAAAAGACTTTCAGTTCATAATTCACCTAAAACAAGAAGACTAAAAAAAATTGTCATGCCACTAGATTGCTCCTCTTGCTGTGCTTGGACTCCAGTCTGAACGGGAAGGATAGGCTTAGCAGGCGTAGGTATCACCAGTTTGGTAGTAGCAGCCAGCGTAGTGTGGAGGGTGACGTTGATGACTTCATGGGTGGCATTTGCATACCTGTCAGGATAACACAATACGTGATCATACTGGACGGGAGCAGCGTGACAAAGACTTAGCCTATTAAAGACACTCACACATGAAACATTCACCAGATCATACTGAATTTGTACTAGTGACCAACATGTTAAGGTTACTTTTTGAAAGTGATCTCTGATCACAGACAAATCGTGGAAGTTCAGATTCATGGAACTGATTATTGCTGGGTTCCTTCATGCACTGCAGCTACCAAATATTCAGCACTGCAGCTTGGGATGCAGGTGAAAGCCTGACACAGCACATGAACTAGCTCGCTTAGCCTGTCGAGTGCAACCAACCCGCGGTGTCAGACCGCCAGCCCCTGCAGCCCCCCCGGCTCAGAGCCGGCCTCCCCCTCCCGCGGGCAGGCCGCTCCCGGACCCCCTCAGCCCAGGGGGAGGCACAGCCCGTCGGGCAGCCCCCGCCGCACGGCGGGCCGGGCCGCAGCCGCAGGCGCCGTGCTGAGCGCAGGGGCCGGCACCGAGGGGCTGCGGACACCGCCCCCCCGCCCCGCCCCGCAAGCCCCTGCTGAAGGGAAAGGCACCGCCGGGCGCACGGCAGCGAGACCCTGCCCCGGAGGCGACGCTTTCCCGTCAGCAGGGCCCGAGGGAGCGGGCCCAGCCACCCCCCGCCGCCACACTCACTCCGCCATCTTGCCGGCCGCCAGCTTACACCCCGACACCGCGCTCCTGCGGGGGCCACCCCGCACAGCAACCACTTCCGGGGCTCGCGGGCGACGCTCTAGCGAGCTGCTCGATGATCGGGCTGGCGTGGAGGCGAGAGCGCGCATGCGTGCACGCCGGCTGCCCGCCGCCGGCGTCCAGCCGTCCCGGCAGTGTCACGTGAGAGCGGGGGCGGGGGCGCGCGCGCGCCGGGCGGCGAGCTGTCGTGCCGTTGCGTAGCGACGCCGCGTCGTCACGGCGTGATGTCACGGTGCTCCAGCGCTCCCGCCGCGCCGCTCCTTCTCCCTCAGCCGCGGCTGCGCGCCGCCATGTTCATGCACCGCCGGCGCCCAGCGGCCGTTTGCCCCTCGGCCGGCGTGGCCTTGCGCCTTCTCCTTCAGTGGCCGCTGTCTGGGGGCTCCTTCTGCTTCAGCCGCCATCGCCCAGCAGCTCCGTTGTCCCTCAGCTGTCTCTGCCTGGTGGCTCCTGTTCCCTCAACTGCCATCGCCCGAGCTGATAACTAACCCCTTGTGCTTAACAGGCTGAGGTCATGGTGGCACAGGACTGTTGTATGGAGGGTACGCTGGAAACCTGGGTATATTGACTGCAGGAGTGTGCTGAAGCGTCATGCTAAAACACTCTGTGGTGCCTAAAAGCAGGAAATGGATCATAGAATCATAGAATCATAGAATAGTTAGAGTTGGAAGGGACCTTCAACGGTCATCTAGTCCAACCCCCCTGCAAGGAGCAGGGACATCCCTGACTAGGTCAGGTTGCTCAGAGCCCCATCCAGCCTGGCCTTGAACGATTCCAGGGATGGGGCATCCACCACCTCTCTGGGCAACCTGTTCCAGTGCTCTACAACTCTCATTGTAAAAAATTTGATCCTGACTTTTTAAATAAGATATGTTCAACTTTTGCCTGTTAGCTGAGCAGACCTTGGTGAGCACACAGCTGATGAACCACAGACCAAGACCCTAGCCTCACAGGAGGAAGAAAATGTTAAATGAGTTACTATCAAGCTGAATCAGAAAGCCACTGCCTCAAAATCGGTGTCAAATGCTCTTGAATGAAAACATTGTCGAGCTGTCAGCTTTTCCTCGTCAATTTTTACATCGTGTCCTCTGGCACAGGCTGCTGCTGTGACTTGTGTCTCTAAGCTCTCCCATGCATCAGTTCTTATCTGCACATGGGGCTAAAGCACCTCCTAGCTTACGGAAACGGTCGTGGACATGCATACATCCAGTCTCTGGAAGCTTGAGATGCAGGAGTGACGGGCACTATGGAAGCAAATAGTATGGCAGCATCACATGCATTTCTGTTCATTTCTGATTTGACTTCCTCAGGGAAAAAAAAAAGGAGGTTTGTACAAACAGACATATTGGTTTGTCTACCTCAGGTCGTTTTGAAGGCCCTTTAGAGTAGCAGCTGTGCACTTTAATCAAAATGAAGTTGTAGGTTTATGGCACAGACACACCAAGACTCGTGAACCATTTACATGAAAGTAAAAGCCATTCAAATAGGAACAAACATGTGTGAGCTTTAAAAAAAACCATGAGATTTGTGCAGCAGCTGTTTTTGTGTCATAGACGGGGCAGAGCTGGAGAACATCTGATTTCCTGCAGTGAGACCGAACCCACACCTCCTTCTTTCTTCTCGTCTTCTGATGTGGTTTTGTGGTGGCCTACTTAGATACTCTTACTACAGTTATAACCAAGTATTTTTTCCACACGGGCTAATTTCCGACAATCTGCAGTTTGCTAATCCCCATCTGCTTTAACTCATTCTTTCCATCCCAGTTGTGTTTCGGACAGTTCAGAGTGCATGGCTTCAGCTTAGGCACATGTGATGTGGTGCACTTAAAGCTCACTGGTGCAAGTGAAAAATGAGGATGGCACTTTGTAGGATGGTGTAAGCTGATTTCCAGAGGTGATGTGCAGATCTTACTCCATTTGGAAACTGGGGGGACTGTGGGCCTCCAACACATCAGAAGCTCCGGCACTTCTGCTCTTTGATCTCAGTTTTCAAAATGTGCTAGAGTGGAGACTCTGAACAACGCTTCATCCATAAATAATGAAGCTTGATCCAGAATGTCTTACACTTACGCTGCTGAAACACAGGAAGTTTCCTTGTGAATGCTGTCATCCCTTTTTTTTGTGTGCAAAAATTAAAATTCAGAGTTTGCCAAGCCTTGGCCAATTTCAGTATTTGTGAAGTGCTCCAAATGTGCTATGTCAAAACACCGGAAGGGTATGGAGGGTCGCTTCCATATGAACAGAGGCTGGTGCAGGACGCTCTAGATGGCTGGAAGTAGCTGGTCACTAAGAGGTGAGTTGTCAGTATTTCCCTTGAGAACATGTCTAAAAAGAAATGGGTCTTCTGCAAATTTGCATGGTTTTAGCTCATAATAACTTTGGGGGTTTTTCTTTTGCTTTTCTGGGAAGCCCAGTGAAACTGAAGAAGTTAAACTGAAAGGGATTGAGGGAGAACAGGTGGGAATGTGGCAGAGGAGAGTGGGGGCCATGTGCAGTATGGCTCGTGCTCTAGGTCACAGGCAGGAAAAAGCTCTCCTGCTTTGCAGCCCAGTGCTTGCCCAGTTCTTATCCTGTCCACCTTGAAAAGCACCTCTGAAGAGCTCGGGTCCAACCTCCTGCTCAAAGCAGGGCCAACTTCAAAGTTGGAGGAGGTTGCTCAGGGCCTTGTCCAGAGAAATTCTGAAAATCTCTAAGGATGGAGAATCCCCAGCTGCTCTGGGAGATCTGTGCCCTTGCTGCACCACTCTCAGGGTGAAGAACTTTTTCCGTGTTGTGCAGCTGGAAGCCCCCTTGTTGCACTTCATAACTGGTGCCTCTTTTTGTAGAGCATCTCTGACAAGTCTGGCTCCTCTTCCCTGTAGCCCCCTTCTTCCATATCTTCTAGCTGTGCCTGTGCTGCTCTGGGGTAAATGGAGTAGCTGCATCTGTCTGCAAAGGCAAAGTTTCTTAAAAGTGAATCAGCAAATGGTGGCAGAAGTAGGGCCGCTGCGGCAGTGTAGGTCAGGGAAAAGGGCACGGCTAGAGTCCCGTGTAATCTTCACCTGTTTCAGTGGGCTCTTGCAGTTGTCACCAGAGTGATGTTCCGTTCTGTACCAGGCTAGTGCAGAAGAAAGAAAATCTTAAAACTGTCTTTCCTAGTCATTCGAGTTTTCTTGGTGTGAAGGGTAGGTCATCTGGCCTAAGAAGAAAAGCCAGAAATGTTTTTGGTTTTTTGTTTTGTTTTGGACTTGTCCTTGGCCTTATTTTTTCCGTTGTTTTATATTCCTTAAATCTTTCAACTGGCATGATTAGGAAACTCCACGCTCGTTTTGTTTTACTGGCCTTGTAGCTGTCATGTGCTTTTAATCATGTGAGATTGATGTAGAAGAGGGATGACTGCAGATGTAACTCTTCAGGATATGAGCTGACCTTCTCCTCCCTGTCTGCTGGCCCTGGCCAAAGGGGAACCACAGATGGGTGTTGGGGGCCATGGGAAGGGTTCAGGAAGGGATGTGGAAGTAAGGAGTATTGAGCCAGGAAAGTAGAGGCCTGGGAACCTAGAGAAACACAAACCCAGGACTGAACCTCGCACAAGCCAGGAGGGGATCTGAAGGGAAAAAAAAAACAGGGGAAAGGTAGAAGTAGGACAAGGATCCCAGGGATCCCTGTAGAAGGGGGAGCATCAGAGTCGCTGGAGGGATCAAGGTCAAGTGACTGGGTGAGAACAGAAAGCCCCAGGTGCCAGGAGGTGCAGTTGGTCAGCTGCTGTGAATTGTCACATTTCCACTGAAATGAAGTGTCAGCCCTCAGAGCAGTGCGTCATGGGTGAAGTAACCACAGGTGATATCAAATTATAAGGTCTAAAATGTTCTGTATGAAGAGATGGTGATTTTCATGTCTCGCCTCTGACTCATCAGCAGGAAATGCCACTGCTTGCTTGACCTGTTGTTGCCACTGAGAAGGGGTAAGTCAGGTTTGCTACCACTGAGATAACTACTGAACCAAACACCTGTCTAGCATCGCCATACAGATGGTTTTTCAAGGACTTGGTTGCAAAAGAAAGTAATCATTTTGGCAGGAGGCCTTTCAGCCTGCTTCTCACTTGTGGTTTTCTGATGCGCAACGACCGAGCATCTGTTGATTAATGCGTGCGCTGAATGTTGCTTTTAATAGATCCCAGGAATTTCACAGTTGTTTAAGCTCATCTAAGATGATATGGCTGTAGGTAACATAGTGTTTAGTTTTAATTCTTAAATTATACAGAGCAGCCTAAATAGATAGCTATGTGGAACAGTGAGGGCAGGCACAGATGAGTAAGTGACCGGCTGTAACCCCGTGCTGGAAACGGAGGAGAAAGCACTAATTTACAGGCGCAAGACTTTGTTCTCTCTTACAAGTGAAGGCTGTTGGCTCTAAAGAACAAGGGCATGCCAGATTTACTCTAGGGAGTGGGTTTAGCAGTTATGGCAGCCTTTGGCCTTGGAGAGATCTGGGTTAGCTTTTTAGATTATCTATAAACTCTGTGATCCCAGGGAGGTTGAACAGTCACCCTTGATTCAAGTCCTTCGGCTGGAACAGAGAGCACCAAACTTTCTCCTGCAGCACTGGGTAGTCAGGCAGTGGGAGGCGCCTGCCAGATGTAGGAAAAGTGGACGTGCTCCACGTAGGTTTACTGTAGAACTATCCTACAAGTATTTAAATATTGCAATCACCTTCATAGCTTGGCTTTATAGTAAAAATAAAATATTACCCCGCGTGCAGAGAGGGGTTCACTTCTAAGCTCACCTGATGCCAGATTCTGATTCTGGCATGGAATATCCCTGGATATGTTCAAGGCCAGGCTGGATGAGGCTCTGAGCAACCTGACCTAGTCGGGGATGTCCCTGCTCCTTGCAGGGGGGTTGGACTAGATGACCTTTGAAGATCCCTTCCAACTCTAACCATTCTATGATTCTATGATTCTAATATGGTGTGGGCTAAACAACAAGGAGTTTCAGAGACATCAGGCAATATCAACAACACCAAAATCAGCAGTGGCCTTAAAATGTCAGTATCTGTAGGTTGTGTGTGAGGAAATGCCTATGGCTACAGCACCGAAGTGACAACAGGGCACTTACTGCTTAGAAAAGACTTGTGTTTTGGGGGCTTCATCGTCCCCCAGGATCAGCTCCATCACGGCTCCTGAAGATGTTGGCAGGCTGGTACGTGAATGCTGGGGAGCTGCAATTGCCTGAAAGCAACCTTTGTGCAAAAAGATCATGTCCTCCTACTCCCTTCTCTCGATTTTCCTGCACTCCAGTTTGACACTAAGAAAGAGAGAACTGATTGTACTTTAAAAGGAAGGATGAATGATCTTTGTATCAAACTCTAGATATTTATTTGTTATACAGGCGAAGGTTAAGTGTGCTGCTAAGAAGGTAGGGAAAGAGCTGTGTAATTTGCTTGCTTTATTGCTTTTGGGCAGATGGGAGGGATTCTCTTAGGCTGACTGATGAAATGCTGAAAATTGTTTTAAACCCTTCACTATGTAGATTTGTTTTTATATCTTCTTAATGTGTCTTAGTATATATAGCATCTTATTTTTTTGTTCTCTAGATACATGCAGTAGGCATATGTCTGCGTGCATGCATATACATACACTTGTATGTATAAAAAATGTATCTAGAACAAATTCCAGGCACGAGTTCTCAGCAGATAATGTCTCTCCTGTTGCTTTGGTGTTTGTTGTTTGAAACTATTGGATGCTTGGTTTGTTTGCTTTTCATTTCATGTTTTGTTTGTTTTTGACATGCTAAATCTGGAGTTTATCCAGGAGGAAGCAGTGACAGAGGGAAGCACACTGCCTGGCTGCAGTCAGTGCCCAGCAAGATGCACTGCTGTAGCCAGTTGCCAGAAGTTGCGATCTACCTGAAATGCAAATGAATGGGATCAGTTCCCTGGGGAACAGGGACCCAAAGGGCACCAGGAGGGAATATTCCCAAGGATATTGTCACGTCACCTGCTGGCACTGCTAGTGGAGGGGCTGAATACACAGGCTGGGGAGACGGAACTTCTCCTTTGCGTTGGACATGAGGTCAGGATGAGAAGTACCTTGCCGAGAAGTGACGGCTGATTTCTCCATCCCTGTTTGCCCTTCAGGGAAATGCAGCCTTCCTCACCCCAACGTAATTTCCTCGTTTTTGGCACCGGACACTGGCTTGTGCCCTGCCTCGGACCAACAACCGCTCTGCTGGGTAGGCAGACACAGAGGACAGTCCCCATCTCGGAGCTCACCACCTTCCCGACAGACAGGCTCTGCTGGGTGAATGGTTCAAACACTGCCAAGTGGGGACAGGAGATGGCTGACCCAGAGGCAGGACACAGAGGAATTGTCCTCCCTTGGTTTTGCTTTTAAACAGTGATTTTTTTTTCTCTGACAACTCAGGCATTTCATGTGTTTCAGAGCTGGTGCTATGCTTGTGCGCTGTGACTCATCCGAGTCCGCTGTCGCTGCAGTGTGTGATGGGCCTTCTGTCTCAGGATGTGACTCTCCCAGCGTGAATGGGTTATGCTTAGTGACAGGCTTCGGCAGGAGGCAGTTGCTATTTTACAAATGCCTAAAGTGAGGCGCAGAGAGGCTGGAGAAATGGCCCTAGAAAAGACAGCAAGTCAATGGGTGAGCTGGGAAGCATATCTCGCAGGGTCCTCGCCTTCTGAGCAGCACTTTATCTTGAGACCCACAAAGTCTGGGGTCCCACTTTTTCACCCTAATCTCACAGTAAACAGGTTTCTGTTTGTTTTCCAGCACAGACGGCTATTAGTAATGTCCCTTACTTATCTGACCTTTCTGGCCACCGCAGGCAACCAGCCACACGGGCTGACTGCACCACGAGCTGGAGCCCAGCATGATGCAACTCTACGGTTAGATCTTCTGCGAGGCCCAGAGGTGCAGCCACACTGCGTCAGACCAACAGGTCCTGCAGGCCCTGGGTCTCCTGTCCAGCAGTGGCCTCGGAATGCTTCCACACACTCAGAAAATGAGGCAAGGGAAGGCAGTGATGACAAAGTTCTGCCCTTTTCCCTTTCTTCCTGAATGTCTTCCTCAAGTCCATCTAGTTTTTTCCTTAAAGAGCTGTTTGATGCTTAGTTTCAAACAAGTGCTGCAGGTTCAAGCCTCCAACACCCTGCCACAGGTGTGATTTCTGGAGTGTATCTGTATATTTGGTGCATGTGTATCCATCCCAGAATTTGATGGCATTTTGCATGTGTGCATGTGTAGAGGGGATGACAGGGAAAGAAGATGCCAGCAGTAGAAACCATCATTTGTAAGTTAAGAAAAACAAACAAAATAACCAAGAATGGAAAAATCAATCATGGTCAGACTAGAACTAGAATTTATAAAAACAACACCCCTCATTCCCCTGCAAAAAGTCAGCAGAGGCTGTAAGCAGGCATCTCGAGAGACAAAGAGCAGGGCAAGCGGATGCCGTCCTGCTTCTGATAGCCTCTCCACCTACTCTTCAGTATATTTAAGTCATGGAAACTTAGAGTATCTGCAGCTTCCTCTGGCAGCCAGTCACCCGTTTGTTTCGGGCTGTGAGCAGAGCCTCCTCCTTTTCTGTTCTGGACCTGGCTGCCACCAGCTTCCTTGAATGTGGGTCCATGTGCTGGGTAGGACCATGAGTGTTGTGTCCGCCTTTGCCCTCGGTGGCCAGGCGGCAGCTGCTTTCCGGACAGAAGCCATTCATCACCCGGAGGTGAAACCCGAATACTAGCTGCAGGAAGCTGGGCCTTGCCTGTCCCCAGCTTTCTTCCTTCCCACAGCAGTCCTTCCCTGCCTGCCTCTCTGCCAGGGCTTGCTTTTAATGCTGAATACCTTTTTGTTGAGGGCAATGTTTAGGTATTCTATGAATTACATTCTTGTTGACATATAAGTTAAAAGTTCTTCCTCCTTCCTTGTTACAGACTGTCCTGAAAGGCCTTCTGTCAGTAGGAATTAACAAATCTTTGTGACCACTCTGGTAAACAGAGTGTTTTGTTAGCTGGTATACAGTTACTGGTAGCAGCCCCAAATGAGTCCAAGTATCCGTTGTACTGGTGAGAAGCATCTGCTTTGACATGTCAACAAACAAATGGCAATGGGAAAAGAGAACAACTGCACAAACAACTGCATTTCTTGCTCACGGCGGTAGCCTGGAGCTGCTGGGCGCTCCCAGGACTTGGCGCCTCACGCTCACCCGAGCAGCCTGCTCTTGAGCTGCCTCCGAAACCCGCCAGCCCTTGCAGGAGGCAATGCAGGGCCCTTCCAAGAAGGATGCCAGCCTTCTCTGCCCTTTGCCAGTAACAAGATGGCATGGCAAAGGCAGCTGGGACAGGGGGAGGCACCTGAGGTGGGCACTCCAAAGTGTGACTTAGTGACAGTGTGCACACAGATTTGCCCCCAGCTGGGTCTTCCCAGCCTCCAGCCTGCTTCTGCTCCGTAGCTCTGATGCAGCCAGAAAAGACGGAGATCTCTGCCCAGTGCTGTTTAGCAGGTCGTTGGCAATCCAAGCGGTAGGACCTAGATTTTTTGGTAGGCTCTGTTTCTCTGCCTGTGGTGCCTCTGCTGGGAGAGAGAAGTTTCACAGCGGATATGATGCAGATATCCAGTTCAGTACAGAGCAAAGTGATAGCAGTGAGAAAAATAATCTGAACATGCTGACTCCTGCTCTGACTAGTAGGGCATGCTTTCTCTTATGTCCCCTTTCCATCAGAGGCAGCTGGTGGTGGTTTTCATGGGCATTCCTCTGAAGTGTCTCCCTAGAAAAATGTTCTGCCTCTTCTGTTATCTCGGTAATCCCTCATCAGGACACAAATTGCTTTGTTGATAAAACACAGCTCCTTTTCACACCTACTCCACAAATCACTTTTGGCACACAACACGCAGGCCCCATACGATAGAGAAGGGTGTCCCTTCCCGTGGCCCAAGGCCTGGCTTGCCCTGGGTAGAGCAACGTTGTTTCTGCAGCCTGGAGCAGAGATAAGGGGAGAAGTACAGATTGAAGAGAGGCAAAATGGAAGGGCAACAGTAACAAAGATTTAATGCTGGCAAGAACAGTAACTATCTCACAGGAAAGAGAGGATATATAACAAAAGAAACAGAAGGAAACCTATCTGGCTGTGGAGGGCTGATAGGCACTCATCCAGTTGCTCCCTCCCCTCCAGTGGGATGGGGGACAAAATCGGAAGGGCAAAAGTGAGAAAAAACTAGTGGGTTGAGATAAAGAAGTTTAATAAGTGAAGCAAAGCTGCACAAGCAAGCAAAGCAAAATAAGAAATAAGGAATTAATTCATCGCTTCCCATCAACAGGCATGTGTTTGCTGTTCGTAGGGAAGTGTATAGGGATTCCTTGGGAAGACAAGCACCAGAACCTTGAACATCATCCCTTCCTCCTCCTATCCCTGAGCCTTCATGGCTGAGCACAACATCCTATGGCATGGAATATCCCTTTGGTCACTGAGGGTCAGCTGTCCTGGCTGTGTGTCCCCCCGAGCTTCTCATCCCCTCAGCCTCCTCGCTGCGGAGGCAGAATGGGAGAAAGAAAAGGCCTTGACACTCTGCCAGCCCTTCTCAGCAGTCGGTAAGACACTGGGGTGTTATCAACACTGGTTTAGTCACAAGTCCAAAACACAGCACCCAATCAGCGCCTCTGAAGAAACTCCACTCTGCCCCAGCCAGACCGTGCAGCCGGCAGCGCTGGGGGCGGAGAGCCTGGGGAAAAAAGAGCAAGAGCTGAGGGCAAGGGAATGATTTCTTTCCTTGGCAAGGCCATTCTCCTTGGATTCTCCTCTCTTTCCAAGAAGGCATCAGCTCTGGCAGCCTCCTTTCTCCCCTGCAATGACTCTCCTGATAGACGCAGCCACTTCTTGTCTCTGCCACATCCATCCAGCTGTGGCACACAGATTGAAGTGGGTGCCTTGCCCATTGCCATAGTGCTGCTGCCCATGCCTCTCCCCAGCTGTGGCACGACATGACGCCGTAACCCAGCAGCTCCCCCTGCTCTGAAGGCCAAAGGAAAGCCCAAGGCTCAGGCCTTTGGATAACACTCCAATTAATTTCAGGGACACTGCCAGAAAAATGGTTGCATGTTCTCAGAGTTTCGACTGGGATGTGTAACGTCTCATCCCTCCGTTTTAGCGAAGCGGTACTGGCTCAAAGTGATCGGTGCTATTCTAAACCTAGAAATCTGCAGTGCTAGTGAAAATGTTAACAAAAACCTGTTTATTTAGTTTAAAATACCCTTACAAACTAAACAGCTTAAATGCAGGTTGTGTACAATGAACTGCACACTGTAATTTTTTTTTTTCTTGGTTTATCTGAAAAAAAAAAAAAAGCCCATGGCAAAGCCAGGCTTGGTTTGATGTTGTAACGAGGCACCGTTCTTAGCAAACTTGCCTGCTAGCCACAGTCAGTTGTTGTGAATAAGTAATGGAGGTTGCATAAGAAGAGGAACTCTGCAAACCTGGC
This sequence comes from Chlamydotis macqueenii, assembly GCF_036417535.1. Lineage (NCBI taxonomy): Eukaryota > Metazoa > Chordata > Aves > Otidiformes > Otididae > Chlamydotis > Chlamydotis macqueenii. Next base: position 7,775,908 of record NC_141571.1, on the reverse strand, counting down.
TGAAACCAGCTGTCATGCTGGGAATGCAGGGAGTACCTCTCTTCCCTGTGAATCATGAGGTGGTGATTGTTTGGGGCCACAGAGCAGTTAGGGCCAGCAGACCCACTGGGTCATCGTGGCTGGCCACCACTGTGTCACAGGTCACGTAGTATCATCTGTGAAACCCTGTAATGAACCCCATAGCTTGTGTTTCAGGAAGGTAGGATGGGTGGCTGACACACAAATTCCACAGAATTACACCGCTTTAGCTGGGTGAGAGCAAGAATTAAAAAAAAAACCTGTCACTTCCACTTTTGCTCTTACAAAATTCAGCCTGACTTTTAATTGCAATATTTCTGGCTGCAGTTACATCATGCAGTCACTCAGGTTGTTCATAACAAGCAAATATGAGCCCTGGTGTCTTGATTAAATTCCATTGTAGATTATTGTCTTCTGCCTTGCTACAGATCCGCTGTTTCTGTACTGGCTGGTGATGCTCTGCCTTTCCCACCCTATCCTGTGTTCCTGGTCATTCTGTGCTGTCAGCTGCAAACCCTGGCTTGGGCTTGGGCTGAGATCTTGAGCTCCCCAGAGGAAATATCAGAGCAGGCTCTGCCTGAGCCTGGATCGCAGCCCTTGTTCCTGTTGTTCAGATGGATACACAGCACACACAGCCACATGTGCAAAACCAAACCAACCCCAGATCTGGCTGGCGGCACGAATGGTGCCATGTCGCAGTATCCAGGTTGGCACAAGCAACGCCCTCACACCGGAAACCTGGTGTTCATCAGGAAATGGACATGATTCTATGATTCTCTGATCCATAAATGCTCTGCCTCTTTCAAGGCGTGACTGCCGTCTTTCCCTGTGGGTGAACAGGACCGCTGCTGTCCTGTGTGGGGGACCAGTGCTGGTGCCTTTCTTTGTGGCTTTCCTGGGCAGATGGTTTGTACACGCTCAGCAAATCCATCGCGCTTGAAAGGTGCTGATCCATCACACACACGTAGGCAGCTGCCCAGCACCTCCACAACAAATCTGATGCTTCCAGAAGGCGTTGGTCTTGCAGCACATTCAGTGTGTGATGGACAGAAAAACGCTGTACTGTTTCTGCCTGATTTTTGCTGTGTGTGGCAGCACAGCTGGGGCTGCCGTACAGCGCTGCCAGCCAGCCGTAAATCCCGAACTGCTGTAAATAATTCTCTTCTCCCCAGGTAAAACATGTAGGCTGAAAAAGAGCGTGTATCTGGGGAAATGCAGGCAGGTAGCAAGCTTGCCTAGCGGGATGACTGCTGTTCTGAAATAAGTTGCTGCCAGGTGCCTTGGGACCCCTTGCACTAAGGACATTAAATCAATACCTGTGTCACTCCTATAGGCAGGGTCCTGCTTACATCAACAGCTGATGCTCCAAAGCATTAAGTAATTACAAAAATGCCTTGTAGAGTGAGATATCTGGTGGAGTAAGGATCTGTTTAGACCAGATTGTTGTGACTGATGCTGTGCAAACCTCTGAGGCCACTCCAGAGATACTTTGCCCTTGAATGCTGTGAAGAAGGACAAGGGATTTCTGCGTGGCACCTCCTGGCCTGGCGTGAAGGTCATCAGAGGGATGACTGATGAGCGTTCTCCGGAGTCAGAGAAGGCAGTATGTGAGTGGTAGCGCTGGTGCTGGGACAAGCAGGTGTGTGCCCTGTCCTTGGTGGCAGCTCAGCTCTTTGACACTGGCCCGTACTGTTGAAATCCCTCATTTCCTTTCTTCTGCTCAGCAAGTCAAGCCAATACTTGGGGAACAGGCAGTGCCAAGCCCTTGCCCTTGCTTTGCTCTTCTGCAGCAGTGTCGGCCGTAGAGCTGTGAGCGCTGGGGGCCTGGGGTGGTCTGTGTTTATTGTTTGTAACCCCGTATTCAGTGTCTTGCTGTTTTGTCATTTACAAATAATCCTACATTCAAACCAACTGTCCTTGACTTTCACTTTCTGCTCCATGCTGGGGAATTTCTGGTTGTTAATTTTTCAAAGGCACCCAGCGAAGCTGGGTAATGCAGGGAAGCAGCCTCAGACTGCCTGAGCGTGGAGGAAGTTACACATTTGGCGTTTGGGAAAATGTATGCAAATAGCTTTTCCAAGGCGTTCTCATCACCATCCACACTGAAAGCAATTAAACCTCCCTCAGAGTGACACTTCCATGGAAAAAACATTATACAGCACATCGCCAAACATCAGCACAGCCAAATAAATAATTGGAGGCAATGATTCTGGGCTCTGCACTGTTGTTCTCCAGATGAGGTATCAATCAGTTGCAGCGGCAGGAGCAGCAGCTGTTTTTAGAGCTGGTAAAGGTCTCTTTAGCTTGACTTCACCTTTTCTGCCCTCAGTCGCCCTCGCTCCTGCACAGACTTCAGAGTCAGGTATTTATAGAGCGGCAGCAGGAGTCCCACTGCAAACAGGAACAAAATCAAGCATGAAAGGAAATAATTAAGATTTCCTCAGAATAAAATACATATAGTAAAGGTGCAAATGCTCCTTCAGGGAAAAATAAAAGCATACGGCGCAAGTGGTGCCGGTGCCAAAAGCAGGCGGTAATTAAGCCGAGAGGAGAGAGAACCCAAAAGGGCGGCATTGATGGTTCTAGCAGATTGCGCTCTTGGGCTGAGCTGCTTCCTAAGCCTTGATGCAGCAGATGCCTAAGCTCTGGTGAAGGCGGTGACTTTTAAGCAGGTATTTGAATGCTCTGTTGGATTGCAGGTTACAGGGAGGGGAACGGGAGCACGGCTGAAACGGGTGCCGCTCTCACCCGGTGCCATCACTGAACCTGCAGCCCGACATGCAGCGTGTGGCTGTTAGCCGGCTTGTGTCAGCACCACACCAGTGCTCTACACAGGAGGAAAACATGCAGGGTATGGTCCTGCCTGGTACCCACCAACTGGCAGCTCCCACAGAGCTGTGTGGTGGCCGTGACCAGGAGCTCTTCCCGCAGTGATGTTATAGCTCATCACAGCAAACATTTAGCCAGGCGGTTGCTGCTTGGGAATTGCTGTGGGAGCGGCAGCATGCAGGCAAGCGTGGGACAGCAGAGCCAGCTTTCCAGCCCTACCGTTTTCATGGGGACGTGAGTGACATGGGGACCTGGAAGTCAAATGCCCAAGGCTCTGTTGGCTGTGGAGGGCCAAGCAAGCCTTCCCTCCCCTAGGCAGACCAAGATAAGCAGGAATCACTTGTTGCAATGTTCACCATGCTGCTTCTTGCTACGATTTGAAGATAAATGAAAGGCTGCACATGTTTTAAGAAAGTCCTACAAGCCCTTTCCTTACACATCAAAGGGCAGTGACTACAGAGGCAATGCCTGGGTGGTCAAGAGGTTCGGCTCTTTGCCGTTCTAATTAAATATTTATTCCATTTAATCAAAATCTAAGCTGGGAAGAAGGTTAAGATGGCTGGAAGCCTTTATACTTTACTCCAGCAAAATATCCATATATATTAACAGAATTAATTAGGATTCAGCTGTGTGGCTGGAAGTGCGAGGAGGTGTCCAGAACAGAGACATTTCGTAGGGTCACCTGGGTAGTTTGGCAGTGGTCAGCGACTGAGTAGAAATGGCTAAAATCTCCTCGGTTGTACCTATTGAAGGTAATGGGCATTTTTTTGCTGCACAGCAGAATAATTTATATTCTGTATTTGAAACACCATATTTAATGTAGCTGTGGAAGGTTCTTATTCACCATGCAACTGTCTTCCCCACTTAATTGGGAATCCAATTAAGCTGTTGGCTTTGCAAGTTAATTTTGCATTATGTAATTGTGAGTTAATAGAAAGCAATTTCCCCTGAAACATTCTTTTGTTCCTGGTTGTCCTCGTCCCCAGATTTCTGGAAGGCAGTCACATTTCTACATGGTGTGAAGCCCTGAAGTCTTTTTTACAGGTGCCTTCAATAGAGGCAGAATTTCATCCCGCCTTCTTGCCTCTGCTGTTAGTTCTGAAATCCAGCTGTGTTCTGAATAGTCCAGGTGTTTCTTTTCAATCCCTGACACTTGACAGGAGTTAGGCAGGGTTTCACCTCTGCCTGCACTGCCCTTTCGTCTGGTTTTGCCCAACATCCTTGCAGTGCCTCACAGACCAGGGAAGAGCAGCACTCTTCCACACCATCCACAAACAAGGCTGGCCCCACTGGAGAATTTCCTGGAATCCCCATCTTGATCTGTCAGTGTGCTGAAAATGGCCTGTTTATTTTCTGACTCTTAGACAGTTTGGGCTGTTTGGCAGTGTTTTAGCCCAGCCATCGGCATAGGTTTTTGAGAGGGACTTTGTTAAGTGATATTTTAAAATCTGGATAAATTACTTATACTAAATTACACAATAATTTTATCTCCTCTGCTGAAGTTTCCTTCCTTGAGAAATTTTGGAAAGTACAGCCTGATGTATTCTGTTGGCAGAATATTTAGATCTCAAAGGCATTTTCTGAGTCTTTGCACAAGTCCTCTTTGACTGGGATAGATCATCAGCTTTCAGAGGTGGGCTGACGCAAACAGAGGCGATGAAATCAATTGCATCTCTGCAAAGTGTCGTGACAAGCTTAATATCTTATCCCATTTTTCTGATGACAGCCACCTCCCAAGTGAACATGTAGCTCTGCAAAATCATTTCTGTCAGTATTGCCTCTTTTTGGGAGCTATGACACATCTGTTGACTGTGGTGGAATGAGCCATCCCTACGGTCAGGCACGTGTACAACTGCTATTAAGATCAGAGCCCTAATAGCCTTGTTAGAAGGTGTAGTGGGTGGCATAATCTGAGAGCTGGTCTACAGCAGTCCTGCTTGCAAGGTGCACCTTCGGTGGAGTTTTTCCACCTTAATAAAAAAATACGTGCCTGTGGTTTCCTTTCTGTAACTGCCGACACATCGATGCGAGATGAAATAGCAGCACCCGTGGGTGGCAGTGGTCTAATACCCAGCTGAAAATGCCAGGGCTACTTAGGTGTGCTCTCATTACCAAATTAAGTACACACCCTGTTCTGTCTTTCTGAAAACCTGCTGCATCAATAATTATGTCTATGATCTGGCGCACAGCAAACGATACGCTGAGTATTTATTGCATACGCTGTGTCTGTAGGTGTACATGTAGGAAATACTTACATTCCTACTGGCTGTGTGTCCTCTGTGTCCTGCTCCTGCTCCAAGCTGGTGATGACACTGTGTTGGCTATAAATGGAACTGGAGAGAGCCCCATGCTGCAAAGAGGCTTTTAGTAAAAAATAGAGGGAGCACGTTGTTTTTGCAAAGCTGAGAGCTGGTCAGCCTTCAGTCCACCCCAAGTCTTTGTCTCTCTCTGAGCAACACAGCTCGGGTTCCCACTTCGCTCACAAACCATCTGGCAGCAGAAACTCCAGGGAAGATCCAAAGCAGACAGCATTGCTGAGCAGCGGGAGGGCTGACACGGTGCGATGCTGACTGTCCTCACCTTTATAAATGGAGGCATTTTCCTAATCACAGGATGAAGTCTGTTCTGAAAAGTCTCTACCATTGGGGCTGAAGGTGCCAGAAGCTCCAGAGACTGTGACAAAGACTGCAAAATGCTAGCAAGGGCTGTGATATCCTTGCTTCAATCTGCCCTTCCATGGAGTGGCAGAATAAAGATTATCCTCCCAGGTTAGATAGTCCATGTCAAGCCTCTGCATACAGTGACAATAAGAGGAGTGCAGTCAGAGTGGAGCAGCCCTTTACTGACCGTTTCAAACCCCAGAACTGAGGATTGTGTTCCCTACAGCAGCCCTTTTACCTGGCTGGGAGGGTCAGCTCCTGCAAACCCACCTCCTGGGCAGGTAGGTTTGCTCCTTGCAGCCCCTGGCCGCCCTCTCCCATGGTGGTTCTGGTGCTCTCGCAACTGGGTGCAGGATCTGGCCCGCCAGACGTCTGCCCAGCCTGGCCGTGCCAGCCTTCATCAGGAGTGAGCAATGGTAGCTGCCAGGCTGGTCTCCCACACACAGCACTTGAGCAACTGTGTTGGTGCCACTGTGAATACGCAGCTCCAGCCTCTCCAGACTGCGCGTGGTGCAACAGTGTCTGTACCCTCCCTTTGAGCACCACGCTCGCGCCAGGGCACCTCCAAGCCATCAAAACAGAGCTCTCCCTCCAGTGATGCAGAATGCCTTTTATGTGGAGACATGCTCTAAGGGTGCAGCTACATCTTCTTGTGAGCATAGGTGCACTGGCAGGACCCGTCCCTCCATTCCTGCTCATGGCATCGCACAGACCTGACCTTCCCCTTCAGGCTGCCGGCAAAGCCGCTCGCACAGTCCCTCCGTAAAGTGTCTCAGGCACTATGGCTACGTTGAACTCTGCAGAAAGTGGGGCTTTGCTTCTCCGCCCCAGGCTGGGAGGGCTGGAGTAGCTGGAGCACGGCAGGCAGAGGAAGGTGGTGGGGCAGAGCCAGGACTCCCCAGGCACAAGGCACCCGCGCGCTCCCTGCAACAGCCCTGCTTGGGAGTTCTTCCACCTTGAAGCCCTAACCTGGCTCCATGGGTAGATCTAAGATTTTTAAACCTCTCTTCCTATTTAATTTCTTTTTATTTTATTGGAAGAGGGCGAAGGGAGGGAGGATGGCTTTGGCAGGTGTTTCTTAGCTGGGATGCAGTGGAGAGGCAGGGCAGGGAGAAGAGGGGAAGAGAGAGTAAGCCAAAAAAAAAAATAAAAGGGGGAAAGTGAAGTGGGTTGACTGGGGCTGAGCTGAGCCCTGGGAGAGAAGGAGAAGGGAGGTGAGTCAGAGCTGGGGCAGCGGGGCAGACATGCCTCGGCATGGCTCCAGGGCTTCCCTGACTTCACTCCTCCATGACAGTCCCCATTGTGGCAGCCTGGGCCTGAGAGCAAGTTTCTGGGTGGCTCCTCCAGCAATGTCATTGCTAATTAAATGTGTTTAAAAGGTCAGATTATTGTTTGCGACGATGTCTCACCTTTAACCATGTCTGCATCAAACCAACCAAAAAATCTTCTTGGGTTTCCTTGCCCAAGGCATTCTTTTAGAAGCTGGATAAAAGCTATTTTGCAAACAGCAAATCTCGCCACCACTTGGCCATGCAGTTCTGCTGGAGTATTGTGGGCTCCCAGAAGTTTGTAGGGCTATGATTTAATTTATGTCAATGAAAGCACTGGTGGAGTGGCAATGGTGGGAAACAAGAACGATTACCAGTTTCCTTGCTCCCGAAGTTAACGCAGCTCATGCAGCCTTTCCAGGGAGATCCCTGCTTTCCTCCCCAGCCTCCTGGCTCTTGAGGATCCCCTGTCCTTGAGATTCTTCTGCACCTTGGCACATTAAGAAAATTAATGCTTTACTGCTAATCCCTGCTCTTTTTTGCTTTATCTTCATTTTTATCTCCTCCCTACTCTGTGGATATATGTATCTAACAGGAGCGTATTTCTTTCCCATTTGTCGAATGTGGGAACTGTTTTCTTTATTTGCCCTTACTGCACCCAGGCTGGAACAGGGGCTAATCCTTCACGAGATTACATACACAGCTGTACCTGGAGAACCCTTTATCCCAACATCTGGACTGGGGCTGACGTGTGGCTGGTGCTGGGCACCCGCCACCCACAGCCAGGCAGTCACCATCCAGCTGGGACAGAAGTTTGGATTGAGCAATGCCTCGTTCCCTGACAGGGAGAGGCTCATCCCCAGGGTGCGGAGGCAGTCGGGGACACACCGGGCACATCCTGGCAGATGGTCTGTCCCCATCTCCCACCCCATGACCCATCGTTCCTGGAAGTACCACTGCCCTCGCTGCCCACCCTGGTCCACAGCCCCGCTTCCCACTTTGGGCCTGGAGCCTGGGCTTGGTTTTCTCAGCTCTATCTGTGGCTGAAATAAGGAATTATCTCTCTTTCTGGCCTCCCCCGAACAAAGTTGGAGTTGCACAGATCCTACAATCATAAACAAGCCAAAAACCACAACTCTATGGGCTGGACTGGGCCCCATCTGTTCTGCAGCTACTTCTCCTGGCTCCCCTGATGGGAATGGCGTTTCTTCTCTCCTATTTTTTCATTTTCAGGCATCTCCTTCCAACTCCTCCTACACACAACAGAGGAACTGCCCACAAACATGTGCAAAACTGCTTAATTACTCTGTAACCGACTGGGCTGCTGATTGCTGCTAGTGCTGATTACTGCATTGACCGTGATGACTTCGCCCCCTCTTCGCTTCCGCCCATCTGTGCCCATCACCTCTTCTCAGGCTGCGCCTGCTCCCACACAATGTCTGGGGGGCACCTGGCACTCGTCCAAACAGACCCCTGCTGCCTGCCTGGCTGGGGGCTGCTGGGGGTCAGCCCTTGCTCTCCTAGTGCTGGGTGTCCCAGGTCTGTGGTTGGGTGTCCTGAGCCGTTTCTGGGTGCCCTGGGCCATGACTGCGTGTCTTGGGGCCGTTGCTGGGTGTTCCAGGAGCATGGCCAAGTGTCCCTGGACCACTGAGTGTCTCCCTGGACCATTGCTGGGTGTCCAGGGGCTACTGCTGGGTGTCCCAGGCCCATCAGTGGTACCCCAGGACCATGGCTGGGTGTCCTAATGTCATTGCTGGTATCCTGGGACCACTGCTGGGTGTCCCATGCCCATCAGTGGTAACCCAGGACCATGGCTGAGTGTCCTAATGTCTCTGCTGGGTGTCCCAGGACCATTGCTGGGTGTCCTGAGGCCACTGCTTGCTGTCCCAGGCCCATCAGTGGTGCCTCAGGCCCATGGCCAGGTGTCCCGAGGCCACTGCTGGGTGTCCTGGGGCCATGGCTGAGTGTCACAAGGCCATGGCTGGGTGTCCCAGAGCCATCAGCGGTGTCCCGGCCCCCTCAGCGGGTGCCCCAGCACCACCAGCCAGCGCGGCAGAGCCGCAACCGGCGGCCGCGGTAGCGGGGGCGGGCGGGGAGGGGCGGTCTCTGCCGCGGGTCCCCGGGTGCTGCGGCGGCGGGAGTTTGCAGCCGGTCCCCGCGGCGCCCCGCCCCGCCCCGCCCCGCCCGCCCCGCGCCTCCCGCCCCGCCCCGGCTCATTCATGCGGCGGCGCTGGGCGCGGGCGGCGGCTCGGAGCGGCCCCGGTGCGGCGCCTTCCGCCGGGCCTCGGCGCATGTGAGCGGCAGCGGCGGCAGGGGCAGGGCGGCGGCGGCGGCGCATCGGCCATGCGGTGGCCCCGCGGCCCCCGGGGCGCCTGGCGGCTGCTGCCCCGGCGCTCGCTGCTGGCCGCGCTCTTCCTCTTCTCGCTCTCCTCCTCCTTCCTCTACTTCGTCTATGTGGCGCCGGGCATCGGTAAGCGGCGGGCCGAGGCCCGGGGGGGGGGGCGGTGCGCACGTTCTCCCGCTGGAAACGCTGAGTAATCCGCTCCCGGCCGGCCCGGGGGCCGCGGCATCCCCGGCGGCCGCTGCCCGGAGAGGGGCGGCCCGGGCCCGGCGTGCCCGGCCGCGGCTCCGCGGTGTCCCGGGGCTCGGCGCTGGGCAGCGCGTCCTCGCCTCCCGCCGGCGCCGAGGAGACCGGGAGCGGGGTTTGTGTGGGGGGTGCCCGTTCGTGCTCCTCCGGGCGGGCCCACGCGGGGGTCGCCGTGCCCGCTGCGTGGAGGAGCCGCGGGAGGTGCCGGGCGGGGGGCAGCGAGCCTGCTGCCTGCCCAGGAGTTTGTTTGGAAGAAGCGGAGGGTTGTCCAAGTGTTTTGTGGTCTAAACTCGCTCCCTGGCGGAAATCCTACTCTTGTTGTCAAGTGGGAAGATGAGAAGTGTGTATTTTAGGAGAACGTACTGGTTCCTCTCTTATTTTTCCAAGTGTGCTTCGCAGGGCACTGGAGCGGCCGGGTACCGACACGGCTGGGACCTGGTGCCGGTGCCCGCGGGGCCCTGCGCCCGTCTCCCGTGAGATGTGGGAAGGCTTGCGCCTCGGAAAGCAGCTGTTGTCTTCGTACAGCGTGGCTCATTTCTGCAGGGAGCCAAGGCTCGTCCTTTGGCGTTCGGTTGAACTCCAATAATGATATTTTTTTCTTTATAAAAACAATCTTTTCAAAGGAAATCTCGGGAATGGGAGTTTCTCCTTGAAATGTCATTGCTGTTGCTCATGCCATCCCTAGCTCGGATATCTCAGGGAGGCCTGTGTGTGCTTTTCAAGGTGACTTCTGCAGGTTTTTATGTACAGATGATGTTACTGGGCTTTGGGAGCCTTTCACGGGGCTGAGTGAGGGTTGGCTGGTGTGTGAAGCCCTGCTTGTGGGGTTTGTGTGCTGGGCATGGCCCGAGTGAGAACACGTGCCCTGGACCTCCCTGCCATGCTCCTCCCTGGCTCGGTGGCCCAGGGCTTTGCTGTCCTGACAGGCTGGCCGGTGTCCTGCAGGCTGCCAAGCCATGCTCTTGCATCGGTTGGAGGACAGTTTAGCACTGGTGCTAAGGGGTGATGCAGCTGCCGCCTGCTCCCTCTACAAACACGGCCTGACTCGTCCTGTTCACGTGCTGCCGTGGGGCCAGTGGCTGTTTGATCAGATGCATCTCGCAGCCCTTGGCAGGGCAGGCGCAGGGGTCATCTTCTCCAGGAGCCATGGTGTGGCTGTGGACAGGCTTCCCCAGGCCCACAGGGAATGGCTGTACAGTTTCAGAAGGAAACCTCTCTTATAAGAATGGTTTTGTTCCTTTTTTTTCTTTTTAAAATTGTCTAATTTTATGTTGCTTCTGTGTGGTCACTAGTCCTAGAGGTGCTGGAGGGTATAAAATTATGTTTAAAACCAGCTCTCTGCCCAGAGGCGTTTCCCTGTGTGGACCTCTGATAACACGGTCATGTCCCACCCTGTGTTCTTGCTATCTGTGATGCTGGAAGAGAAGGCAGAGAGGGCAAGATGGTCCCCGTCCCCACCCACCCATGGATGTCAGTGATATTCTGACTCATCTCCCCATCAGGTGACAGAAGATCTGCTTCCTTTTTTTTTTTTTTTCTTTTTTTTTCCTCTCCTTCTTTCAGCCAAAAATGTTCCGTCATGAAACACCAGCCCAGTATTCCCAGAGCGGCTGGGCTTGTCCTGGTGCTTAGGAGTTTGTTTTCAGGCCAGAGTGGTGAGGAAAAGCTTTGGAAGAAAAATGAGTGAGATAGGACATGAGTGGAGCTGGGGATTTTAATAAATTGACTGTATGGTGTGTGATGGAGAGGTGCTGTCAGCGGGGTGTTTGAGGGGCCTCTGGCCTGCTCGCGGCTGCCTTGTGAGGTGGGGTAGGGCTGGGCTGGTTTTCTGCAGCCGCTGAAGGGCCTGGAGAAGCTTCTGCCCTTAAACTATTGGTGTGTTGGGGGAGCAGCTGAAGAAGGACTTGGAGCTTATCGGCTGAACCGTGGGCAGAGGAGCGATTAATACATTCCTTGGTTGGACCTCAGTCAAAAATAAAAAAATCCTAATACAGGGGATCTGAAGCTGCAAGTGAGCTTGAACCAGCTGGAGCCTGGGCCTGGAAGAGCTTTCATCTACCAGGTGCTGCAGGCTGGTGGGACGGGGCTCCTAGAGCAAACCTCTGCGCCTGGGCAGGGGGCTGGAGCCGGCCTGGGCAGCATCAACCCATCTGGGTCAGGAATGGCCCTGCGGTGGGATGGCAGCGAGGGTCCGGGCATCCCTCTAGCAGAGTGTGCTGTCAGTGTGGCGGAGGGCAGGGCTGGGCCGAGCCTGTCCTTGAGCCCCTGGTTTGAGAGGTGGGGGGGAAATTCATCGGCGTTGCTGAGGCTTGTTGTGTTTGAGCAGTTGTGCGGCAGTGCCAGGAGAAAACTGGGACAGTTGCACTTCTGGGTGCTGTCTCAGCGCATTGGTGTGGAGCTGGCATGTTTGCCGGCTCCCTTGCTGGCTGGAAAAGCTGGAAAACTGCTCCTGGTGCCCTTTGGGGACGAGGAAAGGGAGCCCAGCCTGGGCTCTGGGTTGCCTGCCCGGGCTCTGGCCTGTCGCCCAGCCGGCTGTTGTGTTTGGCTCCTTGCAAACCAGGTAACGCCAGCGTGCCCTCGGCCTGCTCAAGACGGAAATGCAGGAAGAAATTCATGTTTACTGTCAGCAAATCGCCACGCTTGGTACCCACAGGGAGCCCAGAGCTTCTGGACCTTATGTTTGCCTTGTGCCCTGGTTTATGCCATGCCTGGGGTAGCTCCTCGCTTCTGTCCTTCACCAAGGTTTCCTCCTATGGAACTGAAATTTTCTTGCAGCCTCAAGTTTGTGCAGAGTGATCCAATGTAAACAGCCAGCGCCGCCTCCTTCCCAGCGCTCGCATCCAGTGCCCGTGTGTCCTCCCCACGCACCACCCTGACAACCTACATCCCCGGGCTCCCGAAGCCGCCTTGGAAAGGGAATTGTCAGAGACCCAGCCGAGGGCACAAATACAGCAGGCTTCCCTTTTATTCGACGCTGTTCTCCGGTGCCCGCTCGCTTTTGTCCCTGCCGTGGCTGGGGTGATTATGTGGGTCTGTCACATCGTGGCCATTGTGTGCTGGATAAGGCGGCCGATTGTTCTGCTCTGCGGTGAGCTGGGGCCGAGGCACGGCGGGGCTGGCAGAGATGCAGTGGCTGGAGGCTCCAGGAGATGCTGTTGTGTCTGCGCGGGCCCCCGCTGCCTGCCAGGGAAGACCTGCGAGGCAGCAGGTACGAGGCGATGCTCGTATGGGTGGGGAGGTCGCTTTTGGTCGCTGCCTTGCTTGGAGGTCTTGCGAGTGGCAGCAGAGTAAAAGGCTGCGAGGCGAACTGTGTGCTGCTCATGTGCAGTCACGCTAGCCTTGTCTTTGGCATGAGCAGAGCTTGGAATGGGGTGAACCATTTTGTCCTGCTCTGGGGTCCAGTGTGCACCCTGGCAGGTTTTTTTGCAAGGCTCGTTCTCGGTGCAGAGGCTCTCGCCTTCCTGGGACAACTGCCCTGCACGCCCCTCACTTCTCTAGAGGGGATGTGCAGAAATGGTCCATGGCTGGACCCTGGTGTTGGAGCAAGGCTCCTCCAAGGAGCTCAGCTACAGTCCCTGAAAATGCCTCGTCTTGTGGGTTTTGCACTTTTTTAACAGGGCCTGGGAAATCAAGGGAATTCCTCCCTGCAGCTGAAAACAGTGATGCTTTTACAAGCTGCTTGAGCTGCAAGTTGCTGTTTCATCTTGATAACTCTCGCTGCAACAGTAGGAATTTCTCAGACCTTGGACTTGTTCCTCGTGGAGAGGGTGATTGCCGCGTGGCTGGAAGGAGGGAGGTCAGGGCCCTTCCTGGTGCTTGGGTGGCTGCTCTTGGCTTTTCCCTTGTTGTCTCTCCAGATGTTGGCACCTTTTTATTTGATATTTTTTTTTTAAACTTAGGTTTGCACAGAAGTCTTGGTTGGATCTGATGTAGGAAAATAATGCAGAGAATTTAAATTATTGAGTGAAAGACTGTTAACGTTTGTGACAGAGCTGTAATTCACTCTGCCTTTACTTCCTCAAAACTGATCAGGAATTGCTGCCGACCGCTCGTACGTGCACGAGGTAGCAGCGTTAGCCCTGAATTACACTTATGGTGCAAGAACTTTATTTTGATAAGCAGGAGTGCTTTGAAATGCTGTTCTTCCGTGCTGCGTTTTCGTGGAGAGCAGAGCAGTGCTGCGGAGACCAACAGCTTCCTTTGTACAGCTCGTTTGCTGCTTTGGTCCTGTGCAAGAAGAGTGTGTGGCCAAATGTGGCTGAGTCAGTTCAGTTATTTAATGCATCAGCCTGGCAAATCTTAGCACAGAGGAGTTCCAGGGCTGAAAATGGCAAAATATTTTGCTACTGCTGGCTTGCCCCAGATTGAGAGGACCATGGTGCTGTGGGAAGTGGTTGAGTTGTCCTTGGTGGTGAGGAAAAGTTGTGGCTGTGGTCCCGGGAAGGGGGATGGCGCTGTGGGGACACAGAGTCTGGGCAAGGGGAGTGGGGACATGGTGTGGGGGAGTGGATAGCTGCTGCTTTTGCCTTCTGTGCACTTCTCGTGGCGGTGTCAGCAGGAAGAGCCTGGTTTGACTCCATGGGGAGAGACGAGGGATGCTGGCCGCAGCGGGGTGCTGGTGCCCAGCCCATCCCAGAAGCACTGTGGGCTGTGGTGGCCTTGGCTCAGCTGCGCAGAGGCCGGGTGCAGCTGCCCTTTTGGGGTTACTGGCAGCTTGCTGGGTGCCTGGGCGCTGCCTGAGCAGGACAGAAGGTGAAGGTGCAGCTCGGAATAACAAAACAAGGTTTGTGCTGTTGTAGTCCTGGCTTTCATCTCCTAGGCCTTCCCCCTGCAGTGTGAGGGAGTGTGGTATCTTACCATGAAAACACAGGCAGCGCTGCCCTCCTTCACCCTCCTCACCCTGAAAGATCTGCCAAGCAGCATTTCACAGCCTAAGGAAGGAACAGCCCAGTTCCTCAGCGTATCCCACTGAGGTTTTTGCAGTCATTGGATCTGACAGTGACTGGGGGTAGTAAGAAATCCTCGAGTGCTCCTTGATAGAACTTGAGCTCAGGATCTCCTGTGCTACATGTGAAAGGAGGCTGGTGGCAGCTGTTATATATGAATATCCTTTGGTAGCACTGCTTTCTTCCCACACAGAGTCTCCTAAAAGGCAGGAGAGTGGCTGCAGCCCTGCCTGCCATGCCATCAAGGGGCTGGCGGTGCACAGCATTGGTTGAAGACCACCTCTTGGTCAAGGCTAACAAATTACAAGGTTCCTTTGCGGGCAGGTGAATTACTGGTTTTCTTTCCCTGTAAGCACCCGTGTTGTCAGTCAGGCACGTCTGGTTTGGGTTATTTTGCTGATGGCTTGCTGGGTGTTGCAACTGCAGGGTATGCAAGGGGTTCACGTTCATCCCTCTGTCTCTGGAAGGCCTGGCTTATGGGAGCTGATCAGAGGTCACAAAAGCTTCCGTGTGCTGGTTCATTCCTGCAAATTAAATGCACCAAAACATCAGTGATTTGCAACAGACCAAATCTTACAGCAAAACCATTAGTCAGCCCTGACTTCCAGGAGCCCTGATCTTCGTGGCACTGGGAGGCCGTGGAAGGCCAGGGCTTCAGCAAGCGCTCGGTCACTTCAGGTGGCTGCCGGCTCTGATGGAGATAAGGGCTCTGACGCTGCTGCTTTGTTTCCTGAGCTGATCGTCTGCCTCTTTTCCAGGTGGACTCATTAATTGCATTAACTCGGGCAGCATCTGCTCTGCAGGGTATGGCGAACACCCCGGGGACCACTGCAGGGAACGGAGATGAGCGACGTGGGGAGCAGTATGTTTGCGCTTGTTCCTATTTGAATGCTGTTACTGTTGGTGGATTTTAATATCCAAGCAGTGCACGGAGTCTTTAAATGCTTAATTTTATTGGAACCTCTGGGAGACCTCTATGGGGTGGCACCAGTGACCCCGAAGTGGTGGTGCAGGCTGGGGTTGCTGGGTAAGGCTCTCCCTGTGGCAGCACCGAGGGATGAAGAGGCTGGGAGAGAGCCTGCTACGCAGCTATACAGAGCGAGAGAACCTCTCCCTGAATAGCTTTATTTTTAAAGCATCATTGTCACAATAAAATGTGTGTTTACTGTGACAAAAGCTGTACTGGGTTATTTCAGTGAAGTTTATTTTCATACTGACTCTTCCTGCTCCTTTGCTTTTGGCATGTTGCTCTGACCGTGGTTTTGTCTGACAGCATTTAGTAACCATCCTAACGCACCAGTGCTCTGTGTGTTTAAAGGTTTTCTGGCAACTGCTCTGAATACTGTTGGGTATTAGTCCTGTTTTGAGGATGGAGCAGAAAATGTATAGTGGACTGTGCTGTTGAAATGCAAAAAAACCCCACCAAATCAGAAATTTGAGGGATGTTTGTGGATGTGGTTTTTTTTTTTTTTTTGGAGAACGTGAAATTGAGAACATGAAAAACACCAGGGCTTTTGGCATTACTCTGGAGCTGCTGCTATTTTGAAAGGAAAGGTAGACGGAAAAGCGGAGGGGTGATGTCAGTGCCTGGCAGGAGAACCGCTCTCGGCGTCCTCATCTGCTACTGGGAATGGGCCCAGGGTGACAGGGGGACAGCACGTGTAACCTCCTTCCTGGTGGGAAGTGTCCCTGTGGGTGCAGCTGTGATGTGGAGCATGATGGGCAGGCCCATGGTGCCCTTTTTCCCTGACAAAAGGAATTTTCTGGGGCTTGCTGGTCTTGCTCAAACATGAAGTGAAGCAGCGGCTGTTGTGCCTGGGAGGGAGGCATGTTTGGGGAGTCCCTTGTGCTCTGTAGTTATTGTGTATAAAGCCACCAGCTGGAGCGCACATAATGTGACGCCTTGGTTTTCCAAGGCCTGTAAATATGACTTCAGGGGTGCAAGAAGCTCAGTTTGAGCTCCTGCCTCGCTCCTGGCGGCGTGGGGCAGGTGAGGGGGGTTAGCGCTTGCTTGGGCTGGGCTTTAGTCGAAAGTGTGTGGCTGTGTGTGTGACTTCCTCAAGCTGTTTTTTTTCTAGGTTTTTGGTTTCGAGGTGTGAAACCAATGGACTCTTCCCTTTGCAAGCCTGCGGTTGTGTGTGGCGTCCCTGCCCTCGCATAAACCCTTCCAAAGCCCTCGCCCTGCATAAGTCTGGTCTCCGGACCCCTCTGAAGATGCTGCGGGGGTGCTGGCCAGGGCCCCTTGCAGGGGGGGACCCCAGCCAGGGCACCGTCACTGTCCCCCTGGCTCTTGCTGCAGGGGTTGTGGGTTCAAATAGCGCTGTGGGGTTTTTCTCTAGGTTGTGCCTCAGTTTCCCGGTTCAGTGTGAGCTTGTTGCCTTAGAAAACTGCTCTTTTCCTGCCCTGACGAGCAGGTGTGTGTCTGTGTGGTGCTTGCTTGGGCTGCGTGCTCCCAGCCTGCTGCGGGACGGCTGCGTGCGAGGCTGCGCCTGCAGAGCTGTTCCCTCCCTGTGCCTTTCTAATCCGAAAGGTAAAGGTTGGTAAATATTCCTGTATGGAGGATACCACTGCACACGGAATGGAAGAATGCAAATACAGGCAAAAAAAATGCTGTTGCACAGCTGTGGGTTGGACTATGGTGTAAGCAATCTTCAGCCGGTGTTTGCATATCTAGGGAATTTTATGGCAACATAATTGATTGGTTTTACTTGAACGCTATCACCATGCAAATGATCAAAGGAACCTCTTGAATCCTGGCACTGCGTTAACCACCTCCTTTGCTTTGGAGAGGCTGGGGACCGAGCTGCGCTGAAACTTTAAGTATGCTGATACGCTGCCAAAAGGCTCCTGCGCAGAGATCGGAGGGGTACCCCGCGACGTGGAGGACAAGCTGGCGGAGGTCTGTGTGATGCCTGTGACAAGGGGAGCGCCTACTCTTAATTTACGGTGTCTTCTCAGCAGCAGGTTGGGAGAGGCTGTGTTTTGAGCACAGATTTTGGAAAGTGGTGATGACAGCTACGTGAATGCTGCTGTTTACTGTGCCTCTAAAAAAAAAAATGTACAAAGCATACAGAAAAAAAGAGGAAAGCAAACACTGCAGTGCACCAGGTAGTCAAGTGCTAACTGATTTTATTTTTTCTTTCTCTCACCTGCCTGGCAGGAAAAGGAAAGCATTTCGGCCCCGTTCCTGCCTTTCATGCCCTCTGTGTCATGCTGGCAGGAGGCTGCAGGCTGTGGTGTGGGATCTTTGGGTACCTTGCGCAACGCCTGCTCTTACTGAAATACCCGAGGCAGGGCTGGGGGCTGCGTGGCGCGGGAAGCTGCTGGGAGACCACGGGTAAATAAACCGGCTGAAATGGCCGTATTCCACAGCAGAAAAGCCCAGAGCTGCCGTAGCTTGAAAGTAGCAGGGGCCGTGCCCAAGGCGTGCAGTGTTTTCTGCACTGGGGCTGCAGCAACCTGCTCGGAGGGAGGAAATAGTGGATGTTAAGTTCCAGTCAGCAAACACAGAATTCCCTTTGGAGCTGGAGACCCCACGGAGGGGTGCAGGGTGGCCACTGGCCGCAGCAGCCCTGTGAGCGCAGCGGCTCCCACGGGAGTGTGAAATGCTTCCACGCGTGCAGCTCACTCTTATTCTGCAGTCTTTTTTCTTTTTTTTTTTTTTTTTTCCCCTCTCCCCTCAGTGTTTTTCCAACTCATGTCTTGCTGCCAGAGTCCATATTAATAATGCATGACTTTTTTTTTTTTCTGTGGTGCTTCCTTCCCAGTGTCCCTTTCAGCTGCTGAGTCAGAGAAGATTGTTACAGCAGCAGCCTCTGAAGTGGTGAGATGCCCCTGCAATGCTCAACTGCTGTCACTTATCATCCCGGCCGCTCTGCGGGCAGCCCTTTCCCTTGCCCGGCTCTGGGTGGGGGTACCGATGCCAAAAGGCCGATTCTTGCTATGCCAGCTGGTGATATTTGCTCTACTGAGCCTTCCTGGCTAGTATTTGATTAAAGTAGGTATTGCTTCTGTTGGCTGCTTTTTTTTTTTTTTTTGTAATGAAGTACTGTGAATTTTTTTCCTGATCTGCCTCAGACTGTGCTTTGGGATTGTGCCCAAGACTTTTTTTTTTTTTTTAATCCTCTCCTTACTAATTCTTAAATCAATTTTTTTCCTCCTCCTTGCACTGCCCCCGAGATCTGTGCCTAGGCTCTTCAAGGTAATTGAGATGACAGAAGCCACATAATGTGTTAACATGGTTAAATTAACTCAAAATCCTTTCAGTGGCTGTTGTTGAAATGTGCCTGGCTGCTGCCGGAAGCCTCGGAGCTGCTAATGCAGCACAGAGTGAGGATTTGCAGGGTTTCTGCCTCCGATTTGGGATCAACACCCGGGGGAGTCAGCTCCCTGCAGAGAGAAATAAGGAGCAAAAGCACTTTTCAGGGAATTTGTCTTCTCATGACTGAAATAATAAATACGCTGTGATCTCAGGAGCAGTTCTCCCCTGTCCCACATCCTAGTGTGGTTTTCTGTTTAGGGGGAAGCTACTGGTGGGTGCTGCTTTTCCTTGGCACAGCGGGCGAGAGCTGACTGGAGCAGCTGGATGATGGTGCCCCTGGGAGTGGGTGTGCGTGTGGGACTGACCCTGGCTGCACACCTCCCTCTTGCCCCGAGCTGAGCTCTTGCCTGTTCGGCAGTGGGAACAGTCGCCCTTGTCACGGTGTGCTTCCCGCTCGGCACCCAGGCCTTTCCACTAAGGCTCTACAATTGCTGTGCTACTGATTCATTCCTCCTGAGAAAGGGGAAGCTTGACCGATACAGTGTGAAATTCTCCCAGAGCTGCAGCACATGCTCCTTCTATGCTCAAGCCTGGTCTCTCACTCAGGGTCGGTGACTTCTCTTGCTGTGGATTTTCTTTTTTAGGGCTTTGCTGGCTGTTGGGTGCCCATTGCCCTTTCCCTGAGTGGCTTTTGCCCATTACGAGAGGAAGCTTTGCAGAAGGATCCTGTGAACTTCTGTGCCTTGAATCCGCTACAGGCTTGCTGGAGTGGCAGTGGCAAGCGGTGCGCCTTCTTGCTGAGGTCACCAGGTTTCTGGTTCGGTTTCTTGCAGCCCCAGTGTTTCTGCCTGCCTGGGATGTGTCCCCGAGGGGAACCTTCAAGCTGCGGGCAGCCCTGCTTGCCTGGCAGCAAAACGCAACGCCACCCGCAACTAGTGAGATGAGCGACTTGCTTCTCGGCTAACAAGATTTAGGTGGATTATGCTATGTATTTAATCAAGGGCTAAGCTCATTGCCTTATTTGAAATGGATCAAAGCCCTTGAAAATGCTGACCTGGAGACTCGCTATTGAGCAAGGATGTTATTCAGCCATGTTTCTGTGCAGCCAAGCTGGGTAGTTCAGCAGGCAGGATTCAGACTGCGGTGTTGACCAAATGCAAAACCAGATGGGAAAAGTTTGAAGTGATGGGGAGGTAGGAGCACGCAAATGTCATTCAGCATCTTGGAAGATTTTGGGGAAAAAACACTTCCTTTTCTAGCTTTCAGTTTGCAGGCAGGTTTCCAGATATATAAAGCTCCATGCTGGCAGGTAAGGGAGGTGCTCTGGCGTTTGGCAGTCAGACTCGCACCTTCTAGAAAAGCAGCTGTGATTTTTGTGTGAGCTTGTGCGGCTCTGCAGCAGGGACCAGGTTCTCCAGCGCTTTCACAGGGAGCCCTGCTGCAGTGGTTGTCGGCAATATTGGAGCTCACAGGGGTCTCATCTGCCCTTGTCCTGGTCCCCGCAGCAGCATCGCTGTGGGACCCTGTGGGACTTTGGCTGTGACAGTGGAGGAACTGGTTGTAGAGGAATAAAGCAGATGATGCTCTTTGCTGCTGTCAGTCTGGAGGCATTCACTCCTTGCCGTGCCTTTGCCGTGCTGCGGCTTGGCTCCCTCGCTCAGGGTCGGTGATTTCACTTGCTATGTCTTTTCTTGCTGGTGGGAGCCCAGGTCTTGCAGCAAGAGCAGCTCTCCCCCTTGCCCAGGGTAGCAGGTTGCCAGCTGCGGGGCTCTTGCTTGGGCAGGTGCTGCCATGCCTGCAGCTCATCCCTGCGTGGGGCAAGGGGGTCCCTGTCCCCCTGCCCGCATTCAGCAGCATGCACAGGACGGGAGAGGGCCAGGTGCAGATGCAGCAGCGGACCTGCTGCGCAGGGTTTGTTTCTGTGTGTGTGCCAAGGGGGGCGGAAGGAGTGTCGTTACAAGCAGATACTGAGGCAATTTTAAAATGACTTTACAGCTAAAGGCTTGCCAGGGTCTGCCTAGAGCGGTAGAGCAAGGGCGGCCAAGGTGCACAGCTGTCTCTTTCTTGCAAGGTCAGGGTTTTTGCCGTGAGAGGTGTGTTCACGCTCGTGGGTGCCGTGTCCCCGTGTCTGCGGTCAGCGTGCTGCGAGCATGCCCTGTGCCGCTTCACCTGCGTGCACCTGAGCTGAGCAAGCTGTTGAAAGCACGTCGGCTATTCAAATCACCTTTCCTCTTTCTTTAAAAAGAGAGGTTTATTCCAGTAACCACCTTCCGTCTTGCTGCCGTTCAACATAAGGAGGGTAGCTGCAGCTTGCAGCTCTTCTGCTCTGTCAGTGTGACTGTCGGCACTACGTGCAGAACAGAAAATACCCCAACCAAATGCTTTGTCTGGGGGGGTCTGGGCTGGAGAAGGATACTGGTGACTTCTGCTTTGAGGTGAACCAACCTGTGCAGTTCGCAGGCAGCAGCGGGTGCCAGTGCTCCCTGCAGCATCACCGCTCCTTCCTCCTTCGTTTAGAACAGTGCTGGGGCTTTGCAAACTTCTCTCCCCTCCCATTCTCAAACCTGCTATGTTTTTTGCTATGCTGCAGCGGAGATAACTCCGTGCTAAAGGCAGAGAGTTCGGTTCAGCCATGACCCCCTGTGTTGCAAGTGTGGACGTCCCTTGCCCCAGCTGCCCCATCTCACCTGGACCTGGCCTGAGCCATTGTGCAGGGCTGGCCAAGCTTTGTGTGTGACAGCCGGGTGCAAAGTGTTCCTCTGTTTAATTTATTGCAAATCAAACCTGCAAATGAGGCTTTGCCTCAGTTCTCCAGCCCCAGCCCATTTTGTCCTCCTGCCCTAACTTGCATTTGTAATTACAGGTGAGGATTGGCCAAACATCCTTTTGTGTTTCGGTGACCTCAGCAGGCTTGCTAGCTTGCAGTCGTCCCGTCAGTGCTGGCTTTCTAGTGTCTGGGTTGTATTAAATGTTCTTACAGTTTCAAGGCTGCAGCAGCGGGATGGCTGCTGGTACCTGGCCCTGTCAGGCAGCTCCAGGGTTACTTGTTCAGTGCATCAGATTGGGAAGGGCTGAAGGGCACGAGCAGATGGAGGGAGCTGGACTGGAGGGGCTGCCCAGCTTCAGGGTCCTCTGGGTTGGTCGTGCTTTCACCTAATTAAAAAAGGAAAAACACCAGTCAACATAGTAATTGTCTCATTGGCTGCTGCGCTGCAGAAAGCTGATAGCAAAGTGGGGCTCACGGCGGGTGCTGACACCAACCCGCTGCCCTCCCACAGCCGCTGTCCCCATCCCTGCCTGGGGCTGCAGCTGCGGTGTCCCCGGGTGCTGCTGAGGGCACAGGCGGTTCCCGGTCCTGACTCCTGGGGTCACAGGCGTTCAGTGGGCACTGAAACCCAGCGGGTGGAAGTTCGCACATGAGGCTTGTGTCCTCCCACACCGGTGTGGCCGTGGGCTACTGGGATAGGGGGATGTTCCCTACCAGCTCGGCTCCCAAGCCTACAAAAGGGCTAAAAACCGGTGCTTATGGAAGAGGGCTCTGCTACAGCCCCCCCGAGACCTCATGGCACGCTTGGTGCAATTGTGAGTTTTAACTTCCCACTAGTGACGTGGGGTTTGAAGGCTGAGGAGACTCTTACGTGGGAGTTGGATGCGAGAGGGGACGGAGATTGGAGGCTGGCACTTCGGGGCTCTGTGTATGGTTATGGGCAGTGTTGGGTGAGGGCAGGGAGGCTCGTGCTCTGATCACCACAGCTTCAGGTGGGCACAGGAGCTTTCCTCTCTGCATCGGAAACTGAAAGCCCAGGGCAGGGAGATGCCACGGGGACTGGCGTGGCCTTGGTGTGGAGGTGGCCAACATTTGCTTTTAGAGTTCATGTTTCTGAGCCGTCCTTCCCTCCTGGTTCGCTTACTGAGCATCCCCTTGGGCTTTGGGGTCTTGCCCTGCCTTTACTCAGGGATCTGGTCATGCAGGAGGGTGCTGGCGTGCTCCTGGCTTTCCCAGAGCCCACCCTTGTGCTGTGGTGGGAAGGCACTGAGCTCTGCCTTGCTCGTGCCCACCCACATCCTGTGCACAGGCTGTGGTAGGGGCTGGAGCAGTCTGTGCCCATGCCAGCCCCCCATGGATGGGATCCCAGAGCTGCTGTGGCCAAACCCTTCTCCTGAACCCAGGCTGAGGTATGTGCCCACCTGTTAAGCATGAATTGCCCTCCTCGTTTGCCAAGTGCCTCCCCCGCATCCCAAGGGATTTGTGCAGTAGGCAGAGCTGGAGCAGCACAGCTGAGCTGGGCACGGCCAGGGCCGCGCGTCCCACGCGGGGCTGGGGAGGGCTGCTCGGCCTGGGGAGCGCTGCCCTCGTGTTCCCAGTGTGTTTGCCTTTTCCGAGGGAGCCAAATGTCTGACTCTTGTTTGCAGAGCTTAACTTCTGGGCGCAGGCAGGCTGGAATTGATTAGTTTATTTTTTGTTTTCCCCTGCCCTGTTGCTCATATCGATGAGCGGGCGGCCAGATCCCTTGGTAAACACACAACGCTCTTTAAGAACTTCAGCTGCCACTGCGTGTGAGGAGCTTAAAGGTTTTTGTGGGAGAGTGGGATGGAGGGAGGGGGTGTTTGCTGTGCCCCTGCATGTGCTCGTCCCTCTCCAGGGCTGCGAGGGGGGGGTGATAGAGAAGAACTTCATCGTGGAAGTCCACAGGCAGTGAGGGCCAGTGACTCGGGACAGGAGAAGGCACTGCTCTGGGGCAGGCAGGGCACTGTGTGGTGGGAGGCTGTGGGCAGCCCAGCTGGGTGCCCAGTGCCCCGTCCCCACAGCCGGCTCGTGGGCAACCTACATTGCTGAGCTCAAACTGGGTTTTTCCATTGTTTGTATAAACTCAGCAAAATCTGGTAGGGAGTGGGAGCCTGGGGGCTCCAGCCCTCGTGGTTGGTGATGTCCCCATCATCTCGTGGTGGATCCTGACCTCTGGTTACCGCATGGGGCTGTGGACGCTCTTACCCTTGCTGAGCTCGCTCCATAGCCTTGTTTCTGCTTGTCTGGGATTAATGTGTAACTTAATGGCAGGGTGTTAGGTACAATTCTGCAAGTGTGGCGCTTTGCGGTAAAAGGCGGTGTGAATCTGGCTTCTGATACTTTATTCCCCTCTTCCCAGGATAAGGTTTAGGGTTTTCTTATGACTGGTGCTGGGGTGGCCGTGCTGTTGGTAAGTTTGCTGTGGCTGGGCAGGAGGGACAGGTCAGCCGAGGGAGGGAGAGGAGGCGCTTCCCTGCATGGCAGAGGGGTCTGGCGCGTGCCAAGGTCTGGCCCCGAAGCACACGGCAGAGGTCTGTGGTGTGGGGTGATGGAGAGAAGGGTTTTTCCTTTTTCCCCTCTTCGAGTCACCCCAAACATTCTCATGCCATTGCTTTTCTGCTGACACCCAGGAAGGCATAAGCAGGCTGTGGTGTGGAGTCTCTTAGTTAAGTGCTAAATAAGCTTATAGACAGAGAGATTAATTATTTCCAATGAAGTCATTCCCTACTCTGATAATGGAATTGGTTAATTTATTTACAGCAGCTGTATTACCAGTTTGCTTGTCAGGCGGAAGAAAAACATAAAAAATGTCAGGTGTTCCAAGGCTGCATAGCCCATAACAAGCGAATAAATGTCTTGGGACATCAGAGTTCTTACAGAATCCCATAGGTATTGCTCTGTATGCTGGAACTTCAAAGTTGCATCCTCTTTCTGATAGCTTTTTTTGTCCTGTAAAAACACAGCAGCTGTACTGTCTCTTTACAGCGCAGTCTTTAATTATTGCAGACAAGAACAACTCTGTAATCGTACTGCTGAGGCCAAGCTGCTGTGGGTCTTAATGGCACTGTATGGTGAAAGTACCCTTGGCAGGGAGCTCCAAGCTGCTGCCTTTTAAAATCTGGGACAACAGTAATCCCACGTGATTGAAGAATTTCAGCTTGGAGAATTTTTTAGGAGTTGAAAGGGCTGACGGGCTCTCCGGCAGACGAACCAGGCTGGTGCGTAGCGTAGAGGTGGGGCTGTGGCAGTGCTCCCTCCCTGGCTGCCGAGATGGCTGATTTCCCAGTACCTGGCAACGGGTAGGAAAAAAAAAAAAAAACCACAAACACAACAGGGACAGTCTGGGAGTTTTGCTACAGAGGGATTTCTGCTTAGGTGCAGTCTCTGCAGTGCAAATTGTGCTTGCACAATGCACCCAGCGTTGGGTCAGATGAGAGCCTGCGGCTTCTGGTGGCGGACGTAACCCTGCTGATAGGAGCAGTCGTCCCGTGGCATGGTGCAAGGGTATTGCCAGGGCAAAGGCCTTGGTACGGGCAGAGGGTTGCACTCTGCAACCTGCTTTGTCCCTCCCGTGCGGTGGTTGGTGGCAAGGGTCCCCACTGGTGTGCCCTGCCCCGCTGAGGTCGGAGACATGAAGTAGCCAGCGGCTTGGTGTAGGCAAGCCCGCCCCAGGGGTGGAAATCGCTGCCTTGGGTTTTGCCATTCAGAGGGCAAGAAGCGGATCCCCTGGGGTGTGTGCATTGTGGGCAAACTGGAAGCAGGACTTCCCCCGCCCTAATATTTTTTCAGAGACAAAGATGATGTAAATGAGAGCTGGACCATGCTTTAGCCATAAATGGCAGTGGAAGATGTGCTGTGGATCTTGCTGAATGGAGCAAAGAACAAATGCCATCCTGGATGCTGTAACCACAAATCCTGCGGCTGCATTTGAGCGTGACAGCTGGGAGGGCGGGTTGTTTCATGCGTGGTAACTGGGATGGTCCAGCCTGGTGCGAGAGGCAAGCCGCTGACCAGAAACGTCTCGGATCCCGGCTTGGAGCAGCTCAGTTGCAGCAAACATGAGGCTGTCCATGTGATAACCCTTTTTGTTCAGCCACACTGAACTTGTAAAACATGCTTGAAAAATCAGGTCTTTGTTTTTTTGGGGGAATATCCTAAACAACAGTCCCATTCTCCGTTCCTCCATCAAAGTCAGGGTGCTAAAGCTTCAGACAGTGCAGCTCGTACCATGTGAACTCTGTCAGTGAATCCATGTCTCTGTTGTTTTTATCTTGACAATTTTATACTCTCCGATGGGTATAATTAATCTCCTAATTTGGAAGACTAACAAATCAGTAGTTTGAAAATCTACTTAAATGGTGTGTGGTGCATATAGAAATTTTAAATCCAAATCCAACCTGTCCTCTATTCTGTCTTGTGGTCTGGCTGTATTCTAGATTGCTTCAAATGGTAAAGGACTGCCCAATGAAAACTCCCTACTGAGTGCAGTTCCTGGGCAGTACCACCCCACGTCTCCTTTTTCCTGCACATCCTAAGGCTGCTCCATTGATGAGTAGGATGCCCGGGTTGTGGCAGGGGATGCCTGCAGCACAGGATTTCCTTTCTGTCCTGCAGCCGTGCCAATTCCCACGACCCAGGCAACAAGGAGTTGTCCCAAGCAGCCCACGTCCTTCCCTGCCCTCCTGCTTCAAGGGCAGCGCTGGGGAGTATCTGCTTGCTTTTCCTCTCCCTTGCTTACCCAAGCGTTCATGTATTTCTTTTTTTTTTTTTTTTTTTTTTTTACCAACGCTCTCCCTCTGTTTCCTCATCCTGATCCTATGGCAGCAGTCAGGATTCCTGCCGCTTCGAGATGGTGTCCGGGACGCAGGATTTTCCACCGCTTTGTCTCCTAATGAACCTCAGGAACAAATGCTGAACTGGAAATGTTTGCTGTCGGTAGCCAGCAGCAGCCTGCCAGTGCTGCCAGCCAGCCCAGAGGTTAGCAATCATTTCACTCCGCCTGCTGAAGAGCCTTGTGTTGTGCATTTAACTGTGCGGTGCCCAGCAAGTGCTGTGCTTTTATGCTCTGTGTGTGGAGAAATCTCCTGGCAGCTGATGCTCTTTTTTTTTTTTTTTTTCCCTCCTTGGAAGCGGCTGCGCTGACCCTGGGAAAGGGAGGCGAGATGGGGAGGGCAGGCTGGCCGTAGAGCTGCACATTGTGGCAAGACGGAGGGATGGAAAACAAACAGGAGATGCAGTCATGTGCAATTGTATCGCCTGAACTGCAATTAAAGTAGGAGAATCTGAATGTGGCTAGGGAAGGGTAATATTTAACTTGGGCAAATGCTTGTTATGCTCTGTGCTCTGGCCTGCACATGTCACTACGCCCTTCCTTGCAAACTGGAATTACAGCAGAGCCCGCGAGTCGAGCTGCTCTTGGGATTTGCAAAACCTTGTGTGATCTTACAGCCATCCTCAGCATTACTGCCCTGGTACATGAGTAAACTGTGTCTTCCTGGTTTCCCCACCCTCAGCGTTGCCTACGTGGACCCTGGGTACTGTGCACACTGTGCAAGGCTCCTTCCATGGGTGCTTTGGTGCTGCAAACGCTCCCTGAGTTCCCTTGGCCTTCCCAGATTTTCCATGTGTGCAGAGCATGTTGTGTTCCTCTTGCTAAGTATCCTCAAATCAGTGTGGTGTTCTTCAGAGCGAGTTGCATAAACACCTTCCCTCAGCCAGCTGTGGGATTGCAACTGAAAGTTTTCATCCTAAAAGTGTACGTTAAAAATTTAGGGGCTGTTAGAATAATCTCAGTTTTCTTCCCTCTTGATGAAGCCTCCCCAGGCTCATTTTTCTCCAAGGCAGCTCGGATGCAGATTCCTCATGTTCAGGTTTTGGTCCAGGATCGCTGCAGTCTCTCATCTTGCCTGCTTGCGTTGTGCATGTGCAGGCTGTGAACTTGCCAATTCTGGGGACGGGTGGTCTGTAATTACCAGCTCAGTGCTGCTGCTGCACTGTTAATTCTTAGACCACTTAACGTATCAAATTATTCTCCCTGTGCTATTTCTAGGTGAAGGGCTAAGTAACAGTGATGGCATTAATATTGAATTCTCTAAAACTAATAGGAACCTCTTATTTAATTGTTCTGGCACTCTGTATGCCTGGGGAATACGGTGCCACTGGAAGGCTGATAGACATGGCGGTCTCGTGGTGTGTTAGCAGTGAGATGCTGCTAAATTTCCTAGCTGGGTTGTTTATGGGTTGAGACTCTCCTCACTGTCTATCTGTTCTTGGAGGCTTAGTTTGATTAAACCCCTTAGCTCTATTAGCATTAGCAATACAGAACTGATGCTGGGGATCTGCTGGGGGAGCTTAACAAAAGGCTTAACGTAGACGTGACTGCTGGTTTCGCTGTCTCTGAGGAGTTTGCAGTGGGCAGGACCTCCCAGCCCTGGCAGGGTGCTGGAGGTGACCTGAGCACCCATCCCCGCTCCCTGTGGGACCTTTACCCCTCCTGGAGTCTCTGTCACATCTCCCACGCGCAAGAGTCCCACAAGCTCTGCCGGGCACCTCAGACCCACTCCGAACGTCTGGCAAAGCGGTTTGTTCAGTGGCAGTTTCCCTGCTTGTATGTTGACTTCTGACGGTGTTGGCCGAGATGCGTGCTGCCGGGGCAGGGCAGGGGCTCGGGGTGGCTGCCCTTGCCAGGACGGGGTCCAGCTGCTCCAGAGCCCCAGGTGCCAACAGGAGAAGGCCACACATCCCAGCAAGACCATGAGAAACTCACAAACAGCCCCTCTGTGCTTCTGTAGCACCGACTAATGAACTGAGGAAAAATGCTGAATGTGACAGAAAGCCCTAAATCTCAAAGCAGAGGAAGATCTGCTCCTTCCTCAGGAAAGCCTGACAGCCGTGCTGGTGCTGATACTGCTGCAGGCGTGCAGGGCCGCCGTGAACCGCCCGACCTCTCTTCCTGGACCCCAGCCCCGGCGGCTGCCTTTCCCGGCATGGGGCTTCGGGTGCCGCGCCGTCCCCCGTGCCCGGGAATGCTGGAGGAAGATCCTTTCCGCAGGTGACGGAAGCGTGTTGGGGTCAGGAGCAAGACATGTCAGGTCTCTCGCCTTCCTGTGTTGGTTGCTGGCATGAAGCACGTTCGGACCTCTTCCGAATCAACTCCCAAGCTGCAGATTACCGCTGCCTCTTCTAGTATGTATCATCAGGGTGAAATTAATTTTTCCATGAGAAAGTCAGCTGTTTCTTGATTACAAGTGCTCCAAAAATACCAACAGAGAAATGATTACAGGAAGCCTTCAGTGCTCATTTGTATAATTGGGCTTCACCTCCCTGGTTGGAGCTGGTGCATCCACTCTTGGCTTGGATGAGCCCTTACCCTCCCTGTCACTGATGAGCGGTGTCCCGAGGGGCGTAGCGGCCCTGGGGTGCAGCCGTGGGCCCCTGCTCCAGCTGGTGGGAAGCTGTAGGTCTGGCATTGTGGTTTCCGTGTGTTCAAATCCTGGCGGAGTTGACTTGTCCTTTAACAAACTAAGAAGAATAATCTTAAGGCAGTCATTTGGGCAAATGAATTCTTAAATTTTACTTGTTTCCCTTGCAGGTAGTGAGAATCTGCTGGAAATTTGTAGGAAAAGGGGCATCTTCCCCCGCACTGAGAGCAGCTAAAATCCCTCTCCTGTCCTTGTCCTGCTGCTCAGCGGCTGTAGCTGGGCTGTTATCACTGCGTGTATGTGGTCTGAAGTGCTGCGTGCTCAAATGGAATAAAGGCAGAAGGCCAATGTAATTTTCGAGATCATCCTGTGTGATTAGATTAGCAATGTCTCACAACACGGAGAATTGCTTTCTGGCTGAACCCTGGTTCAGGCCGAGCACGTGTGCACATTCCTCCCGTGGCGGAGGGCAGCGGTCGGGATGCTTGGTGGCTCCTTCCTCCGCTGGTGGGGGCTCCAGCACGACAGATCTGGAACGTGCTGCATCTCGGGTACGAGGGCCCTGGGCTCTGTAAGGTCAGCCTTAATAAACTTAAACTGTGGCCAGTTTGCTCATCAAAAGTGAAGTAAAGTGAGGAGTGAGGTTTGAGTGTGGTACAGCGATTCCCCAATGGTCCAGGCCCAGCCCTGGCCATGGTGTCCCTATGGAGCTAACTTAAACACTGTGTGGGTATGGGCAGTGACATTTTTTCAGTAATGTGTTTTAAATCAAATTTTTCTGACTCAAGTGGCTTGCGTGTTCTGGATAAATGTGGGGTTTGTGAAGCTCATCTCGTGGTGGTGGTGAACCATTTTGGGGGCAGAAGGGGCTCCCGTCCCTGGGCTGGGGCTGGGGCTGGTGTGGTAGTGGGGGGTTCTTGGTGTTGAGTGTGTGGCACGGTGACGGCACAGCTCGTCCGTGGGCGGGTATCTCCTTCATCTGAGCAAAGGGGTTAATATGTGAAAAGGCAACTGCTGCCTTAAACAAAGCTGGTGTTTGTGCTGGCGCTCCCCTGGGACGGTGGCTGCGGCGACGGCCTGCTCAGGATTCCCACCGCAGCTCCGTGTGTCCGACCCAGCCAGCCATGTCATGTGGCTGTGGCCAGGCCCTGCTCCATCCGTCTGCTGAGGGAGCGGGGAACAAACGGCGCTTTCACTGTGCCCGACAAACCTCCCTCTTCCTTAAATTGGGCAGGAATTGGATGCCGATTTGTGTCTCTCGTTCTTTCATGCTTCACCAAACCTGAGTCTGCTTCATCCAGCGAGTAGCAGGCGTAATGAAGTAGAAAGCTAAATTACTTGTTCAGCATCAGCCAGTTAGGCCTCAAACTCCGTGCGAGCTGGGAAGTGCAAGCTTGCTGCGCCCGCTTCCCTTATCAACAGCCTGGTCCTGATAAACATCGTGACTCGTGGTTTCAGCCACCCGTTAGCTGCTCTGTGCAGAGAGGAACTCTGCTCTTGATCAGCCTTCTGGGTTTTTGGAAAGGGAGCTGGGCAGTCTCTGAGCCCTCACAGTTCACTGATGGCCGAGCTGAGGCTGTGTGGTGCCGCTCTTCTGTATGCGTCCGCACTCTGCTGCACTTCCTTGGCTTTGGAGGACGCTGCTGGCGTTGCTGGATGTGTTGGTTTGTGCTGCATCCTGGTAGAGCCTTGCAGAGCTTCTGGCTACAGCTTGGGGTGGGTGCTGCTGCTGGGGCAAGATGTTAGGAACACGGCCTTGGGTGTCGTACATCCCAAGCATCAACCCGTAAAATGTTGCCTTAGCAACTGAGGCAGAGCCGTGACGTGGGCTAGCAAGCCAAAGGCAAAGCTGCTCAACTTCTATGTCTTGTTGTGGTCATCTGGGAGAGACCTGTCTTCTGCCTGGCCTGAGTGGGCAGGTTGGCTGTGCATCCTGCCCTAGACCTGAGGCCATGCCAGCCTCGTGCATTGCTCACTGACTTGCCACTAGCCCCAGAGTAGCCCATTTCTGTGAACACTTTTTTTTCCCCCAGGGACTTGCGTTTCTGCAAGTCCTGGTTGGCAGCTGCCTGAAGAAGCCAGGGCTGTGGCAGGTAGGGATGCTGGAGCCCAGATGCTGGTGCTGGGAGGCAATGCTGAGCTCCGAGCAGGAGATGAGACCCAGCATATGAAGGTTTTAGGCCTGGGTGTAAGGCTTTGCATGAGGAATTTCAGCTACGTTTCTTTCTCGCCTGTGGTGCCACATAAAAGTGCCAGGTTTTCCTTGAGCCTTATCCCCCGGGGATCTGCTAGAGCCAATTCTCCGTCTTTCTGAGCAGGAGCAGCATTGCTACCTCTCACTGCCGTTGCAGCAGGAGCGTCTTGCCCAGGAGCCGCAGCAGGGCACACGTTTATGCTGTAGCTCTCGCTGACTGGCCCGGCGGGTGCCCTGGGGTACGGAGCTGGCCTCAGAAGAGGCAGGTGAGTGAAGGGGGCTTGGGTGCAGCTTTGGCTGAGGCAGCCCTTGCACGTTGCTGATGTGACCACTGGCTCAAAGTGCCATTGCTGGCTCCACCGCGAAGGGTACACATATGGGAAGGGAAAGGATAGAAATGGGTATTTAAAATTGCATTTCAAGCCATTTAGTTGCCACATACTTAATAGAGCGGATCCCTTTCTTGCTGCGCCTTGAAAACCCCTGTCCGGTGATTCCCTCTGGTTCCGAGACACAGGCAGGGTCTGGCCATGGCGTGGGGCCTGGCGTGGGGCTCCGGTGCCCTTTCAGATATTTACTTAGCTGTGCAAAAATAAAATGGAGTTGGGGTTGGGAAATGTATCCGGGCAGCCTTTCTGGAGGCTGACTCGATCTGTGGGTGTAAGGGGGACAGCGTGTGCCAGTGAGTGGCGTTTGGGGGACCCTTGCTTTCCAATTGCGGTGCTGTCTCCGTGGTGCTCTATCTAATCTGCGGTCCCAGTGACTCCAGTGAGGGCTGTGCCATCCTGGCACTGGCAGCTGCCGGTTTCAGGCTGTTACAGCTTCTGGTATGCCTGCTGTGGCAAACAGCCAGGATGTTTCCTGGTGACATCTCATCATCACTGCCCTCCTCTGTGCAGGATCTCTGTTTCCTTGGCCTGATGTCCTCTCCATCCCCCCTGGAGTGTCTTTTCACTTGCTTTTTAGTTATTAGTGCGGAATTGTCCTTCTAGATCTCCCCTCCTCCTTATTTTTAAATCAAGATTTATTCTCCCCCCCTTCATTCTTCAGCCTAAAGCGTCCCTGCAGTGGGACTGTGGTTGGCACTGCGATGCTGGTGAGGGGTGCTGTGTCTGTCCCCATGGGTGTCTGTCCTGCCATCCCCATGAGTGCTGCTGGTGATGCAGGACTGTACTTGCTGCTATTTGCTTTGGGGCCTGTCCCTGCCGGTGCCGAGTATCAGCTTAAACTGAAACCTAAGCAGGCTCAGCCTGAGAGGTGCCAGGGCACGGGGTCAGCGGGAAAGGAGGGGAAAAGAAACCTGGCTGGGGGGGAGGCTGGTCCTGGGAACCCAGGGGCCTGTGCTGCAGAGCGCTGCCTGCTCTGCAACGTGTGGGTTGCTGGTGGGCTCAGAGGCTGGCAGTGGGATGGTTTTTGTGGTGACCATTGAGGTTCCTCTGCCAAGCAAGTGTCATCCCATGGTGCTGCAGTCTGGGAATGAATGCCCTCCTCCAGGCTTGCAGCTTAGCTTCCTGTTCTAATGACATTTCCTAATTAAACCTCCCTACTTAGGCAGCAAAAGGTGCTGTTGTTTAGGCTGCAATGCTGCATTACACTCTGCATCATCAGGTCTAGCTGGGCACATTCCCCTTATTAACCAGCTGGATTTGCAAACGTGCCTTACGCCTCCGCTTCCCAACTCTGCCCTTCCCAGCTCCCATCGCGCAACCGAGGCACGTGCCACCCCAGGAGCCTCCTGGCAGGAGGAGCTGAAACCAAGCAGAAGGCTGGGAATGATTCCAAAAGACTCCTATTTCTCTTTCCTATAAAAGCTGGTGCTCATGGAAGTACTCATTTTTTTTTTCTTCCTTGCAGTGAACACCTACCTCTTCATGATGCAAGCCCAAGGCATCATGATTCGTGAAAACATGCGAACAATAGGAGCTCAGGTGTACGAGCAGGTGGTCCGCAGTGCCTATGCCAAGAGGAACAGCAGCGTGAATGACTCAGGTATTTCTTGAATAATTCTCGTTTTGATCAAAGGTTCCATTTCCATTGGAAATTGAGCTGACCTGAATCGCTCTCGCTTGAAGGAATTAATTTGTGCTGGTAAATGCAGGGTGGGAACTTTGATTAACTGGCCTTAAAAAATGTTTATATAGATAAATAAATATTATATGTAACAAAAATATATATTACATCTAGAATTACTGTATATATACTGTACTGTATATACACTACATAAAATTTTATTAATTTATTTTTATATATTAAAAAAAAATCAAATGCTTCTAGCTTGTATAAGGAGTGAAAATCTTGAAAGGCCTCAAATGATGGTATGTTGAGCCGAAAACTTCTCTGCTTTCCAGGAATTCAACTTGTTAGCTTCAGCCAGTCTGAGGGTAAACACTTTTCAAATTTCAGTGCAAGTATCAGGTTTCATATTTTAAAAAATAACTTTCCAGGCGCACGCGTGCGCAGAGCCCTGGCTCTGTGCACATGGAGAAGCCTGTGCTCGTAAGCTTCACTCTTCCTATGCAAGGATGAACTGAGATGACTTGGCTGGAGATCTGCCACAAATAATATATTGAATTTTGGGCAGAATGCAGCAGCGGAGTTGCAGGCTCTCGCTTCCAGGCTGTTTATCATCTGTAAGGGTGATAACAGGGTTACAAGTTTTGGTATAAATATACTACAGCAAAAGCGTAAGTGTGCGTGGCTGTGTGTGAGCCAGGGCGAGGCGTTGCCTTCAGGCTGGTGTGGCAGGAGCGCGTACTGTCCCCAGCGACGTGTCACCCATGCCTCACGCTGGTGCCGGCTCCCCGACTCGGTTGGTGTCAGGCTGTGGCTGTGCTGGGGAGCTCTGCTCAGCTCCTCCGCTGCAGGGGTTCATCAGCAGGGGCTGACAGAGTTTCAAGAGACAAGATTATTTCCTTATTTAAAAAAAAAAAAAGGGGAAAAGAAAAGAAAAAAAGCAAGCCGTATCCTTGCCTCTCAGCCCCCGGAGGAGCAGGTGGCCGGTTCAGCTGTACTCTAACCAGGGATGGGCACGGGAGGGGAATTATCAACTTGCACAAGAGATTGACACCCTAGGTCACCTCCTCTCACTGCTGAAGCCAGCCAGGGCTGCCAGCCCAGGCTATTTTTAAGGCTGGAAACATTAAGTAAAGCAGACTTAGGGTAAGGAAGTAGCTGATCCCTCGAGAGGAGGAGGGTTAGATGCTCCACCGCTGCCGTCTGCGGTGATGAGAGCCTCCGTCCTGCTGTGGCCCTGGCCACCGTGCTCGCTGCAGCCCATGGGGCTCCGAGCCCTCCAAAAGTCTGTTGTCTGCTCCTGCAGCAGACAGGGAGATGGTTCCCACGTTAGCAGCAGCGATGTCCGTACCGCTGGTGCCGAATCACTGGCTTTGCTTAGGCCTCAGATCATCCCAGCTCTGCAGGCATGGGCTGACAGCCCTCCTGCCCCGAGAGCTCCAGATGTGATTTTAACATATAGAAGTGTGATGCACCGTCCTTGGGTGACCTTCCCTGGCAGGCGCGTCAACACAGATGCGTGACGGATGGTGGTGACATCTGGAAGGCACGCGGCGCTGTGGCCACAAGGATTATATTAACACCGGGGTCAGTGTCTTCCCTCCCTGGCTCTTTTTGGGTGCCTAGGTGGGATCTGGGCGGGTGGCACTGCCTGGTGAGCGCATCCTCCCCGGACTGCTGTGGGCAGCCTGACAGTGTGATGGCTGGGAGAGCAAACCTGCCTGGTATGGCTGTGAGGGGGACCCAGCAAAGGCCTTGGCTGTCCCCAATGTGACTCTCAGCTGCTGGGAGCAGCTCCTGGGCTCTCCTGCCCTGTCCTACGCCACAGAGAGCAGCAGGTGTTGCATCCCTGCATTGCAGAATCACAGAATGGTTTGGGTTGGAAGAGACCTTTAAAGTCCATCCAGTCCAACCCCTCTGCAAGGAGCAGGGACATCTCCAACCAGATCAGGTTGCTCAGAGCCCCATCCAGCCTGGCTTGGAATGTTTCCAGGGATGGGACATTCACCACCTCTCTGGGCAACCTGTTCCCCTCTGCACATCCCGTCCCCTCTTCCCAGGTGGGAGTGGGCTGCCACAGGTCACTAACCAGTGTGGGCAGCAGGAGACCCTGTGGCCCCCTCTCTGGTTGTCCCCACTCCAGCTGCGTGGCAGCTCCCGGGAAGCAGGAAGCTGCTGACACTTTCTGAGCTGCAACCTCTCCCACAGGTCACATGTGCCTCTGGCAAGGGACTGGGGGGGAGCAGCTCTTTGTGTGGGGCTGCTGTGTGTGTGTCCTCCCAGGACCTGTGGCTTTGATTTCTAGGGGGTTCCTTAAAAATGCAATATCTTGTGCTGAATGGCAAGGTGACCAGGCACAGAGTGGTCTGCTGCGAGCACAGTGTGCTTTTGCCCCGTCTGTCTGTATTTATTCTTTCCCCTTAGCTTTTTTTCCTCTTGTATTGTAACAAGGAAGTCATTTATAACCTTTTCAGCATTTGCTAATAGATGCAATAATCAATTTCCTGTTCGGTGAGTCGGGAGGGGTCCCAGCTGTGCTTCCACAAGCAAAAGAGGCAGCCTGTTGTGCAAAAAAAGGGGAGCTGAGCTTCACTGTGCATTGTCAGCTGGACTGGATATTGAGAGCGTGCTCTGGTGATAGGAGTTTAATGGGAATCCAGTTATTAAAAATTAGTGCAGTATCAAGCATGCAAAATAATATCTATCATACTTGAAAAGCCCTTAGGTTCTGTTTACAAGTCCATCTTGAGTCTGAGATAGCCTGAGTACCGCTTATTTGAGTGGATAAACAGTATTAATGACAGGATTGCACTAGCACAATAAAGCAAGCTGAAGTATCGGCCAGCAATGAGTCGTCTCAGTTAATTTAAGTGAAAGATTTTGACCTTGCAGGTAAAGGCAACCCCCCCTGCTTTGCTTTGAAAGATTAAATTGTCACTAGATTTATTTTTTTTCTTGATATATCATTATTGTAATTATTAGATGGAACCTTTCTGCTATGGAGAATATACTGTGCTTATGCAATTACTTAAATGTCCCTATCCTTAAATATAACTTACATTCCTAACTCTTAATCTTAGCCAATTCATTCATTTCGCTACACTGTAATTCTGGGTTTATTAAATTGCTCTCACTGTAAAATGTGTGAAACCTTTTTGCTATCAATATGTTCTTGAAACTAAATGTATGCTTTATTTGAAAGGTTATAGCTGCTGATTTAAAAAAAATAATCTGAATTTTATACTGCGTTCAGTAAAATAACTTAATTTGGCTCCCTGCTGTACATCAGCTGTTTGCTGATGGATCACCTGCAGCCCTTGTGTCCCAGGCTTTGCGGAGCTGCTTGGACAACTCATGGGGGGCAGTGGAGGGGGCCACTAGACCTTCTTTTGTCTCTGGGTGCCCGAACACCACCTGGTTTGTACTGCGCTTGGGAGAAACCAGGGCTGCTCTTGCTTTGAATCAGCACGGTGAACGTCAGCCCCACTGCAGCCAGCTGCTGCTGGAATGCCTGTGCACGGCTAGGGAATAGGAAAGCTGCTTTCCGGGAGCTTTGTGGGGTGTAAGGTTGGTGCTGTGGGACCAGAAGGCCAGCCCTGTGCTAAGCATCTGATGCTCGGAGACAGGGGGGAGGCAGCATCCTCCTGTAGCAGCCGACGCCTTACTGCAGGCAGGAAACTTTCTAGTGCCTAAAATAAAGGTCATGCTTGGCTGAAGTTGCCTTATGCAGAGCTGATGACTACAGTAGAAAGCAGAAGTTCATGGTTATGTAAAAACCTCCTTAAAACATCCACATGTGTAACAGGCTGGAGGGGTTTTACCCACGAGGTGAAAGATACAGGGGAATGAGGGGGCTGGAGAAACGCGCAGTGCTGGGGCACGGCGGCTCCTCTGCTCTTGCACAATGCAAACTGGAGGAAAGGCTGCGTGTATGTGATAGTTGCTATTGATCCTCTGAGGAGGACGCCAGGCAGGATTTCCCTGTGCAGGCTGCTGCACCGATGGCTCTTGCTGGCATGGG
This sequence comes from Chlamydotis macqueenii, assembly GCF_036417535.1. Classification (NCBI taxonomy): domain Eukaryota; kingdom Metazoa; phylum Chordata; class Aves; order Otidiformes; family Otididae; genus Chlamydotis; species Chlamydotis macqueenii. The sequence goes on along the minus strand of NC_141571.1, from coordinate 7,738,902 downwards.
GACCTGCCTGGGCACTGCCCGCTCGGAGCCCCTCGGGACTCGCTGGAGGAGCACATCCCCTCTCGCTGTGCCGCGGTCCTTCGGGGTGAGCTGCTGCGTAGCTTTTCCTTCCAAGGGCTGTGTGCTCCTTTGCTTGGAGCTGTTTATGATCCTGAGAGGTGACACTCTGGCCAGAAAACATGAAGATTTCTTTGGTGTGGCCTTGTCTAAGGCAGCCGGGGCTTCTGCAGTCACCTGCCTGAGGACAGGGATGAGCACCCAGCTGGGTTGCAAGCCTAGAGCTCATGCTGTACGAGGACGTCCTTGGCCCTGGGTGGGTTTGGAGTCTGCTCTCAGTGGCACAGGGAAGTGGCTGGAAATAACAGACTTGAAGCTCGAGTGTAAACTTTCCTCTTTTTTTTTTTCCTTTTTTTTTTCTCCCATTCCCCAGATTATCCTCTTGATCTGAACCACAATGACACCTTTCTGCAAGCCACAACGTTTCTTCCTGAAGACTTTACCTACTTCCCCAACCACACTTGTCCCGAGAGGCTCCCTTCTATGAGTGAGTAGCATCCCAACAGCCCCGTGCCCCTCTCCAGCTCCCTGTGGCTTTGGAGGCACATCATAGCATTCCCCAGCTTGCTTGGTGGGGAATTGTTGCACCTTTCCCCACCGAGCACCTGGGAATGAATGGGAACGTTGTTCAGAGCCCGGTCCCCTCTTGGGAAATCATTGTTTACCCACTCACACAAATTAATCCCTGCTGTGTTGAAGGCACGTCTCCCTGCTGAAGCAGGAGCCTATTGCTTGGCAAACACAAACAAAAGAGGAATTGTGTGCTGGGAGCTGGTGAAAAGGCTTGGCCAGCCCTTTCCCAGGGGCAGCAGTGGCAGGGTGGCCCCCTTGCCCGCACTGCTGGTCCCAGCCTTGAGCTGTGCCGGGCACAGCTGGGCAGGGGCTGGTGTGGGAGACGGGCTGGACCTCCCGAAGGGAGCTGCAGCCGGGAGAAATGCTTCTACTGAAGTGATATTGCAGTGGAAAATTGGGCTTTTGTGGCTAAATGTTTCTTAAAAGGGGGGAACGGCTCTCTGCTGGTGTGTGGTGGAAAGCTGTGTGGTGCCCTGGCCACTGTAGGTCTCTGATGGAGAGCTGTGTCCAGGCTGCTGAGGAGTTAGAGGTGTTATGAGTCGCGCCAGCAGCTTTTCCTAATCATATTTGTTGGTGCTTGGGGAAAAGAGGAGGCTGCCTGCGCTCAGTGCTGGGGACAGCAGGCAGGGATGCAGCAGAGCGCAGCACCAAGGTGCCCCAGGACCACAATGCTTCCTGACCTCCTACTCTGCCTCTCCCCGCTATCTCCACAGAGGGCCCCATCGACGTAAATATGAGCGAGATCACGATGGATGATATCCACCAGTTCTTCTCAAAAGACCCTTCCATCAAGCTGGGAGGCCACTGGAAGCCGAGCGACTGCCTGCCTCGCTGGAAGGTAACTGAGGTGTCCCTGTTGAGCGTGGAGGTTCCCAGATGGGTGGTGGGAAGACGCTGATGGAAACATCTCTGATGTGCTGAAGCTCCAGAGTAGCAGATATAAGGGTCTCTGAAGTGTGGAGGTGCAGTGCCCAGGGGGGAAATGCTGACCTTGCAGGCTGCTTCAGTGATGCATGACCCAGCTCTGAGTTTCTGCAGGGACTGCTGAGGAGCCAGGCAGGGAGCTCGCCTGCCTGCTTCCCCACTGCAGAGCCTCCTGCTCCACCCGCCACCCTGTCTAGGCTAGGATGTGACCCAGAGAGGCAAGGTGGCACTGCTGGGGACTCCCATACCCAGAGGGAGGTGGTAGCAGGGCCTGGCCCCACTCCTGCTGTCCCCAGCGCTGGGCAGAGGGTGGGGGGCTGCAGGTCTCCCTCCCACTCGAGGTTATGTTGAGTTTCCCCAAAGCAACAATACCCCAAAAAGTGAATAGGAAAGCAGTGATGTGGGAGCACAAAAGCTGCTCCAGCCCTATACGGGAGAGCCAAGACACCACGTTTTGTGCTGCTCCCTCCCCTGTAACACCACCCAGTCCTGCTCCCCAGCCCGGGGGTTAGTCAGTGGCAGAAGACACTGGTGCGGTGCAGTAAGAGCCATATCCTCTCCCTATCAGGTGGCGATCCTGATCCCATTCCGCAATCGATACGAGCATCTTCCCGTCCTCTTCAGACACCTTATTCCCATGCTGCAGCGGCAACGTTTACAGTTCGCCTTTTACGTCGTAGAACAAGTGAGTGAGCCCTGGGGCGGTGGGGGTGGCAACTGCTGGGGCGCGGGCGCGCTGTGCTAGAAATGTGTCTGCGGGAGCTTCAGCCAAAGCTGCAAGCATAGCTCTGTGCTGTGGCCCGAGGCATTTACCTGCCAGATGGTGTCATTTAAAGGTTTGGGGTTCATGTTGCAATGTTTAAGTTGTCCCATTCTGCCTAAAAGTGACACAGCTGAGAGATGTGCCTAAAAGTCACGGTTTTGTCTGAAAAATAAAGTAGAGATTCTGGGTTTGGGGTTTTTTAAAATCCTATAGTGGAGAAGATACTTTAAAAAAAGAGAACTTTGAACCAGATATTTGCACTTTAAATAATGCTGTGTTATTTTTGTGTATCCCCATGGCAGTTGCAGGAAGCATCCCCTAGGCACAGGAATGGCCTGACCAGAGTTACGCATTTCTTGTCTGGGCAGTATCTGAAAGACTTTCAGATTGTAAAACATAACTGTCATGTGATGTGTACATGAACCTGTCACTTAAGCTATCTGGCTTCACCTGCCCAGCAAATATCCCCTTTATATTTAGCCCTATCTTTAAAAGATGAATCAAAATTGTTTGGGTTTTTTTTTTAAGTGTCTGAGTAATAAGACTTTAGCATTTCTGGTTTTGCTCCTGCACAGTAAATTGCATATTTAAGTCTTGGATGATCTTGCTGGTCTGTCTGTCTGCAATACATCATTTCCTTTCATGCAACCAGTTTGGCAGCAGATTGCCCTCTGCAGTTTTCTAGACAAGACTGAGAACGCATGTGTGGAGCACGAGCTGCACGGGGCTCCCCCTGAGAAGGAACCTCTCTCTCCCCTAGGCTGGAAACCAACCCTTTAACCGTGCCATGCTCTTCAATGTTGGCTTTCGGGAAGCAATGAAGGACTTGGACTGGGACTGTCTCATCTTTCACGATGTGGACCACATACCAGAAAATGACCGTAACTATTACGGGTGTGGACAGATGCCGAGGCACTTTGCAGCCAAGCTGGATAAGTACATGTATCTGTAAGCACTGGTCTTCCTCCACGCTACCGTGATAGATTAGGAGCTAGTGTTAGGTTATTTTTTTTTTTAAAAGGCAGAAAGTGAATCTGTTTGCTTCCCATGCTTTGTGCAAAGTAAACATGAGAGGGAGATAGAACAAATAGCATCCTTACAGCTCAGGCTTTCCCCATTGCAAGAGGGAGAGCTGCAGCACTGGCAGGCTCTGCCCTAACCTCTTCTCTCCCACTCAGACTCCCTTATAACGAATTCTTTGGTGGGGTGAGTGGCCTGACTGTCGAGCAGTTTCAGAAGATCAACGGTTTCCCGAACGCCTTCTGGGGCTGGGGTGGCGAAGACGATGACCTCTGGAACAGGTATGGGCTCGGCTCAGCCGGCGTCCCTGAACTCTGCTTCTGATGGTGGTTCTGTGAGCCAAGCTTTGCACGTGCTTCAGGGGAAAACGTGCTCACCTCTGCTTCACCTGCCTGCGGTGGTGTGCACTATTCCACACTGCTGAGCTCAAACTGATCTCAGCTGAGGTAAAGCGTTGAGGTGCTGAGCACCGTGCAACTTGCCCAGAGCCGGGCTGGAGTGGGGAGACTTGCATCACTTATCTGCTGGGTGGAAATGCAAAGCTACTGTAAGAGCCCAAAGCACGCTAGCTGTGCATTCCTGACAAGCGCTGAGAGCACAGCAAATGTGACAGCTGATTTTTAGGTTTTTTTTAATTTTATTTCTTCCCTTTCTAATGCAGAGTGCAGTATGCAGGCTACTCGGTGACTCGACCAGAAGGAGATACAGGGAAATACAAATCAATTCCCCACCATCATCGAGGAGAAGTGCAGTTCCTAGGAAGGCAAGTGAATTTTCTTTCTTTTTTTTTGGGGTGGGGGGGGTGGGGTGGGGGGAATCCCAAAGCCTTTCACAAAGTGTCTGTACTGTGTACAAGGTTCCTTGCAGCTGTTTGAGAGCAGTAACAGCCTTAACTCATGAAGGCGACTCACTGTGGGAGATGAAGGAGGCAAAGCACTGCCTGGATTCCTCCAGTATGTTTTATATCCTGCATCCCTACGATAAGAGGTCCTCACTTTGTGGCTGTAGCTGCTTGGATGCTATCCAACAGAGGTGGTTGTCAGCATGGCAGGCTGAAGACTTGTTCTGTATCTTGAGGGACATGTTCCTAAAGGAGTGGAAAGCTAACTAGCCACCAGCTAATGCCAAATACCAGGGAAGCTTCAGTGTTTGTTTAGAAGAGCCTGATCTAAGTGTTGAAGGAGGCATTGCTCAGCACTGAGATAGAGCAACTCGTCCCTCTCCATTCTTCTGTTTGTGGCTCTTGGTTCCTAACCCTTGGTTAGGGTTGGAGCAAACCCTGAATTCATGAGCACAGGTAGTGCATGAACACTTTGTCCCTTTTTGCAAAGACCTAAATTCTCCCTGGAGCTTTCCGTGAGGGCTCTGACCCCTTTGTCCAGGAGCCAGGATTTTGGGGAGTATGAGGTTTTGTTGAATGGCTGCTTTTGCCAGGGGACTTTGGTGGAATTTGTGTCTTCTGAAAACTATGCAACAGAAAACTGGAGAAATACCTTTTTCACAAACAACTGCAGGAATGAACACTCGTAGGTGATGAGCTGCTGGACAGTGCGAGCTCTGTTCTGCAGAGGGGCTCCTGGCTGCTGCTGGCAGAAGGAGCATCAAGGAGGATTTATGTTGCAGATACCATTTGAGGAGCCAGGCAGGAAGCTCGCCTGCCTGCTGATCTCTTTTCACAGAAGACTAATTTTTGTGGGAATTTCCATTTGAGGTTATGTCATCTTTAGCCCTAGTTTTCATTTCTCTGTCAGACAGAATGCAGCAGTAAGAGATGCTTCTCTTGTTTCACTCTTTTAAGAGAAGTCCATTTTGGCTTAAAAAGCCATATTTAGTCAAACACTCGAAGCATGAAAGGCTGAGAGTGCAGTGGGATTGAGCTCTTGTTCCTAATGCTTCCCTGCTCTCTTGGCCCCAGCCAGGAGCCCTGGTTCAGTGTCAGCAGGAGCTGTGGGTCAGTGTTGTGGGAGCGGGCATATGCGGTGCGGATGAGCAAGGCAGTGGTTTACCCCGGTGAGGCTCATACCCTTGCTTCTGCGTGCTCCTGCCTCCCCTGCTGCCTCTGGAGCCTGACGCCCAGCCTAGGCGAGGCTTAGCAATAGATCTCCTCAGGCTCCCACCTCTGAAATCTCTGCTTCCCTCTGCTCTGCGCTTACCTGCAGGCAAGTACACACTGCTGCCATCTGCAAGCCTACTGCTTCTCCCACCTGAGCAGGGGGACCCAGCGCTTTTCACTGTCGAGAAGGAAAACGTTCATCAAGACACTAAGTGTCCTGCCCGTGTCCTGATGCTGTGGCCTCTTTGAAGCCAGTTTGGGCACTTCCCTCTTCACTTTGATCCAGTCTTCCTCTTCCTCCCAGCACATCCCTTCCCTAGTGCTTTTTTTTCTGTTCACAGGTCTCAGCCCAGCTCCCACTCGCCCTGGTGCTGCCAGGCCCCCAGAAAGTCAGTGTATTGTCCTTCTGAGATGTTTCTAGTTGTATATTTTATTTTTTCCCTCTCACCTTAGCCCTTACATCTCATCATGCTGCCCCTAAATTTGGTTGAGGCTGTTTTTGTGCACCAGCTGCAGTTTCCTTCCCCAAGCCATCATTCTTCTAGTTTTACTTCCTCATCCCCCATCCCTTGGACTAAAAACATTAGTTCTCGTCTTGTCTGTAGTCCCGTTTCTTAGCAATGGAAAGGACTACATCACCCATTAACTGCTTTTCTTCAGCCAGAACCTCCTGGTGAGGGCTTTGCAGGACCCCCCTGAGCTCAGCTCCCTCCTGGGATCAGGACCCACAGGCTTTGGGCAAGGGTTGCAGGTTGTTCTGACTGCTGGGTGCTTGCTGGGCTGCCTGGTGGCACAGAGAGCGTCTTGCTCTTCATCAAGTAGTGGACCATAAAACTGTGAGGTCTGCAATGTTTACCTGCCGGGAGTATACAAACAAATAATGGTCGTCTTTTTTAAGGGCTCAGAAATTCGTTGTTTATAGCTGCTGCCGGGACTGGCTTTTTTCAGGGTGTTTCAGTAGCATCAGGTGGACTTTGCAGGGCTCTGTGGGGTACACAGAAGTGACTCTGGCCTCTGGTTCTTGTTGCACAGGTATGCCTTGCTGAGGAAGTCGAAAGAAAGGCAAGCCCTGGATGGCCTCAATAACTTGAACTACTTTCCAAACGTCACGTATGACGCCTTGTATAAGAACATCACTGTTAACCTGACACCAGAGCTGGCTCTGGTGACCGAATATTGAGAGGAGAAAATAACTTTGCTCTGCCCTTCACCAAGAAAGCACCACGCTAGACTTTCTTTTCCAAGGGTTATCGAGGACAAGCAACACTGTCTAATGAAGGATCACAGTATTTTGGAGAAGGCTGAAAGTGCACGCACAAATTGCCCTAGCTGTACCAATCCAGCCTGATACTCGTGCAGCGAGCTCAGCAGTCTCTTTCTTTTTTCCACCATTTGCTTTCTGGGTTTTGGGACAACAGTTCGACCTGCTGCTCTCGTCTCCACATTCCTCCTCCAGCAATCTCCGGCACCAGGACTCGCCTAGGACGCGCTTTCTCCTCTGGGAAGCGGCTCAGTAGAGGGACTCTGGCTTCCCGACGGGAGACGTCGGGAGCGATTCGGTCAGCAACTGCCCTAGTGGGAGATCAAACGACTTCTGATACCGTTCTTCTATGTCTGTGCAGTTTTTTAAATGACCTGCTTGAAGTATATACAACAGAATCGCTTCTTAAAGAAGTGTAAGTGTAAATATGCTGTGTAAATTGCCCCTTTTTATTTTTCTCCTATGGCTCAAATCCAAGCTAGAGGTTTACATTTGGTCACTCATTTTAGTCCTGACTTCTGTAAACACTTGTGTGTGCCTCACTGTACTTGTGCAAGGTGTTCCCTTTTAAGCCAGTGAGACTGCTTGCATGATTTAAGCTGTGCATCTGCAGAAATGTTTGTGGGACAGGGCCCTAAACTTTCCAGTGTAGTGGATGAGAAACACAGCAGTGTCATCACTCATTCCGGAAACCATGGCAGTGGCTTTTTCCAGGGAGAGTGAGGAAATGGGAGTATTTATGGAAAAACTCCCCTTTTTGTCACTTTTGCAACATGATAGGCAAATGAATCCAAAAGCCATATGGAATAAAATCCTTCGCCTGTTGCCTGTATCCCACTGATGGCAAACGCGAGCTTGGCTGATCGCTCAAGAGCTCGCATCCACGCTGCTGCGGGAAGCACGGCCCCGGGTCCTGCCGTCCTTGGGATGGGGCAGCTGGCTGCACCGCACCGAGCCTGCCCCGGACTGGCAGCACCCTGCTGTCGCTCCTATAATGTGACGGTACCATTTGGGAGGTTGTTTTATTTTGTATTTATTGTGTAAATCTAGCAGCACGCTGAAGTGCTGTCAGTCAGGTAGTGCACTTGGTTCTCGCTGTCCTCACCTGGCAGCACCTGCACAAGCCCAGCTGGTGGGGCAGGTTGTCACAGGTTCGTGGGAGTGAGAGGAATGAAGGACGCATGAATCGAGCTCATGAACACGAGGACCGGGAACCCCAGAGCTTGGTGTGATGCCCCATCCAAACTGGAGTGCCCCCTCCTTTCTCCCATCTGCCATCCCCTCCTTTGCAGGGCCGCTGTGGGCAGGCTGGGCTCCGGGCTCTCCCCTGCTGCCAGTCAGTCCAGTCCTTACGCAGCACCGACATCGTCACTTGTGCTGGACCTCTCTGACTTAAAAGTAAATACATCGGGAGCTGCTTTTTAATTTGTATTTATACATAACAACAGTGGGCACTTAACCTCCAAATTACTTTAACTTTCTTTTTATTGCATTGTTTGCCTTCAGTTTCCTGAATTCCTCATGGTTTACATTGTTTTCTCAGTTCTGTGGACGTATGATCCCCATACGCGTCTGTGGTGGGTGTGACTGCCCACGGCATTCCTAACCTGTATCCAGAAAACGTTCGCTTAGAACACACGAGTTCCTGTTGCGTAGATCTTATCAGCTGGTATGAGAGGGCAGCGAGCCTGCCCTTGAAAAGCGCTGATAAGTTTGTAACTTAGGTTTAAAGTCTTTGAATTTACATGTGCTTTAAACTTGCTTCCCGAGGGGATTCAACCTGGTTATTTATAGGCAGAGGTGAGGATTTGCTTTTTATGGCGCATATAGCAATAAAGACTTTTTGCTTCTGAATCTCGATCTCTAATTCACGTGGACCCTTTTCAGATGCTGAACCCGTCTTGCCCTGCCCCTCTCTTCATCTTGAGACCTTGCTAGAAATCTGTCTTTGTTTAATGGTGCTTCAAACAAGGAATGTATTTCAACTAGTCCAAGTTCACTACCCCAGGAATCATGCATGTGTGTGTGAGTAGGTGTTAAACTACCTTAGTCAGGATCCTCAGCCTTCGACATGTACCTGACACCCGTTGCACCTTGTACTGAACAAAAAGGCGTTACCTCTGCTCAGAAATGCACTCTATGGTTGGCACAAAAGGGTCCATCCCCCCCAGCAGCATCCGTCTTCATAGTTCCTTTGTTCTTCTAATCACGTTGAATTTTTTTCCCTTTTTAAGATGTGGAATATCTGAAAATGTGCACTGTTAATCTTATCAGCTATGTCAAATACTGTATAGTAAATGTAACTTAAAAACATACTGTCAAGCGCATGTGCTGTTATGGTGTAAGAATTCTCGTATTAAGGAGAACTTGTACATATACTGGCAGCTGAAATTCAACAAGGCCACTTGTTTGCCCCTTCCGTGTTAACACCATCACTGTCGGTCAGCCCCGCCGGAAGGCAGGTCCTGTTTGATGCTGATTTTTTTTTTTTTTTTTTTATGAGCCATGTGGGTTTTATTTGCAAAACTATTTATTGACAGTTCATTATCTGTAAAGCTCTGCTTGCTTCTTTAAGGGAAGCACTGTCTGAGCAACAGCCACGTGCTTCAGGTCACTCACCATCAGAAGTGGCTTTAAACTCCAAAATAGCTTTCCATCATCATGGCTTTTGAGCTTACTGTTATGTTTTTAAGAGATGCCAGGGGGACATTTTTGCACTGAAGACTAGTGTTTTAAAACACACACACACTTCTCAGCAAAGCAATCCTTTGTGTCATTACATTTATTTACCCATGTGTTTGTACATTTTTGTATTTGTTAATTTATGAATGATTTTTTCAGTAAAAAATACATATTCAAGAACAAAGATTGCAGTGGTTGCTTTTTCTTATAGGAGGTCGGGGTGTGCTTTTTTTAATAGGAGATGAGATCTGTAAGCCCAGAGGGCTAAGTAGTTACGAGAGCTGCTGAGTACAGAAGGGTGAGCCCTGGATGCTAAAAGCTGGTTAGAAATGTCTCACTTGGGCTGGCTGGAAGGAGATTGAGTGCAGGGTGGGTGTTCTTACTACTCTGTATGTGCCAAAGCCTTTTTTTTTTCTTTTTTTTTTTTTTTTTTTTTCTTCCCCAAGCATCTTCTTCATTGTAGTACTGATGGAGGAGCTGGCTGCCTTGTGGGAGGTGGGGTTTGGAAGATATTTGGCTGAAGGTAGTGCAGGGCTCAGAGATGTTGGTAGGGAGGGTTGATAATTAAATTTTTGATCAACAAACCAAGGCAGACAGACAAGCTTCCTTGCAGCAGCTTTAAAATATCTTTCTCCTGCTCTGCAGCGTGCAGGCATGCTAGAATAAATAGCTAGCAGCTCTGGGTTGTTCCAGGCCTTGCCTTTATTTAGCTCTCCGTCTTCTGGGAAGCTTCCTCCCACCCACGGCGCTTGGCTGGAGCCTGTGGGGTGGCAGGCTCCTTCCAGCCGCTGCCACCCGCCCCGGGACGATGGCTTTGCCTCTCCCTGCGCTCACAGGAGCAAGGGTGGGAGCCCGCCCCGACCTCAGTCTGGGGGGATCCCCATGGCCGTGTTCCTCCATGGGTGCCCTGGTTGGGGGGGCTTTCATTGCCTGTGTCACTCTGTAGCAGCTGGTTGGGCAGGGGTTGGATGCACGTGTAGAAATTTGGGGTTGCCCCTATACAGGAAAAATGAGAAGGGTAGGGAAGCCTCCAGCCCACATCCTGGGTGTGTGCATGGGACCCCCTCACCAGGGCCAGCTGCAAAAAGAGTTGGGAGCAAACCCTGTTTTGCGTGGGCTGTGCTGGGGAGGTGCCAAGAGAGGAGCCCTGGCAGGGACTGGCATGGCAGCGCAGCTCCGGCTTGGCCACCGCTGCGGAGCCGAGGTTTTCCTCCAGAGAAGCCCACGCACGAGGGAGAGCACTCCTGCGCAGGCTGGAAAATAGCTCAGCCTTCTGCGCTGCAAAATCCTCGGGCTTTCCTGCAGAGTGCATGAAAAAACCCCAGCCACCAAAGCAGCGTGTGTTCTCCCACTTCTTTCTGCCCTTCATCTTCGTATGGCACAATAAACCTGCCCAGGATGGCCCAGGCTGCCAGCTGGAGCCACACACAGCCCAGGGCACCCGTGGGCCATCCCTGTCTTCCATGGCAGCCGGCGGAAAGGCTGGGCAGGAGCATGGGGCAGGGGTTTCTCTCGCCTTCACCTGTATTTTTATGGCACTTCCCAGCGGGCTGGGAGATGTGAGCGTGGGCACGGACACAGGTTGCGGAGAGGCAGGGGCGCTGGTCCCTGCGCTGCAGCAGCTGTGAGGTGGAAGTGCGAGGCTAACGATGCTTTGCATCTACTCCTTCCTCTTCAGAGCACCTGCTGTAGAAATCGGGCTTTTTCTGAATATCTGATAAATACCACAAAAGCCATAAAGACTTTTTTTCCCCTCAAAGAATCAGGTGAGAGAATCAGAAAACTCGAGGGTTGAGATGAAGATGGTTTACTAGGACAGCAAGGGAAGATGATAATAAAATACAGGGATAATAAAATACACAAATTGAATGATGCACAATTTCTCACCACTTGGTGACCTGCTGACCAGTACAGCCTATCCTGAGCAGCAATCACAGAAATTAAAATAAAAAGTGATTCCAGAAAGAACTTGAACGGTAAGCGAAGCAGCGAGAGAGCTGCCTACTGGCCAACCCCCCCTTATCTACTGAGCACGACACCGGTGGTATGGAATAGTTCCTTTGGCCAGTTTGGATCAGCTGTACTGGCTGTTCCCCTCCCAGCTTCCTGCACCTGCACATTAGTGAAGCCTGGGAAGCTGGAAAAAGTCCTTGGTCTCTTCAGCAACAACTAACAACATCGGTGTATGATCAGCACTCTTCACATACCAAATCCAAAACACAGCAGCTACTGGGAAGAAAATTAGCTCCATCCTAGCTGAAACAAGGACTAACTGCAGCTCTCAGGCAGCTGCCCTTAGTAAATCCTGCTGGGCAGGACTTCCCAAAACCCCCTTTCCTCTGAAAGGCTCTCCCAGGTACACATCCAAGGGCTGCTGGCAGCCTCCGCTGCCTTCCCACGGTCAGGACCTATAGCTCGGCCCCCCAGCCGTGTCTGCTGCCGGCTCTTAGCGTCTCATCTCCCACCACCTCGGGTGCTCGCTTTGCCCGCCCCGCGCTGTGCCGTGCCCCCGGCAGCGCCCGCTGGAGCCAGGACCCCCGGTGGCATCGCTTCACCCCCGCTGACCCGGCAGATGCCACCCGCTCCGGCGCTGGGGTGAAACAGGACGAGTGAGCGGGCGGTTGTGCCGCAGTGGCTGGGCCAAACAGGCGGAGCTGGTCAGTCGGGGATAACTATGGGATGCCTGCACGTCCAGTTGAGAAATCAGCTCCTTCAGCGCTGCCTCAAGCCGCAGGGACAGCAGGCGGGGGGGGGCGGTTTCCAAAGGCCACGAGCGCGGTGGCACGTTTGGGACGACGCTCTTGCACAACCACCTGGGTCACCGGGACCGCCTGCTCACGGTGCGGCGGGTTCCCAACGAAGAGGCATGCGTCCTCGGCCATGAAACCGCGACCCGCCTTGCGAGAACCGGCTCACGGCACAGCCGGTGTCCGCCGCGGCCGCGCCCCGCACCCCGCTGGCGGGGCCGGATGTGCTGGGGGCGGGGCCGGAGGTGCTGGGGGCGGGGCCGGAGGTGCTGGGGGCGGGGCCTGGGCGGAGCGGGGGCGGGGCCTGGGGCGGGCGGCCGTGCAGCGCGGTCCTAAAGCCCCACCTGGCGGCGGCAGGGAGCCGGGTTCCCCCTCCACGCCGTATTTAGGCGGGGCTGCCGGCAGCACCCACGCGTGTTTCCCCATCGACACGTGTCGGCAGCCCACGCCGTGCCTGGCCTCGCAAGGTGCTTCTCCTTGAAGGCCCAGCAGCAAGGCTGGCCTCGGCCTACAGCCCGGTCCATCCGCAGCAGCCGGGGTCGGCGTCGGGGCCGTCCCCGCGGGGCTGGGGGCTCGTACCGGGGCTTTGCCGGCCCCGCTGGCACTGGGCTGGAGCTGCGTGGTGGGAAAGAGTGGGGTCCAAAGGAGGAAAGAGGGGAGAGCTGGTGGAGAAAGGCCTTCGGGGATGGGGAACGGGGCTGGGGGCAGCCTGGGGATGAGGAAAGGAAGGTGCTGTAGGGTATTTTTCCATTCCCGGGAGCTAAAAGTCTCAGCCTGGCATCCCTGATGTTTGCTGATTGGGTAAATGATGCAAGGTGGACAAAATAAAAAATAGTTTAGGGAGAAACTGGGTCCAGCTTCTGCAAGAGGGGGAGAAATCCCAGGTTTTCAGGGATATTTAAAAACCCAGAGTGGAAGCCAAATGCCAGTCTCTGTGAGCAAGGAAGCTGAGCTGCTGGTGGGTGCATGGCTGCTGGCTGTTACTTCCTTGGGTGAGATAAAGGCTGGCCTTGAAGATGCTCTGGGACATCCTTGTGACACTGTCCTGATTTTTCTGGGTGAGTTACTCCTGCCCTGGCAGCTGTCACTGCCAAGAAGAAATCGTTGTAACTGTTTTTCAGTTCCTTGATGGCTTTCTTACGCACAGTGCCCGGCCATGGGGATGGCTGGTAAGGATCTCTCTCTTCCATTGCCCCTGCACCGAGCAGAACTGGGCCTGCTCTGGATTTTCTTGTCCTGTGACCAAAACCAGGGAAAGTTCTGAGCTGAGGAGAAACATTTGTCCTCAAACTCAGATATGATGTTTCATGTTAGTGCTGTTTTACCCTTCTGCTTAATCCTTTTCTCTATTAATATTTATCAACATAACATTTTTCTTCTTTTAAACAATGTCAAAGCTTTTCTTTGAAGAAAAAAAAGAAAGTAAAATAAAATGTTTTAAAGCCTGGACACTTTTCAGCTCCCATTTTCCTCCTTCCCTGCCTGCTTTGGCCCCAGCTGCAGTCTGATTTTAATGAAATATATTATTCTGTAGAAACATCAGATGAACATGCCTAGATCTCCTGAAACGGAGAGCTGCAAGGCTTTTGCCGTGCCAGATGGACACAGGGAGGTGAAGGCACTTCTTCACAGGGAAGGGCTGGGAGTAAGGCACCTCTCCCAGTACCCCTGCTCTCTTGCTGGGCTCAGTGGGGCCGGATCCCCTGCCCTGCTCATTGCGCCAACCTTTCGCAGCTGCCTGCCTTCCTCTGCTTTTGGAGGACTGCAGCATCCTCCTGGGTGCCTCCAGGAATCGCTGTGGCACTCCTGGCCCTGGGACCCCAGCAGCGACCTGGCCAAGCCTGGAAAGGAGCTGAAGTTCCCTGTGCTCTGACGTTTGGTTTGGATAAACTATTTGGCTTTTGGAGGGAGAGAGTGGGGGAGCTGGGTCCTCCATGGCCATATGGGCTCTGCAGAGGGCGTGAGCCTGTTTGTGACAGTCCGGCTGCCTGCCTGCACAGGAGGAGGTTGGGATGTGAGTTGGGACAATTTGGGAAGGTATTTGGAAGAGGAGGCAGGTGCTTCTGCACATCCCATGAGTCTATCCTGAGAGTTTTGTTCCCCTGTGGGAAGTTTGCAGGGAATAAAGTGTCCCTTGGAGAACCCAGGTGTCTTGAGGGCTTAACTCGCGCATTCCTGCTCCCAAACCCTGTGCAAGCTGCTGGCAGTGGCCGCTCCCCTGGAAGCATCTCTTACCCTGGCTCCAGGAGCCCTGGGTCCCACCAGGTGCAGTTTAGGATGCCATGAATATTTAAACTTGATGCTGGACTGCTTTCAAGTACTGTCTCCTCCTGAGACAGTGCAGTTCATGTTTTTCTTAAGTATACACGAATATTGCAAGGTCTGACAGTGGTTTATGTTGATGGATTCCTGCTGCTTTCGCGTCTCTATCTTGTGTAAGTTAGATGATGTGAATCAGTTCTTTGGGTTTTTCATGCTCTTATTTGGTAAACTTAGGTTCGTGTTTTGGGAGACTCACCCCAGCGCTCCAGCATGGTCTGTGGGTATAAATCTACTTTGAGTTAATGCTCATTGCCAACATTTTTCAAACTAGATATTGAATGAGAGAGGTTGTTAGCTAATATAAACCAGAGACAATTTATGATGACAAAATACTGCTAGACGTGTCAGGGAAAAGACAATCTGCTGAAATGTTTGACTAAAGTCAAGTTAAAAACGGGAGTGTTGTTCTTTGTTTGGTGGATTCCCAAAGCCCTGCTGCAGCAGGGTGGGGAGGTCGCCTGTCACCAGCCGCCTTTGCCAGCTCCTCGTTGTGTTTTGGGAGGAGGATGGAGACGGATGTTTCAAACAGCCTTTGGCAACGAGTGGTAGGTAGGGCCCTTCTGAAACTCAGCTGGTCTGCTTTCATGGTGGGTTTTCTTGTTTGTTTTCTTCTTTAAGATATCTTGAGTGCAAAAATGCAGTTATAGATATTTTGCTTGAGAAGAATCTGAAGGTGCAGAGCCCTAAGCATGGTCCTGTACTTAGACTCGTGACTTCCCACGCTTTCCTGATGCAAACGCTGAGGGTTGCAGCTGGGACGGGCTGTGACGATTGCAGTGCCCAGACAAGAGCACCCTCACGGTCTCAGCCTCCTCCAGCCAACGGCTTGGCCTTCTGAGCCGAAGGCTACTGTGCCTTTCCTCTCCCCTGACAGGTGGCCTGAGGGGAAGGAGACCCCAGCTGCTGCTCAGAAACACCCAGGTCCAGACTTCTGCTCTGTGCTGTCTGTCCACGTCCCATCACCGTGGGGCTCGGCCGCCGAGCCCAGGAGGGCAGCTTGTGCTCCGTGATGTCTCCTAGTGCCGACAGCCTGTTTGCATGTGGGTATTGGCCTTCATTAGACATCCCTTCACAAATAACTTGCCTAGAATATGGGAACACTGGGGTTTCCATGGTCCTCATTGATCTCCTTGCCCTTGCTGGAAGAGTTACTCTGTGAGAGCTGCGACAGCCTCGGCTGACAGCGTACGGTGTCGTCTTCTCCCCCTCCTTCAGCCAGGCAGAGAAAGACAATGTACTTGCCTGTTTTTCCTCAGTTCTCTGCCTGGGGCTGTGTGTATGGAGAAGGGACAGCTTTCTTTGGCTGGGTAGGATACAACAAGATACCAGTGTTATGGGTTGCCCTTGATTGCTAGAGCCTCCTACAGCTACAATCACGATGCTGACACTGGTGTGCCAGCGTCACTGGCTGCAGGCAGGTCGTTTTTTGTGCCCTTGCTCCCATTCCCGCGCCTCCTGCCGGGGCTTGGTCCCCCCACAGAATCCTCAGCCCCGCTGAGGCTCGCTCGTGGGAGGCTCCGCTCCCTGCCAGGGACACGCGGGCATGGGGGGTTCTAGGCTGCTCGGAAGCATCCTCAGGGATGAAACAGCGGCTCCTGTGCAGGCTGGTACAGCTGTAGCAGAGAGCACGGGTTCTACGCAGGCTGGAAACAGAAAGGAGGAACCTCAAGCAATCAGGTGAAAATGATGTTTTCTTGGGATACAAATTATAAATGTGTATCAGAATACTTTTAAAAATGCTCAGTGCTTGCATATCAGAGCCAAATGAGAGTTCACAATCTGAATAAGTTCTGTTCCGAGAGGGCCAGTTGCACTCAAGAGCAGATTTTAAATAGTTAAATCCCCTTCCCTACAGTGCAAGTTCTCCTCCTTGCTTGCCAGCTGTCAGACCTTGTGATTATTGTCTGTGTGACAGGCACTTATGAAACAAAGACATTAACAAGTAACAGAAGCAATACCTTTTCCATCTTCGCAATGACGCTGCTAGAACACGGAGCAGAGCTCCGATGAATGGCCGGTAAGTGTTTGCAGGAGGCTGTGTGTGCACTAAGTGGCAGCTCGGAGTTTCCGATGGCAGATTTCCATTCAGAATGATCTAACCCAAACGTGCACCTGGAAGAGTGACGGTGGCTTGTGACTTTTGTGGTTTTTGTTTTTTTTGTTTGTTTGTTTTAAGGGGAGGCTGTGCTCACCCTCAGACCCTTCTTCAGGGCAGCAACTTTAGGCTGAGTTCCAGCCTTTGCAGCACGTCCCTGCTCAGCGTGGCTGCCTCTGCCGCTTTTGAGGGATTTCTGCGGTGCGTTGAAAGATGACTGGGATTAAATCGTTGGCAGCTTCTGTACAGCTTGGGTATTTGCGTGCTGAATCTCTGCAGCAGACCAAAAATGAATCAGATAAGGCAGAGTGGCACTGGGATGAGTTGAGTTCTGTCTCTGATGCTCTCATCCTGTTTTTTGTCCAAGTCTCTGCTTTTTTTCCGCCCTCCTTGGCCATGGAGGTGCCTTGCTGGGGGATGGCTCTGCGCAGGGCACAGGATGCTGTAGGGAGTGAGCACACGGCAGACACCACTTGCCCGTCCATGGATTGGAGTGCTCAGTGTGAGCACCATGGTGTGCTGAGTTGGGCTAAACCAACATGGTTTCATCCGAAAGGCTTAGTGCCATACAGCTCTGGAAATCTCCCGGGTAAGCCCTGCGGCTCTGCGCACCAAGGAGGATGGGAAGTCGCTCCCCTGGGCGCTGCTGGGGTGATGTGAAGAGATCAGAGGAGCGGGTCTGGTCACGCAAGTGTCACGGGGCTGCTCGTTTCCGCATGGCGCTCATCGCCCTGCAGCCTCGTGGGCAGAAATGCTGATCTCTGGAAAAGGTGTGCCATGCCAGACAAAACTTCCGGCAGCACCATGGCCCCCACCCCATCACCATCGAGCCAAGCCCGTAGCTGCATCTCTCCCACCCAGAAGTCATCCCTCCTCAAAACCAAAGCATGGGAGTCCCGTGGAGGTGCTGCGGGTCATGGTCTGGGCTATGTTTGTCCTGCTGCGATGGCCAGGCACCGGTGGGTGCCAGGTGGCCACTGTGCCCCCTGTAGCAGCCAGTTTCAGCCCCGTCCCGGTTGCAGCGCAGAGCAGGTTGGCAGAGAGCACCGACGCTCATCGCTGCTTCTCTGTGGGGAGAGGAGGGACATTGCTGGGAGCTTTGGGGATGTTTGTGTTTTGTTTTTAACCAACCTGGTGTGGTTTTTTTTTTGTGGTCTGACACATGGAGATGTTCTCAGTGTCAGCAGCTCTTCTAAGGCGGAGGAGCAGCGTGCAGGTGAACTGGGAAGCCTTCCTTATTCCCACTGGTGGGAATTTTCCCTTTCCTCTCTTCTCCCTCTCTGCCTGGAGCTGGACCTCTGCAAAGGAGCTGAGCTTGGCAATAGGTGTATCTGCTGGGACGGGCTGGAGCCCTTGCCTGGTGCCACAGCCTGAGGGGCTAACTTTGTGTTAGCACCTGAGTTTCTGCTTCTGTTTTCCATTCAGTGGAGAAGGAGGCCAGCGGCATCAAAGAGCATCTCTGGAAACTTCTGGCTATGAAAAGCCAGAGCGGCAAAAGCAGCTGGGAGCAGGAGGGGGCTGTGGGCCAGAGCTGTGCCGCCGCAGCTCAGGTCCGTGCAGGTAGAGCTGCTCAGCTGGGCAGAGATGAACATGTGTCCTTCTCTCCTGATGCTTGGTGCCTCTCTCTCCGAGCAGCATCTCGGCTGCAAAACCCTCCTGCGCTTTCACCTCGCTGGGTTATGGTTTAACCCAAGTGTTCCTTCCAGTGTTTTCATTGAAACACTGATTTATGAGCTTTCAGGCATACAAAACCCGTGGAAGAGATCCTTGGCTGCTGCAAGCTGTTGAAGCAGGCTGGGGCAAAGCAGCCCAGCGTCCATGTGCGGGCCCGTGCCCCGCAGCAGACCATGCAGGTAAATGCCGGTTTCACTGTGCTTGGTCAGGCTCTCGAGACTCGGCAGCTTAGGGTAAAAATCCAGGGATTTCAAAAGAATGTGTTGGGTACTTGTTATGTACTTCCTGAGGGTGGCTGGCGGTAGAGCTTTGTTTTGGGCTGGAAGTCAGGGCTCACACCAGGGCTGGGGTTCACGCTGTGCTGCCCTCGCCTCGGCCGGATCCAGAGCCTGCAAACCGGCTGAGACTCTCCCCTCGAGCCAGAGATCCCGGGAAGGAGGGAGAGGGCAGAACCCACTTTGAGAGGGGCGCTGGGGCGGATTGGTCCCGCGTTGCGCTGGCTCTCCAGCACTTTGTTCTTTTTTCTGTTAGACCTCCACCAGTCCATCCTCCCCGGTGACTTTGCGAGGCACAGGGGACCAGAACGCGCTCTCCTTCCAAGCCAGGCTTGTTCAGAGCCCCGGCCGTTTGCTGGGTGTGATCTCCAGAAAGACAAAAGCCGCTTTATTCTTTCTAATGCACGACCAAGTCGGCTTGCTTCAAACATGAATAATTAAAGGCCCACATGCATTTGTAAATGCCTACATTTTAATTAATAAAGCAACCCCCTCCTTGAAAATTTAGGCAGCTAAAGTTGCATTCTGCTTTCCAAAAGAGAATGAATTATTTATATGATATGCTCCGCTCTTTAAATTACCTGGGTTTAATGCACTGCACAGGCACTCTGTATTGATAACAGCACTATTTTGCTTCCCCTTAATCATCACAATTTTATTTATTTATTTATCAACAAGAACAAAAATACCCAATGCTGGCTGATCTGATACTCCTCCACTGCACCGCTGACAGGCTGCGTTTCTTCCCAGTCTTAGGTAGCAATAATCTTGGTTTTGCTGGAAAGCAGCTGTTTCACAGCTCGCTGTGGTGCTTGGTGCCGTGTGTGAACTGGGACGCTGGTGTTTGTCACCGCGGTGGTGCTGATGCTGATTTGTGTTTTGCTCTCGGTGCTTTATGGGGAGGCTGTTGGTTCCAGTTCATCTGCTCACTGTTTTAGTAACTCTGACTCCTCTCGGGTGTTTATTTTTAGGATAATGTAGGCCCTGTGGGTTTTTTGGCTTCTCCTATTTCTCCTAAAGTATCCTGCAGCCATGGCAGTGGTTCAAGGTGAATTAGAGAAAAACAGCCAGAAGCAGAGGAAAAGCTGCAAAGCTGGTACGTGGATGTAGCCAGGGGATGCGGGACGACACAGCTGTTCTGGGTTGGTGCATCTTTTCTGCATATTTTGGTTACCAGTAACCCTGAGATTTACTCTCCTAGAATTGAATTTACCAGAAAAGAAAAGTTTTGAACAACTTAGGAAACTGTTCCAGGGGACTGGGTACCTTGAACGGACGTGCTGCCCTGCGCCCATGGTTTGCAGCCACCGCGCTGATGTGGGGTGCAAGGTGAAGAGGTTTGTACAACAGTTTTCAAGGGAAAAAGTGAGAGGTAGGAGTCATCAGCTCCCAGGAAGGGTAACTCATGCCCTGCTTTCCCTGTAGCAACTGCAGAGGTCTTCCAGCCTCACCTCTCCATCCTGGGCACAGCGCGAGTGCAGCTTGTCCCTTTTCTGGCTTATCTGACCCATAGATTGTCCTTTTGGGTACGCAGCCATCCGCCTGCGCTCGCCGCATGGCGCGAGTATGCAGTGCTGCCGAGACAGCTCGGCCCTGGTTTCGTGGCACCACTGCGCACATCTAATGAGCGCTTTTTGCCGGAGGCTTGCCGGGAGCTGGGGCAGCGCTGTGCCTGCTGAGCTGCCGTCTCCCCCAGCCCGGTCACAGACCTGGAAGCCCTGGCTGCCTGTGGAGGGCAGTTTGGATCTGACTTTGATACAAAGCAGAAGGTTTTTGATAGAGCCAGGTGGAAGCAAACTTTGGGGCTTTGATTTACTTTATTTTTCCTTCCCATTTGGAATTAGACTGCCAAGCTACCAAAATTATTTCAGATAAGGTCATCAGTACTTTCTTGTGATAATTTAAAAATATTTTGTTCCAGCGTTGATCCCCGTATTCTCTCTGTTTCAACTATCAGTTGCTGGGGGTTTTATATCTGCAATTCCAATCAGCTGCAGGGATTCAAGCTGCCCTGCTGCTCAGCAGCCTCCCCACAGCGTCGCTGTGTCTGTGTTAATGTGGTACTGCGCCCCGGCAGTAACTGCACGCTGGCCAGGCGCACAGGGATGCTGTGTGCGATTTCCTGACTTCTTTTCCACTGACTCCTAGTAAGCCAAGGAGTTTTGACTCTTGGTAAGAAGCAATGAGCTGCTGTTAATTCCAGAACAGGCAAGGCTGTTTAGCAGAAGTGACTTAGAAAACCAGGAACTGATGGGCTGCAGGAAAGGTGTTACTGCATTACAGCTGTTTCTGAGTGCTGGGTCGTGTTTGGTGGATTAATAACAGGTTTTGCTAGTTTAAGGTACAGGACATCAGCTGGGGGGAAATGGAGCAGAGAGACCTGTGAGTGCTGCTGCTGGGACACTGAGCTTGTGGGCTGGCGTGGCTGTGAAAAGGCAAGCTGAAAATTGCTGAGTGTGCAAGGTGAGGTGCTTCCAGGGGTAACACTGAAAACCATAGCTGTCTTCTGAAACACCAGACCTGATTCCAGTCACCACAGTCAAGAAGACTGATTGCTGGAAATGGCTGCTGAAGTGTGTGTAAGATCAGTGTGTAACTAATGCACATGTGAGGTTCTTAGAAAAATCACAGCTATGTACGGCAGGAAGGGCCATGGACACGAATCCTCATCCATCCTCCTGGACCAAGCCAAGATCAATACGTCTAGACCATCCCTGACAGATGCTTAAGCACCTCTTTCTTGTAGGTCTTAATGATGTCTCCACCCTCCAGATTCTTTGGGCAACGTACCCCGGGGTTTTGCTTGACTTCTGCTTTGAAAATTTTTACCAGCAGCCATCCTCATTCTCTCATCCTATTATTTTTTTGTCTGATTCCCAGAAGATATGGAAAGCAAGTCACCACTCTCTTCTACAGGAAGCTTTTATGAATGGAAACTGTTACCCCATCTCCGCTCTGCCTTCCGTTTTCCTGAGTTATGTGACCCTTTTCCCTCCATCTCTCCTTGGAGGCTGCTTTCTATGTCTCTGGTCACTCCAATTGCTCTCCTCTGGGCTCTCACCAGCTGGGGCCTGTCTTTCTTGATGAACCCTGCCCAAAATTGGATGCAGGACTCCAGCTGAGGCTTTGGTAAGAGGGAAGGGAAGGTTTACTTCATGAGTCTCAAATACAGCTTTTCTGTTTATGAATTCCAGCATGATAGCTGCGAAAAAAAAGCAAACAATGTCCTAGTGGCCCTTGAGATTTGGGCGCAGTGGAGAAGAGGACCATATAAGTACACAGATGGATACATGGATGAAATGCAGACTTTTGCTGGTCAGAGAAAAGAAACTGAGCTTGGGGATGTGGCACCATGAGGGACAGACCGCTGCTAGCGTATGGGCAAGCCTCAGGCCAGCCCTGAGGTGGGGGTGGAAGGAGGGGGGCACTCCTGTCCCATCGTGGTGCACCCCGGGAGCTCCTTGGCCACACCGGGAGCCGTGGGGTTGTCCCCTCTGGGGCCACACCAGCTGGGTTTCCTCTTGCTGGTGGCTCCCAGCTCCTGTGGCTCCGTGAGCCGAGAGGGTCTGAGCCTTTGTGCCGCTAGACTTGGCTCTCAGCGCTCCTATCTGTGGGCATATTTATTTAAGCTGTTCTTCTCATTTGCTTTTCACTTCTGGAGGAAAAAGATCTCTGTGAAAAAAAAAAAGGAGTTGCACACTTTTTTTTCCTCCCCTTCAGCCCAAGTGTTAGGCAGGAGGCTGGTGAGCGATGCAGAGTTGGGCTCTGCAGAGGATGGCGGGGAGGCGTTCGGGCTGGAATTCCTGTTGCCATAACAACCTGATGCAGGCCTCAAATATAGAACCAGTTTTACCCCATAGCCCCACTCTGTCCTTTTTTTTCTGTAACACAGGAGCGAACGGGCTTTGCTTCTCACTGCAATCCTTTAGAGTCTGAAAGGCCAGAAATGGGGCCAACCCTACGCAGTGTAAGCCCCGGGAAGGGCAGTGTGTGTGGTCAAGAGCTGCTAATAATGGGTTTGATAGTCCTGCTCTGTTCAGGGCTTCAGCGTGTGGGCTCCAAATACTGGTTTAGCCCAGTGAAAATCGTTGGACAGGTTGGATCGACTGAACCAATCCCACAGCAAGAGTGGAAAACATTTAACTGCTGAGGCAGCTGCTTCCCTGCCGTGGTTTTGGCCGTGCGGGCGGGAGGGGATCGTCCCTGCTTGGGGCTGGGCAGGGACGGGGACAAACCATGCCAGAGCATCATATCAGGCTTGTTGGCACTTTCCACAGGGAAGCTTCACTGAAGGAGCTGCCCTGGTTTTGTGAGCTACCCTATTTATTTATTTATTTTTTTTCCCTTCGCAAATGCTGTCCAAAAGACTGTCTTCTCTGGGGTCTTCCCTCCTGTGACCCCTGCTTCTGTCCCATTCCCGTGAGTGACAGGAGACTGCAAAGGCTCCATGGACATGCACTGTAGCGAGTGCAGATGACACAAAGGAAGATTTGCAGAAGGGAGGAGAGAGGCTCAGGACTGCAGCATGCTGTAGAGCAGGAGCAGTGAGGGCGTTGGATGGCCGTGTGCAGTCAGGAGCAGCGAGCAGTGAGGCTGCAGAGCATGGCTCTCCTCCTCAGCACGCTCCCGGTGATGGTGGTGGATCCCACTGAAGTCCATTAGCTCAGGAAAAATATAATCACCTAGAAAATTGACCTTTGTTATCTCCAGTGTATGATTACACAGCAAACATATCTGTTAAATTTATGTTTATTCCTCAACTGTATAGATGCTTTTAGAAATTCATACTTAGCCTTTTAATTAAATGTTGAGTTTTATACCATAGATCAGGAAGAGTCCCAAACTGCAGGAATTATTTATTAGTGCAATATAGTGGGAGAGCTCCCAGGATCCCGACTCCACTGTGGTGTTGGTTTCATTCTGTTAGTTTAGTTGGTGTAACTTCATTGTCTTAGTTTGTTATATTAGAAGGATACTTGGATTGTAAAATCAAGAAGATGATTGATATGGAATGCTAAAATTAAGATTTTTTTCCCATAAAATCCTAATTCCTCTCCCTTGTTAATCTTCAGAGAGGTGCAACCTGCAAGTGTCAGACGAATCTCTTCCTTTTTTCTTCTCCAGTAACAATCTCATCCTTGTTAATGTTGTGTACTTTTCCCCTGATCTGGTCATTGAAAATAGCTAGTTTTCCTGAAATGGCCTTTGATTCCTACTAGAGACCAACGAATGATGTGGAGAATTCCAACCTGAGCAGTTTTAATTTTGGCCAAGTTACAAGTAACTGAATACAGAATAACTTGAGTGGGTCAGGCAGATACCTTTCAAATGCAGCGATAGAAGGCAGCTCTTCTGAATTGACTGTTTCATCTTAGTTTTCTTTTCCTCCTATTGACATCTTCTGAACTGGAGTTGAAAGACATCAGGTCACAAATCCCAGGGTTTAACAAGTAAAGATACTGCTTTGGGATGTTACAGTCAGAAAAGGGCGTCGGGGCTCAATTGAAAATTGAGTAAAACAGCAAGGGCTTGCCTTCCATCAGCTGGTCATCTCCTTCCACTTCTCTGTGTGTTTGTCGAGAATTGTTACTGTGTTGCCTTTGGACCCAGCTAATGTATTGATGAGTCTATCAGGATGACGAACTGGTAGAAAAAAAATTGCCCTCAAAAAATGCCATTGCTGTACATCAGCTTTGTAGCTGTGAGACTGCAACTTTGATGTTGAGTGTCTGAGGATGCTTGGGGGGGGGGGGGGCTCCAGCATGCTGTGCAGTCATTCTGAGTAACTAAACATCAGATACACTCAGAGACCTGCATCCTGGAGGCATATTTCAAGGGAAAACATAACTGTCAGAATCTATAGGATGTAACTTGCAATTAAGCTTGCACATTCATCCATTTTCTTGTGAATCCTTGGGTAGATGGGAACTAAATATAGCTAATGGACTCATGAGCTCAAGTATACCCAACGCTGTGGGCTTTTATTTCTACAGAGTGAGCCCCAGGGTCAGGCAGAGGGTTGATGTTCCTTGGTGGCAATGTAACAAGTGAGAACTGGAGGGAGGATGCTCTGGAGTGACTCAGCATCACGACTGTACGTATAAAGTGCATTAATTCAATATTTAGCCATTGGAAAAAAATCCCCTTGGAGTTTAGGCTCCCAGCCCAAGCAGTGGCGGCCCAGAAGATCTGCACACAGCACAGCTGGGCAGGAGATGCTCAGATGGGTGTTTAAAAGTTTCTGCTGCATTTGTATTGGCATTCCCCAAGGGCCAGAGCTGCCGTGCACAACCTGCCTGGCTCAGAGCAGCTGTGGTGCCTTCTCACAGCACCAAGGAGCTGCTGCCCTGTGAAGCTTTCCCCTGACAGAGCAGTTACGTTTGAAGCAGGGAAGAGGAGGAGGAGGAGGCAGCTGATTTTGTGACCCTTTGTTCCAGACCTGGGCAGAACTATTTCTCTCTGAGAGCCAAGCAGGAGTTTTCAGTGCCTCTGTTAAGCCTGGTACCTAGTGTGAAGGCACTGAATGACTAGGACTTGCTTTGCCTGTAATTGCTGATGTTTACATGTGTCTTCTGCAAGGCACTGCCTGGAAAGTACATCTCTGTCCAGGCTGCAGCTTTCCAGCTGTGCAGTGCCACAACGCTCCTGCTCTCTTTTTGGGGGTGCTCCTTCAGGGTCTGGAAAGAATGCATTTAAACCTGAAGACTGTGAGCAGGCCAATGGATTTGCTTGTATCCACAAAGTCACCTCCTCCTTCCCACCCCACCCCAAAATGTGCCGTAGTCTGTGTTAGGGCTGGAGCATCACATTTCTCCTGATCAAGCAAACAGTTGGGAGATTCGGTCTCAGATTGCACTGCAAAGACTTGTAAAGCAAACCACTGAAGTTCCTGGGATGGTTCCCCAGACATTGCTTCTTGTTTGTGCTTGTTCCTATCCTAATTAATCTTTTTCCACAGGGAAACCATTGTTTTAGTCAATTTCTTGCAAAATTGAACTGGTCTTTCTTGGTGTGCTAAATTAAAATCCATGAAGATGGATGCTTTAAGAATAGATGTTTGAGAGCTGCTGTTCACAGTGTGGATTCTGACTTCGCAGCAAGAAGGCTGGTGCACATCCTCTCTGCACACACGTCGGTACAAGATGAAGCCGGGTTCTTCAATAGGCAAGAAAGAGACACTGAGGGACAATGTTCCTAGTGTCACACGCCCAGCGATCTGGGACAGCCAGTGTGATGTGTACCTGTGCAACACTACTTCAGGTCTCTTCATGGCTCCTTGACTCACAGGACTCACTGATGGGTCTCTCTACAGGGACCCGTCAGTGGCCAACATCTGTCATCTCAGCAGCCATCGGGAAGAGCTGCAGAAGAGCTGCTGGCACCCAGCGCTGGGGAAACGAAAGAGCTGAGCTGTCCTCAAGTTATTGATACAGAAGCTTCAAGTAAATATAGTTTTTATTACAGAATAGAATACTTACGTTTATTACCCAGAAGGAACTCTGTAAGCTCAAAAATGGTTCTTTTTGCAATGCATCTTTATTGAATTCCCTTGTCTGCGCTGTTCCTGGGGACTATTAGCTGCTTTAACTGGAAAAGCAGCTGCTGGGACCCTGGGTGTTTGCTCTCAGAAGTGCCATGTTCCCTACAGCCCCCGGCCCCAGGGATTCACTCAGCCCACATCAGCCCCCAGCTGCTGCCTTCTGTCTCCTTTCCTCTGAGAGCAGGGGTCAGGAGAGCACAGACCAGGGCAGGAAGGGATGGTGCAACCACATATGGCACCCTGGAAGTCAATTCCCATTGTACCAGGACTTTTTCTACAGGAAGAAGAAAAACACCCATGCAGGACAAATAGCTTTGGGCTAGGAATAAATCGGAGCTGGTTTATGGAGCTTAAGATCTCTTGAAATGACACTTGTGTTGCCCTTGGTAATCAGAAGAGCTAGATTGCTGCTTGGCTTCTCTAAACCCCCACCCTGTGCAGCCTTTCCCGAATCAAAGGGACCGGTCTGGGCAAGGCAGGCAAAGATCATCACCCGCACGCACGCTGGGCTGGAGGAGGAGGCTTTGATGTGTTGCTGAGCAGAGGTATTTAATTAACCTCCTCTATTGATTTTGATGGAGAACCACCTTCACTTTTTATGTGCAAGAGAAAAAGAGACTGTCTGAAGAGCAGCCATCTGTAAGACGGCCAAGCGAGTCTGAGATGGGCTTGGTTCACTCACCTCTGGTTTTCCAGTGCAAGATTGTGGT
This sequence comes from Chlamydotis macqueenii, assembly GCF_036417535.1. Classification (NCBI taxonomy): domain Eukaryota; kingdom Metazoa; phylum Chordata; class Aves; order Otidiformes; family Otididae; genus Chlamydotis; species Chlamydotis macqueenii. The sequence continues at coordinate 7,712,206 of NC_141571.1, read as the reverse complement.
TGACTTTTGCAAACGTGCCAGAAAATAGAGACAAGGTGAGGCAGTTGAAGAAAACTGGAGAGAACATCTCCACATGCCTGAGGTCCCCCGCCAGCACGTAAGGTGGTACAGGAGGTATGCGAGGGGTGGAGAAACTCCCCTCTCCTTCCAAGAAGTGGGCAATGTCCTCGAGCAGAGACAGCAGATGCAGAGGGCCTGGTCTGTGTTGGGATGAAAGGGAAGAGGGAAGGTGGACATCTTTTACCATTGGCTGCCAGGGCAGGGGATGTCAGTGCTTCCAGCTGTGGTATGTGGGCTAAGCTTCAACTTGAAAGGCCATCGAAGGGTTTTGGAGAACAACTGTGAAATATTAAAATGGCTGCTTGCTCTTCTAACACGACAGCAGATGAGAAATTTGGGAGTTTCCTAGGGTTTCCTGATTTACTGGGGCGTAACTGCTTGAACTGAGGGCCTTTTAAATTTTGCATTATGTTGGCTGGGTTGTTAATATTTAATGTATGGAAAAAGACAAAGGTAGGTAGCTGGCGACTTTCTTAAAATAAAGTTCTCTATTACGATGATCCTGAGGAATCTTTGCTATTGTTATTACTTCAATCGCTGGAACAGCAGAACATAAATGCTAGGAGCAGGGAGGGAAATCTCGCTGTGCCAGGGGCTGTGTGAACAGGGAGGGTCAGAAGCTCGCAGTCTGAAAGACAGGGAGGGTGTGGGGACAGGAGTTTGTCTGCAGGTAGTGAAGGCTGTGATCACGTCAAGTCCTCGTGTCTCACCCCTGTACTCATCACCAGTCCCTGTGATGTGACTCACTGGGCTGGGCACCTGTGACCTCCATGCTGCTGCACTGAGCAGGAAAGCTTCCCGAGTTTGTGGTCACACTGCTGCTTTTTAGCCTGGAGCCTTTTCTCCCCTCCCCTTCAGACCATTGCCCTTGCCAGCCCGCGGAGATGTGAAGAGCAGGCGGGTGGCAGCGCCCGGGACTGCTGCTCCCCAAGGCGCTCGGCACCTGCAAAGCCGCACGAGCTCAGCCAGACCGTGTCTTTTCCTCTGCTTGGAAAGAGGTGACAGTAATTTCTGTCTTCCACAGTGCATCTGAGTTCTGCTGAAGACACCCCCAGGGCTGGCAGGAGCACGGGCAGGGGTTTCAGAGGCCTCCCTGCCAGATCCTCTGCCCTTTGCGCAGAAGCAGCCTGATGTGCCTTACAGAAAAGCTGCATTGCAACTGCTTTCTGCAGAAAATACAGCATTCACCAGAACTCGTAATTCTGTGTTATCGTGAAGAGTTTAGACAGCAAAATGCTTTTCAGAGCACTCCAATGCTAGGAGTTCAGAGATGATAGTAAATCTTTTCTAAGCCGTTGACCTTTTTAGGTGTTTAGTCACACTGGAAAATGAGTCTCAACGGGGCAGGGACGGTGGGGTCAGAGATTGCGGTAAAGCTTTTGCTGCAAGGCTGCTGGGAATTTCGGTGCCTAAATCTACAGCAGGTGGGGGCCGGGGGTGGATTTGAGCCTCTTTGTGCTGAAGGACTTGAGCAGGCATCTCTGCTCTCTGGACAAGTGCTCACTGCTGGGGTATTTCTGAAAAAATTAAAATCTGCTTCTCTCCCACCTTTTGCAGCTGCACCTTTGAAAAACAAAGTGATGAGTAAGCAATGCACTGGAAGGTGCAGCACGTGAAACTGCCTTTAGGTCTCAGGCTGCAAATCCCAAGGGGAAGGAGAAATGTCCCTAGCACCCTTAGAGAGAGGCCACCCAAACATCTAAAAAAATGTCAACTTAAGATGGCTCTGTCCTCTGGTTTTCCTCCTAGTCAGCTCCAGATAACTCCTTGCTCCATCGCTGGCTTTTCCCAGTCCCGCTCTGCTGCTCTGCGCTCCCCATGGGCCTGGTGTCGACATCCGGAGCTGCAGCCCCCTCTGCGCTGGGCACTGTGGTGATACTCGCTCCGCGCTCAGCATCCTCCGCTCCTGCTGAGATGAAGGAGGCAGAGCTGCACTTTCGGTAGGTTATTGCAGTGTTTTCGTTTTGTACGATTACATCCAGTTTGTTCTTTTTGGTTAGCTGGTGCTGGGTGTTATTCCCCTGCAGAACTCATGTGTACGGCGAAAAGGGCATCTTTAGAAGAGCTTATTAAAATTCATGGAGAGTGGTGCTGTCCCATGTGAAGAAGTTTAATCCGAGACAGCCTTCAGGAATGGCTTATTGCAGCCTTCTGCATCACCCACAAACACTTTGGGGAAAACCAGGGAAGGAGTACAGAGTGTTAGATAAGCTGCTTTAAAATGATCTTCATAATCCTGCAAATTAAAATGTATTTTATTGGAGACAACATACAGATAGAAAATAACTCAAGAAAGGCTGGAAATGACCCTTCCCAGAGACAATTCCTGCTATTCCTGTGACAGTGACTGGATGTCAGTGAAATCAAAGCTCTCCCCCCTCCAAGGGCCAGCCCCATCGGTGGCACAAGATGCCCAGCCTTTCCTGCAGGACCTGCCCCCAGGGGAGCTGGCCCCCTTGGTACTAGGAATAACATTAAATAGTTGCTTGAAATTAGATTTGACCTACCTCATGTCACTTCACAGCTACTGGCGTGAGGCTTCCTGACCTGAAAGCAGCTCCAGCTTTTACTGTTGTTGAATGGCATGAAGGAGGGGAGAAGGAAGGGTGTGTTTACTCAAGGCTTAGGGCAATTGAGATCAGTGAATAGCCAAGAAAAGCTGGATTCACACAAGTCTTTCAAATCCTGCCTATTTTCTGACAGTTCCTCATAAAATATGAGCAAACCTTAAACTGTTAGGTCCCACCATCAGCCTTACTCTCACTGAGACGTGCGACTCTGGTAAAAGCATGGATGCGTGGGAGGAAATGCACATCCTGGGAAAGGCAGAAAGCTGGAGCCAGGGGGGATGGCTCTGAGTGCACTTTGTGGGAACCTGCACCAGAAGCTTTTCTGACAACCAGTTTGCACTGGGGTGTTTCCTGCCCTCTTCCCAAAGGCCAAAAGAGCCCAAGGCTGACGGCACCAAGAGCCGCTCGCATAGCAGTGCCAGGCAAGCAGTGACGCAGCTCTGGCGTCCCTGCCTCAAGGCAGCAGGAGGGAGGGAAGCCTGCCTGCAATGGGGGGCACTGGGCACTCCTGGGGCTTCAAAAGGCATCTGAAAAGTTTAGGTAAGCTGAAAACTTCATGTCTTTACAGGACAGGGTCCCCAGGTGGCTACTGTCCTCCCAAACAGGAGAGAGGGCTGTCCTCCCCTCTCTTTTCTCTGCCGTAGCTGAGACAGCCTTCAGAGACTTTGCCCTCTGCCAAGGGCCGTTTGGTCCCTGGTCCCTGCTGAGACATTTCTGCTCCTCCGTCCTCCATCTCCCGCTTTTGCAGAGATACAGTCCAGCAGCTCAGCCCTCCCAGATCCTTTGGTGCCTCTCTGAGGACCACGGCAGAGAACAGGCCCTGCTTTCTGGACCAACAAGCTGTTATGGACTTATAAACTTACATAAAGAGTTTGGGAGAGGCTCGCTTTTACCATGGTAGAGGGCACGGGTGAAAGGTGGAGCACACTGAGGGGACAGGCCGGGGGCCAGGAAAGCCGTGGCTACCAAGGCTTCCCCCTTGCACGCAGAGCCCGCTCTCCCGTGGCGGCGTGGGTTGGCAGCTACAGCTGAACTCCGAAACGGGCTTTCAGCAGGGGAGAATGTGATGCTGGAGCTCAGCTGCTGCTGATGTTGCCATCCAGGCTCTGCCAGGGTTTTTCAAGGAGACCCTTGTCTCTTTAAGTTTCATTTTTGGATTGTATTTTGCTGTCTGCTTCCAGTATTTTCCCCTGGTATTCCAGTATTACCACGCTCCTGGGCTCTCGGTAGCATGAACCACTGTGCACTGTGTATCTCGGCTCTTTTTTTGCACTTTACAACACTTGTTACAGATCTCTGCCAAGAAACCTGCTAATTTTTTTTTCCCATTTAAGGGAAGGGAGGAAAGGATTTTGGACTATAAAAGAGAATCTCCATTGTACCTAGAGTGTTTCTAGGCTGGAAAGAAAATCCCTGGAAACTAAGGGAATCCTTAAAGGGACATAATAGGAAACAGTTACGGAGACAGCTTATTGTGCGTGACTCTGTTTCCCACTCATGAGGACAAGTACAAAGCCCTTGGGCTGCAAGAACAATAGGGCTTATTGTTACATCTTATAGCTCATTTTAGAATCTGAAACCCAGCATCCCCTCAGCATCAGGAACCGGCCAAGACTCGTGGGCCACCAAAGCTGCTGTGCCCAGCTCTGCTGGAAACCCATTGTTCCACATACCATTGCTGTGACGGCGCTGAGCGCTTGTTTACGGGCAAGGAGCCTTCCTTTCCTGACAGCCCGTTATTTTTCTGTGACCAGCAAAATGATGTAAATCAGCCTCCCCTCTTGCTTCACAGGATGGACAGGAAGATGCCAGACTGTTGTATAGGCGTGGGTGTTTGCGAAGATGTGGTACTTTTTCCTTATGCAGGCAGAGGAGTCACTGCGGATTGGCAGAGGGATATTTCCACATTTAGGCTCAGCCTATTTCCCTGTCAGGTTGTAGCACAGCAAAACACTGTCCTCCAGACCTCTTCTGCCTGGCAGGTGAGAACCAGATATGTATATACCGCTGACTGCAAGCCCAGGAGAACATATATTTGCGATAGTTTGCTCATTTCCTCTAAAGTACTTGAGGTTTAAGGTGTTTCCTTGTCAATAGCTGCTGTAATACCCGGAAAGGAATAGGGTTTGTCACAGATTGCATTCAAGCATTTGGCTGGTTCCACAGGCTGTGGAAATAACAAACCATAAATTAAGTTTGCAGAAGCTCAGGGTACAAAAATATCAGCTGAAGGAATATCCAAACCCAGAGTGGGTTAGGTAACCTTGGAGAAGTGCTAGCAGGCTGCACATTTCTGTATCCCAGGCCTGCACTGCCCCTTGCTGACAAACTCTCCATTGTGGGACAAGAAATGCTGCAGGGAGCAGACGTCCTGGGGGTGGAAACGTCCCCTTTCCCCAGACTCCTGCATCACTCCAGACAAAGCCAGCTGGAGGGTCTGCCCTGGGCAGGACTCCCTCTCACAGCTTCTGCCTGAGTCTCCGGTATGATTTTTCATCGCTGGCAAGAAGGCGTGTGTGGAGGGGTGAGCACGCAGCAGTGGAGGATTCTGTGCTTCCATGCTGCTCCTTCACGTGCCCCCCTCCACGGCTGGTTCCTCTCGGCAGAACACGTGAATGACATTGGCAGGGTAGCAAAAGTGATACAGGAAGATACACACACCCTGCTAATAAACCCGAATTGCCTCTCTCCCTGTGATTTAACCGCACTGGATCGGATGCATCTCCCTGCGTTAGGCTACTTGTCATTTTCCCTCTCAGCATTCTCTTCCCACAGAAGAGCTGCCTGCATTTGTCACAAGGGGAGATAATGTGCCCTCGATGCCAGTGCTAACAAAGAAACAACTTGCTCTCCTACAGCACCTGCCAGCCGGTAGTTTCAAAGCACTTTGTAATCATTAACAGATTTAGCTTCCTAGCGCTGATCAGGGGTTTTCATCTGAGTTGTAAGAGGAGTAAAGTAGGGTCTGGAGGCAAAATGATGAGAAAATCGGAGAAGTGAAGTGCTCTGGATACTGCTTCATGGGGCAGGGGGAGCTACTTCAGTGGAGGGGCACTGGATTGGGATTAAGCTTGTCAACAGATTTTATTCCAAATTCTTCCTTCCACCTCCTCTCTGGGTGATCTTGCTTTTCTGTACCTTAATTTCCTCATCTGCAAAAGGAAGGTTGTGACCCACTTCTCCTTGTAAGAAATTCTGAAATATACAGATGATGTACAGTTGTGGGAGGTACTGGAGAAAAACAAACACTGTTTGGGATTTCAGCAAGCTGTCTCTAAGGAAGATGTGGACATTCAAACGCGAAATACAATAGTGTAACATTGACACTCTGTACACTGGGCAATGGGAGACAGGTGGGGGCTAGGCAGAGAAGCCTAGAAAGTAAGGAAAGCAGCACTGATAGTCTTTTTTTCTTAACTGATCACATAAAATTAGACACTGCGCTCATATTTTAGAAACCTTGTAGTAGGAATTGTCAGTAGAGTCCAAGAACCATGGTCAACCAATGCAAGAGGAGAAAAGGCTAACGAGCATTGCTATGTACGTCTGGCACACCAGCCTAAGCAGGTGGACTGCATTAAGTGATGGTAATGTACCCATTAAATGGTGCTAATGGAGCACCAGGCTCTTGGTGTGGCCCATTTCCCTTGGTGGGAATGAGGGAGGAAGGCAAGAAGGACAGAGTGGCAGAGGGATACTTTGAATGCTGTGCTGTTGCCTGGAAAGTTACCATTTCTGCTGTGTTTTCAGGTTAGCAAATGCTCCTTTTTTTTCCTTAAATTTATAGTCTAATAAGCAGCAGAGATCCACCACTACTACTCCTATCTGGACCTGCAGTCATCCTGAGGAGAGGCTCCGTCCTTTGCCGGGACCAGGGCTGAGCTCGCTCCTGGCACAGGTGGTGCTGTGCAAGCAGGGCCTGGAAAGCGACAGGGGCCTTGCCGGGCTTATCAGCGCTCTCTGCTCATCGTTTTTCCCCTGGCACCAACCCCTGCTCCTGTTCGCACCGGTGATACCACCGGGAGCTGGAGGATGGCGGGAAGAGCCCGATCCCCCTCAGGAGGGATGCTGCGGCTCTCCCCCCGCTGCTAGGTCTGTTCTAGGCGCCTCCTCCGCTGTAAACCAGCCCCGGGGCCCGGCCAGCAAAGCGTTAAACCTTCCCTGCAATGCTGCATCCCAGCTCACGATGGAGCTGCCTTCCTCTCTTCCACCCCCAACTTCCAATTCACTCCAAACAACTCCGGGACAGAATTGCAGGGAAAAACTGGAGGTTCAGACTAGACTTGTTGATCTCCGTTCCCAGGCGGCAGAAGGAAGGGCCGGCGCTTTCCTTTGTGTCTGCACGGAGAGAGGGCCGGGAGGCGGTGGGGGGCGGGGGCAGATGCGGCTTCGGCGTTGGCTGTAGGCAGGAGCGGGGAGCCGCAGCCGAGGGAAGGCCTTGGAAAGCTTCCTGCCGCGGGATCTGATTCGCCTCCTTCCCCTTCCTTTCTCCGCGGACGGCCGGGAGCGCGGCCGCCATCCCTCCGCCCCGAGGCTGCCCGCGGGGGGATGCGAGCGGGGCCGCCCCCGCCGCAGGATGTAGCCGCCCCGCACCGCCTCGCTGGAAGCCCGCAGGAGGAGGTAGGTGCGGGCCTTGCTCCGGCCGAGGGAGAGGACCCTTTCCCCCTGTGCGGTGGCAGGGGTGGTATTTCGTTTTTGGGGGGCTGAGTCGGCGGAGAGAGGGGCCGACCCCACGGAGCCTTGCCGGCTGGGCACGGAGGAGCCGTTCCTCTCTCTGCGCCGGGGTTTCTCTTCGTGCCATCTTGTGTAAGCAACAGTGCTCAGGGCTGTCGTAAGCCGCCCGGCTTCGCAAGGAAGGCTCGGGTTTTTTTTCCTTATTCTGGTTTTCGTTGGTTTCCCTGCAGGGGTCGGCGTGGGGTGCGTTGGGGGGCGGCCCGGAGAGGTAGAGTGCGTCGTTAGAGTGGCTGGAAATAGTCCCTTCTCCCTGCCCCAGCTCTTTCCTCAGGCGAATTTGCAAGGCTGGAGTTACAAAAAGCCTCCGCGTCTCCCTGCCCGCCTCCACGGCTGGGCAGGGAGGGGGGCACGGCCGGCTCCGAGGCGAGGGGTGTGGGGGGGAGGTGGGTACTCCCGGCTGGATCCTAGGGGCACCGGGAGTCTGGCGTTCGCGGTCCCGCAGGGCTCCTCTGCGGGAGGGAGCGGCGGCGGGCCCGGGTGCTGGAGGTGGCGAGGCCGGTGCTCTCCGGACCGGCCGCTCCGGGATGAGCGAGCAACGTGCGGGCGGCCCGGCGCTTTTGGGGGCGCGTTACTAAGTGGTGCTCGCGGGCAGCTTTGTGCCCTCCCCGGTCCGTCAGCGGTTCCCGGCCCTTTTGCTGGCAGAGGCTCCCGGGGCCGTGCCCAGACTTCACAGCTCCCCCGGACGGGGTGTGCAGGTGACCCTCCCGGGCTGGGCGGGGGGAGGGGGGGACACCCGGCCGCCGCCCGGGGGAGCTCGGCGGCAGCGCCCGGGCCGACACGTGGGAGCAGGCGGCCTTTAGCACCGCGGACAGCGCCCGCCTGCCGGAGCGCGGTTCAGCACCACCGGGGCGGACAGCGCCGCCGCCCCCGCCCCAGGCAGATTAGCGGGGCCGGGCGCGCCCCGCGTGGGGATAAGGCCGCGGGCGCGGAGGTCAGCGGGCGGGGACCCACGGTCGGCATCTCTTGCAGCTCCGGGGCATGGAGGGGAAGGAGAGGTGAGGAGAGCCGGCCCCCCGAGCGCCCTGCCCCACGCCGCACCTTGGAGCGTCCAGCCTGAGGGGGACCAGCGATGCCTCTGGGGATGAATAAGCATGGATCTCGCTCTACTACCTCTTTGCCTCCGGACCCCACGGAGATCGTCAGGAGCAAGGCCTGCTCCCGAAGGGTCAAGCTTAACGTGGGGGGGCTGGCCCACGAGGTTCTCTGGCGGACCTTGGACAGGTTGCCACGGACCAGGCTGGGTAAGCTCAGAGACTGCAACACACACGACTCCCTCATGGAGATCTGTGATGACTACAACCTGGAGGAGAACGAGTACTTCTTCGACAGGCATCCCGGGGCATTCACCTCAATCTTGAACTTCTACCGTACTGGCAAGCTGCACATGATGGAGGAGATGTGCGCCTTGTCCTTCAGCCAGGAGCTGGACTACTGGGGGGTGGATGAGATCTACCTGGAGTCCTGCTGCCAGGCCCGCTACCACCAGAAGAAGGAGCAGATGAACGAGGAGCTGAAGAGAGAAGCAGAGACACTGAGGGAAAGGGAAGGGGAGGAATTTGATAACACTTGCTGTGCTGACAAAAGGAAAAAGCTCTGGGACCTCCTGGAGAAGCCCAACTCCTCCGTAGCGGCCAAGGTAAGACCTCCACATTTCTTAAGTCTTGTTTGTATTGACTCGTGACTGTGGCGATGCTTCCATGAGATGTTGTCCTGCTAACATTGCTTTAGAATCTGTCACTTGTGGCTGGCTGGATGCTGTGAGTGAAGGGGAGGTAAGGCCTCCCAGATGCAAACAAGTTTTAATGTATCTCTTGGGTGATTTGGAAGGGATCTGGTTTGAGCTTCTTTGGGGCAGTCTAGGCTGCTCAGTGTGGGAGCAGCTCCACTGACCTCTGGGTCAGCATACGCTGATTTCTGTGGCTGAGAGTTTGTAGACTTGTTATCCCAGTGGTGTGTCTTGATGCATTGTGTAATAGAGATTTCTTTGGACCCAAAATGTGTTTCCTATTGCTTAACCAAATGGGCTTTTAGGAAGAGGAAATCTAGTTGAACTCTGAGACCTGGGTCCAGTAAAGAAGTATTACTTTCCTTTTTAGGGCTTAATTTAAAATGGTATGGTGAAATGTATCTCCTAGTTATTTGTATCATGTACTTATAGGCTGCGAGTCTTAAAGCTAGCATTTGAATTTTATCTTTTACCTGATTCCAGCCTATCTTAAGTCTCTCTGTGCAATACTGCTGCAGCTCTGTCAATAGTTGAAGTGCTGCTTACTCTGAAGTTGATGCCAGCGCAACAGATCTATTTGAAGGCATTTGGGAGATAAGAGCCATGTTAGGAGAAACCAATGTCAGAGTTGGCTCTGATAATTTAGCTGTCTCATGTTAGTCACATATTTAGTGAGGAAAATCTGTGTGAACACAGTGATTCAGTAACCATGGGGACAAAAGTGAAGGGGGAGAGGTTGAAAACTGTGGGATGAATAACTGAAAAGCAAGAGATGGAGCAGCAGGGACTGAAACCTGAATTCTCTGTGTACCACTGTCCTCACAGTATGGCAAAGTAGAAAGAGGCCCCAGCTACACCTTCAATGTCACCCCCCTGTTGTACTGTGTTTGCAATTGCAAGCCTTGGCTCCGTCCCTCAGGAAGGCTGGCTTTGGTGGACCACTTATGAAAACAGACTTCTTTCCCTCTCTTTTCTCTTATTGAAATGTTGCACATCATGAACCAAAAGCACATACAAAGTTTTGGGAAGGAATTTTATGAAGCGTGGAGCTAAATGGCTCATTCTGGCAGGGGAAGGGAGAAGCATTGTCGACTGCTGAACCTATTATCACTTTTTTTAATGACAAACAGAGCCCCAGAATGTCTCTCTCTCCAATGGCACAGATGACACTGTGCTGAATGTATTAATCATTTATAAGGCTCCTTTGGCACAGTCCTGGAATCCTGAAACACAGGCCCCAGGCTTTCCTGTCTGTGGCACTGACTCAAAATCCATTAGAGACTGTTGATGTTCATGATTTACTGTAGATAAGCAGGGGTCATTCTTGCCAAATAAGTGTCTTTTGTGATTTATAAATGAAATACACTCTAGCTTCATTTTCTGAGAAAATTCTCAGAGTAAGTGCATTCAGCATTGCAGGCTCTGGATTAATTGAGAGTGCGAAGCATTATTATCCTTCCCATTTAAAACTACCATTCTGTGACTTCATTACTGTAGTGAAAATGGTGCTGTATGTTTTCAGACTTCAAATATTCCAGCAGTTCCCAAACACAGATTTCTCCTCGTTTCAAATGTAGCAAGGAAAATGGGCATGATGAGCAATTAGCTTACCAGGCAGGGACAGAAGAGCTGCTAAGCCTATTCTTTATCTGATTTTCTCCCTGCTGGTGGGTAGCTTTTCTCTCATGCCAGAGTATGCCCTTTGCTTTGATCACCTTCATAAGAATTCACTCCACGTATTGAATAGGCTGGACTCCGTCTTCAGCTTCTGACGGAAGGACATGGGGAGAGGGACTTGGCAGCCTGACCCATTATCCAGCCTAACCAGCTGTGCCCAGGCTCCATTTCAGGTTGCATTTTCTAAGTCTGAGCCTTTGCCTGGTAGCTCCTGGCCAGCTTTCCTCAGCTGTCTGCTCAGTGGAGCACTTCTTCTGAGGCCACGGGCCTCCAGGAACCGCTGTCACCTCTCCTAGAGCCAGACTCTGTATGTTTTGTCAGGTCTGAGAGCTCACACTGATCCTGTAGAAAGGGAACAAAGTAAACTATTCTGAGGTTTAATGCATGTCACTGAAGGACCTAAAATAATTGGGAAAATGTGTATTACTCTCATTTATTCTTTTTCTTCATGCTTCTGCCATTCAGTGCAAAGGTTTTTCCATTTAAACGTAAGAAATACGCATTCCCTTCATGTTCTCTTTAAGAACTTTAGAAAATGGCTACAAATGCGAGTTCTCCCCTAAGCCCAACACAATCCCTCTGTAAGCCATGCGCCGTTGTCTAATTCCCACTCCAGAAAGGTGGGCTTTCTTGCTGGCTCTCAGCATTGTTTATATTTTAGCACTTTCTGCACAACACCTAACCCGACTCCTCCAGAACAGATTACTGCAGAACTTCTCATGGTTGTACTGGAACTGGTTAAATCTTGAGAGTGAGTTGTTTTCTATTTGTGTTGGGGTTTTGTTTGTTTGTGTTTTTTTTTTTTTTGTTTGGGTTTTATTTTTAATTGTGTGTGATGTACCTCAGGATGGAAAACAGCATTCAAATAAGAAAAGAAGAATCCCCCAGACCTTAATTTTTGTTGCTCTCGTATCCATCAGGGAATTACCCGTATCTTTAGACTAATCAGTCTGGCTTTTAAACTAACCACCTCATGGTGAGGAGTGTCTTATTTATGTGCGATGCTTCACCCTGTACGTGCCTGGAAAGAATACTCTGTTAGATTTTTATAATACCCACTCTTTGAGAGCCTCCAGATTTCTAGGATGAGGCATCAGACAGCTGTTGAAGCCCCAGGCTCGCTGCCTGGTTGCTCCCCAGCACTAGCAGAGGGGCGTTTGCCCCTTTCCTATAACGCTGCAGTCCCTCCAGCTGTAACCAAAGCTGCGCTGTCCTTGTGCGAGGAGTTGTAGAGCTGTGGGGCAGCACTCCAGCCCTTCTCCACGGTCAGACCGTGCAACAAGCACCCGAACCATTTCACCCACGAGTCCACTTAACTGGGAGGCACTTGCTGTGCTGTACTCCCCTGCACTCACTTTGCCTGGTGAGAAAACTCCTATGCACAACACTGAGCACTAAGGGACTCTCCTTCTACCAAATGAAAAAATATTTAACAGACAGTTATTTAATGAAAATCTTCATTTCTCTCTCTAGCCTTACAAGATATTTTAAAGGATCAGTTTCTCCTGCTTCCTGTGACTCTATTTGCCTGTATATTCCTGAGAAATACTCACTGCAGTCTGTGGATGCTTCCTCCTCTTCCTGCAATCACTGTTTTTGCGTGTTCCTGCTTATTTTTATCATTTTCCCAGTCTCCCTTTATAGTTTGGTGGTTGGTTTCTTTGTTTTGATTTTTGAATAGTATTCTTCCTGTATTTTGGTGTGCTCACAACATCCATTTTTAAGCATAGAGGACTCTGGTGCTTGCTTCTGTCTGGATTTACCCTAGATGAAGATGAGCTGCAGTTATTTTCTGGAGTAGCTATTATGTTTTGTTGTACGGTAGTTTTCCTTTCCTCAGGAAAGCAAAGCAACTCTCTAGAAGCCAAGCAGAACTACTGCTTTTTCTCAGGACTTAGTGTCCATGTCAGGGCAGCAGCGGCTAGCAGTTCTCTAGCACTCTGGTTTGGGCTTTTAATCTTAATTACTCGTTCCCTCACAAGGCCAAGCCTGGGCAGCTGGTTTCTGTCACCCACAACCCAGCTAGCCGTCCTGCAGAAGTCCCTCCCGTAGCTGTTGGCTTTTACTAACCAAGCTGGTTAGGGCCTGTGGGTCTACCTGCCTGGTGAGGCATTCGTGGCCCTTGGGATGACCAGCCTAGCTGCAATTCCAACCAGACTTCGTGGCATCCCTAAATCAGACTGCAGTTGTTCCATGCTTTCCAGTATAAATAAATAACAAATTAGACCAGTTAAACATCTTAACTTGTATGGTCTTGGAAATCCTCTGATCACTTGAACCTTTCCAGCAACTCTGTGATAACATTGCCCTTTTTGCCTCTTAGGAGGAAAAGAAATCCTTTCTTCTTTTAGTCCTTACAAATTATTCTCGCAATCAATATCTGAGCAATTAGTGTTGCACAGAGCAGAGGGGGAAAGTCTACTTGTCTTACAAACTCCTCTGCATGTGCTGGTTTCATCTATTTTTCTCTTGCTGTCCTGAAGGCTGAGAAAAACATGATGACATCACCCACTTTGCAAAAAGCTTCTCTGCATATCTGCATGTCAAGTAGGATGTGCGCTTCCTCTGCTCCTCGCTGCCTCCACTTCCCGCTTGTCCCTGTCCTGTCGGAAGCTCAGCTGCAGCAATCCCTCCATTCTGGCAGGCTAATTCTTATACTTTCCCCTGTTCCTACTCTGTCTGTGCCAGTGCAATAATATCACGTTTATCCTTGAAAACATGCAACTCCAATTCGCTAATCTTATTATGCATGCCTCTACATTCGTTGAACAGCTTTTCTCAAGCTGCCCAGTGCTCTCTGCTGCTAATCTCTGGATGCATTGCTTAGGGATTGGGGAGGTTGCTCTGTAAGCTCTTTTCTTATTATTGTTGATAGTAGTGACAAAATAAGAATGATAAAGCCTCTTGGAGATGCATTCGCTACATCTAGAGCGTTCTTCCCCCACATGGGCTTTCTATTCCTGGTCCTCCCTTATGGCGTGCAGTTTTCATTCATCTCTAAACCTGCCCAAATTTAGCATTCAGCAGAGGAAACCCCTCTCCCTAATTGCAGGGGTCACATCTTAGCACTGTCTTGTCTGTCTCTGAGACTCCTAACACAGGACAGATGTTGACTTTGTCTGTTAAAGCCAGCTTGCCTCTATTTTGCTTGCATCTGTGACTTTCATTTTTTTTTTTCTGATGCAGCTACTGCTTTGGCTTTTCTGCTATATATAGGAGACTTTTTTTTTTTCATCCAAAGTAAACTCCTTTCTTCAGAGATTCTCAAAAGCAGAGCCTCATTCCAAAGCCTTTTCCGTGGGTTCAGGGATTTGCCACTTTGGTCTACAGCTTATCACTGGATTTTTGGCACAGCACTGTCCTGTGGACACACAAACGATGCTGTTCTGTATCAATTTCTTTTCATCCTACAGGCCCTCTCTGGGTGCTTGTCCTTCCAGTGAACTTCTTAAATCTTTTGTCTGGGGAGCCCTAATTCCTGTGTTCAGTTCCCAGCAATGTGTCCTCTGCTGCTGTTTCACTGATGACCTTCCCACAACGTATCGCTGTGCTGCCAGTTCCCAAAACTCCTCTGCATTACAACCTCCCTAAATTCCCAGTTTTGGAGGGGAAAAATATGCCTAGTAATATTGCCAGCCTGGTAACTATGTTCTGTGATTCTTTTCTGGCTCTAGAGAGTCTTGTTGGGAGTCCCTGTAACACAGACACCCTGGCTGTGACACCGGCTTGTTAGTCTCCCACATCCCATCTTATTTCCTGCATGGGATGTATCTGCCAACAAGCAGCTTGTGCTAAGCTCTCCAGGTGGGATCCTCACCCTTCAAAGGTGATCCTTTCTCCAGCCCCATTACTGCAGCCCTGAGCATCCCTTGGATCCAGGCAGGCAGCTGCCTGTTGCCTCCTGCCTGGAAATGGTTAGGGTTCAGCAGTTTGCAATCCAAGCCTGCAGATCTACAGTCTCTGACAAATTTTATAAAAGGAAAGTTTAAATTGTTATGCCTGGTAGTTCTTTTGATGTACTTCCCATAAAGTCCCTGAAGTGTAGTATGCATAAACATATATGTAGGCACACTCTTAGATTTGTTACTTACCTGTAACTTTCTGCTAGGAGCAAGTTTGTGGTCCTCCCTGAACCTCAGCATCTACATCTGCCTGAGACTGCCTGCCTCGGGAGGGAGGCGACAAGCTGATGTGCTCGGGCTGGATTCCTTGGAGGATGTGTCCTATAGAAGTATAGTTGATGCTATTTTTAAAGCACCAGCTCTCATTTGTACCTTTGACAAATCTATCTGAGAAACTAATTCCCCTCGCTGCTCAGTGTTCTTCTATCCTGCTCAGCCTGTGAGCAGACATGGTTTAAGGTGCCAACATCAGCAGTCAAAAATGTACGAAATCTTGCAAGAATGGAAAATCCCTGTTTTGTTCAGCTGTAACCGCAGAGATTTAGTAATAATGGGATTTAGGAGAAGAGTACTGGGCTTGATCCACCCAGGAAATGCTGGTGTGGTGCTCACAAAGCGCACATGCAGCTTCTGCTGGTACCTGTGCAAAGCACTTGCACGCGCTGCTGAGTTGAGCATGCTGTCCCCGATGGGTGTGCGCTGACTGCAGCGGTGTTCAGAGCAAGCTATGCAGAGGCACTCCAGAGCCGTGTGGAAAAATCAATTGTCTTCATTTTTAAAAATACTTCCTTTGTTTAACTCTTCTTACACAGCAGGATAAATATCCTTGCCGTCGTGTTCCTTCTTTTACCCGTTCCTCTTAATCCTAAAGATCACAATTTCCTTCTGATTTCTCTCGACATGAATGCCCCCATGGAGAAGAATAATCCAATGTTACTTTTACAACATGAGCATTGCTATTTGTCATTGCTAATGGCAAAATATTTATGTCAAAGAAAGTTCACAGCTATCACTTAGCTCTTATAATAAACACAGTCAATGTGATTTACTCCATGGAGAGATCTGGCAGCAACAGAAGAGGCATAATGTGGCCAGTGAATGTGAGCAGGTCACCAGTATAGGCTTTTTCTTAAGAAGCTACACATGGAAGCTAGACATTGTCACTGCTTCTGCTGCATTAAGGCAGGCAAGGATCAGACCCTTACTGTTATGAGAGTTGTTCACTTTGTTTCCTAGATCTAGAGGCTCATCTTCATCACAGACCGGGTTGGCTTCCCATGTGTTGCACTAGGATTGGGAGCACCAGCACTGTGGGATGGCAATAGTCGAGCTCAGGCTCAGAAGTTGCTGTCCTTGTCGGGCAAAAGGGCTTCAAGGGCTGAGTGGGTAAATCGGTTCTGCGCTGGTCTGTGCCACAGGCCTAGGAGATGGCAACAGCTCAGGGATGCCTGCCCCGCACCCCATTGCTTAGCTGTTGTACCTGAGCTGCTTTAGCTTTGGCATTCTTTATCCTTAAGATGACCTTGCCCTAGGTTTGGTCCTTGGGGCAATAGCCAGATGTTCACCTGAGCTTTTCCCAGTGACTCAGTACAGCAACAGCAAACCTTGTAGTAACCTGCCCTCTGAGATTGCCTGCTCTCTGGTTTCTCTCTGCTGTCCTGCTTTTCTTGGCCTCCCCTGTCTCCTTTATGATCTGGCACTAGCTGAACATGTTTAACAACACATCTCTCTCTGACTTTTAATGAAAAAAATTCTACTCTTTATTCTAGAGCAAGTCTGGAGCAGTGCTGTGCATCCCTATGCAAACAGCGTGCCTCTCTACCTGCTATAGCCCCTCCCAGAACATTGGTATTTAAATATCCCAAGCACATTTATTTTCTAGGTCCCCCAATAACACCAGCAGCCCCAGCCCTGCTTCTGTAGAGGGTAAAACTCCCATTGACTGTAATGGGAGCAGATGAGTATTATAACGTCTGTACTGATCAAGCAAAGCTCTCAAAGTGCTTTGAGAAGATGGATTAGTTAAGGCCAGGACAAACCTGTGATATATGTATTATCCCCATCTTAAAGTGAGGAGGTGATCATTGCCCAAGGTCAGTGAGGAAGGCCAGGAGCAGAGCTGGCGGGGGGGGACCTCTGGCTTCCCCTTGTCCCATGTCCTTGGTACATTTTCATGGTGTAGGTGAGCTTCCAGTGGCCTTTGCCCACTGTCTGCGGTGCAGCATTACAGAGGCGAGGTGCTGGCAGCCCTCTGACAGTTTATCCAAGGGGATGGAGTGAGAAATCAAACCTTCTCTTGTTCCAGCACAGGTATTCCTACTTAAATGAGCCCAGTCTACATGGGAAGGTCCTGGAAAACTTTGTTGTGTTTGAAGAATGAGTGGTTACGGAAAAATGGCAGGGTATCTGGTAGATCTAAAAGCAGAAGGTCTGTACCGGGGCATTTTTAGCACTCCCTGGTGCAGTTCTGATTGTAGGGAGGGGATGCTGTTAAACTGTTTTGAACAGCAAGACACTACCTATGTTAGACTACACATACACATATATGTAAAAAAACTATTGTGAAATGATAAAATAAAATCATAACACATCCCATGTAGTGTATATTGATATATATGCATGTATACTACATTAAAATTGACTCTTTCTACGGGAATTCCTTTGTACCAAGATTAACCTGTATGAGGAAGGTATTTACTTTCAATTACAAACTAATCCTAGCAACCAGCTCCACTTTGAGCATAGCAAAGGTAATGAGCGACTCAAACACTACTCAGCAGGGGCGCTATCTCTTCGGACAAAACACCTTTGATAGCAACAGTGGCTGTACGAGTGTGAGGGACAGTAACTGGACAGACCATGAGCTTTTTGGTAGTTTGGGAGCTCCCTTCAGCCTATCTTAAGCAGTAGCCAGTAAAGTTCCTGTGGGCATTTGGGGGATCTGTCTCTTTCTCTACTCAGTCTCCCAATCTGTCCTAATTAGATCTTCCCAGCTCAGGGCTCCAGCACCTCTGCAGCCCCTCCAGCTTTGTGTAGATTTTCAAGGGGCAGAGACCCTGTGGTTTGCTTCTCTCTGGGAGTACAAGGTTGCACTACTACCCCCTCCCTGCCATTCCACCTGTCCTGTGCCAGCTCCAGGTGAGATGATGGCAGATTGCCCTTCCCTGGCAGTGACCTTTCCATATTTCTATCAGTGTTTCCCCATTCACAAGTCTCTCCCAGACCTGCTATGATCCCTGTGAGTGTTTTTGCTGAAGTTTGCAGCTATGGTCCAACAGTATGGATGCTTTGTGACTCTTCCTGGAGGTGCTGTCACTGCAGCGTGGGGAAGGTGGCCTTAACTCTGCTCTCTGCTGCTTGGTTGTGTGTCTGAAACCTGGGTTTGGGCAAAAGAAATCGATAGCAAAGCAAAAACCGAAGCAGTTGTTGGTACCTGGATCTCGTATTGGCAAATCTCATGTGAAAACCAACATCCATCAGGCATCTATCTAATCTGATAAAAAACTTGTATTACTAATAAAAGCAGGGTGAACAGTCAAAACAAATGGAAGGAACAATTTACTTTAAAATTCTTTTTTTTCTTTTTTCTGCAGTACATAATCAGTTCCAGTTATTATGAGTTCAACTTATGCAATGCTGTTTGGACTAGGATTCATGCAGAGTCTCTAGCCAAAAGCACAGATTAGTTTTGTTTTATTTTATTTAAGTCCATTTGCTCTTGCTCATTTTTGAACAAAATGGAGCTGTAAATCTCATTTGCAGTACATAAACATCATAAACACCAGAAATGCTCTTTAATTGGTACTGAAGGACAAGATGTTTCTGAAACGTGATTATGCTTACTAAATTCTATTTTAAACTTAAGGTTCCTCATGGGTATCTCTTAAAAAAAAACCCAAACAAACAAAAACAAAAAAAAAACCCCAAAACAAAACCAAACTTGTTTTGCTGGAAGAGTAAATTACAGATGTGAGCAGAGGCCTGTCTCAATCTCGCTACTTAAAATCTTTTGTAGGAGGCATGAATTGTACTAAGCACCCTTTCCATGGCACAAGAAACCTCTTCTGTGTGCCAGGTATGCTTTGCTTGGCTGGTTTCACTGGTATCTGATGGCAGTGTAAACTGGGAATGGAATCATATTGTGGCACAAAGCATCAGAAGCAGCTCCTTGGTTCCCTGAGGAGCCTTTTATGTGACTCTGTCCAGTTTTTTTCTTATCCTTCTCTGTGGCCATTCAGCGCGTGCTGGTCCCTAGCTTTCTCTACCCTGGCATTCGAGTGTGTTGTAACGTGTTTGTCCTCCCAGTTGTCCTCTGAAGGAGAGCAGTGTGATTATCCCGGTGTACTTGGAAAGGGCATAGAGTGACTAACTGGCTTCTGAGGGTCTGTGATGGAGCAAGGAACAGAGTCATAATCCACCCCTAATCCCTGGACCACTTTTTTTTCTCTGGTGCAGCTGGATCCCAGCTGTAAGCATTCAACAGCCAGCTGTAATACATAAGAGTTTAACGTGAAACTGCCTAGGAATCTGTCTCAGACTGTTTTTTTTTTTTCAGGTTTCTGGGAATGTTGTTCGTATCTGGCACATTCTCAGTTCTGATAAACTTATTTCATGTGGCCATAATTTTTGTTTGTTTCAAAATGTCCATCTGTCACTCTGCACAGTTAATTTTGTTTGCATTGTATACTTTCATTAACCGTAGTGATCACACATTAAACAAACTCTTTACTTCTCATCATTGGTGCATTTGACCACTTCCATGATTAGTAATCACCGTAACATCCTGGTACTTCTCTGTATCTGGCCACTTGCCAAAACTATGGGTTCATCCAGTGTCTGGAGAGAACAGGAGTGCAACTCACTTTCTGAGGCAATGTTTACTGTCTGCTATCAGAAGAACTCAGCCTCTGTGGTGAAATAGGGAGCTTTCACTCCTTGTTTTTTTTATTTGTGAATTTTTGGTAAATTTGTCCTTCACAGCATGAAAGTTAGTTTTTTTTTTTTTAGCGAAGTAAAGGGGGGGCGGGGCGTGAGGGGGGAAATGTTGTCTCCTCTCCTGTCAATGCACCAGAAGCTTATTAATAATACATAATAATTATACACTGCATATCTTATCTCCTTTCATCTGAGCATCTAAAAGCGCTTCACAAACATTAATTAAATAATCCTCAACTGCCTGGTGCAGTAACTATTATTATCAATCTGTACTTAAATATGACAATGCAGAAGAAATAGTAAATAAGAAAATCTCCCAGATACAGGCAAGAGCAAACCTGGTCTGGAAAGGTAAAGCAAGCTGGGGTAGCTGTATTCTGTGTACGCGAATCCACTGGTCTGCCTGACAACATATTGCTGCAGTTACATCTAAAGTTGATTGGTGTTGGACACAGCCTGAAGACAGCAGTTAGGAGATTTTTCTAGATCAAGACAATACTATCTCTGCTGGCAAGAGGAAAGTTGCAATTGGCAGCAGAACTCATGTCCCTGGTTGAAAGCAGGGGAGCTGGTGGCAGAGGGCTCTGTCTAAAGCAGCCTCAGCGATGGGGTTTACTGATCCTTGCTCCAAGAGAGCCTCTGTTTGTTATCCTTTGTTAGGAGAGGTCCTTGAGGTGCAGCCCATCAGGCAGGTGTAGTGTCCCATGAAGGGTTTCGCTAACCCTCAGCAGACCAAGCTAGCCACTAAGGCTGTCAGAACGATGGGGTCTCTTCCAGTGCCTGCACCAGATTGGGTGCACAGGACCCAAAGCTGTGAGCCCAGCACAGCTGGTCCCACCAAGGGGTCACCATGCAGTGTGGGGACCGTCATCTCTGATGGCTCCTGTGCTCTTTTCCCTTCCACAAGGAACCACTGCAGGGAAAAGCTGCTCCCAGGCTGAGCCTGCTTTTGTAGGGGAAGGAGCTTTTGGGGTGTCGCCACCGGACACGGGTCTGTGCCCAAAGCTTTGGGAAGTCCTGTGTGGGGTAGACTGCAAAGTTCACCTCAGTGCTTTCCCCTCCGCCCTTCAACTAAGATTTGCGTGAGCATCTGCATCTTATTGCCTTGACTGGTGTCACTTAGGAATGCTTGTTCTCAGAAAGAATAGCTTTTGTTAGGATAGAACAGAGATGAAACATTAGTAAATACCAGTGTTCTGGCAGCAAATGCCCCCTCACTTTACAGCTCTACCTCACACTTGTTGCCAGTGAGCTGAATTAAACTGAGGTTAGTCAACACACGGTTATTCTTAGCTTCTAATCTTCCCCAGGTAAGAGTCTGATCTCAGCAAGTTTTGCAGCATTTAGCTGAGAAAAGCCCTGTCGTTCAAATGTGTTACCTGTTACTACGAGGAAGGCAGGCTCACACAACAGCAGTTTTGTTTTTCCGTGTTAAACACCTGCCAGTTTTTGAGATGCATTTAGATAGATTGTGCCAGTGTTGGGAGGAACTAGAGGAGGGGGTGTGGACCTGGTTTCCCAGGAGTGCTGAAGACCCTCCGGTACCATGAGAGCTCTCAGATATATCAACCTCTAGTTTTGCCTTCTGGAGGAGGTGCCAAATGGCATGACTGGCATTTACTTTTGCCTTATTTTGACAAAGTTGTGGGCTTGGTAGCCGACTCCAAGTATATCAAGTCCCACTTATTTTGATCCTTCAAGGTAAATTTGAAGCAGATGAGGTGTAGTGTGTGGAGTCTAATTCCCACTGATCTGGGGCCTCCTAGCCCTGCCTTGACTGAAGCAGATGTTAGCAAAGGGAGCTTTTCAGGGGCAAGAACCTCACAGGCCCTTCATGCCACCCAACGTACAGACAGATCCAACACTTGCTGTGTGTGTTTTGACCCCTTCCTGACTTCCAGGTTCCTGCGTGTGGCTCAACATGACAGGACATGCTGTTCTGTAAGGAGATATTTCCAGCAAATGCAAGGTGTGCTGCATTCTAGATCACATTAGGTATCAGAGTTCATTTTGCTAATTGATGTGTTTGTGTTCTCTCAGGCTGTGTTGACACACAATGTTATTCTATAGGAGTAACTTTAGACTTCCAGTAATCCCAGGGAATGGTCTCGTTTAACACCTGCAGCCCTGGCCAAAGACAGGTTTAGCATATGCAATCTACCTACTGAAATACGAGACTTCCATCAAGCAAATTCATCGGGTACAACTGGCCTCTCTTTCTTCTCTACTGAACACTGGGGCAGGTATAATTCCATTATTTTTGCATATATGTTAAGCTAAAGAACAAATTTGCTGAAGCTCCTGGCTATGAATGAAATCCATGAATGAAATCCACTTGACTTAGTAGTTATTTTTAAAGATGCTCTTAAGAGCTTCTTGTAAAGCGGCTGTAAAATATTTCCTAGTTTGCACTATCTTCTGGAAAACCTGCTTCATGGTCCAGAGAACTTGGGCATGGCATTGCTACTTCCAGGAGTTATAGATGTAACTTATTTAATTCATAAACTCTTTGTAGGAAGTTCCATCTTTTTATTCCATGTTTATATAGCACTAAGTGCCACACTGTCCTGACTCACAGCTCACGTATGCTACCCCAAAACAAGTCATAAATGTGTTTTACAGAGTAAGCAAGAACTGCTGTAGAAAGGTATGGGGTTTAATTTCCATAATTACCATTTTCATAACCAAACTGGCCTGTTTCTCAAGGAGGAGGAGCAGGAGCATGGCATGCCTCTGCTCTTCAACTGCTCTTCAACTTGCTCACTTAAACTGGGATCCCAGTTTCCAGTAGGACTCTGGGCTGTGCAGAGCAGTGAGGGATCAGAGGACCTGTTTGGTCGTCCTCCTCTTGAACAGGGGCAGCGATCTCCAAAACACTGAGCAGGGCAGATACAGAGAGAAAGTTATTGCTTTGGCTGTCCCTGCTTAATTCACCTAAGCTGGTTGCATCATAGGTTTTGTTGCTATAAACTAATCCTAAAGCAACTGGGAAGCGTTCCCCCAGCGCTCTGTGCCAGTTTCAGTACATGAGTGTGTTACTGATACTTTCCACGCTGACGTAATCTCTGGTCTGGATTTAAGCAGACTTGGGCAGGCATGTGTGTGCAGAGGAAGGCTGAAGAGCTAGGTTGTACGCGTGGTTGCTGTGATTTAGCATGCAAATCAGGTAGCTGGAATAGGCAAACGTATCCTGCGGTTTATACAAGCAATTACTTAATCTGTGTGTGGAAAAACAGGATAATTGTGTGCAAATTAGATGTATCCATTGCATACAGTGCAGTTGGGTGTTTAAACGGTCAGCAAATCAGACCCTTTCTATCAGTAATTAATGACTTTATATCCTAAGGGGAACTAAGCAATCAGTCTCTTCCCAATTCTTTTTTTTTCCTTTTTCACCAAGTCCTTAAACTGTTCAAATCTCTGCTCTCTTTTCATCCCTTGTTCCCTACATTATCACCTACCTGCTAGAGTATTTATTTTTCTCAGCATTTTTGGGGGGAATAAGCCATAATGCTGGCAATAGGCTCCGTCTTCCTGCGCACTGACTGATTTGCATCAAACGCACATTGCAAACCTCTCTTTAAAAGCCTCTTCCCTTCAGTAGAAGTCCTTCACCAATCACCTCCTTGCTCCAGCCTTTTCCCAAAGTGTTTCTGGTGAGTCCAGTGAGTCAAAATTTAGCTAGATGTTCTTGAATTCAGCTCCATGGCATTGTACTGTTCTGGTGCGTTTTCCCTCCATGCAGGTGGGATGAAACCCCAAAGTGAGAGAGATGCCGGTCTGTTGGGCAGGGTCATGGTTTTACTATAAGTTTTCTGCACAGACCCCAAAAGGGGATTTTTCTCTCTTGCACCTCTGACCAACATCTGTGAAAGACTGAAAATCTTTCTTTGCTTTTCCCACGCTTGTCTTGGTAGAATGCAAATCCTTCAGGCACCACTTCTTTGCTCTGTACTTGTACACTGGAGCCCTAATTCTGGGGACAAAACAAAGTTTCCCTTTTTACTGCCCTGCCAGTACAGCGTAACTTCTGCTTGTGTTCTCTAGAAGGAATACAGCTAAAGCTTTGTTTGGCCAGCTGTTGTCTTTTTGATTTAGTGTCTTAGGTGGTCAATAGCTAATGTGTAATCTTAAATGCCACCTCTTTTCCTTTCGGCCTGACTCCTGAAGCTGTTGGGATGTTTCAATACATTTTAAGTAAAGTAATGATGCCCTGTGCCAAAAACAGAGAGCAAGCATGGCAAAGCTCCAGCCCCTGCACCTGTTCTGCTTTGCTTTTTGTGTGAAGTGCTGTATAATGGTTGTCTTCATTAGCAGCCTACTGAATTCTGGTGTGTGAGGGATTAAAAACTCTAATGAATATGGATTATTTCAAATATTCTCCTCTGAGACCCAGTAGAGAGTGGAGATTTTTGGAGCTATATGTTTCTGTAATAACAAAGAATGGAAGATGCCTTCCTCAACCCTTTTTAAAAGTTATCTTTTAAGAGCAGATATCAAAACAGGCAGCTGGTCCTCCTGCTCTGCCTAGAGCATACGTGATGCTCAGATCCAGCTGATACTCTGGCTGGATCTGGCTAGAGGCGAGGTGAAAGCCTTGCTAAGAGTGGAAAACTTCAGCACACGCATAACTTGTAGTCTCCTTGAAGTCAACAAGTCTTAAGCATCTGCTTAACATTAATCATGTAGCAAAGAGGGAGTGAGTTACGGTGCAATTAAAGGACCGGTTTCACTGAGGAGGCCAGGAGCATGTGCTGGCTACGTTTCTATGAAAATAAGGACGTTTTCCTCCTCCAATTAAAATTCTTTGGTGCTTAAGGTTAATGTGTCATCTGCAACATCCAAGAGGCCTGGAGAGATTGTTTCTGTGAAACAGATGTTCAACAATCTGCATCTTCTTTTTTTTTTTTTTTTTTTTTTTTTTTTTTTTTTTTTTTTTTTTTTTTTTTGTCAGTTTGGACACTTTCTTGGTTTTGCTTGCAGAAATTGGATCCTTCATATTGACAGGGAATGCTGTTCTCTGCCCCGTGGTATTCCTCCCAAGGGGATCACAGAGCGCTCTGCAGCAGTCTGCTTAAGCCCGCTTTGCAGGCAGGGAAACTGAGGCATACCGAGACGCTAGCACTGTTCCCAACTCCCAGGTCAAGTTTGAGCCACAGCCAAGCGTTTCCCGCACCAAGTCAGCCATGCAGGGCGTGCCAAACCACCCAGTGGGGCTGGTGCCTGTCAGACGTGTGCTGTGTCCCCTTAGCCGGGGCTCGGAGCAGGCACACTGGTGGTTGCCTCCCCCAGCTGGCACGCTGGGCTGGTAAGACGAAGTGAAACACCTCATGATCCTGAGCCCTGGCATCCAATGTGACCATTAAGGTCTCATCTGCTTTTTGCGGCTGTAATTGTGACAGTGGTGGGTCCAGGAGCTGTGAGGTATGGCTGAAACGGGGAAGGGAATCTGTATTTTCTCTAATTCAGCCATCTGTCTCCCATTGCACACTCAGATCAAGTCTCTTCCCCTCCTTGGTCAAAGCAGCCCTTGGATTGTCTCTCCTGCCAGTGCTGCAGAGCCACAGTCTTACTGCAAGAGAGTGGGAGGAAGAGGGGAGAACCTCTTTTTGACCTCATTTGGAAATATTCTCCCAAACTCTGTGTAGCAAAAGCCCTCTCAAAGCTGCAATCCATGTAACAGCAGCTCTGACAGGCCAGGTTTCTCACCAGCGTGAAGGAGAACAATGTCCTTGCAGGAGTTCAGTAGATCAGTGGGCTGGTGGAGGTAGGGCGGCTTAAACCTTTCTGTTATTCTGGCACTTTTTTTTTTCTGGGCAAAACAAAGAGATAAAACTTTTACAGGAAGTTTTAGCCAGTTCCTGAGCAGGGGGTCCCACAGCAGCCGAGCGGTTCCCCCAGGGAAAGCCCCCAGCCCCAGGAGCGCCGCAGCCAGCACTCGCAGATGTTCTCCGCAGGCTGGAGAGCATCGAGGTCTTTTTCACCAGATAATAAATCTCAGTCCTTAACTGGCTGTGCAGGGATACTGTTCCTCTCCAGGTGAAGAATCACATGGCCATAAAATTTTGTAAAATAAACAAGGCAGACGTGGTCAGAATCCTATTTGGACAGATTTATAGCTGGACTATGGAGCAGCAACTTTGCCTGGGCTTTATGCCACCGGTAATTAATATGTATCCTGGACTCTGTTTTCCTTCTGGACAGTGTACTCCTGCATGCTTGTGTTTTAGACTGTAAGCATGAAAGTCTGCTGTCTTCTGAGAAAGAGACTTTCCTAGGGAGGCTGTGCTGGAAAGCTGTTGCCCTGCAGATTGTGTGGAAACGAAAGACAGAGAGTGGCCAAATTTGGGAGAGCAGCACTTCCCCAGCACGCTTAAAGCCTCCAGGTAGCTGGCACTGAGCCTTTGTGCAGTGATTATCATAAAGACAGTTGATGTTTGCCATAGTTTCTGCCTACACTGAGGTGAAGAAGTTGCTGGAGAAATCACATTTTGTCTGTTGACACTGGACAGTCATCTCCAGCACTCTGCCCTGTCTGTGGGATGATTATGGGAAACAGCAGTAGTGTCTGGGTGCAAATACCCAATCTTAATGCAATTTCTCTGCTGTTAATTTATTCTGGTCTAATTCAGCAAAGCCATGTACATGTAGGCTTTACTTTCAGCATGTGCTTTCCTAACGTGTGTATGTCCTGTGAAAGCTGACTAAAGGCATGGTCACGCTCTCCTGAAGCTGATGAGTGCTGTGGAAGAGCTGGGTGTCTGTTGAGGCAATCTGCAGTGCTGTGGTGACCCAGAGAGGCAAGGATGTCAAGGAGAGGTTTATCACCAGCAAACCCTCCCAACAACAGTGGTGGCAGCAGGGTCCTGTTTGGCCCACGAAGAGGCAGGAGATCGGATGAGGATCAATGGTGTTGCCTCAGTATTTACCTCCTGACCTCAAATGCTGAGTGTAGCCACAGTTTTATTTTCTCCTCTTGATGGCTTTTCTTAGAGTGGCATCGGTGTCCTCTTCCAGTCATTCACACCCAGAGGTGACCACCCTGCTGAGCTGCCCAGGCTTGCCATTTTTCATCATTCACCCTCTGGTCATCTCTTAGGCATCCCTTTGCAACTCTGCACTTCAAAAACTTGGAAAAATAATGAAGGAATTAAAAAAAAAAAAAGACAGGGAGGGGAGAGAACCTTATCCCATGTTATTCCAGGGGCCGTGGTCCCAGCACTGAATTTGGGCATAGGTTTTTCGTCTTGGACATGTATGAAATCCCTGCTCAGCATCATCTAGCTCTGTAGCCAGATACTACTTGCAATAATGTGAGTAGTTTTTCTCCTTCTTACACAACAGCTGTTTCCTCTTCACTGTCCTTCCCGTTTTCTGTAGGCATCTGTTCACTGTGCTGATGTATAGAGGAATTTTGGCACTGAGGCCCCTCCCTCCCCTGCTGCTAGGGGCACAGTATAAAAGATGTATCCAATTAATGACCAGTGACCTAGTGCCATTCAAAACTATCTGTCATCAAGTAGGAGGCAAGATGCTGAGCACGTTAAAATCTGTCACCTTTACGATTTGAACTGGAAACAAGCACTGCTGCATTGCTGGGTTATTTGTTTTGTCATTAATGAGATTTCTCTGTGCTTTTCTGTCTCTTTATGGTTTGGAAAACACATCTTGGTAGGCCAGCAATCCTAGAAACATAGGCCTTAAACAACAAAATCAGTATGGTTTCGTTAGACCTAGTGCTTGGTGTGCAGTTGTGTTATTTTCTCAACAGCGAGTGGCTGTATCGGCTCGGGCAGGGAGAAGGGCTTGGCTGCGAGCGTGCTGAGGCTTGCCTGGGTGTGGGCTCTGGGCTGCTGGAAGCCAGGGCTTGAGTTTACCGTACACCAGCTTTGCATGAAGTCCCCACGGTGATGTTTTTGTGCACGCTATGTGTAAGACAGGTTACTCCTTGATTGCGTATTTGAAGCCATGGAGACTGTGGATGGCAAAGGCTACCTTGTGTTTGTGACTGACTTAGTCACCAAGGGTTGAATAAAAGCATTCTGCAGCAAATGATTCCATCACAGGTGCTCCATGACCCTACCTCACATTATCCCAAAATAATTTCATCATGTGGCAGTTTTACGGCATACGTATGGGCCAAAACACTTCTTTTTAAAGAAGCAGATTGGGTAAAAGGACCTGGCTTTCTCATTAATGACTTAAGCTGTATTGATCAAATGACAATCAGTCTGGAAAGCTGGTTGCCATGGGATTGTCTAATACCTCCAAAATAAAACGAGTTTATTTGGGTTCAGAATACAATGGTGTACCAGCATTAAGGCTAAGGCATGTGGTTTGGTCTTGTTTATATTTCCCCTGCCATTACAGAAATCTCTGACAGTTTGAGATTTCATGTAAGACGGTAAGAGGCGAGTGTGTGCTGGCTGATGAATAGCTTTTTATGTGCTGGCAAAGGCTCGGGGAAGCTCTGTGCTGCTGGCTGCTCCCATATCTTCATCCCTACAGAGCCCCTTCTCAGCACTGCCACAGCAGCTTTTCACCAAAGTCTTTAATTAGAGCTCTGTGTTGCAGGAAAAGCAACGAGGGCAAGCTCCTTCCTCTTCCTCGGGTGGAAGGGACGAGCTGCTCCTGCCCGGGCTGAGCTGGGTGTCCGCATCGGGATTTCCAAAGCAGTAAAGGTTCATTTCATGGTACCACACAGGCAACCAGAGTGCATGTGTATTTCTAAGCCCTTGGAAAGGTGCACAAAGTGTGGGTGGCACGGCAGGTTATTTGTTATTTGAGGTGAATAACACACACTACTTTGAAAATGACCTAACTGGTCTAATTATAGAGCTGACAGCTGTGTTACAATTGAGATTTCCAAGTGAATGCTTCCTCCACTGCTGGGGGAAGGGTTTTAAAAGTGCATAAACTACCAATTTTGCTCCTTTTAAATTTGTTCAGTGGTACAAGAATATTTTTATGGAGTCAGGTGTTTGTATTAGCTGCACCAAGATCGGTGAAGGTCAGAGGTAACCTGGAGGTGTGTGTTACCTATGGGATCCATCTTTACTGTAGACCAGCAAACTTCTAAATCTCTTCCCACCGCCACCATTATTAACATTCAGGGAAGCTCCAGGGAAAGGAGTATTCTTAACATTTCATACTCTTATATAGGTACAAATCATTCCTGGGGCTTGCACCATTAAAGAGATATTTGCAGTCATCAGGATGATGGGATGGTAAAGGCTCCTGAGCTCTTCTGAGGAGAGCTACTCATTGACTGCAGAATGAGAGGGTATGCAGAAGGATTAGCACTCTGTAAATCCATCACAGGAGTACCAAGGTATTATCACTTGGGTTTGGAATATCCCGAAATAGCTCAACACTCTGGCAATTTTGCATCATTTATACACTCTCAGCTGGGTAATACGACTTTCTAGAAATGAATTGGATAAATTGAGCTGTTTTAAGAGAGTTTGTGTCTATTATTCATGTATCTTAGCTTTGCATTCCAGTGGAAATAATAATTTTCTCCAGGGGCACCATTCATTCATATTTTCAAAACACATCCCCAAATGCAACCACCAATAAACCTCAATGTTTTCCTAATTAACAACCTCAGAAAGCACTACATCAGGCAGGTAGATGCTACCACCAGCAGAACAAAGTATGCTTAGAACAAGGTGCAGCTATTTACCAAAAGCTTCCAGAAAGCCAGCAGTACAACTGTTTGTTGTTCCAGTGTATGTCATGCACTCGCTGCTATTTCTCTTGATGGAGGGAGCGATCTATGAGATGGTAAAAATATACAACTTAGACCAAGAGAGCTGTAAAATGATGCTAAATAGACAGTAGCCCAAGGAAATCTTTCTGGTTTACAGCTATATCTTCTGTGTGAGGCAGAAGAGGTTGTAGGGCAGGGTTTTGTTTGAGAGGGCGCGTTGGGCAGTGTTGCACAGGGGTCTGGATGCACCTCAGCAGACAGGACACCGGGAGGGAATACACTGAGCTCCTGTTGGAAGCTTTTTGCTGCAGGATGGGGGCAATGAAATCTGTACTTTGAGATGAACTCAGCTTTCATAGAAACCGGTAAGGAGATGCAATGTATGGTGCAGAACAGAGAGCTGGAAAATAGAGCAAGAAACAGGCATTTGAGTCCAGGAACAGCTTTTTTACCTGGGGAAAGCATTGGTGGCCAGTGCTGACAAAAGGCAGGTGGAGCAAGCACCCAGCTGAAAGCGGGTAACTGGTGGGGGGAACCAGGTGGAATTAGTTGTGTTGAGGGGAGGCTGTGAGGCATAAACCACAGTGATTGTGGACCTGGGGAGCCAACTGGGCTGGACAGGAAGGTCTCGTGGACTGTCACCTACAGATTTTTAGATGCAATGATGATACAATCTGTTATGTATAAAACTGCAACGCCAAAGTGGCTTTGAAGTGATATTCACTGTTTCAGACCCAGGGACAATGGAAAAAAGTCACTTTTCCTAAAATAATGGGCATGTCAAAACTTACATTTTACTTATTGACCTTTTCAAAATTCCATAAAAAAAAGAAAAAACTCCTTTTACGGAAGTAGCTGCTGCGTGTGTTTAGCCCTGGAGGCTCGGGAAGCGTGTGGGACCAGCATGGCCGCTGCTGGTGTCCCTGGGAGCTGGACATAAGATCTGGGTCCTTGAGTGTGTGCTTGTACATAATTCATTGTTGTGTTTTCAGAAAAGAAATTTGCTCTGTTTGCGTCAGCCACACACTTCTGACCCTGTTGAACTGCTTATTCTTTCACTTAAGCTCTGCCCTTGTTCTGACAAAGGATTTCTAGTGGTTTATTTTTGATTAACAGCCTGGTAGAAAGTTATAGATGCAGACATTATTTTCCTGGTAATGCAGAATTCCACTGCGGTGGGGTACTTTTTCAGCCTGTCCATCAGACAGATAAAACAGGCTCCTTTTTTCTTCACTGTCAGATATTTCAAAGGTTCTTTCAAAGCAGGTGCATAAATTATAACAAAACTGAAGTCAGATGAAAACTATCAAGTCTGCAGCCTACAGAGAGGGATTATGGGGAGTGGAAAGTATGAGTCATGACATGGCTACTTCTTTTAGCGGAGTTAATACGGCTTCGGGGAGGGCAGGGGAGAGTCCTCTGGAGGGGCAGCCTGCTCTTGCCTCTTCAAAACACATTTCCACTCCTGCAAATGTGATCAGAGTTTAAAACAAAACAAAACAAAACAAAAAAAAAACAAAAAGGAAACAAGTCAGTGAGATGCACATATCTCTTGATCTTTCCCCGAAGTCCGGTTGTTTGGCTTGATTTCCAAGTATTTCAGTACTATGAATACAGCAATGTTTAACTCTATTTTGGCAGTTCAGCCACTGTGCCCAGGGATTTATCCTGGCTACCCTTTATCTCTGCAAACACACTTGCGCGTGGAGCCTGAATTAAATGCCCAAGGCTAAAACCTTGCCTTTGATTTTCTCGTCTTCTGTGTTTTACCGGGTGCCACGTTGCAGCCGGGGAGGTGGCCAGTGCCTGGCCTGAAGCAAGATCTGCTCTCCTGGACCACCCCCCTGCAAGACTTTCTGCTTAATATTCCTCCGCTTGCACGACACTGCACAAATATTGAGCTTTATAAATATGAACTGAGGCTGAAGGTACCGTGAGGCTGGAAGTCAGCTCCCATATAGCTCCCATGGTACTGAAGTGCTGTGTCTGGGGTTACGATTGCCTCCCTCAGCCAAGTGCAAGGGATGTCTGACACCCCGCGCACGGGCACACGCGCCACGCTGAACAGCGCGGCTACAACTGTCAAGTTGGAAACACTTGCTGTGAAATTGGCCTCTTCCTCTTCTGTTCCCCTGCAATCCTCTTCTTCTGTCTTTGTCAGTCAATGGGCTGTTTTCTCACTGGGAACCTGTGGGATCCCAGCATGTAAAACCTTGGATTTCGTCACTCTTTGTCAGTGGGAAAGGGAGAACGTGGCAATGTTCACTCAAAACTGAGGGCACGGGGAGTTTGCTTTCCTGCAAGCTCAGGTTGAGTTTAAACCTAGTTCCTCGGTGGAGAGCAGGTTTGGTTCCCTGTGTGTGCTGACCAGACAAGACCAATGGACCCAGGATGAATTTGTGTTAGAAAACAGCTGAAATGGGCACTTTGGCAAAAGGGTTCACTTTGGTCTGCATAATTTGGATGTTTTAGTTAGAAATGAGCATAATTTGGACAGGATGTCCTTGTTTGGCTTCAGGAGGACTGTCTATAGATTTTTCACAGCATCTCAGGCTTCCTCATGTGCATTTTGGATTTCATCAGGGTTTTCTTTAAGGCATAGATGGTGCCTTCAGTTGACACAGGTACCTGCAGCATCAGAAAGACGTCAGCAGGCTCACTGAGTCTGAGAAGTCTGCTCAAAGTTGGAAGGAGAACCTTAACTCTCCATCCTTCAGCAACAGTGTCGGAGTTGGGGTTGACGTTGTGTTATCCTCCTTAAAAAATTCAGGATCTGCAAACTGAGTGCTTTGGTCACTGCACGGTAAGTGAACCTCAGAGGAGGAGGAACTTGTGGCGCTGCCAGCTTGCTGGCATCAGTGTGGACCTTTCATCCCTCCCAAGAGAGCTCTTTGAAGAGGGAGAGAATAAAAAAAAAAAAATGCACAGACAGTGTGTGCTTCTGAAAATGTCTAAATGAGAAAGGTTAACAAGGGCTGTCTAAGTCTCTGTTTTCATGAAGGCAGGTTACATGGAAATGAGAAAACAAGGCTTTGTAGGGTTTGTATTTTTCCCTCAGGCAAATACAGGAGATGGATTAAACTGAGGAATGTCTTGTTCTTCAGTTTGTTATCAAAATATAACACACATCCAGAGGGACATAATTTTTCTGTTAGGTTTACGACACTTTCTTTGTTAGATTCATTCTTGATGATTCACTTGTCACAATAAGAACCTCAGCCGAGGTGTGAACCAACGCAGCTCCTCTGCCGCTCGCTGGCACTGGGCTGCCCGCCGGAGTTTCTGTGGTGATGGCTGCAACGTCCAGCGTAATGTGGGCAAATGCTGCTGGGGCACGTGGTGAGTGGGTGCCCCTGCCACCCGTGACCCCTGAGCCTGACGTGAAGGCAATCCACTTTGGATGGCTGTTTGAGCGTGCTTGGATTCCAGCTCTGCAGTGGGGAGTGAGACCGCTGAACCTGACACTGGTTTCCATCCCCTCCACCCCCGATTGACTGCCTTGCGTTGATGGCAGCGAGGGGTAATTGCCCTTAGAGGAGAAACCCTCTCTGTGCCACAACGGCTCCTCTGACCTGACACATGTAGAAGGTTTAAGTGTCAGTTACCCAAAACTCAGGGAGGTTAAGGCATTAAATTATGTGATAGTGTGTGATGACTGTTATGGTATCTCCCTTGTATTTGCACTGATAGCTCCTGTCCATGCTCTCACGTTTATTTTGCCTTGACTCTCCTCTCCACCCCACCTCCTTTCAGTACTACCCTCACAGGGCTGGTCAAGGTGGTGTTGCTAAAATTGTGCTGCGTTTCCCCCAATACGTGCTCCTAGAACTCCATCTTCCTTCCCTCTTAATAGATACATTTCCTATTACTGCATATATTTCTTTCCTTTCTTTGTTGCTATATAAAATGCAGGTAATAAAAATTCACATAGAGGTTCTCTCCCATCTTAGAGTTGTGAGTCCTGGTAGGGGGGAAGCTTTTCCTACTGCTTTGTGCTGTGCTGCTTGAGGGCTTTGGGGATATTCTTTTTAGGACATAAATATAGCTGGATCGTGTTCAAGGTTGAGGTGGATCAATGTAAGGTGAGAAATGTCTGAACAAAATCCTTTGCACCATTCAGGCAGCAAGGCAAGAAGTGTTTCTTTTTGTTGCTGTCCTGGTTCTAATTTCTTCCCGTTTTTTTTTGTTTTTTGTTTTTTTTTTTTTTTGTTTCTGTCTCCGCAAAGTCCAAGATGCCCCATCCCAGCAGTGCTGACCCCCGACACTGCTGATCTGCGGGGCGCTGGAGGGGAGCCTTGGGGTGAAGGAGCCTCAGAGCTGCCTGGCAGCCTCCAGGAATAACAAAACCTGACCGTGCCTCGTACAGGGTTTGTTCTCCCTGTGAAGGACTGTCAGCAGGGATACATCTTCCTTTGGTTTTACGAGAGCAAAGAACCCAGTGAGATTTTAGTACCTTTACCTTAAAGCAGTAAGGATGTAGATTTTAAGGATTGTAAGACTGTTGTACCAGAGACCAAGGGATATTTCCAACACGGGCTAGGAGCAGATGTTTTGAGGAAAGCTGCCCTGCAGTCATTGACGCTATCCCAAATCCTCACTATCAAAGCAGGGGAGCAGAAGGGAGGGATGGCAGGGCCTGTGAAGAGGCAAGACCCTCACTTTTCAGATTTATGCTCCCTGAGAGTTGCCTCTCACTGTATTTTCTACAACTGAATTTTTCCATCTTTAACTGAGCTCAGATAGCTGCCAAGGTCGTGATGGCAGGGCCTAGGCTTCCATGGATGAAGGGTTTTGGGAAGAGATGTGTGGCTGGGCTGGCTGGTGTGCGTATGGGGCAGACAGACCCAGCCTGGCCAGAGGTGATGATAAAGGTGGTTGGAGAAGAGATTTGCAGAAAGCAAAGTGATACGGACATTGTCAGGGAAGCAGGGGGGGGTGATTTTTAAAATTTGAGGGGACCTAGCTCAAAAAGCCTGGGCAAACCTTTCCCCAGTCCCTCATCTCCACTCAGGCTTTAATATAAAAAAGCAGCACACACCTGCTCCAGGGTGATGGAGCAGGAAAAACTGGTGAGAGGTGGTACCTCTGGAGTAGCAAGATGTTCAAAAGGGGAGATGTGAGATGTGATGCCCTCCTGGGCTGTCACCCTATCCCCGGGGTGCTCCAGCCCCCTCAGCCCACCTTGGGTTGTCGCAGCATCTTCTCTCTATGCAGCACAGCCAGCCCAGGGAGTGACAGCCCCCAAACCACCCGAAAGGTCGGGAGGATGGCCACATGTCAGCAGAGCAGCTCTCTCTCTAGGTTTAATTTTCCCTTTCTGTAGATTCTTGCCTTACAAATATGTTATGGTTTTCAACAGCCCCACTAATGGGCCTTGCTGACAAATTCACAAACATTGGCATGATATGCTTGTAATTATTATTTCCATTGCCTCAGAGGTAGCCTTAGAGGGAGGAATGGCAGGCAGCGCTGCAGCGGCACGTTAGGCACGCAGCTGTACGAGCAGAGGCTGGCGCGAGCCGTCCTTAGACTCTGCACCCCAAATAACCCCGGTACTGGGGAGATGGGCAGGAGGAGTGGGCAAGGAGACCCTGAGCAGGGTCTGGCTCATCCACCATCTCTGCTGCTGCCTGTGGGTCCCTGCCTTGTTGGCCACATCAGGGAATAGCCTCAGCTCCCTTGGTGCTTCCTCTGCCCAGTTTGCTGGCCGTATCCCTGTGATGTAACCCTGTAACCCCATGCTCCATCCTTGGAAACGTTCAAGGACATGGCTCATCTTTTTTGAGCTGATGTCGTCACCCTGTTCAAACCCGTCCTGGAGAGAGCTGTGGTGCCCACGCAAGCGGAGCTCAGTTGCCATCCCAAGCTGGCATAAACCTCTCGAGTCAGCCTGACTGCACCGGTCACCCGTAGCCAATGATCTGGGGATCGCTGTCTTTATGTGCTTATACGATAGCTATTAACTGCACTACGTAATATACTATCCATCGTTTTAATCCAAAACTGTAGGCTACTGTGAAAGAAAGAGACTATTTTGTGACTTACTCTAATTCTGGCCTGTGAGGTGTTAGAGATGTTAACGTTTAAACCCTAATTCTTTTTCGTTATTTACCTGTTGTGCAGCTTCTCAGTTGATGTAGGTTTTTCCAGCCTTGTGTGCGGTGGATTTATGCTGACTGATGCCAGCTCAGGATCTGGCACTGCATGCTAACACTTGGGCAGCTGGAAAAAAAAATAGTTCTTTGGTGTAATTTTCAATGAGAAGGTCAAACAGTTCAAGATAATGAAGAAAATAATTTTGTGCCAACACTTAGATCAGCTGTACTGAGTTCACGCGTCAGAGCAATTGCAGTGGTTTCCTTCATGCTGACTAATACGATCATGAAGACTGTGGGTGGTTCCACCTCTTCAGGGCTTTACTGACCAGAAGATCAGTTGCCAAATTTAAAGTTAAACTTTATGAATTGTATTTATTTAAATTACAGTAGTGCTTGGGAGGTCTGGTCCGGGCTGGGAGCCTGCTGTGCTAGGTGCTGTGCAGGCACTCTGGCCCAAAGGCTTTACTGCTGCTTTGAAGGGAAAAGAGAAGGGAAGGCAGGGGCCACCTCGTAGTCAAAGACTGGAGAACACGGGTTGGCGTTGTCTTGCCAAGTCTTTGTAGGAGATGCTGGGAATGAGAGAAAGATTTCACTTTCCTAGACAGGGGAGGGGACCGCACCACTATTTCCTCTCTAGGCTGGTGCTAAAACCAGTTGTTAGTATGGGATGGGCACAGGGGTTTGGTTTTATTGGCTTAGAGTGAGACTGTCATAGCAAAACTTCCTTTTGAGGAGAAGATAAATGCTCCTAGCATTGGCAAATTAGTGCATTATCCCCTAGATTAATTACTGTAAAGTGAAATAAGGTGCTCATTATTTATTCAAAGCTTCACTAGAAATCCTTGGTGGATACTGAGCTCGGAGGTCTGGCGTGATACAGAGGAAAGGACACAGCCATCAAGGCTGTGTGTAAATAACCACGCTTGTCTCTGTATTAGTGAGGAGCTGAAGGAAGGGGAACCAAACGGCTTCCCCGCACAGAGAGCAGATCGGCCACGGGACGGATCCACACCCGCAGTGTGGGAAGAGCCCGTTCTCGCAGGGAATCACCGCGCTTTGCTCCCACTGCTGACGCTGTTTTTTACACATGTCATTTCAGTGGCATCTCCATAAAATTCTCCACACTCACAGGCAACTCTTTGTTTTAATATTTTTTTTTTCTTTTTCTCCCCTTAGCAGTAGTGTTAACTCCGTACTTTGTGACCAGCTAGTCATCACTGACCTGGCGTTGCAAGGCTGCCCAGTGGTGCCGTGCTGGATGACAAACAACTAACCTCTCCCCATGACAAAGCACGTAGAAAAGTCAAGACCCGTCACACGTGTAAAGCCGCTGAGTTCAGCAGTGCCATGGCAGGGATGAACTTGGCCTCAGGCGGTTATTTCTGCAGCTCTCCCGGTCTTGTGCAAGAAAGTCAGCGGAATAATTGACAGGTTTGGGCGTCTGCTGCTGCCTTGTTTGCTTTTGCCTTCCGTGCCTGATCGTGGCTTTGAAATGCTAATTGCAAACTTTATGTGGTCCGTCAAAGGGAGTTTGAGTTATTTTGATGCATTTTTGATGCGCTCTGGAGCTTCGCAGTCAAACTTTGAGGTTTACTTAGGAAGGAAAGAACCGCTCCCCGTCAAGGATGACAGCTGGAGGCAGAGCAGGGAAGGAGCTGGGAGAATTTGCGGTAAGGGCTGGACGCTGGAGCCTCTGCACGTGGAGGTTCAGGCACCAGTGTGTGGAGGCTGGGGAGGTGTTACACCAGCACCCTCTTCTCTGCTGGTGTTTACATAGGCGTACTTGGAGTTGGAGTCCTGGGTTTGCGCAGGAGGGAACCAGCTTTTATTCCTTCCCCTGCTGCATTAGGGCTTTGCCCCTTTTGCCTCCGTGCTCCCCGCACGCTGGTCTGTTTAAACCTCCGGCTGCCATGGGCAGAGCTGTCCCCGTGCATGGTGGGGAGCGCAGAGCCAGCCCTCGGGCTCTGGGGAATATTTTAGGCACTGGTGTAAGACAAATGAGAAGTGCCGTTCCTTCAGTGGGCTACAGAAACTGGGTTGTATTGAAAAGAAACGTTATATAAGGGGCTAAAATTAGCAGGATGGAAAAAGAAGTCTGCTAAATACTCCTGTCTCTCTGTTGACACAAGCAGACTTCCACCAGAAGGGGAGGGCTCCTTAATTATACTTTTCTGATGTATTCCGGAAATCGGAGATTGAGAGATCTGTGGTTGCCCACCCCGGTGGGTCGCTCGTGGGGGGTGATCTGGGCAGACCTGGTCCCACGTACGGTCTGACTTGCCGTGCCACAGCACAGTGGAGCGCGACAGATCCTGCCCCATCCATTGTGGGAAGGAAACCCTGCCACCAGTAGAGGTGGCATCAAACAGGCAAATGGAGCCGGCGTTGGTCGAGGTGGGTTTTCGGAAGTAGCAGAGTGGGAGCCGTTAAACACTTCCCCCCACATAGGTTAATCGTGGGTGAGCATCCCTGTGGGACGAAACAGTGGCCCATTTCCCCCAACTAGGAGCTGAAGCAAAGTGATTTATTTATTTATTTATTTTAGGACCCTCCTATTGAATTTGAGCCTGTTGTGTAGTACAGCTGAGGTTTGCTTTCCCTGCTTTTGGCTCTGCCTGCTCTACCTACAATGTGCTTTTCATTATTTATCCCCTAAGCTGTAACCTTGCAGACCTTTCTTGCCCTGTAAATACCAGTTGTCTTTTGCTCTTTATCCAGAGAAATGGTGTGGGGATACAGGGTGGGCCCGGGTGGGTGCTGGGGAGATGTTGCTGTTTGCACTGGGCTCCGCCCGGAACGCGAGCTGCTTGGCTGCTGCCAAAGAGCCTTGCAGGGCACGGCGTGAATTTGGTGGTTTTGTTGAGTTGTGAGCACAGCTTCAGCACCTCTGGGGGAAGGAGGGGATTAGAGCAGCGAAAGGACAGTGGAAAGCAAACCCTCTCCCAAGGGATGATCCTATCCATACAGCGGCAGCTGCATCACCCGCGGCTCGTGCCCGCCTTCCTGGCGCTGCGGGAAGCAGACGCTCACCCCGGTACTGTCATCCTTGACAGAAAACATCCATTTCACTGACACCCACACGCTCGGCATCACAGGAAATTGGAGGCTTAATATAGAGGTGGGAACCACACTCCCCAGCCGCCCCGGCGCCGAGGGGTTGCCTCGCACATGTGCTCACAGCACCTTCCCAGGGAGGAGGAGGAGGATGGCCGGGCTCCTTGTGCTGGCTCACGGAGAGCCTGGCCAAATGGTCCTTTTGCCAAGCCTGTTTCCCTGAGCCTAAAGGCGAGCAGGACCTGTGTACGGGAGCTTCCTCACACAGCAAAGGGGCCTTTTGTCTGCACATCCCTGCCGCTGGCAGCCGAGCAGCTCATCAGCCATTCCAGACCTGTCCTTTCCCTGGGCCCCTGCGAGCATCGCTGCTATAGCTACAGCTGCTGGAAAAATCTTCAGCAAAGCTGTTTTCTAACTGAAAATTGTATTTCAGCAAAATGAAGGGGTTTTTTTCTGGAAGTGGGTTGGTCTGATTTTTTTTTCCTCCCCCATAGACCATTTGGATTTTTTTTTGGCAAAAAAAAATCCTGAAATGATTTGGAAATGCTTTTGCAGGGATTTGTGGGAGTCATAGTCCAGTGCCTCACATCCCTGTTCCTCCCTCTGCTCTGGGCTCCCAAGACAAAGTATGCTTTCCGTGAGGCACCACATGGGTTTATGAAGGGAGGAAACAATCCACTAAGTGAAGTTTGTTCAGAAGGTGTGGTCTAGAAATGAATATTAGAGATATTTGCACCAAACTCGGCAGCAGCTGAGGTTTGATGCCACAGCCTGAGAATAACGATCCAAGAGCTAAAGCTATAAGTTATTATAACTTGAACAAAAATTGTTCACATTTCTTGAGGGAGTCTATGGTAGAGCCTTGCTTGGTGCACAGGAGGTCCCACAGCGTTCGCAGTGCCTTGTCAGAGCTGAGTTGGATGTAATGTCAAGCTCTCTAAGTATTCACAAGCATAAGTGTTTACCAGTAGCCATTAACTTTGGTTCCTCTTTCGCCCTTTGCTTTGCTGGGATATTGCTAAGAGCAAAATGGGCGATTCACTGACGAGAATGGGTTGAGCTATTTTTAGCAGGGGCTCATAAATCAACTAGTATCTAAAGTTTTTGTTTTGAACTTTAAATTCAGACAATGGAAAATAGGGCTCCCAGATCAAATAAACATTCTCTTTCTATTGATGGAAAAATAAACAGGAGCTGCTTAAATATCTGTAGAGCATAATTTATTAATCACATGAGGATGAAAAACACAAGCCCACTGTGATCTCAAGAAAAGTATGAGTCTCGGGAGTGCAAAAAAAGTCTGGGAGAGGTCAAGACTGTCAGCTGGAGAATGAAGCAGTTGTGGTTTCCAGGCCAGGATGTGGCACACACAATTTTTTAATGTTTCCAAACAGCACTGGATAGGATGGAGGGGGGATGCAAACCCCACCCGCATCTTCCGCAAGATTTCCAAATTCCCATTCATGCATGCACCAAAATGGACGGTTGTAGTGGAGGCTCGTGTTTCATACCATTGAGCTGCGCTGGCAGCCGCGGAGGCAGCCCTGGTCTGAAGCTGCCTGGAGGTGGCAGGACAGGATCCTGGCACAGGCATGCACTGTGCGGCTGGCACCAGCCACGGTCCAGGTCCCCAGTCTCCTCCAGAAAAGCTCAGATAGGGATAAGCTGTGTTCTTGGGGCCATGGGTAGCACGTGGTGTGTGTGGAACGTGTGTTAGGATGACTAAGATGCTCTGGGTGAGAGCAGGTTGTCTTGCTCTCCAATACCATTGATGATATCTCCTGTTGGTCACATACGTGACAACAAAGGTCCCTCTCCACTCAACTCTGCCAGCCTGGGGTTTCCGGCTACGAAGCATCATGAATTCAGGAGAAAATGTTTGTATGTTCCCTTTCATACGGTTCTACCATCCTGAAATTCATTTGAATTTGGGTTTTTCTGGTCATCATCTAAGTATTTTAAAAAGGGTCTTGTTTTGAGGTGATTCTTAATATAGGAACAAAATAGTGCATATGTATATACATATTTACGGTGTGTGTGTATATGATACCTGTATTCACAGGCATCAAATACCTGCTGACCAGCTCCTGGCGTATGAGCTCTCTTCACCTACTACAGTTACAGACTGTTCCGCCAGTGTGTGTGTAGCGCTGTTTGGAGCTGCAAGTGCAGATTTTTATATATATATATATATCTATATATGGATATTTAACTAGACATAGGTAAAAGCTGGGCCCAAAATTGCAAATGTTTTTTGGCAAGGGAATACGATGCTATTTCCAGTTTAATGTCGTTCAACTTTCAAAGTTGCAAAGTATATGCAACACCTCTGAGAGAGGCGTTCCCAATGGCTGGGAACCTGTCACAGGATGGCTCTTTCCTAGCTTTGACTGATGTGCCTGGAGTAACAGCCCTGTGCTGAGAGGACTGATCATGTCCTTCCCAGTGAAAATCAACACAGGTTGTGTGATGGAACCTAAAATGTCTCAAAGCCAAGGCCATGTTTCCAGAGGCGCGTTCCCGGGCTCGGCAGGCTGCCATGGGAGCGGGAGGCACTGCGGGCAGCACGCGCTGCCTGTGGATAGAGGTGCTCGAGGGGAGCTGGGGCTCCGGTCTGTTCACTGCATCAGGCTGCTTGGTTTATGCTATTTTTCAAGACTTTTTCTTGCTGCATCATGGAAAGGCCAAACTGAAAAGGTATTTTATCTGCAAGAAGACTCTGAGAGGTGATGAAGTCATGGGTCAGTTGAGCACGTGATGGCAAGTATCTAAATGCATGAAGGAAAGAGCTTAAGAAAAATGTGGGTTAACCCTTACAAACCTGGCTTCCCCATTTCCCGTGGTACTGATTTCAATGAATTTCCTTTGTAGTAGACCATGTGAAAAAGAAAATTGTACAATCCCTGAGAAAACAAAAGCAAAATTAAACTCCAAGTATTGTACTTTCCCTCTTCAGCAAAAAAAAAAAGTCTCTGCAGAGAGCTTTCTTTTGACTTTGGAAAGAATCAATTTAGAAAATAGTTTGGAGGTGGCTTCCAGTAGCTGTAAATCCAAAGAGTTTTGACAGCTTTGTTTTTCCAATTACAATGAGAGATTTCACTTTGGTTGTTCTTACAATCAAGATCTGAACTTCAAAGCTCTCTCCAGGCACCTTCTCATTCCAACGCTTCAGGCAGGGCCTCTTCAACAAAAAGCCTCAAACTTTCTGCCACGTGACTTCTCTAACTTTTCTCCCTCCTGCCGTGGAGATGCTGGCTTTGTAGATGTGGCAGCTTTACAGAGCTTCAAAAGCTTCTTGTATCAAATGGGACCAGTTTTGGAGCTGCCAGCATAAAGGACCTGGCAGAGCAGCACTGGGGGCCAGCAAGGCAGGCAGGGATGGGGCTGCCTGCGAGGCCTTGGCAGGGACGGGAGGAATGCATCTTCTGAAAGAGCATCAAATTGGTGACAGATTAGTGGAGCAGCTTGTGTGAGGAATCCATCTTGGATAGTCATGTCCCAAATGAACATGCAAATGGGCACCACCTTTTTGGTTTGGTCCTGGTCTTAATGAAATAGGAGACTGGAGTGGTTGTGTTTTTCCTTTTAACCAGCACTCAGATGCTACTAACACACCCATGACCCAACCAGCCAAGTCTGCTGATAGCATGGCTCTGCAGAGACCCCACGTTCAAGTGCAGGGACTGGAGAAGGTACCACACAGGGACATGGTGGCTCTTCCCAGGTTTGGGTGAAACGTGGGCTTACAAGAATGACATGTCCCTGGCTGCTCAGAAATTCTTCCAAGGCCCGTACTGCATTCCCGGCTCACCCTCGGCTGTGCCGTGGCCCTGAGACCCATGGCAGTGCCCAGCCACCTGCCACTGGAAGGAACCTGGGAAATACACTGTGGTATTTAGGAAAACCCAGCATTTAAATCCTCGCTACTCAAAAGGTAGAGATTGGGTCTTTTGGTGTTTTTTTGTTTGTTTGTTTGTTTTTTTCCCCAAAACTAGAAGAAGAGACCATGAAATCCTCTGGCTGCCTCCGAGGTTTGCTCTTGCTGGGAGGGAGGGCTGACCTTTCTGTGCTGCCCAAATCTGTACTCTTTCACAGAAAGCTTCTGCCTTTCTTCAGATTCCAGCATCTTCCCCAGCCCTCTTTTGCCCTCCTACTATCAGCAGGAGCCACATGCACATACCGTCCTGCTTCATCTTTTGAGCAACTTCAGATGCAGAATTTTGAAGGAAAAAAAAAAATCAGTTCTCTCAAGCTGGACATCTTTGTGACCTTGAGTTAGTTTAAATAAACAATTGTCTTTTTAAGGTCTTACCAACAGTGAAAACTTGTCTTTCTGTCTGCCAATGGCAGTTCTAATTACTGCTAGTTTAACTTCCAAAAGTTGACAAGCAGAAAAACAAGCTCCCTTCCTCCCCTCCCTCTTTCCCCTCTGTGAATTCAGGCAGTCACGGGACAGCTGAACTCCCCTTGCAGCCGCTTCTAGGGCGAGGTGGGCAGAGGCAGCCCAGGATGTTATTGGGAATACTGGTTTTAGGGACACACACCAGGATCCTCAGAAGAGCCGGGAACGGTCCGTGGTGCACGCTCCCCACCTGGATGATCCCTGATCCGGCGCAGCTGGCCGGGTACGCGAAGTGGGTCATTTTTTTTCACCAAGTCTGTGATTTCCATCCAAACTGAGGCAAAATTTTCTTGAAGGCTTTGTCATGCCCTCGATTTAGAAATGGGAGAATGTAATTCAAAGGGAAGAAGTGACTCACCCCAGACTGTGCTAGTGGGAGCTGACCCCTGGGTTTTCTGCCTCTACAATGCGCTCCTTCCTCCTGTGCACATCTGCACGCCGATTCTGTTACGGTTTGGGGAAAGGCCCTCCAGGCGGTGGTTTAAGGAATTTTCATCATTCTGGGCAAAAGGAGAACAAAGGCTGGAGAAACAGTCAGGAGGGGAAGAAATTAGGAGAGGCATGCTGGGGGGGGTGACCCCAGGAAAGTTTAAAAGAAGAAGTTAGGGTGGTTAAACCTTGGGCGATGAATGCCTGGAGCTAGAAAGAAACTTGTGTTTCTTTTTGGGGAACCAGGGCTGTTTGTTCTGCATAAGTAAGCAGGCTTTCATCAGTAAAACGCCTAAGTCCTTTGTCAATTTTTCCTATTAATTGGGTCATCTAGTGGCACCCCAAACTCTGATCCCTATCAAACAGGGATAAGCCTGGCTGTTGGAAGCAGGGGCTGGTTTCAAAGGAATGAGCTGTGAGCTGGTATCACTGAATCTGACGGAGCAAAGAACCAAGCTGTGCAGAGCCCAGGACCTTGGGCCAAAAGACTTTTAATGAAGGCTTAAAACAAGGGGTGGAGATCTTGCAAAAGGAATTAAAGTAGAACGAAGGCAGCTAGAGACTTTGCAAAGGGAATTAAAATACGATTAGAGCAAATTCTAATAAAGAGCTGTGGGCTTCAAAAAAAAGGAGTTAAAGGAGCATCTGGAAGATTCCCAGAGGACATCTTGCAGGCAGAGATGAAGTTTGTGCTGAGGAGGGGAGCACAAAGCATGCTGGCAGGCAGCTGAACCCAGATGCATTTGTGCCAGCCCTCCCCCGGGACTGGAGAGTCAGGAGACCTTTGGCCATTGTAGAGCTTGCTAACCAAGAGGAGCTGTAGCATGTGGGGAAGGAGCTGAAAAAGCACCTACTAAAGAGAAAATAGGTGAGCAGAAGTCAGGCCCTGGCTGAAACTGAGCCCAGAAGAGATCTAAGGCCAGGAATTTCTTGCAATTTTCTTTACACCAACATGCTGAGGCCTTGAGGACAGGTCAAATTGTCTCCATTCAAGCAGTCCTTGAGAGAAATA
The DNA here is from genome assembly GCF_036417535.1 of Chlamydotis macqueenii. Taxonomy (NCBI): domain Eukaryota; kingdom Metazoa; phylum Chordata; class Aves; order Otidiformes; family Otididae; genus Chlamydotis; species Chlamydotis macqueenii. The sequence goes on along the minus strand of NC_141571.1, from coordinate 7,667,895 downwards.
AATTCCCAAGGGGACTTATTTGCTCAGTTCCAGATCACTGAGCACAAAGCTGGCTGGAAGGTGAACACCGAGGCCATTTCCAGCTGTGAGCGATGGTGACCTGGCTCCGCTGGTACTGCAGAGCTGGAGTAACGTCCGGTGTAACACAAAGGTTTGAACGTTAGAAAGAGGGAGAAAAGCAAGCTGACCTGAATTCCTGATGTTTCCAGGTGCCCATGGGGGCTTCCCAAATGATTTGGCACTCTGTCAGCTGCAGGAGCTGGGAGAGAAGATGCTGCTAATTGCTTTTATTGGATACAGGATAGGAAACGTTTCTGTGTCCCTGAGCAGACTTCCAGGATGTGCAAACTTGGCCGTGCTGTGATAATTAGGTGAAATGCCAGGGAGCACTGGGGCAAACCTGGGCTCTGAGCCTTTGTTGTTCTGTACGTCAGAAGTATCATACTGTATTTTGATAAAGATGTTACCAACTTCTTGGGTTTTGCTGGCAATTAGATGCCAATCTCATGCAAGGTCTCTTTCTGTATGGTGAGATTTCGTGTTGTTATCTTGCAACAAGGGACCATCTCTGATTGACAGCACAAGAGCTTTGCAGCAACAAAAACTGATAGGAGCTTGGCAATTAAAACCTATAAATGGCATCTCCCTTGAATGCTAGATAATTTAAAGTGATTAAAGACAGATTAGCCGAGCGCAAGTGAACAAAGCAGCGGATGGCAAGGGTGTACCCCAAGCTGCTGCCTTACTGCTGCGGGACCCTTTCTTTTGGTGGTCAGGAGTGAAATGGTGTTTGAACACCAGACTTGAGCTCTCTTGGCCTGGTAGGATGAAGGTAAATGGAGATGGCTGAGGGGCTCTGTGGCCTCATAGTTAAACACTAAAATCCAGACTGATCGTCTGTCCTCAAGCAAGTGAAATCTGGCCCTCTCCTCCCTTCCAGCCCTCAGCTTTGCCTGCTATGTACTTTGGCAACACTCGTGCGTTGTTTGATCAAAATAATTTCTAGCTGGATTGTGAAACCTTCCCTCCTCCTGTCAAGGAAGTGGGCAAGTCAAATGACCCGAATACCAAGCAGAAGAAACCTAAAGCTAAGCCGTGCACTGAATGACTTGTACAGTATTTCTGTAGCCGTTACTCCTTCCCCACCTCTGTCCCTGTTTTTGCCGCCTGGGCCTGTCTCGGATGTGGCACACCGTCTTCTGGGAGAGACCCACTGCTCTGAAGGTCTTGTTCCCAGGAGCTGCTACTGTTGCTTAATCTTTAAGCTGTCTGATAACTGTCGTGGCAAGAATTGCATTTGGTTGCTTATCAGCGTGTCCAAATTTCCCTTGATGGCTGTTTCAGTTAACTTGCACAGATCTTATCTGCTGTTCTTCCTTTGTGCCACTGTGAAACTTATTAAAACAACAAATAAGCTGGGAAATTCAGCTTACAGGTCAAGGTGGCTGGTGTGAGAGCATGGGTCTGACGGTGGGGATTGCACCAGGAGGCCCTTCCAGGGCTCAAGGATGGTTTGGGTGTTTACATTTCTGCCTCCCACTTCCACGCCTCAAGGGAGCTTTTTTTTTTGTTGGCCTGGAGCAGGAGATGGGGATGCAGAACCTCTGCCATCAGCAGCCTCCTGTCAGTCTGAGCCCCTGGCCACGCGCCGCGTCCTCAAAGGCTTCTGGATACCAACAAACGTGCATTTGATGGTGGCTTTGCTTAGGCCACCAGATGGGTTAAACATCTGCTGATTTTACTTAAAGAATATTTATGGGCCAGTAGATTTAAAGCTATATCATTAGCACCTAAATTTTCAGCACGTCTGGGTAGCATGTGGGGTTTCTCTTGCACGCGTGTTTCGGGATGCTCACCAAAGTCTTTCAAGCCCACACTGTCACCAGCACCAAAGAAGCTTTAGGCTTTGAGGGCTCCTGCTTCCCACTGCCTGGGTGCAGCTCAGCACTTTCTGAGTGCAATCTCTTGCCTCCGTTTGCACGTCAGCCTTGTTCAGCTGAGTGACTTGTGCCTTACTGACAGTGCTTTGCGATGCCCTGATGAAAGAGAGATGTGGGCGTGAGATGATCTGAATCGTGGTCTACCTGCAAGAGATGGAAGTATTTCTTTTTTCATTGCAAGTCCCATAGCGCCAGGAAATACCTTTGTGGCAGCAAATGTCATTGAAAGAAACTCGTTAGCTCAGGACAAGGCTAAAATATAGTGGTGTATGTCTGGATTTCTTTGAATTTCTGCCTTATGATCCTTTTGTGCCCAGCCTCATTTGCAGTGAATTTGCTCCCTAACAGGTTTCCAAACTGTTTATCTTAGCATTGCAGGCACACAGAGGATCCCGCAAGGGATCGCAGGGGTAATTTCAGAGTTGTGTGTCTCGGGGAGGGAATGCTCTTCAGCTGTGTGTTAGGCAGCCGCTGTTAGAAAAGGGCATTTGCAAGGTTTCCATGGCAGCTGATTCCCACTGCTGGAGCTGCAAGCTGTGACTGGGGACACTTGAAAAGCACAAGAAGGAAAATCGAGACACTTGGCTCGTTTGGAGCCTGCAAAGGCTGCAGGGCAGTTAGTGGACCCTATTTTGTTTGTGGCTATCTGCCAGCTTCAGCCCTCGGAGCTGCCAGCAGGCAGGCAGCTGGGCAGGGCTGGGGACGCGGGTGTCACGCCGGGTGATGCGGGGCCATCGCTGCCTTTGGAGAGAGACCGGGCTGCACCTCACAGCTGGGAGAACCCCGGTCTGCGGGGAGGTGGAAGGGGGCTGTGAGCATCCCTTCCCTCCAGCATCTCTGAATCATCCCAGTTTATTGCATGGGCAGCACACATCACGTGTGCTTTGCACGGAAGGCAAAGCCGTTTGTCAGTGCCGCTGGCATCCAGCACGAGCAGAGATTACGATGAACGAAGGAAGCACCGAGCATGAAACAGATTTAGTGGGGTTGCTGGAGCCTTTTTATCCCCTCATTATTCATTAAACTGGTCCTTCCAGCGCATATTTTTCTACCCACAGTGAGTAAACTTTGAGATTTTTCCCTCTTTGTGTCTTGGTGGGCCCTTGATGGTGGATTCAGGGGAAGCTCAGCGCCTTGGTGGGCTGAGACCTGCAGCTCACCACGTGCTGCTGGGCCGGAGGTGAAAAACCTTCCTGAGGCCTTTTGCGGATAACAGGCCACGTTTTCACTACTGGAGCAACCTTTCAGGAGTTCCGACCTGTCAGTCCGTTGGACCACGCAGAACGAATCCTGCTTTTCCAGCACATCCACCTTCTCTCGCAGCAAGCTGCAGCGCTGAGCGCTCGTGCAAGCCCCATAGCGCATGGGGCCGGCGGCTGTGGCGGGTTGTGTTTACGAGCCGGTGTGAGTAGCAGCAAGGGGAGTGTATTCAGTAGCATTGCATAAGCGTGGTATTTGCAGACGAAGGCGAGTTCTTGCGCTGGTGTCAAAGAGCAAAGCTCAGCTGGAGTCAATGCAAATCTCCACCTACTAAGGATCAGCCTGCAGTGCCAAAACTCTGGAGTGTTTTGTTTTCAGGGCACCAGGAGAATATTTCAGCTTTTTTTTCTTTCTATTGTTTTCATGCCATTGTAGAGCTGAAGTAAATACTGGCATAAAGCAGCTGTCTCGGTGCGAAGGACTCTGCTGGCCAGGCTTTTTGTCAGCTAATGAAATCCCAGGGCGTTTCAAGGAGGGGCAAGTTATTTCTCAGTATGAGACATGGTCACAGGCCAGTTTTAAAGACCCTGATCAGATATTCAGGTTGAGACCTTTCTGATGCAAGACACCACAGGGTTCTGTGGGCTCTAACGGTGGGCACAGCCCTGCTGGGCTGGGGATCCCCGGCGATGGGGAGAGGGCCTCCTGCCAATGCTGGCCTCTGCCAAGGCTGCCAGGACCCCGTCCTCCTGGCCAGGGAGGCAGAATGCCTTGTATGTCGTAAACACTTTTGTGAACTCTGCTCATACATCAGCAGTTTTGCCCAGCCTGCAGTTTTCCTCACTTGTAATGGATTGCTCTGCGCCTGGCTTTGCTTTGCAGGCATGGAGAAGCAGATGTGGGGAGTGGAGCTGCCTTGACTCCCCACATGGATCTGTTTAACGGAGGGGGAAAATTGCAATGAACTTCAAGCTTTGCATCATTTTCCTCTGCCACAGGAGGTGCTCATCTGGGATGGATGGCTGGTCACAGCCTGCGCGTGGAGCTCTTCCCAATGGATTTGAAATGAGGTGGGGAGAAAGTGCACGGGGCTGTCAGACCTGGTGAGATGACTGTCTACAGGAGTCTAGAGACACGAGTGAGCAGAGGGAGGAACTGACCAAATTTAAGTGTGGTCCTTAACTCAGCAAGAACCCAGCACTGGTCCATTTTCTTATCTGGTGACAACTATTCATGTCACCTCCATCCTCACAACAGTGCCCTGATGCATCAAGTGGGGCAGTGGGCTGTTGACAACGGACATCCCCACCTGAAAGCACATCTCCTGTTGCTTTTTTCCTGTTGTTGTGATTCCTCTGTTCAGCCTGGATGTGACAGGTGCTGGGTTAAGAATCATTGTTATGTCAGACACTGTTGCGTGCCATCCATGCAAGCAGCTGCTCTCATACTAAGCTGATCTATCAGGCAAGAGCAGAGATGTCACCATGGATTTTGATACCAGACACACAATGGCAATTTTTCAGAGCATGAATTAGTTTGGGGGTCCCTGCTGTCAGACAAGGGCGTGTAATTCCTGAGATCTCTGGTCAGAGAGTCTGGTCAGCCTGACTGAGACATGTTGAAGGAAGGCGGTTAGATGTATCGCAATAAGCTGTCACCCTAACACCGTTAGGAATTATGAAATCCAGTGCCTCGCTACCATCTTATACTGGTACTATGCTGCTGAGTCAGCAGCTCTGGACTGAGAACTCTGGGAGATGGGGTCTTCATCATGTGTTGACATTTTCTGGATGGGCATGGGGAGGTGTGAGGAGCCAGAAGGACCCAACTCAGAGGTCTGGAGCTGTTCTGGGGATGGTGACAGCAGCTTTGGAAGGGGAGAATGCCATCTCACATAAGCTCAGAGCCTGACAGCACTTTTAAATGTCACTCTGAGGCTCAGCGATGTCATAATGTGTAGGAGAGATGGTTGTTTCCCTAGTAAGGGGGTGTCTGCCTGTGATCTTCAGCCTCCTGGCAGGCAGCAGCAGTGGAAAAGCCAAGGACCAAGTGGCATCCAGGTACCACGCATCCAGGAATTCACTTGTCTAAGGGCACGTTTCTGGCACACAACCCTTTTAGGCAGCAGTGGCGATGTGGCAGCCTGGGCAAAGCACAGGAGACAGGCAAGGTGGGCAGTGGGTGGGTGCCCTGGGGGACGCTGCTCTGCCTTCACCACCCAGGCCGTGTCTTCACCTGGGTCTCTTTAAGGAATGAACAGGTCAGATTGTGCATTTTACACTGAATATTGGCGCTCAGGAGAAGGCTGAGCAGAAGCGGGGACGGTACTGTCAGCACACAGGGAGCCCCTGTGGGGCTGAGCCTCCCCCTCAGCTGCCAAACTGAGTACTGCCAAGCATCCCAGTGTCTGGCAGCCTCCGTTAAAAACTTTTACTGCATGAGCTACAGCGAGGTCCTGCCTTGCCTCTCCCCCAAGGGACGGGGGCATGCAAGAGGGCACCATTACCCCAAAACCTGGGCTGGGAGCACTTCAGGGCAGGGACCATCTGCAGCTTGGTGGCTGTTGCATCAGCCTCTGCTGAGCCCTGCCGTGCTCCTTGCAATAATTAGAATTAAAAACATGTCCTGTCTCAGGGCTGCCACCAGATCTCTGATCTCCTCTCCTTCGTCCTTGAGAAAAGGTGGATAGCTGACAGCTTAGGGGAACCCTCCTGCCTGTGGGGGCGACGGCAGCGGGGTGCTGTGTGTGCCCGTCGGCCCCTGCCTGCCCGCGTCCCAGCCCGCCCAGCACCGTGCTGCTGGCAGGAGCCAGCGCTCTGTCCTCTTGACCAAATTCGAAAAAGGAATTATTTATGTCTCCTGCATATTTCTGGGCTTGACTGCCAAAAATGGCAAGCAGCACTGGGGCACACTGGTAGCGCGGTGGCTGGAGGAGCAGTCCCGCTGGGGGACAGGCGAACAGACACCCGCAGCCGTTCCCCCATCGAGTCCCTGCTGACAGTGGGAGGGTGCAAGCAAGGGGAAGGGGCTGGGGGGCGGGAGGTGTGTGAGGGATGAGCTGCTCAGAAATTACAGAGGGAATTCAACACGGCGTCTTTTTTTCCCTGAAGTACTTCTTAAAAAAAAAAATAAAAATCTTTTTTTAGCTCTCTGTAATGGATAAAAATAGCTAATATGTTATAAGAGAGACAGAGGCGTGCCTGCCCAAAGAGTCACTGTCCTGGTTTGTGTCCCGCGATGTTTGATTGCAGCAGCTTTGTCAGATGTCTGCTGAGGGGAGGAAGAGTCAGCTTTTTAAAGGAGGGTTTCAAAACACCAAAGTGATTAGTGGTGCAAGTCCCTTGAGAAAAGGGCAGAAAAGATTCTGGATAGAAATTGGATGATGTTTGCTTAAAAATGATGATTTGCTGCACTTTTTTGAGCAAGTAGGAGGCTGTGGGGCAGCAAAACAGGAGCAGGGACCATGCTCCCACCAGCTGGGAAGTGCCTGGGGATTCAGAGATGTTCAGATCTTGTCCAGTTTTGTTAGGGCAGGACTGCACCCCAGGAAAAATGGTTTTACTGTAGAAGCCATGTAACATAGCTAAAAACTTTGGTTTTCTTCAGCAGAACCACAACATTTCAGTCATGTTCGCATTAAGATGCTTTGTGGGCTGTGTTAATTTTCCCTGAATTTCCCACTGGAACAGCCCAAATGAACTGATGGTCTTGTTTTGTTTAATTTTGTTGTGTTAAATACAGATATTATATTTAACTATAATATCATTATCATAGTTAAAATGAATATAATGCGTATCAATCTTGTTAAAGCACAGTGTGTCAGTGAGACAACTTTCTCTTGAACGTAATTCCATAGGAAGTTCCAAGATTTGGGGTTTGCTTTTCTTCCAAGGAATAAGGGTTTTATTATCTAAATCTGTAATAATCAGGATTTCCTGTGGCTGGCAATTCTGGTTGCTGCCCACGTGGCTCCATCAGTCCCTGGCTGCAGCCATGCCCCCGTTGCTTTGCTGGGGCTGTGCCGGTGCCGCTGCCTGGGGCAGAGCGGGGCGGGCAGGACCGGGTCCTGCCGTGCGCGGGGAGACAGGCTGTACCACACATGGACACACACTTTGTTGTGTGGTCAGAGGTACCATCGCTTGCGGCCCGGTGAGCTCACATCTGATCAGACCCAGCTGCACGCCGGCGTGCTGTGTAGGGGCAGTTACTGTCAGGTATAGGTGTACGTGTGGTTTGGTCCCTCACCTCTATACATCCATCCTCAGACTGGGGATGTCCCTGTTGATAAATCACACCATTAGATGCCTGCAAAGCCGCCATTCAAGGATCACATGAAAAATGCATGGGAGAACGCTTCTCTGCCCAAATGACAGGTTGCCTTAATGATTGTGAACTTTACCTTTTCCCTTTTCCTGTAAAATGGCGTAGAAAATGCTATCCCCTGAAATATTGCTGAGTGTCAGGATGCAACGTGCAGTACAGCCCTATGAGTGGAATTACTAATAACCTCCTAATGAGGGAAAATGACATTAGGCAGTCTTTGGCTGGTGCTTCCTTTGGATAATATAATCCAAGCGTGCAGGCTGTCAGCCTGCAGTCTAACCCCATTGCCACGAACAGAGAAATTCATCGGATATATTGGCGTTTATCTCATAATAAAATTTGTTAACATCCAGAGTTTCTAAGGGCTCATGCTGCAGAGCCTTGGTGCTGAAGCTTGCCGTGGCAGGAGCACTAACCCCACGGCAGGGGTGCCAGGCACGGCACCGATCCTGCGCCTGGGCAGGGAGCAGTCCCACTGGGGACACTTGCTGGCTTTGCTCTGCTTCTGTTCAGTCAGAGATAAAAATCCCATTAATTTCCACAGCCGCAGAGCATGGGCAAAAATGAGTGCCATCGTTGCTGTAGTAGTTATCCAAGGGGGTTAAAAAGGCAAGCACAGCCACAGAAGACCTTCAGGGGCAGAAGAGAGCAGGAGAAGGTGGCTTCTCCATCCTTGGTCCCTCCATCAGCGTGGTTACTGCCCACTGGCTGTGATGGAACCGGTTTACCTGCAGAAATGCTGTTATCCCATCTCGGGGGGACTGGGCACCCGGCGGTTGCTTTGCCAAGGCCACCAAGAAGTCTGGCCATGTGTGGAAGGGTCGGGGTGCCCGGGACACTGGGTCCTCCCCTGTGCTTCCCCTGGGATGATAGAGAAGCCATTTTTAAATGCACGATAGTCTTCCATCTGAAAGCACAGCTTTGCTGGATTTTTTTGAGAGAGATATCAGTTAAGCTTATTTTTTGCACTTCTTTTTCTTCTTCACATAAGAACAAACCCTTTCTGCTGTGTTTCAGTGGCAAACAGTGTGAAAGTGCAGCCTGCTTATTCCCTTGGCTGCTTCAACTCAGTGAAACAAACGGATTGGGCAGTGCTGTGCCAAAACCTGTCTGTATTTCTGTTCTGTGGTAAACTTTAAAAACATAATTTCGTCCTTTCAATTTGGATCAGAAGTTCTATTTTTCCCTGTCAGCCCTGTTGCTCTAACGGCTGACTGCACATCTAGTTCCAAGGAGCCCATCGGCGTGGCATCTGGGCCTGAGAGAGAGACTTGTCTTAGATAAGCGTGCACAATAGTAACTATTCTGCTTGGCTGGCATGAACGACCAAATGTACTTGCAGTGCTTTGGCATGATGACAAGATCAAAATCTGAATATCAATAAACACGTTCCCATCTGAAGGCAGCCCGGGAGATCAGCGGGGCACGGCCGTTTTGCTAAGGCTGAGCCTTCCACTGGCGAGATCTGAACGGCGCGTCTGACCTCAAACAAGCTGTCCGCGTTTCCTGGGCTTTTTAGATGTGGAACAGAGAGATTTTCATCTCAAGAAGCAAAGGGAACATCCTATGAGCAGCCTCGTGCATGGCAAAAGTCTGTTCTGCTCCGAGCAGAGGAAGGAAAAGCAATCCCAGCGCATGTCCTCCGGCCGCTCTGGGAAAAGCAGGGCTTCTCCTAGCAGAGGGCAGTGCTGTTCCTCGTCGTGGGGACACACATGGCACTGTCCGTTCAGTCCAGGGCTGGGCCTCCCTTAGAGGCTCTTTGCTGCTGGAGGTGTCTGTGAGCATCCCTGGGGATATGGTTACTCTGAGGAAAGCAAAAGATCTCCAATCCATAAATACATGTATGCACACGCGTGCTCTTGCACATGTGAGCATACCTGCACACAGACTTTTGTGCACTTGTGAGTGTACGTATACACGTCTATATATACAAACTGGATCCTTCATTTAACAACTCTCTTGTTAGCTTTGCAAGACAATTTCTATGTTTATTTTTAAGTCCTACTTCGATGGTAGTGATTTATCTGGTGATCAATTTTAGCTTGCAGTCTGTTACTTTGTATTGTGGATTTCTGCCACGTTCATTTATTCGGATTATGTCTCCTGTTAACATGTTATTGCGACACATCTCTCACTGTCAGGATTGAGTCCTGTAGCTGTTACGTTTAGAACAAATTTCTGCAGATTTATCCTTCCTCGCCAGAGTGACTGAAAACAGCCCCATGTCTGAAAGTGACAGGGGAGTGGTAGAATTTATTTGGAAAGTGATTTTGTTTGTTTAATTCTGGGGAGCACATATTTAACCATTACTTGAACCAGTCAATCTGGAACCTCTCCATCTGCAGCTCCCTTTGCTCTGCTGCTGGAGATGTGTGCAGTTATGTGGCCAGCATTCAGTGGAACGTGCCTGAATTCTTTCTTTCTCCCCTAAGCTGTTCAGAACTGTTTTGCTTGAAAAATGAGACATGAATATACCAGTATCTGCTGCTCCCTGATGAGGAGGAAGATGCAGCATGGCTTTGATGGGATCCTGCTCCTGAAGCTGGGTCTGGAGCAAGTGCCACACGCTCAGGATGGGGCCTTTTGCTCTTTGATGGGGACTTCTGCTGAGAACCTGAGCAGCCCCAGGGATGAACTGAGGGATCCTGCCTGGCAGTGCAAGGGAAAGCATGGCCAGAAGTCACTGTGTGTCCCCAATATGAGCTGGACATAACCAGCCAGAGCATGCTGTTCACCAGCCTTTCACTGGGATACCAGGGAGACAGGACTGGCTGAGCTGGGGCACAGCTGGTTTTCAGGCTGTTTCCACATCAGCTGCAGCACACAGATACTATCAAATCAGCCTCATAGATAGCAGGCAAGAAATAATTCCATTTTTGTGGTCTGAAAGCCAAGGCATACCTCAGTGTCAGTAACACATTTCCTCAGTCACTCCTTGCTGTTCAAGACCAGCTTGGTTAGATATGGCCCTACGTGTCTTCTGTCTCTGTGGTGCCCAGGTACCGGGGTAAAACAAACCAAGGGGTTTAGCATCCTCCTAGGAGATTCCCAAACTTGGCTGTGTCCTGGAGTGTTTCCTTTCCCATGAACTTCTTTCATTTTGGCCGATCCCTGCTCATTCACCACCAGACCAGTGAAGACCAACACGGGGAAATGCTGAGCACCACCACGCTCCTGGTGCTGCTCGTGGCCTGGTGGGAAACTGGTCCTGGGTGTCTGCTCAGACAACTCCGCATGTGCCTGGCAGTGCTGCTACCCATGGTGGCTCCGGCCGGCAGCTCCCAGAGGCCCGAGCCCTTCCCAACACGTGGGCTCCAGAACTCAGCAAACAAGAAGCCGATGTAAATAGGAAAGGCAGACAGAAATGACATCAAAACTTGACTGTGACAGACAAGCCAGGAGCAGCGATGGGGCTTTATTTACATGCTAATCAAATCAATCCTGCTTTGTCAGCCACGTTATCTGAATTGAAAGTGGCTATAAATACACAGGAGCAGAAGGAAGCTCCAGAGAAGCACAGATCTAATTCTGCTGTGGTTTTGCCGTTAATAGAAGGATACGCACTCTATACAAGACCTGATGAAGAGCTGTGCCTCCAAACCTCAGTATGGACATCTGTAAAATGTCTCTTGTTATTTCCTTTCCCCAGCTGTTTGACATAGCGCTCTTGTGACAATGTGTGTCATCTTATGTCAGATACAACGGCTCGCCTTGTGTTCCTGCTTCTCGTACGAGTTTGTCGCTTGCTGCAACGTGGCGTGACTCCATGCAACAGCCCTAGCGCATGGGAGCACCTGTGGAAATGGAAATGCATTTCCCTGCTCTCTCTCCTTACCCCTTTATGCATTTCTGTCATCACTCAGAAAAAAAAAATTCAAAACTACAGTGCTTTAGTAGGAAAGGGGTTTTCTAGAAAACTTTCAGTACGAAAAAAATGCAAATAGAATTCGAGGCATGGGGAGATGGCCAGCTGCAAGTATAAAACAGACAGGATTTTTTTTATTTCAGTGGACAATGTTTGGATAAAATTTTAACTTCATGGAGAATTTCAGTATTTGAAAAATGATATTTCCCATCAGGATGTATCTCTTGGCAGAAAATACCTCCTCTTTTCTCCTATTGTATCTGCTCCTATCACATTGGCAGACTAAGTACAACGGATGTAACGCCACTCTTTGAACTGGGAATTTTGCCTTGGCTTTAGTGAGATTAAGACTGCAACTTTGATTTTGAGGAAAGCCAAGCTAAAAGGCAGCAGTGGATGCTGGTACAAAACAGGGCAATTTTCAGCTATTTGACAAAAGTTCATCTAGATTCTACATTAGTTTGAGCAATAGGAGAAAGGCAGAAAATTGCAGCTTTTTTTGAGAATACATTCTGTGATTCACTGTGTAGATGCCCTTTAGGAACCGAACAGTATGTGGTCGTTTAAGATCATAAAACTTAGAAACGTGCATGGATGTCCCTGGCAGATAACTCCAGAACCTATTTCAGCTTGCTTCTCTCTGCATAATTTCAGCAGCAAGTAGGTGGGTACTTTACAGCTAAGGAATAATCCGTCAAGCTATAGCAAAACAAACACATTACGCTCTGGTGGCTGTGTACAAACGGACTGAGGATTTCAGTGCAAGTTGGCCACGCTCTCTCTGAAGCCTCCCGTGCCAAGCCTGGGAGTACATAGTGGTCTCAGCTGCATTTAAAAGAAGAAAAGGCAGTCTCAGGTCCTCGTGAATGCAGAAAAAAAGCTGAAAGATACAAAATCTAAAGGTTAAAAATGTAGAAGGCAAATAAAAAGCCTGAAATAACTGTATTCATGCCAATCTCATGATCTGAATGCTTAACGTTAGCAGTGTGTCCCTCCGGCTCTGTGTCACCTAGACCTTGGCACACACGCAGCTCTCTGTGACACCCAGCACACACGCTGTCCTCTCCTCCACTGACCTCCACAATGGGCATGGAGGGCGCTGGCACTGCTCATCCCCAGCCAGGGGAAACTGAGGCACTGGCTGGAGGGATACCTGCCCACCACCCCGGGAAGGCAGCTCTGAGGTCGGGGGGTGAGCAGCTCCCAGGCCGGGCGGCTGCCCCGGGCCCTCTCCTGCGGTCTCCGTGTAAGCCATTGCTGGGGAGTCTGGAGACTGGCACGGGTGACAGGCATCAAGTTGTGTGTTTGCTTCACTGACACCTTGCATTATGTTTCCTACCAAGAGGCCAGGCCCTTTCAGAAGTTTTTTGTTGATGGTTTATAGGACCCATGAAATTGTCCTTTGCCTTATGGGTCCATGGACTGGAAAGCTGGAAACCACCCACTGAAATTTTACCAAATCAAAGCCATAGGTTAGGAGGACACCCAAGTTTTACTCAGATACCTGTCATGCCTATATTTGTGAAATTAGATCCTCAGGTACCCATCCTCTTTCTTCTGAGGTGAAGAAATTCTCCTCCATCCCTGAGACATAGGCTGACCGTCCTTTTCCGTGTATCTCTTCTTCAACACGCCCAGCTTCCTGCAGCTCATTTGCAGGGACTTTTTCTCTGCTTGCTCTAAATAAAAATAGGTCAGTTGTAAGTAATTTATTATGCAATAATTTTACTATATTTTGCCAGACATAAAAATCACACAGTTGTAGCAAATTCTAGTTTTGGACAAGTAATGGTTCCACTCCAGCTGTTACAGCTCTTCATATAAGATTCTCTTGAATATTTTTCAGAGATCTCAAATACTGTTCTTCCTGCAATGAATGAGCAAGTCAATGAAGTGTCTCTTTTTCTTTAGAAGAACTGAAAAGACTGAGTATGACAAAAATGTTAAGTGGTAATAGAGATTTGCATCCTAATACTGTCTTCCAACTAAAAACCAATCACACTTCCAACTTACATTTGGGCAAGGTGAACATGAGGTCTACTTTGAATCTTAAGTTTTAAGAGCAGTAGGTTTGAGATATGCATGCAGGCCTTAAATACAGATTTTCTGGGCATACAGCTGACTTGAATTGAATGACACTGAATTGGGTATTGGCTGCAGCCTGCATTTGGGCTCTCCACCTTCTCTAGCTCCTCGCACCAGGGATGTTGATCCTGCAGTGACAACCTCTGCTGTGGTGCTGGTTTGGGGATCAGACACTGCAGGAGGTAGAGCCTCCTCCTACTCCACGTCCATAGAGACGTCTCAGCCTCTGGCTCTCCAGGACCCAACGCCTTGAGCCAGACGGAAAGGTGAAGGATTGTGAGAAGTCTGACTAAGCCTTCATTTTGAGTGCGTGGGAAACCTAAGCAGTGCTCCTCTCTACCTTCTTCAAATGTACAGAATACGCGTGCAAACAAAGTGGGTTGCAGTCAAGTTTTTTTCTATCTATTTCCCCCTGTTAGCCACTAAATTTAAAAAACTAGTGGATGCAACCTGGAAAATCCCATAGGCTCCATTAGAAATAAGAATCTGAGTGCAAGTGCCTGCTTTTTTGTCTGATGCTGTGACATGGTAGAACATGTTAGGAGGTGTTTCTCCTGTATCCTTTTGTGTGAGTTTGAAGCACTGTCACTCCCAGGATCCGTTCTCTGTTCTGAGTGCAAGTCGTGCACTCTGTGAATAGGATCAGAGTTTCCTTTCTGGACTGATTAATGAGCATAAGCAGATGAGAGAGACTCAAATCCAGCCCTGGGGACCAAAATGTGTTAATCTTTTCTCTCCTCATCTTTTGCTTCACTCATATGAACCACCTCCGCACCCAGAAACATATTTGCAAAATCTATTTTCAGCCTCACAAGGCAACACGATACATACCGGCTCACTTTTGTCAACCGAAAAGATGTTGATTGGTTAAAAATTACAGACCAAACCCTGCTGGAAGTAAACTGTGAGAGCTTTATAGCCGTTCATTTATACCGTCTACAGAGTTGATACTATTTTTAATACTAAATATTAATATGTTCTTTAATGCATAGACTATGCTAATGTGCATGTGCAATTACTGGGAATGCAAAGGCTATTTTGTTCTGCAACTGCAGTAATTAAATCTGCATAAACAAGGTACATTTTTGTGAAACAGGAGTGTTTGAAATGAAAGCTTTTTACCTCTATTAGTAAAAGCTCAGATGGCTTTATCAGGGCTGGACAACTGATGTGAGACAAATCCATTTTTACTGGGGGCCTTAGGGGGAAAAAACGGTTGGTTTTGGTTCTGCAATACTGTTACCTTTCCATGCTGCGGATCAACGTTATCGTTTAGAAACGCGGTGAGGATCCGAGGATCCTCTTATGGCTGTTCTCTTGTCATCACATAGCCATTATGTATGTGAGAGATTGGTTTCCACCTTGCCCCACAAGACTCGTATGGGAAATGGTGTGGAGACTGCGCTCTCCATGGGGGTGAAGGATGTCCTGGGTGGGAAGGGGGGTAGGAGGAGGAGGGAAGCGGCACTCCTGGTGTGCCAGGGCCTTCCTCAGCTGTGCGAGGACAGTGAGTGCGACTGTCTGCAGGTCTGCTGCCCTGCATGGTAGCCAGCAGCAGTGCGGAGCAGGTTTTTTGCAGGAAACATATCCCTTTTTAAGGGAAATTGAGTTTTCTGTCCCCTCAGACGCTCTACGTTCAAGCAGCACATTGTCAGACTGTTGCACCTCATTGCCAGACTGGAATATCTCATGTACATTGTTCAGCAAAGGTCACTGCCAGAAGAGGTTACCATCTGTGTTGGTCCAGCAGTAAATTCTTTATTCTACCTTAAATATTTTGTTGTCTGTGCCTCTCTCAGGAGGACTTGGGTGCCTTCTGGATAGCTGTTTGCTCGCTGGAAAACAAAATGGCTCTTTTCATACAAAGGCAATAATGCTTCGGGGTATAAATTATGGTCAATAAAAACGTGGCTGTAAAATATGCATCACGCTCCTCTGGAGTCTGAGGAGCACTGGTGTGAGCTTTAATGTTATGGACGTGATTGCTAAAATTACAGCTGGCTTTTTATCTCTTGCTGTTATCTTGTAACACACACTCCTGTAATATCATCTGATTTTAGTGTAACATTTTATGGGCAGTTGTAGTAGGCAGTCCCACCAAGTTAAAATTTCTGGAGCACTAAAAACCAGCGTTGTTTTACTTTTTGTTATGAATGTTATTTCTTACTTATTCTTAATATAACAAATGGAGTCCTGAGGACAATATAGCCAATGCATCTGCTCTCATTGGACAGGTCGTGCAGTGCAAGCCAACGGTCCATCTGCTCGCTCACGTAAGACGGGCTGGCCAGCTGTTTGGGGACGCAGGCTGCCTATCTCTAGCAGAGAGATGCATCAGACACCATTTGGGTTTAATGGGAGGGTAATGGAGCAGGAGAAATTAAGGCTGCAGCATCAAAGAGTCTTTACTTCAATGTGCTTTGTGTCTGTTGGTGTGTATACGGTGGTCAGGTCTATCCCATCTTGTAAAGTCAGAGAGTGTTTGTGCCTTTCCTCGGGACCCCACTGCTTTCAGCTCTCTGCAGTTCCCTTGTGCTCTTCTGGCTCTTGACAGCAATGGGAATAACTCCTGCCTGCCCTGGTTGTTGGGTTACCTGTCTGAATATATAGAGGCTTCCTGATGCGCCTCACTTGGTTGAATCAGTCTTTTGCCTTGCTCAAAGCTGAGTAAGCAAAGCTGGTGGACATACTGTGTGAGGAACAGGAGAAGTCAGGGAAGGAGATGTGGTCAGCCAAGGCATTGATCTAAGAGACTCGAGATTAAGGCTTGATTCAACAAACTTTCTATGCAATTCTGCACAAAAATGTAATTGCCCTATAAGTCAATTCCCTCATGTGTAAAACTCAGATACTGGCACCGTTATTGTCTAGCCTGAAAGATTCCCACTCACTGAAATGGAGATTGGGCTACATCCATAGATTACACAGGACAAAAGGATGAGCAGAGGACTGGCGTGTTCATCTTGTTTGCCTTTCAGTCCTCCCAGAGGACCAAGGTGTTTAAAGAAAAACAACCTTAGAATATGCATGTTTTAAAAACAAGAAATAGGGCAGTAGAGCTCCTCAGACACAGCAAAGCATGCTCAGTACACGTTGTATTTTGGGAAGGACAGCTGAGCTGTGCTCAAGGCAGCTGCTGAGCTGGAAGTCAAGTTCAGGAAACTTTACTGCTGTGGAACATTTCAGTTTTTCTTCTCATGTAAAATCCTGACAGGTGTGAATAGGCTTTTCTTCCCGGTTGCACAGGATTGAAAAGCAACACCACACCTTTCCAGTGAGCCCTGGCACGAGCCTGTGGGGCTGTGCCTGCTCTGAAGGGAAGTTACTCACAGAAATTCCTGTTTTTCATTCCTCAAGGCAACACAGGCAAATGACAGGGGTAATTTTTTGGAGAGACTCTTGTGCAACAGTAACTGTTAGAGGACTCTAAAGAAGAGACAATTCTGGAGAAATGTAAAAGTGACGTTCACCTCCAAGAGATTTTGGGCTGCTAACCAGGTTCTCTCTGCCAGTCTCTGAATCACTACGATAATAACATAGTAATAATAGTAATAAACTGTGGCCATCTGCAGGGGAACATTAACCATTTGCCCACTGTCTTTATTAGTTCTACAAATTCATCATCATGGCAAGAAAAGTAAAAAATATTCTCAGGTTATTAATTTCATGTTGAGATCATCATTCAACACTACAATTTCTTTAAGGCCAGAGATTTTTGCCCAAAGTGGTCTTATGTGTGTGTTTTCCCATGAATTTTCAAAGCTGTTAATGCCCAAGGGGTAAGGCAGTGATGTGGAAAATAGCCAGCCCCCATGTGATTTGTTCCCATGATGATGCTACAGGCTTTCTAATTCATTAGGGATAAAACAAAATTTAAGTCCAGTTTCAAAAAGCTCTAAGCCTTCTAACTCCTATGCAAATGCCTAACAGCCCGTATCTATGAGTCCAGCTAGGAATTAAGTATCCAAATATTTTGTTGTTTCTTGGCACACATATTAAACTGGCTCCCTGCAGGGAGGATGCTGAGGAGAGACCAGGGCACCATAATTCTGGGCAGAGACAGAAGCTCATACATAACCTTTTCTTTCCATGGAAAACTTTATAATCCTCAGAAAGACTAAAACATACCAGGCAGGATCTGGCTGCTTGACCTCCAGTTATTTCAGCTGCTGCCTCTGAGGATTAACCCCCGTATTTCACTTTATAGCAAAAGCTGCTGTGAAAAGCTGGAGCCTGCTGGAGCCAGGAGTCATTTAGAAGGAGGATAGCGCTGCTGAAACAGGGCATCCTGAACGCTCCTCGGTCTTTGCAGTTTCCATCTCCTCCCCCCAGCCTTTTTTCTTCTGCAAGGAAGGAATGAGGTCAGAAGGACCCTGGATATTTTCATTTTTTAGCAGGCCAAGAGGGCATTGCCCTTTCCATGCAAAGAAGGTTATGGGAGTTGCTGGCACAGAGTTATTTTGTAAAGCTTTTGACTAGAAATAGAAAACTCCAGTAGACCTGTTCTGACCCTGATCTTCGCATACACACAAAACCACTCAGGTTTCCATTTGTGGCCCAGAAGAAGATGATCGGCCCTTTCTTTTCTCTGTATAATGCCTCTAACTCAGACTTTATCTAGAAACGGTGCAAAACAAAGTTGCTCTTCAGAGGTCAAGAAACTTCTGTTTGAGTTTGGCTGGAGGATAGATCCAGGAACTGCGTGTGTCTTCTGAGCAGACATTTCTGAACTCAAGTGAGAGAACACGTAACTCCTTGGAATTTAATATTTTTCCTTTGAGTCTCCTGTTGTGGTCTTATTTTCAGTGCCATTGCTTAAAGAACAGATAATGGCTCAAAGAAGGTTTTCTTGTAGCTGGGAAGATGTTGGAGAGAGGTTTCGGGGACTGAGTCCGGAGATCCTGAATCTTCCAGAACAGACAGAAAGAAAAAAGGCTTTGTTTAATGCAAGACAGAAGGGGAAACTTCTAGTCCATAATTGCTGCTCTATTTGTATTGTTTGCTTTAGACATTTAGGGCTTGTTAAACCCCTGAGAGTGGAATGTGATCAGTGGCTTTGCCATCTTGTAACATTTTGACTGTCCCAAGAGCCACAAAAGAACTGAATTGCAAGTTAACAATGAGATCTTGCTGAGTTTCCAAGTGATTGAGTGCTGCTCCTGCTGCTGTGGCGGAGAGTGCGCCGAGCTCTGGGAAGAGCAAACTGGGATTTCGGTGGCTGCACGGCTGGTCTGTCCTCCTCTGCCCCTGGCCCGGGTCTGAGTTGAAAAGCTTCCCTGTCCTGTAGCTCCCAGGGCTCATAACCATGTGTGGTATAGATCTGCTCTAATTGCATATTTCTGTGGCAGTTTGTATAGACGCTTTGTGGCATCTCGTGAGCAAAACCCATTGTAGCTAGTCGTGAAAGTGACGGAGGGAAGAAGGGATTTATCTTATCGCTCCTCAGGGCGCCCTTTGTGTTGAGGGAGAAAATTTGTGGGACAATGGAGAAGGAAGATCTACCACTTCCATTTTTAGAAGAGCAGGTTCAAAAGACCATATAGTTTCCTGGCTCACAAGCATGGAAGAAGAGTGCTTTTCTTGGGGAATCGGGGATTCCCGACACCGACACTGCAGTGCCCAGAAAGGAAGCTCGGCTCTGCCATGACGTCATTTTTAAATGAGCTGAAATGGCAAAGAGCTTCCAGTTCCAGCTCTACCGGTGTTGGTCCCTGCCATTTTCAGTTCCCATCCCGGAGAACCTCCCGTAGAGCAGACGTGAAGCGACCAACAGGTCCAGCTGGGAAGCAGCAGGTTTCCCTGCAGCACTGAGCTGCTGCACGCTTGCTGGTCCTGCCCGGGGGGAAAGGTGGGGGCTTCCCGGGGCGGGAAGCATCTGCTTAGGGAGTGTAGAAATGGCTTCCCACAAAACCGTGCTGGAGATGCCTGCGGGCACTGAGCTGCCGTAATGACCCTGTGCAGGGAGCAGCGTGGCTGTGGGGTGACGTGTCCGGCTGTCCTGGGGCTGGCTGGGACCTCGTGGCTGCAGGATCTCACTCTGCGGTGGCTGGTGGATCCCGAGTGGATGCCCAGGCTCCTTTTCTCTGTTCTCATGAGACACACCAAAATTCCTAGCAGGAGAGAAGGATTCCCACTGCCAAACGTGAGCTCAGGACTAGGTGCTACAGGAGGGAAGTGCTCAAGGCGTCAGTGGAGCTCCAGGTCCTCATGGAAATGCCAGCCTGCCTTTGCTTTAAGAAAAAAAAAGAGTTTGTGACCAAGAAGGACTTTGGGATTGATAACCTGAAGTCTCCTGTTTTAAGATCTGGGAGAAATCTTATGCTGTAGAAATGCAATTTGGGAACTTTCTGGTGAAATATTTTTGTTAGAAGATGACTGTTGAAGCTGCTTATGGGAAAGTGTCAGTTTTCAGGGCTCCCTTCTTCAAAACAAGTTTAAAACAAAAGTTTAAGAGAAGCTTTGAAATTGAATTTTCTGATGTTTGATTCAAAACAGCTTTTCTAATGAAATTTCAGCTAGTTTATGCTAAAAAGTGATATTTTAAAATGAACAAACTTTTTAATTACAAAAAATATTTTGAAATTATAGACATAGATAATTTAGATTATCCTGCTTACATATTTTTTTTTTTTTATGTTCTAATTCGGACATAAACTTTCAATTTCTCTCCAGTGCAAATTTAACCTAGGAACTGGGGGTGGTACCCACTTCCTACCAGCGGCACTCTCCAGTTCATTGTTGGCTTTCATCTGCTCCAAATTAAAAAAGGGTCTGAGTTTTATAAAGCCTCTTTCTCACGTGTGTCCCATTACTCTTGATATGTTGGCAATTTGGCACTGGGATTTGTGTTTGTTTTGTACTGGGAGCGTTGGTAAGTGCTACAGCTAATGACAGGAGAACAACGACCTTGTGTGTCTGCACGTCTGAGGGGTGGACTTCAGACACTAAAAGACTGTCAAGGCTAAAGGCAGAACATTTTCTCCTCCTGAATCCATTGCAGCAAGTCTGAGGGTGTCCTCAGGGAAATGATTCACCCCTGGTTGCAAACACTTTGTCATCCCAAATGCCAGCCCTGGAAATGGCACTGCTGGCCTCCAAGTGCCAAGACCGAGGAGACAAAGCGTGACTTCATGGCTCTGAATGATCTCATTGTGGCATGAGCCTGAGGCATAAGCAGGGTAGGGACTTGCTGAAGACTTGGGCAGGTTTCGTCCTTTCCATCCCTTGTGGGAAAAGGAAGTAAAATTCCATGCCAGCCCTATGCTACGCTCTCCCACGTACACGTCCTGCTGTGTGCCCACTGCTCCTGGGGCTCCTAACAGGAGTCATTTCCTCAGGACCTTTAGAGGAGAAAGAGTGTTCATATACCTTGATTAATAATCAACCAAAGCTCTTTGGACCTGTTTCCATAGGGACCGCAGCACAGCTTAGGCTTATCTTCAATGTAGTCAGTGTAGATAATAAAAGCGATGAAGAT
Source organism: Chlamydotis macqueenii (assembly GCF_036417535.1). NCBI lineage: Eukaryota > Metazoa > Chordata > Aves > Otidiformes > Otididae > Chlamydotis > Chlamydotis macqueenii. Next base: position 7,647,005 of record NC_141571.1, on the reverse strand, counting down.
ACTGCAGAGCAGGCTTCCAACCTGTGCCTCTGTGGGTGGGAGCACCGTGTTGGGGCTGTTTCCCTCCCTGCTGCTGTTGCTTATGTGAAGGGCAAGTCTGGAGCTGGAGAGGGATCCCTGGCAGCGCGCTCTGAGCTGTCTTTCCAAAGTCACAGCAGGGCCAGCACAGTCACAAATGACGGGAGGGCCATCATTTGAAGGATGCAATGAACAGGCAGTGATGGCGGAAGGTCACTGGGGAGTGAAGTTTTTCAGCTGCTGATGCTGTACTGTCATTGCTTTCACAGCTACTCTGAACCCAGAGGCTCCAGGCTCTGTCTTAGCACTCCAGATGTGTCTGAGATGCATCAGCTTATGTGTTTCAGGGCTGAAACAGCCAGCTCATAATAAAAATTTAGGAAAACAGGAAGATATTCAGGAAGTCTTGCTTAAAACCTCTTCTAAGACCTCACTTAATGCCTTAAATAGTGGTTTCAGATGAAGATGTCTGGTATGGTTCAAAAGCCATTAAATGAGCAGAAGTACTTTTTAATTGAGATGAGAAGGAATAAGCACAATTAACAACCATTGCTACAGACGCTCTGGTTCTGGTGTTAGATCTCTGTATTCCAGGTGTGGTTTTGTACACAGAATGAAAAATTCTGTTTATCTACCATCTATACTTCCATTCATTTCTAGGAACAGTATACGGTGTTGTATCTGGTTTATGATCTCATAGTACATCTTCTTGTCAGAACACAGCTCAGCTGAGATAGTAAAGCATTAATCCCCTTGTTTCGTTCCCTGCTTGAAGAGATGAGCTGGTGCTACGTAAAAAATTTCCTCTCCTGGTCTGACTGATCTTGCTGCCCCATGATGTTTTGAATGTCCAACTAATGTAGCATGTGAACAGCATTGTATATGCGCCTGGGGGACTATCTCCAGTGAGACAATTGAGAAAGTGAAAATTACTGCATTTCAAGCATATAAATGGCAATCTGCATGATGAACACATGTGGAAAGTGCAATAAGCAGTAGGTGTGAGAGGCTGCTTGGGTTCTGCAAGAGAGCAGCACTGCAATAGAGAGAGATAAAGGCAGAGTCAAAGGATGCCAGCATGTTCTTCTCCTGTTGATGAATTTACATCACTCAACACAAAAGTTGCTGGACCTCTGCAAGCCTCCCAAACCCAATGTGCTCTGGATGTAGGGGGGGACAGTGATGCAAGCTGACCACTTGTACAGGGTGGCAAGTGACTGCCCAGCCGGTCTGGCACACTTGGTAGGGTTTGCCCAGGCACCACACTCACTTTCCATCCCTATCCCAGCAGGGCTTTTCATGCCACTTCAGCAGGTCCACTCCACAACAGTCACAGCTGATTGCCCTCACTGGTTACATTGCCTGTGTGGCATGAACAGATACCACAGTCACTTCTCAGAGAGACGGGCAGCACAGCGTTGCTGTCAGGGACAACCAGCCTGGTTGCATCCTGTTACCCAGCAGTACGTTCAGTGAAGGTCCTTCAATGAAAATCAAAATGCTAACAAATAGATATAGGGCCATTCAATAGGTCTCCAAAGCCTGCAAGATGCAAAGCCTCGTTTCATGTCTCCTCAGGGTGGAGGCTCTCCAGGGCTTCCCCTGCATCTCTCCAAAAGTTACCTCTTTCTCCTACACCAGCCTGTCGTCTTCTGAGCTCAGAGGCTGTTTTCATGCAGCGAGGCTGAAGCTTAGCTCAGCTCACAGCTTCCAGTTTCTAATCCTGTTATCCAGGACCCTGTTGTTTTGTGAACAGTTGTCATGTGTGAAGAGCAGGCAAAGCTTAGCAGATGAAAAATACTTTGTGGAAAGGAGTTTGCATTGTAGAAGTCATGTGTCCTCCACTCTCCACATCTTATTTCCACATCTCTTTTGTAAGGTGCACAAAGTATTTAGCTGTCATATGCAACATATTTTGCACTGAAGATCTTTGGATGAGACCCAAATCTTCTTCTAAAGAGGTAAATCTCATCGTCTCACCTTCCCTCTTGAGGGTGAGTTGATCATGCCAGCAGCTAACAAGATAATAAAAAGCATCCTGTTTCAGACAGCCTGACTCTTCATCACCTTTACCAAGATCAGCTCATTCCTCAAGGTCTGAGTAGCACCATGCAATGTATTCATGCCCCTGGCTTCACAGTAGCTCCCACATAAGCGGAATAAACCAGGGAGAGAACAAAACAGGCTTGTTTTGAGTCAGGATGCTGCAAGGATTATATGTCGTACAGCTCCCAGCACAACTGGAGCACATATTTGGTTGAGGGGCTAGGGGAGTTATGGAAACAGAGACAACATGACAGCAATAAATTCCTTCTCACGTGCCCCAAGCTTACATCTCTACAATTCCACTGCCTTCGGAAAGAGCTATTCCTGCTTCCGCCAGTATATGAGAGGAGACCCAAAGCTGGAAGAAACAATGTGTTTCCTTTGAAAAGGGATGCTAGGCGGCAGAGCAGCTGGCTCTGGCAATCAAAATAATAATAAGTTTGAGTGGTAGATTATTTACAGCATTTTGGCTCTGAAACAGTGATGAATATAATGTGAACATTTAGGCTAAGCTCTGCTGAAGGACTGGCAATGACTGCCACTTGTTAGGAGAGGAGCATACAGTGTGCAACAAGTAAACCAGAAAAATCACTGTGATGCATAGGATGAGATGTTCTCATCCTACTCCAGGGATCTGAGCAGAATAAATGTCTTTTTCTACTTAGGACTGATGGTGTTATTTGGGCTAATTATTCTGGATATTTCCCTCTTCTTTTTTTAGCTTTCTCAAAGAAAGGAAAAGAATCTTCATCTGTGTCAAATGTTTTCATTTGAGTCTTGGCTTTTTCAGATATTCATTTTCTACGCCCACACCTCTATAGTTCATGTGTCATTAAATTAAATAGTGAAGCCAGCATGGCTTGTTATCTAATGATGATTTGAGGGCTGACTCTGACCTCACTCTTACACCCATTTTGTTCTACCTTTTTTTGTTGGCTGCCGTACAGTTGGTCCCAGTTGGTTTCATCCAAATGTTAAGAGAGTCGCTTCAGACATTATCCCAAGCTGTGCAATGAATTTGCTTTCAGCTACCTTGAGTGGTTTGGAGTGAAGGCCTTAGTCAGTTCCAGCACCTAACAGTTCCTTTTAGAAAGTTGTCCAATGGATGACCACATTTTTTTGTAAACTTATCCAAAATGGTCTCTTCAAATTGGGAATACAATTTTTCCCACAAGGTTTCCAGTGTTCCTGTTTTTCAACAATGGTTCTGAAAAATCTTTGAGAATATGTGATCTGATTCAGTTCAGATCAGCCAATTCTACAAGCCAAAGCAATTTAAAAAATAATAGCTGTCGTCCTTGTCCCACTCCCCCCATCTTGAACTTTTTCCAAACATCAGCAAGCTTTTGATTTGGTTAGAAGGGACCAATTTCTTGCCGAATTACTTGATCCACGGACAAGTAGTACGGGACAGTGCCAAAGGCCCTAGGATTCAAGCTGTGAAAGCTGGGTTTTCTCCCTGTGTCCTGATTACTGTGTAACTCCTGTGCTACAAGAGGATAAAATTCTCTTTCTGTCAAACTGGGATTTTGTTAATCCCATTTCTTTCTTCAGTGTTTTGGGATTAGAAATGAGGAGTGCTGAATAAGTCATTAATCGTTGTCTAACTAGGAGCACTACTGCAGCTCGTGCTTCTAATTCTGCTGGACACCTTTTGGGGAGAGGACTGGAGACCCCAAAGTGCTGCATCTGTCAGTGCTGTGAGTTCTGCACCTGCAGGGAATCCCATCGGGCTCTCAGAGAGGACATGTTGTATAGATATGAAAAATCTATGAAAAAAAATCTACTATGAAAATCTACTATGAAAAAGTAAAGACTTGAAAAATATGTATATGGTAAGCTGCTCTGGACCCGTAAATGTATTCAACATGCAAGTCATGCTCTCTGAGAAAGGAGAAGTCCGAAAAATCACCATTCGATCAACTTCCTTGGCAGGAGAGCAAGTCTGATGAGAGGAATCAAAGTATGGTGAAGGCCCTGGGCATGCCAAACCCCGGCGGTCTCACAAATGCACTCTGCAAAGTCAAGTCGCAAATGCGATGAGTTTCCTCGAGCTATTCAGCCGAGAGCAGTGCGATGTGCGCAGGAAGGCAGCTCTGACCTGTGGGTGTAACTGGAGTAAGTGAGGGCACAGGGAAGGATGCAGCCTTCTTCAGGTCCTTCCAAGGGCTGTCTCAGAGCCCAAAATAAAGGCCCAAGGGAGAGATTAGCTCCAGATGTGTTTTATGTTTGCAGGCTCTTTCTGTGAGTGTGTTTCCAGTTGTGTAACTCAACCCTTTGCTCTGAGTTTATCCTGCAAAATGTTTGAAGCAAAACCTCAAATGAATCTGCCAGACATGAAATGCTCTGCTCTCTTTAAAGCAGTAAATCCAGATAAAACTGGGTTGCAACCCATTGAGATGGTTGCAAACCAAGTGAAACCCGAGGATCTCACAGACTGAGATGCATCTCTTGTTAGAAAAGTTGGGAGGAGACTGCTAATACATAGGATTAGGTTTTGGTGGCAGTAAAGAGAAATAAATAGCTACTGCTAAATAGTGAGATTTGGGACCCCCTGGCAAAAATTTGGCCATGGGGAAACCATTTGGACAAATGTGATAAAAAAGAACTCAAAGGAGATACTAAGCTGGAGGAATGTTGAATAAATCCGTGTCGCAAACATTTGACACTCTTGGGTGAGGTCTCCTTCCACAGTCTGTCAAATGGTGTTACGTGGGGACTGTTGATATTTTTGTCTCTCACTCAACATGTTTAGTGAACTCAGATGAGTGATGGTCCTCTGCAGAGAAGAGTCTGCCTGTCTGTCTCCTGCTACTGCTTGAACTTGCTCCTGGTGCATCCAGTTTAATATGGGATGGCGAGTATCTTGCCTTTTCAGAAGCCTGATAGCATGTGGGAGAGGCCTATGAAGTACAAAAGTTTCACTTGTACTTAAGAAGCTCAGCGTGGGTGGTTTGTCCTGTATCCCCTCAGCAGCCAAGCCTTTCCGTGCACTAACTGTGCTTCTGTGGGAAACCACAATCCTACCTTTCAAATCTTTGCTTGTTTTCATAAAGGTCTTCTATTATATTTTAAGGCATTGTTTTGTCATGTTTTCGTAGCTTCAGGTTAGCGTCTATTACAAGCTACTGTTAGCTCCAGAGATCATAAGTGTATCATCAAACAAACGGTGTTATAATATTGATTGTCATGGTGACAATGACAATGCAGTACTCTGAACAGTAGGTTTTTTAGTGAACAATGGTTTTTTAGTGACCTATTTGGCATATCATAGCTGCTTCTGAGTTGTCCAAGGTTTCATTGCACCTGTTTGAAACTTCTGGAACATGAGAAAAACTGGGGAACCTCCTCTCTGCCTCTTCTCTACATCCGCCCTGAGAAGCGTAGGTCAGGACCTGACACTGCAGTATTTTCCTCTCCACATCAGGAATTTATTTTTGCATGGGACTTTTCAAAATTTGTTCCTGACCAGGTGTAAAACCCCACCTTAGCACAAATGGGCAATTCTACTTCAGACAAGGAGAGGGTCCTTTGAGCATCTGGAGGGAAGCACTTGGCATTCTGGTCCTTTCTGCATCAGACCTAGCCACCTTCATTAGGAAAGCTCATGGGTCTTCCCTTCTCACACCATCACTGGTTCACTTCTCGTACTGCTAGAGCTGCTGTCCTTCGCTTCTGACCCTTGCTGCATCAAGGAGCTCTCTGGAAGCGGTTGGTCTAATAGTTAAGGCCCGGTGGTTTTAGCCTGTGTGGTTTGCTGTGGGATCAGAGAGAATGAAAGCTCTGATAAACCTGGAAGCTGCCAGCCAAGCTCGCAAAGGCTGGGTGATGTTTCTGGGTCTGTCTGCCTCTGTGTATGGAACAAGATACATTTTTAGTGTTGTATCCTGTCCAGGAGAGGAGGGAGGCAGGGAGCTCCTGTCATCTGTGAGGAGGACAGCGGTGGCCTCCACTGCTTGGCCTCGCCACGCAGCAAGCAGCTGGCAGGAACGGAAAATGGAGCTTGGACCCTGCTGTTGAGGTGGGGCCCGTCACTACTCCTGTCTTCCAACACCAAAGCATGGCCACAGCTGGACCCTGGGGTGGCTCCAGACAGACACCTTAGGCTGTGTGAAAGGATCATGCTTAAATGAATTTTTCTCTCTACTCCTGCGGGCAAACTGGCTGGAAGGAACACAGCAAATTGCTTTTGGCTAGGCTGTTTCTTTAGCAGCCAGATAGAGAAAGAGCCCCAGAGCAAGAGGGAGATTCTCTCAGGTTGCAAAGGTGTAGAGAAACAGCTTAATTGAGTCACAGATGATGTCTCTGTTTTGATATTTAAATAATTGGCTGGCTCAGACACTGCTCTGTAAACAGGTGGTAAACATGCATTCCCTGAAGTCAAAACACAAAAATCAGAGTTTAAGGTTTGTCCTCCCTAGAATATTAAAGGGCAGACCTAGAAATATCAGATGTTTTGGAATAAAATCATGTACTAATAGGCTTTTACAATCAATTCTTCTTTTTATTCCACATGTACTGGAAAAGCCATGTACTGGAAGACTTTTAGTACATTTTATTGTTTTTTAATTTTATTAAGATATTTCTCAGATACTGAATGGATCAGATGGAATAAACAGTTTGTGTTTCCTTTCTTAGTCTCATAAAACCTCCTATAGAGTTTTACAAAGGATAATGTTCTTTCTTAAACCAGAGTATAAGATTATATAGATGGAGTATAATTCTCAGTTGAATCTTATAAGTCGCTGCACAAAATTCTCCAGAAACTTTTTATTAATGCCAGCAGGTTCTTATGATAATGCCAGTAGCAATGGAACTGACTTCTGTGAGTTTCTAAGAGACTTTTGTGGAGGGGGAGATGAGGCAGAGCACCAAAGGAACTGGCTCACATGAAATGGGAAAGCACGGAGGCTCGCACTCCTCTTGAGTGGCTGTTCATGCCAACAGAAAGAGCATAGCCATGCACGGAGACATCCTGCTCCTCAGTGGAGTTTGTAAGCCTAACGCCAGAGCTGTGCCATCTCCAGCCTCCCAGGCCCACATGCTGACTTCCCGCAGTGGCATTTCAGGTCTGTGGGATTCCCTGCACAGGGCTGGCCACCCGCCTTCCTCCTCTGCAGGGTCTAGGGGCACGAGGGAAGGCTTTGGGAGCCCAAGCACCTCTGAACAAATGGCAGACAGCCCTACACGACCTCCAGAATCAGTTCTGGGTGGGAACCTTGAGCCATTTTCCACCGATGTAATGGTTTTCCAACCAGCTGGTGCAGAGCCAGCACCCAGGAAGGGAATGGGAGGCAGGAGCTGGTGCAAGAGGGACGGGGAGTCTCCGGCTGTGATGGCATGGGGCCTCTCCGAATCCTCCTCAAACTAGAAATGTTTCACAGAAGCGTGTCAGTACTGACTAAGTGTTTCATGGGAAATGTCAAATCATTTTGACTTTCTTGTTTAGTTTCAATAACATCAAAGGTGTTCCATTTTGCTAAGGTAAAAATGTTTCCCTTTGATTTGATCATTTCAATTTGTGTCATTTTGGCTTCTGAGTTAGACGAAAATACAAGCTTTAAAATGTGAATATATGAGTATAAGGTATATATGCTGTTTAGTCTTTTATAGTGGATGATGACTTTGCAGTTCTAGCACAAAATATCGTAATTCGTCAAACTGAAACAATTCAACATTATCGAAGCACGTTATCTCATGTTCTCTTTTCTGTTGCTCCAAACAAAACATAAAAATGAGAATTCTCCAGACTATTATAAGTGCATGGAGTCATAGGATCACAGAATGGTTTGGGTTGGAAGGAATTTAAAGATCATCCAGTTCCAACCGCCCTGCCACAGGCAGGGATACCTTCCACTAGGCCAGGTCACTCAAAGCCCCATCCAACCTTGTCTTCCCACAAAACAGATTATTTTGATTAACTTTGATAAAGTAAATATAAATACATCATACCTGTTGAGTTTAGAGAATTGAAAGCTTTCTGTTGTGCATAAAATCAGGGAGTACCAGAGTGGGAAATGTGCAGGCTTTCTCCGTTACCCTTGGTCCCCCCTCAGAAGTGCCTTTGGGAGGGCTATTGGTAGGGCTTACAAGCATGTACGTGTTTTTTTTTTTTTCCTTTACTGTGCATAGAAAAACTGAATGATCTTGGAAGTGTATTTTCAATGCTGCCATTGGCTGGCTTTTCATTCACATTGAACCATTATGTGCTATTATTTCCACTTCACATACTCCACAGTTCTCTACTAATAACTTTCCTCAGCTGCTACCTCCTCTGTACAGCTCCGTTGCCATTGCACGTGTTCCTAGCTCCCAGCTGGATTGCTCAGGGACAGCCCGGCTCGCGGGACCAAGGACTGCTCCAGCAATCACTGCTCCATCTGACTTTATATCTGCAGTGAAAAGAGAGGATAACAAACCCAGCACTGCTTCAAAGCAGCTCATATAACACTTTAAAAGGCTGAGTGTACAGCCACCTTATATCCATCTTGGCTATTAGAGAAAGAAACAAGCCGGAAAGCACTGCAATTTAGGCAGAAAAGGGTGCATTCGATTCCATGTCTGTTTTATTGCAGCTGGGGTGGCACAGCACCTGCCATGCCCAGCTGACTTCGCTCCCGCGGCTTTCTCCACTACCCCGCCGTCCTTGCAGGGTCAGTCACACACGTCTTGGGGAGCGAACAGGGTTTTCTCCATCATGCAAGGATCGTGTTGGAAAAAGGCAGCTGCTCCTGGGGACTCCTGCTGCTTTGTCCCTGTAGGAGCTTTCCAACAAAAATCACCATAAGTAGCAAAACCAGTGGCCAGTTTTTGTCTTACGCTGCCAGGATGGGACTCTGACTGCGGTGAGGTTTCCCCAGTTTTTGCCTCTCTGTGAGAGGCAGGAGATCTCCAAGGCTTCATGCACAAAAATGGGGGTTCCTGAGGGTTTTGGCACATACGAACTCAAAGCTGGACCTAGAGGGTCCATCTTTTCAGCCTGAGTAGAAATGGTGCTGAGGAGCTATAGATCTTCATCTCTCAAACAGGCAGAGCATTGTTAATGAAGGGAGAGTAAATTTACTTGTTCATGCAATTAACAATTAATAACTAAATATCTCTCCCAGTTGCAGCTGTAATGTAATCACAATGTGTGTTTACCACTTGGTTTCAGCTCATTGCGAACTGACAATTCTCAGGTTAATTCTCCAGTGTGCCAACCTTATCTTCTCTCTGAAGGAAATTATTAATAATTTCTTGTCTGTCTTGGGGAAGCCATTCCAGATTTGCATTTTTTTTTTAGAGTGTATTCTTTCATTCTCCTCTCAAAGCCTTTCAGTCTTATCTAAACAAAACATCCCTGTTGTCATACCAACCATGTAAATTTGTGTTCGTGTATCTTTCTGGTTTTCTACTTACTTTGTAACTCAACTCGTATCACTTCAGAACATAAATTCCTACAAAATAGGACAATGCTATCCTGCCACCTATCAAAATGATTCATTTTATAAGTTGGTTTTCGAGGAAATGGATAATTCTTTAGCTGCCAGACCTTGAGCAGCAGAAGGGTTTAGAAAAGTTGTGACAGTTTTGACTTTTGTTGACAGTGAGGACGAGGGAGAGGGCTCCCAGGCTGTATTCCTCCAGAGCATCCTCAGGGTCTGGTCAGCCATTCCCAACTTGTCCATAAGAGAAACTGGTTGCAAAGAATGGTTTAAAAAAAAAAAATCTTTAAAAACCACACAAGTGCATGCTATTGCATACACAGTCCAGGAAACTAATAAAATCAGAGGGATTTTTAAAAAGTGAGCATTTGGGATTTAGCCATGACTGTGTTTTGCAGCCATCAATGCAGACCACTGAGGGAACACAGTAGAAGTGTATTGTTCAGCTTTTTTGTTAAATTATGTTACGCTTACTCTAATGGGAGTCCGGAGGGTCCTCGGGGCTTGACCAGGCAGCTGAGAATTGAGAACATGAGGACTCTCCTCTCAGCCAAGGTGGAAATAGAGATTTCAGGGTACCCAGCAGAAAGCAGACAATCAAGAATAATGGATCCTTTATTAATAGGACATTGATAAAGTCACTTAACCTTTGGAAGACACAATGTCATCAACAGAACTCGGGCAATGGTCAGTTTATCTCTGCTACAGATGACACTTGGTGATGCAAAATGCAAGCGATGAAAGCTAAGACATGGACACAGGGCATTAATAGAGTGGCAGCTTCCAGAGGAGAACTCAGCTACTGGAAACAGTGTTATCAGAATGGCATACTCAATTTGCTTATCCGAATAGGATGACATTCACTCTCCACTGTTTAGGGCTATGCATTCAGAAAAAGTATTTTTACCCTTCCCTCTGTGGCTTGCCTGCTTGCATGCTGCAGATTCACCAATGGCACGAATATGAAAAGAGCACGGCACTGCAAACAGCATGGCGGGTCCCAATCCCGCACCACGATGGGCTTGGCCAGTCCCCTTAAAATCTCATTTTGTTGTTAACATCAGCTGTACCAGCCAGCCTCATGGCAGACTGGGGCCTCAGGACTGTCTTTCGCTCTAGAAGAAGTCTCTGTTCGTTGTAGCACATGTGGTAGAGATTCATTGATCCTATTCCTGTTATGCACGTGTGTGCTGCCGGCAGTGGGACACTGCCTCTGCAGAGCAGGACTGCCGCTCTGGGGGGAGGACAGCAAAGTTTTATTGCTCCATATGAGTTTACAGGTCCAGGCCTGCTTTATTCAGCAAGATTTATTTTTGCTTCAAAAAATTCTGTGAAATGGTTCTTGGCAGATGTGGGTAGAGAAAACGTGTCCTTTTGGACATGACTGGCATTGCACGTTTGCAGAGTGCTAACTACAGACAGTGCTTTGCAAAGCCTGTTAATTAGAGTGATTTCAGAGTATCTGTTGGTCGTTAGCATAACCAAGCCCAGCTGGCAGGCATCGTCCAGCTCAGGCTGCTATGGGTTTGCATAGAGAGAACGTGCGCAGAAAACAGGTAGAAATGTAATAGAGAAGGGTGAGACACTGCTTGGTAAGCCAAACTTCTGGAGTTGTCTGCCAAAGGGAGTGACCAGGTTTTTATCAATAAAACATTGGGCAACAGCAGAGAGACACCAGTACTTGATGGTTACTGGGAGGGGGAACAGATGGGAGCTGGCAGGCTGCCGCAGCGGGGAGGAAGAGGAGGAGTGCACAGCCCTGCCCAGCGCAAGGCTGGCAGCGCATGAGAGGGAGCCTCTTCACAGCCTCTCTGGAGGCTGCAGGTTCCTCAAGCAACACTCTGTACCGGAGGGTCCAGACACATCAGCTTGGTCCCATATTGCTGTCCTTGGACCACAGGGTATGGATGGGTCCAACATGAGATCTGTATGAAGGTAGAGGCTGACAAATGGTCACAGCATGGTTTTCTAAGTGGTGTCTTCTTCATTCAACACAAAAGCACAAAGCTCTTTCCTGGACACACGCATGGACTGTGGGTCTTGGTCACTGCTCTATCACCACTTGTCTTTGGTAGATGAGACCTCTTGAGTGGACGAATGGGACCAGAACGGTCTTGTCTGAAGGCAGGGTGTAGAGAGCTGGGATAGCTGGGCTCCGACCCTGGCATTGCCACATCAATTTAACTGCATCTAGACTATGTCATACATAGCAGGGGTGCACACAGAAAAGCCAGAAATCCTGGTTCTGCCGTTCTCCAACCTGAGAACATGGACAGAGCACCCCATAGCTCCCTTATGGCCTGTGGGGTTGACTTTCCATTCTTCTGAAACCAGAATATACCTGCATGCATGCATATAAATGGCTTTCAGCCTTCCTCAAAGATGAACTTCTGCAACTACTCATATAATGCAATAATATTAAATATTCCAGTCACCTGGAAGAGTCTGGCCCCAGGTTTTACATATTAACAACAAACAAGCATCACCCAGGTTAGCCTGAATGTTTACATTCTCTCCCTTCTCTAGAGAGACAGTGCTAGTCCAGGCATTGCTGAAAACTAACCAGGAGCCATTCAGCGGGTGAGCTACCACGGGCAGGCAGGTCATGGTGGGCATAGATGGATCTGCACCCTCTCTGTGGTACCGTGGGGTAATCGTCTTTCTACTCGTGATGCAGTGAGACTGTAAGTGACTGCCCGTGGAAGGAGTTTCTTAACGTTGAGTGCCTGTACCCATTCAGCCTTCCCGACCCGGCAGGCTCTGTCACCTGTGCCAGGCTTGGCACCAGGGCTTGTACATAACTTGCATCCTAGTCAGTGCCAGAGCACCTTGCAAAACAATAAAAAACTCAACAATCGATTTACAATTAAGGTTGATCCAGTAGAAAATTAGATTTTGCTCACATTTATTCCCTGAGGCTGTACTGTCTGGTCCTGGCCGAGACCGAGGTAGTTCTGCTGACAATGTGGATGGGCTAATGAGCCCTGGGGCTGTGCCAGGACACAGTTCTTTTGGCTGGAAGTTAGGAGGAGGATTAATATGATAATGGGTACATCCTTAAATTTACTTCCCTGAACTGAGTTTGGCATTTCTGGGGGGATGTATCCCAGCTTCCTGGAAATTCTCCACATGACAGAAGGACTGGTTCTTCTGAGCACTGCTTGTAGCCAACTGGCCTGTGTCTGCTGGGTGGGAGAGGAGGTGGCCTCCAGGACAGGAGTTGGGCATGGCAGCCGGGCTGATCTAATGGCATGTGGGATGGAGAAGTTTTGGAGAGGTGAAACATGGAGAAATGGATAGATATTTGGTTCTAGTTTTTTAGAAGACTGAAAAATCTTGGGTTGGCAGAAGCCAAACTGTTTCTCTTCTTACCCCTCCCTCAGCCAATTTTCTCCCTCTTTTTCCTTCTCTATGCCATTTTTTCATCCTTTCATCCTTATTTTTCATGGGGAAATATAAGGGATATGTTCAGTGATATTAGAAAACATATCAAGAACTGCATGTGCTTTATAGATGCTATCATAAAGACACTATCGTTGCAACAGAGTGCTGGAGAGATGAAAACAAGAGTGCCATTTCAGCATCTTCCATAGCATGAGTCAGAGAGACTGATAGTTATCCTCTTGCAATTAGAATTTTTATTAGCACTGCTGGTGGCCCTTCACATGCTGTGAATGGATGCCATTTTCTTGGAGTGTTTATCTTTCATAATGCTTTAGAGAAAATAAAGATGGGCTGGAGTCACTCACCACATAATACTGAGGGGAAAATCATATTTTATGCTGCCTCAGGCTGGGTTTTCAAGCTCTAAACACCAGGCATAAAACCCGTTATGTATCTGCACGGAGTAAAGCTCAGCAGAGCTCACACGTCCCTGAGCACCAGGCATGGGCTGAGGCTTGGGAGCTGGGCTGGGCTCTCTGGAGGGATGGTCCAGCTTTCCTCCTCTCCCTGTTCCTGAGCATTCCTGATCTGAATTCACAGAGAGGCACCTCCAACTCAGCCCATGACCTGTATCAAAACAGCCATTTCATTCCCTAAGGGAACTTGCCCTTCGTTACTTTTTCTTTCTTTGAGGCAGGCACAGACCCCAGGCTGACCCAATGAGTGTTAAACAAGCCACGGCACCCTTGCAGGATGATATTTTTAGGCAACCTCATGAAAATCCTGCTATCATACAGGACAATTACATTTCTTCCCTTTCTGTAGGATTCATATTACTGAACCAGAGAGAGTCTAACACCTGTGCTAGAGCCAAAGAGCAAACTGGAATATATCGTTCCTTTGAGACTTTCCCAAGTGCTTTATGGTCTTCAAAATTCAACTCCTGAGTAATGCAAGGGGCTGATCAGTACAACTTCACATTTGTACAGGGAATTTCTGTATCTTACCCTGACATTTCTGGGAGGGAGGGGCAGCAGTTTTCCATGAACCACTCTCCCAGAGCTCACACCAGCCTGGGGAACACAACAGGGCATTATCCAAGCCTGCCAGAAAATGCACCCTAGGGACCAAGCCCCTGTGGTGACGTGGGTGCTTCCTGCTCTCTTCCCAAATACCGCAGGCTCTGGAGCATTTGCTGGAAGCAGGGCTCTGAGCACATCACAAGCATTTCAGCTGCTTTAAAGTTACTGACAGGCAGAAAAGCTGCACCTATGGTGGGATCTGCCTTGCCTTCATCAGTGCCCTCAGGGTGGGATTAGGATCCCTTTGCCTGCTCAACTGCCTGTAGTCTTATGATGATCTGCCCCGCGGTGCCTACGCTTCTTTTGAGAGTAGGAGGCAGACTGCTAAATCAAGCGCTCGCTTCTGAGCATCGCACCCAGCTCACGTGCCTGTGCCTGTACCCGTGTGCCTCCACGGCTGGCGGCTGCTGCGGCTCCTCAGGTCCCGCCTGCAGCCACTCAGCCGTGTGCGTGACAAGCTGGGCGCTGCAGAGGACAGAGCCCTCGGGTGTCTGTGCCTGCCCGGCGGGGACAGATGCTGCATGAAGATGATGAGTTACCTCCTCGGGTAGCGACACCCACTGAAGGTCTCGCAATATGCCAACCAACAAGTCTAAGCTGAGCATACAGACAAGCCAATTGTAATTCAAAACAGGCCTGATTTTTCATTTAAAAACCCATAATATATGGGTTTATTTTCTGCAACTCTTCCAGGCCGGTTACCCCAACTGTTGGCAAACTGCTAGGATGGGGTTGCCATGGATACATTCCCCACTGATTCACATGAAATGCATCATTGCATTATCCCCAGAGTGGTGAAAGCCTTTCACAGCTGATAATTTTGAAGAGAATGATTCATCGTTAAATATATCATGGCAGCTCTGCATTGTTTGCTCTTCCTTGGAAGCATAATCTGGAAATAGGCAGCTCTGGGGATGCTCCTGAAGTCGAGAGCGAGATGGTGAGCAAGACGCCTGCAGCAGAGCGCAGTGGCTTTCGTTCAGCCTGTGCTGAGGGCAGGAGAGAGTCCTGCGTGGTGTGGCTGCCCGCCCACTCAGGGCCAGGTTTTGAGGAAAAAACATCCCACTCTGTGTTGTGTCCCACTGAAAGCCGGGGGAATTGCCTAGATGCTGGCTGGGATGGATGGGGGATCACAGTCCAGCCACGTGGCTGTGAGGACCCTGGGCTGTAATAACTTAGGATTTTTTGCATTCACTTATTATTAATAGTATGCTTATTTCCATATAATAAAAATATTATTATAATTGTTATAATAGTAAGCTTCTTTGATTATTATTATTATTTGTACAGTTAGGGGAAAAGCAAAATCTCCATTAGAGCCAGGTGTCTGTAAGGGGGGCCGTGTCTCTCCCCGGGTGCTGTACTGCATTCAGTCCCCCATCCCGCTCGGCACAGGCTAGGAAACCAGAGTGCCGCCCATCAGAAACAGAGCCAGGAGGAGCCCATGGTTGGGCGTCCCGTGCAGAGCTTTCCTCGTCCCCCACCACCTCTCCTGGCTCCGTATCCCCCATCCTCATCACACCATGTTGCTCCATAGCCCTCTCCAGTGCCAGACACCTACAGGGAGCAGAAGGGCCCTCATCTCCTACCACATTCCCCAAATTCTTACTGAACGCAATCAGCCAGACACGGTTTTGAGGCACCAGCTGCACTTTGGGGTCTGAGCAGCTCCCTGTTCATGGCTGCAAGGGGAGGGAGGTTTAGAAGAAGCAAACTTTTTCCTCCAGGAAAAGCTAGCGTGAACCTAGAGCTCACCAAAAGCCCTTTTTACCACTTTGTGAGTGAAGAGGAGGGAAGGCCGGAGCTGGGACACACGGACAGACCTGGCCTGAGTGATCTGGGGCAGAGACAGAGGCGCTGAGCCCTTGGCTGTGCGTTAACCCTGCAAGAAGGGATAATGCCAGCTCTCTCTGAGGGACAGACGCGTCTCCTCAGTCCCCGCGGTGAACTGCCCTGGCAGGTCAGGCACTGGCCTGGCCGAGGTCCCATTGCCCGCCAGGCCAACCGGCACAGGCATGGGGCAAAGGCAAGAGACACGTCCATCTGAGCTGGGCTTTGTGTGGACAACCAAGGGGAGAGCCGGAGCAGCCGGCACAGGCCTGGGAGAGCAGGAACAGGGTCGGGGGTCCAGACATTGCCCAGGTGAAGGTGGGATCTGCAGCCATGTCTTTAGCATTTTTCCTGGTAACTTCTGTGTATCTGAGAGCAGAAGAGGAGCTCCAGTGTCTCCATGGTGGGTATTTCTGAGGCAGCAGCTCAGGGGTGCATCTGATGTCCGCTGGCTGGATGTGGGCAGAGGGCTTGAAATGAGGAGGAAAGTCACCATCATCTGAATTTTATCTGTGATCATGGAAAACTGCTGGGTCCCCAGACGCCCTGCTCAGCCAAGATCAAATGACAGGTCTGCAAATACATGCAAGTGCCATGGCAGAGCGGCAGTCAGGGCTTGCAGGCCAGTGCAGAGGACACACACATGAGCAGAAAATGGGAAGCAACTTTTTTCTAAGATACTTATGTGATTTGCAACTGTTTTTCAGGCTCCTTAGCCCACTACTTAGGTGCCTAGGAGTGTTGGAGGATTGATAGTTGGATTTTCAGGTGTAGAAGTGTGGAACACAAACCTGAACGTGGTTACGTGTCCTCTGGAGTCACCCAAGATCTGTGAGGCAGCAGCCCTGGAGCTAGGGAAACAGGCGTTGCTGCGACTGCTCTGGTTTTGAAATGGTGCATGGAGAGAATTTGCCAAGAACACAATAACTTTCTTTTCTGTAGGAAATGGGCTCTCATCAAACAGCTGCCTGCACTTAGAAAGTAACCCAAAACCGGCTCAAATGAACAAAAACTGGGCTGTGTGTTCTTGACTCCAGGCCAAAATAATTCTCAGTTATTCCCAAGACAAAACTGTTTCCTCTGTCCCTAAAAGCCAAAGATGTACATTTCATGCATAATTAAAGTGAGATTTTAGCATACATCAGAGCCTAGGGTTGTGTGAGGCACAAATGGGGCTTTCCAAGCAAGGCTTTTGATTACCAGTCGTTTTAAGTGCAGGAAATAATGCCACTTCTGAGCTCTCAAAGCCCTCAGAGAGGAATTTCTGCCACAACTGATGGTTCCTGGTATATCAGGGCTCCAGTCAGTATAGCAGCTTCCCCAACATGAATGGAAACACCGGGGAAGACTGGAATCGCTGTTAGACCCCGAGCCCATGGGACGGAGACCCACACCACGCCGCCGCAGCTGCCGGGCTCTGCCATTGCCCTACGCCGACCGCTGTCACCCAGCCTGCGGCAAACCAACACGCACCATGAGTATTTTTGTAGCTCTAATACCCAGTGAGTTTTCAATCCTTTAATCCCCATTTCTGTGCTTCTTCACTAATGGTGAGGGACGAGGATAACAGTTCCCAATTGTGCCCCACTAACATTGCTGCTAAACCTCTCTCTTCCTTGGGTCAGACGCAGCATGGCTTTTCCCGGGAAACTTTAGAAGGGCCAGCTCTACTTTTGCTGAGGTCAATAATAACTATCGGTATGGCAGTGATGGTAGGCAAAAGACTAACTCCATTGTGCTGGCACAAGCCTTATCCCAGCGACTTCTGCTGGCAGCCCTGGTAGGATGCATCCAGGGCTCTGGGCTGTGTTTGGTCCAGCATGGCTGGGACCCTGCAAGGGATCCTGCAAATTTCCTGTGTCCCCACTCCCATCCATGCAGAGATTGTAAGGGAAACACTTCGCAAGTGGAGGTGTCTTCCAGGACTCTTGTATTTCATAGGCTGTCCCGCAGAGTGGAGTACACCAAAGTGTCCTCTGGCTTTGCTTCCTCTGGAGAATAGAGAGAGGTACTGGAGAGAGGCGTTTCTTTGATTAAAAAAAAAAAAAACAAATTTTTGCCTTTTCCCCCAAAACCCACAAGAACTCAAACACAAGGGGTTCAGAAGTGGTGAGTGGTCTAGTGGTCATGGCTAGGAGAGAAGGAAGGTGTCAGACGACTGATACTACATCATGTCCTTGTCTTTGGGACTTGGGTTCATTTGAACCCCTTAACCCCCTTGCCCAAGGCAATATTTGTCATTGTTAGCCAAGTACATTATTCAACCTTTTCTACAAGGTTAAGAGATGGCAATTAGCACTGTCTGTCCAGGCAGATGCCCACTGGCAGCGGCAGCCTGGCATGGAAGCGTGCATGTGTGCGTGCCCCTCCGGACTGGAGGGCAGTGGCCTGTGTCAGCACTGCCTGAGGCCAGCTGAGCCCCCTGCTCCACACGGCTCGCCCCCTTCCCCAGCGGCCCACTGCCTGCCACCATATCACAGGTAACCCTGCCTTCTATCCGGGCTCATCCCAATCCTTATTAAGGGTTTGCTTCAGATAAGAGCATTGAGAAAACATGATCTCCTTTCCCCTTTCTTGCTCCCTCTCAATGACACCGTCCCCTTCCTGGCAAGAACGGGCTGCCTGTAAATCCAAATCCACTGCCTGCACTGGGCTCTCCCTCTCTAAACTCGGGCACAGTGCTGACCCCACGCTACCTCTCCTTCCTCCCTGCCTAATCCTCTCTGCCCTCCAGCTATGGCACAGACTGCTCATCTCCCTACCAGACCTTCATCTCCCCAGCACCCTCAGCATCTCAGGGTGCAACAAAGCTCCAGGGGCACCTCATGGAGCCAGACATGGTGGGGGGGCTTTCACTGTGGTGATGTGGAGAAGGGGACAAAAGGAGCTGCTCTGAGTATGTGGTTTTCTTCCAGGGCAGATGAAGCAAGGTATCCCTGACTTCACATAGGGCTGGGGGCTGCGCGGGCACCCCAGGAGCCAGCCCAGGGAGATGCAAGGCGGGGGGAGCAGGCAGTGCTCCTGTGGGTCCTGTCAGAGCTGCTCGCTGCAGAGGTGAACCTGGCCCATGTTTCTCTGCGTGTGGCTGTCCTGTCAAAGTGATCGATAGAAACGGGTCGGAAGAATTTGAGGCAAGTGATGAGGTGATGTAAGAAATGGATGTGCAGAAGGGAGGTGGGCAGTAACCAAGAGCTGCAGCCCCTTCACCGTCCTTGGCCTCTTCTGATTAAGAACTGAAGCAATGTGATTTTAGGTGGATCTCCACTTGACATATTCATAATATTAATGCTCCCACCTCAGTTCTAATTCCCGTCTTGCAAAAGGCTGGTGTGCATTAGGCTTAATCAGGCCTGTATTAATGACTGATTTATGAAAGGGGATGTTGACATACACTGTGCTTAGAATAAAAGTTGTCCTTGGGGCAGGGGCAGAGTGGAAAAAGATAGAAAAAAAAATTTGTTTCCTTCTCCTGCATGGAGCCACTTAGCATCTCAGATTTCAAAGGCCTTTCAAAAACTTTCATAAACTGGTAACAAAGAAGTAGGTCACAATTAAGCTTTCTATTTCAAAAGGAATCTGCTTGGAACGATACATGATGTGTGTAATTATACCAGGGACTGACGGAGCTGCAGAGCTGTTCATCGGGAAAGACACCAAAGGCACGATGTGCTTTGCAAAGGCTGTATCATCTGCAGCTCACACCCAGCGCCCCGTGGCAGCGGCCAGGGCATCTTCTCTCGCCCCTTCTCCGGTGGCACTTCCAGATCCAGCTGGCAGGAGCCACAGAGCTGAGCACGGAGTTCAGACTCTCTGATCCACTCAGTCCTTGTTGTTGGCAACACCTACTCCTTGCAAAAACTGCAGACTAATGGGAGCTGGTTCGAGCAAACAGTAATAAGGGTTTGTGTGAAATGGGTTGCAAAGAAACGGTTGGACTTGATGATCTTGGAGGTCATGTTTCTGCATTTCTTTCTGTGGGTTTTCGTCTCCTCCTTTGGACTTAGTACTGCATGTCTGGTAGCTCGTTCACTGTCTGCTCAGAGCAGAGCATGGCAAATGAGAAGCACAAACACGGGGCCCTGAAATGCTCCATCATGTTTCCACGTGGGAGAGATTTTTGGGTTCCTGAACAGTGGAAATGCCACGCGTTGGCAGGGCGTGGCTCTGGGCTCAGCAGCACAGCCTAAGGCAGGACAGGGAAGGACTTTTTTGGAGGTATCTCTGCGGGGCTCCTACCAGATGCCCCACAAGCTGCACCCCTCATAACCACAACCCATGGGGTCTCAGTGCTCCTGGTGCAGCCTTTGTGCGTGTGGCAAGGGAAAGGTGGAGAGGAAAATTCTCCTTCTCTGCTTCTGGAGACACAGCTTTGCTCGTAGGTATCTGTTTATGTATGATCTAGGGTGCATTGTATTAAATATGTGTCATCTGGATTGTAAGTTGGGCTGTTCACTGAGAATCTGTATTCCTTTTTACAACTGCGCTTGGCTGGATGTGGGTGAGCAGCAGGTTTCAGGGTCAGAATGGGTGTGTGGTGAGTAGCACAGTACTTACATTCATTATATCCAAAACCCATTTTGTGGTTCTGCTACCTCAGTTAAGAGACCTGAGGGAATCTCTCAATTAGGACAATTGCTGATACAGTTATAATACCCCAGGTTCTCCTGTTGCAACCCGTAATTTGACATTCACAAAATCAGACCACGCATCAGTTAACTTTGCTTAAGCCCTAAGCTGCATTATCTATTGAATTCCTTAATGTTCCGCTGTTTCTCCCTTGGTGAGTTCGGTAAATGGCATTTTGACCTGTTTGCTAATGCATCTTGCTGCAGACTGGAAGCGTTATTGGCTGGTACAGGCATGGCTCTGAAGTACTCTTAAACTCGCAGCATAATAGCACACTTGAGGAGCAGAAGTGAAGTGCAGTAGTTAGTAGCTCCATCTCTTTTGAGAGAAGGAATTATACAACCCTGGAAACCATTTGCTTCCTGCTCGGACCTGCGTCTGCTCCCGTGGACAGCTGACACCAACCTCTGCCCAACCCTGCGGAGTTCATGTTAAAACCAGAGTTTGCACTGTTTTTCTGAAGTCCTGTGCTTCCCTGTTTGGGGGTTAGTTTGGACTGACGTAGCTCACAGAGAAGCAAGTCTCAGGTCTGTGTGGAGACTGAGCTGGGTCTGGGTCCATGCAGACGTGGCTTTGTGCTCACTGCCTCTCCGTCTGCTCCCTGCGCGAGCACCGAGTCACCCAGACGGTGAGATGTTTTACCTGCTTTTTCTGGAGCAGGAATGTCAGCAGACATGTGTGTTGTGGAAGAAAACAGTAAGGGAGATACTGTATTTGATAAAGTTGAGATGGTACAACTTTGAATTGGGTTTGGAATGACTTTTCTTTCCAAGATGCATCTTATTTTCTGTCACGCATGGTAACACAGTGTTTCTTAAGGTCGTGATTGGAACAAAATTTTTCAGTATTCTCAAGATGTTTTTACTTATCTGAAACATAATATATTTTCAGAAATGTTACTGTGCAGTAAATGTCAAAATGTCCTTATTTCCTCTGGGAAACAAACAAAAAAAATCTGCCTCTTGACAAGCTCTAGTCTAGCATGGAGTTGCTTGGTTAATGGCAAAAACCTGAAGCTGCATACTGGAAACCTTCAGCTCACTTCACTGCACACCAGAAAATTATATATAATTGCATAGAGCTATTGTATGGAGTGACCCTTAGTCATGTTATCTAAGCTACTTATCGCAACAGAAATAAGATGTATGTATTAATCTTCTTATACTTACTGAGAAACCTAAACAAGGCCAGTGCTGTGGTGGGGTCACTTACCTCTGGCTATAATAAGGTTACTATACAAGGAGATATTAATGTTGGAAAAGCATGCTGGAGATTTCAGGTTTAAGTCAGTGTCATTATTTCTGTCTTAAATAGGTGAACGTAGAAGGTTTCTTTAGTGGTTCATGAGTGAGCATCCACCCTCCAGAAAGGAAAAGGAATGAGTAGGACATCCCCACGGGAGGTGTAAGTCTGAGTGCCTCGTACGGTTCACTCTGTCTTCCCTAAACAAGTCTTGTAGAACCCATTGTTCACTGTAGCATTAAAAGATCGTGCTTTCCAACAGAAAGATGTGTGTGGAGTATGTCTCAGTGGTGTTGGAGTAATGGTAAACGTTGATTTTCAGTAAAATTAAACACAAAGATACATGCTGGAAGTCAGATTGACATTACATCTGGATCCCCGTTCCATGCCAAAAAGGCCATCAGAGGCCTCAGGATGCTCCTGTTCCCTCTACAGAGTCTCCCTCTTGCTCACCTCCCCAGACTCCTCCAGCACCGAGTGCGTGGGCTGAGCGTGGAGCTTGGGCAGGGGGAAGGTGGGACATCCACATCATGGCTCTCGAGGCACACAGTGACAGCAATTCTGAACACCGATGCTGTTTAGCCAAGCGGTAGCTCTTTCAGTATCTGTGTTTTTAAGAGAGAGTTGAAAAAATAAAAAGAGCCAAGGAAAAGTTAATTATTTAAAAGAAAGATTTAGACCTTGTGTTTGAAACTTTAGAGGCGAAGCATTTTACTATAAGGAGGAAAACTGTTTTAGCAAAAAACCCTGGTTTTACCCTCAGGGAAATATACCCTAGTTACACTGGTAATTCCCAAAGTGGGATCTACAGAGAGCGTGTGGAACATTTTTGGAGCTGTTCCTTGGAGGTCAGAAGTGGACAGCGAGGGAAATTTTCTCTTACAGCACTCTGCATGGAAAAATTGGAGTCATTAGTTCGCATAAGAGGGGTTACTTTCAGGGCTCAGCTTACGTGCAGGCTCTCCTCCAGCAAGGGCTTTTTTGAGAGGTGGCAGTGCCGGGGAAGCGGGCGCAGGAAGGGGTTGGGGCAGGAATGACCTATTGGCCTCTCTCCTCCATCTGGCATCAGCAGAGATTTGCATTGGCACCGGTGATCGTGCAGTGCAAAACAGTTTTTAAAAATAAATTTGGAAGCAGGCACTGGCCCAGTTCACCAGCGCTGGACGTGATGGTCATGGAAACAGTCACGGGACAGAGAGCAGGGGGGCAGGGAAGGCATGTCACAGAGATCCCACTAGTACAGAAATCATTGTCCAGAAGCACAAACCCGAGATTGAGCAACACATTTTTGGGATAAAACCAAAGCCATTAATCTTAGTGGTACGGAATACTTGCAGCTCCTATTCAAAAAACGCTTTGGAGAAGCAGTCCCTGAAACAACGCTTTAAAGATGAGATGAGAGGAAGCCTCTGGTGTGCATTCATCCTTGCTTCCTTGCATATTATGTATGAGAGAGATTTCTCCCAGGTTTTGGTAGATAGCAGGCCTGTTGCTGCTGGTGTGGAATAGCAAATCAGCTCTCCTGAAGTAATCAGCAGGGACATTAAGCTTGTTAGGCCTGGATCTGGAGATAGAGGCTGTGTAAGGGAGGCGAGGGAAACCTCCGCCCGCAGGTATTGGGGTGTTTGGGTGCCCAGTTGTCACCTCAGCAGGCAGAGGACCTCCACTTGCTGGAAAGGCCTAATCCAAAATTGTTGCTAATGAGACTTTAAAAACACAGGATCACCAAGGCAAAGCAAGCACCTGGACCTCAGGATTCAGCAAGGCTCTGTACCAGGCACTGTGGTATTTCTGAGCTCTCCTGCTCTGGCTTGATGTTTGGAGTTTTAGGGTTTGATAAAGCACAAATGTGTACACACAAAACCTAGCCACAGCATCCACCTTGCAATCCCTTTGTCTCTTAAAGATTAATATTCTGCAAAAGGCCAGTTCTCCCATCACAAAATGTCAGTAAACCTTTGTCTTCTCACAGCACTGCCTTTCTCTGCTTGCACGGGATCTTGAAAAGCAAGGGACAGCTAACTGCAAATAAAAGGGATAAATTTAGAGGCCTCCTTTGTTTTTGATTGCTCTAAGAGATGCTGATGAATTAGACTACTGGGATGACCCCTTGTGTAACCCATCTCTGCTGGCGTGGGCCAAACCTGACTCCCCTGTGTCCATGCTTGCCGTTCGGCTCTCCCTGCGGTGGGTGAGTCACCGTTCGCTGTTCATTCACGGAAGTCAAAAATGGCACTTGGGAAATGTGCCAAATCTTTTAGGAATCTCAGCTCCTCGATTACTGAGCGGTTTTACAGCAGATATGGGGACGGGACGGACACGGGACACACATGGCAGTGAGCTGCAGCTGGTGGAGGAGCCGTGATGGATGGTCTGGTGCTGCGCCTGCTCTGTCACTGGAGTGTGCATCCCGCATGCTCTCCGCCTCAGAGGCTGGTTCCTTTCCAGAGGCATGATGATGAAATATCTATTGTGCTCAGAAACCTCTTTAAAAAAGCAAACACATCTGTCTGGCCCTTTTGCCCATTGGCAGATGACTTGATCCCTTCTTCACCTGGTTAACCTGGGAGATTCATTTTGTGAGCAGGGTGTCAGCTCTCACTTACTTAAAAGCTCCTGATACTTGTACTGCTTGCAGATACTGCTGCTGTCATGGCAACAAGGTTATTTATGCATAATAGATACCTACTTTTCTTTTTTTTTCAATGTTGCTAAGTGGAGATAGGGTCAGAGGGGCCATAAAATGGAGTAGGAAACTCCCAGCCCCATACACACGTTAATAAGCCCTCCAGCCCTCCCTCCTCTCCTCTGGCTCTTGGCTGACCTGGTTCAAGTCCCTCTAACTGCCCTCAGTCCAGCCCTTCATCTGTCAGGAGCAAGCGACAACCAAAGGGCATGTGGAGATGTAACCAGAAGATGCCGATCTTCACGCAGAGCAGCCCTGTCACAAATCAAAGTGCCATGTGCCGAGCTGCCTTCATTCACCTTGACCCTTAACTTAACTGGGTTTGTAATGTACGCTTTATCAATACTGCTGCTCAATTATTAATAGCCAGGCCACCAAGGAAACATCAACATCCCTGTTGTCAGACCCAGACTGATGAACAAGGTTCTAGGGCTACAATTTCAATTTAGTTAAGTTCCTCTTTACATTCTTGCTGGGTTTCATCTGTCCATTTTCCATGGCAACCAGCAAGGACCAGAGGTCAGAGAGGGAAAGAGAGGGAGTAATTTCATTTAAATTAGATGGAGCTGTGTTAGCCACCGGAGCGCTTTGCCTGTGAAGGGTTTTCTACGGCAAGGGCCTCTTGCTGGAGGAGAGACACAGCATGTGTCCTGGCAAACCTCCCTCTGCAGAGCTTTGTTGTTTTCCTTCACTGAGGAGCTTCTTCTCAGGTCCTAAATCAGTTCTATTTACATAGAGTATTGAGACCAAAGAATGGAAAAACCCTCCACAGAAAAAGGAAAGTAAGTGGCTGCCCAGAATTCATTGTCAGGTAATGATCCAATCTCCTGACAAATAAAAAGCTTCTCTTCACAGCTCATGCACGGCACTTCACTTGGCCTCACAGATGCTTACAGCCGCCTGCCCCCAAAATAGCCTTCGCTTTGCCAGGGTTCAAATATCCCAGGTGCTGGAACACTAAAAGTGATGTCGTGATGGCAGTGGCACCATTGCCTGCCCGTGGGTCTCCGTGAGCCCAACACACACAGGTTTACTGGGAACTCCAATGCTGGACGTGTCTCTGGGGGATCAGTGGGACCCCGCTGGGTGCCTTTGCTGGAATGGCTCTGGGTGCTGTTTACAGCCCAGCCACGGCATCGTGTCCTCGTCGCGAGGCTGAGCACTCTGACCCTTGGCTGTCGCTGCTCCCAGGGGCTGCACAGCCCCTGTCCCTGCCCAGGACTGGGAGTCGCACACCTCCATGAGCTCAATCCGTTGCCACTTAAAACCACTGCTCAGAGTGGCTCAACATCCCTTGTATTGAGGTGTCGGAGCAGGGCAGCACTGGGAATTTCCCTGACCTGGGCATCCCAGTGAGAGAGGGCAAAGGCAGGGGGTGGAGGGAGAGCAGCGTTCCGAAACCCCATGAATCCTCCTTCCCCACCAGTGTTGGAGCCCGTTCCTGCAGCACAGATCCCCTCCCCGAGACCCACCAAGCAGAAGTTGAAATAGCTGCCTACGTCTGCGGTCGCTGAGCAGGTGGGAGTGAGGAGCACTGTCCCAGGAAAAAGGAGGGCACGTGAAGCAGTAACAATGCTTTCCTCTTATGTAACTCTTGCCTAAAATACTTCAAAGTGGGCTCATATATAAATAATTGAAGATAATACAGAATTAGCTATCATTTCGTATGTCAGAAAGTTACATTCTCCATTGCTTCTGTGCCGGTTAGGTATTGAAATCACCCCATTCGTACGCTGAAACGAGGCCACGTGGCTTCGGAAGCTGACCAAGAGAGCACAAAGTGGGCTCACGTACATTGCAGCTCCTCAAAGTTTAGGGCAAAAATTGTTTACTGAGAAAAAATCACAAGTAATTCTGAATAATGAATAATTGAGAAATTTCTAATTTGCCCTCAGGCAATTTGCAAGGGTGGGGAGCGGGGAGAGGGGAAGCAACATTTGTCAGATAAATTATTTGTGAATTAATCACTCTGGTGCTCTCTGAAGTTGATGGCGTACTTGCATAAATAAGACTATTCATGGAGAAGACCAAGTTTCTAATGGTACTCTGAGAATGGTAAATTCATTAGCTGAAAGCGCTGATTATGAATCAAAAGGATAGGGAGGGGAGAAAATCAAGTCATAATTAGTCACTTAAATTGTATCAAGTAGCAAGCAACTGATTTTAAACAAGTCCAAACAAAGGGGAAATGATTCGTTCTGATTAAGTCAGTCTCTCTTGCCCTTTTAAAGATTTATGAAGTAGTGTCAATAAATTATGGCTCTTGGGACTCAACCTATAAAAACTGTGTAGAAACGCGGTATAGCACAACATCAGACAAGTGAGTTAGACACAGTGGAACAGAAATTAAATGCATGTTTATTAAGAGGGTATATAATGAGTCTCATGTCATCCTAATATTGACTAAGTGTCTCTAGTCTAAACTCCTCTTCACGCCTTTGTTACCGATTCTCTCTCTGGCTGCTCTTCTAATGCTGAAGTCGGACCCAGTTTGATCATTGATAAGCTTAATTACATTGCTGAAGGACTTCTTGTAAAACTAAGTGATCTGAATTAATTATGGTGCTGGTGAATTATGCAGTGTACACATAAAGACCCGTTTGGAGTTCCCCCTCTGTCTCAGTGTGGCTCAGGATCAGGATTTCCTAGAACACGGTTTTCAACTGCTGTCAAAATGACACTGCAGGGACAGGCAGGTCTGCGGTTTGGGGGTCTCTTTCCCCAAAGCACTGTGCTGAAAGGATGTTACAGGAAAAGCAAGCAGTGTTTGCTGCAGAATGATAAATGCAGGCATACCGGTTCTGGTGCCATAGTGGTGGCGGTGCTATTGTTTTTGTCATTATTATCGTTATTGCTATCAAGGAAGTATCAATAAGGAATTCAGTGCTCTCTAACAGACACATTCACCCAAATTGTATCGTGGTGGGTCCAGGCTGGAAGAGAAATAAGACACAGCAGTAGATTGAGGGAAGGGCAGACTATATATAAACTAGAAAGTACTGAACCTCTTCTGGGTTTAATCCAGAGCTAGAAGAGCTAATAATGCCTGACAGTAAGGACAATTTTTATCCAGCATTTGCCAACATTTTACATTAAGGAAGAAGAGTTCTTGTGTGTGTCTGGGTACTGGGAGTGGCTGAGCCCACTTAAACAGATGCTTCAGTTTGGGTCCACACACTGAAACCTATGAGACTTAAACACACTCTTGAGCTGTTTGTCAGAGATTGATGGGACTGTTCAACACACACAGCATATCTTCTGGGGTTTCCTTCAGTTGGCAACCTCACCGCTGCAATCTATGCATTAAAACTGGGGAAGGTTTACGAGCAGTTAGCAGCATCGTGGTGCTAGCAAACCCGGGAGCAGCCCTTCTGCAGAGACCTCCCTGGCTGCCGGGTCAGTCGAGCTTGCAATCGTGTCTGTTAGGATCTGTGCTGAAATTTGCCAGCTTGTTTTTCCTCCACCCATTAAACACCATCAGAGAGGACCAACAGGCTGGATTGACATCTGCCTTCCGGATGCAGGAGGCTCTGCTGCACTGAATTTTTCCAGTCATCCAGTCCTGCCCTGCTCTATTTTTGGTACCAATAAATCTCCTGTAGACATCCCCTTTGTCACAGCCTGTTCCTCAGCCCCTAACTCTGTAGGTTTTTCTCTGTTCCAAATGTAATTGCTCTTCAGCCTTTTTTTTCCCCCTCTTTTCCTACTGTCTGGAACCAGAGCTCATCATCCTGCACTTCTCATTACCTTAATTAAACCAGGGCGAATCAAGGACCTTTTTTATAACCTGACATTACCCTGTACAATTTTTTAGCTCAAAAGATGTGAATTAGCACTGAGGTATCTCCTCAGAGGAAATTGGCACCTCAGTTCCCTCGGCTTTCAGTACCATTGTTATCTGAGGAGGGCTGAGTAACAAACTGAGCTGAGCACTCTCCTGTGCTCTGTCACACCAGGTAAAACCAGTCTTTTCCATAGTGGCTGAGGTGGTTTTGTTGGTATTCACTGTATTTCCACATCCCAAGCTGCTATCTGCCAAGGCAACTGCAGCACCCAGGAGTTAGGCGAGAAAGCTGAGAGCTGTTCCCAGCAGGTGGTGGTCGGTGGAGCAGGCTGCTGGCATGGTTCATGGTGGCTTTTACTCCAGCCTTTGCAAGAGCAGGGTTTGCAGGCGATGATTTGGCTCATGCCCGCTCCAAACCATGGGCACAGGGTACAAGCTGCCAAACTGCAGCACAGGGAGGTTTCTCAGTCCTGCTGCAGGTCCCAAGTAATGTCCCTTGAACTGATTCATCCACCTCCTGGCTCCCCTCTGAGCAAAATACTGTTTTATGTGATGTGGCATCTGAGGGCCATTACAGGGAACAGGACTGGCATGTTCCTGGTCTACACAGTTCCATGTTTTCAGTACAAATTTGCTCCTGACCTGATGATGTAATTATCTGGATAAGGGTGGGTTAGCTTTTCTGTACTGGAACTAGATGTTTTCTCACACTAATGCTTTCCAGAATCTAGATTCTAGGAGGATCAGAAGGGAAAAAAAGGGAGAAGATAATTTAAACCAACATTTTTCATGCTCTTTAGGGGCCACTAGGAACAAGAGCATTTGCATCCTTTTACTCAGGGGTCTCATCTTATCATGATGGAGGTCCTCGGGTAATGCTTCCAATTTCAGAACCAGGAAATGAAATGAAGAGGGTGTAGAGGTGCGGGTGGCCAGGAGAGGGTGCTGGGAGCCAGGTACCATCCCCACCCTTCCCAGGGATGGAGACCCATTTTGACAAACGCAACCCGGTGTAAATATGGGCCAGTCATTACAGCTCAGTTCTGTGTGTGTAAATGTTGATGATAATAGAGCTGTTCAGTTCTTTCAGGAGAATTATCTGCTGTTTAATTAAGCAATGTTTGTACAATATCTAGGAAAGGCTCTGTTGTAAACATATGGCGTGCAGCTTAGAGCGCATCGATGGGGAAGCTGCTGTTTACTTCGCACAGCAGTAACTGATCTTACGCCGTGCTTCACCTGTGCGTGTCTCAAGATCAGCTACGGAAGAAGGGAAATAGTACTGTTAGCACATCTGCTTTTCAGTAAAATCATGGGATTTACCCAATCCCAGAGAGCCTTGAGGGCCACCCCAGGAAGGTGACTCGTGTCTCCTGCCATCTCAGCCCCTGGGTCATTTGTCTGCATAATGAACAGGGACATTTTGTGATATCAGGATGGCCAAGGGAACAACCTGGGCATTGAAATAACAGAGACTCCAGAGTGGATTACTCGGCGAGTTTACAGCTTTGCAGTTTTTTATTTGGAGCTCTCTGGCTGGCCCACCAGCACAGCTCTGTCTCTGGGCAATGCGGGGTCTGCAGACCAAAAAGCAGGGTCTGTAGACCAAAAGCAGGGTCTGCCTGGGACCTCCAGCCCAGGAGAGGCATTGGGAATTGTACCTGAGGGCTTGGAGGAACATTAATGTGGTATTAGACATGAGTCACCAAACACCTTTCCCTAATGAGCTTCGAAAGTGGAGCACCATCTGGCCTCACCTTCAGCGCCTGGGTTATAGGAACATCCTGCAACCGCCTGTTGAGGTGCGCCGGGGCAGCTGCTTGTGTAACAGGCTTACACCTCCTCTGCAGCGGGGGCTGCCCGTCCCTGGGGTGGGCAGCCACGAGAGCAGGGGCACCAGTACCTGCTGGGGGAAATGGGGAAATGTGGTTGCTCGGTGGCAGCGAGGAAAGTCCTTACAGACAGGCTGTGGTTAAGATACCTGTCCTGTGTCACAGCAAAGCCAGCGGGAAGCAGGAGGGGAACAAGTGCTGAGTAAGGAGACTTTCTTGTAGTGAAATTACACCTTTAAAATTTCATGTAAAGGAAATGTTAGTTCCAGGAGCAAACAACTGACTGGTCTGATTTTACATGGAATCAAGAGATTCAGATAGTATTAGATGTTATTTCTTTTCAAAACATTGCCAGAAAATGTTCCATTTTTATTCTGAAGTGAAAATATATTTTAAAACATGCCTTCCCCCCTGCTGTCTGGCCACTGCAAGACATTCGGCAATATGAGCAAAGCTGATGGCTGCTAAATGGCCTTCTTTCCAACAGTAATGAGCTGCATTTAATAATGAATTAAACATCATTAACCGGGGAAGTTTTTGGTGAATGCTTCTTTAATATCATTGTGCAGCAATTATCACTGTAGTGAATAGCTCAGCGCTGGCCGGCTGCACCATTTGTCATTATTTGGAGGAGCAGTAAAATCACTGTGGTCCAGGAGGGCTAATAACATAAAGTGACACTGAGTAAAGTTTAACAAGTGTTTCTGTTCATCATGCAGACCGGAATAACTAAGATGCTCAATCCTGCTCCACCTTACCTCTGTATCTGGATGACCTAGCTCACCTGGCTGCGTTTCTGCCAATTCATAAGCACACGAAGTTTCTTTATTAAAAATTCATACACACAATTAAACAATGATAAAAGATGATAATGGGAGTAATGAAGCTATTTGGTATTTGCAGTCTTTATTATACAGTGCCATTTCATAGTAATGAGACCTTCCAGACTTATTTCTCATGTCTGGTTATAGGGTTACATCCATGAAAACGTGCCTGGTACTTTTCCAAAAATTATTCCCCTTAAAATAATTGACTCTGAAAAAAAAATCAAAATAACTATTTACCAGTATTTCTTTGGCATTTCCTGACTGCCATAGCTGAGCAATATGTTTTTTAGCAATTTGTGTAGTTGCCAAAATATTCCTTTTTGAGAGGAGACGGAGCATTGCACAGGTTGTAGCCATGGGGAACAGTTCTGTCTGCAGCAATGAGAAGTGTGATTCAGGGATGTCTAAACATTTCATTTGGGCCATTGTGAAAAGAAGTGGTTTGTTCTAATATTTTCTAAATGAAATTGTTCCCCTTTCTTTTTTGAAATAGTACTAAGATAACTTTTCTGGTAAAAAAAAAAATTAAAAAGCATCTTAATTTTGTTAACCCTGAGCAAACCAAACTTTTTTTCTTTTTGGCAGAAAAAAATATTTTGGGTCAAGTCAGAATTTTGTTTTTCAGTTTTTCAGCTCAGTCTCTCGGATGAAGGATCCGTTTTTTGGAAGCGCTGCTTGTTGCATCCCCACCTCCCTGCCAGGGTGAGAGCTTCTCTACTCTGTCTAAGGCTTGTTGGAGTGGGACAACACGGGCAGCAGGCAAAAGACACAGCCCTTGCTCTGATCTAAAAAAAAAAATGAAAAATAACTGGTTTGGTTTCTTTTTTAAATTAAGGAATGGTGGAAAAGCAGGGGCTGGAGCGCAGCAGCACCCCTGGACTGTGTACATGCCTGTGATTTATGTCTCCTTGCGGCAGGAAAGCTTTCCACCCTTATTTACCCAGCTGCTCAGGGAAAGAGAAGCACATTTGCAATGGGTAGGCTTCCGCAGCCACCTTTTAATTTGTGAAGGAAACTGTAATGTGGAGGTCCCTCACAAAGGTCTTTCTCCTCATAAGCTCTGCAGTGTCATTGCTGTGGGACAAACGTAGTCACAGAGCGATAACACGTGTCTCAAACATCAGCAACCTCTTGGTTTTGTACCTTTGTGTATCATTTAGCAGGAATGACACTGCAACAAACAGCTCCAATTGTAAAGTAGCTATAGCAACAGTATTGCATAGTAAACAGAGGTAGGCACCATGTTTAAGGACATAAATGAATGCATGTGATTTAATTGATATTTAGACATCCCAGAAAACCGCAGCTCCAGGTTGGACACAGCCATGAGCAAACTGTGCATGTGAAACGTCACGAGAGGGTCAAATTATTGCGTGGATCCCTTGCCAGACTTTGGCTGGCCTCTAGGAGGGAAGGTGACATGTTGCCGATCCCATTCGAGGAACCTGTTGGAAACTGGATGCTGTGGTGGCCCAGGTGGTCTTCCCCAGGGTACAGGGGCTGCTCCATTCCCAGGCTGTGTGGAGTGTTCATTCAGCGCAGATATCTGCAGAAGGGATTGAACTGTTGCTCCAGAGTGTTCCCAGTTGCAATGCACCAAGAGGAATTTCTTCATCTCTCCCATCTGCAACTTCAGAATTTCTTCATCTCTCTGCACATTCAGTAGCAACACAGTCTCTGTAACGCAGGATACCAGCCTGGACCGAGGGTCACAGGCGCGTTACTATCTTGGCTCCACCATCCCGAAGATGCTCCTGCCAAGGCGGCAATCGCTGAGCCACCTGGGGCTCTGTGAAAACACCCATTTACTCCCTGCTGGTATCGGGCATGAGCGCAGGCTGATCAGCTCCTTCTTCTTTCCATTTGATGATCAAAATATTTATGCCTCAGTGAGTGGGGGCTGGCAGCAGCCCCAAAACTTTGCTCTTGATAGTAAATGTCACATTTAATATTGATGATGTGGGCTACTCAAGTCGCACTTGGATGAGTTATTAGCCATTGGGAGTGACATCTATAATAGGAAACTCCTAAAATATGAGCTGCCTTATAAGTGCACATGGCTTCTTTTTTATAAAAGATATAGAAATCTAAGCAATCCACTAAAAATATATGGATGCTGTTCATTGTTATATAGCCAGGAGAGCCCATCTGCTGTCCAGGCTGGTTTATTATTCACCTTAGCAGTGCATAAAACTACACCCTGCAGGGGAACAGAGCAGTTATTCTGTCACCCTCAGCAAACAGAGCACAGAGCAGCACTGTGCCGTGTTGCCAGAGTCGGGTCCCTTGCTACTGTCAGACCCTACCAGCTCCGTTCCCTTGCACGCGGTTCCCACGTCTCCCTTTGGTGAGACAGAGGATGCCGGAGGCTGATGCCTCTCTTGCACAGCAGCATTAGGGCACTTGGATTTTCTTTTGATTGTGCACTGAAATTAAAATAAGTGACTTCACAGGGGTTCAGGCCAGCACTAATATAATATGAATGAGTTGGGCTCTGTGTTTCCACATCGGTAAGAAATAGTAGGGTTAGTAGTACAGTGAATTTGTTGTTAGTGTTCTGCTGGAACTTACCACGAAAGAGAGACTGTACATTACCAATATCATGGGAGACAAGAAGTGAATATAGAGTTACACAGAACATCAACATTTATAGCTTGTCATAAAAGGGTTTCTTATTATTGGAAGATAAATTCTCTTCTCAAGTGCATTGGTGCAAATGTTGAGTATTCATAGAAATTTAGTAACTTGGTCAAACCGTACTATCAACTTCATCAATTGCTGTGTTAATCAAGTCACTGAATTTTATATGGATATTCCACATCCCGCTACGTGATGCTCATGTTACTAATACGAGCAGTTACTCTGGGCTGGAGTGCAGTTAAAATGGCTGCTCATGCATCCCACAAATCCATTTTAGGTATTGGTTTTCCAAGGCTCTAAAAGCCAGACAGGAAGGCTCCGTAAGGAGCTGCGTTGCTCGGACTGGGAAGGAGGGTTGCACATTGGGAAAGGCAGCTTCAGTAGAAAAGGGATTGAAAATGTGGACAGACCAGAACTGCTGTATTTGATGGGGTTTTGCATTGCCCTTAGCCGGCTAGCGAGTTTCCAAGGTGAATACATGTACTGTGCATTGTAACTAGGTTGGAAAAAAATGAAAGGAAGTACAATATTGTGTTGTTCTTTCTGCTTGACTTCCAAAATAGCAGTATGGGTTTTCAAGCAGTCAGAGCTCGCTTTGCTCAGCTTTACGTTGTTCCTCTGGTAAATAAAAATGCAAACCCCACAGCAGAGGTGACCAAAGCCAGTCCCACCCTCCATGGGACCTGGAGACCTCTGGCAGCTCCTCTGGTCACATTTGCACCATTGATGCAAGCTCTGGTTAACACCTACCTCAGGTAAAATAAATAGTCATTATTTGCACTTTTTCCTTGGTAGTGTCTCTTAGTGCGTCACAGACTTGCTGTGTGCCAAAGTCTGCCCTGACTCATACTTTCAACCAAGCCAAGAAAAGCCAACCTTTTTAAGCAGTAGCTATTAACCTTCTTTTACAGATGAGGAAACTGTGCACAAAGAGAATAAATTATTTACCCAAGGTCATAGAACAAATCCAAAATGCCATAATTACAAAAAGGACCCAGATTGCCTAACTCCCCTTCCTGTGCTTTAACAGCAAATGTTATTTTTCCTCCTCGCTGTGACTTACTTTCCCTTGGGCACTTCTTCATCCGCGCCCACCCTGCCTCAATCCCTTTCTCGATTGGTACCTATCCTCCTTCTTCATTTCTGACTCAGCAGTATCACGGTGTACACCGAACTAGTCAGTCTCAATGTAGCATCGTGTCTGACAAAGTAAGATTTGCGTTTGACTCTTTAGTAGTCTAAATGCAAATTACGCGGTTGTGTTGAGGCACCCATTTATACTAATTTGTCCTCTGTTTTGCTTTGGTAAGAGCTACCTGAGAGACTACAGCTTTTTTTTTTTAACCTTTAATAATGACAGGAGTTTAAAGGCTTGTTCTGTAAAGTAGTGGAACTGATTGTTTCATCAGCCTAAATTGTGGCTGAGCTAAGTGCAGGCTATGGACACACTGAAGTCTTTCAATCTCACGGGCTTCCAGTCTCCCAGTCAATGCTGGGATAACTGATTATTCTGACGGCCTCGCAAAGATCCTTTTGCCTGTAATCAAGTTTAAAAGTCTCATGAGCATCAAAATGCTCATCAGTAGTATCTCAGTTAGTTTTAACTCCTTGGACGAGGCTTTCACAGGACCAATTTTCTGGTATATTGCCAGAGTTTGCAGGTAAATCACATTCCCATGAAGCATTATCTATCAAGAAAGAAAATACATTAAAAAAACAACAACAAACTCTAGCATTTCTTTGCAGAAGGAAATCAGAAGTCAATGTAATGTGCAAGAAAGGGAACATCCAAATTACAACCTGTGTATCTTGAAGGTCTCATGAGAACCATAAAGGTTCATTCCCCATCAGATAAAGGAGCAACCAGCAAGCTTAGCAGTTGATTTCCTGCAGAGGAAAACAGATGTGGATAAAAACATCAGAAAGAGCAACTCTAAGGGGCAGTCAGCATCAACCAGGTATGCTGTGAGATCTTCTGGAAAGTCCCTGTCTGGGTTCAGCCCAAGGGCAAGGAGCTGTATTTCCAGCTTCACAGTCAATATATTTTTCACAGCAATTCAGAAGCTTCCAGTGAGCAACTTTAAAATGACTAAAAGTAAAAAAAAAAAAAAAAAACCCAACCAAGTGTTATTTCTCCCTGTCTTTGCAGCTTGCATTCAATGAGAGGAGCTTCTTGACTTGCAGACCTTTCACGCTCCAAGGCACAGCCAAGCGAGGGGATTTTCCTCTCGCAAACACGACGGAGCGTGTAAGGCACGTTAAACCTCCTGGGAGGGTGCAGAAATGCCTGGCTGCCATTCCATGGGCTTCTGAGAGCCATCTCGAGATATGTTAGGAATGACAATGACATCCTGAGAGCTGCCAAAAAATCACAGGGAACAGCTGGTAAAAATGCTGAAACCTCCCAGTGCCCTTAATATACCGTAAATAAATCTGCTTCATTTAAACGACACACAAGGTGGCTGGGAGACTCGCTCCTAGATTTATGGGCTTTAATCGTTGTTATTGCTGTTCCCAAACACAAGAAATGTAAAGCACTTTAGGAACAAAAACCACTGTGAAGGAAATACTTTAAGCCTTCTCAGATTGTTGCTAATGTTTCAAAAAGACCTAGAGCTTTTCTGGAATCCTGTAAAGAAAAATGTGTCACAAAATACCCTTTTTTCTGCTTCTGGCCAGTCAGGGCAGGAAGAGACCGTGCTGGGAGAGCATTGTCGCACACCGTTGCTGCTGCTCTAGTACAGCAATGAGATATTCACACCTTTTGGCTGGGGTTTTATTAAGGTTTTAGGTGCCTACCTTCTCCCTTGCACTCCATTTAAGTAATGATGACCAAGGCCCAGCTCATTTCTCAAAGATTAACAGCTTGCTGGGAATATTTAATTGTCTGGAAACAGAACGGAAGGATCCTGCAGTAAGTCCCTCGCTCCCAGGGAAGACCCTGAGGTCGGGATTGGTGCCGTCATTTACAGGATTAAAATCCCAGTGTGTCCCAGTGCAGAGGTGGCTGACTTCCAGTAGGAAGAAAGTGATTCCAAGCCAAGGACACATGGCCTTGACAGCAGGATAGAAACTGGCTTACAGTTGCTGTGAAATCATAATGAATTATTGTTATGGGATCTTGACATCTCGCAGCAAAGCAGCACTAAATTATTTTGCACTGCCGGTTTTTGTAAGCCCATAGGCAGCTATTGCAGAAGCACCAGGGACATGAGGGTCTCGGAGAAGGTCTGGCCCTTGGCTGGTGGCTTTGCTTGGGCATTGCAGCTCAGTGTGCATGTGTGTGTTTTTATGCAGGTGTGTTAGGGGAGCACCTTACTGCAGACGGGGTAACGTTTGCTTCTGTACGTGTGAAAGACCCTTACACCCGCTCTCCTACTCATTATCTTTGTGTGGATTTGATCTTGTGTTCAAGGCATCGAGGTTAGCAGCAGAAACCTCTTGTATCTGCATCCTTGTCCCTCTTGCCCTCACATTGCCATTCTCTAGTGCCTTAAGTGGTCACTTAAAAAAACACAGTTACACAGACTTTTTCTGAAGAGCTGCCCTGCTCCTCGCAGCCTTTCATGCCCAGGACTAAAGCTCAGCAGCACCCTCAGATCGTTTCCCTCACTGCAAGGCTTGCTCCAGCCCAGCGGAGAAGGGATTAAAGCTTGGACTGGCTCCTCTAGTCCCAAATACGTGCTCCAGCCCTCAGGGTACGGCAACACCTCCTCTTTCTCCCTTTTTTCCTAAGGGAAAGGCCTGCCCTGATGTAGGTGTCCATCTTCTGAAAGTTCCCGTCTGCCTTTTACGGTGATGTTCAGCTCTGCCCCAGCCCAGGATTTCTTTTGCTCCTTTAGGCTGACCTCTGGTCAGGTCTGTGATCCCATTTCTCAGGCATTTAACTCTTTGCCTCTGTAATGCAGCAGATGCATAGCCTGGCGCTGAGGTTTCTGCGAGGGCAGCCAGGTAGGATGCTGCTGAGCTCAGGGTCCCTGGGGGGGTTAGGTCGGGTTTGGGAGCTGTTGACTTCAGCAAGGAGTAGCTGCCAAGGCAGGCGTTAGAGCCTTGACTACCTTTGCAGAGCTGGCCTTCCGCCTCCTCACTGCACCTCTTTAATTCAAGTGGTGACTCACAACCTGGAACTATTAGGTAGATGGCATATGCAGTTAGAGAGTGGTATTTTTCAGTGCTCATTTTACTTATTATATTATATTTTGATTTATAATTATATATACAATACATTCCTCTCCTGGGCTCCAGGCATCCTTGCCAAAATTTAAAAGTACAGTTAGCAAAACTAAAGCCAGCAGATGCTCAGAGCTCTCGGTCAAAAATAACCAGCCAGAGCAACTCTTTTTTCCACCAGTTCTTCCTATATTTTCTGTTCTCCCTGCACTTTCCTTCCCATGGACCTCAGGATGAGGAGAGCAGCCCCTGGACCAACCTCTGGGCTCCACAACAGCAATGCAGCGAGAAAGGAACCAGCTCAAACTCATTCTTCTAATCGGGAACAGCATTTGCTGGTATTCCCAGGTCTTCCAAATTCATTTACTTTGTGCTCCTGGGAGTTTTTAATGCTGGGAGAAGTGTCTGTGCAATCATTAGGTGGGATTTGCAAGTGCCTTTGAGAGGGGATGCAATGAAGTGTCACGCTTAGTCTCTGGAAGTTGTTTTTTTTCAAGGAAATTTGGTTTGCTATGAAGAGGATCAGGGTGGGACTACTGGAAAGATGACAAGGAGCAAGTCGTATACAAGATGGTTCTATACTGATGTATTTGTATAAACAACACAAGTTATACTTAGTCCAGAATTGC
The DNA here is from genome assembly GCF_036417535.1 of Chlamydotis macqueenii. Lineage (NCBI taxonomy): Eukaryota > Metazoa > Chordata > Aves > Otidiformes > Otididae > Chlamydotis > Chlamydotis macqueenii. The sequence goes on along the minus strand of NC_141571.1, from coordinate 7,608,785 downwards.
TGCTCTCTCCTTTCAGGACACCATGGCTGGAGTGGACTACCCTCAGAGATGAAGGCAGTAACTCAAAAGCTGTCTTTGCAGTCCTCTGGTAAAGAGGCAGCTCAGAGGGCTTCGCTGGCAAGGGCTGTGCAGCCAACACCAACAAATCATCCCCTGAAAAGTCCTCTGTGAGATTTTTAGACATGGTGAGGTAATATTTACAGATTTGCCTCTACAAAGTATGACTGACAGCTGGCAGGACAGCGTCCAAAGAGCCAGTCAGAAGGTTGTTAAACCTGCCAGCCAAAAAAAAAAAAAAATAATAAAAGGCAGCACAATTTCATAATTATTTCAGGTTTCCCTTGGAGATCAAAGAGCAAAGCTGATACAGGCCTGGTAGGGAATTGTCTAGATTTAGTACAAGGCGAGAAGAGGCTAATGCTGCTATTACTGCTGGAAAAGATTGATAGGGGAACACCTATGGAGCCAGGAGCTGATTAAGGGAAAAAAAAGCCTTGCCTTTTCCTGTTACTGAAGTAAAAAAGAGACACCGGCTGGCCAGGACAGCGGGCTTGCATGGGAATGCTGCAGCAGGGGCAAGTGCGGAGTTCTAGCAGATCCCAGCAGGTCTGTGACAGCGCGGGGTCACACATCTGGGTATAAGGCTGATGAGTTTGATGGGAGAGATGCTAATTTGGGTGAAACTTGCAAATTTCGGTGAAATTCCTGTGTGTCCCTGAAAGCTGCTTGTAAAACTGTAACTTTTCATCAGCAAATACTGTGAGAAAATCTGATATGGGCTGGGTGTCATCCCAGGAGTTACATCTCCAGATCTGTTCACGGTTGTATCGTGTCCTTTTGGGAAGGGTCTCAAACCACCCAAAAGCAGAGGAGGTCCAAGCAGGGAATGGGCCAGATCTCCTTAAGGAGCAGGTAGTAGAGTGGGAAGGTGCAGGAAATAGTTTTCTTGTCTGAAATGATTTTTAATACTTCAAAAATTTTCCCTCCTTAAATCATGCAAACATTTCCCCCCCCGAAATCCTACATTTTTGGGTCTGAGTGTTCAAGATATTTTATTTCAGTAATTTCAGATGAGGATATTTCAAAAACATCCTTAATTTATTTAAAATTAACTAATCAAACTAGGGAAATAAGGCATTTTGAGCTCAAAAGAGAAATTTTCATTAAATGTTGTTGAAAGGGAACATTCTGAACATGCAGAAATATGCATATATTTTTTAAACAGACCACAGGAAGCCAACTCTTGTTCCCAAACTGTTTCTGTTTTGATAAATGACCATATTGTGACAAATGTTGCTATAATATTTCTGACCTGGTCAAGTTCAGAGCAATCACATAGATCGATCAGGCAAAAGGAACTGAGTTTTGTATGGCTGGGAAGGGTAGTAGGAATCGGAGTCTTTAAAAATCAGAGTGGAGCTAAAGGGTGAATTGAAAATGCGCTATTGTATAACTCAGGGTGAAAAATCACACAGGTTTAAGTGCACTGTGCCGTCTTTGTACTGCCGGGCAGGCACCGCTCCTAAAACCAACATCACCCGTTGGGGCGAGTATGGGGGGAAGGTCTGACTGCTTCTGCCTCTCCTCTGCTCATCCTCAGCATAAGCAGACCCGTATAACCCCAAGGACCGGCAGCACCTCGCCATGTTAAACGCACTCAGAGAAAGCCACTCTCCTTCGCTGTTTTTTGCAGTCTGGGAATATACTGAAGCTGGCTGCTAGAGGAATAAGGTCAGTGCATGGGCCAGACAACAGCCAGAGAATCTGAGTGCAGGAGGGCTTTTTCTTCTCATTCTGAAGTTCATACTTCAGTCACAGTTTCTCTTCTCACCAGTATACTGCTGGTTACTGGGAGGTCAGGCTTGCCGTGGGTCCAGGGTAGCATTCATGTGCTTGGTTTTGCTTTCTCTGGAACAGATTTAGGCTTTTGTTTAATAAGCACAATTATAGCTGCAGTTTTGGTGTGTTGATGGAGCTTCCAGATGGCTACTTGTGTTTTCTGAAGGCAAAAGGAAACTCAGCAGCCAGTCGTATCGAAATCCAACGGAGATCAGTACCTCTGGCTCCAGGACCACCCGATACCTGGAGATGTGCTTTTACTAGCTCACCTTAACAAATAGATCTTGCCTTTGTTGTGATATAATGGTTTGAGAATTTATCCATATAACAACTGAGACAGGAATATAAGAGGATTATGATAATGTTTTCTCTGGCCCATGTGGGAGGATGTAATTTCTGCTTTCATTAATTCACTGATAACTGGACTCTTCAGCAGGCAAGCGCTTGCATTCCTGGTGCAGGTTCCTGGAACAGACGGTGATCTATCAAATTCACACGGCGAAATGATAAACCATCCAGCTATGACAGTTAAGGGAATCTGGGGAGATGTTTGTTGCAATGTCGCCCTGCCCTGGTAGCTCCCAAGTTCTTTCTATCCCTTGCCTGAACCCAAGGCAAAGGCAGCTCCGCTGGGCACCAGCAGACCTTGACCAAGCTCCTTGCCCATCTGGAACGGCTTTTGCTATGCCCTGCAGACACGCTCAAAGTTTATTCTGCTGTTTTATGCTGGTTTCAAATGAGTTTTAGGCACCCAGGGAATTAACAGTGTTGTTGCTCAGTAAAGTGGGTTTGTGAAACTGTTTTCTAGTTTTCTTTCTTCAAGGTTTTTTTTGAGCAGACTGGAAAAATAAATTGGTACCATTTGTACTGATAAGAAAAAGCATTTCTAAGAATTCAGCTGATAAAAAGCACCCTAGCAGCAGTTACTTACACACCACCTTGCTGAGATTTGGATTAATCAGAAATTTATGTTGCCTCAATTCCTATAAAGTTAAAACCCAGCATTGGCTTTGTTTACAGGACGGCTGGCTCTTAGTCACAGGGGATCTTGGAAAGGGGGCGGAATGTGACAGGGACGGGGCATCTGCTCAAGAAGGTGGTGGCCACCTCCTAGGAATGACACCACCAGGAGATGCACCAGCTGACAGTCCCAGTTTCTCACAGCGGTGGGCTCTAATGTGGAGACAAAGCCCTGGCTCTTAAATCCCTTCACAGAGATGTGATTGAGCACCCGCATGTCAGAGAGCTTCTGGCTGCAGACATCAGTGGAGAGAGGTGTCATTGACCCCACACTTCATGGCATCTCCTGGACTTTGGCTCCCCAGATGCTGTGTGTGCTCAGGTTGATGCATGTCTGACAGCACTCCCACCAGTCCCTCTCCAAATGCCGACCCCACAGCCCACCTCCACCTCCCTCCACTCCAGGCAGGACCTGCAGGGTGTCCTCAGACACACTGACCACTGAGAGAGCCACAGGGAAAAGAGACACTACTTCGTATGACTAAAACTTCCATAATTACTGAGCTGGAAAGTTAATTAATCCCTTAATTATATTGAAACTGTGATCAGAGTTTTTAAAAACCAACCCCTTCTGCCTGATGCCTCAAATCCAGACCCTGCCCTGGCACAGCCCTGCCAAAGCACAGTGAGATGCTAGGGCAGGGCCCGTGCTCACCGGGCAGGATGTCGGTGCTGGTGGGTGCCTTGGGGGCTGCAGGGCAGTTGTCCCCTTCCCCACTGTGGGCACACACCACAGCAGGAGCTGTGAATAACAGGGCCTGGTTGCTTAGCCTTAATGTGACAGCAGCACCACGCGGGGAATTTTGCAGCAACCAGAGCCACGGACCAGCTGTCAAGAAAAGTTTCAGCTTGAACCTTGATGAAGACCAACCAGCATACATGAAATTAGCTTAGGAAGCACGAGAGCTTCCGTTTTAATAATCAGTATTGACCTCTATCACTGTTGCTTAGCTGTAAGGACACAACCATTTCACGTGTTTGCATCCAGCAGCAGCCAGGATGGTGCTGACAGGGCTCTCCTGGAGCAGAGGACTTTGGAGAATTGGGGTCCTTCCATCCTCTGTTATTTCAACAGCACTTACTGTGGTTTTGGGCAATACAGAAAACCAGCGGACGTTGTTAGGCTGTGTTGCTGGCCAAGCCTTCTACTGGCCCATGCGAATTGGGACGAGCTGTCCCCCTCACCCTGCACTGATAAGACCATTCCCTGGGCATTTGCCCCCCTTGGCCTTGTACTTGCCACAGGCCCTGCCTGGCCTTCTGGTCCTGAGGACCCAGCCTTCCTTCATCTAGTTTTTTTTTTGCTGCTAGTGTCAACATGAATAAACCATATTCCTTTCAAGCTACCTACAACTTTTGACAGCTACAGTGATGTAAATAAAGCAGCTAACGCAGATGCTAATATTAATTCACATGACCCAGTTGTGCTTCACTAATAGTATCTGGGTTACCAGCCGAGCAAGACGAGAACACAAAATATTTAGCCTGTCTCAGTCCGTTACACCAAAAAGCAAGCATCTGAAGGTATTCATTTCTACAGCCAAAGCTCAGAGATGCTCTCCATTAGGAAGAGGCACAAGGAAGGGAGGGGGGCTCCAGAACTGGACACAGTACTCCAGGTGGGGTCTTACCAGGGCAGAGTAGAGGGGGAGAATCACCTCCCTCGACCTGCTGGCCACGCTCCTCTTGATGCAGCCCAGGATGCGGTTGGCCTTCTGGGGCGCAAGGGCGCATTGCCTGCTCATGTTAAGCTTCTCATCCACCAGCACTCTCAAGTCCTTCTCCTCAGGGCTGCTCTCAATCCATTCCCCGCCCAGCCTGTATTTGTGCCTGGGATTGCCATGACCCAGGTGCAGGACCTTGCACTTGGCCTGGTTGAACTTCATGAGGTTGGCACAGGCCCACTTCTCCAGCCTGTCAAGGTCCCTCTGGATGGCATCCCTCCCTTGCAGTGTGTCGACGGCGAACTTGCTGAGGGTGCGCTCTATCCCACTGTCCGTGTCGCCGACAAAGATGTTGAACAGGGCCGGGCCCAGCACGGACCCCTGAGGGACGTCACTCGTGACCGGTCTCCACATGGACATTGAGCCGTTGACCACCACTCTCTGAGTGCGGCCATCCAGCCAACTCCTTATCCACCGAGTGGTCCGTCCATCAAACCCATGTCTCTCTAGTTTAGAGAGAAGGATGTCATGCGGGACAGTGTCAAAAGCTTTGCAGAAGTCCAGGTAGATGATGTCTGTTGCTCATCCCTTGTCCACTGATGCCGTCACCCCGTCATAGAAGGCCACCAAATTGGTCAGGCACGATCTGCCCTTGGTGAAGCCATGTTGGCTGTCACCAACCACCTCCTTGCTCTCCATGTGCCTTAGCATGGTTTCCAGGAGAATCTGCTCCATGACCTTGCCAGGCACAGAGGTGAGGCTGACCGGCCTGTAGTTACCTGGGTCTTCCTTATTCCCCTTTTTAAAAATTGGGGTTATGTTCCCTCTCTTCCAGTCATCGGGGACCTCACCAGACCGCCACGACTTCTCAAATACGATAGCCAGTGGCTTGGCAACTTCATCCGCCAGTTCCCTCAGGACCCGCAGATGGATCTCATCAGGTCCCATGGACTTGTGCACCTTTAGGTTCCTCAAGGCCAGGCTGGATGAGGCTCTGAGCAACCTGATCTAGTCAGGGATTTCCCTGCTCCTTGCAGGGGGGTTGGACTAGATGACCTTTGAAGGTCCCTTCCAACCCTAACCATTCTATGATTCTATGATTCTATGAAGGTCTGAAAAGGTCACAGGAATTTGTGTTTAGCGATGGTCAGTGGTTAAGCCGCGCTGGCCACGTGCGGGGTGGTACCAGCACCTCTTGCTGTGCTGTGAATGCGCTGTGACACCCTCAGGTCAGGCCTTGTCCTGGCCGGGACTGGGTGTGCGTCGCACGGACAGAGTGCTGCGGCAGTCACAGATGTGCTGTTTGCAGCATCGAGCCTTGAGAGTTACATTGTGGGTTTTAAGTCAATATTTAAGATATTAGTTAGCAATATTGAGGGTCTTCTGTCATTTCAGGAGAATCACCCATATAGCTCTTCCTGGCTGCAACTTGTACGCTCTTGCTCATCCCTTTGGTTTCTGCCCAGGAGCTTCGTTGATGTTCAGATTTTTCTGGAGCAATTCAAAGACTGTCAAGCGTGAATAGTGTGAAAAAGTGTTAGGGCAGAAACATTAATGTTGTCATCCAACTGTAGGCAGCTGAAACCAACTGGCTAGACCATTCAAATCTGCCGTGACACCCATGGCACGGCCTGACACGGCTGTTCAGCTCTCCGGTCTGTGTGGGCGAGCTGAAGGTTCACACTGACGTTCAGCAAAACCTGTCCGTAAAGGCACTGGGGCTGCTGCTACCCCGCTGTGTTTCACCAGCTGAAGGTGTAATATGGCTTCTTTACCGACTTGCAGAGCCCCTCAGAAAGGCCAGGCTCAGCATCTGCCTGATCTGTAGCACTATTTCTGTTTATCTTCACAGCTGTGCAATTAAAAAGCTGAAGTCTATGAGCAATCAGTCAGCCTCAGCAGAGCTATTTGCAAGAGCAGAGTTAATGCTGTATGTACATGTTCATGGATTTGGGCTCTCGGTGATAAAGAATTAGTGGCATAACTCCTCCTGCTTGCCATAAATTGACTGAGAACAAGCCGGTACAGGTGTGTTGTTTGGGTTTTCTGCGATAACACGGCCGTGCAGCTGTAGAGGCAGGATTGTGCTGTTCACAGCAGGCTGGGAGGCTTAATGAAGGTTCTAGTGTTCTGTAAAGTTCATTTCACTCCTCGGTGGAGGATAGTTTAGGATAAGCATAATAGGATTGCCACTGCTATATACAGCCACGTAAGCCAGGAAGTCCTCGTAATGGGCCTTTACACAGTAGGAAAATCTTTTCAGACAATGCTTTTTATAAACTGAGCAGTTACGCACGCTATGAGTGTTTGGGGAAGGGTATCCTTCCCCAGGTAGGTTTGCTGGAACCAGCCGAGGTAACCCCTTTGGAAGAGCACACGTTTCACCGTGCCAGGCGTGCTGGCGTCTGCCACAAACGGTGCGGGTCATGTATTTGCTATCCTGTGGAACAGTCTTTCCTTGTAAGCGCTTCCCCTCATACTAATCCTGGGACTGAAGTCCAGGTGTCTTCAGGCAGGTAAGCCCCGGCGAGCCTTGCCTGCCCGGGCTCACATGGCACTGCTGAGCACCGCTGCCCGGTGGCTGCGGGAGGCAAATGTCTGCCTTCCTGTGGGAATTACGAGATTCAGCAAGTCACAAGGCAAGAGCGGGGTTGTGTTCGTGTGCAAAAGGCTAATTCATCAGCATGTCTCATTAGGAGCTGAGACAAGACTCCTGGGCTACTGCCTCCGAGAGCCAGAGCCCTGCTGATCCTTCAGGAGTGGAGCCAGGCCGAGCCTGACGCTTTGTCACTAATTGGGAACAGCTACAAACTGCGATAGTTATCTGTGGCACACGGAGGACCAAGCTGCGCTGAAAACAAGATGGATTTTTGAAAGCACCCAGTCCTGACCTCTCACTCAGGCTGTCCCAATTGCTCTTAAAACAGCTGCCACCTGGGAAAGCCACCTTGTCAGCCATGCGGGCCCAGTGGCTCAGCCACCCCGGCAGCCGGCCGAGCCGCGGCACGTGTGCAAGGTGGGCTCTGCACACCGAGAGCCCCCCATGGCCCTGCAGCCCCATGTCACGGTGCAGCCCCCCGTCCTGCCCAGGAGCTGCCGTGCCCACGGAGCTGATGCTCGCAGAGACGGCTCTTCCCCGAGCAGCATCAAACTGAAGAAGACGTTTCAGCAGGCACCCTTAGCTCTGGCCCTAAGCGAGAGGCCTCTTCCCCCTGGCTCTAGTCACTACAGCGTTTATCACTGCATTTTTTTAATGCACCGCAGGAACCCAGCCCAGCCCCGGCCACAGACTGTGCGCATCCTGGGAGCGTTGACCTGAGCGGCATGGTGCTGAGCATATGGAGAAATGCCAGCTGCTTTAGGGGTGGCAGGTATTTCTTTGGCTCCCCTGGCTCTGGAGAGCAGCATCCCTCTGTGATACTTCCACATCACCCTGAGAAGCAGAGGCAGAGCTCAGTTGTGAGCAAATAATCCTGCTAATGCTGTTCCCAACAAGGCCGATTCAGGACGGTTTCCTTATCTTTGCCTTTTCTGCACAGCAGCAGATAATTCATAGATAAAACAATCAGTGCTTATACACACAGACACTCAGGAGCTATTCTTAATCTTTCCAAATCCCTTAATATATCTTATGTATACAGTTTGGAACTTGTAGATTTAGCATGATAGATTGATTTCACCCACTATCTCAATGGAAAATGACATTAATAACTACATTCTTTTTTTTTTTTCAGCCCTGGCTAAGCTACTGCAGAGCACTGAGCTGTGGTAAACCTGTCCAGGGCAGAGCAGCAGTGCGGTCAGGCCAAGTTCTCTGATTGTGTCTGGTGTTACTGCCTGGATTATATAAAGCCCAAGCTGTGGTACAGCCATAGGAGAATTTGGCCAAATAACTGCAGTTTGAGCATATGTTATAACCAATCAGCTAGAATGATGGTATTTATTTTTCACAACTCCCCCAAAATGGAGAAAATGGATGAGAACTGAGTGGGTCACACAGATTGACAGGGGAAGCTGCTGTAACAGTTTGAAACAGATGACTCAGTTTTTGCTTCACGGCTTTCCGCATGCACCACGAGGAATTTCCAAGAGGTTTCTCCAGCAAGAGCAGGCAGGTAAAAATAAAGAATTTCCTTGCTAGCCAACCCCATAGTGAAACTGGGCACACGTGCTTGTGTCCCTGAGCTGTCCTCTCCTCCCCAGCGCTCGTGCTCTCACCTTGAGCAGCTGGTGTTTTTAAGAAGCATCTACAGTGCTCACACGTGAGGCACGCCGTGTGTTTGGCAGCCCCGGGAGCTGTGTCACTTGGCTCTCTCGTTGAGCGGCGCCTGGCCTGGCTCGGGAAGCAGATGTCTCATCCCAGTCTCGGGACCTGCGTGGTACCACCGTGCCCGTAGGCATTGCCGACCGCCTGCTGCTTTGTGCTAGCCGAACTTCACCATGGTGTGAGCTTGTCTGCACACAGATGTTACCCCATGGCAGCCGGAGACGTGAATTAGGGGCACCACCTGCTTTGTACGGATGGTACAGGGGGGCCCTCAGTTTGCAAAGCAGCTCAGGTTGCTTTTGGAGCTACCTTGCAAGTGGTGGCCGGCACAAGCAATGCAGACTGGCCCATGCGCACCAAGCCTGCTGCTTCGGTGACAGCAGCCGCCCTCTTCCACGCCAAGATGTCTAACAAATTATCTGGGCTCCCCTTTGCTTGCAGGCACAGCGATGCTGGCTTATCTCACAGAGCCCTGGGAAACCTGTTGCGTGAGTGCTTGTGAGACAGCCTCACGCCAGAGCCGCAGAGGCTCGGTGTGCTAGGTACAGATGTTCTGCATCTCCAGTCGCAGTGCTCTGACTGTACTAGCAAGCATAGAGCCTTCTGTGCTTCTTGCCTTTGCCTTCACAGGGAAAAATGTTTCCACTGCGTAAATCAAGCTATGGCCAATCCAGGCTATTGTTTTGTCTATGTTTTTATGTCCTTTTTAATATACATGTCAGCTCTGCCACGTTCAGTCTGTTAGTAAATGCCTGCGTTTACATATTACCTCATTAGTCTTACTGTCTATCCAGCATTTTTTCCATCCTACAGGCTCCTCACTCCTTTTACATCACTGTGATTAAATCATTTGCTTAGGCCATTAGCAACAAGGCTTGGTGGTTTTGTACTCCTGGCTCTGTAGGAGATGATGTGGGAGAGGGCTGAGGAGGGGGAATATGTTGACTTTTAAGTCGTAAGCCAAGGGTGTCAGAGCAGCAGGAACGTGTATTTTACGGTGCTGCTGTCGCAAAGCAACGCAGCAGAGTGGTGGCTTTGTGTCAAGAAACACTGTGCAGAGCCGTTTCTGTGTTTATTTTTTGGAGCAGCCTGAACTAGGAAAAGCAGCAGCCCAGAAACCTCCCCCAACAAGCGGACGCGCTTGGCTATTCTGAATCCATTTCCCTCGAAAATGCAGTTCGGGGCTCACGACCCGCACAGGTGGCACAGCTCCAAAGCAGGAGGTGCGCAAGGCATGCGGGATTAACCGGTGACCTTAAAGCACAGGTTTTCTGAGGCTTGATTGTACTGCTGCCGTATCGCCCACTGCGGCTGCCATAATTACGGCTCTGTCAATTTCCAGCAGCCGCCTTTACACGCTGTGATTTTTGTGGGGGTATAATTTAACCCAAAGCTCTTGCTTGGCAGCACAGTATTTTACAGGGTTACTTAAAAATATGTTTAAATCGTTTCAAATTACAGATTGGCACCCCAAAAAAAAGCTTTCTTAAACTAGAGTCACCTTTTTAAATATAGGCATCAAAACTTGGCTGGTAAATTATCTGGGTACCTGTTGGGTGTGGGGTTTTCAGGGGGCAATTAAGGAGCACTCGGAGGCAAGAGCCTGTAACAGCACGAGTCTTTAGCGTAGCAGCAGGCAACTAATAAGCTCTTAAAAGAATGCGATCTGGAGGGAGGGGATCTGCCTGGCTCCCTGTGGGGCTATTGCAGGTGATCTTAAGACCAGCTTGTGGAAGCCAGGTTGTTCATAGCCTGTGCTGGGGAGGGGCACATCTGTATCACGCACATCTGCGCACACAGAGCAGCAGTGCCCTGCGTGTGGAGATGGGGGAAAGGCTCACAAACGCTGTGCACGTGCACAGAGTGACCCTCATGGAGGATTTTTTACTTTAGCAATGTAACAAGGGATCTATTTTCTCATTAAGTCCAGGTCTCACGCCGCAGATGCTCGTGAAGACAGGGATGGAGCAGACCAGGGCCAGCTGCGATGTGCACGCAGGCACCTGGTCCTGTGCATCCCCTGGCCCCAGCATCACATCCAGGCTGCACAATCCGTTCAACAGGATTTGGCCACAGGGGATACACCCTTAATGTGGGGATAGATACTGAGAGCCCATAAAAGCCCCTTACTGTGGGAGGGAGATCCCTGTGCCAGGGCACCTGGCCTCAGCAGGAGGAAGGGACTGGTGCGTTGAGCCACTGTGCCACCTGGAGTCCGTCCACTCCGTGTTCACACAGCCGTTCCTCTGCCAAAACAAGAACTCTAATAGACTTATTTTCTTCAGAATAATAAAACAGAGAAACAGCAACAAAGCCAAGAACGTTGAGACGGTGACAGCAAGAGTCTGGCTTAAACTCCCCAAAATAACATCAGCTGGAGCCTGATTTCAAAGCAGCAGACACCACGCTGCAAATGCAGAGACCTGATGATTGTTATTTTTTTCTTCAACAGAATTTTCTTCAGCAATAATACTTGACGGTTTTTTTTTGAGTAACTGTATCATTCCCTTCAAATTTCACATTTCTTCTACAGTTTCCATCTCATAGAAGGAGGTTGGCTGCAACTGTTTTCTGCAAACAGCAGCTTTGGAGGGGGATACAAGGTCCAACCTGGACTCCCCTGAGCCTCCAAATGTGGAGGGAGAAGTCTTGGAAGAGAGGGGTGAGCCCTGCAAAAGGCACTCCAGACCCCTCCTTCCAGGCTGCCTTTCACAGGGACTGAGCATGGTCCCACACTAGTTCCAAACTCATTTCTTTGGGAATTAATTTTTGGTGCAGGGAGAAGAGATTTTGCAAGAGACGTAGGTACGAGGTGGAGATCCATTACCTCATATGTTGCAAAGTTTGAAATCCTCTGTTTAACTGGGTTTTGCTCAGGCTGCAATGGTAGCACGGTCAATGTATGAACAAGGCTGACGATCTCCCACCCACGGGAGTGCGATGGCACGGGGAGGGGGGGTCCCGCATCCTGCACCAATGTGCACGGAGCAAACCCTCCTGGCATGGCCTTCAGATGCTGCTACTGGCAGCGTGGGGAGACGTGGCCTTTGCTGTCGCTTTGACAAAGAGACCCTGCTGCTGTTTTGCTGTTTGTGTTAATAATATTTTAGTGAATTTCAAGGGTTGTTTTGTTTGAGAGATTTGGAAGGTAAACTGTCAGCATTTCAGTGCTCCCCCATGGAGCAGTGAAAAAATTCAGGTACATGGCCTTGCTGGCTGATTTTCTTTCTTTGTATCTTCATTATCTCTCCTTTTGGTATCCGAGGTCTTTGTTAGCTTAGCGGTTTAACTGGATTTTGGAGGAAAATATAGATGTGTAGAAGATTGAGACATCTTTAAATAGGAGCCATCCCTTCCCCAACTGCCCTGCTGACAAAGTATTTGTGATTTTTTATTTGGTTTCCAACAGTGTCATCTGTTACACACAGCTTTAACACAGCCTGAGTAACTCTTCACATTTCTGGGAGCAGCATTTCAGCCCGAATGCCCAATTTTTGTCTGGTTTGGTTTAGCATCCAACTTGCCCAAACCCAGATTTTAAATGGGAGGTTTTTCAAGCCTCCCTTTGCAGGGCTGGTGGCAAGAGCAGCCAGCAACCGCCCTGCTGGGGTGGCAAGTGCAGTTCATCCCTCTGTCCTATATTGTATTTTGGCAAATAGCATGGAAGGAAAGACCCTTGGCGAAACAGTGCCCTGCTGAAGCGAGGGATTTCTGCCACTGACCTCAGCTGGGTCAGGAGCAGGATCATCTCTCCTCCAGACATGTCTCTATACATGAAGAGAAATAGATGACGAGTGGGGGCTCACCACATGAGTGCTGCAAAACACACAGAAGCTGCTTGCATTGTAGAAGAGCATGAAACAAAGCTTCTTTTTCATTATTTTCATGTTTGTATTATATTTTCATTTTAAATTTAAATTATTTTTATCAAGACTTTTCCTTTTGACCTCTTTAACCCTGAACTATCACTATTTTTTGCCCTAAATTGAATGTTCAGTAAATGAAGAGTTTAAAAACGTTCATAAATGAGAACAATTCCGAAGAAGTCAGCCCTTCCTCAGAACATCATTCCATGCCCCTGGCTGCGTCCCACGGGTGAGCAGCCTCTCTCCTTGCTTTAGTTCCTGCTCAGTGTTTTCCTGAGTTGCCACCTGTAATCTCTGGTCCTAAACTGGGGAAGCTGATGTTTAAACCCGGCTGTTCACAGAGTGCATATCTCACCTACCTCTTCCAAGGGGCCGCGCAAGATATGCTCCACACAAGCCTGGCTTCTCTGGGGCTCCTGTTAGCAGGGAAACTGCGCTGACACATTCACAGAGGCACAGGACAGGACTGTCCAGAACAGAGCATTATTTATGCCTTCTGCAAAGGTGCAAAGCCTTAGAGGAAATGAGTTAACCCAACCCAACACCTTCAGTCAAGCTTAGCTGCAGCAGCAGCAGCCCCGTGCCTGGCTTACTCACCCCAGAAACAAGGAGAGCCTGCACCCAGCCCTCTGCCTGCCCAGGGAAAGTGTCTGCGGCTTGCCCTGCTGATCTTAAGTAGCGATTTCCTAAACCAGCCCACCAACTACTCTATAATCTGATTAAAAAGTTTCTGCCCAGAAGACAGTAGAAATCTCACATCAAAGATTTGAATCTCATTAAACCTTCCTAGCAAAACTCTGCAGAGAACAAGCTGATCCTCTGGAATATGGCAGGGAGCAATATATAAGGTGTGAAATTAAGAAAATAATTGTTTTCTGTAAGGCATTTTTAGCCCTGCGCTTTCTTCTTCGTGGTTACCTAGCCGGACAGGGTGAAGTTGAACAGCATGGGACAGGAGCTCAGGATTCACCACTTCCTTTTTTTCTCTTGTGCTTTCAGTGACCTCTCACTGAAAGTTACCGTTTGGGCATTTCCAATCCAGGTGGAAACCCTTCTGGCTGTAGTTTTCATGCAAATTACACAACTGCATCTTGCTACCCGTAAATTAATCCATAGCAAAAGTTCGGACCAGAGCACAATTGCTGCTGTTTTACAGAACTGAAGCCAGTTTTTGGTGTGTGTAGGGATGCTGGGGTGCTGCCACAGGTCCCCAGCTCTGCAGCAAGCAAGAATCCCAGGCACCAGGATTCTTGAAACCTGGCTGGGAATGTTTTATTTCCGGCCTATTTCTATCTACCACTGAAATAAAAATCCAATTGCTATAGGATTTTAATTTTTTTTAAAGTATGTGTCTGAAATAATCAAAGGGGCTTTTCATGTGATGGGGTGTGCAAAGAAGCTCTCAAGGTCAAACCCAAAACAGCCTAATGACTCTGGGACTGGAATCTGACCTCCAGTAGCTGCAATGAGCCAGGAGAAGATGAGCAGTTCAGGAACCAGAAAATGAAGCTTTTGAAGCCAATAATACGCTCTGGCAGCGAGCAATCAATTGACAGAGAAATGAGAGAGAGGAAAAAAAAAAAAGGCTGACCATTCAGCCAGGCTGCAGGAAGGGCAGCGCCATAAAGCAGGACTGTCTCATACGCAGAGCGGCACCTTTTTTCCTTCCCCTCTCTTTTCCAGGGAGAGTGGCCATGGGAACAGACACGCTTTGTGCCCTCTGAAGGGGACACAGGAGAGAGCAGCCTGACCCCACCTGCAGCAGGTTAATTGGGACACACAGCTCCGGTACTGCTACCCTGAGGATGCTTTTTCCTCTCTGAGAAGCAAAGGGGAACAGTAAGGCAATACTGGCTCCTCCGATGAGCCGGGCCCTTTGGGGCTGCCTTGGGAATTGCCAGCTCATTCCACATAATGCACGGAGAGCCCTCAGCCGCCGGGGACTCTCATTCACATCTGTCTGTGCCAGACTTCAACCGTTGAAAGGTTATTCCCACTTATTTCACTGGCATGCTGAGGGGGGTTTTCCCTTAGTATTTTGCCTTCTTTAAACCACTCCCAGTTTAGGCTGGATTGTTTTTCCCACTCAGCAGTGGGTTTCTCCCTGTGCCAGGCTTCCTCTGTGTCTCGTTTCCAAATGTGCTGAGCAACTTCTCACCAGACCAGGTCCAGCAGCTTGTGTTGGGCAGCAGATGATGGTCGCAAGTGTTGTCAATAAGAGATGCCGGTATTGCATGCATTTAAAAGCCATGTTTTAATGCTTAGAGAGGAACTGGCATCTTTTGCAAATCTTGCTCTGTTGGGGATTTTTGGCATTTTGTGTTGCACTCACGATGAGGCCAAATGGTGGCCCAGAAATAGGCACCCATTTCTGCAGATGTGCGGAGCACCGGGAGAGCCCGGGATCAGCTCTTGCAGCAGAGAGGCCGTGGGGTAAAGCCCCCAGTTCAGCAATCAGCATTTTGTGGTACCACGAGCAATTTCCCTGCCTTGTTCAGGACCCAGTCAACATCTGGCCTTCCTGGGGGGCAAGCAAGCGGACGTGGAAAGGGTTAAGCGCTGCCCTCGGGAAGGTGGATCTTACCAGTTTGTCTTGATGGAGGAGCAGAGAGCTGAAGCTCTGCCAGAGCTCATTAGGGATAATGCAACCTGATCGGAGACAGAGCTTTATCCAGCAGCTAAAGGAACCCACAGGGTGGCTTTCGTCTGACCTTGCGCCGGATTGCAGGGCCTCTCCGTGGGCACAGCCCCTGCAGATCCCTCTCTCTTCCCAAAGGAAGTTCTTGCGGACGGAAGGACGGATGCCTCTTCAGCAGGGACCATGCACTCAGCAGTTCGCTGTGTCACAGCCCACGCGTATGTAGAGGGACGGGGTATTTTCTGCTGGCCAAGCAGAGCCTTAATGGAAATATCCAAACCACACTAGGGCTGCTTCCCTGCAGTGACTCGGGAGCCACAGCAGGACAAGTCAAGCGTTCAAGAGGAAAACAGTGGGCCCGGCTGAGGGCTGAACTGCAATGAAATTTCAGCACAGAAACACGAAAAACAAGTGACCTGGCCCTAGTCCACACGCAGTATGTGTTTTGCAAACCCCAAAGCTGCCGTGCTCACAGTCTCCTCGATGTGCGAGATAACGGGACCACATGCCTGCCAGAAAATCCCGAGTTTCCCAGGACATCAAAACTGCGCGTTTCCCTGGAATGACAAGTTCTATCTTTGGCAAACGAAACTCAGGCTCTTTAATGCGCTTCTCCCCCAACGCGCCATGTTAGCGTGTGTTTGTTTAGCAAACAGTTACTAGGAGGCCTCAGTAGGATTTAAAAAAAAGTGATGCTGGGTATTATTATTCATGGATGGAGGTGGAGAGGAGAAAGAAAAACAGTGCTAATGTAGCCAACAAGTTCAAGTAAGGTTCAACTTTGCTATTCCAAAATCTGCTGCTATGATAATGAGACAGTCAAATCAGCTCAAATTAAGAGCTCAGGAAGGCTCAGCCTTTCAAAGAAGTACATTCGTGACAAGATTAATTTCTGCCAGCCAGTATATAGCGTGCCATCATCCTATATTAACATAGAAACCCTAAATTAAAAAAAAAAAAAGCCACAAGTGAAAAATGCACTAAAAGTGTATCATCTCCCTTAATCGTCACTGCTGGTCTTTGCTATTCTGCATGGGGATTAAAATAGGATGTGCCACCTGGGACTGTTCTGCTGCCATTTACAGGAAACTTGGCCTCCTCTCCTCCCCTCTCTTCAGTAAACATTCACTAAAAGGCAGCACACCTACATTTTTCAAACCCTACTTTTATTAGGGTAAAGGGCAACAAAATCAGTAAAAGAGCCACTAAAAAAAACAAAACCCCCCAAGAAACAGTATAAAAACCAGCTCTGCTCCCTATCCAAATGGACAAAGTAGCTTTTTTTTTCTTTTTTCTACATTTTTTTTCCTTTTTTTTTTTCTTCTTTCTGTTCAGCTCTGGTTTTCTGCAATCCCCTGGGCATTGCAAAAGACATGGTAAAGAAAAAGTAAGTTCTTCTAAATGTACTTCTTGGGTACCAGGGTAGCATCAATGAGTCTCTGCTGCTTGTGACCACTCTGGGAGGGTGACAGCAGTGGGGTAATCTCGGAGGTCTGTGCTGAGGAGGGGATGAGCGACAGAACGGACTGCGATGCGTGATGTGTATCTTGTCGCTGGTCTGCCTGCGCAGTGTCTGTTGGGAGCATGGTGGGATGCAGCAACATAGGAGAGGCGATTGTAAAGGATTTCAAATCTATCAGAAGGCCAAGGTCTATGCGGAGTCGGTGCTTATTTCTTGTGCTTTCGAAAGGCTGACTGTTGTGTCAGTGTCCAGAAGTCAGTAAGTGTTCCCAGGTTGCTAGCTGGCATTTCAAAGAGTTTGAGCTTTTTCTGAGCTCAGTAGAGACTTTTAAAAAGAATTTAAAAAAAAACCCAACAACCTCCCAATACAAAAAAAAAAAAAAAGAACAAAGAACCAAGTATACATCTCCCCCTTTCAGTTTCAGCCTTTATATTTATAGCTAGAATGCATCAAAATTGTCTTACTGAGCTGAGATCAAGCTCTCCTGTGGAAATGCTGATGTATAGCTGCTTTTTCTTTTGTGTTCAAACAGATTTTGTATCTACTGTCTCTGCTTACTGCTTGCTATGGCCTCACACTAATATGAATGGTTAATTGCTGAGGATTAGCTTGTAGCTGCTTTTGTACATGGTTTGTATACAGCTGTTGCTGTTTATTAAATATGTGATATCTAATCCAGTGTTTAGTGCTTACAAACGGAAGAACCATCTGTGCTTGAGATTAAAACACATTCAAACACTCCATTCAGTTTGTGCCAAAGCCCTCACCAAGGGCCCTGAGCTCCGCTGTAGTTAGAGAAAAGCCAGAGACCCAGGCTTGGGAGGAGTGGACCCATGTGTGGACGTGTCCGTGCGTCAAAGCCCTTCTGTCTGACACAAGGTCTGCCTACCGAACACGAAGAGAAGTGGGGGTGTGATGGAGAGCAGAGAGGTCGATCAGGAAAACAAGAGGTTTTAGCAGAATAAAGGGCTAAGAACTAGGAAGGTGCTGAGAGCTTGGATGGATCCTGCAGAGACGTTTTCCACCACCTGTGGGCTCCATACATCTCTTTTGCAAAAAAAGAGGTGCTAATACTCAATTTCCTTGCAGGCTACTTGCAAGAAATAAACAATTAACTGCTGTAATCCCTTGTGTGAGCCCAAGGCTTTCTCATCAATGCAGGATATGCCCCCAAAGCTCCTCTTACATCAGGCTGTGAGTGCATGGGCAACGCTGCGCAGCCCAGACAAAGGCTGGGTTACGGGAGGATTTGTCTCCCTGAAGGAGTACGTCTCCCCCAGCTTGTCAGGCAGTGGAAGTGCCTCAGTATAAATGTGCTCTTATTCCAAGTGCCTCTGAAACCCGCTGGAGAAGCCTGCCATGACCCGCAGAAGGAGCCCAGGTGCAGCGGTCCCGATAAGGTGAAATCAGCCCTGGGGAGCAGCCTCCTGAAACGCTGGGGCACTGGGTGACAGGGCCCTGCTAGCGTCAGACAGTGAACAGGTAGAGAATATTGCCACTGCCCTTCTGTCCATGGGGATTTACTGTTCCTGCAGGCTTTCCTGTCTCTTCATAATTTCATTTGTGTGGCTGATGCTGGTAACCAGATTTGCCACTTCTCCTGACATGTTTCTGGAAAAAAATGTTAAAGAGGTCACCATTTTTGCAAACAAAACATCATTTGAGCTCTGTTCTTATTTCCTCGCTATGTGGCAAACCCGGAATGGTATCAATGACTAGGTAAATCTCCCTGCAGCAAAACTAATTATACCTTTTGGTGAGAAAGTGGCAGTGGAACTGGTTTAGTCTTCCACAAAATCCCACACTATAATAGGCAGGACTAATGTGCCTCAGAGTTGAAAAGAATTAATATCAATTATGCTCATGCATATTCATGAGAGGAAGACTGGTTTAGCAATCAAGCTAATAGTTTTTGCTTAATTACATTTAGTTGATTTCATGCTATCTTGGCACATTCCTGATTGAATTTAGCCATTATTTAAAAAGCCTCCCACAACTACTCCAGCAAACACCAACACTTTAAGCTCAGCGTCCCCTGTAAATAGCGTCTGAGGCTGAGCAGGCTGCTCGGGACGGTGGGAGTTGATCACGAGCATTTTCTCTCCCTGGTGCAGGGTAAAATCAGAAAAGCATCTTGAAGAGCAGTTCCCAAGTGTTCACCAGTGCTGAGGGTTAAGGCATTAATTTTTAATTTTTTTTTTTTATTTTTCTGAATCCAAACTATTGTCTACCTGAACACAAGACAGATAGCAGGAAGATGGGAGATGAAGCTGAGAGGGGAGCACCAAGCTGGAGGGAGGGATGGTTTTGTCTGGGTAGGTGGTCTGTAGTCTGACCCTGATAAGAGCTAATGACTTGCTGTGGTGCAGAGGGTTGAAGGAGCAGCTGGGGTGTTCTGTGCGTTGTGTCAGGGTGGGGTTCACCATTAGAGTCTGTCTCTTTAGTTGCCTTTTTAAAGAAAGATCAGGCTGTGCAATACCGCACTGCCTTTCCCCACTTCTGTGCTCTGAGACCAATGTTTTGCGCAGTGCAGCAGCTGGGAATGCACGAGCAAGATGAAGATGTAGTGGGCTGGGAAGGATGATGGCAGACGGGCGCTCATGAGGGAGACCCTGGGGTCAGCCTGGCAGGGAGATGGGGAGACCAGGTGCTGCCATGGCTGGAGCCTTCCTTGGGAGCACGCATCGCCTTCTGAGGCACGAGGCCGGAGCAGAGCATGCTGCTATGGCTTGAGGATGACAGGAAGGTTTGTCTATGTGGACGTGTAGTGAGGACATGGATACGGTTTGGGTCGGTCTGGTGCTGTCAGGGCTGGATCTCTTGCAGTAGTGCTGGCTGCTGGGGTTGCAGTCTTCCTGGGCAGAAGGCAAGGCCAGGAGAAAAATGGGAAACTTGAGCTTCCATGTGACATACGTTTGTTTTCTTTTTTGATTTCCCCATGCTAGCAGCAGCAGAAGTAGGACAGATGCTCCCCTCTCATCCTCTCCTGAGCACCATCACTGCACTGATGTCTAATGGCAGTGTGCGCATTTGAAGTTTGCCTTTTCAGTATTTTCATTCGTTTATCATTTTCTTCTCCAGCACACCGTTTGCATCTGGGCTTTACTCAGAAGGAAGAGTGACACCATTTATCATTTAATGGGGCTTGATAGCTCTCTGACAACTAAACATGTTCTTAACAGCATTAAGGAATTTACAGGCAGCTATGCCTGAAGGCTACTTTTCTGCCCACTTCAGCTTAGTCAGCAGCAGTTGTAGCTGCAGCTCTCTGGGTGCCTGTAGGCAGACGAAGCATTGATATATAATCATCAGAAGTATTGTATCCCTTTTTAAACCAGACTTACTCCCTCCACAGATAAAATTATTACAGCTGTAATTGTAATCAAATAATTAACCATTATTCAATCTGGGCTTTTGCAGGCAATGTCAAAATTAGGATCTCATGTATTTCCAAAGCAAAATATAAATGGTTTTATCTTGATTTTGTTTTTATGGATTTTATACTATGCAGTAATGCTTACGGAAGAGCATAGAAGTTGGCATTCTCATGGATTGGACACAGTCACTGGGCACACCGCAGGGATGCGAATGAGCTGGTGCGTGCAGGGTCCTACCCCTCCAGAGCTCAGATCTCCTACTGCAAACAAGTCTCAAGGACCCCTCTGGGGTAGAATGCAGAAGTGGCATGTAAAGTGCGAGACCAGGGAAAACTCTTCAGCATGGGTTTATACACCACAGGCATCAGTGGGACTTAAGGGTTTGGGAGACTGAAGGTCCCCATGAAGAAGCAGATTGAAGGTTCTCTTTATTTCCCTTGCAACTCTGTCCTCAAGTTTGGCCTCAACTCCTTGTCATGATCCAAGAGGGAAGTATTACCTTTTATTATGGCCTCAGCATTTTCAAGAAAAAACATCCTGCAAGCCCAGTGGTCAGAAACATGACCTCAGAAGTGACCATGTTCTGTGAACTTTTTCAGTTAATGGATGAACAGGCATTTTCTAGTGACGAGATGTTTCCTAAAACAAGTCCCTGTCAATAAATACCATAGACATGTATAGCTGCTGTGAGCAGGAGACGTTATTCCCATGCGGAACGAAGCAGGGAGGAAATTAAGGAACTCTCCATCTGTTTCTGCATTGTGCAGCACGTGGGATATTGTTCAAAATACACTGTGCTCATGCTTTCTCAGAGCCTAGGGAGACAGGGGCTGGCACAGGCATGGCAGGATGGAGCTGGACAGTCTGACTGAAAATATATTGTTTGCTTGGGGAAGTAGGGGGGGGCTGCAGGAAAAATCCCTTAGTAAATGGAGCATATGAATGAAACCTGGTCCTGATGCCAAGTTTATTCTGCAGGCCTTGATGGAGCTAAAAAAGCGCATTAGACAAAACCATTATTGAACTTCTTGATTACATAACCATTTCCTCATCGTATTTCCAAGAATACTGAATCTATATTCAAACACCCTCCTACTCTCTCCCACACGCCACCCCTTCTCCCTGCTATATCAGCTTCATTACTGAGTATGAAGACAGAAAAAGTATAGGGTATGTTGCCATGAGCAGATAGATCTCAGATGCTTACACTGAGATTTTAGAGCCATCTATGGGATTTTGTCAGCCAATTCTCATTGATTTTAACGGCCTTGAAAGTCTCCGGTCTTAAGCCTTGACCTTAGTTAGGGTCTTTAGCAGTGCAAAGAGCAGATAATCAAGCGATAAATATCACCAAACCTAAATGCTGGGTTAGTCCCTGCCCTGTGCTGCCTGGGGGGTGGCATGCACAACTTCACGGCCCACAAACTGCTGCTACCACAAGCTCAAGAGAGAAGGGAAATTTCTGGAGGGATGGGCTGCTTTGTGGGAGCCCTCTTCCCCACCAGCACAAAGGATGTGTCCCTGGGGCCACTCTACCCAGCAGGCAGGACCAGGCCCAGTGCAGGTAGGTATCTCCTGAGAGGTCCCCTGCCTAGTTTTTTTGGGGGGGCAGGTGGGGATTAATGGCTTGCAAGCATGGCACATCCTCAGGAAGCAGCAGTTGCACGCAGACTGGCTACGCTCACTCACGTAATCAGCTTGCTTGTCTCGTTTGCGTGTGCAATAACCAGCACGTATGTACAACCACACTAATCACTGTGCGGCAACTGCTTTAAATTCATCCAAAACCTTGCCCTGCCTGTCCTTAGGCTATTTAGCTTTCACAAAGGAACTGTAGCAGCAATCCAGAGATTCACTCAATAAATAGCGTTGTGAAACAGTCAATTTAGCGGAGAAGTTTTTTTTTTCTGGAATCCTGCCCATACACACTAAGACTTGCACTGCAGGCCAGTGCTGCCGTTAGGAGCCCATCCAATACTCACTGCAAGTCACCTAGAAATGTGCCTGATGGGGAATTTCACAATTTGTGGTGTGTTGCTACAGGTGAAATGTAGGAGTAAATACAGAAGCAAAGAGGATGGGAACTACACAGCTTCTCTCACGCAATCTGTTGGCGGAAATGTTCTGAAAGTTGTGTGGTGAAAAACTAGTCCTAAACCCTGCCAGCTTTATGAGGAGTTAAGGAGTGTCTGTGATCCTCTGTTGTGGAGACCTGCCCCGTAAGACCTGGCCTGTCAGGGCTCCTGTTACAGGCTTCAGTGGAGCCCATGCAAGGACGGTGGAGAACAGCTCTCATGGTTGTGGCACCAGAAGTACGTGGATTCCCTCACCTGCTTCTGCCACCAACGTGGCCAGTCTTCAGGCCAGCCATTTCACTCTTGTGCCTCCAAATCTTTTTCCTGTGCCTCCAAATTTTAGGCCACAAGCTTTTCCATTGTTTTAGGTGTATGTTTTATAGGACCTGCTGCAGACATCAGGCATCCAACTCAGCAGCTCTGGATGTGCTTGCAGTGATACTGGAGGTGCCTTCCCCAGCCTCCATAACAAGTCACCGTATGCCAGATAAGCCAGCTGCGAGACCTAGGAGGGGGTACAGTTAGCTCCATCAGTAGGAATATGCACATTTCAGCAGCACTCACAAAATCTACGCTGAACTTTCCCCTCCCTGTTCTTTCTGCAAGTCCAAGCCTGCACTCTAGGGACCTCTCGGTGCTCGAGCCTGTTCAGCCTCAGCTCTTTGACTGCCAGTACAAAAGTCTTCACCAGCACAAGGCCACGTTGCGTGTTTGCTAAGGAATAATGAATACTAGTGCTGCAGCAGGAGGAGGCCCTTTCCCCATGCTTGCTTCCATTTTTGCAGCAGCTAGCAGCAAATACAGCAGCAAGGTTTTGGGTCGGTGCTCTGGAGCAGGGACAATGGGGACTTTTTTCCAGTGACCGCTTGCCTAAGCAGCTGGAGCCTCATTCACTGCAGACGGATCGTTCCTGCTTAAGCCCAGATTTGTCCTGTTGGCTTTTCTTGTTAAAGAGATGTGAACCTGGAAGAGGAAAGGCAGGAGGAAAGGCCAGGAATCGAGTTAAAAGGCTGCCTGACGCACAAAGCATCTCCAGAGGCATTCTTGGTGGTATAAATGCCTTTCCTTCAGGCACTCATCCTTCAGTGATGAGATGTCTCTCATCACTGACAGTGGGAAATATGAAAGCCGCCAAGCTAGAGGTTCAGTATGGCCAAGATAGGAAACCTCATTAGGCAGACAGATGGTGATTTCTATAACCTGAATTCCCAATACATTGAGATTGAGTCCTGTGCCACTGAATGCAGCGCTCATGCCTGACAGCAGCAGCTGGAGCCAGTTTTTTGTGGACAACTGCTCCCTGAGTGGTCGGATGGTGGATGCTAGCAGGACGAGGGTATGCTTTAGAGAAGGAAAAGGATCCTCTAAACCCCACTGGAGATATTTAATCTCACAGTTTTTGTAATTTCCAACTGAAAAGTACTTTGAATACCTGAGGACAGTTAACTCATATTTAGAAGTTTTTCTTAGCGTGATAAGATTCCCAAAGATGTATGATTGCAGTCGATCAATAAGGGGGAAAATCTGTATCTTAGGAGCACAAGTGACATCTTGCTACAACTTATGGGAGAAATGATAAATGCCTGTCTCTGTTTATTGCTTAGCTCTATGGCTAAATCTGCTAAGCCAAAAACAAATTTTACCCTCAGATCTCCTAGTTTTCAAATTTATGTTCATCTGGCATTACCTTGATCTTCAAAGCAGGAAGGTATATCAAAGGAAACAGAAGGTTTGACACCAATTACTGCTGCTGCATGCCATCCACTGAATAAAGATGGAGTGTTAATATTTACACTGAAAGTGAAGGAGATAAAACACACTAGGTACATCTAAGTTAAAATAAATAAGCCTTTCTGAGTATAGTGGGCAGAGACAAAATGAAGCAAAAAATTTGAAATTGCCATTGAAAACAACCCAAACACCTTCAGAAATGTTGGCTTGTAAACAAAGAAACGACAGCAGAAACACTAGAAGAGCCTTCTGGGAAAGCAGATCTGGCTCCCTGTTTCTTGGGGTTCTCCCCACTTTACCATGAGGCACTTGAGTTATACTTTATTCTATTGAGTTTGAAGCCATCAGTTCAAGCACTTTTCCCTGTATCTCTCTCTGCTTCTCTTCATCCTGGAGCTTCCTTGGTTCATTGACCTGCAAAGGCTCTCGACAAGGTGAACCTCCCATTGCACAAGTTGTTGTGGAGTTGTTCGTATTTCAGCAGCAAATTTACGGAAGAAGGAAGGCAGCGAGGAGGAGGGTAAAGGTTTGCTAGCACTGCGAGGGTGCACAGCACAGCTAACCACAAACATTCTTTTAGGTGACCTGTTTAAAAAGGAAAAGGAATCTTCCCAGTGTTTTTCCTGGTAACAAGTTAGTAACTGAAAAAAGCTATTCTAAAATTCCTGGTACTGGAGCATTCCATAGGGCCCATTTACACCATTCACTTCTTCCATTTAATCCAATTTAGATAATGAAACCAGAGTGTTTAATGGAGCTAATTTTTGTTTCTAGTCAATTCTCCTTCTTCAGATTGAATTACTAGGTCTGCAGTGTCATGTAGAAATCAAAGTTATATGGTACATTTTAGTGAGTTAAAAGGTAAACGATTTTATTGCATTGCTTTGGAAGGGATTTTCTTAACAGCAAGTGGATTTTAAAACACTTGTTGAAATCAGAATTTCAAATTTGAAACTCTTGCCTTAAATTTGGATTTTTTTGAAGGTATATGGGCTTTTCTTCTAAAGCTATAGCTTAAGCTATATGAGTTTAATTCAAGTGAAGCTTCTGGCCTTTGAAGACCATTTCTGCCTTTCAGCTTTGGAGAAGAGATGAGGCTGTCCTCAAGAAGACCACAGTGTTTCTGAACCATGCTGGATCTGCATGTTTATCCTACAGCAGCAAGGCTGTTCCCCTGTAGTGGCTGACGGTTTAGGGATAAATGTTCAGAAGTCTGATATTTCCTGATGGTCAGGATGTCTGTGCTGGGCCTGGCTGAAGAGAAATCTTGCAAGGATTTCTTTCTCCAGTGCCCCAGGTGGTAACTGGATATTCTGCTGTTGTGAGGCTGGCTGAGAAAGGTCACTGTGAGGAAACCTAAAATCCAGTTACATGGGCAAGGAAGGAGTACGTCATTTGCAATTCATGGTGCAGAACTCTCGTCATACATTTTATAACTCATGGCTTAATACTGTGTACCTAGCCATCACGCACATACGTTGCAATTGATTTCATGCTGCTTTTCTATCAAGCAGGAGAAAAGCGAGCATAAGGGACCAGCTTACACTGAAATAAATACTTAAAACATTAGTCACGTATACATGTGTTCTGAAATCATTGTTGGGTTTTGGCAGTATTCTAAGGAATTAGATATATTCCTACCCAATTAACAAACTAGAGAAAGAATTCACCATAAGAAAAGAAACACTCTTCAAATTGTCTGTCGGCTCTAAAACCTCCCTAAAATGACTTTAAAAGAGAATATAATTAGGGAAACTGGAAAGTATAGCATAGTCTATATAGTATTTATATAGTCTGTATGAAACAGGTATGGAAGGATAGCCTGCTCACACTAGCTGAAAGCTGCAAACGCACTAATCCAGCACATCACGCTTGCCGGCTCTGCACAGAGCCGATGGCCCAGGACCTGATTGGATTTATGGGGGTTTTTAGAGAGGCTGCTCACTACAAACCCTTCTCCTCTCATTGCACTCAGAAAACCAGCCCAAGAGCTGGTTTCTGGTAATAGATGAGCTCTCCAGTGGCTGGACCTGCCCTGCCTTGGCTGTCTCAGTGTTGTGCAGTTTGGTTTGCCTGGATGAGCTCTTTCCCTGGCAGTGATGAAGAGCTAGGATGGTCAGTTGGTCGCTTGCAGAGTAGCCCAGAGCTCAAAATGTTTTAGAAAGCTTGGTAAAGTTTTCGTGTATTTCACAACCATCAAGTTTCAAATGAGAGATGAGTAACTTTAAAAGAGTGTATTACTTGTGTGCTTATATGTAGTAGGACTGTAGACATGTGTCTGTAGTTAGCCGTAGACACCCAGAACTACAGATGTAACTGTGCATTAAATGGAGGACATCGCTCTGATCGAATCTTGCATTCACAACTGCATTCCTTCTTGCTTAAATTTCAGAGCCTGTTGTCCAGATGGGTTTTGTTGGTCACCTAATTAGTAGTTAATCAAAAGCTCCTGCTGTGAACTGCTTCACAGCCCTCCTGGCATCCTAGCTGCTTGGTACGCATTCCTTGACTACACAGAGATGGAGGCACAGGAGTTGAAGTAGATGCTTTATTTCCTGTATGAATCTGACACAACTAAAGCAGCTTCTAAAATAAAAACACCTGAGGATGCATTGGTTGTCTGACTTCTGTGTGCTAATAGCAAAATCAGTCTTGAAATGTGTAGGTGGCAATACAGCCATGCGTTAATGGCAATGATCGTCATATATTCTGAGATGAACTCACTGTTTTCTCTTTCCTTTCCAGATTTTGGCAATCATTTCCATCATGTTTATTGTACTATCTACAATTGCCTTGTCCCTTAACACACTTCCTGAACTACAAGGCATGGATGAATTTGGGCAGACCACAGATAATCCCCAACTTGCCCACGTGGAAGCGGTGTGCATTGCATGGTTTACAATGGAATACCTCTTGCGGTTCCTATCCTCGCCTAAGAAATGGAAATTTTTCAAAGGCCCGCTGAATGCTATTGATTTGCTAGCTATCTTGCCGTACTATGTCACTATCTTCCTCACAGAATCCAATAAAAGTGTACTTCAGTTCCAAAATGTACGACGAGTGGTCCAAATATTTCGGATTATGAGGATACTCCGGATTCTAAAGCTCGCCCGGCACTCAACGGGTTTACAGTCCTTGGGGTTTACACTGAGGAGGAGTTACAATGAGCTTGGATTACTCATCTTGTTTTTGGCCATGGGCATTATGATCTTTTCCAGTTTAGTGTTTTTTGCAGAAAAGGATGAGGATGATACAAAATTCAAGAGCATCCCAGCTTCTTTCTGGTGGGCAACAATCACCATGACAACAGTAGGCTACGGAGACATCTACCCCAAAACACTTTTAGGTAAAATAGTAGGAGGACTGTGCTGCATTGCTGGAGTGCTGGTGATTGCTCTTCCCATCCCAATTATTGTCAATAACTTCTCTGAGTTCTACAAAGAGCAGAAGAGGCAGGAGAAAGCCATTAAGCGCAGGGAAGCTCTTGAAAGAGCAAAAAGGAACGGCAGTATTGTCTCCATGAACATGAAGGATGCATTTGCCCGCAGTATAGAACTCATGGACATTGTGGTTGAAAAGAATGGAGAAAGTATAGCCAAAAAGGATAAAGTTCAGGACAATCATTTATCTCCCAGCAAATGGAAATGGACCAAGAGAACGCTCTCTGAAACTAGTTCTAGTAAATCTTTTGAAACTAAGGAACAAGGATCTCCAGAAAAAGCCAGGTCATCTTCAAGTCCCCAGCACCTGAATGTCCAACAGCTAGAGGACATGTACAACAAAATGGCAAAAACTCAGTCCCAGCCAAACCTGAATACTAAAGAGTCGAGTCAACCGGGAAAGCAAAAGGAAGAACTAGAAATGGAAACCCTTCCTGGCCCTATGGTGCCCTTGCTGACGACTCGCGCTGATGGGATCATTGACATGAGGAGCATGTCCAGCATCGACAGCTTCATAAGTTGTGCAGCAGAGTTCCCTGACTCCGGGAGGTTTTCCCACAGCCCTCTGGCTACCCTTCCCTGCAAAGGTGGCATTAATGTGATTCAGGAGCAGAGCAGGCCAGAGGGGAGCGGTGCCAGATTTGTGGAAATGAACCCAAGCTCTGAAGGCAGCCATCGTTCTGCTTTTTTCATAGAAAGTCCCAAAAGCTCCATAAAGGCCAGTAACCCTTTAAAACTAAGATCTCTGAAAGTCAACTTCATGGAAGAGGACACCAGCACATTAGTACCAGCATCAAATGTACTGAGAATATATCCAGACACTCTCAAGAGCCGGGGAGCTGCTGCTGCTGTCACAGATACTTCCTTACTCTCTGACAGATCGCTCATGAGCCCAGAAACCTCGATCTACACAACTGCGAGTGCGAGAACACCCCCAAAGTCACCAGAGACACAGACAGCCATAGCTTTCAACTTCCATGATGCTGGTATACACAAATATATAGATGCTGACACTGATGATGAGGGTCAGCTGCTTTATGATTCAAGTCCGCCCGGAAATGTGAGTCCTAAGTACAATGTTACAAACAGTGGCTATCTAAAGCAAAAGGACAATGTTTATAGAACAGAGAAGAACCATCTAGAAGCTGCTGCTTTACCCACCTCCCCTAAGCTGATAGGGCAAAACTGCATTTACTCTATGGAAGGTATCACTGGAAGAACCCAGGGCAATCAGGAGACTGTCAGACTAGAAAATCACATTTCCCCAGAAGTCCATGTATTACCAGGCAGCGGAGGACATGCTAACACACATGATCAAAGCATCTGAGATGGGCTCCAAAAGAACTTACTGAAAGTTTAAAGGAATGTCTTTACAGTCAACACACAAAAAAAAAAGAGCTTCTGCATGGCATGAACTTGGCTGAAACAAGCCACCTGTTTCTAAAAGTCTGGGGGATGTCTAGTGTGGGTTTGTGAAAATGTCCTTCTCTGAAACAACTCTAAAGACATTGCCCACATCAGTCAAAAATAAGGATTGCAAATCATGATCACACATTGATCTCCTTTCATGTTGTCCAGTGAAGCCAATGTGACCAAATATCCATCCATTCCCCTTGAACGCTAGAGCTCCTTTTGGAAATATTAACATCTGATTTGCATTAGTTCCATAAAGGATGCCAAGGCAGCCAGATTTGAACTCTGGAATAAATTGCTGGGGTTGGTATAAAGCTATCAAAAACACAATGCTCACTGCTTCAGGGCAGCTGTTCTCCAGCTACAGCTTTCTCTGATGGATATTATGTCTAAAGGTAACAGGGAACACTTGCATTATTGGAAAATCCAAGCGAAAATAATTTAAAACAAATAACAATCTAGAGAAACCAATTATTAAAATGCTCTGTGTGTGTTTAACAATGCGATCTCCTGTAGGACCTGACGTTTTCTTTTGAAATATCAGCAGGGTGAGTTGCACCACTTGTATCTAATTCCAAACATCCCCTAGAACATAGCGAAACTTGCACTTACCCTCTGCTAAAAATCGATACCTGCCCCAGGGCCAGCGCGTGGCCCCCAGGGGACCCACAGCCCACGTTGGGAAGGTGTGAAGGAGCCATGCAGAAGCAGGAATCTCCGGAGGCATCGCAGCCAGACCCCCTTCCCAGTGCCGGGGAGCGTAGGGCTGGAAGGAGAGCTCAGCTCTCGCCCTACGCCTCTGAGGAAGGGAGATGCTCGCTGCCCTGCCCCGCGGGGATGGCCGAGCGCGGGGCTGCGGTGCGGACGCTGCGGCTGGCCCCCGCGGTACGTGCCGGGGGTACCGGGACGGCTCCCCGGGCCTCCCCTTCCCGCCCGCACGCGCTGACTTGAGGCGTCAGCCAAAGTCTCGCCCTTGGCATAGGAGAGGAACCGGTCGGTCTGAAGCTTTTTGCGCCCGAGCGGCGCAGTGAAAGATATGCAAGCGTTACATAAATATGCAAAAAGAGGGATTCGTTAGCAACCCGCCCCGGGCCT
Source organism: Chlamydotis macqueenii (assembly GCF_036417535.1). Taxonomy (NCBI): domain Eukaryota; kingdom Metazoa; phylum Chordata; class Aves; order Otidiformes; family Otididae; genus Chlamydotis; species Chlamydotis macqueenii. Next base: position 7,578,898 of record NC_141571.1, on the reverse strand, counting down.
GGCTGTGCTCTCCTTCGCGAGGAGGTCGGGCAGGAGAGGCTCCTGCAGAGCTGCGGTGCAAAGCAGCTGTGAGAGACAGGAGAATCAGGCCTGACATTTTAATAACATCCAGTCATTTTTAAATGAAACAAGAAAAAAAAAGAAAAAAAAAAAAGATCTGACCATTTTAAATGAACAGAACTAGCAGCCACCAGCCTAGGTTTTTAAAATATTATTGTTTCAATAAAGTTATGTCAAATTGTGTAGGAAATAATTTGTCTTTGGTTTTTAATCTCGGGGGGGAAAAGCACTTTACGTTGACTTTCTGTTGTTGTTGTTGCGATGCTGGAGTAGGATAGCAGAGTGTAACAATCAAGCACTTTAACCAAGCACTATTTTAATTTGTGCCTCCTGTCGTGACTGTGATTTGTTACACGCCTGTAGCAAGTCACAACCTGTCCTGTGATAACTGTGATGGTAACCTTTTATGTTGTTCTCTGTTTCTACTGTAAAACTCAATTGTAAATAACTCTGTCGATGAGCGTTTCCTGACCTATTTCTGAGTACATGCAGGACGCGTGAGGAGTTGCGTGCAGCAGGTCCGGGGACGTGCAGAGACACGGGACGTGGGAGCGGAGGCGCACGGGTGGGAGGAAGACCCCGAGCCGCCCGAGTCCACTGCGTTTTGTTCCTTCCTATTGTAAAAAAAAAAAAGCCGTTGGTTAGTCCTGAATGTAAATGTCTGTCCGTCCAAGCTGTACAGTACTTCTGTCTGTAATCCATAATAGTGAATGCAGCGTGTACGGACAAAAGCAATAAGCACATATATGTTTTAGGAACTATTATGGGTTACGATGATAGCTTTGTTAGGTCTGTCCTTGGCACAAAACTGTACACGCGTTGGAGTTAACTCTGCTCTGCTCAGCCGATCTCATCCCCGGGCGGAGGGGCGCAGCCCGAGGTACCCGCTCAGAAGTCGCCCTTGCGTCCCAGCAAGGCAAGACCCTGGGGAAGGCGCAAGTAAGACCTGAGCCACCACCTCACGAATTAGCCCGCCGGCAGCGAAAGAGACCTCATGCCATGCAAAGAGTGACGCGGGAGGTACTCAAAATAAGTTCAAGGCATCTATGCGTGCAAAGGATACTCTCCAGAGTATTTACGCAGGGCCAATTCCTGAGGTTCGTTAGCTTTTACTCTGCCTTCACTCAGCCAAAACCACCCATCCTCCGAGTGGGCGCTTTGCCTGGTGAAGGACTTTAGGATTTGGCCATAGTAAATACAAGTGTACTTAGAGGAACCGATGTATTGCTGAGATACTAGGTAAGATTGAGTCGTCACAAAAAAATGTAAAGTGACTTTCCAGCAGATAAGCTTTAAATACTGATTTATTCTGTGGCTTTCCGAGGCCACAGAGTGGCAACAAGAAATTTTAAAGAGAACAGTCTTAACATAATCTCTATGTTTCAGCGATCATTCATGTCTGCCATCAGCACAAATGTAAAAAGAAGAAAAAATCAGGGAAAATTTTTTTGATAAAGTAAGTAATAGTGATTTCCAAGTTAAATATTTTTAGAGCTGATGCTTTCACGTGGAAAAAAGTCATATTTTACATATCACGAAAGTGAACGTATTTAAATATAGCCATATAGTGTAGTATTTACCACACTCTCATCCAAATTGATGTATTGGTTTGTAGATGGCACTGACAAAAATGTATAGATCAACAACTCTATCATTTTTTTAACTGATAATCAACTGGTGCAACTCTCCTTGTAACCAAAGGCCCTCTGTCTGCCTTGTGTGATCACTCACGACACACACCTTACATCATCTATTTAGTCCTACCTTTAAAGTAGCATTTTATTGAGTCACTTTTGAAAGCCAAATTCAAAAGTATCATTAAAAATCTACCTTTTAAGTCTGAATAGCCAAAGTCCTATAGATTTCTTATAGAAAGCAAATAATTTAAAATTAAGCATATAATATGCTTGAAGAGCATTTCTTTCTTATTTGTGTATGAAGATGTAGCTCTCATTTTGTGCCCAGTTAAAAAAAGAAGTATGTTTAATTTATTTTAATGAAATAAAGTCTGACTATGAAGTATGTATCTATATATGTGTGTGTGTGCATAATACACATATATATAATGTAAGCACTGGGAAATCTACTCTAACATAAAGCTATGGTAGACCTAATCTGTACTCATTACAAAAGGAAAGGCAGTGCTTTGAAAACATAATGCTCACCAAATCCTATAGACACTAGGAAGGCAATTTCATTTTGTAGTTTATTTGATACATGTTTCCCAAAGCTCATTAAAGGCGGGGAATATATGCAATATCTCTTGCATCGAGCTAAAGCGTGCAGTTTAATCACTTGTATTTGGCATTCAGGTCTGCGAATGTACTGTGCATCGTGTATCAAGCAAGCTGACGGAGTTTCTCCTGCTGCTGCAGAAGACATCATATCTGAAAGGACTATGTACGTGTGATGTCTGTGCTTGCTTGCATCTTACGCCATCAACATCGTTTTTAATACATATCTATAAATATATATATTATATATATGTGGAAGGAATGGGTGCAGTTTTCTTAACCAGGAGGCAAAGATCCTTTGAGTTTTAGCCTTGAACAGAGGAAAACAGCAGTCACATTGCAGTAGATTTCTCAGTGCCTTTTCTTAGAAACTTCACCTAAGCACACTTATGGAAAAAAAAAAAAGAAAAACAGTCTCCTGTGAAATCCACATTTTTCTGAAAGGTTTGAGAGTCAATAAAGGTAGAAGAAGGAGAAAAAAAAAAGAGGAAAAGAAAACCCGCGGAACGCACATTCACTTCCCGAACATGCCGTGTGTCGAATGCCGGGGAATATCTGTCTGTGCAAGTCACGCAGAAACACATCCGAGGCGGTCGGTTTCTTTGGCAACTATGGCTGTGATAAACTGTAGCCTTTTCTTCCCTTGCAGCTAATAAGATACACATTTCTAAGGAAAACAGTATTCTCTTCTGTAAAATTGTAATGTATTGTTAATATTTGTACCTATTGTATATTTATGTCTTGACAGAATTATGACTGGTACAGTTTATAGTAAATAACAAGGGTATTTAAAACTCATCACAAAGACAAGGTCTCTAAAGCCAAGTTCTCTCTCTGTCGGTAAGCTCCACGTAACATGATCTCCCATAGTTTTTAATGCCTCATTTTACAGCAAATAGTAGAATTACTGAGTAAAGTAGCCAAGCCATGGGGACGGTGGCACCGATGCCCTCCTGCACGGCTGAGGTGGGGAGATGGGCTTCCCCGGCGACTCCAAATTAGTGCCAGCTTCCTCATGTTTGGTCCATCAGTTCTGCTCATGGTAGTGAGACTGAACAAGTGTTATCTAGGTTGCTTCAGGATCACCCACCTGGGGAGAATATGGCTTTAACTAGTTTCTGAATAAAGTACAGATGTTCCAGTTACCTCTGTACCTCCTGTTTGCCATTGTGTTGGCTTTATAAGTATCTGATGTATGGAAAAGTCATGTGACTTTCATGCATTCCAGAGTAGTCTATTTTTCTGTTCAGATTTAAAAAAAAAAATTATATATATATAAATATAAATATATATCTGTATTTTTAGCAAATTTATAATAGGGCAATCAAGTCAGATTTCTTCTTTTTTGTATTACAAAATAATATATTAGATGCTTTCTTGCTGTTCATTTACATAGCTGATCCCCTAACCTTTTTGTTGTCGTTATTTTCTTTTGTTCTGATAAAACACCTGCAACATCCCTCCTGGAAGTGCGTCTGCGAAAGGTCACTGAGTTTGTCTGATGTTGTCATGTTTTTGTATTTTTCCTGTTTGTGGTACTTAAAAATACCCAGATACTGGCTCTGGGAACTAAGCTGTTCCTTCTGAGAACCACAAAAGCAGGCCAGACTCTGACCGGTTACGGCAGCGTAAATGTCAGCGAGTGCCACTGGCTTCAGCGTCAGCCATAGCCTGGACTTCAGCAAAGCTTTTCCAGATTTACATTGATTCAGCTGAAAGCTGAAGAGACAGGATTTGAACCTGTCCTAATAATTATGATGGAGTTGGGATAAGCATCAAAATTCAGACTCATGTTAAGGCAGTGACCTGACGATGCTCAAAGCTCCCACCTTCAGGGGAGTTTTTCCTGGGTTAAAACAGAAGGGTCAAGACTTTCATTTCCCACTCGGTTTTGGAATTTCTATTTTCAGTCCTAGACAAAATCAGGAAATGAGAAGTAATTATGAGGGAATAAAAAAAATTGAACGTACACTTTCAGAAAGGGACCAGATTTGCATTTGGTTATGGTAAAGTCCATCCATGTACATGCTTACTTAATGATCTTCCTTGATCCTTTATAGCTGTGCCGTCACATAAATTCAATTAAAAGTCCATGAGATAAATGTGCATCCTGATGCTATCTCATGGCCTGCTGAAGTTTAGCACAACAAAGAGCTTTGGACCAGCTCTTTAGCTCTGCGTAAACATTTCCTTTTGAATCCACCCAGCAGTCTGGTCAGGGACCATGGTTTTTCCAAAGATGGAGTTCGGGTCCCATTTCCATTTGTCTGCTTACGTGATTTCCTTATAAGCCCACTACACTAGCCAATAAACTCAAAGCAATTCATTTGGGAAAATATGTGTTTCAGAAAGTCCAGATACCACCTGAATTGACAGAATAACAAGTAGGCACTGTTCTGCTTGTGATTATGTATCAGCAAGATCCAGTTACACATGAGGTTAGTAAAACTGGGTGGGATTTTTGGGTTTTTAAAAGCAATTAATGCAATAGTCCACCACATCTATCATCAAAGATCACATAAATCCCTTCAAAAGGCACCTTCCATATCAGTAAGTTTGTTTCAGCATAGTCAACAAAACCATAGAAAGCTTCTAGTCAGACCAGTCTTAAATTCGCCCCTGTAGGCAGCCCTTCCACACCAGGACAGAAACAACCCAAATAACCAGCCCGTCAAAGAAGAGATGTTTATTTCCCAGCATGTGTTTCACACCCCGTGCTGATCAGATTTAGGCTCTTGCACTAAAACTTTATCTTGGCCAGACAAGGGAAACCTTAGGAAAACTGAAAGTCTGCACTCAGGGTGCGTCTCCCCTTGTTGCTGGTGTTACCTAAGCCACAAATAAGTGTCCTTTGACACCAATGGTAGGGTGCCACAAGTGTTCATACCTGTAAATACTACTCAGAATTTTGCTTTGCTTGATTCTGGCTTCATCGCACAAGAAGTCTTCAGTCTAGAGGCTTAGAAGAGAGAACTTCATTTTTCTTTTTCAGAAATAATACTGTTGATATTCTGTAGGATTGGACAAGGATTAACTGTTGACATTTTAAAGGAGTCTTTTCAAGACTGTAGCAACACTACCTTCAAAAAATAATAATCAGGCTGGGCTCAGTACAAAGACCCACCCAAAACAGAGCCTTGTGGAAGCCAGGGAGCCAAATTTGCATGAAATGCCAAATTCTTTGCTGCTGTAAGTAAAAGCCCGTTGAGGTCAATGGAGCTGTGCCCCATTTAGCCCAGTAAAGAATTTGGACCCATACCTCTAAAAGCTAATGGAAAACTAAAAGCTCTCTATGACCTCAGGGATGGAGGTGTCTGTCCACAGCACCTGTGAGGAAACCAGTGGGGTGAGGGAATGGGAAGCAGAGACAGGTCAGTGAAAGCCTGGGCAAGGAGGGAATCCTTCAGGCAAGAGGATGATAATCCCATCATCCCAACCTTGACTGAGCATCCTTCCATGTCAGCTTTGTGGGCTTGATGCCACAAGCGGCAGCCCAGACTCACAGATGGCTGTCCATAAGGCAGGACCACAAGCTCAGCCAGACGGTTCAACACTCTCAGCCCTTGGTCCAGGGACTTGCTGACGCTGGGAGCACACTACTGGGAGATGGGCCATTAGTTATCTTTGACTGTGTCACAAACCCTGGTCCTATTGCTAATCTACAGTTAAGGCCATTTTGGCATTCATCAATTCTTCTCTACTCTCCGTATTTCATTTAGGAGCTCTGCCAATTATACTGCTTCTTCCTTCTATGTTTCACTGCCCCCATTAGCCACACGTTGGCTCGTGCGATCACTGGGATTTATTTTGTTTATATCGGTTTTGTTGACTTGTAACAAAGAACATTCTCCCCGCCCCCCTTTCTTTATGGCTTTTCGGTGGTGGGTGCAGAAAATTGCCTTTGCATTGAAACATTCCCCATTGGTATGCTGGGGGGGTGGGGGGGGTGGGAGGACCAGTATCTCCATGTTACTTTGAACTTTGAAGCCATGCTACTGCAATCAGAAAGGCCACCCACAGCTATCAACCAAACTCATTTTCCAACTAGATCAGCATTAAAAAAAAAAAAATACACCCTCCCCCAACTTACCGCAGCAGAATCCTGCTTCTTAATCAGGCCAGTGAAGCAGTTCCTGAATGGGGAGAAAACACTTAATGAGGCAGCATTGCATGTGCTGTTTAACGCCGACTCCATGCCCAGGGAAGGATGCTGGGGTGGTCTGTCGCTGTGCTGTATGTCGCGGCTGCTCAGCATTTCACAGGGCTGGGGAACAGCCTCAGGTCTTCCTTCTCCAAAAGCACAGGGCGGCTGCTGGACCTGCATGGCAGCCCGTGAGCCCCGGGCAAGGGCTTCCCAGTGACAGCTCCAAAGGGCAGCGGTCAGCATCCGTAGTCATTGAAGACTAAGAAAGCTACAGGGTTCCCTTTAAAACAAACAAACAAAAAAAAAAACCCTTGATATTTAACAACAAATAAAAACTGGAAAAAAAAAAAATTAGTTTTCCTGTGGCTCTGCTAGCACTTAGGAACCTGACTCGTGAACCCAACTGTGACCCAGCTTGAGAAAGGGCAGAATATGACAGGTCTCTCCATTGCCTTGCACTTCAGTTATTTTTTTTAACCTGCACAATGGGGAAGCACTGGGAAATCCAGTCTGGCACGTCTGTTATGATGGGCAGCGCCTCACGCCTCTGCCCAATGGCCCGGCAGATCCTGCACATCTTGCACAATCTCTTCATCGGGTTATATTGGACCGACCCAAGGGGCAGTGCGTCAGTAGATGTTTTCTCCCCATTTAAGCAATGTTTCAGTGCCCTGGCACTTTGGGGTGATTACAGAAACATTAGCCATATACTAGTGTACTTAGAGTCTTTCTTACATTTTTTTGTAAGTTTGATTTAGTCATTCTTCGTTGGCGTTTATTGACCTCTCCAGTTGTTTCCGTAAACAAATTATTAAAAAAAAAAAATAAAATCAGTGTCTTTATATGCATGTAGTAGTATGAAACTGTGATCAATGTGTGACATTCAGAACCTGTACTGTCTTGTAAAATATGTCCAAATGTCTAAGGATTTTAAAGCAATGGTCCCTTACTACAGACTACAGAACTAAATAAAAAGGTATGGATAAAATCAAAGCCTTTATTTGCTCTGTTTCATGGTCATAGAGACTGGCCAAAAATATAACTACCATCAGCTGGCACAGAGTTTCTGCTTTAGCTCATTGCAGTTGACAGCAGGTTTAGACATATGTTATTTGCTCACAGATAAGGCCGTGATTCAGGAAAGCAGTGCCGAGCTTGACACCTCCTGTTTTAAGTCTGATGGATTCAGTGCATAAACCTGTGGGCTTCAGTCCTCGCCCTCCGTGGACCAAACCTGCCCGCATCTCCCGTAACCACAGCCCGGCTCAGGGAGCGGGGCATCTCCCAGCCCCTCTGTGCACGGACCGGGGATGAGCGGCACACTGGAAGATCCCTGTCACACACACACAGCGCCTGGAAATCGGCATCTTGATTGCACACTTGTGCAGATGCAGAACCAGACACAGATGGGAGAACAGCCACGGTTTGGAGACAAAGAGCTTTGGGTGTGAAAATGAGACAAACAGGCTGCTTTTGCTGCTACTTGAGGCAAAAACGTGGGCTTTCTGCTAGAGCCGCTGTGGTTTTCTTCACCATTAGATTAAGCAGTGGGTTGGTTAAATTATACAAGTCATCAGAGCAAAGGCAATTTAAATTGCTCAGGACTATTTTAATTCAGTTGATTACATATTTTTTTTTTCTTATAATGGAAGGCAGTTTCTTTAAGAGTCTTCAGAGCTTTAATCTGAACCCCCTGATTTATGCAGATGTTTATGGTCATTTAAAAAAGTAAAAAGAACAAAGACGCACTCGTTTCCACCCAAACTGAACGTTTGTGGGGTTCCGCACACCCTCACAGAGTTCCTGCACAAATCAAATCCAAATACAAATACAAAACAAATGCAAAAGACTAAGGCACAGTTCTACATCTTCTTTTATACAGCCACCACATTTGCCCATGGAAACCAGAAAGTTAAATGTGCAAGTGGACAAATCTCATAGAAGTCCTGAACAGCATTTTAATGGCGTGTTTCTGCATTTATTTGTGTTAATTTTCAGTTTAGTAAGATCTTTTTAAGCAAAATCTAAGTGATCAGTTGAGTGTTTCATAACAAGCAGTGACAACGACATCTAATCAGATTAAGGCACTGACCTTGAAGGGAAGTTTACAAATGAAGAACCAGAAAGTGGAGAAATTCCTATAACAGATGTCTTCCTCTTCCACTTTCTGCTAATGTTTTTTCTTGTTATTTGCCTGCCAGCCTGAGCATGCAAGCTCCTGAATTATAATTCAGTATCTGTAATTATGCTGTCCAAGGAGGTTTTCTCTATGAATTGATTTACGTTATCAAGTCAATTAAAATAATGCCTATTTCCTGAGGCGTTGTGGTTCATTATTGTGTGCGAGATCTATAAACATGAAATATTTTTGCCCTAGTTAAAGTACACTACAGAAACCTTTCTTTGCTTTGCCTAGACCCTCTACCCCACATCCCCTCAGCCCCGTTACTTGCACGTGCTTTACGCCGAGCCAATGACTGGCAGGTTAAACTCAATCAGGAGGCGGAAGGGTAAAGCAGGATCTGTCCCAGCCCACGTACTGGTGGCAGCTTGGTGGCCGCAGAGCGGTCACTGCCCGCTTGACACCAGCGTCACTTCAGGTACCAGCTGCCAAACGTTACCGGGGCCAACATCAGTAGATTTACTGTTCTGCCAACAATATACAGCATTCTCCAGACTTTACACAGATTAATGAAATGCAGCAGCTTTTTCACTTTTCAGCTCTCCTCTTCTTCCTCTCCTCCAGCCCACGTCCTCAGGCGATCTCTCCTCCCTGGCTCCATCAGCAATAACCTGACTATCTCTTCCTCCCCGCTTGGATGGACTTTTCCTGTGATACGCCTTATTTTGGCTGGTTTTGCTATTTCTCATTTTTGTTTCTTTCCTTGTTACATACCATCCTTTGACCCTACAAAAGCATCATATGTGTGTTCTGAACACCCAGAGCAAGCCGATGTCTGCCCCACACTGAGCCAGGCGACAGCCAATAATCCCAAAGGTCAAACACACGAAACCATCTGGGGAGGGAGCGTACACCCCGAGTCAGGGCACAAGAGCCCCAGCGACCCCTCCTCGAGCACTGGTGGGGCTCATCCAGCTCTTCCCCATCACCTCGTAGGGCAGAGGGACAGAGAAGAGCAGCAGGGCTGCGGGGGCAAACTGCACGGAGCACAGGCAGCACTCACTGGGGCCTGGGCGCTGCTGGCTGTGACCGCACCGGCTGCCTCCACGGCCCAGCAACACGGCACTGCGTAGCTCTTCACATCATACCATTAAACACAAATACTAAATACTTACTAGGGAACGATTCGGCAAGTGTGTGCTGCACTTTGCTTGGCCATAGGCACGTCACTTTTAATTCTCTCTTTGACAAACCCAGTGCAGTCTTTCCAGAGTTGACGCTGGCGTGCGGTGCTGGAAGTACAGATGGAGCAGCACACTCCTAGAGATGCCGCTGCCTTCTCCAGGGACGTTTCTGCTCCCATGTGACATCACATTGTGTCACTGAACCCAAGGAGGATGCTCAGGCATTTCAGCACAGATGAACATGAGGAAAAGGTCACATTTTTTCAATATATTTTGATCATTTCAGAAGAGTGAGTAACAATTTTTAAAATTTACAAGTTTTCTGTAGGAAAACCTCTGCTTATAAAATATGGATTAGATTCTTCCACACTGTCTCTTTCTACTTACTGACCTTCCTTCCTACTGTTCTTAAGGAAACTGAGCTACTGAGAGAGGCAGCATCATTATTATTCAGCAAGCAAGAGCATTTAGAAGTAACTTTGCCCCTGAGTGCCGTCTGCAGCCATCCAAGCAGAGGCTGAGGCTGATGTGTCACAGCAAGGAAAGTTTGCGGTTTCTGGCTAGAAGCGTAAGCACCGAGTATTAACCTTAGCTTGGAAAATAAGAGCAAATTCACGCAACATCGCATCACACAATTTAATCCCTATAAAATTAAACTATGAGCCCACATCTCTTATCTACAGCCAGGCTTATGTTTTGCTATACCCAGTGCCATTTTATAACGTTGGCAGACACGTGGTTAAGAATAATTGAAGCTAAAATGAATTGGTCTGCGTGCTGAACATAAAAATACATAATGCAAAATGTCATTTTCATGTCTTGCTGATAGTCAGTCTTAACTTAACGCACAGTGATGCGGCTTCTAGCACTCTCCCGAAAGGTGGAGAGGCGAACACTAGGAGACGGTCAGATGAAGATTGAGCCAGGCATGAGAAAGTGGAAATTTAACTTATTTAAACAAAATGAATTCCCATAGATGTTCATGATGTAGTTTTACTCCTCTTTACAGGCAGATTTAAGAGCCAGATGATACATTAATTGGAGACATTATTTTCTGAATCATGAAAGACTGGTAGAGCCGTAAAAAAATTAAGTCCCTGAAGTGCAGGAGTCGGAGGCAGAGCTTACCAAATACCTACAATGCTGTACAAGCGTGCACTGAGCGTCCAAACCTCTGGTTCCACTTAGTGCTTGTGTGGCTGTGCAGAAACTGCTGCCGGTCACTGCTGCGACCCCATCACAGCCAACACGGTGCGGATGATGCCAAGCGTCTAGCTGAGCCATAGAGGAACATGACTGCAGGCACACCGCAGAGGAGAGCGGACACAGGGTTTGCCACCCCGACTGGGAGCCCAGGGCCCCCGCACCCCACAGCTCAGCATCTCAGGCAGCGTTATGTAGGAAACAAATCCCAAGAGAGTCTCTCTCTGTCCCCAGGCTCAGTTAAAGCATAGGAAGATGACCTCTTCTCTAAACTTCATGGCTAATGGCCAGAGTTGTACAATGGTAACAAGGGGCTGGGAAAGACCTTCCGCTCCTGCTGTGGTCATGTCACTCATTTACTTCGTTATGCAAATATGCAATCTGCTTGCCATTAGGACCCAAGCATTACCCTGGGGTATCCACAGGGCCCCGTTCCACCTTCGAGATGACAGTGGCTCTGAACCTCACACCAGCTGTGCGCTGCCCACCTCACTAATGGGAAGGTCTGTCTGTCCCAGAAGCTCCAAAGGGTTTTTATGCTCTAAATGGCAACTAAATGGAAAAGTAAATCACAGTGTAAGCCAAAGAATCAATAAATTAGAAAGTATACAAACCCTTTGGATGATGGCATAAGGCAAGAATGATTCATTTTCCTCCGCGAATAGAGAAGCCCGTAAGTTGCTCCGTGTAGCTTTTCTAAAACATCTTCCCCAAACAGCTGGTGCTGATCAGCTGGGCTAGGTAAGGGAAAGAAGTCTTCATCTAATACATTATACCAAGTACATCCAAGCTCCTAACTACAAGTTCAAGGCAAATAATGTGACCTAGCTCTAACTCTATTTTGTTCGGGTTTGTTGGGTTGGGGTTTTTTTCTACAATTAGTCATTAAAAGCCATGAGGCTGTTGGAAGACAGCTGTTAAGTGCTATCGAATAGTATACAAAAGGTCTAATTGACCTGAAGTATCTGTGGTTTTCTCTATTTATTTGTTTTTCACATCAGCAACATTGGTTTCTGCTAACATTTTCTAGCAAATAAGTATTTTTGAGGCATTTCAGTATGGAGTAGGATGGCTGCATGGAAGAAGCAGACCACCAGCTGTTCCACTGGGAATCCAGCAAAAAGGAACAGTGGATTTCCGATTAATATAAATGAGCCTGTTAGCTGGGTTGACTTCAGATGGAGTTCAGCAGTTCAGAGCCTCTATTCAGGGAAATATAGAATTTATATAACAAAAATTAAGAGAAAGTGAAGGAAGGATTTTGCAAAGGGCAGATGAATGGAAGCTGACATAGGATATGCTGCTGACTGAACCGTACCCAGAGCTGCAGGAAGATTTTACGATACGTAAAGAGCATCTCCAGGACACTGTGTGTCCCATACTGTGTTGCAGTTTTCTTAATATACACCTACGTCATGAGTAATCTGTGCAATTGATACTTCCAGAGAGCTCCAGAATAAACTTGCAGAACAGCATTTCTTGGACTTTTTTTTTTACGTAAAGCAAAAAGCTTTAAGGATGGGCAGTCGTTTCCACCAGTGTGGCTGCTATGAGCTTCTAGGGTGACTTGATGGCTTTGGCATAATGGTGAGGCCTGAGAACGCCTGAGCTCTGGCCCTATATTTAACTCTGACTCTTTGATCCTGAGCACCCTTCAACAGGGAGAAGACACATATCTATTTCATAAGAGTCATTTATTAACAGTAGTTAAGTGATCTGAGAACTGTATAGTGTATTCAGCGAGAAAATCAAGAGTGGAGTACCAGGTAGGAATATAGTTTCATGGAAAAAAAATGCTGACAGTGAGAAAGGAAAAACAAAGATGCATTAATTTCACCGTATCTCATGTTATTCAGGAATTATTTTTCTTATTTTATTCCCTAGCCCTTTTGTAGGGGAATAAAATCAGAACTCTCTCGCTCTTTCTTGCTCAACCGCTCTTTCTCATCTTTCTCCCAGAACGTTTCCCATTCCTTAAACAGACACCTTGCCCTCCTATAAATAGTACGCTTCAGTACACGCTGTGCAGCGCACCTGCAAAGCAACACCACCACCGGCTGCAGAGCTGGACGGGAAGAAGAGATTGCTTTGACAGCAAACCAAGCACGTGAACGTCAGAAAGCAGCAGCGCAGCAGCCGTGCCTTCGCCTGCTCTTCAGCTGGGCATGGCTGGAGGCCGGCAGCAGCAGCCGTGCTCTGGCATAATGCATGAGCAAAGGGATGACAGTGCAAGAACCGCACAGCAAAGCACAGCTCCGTTATTTTCTGACATTCAGGCCCTGCGCACAGTGAGAAGTCACAAACTCTGTTTCACAAAGGAAGAATTTTACAGCAACTGAGGCTGAGAGGTGCTGGCTGCCAAACTTCAGCTCATGCTGATGCTCGCTGCTTCTGAAAATTAACTCCTGAATGGCCAAAACAGGGGTGCAAGTGACCACAGAGGCACCAGGTGTTTGTGCCCCGTGAGGCTGGGGTATTCCCAGGGGTGGGATTACAGACTTCCAACTCCCAGGCTACTGTCTTAAATATTACACATCCTTCCAGGAGAGGGAACCTAAAAACCCCTATATTGGAATAACAAGCCCACATTCTGGACCTTTGGAGTCTGTGTCCCCATTGTACTGCCCCTACTCACTCTCCCTTGAGAGAAGAATCTCTCAAAGGCTTTGCAAAAGCTTTTTTTCAACATCATTCTCCACCTGAAACAAGAATTTTTTCCACCATGGGTGAAAAAGCTGGGTGGCTCTCTTTTCCTGGCTGTTACTCAAGGTAGAAGATCCATATCCCTACCACAAACCATGCTGGGACTTCTAATTGGGTTTTCCTCCCACTGTAACTCCCTCTGCCATCTGTTTCTCTTTTTCTCTCAGATGACACATCCCTCAGTCACTGAGCAGTGCCACCGGGATACCAACCCCACCCTGGAGACTGAGCCTTCCCTCTTCCCCATGCCCACAATGACCACCAGCCTCAGCTCCAGGTGTGAGGTGGGATCCCAGATCGCCACCTTACCGTCTGGCATACTCCAGTCCACGTTCCCAGCTGGGTTTTAACTCCAACTTGGCAGGCAGTAGGGTTTCTTTGAAAATGAAGCAGAAACCCCACTGTCTCTGAAGTCCAGAGCAAAACTTGCATTGCTTTCAGCAGGGCCAGGTTCCCACCCTGCAGTTTTAAATAGCAGCAGAGCTGTTTAACCTATGACACAACTGCTTAGCTTGAAATCACCGCTGTGCTTGCAGCAACCAGAATATTCCCATATCCGCAGCGCTAACGAAGGGCTTGGGAGCCTCTCTGCTGAGATAGTTGGTCACCCCAGGCTTCAACAGGCTCTGGCCACTGTTTTCCACTGCTGCATCTAAGGAGATTACTAAACTGTCAGCAACATGGCTGCTTCTCCTGGCCTCTTTCCAGACCCTCAGTCATGTTAGAGTTGAGCTACTGCAAATGAAAATACATTAGAATTTTAAATCAGTACATAAGTGATGCTTGCTCATTGGGAAACTTGAAGTTAATGTTGCCTGCAGCTATTACTAGTGTTTTCAGAAATAATTCATTAGCTGCAAAAATCTTCTTTCGTGTCTCAGGAGATGAAACGAAAAATTAGCTATTTCACTTTTCTTGTTAATTCCTTCCTTTCAGTCTCCCTCTTCTTCAGCATCCTCCCCTTTCCAGGCTGCAAAGTTGGGACATAAAGTCTCAAAGACAGAGTGCATGGAGACACCTTTCAGATGAGCTTTTGGCCAGGTACCATAAGATGCCCGCTCGTTCCCCGAGTAACACTTCACTTGTGCATAGGCTTTTCTGAGTGGGGTTTCTTGAACCGTCAGTCCCCACAGAACAGAGGAGCAGTAGATAGTTTTCAGTGGTGGCCTCTGGCTGCCAGAAGCATGCTGACCAGATCTCAGCAGCTGGATACAAAAACGCTGGTTGGGTCAGCCAGTCTGTTCTGCTAAAGCCGAGCCCCCCTGACACATAGCCTAGCACTCAGCCACGGGACGGAGGTAGAGGGACTGGTTTGACCTGCAGAAACTCCAACAGTTCCCTTTTTCATGGGGCAAGGAAGATTATTTTCTCTCTGCACTTCAGCTCCTCTGCTTTTGATCCCAGAGGAAAAGCAACACATGTAAATGAACGATACAGGGAGAGAGCAGAGGTCTGTAGATATTTTTTCTTTCAAAGAAAATGCATCAAGGATTGAAGTCAAATCCTATTGGTTACTCCACCAAAAATGTTTTGTTCAACTTCATAATGCCTGAGGAATATGAAACTAGGTTTCTTGCAATTACAGGGCTCTGAAGAATTGACGGTCCTTTTGAAAGCCTAGAAGAGCACTAAAGAGCTCCGTGCTGGACTAACTCTGCACCTACCCATGCTGCTCACTGCACAGCAGGGCCACAGCTGCCCGAAGCCATCCCATCCAAGCAAGAGAGGGAAACGGCCACACTGAGTCCAACAAAGAAAGCACGTTTTCACACAGCTGCTGTTGCTTTAACATCTAAGCCAAGCAAGACAAATGTAAGTGATTTGCTTATTGTCCCAGAGAACATGTGGCTGAACTGCTCATCCTCAGCAAAAATAATACACTCGATGCCATCTGCAGACGGCATCGTGTGCTGCTTTGTGTACCCATCATATCTCCATCTCAGGGCAAGGCAGCACTGGGGGGAACAGACCTGGCAAAGATGACAGCCTCTGCTCGTCTTCCACTGGTGCCCGCCCGCACGCTCAATTGCTCCCACATTTGGGCTGCCTGTCCCACCCCATCCGAGCTCTGTGTGCTGCTTCATTCTCCTGTTTCTCCCACCAGACGCAGTGGCTGTGTCAGAAGGCAGCTGGAGGGGAACTCATTTTTTCTTCTTAGCAGTTTGACACTGAAATTAGATTGGGTTCAGCTGCTGGGACATTACCACCTGTGCTAATAGCCAAAATTGGTTTCAAAGATAGACTGCGGTGTTTTGAAGTTGGAGAAAGATTGCTGTCCCTTTTAATTATATTTTCTGTCCATAATGAGGCAATTATAAGCATTGCAATAGCTCCCAGTCATCAGCCTGCCACCGTGTGAGAGTGCAATAGAGAAAGGCTGCTCCACCCCCCTCCTTCTCTTCCCCCTCCCACCCACTAACTTCTTTGAGCAATTCACAAGTGTGTCATGTATATTCATCTCCATTCTGGCAGATACCCTAGCAGCACTTGCATTGCCCAAAGCATCCTCGTGTAGCTATGGCACTACTCCAGGTGTTGCACTTGAGGACAAACTCCAGTTCCAGTTACCTTCAGAGGGCAGCACATGTGTAAAGAGCAGCAGCATCCCACCGACTCACCCCTCTTTTTCACTTAAAGTATATATATTGACCAATCGGGAGTGCTGAAATCAAAGATTTCGTTCCTGTGTATGGAGACAGAGAGAATATTGTCTCAGAAATAAAATACTGCAGGAACAGAGAAGCTGCCACACCAGACCAACACCAGGTTATCTGCTACGGCGGTCTTCTCACACAGGTCAGTATTCTCAGTGCTAAAAACATTATTGGAAAAGGAACTGCTAGCTCAGGTTAGTGCTATATGGTATCTGAGCACTGGAGGGCTGATTGCTCCCAGCTAGAAATCCTTTCAGCTGTTGAAATCCGAGCCTTTTAATCTTAAGCGGCATCAAATGTTATTATTGTAAGATTGCATGGCACGGAAAATAAATAATGCATTTAACATAGCAATGTAATGAAGTACAAATCTCTGGTCAAGAATGAAAGTTTATTTAAGGCAATATAAAAATATTGCCATTAATCCAAAGTTCTTGTACCCTACAAGCCAGAATGCTGGAAAGCAGCCATCGTAAGCAGGATAAATCTAAAGGCCTCCCCACACGCAGGCTGCCATGATATCTCTCTGCAGAGGCACAGGGCATCTTAAACGAGCAACGAAAATACTCCTAATTCCCATGGGTCTACCTCAAAGACCTCCGTTAATCAGGCCCAGCTACACACATAGCAGGGAGTTGTTTTCCAGATGTATTCATGAAATCTTTACAGAAAGACTGAGAAATTCAAAGGAGGAGGAGAGTTTCAGGTGCAAATCTGTAATAAACAGCATTATGAACCTGGAGCGACATAAGAACCTTAAAGAGCTGAGCTGATCAGAGTCTTCCCTGTGTCAGCCCAAAGGCATGAAATGTTAAGGACTGCAGCTGTCTGGTGACAGCAGGTCGAACGGCCCTGCATGCAGGACAAAGAAACCCTTCTGGGAAAGCAGCCATACCGAGCCAGAGCTGCCTTGCCCCACACAACGCAGGGGAGATGCACAGTTGATGTAGCTGCCAATGTCACCTGCACTTGGGATTTCTCCGCTGAGATACCCTCAGGATCAGCGTGCCTGGCTGTGTGATGCTGAGACTGGGGAACAAAGAGCTGGGACTCCCAGAAACAATGAACTTCCATCCAAGCTGGAGAGCTCAGCTGATCTTCAAACCAAATTCATCTCCTTTGTCTTTCTTTTCTTGTGCAGCTTCAAAAAAAAAAATCTGAAAAGATTTGCTAGCGTTCAAAGCTCCCCATCTACAGTTCCGACACGATGACAGAAACTGCACATTTAATAGCTTCCATCAAAACCCCGAGCAGTGGGGCCCAGACACTTGTGCAAAACTCTAACAACACCCTGTCCTTGGGGAAACTTCACAGCGAGCCAGCCGGATCTAGGACTTCCCATCCACCCAGTTAAACATGAATCACTGTTGTCTGACTAAAGATGATCTTCCCAGTACTTCCCTACCTCAGCCGTGCTGTTTTGACATACTAGTTCAAGAGCTGTCACTTTAATTATGAGAATGAGTGGTGATGCAGAAAACCCGCAGTAGCAGTAACAACAACAAAAAAATTACAAATCCCCAACTCATAAAACCAGAGCTTTAATGAGACGAGTGGAGACAGTGGAAGGAGGTTGCACATTACATATGCAGGAAGGAATGAACGTGCTGCCTGCCTCCAGAGCTGAGGGACTCAAAAATAGTGAAGTTTCCAACCGCACTTTGACAGCTGAGCAGATGAAACGGAGAGGAGAAAAGCTGCAGCCTCGGGGGTGCGCAGGAGGCCGGGAACGGAACTGGGAATCGGGGCCCAGGTCTCTCAGCCGCGCTGCAGCTGGCAGCACTTGTGAGACATCAGAGTGCTGAGGCTGATGTCAAATTATTGACATTTCCAGCTAAGGCAGCAGGTAGCAATAATCAAGTTTTGCTACTCAAAGTTTTTGGGGGAGGAGTCGTAGTTTTCAAAGGAAATGGCTTCTTAATAGACATAAACTTTCAATCTCCATTTATCCTTCAAATCTCCTTCAAGTTGCTCATGCTTTTATTGAATAAAATCTTCACAGTCACCAAAGCTACCCAATTTGTGTAACACCTTTCAAGTTGACCCAAAATTGTGCATTCAGGTTGGCAAAAAGGAGGAAAAAAGCCTTGGCTTTGAGACTTGCAGGAAATGAAAAACATTAATTCTCACCAACCTCTCTCATTTAGAGAAACATGCTCAATGGCTTCTATCCAATCCTACTTCCTAATAAGAGAGGTGAGAAACAGAAGCGCTCTGTGCCCTCCAGCAAAGCTCACATCTCCTTAGCCACCGTGACCCACCACTTATTTACCGATTGTGTGATTCCTGTGACTTCAGGCAGAGAGCGGCGACCAGGCGCTCCGCAGCCAAACCTGTTACCAGTGTGAATGAGCTGGGGGGAAAAAAACCCCAACGGGGCCCTCACAGCAATGGGTCTGTGACATAGGGCTCAGTGACAGACGTTTGAAACCCTCTGCCACTGTGGGATAAATTCTGAGACTATATGAGAGCTCACATTCTCCCAATCCTATTTACTAAAGCAATAAGAAATTGCACTTCCCGTGGCACCCTGGGCATATTATTACACTCTGTAATTTCATTCTGCAAAAACCCAATTAACTGTACATGTCTGTACCCATTCTGCCAACTATATCATTTTATAATTTCAGAACAGCAGTGCAAACTGCCAGGGAGTTATCAGCAAGAACTGTTCTGCAATAATTAATAGATGCAGAGATTAAAAGAAAGGAGAAAAATAGGCACACAAATTAACACAGTCAATTATAACACAGCTATCTACAGGCCCAGGATCTTGTGTAAAACAAATCTCCTTATTAAGCTTTATTGTCTCCCCTTCTATGACAGATGTCAAGGAGGAGACTGAACACGAGTTGATTTGAGAACTGGTTTTGATTTCTCTCTGTTTGTCTTGAAGAACAGAGACCTGAGAGCAAGCAGGTGTGTCTGTAGTTTGGGATCTTAAATCACCTCTGACTCCCCTTCCCTCTCACCTTTGATCAGTAGGTGATGGAGTCATGCTGACAAAAACCTTCTAAAACTGACATTTCTCTCTTATCCCAGGCACCTAAAGCCTTTTTTGGATCCGGCCACCTCACACCCTTCCAGACCCCTCGTGAGCCCAGGGTGGACACTACTGGCCCCACCACGTAGCCATCTGCAGCCCCCTTGGAGACCACTGACTACCACCAAGTTCCTGCCTGGCAACGCTGGCTGCTCAAAGCATGGAAGGCAGTTAAATGTTCGGCTTTACCCAACTTGCCTTAGAGCCTTTGGAAAATCCACTCCCACCCAGTTTTGTGGAAAGCCTCTGGTCTAAGCAATTGAGAATCTTCAGAGAATGATGAGGTTTGGTGTAATATGGGAACACAAAGCAGAACACAGACTATTAAAGAAGAAACTCTGCCCCACTCTAGAAACCTCTGCAGCTAATAAGGAGTTTGAACAACTACTTGTCACACTGATTCCACGTAAGACTCCCCCCCCCGGCCAGTTTCACATAAAGGGCTGCTTCTCCTAACCATCTCAAGCTCCTCTCTGAGACCCCAAACACACTGAAGTGACAGACTTTTTAGTTAAATCCCGCACACAGCAAGTGAGAAGAAGTCTCAGAGACAGAGGAAGGAGGGACCTCTTCACGTGCAATGTCTTTCAGTTTGGCCCAAGGCTGCGCATTTGTGGAGGGGGTTAGAGGATCTGGTTGGTTTTAGAGACACCTCAGCCTGCCACACACACTCTTCCATGAAAGTGAGCTTACTTTCCAGTCGAAAGAGAGAGAAAAATGCTTTTGCATATCCATGAGCTAGAAAGAAAACTCTGTATTCATGGTACATCTACCCACTTTCTACCAAAGGTGCACAGGAATGAATAAATCCATTGCAGCATACAGGATATATAGAAAACTGGATGGTTGTAAACCTGGAAAAATACATTTGCTTAATTGCACGGCTTCCACATTTCCCAATAAATGACTTCAATACAGTCATTAAGCCATTTTGACTGAAATGTACTACCATAAAGCAGACACATTTGCCATTGCATTTGCACAATTACAGCTGTTTAATAAACCATTCCCAATACGTAACTGCAGCAGCCACTCCTGTGTTGTTGCTTTGGAAGCCATTTCTGGGTGTTTAAAATGCCGGACAGAAGCACATTTGGAGATATATAACATAGAGCACTTCTCATGCTACCTATTAGCAGAGCAGTTCCTCCTCCCGCTCCTGCCCTTCCCTGCCGGCCTGTTCCAGCCTGGCATCCTTCCTCCCCCTCACCCAGCAGGCAGAGGACGCTGCCCATCACTCCCTGAGACACTTATGACTTATTGAATTAACTTATTCCTGTGACTCGGTGCTGCTCGATGAAGCTCAGGCCTCCGTTCTGGTTTTTCACTCTGTAGGCTGAACTACGACAGCCTGATATGACAGCTGTGTGGTGAGGAGCCCTTAAACGTATTTGTTTCAGATTGTGCCAGGCAGTCAGCAGAGGTGCTGCCCTGCTTCAGCTCCAGCTGTGCTCCCTTCTCCTTCAAGGATGCAGGTGACACGCAGGTCTGCTGTGATTGCACCACTTTCTTCCAGCTCCAAATCATGGCAACTGTACTGCATCATGAGATGTCAGTGAGCCATCATCTTTACACCGGTAACATCAATTACAGATTTCAGTTACGGTAAACACTTCCCTCTCTCTGACACCCACAACCACATCAATTTTATTGTACTTTGGTTTTTAATTGTTATCTCTGTTTCCAGGAAACCTCTGTTAACCACCCTTAATACTGCAATTCTAAATGTAAAAAAAACCAAACCCAAAACAAAACAAAAAACCCACAAAAAACTCACCTTAATGGAGCTGAATGAATTCTCAAACCAAAGCTCCCATCTGCCATCAGTCTGTTTATGTTTTAGCACAGAAACTAAGCCATGCAGCTGGTATGCTAGAGGAATCTCCACACGCGTCCTGCGAGCCTGCACCCAAGGTTTGATGGTCAGGTGCTCACGGTTTAACACAGGTAGGATCACTATTCACGAGGAACAGTATCAACCCAGGGGAGCATTCACATTTGAAGGAAAAAACAAAGAAAAGCTCACCCATGTTATAAACAAACCAAAACCATAGCTATTTCTGAAAAGCTGCTATCACTATGGGAGCCACAAGAGATACAAATGCAACTGCACAGCCAGGCAGGGACACTCAGGAGATGCCCTGTGCCACCAGCCCATCGCCTGGGCTCACGTACAGCCTTTCCTCTCCCACATTCAGCGTCTCAAACAGCACGGTCTATCTGCTAGGTCCTTCCTCAGTCAAGTTTACCATCGACTTGCAGGCCAACTGCTCCATACGAGATAAGAGAAGTACATAATAAATTCTGCCCAGTAAGCTATGGATTAAGGGTAATATAAATATTGAACTGCTGCTGGCAAATAAAGACCACTTAAATTCAAAATCGAACTAGCTCACAGTTAAATACCTCTGAGCAGCACCTTAGGGGTGCTCTGTGTGCAGACAGAAAGGAGCGGGCGTGGGTCTGGTCCTCTGAGCTGTCAGCATCCAGGGCCATATGCACGGCAGATACGCAGCTGTGCTGCTGCTGAGACCTGGTGCGCGGTTAGCTTTACCAGCGTGGGCAGCCCTGTTAAAGTCAAGGAAACTGCTCTTACGAACTGCTCTAGAAATTCCCGTTACATTCAAGGCTTTACTCATTAAAATGCAGACCTTCAAAAACTAACACCAGGTAAAAATCTATTGGATTATTAAAACAATCAGACTGGAGTAAGAAAGCAGGCGTGAACATTGCTTTATAGGACACTAAACTGACCTGCCTCTGTATTCCCAAAGTACATGGTATTTTCAAAGAAAATGCTCATATAAGGAAGCAGCGTAAGTGGGTAACGAAGATGCAGTGACGCACACAGGGGCACTGCGAGGGCTGGCTGGGAGAGCATATATACTTACTTCTCTGTTTTGACATTTGCCGTTTGATGGCAAAAGTTTAACCAGTTTTTGGAAGCTGAGATGTTTATGTTCTCCAGGTCCTGCAGTTCATGCTCCACTCCTCTGTGGCAGGTAGTGGAAATTTTGCAGATTCTTTTCCATAACTTTTTTTTTCCCTGCCTTTTTCTTATCAAACTGTGTCTCACAGGGTGGTAGCTGCCAGGGAAGTTTTCTCTGTCCTGCCACTAACCCTCTGTCCTGACAGGGGTGGTTTCATGTGTCTCTCCCAACAGCCAGGCATCTCTGAAGACAACAAGAAGAAATCGTGTCTTACATCAGAAGCGTTAATATTTCATAGAGCCATGCTGGTAGCAGCCACATGGCTAAAAAGGGTCATTTTGTGCAAAGACTGCAATTCGTTTTGGCAACCTCCTAGCTGATGATAACTTCATTTTAGGGGAACCTATTCCTACGTAAAGCCCTGATATTCCCCCCACAGCCCAGAGTACTCTCCCTTTCTCACAAAACAGCTCCTTTCCCTTTTGTTTAGGTGTTAGAGGCAAAAACAGGCAGCCTTACACTGCATTTGTCCCCCCTGCATGCAGGTGTGCCGCCCGGGCTGGTGGCTGTGCTCCGGGCACTCGTGTGCTTACGCTTTTTGGGGTTGGCTGTCAGCCCTCAGTACAGGCTGTAACTAAGACTTTCCAGCCTAGCCAGCATAATAAACAGTGGTGCTTTTCTTGGAAATATTTAAACTTTTTTCCTGCCTTAGAAAAATTAGTGACTTATGACTTTGTTCCTAAGTTGGGCAGATGACATTAATATTCAGAGCACAGCACGCAGAGGACCTCAGCACACAAACCCATGTCCTAAACAGACAAACTGAGCAGGAAAAGCCAAGCAGAACACAAGCTCCATGGCTGTGGGATTTCATAACTACACGCAATCGGCTCTTCCCACCGGTGACTACAGACTGTGTTTTCACATTGCTGTACCCAAACGAGCAAAGTCAATGCTCCTGGCAGGAAGCTGAGGGGGAGAGGTGGGTGAGGCAACTCGTATTGTGTCTGAGCATCCCTTGTGAAACTAGTCGCTCATTTATCCCCTTTGAATTGAAACTGAGCCTTAAACCACCCTCACTCTTAAAGCATTTAAGGGATCTGCTTCCATACTGCATCCAGCTGCTAGACAGAGTTAAAACAGAGAGAGGAATAATAACAGTATCGTGTTGTCACATCGGAGAAACCCGGTTTCTCCAGCTACTATCTTTCTGACACAATCAACAACTGTTTCCTGGAGATGCTCTCCTACATCCCATTTGTCCCAGCAGCCAGGATACAGAATTGGGTCATGGATGCTGCTTCAGGGGAGCTCACCACCAATGTAGACGCACTTGCACTCGGAGGGGGAAGACGTCCAACTGCACTTTGTGCTCTCAGACAGGAGCTCCGAATGTTCACAGATCAGGCTCAGCTTGTGGGTGAGCGGGAAGGCACAGGATTAGGCAGGCCAGAGCAGCACTGGCTTTCACTGCCAGCAGAATGGGCTGAGCAGCTCCCATTTTTCAGACAGCCTCTGCTCCGCCTGTTAATGGCTGAAATACGGTGCAAGGAATAAATCAATAATTGGTTAATTAGTCTGAGGATTGTTATGAAAGTGGAGGAAGGTGAGAGCCCATTAGTGCTGGCATCGCTGCACAACATCCTTCCAGTAATTCAAAAGCACACAATTAGTAGCATGGAAAGGCCACAACAGAGCTCAAGTAAAACAAGCACTGAGCACAGCAAGTACCAGCAAGAAAACAATGCACAGAACCAGGGCAACGCTGGCCTCTCCACAGGTCCCTGCATGGGATCAGCTCTTCAGCCCTGAGGATTGGGTCACACATGGTGCCTGAACTAATGAAAAAAGGGTAATTTTGTGATATAACTGCACCACGGTTCCAGCTTTCTCCCCTTCCAATATCAATTTAAGATGTTTACAAGATGCAGCCAAGCACATCCTGCCCTGAACATGTGTCTAGGTTCCCACTAGTGTCACAGCAAGTCGTGGACATGTGTCACAGGACGAGAGCAACTGGGGGTACCGCAGACCAGCAGCCTACATATCCCTGTGGTTTTAAAAAGGTAGTGATTCATAGAATACATAGAACAACCTTTATAAGTTAATGTCTTTCACCTAGCTTGAGAATGGGAGAACTACACTGTTTAAAAAAGAAAGAATTAAAAAAAAAAGTCTCTTGCCAATATGTTGTTTCATGGTTTTAAGCTGCAGGAGACGTATTTAGAGAATAGAATAACCTCTGCTGGTTCAGACTCTCCTCTCCTTTCTCACCTCTACTCCTCCACTTGCAATATCACGACTATCACCAGGCAACTAATGTTATAACTAGAAAGGACTTCAGAAAAAAAAACTTTCCCATGGAAAAAAAAAAAGAAAAAGAAAAAATACCAGTGATCTTAATATTTAAAGATTTAAAATACTCAAAATGAAGGAAAAAAAATATGTTTGAAAAGCTAAAGATAACAGAACAGTTATTTATGGAAAAGTATAGCCAACTCCTACCATTCAGGCAGAATGTGCTCAATTCCTCTGGCCACTGAGCTAAAGAAAAAAGAAGTTTGTCTTTAGAGCAACAAAGGTATTTAAGAAAATTACGTTTTTGTTGATCTTTTTCTTTACCTTTGGCTCCTGAGATTTCTGGGCACATTTAAACTCTTATTTCCAAATGCATAAGGGCTCTTTCCTTAAAAAAGGAAGAAGATCCTGGTACATTCAGATGACTGCAGAAGGTGAGACCCACATATCATGACACTCAGAGAGCTGATAGCCTAAGGAAGATCCCATGGTAAAAAAAAAGGTCTTTAACCATCTTCTATTTCAAATGCAGAAGAAAACTGGCTGAATCACAGGCTGGACACTTCAGGGGCAGGGTGAAGAAAAGCTGAATTCTCCCAGGGCCTCCCTCTCTCTCCATCCCATGACAATGAAAGTTTTTTCTACAACAGAGAAAATCACATGGCTCCTTCAACAGTTGTCCTCAGCGATTTGTAAAGTGGCCTGGATTTTTGCTTGGCTTTTTATCATTAAAAATTGAGATCCTCGCTGAAGAGCAGAGGGAACTGTAGGAACATCAGTTGAGCTTAATTTTCCTTTTACATAAATCCAACTCGCTGGTGCTTTGGCGTTATTTGCTCTTCCTTTCATCTGCAGCCAGGCTGGTGCCTGGAAGGCGAAGCTGCACGTGCACAACTGGCAGTTCCTCATTATCAGTGCCCAGCAGGACGATTTATGGGAGATGAGAACTAAGCTCCTGGCTTCATGTACGTGCTGTGGGAGATGTTCTCCTGTTGATACCCAATGGTGAAAGGTTTTTAGCGTTGCCATGGGAACGGCCATCATCTTTGGTGAACAGCCTCTCCTTTATGTGAGGCTGCCTTGCTTGTTTACTATACAACGCCATTTTGCAGGAGTATTTTGCCTTGGATTTCCAATAGTCTTATCTTTCCCAAAACTCAGGCTGTAGAAATTATGGAGATTATTATGAAGGACGATGACAAAGCCGAGACAGGCAGGACCCAGTATGTGTCTCCATCATGAGATAATCTTCATTTGGAGGGAAAGTGATCTGACAGTTTCATTATCTTCTTCTACTTTAAAGGCTCACTCTTGCTCTCTCTCTCACACACACATTTGCATCCCTCCTTCCTTCCCCCAGGAATCACCAGTAGGATTTGTTTGTACAGTTACCCAAGGTGTGGAGGTGAAGCCAGCACATGGCACAGCCTGTTTTAGGATGTACTGATGCACCGAGACATCTGCAATGTCTTGTTTCATCAAGTGGCATAGCCTGTGTAGAAATACAGCTGCTATGAGGGTCCCTCAGGGGCTAATTCTTTCATACTCCTCCATCTCCAGGCTACAGCGACAGAAGCAAAAGACTCTAATCCTACCATGCCACCATCAGCAGCTCTTGTTAGGACCTCTTGTTATCAGCTCCCACGGATGAGGCAGCAGCAAAGAAAACCCTGACCAGAAGAGAAACAGAGCATTTTGTGCTGACTGATTTAGTTTCACGGCTGTCTCACAAGCAGGGCCCAAAAGGGACCACTATGGATAAAGGAATCATTTTGGCCAATTCAAAATGAGGGGGTTTTTCTCCATCATTTTCCACAAAACATAAACTTGAAAATGACTAGGTGGTTGAATGAAATATTTTGTTTGACTCCGATTGTTTCAATCTTGAAACAAAATTTCAAAGTTAAAGATCAAAACACTTAGGAGGTATAAAAACATTTCACCACTTCTAAATCCCGCTCTCTCCTCTGTCTCCGTCTATGAGGACTAAGCATCAAATGCACTATGGATTCACAAGCAGTTTCAATCTAAAATGCATTTTAGCAAACTTACTGCAAGCCTCCAAAAAATATAATCAAGCCCAGATTCTGTAGTGATCTGACCCAGAATACTATTTCCGAGCAGCCTATCCTCAAACTTCTCGACTCTCCACAGCTACTTTCACTCACTTAAGAGACTGAATCTGCAGGCTTCCTACACATCAAATTCCTATCAAAACTGGATAGAATTTCCTACAGTTTCTGCCACAATAGGATGAAGTATCGTCAAAAGAACCTCTCTTAAGGCTGGCTTACTCTCAAGACACTAAAGCAGGAGGGTAATCTACTTTCAACAAGGGCTGGGGTCAGGAAGGGTGCTTCACACCCTCTTTACTCATGGCAGGCACCAATCACCATTTCCTGAAAGGTTCACAACAAAACAGATAAATGTCAGGACTAAACAGTTACCAGCAAGTACCATGACAATTTAATAAAAGTCTTAAACACAAATATAGTACAGCTAATGGGTAAGTACTCAGTAAATTAAAGGGATTGCAATTAAGGTGCTTTAAGGTGCCACATTGTTTCATTGATTAGAATAGAAGCTTTTCCCACTTGACACTATCATTTATAGCCGCAATAGTGTCTTTTCCTACCTAACTGGGAGCAGGAAAGAGGCACTGGAGTGAATGCAAAACTGAAATGATGTACTCTAGTTATTTATTCCCAAGCCATCCCTCAGAGGATCGCATCCCTCTGCTCACAAACCAGTGCTACTCCTGAGCAGGCCACAAGTTAAGTTACAGATTCTGTCAGATGGTGAAGCACAGCTTTTTTTGTTTTTTTTTTCTTAACATCTTGCTACTCTGGGATGAGATCACTCTACTGTGAGTCATTAATCCACAGACAGCTTGTAACATACAAAGAAAAGCAGAGCCTTGCTCTCAAATCCCTACTGTACTGGCCAAGAGGTATCAGGCACTTTCAGACCTCTCATCATCATATTACACACACCTCTAAGCATCTCAAGCACATATCTTCAGTGCCCTTTAATTTTTTCATGAAAGACCTTCAATATGGTCACTAGATGGCTTTCATGATCCAAATCTAGACTAGAGTTGGACTTGAGCATTAAAAATCTCTTCTGGAGCCACTCCAAGCCACTCATCTGGGTTTTGACAAATTTAATTACCTACATGTTCACCACTGCAGAGCTCTGCCACAAAGCACAAGTCCTTTCTGTAATTTTGTTTAAGCAGATTCAGAAGTATGTATATATTAAAAGAAATATCACATCCACCTCTGCGTAGTGATAGGTCATGGTGCTGGACTTCCATCTGTAAATCCTGAGTAGTTCTGGAACTGGACAACAGCGATTTTTCCTCCAGTCTTACCTGCTGGAGGAGAGGAGTCGGCAGCAAGATCAGCCAGAACAAATAAGGCAGGTTCAGGTGCTAAAGAGACGGCACTACACGGTTTAATCAAATAGAGACATACTGGGAGAACATTTCCAGTCTCCTTTATTTTCATTTATAGAAAAGTATGAATATAAATCAGTAGAATATAAAGAAAATATTTCAAATATTTTCCAGTCAAAAATACAAGACTATACCTAGCCCTTCTGGTACAGCTGGGATGACTTCCTATTTAGAACCCCAGGACGGCACCGCACTTTGGGGCAACTTGGAGATGGGTTCTTGAAACCTGAAATCCAAGAACCCATTTATCCCTGGTACCTTCTATTCTTTCAGATTTGAACAGGCTCATTTCTAAGTTTTGCCATTATCTCAGCAGCACAAGAGCAACCCTCTGCAAGACTGAGGATCAATATGAAACGATGAGACCAAGACAAAAAGAAAGGGTATATAAGCACAAGAAGGAAGCATCCATGAAGAAGTGCCATTACCAGGAAAAGGCATCACTTGAGTTAATCTATTTTGCATTGTTGATTCTTCATTGAGACTTTAGAAAAATAATAATTAAACCTGGGTTCATAAGGCCTTTTTTTGTCTGATTTCTTATTTGGTGAATTCTCGTTCCTCTCAAGAAAGAGGGAATTTGTAAGAAGTCATTAGGGTCAGACAGGCCTTCACAGGGATGGATGGGCAGAAAGAGATTGGCACTTCACAGCCAGTCTGATTTCTTTGGAAAGCAATGAGTACACTTGGACAGAGAGGATTCAGAGTGCCCCAGTACAGACAGCAACCTCTTGAAAGTAAGGAGCATAGACTCTGACGTGGGGAAGTCATTGTTTTGGTTGCAGTTCCTACTGCTGCCGCACGCTGGTGCCAGACAAGCCATCACAGCGCTCGCTTGCTGGGGCTGTCAGGAGAAGTTAGATGAACAAGAAGCTGTGAACAGAAGGACAGGAGCAAGTGTCCAGCTGGCGAATTCTCTTCCAGGTTCCCTTGCATCGAGGGTTCCCTACTGCCTGCCAGTGCAACAGCTGATTCCTGAAACACAGACATAAGAGGGAAGAAGTTAATGTGCTGCACCTCTGCTGCAGGGCATTCACTTGTACAACAAGAGCTTAAATCACCCAGTAAATCCCATTTTGTTTGCTAACATCAATTTTCACTCCATGGACCCAATTCCACCTTTCTACCACTGTAAAGAAGCAACCACAGTGACTCCCATAGGATTGTAATAGTGTGAAGCAAAGCCACAATCAGTCAGAACACTGGACTGGAATAACTCAGAGCAGCACGTACTATAGATGTTAAGTCCAAAAGGATTCACAGAAACATTCCCTCGAGGTGCCCAGCATTGCATGCAACAACTTACAAAGCCCACTGACATCCCCATAACTCCTGTATTGAAGCACTTGACAGGTTGCAAAGTGGGCAAGACACCTCTTCCTCCATTTTTCTTTATAACACCACGCTCCCTCTCAGCAGGCAGAGCTCTGTTGCCACCCAGAGCCACTGAGATGCTGAATGAGTACCCAGCACACAGCACATGTCTGCGTGAGCAGGTGCAGGGACACAAGCATCTCTGGATAACCACGTTAGCAGAAGCTTTCCCACCTCGCTAAGAGCTGTACACTAACACAGCTTCTGTGTGGCAGTTGGCTGGAGGGAGCAGACCCTCAAATGTTGCAACAAGGTTACTCACAGGCCTCCTAAGTAAAGGACAAAAAAACCCAAGCAACCATCATCTTTTCTCCCAGGCAGTCCATCAATACATTGACCAGAACTGAACAGAGAAATACCGTATTAAAACAACCATGCAGATGCACAGGCTATTTTGCACCATCAGTGGCTGCACAAGCAACCTTGGCCTAACGGCCACAGAAGCTGAAATTCTGCTATAGCACTGTGCCCCTTCCCAGATTTCAGCATTTAGTGGTTTAAGAGAATTCCTCACATCAGTGTGTCCCAGCCCTGACTTTGGAGAAGCACAAATACCACAATTGGATCAACTCTTGCCCTGTGCAGAGTTGCTCACAGAATAGCCCAACAGACCCCTAACTTCTGCTTGTTTTATAGTTCTGTGGAAAAAGGAATTATTGCTCTAGCTTCACAAAGATAACCTTGCCCTTAGTTTAATGAGATGTCATGCTCCAGAGCGGAGTTTTATGCACCACACATGGTTGGAAAAGGCTCACTGTATTTTTCTTTTGGCTTGAGGTCATTTCAAAATACTAGAATCTGCACAGGGAGGATTAAGATCTCAGATAAAGCAGTCCCTTACCCTTCAAAACTCTGGGCTGCAGCTGTAACTTTAAAAGGCTTTACACCTTAAACATCTAAGCTAAACATGCTTACTGCCGTCTTGCTGGTGGGGAAGGCAAATACTAACTTGGCTATAAATTAAGTCCATCTATTCTCTCTCTCCCTCCACCCCATGAGCATGGGCACAATCTACTGCAGTCTGGACATTTATGTGCTACAACCACTACATCTTGCTCCAGATGATGCAGAGCAGCCAATCCTCCTAGACACAGAGTAAGTATCAATTTCACAAATGTCAAGTCTGTGCTTTATTTGTAGATCTTTCAGAAGATGATCCAAAATTAACAGATCAGTTTCCTGGCTTGACGCTCTGTCTTGTTTATGTCATAACGTTCTAGAAGAAAGAAGCCAATGCAAGCTAGATTATCCTAGCCATCCTCACCTGATGGCCACAGGTCTGGTCATAAATCAAGAACTTTGGGAAACCTCCTGAGCTTGCATAACAGGGGTTAAAATGAACTAGCGCCTTCTACAGAGCAGGAGACAGGTGGAAAGCACAGATAACAAGCATTTATCTCTAACTTGAAGCATTAATAAGCCAGACTCCACTCAGACACAAGAAGATAATTAGGAAATACTCATCAAAATATACCAGCATTGCTGAGTTTATTTTAAACTTTGTCAGATGTTTTCCTTCCTGAGAGTCACTCTTGGAACAATATCTCAGAGAACTAAACGCTGGCACAAGCTGCCGAACTGACAGGGTGAGAAGCAAAGCACAGGCACGGTGTGGGTGGGATAGCAGCAGCTGTGCATGCTTCCCCACACAGCATCAGCCAACAGCTCCAGAGACCCAGGCCAGCATGCAAAGGCACAGGTCAGCTGGCATAAACCACCGTTCTGCGGTTACCACAAACTGTCCCTGTCTCCTGGCAGAGTCACATCAGCAAAAATTCAAAACTGAGTATACAGCCAGAGGCTTGTGAGCAGATCTAGGCAAACTCAACTCTGCTTGTGAGCAGATCTAGGCATCCTGCATCTGGCATCAGCTTTGGACTCCCACCATTCTCTTTCTCAGGGCAGCAGCTGCTTTCCCATCCTCTTCCACCTTTATGTCCTCCACATCTGGCCAGCAGATCCCAGCCTGAGGAGTTCACTGTGTGACCCCCTCACAGCACTGCTCCCTTGCAAGACTGCTTGCTCATATACAGCCACTTACTCTAAGAGAAGGCAGAAGCCTTTTCACAGACAATTCCCTCATCCCACTCAATGGCTGTCCCCATCAACAGTCCAATTTCTTCTTAGAAATCACAGAGGTCAGTTTTTTCCTCCATGCAACCTGGTAAAAAAGTATATTATTTCTGGAAACAAATTAGGGGATAGCTCTGTCCATATAAAGAATACCTATACTAAATACTTGCACTTGAGATGTGTATATCGAGCAAATCTAGCAAGGTACCCAGCCCTGGACAACAATCTCCCTGACCCACCACTGTAAGGTCAGGCAGTGATAAGGAACAGCAGATCATGCCCTGGAGGGCAGCTATCTAGGAGATATCTGGGCATTATCTAAAAGATCCATGTGAAATGTCAGGGAGGCTTCACACACACGCACAGGATGAGGAAGCTGCAGACCAGAGACATCATTCATGTTCTACCTGCCAGTCATGCATTTATCTCAACAAAGCTGCCTAGCACTGCTGGTTCACAGAGCCTTGAAGTCCATCTCCATTGCCCTTTACAAAGGGACAGGACATTTGTTCTCTGCTCCGGCCAGCCCTGCTGGTGCTCCAAGCCTATGTGACTACCCTGGCAATGAACCCGAGTGAACACATACAGTACCTCAGCTTGGCACACACAGAGAGAGCTGTAGCTGCCTAGAAAATGCCACAGACATGACTTTCTGGTGAATTCCTGAATATATTTTTTATTTCACTTAATCTGATGTTCCTGCCTGGCTCCAGGGTTTTAGTAAAATAACATTATTGTAAGCTTTTATAATCATTTAAATGTTGAATGCAGGTAAGAGCTATTCCTGGTCATACCAGTTAAGATTTTTTTCTTCTTTATCTAAAAGCTTTTGGAACCTTTGTACACAACAAGCTGAGGCAGGGAAGGAAAAGACTCTAATCTGACTTCCTCTTACTAAAAGCCTAAGAAAAATCCTGCCTAAAAAGGCCTTTATTGGTAGTCTTGATAGTACAATACGTTGTGTGCTGGAGGCCTGATAATCCTAGTTTAGTTTCTAATTCAAATGCACATGCTTATTGCAACATTTATATAAGTTTTAAAAATACCCCTGCCCAGCACTGATGGGCAATGACTTTCTCAGGCAGGGCTGCCAACCAGTTTTAGAGGGTGCCTATCATGGAGTTAAGAGTATCAGGATAAAAGCAATGCAGAAGCTGTGCTTCCAGTGACCACAGCACAGGCTTGGGAGCCAGGACTCCTCTGCTGCTCGCTCTGCCACAGATGTGTTTTGCAGTTTCAAGCCATTCCCTTCATCTTTGCTGGAGTTCACCCAATTTGTACAACCTGGGTGGTCCCCATTTATTGCCCCAAAGCTTCTTCAGCTTTCCAGGGAAAGGATTCTGCAAGTGCAAAGATCTAACAGCACGTCCATCCAAACTCAGGTGCTAGCACATACCTCAAGTCCCTAAGCCAGCTGCCACTTGCCAAAAGTACTCATAAAAGGTCACCTGTAGAAGCAAAATCCCCAGTGCTTAAAAATCACAAACAGATTTGGTTTTATTTGACATCTGACAGGACTGTTAACCTTGGAATCATGGCTGGAGTATCTTTAAAACAAAAAAAACTCCACAATTGTGTCACTTAAAAGTCAGTGAGATTTAGCAGACTAAGTGCAGGGACTCCTACACTTCAGTCCTGGCTCTGCCACTGGTTTAATACGTGAGCTTCTCCAGGTCATTTCATCTCTGCAAGAAACTCATGGTATGCAACAAAGACCAGTTAATGTACGTTCAGTGTTCCAGAGAGCTGCATGCAGTGCATTATGAAACTGGGATGAGCAGATCAAGGGAGAAGAATGAAAAATTCAACATGAAAACAAAAGCTAAAACTCTTACTTTTTGCTTCCACTGCCATCCCCGTAACAGTGTAGATTTCTGGAGTCTAAAGCTGGGTGCTGACACTCCACACACACGGTGTGGCCCTCCCTGAGATACCGCATCCAGTGAGTGTACGAATGGTGGCTGTGCAAGCAGCCTGGTGTGATGGCCACAAGCTGGAATTCAACACAGTACCTGCAACCAAAATAACCGAGTAGGTTAGCTCAATAACCAGACTAGAGCCCTCCACAAGACTGGAAGAGCCCAACTAAACTGGATGACCAGTTTAGTGAAGAAAAACAAAAAACCAAACAAAACCCAACACACACCCCCAGGGTCATAAAAACCAGAACATGTGATGTACCTGCGTTTTGACAAGGTTAAATGGCGAATAAAACTACTTTGCTGGTGCTTTTACAGAGACACAGATTGGTCAAGCATTTGATTAAAGCCAAAAAAAAACCCAAACAGATAGGTCTTCTGGTTCCAAGCCTGGTATCCATTTGCTGAACCAGACTTTCTCTATCATCTGCTCTCAGTTACTTACAATGGGTTTTGTAGAGCAACCTGTGACAGGAGCTAAGACTTGGTCTGTTAAAGTTTTCATTGGGATGATCTCCCTCCTAAGAGACAAAGTGAGGCTGTCATATTTCAGTGGGAGGACTACCAGATTGAAATAGCACTTCTGTCCTGCTCAGACTATTCTGTGCTCCTAATTTAACCAAATCTGAGAGGAAAGCCCAAAAGAACTGGCCTTGTTTGGAGGGGAAAACCAAGCACGTTCAGTAATCACCTACAAACACAGCAGAGAATTGGGTTCTAGTCTAGACTGGTTCTGTATCAGTCATCCCGGGGATTTCCAAACACTTTCAAGTAGCACCCTGAACCATGTGAGCAGTTTGCTTCCTTGTCTTATCTTAGAGACAGAGCAAGGATAAATAATCATGCCATAGAGCTGTGCTCACATTTTAAAATTTTACAGGGAGAAGGCTCAACCAATGAGGAGTCCAAGGGAGGCTCAGGGTGAACAGATGCTCTTTCCCTCAGATACTTAAGTGAGGGGGGTGGATGCACCCACGCACTATGGAAATACTTACATATACTACAGCATAAGGAGAAATAAATCAACAAGTGCATGGCTGCTTCATGTTGCAAGAGCAGCTCTAGGAAACTCCACAGGGTGTTTACAGGAATGGCAGCTTTCAACAAAAAGCAGGCAAACCACCAGGGACTGCAATAAGATCCTCTGGAGAATAATTAGCTCACAAAGCTGTGTATGAGGGGTTATAGGGTGGAAAATAACCTTTCCCGCCAGCACTGTGTTGCTGCTAGCAATGATCCCAACTAGGAAAGAAGAGGGCTGGGAAGGCTGATGCCAGCTCCCCTGTTCGAGGCACCAGCCTGAAGGCAGAGCAGCACACACAGATGGCTGTATCTCGGAAGGTAAAATGCAGCAGAGAGCTCTCTGCACAACCCTGCCCATACCTGTGCTGTGCAACAGTGCCACAAGGGAAAATAGGCAGTGTTACAGCCAAGGGGGGCTGAAATGGGAGGGGAATGTGCTTTCCATGCAACAAGATAGCAAATTGTTCCCTGAGAAAACTTAGGTCATTTATGTTAAAAAGTGCAAACTACACTAGATTCCACACTGGGAAGAACTGAAGTGAAAGGTCTTTGGCTTTTGATCACATAGTCTTAAACAGCAGCAATGCCATGAACAAAGAGATTAATTTCAGTCTTGTACTAGCCTTACATCAAGGTAGACCCACAACCTTCAGACACCCTGTAGATACTGCTGTCGCTGAGCTGAGCGCAGCACTCTGCTCTAGTGGAGTGTCCTCCTCCTGCTGAGAAATACTGATTCTGATTAGCAAAAAGCTGGCCCCAAAACTGCAACCAGAGACACTAATGGTGGAATATGACTGAGTCCCCATGCTGAGCTTCCAACTTACCCTGCTCTTTCATTGCCATCAGCCGCAGCTCTTTTCTTCCTTGCTTTTCCAAACCCTCCTGTTGTTATTAATGCTGGGACTGTGTATAACAAGGAGAAAGAGCACATAGTGTAAGTGGCAATACTGCACTAAGGCTGTTTATGTCTGCAAAATACTAAAGATGGGCCTTTAATGTCACATGGTTTTACCTTCAGCAGGAGACAAAAACAATTCTAACTTTGTATTTTTTCTATTATTCACGACCATCAACCATTTCACTGAAAAGAGAATCTGGACTGTTGACAGATTTTTGCCTCAGCAGAGAGAGTCTATTTATCAAGCACATCCGAAAGACAAAAGGGGAGGCAATATTCACTTAATACCAACTCTCAACAGGCTTGAAGAAGTCAGTTGTGGCCAACATCCAGACTGGACAGATTTTGACCTCAAAATAGCAGCAAAAATGACAAGCAGTTGTTCTAAAAATCAGTAAAGGTACGTAATGAAAAGCTGATTTGAGTGAACTGAAATCAGGCTTTTGCTCCAGAAACTAGCTGGAGATCTCTGCCTGCACTCTGCTCCAGTGCAGAGAAGTCATACCTTGCCTTTGATGGGTATTGCTCCTTCATGACTTTTTGCAGATGACTCATAAAATAAAATTTTAAAAATATTTTTTAAAAAAGTGCTCAACACCCACTTACAGAGGTTTTAAAGAGGCATAAATCTATCAACTCTATCAAAATTGCCAGAGATTTACACTTGTATAAATGAGATCACAACAGGCCTGTGGTATTTCACTTTTGAAACAGAGCAGATCACAGCTAACGGCAGGCATTACTTTCAAACACTGTCCTAGGAAGGATATCCCTAAGCCTCTGTGTAAGAGTTCAGTCCTCAACTACACCAGGCAAGCCCAGAGCAAACATGCTGGTGCCTGAAAACAACTCTTTTCAAATACAGTAAAGAAAGATCAGCTCAGCTGGCCCAAACAAGTGTTGTCCCTCTGATTACCCAGACACTTACATTCTCAGTGGACTTACTCAGGGACTGTTTGCACTCTGTTCCTTCCCGAGTCCAGTACTCCACGCAGCCAGCCCTCTCCTCCAGAGGAGGGCAAGCTTCTCCTCCGTTCCTGGGCTCCTGAATGATGTGTCTCCTCCGAACACGATAAGTTGTCTTGCAAGGCTCTGCGCAGCCACTCCAGACACTCCACTGAGATACCACACAGGGGATAACTGGAGGAAGAGTAACAAACAGGAATGTGGAAGGTTACAGAAACTACATAAGTGATCAGCCTTCTCCAGAAAATACACTTTTCAACACAATCTTCCTTATTTCACACCTGTTCCACGGTTGTGTTGGGCAGTTCCCAGTAGCTCTGCTCCCAAAAAATTACCTGGCCAGAAGCTCCAGCCATCTAGGATAGTCTACATGGGGTCAATCCCTCTACCTACACTGCTGCAAGCCTCCCCTGCAAACTGGGACCTGCACCAGATGAACGAATAAAAGTTTTAAAATTAAACAAGGTCAAACTGAGTGGTAAGAGAAAAGGAGGATAAAGAGCAGGAGGAAAGAGAGGGTGCTTGTAGACTCTTCATGCAGATAAGGCCCAAAATTTTACTGACTTCTCTTGTCAGATGCCACATGGCAAATGATGACCAGCCATGGAGTTTGGACCGTCGCATGGCAGGCTGGAGTTGAGCTCAAGAAGAAAAATACAATGCAATGGCTTCCACTTTGTACATGTTGGAATTAATCCCAAAATATTTTGAGAATGTAACTCATTACTTCAAATTTTCGGAACCTGCATTAAGTGATGCTTCAAAAATCTTCACCTCACTGAGCATCCCTACTTGCTCTCACACAGTATCCACCATGCTAAACTCCTACGCCTTGGCCTCAAAGCAGCTGAAGAAACGTCTTCCTTTAACATTCAACATTCCATCCATTCAGTCTAAAAAACATTGGTACCATTCCCTGTGTCATATATTCCCTTTTGTGATCTCTTCCCCATGAGCATGCCCATAGTTGAGTTTCACAGGATGGACTCTTTGGAAGGAACTATCAGGAATAACACAGGAATCGCTCAAGCACAAGAGCATTCACCTGCTCATCTCTCTCAAAGGCAACCTGGAATAATAGCCTGTGATATACTTGATCAGTTGTACTCAACCAATACAACCTAAGCATCAAGAACAACACCTCTGGAGAGAAACACTTGCAGGTCAGCTCTGAGTCATATATTATTTTTTCCCCATGTATTCTCAACTGGCTACAGTCTCTCTCCTGGCATTTCTGTATCTTGTGACTGAACTGGGCCAGTGTCTAACAATACACTACACCAGCACTTCTAAGGACATCAATCTTCAGCCACACCAGCAAACAGGTGTCTTATCAGGTTTTGTGCCTTGCTGGTTCAGCCACTGGGTGCCTCACACACACAGAGACCAGCTACAGGCCAGCACCCGTCACCTTATGTACACTAAGAGAAGGGCTGCACTTGCAAGCTAGCTTCCACCAAAGTCCCTGCAAGTACTCCAGAGGCAAACTACACAAGGACAGAAACATTTGACTCACGACACTGAGCTCACACACGAGGAATTCCTCAGTCCTGAATTCAGCTCCACTACTAATCCACAGCTCAATTTAAAGATGCAGATGAGCCCGTTCAAACCATTAAGAGCCACAATGCTCAGCACCTTATAGTAAGAAACATCTGCATCCAAAAACCTGAGTTCCACTGATTTCACTGGGAGGTAAGCTGCTAAATGCTGTTGTGAATCCCAGTCCTTCTAAGCAGCTCGGGCTTGATATCTCAATTTATTCTCCCATGGAACACAGATAATCCCTAATTACTGCATTTAACTTTATTTGAAACTGCCCTTGTCTCCAGAAACTTCAGGAAGATCTTTCAAATGCTATTGCTTTTCTTCTTTGTCTAAAGTCACCACAAACAGCTTTTAAAACCCATTCAAAAATTAGGAATTAAATCAATCATCTAAGTAACTGAGATATTTCATATATGCAGCAATGTACCACAAAAAAAAAAGACTGTGTGTTGGATTGCAGGCTGCCCAACATTATAATCCTTTTGGGCATCTCATTTATTCAGAATCTTCTGATCTTTTCAGTTTCGTTTAGCATCAGATATTAACCTCTTTGCCTTAATATTTTGCTTTACAAGTCACTCTGATAAAGTAACTTTAGTAGTGGGAGAAAGAAAACTACTGAAAAAAGGCTTGGTGACACAGGCAATACAAGTCAAAGTAGAACTGGTCCCTTACATCCAGCACAAATCAATTAAAAGAAACAATGCAGAAATATCTGATCCTGCACAAACCCAGCCTTCTCACTAGATCTCCGTAGACAGGACGCTGTTATTCCTCCGGCGAGGCACAGGATGGCACCAGGCTGGCAGCAAGGGCTGCAGCAGGTGCCCAGCACAGAAAAGGAGCAGTGACTGCCCTCTGCTATCCCTTCACAATGCATAACAAGGGCCTGCAAGCACATCCTTCTTATTACGCTTCTGTAATACAAAGAATAGGCACGAGGGGTTCCTGTCCATCCCAGTCATCCTGCCGACAGCAGCAGGACTCGGACGCAGCAGTACTGAAGCAGCATCCAACAGTCCAACCACGTTCAGACATCAAGGGCACTGGGGCATCCAGCACCAACCAACACGCCCTTTCCCAGGCAGCCCTGACACCAGGACAGCCAAGGTGCACCCTCCCTGCAGACCTGGGGCGCCCTGCCTCAGGACAGCTTTATGGGATCCTGTGCGCAGCTCGCTGTTTTCTCTAGCACTCAGGAGCTGTTGGTCTGCAGACCCACCAGCCTGTCCTCATTCACAGACATAGCTTGTTCGAATCACTTTGGAATGAACTAATTTTCCAGCTTGAAAGGAAAAAGATAATTAAATCACAGGAATGTCTGCCCATCTGCCTGGAGAAAAACTCTGCTAAGGCACAGCTATGCAGGTTAAAAAAAAAAAGGCATTATGTGAGCAGATAAGACTCTTTGAGGATGCTACTTGAGGGAAGGGAACATGAGATCGCACCACTCACTAAAACAACTTAGCTCCTTAGTTCTCATCTGCACCTCAGCAGAACACGTTTATGGGAGGAGTGCTGCTGTGCTCCCCAGGAAAGCAGTGCTGCCTGAGGACCCCAGCACTCAGTAGCACTGGCACTGTGGTCAAGCCTGTCGCCGGATCAACTGTCGGAGGTGCATGCCTTTTGCAGGGATGTGCAGATTGACAGGAGCAGCAGATTTGATCCCCTCCATAGTAATTCAATCTGCAAGAGGGAAAGGGATCAGGGGATTCTGATTCAGTCAGAAGACGTCCCGTTTCACGTTTCGGTCCTGTACAAACACGCAGGATCCTGACGTGCCCAGCCAGAGGGGGCCCAGGGGACCTCAGCATCTTTGCACCCAGCTGGAGTGCAAAGGACCCGCAGCGTCCCTCCTTTGGTCCCCCACATCCCCGCCTGCCCCCCCTTGCTCTCCCCACCAGCAAAGCAGAGCCCTACGGTGCTTTCATTCAATGGCTTGGGCTGGAAGGGACCTTTAAAGGCCACCTAGTCCAACCCCCCTGCAAGGAGCAGGGACATCTCCAACCAGATCAGGTTGCTCAGAGCCCCATCCAAACTGCCCTTGAATGTTTCCAGGGATGGGACACCCAACGCAGCCAGGCAGCCGGAGCCCCGAGGGCAGGCAGGTGCCCGCCGGCCCCGGGAGCGGCCGCAGCCCCGCCAGCCACTCACCTGGGCAGGCCTCGGCGTAGTCGTGGCAGCAGTCGAGGGTGCGGGCGCACGCCTGGTCGCAGTAGCAGGGCCCGTGGGAGCCGTCGGGCCGCCAGCCGAGGCTGAGGCAGGCCGGGTGGCGGCCCGGGCAGCACAGCCCGCGGGAGGAGCAGCCGGCGGCGGCGGCGCGGCGGGGCAGGGCGGGCAGGGCGGGCAGGGCCAGCAGCGCCAGCACGGCGGCCCAGCGCGGGCACCCCGCCATCCTCCGCTCCCCGCAGCCCGCCCCGGCTGCCGGCTTAAAGGCAGCGGGCGTGAGGGGGGAAGGAGCCGGCCCGCCCGCCCGCCTCCCCCGCGCCCTGGCCCGGCTGAACGGGGGAAGGCGGCGGGGCGGGCCGGGCGGAGCCCCGGGGCCGCTCGGTGCAGCGGGGTCCCCGCCGCGGGCGGACCGCGCTCGTCCCCGCCTGACACGGGTGGGAGTGGGGGAGCAGCGCCTGGGCTGCGCACCCAGCGCCCCGACGACCGGCTGCGAGCAACGGCCATTCTGACACCAATGCCCTTTATTTTCCTCACGCTGCCGTAGCGTTTCTTTGCCTTAGCGGCATCTCATGATGCCCATGCACCTGACGGTTCCATTTCTGCCGTTTCCAAACCAGCGGGTATCATTTCTGCGCTGACTCCTAGCACCTACCAGACAAATTATAATTAAAAATAAAATAAAAGAAAAAAAAACAAATTATAAAAGAGACCTTTTTTTTTTGTCAGATTTGACTCCAGCATACCTCAGGAGCCATTAAAAACCTGAAACTACTGCGTTCCCAGTACAGCAGCTTGTGGGAAACACAATCCAACTGGCTACACTGTCTCTCTGCAGAATTAGACTGAATTTTCTGCTTACTTTCAAATGCAAGAAGCTTAAAGTGATTCAAGCCACTCCTGTGAATTATTTAACTATTCAGTAGGAAGCTAAAGGCTTTACTGTAACTTTTTATCAAACAGACTTGCTCTAAAATATTGATCACAACAGATGTTAGACCTTGCTGAATACTGAACTGGGATTTATATAACCCACTCACTGATTTTTTGCAACTGATTACGCTGTTGTACTAATGGTGGGTACGGGCAGAGTGTTCCCACTTCAGGGAAACTGCAGCAAAGATGCTTCTAGAAAAAAAAAGATAAAATAATATTAGAGGACAGGCTAGCACCTTCATCATGTGCAATGCTGGACGCACGGGAGCAGAGGAGACTTGGCAACCGCACCAGCTCAGGCATAACATGGTAAAATGTTCCAAAAAAAGATAAGAAGTAAAAGGAACTTTAGCTTCTTTGTAAGTCCATAGACGTCTGTAGCAAAGGACAGAGATCTCATTTTCTTGGCAGTGGTCAGATATTGTCACCTTGGAAATCGCACATGTAATAAATCCTGCAGTGGGCAAGAGGCAAAAAGGCCAGGAGAGGAAAGAGAACAGCACTAGAAATAAGGGGCCATGGAGTCTAGGAAACAGCAATTTAACAATACTAGATGTTAATTCCTGCTTCTGCCAATGAGTCACTCACTCTGTGACCGAGGGTAAGTCATTTAATCAATGTATGTCTCATTCTTGATCTAGAACAGGAAGAACATTCAAAAGAAGATTGCATTACTCAGCTAATTAGTCAACACAAACCAGAGGGCTGTGTGGCTCTTGCGCAATTAATTGAGGGGCAGTAACAGAGACCACTTCCCAGGTGTTTCTGTTTCCAGCACTGATGCTGCCATGCTCCAAGTCCCCCTGCCAAAAAATGGCCGGGGGAGAAGGAACACATTCACATTGTTCTGAGACACCGAAAACTGACTGAATTGAAAATGAGCTTTAGAAAGCAAGGCATCTGCATAAAGACTGCAATTTTGACTGACCCTGTGCTGTTACAAAAATTGGATCTGGATCCAGACATCTCAGTAGGGTTTATATTCAATCCACCCCCACCTAAAGTTCTTAGGAGCAACCTTTGTTGCTCATCACCCATCCCCAGTCTGAAAGCACTTCTCCCTTGTTCTGGTTTGACATAGCCCTAGGGGACTTTTTTAGGGTTTGTGGGTTTTTTTCCCTGACAGGCTCCAAAGATGGTAATGTTAACGAAGCCAAGGAAAACATGACCCAAGCGATGCTGGACCACATCAGCCCAGCAACAGATTTCTTGCAAGGCAGTTGCTGAGTATAGAAGTGGGACTGTTGACCCTATGAGGAATATTGGAGCCAAGTAAGCATGCTTTACAGAAAGGAAATGTGGCTAGTCCACCTCATGAGGAGAGGTGCAGGAGCTGAACAACTTTCAGGGCTGTCCTTGGCAGTGGAGATTGTGTCTTCCAAACTATGGGAACATGAAGAGTCAGTTCCCTAGGGCAGGTGGAAACGCGGCTTTATCTGCTTGTTCAAACCCAGCTGCTTTCCGTGCTGGCCACGCAAGGGTTCCTGCCCTTCCTGCCCTCTCACTCATTTTCCTTCACTTTAATTAAGCTGCACTGCGCTGGAGCTGCCACTGACCCAGTTCCCAGAGGCCCTCCTGCTCTGGCTGGGAGGATGTTGGAGATGGAATGTCCCTTCCAAGGAACAAAGGGAAGCTTACTCTCACTTTCACTCTGGATAGTTAATCAGTGTCCTTGCCTGCACCACAGGCTGATCCACCCATCAGTGG
The DNA here is from genome assembly GCF_036417535.1 of Chlamydotis macqueenii. Taxonomy (NCBI): domain Eukaryota; kingdom Metazoa; phylum Chordata; class Aves; order Otidiformes; family Otididae; genus Chlamydotis; species Chlamydotis macqueenii. Next base: position 7,536,253 of record NC_141571.1, on the reverse strand, counting down.
AATGGGGAACACTGTCTAATACCAGCCCCTTCTTCAGCTTTATTTTGCCATAACTTTCCCACACACACACAGAGGAAAAAAAAAAAAAAAAAAAAAAAAAAGTAATTATGTAGCCTGGATAGGATTTACCAAGTTTTTAAATAGGATTTACTCTATTCCCAAGTGTTCACTGCTTTGCCTCTATGCCCCTATCACCAGATAATTTATATGTACACAGTAAATGCTTTAGGATAGCAGTATTTTCTTTGTTCTGTGTCTGTACAGCCCCTTGCACTTTATGTCCCTTGTGCAGGACTTGGATTCTTGTGCACTCCAGCAATAAGGAAACTAGCAGAGCTACCAGTATGTGGCACAAAAAAAAAAAAAAAAAAAAAAAGGTTCTGGTTTAGAGTGTCTTATTTTACTTTCCATTGTCACAGCCAAGTCTGTAAAAGCACAGAAGGAAAGTAGCCAACCGAGTGATCTGATTTCTTGGAGCTGATTTCTACAGATATGTGAAGGCCACAGGAGAGCTGGCTGCCAGCTCATTCGAACCCTTCTCCAAGGCAATCACAAGGGATGCTCTGCTTGTTCATTATGTTTCAGCAAGAAGCACCACCAGTTCACACGAGCTCTCCAGAACATGACGCAAATCAACAGCAATGGCAACAATACTTGTCCAAAAGAAGGCAAAGGTCAGTGTTTCCATCTACACTTTTGCTGCTGTGAACAGCTACCAACTTGACAATCAATTTCTGCAGCAGTCTGTTCTGTGGTCTGCTGCCTTTCCTCTCTCATACGCAGAGCCGAGAGTATGCAAGGGCACGCTTTTCCAGGCTTTGCTGGTGAGAGTTTTAGCATACGTGGTCCTAAACAGACTATATCCTGCTGGGCATAGAGAAGCATGGGAGGAATTCCCGTTGCATGTAGCAACTTTGTGCTCAGCTTTTAAATACCAGCAGGAAAGCAGAGAAACTCTCAGAAACTTTTAATGTTTTCAAAGAAAAGCTGGGACAAATGATCAAGCATCCTACAGCTAACTAATCCAATAGAAGGGGCAAAACTCCAAAACCAGGAAACCCAGCAAGAGGCTGAGACCTTTTGGGATAACTGATAATCAGGGACTTTGCTCTAATACAGACAGCGATTGTATGAATCAAAACTGAATGCCAACTCTTGTCACTTCTCCATCCTTCAAAAGCTGAGCTCCTAACTTGTAATTATGTAAAAACCTTCCATCTCTCTCTTCCTGTCCCATCATACTGTTTCTGGGGATATCCCCCTTCATGAAATGATGCTTCAGCACCCTCTGAAACAAGCTGTTTCATTTTCAACAGTATTTATATTCAGACAAAAGCCCTACATTTCCTTTTACTCCTCTCAGGCTGCTGCTTTGGCTGAGCAGGAGCATTTGCTCTTAAGCGTTGCCTGCCTGAACTGAAGACAAAGTGCAGCAGAGGAGAGGACCACCAACATAAATCCACAGAGAGACTGAATTGCCCCACGCTATTCTTAACTAACTCTCCCTTTCAAACTGTCCATTATGCTCGTGCCTGACTGATCAGGCAGAATAGGGGCAAGCTGGTCTCACGTCAAGGCCAAAGCAACCGCTGTGGTTTTGTGCTCACGGCACTTACCTGATTCTGTAGTTTGCTGAATGTTTTCCCATCCCAGATCTTTCCCTCTGCATGGCAGATTGGAAAAAAAAAAAAAAAAGCTCCAGCTCGGGAAAAGCAGGGAATGCATGCAAGAAACTCCTGGCTGTCTCCAAGGATTTAACCTGCCTGGCTGTTCCACTGAAGTTATTCACCTGAGGTTTTACTGTTTGTTTCATTCAAGTATTTAACTCCCTTCCCCATGCCCTGGCAGTAGGAAATCTTTGAAGCATCTCAGCCCTTCAACTCATCCTAGGCCCTGAGGATGCTGCTGTCCTAGCCCTGCCAGCCCCAGCTCTCACCAAACAGCTCAGTGCACACAGCTCTTTCCTAAGATCAAAGATGTCCTTTGCACAAGTTAGTGTGAAGTGTCCTCTTTCTCCTTCTCAGAGCTGATCTAACCATACCAGAGCAGAGAGCAGAAACTGGGATTTGAGCTCAGGCTGCTGCTGATAAAAACCTGAGTGTTTATTCATCACTAGAAAAGCTGCATTGGGTCAAAACAAAGACCTATCTCCCCCAGTATCTGTCTTCAATAGTGGCTAATAGCAGATGCCTAGGAGGGAATATAAGATAGGTTAAATGTACAGTAGTTATTTCCTCAACATGTTCTCACACTTCTGATAATTTCACCTCCAGGATTTCCAGGTGGTGCCTACGCCTCAGTCCGTGTCTTTGTTGTTTTGAACCTACCATCAGCTAATTTAATTTGAATTCCTAGTTCTTGTATTGAAAGAGACAGGGAACAATCAATTCTAATTTACTTTCTCAAGGCCACTCAGTATTTTATAGATCTCCATTGAATTCTCCCTTAAGCATCTCTCCCTCAGGCTGAAAAACCACCATGCCAGGAGGGGCTGCCTGGCCGGTGGTTTGAGTCGTGGAGAGCTGTCACCATCTCAGACTCTGCCTCAGCAGCTCCTCCGTTGATCTCTCTGCCACGGTTGCATTTCTAACATCCAGTTCCTCACTTGCTCATCTCACAGGTCCTGCCTCTCTCAAGTCCTTCTTTAGGTTAGCTAACCTTTGACACAAAAGAAATCACTACTGTGGATGTGGTCTTGCTTTTCCATGCACCCCACTCACAGTATGAATGCAGGCACTTAAGGCCAAGATTAAAACAAATTCACACAGGCAGACAACAAGCTCTTAGTGCTGAGAAAGAGAATAGTCTCAGGTGAGAAAATATCCTAATGCAAGAATTAAGTTTTTTTTCTTTCTTTTGACAAACTCAAAAAAAAAAATAGTAAGAACTAGAGGAGCTGGCTGATTTACTTTCGCATCTGCTCCTGCTTTCTTAAAATGCCTGTCTCCCTGCTTATCCCAGGCACCCTGTGCAGAAATCCATAATTAAAAAAGTGTTGGGGGTCAGGAAGGGGAGGAGAACTAAGCATTGAGTCTTAAAAAAGGCTTACTTGAGAAAAGATCCAGGTGGAATTTTCTTTTATCAAGACTGGTAAGCAAAGAATACATCTGCAGGGATCCTAATGCCACTCTACTTGGAGGAGTTTCAAACTCTGCACTGCGATTCTTTCCTTCGTGGTGTCCTTTGAGATCTTAGAATAGAAGCAAAAAGACCTTTAAACAGCATTCCACTTCTGTACACATCTGCTAGTTTTTAGCAGAGACATGGGAGAAGAGTTGATACCAAGCAAGATTCAGATTTTCCTAAAGAAATTCTGAAGAAAATCAGATTACAAGCCCACGTATTTGAGATTCTTCTGTGTTTTGCCGAAGTAGAGAAGAATATTGAACCAAAAAGTTCCAAACTCCATTTGCAAACAAAGCCCACCCAGAAGCAGTCCTATACTCTGACAAAGGGGTGGGATCTCGTTAGGAATGAAGGGAGTTTCGGTCAGCTTACTTGAACTGGGCTATTGACCTAGGGACCAAAAAACATCGCATCCAGAGAAAAAAAAAAATAAACCGCTTCTTGTTAGACCTGGGCTTTTCTGCATGTGCTTGGGAGGCCAGCAACTGCCGCACACCTCTTCAGACATGCCTGAAGTCAGTTTAGAAGAGAAGCAGGGAAGTTCCACTCCTCTCGTTCAGAGGTGGCCATAGGCACAGAGAACACAGCTGTTAGCCTTCTCTTCTGCCTAGAGCTGCTACACAGCCCCGCACATACTGCCTCTCCATAGAGAGCAGGGCTATGACTCACCCCAGGGCATAAAGGAAACAAACTCGTTGTCATTAAAAAGCTATTATCTTTAATGAAAGCTGGAGAAAGTTCAAAGTGACCAGAAGTCTTATTTTTAAAATGGGAAAGATAAATACTTTAATAAAAAGCTTTTAGTGGTTTTCTCTCTGGATCTTTTTCTTTCCCAAAGAAAAGGAAAGGAAAACAGCCAACTTTTCTGAACCTGGTACTTTCTGTGTTTGGATGAGTTTTCTTTTTTTTTTTCCCTAAGAGAAAATAAAAGAACAATTTGTGATAGTCTGAGCCATGAGAGGGGCCCTATGAACAAGGTAAGCCATATTCCTCCCCCTAAGCAGAAGAAAAACCTTGAACAGGTTTGCATTCAAGTCAAACCTGGAATTTTTCCTCTAGTCTGTGAAGGCCCAGAGTGACACAAAGCATTACTGGGAATCTTTTAAACGCAGAATGCCATGGGTTTATGCCATGACAAGGCATGTTCACTAGCAGAAGGAACACAATGCCTAAAATCCCCTATCAATTCTACAAGCTACATGACCCTTTCTCCCACATTAAATCAGAAGCAGTGCCTCACTTTTCAGATTTCTCCAAAGTATCTCCATTCTCATGCTTTCACCAGCTGCCTCCACAGACAACTGCCTCCTCCTTCAGCCCTTGCACCTTTGCATCCTTCTCCTGCAGCCCACGCCACGCTGTGAGATGGCTCCAGGCAGCAGCAGCCTTCTCTCCCTTCACTGACTCGGGCTGCGGCTCAGTGCCTCCCGCTTCTACAGCCCATGGGATTTTGCTGCTGGTGTTTAAGGATGGAAGAGATCAACAGGGACATGTATAATACGACCAAGGACTGCTCCCAGCAGGTCTTTCCTCACTCCAAAGAACCTGTGGCTCAACTGGATCATTAAACCTTTTGTCGTCTTTAGCACAGACCATGCATTCCCATCCTGTGAGGAATCTCCAAGTGTGCATGAGATGCTGCAGAAGAAACAAGCAGTGCACACATACAGGAACAGCAGCCTAGTTCACACCCCACAAGATCAGTCTTCCCAGTCACCATCAGATCATCCTGCCTCAGGTAAGTTGATCACTTTGGCTAATGTGTTCTCAACTTAAGAGCCTGAGACTCCAGGTCTCCATTTCTCCTTCTCTTTAGTTACAAGACAACAGTTGCAACTTGGCATAGGCCAGAATCCAGATCCTTTTATTTTTTTTCACAAGTGGCTATTTATAATAAGAAATAGCTAAAACAATCATTTTCTCTAACTGATAAATCTAAGAGAAACATCAAAGTTGGGGGTTTTTTTTCACAATAGTTTTCCTAAAAGAGAAAATTAAAAATTGATATAGTCCTTCCATGCAGCATAAGACTCAGGATAAATGAATCCACCCACAGCTAAAGAAAACCCTATTTATTTATTTACTGAATTGTCAAGTCAGTTGAGCTGGTTTATGAGTCAGCAATTGCAAATGGGTCATATGCAAGCATCAGGCTCCAGGATGACGTGGCACCACTTGTCCCCTGAGACCCTGTACAACACAGGAACAGCAGGGAATAGTCTTCAGTGCAGTTTCATCAATGCAGTTATTATCCAGGCCACACATTTTTCACTTTGCTAAATCTTTCCCCAGATGTTAGGAAGAAACGCAAAGCAAATGGAAAGCAAATCCTAAAGTGGTATAGACACTGTTTAAAGAGAACACTGAGGCGTCTCTCTAAATTCAAGAGCATGCTTAAATACGGTACTTGTAATATTACACTGCGCACAGACATAACTGTTCTGATTAACCAGGCTCTGTATTGAGCTATACAAGCTGCAGAAGAAAGCAAATATGCTTACTATAAACTGGTCCTGGTTTTAAGTCGCCCGTTGATTGCACATCCTAAGAAGCCTTGGCTTTAAATAAATCTATCCAAAAAACTGAACACGCATTAGTATTTGACTAAGGTGAAATTTGAAAGACAATTGGTTTAGTATCAATGTACATTTCAGAAATTTAAATTGCCCAGTTATAAAACAGGTTGAGTATTACCAACACTAGCCAAGCTTTTAGCTGATACCAGTAACTACATTAACAAAAAAAAGCAACTCATTTCTGATTACACTGTGTGGATCTCTGCAGTCCAGGTGCTGCCTGTATCACACAGTCACATTGACTTTGGTTTATACGCGTCAAATTGTCAAGAAGCCAAAGAGGTCAGAGAACAGACTCCGGTTAATCTCTGCTGTGCAGGGTTCCTGGAGTCCACAAAGGGGAAGACTCTTGCTCCGATCCACGCCTCTGCCTGCCAGAGATAATCCGAGTGCATTGCACCTCATGGATGCAATGAGTCAGACACATCTGGTGCAATCTGCCTACCAAGTGGCATGGAAATTACTGTTTCAACATTGTAAGCAAAGCCTGATCCTGCTGGGTCCTATCTACCAAATAGGCCTTGTTTGTGCCAGCAGCTCCCCGTCATCACTGGGTCTTTTCACTGGACCAAGCATTTGTAGGACTAGACCCAGAACAGGTGAGTCCTTGTTTCTGGCCTCCCCCTAAGCTTTGGAGCCACATTGCCTCTTGAAATGTACCCATTTCTCCTTGTTTTAACAGAAAAAAAAAAAAAGAAAAAAAAGTAGTAAACTGACCTTTGTAAATTAATAGTGTTACAGCTAATCTACAAAGACGCAGATGTTTATTTGCAATAGGGTACCACTTGGGTGATGAAGCCAGGGGCCTTACCTACAACGCATGTATCTCCACAAGAGATTCAAGGCCACTTATCTGCACAAATTCAGTCTCTGCAGGTGATAGCTAAACACTTCCCAGAACATTAAGAGGCAGCACAAAAATATGATGCAAAATAGAGCTAAAACCCAAAGCATTGACCCAAACTCACAGAAGTGAACTCTCAGCACAAAGGGTCCTTTTTGTGACTGGGATTTCTGAGTGCAGCTAGGAAGCAGCATGCAGTAATAGCAAGGATGAAAATAAGCAGAACCTGTAACACTACCTCACCTATTTAACAGCTTTATTCAATTGACACAATTTACATGACAGAAATGGTCACATTTGTTTTCTTAAATGAGAGCAGAAGCTGTCACAGGAAGACATTGAGCAGTCAAGCTTTCCTTGGGCAAAACCAAAGCACAAAATGCTCTGCACTTTGCAATTTAGTAAATGCAAAGAGAAAGATTTTCCTTTATTTTACTTGGAATAAGGTGTACTGATTTTTTTTTCCAGTCCTCTAGAAATTAACTTTTTTACTATTTCTGCTATATCCAGGTTCAAATTATAGAACTCTGGGAGAAAATTAATTTACCTCCTCAAAGCACATTCCTCTTTTCAATACCCAAGCTCCTACTCAGATCCAGGAAAAATGCTGCCATAAATTGCAATATGAAGAAAAAAACTTGTAAACGACAAGATAAAGAAATTAAGTGCATAAGGAAAACATTTTTCCCTTCGCTATTAAAGTGTATTTTATATACACAAGCTGTGAAACTCCACCACGGTATTTCCAATGGAATTTAGTTTTCATTGCTAAGAAACCTGCTATACTTTTCTTACAGTAACTGTAGGAAGTAGCATATTAAAGACCCCTAGTAGCTTGTGGAAAGTTACAGGGTATAAAAAGTTTGACCTAAAACAATTTAGCAGACAGGGGTATTTCTAGACAGCATGTTCAGAAGACTGCACTGTGGGAGTCCTTTATTTCTTATCAGCAAGGATAATTGCATGAAAACAGGGGTTCCTTGTTATTCTCATATGAGAAGGTCCATTCTTTTGTTGATGAAAATCACAATTAGTCACCATAGAAGTTTTAATAGTGATACAGGCAGGAGCTGCTATGATTTGGGGAGAAAGGGTTAACTGCACCTTCTCCTCCTGTTTTTTTTCTGACCTGTTTTTACCCTTGGACCTCACAAGTTTACACAGGCAGACTACCAAGTCCAACTCTCTGGATCTTGTGGTAGGATCTGCCCTTTAGTCTATTGCTTGCAGGATGTGGCCCATGAGTCCCTACATATCTTCTATGGTGTGGAGATCACTAGCAATTTTTTAAAAATTAGATTAATTGTGCTATGGATGGTAAAGGAACGCATTTTGCTGAATGACCAGAACTGCTTGTAGACTTCATAGCTACTGTTCAGTAGCTGTCCAGGACTTTATCCTAACACATCACAGAGAAACAAGTTAAGAATGTTTTTTACTTTTTTTCTCAAAACTATATTTCCATGGACCTATGTGACCCTGCCAAGTCACTTTAAAAATTAATAGAAGTGCTGTACATTTCTGTTCCCTCTGCAGCTTAGCTATCAACACTGGCTGACTCAGAGCCTTAAAGAAAACAGTCAGGAGTAAACATCTGAATGACAGAAGAGGTCACCAGACCTTAAATAACGACATTCTGAAGGGACTTTTAATAACATTCCTAATGAGTCCAAGAAATTGGCATTATAAGCCCAAATCACCTTAATACTATCTCTGATTATTCTTTTTGTATCTCTGCCGATAATGAAAATAATGCTTAATAGCACTCAACATTGCCAAAAGAAAGTCAGCCACAAAAGCAGATCACAAGCACCATGAATCTAAATCTTGTGGAAAGTTCCACATGTGAAATTCAGATTTTAAAATTATAATCATGTTGATAATCATGTCTTGGACCCACAGTGATACTCAGTGCTTTGGAAAGGGAGATGAATGAGAAATGATCCACAAAGGCTTTTCCGATACCTGGCCCCATCCACGCAGCCAGCTTGTAGCCACTGGACATTGCTCATACACCCTCTCCTCGCTGAAGGGACTGGGCATGGTGATTTTAATGGCTGTGGCCAAGACACTGAGAAATCCATATTTATGGCAAAAAATCTGACAACTTCTGCCAGCCCTGATGAACCGAATCAGTGACTTCAACTCAGTTGGTAACTCTTTGGATGTCAGTGCAACATCTACTGGCATTCAGGGTCCATTCACTGCCGTTCCAGTCAATGAATCTGGAACATATTTTTTGAGATTAATTGTGTTCTTTTGTTTCCCTATCTTCACCAAGATAGAAGGAACACTTTCAACATGCAGGTCAATCATAGACACTTAAAAACACATAGACACACAATTGGCTTCAGCTACTTCCTGGTCAACCTCAAATTCACCCTTACACATGTCTTTTCTTGGTAGGTCTTTCACTTGTGTGCTATGTGCCCACTGTTCATGCAGGAATACATGGACAATCCAATACCTAATTCACTTGAGCTGTTACCAGTTTCTATATGTATGTTTGCATTAAATAACTTAATTGTCCGTGCAACAGCAAACAGACTGACAATGCATGTTAGATGCCACCTCTCACCAGGCAATATTTGGCTTACATGGTCAGTCTGTTAGGAGTTGTCTCAAGCTCAGTTTTGTTTCTTGCCTTATATATTATTTATAGGATTCACCTCCAGGCTACACTTTTCCTTTTCCAATGGACTCACTGCCTCGAACACCAAAAATTGAAAACATGAGGCGTTACAGTTCAGACTAAGAGCTACAGGTTATTTGTACCCTTAGTGAACCAGGATTAGACAGAAGAGGCCACCACAGGAAACCCCCAAGGGATTATATTTGCCCAGTAAAACATGTTACCAACAGTCAGTATTAAACCAACCCCCTACCTAAAACCACTGCCCTGACTTAGGTACAAAAAGCTCAGCTATGGGAAAACTGCATAACTGCTGTTTATTTAAACACCACCTTGAAAGCAAAACAAAGCAAAAGAAGTTCATCCCATGAGATCTTTCCACCTCCACATGCTGAGTGCTCTGATAATAACAGATCTCTGAATAAGATGACATGAAGATTATAAGGCTATTGCTAATGGGCCAGATTCGCTATTGTTATAAAGAATTTTTTTCTTAGCCCTCCTGTAATCCGGAGGTTTACACAGCTGCTGAGCTTCCTGGAGAGATCCCCTCTTACACAGTTTCCACTTAGGCTCTTATTTACCATTATACCAGCATAAACCTGGACCACGTTAGGGTAAAAACACAGGAGCTGACCCAAATAACATCTCTTACCAGGACTACACAGTCCAGTTGTACACCATCCTCTGCAATATGGTCCAAAGGGGCCAAAACCAATTTTTGTTTCTACAAGAAAAGTTAGACTGCTAACTGATCTGCTTTAGACAATTCACAACTAACTTTGATAGCAACTTGCATGAGTTACAGCTGCAGAAGCCAAGAGTCAGAGCATCATACACATGCATATAGACCTCACAGGACACGGGGACTGTTCCTACTGTTCCTTTGCTCCTAGTATGAGGGAAATGAATAAACCCTTGAGATTCCCCTAACACTTCCATCACTACAATTCTCTCTACAGGGCTACTAGCCGCACCATCTCTCAGTGATCTGATATAGGTTTAAGGATCAAGCAAACCTACAGGAAACCACAATGCGCTAACAAGCCTCTCACCCGTGGCTGAACCCAGTGATTCGTTCCTGAAGGCCCGAGAGAACGTGTCTTCTTTTAGCCTTGCAGACCTCCCATGCAGCTTTGTACCTTCCTCCTCCCAGCTCTTGAGCCACAGCTGGGGGAACAACAATGCTGTGATGGATAGACAGATTCCTCTCATCAGATAAAGGGAATATCTGACAACATCCAGATATAAGTGAGCTTTCCTTTTCAGTGTGAGGGAAAATCATTAGGGTCATCCATGGACAGGTGCCTTTGTCAGATTCCCTGTCACAATTCAGACAGGGAGAAGGCAGCTCATGGGAGACTGTGACCTTTCCATTTTGTTTCAAGGAAAAAAATCAAAACAAAACCAAAAACCCAGCAAGGGGGAGAACCAACAATGCCACTTCCAGCAGTCTGCAACATAGAGTAAGAGATGCACCCACTTGCCACTTGGAAGGAAAAGGCTGTATCACACCTCTCAGGCAACAGGCTGTGACATCCTTTGTGCCTGTTGCATTCACAGCATGGTGAACTCTGCACCCAGCAGTTGTGCCACAAGTCTGGCAGTCACACACAGCCCTGATTCTGCTGTCACTGAGGAAATCCATCTGTGCTTCCTCCCTGCTCTGCTCTATTCCTGCAAGTACTTTTCTCCAGGGCATGAAAAAAAGTCAAGAAAACAACAGCAAAGGGCAGATTTGTATCTGCTTTATCAACCAACCAGATTACTCTGAAGCTGACCCCTCCTCACCAGGTCTTCCACTGCCAAAGGGCTATGTAACAGTAGATCTGCCTGGTCAGCTCTGCTGGGGGGGGTGCGGGGGGGTGGGAAAAGCCAGTTTTGCATGCAAATTCACTCATCAGGTCACTAACTCATTCTGAGATGTGAGGCCTCATCAGCATCCCTCTCACCCCCACTGATGTTGCTATTTGTCTTTACAGCCAGCAGCCTCATATGCGAGAACTTCAACACCACTTTGGTGCCCAGCATATCATCCAGGATCAGAGGAAAGACTGGCAGGGAGTTTGTGTCATAGTTCAGGAGTGACAGAGAGAGTTTACAGAGGGAAATCATGACCAGTGGCACAAAACATGTCACCATCATAACAGAACAGCGGCTGTTGTGAAGCATGTGGCTGATGTACAGGTTTAGGTAAGCTAAGAACCAAGATGAGATGTGCATAGCTGTTAGCACCTTTGGCAGCCACCTTTTTCTCCAGGCAGTTTTCCCAAGCCCTACTAAGGTGTTTCCACAGCAACATAAATTGCTGACTAACAAAACTTCTCAGATGCTTCCAGTCCTTCTCTGTAGATTTCCAAGAAAACTGCATCTAGAAATATCCTGCTGTAAAAAGTGACAGTAAATACTCAGAGGAAAATTCTGCTTTGAACTGCTAGTGACAAGGGCCGGATCCACATCCACGAAAAATGTGTTCACGCTCAAGATAGAGCTTCCTCCATGAGTGCTGTATCCTGAGGAAAAAAGAAAAAAGTTTTTATCTCTTCTCAGTACATAAAATTCTTGGAAACTTGAATGCACACTAAGCCAGTGTAACAGGTAGCAATTACACAAACAGTCTGGTGAACCTGTAGGTGGTTTGTAACCACTGACACCAGATAGCAACCATCTTTCTTCATCAGCAGGCCATTAAATTCTCCAACTGGATTTGGGAAAATTGATGGGGGTAAGGCAATGTCTACAATTACTGCTGGTGTGCATCACAAAAAGTGCACATACTCCAAGCTGCTAAACAAGGGCAGAAGTAGAGCTTAGTATTTCTTCTCACTGAGAAATGGTATCCAGAAGTTAGCTGCTGCCTACAGGCCAGGCTCTATCCTGGACTGATGTGCAAGCATTCCAGTATCTGTGGGAGGATCAAAAGCACAAGCCTCACCCTTTCAATTAAAGTGCAGCCCTGAACCAGAAGCAGTAGGCTGCTAAAGACATTGGGGCCACCCACAGTGGGAAATCAAAGCATGTGTGGAGCTGAAAGCGTGTGCGCTACTCCAGAGCAGCCCCTGTGTCCTGACACACCACCCCATCTTCAGAGAGCAGCTTTCAGGAACAGGATTCAGGGAGTCCATCTGGGCAAGCAGCTCCACATGGGGCTGCATCTGCTCACCTACCACCCTTAGGCACCAGCTGAGCCTCCTCAGCCCATCGGAGGGACGCCTACCACCCTGTCAGAGATGGAAAACATGCCTTGCTTCTTCCTGCAGTTAGTGCTGAGACCACATCTCCTGAAGTCTCCCTGGTCCTGGACATCCTTCCTAAGGAAGGTTACACGAACTTGAGGGAGTTCATATGAAGTAGAGAAATGAGGATAGACTCTGGCTTTAATATTTTCTTGGAGAAAAGGCTAAGGAAGTCAAGCTTATTCTCAGCACTAGAGGGAAGACTTCAAGGTGACCCATCCACAGCATTCAAAACTGAACAGAGCAAGTGAAAGGCAGTGAAATGCAGACTATCCAGTGGACATTTTTCTAAATATAATGCTGAAGAAATCAGTCAAGTTCTTAGATAACACAGAGAGAACTGGTCCTGAACTTGATTCAATGAACTCCAATCAATCTTAGGGGATATAATGGAATTACTTTGATTTCTTCAAAAACCAAATGACTCTTCCCCTTACTGCTTGTGGAGTGGTCCAAGTGTCCTGAAATATGAATCTTCCTAGAGCAATCAGAAAACCAAGTTTTGCTTCATTGCTGTCCATGATAACGTCCAGCCTGTCAACACAGCTGAAGTGTCAAATGACTTAATCTATCACTGAGCAGAGGTGGAGGTAAACAACGCAAAGCAAGAGCAATGAGTAAATGGACTGTGCTATCCTATAAGCTAATGCAGCCGCTTAACAGATGGGTCTAAAAATAATATAATCATCACCATGCCGTCAAAAAGATGCCAGGGTCTTTGGGAATATAAATGTTAAACCTCTCACTGTGTATGAAAACATGCCTATTAAAAACAGCATCAGACAAATAATCTGTGCTATTTTCCTCTCAAATGCTCATGGCACCAAGAAATAGAGCTGTTTGAGAAAAGTAAATATTTGCTTAAACATACCAGCCTAGTGACAGATTCCAGCTTTCAGCTTTAGAAAGTTACTGAAGTACAATACAGCATTGTCTGTTCCTGCTATAATTGATGAAACTGGCAATTTGGCCTTTGTCCTCACTGTCCTGCTCAGCCACTTCACAGTAGAATAAGAGCTCCGGACATGCTGTAATTGTCCTCTGCCGGTATCTGAGAGCTAGTAGGGAGCTCCCTGTGCAGAGAAAAAGCTGTAAGCAAGCCTTTTTCTGAAATGAACCTCCTGGCTTTCCTCTCCTCATTGAAAACACCCAGCAGACACTCGGTTGACCAGTGCCTGCAGAAGTCAAGCAAGCAATGGGTCAACAAATGCCAAGGACAGCTCTGAGGAGGAAAGCTGTAAATTGCTTCAAATTCAGTGTTAAACCCTCCCCCTCCCTCCCCTCCTTTTATCAGAGGGCTATATGGAGATTTTCAAACAGGGTGATCTTACCTCCATGCTTGGTCTAGACAAAGTTTTTTTGATGGTTTCTCTATTAACCAGACCTGCTTCATTACTGGGCTGTAACACAGTTGTACTAGGAAGTCCATTGCAGCTCAAGTTTTTGAATAGCTTATGGTTAACACACAGGAAAATTACCTGAGCTCACAGTATATCACATTGCTGAGAGCCCATAGGTGCCTACAGTCAAGTTCAGTCTGTGTTTACCAGCTCAGCATACCACATACCCTCATTTTCCTGAAACTCGGTCCAGATAGACTTTTGGTAACTGTAGCCATGCTCACATTTGAGCATGGTGTGTGGGAATTTGGAGCAAAGGTGTGGAAGGAGTGCCAGGGGATGCTCTCCAGATCCAAACCAGTTCAGAAATCCCAGCAGATGAAAGCTTTGAAGCAAAAGGCTATCAGTACAGATGACTGCCTCCACCTCTACTCCTCTAAATAAAAGCCTCTGACAAGTTCAGATGTTACTTTTGGGGTTTGTCTCCACTTTGTCACACTTCTTGTTCTTACAGATAAGCCAATGACCACTGGTCCAGGAGTTTATTACAGCACACTGCTGTAGTGACAAGGTGAAAGCACACTGACTATATACACACAGAACAACTCAACCAAACAGTTTGATGCAGAAACCCCATCTGGCCCTTACTAAGCTTTGGGCAACACATGCATACAGCACCCTCTATAGCCACCAGGCCAGAGATCTCCAGACTCAGTTCATAGCACGCGGTTCAGTTTCTCCACCCAACTAGCCCCTGCATCCAGACTAGAGAGCATCCATGAATTGCTTATAGTGGATCAGTTATCTTGAGACAGTTTTGTCCTCCATTCCAATGGATATATGCAATAGCAGCAGTGCTTGAATCCTGACCTGAGCAACTTTTCTTGAAGACCTAATAAAACACATTCCAGGTACATTTGTCCTCACAGCTCCCACTGGACAACGAGCACAATATGCTCATTACATTATGAAAGTAATTATATCAGCAGCAGCTCTTGATATCTCATCCATATGTTGTTTCAAGAGATTATGCTGCCTACATTAATTGAATGAGAAAAATCTCTACCCAGTTTAATGGAAGATTGCTTTAAATCTTGATTAACAGCTAATTTCCCACAATTGCTGTTTCCTACTAAACATACATGCCAAAGGCCACTATCAGCTCAGCAAATCCCCTCCCATAACTACTGAAACTGTTATTTATGCTTTTCAGTAGCAGAAATACCCTCTGAACTTGTAGTTGCTGTAAATAACTTTCAACCTATTAGAGTATTAATTAGGCTGTTGCTTTGGGGCTGTAAAAAATAACACTGCAATAAAATGCTGCGGGAAATTATTCCTTAAACATTTCCTCAACCTGTTATTCATGCTTCCCTTTGGCCTTCAGCTACTTCAAGCTCAGTTGTCACTGTTGGGCTAGCAGGCTCACTGCAGCTGCTGTGCATGTGCACCCAGTTGCTTTCAGGCAGCAGCCACTCACTTGGTATTTAGCATGTAACCCATCAGTTACAGGCTTCCACAGGCCCAGAACAACGGGTTTTTTAAGCCCATCCCTAACGCCCATAGGTGCTGCACTACTTCCCAACAGTAGTACATTGGGAATAGCTACTTCCATTATTACACCTAGGGTTTGAATCTGAACCTGCTGTCTGAGACACTGCAGGTTAATGTATATCCCAGTTCTTTCCATCAGCTTGATCTGAAGGGGCTATTTACTTTATTTGCACTGCCAGTGGAGTATACAAACGCTATCAGATCAGGACCTGCACAAGATACCTGCTGAGGCCTGTTCGTGCATCATGCAGACACCACTCTGCATCCTGACTGCCAGGAGATGGAGAATGCCTTGTCCCTCCTTGCAAAACGGACTCACCACCACTCAACCCCTCATCTGCAGACATTGCACAGCACAGGTGCACTGACACGGATTTTCACCACTATGGAGTCAATTGATGGGGAATATGAAAGTCAGAGGTACACCAAGCAATATATCCTATGGCTCTTGACTACCTCTGGTATTAGGAAATTAGGTCTTAGAAAAGTCTTTAGCTTCCTCTTGTTTAGTGGTTCCCTACTCCATCACATACATACAATCCATATTTAATTATCCTGCTCTGCAAACATGAAAGTTTGCCAAACAGCATCCAGGGAAAGGCTTCAGGATCTGAATGAACATCTGCCAGTAAATCTCTCCAGCCAGAAGCACAGCCATACTTGCTAGATGAGCACATGGCACAAGGGAAATGTCCAAATCCCACCCAGACTGCCATCACTTTTCTGTAAAACTCATGTATGGAAGAATTTGCAAAGCCACAGTCACTTACCTGGGAACATGTAATCTACACCTTCTACCAGACCAGCCAAAATCTCCACTTAATTACATTCTACACCAGCTGCTCCCCATCCAGGACCAAAGGGAAAAGCTGAGGGAGAGCCCTTGTCCTGACAGAGGCCAAGTGCAGACACCACCTCTCCCTTTGGTCCAGCAGACAGACCTGCTGTCAACCTTTAGCACCCAGCTGTTACAGAGAAGTGTGCCCTAATGTTTCCTGCAGCACAGCAGCCACAAGTCTCACTGAGCACTTTTACTTCAGGTTATGTGAGCTATACTGCCCCAGCTTGAGGCAGCAGGCAGCTCCATGCAAGCGATCGCTACACAGAAGCACTGTTACCATCCCAGAAACAATAAGGAGATCCAGAAATTGGCTCTTAAAGGCCTGTAAAGAGAATTCTGCTGAACTCCACCAGTACTCAGATTTTATTAAAAAAGGCTCTCAACAGTACAGAAACACAGACTGCAATGCAGCATACAAGATGCCCCTTTCCCACTTTACAGGCTGCCAGATTACAAAATACTTCCGGATGACAGAGGAAAGAATTTAATTCCCCCCTCTCCTTACACAACCCATCCTCCAATACTTGACAATGCTCTTTAAGGAAAGGCTTCCTTATTTTTAAGGATTGTGATAAGATAACATTAGCTGTCAGGTGGTGAATGCAGCCCTTGCAGACAAAAGCATCCATCTTCATTAAACATGCAGCAAGTTCCAGATTCCATTACAGTTAAATGCCTCATAGCAAGGAAAAGAAAAATGTTAACACCCTCTGTCCGTAAGTCGGCAGGACACCAATTTATCACTCCTGCTAGCTCTGAGAAAACACCAAAGCTGTTACAGGGTGATGTGAATGCTGTGGCTTGGACAAGGGATCACAGGCAGCAGCATGGAGAGGGACATCATTAGCAGAAGACAGCTTTCTGCTAGTACACTGAAATGACTGCAGGTCCCAGGACAACTTCTGACAAATCTCAACCTGTCAAGAAAACAGCCAACATTGTCAGTCCACTCTACCACAAACAGCAAACATAGCTTTCCAAACCCCCTAAAACACTCCTAGACAGCAAGGGTCGCTCTGCAAAAAACTCCTTCACTGCCACATATTCTGAATAGGATACACTCTTAAAACTGCTCTGTGGGAGCTTTTATAGTACTGGGGGAGTTGACTGAGTAGAGGGTGCTGGAGTAACATATTTGGTCAGCTTTACCAGCTTCACCATCTGACACAGACCACTCATACTCATACTTTTCAATTCAAGAGTGCCATATATAAAGGTCTGTCGTAGTTCAGGCTCTTCATAGATGCAGGCTACCAAGGAGACTTCACCCTCCTTGGACATGACAGCTGCACAACAGGTACCTGAATAGCAAGACACCGCTGTAACTGAAAGAAGCCAGTGAGAATAGCTGTTTATCCAATGAAGTAAAGTTCTGTTAAGTATATTTTCTAGAACATTACTGAAATCCTAATCAAATAGCCAAGTTTTCAGAAGATGTCACATCATTGATCTTCTGTAAAAAAACAAAACCAAAACAAAAACACCAAAACCAATCCCTCTCTTGCAAATACACACATTGTTGGAAGCTGACTTTCATCCACACTTCTCCAAGGCACTGAGAACCTCCCATTCAGAGGAAAAAGAAAATTAAAAAATGGGGGAAGAAAAATATCAAGAACAAAAGCTCCCTGAGTGGGTTAGAAGCACCTCATTTTAACACTGCTTAAAATGGGGCAAAACAAAAAAAAGCTATACTTATGCCTGTGAAGTTAAATTGAAACCTGTCCAAGCTCTCTGCCATTTACTTGAGATCTTTTGAAAGCAAGAATTCCTTCACTTTTGATCCTCAAGTCTTTTACGCATGTCAGATAGTGTTACACAATCAGTATTACTATGATACGTGCAGACAGCACCCTCCAGTGCTACCTGCCCTCAAAGCATGCAGTATATATGTTATTGTACTCTGCTGCAAGGAAAGTACACATAGCCTCAGTATACAGCCACATGAGGAACTGAAGCATCTTACGTCTGTGGAATCAGTCAATCTGGCTAAAACAGAAGTTTGCATCAGCATTGCCAATCTGGTGCAGTGGAAAAAAGTCTGAAGTCATCATAACAGATGCTCTTCAGCTGAATGTTAAAAGGCAATCACCATTTCAATTAGACTTGAAAAATCTTCGTGTCTATAACAACTGACAAGGAATTACTCCCTGCAGGGAAGATGGAAACTTGAATATTTCAACAGCTGTTGGAACCCAGGTTCAACACTGTTGCAATGCTCAAATCTACACATCTGTTAAATCTCCAGGGACACTAACCTGTCAAAGCATTGCAGAAGCAACTCCCCTGCAGAAAGCTGGGTCCCACCCCCTTTTTATTTTTTTAATTTAAGCTATTGAACAAAAGTGGATCAAAAGCTTACCATTCTTCTGTGGCAGTGGGGCACATATGGTAGTGCTTACTAGGCAACTGCTCTCAGCACAGAACTGATCACTGCCAGTAACAGTCATCACATCCAGTCTCCAAGAGGCTCACCACCTCCTCTGTCTTTGCAGAGCCCTACAAGTAAAAGCCAAAGGGAACAGTTAGCACCAAGCCCTGCCAGGGTGTGGGAAACAGCAGTGCTTCCCTGCTGGTGCATCAGACATGATCTGGCTTAAATAGTGAGAAATCAACACTGTCGCTCTGATGGGGGAAAAAATTGTCATCACTTACACCAGCCAGTCTCCAGGAGTTATGTGGCTGCACACCCACAGCAGCTGCACCACACTCCCACCTCCCCAGAGGATCCACTAGGACTGAGTGAACTAACAGCAGAGGAAATGGCAGCCATGCATGCAGCATATGGCCACCACTAGCAGGATCTGCAGTCCTCTTACACTCCCTCAAGCTGGCCACAAAGGGGCAGGGCAGAAAAGACTCAACAGCACCTCTCAAAGGGCCACACTTCAGCCAGGATGGTTCCTGTCCCTTACTGGGGAACTTCTGGAAGTTACTCCCTTGCAGAGTTACTCCCCTCCCCCCTCCTTTTTTTTTTTAATTTAACAGTTACTCTAAGGACTTGACTTACCATTCTTACTTGCTAGAGGCTCAGGCATGTTGGAGCACACTAGGCAACTGCTCTCAGCACATTAACTGATCACTGCCAGTAACAGTCATCACATCCAGTCTCCAAGAGGCTCACCACCTTCACTCTGTCTTTGCAGAGCCCTACAAGTGAAGCCAAAGGGAACAGTTAGCACCAGGTCCTGCCAGGGTGTGGGACATAGCAACTGTGTGGAGGGCAACTCCACACAGGGCAACTGGCTGTGTCCCAGCCTCCCTGCTGGTGCATCAGACATGATTTGGCTTGAATAGTGAGAAATCAACACTGTCGCTCTGATGGGGAAAAAAATTGTCATCACTTACACCAGCGAGAGTCCCCAGGAGTTATGTGGCTGCATGCCCACAGCAGCTGGGCCACACTCCCACCTCCTCCAGTAGACCCATGGGCAATGCATGAATACAAATCCTTCCCAAAAAAAGAGCTGGCTGGTTGCCATGCTCAATAGGCACATGGGACAGGGGCAACACTGCAACAGCCCATAGAAAAACCACTTGCGTATGGGGCTTTCACAGCAGAGCACAAGACAACTAAGTCAGATATTAAAAAAAAAAAACGGAGGTAGGCAGAGATACCAGGTTACGCACTTTTGCGGGCCTAGCCTTTATGGGCATGCAAGGTTTCTGCCTTCCCAACACGAAGGCAGGAGGTCACACATGCAGCAGTAAATGCCAGGCAGTAGCCAGATCCCAGGCAGAGGGAACAGCTCGGTCATTAACACTGCTGCACAACCACCAGCAAGGGGCAGGGCAGGAAAACTCCAGCACCAGCCCCTCCTCCAAAGGCCCAATGCAGCCAGGCCAGCTTTGCCTCATGGCAGGGCTGCAGCAAAGCCCCCGCATATCTCCAGCGTGGCCAGGGCCTCAGCTCACCGGCCACGGGGCAACTGCCAGGGGTTTGGAGCTGGAAACCCACCGCCCTTCCTAGGCTGCAGATTCCTTGCCCTATTGGACCTACTACCTCTCACACACAACAGGAGTGAGAAGAAGCACAAAGGGCCTGGCCACAAGGCTTCTGCAGGAGGAAACCCTCTCCACGATGCTGCCAGCTCCACAGCATCTAGGCTAGTGGTCAAATCTAGACATCTGTTCCGTTTCCAGGGACGGCAACCCGACAAAGCACTGCAGAAGCAACTCTGTGACTGTAACTCTTTTAGAAAGTATTTTTAAACTAGTGACGAACAGTTACTTTAAGGACTTACCGTTCCCACCCGCCGGAGGCCCAGGCATGGCAGAGCACACCAGGCAGCCGTCCTCACCGCACGCCCGACTCCGCCGCATCAGGTCTGCCAGAGGCCCGGCGCCCTGCAAGCGAAGCCCAAGGGCACAGTTAGCACGGGGGCCCGCAACCGCACGGGACACAGCGGCGCTTCCCACCGGTGAATCAGACACGACCTGGCTTGAACAGTGAGGAATCAACACTGTCGCTCTGACGGGGAAAAAAATGGTCATCACCTTCACCAGCGAGGCCCCGGACGCCCCAGGGCCGCCCACTCGCGGCGGCCGCGCCACGTTCCCGCCTCCCCCAGCACGTCCGAGTGAGCCCCTGGAAGAGCTTCCCGGGAGGGGCAACCGTTCATCGGTAACACCGCAGGAGCCCGGAGAAGGGGACTCGGGGACGGGGCCCCCGAGGCTGAGCGGAGAAGCGGCGGCCATACCGCCGGCCCACGCGGCCCCGGCCGCTCCCTCAGCGGGCGGGCTTGGAGAGAGGGAAGCGAGGCCGGCAGCCGCCCAGAGCCCGCTCAGGCAGGGAGAGCCGCCAGGAAAAGGCAGAGCGGGAAAGCCCGAACCCACCAACCGCCCCCAGAGCCCACTCAGACAACCGCACAAACCTCACCACGCTGGAGCAAGAGGGCAGCCTGTTCCGCGCGAGACCCTTTATAGGGGCGGCGGGGCCCGCCCCTGCCCCGCCCGCGCAGAGGCGGGAGGGCGGGCGCCGGCGCCATGTTGGGCGGTACCGCTCGGGTTGTCCCAGGGAGCGGCTTTCCTCTACCGTTCTCTCTTTTCCCCTCCTCTTCCGCTGTGGGGGCCTGCTCGCAGGGGAAGGGGGAGGGTGGGTCAGCCGCTTCCCGCTTCGCGCTTCAGCGGGCTCGGAGCGAGTGAGGGGAGAGTTGGTGTGAGGCGCGGCCGCCATTTCGCGGTGGAAGGCAGGATGGGGCTCTGGGCGTGCTTGGCCGTGCCGCAGCTCCCTGGCCCCATTCACCCCATGGCTGTGCGCGCCTTTAGTGCCTGCAGCCCGCCCAGGGCCGCTGCTCTGCCCAGCTTTCAGGGGAGGAGACGGGTGAGGGCGGGTGGTTGCAGCCCGTAGGGCCCGCGGCTGCAGATCCCCCGCCTGGCTCGGTAACGCGGGCGGCCGTGGGCCCCCGGTACCGGCGGTGTTTCACGCTGCAGGGGGGGCCTGGGGATTAAAACCGGGCCCCGGCTTGGGGCACCGATAGGTCTAACGTGCTTTACCGGGATGGGCGAGTATGCCTTTGGAAATTTTAATTTTATCTTTTATTTTATTCTTAGAAAGAAAAAAAAGTGGGTTCAGAGATGTTGAGTACTTGTCCAAAGACAGGTGCAAATGCAGTGGCAGCATCCAGCCTTAATCCAGAGCAGGAGCTCCAGTTCATCCAGGGACTGCCCCCTTACACCGCTGTATTTCTCCCAGCTCAGGCTCCCCGCTGATGTGTGGCTGGGTTTCAGTTCAGGTTTGTGTCACAGGAGGGATGTGTACCACAGTTTGATGAACACATCATAATAGCAGTTATTTTGCTTTTAGGTGACCATAGGCAAAATATGCCACATTAAATAGTTTGTCACTGAGTAATGCAAGGAAAGGAATAGAGAGCAAAGGATGTGTCTTTAATGAGAACAGCCTGGCTTGCTGTGTGTGGTTATACTGTAGCTATAAATTCACCTTGGAGGTGGGGTGTGAAGCCAGCCACCCATATCTAGTGGACATGTGCCACATGACATCCTTGAATAACACATTAACGATATTTTCCTTGTCCTACACTCTTGCACACAGTGTGTGCATCTATTCATATTCAGAAAGGTCAGCCAAGTGTGTTTCATCCCTCACCAGTGGTCACTGTGTAGCAGCGGATGGCACCGTATGATTCAGAAATGTTCTGCAGAGATGAACCCCAGCTCCTAGCACCTCCTGGGGGAGGTAGGAACTTTTGTGGCTAGAATAAGACCAACTAAAGAAATGAGGTTGAAATAGAGTCAAAGTTTAAGAGACAGAGGGGCAGGCAAGGGAAGGCACAAAGCCATACACTAGTCTTGCATCAGCAGGGCGATCTTTTGGGCTAAACACAGGAGTTGAACAACCCTGAGTTGCAGTAAGCAGCTCTGGTCTAGAGTAGCTCGAAATCATGTAACTGCTCCATGCTTTGGGTTTTTTTCTGTTTGTAAGATACAAACCAAGGCACCAGGCGTATCTGTTCACTCACTCATTCTTGAGTTGTATGAAGTGTTAGCAGTGTGATTTGTCACATCAGTGCTTCAGCAAACCAGCTGCCATTTTGGTATCAAGCTTCTATGAACTAAACAGTGATTCACTGACAAGGGGACCAGATCAAGCTGATGGCATGGTAAATCCATCCCGTGGGACCAATGGAAGGGGTAGTTCAAGGATGGTACTTGAAACATGGTGAGAACAAGAAAAGGCACATGGTCAACTTGTCAGCTAGTTTGCAAACATGCAGCCAAGGTTCTGCAAATCTGCCTAGAGAAGCCACATGAGATATTTCAGACACTCCGAACCGAGTAAGCCTATCTTGTTTTATTCGCCTCCTTGTCTAGTAGTATCTACAAACATGCATACTGCAAGGACATATATAGCCCATATCACATGTTTGGCTGACACTGCATAATTCATCTACCATAAAATGCTTTTTCCAAATGAAATGTGTTTGTAGCAACTAATTCTTGAAAGCAGCTTATCAAACAGGACTTGTGGAATAAATCTCAATCCTATTAATCCAAGTTCCAGAACACCAAAGGATGAAAAGACAATCAAAGGAAGGACATTTTAAGAGGATTACAGGAAAAACTAATCTTGTTACGCTGCAAACTCGTGTCACGTGTACAACACTAAAGGAACTGAAATGTGATTTGTGTTCCCTAGCTTGGCAAGGAAGGAAAAATGGGAAGGTCTGGGCTGTTAAACAGCTGCAGCAGAGCTTAGTACCGAATTTATTTTATTTTGGTGGGTTTTATTCTCCTTGGCAGAACAATGTTGAAAATCTCTTTATGCAGATGAGTTATTCAATTCAGTCAGGGCTTATTGCAGCAATTCATTGAACTCAGGAAGTTCCTCAAGAGGCGGCAAAAGTCAGAACATGCTCAAGTCCCAGTTCTCCTTGTTTTTCACTTGTAGAGGGACTTCTTCATGGGTTGTTCCTGGCCAGAGCAGCCAGCATGTGAAAGCTTTGCTTCGTAGCCGATTAGCAGGACTTTTGCCTGCAGGATGCACAGCTCCCACAGGACAGAAATGCTCTTTTCTTGCACAGGGTGGTTATTCACTGCAGCCTCGGGGAGCTGTGCTGGGCTAGGCCTCTCCAGTCTTGTGTCCCTGTGTTTGCTCTTGTGTGAGTCATGCAGGAACAGTTACTCTGTCTAACCTTGTAAGAGTGACCAAAGTGAAGGCAAAAGGTTAAAAGGCAGTTAGTCACATGCATTTTTTTTTAACAGTACTCTGAAAACAGAATTCCGAAGAATATTTTTGTATTGTATGCCAGCCTGCACAAGGACATGTTTTCGGCTTCTTCCAAATGCCAACACTCAGCGCTAGCACAGAATCATTCTTTTTTTCTAGGAAGGGGAAACTTGATGAAAGAAGAAGTACTTCTTTATTGCTAACCAATAGTTAGTTTATTAGTCTCATGGGATAATTAAATGTTTCACATGCCAGCATCCAACTGCTACATTGCTATGTTCAGGGTTTTTTTTTTAAACCAGAACTGAATATGAAGAAATCCAAACTTTAATTGGGATGTAAACTCTCACTTCCTGACATAATATCCTACACTAAAACCCCAGCACCAGATGCCTCCAATATGCAGAACATTTCTAATGCAGATTGTAATTTTCCAGCATAAAATTTTGCAATAGAATTTTTTTTTAAAAAAAAAGGTATGCATCAACAAAGCCATGAAAAGATCTCTTTGAACTGTTGGGTTAGCAGCTTAACTGTAGAGCACTATGATAATTGAAATAAAAGAGCACACCGATTTTGAAAAAAATCTTTGTGAGCATCTGCTAAATCATATGTACTGGTCTTCTGGAATATGAAAAATTCCAAACACAAAATTCACAGAATGGATTAAAGGGCAATAAGAGAAACTGCCATAGTTTAGTTGTGGAACCAGAATTTTTCTGGCCTGCAGCTAAAACTAGAAGCAAGCAAAGACTGTAAATGACCCAGCTGAGTTTCAGCAGAAGACCCAACAGGGAGATGTAGTCAGATTTACCAGTTTAATAGGCCTATTTGCACATAAATTAAGTTCTATTTTTTTTCTTCCTACAGACTGCCAAGGGTTTCCTTCCAAAAATGATAGAAACGGATTTCAGCTACAGTGTGACCAGAGCAGGAACTTCAGGCCTGTTTGCAGCAGCAGGTTCAGCGGTCAGTAGCTATGAAACACCAGGGACACAAAGCACTCTTACGGAGAGATCCCAGGATTCATCTTCTGATGAACACAAACCTCCCCTAGAGATGCTGTAGCTTTTTAGGGTATGACCATTGCAGTGAGTCTTAGGGTGAGCCAGAGCACTCCACTTTGCAGGACGGGTCCTTTACTGATTTTACGCATCTGTTCAGGTTTAGCCTTAAAATTGATCACAATGTTTTAACAGTTTTTCCAAGCTCAGATAAACCATTTAAAATGTGGAAATAATAAATGCCTGTTAGATGAGCAACTGCCTTGTTAACAGCTTTGCACTGAGGATACAGCAATTTCTAATACCACCTGACAGGAGTAAAATTTTGCAAAATTACTGGCTAGACACTACAGAAGACATTTTTGGAGGAAGAAGGGAGCTTTGATGGCTTACAGATTACTCTCTTGGATTATTAGCAAATTAATTTTACATAGGCATTGATGAAAGACACTGCTCTGTCAGAAAGAAATGGAGCAAAAAGATAAAGGAAATTGTAGACCACTATAGTGTCAACTTAAAAGTGACTTTAGAAATGCTTACATCCTCTTTTATCTTGCAAAAATAACTAAGTGGTTTTAGGCCATTTACATGGGACAGACTTTTCAACTGAAACATTGAAAGAACATACACAGGAACTCAAACACATTACAAGACTCTTCAGTTTAACTCAGGTGGAAATGTTTTGGTTCAGCAGATAAACAGTGTATTAGCTACAATCAGGAAGGCACCACAAGCCTTGCTGGTGGCTTCTTGGGATCAGGAGGTGTCAAGTTAGGCAGCACAGACGAAGAGAAAATGCATCTGTTAGAAGCTGACCTGTTTTCAGAGCAATATCCTGGAGTGTTTTTTCAACAGCACCATTTTTTGCACTGAGGGTGACAACACTCCAGGGTGGTCAGGTGAAGAGCATAGCACCTCACACAGCCCTGGCTGTGAGTACAGCTCGCTCTCTGACTTCTTCCTGAGTTTGGAAGAACACCTCATGGAACATTTTGTTGAAATGTGTTTCTCTCTAGAGAAAGGAAAGATCATGGGGTAGAACAGAATTTTGGTTTGATCCTTCGGTTACAGTAATTGCAGTGGAACTCCAAGTACAGCTACCTTTAACTCTGATGGATAATACTAAAATTTGGCCAGAGAATTGAGAACAAGAATAGCCACCCTACTGACTGCAAATTCCCCAACTGAGTCATTTCAGATAAGGAAATATCAGCTGCCTATATCCTAAAAGAAAACAAGTTATGGGAATGTATTTTAATATTATGGAACAAACGAATCCAGGCTGCTTCTCACTCTGTGGGCACATTTTAGCTATGCTACAGGTCAGCATTCCCAAAAATAAGTTTTGCACAAATGCTTATTTTCTTGAAGATCTCCATCCTGAAACTAAGAATGATGGATCACAGAAAGTCATATTTCTTCCTTTGGGGAGTCAGGACTTCCTTCTAATAAATAAAATATTCTCCTTTAAAAAAAAAATCCCCTGCCCCATTTTCATTATTCCCCTTTAACTTTTATGTGATGCAGTTTTTTGTCTCAAGGGTGGTAGCAAACTGACCCATTCAAGAAGACAGAATGTAGACGTTGGCTTAAGGCTTTGAAATTTGAGAAAGCAGTAATGAATGCTTTCCAATACCAGAAAATAACACCATGAAGACTGGAAGCTGACAAAGTCTATACAGGTGAGGGAGTACAAGCAGATAGGATATTTTATTTGGTGAGAGAAAATTTATTGACTACACTGTCTGGTCTCTGCTGATCTTATTCACAAGCTGAAATACTGGAAAATTAACATAAATGTTTCCAGAATCTGGTTTCCAAACTCCTTAAACACTTCCTTTAAGCCTGTGTGCTCCGCATTCGGAAGCAGGATGAGCAGGCATTAAAAAAAGTCCAAATGAAGAAGACTGAAATGCACTGAAATTCAGTGACTTGTTCTGCCACATCACACCTCCTGTCCCCCAGAGATCTGCCTCCTCAGGAATCGCCCTCAGTTACAAGTTATAAATCAGCAGTGGAAGCCCCTTAGGATCAGAATTCCTTCCTCTGTACTTCGAAGCTGCGGCCTAAGGGCAGTCCTACTTGCAGGAAAATGGCTATACAGTTTAACAGGCTGGGATAGTAACGTGGTAAATTCTGAAAAGAAATAGCATGACTATTGCAGTTGTTCTTAGCACAACAGTTACGAGACTGATAGATTGGACTAAATACTTAGTTTTCCTTACTCCCATTTGAAAGTGATTAAGGGGAAGTTCTCTGTATCTGAACTGAACATTTTGAGTGCAAAATTTCACAATTTACTAAATGTATGGCAGATTATGGAACACTCAGATTAGTACTGCCATATTGCCAAATACTTTTGGAGAAACACAGGAAAAAAAATGTGTTAATTTACTAAAATGTTTGTGGTAATTTAAGCAGAGTCAAATAAGATAATAGGGAGAAAAATGCTTGGTAAAATCCACTTATGGGAGAACAACCCTAACCAATTAAGATCTGAATATGAGAAAGTAATTCTGGAAGAGACCCTATACTTATATTTCCTATAATGGGATCATTACTGAAATGCATGGCATGAAGCCCAAGCTAATGTACACTGACACTTGTGTTCAGAAGCTCCAGCTCATTCACTTGCAGTCAAAAGGTTTTTTAACATCCAAACCAAAAGAAGTTCAAAGAAAGAATCCAAGAAGGTGAGGTGTCTTGTAGACAGCACTTTGCTAGGTACTCAGAAACGTATGCTTTATACCAGTACTAGCTTTCTAGACTACTGCAGTCAGAGAATTTCACCTTCACCTCAGTTTTCTTATCTTTGTAGAACATTTTAATATATGCTGAACAAATGTGTCATATAAAACCATCAGGTGATTACATATAATATGTAATAATTCTTCCTAGCCTTTGCTGCATCAAACACAGAGGAGTCAACAGAAAACACAAGTGATTGTAGTGTTCTAGAAAAAACACACTTATCTAGAACTCACTTCAGCTTACCTAGAATCCACATAGTGGGCTGAACTCTTCCATCATGAGGCTGTGATTACAGGGTCTTTGACAAAAGAACTTTCTCTTACATAGCACCTCTAAGACGACAGATGCGTTTAAGAGTGTTGAAAGAGAGGTAGGGCAAAGTACCTTAGTTCAGGTTCATATGAAACACAGCACTATCAACAAATTAATGCTGCAAAATAGTCAGAAGAGTAGGCTCTAGTCCGGTCCAAAGAAAAAAACTCCTAAGTAGCAGCGGATAAAGGTAGGGAGACCATTTAAACCGCTATCAATGTGATATCTGCTTTCCACCGTCTGTTGTTTGGTAAATAGTTTCTAAGTTGTAAGAATTTGCAATACAAAGCCTCAGCCTAGCAAGTTTCTTTTAATTTTTAAATGTACAGCATTTTAGTTCTACAAATGTAAAAAAGGAAAACCAAACTTTACAATGTTTTTTTTTTTTGTTTATAATGATCAAAACCAACTTGATTCAATAAAATCTGGTATGCAGTTAATGCGGCCCAATTGCTTTTGATAACGCAAATAAAATGGCCGAGACATTCAGCTTTGAGACAGAGCATTTGCAGTAACTGCTTTCTGTGACAAGAGTTACTACACACTGCAAACAGGTGTTTAGGAAGTGCTGCTACAGATGAGCGGTTAAGTACACACTGAACGTAGTTCACATCCAAATGATGCTGTCGTGTCAGTCTACAGTGCCAGTTTTTGTTGCTAGAGGGAAAGTTTTGTTTTGAAAGTACTACTCCCCCCAAAATTACTAAGTGCAAGGCAAGGTTATGACTCAAATTACAAGCAAACAAGGAAACTTAAAAGTAGAGACTTAAACTTCAAAATCATACCAACCTGTTGTGCCAGGTTTCTTGTCATAATCATAACTTTAGCTTAAGCTCCCATTAATACACTTGCACTAACACACTGTGGCACAAATAACAAATGTACCCACATTACTTTTGAATTTCCTTGACCTTGCCAGGGTTTCACATCCTCCACATTACTAAATAGTAGTTATTTATATGTAATTGATAACCATTGTACAGTTACTCCATAGCTTTACAATACTGCCCGTACTATATCACAAGCATTACAAATCCTATAAAAAAGCAGCCCCTGTAGTGGCATACAAGAATAAATTAACCAAAAAAATTTAGTATTACCATTTATTGGTGACAAACACTACGTTTTACTTACATTCCATGGGGAGAAAAAATTCCAGCGTAAACAATGAACTGAAGCAGTACTTAACTTGCAAGGCTATCGTGCTTTACCTGGACCATATGCAAAAAACTTTATTGCGCACACTTCAGTGCGCAATAACACAACATCAAAAGCAACACAGTTTATATATAAACATAGGTAATTTTTTTCAGCCCTACATGGAGATGTAATTAAACAGTATAAAGCACTCAAGGAAAATCAATCTGCGGTTTTATATGCACTACATTGAGATCATATCCTGTAATGTAGTGAGCTGTGTGCCATCTATACACACAATCCTTAAAAACATAGATCAGAGATCACAAAGTCTTGTTGCATTCGAGTTCCCCTACCCCTCACTCAAGAAAACTAGAAATTAACCAAAAATGATCAAACAAAGTTTAAAATTCCTAAAGTGTTTTAATTCATTCAACCGTTGGATAATTAAACTAGGTTTGAGAAAATACTGGAGTTTTAAAAATGGTGGGCACACAATTTGTTTCCAGTGAAACTTTGCTATTTCAATAAAAACAAAATAACCACATATATGGATATGATCTTCCCAAGTTAGTTCACAGATAACATGTCAGTCTCAGAAGACAAAGTTTCTAAACTGTGCTATTGTTCTAGATACAATTAAGAAACTTTCAAATGAAAAATTTATAGTGTCATTTCAATCAAAACAATATAATGAAACTAAAAATTTATCACGGTTTGAAGAAAAAGCAACAGTTATGATTTAGACACTACAGTAGGTTGTAAAGACTGTAGCACTCTAAAACAGTTAGGTTACATTAATAGGAAGCATTTGATTTTCTCTGGTGCTTTCAGGTTTGGGTCCAGTCAAAAGCTTTTTTTAGGCAGTGCTGTCCAGTGTTTGTCCCAAAGTGTTTGAGTTAGCCGGTTTGAGAAGAGGGTCACTTTCCATTTCTTGTTTCACACATCTACAAATAGAAAACACCTGTTACTTAGGATAAAACACTACTTCCATTAAGAAGATGCTTCTAGATCTGATATAAAGAATTCGAGGTGCATGTAACAATTTGTTATGTGGCCTCCACGTTTAATCAATTAACACTTTGTCAATTCTACCATTTTGACAGCTTATTATCTAAAGGATAGGCTAAACTGTTTTCTTTTTTCCTGGTCGAAGGGAGTAACTTGCAACCCCTCCACGTTTCTGCTGAAAGCAAGCTGTGAAACTTATACATTGTTTACATTTCACATAGAGAAGATTTCAAGAAAGAGAGAAGCAAATGTAACACTTAAACATACTGAAAAGTTACACTATTTCCAAATATATGCAAAAAAAATCATTTAAGCAGGGGGATCACAGAATTTTCTGTATCACAGCCATTACATTTTATGCACTCACTCCTGCTCAGTGATTTGCAATTGACAGATGAAAATTACAAGCTTGATCATAAAACCTACCCTCTCATCCTTCTGAAGAAGATAACAGCCCTTGGCATTTTAACTTTTCTGGCAAAGAAAAAACCCTCACATTTTATTTGTTTATAGAACATAATAGTGTTAGAAGTTTCCACTAGTGCAAGGGAAAGTCAATGGGTCACACTCACACAGACATTGGTCCATTTCCTGTTCTTGGCATCTCTGTGGTTTGTTGGTCCAACTCAGACAGCAACTTTAAAATATTCAATGCAGCCTAAAGAAAAGAGAGAACGTTCAGCAATTCAACGTGATTCCATTTCATTAATGTAGTGAAAGCTGGACTGAGACTCACTTAAAAGAAAGTAAATATTCTAATTTTGGTAATATATTTTTTAAGATGCATAATTATGGTGGAAAAATACAATGGTGTAGAATTTAATCTTGCTACATTAAGCAATAGAATGGTGCTGTGGCTAGGGGATTCCCACTGCATTTGGTTTAGCAATGGAGGAAAATTAATTCAGCAGTACTATTAACACCAAGGAAAAAGACACTAAATTAGTAATCGCTCAAACTGTACAGAGCTTAAGACAAGACATTAAAATACACCGAACGAAAAAGTCCTTTGCAGAAAAAGAAAACAAGTTACACAAGAATCAAAAGTACAACACAGAGCACATGTGACTGTTTAAAAGAAGAGTCAATGGGACATGGCTAACGCAGAAGTCAGTCACCTCCTTGGAGAACTGAAATTTTTTTCAACTTTATTCAGATCAATTTCAGGTGCAGCTTTTCAGAACATCCCTGATTAGTTATGGCACATGCATTAGTGACAGCTGAATATCTGAGCAGAGGCAGGTTCTCACACTGGCCCAGTGGCAATGTTTAAGCTCCAAACTGGCTGTCCTTTTCCCTTCTACCTCCTGCACTGACTCATGTGCTTACTCTTGCAGGAGCTCTTTACAGCAGGATGTAGGGATAGGTATGAAAATCTCAAAATTAAGTGACAAAGATCAAAGAAATCTCTATCAAATTCTAGCCATTAGAACATTACTGCAAAAATTTTTAGTACAAAAATCAGTAAAATCAAGTTTTCCTAAACGTATTGCAAACTATTACTTTAGTCTGCAGTCAGTACTCGGGTCACCACTGGGTACCAAAAGAACAAGACTTCAAATTACAGTAGACTGTGTGCATATTGTTAGCAATATGCGATGTCTTCTATAGACAAAATCCCTGACAGATTACAGTGTAGAAGACTCATTCTTTCACAAAGAAATATTTTGGCTACTATGAATAAAAGATCTGTTTTATAAAGGAAGCTTAGATTTAGAGTGTCTCCTGCTATCTAATGATGAATTGCATTTCTTCCACTTTGGATGCTGTTCCAGCAGAAAGTCTGGTAGAGTGAACCCGAGTACCGCAGTTCCCAGTGAAATACCAGCCCGTTCTGTTACAGAAAATAAGCTGATATGCTCTGTTTTAAAAGTTCTTTTTCATACATTTTCTTTAATATGTGCTCATGCAAATAATATCAAGATAAAGCAAATGCATTTTTTTGTGAGCATATTAAGCATTTTACCGGTTATTTAGATTAGATTCTGATACTATTAATCAATTATTTCAGCAACCTGTGTAATATTAGACAAAAATTAGCCAGGTAATTGTACAGCACTTAATTAACTGCTATCCAGCAGTGATATGAAACCTTGGTCTATCCGCTGCATCCCTTAGTTCACTAAAAGCCAAAGAGCAAGTATTTCAGCAATATTCATACCATGTCGTGGCAAGATTCTACATCCTTTCCAATCCCATGGCTGATCAGAGGTGGCTGAGAGGAACAGTTTATAAGAGATACAAACTCGTTCTTGTTATTTTTGGGAAAGTCTTTATATTCAACCTGAAGAAAAGAGAAGGATTTAGTTCTTCTCAGTTAAGCAAGTATAGGAAATACATCACAATTGCTATAGATTATTTGCCCATATATGAAGCTGAACCTGACTTTTAATCATTCTGTCTGCCAGTAGAATCATTTAATTTGAAGTTTGACTTCACTGGCAATGTTTTTTAGTAATCATGAGAGCTCTGCAAGCCTCCTGAATAAAAGTGGCTACTTAATAATGATTGTTGCTGGAACCTTTGCTCTGATCATAGCTATCTGCATTTAAAAGTTTCCCTATTACACTTTTTAATCCACTGAGCTCCTTTAACATATTAATGTAGGAATTTATATGCAATTCTGTTTAAAGGGACCAAAGACAAGAAAATCTACAGCTTACAGCAAATGTTAATGTATTAAATATTATTCAAGAAAAAAACCTGATTTCAGATCAGCCAAGTTCAACTTCATACTATGTTCCTACATCACAACAATTTTCAAAAAACGCTACTTTCTATTTTTTTCTTCCAGGACTTCACAGTAGCACTGAATTAAGGCTGAGGATGAAGTACAGAAACGCACACTTGAAAATTAAATTAAAAAGCTGTAAAATTCAGTACATCTCATAGGTAAAGTAAAACCTTTACATGAATTTCAGCTTAACAAGCAGTCTCAGAATACATCAGTCACCAGCAGAACTAAAAAGCTTTAGAACAAACAACAGGTTGGACCAGTCTGGATAGCTTTGGAAGAAATCTTAAAAAGCTGAACATTTACCTGGATTCCTTGAACACTGGAAAGATAGTCCAGCTGCTCAGAGGGCCTAGTAAGTGGTCCGTGGGGTACGTGGCCTGACGAGTTGTTATTCTTTAATATGGTCTCAGCAGTAGGAGAAGTACCACCATACAATAGCTCTCTAGCAATCATTGCTGTTACTGTAGCCTTGGCAGGATTTGGGGCTGCCCTACTGAACTCTTTGGTGTGGTGTCCTTGATTGGCTCCTACAGCTTGTGCAACCTCAGGGACCATGGGAAGAATTCCAGCAGGAAGCTGCTGATGGCTGAGATAAGGCATCCTAAACTCATCTTCTTTATTACCTGAGAAAAGAGGTACATACTAAACAGATGCTACCTATTCCTCTGAGGCCTTCTGCAGACGCATGAAGGCATATATAGGC
The DNA here is from genome assembly GCF_036417535.1 of Chlamydotis macqueenii. Classification (NCBI taxonomy): domain Eukaryota; kingdom Metazoa; phylum Chordata; class Aves; order Otidiformes; family Otididae; genus Chlamydotis; species Chlamydotis macqueenii. The sequence goes on along the minus strand of NC_141571.1, from coordinate 7,502,759 downwards.
ATCAAAAGCCACTTAAAAAAATAATTTGTTTCAAATTACTTTTGAAACACTAACAAACCTAGCGAGCTTGATTTGCTTTTGGTGGGTTAGAGATTCAGCATCATCAAGAGAGAGTTTGCTTGTTGAATAAATGATTCAGTGCAACACCTGCTTCTGCCAAAAGGAGGACCTTTATGTCCAGAAGCAGTTAGTGAAGCTTACAGACACCTCAGATAGTTGCAACCACATTCTACAGATACCTTTTCATTTCATAATTTTTAATTTCATCGTTTGAACTGTAGAAGCAAATAATAAAAACACAGAATGGCCAGAGCCACTGTTAAATATTGTAAAGACACTGACAGATAGCCCACAAAGTTTAAACTGTATATTGTGAAAACATATACAGGTAGGTAAGGTTAAATGTAACATTAGCACAGTATGAAGAAGCAAAATTTACAACAAATATCCAACCATGGTCAATTGATAGCAATTTATTGACATTACGGCATAAGCCAGAATTAAGAGGGATAAGAACAGCTTTTTATGGGGAACTCACATACACAGAACTGTGCAGGAAAATTACAGAGGTGTTTTCAAGAAAGGTGGGGAAGACATTGCCACTGAAATAAACAGAGGAGTCAGTATTATGGCAGATTAGATAAATGAAGTTCAGCAGGCTTGAGCTGTTTCAAGTCTAAGGATGAAAGCCAAAATTTGTAGGTGGAAGAAAACAGGGATGGCAAAGTTTGAATAAGAAGTCAGGAAGTTTACCTAAGATCTTACAGATGTAGTAAAATGTTACTAAAGTCCAAGTCAATTCCAACTATTTATTATTTAAACAACAAAGCTATACTTAAACACAAAGTACCTGAAACATACTATCCAGAATAGAAATACCTTGCGATAGACAAACTTTCCATAATGACACCTCCCAACAGTTTACATTAGAGAAAGCCAATGCCTGTACACTTGGTGGCCAGTTGGTTTGTTTTTTTTTTTTTCAGCCAGTCATCTGTGGATCTGACTACTATAACCACCAACTGTCTGCAATAAACGCAGACAGTTCCTTACGCTCAGTCGTTAAGAGACCAAGCACAGATGAAGAGGCTGTTCTGTACTACAAGGCCATTCCTTTCCTCCCAACTTTCCTTCTGGCTTTAGGAAAATAAATTTCATTTAGTACTGACACCCTTTCTCATCTTTGTCCCAGGAACAGCCTTCAACATACTGTAGTTATTCTGTCAACCCCTGTAAGGCAATGTGGCCGAACTTAACACAACTACCTCTTCCTCAACAAATCCAGCATCACCCTCCCATTGCTACTCTTGCCTCAGCTTACAGTGACATCTCCGGGGCAGTCTTCTAACCTGCAACCACTCTTCCAAATCTAGAAGGCCATTCCCAGGTGGCAGAAAGCCCAAGCCTTTTCCCAAGGAATCTGCTCTTATCCTCATTTGGACCCTATACCAGAGAAATGTTCTGCTGAGCCAGAGAGGCTGATCTCTCCTCCTCCTCTTACCTTGTTCCCCACAGAAATTGCCCCCACTTCATTTCTGCTGTTGGTGGAAGGAGCTTGGTCCCTGGATCAAAACCAAGCTCAGTCCTGAACATTCATTCTTGTCCTAGAAAGCCCTAGACACAAATTAAAGCCTGCTCCAAGATCCTCAGAACAAGGTAAGACAAGCCTAGACACCGCAGGTAGCAGCAGGTGCGCCTCCACTAACTGCTCGACTGACCCATCAGCACACACATGCTTTTGGCTCAGCCATCTACTCCCTTCCCCAAGCAGGTGGCCAAGCAAGCTGAATACTGTACAACTTGGGAGAAATAAGCTCTTTGGGATTTGAACAAAACCCTCCCAAGGGGTAAGATGTAGTCTGCAGGCCAGCAGCTGCACACCTCTGCTCATTACGGTGTGTTAAATGACAGCACTGAAGGGGCTGAGAAACGTGTTTTACACACACACATGCCAACAGGGCCATGCTGCTTTCAGTAAGGTTACTCACTAGTTGAAGTCTCTTCAGAGCCCGGCTCAAAGAAGGTTACTTTTCTTCCGTCACCTGGTTTCTTCACTGGTGTCTTAAAAATAAAAAGAAAAAAAGCAAAAACCACAATATCCCTTTAAAACTTCCCCTCACCTCCCCCATTTTAAAGTTTTCGAGATGCAGGTGATCTGATTACTCAAAATTTTACTGAAGAATTTATTATTCAAAAACCTCAATTATTACATAGCTACCAAGAAAAGAGAAGTTCAGTGATTCTTCTTCACTGAATGACTAAAACTATCTACAGACTAGTGAAGTGGTATTAAGAACACAGATACTGGAACTAGATACCATAGTAAAGCCAGTTAAACTAGCTTGTACTGCTGAGGACAACGTACTGGACACAAATGAGCATCTACATGAAAAGGAGAAAACTAAAATCAGACTTGCTGTTTTAACTCCCTGCTAACATCTGCTGAATCAGTAAGAGAAGAATGCAAGGCTCTTTCTAAAGCACTCACCAAAGAAAGAGACCTGTAACAAACTTTTGACACTGTTACTGCCTTGCAAAGCTGCTGTCATTTCAAGTCAGCTACTGCTGTAGTATCAAATAGCTGTTGATTTTTAAAGATTCTTACTTTCTCTTCTGTCTTTAATGCTGGCTTTGGAGGTTGAGGTTGAGGGACTTTGAAACCTAAAAGTTCCAACATATTTTCAGCTGCATTGCGTTTAGCAACTTTTTTGTTTGTGCCCATTCCTTCAGCTGTGTGCACACCAACTTTGACCTGGACAAAAGAGGAAGAAAAGTCAAATAAATTCCTAAGCAGAAGTTTGAGAATTCACTTATTAGTGATCTGTGTCTTGAGCATGCTATAAGTCACAAAATAATTCAAGTAATCATTATTCTAAGCAAGTTGTCATTTATTATCAATGATCATGGGCCTCCAAGTACAAAAAACCCAAACAGAAGTCACAGAAACAACTGTTTCATCATCTCACCTTGGCAACAGCCTAAATTCTCAAAACTAGTATAAAAGCAGACAAATTTGCCAAGCTGAAGTTGCAGGTGTAGCAGATTTACTATTGTAATGGAAAGAAAGCTCCTAACTTTCCTGTCTTGGCCAGGATAGGAGAGAGATCTCGAGAATGCACTTAATTATTAGAGGCTACTAGCTACTCAGTATTAAAAATACTACTATACAATTGGGATTTGCAGCAATTTCTGCACTCTAAAGCAACACACAAAAAACTTGGGAAGGAGGAAATTAAGGACACCCAGGTTTGTGTTAATAAATCCTATGTTACAAAATATCAGTATCTCTTAACAGAATATGAATATTCTTGTTAATTAAAACATCAGGTAGTTACAACATAGACTTCTGGTGCCCTATGCAATTTCTTTTAAACATGATTCAGATCACTTTTCTTGAACCTTTGTCTTTCTTGAACGTAGTCCACTGGATATTTTCTTAATAAATTTCACAAAAATTTGTCCATAATCCTGTTAACTTTGTATATCATCATGACAACCTGATCACCATAAGCCAAAAAAAAAAAAAAAAAAAAAAAAAAAAGAGGACATCACAGCTATGCCACTAGATTTCTCAAATTAACATACAAACCTGCATAACAAACTCCCTGCGCCTTGGAAGACCACGTTCTGTGATGAGCATGTACTCTGGTTCCTTCTCTTTCTTGGCCTGCTGTATCTGGGCAAGTCTGCTAATGGGATTCATTCCTTGACCATATTCTGGACTTGTTTGCAGCTATGTAGAACAATGTTTAGGAAATAAGCCAAAATTTATGAATATTTGGTTTAACAGACAAATGCAGCGTGCTACTGAATGCATTAATCTCTAGAATTTAAAAACACTTAAATAAAAGTTGCATAAAGAAACACTGTCACAGCCAAAGAGAACACTCAATTTATTGGGCTCTGCTGCCACAGTTGACCACATATAACCAACCTATCGCTAGTGACACTTCTGTAAGTTCTAATCCTGCTGTACTAGGAGGGACAGGCTTGTGGGAGAATTTGCACAAGCAAAATCATACAAAACCTGAAGCTGTGAAGTCTAAGGCCTGGAAGTCAGAGCTTGATTTTAACGTGCCACTCACTCTTTTATAAGGTTTCTCTTTCATCCTGAATTTACTGATAACTGTTGTAAAAGTGGTGTCAGAGCCCACTTAGAGCAGGAGCAACATATCATTTCATTTGTAGTACCAGATTGCGATAAACACTGAACAGTTGAACAGTGCTTATAATTAACTCTGAATCCCTCTCATCTGATGATTATTTGTAACAGTCAGATTTCCAATCTGTTTGTCTCTTACCTTCACTATTGATTTGGTTTTCTTTTTGATTCGTGGCTTCATTTTCTCAACCGTAGGAAGGGGTGGCAATTTTTTCAGTTCTTCTAGGACTGCTATTGCAGCATTTTTCTTTGAGATCTTCTTGCTCTTTCCTTCACCTTCACCCATGAATTCTCCAACTGACACCTTGGTTACAAAGCTCTTCATATGGGGAGGACCACTTTCCTTGGTCACCTGTTTCAGAGGGAAAAACTGAGTGAAAGCGTGATAAACACTTATTAAAAATGGTAGGGCACATTGTTTATAGCAAACTTCTCTCTAGAACTATGGACAAAGAGATTTTAGATTCTCATACAATCCAGAAAGTAGAGACGTAAATCATACTCACTCTAATAACATAATCCCACCCAAATAAACATATGCTTTAAAAATATCAGATGCAGCAAGCACTGAAAGTATTTACATATAAGTAATTAACCCATCTTATTTAATTTACTGATTTACTCTTTCAATATTAAAACATGACTGTTCTATTTCATCAGTCTACACTTCCACACAGTTAACATCACCTCATTAAATACATCATGTTACAGTAACAGAACACTACAGAGAACGCAGTTCTTTAGTATCCAGCATTTTAGTTCAGGAATCAAGAGTTCTGGAGACATCTAAGAGATAGCTGCCTGCTACAGATTTAGTCTTTTAACTAAAAACTTCATAACACACCATACTTCAAAATATCCATAAAGTCAAAAAGTAAGAATGAATTAAGAACTTCCACCCACAACTGGCTTTGTGTGATAGTTCAATTTTACTCAGGCTAATCTGCAATAATTAAAAGCTTCATGTAAAATTTCATAAAACTGTTTTAGAAGCAATTTAGTTATACAAAATTGTGTTTTCTTACTATAATAATTCAGATAGTTGACTTAAATGTTACTCTGCCAGCTCAGGAAAGCAGCATGATAAATTAATATTTTAGTGAAACAGAGATGGTTCTATGGAAGCTATTGATTTAAGAAAACTAAAATGATCAAGGAGGGGCAAAGAGGCAGCAAGCAGCCAGGCCAAAAGGAGAGGAAAGTAAGATGCACATGAGGTCACCTCACGGCAAGAAAAGAAACCTATTTGTGAGATTCTGCAGCTTGCGGGTAGTCCACATCAGTGCTTAATTAAGCAAATACTTCCATAAGTGTCTTTCAGAGCGAGCTATACTCTTTTGCCTTGACTCTGCACTTCACTGTTCTAACCATTAACATGGGGTTGTGTTTTGTTTCTTCGCTGTAATACTGATTTTTCAAAAAGCTTGGAAAAAAAGATTGCACAGACAACCACAGCGTAGCTGTTCACTCATGTTCTGATTTTAATGTGTGAATTTGTGAACAGGTGGATTTTTCTTTTTTCTTCATTTTACCGTATAAACTCTGAGACAATCAGAGTGACTGTCAAAGGTAAAAGTGTGTTCACAACTAACAAGACATGTTAAAAGTCAGTTGTTTGGGTTATCTAGAAGAGACTCAACTTAATGTGTACCCTTAATGTTCTAATAAAAACAAATCTAGAGCTTGTAAAATAAACATACCTCAAAATTCACAGGCAAGTTCCTTTTAAGTGCAATCTCAAAAACTTGGCTTATTTCAGACTTATTGAGATTTTCATCATCTGGTTCTTTTCCGTTAACCTAAAAGAAGCATACTCTATTTAAAATAAAGATCCTATTAACTTGAATTTTATCCATCCAACCAGTTTACTGAACTCTCAAAATTTTAAGTACTCTGACCTTTACTGCCATTTTACATGAATGTGTAGAAATGCAGCACACATACTACAGAATTGAAACTGAAGAAGCTTATTTAAGGTGTATGTGTAAAAGCTAGCAAACCTTCATATTTTCATGTGCTCGTTACAGGAAAGAACAAATAGAATAAGGGCCAATAGGTTTAAAAATCTATTTATAGAAAAACAAATTGAAGTGTTAAATGAACTGATTTCCAATGGAAGTACCTTTATGAAATGCAACTTTCATATACTGATTGGACATTTGTACCAAAAGCACTAAGACAGTATCAGATAAGAGAAAGGGCAGGAAAAATAAAGATTCTGAGAATGGGACCAATGTGAACAAAGGCTGGCTAATTAGACCCTGGCATAGTCCTGGCTTTTAACGTGCTCCCTTGTGAGTGCTTCGTCTACAGATGTTTTTCTCATCTAAGAACATACTATCAGGAACTTGCCCTAAATCAAGTGGTGTACATCTCTGAGAACTTACACCTGCTAGGAGGGCAGCAGTGCCAGGTGAAGCTTACCTACAGGCACTTCTATGTATCTCCAGGTAAAATTTTGATTGTGATTCCAAAAATGTCTTCACTGATGTTGGGATCAACATGAACTAAGAGGCATGGTAACAGCAACAGAGAAATTTTAAGACTACGTGTCCAGCAGTAATATTGGAAAGATTATGATAAAGATGAACAGCAAGAATTTCACCAATTATATCATGCCACAATACTAGTTATGCAACCAGGTAACAAAAATTATGTAAATATTTTATTGGAGCAGCAGAAATATGCTAGAGAGCTCTCACTGATTAAAACCAGTTTTGATGGTAGCAAGCAACCCCAATGTCTGTTACTAACAAGTTAGTTTAAAAGATGAAGGAATTTTTCTTCCACCACTTAAAGCAGCCTCTTCCCATCTCAGAAAATAATATGAGTAAAATTAATCTGTAGTTTTCACTCCTCCCACTATCCCATCCGATTTTACACTGTTCTTACGGGTTCACCTTGTATTTCAGGTTCGAGTTGCAAACATTTCAGAAGAGCACATATAGCCCAACATCCTTTTACAACAATAACATCCGATACTTCTGATCCCACTACCACATCCAGTCTCTAACCTCTACATGGAGGTAAGCACAGAGCAATCTTCAGGTCTGTGAAAACTGAGACCACATGATGGCAGCACTCCCACAGAGGAGAGGTAGATGCACTGTGCGTTAGACTGCACAAGAAATGTGGAGGCAACACCTACACTAGAGGAACCATACTGTACCTCAGCAGAAGGCACAAGGCAGGTAAAAATTGGCAAAACCAAGACTGAATACAGGAATCAAAAGTCTTGATCATCATATTCTAAAACCTATTTCTAATGCAATTGGTAAGTTCAAAAGGAATAGCATCATATACCCAGAAAAAAATATTTGAACTACTAAGGTCTTATTTTATTACAGTCTAGGTATTACAGCAAGTTTACTACCAGCATCTCTAGGAAGGATCTGTCACCGCCCTTACTGTCAAAACATTAGCACAACACAAATATCTTCCCCCTCCTTGTAATTTCAGATATACTCTAGTTTTTCAAATTCTGACATTTTTCCTTGCAAAGGTGACCGAGACTTCTCTTTATTGGATTATATTTTTCCCATTTAACCTTTCAAGAGAACACAAATAAATAGTATGGAATTATTTGCTCTATTATGGTGTGGATTCCTGACATACTCCTAGTCTGTTCACACAGTGTAAAACACAGGTACTTTTCTTCAATACTTTTACCTAAAAAGAGTAAATTAATAGCAAAATAACAATTAACAGACTTTAGCTGTTTTACAGATTATTTTGCCTCTACTTGAGTCCTGGATCAGTTTATTTTATAAATCAAAAATAACCATACACACATGCTGTCCCTCTTTCCCTGCACACCCCAAGGCAGATGATCTATAAAGTCCGCTTTTAAGGTAGTTTGCACGTGTGCATAGACTAAACTCTCCCAGGAATCTATGCCTCTGTCAGAATGAGACCACAAATGTAAGCATTTACGGCTCTTAGCTCTCATCAAATTGTTCAAATCCATCTCTATCAAGTCATGAAAGGAAACAAAAGTGACAGATAAAAAAACCCCAAGCAAACTGCAGAAGTAATATACTGCTTTAAGAGGGATTTGCCCTTTTCTAGGAGCTCTTTCAACATACATTTCCTCAAAGGCTGCTTATAAGCAAATTAGGAAAACCAGTGGAGTTGCTGATTAGAACTACACTGATTTCAACGTAACTATCAGTCTGACTGTTTTCCTGCATGTTAAAGATATAAAGAGCAGTTGATATTTACCAAATAAATTGGCAAAAAACAAAGCAGCAATTCTGGTTTTGGTATTTTCAGGCAAAAGTTAGAATTTCTGTCTAAGAACTGTGTTAGAAAGCATAGCTTTCTACATTTTCTAAGCTTTAAATCAATGCTTTATCATCTCTGTCTCTGAATATGCAAAGTAACCCCGCACTGCAGCTGTCAGTGTGTCTGAACTCTGGTCAGACTAATTCAGGTTGGAAGGGTCCTTCGGAGGTCTCCTACTACAGCCTCCCACTCAAGGCAGAGCAGACTTCAAAATTAAATTAGGTTCTTCAGTCAGGGCTTTGTCCAGTTGAGAGCTAATATTATTATTTTTTTTTCCTGCCACTTGCTTCTAGATTTGCAGTCTGAGAAGGTATGGGAAATGGTCATCCTTACCCTTAAAGTCTAATAATTTTATTCAATGATTTCTTCTTAAGTACTGAGTATTTTCTAAGTTTAAAATACAAGACTAAAATCCTGTGAATAGAAACATTTGTAAAATAAAAATAAAATAAACATTTACAAAAATTACCTCCCCCCCCAAGAAGAAACCCCGCAAGATTTCAAGCTTAGGCATATTCTGTTTACACACACACATAAACGGGATACACAAAAATAACTACATTTAAAAGGAAAATTACTGGCAACATCAAATGACGGGTAGGAAGTATCAGGATTATGTCTGCTTGTGAAATCTTAATTTGCCTCCATTGGACACAAGCATTACAATAGCATCTCTCATAATCTTACACTACTGCATCCTTCAAGGACCTTGCCTCACTGAATGAATGAACACTGCTCACTTAGTGGTAAAATCTTCCTTATTTTATCTTCATCTTGTCTAGCGCAAACTGCTGTTACAAAATCAGCAATTCCCTCAGACATTCCTACAACTGCAATATTTGAAAGCCACAAATACTCATGAACTTAACATTTAAATACCAAACTTTAAATTAAGATCTGATTTGTCTGAGTACTTATTATAAAACAGTACTCTCTGTTCAAAGGATTGCTCTGCTTAAGCACAGCTGTTTCCTACTGTTCATTTTGTAGAAAAGTCAAACAAAGAGAAAAATAAAATGACAAATGCATGTTTCTCATGAAAGTTTAAGTGCCTTGTCCAGCATATGTATAGCAGGGTCAAGACAGCATTCAGCCCCCAGTGAGCTTGCAACTGTTTTATTCATAAAATAACTCTCTCTTCTTGCAATCTCTTCCATCATTCACAATAGTATTTCCCTTATCAGGTTTTATAAAAAAAAAAAAAAAAAAAAAAAAAAAAAGGGAGACACTGTAGGTGTATTTCCTTTACCTCTTGATTTACACCCCTTACACCGAATGAGACATCCTATAGAAAAGGATACGTGGTCACGTAAAGGCAAGTGCAGTGTTTGTTCTGAAGACATCACATCACTCAGCTTTAAACACAACTCTACAAATCTTCAGAAAGTCACTTGTACAGAAGCATTTCTTAAAAAGTGAACAGAAAAGAATTCAGTTACACGTGATCTTATTATTTTCTGCAGAGTTGGACTCCTTGGGTGCCATATGTAGGACTTTGCTACCCGAGGTGGAGAAATGGCTGATGACAGTAGGTGATCTTTCACGAGGGTCAGTGCAAAAGGAGGATGTTATGCATCACTGACACAGAATGACAATACTCAGGAATTTGGAGTTCCCCTGAACTGAAGGCGAACACCCCCCTCAGGCTTGACCTCTCCTGCGTGAAGACCTCCAGCTTGTCCCTGACCGCACTCTGCCTATCCCAGTTCTAGATTTCAGTGCAGAACTCATCTCCACTCTTTCAGCTTCCATTCCCAGCACTACTCTCTTCTACTCAAGAACATTTGTAATCACTTGACTCTTAGTAGCCTCCATCACTCAGTAGTCTACATTCCTCCAGGAGAGCTTCCTGTTCCCTGAACCACCACCATCAGTGCCTACTAGGCCTCTTCCCTGAACCACCAGATTCAGTCTTTTTGCCTAAATATCTGGGCAATGCTCTTCCACAAACACACTTGGAAGTTTTAATTCATGTCCTTTGGCTTCACAACATATTTTCTCAATCCTCTTGCTCTGCCATTCCTGGTAGTTCCTAGATATTTCCCCTCACCCTGAGTCTGAGACCTCTTGTTACCTTCTTGCCCAATTCTTCATTTTCCTTCTTTCTCGGCACATAGCCAGACTCTGTATCCAGCAAGTTCTCACGCTCCCCAGATTGCAAGTTTTCAGTCCAACCTCCAGTTCCTGCTCCTCACCTATCTGGCAATGTCCAGTGTCTCTCGCTTCTAGGTTTGCCTTGCATGGCCACCTCCTCAACATGATCTAGATGCCACCATGGAGTACATCAATAGATCTTACGTTTAACATCAAGCCCTCATAACTCAGACAGGTATAGTGAGCCCATAAATGAAAGACTAAATACACTCTTTGTAGCAGTCTTTGGCCAAAGCAGTCAGACAGCACATATGGAGAGGGTACACGCAGTCAACCAGCCCCAGAAGCTATGAGTAACTCATGTGCACGCAGTGAGACCTTCTGCCTAAAGCCACTTAACAAAAAAAAAAAAAAACATGACAAAAACCAATAACAGGGGCTTGGAATGGAAAATGCTGGGCAGCCATAAATATATGGAGGCATAAAAAAATTGCTTCTTATATTCGTATCAAAATTTGTGTAGGAGTTTACTACTTCCATGAACTTCCTGCTCTTCCATGAACTTCCTGGAATTTTGCCCAGGAAGCAAACCCATGCCTGATGTCTATGTTGCCCATACCAGAATGCAAGTACCCCATTTATACACTGCTTCAGAAGTTTGTATATGATCTGTACCTTTTAAGATATTAGTTCCTAGCTATGCTTCCAGTGCTCATATCTGATAGAGGTCTATAGCATTGCTGTGGAAAAATATGACAGCAAAAGAATTAATATAACTTCATTTGGGAAAACGCTAGTTCCATAGGTATTTATGTTTTTAAAACAAAGTCTTTCTATTGACACAAGTAGGTCAACACTACCACACAGAATTAAATTTCACAGCTATCATTTTCCTCTCAATAAAGAAAAAAATCAATATCTCAGTTTATCTTAGTGATTTATGCTTATAACACTAAGATTAATTCCCACCTCTGGTTTCTCAGGCAAGGGCTCATTCTGCAGAACTTTCAGTGCTTTAGCAGCTGCGTCGTGCTTAGCAGCTTGTCTTGTTCTTCCTTTCCCATGAAACTGCTGCCCTCCAATTGAAAGCTCAACTTGATAAAGTAAGGGCCCAACAGGAAATGGGTAAAAGTACCTGCAAAGAGAGAGATTTAATAAGCAAATAGTTTGGCCTACAAAGTAAAAAGAAATATAAGTTATATGTGGATGAATCTCTTGGATATCAGTAACCACAACTCAGCACTGAAGCACTAGTATTAAAAAGCCAAATTTTCATTTAAAAGTCTAAAAGATTTTAGGGAGAGATGTTTGAAACAGAGCATCAACATTTGTTTTACAATGCAAACAGGTTTCTAGCCAACTAGAACAGAGAACGACAATGTAACTATGCTTTTTACGCTTTTATAGACTTGGCAGGCCAGTAAGTTTTGAATTCTCAGTTCCTATGCTCGTATAAATGTCTTTAAATTGAAGCCGTAAATTAAATAGTTTTAGAAAAAGCAGTAAACTGTTTTCTTCACTTTTGCTTTTACACAGAAAGCAAATGCAAGAAATATTTAGCTAATATTTAGCTGTTCACTTCAAAAAGCTGGGTATATCTGAATGCCTTGCAAAACACTTCATCATTTCTCTGTTCCCCTTTTACTCCCCCTCCCCTCAAAGAAAAAAAAAAAAAACTTAAATACAACAAATTACAAACGATAATGAGGTGTACTTTTCAAAACCTTTAGCTTTACAAACTGGCTATGTTACAAGCTGAATATCCCTTTAAAGGCATTGTATTTTTGGCTAGTGTTCAGAAGATAGCATCAAAGCACTGGGACGAAGAGAGCAGAAGTTCAAAGCTGTAAGACTGCAAAATCAAAGAATCAAACAATACGTACCGTGGAGGATAAGTACCACCTCTCATAGTATAGTTGTAAGTGGATCTCATCCCCGTATAAGGATCGATAGGTTTGTACATAGGTTTCTTTCCCAGCTTCATGCAAAGTGCATTTAACTCCACTGTGGGGGTTACACTGTCTACGTAAAAGGGAATATAAAGAGAGTTGTCCAGCTGCCACAAAGAACTGAAACAATCTAAACTCTTAGGCTATCTCAAAGCAGGGAAAAAGGAGCTCAAATTTTTGCCGTGTCCAGTATCTTAAATGAATGAATTCTGAATAGCAATGCTAACGAACAGAAAGAAAGTAAGTCTATATGACATATGTTAAATTAGCAGCCTAGTAGAGCTGTGACAAATCCCGCTACAAAAAAAAATGAATCTACTGGGGGCTTGCTTTTATTTTGATTTGTATTTTGCTTTAAACTTGTGAAGCTACCTATTTATTTTTACAGTGTATCTAATGGGGTTTGCAGAACAGAAATTTCTCTTCCCAGAAAAATATTTTTAAATTAAATTAATTTAAAGTACATTCATCAGCCCATGCAAAAAATTATTCTTCGCTGTGACCAAATTCCTAATGGTTTTTTTTTGGTTGGATTTTTTAACTTAGGTTTTGTTTTTTGTTTTTTAGATAAACATATTTTCCAGGATCCCACCAAGTGGGTTCTTCAAGCCTGAATGACTTGATGGAAAAAAATAAAATCTATTCTTTTGATGATTCTTATCATGTTGCCTACAACGATCAAAGATTAAATCACAAAACCTGACAACTGCCATTGCTAAATATGCAGAATCACTGTTTTTATTCATCCTTATGCAACATTAAAATATATACCAAAACCAGAAAGGTGTATTCTTTTTTTTTTTTTTTAAATCAGTTCATTGTGGCACGTACCTGGATTCTTGCCTTCACTACGAGACGGACGAGCCGTAGGCTTAGGGAATTTTGTCCCTTCCAAAGCTTTGGCAGCTGCCGCATGTTGCGCTTTTTTAATACTAGTTCCTTCAGCTTCCCAGTGCTGGTCCCCAAGAGTCAGTTGCACTGTAAACACCTCAAAAATAGAAAACATGAATTTTATTACAAGCTGCTTCAGAATTCACACACTATATTAGACCTTCTTACACAAAGTAATGAGTCTTCTAGTGATGCAAAAGTTGAGAATATGGTAATCTAAGTTCTCCTCAACTACCACGTCATCTCTAGATTATAAACACTTTGGACATTGATAAGATTTCCCTGATTACTGAACTGAGAATTTAACAATAATTGTAGCTAGCAGCTATTCTGCATACTGCATGAGACCACAAAGGCTAAAAACCAAAAGACACAATGTGTACAGGGGTGACAGCTACATGGATAGCTGGTATGCCAACATTACTCTGAACAGCAGCCTTGAAATCCAGACTTTTTTACTGCACATGACTCAATTCTTGCTTTAATACTGTGTATGTAGGGGGTTTAAATGGTATTTTCCAGCAGCCTGAAGAAAGATGAGTTCACATTGCACCATAAAAGCTTCTACATGCCCACAGGTAAGCACAAGTCTATCTGATCATACAGCAAAGCTCTGTGGCACTTCTTTTTAAGTACGTGGGATAAGGAAAGATATATATTGCCCTAAATTTTCACAAATTAATCAGACAACAGCAAGCCAAGGTCTCCCTGGTAATTAAATGAAATTTAATTTCAATCAGAATGAAAACACAAGTGAACAGATTCTCTGAATGTTATTTCAATACTTTTTGTAAAAGCAAATCTTGCATCTTTTGTACATTGAAGCTGACATTACGCACATTTTGGACAAAACATTTTAGTTCTTAATATTATTCAATTCCAAGGCAATTCCTCTAACATACAACAAACACTGTTCCAGGAAACACCTCAAGGAGATGATGTCAGATTAAATAGACACATCCCAAGCTGATTCTCCTTCTATGCCTTGTCTTATACAATAGAGATCTTCAATCAGGATTTAAAAGTTTAATAATGCTAAAACTCCCTTCTTCAGTGTTCTTTTAAGTAACACAAACTGCTTGTATATTTGCTGTATTCCTGAAAAACTCTCTCTCTGCATAAGAAGAGAATACCAAAGGAATTGTGTATGACAGAAATTTTGACACTTTGTGAAAGACATGCCATGATATGGCATACACATCATATGCTGCTCTACCCCAGGCATTCTTGTATTCCCACTGTGAAGAACTAAAGATTATTTTGCTAAAGTAACTGTTCTGCAACAGAGGAATGTTCAGTGCTGTTCTATCATACTGTTCTTCAGGCATTAAAGAACACATACCAGGACCCTTGTTTTCCAAATATCAGGCAACTAGGATAGAAAGGTTCATTTTCTTTACAACCAAAACAGAGCAACAGCAAAACAACATTCAGTTATGATGTGCACATGAGAGAACAACTCAATTTCAAGTAGTAAAACTTATTCTGGGCATATCAACAAATACAGATTTGTACCTTGCCAGCTACATGGACGCAAAAGCACTACAACTCCTTAGGTAGCATTTTTCCTAAAGAAACATAATTGCCATAAGTCTTTCTGCAACTCATGGGATAATTTGGATTAAGAAACTATTTTAATCTTTTAAAGTTGGTGGGATGAATCTCAGAATATTAAAATGCACCACAAGAAGAACACAGAAAATCTGCAGAACAGACAAGATGTAGAACAAAAGTTTAACATCGTACTAGAAAGTGACTGTATAAAGATCATCCATATTTAATAATTTTTTTGGCAAAGAGTGTAAGGGATAAACCTTGCTTTATTAAATTCAATTCATCAGTACTTTGGTGAGCTTCCCATTCCTCTCTGTTATTCTGTATTATCTTGCACCAAAAGCATATATTTTGCCTTTCCACTTAAGGAAGTGGAAGAGTGTGAACAGCAGCAATAAGAAACTTACGTGAATATTTACCTTAGAATGAGCTGGACCTTGCTCACTCAAAAGCTTATACTCAGGCTGAATCTTGTTGAAACGGGCTAACTCATTCACAAGACACATTGGGGTTTTCTCTTTGGGGTTTGCCATGTTTGAAGGAGCTGAAAGATTACATAAAATCAGGTAAATGAACAGGCAACTATGAACTCCACTACCATTTTTAATTTAAAAAAAATCTCATTGGCTTAGCATTTAGTCATCTGCAACACAACACTTCTCAGAAAAGATTTGCTGGAATAGACAGCTCTGCTCATTAGCAAAACTGGCAACAATCTACCGATCGTTGGGATTTCCAAACAACGCACATGCCTAAAGGACAGCATCATTACATTTAATGTTTTAATGCAAGCCAGAAGTATGAGACTCCTGCATTTAGCTTGCATCTTATGTCGTACATTTCAAGAAGCCAATCTTCTAAATATTCAACATAGTCACTTGCTTTGAATAATTTCAAAAAGTCAGTTAATTTCTTTTTTGTTCTCCAATTTTTCTCCATGATCTATGTTTTATTTATTACCTTTTATTTGCTCTATTATATTTTATTAGCACAAAGTATTTATCATTAAACTGGTTATAAGAGAACTAAAGATAACAGAACTAAACAAACTGTTTCAAACAATGCATTTTTTATACTTAAAACAAGCTACTTGTAGAAAAGATGGACAGCAATGTTTTAAAAATTCAGTGTTATACTATTTTATATATTCTTTACTATTACAAACATTTCAATTAATTATTAGAACTCAGTGGAAAAGTATGCTTCTATCTGTCTCAGATTTTATTCAATGAGGAGAAAGTATTACAAGCTACTGTAGCTGAATAAGTATTACTTCTAAAGTATTTGTTGTGCAAGACATCAGGAATACACCATGCCAAACTATAAACACGAAGAGTGGATGCACTTCTTAACAGACACTCAATCTTACCTGCAGCTGCATTGGTGGATGTAACTGATGCAGAGGGTAAAGCAGAGTTTTGGATAGGTCTACCTGCATTTTCAGAGGGCAAAGAACTAGTAGTAGAAGGAATACTCAAAGGCTGTGAAAGAGTTGGGTTTTTATTCAATATTTGGCTCCCTGCAAGGGCAGCAGAAGGATTCTGAATTTGAACTTGAGACATGTTCACTTCCAACCAGAGCAAGTTACTGTAGGTAAACAGCTTTGAATGCAGGCGAACTCAGTGTGATGAAGCCAAATTGCTGACCTAAAACATAAAGAGGAAAAGAAGATTATACTAAATATTTAGCATTCACTAACTAACCATCTATTGAAATTATTTCTCCATCAGCAAAAAGGGGAAAAGGGGGAAAAAGCATTCAACCAAGCATCTATTGTTTCCATTTTGTATGCAGTAAGTCACTTATGCATCCAATTTTAACAGCATATTTCAATCTATATGCTCTATAATTTAAATTTAACATTTCTTTCATTTATAAAATAGTAGCATAGAAGCTTTACTGATGCTTGTTCATTTAGGATAACTACCCATCTGTTTTCCCCACCACTGAATCCACTTACAAAGCAAATCCAGTTAAACTGATAGCCACTGCTTGTACACTAAACAAAGAGCAACTTTCATAAACAGATGACATGTCAGGCATTCTACCATTTGAAGTTAAAGTTTTCAACTTGGAAGGGCAAGTAATAAATGCAGTCTTTGCAAAACAACTATTTAGAGCACGCACCCTTTATTATAACCACATACACTTCTCCCCCCAGGATGACCAGGAAGAACGCCCACCCATCGATGAGGGAACACAACCGGTGTACAGCAGAAAGCGCGGAAGCAGCTACGACTGGGAGAAGTGAAGGTGTAAGAGTTCATAAACTTTATAAGCTACATGTGTTTTGAAGGTTACTTCTATTTAAGTCAGAACGTGTCTCAGTCACAGTTCAAGCATCAATTTAGAGATATTTGGCCTTGCAACACTGTAAACAAGTGTTGAAAGTGCTCACAGGCATCTACGTTCATTTAAGAAAACACACCTCCAAGCGATGAACTTGCACCCGCCAATGTGAAGTATTGTGATAGGTCCTTCCTCCACCGACAAATCAGTATTAGGTTTCTCTTACACATTTATGCAACATTATCTTCATGCTCAGACAGTTGAACCTAAATATACACTAAGAGGTTGCCAGTTTGAAGGCTGTCATTGCTGCCAGAGCTCAGCTGCCCATATCCGCTTACGATCCGTGTGTCAATTTATTTATTAAAAATAAACTTTAAAGCCAAGTAAATACATTTTACAGACAAGGGCATACACACACTGGTCGCCTACAGATTTTATTAGGGCAGCAAACAAAAGTTTATTCTTTCATAACTGGTAAATGGAAAGGAGAAATCACTGCTCCAGATACCACCAGCTATAAGTAGCAACACAACTCCACTGGTGTTCTGTAAGCTTCAAATTCTGAACCTGTGAATGGATTTCCAAATGTAAGAGGAGCAGCAATGAGTCAGAGTGAAGTTTTTAGCTAGTTACTGACAAAACAAATCTAACAGGAGAACCTGGGTTAATACATTCATGGATACAAAGATTTATTTATTTATTAAATAAGAGAAGAGGAAAGAACCTACTGGGAATACACTAACACATCTACCATCTGGGATATTTTTACTTTGAAAGATCATCATAAACACGTCAGGCTTATCATACTACTGGTTGGAAAACTTTGTTTTTCACTAGACAGCGAAATTAGTTGAGATCTCATTAGTTCAGAAGACCTATAAGCAGATTATACTCAAAACACATCCTATATTTGACTACTACATCTGCAGATATTACACATTCGGTGCACTGTAACTGTGAAAAGGGTATTATAGGGCATCCAGCTAAAGGCGCTGCAAGAAGTTATAAGAAAAAGATTAAAAGTATGTACAATAAGACTCCAGGGTAATGATTTTATAATTACTAAGTTTCACTCCCAGGAGTATCACTAGAAACACTGAAATTTTCAGATATAATACAACAATAATTATTGCCTGGATAAAGTATTGCAGTGCAATAAAAAAAAAAAGCTAATTCTGCTTTCCTCCTGAAGTGCAACGCCCTTCAAAGTAATTGAAGTTGAGCAGTTTCTAATCCACACATTTTGAGCAGAAGACATCAAAATTTTTTATTTTGAAGTCAATAACATCAGGATCTTTCAGATTATGCTGGAAAGGAATTCTGAAATTCTTCTCAGAAAACTCTGCTTACAAGCACTTTGCTTTTAAAGGAAGACACTATCCTTCATTTATTTGCCATCACCTGGTTTTAGGGAACGTGGAAATGGAGCTCCAAAACACAAACGTTGAAGTGGTTTTCTAGTCAACTATGATACAAATGCAGAGAAGAACAGTATACTGATTCCTAGTAATTTTTTTTTCCCCAAGGGAAGTCCCTGACAAGGATGTTACTAATTCACTCTCTATATTTACAGCAGAGTACCACAGAACCTCAGAGCAGTACACCTCAGGCTGCTCTCTCCATCCAGAATTATAGCCATCAGTTTTCAGCTTGAAACAGCTTTTCTTCAAACACCTCTGGTTAGACTAATATTCAGGACAGACAAATGAGCCATTATTCACAAAAATCTGTGTGGACTTGAGGTCACATCCGAGTGCTTGAAACAATATGGTTTTGGAAATCGATCCAATTTAGAACAGACGTCAGCTGTGCACATTCAATGACCAAAACATTGCTGCAGACACATCCATAGCGCATAACCTGCTTATGAGAGCAACTGCCCAACTTTTTCGGCAGTCTGGCTGCTCAGTCACATCAAAACAGACTCAGTAAGGACCTAGGAAAGTGTCTGACGCCCACCTTGCTGGAATTCACCACGCGCCCTCCCCAGCCTTTCAGCAAACTGGAAGAGTTCAGCCCTCAGCCCTGGGAATCCAAAAGACTTCCAGCCTCACGAGAAACCAAGTATTGAGAGTTTAAGCACAGCTCACGTTAGGCATCTGTGAGACGGCAACAATCCCACCCACTCTTCTTTGCAAAATGCTGTGCAATTACAAGTGTAGCCGTGATTTGACGATTAAAATTACCATACAAATACCTGGCCTCTAAAGCCGTTAATTTAGCAAGAAAGAAAAGATGTACTCAACAGGATGGTGTGACTGCTCCTTTCCATGACTGTTTCTAAAGGTGTAGGAAGGAAAAGCTGCAATGCCTAACCAAAAATAAATTTTAAGGAATCAATAAGCTGTATCTTTACTTGAAATAGAAATCTGAAACCTGTAGAACACACTGCTGTTCAAGGTTTATCCCCAAGACTTTCAAGTAGCTGAGTACCTGGGCATGCCAGTCTTTCGCCACAGATGAACAGAAATTCATTATCAGGGAGAGAACTGAACTGCAATGAAAATAAAACTTTTCCAATCAAAGTATCATTTTTTAACCTAAGTGAATATAATGCTCGTTTCTACATAACTCACTGCATCATCTCTCTCCTTCGCCAGTACACCAATCTCACATGTTTTTATATTCAGATCAAGTCAAATGTACATCCTGGAAGTTATCAGCAATTCAGAACTATTTCAGAGTTCACTACATTGAATTCAGGCAGAACCAAAGCAAAGTAGGCATTAAAAACATCTTGTGAATTGTTGAAATTCCACTCTATACAATTTTAGACACTAGGTAGTAACTTACAAGATTATACCTTACAAGTTTATACATACAAATACATACTATGTTTTCTTTTTAAAAACATTTAGCCCATACTTTGACAAGCAATTGCAAAGAGCAGTCTGACAAAACAAATTGGAATTTGTTTGTATTTTTTTTTTCAGTTACCTGGGAAGTTTATGATACTGTAGTTGATTTGTGTGAAGTATTTAACTAGAGTGTAAGAACTCATTGGCCATCATTGCACATTTAATGATAGGTTATTTGGGGATTACAAAAGGCTTTACAGTGCTTTTTCAAAGCTATATGCCCTCTACCCTATAACAGGCTTACAAAATCCTAGCTATCCAAGAAAAAGCACTATAATCTAGAGAGTTGAGGTTAATAATTTATAAAGGCTGATTCAGCGGACAGAGAAACAAAGAGATGCCAGTATTTCAGATGGTTTTTCCATGTAATCAGGGGTTAGCTACTTCCAGCTTTTCAAGACTGGTACAAATAACTGTCCCTATACAACACCCGAGGCTTTACTAGAACTTAAAACCACTCTCAAACATCAAAAGCTGGGTGAATGAACAAATATTTTACCCATACTATCTTAGTCAGCTGCTAATCACGTAACTTGCTCCTTTCGCATCCTTCCACACTTTTTGCTAACTCAGACATTAATATTTTAAATTTTATTGAGACAGTGTTTCGCTAGAATGTTCTCCTCATGGTGATAATGGCTGCCATCAAGCAATTCAACGAGCTGTGGACAATAACAGACTTAGAGAGATGGATTTGCAGAAGACAGAGCACTGTTCCCCACTGCAGTTTTTAGATTTTTACTTTCTTTTGGTACATCAATGCCCTAAATATTCCCAGAAGTTTTAAAACCATTAAAATGCCAAGTTCAGAAGTCACTAAGGCAACCAAAAGGCAAGTAAAGAAATGTACAAAGATGTGAACATAGTCTCAGTCAAGTCAGCCAAAAATATATTAAAATCTTACTAGATAAAAGAAAGAATGTAGCATTTTCAGATAAAAGTTCTCTTGGGGATTTTTTTTGTGTCATAATTCTCAAAGGTGGTGTAGATAGAAGCCAGAGGACCAAACAAAAAAACAGACACTTCCTGTGGATAATCATGCTTTACCACAACTTGTGGTTTCTTTAATACGCTGCAAATAAAAGGCAAGAAACTTTAGTGTTTTAAGTAAGTTTCCTGTACCTTTAGGAGATCCAGAAAGTGAAGGTTGGGATTTAGATCTGAATAGGATATTTATGATGGAGAATGCCTAAAAGGAAAAACAGAGAGTTAGCATTTTGCTTCCTAAAGCTACAAAAAGGTCTTCTGTAGTAATTGTTTCACCCCTACATTGAGTTTGTCGCATCCATTGGGATGACAATAATTTGTATGACCATTAAATTCTCACTGACAGACTGCTCAACGGAGCTATGTTTTTCCAACAGAAATTCCAACCTGATCCAAGAATCATCTTTCCTTGCTCTTTTCACAACCCCAAGTGACTTTTCTTGCAGAAACAATGGAATCTCACAATAGTGCTCTGTGCAGGATTATAAGAGTCACTTGCAGATTTTCTTTCCGTACTAAAGCTTCCAGTTCTGCAGAAGTCAACCTTCTTCCTAACAGCCCGAGAGATCAGCTACTGAAATTGGACCCAGACCTTCATTCACAAAGCCAAACCAAAAGCAGGCCACTAGCCTGAAAAACTCTAGCAGCTATTAACTGCAAAAATCTGATATAAATTTTACCTTTTGCCTACATTTCCAGTCCAACCGTTACACTTACAAATAAGCATATAAAACCAACCTAGCCAAAACCATTTTACAATAAAATTGTTTCAGTACTGAATATGAAACCTGTCCCTGCATGGACTGCTCTAAATGGAAAGCAAAACGTATTTCATTCTGCTTACAAATATAGCACAAAGTGTTTAATCCTTCTTTTCCATGGCTAAAGCCAACTGCGCGCAGATGCTAGCAACATTACTACCAACAACAAATGGGTAAGATCTCAATCTTGATTAAGCTTAGAAGTGGATGCAGATAAACGAGCTGTTGAATTTACTTCAGCCAGCCATTTCAAAATTCAGAACGAATCATAGAAGTATAACCAGTTATCCTGGAGGAGTCCTGCAGAACAGATGAGCATACAGAGCCTGCAAAAGGCAGACATCATGCCTGTCTTAACTGGAGAGTGAAAAAGGGAGCCAAGACGATTACAGTCTTATCAGTTCAACTTTTATTCTAGAAGTTTTTCTGGAGGCTTCATGAAGCATGTGGAAAACAAGGAAATGGATAACGCTCCCAGGTGGGCTCAGAACCAAGTTGTACAAAGACAACTGACTTTTCTCCAGCCAAGTCTGGTGGTCTAACCAGGCTCAAAGATGAATTACTTGCTCTTAGCAGGAACAAGTGCAAGGTTCTGGGCAGGCACTGTCTGCTGATCAAACACAGGACAGAAAAAACACCAACTGACACCAGCAGAGTTTCCCAGAACCAACCAACAGAACATCATTCCCTAACACAAGCCAATGCTGACAGGCTCTTTTAGAAAAAGCAATCATCCCACTGAGATGCAGAAATGGAAAACCAGCCCGAGAGATATCTGCAGTATCCTTCTAGTCTGTACTTGGTGTCACCGAGCCCTCAGCCAGAGCACTGCATCCACACACAGCTACCATGCTTCAAGACAGATGTGGACCCAGTTCACAAAAACAAAGTAGGAAAAGAACAAAACACTCAGCTTTAGAAAAATATAACTTATAAGAAAAACACTGAAGGATTTGGGCCTGTATATGCTGAAGGAGAGGAGCTGGCTGGGCCCTGACAACCAGTCTCCACATACATAAAAGGTTTTTGGAGTGGAAAAGAATAACCTGTTCTTCATGCTTAAAGTGACAGAACCAGAGGCAAGAGGCTTAAAAGTACATCAAGAAAATACTTTCTGATAGTAATGGTTGCAATGAACCATACTGCTTTGGGTGACAGAGAGGACTTCGCTGCTGGCAAACTTTAAGTAACTGATAAACGCCCGTTTAGAATGAGGCTGGCGAAGCTGACGCCGCAGAGGGATGGACTGCTTCACTGCCCCCAGTCCCTCCCAGCCCAGATCCCCAAGACTGCGAATACACTTTTGTGTACCTGACTGTAAAAGCACATTTCCCTCTCCTACCAGAGGGAGGCAATGGCCTTGTTGTTAAATAACAGGTGTGGGAAAAAGGGTCCTACTGCAGGCTTACTCTGAACTCCGATCGACCACTTGAAAATACCAGAGAGACTAAATCCTAAAAGAAACAGGTTTTATTCATTGTCAGGACCAGAATATGGAAAGGTGTCCAGTTCCTTGGGATGTGCACATTTGGAAGTTACCACATTCTCATTATGCTACTCGTTACAAACTTGCACGTGTACCCCACTACAGCTTTATTTGCACTCCTTCTCGACCCACCAGCACCAGGCAGGGAGGGGCTTTTTATGGAACGCGAAGAGAGCAGAATGAGAAACAGAACAGGTCCCAGGTAAGACTATCAAGATTCAAATTACAAGGACTTCTTGAGATCACCAACTAAAAATCGTATCATAAACAATATCCAAGAAAAAAAAAATTAGCTATAGGAAATGAGATTTTAAATTAAGCATTAATTTCTTTCTGAAAAGCGGATACTTCCTAACATGGTGCATCTGAACAGTTACTGACCCTTCAGTCACGCAGCAAGGAACATTACTTGTTCCTTATCAACAACAAACTGTTCTCAAAGCAGGAAAGTTCATTTGTCCCTATTTCACAGATGGGCAACCAGAACACAAATCCCAATTCCTATCCCCGCAAAAGGATGCAGGTACCCGAGGTGGGGGGCAGGCAGACCTGAAACAACTGAATGAGCTGTGGAACGCACAACATTTTTTTCTCTAGTGCCTTTGTCACCTGTACTTTAACACGCCCGCAGCTCTACTGCCACTCAACGTCAACCAACCCTCCTCACGCGGGTAAAAGCGCGGCACCGCAGCAGCGCTTACCTGCCACGCAGGGACAATCCGCTGAGCTGGTCGGACCGAGGGGGCTGATCCCCCGGCTCAGATCAGAACTTACGGTCACACCAAAGACAGACCCACTGCCCAACAGCATTTTCATCTGTTGGTTGCAGACCGGGGAATACTACAGTGCATTCGTTACCCAGACAAAATACTGGTTAGAGATTGCCACTCTCCTCCCTTCTTTTAAAGGGGTTCTAAATAAGGCAAGTGTGGTGGCTGAGTCTCTTTTGTCCCACATTCGACCACTGTGGAGCACGAAGGACAAATTTCCACACATTCTAGGAGGTTTGTTGAGATGGTTCGTTTCCTAACATACCTTTGAAAAAAAATCACATCAGTGGTAGCTTTGTAATATAGAGTATAAAATTCTGAAGTGGTTGACTGCTGCAGCAGTGTTTAAGAACAACATCTAACTATTTACAATTGGAAAGTCTAAATAAATATTCACTATCAATCAAGATAAAAAAAGACTACAAATGCTACAGACTTAGGGCTATTCACACAAAATGTTAAACACCAGCTGAACAGTATTTTCTTCTTCGATAAATCTTTTTCTATAATATTTGGGCAAGACAAAGTACATCTCAAAGGCAACATTCACTGTAGAAAAAGATGATGCTCTTTTTGAGTACTGGTAAGATTAATTTTCAAGGGTGGAAATGCTAAATATTAAGTAAACTATTTTGCACGCTAAGACATGGATTACTAATAAGAGAACAGTTGATGAAAAGCTAAAATATGAAAGTGAAATCTGAAGGAAAAGAGGGAAGTAGCAGATGTACACATAAACCAGACAGTTCCAAACATAATGGAAAACAATGAACCAGGAAGTGGTAAGTCAATCATGAAGAGAAATGCTTAAATGCATACTTCTAGCTGAATTAGTATTGTGACAAAATATCTGAAAGGCACAGAGCAGTTTTCAATTTTGCTCTGCCTTTGTACAGTGACATCACCTCGAATTTACTTCAACCTATGAATACTTGAATTTTGCCACAAAACACCTAATACTTTGACTGACTGGTAGTGATAGTGAAAAAATGACTAGTGATAAATGTTATGAAAAATTTTCCAACAAAAGGAAAAGTGGCTGTTTAATATAACAATAAAAAGAGAACTGTATCACACGTACATCGAGTTTTGAAATGAGATTCTGAACGAACATCAGAAAATAGAAAATACAGTAAAAAAATTCAACCCACTGGCCCAAATCTCATCAAAATGTGACAGATATTCAGTGAATATATCTCTGTAAAAGTCTGAATAAAGTTTGTAAATTTGTTGCATATATGACATGATCAATAGGCAAATCAGAGATAACTTTAGTACATCATAGCTATAGCTGCATCATTAAAACGGAAGTTTTGATGTTCACTAGTATTTAAAAAAAAATACATTTCTGACGGTTTGAGCAAGGGAGCTATGTAGTACACCTCCACGTTCTCGTCAGAGGAAGGATTTTATAAATATACTATTCCAAAAGCAGACAAAGGACTTCATTCAGATACTTTATTTCACTGCTATATATACACCTAGCCTTCATTTACATTCCAAATGATGTTCCTCCCAGGTCTGCCTTAAACCTGCCAAAAAAGCAATGACAAAAACACCCCAACAGATGAATAAATCAGGAAAAATGGTTGCCAGCACTACTAGCTATAGTATCACCTAGCTGGACAACCCAAACAAATCAAACCCTGTATAACCTCCAGGACAGACGACAGCAGTGTAAAGATTTAAGAGGAACTTGTTGCTGTTACATCTCCCAAAAAACTAGTGTTGTGATCAAAAACTGAAAAGTGAGCCTGGTGCAGCGACGGCTGCCAGTGGGCAACGAGGAGAAAGTGTGACGATGCCAGTGTTCAGAAAGAAAGCCAGCGCTGCTAACACCAGCTGTCTCGGTGTTTGCACTGTAATCTGCACAAGGAGAAGGCTGGGGGTGTCTCCTGCTGCTGTCACCGTATCTGCACCTTTTATCGGAACAGTCAGACAAGTCTAGTTCAGTCTCGGGAGTTTTTGCTACCAAGACCATGTGCCCCTGAGACTCGGCAGAAGTCTGCGACTGTTGTCACCCACTCAGCAGCCTGGAGAAGCAGGACGGCTGCAGCCGCTTTCTCCGAGGGGTTCGGAGAGCCTAAACCGGCTGCGCTGCCACCGACCCCCGCTCCCGGGGGGGCCCGGAGCCACCACTGTCACCTCCAAGCTGCAGCGGGATTTCGGGCAGAGGAGGATTGCCAGCGTCACCTGCCCGGAGCACCCGCGGTGCCGGTGCCGCCGCCAGCCCCGACCCACAGCGCTCCGGGAGCCCAGCCCCGCCGCTGTCACTGCCCTCGCAAGGGCCGCCCAAGCCGCTGCCGCCCCCACCACTCGCCCCACGGGCCCGGGGCCGCCGCCGCAGCCGCTCGGGCAGGGAGGGCGGGCAGGGGCCCGCGCTGCCCCCGCCAGCGGCCCCACCGAGGCTCGGCGGGGACGGCCCCGCGGCACGCCCGCCGCGACCTGCCCCGCTCCCCCCGCGCCGGGCGCCCCCGCCCCGCACCCGGCCCCCGCCAGGCGCTAGGGATGGGGCCGGGGGCTGCCCGGCGGGCCCGCCGCCGCCCCCGGGAGCCGGGCAAAGCCCCGTTTTGGGCGGGGGGAACGCGGCGGGGAGGGGGGGCTGCGGGGTAGCGGCGGGGGGAGCGGGGGGGCGGGCCCGCCCCGCCGCGGGGGCCGTCCCCTCCCCACAGCCCCGCCGGCGCAGCCCCCGCTAGGCCCCGCCGCCGCCACCCCCCGCCCCGCTGCCTCGGCGCCGGGGGGAGCCCGGGCCGCCTCCCCCCTCACCTGGCTGCCTGGGCTGCGGCTCCCGGGCCGGCTGGTGGTGCGGGCCAGCGGGCGGCTCAGTCCATGGGCCGGGTCCCGGGGGGGTGGGGGGGGGCCGGGGGGCGACCGCGGCAGCGGAGGGAGGCGGCGGGCACAGGGCAAACACTAAAGAGAATGAGCGGGGCCAGCTCCGGCCGGGGAGGAAGTGACGGCACCGCGCCGGGAGGCGGGGCAGGCGGATAGCCAGTCGAGAGCGGCCGAGTGCTCGCGGGCACTGCCTCCCTCCGCGCTCTCAGCCAATGGGCGCGGGGGCCGGCTCAGAGCACCGCCTCCTCCGCTGCGACTACAAGTCCCGTCGTACCCTGCGAGGGAGCCGCAGCCGCCTCGGGGCGGGGGGACTACAGCTCCCGGCGCGCCCCGCGCGCCCCGCCAAGATGGAGGCTCCGGAGGGAGGGAGCGGGTAGGGGTCGCGCCCGGCCGCCTTCCGCCGGGGCCGGGCCCGCTGCAGTGGACCGGCAGCCCCGTTCGCTCAGCGGGCGAGGGCAAATCGAGGACCCTGGCGCGCGGGGGCGACGGAGGGGACGTCGTGAGCGGCCGCACGCCCAGCCGGGCCGCGGAGCCCACCCGGGGCCAAGCCGCCCTCCGCGACGGGGAAAGCGGCCGCGTACGAGGCTGCTGGGGCGCTGAAAGAGGCCGCCGGGCCCAGCCAGGCCGCGGCTCCCGGCCAGCGGGTCGGGCCGCTCCGCGGGGGCCACAGCGCTGGGCGCCGCAGCCGCCCGCCGGCACCGCGGAACCCGCGGCAGGGAGCTCCGCTGCGGCCCGGCCGCCCCGCTCCGCTGTTCAGGTAAAGCAACGACACGTACAGAAAACACCATTTCCTGCTTCCGGCACTGCGCTTCTGGGAACAGAAAAATCTGACACGGGAGAAATAGAGAAGTTGCGGGGGTGCCCCCCGGGAAGCCTGGGCCGCCGTTAAAGGGAAAGGACATGGTGGCGAAGGCGTCTCTGCATTCAGGTTAAACATCAGCGTAAACTGATTTTTCAAAGAAGGAGTTAAAAGCAAATGTCAGCAAATAGAACTAGGGAAGAATATTAAAAAAAAAAAAAAGAACAAACACCCTCAAATTTCCAAACACATACAAGTAGGAAGGAAAAATCATGCTGAACCTAGTAAAACATACAAGTAAAACCAGCAGCTACATACACGCAAAATCCCTTGAACAGATACTGCCCAGGAAAAAATGCCAGGGCTTTGTGTACAGCTGCACAGTGACGTTACTTCACTGGGCAGCTAACGGGGGTGCATTTCAGTTCAAGCTCTACGTTTGAATCTAAAGAGTATATGCAACATTTAAATAAGCTAAATCTGTTTCTTTAGTTCCTATGCACGCTTCAATTTGCCCTCTTGCACCTATTCCCCCATTTCCCAAAGCCGCCCCCCCCCCCCAACTGCCAATAATTAGCTGCCACTACCTTAGCCACGGCGCTCAGTTACTTCGTGATTGTTTCTGCTGGACTCCTGAAACCTGGAGCGAGTCCATGCACATCAGTTAAGCCAAAACCAAAATATGAATGTATTTATTTTGCATTAAGAAAGAAAACTTCCAGCATGCCACTACCTAAGTCCATAATTTCTCGTAATTTTAGATTTGTCATACAAATTGAGCCTTTAAATACTGTTACATTGCTTCAGATACCGCAGCCCTTGAAAGAAGAGTGAAAACGACGTTAGCGGTAGCATGCAGCTGTCCAGTGCACTTCTGACCACAGTGCAAGTTTCCCTTCCTGGATCACCGTAGCAATCGAAATGCCCTACAAGATTTAAATAAATGCCATCATTAATTTTTTTAAAGTTAAGTATAATGAAGTATTTTAAAGACAGTAACACTCTTCCTAACCTGTACGATCTCTTAAAGCAATACAACTGCTTTTTACAACAGATCTGCATTGGCAGAGGAGCTAGCAAAAATTACAGTACAGCGTTAAAGAGGCCCCAGTTGTGCTAGAATGGGTCAACCATCACGCCAGAAAAAGATACTATGAGAACTTTTTGGTTTAGAAATATTTTATCTTTTGTAATAGGTAAAAATACATTTTAAGTTACAAGGTTGCATTTAAACTCTATGGCATCATTAAATTGCAAGTCAGTAATTTCTGCCGTTGTTCAGCAAAAAAAAAATGTGGCACCCAGCCCGCAACATTTACTAACCAAGTACACGTAACTCAATTCTACAGGAAATGCAAAAGCTTGCATATTTAGTGGGGAGAATCACAGCTACAACATTTCAGCAAAAACAAATCAGAAATAAAACCCAAAATACCTAAAGCTCCATATCCATTTCTATATTTAATATTGATATGGATTCCAAAGATACCATAAGGAAAATACATCGTACACTTAAAATCAATTGACAATATAGCATTTAAAAGACATTCTCCAGTATATAAGTATATAGATATATATCCCATATCACATTTAAACATCTATTCATATGTTTGTCTGGTCTGTTGCATAATAATATGTGCTGTTAGAAGCTTTAATTATTCAGAGCCAGCAACAGTTATATTTCAGAAGGAAATGCAATTTCAACTGTTGTGTAATCACTACTGCAAGACTTAATGTTGTCTGTAACAGAAACAACATTTGTGCAGGTTTTTTTGCAGAAAGTTAGGTGGAGACAGGGAATTACAAAGCCCTTCCCCCCCCGCCCCAATGGGGTTACGTTAAAAATTAAGTTTTATGTTCTGTTTTTCCAGAAAATTGTGAACGTCTGGATAAATGTAAAATCTGCATGATTGGGACAAAAAGTATCCGCAGCCAGATTACAAAGTTGAACATAATTTAAGCAAATACAATATGCAATTCAAAAGTCCGAGGAACACTCTGCACACCACCTCAGATATCCAACACGTTTGTCCTTTCATTTGGAGGATATTTACTGCTGTAGTATGTGTATGATTATCAATTATTCAAAAACGCTACAAAAGACTTTTCCACTCTTCTTTATGCAGCAGCTTAAACACAGACAGACCTACTTCTAGCTAATAATTTGTAGAATATTTGAAACTTTCGTTTTCTTTTACAAAGCCATCCTGTAATTACAGTATTTTCAGATATTCATGTAGAAATCTGGTATTTGTTATAAATATATTTTCTTTGTTAAATACTTACTTCAGAATACCCCTGGCACAAAACCAGTGTGAATTTCTCTTCACAGCTTTTGAAAATGAAAACATTTAGCTATGAAGCTAAATATATGAACTAGCTGTGCTAAAAACCCTTTTTTCTGCTTTTCTGACATGTTACTAATTTGTAACAAAATATCTTTTACTTTCTATTAAGATTTACTAGTTTATTATTAAACTATTTTCTTCTATTCTCATCTTGAATACAATACAGTAAATCCAGCATAAGCTTTGACCTCTCATGAATTAGAAGATTATTATTTTGAGAGAAAATTTCAAGCCTATAGGCCACTTTGCGATTAGCTGTCAACAGAAGTCACTGAGCTTTTCATATCCCAGCTGGCACCTACGATTACAGCCCATATTCCCCAGGAACACCTCAAATTTCCTCTCAATTATATTAAAGGCAATAATTACTTCATTTAAATAGGTAAGGGTAGAAAGCTACGGGAAAATAAAGCATTTATCCTACTTTCTCATAGTTAGGTAGATTTTAGACAGATGCAAATTTTCACAGGGAAGTCCTATGCCTGGAGCACATCTTTGTCAATTAATGACTGCACAATTTTAAAAGCAAATGCCTGAAACAGGAGAAAATGTCTTTGTAATACTTCTGCTGAGGGCTAAAGAACACACATGACTTCTCCCAGCTCTTTTTTTTTTTTTGTTAATGAAATCAGCAAAACAGATAACAGGTATTAATAAATACTATTTTTCTATGAAGAAAGGATTAAGCTGTTTTAATACAAAAATCAAGGTTTGTCATTGGGGAGCTCTGGGACAAGGAAACTGCCACGGCATGCTGGAGCACAGGGTACAGCTATTCCAACAGAGACAGTTCTGTCAGGTGGGACAGTTTACTCTGTAAACTCTGTAACTGGATGCCTAAACCTCCACAGTGCCACGGCCAAGCTGTTTTTATTACCCAATCTGATGCAGTTATTTAGATGCTGCACTGCAAATTTTTTTTGAAAGTTTTGTCAAAGTGTTTTCAAAGTGGTTCACCAGCATTTTTCACAGCCTGAAGCACGCAGTCTTAGAACTGATACAGGGAAGCTCACTGAATAATGAACCTTTTCTGTACAAGACTGAGTGAACTTCAGGGAAGGGTGAAGAACTGTAAACAGACTGCTGTGACCAGCTCTGAGCTGCAATCGCACACGATGCCTTATGGTTAACTCATGCTGGTGACACTACAAAGACGTGCTCTGACAGCTTTAATCTGGGCTACCCCTTGACAATACTACAGCTCCAGGGAAGGCTGTTCTCATGGAAAGGTCATGGAACGACTACAAAAGTACACACAAGAATCACAGAAACGCAGCCTGACGGAAGGCACATTCAAGCAAGCTACTGAGAGCCTAAAGAAAACCAAGTTTTCTGAAAGCAGAAGTTAGCTGAGAAAAAGAATATGCTCTGGCCTCATCAGAGAATTTCAGAATGAAACATCTGGCTCACTGAGAGGATGTCTCTTATCTTATTCCTGCCTCATTGCAGGAATGCTGTGTAGCATCATGGCCCATTCACAACCCAACCAACAAAGGTATTCCTTAAACCAACAAAAGTATTTCTTCTCCTACAAAAGCCTCAGGTCGTTATTTAGAAGTTGACAACCACGAGTCAGTCAGTAGGCTCCAAAAAAGGACAGTAGATTAGAGTTCTGTGGTATCAAAACATCCCAAACCAGGTGTCCCTTTACCCTTTTCATACTCAAAAAGGAGCACATAATCTTTTTGCCCTTGGATTTGAATAATAGTCTACAACTATCAATTGCAAGAGAGAAGTGGCTACTTATTTTCCGAAGCGTTTCAGAGGAGGATCTCAAGTGAAGGGCAGAAGTCCTCAGAACATCCACTGATACCAGGGTTTCCAGCCTGGGCTTCCTAAAGAAACTGCTATTTGCCCAACTGTTTAGCAAGGAATGCACTGAAGGGTGGCCTAGAGAAGTTCAACCGTCTTGCGAAAACTGTAACGACAGGGCTTGCATCAGTTCCCACTGAACTTAACAGATAAATATAATTGGAACATTGTGTTGCCTCCTGAGTTTTGAGAATGGGAGGTGTCAGAAGGAGCACTAAGGTCTCCACCTAAATGAAGGCGAGGGCCCTGCCAATAACATTTGCCTGTACTCCGAAGCAGAGATGCGTCTGCTTGCCTGCACTACACTTGAAAAGCTCACTTCCCTGAAAGGGTAAGCGCTCTATATAAACAGTTGCATGCCTCATGAAATCTGCAGAATACATACGTGTCACATACAGCGCCACAGTCACAGCCATGTCTACAAAGTCTAAGTTACTTAACTCTGAGTGAACTAAAGGACAAGTATGCCACTAGCATTTGTTGAAGTCACTTAGGCACTTATTCACATGGAATGTCTGTCCAACAAAAAGTCACACGTTGCAGGAAGTGCAAGACAGTGAACATGAAGATTCACTGAAAATTTTCCATTCAGAAGAGCCAGCTTTTCTTTGGCTACCTCTCAGAAGGGTTCTGGCTTGTTGCTGTAAATTCTGTGCAGTTCCATCTATGGTTGGTAGTGGTAAGGTAAAAAATATCTGTTCACTTACAAATGTATCACAGCAACCTGTCCCCTAAAGAAATCTTGCTTAGAGCTGCAGAACTAAGATGGTCTAAATACAACGAGCCGCTTAATATTGCATAGTGCCGAAGAACCCCATTTCAGCACAAGGTTATCTAGCATACACGCACAGGCTGTGTACGCGAACAGATGCAAAGGTAGCATGTGGAATTACTGGTACGTGACCACCAGTACCAATTTAATTTTGGTTCTTTGAGGCTGACAGGAAAAAAAGTCTGCAAGTTCTCTGTAGAATTGTTCTCCCTATTATCCTAGGAAAAAGACAAAGCTGCAGAGCAGAGTTCGGAGTATCCTTTTGGTTTGCAGGTTTTGAATGACCACAGCTCAATTAACATTGACATTCGAGGTAGGCGTTCAGTTCCTTCCAAATGTCACACATCTCCCATGTGGTTTCAGCCTGTCTATTGAAATTCACTCTGCAAGGCGCTTCGGCAGACTTACAACACACATCACAGTCTCTCTCATCAGCATTAAGGCAGATGCTTTTCATTATCACCACTGTATTATTTCACTCTTGAGAACTGCTTTCACTTCATACCCACAAACAAGGAGGGTCTGACACTGCGTTACAGACAGGTTCAAGAAAACCTGTGGATGCTGACTCACTTAATACATTTTTAGGCACTTAGTAGTTTAAATCAATTGTCTAACAAGCAACTCATTTCTTGACATAAGAGATACGGCCAGCATGCACTCTCACATGGCAGCCACAGCTACTAAGGAAGAACTGAAAGACAGCTGCTTCTGCCCTATGTTTCACCCTCAGTAAATTCAGTAACTTTCTTGATACAAGGCCCAACTTCAACAGGCATTCTAACAACAAAAAAAACCAGTCCTGATTCAAGTCATCTGCAGAATTTCTCTGGACAAGTAACTAAAAAAACCTGTAATGTATGACATTGCTTAATATCACATAACTCTGAGACTTCACTCTTACTCAGGAGTTATTCAGTCCCTATAATTACATTTATTATATCCCTGCAGTACCAGTGCTCTAAAAGCCAGTGGTCTAGCAGTTTGGTGCCCAGGCCATCCGAGAGGACAGTAAGGCTCAGGCATTTAATTAGTCACTTAAACAGCCATAACAACAAGGTAAGCTGATGCACTTAGAATTCAAGGCTACCAAACACGACCAGTATATTTATGAGGAGATAAGGAGAACATCCAAGTTAAACTTAACTCTAAGATCACGCCTTCAGTTGTAGTCTATTACTAAATATCCACTTGGAGCCTGATAGCCGCCCTAGGCAGGTACGTTACTTGCTTTGACTGCACTGTACTGACATGTCTTGCTCAAAGAGAAGGGGTGCACCTGCCAATGAATATCAAGCATGATAATAGCTTTGGATCTCCTGCCAAAGTTTTAGATTTGCTCTGTATGATCCTACAATGTATTTAAAGTATTACTTAAGATAAAGAAATATCCTCACAGTCCCACTATTTTATGTTCTATCCTAAGTTTAAAACATTATCTTTTTAAAACCAACTACATTCTTCTAAAACAGGAAGCGCACAGTGACAGGCATTTTAAACAAGTACTTCTTATTTATTCACAATTTAGATAAAGTTCAAGGAAAGACAAAAGAAATACAAAGGACAACATCAAAATGAAAAGGAATTTTAGTGACCGAAGTGAGTTTCTACAGCCAGTGATCTCCATACATTTCAAAATGTTATCCAAACACTGCAGATGCAGATTTCAAATAAATCCCATAACAAACCACTATGACTACTCCCTTTGAAATTAAACTGGGAATGGAAGTTAGCCACCTTTTATCTATGAGTACATAAACCACCAAATTCCTTCACTTGCTGCTTAAAGCCACATTTATCTTTTACAAGATGGATTCTGCAATACATTTTCAAGTAGCATTTTTCATTTTGTCTGAGCTCTGCGATAAAAAAAAAGTCAGTGTCAACCTTCTGTATAACAAAACCGCTTTTGATCTTGCTTGTGAACTATATGCAATTCAGAGCAGTGTCACACTTGCAGCTTGGAGGTATCCTTGGAGATACTGCAACGCTTCTGCATTCAGACTAGTACTCAGCATTGATGGGACCTTAAAACATACGATAGAGCAGAAGTGTCAATGTGTGTATACATTAAACTACTGCTATATCCTGTTAATCACTGTGTCAACATATGGTATAAAGTCAAACGACATACTGAAAGCAGTTGTTGGAATTACAATTCCCGATGCCGACAGTTTTATGTATTATTTAGCTGAATTAAATACGAAAGAGGAGTAGAGAAAACCTTCAGTTATTAAAGCAGATACTTGAATGCAGCAAACATCAGATCTCTCAGGCAATCTTTACTTACCAAAATATTGAACAAAGACACTATAGGTTAAAGTAGTTAACTGTAAACTTGTTTAAATTTATCATGAGTTGCCTGAAATTTCCCCAGTACATGCAAATGAACTGGGGAGAAGTGTTAGTTATATACCTACACGTGGATAAATTTTCATTTAAGAAATGGCATATTTAAAGCTTATTGCTAAATTATGTCATGTGAAAATACAGCTTTTCTAAGGCTACTAGGGAAAAAAACCTTACAAAATATATATTCCATTAAAGAAGAAAAGAGCGCAATACCTAGCATTCTGGCTATGACATACTTCGTTTAGCTGATTATCAAGCATTAGCAAAAGTGACCCATTATCAAAAAAACATTTATTCTCTGTAGAATTTAGCATTAGCATGCCATGTATAAAAGTCACCTACCCTGCCTGGGCACGCTGTAGACAGTTTGTGAAGAGACTGTGCCAGATGGATTCTAGGATTGTTCACCATTTGACCTACAGGATCATGTTCTTTTTTTCCAGCAAAGGCTAGCTGAGAGAATGCAGTCTGATATCCTGGAGTATCTTCTATGTCAATGAAGTGTTCTTCATCAGGGATAGTGTCATCCTCAGGCAGTTCAAAAAGGCCAATGAGGGCCTGCAGCAAAGGAGTCCTATATGTAAAGAGGGGAGGATAAAACTGGAGTGCTCAAAATACGTTAGGACAGGGTGTATTGTACAAGAATGTTCCAATTACTCAGAACCCTTTACAATTTAGCCCTTGCAGGTACTTGGTTACCTACTGAAATTGTAAGTACCCAGTCGAAGATGGACTTGAAGAATTGTGGATGTATGTATTTTACAGGCATAACATATTAAAAGCATGAACAATATATTTATTTTTTATCAGGTCAAATTCTCATGAAACATACCTTAAAAAAGCAATTCTTTTCCAAATTACACCTTTTATCTAAGCACATTAAAAAAAAAAAGTTCTAGGTCAGAGATTCGGTTATTGTCATTAAATTCAGGCACCTGACATCTTCGACTCCTAGACTAGCTTGCAATCTTCCCAGACAGCTTTCCCCAGAATTCTACTGTCAGGCTAAGACCTTACAGTCTCTGTCAGGTTATAAGTAGCCATGCTCAGGTCTCCTGACTAGTACGACAGTCAAGAGTCAAAACTGGGCCTAGCTTTTCAGAACGAATACAAGCTAAACAAATGTAAAGTAAAATGCAGTCCTAACTAGCCCAATCAGTGCTACCTCCATCACAAAAACCTCAAACCGGTTCTGGCATCTGCTTTGAAAATACAGTTTTATTTGGTGAGAAAAGAAATGGGTATGAAAAGCCTGAAACTCAGTGTCATAACAATAGCAGGCCTGAAGAGATCACAACAGTTTATTTGAAGAATATATTTTGACGATAGCTCATATTTTCAAAAAATCAAATAGCCTCAACTAACAGAACTTGAAGAAGTGTTCTACATACCACAGCTTGGTGTACTCAGTGTCCATCATAGGAGGACATTCTGTTAGTATTTTTGTAATGCCAACAGCACAGATTTTCTTTTCAACTTGTCCAGACACTTTCTGGATTTCGGGAATTATAATTTTCTCCAAAACCATTCCAAACATCCTATTGTGACATTAAAAGAAAAAGTTTAGAAAGTCTTACCAGCCTTACAGTGAGAAAAGAAAACCAGAAACAATATGAAGCACTAGGAAGAAGAGAGAACCAGACGCTGCCTTGTTGCAAGTAGATGCTATGGTAAATGGCAGAAATTTAAGCACTCAAGCTTTCCGCAAAGGGAGAGTAAAAACATCACTCTTCCCTTTTCGCAATCTACTGAGGAGATTAATATCCCGGACTATCAACAAGGAACTGTGGGCAACAAATTTGAAAAATAAAAATTGCTAGACAAATAAATCAGCCAGATTAGAAGAAACATGTGGCTAGTCAAATTAGTGACAAATGCAGTTCATGATTTTAGCTAAAGGAGACAACTATTTCCTACTTCAAAACATAAAAATTACACTGCAGTCTTAAATTTAAAAATAAAATAGTAAAAAAAAAAAAAAAATCATACTAACTTTGGCTGTATGCTGTCAAATATTTCCTGCAGAGCTAATGCCCCATATTTTATGCAGTACAAGTTAATGAAGACTAGGAAACCTGTAACAAGAAAATGGTCAAATTAAAACTGAACATAAAAAGAACAGCTCTAGAGCCAGCACCAAAATACATTCTAACAAGTTTTTCAAGGGGACAGAAGCAGGAATCTTTATAAATGTCCAGTTTTAGTGAAGTACATTAACTTGCTGCCTTGACGTTTGTCTAAAAAACCGCTGATCTTTTCACGTACCACAACGCACTAAAACATGTCGGTAAGGCCACTAAGAAAAGACTCAGTCCTTTTTCCCCTTACACCAGTTATAAAGCACTAGAAAAGCTATTTGCAAATTTTTCAGATCAAGGACCAAAAGAACTCTTCAATGCTTTTAGCCAAAAACTTCACGCAATGCCGTTTTCCAGATCAGTTGTGAACTCCTTTGCACGGCCTTTGCACCACAGCACAGATGCAGTGCATTAAAAGCACCACTTACGTTTTGTTTGTGGCCCGCCATTATAAGCAATCCTATCATTCCAGCTCCTATCACATGGCATTAATCGGATTTTATGGGATGAAGTAACAGACATTGGATAATTTGTGTAGTGATAATATCATTAAAATAATTTAATCAGTATGACAATGATCTTCATGCTACAGCAGGAATAAGCAGAATATATATTTCAATACTTCGTCACAGCTTTGCTAGGTTAACATAAAACCTTATCAATAATTTAAGTCATAATAAGGCAGAATGACACAAATTCATAGAATATTTAACAGTAATAACACAAAAGTATATGTACATAAAGAAAGTGCGATCACTATTGTGCTCTGTGAAAGTCTGCTGTTATTAGTCGAGGATTAAATGGAGACACTTTCAGATAATTAATGATATCACATAGAGTAAGAAAGTAAGAGGAATACACAAGGCTTTTCCCTTATTTTAGTCCCATTCCTTAAGTTCTAATGAACTAAGTGCCACCTGCTGTGGCAGCTGCCCTGTACACCACCGCTGATTACACAAATTATCTGAAGCAAGTCACTGATGTTCAAAGTCACCAGTAACCCTACATCTGCATAATCACCGGACACGACAGGATACTTATCCAGTACAGCTACACGTTCTAAACTGTTAGCACCACCAGCACTGGAGCTTTTCATACAGCAAGGAACTTACTTTTAATAAATTTTGTTGTTTTGGAATTTTGAAGTCTTTGGAATAGTAGAATGAAGATCTGCTTCCTGTACTGGTCAACTGATTCACTGGAAGTTTAAAAGAATAGTTACCAGCCCATACTAGGATTTTACTAAAGTCACTTCACAGAAAACACATACAATTGTTCAAATTATTTTACTTATAAGCGTGACATTTTTCAGTCGTTAAACATTAACTATTAGGTGTACGAATACAGTAAAGTCTACAGAAATTAGTTTTGAATGTAATTTCAACTCATACTCACGGAGGCATATGCTCTATAATACTGTTTAGAAGATAGAATCCTTGATGGTCATTAGCTTTAGAGGCAATCAGCTTCTGGAACACACCTAACAATCCAGGCTGTAAGCAAAGCAAATATAAAACTCTTGATAACAGTTCTTCATATGTGACCTACCAGAAAGTTGGCCCTTATCATCTAAGACATACACCAAGGCAAAAGCTTTCATAACCTAGAAAAGGATTCTGTTTCTGCAGTTAAGGACAAGGAAGACAGATTTCTACTGGGACAAAGTTATGGTCCCTTGAGCATTAAGTTTAATCTTGATCAAATGAACACCAAAGCCAATTTGAACATGCATGTCTGCTTCATCAATGGCATTGTCTAATCAAGTGTGACTGTAGCGGATAATGCAGCAGAAATAACAGAAGCTAAGTAGGCAGAATACATGTCCCGCTGAATTCACTAATCCTCAGATTTCCCAACATTTTGGCTTCTCCTCACTCACTCATCTGAAGACTGTTCTAAACAGAACCTGACTTTTCCTGATCTGCAGTGTTCAGCATGAGGCAAATGAGACAGAAAAATTGTGGAAACTTACCTGCTTGCAAGAACTAAATGCAGGAACTTTACCACTGAATTAACAAAAGCATGACAGTCTAGGATTTATCTTATCCATATAATGGAAAGGCTATATTCATAGTACTTTTTTGGCTTTCTAATGTAAGCACTATTAATTTGAAGTACAAATTCTGCACAAATCCAGCTATTCACTAAAGGAAATAGTTCCTTATAGTTTTGAATCTTAAATCAACATGTCTAGAGACATACACTGTGATTAAATCAACCCAACTTACAATTTTGTCAGCAGCAGCACTTGCTATTGTATTGGCACCCCGCTCTAAATAAGCCTGCAGGAGTCGGACCAGAGGAGGAATGTTTCCTGTCCTTTCCCATAACACTGGCTGAAGTAGATGAGGAAACAATGCCATATAGGATGATGGGATTTCATTTTTATGCATTTCTAGAAGTAGTGACATCACTTGAAACACATATGGAATGAACTCTGGAAAAAAAAAAAAAAGACGACATTTACAAATTCAGCAAGTACGGTTACTGTCAGCTCAAAGGAATCATGTACGTATTGACTGAACCTACAGTTGTATGACTATTACAAGGATTCCAACAAATAAAACCTTGAAGAAATATATCACTTCCCAAATTTAATTACTCTAAAAATTTGCAAGCACTGTATATATACAACTTCTATTTCCTCTGTTTATGTTTCAGAATGTGAAAACCAAACCATTAGAAACAAGGCAATATAACATAAGAAGAAGAATAAAAGGCTTTGGGGTAGATATTTTAAAAATGCAGTTTGTTTTAAAAGTTAATACAGTTGATGTACCCTATGGAACAACCCAGGTGCTTCCTAAAATTGTTTATTAGGACTTTGAACATGCTGCGCTCTCACTTGAATTTCCTGTGCCACGAGATAAATCATAGCAACCAATTACAGTAGAGAGAGAGCACAAGCACTTACTGATTTTAATTTACCTTGCACATCATTCTGTAGTATCTCAGTGAACACCATAAACAAAGCCTCTTCAAAGCTTCCAACTGCATCAGGGTTTGCTTTGCATGTTATCCTTATTGACAAGCATATTGATTCAAACATGTAATGGTTAAAGTGAGGTTTGCTTGGATTCTAAAAACAAGTCATAAACAGATAAATCAACCCAAACGTGCAGCCAAGTCACTTATTTTGCAAAATACGTTTTTTTTTTATTTCAACTGAAGTCTAAACTAGCATTTGGGAATAAGGATACTTAGGATTTTTTTAATTAATACACTAATGAAATTAATTCCATAGAGAAAAGCAAACAAAAACCTTTAAAGCATAAAAAACAGGTGGTTTTTATAAATATTGCAAAGACAACAAGTGTTTTTCGGAAGGTCTACATAGACTAGCAAGCAGTTAAAGTATCACAAAACAAAACCTGGAAAAAATATTTTTCAATCATTTCAGTGTCTAGTCAATTCTTTATTGAATACTTCTTATACTCTGCAGCTAAGTTTAAACTATACATAAAGTTCTTTGGATAGCTGATGAAGGTATTCTAAAGCATTCCCTAATGTCAATGTTCAATAATATTAGTACAGCCTGAACAAAAAACTAAAATAATTTTACCCACTAAAAGTAGGAAGGTAATTTATTTAATTTAAACTCACATTTCACTGTCTAAATTTAATATTAGCCTCAGAAGCTTCACGAATAAAGGAGTTGTGAGAAAAACAGATTATTGTAATGGTGGCCTCTGCACATGCAGACATTTACAGTAGAACAAACTAGTACTACAAAAAGATTTCATACGCTGTTTCCACATTTCAGACAAGAGCAGAGGGAGAATAATTTGAAAGTATGTCCTAAAAGGAAGACAGTACTTTAACTGGACGGGTTTTTTTTTTTACTTATTTTAGTGAGAAAATATTGAACAATTTACAGTATTGTTACAGAACACAAACAACAAGGTTTATATAAATCTTTAGACACTGCTCTAAAAGGTGGAAGGGGAACATTTTGCTCAGATAGCCTGTTTCTTTACCTTACTGACAGCCAGCAGTTTCTGTGTAAGCTGTGTGATGACAGAAGGGATGTATGGAATTATGGATTCCTGTAGCAGAGAAAAACTCCTCATGATGGCTGCAAATAAATTGAAAGTATTATCTTCTAGAGACAAACATACACTTCTGTCATCCATCATGTCCCTAAATCCTTTACCTTTTACTATTAAATTGGATCCCAAGGAATTAGGCACAGTAAGAAAGAGCACCTGCTGCAAGAGCAATCAATCTATAATCATGACAAAGGATAAAGCAAAGCCTCATTATCCCCATTCTACACACAGAGCACAGACGATTAAGCAAGTTTGCTAAGACCATCATTTATCTTGGGCAAGTCTCAAATCTTGGCATACTATTAGCCATAACTCAGCTCTCCCTCTGACACCGCTCAGGTAGCTGTCCTGACTACAAAGAATACCATTTGAGAAATAATTTGTCACAATACCATTGTGTTTAGTGTTTCTCTTTGGCACCATAAATTTGGTCAAAGATGACTTAATACAGACCAGGAAATAACTGCAGGCTGTGCATACCACTTTAGCATGTTTGCATAAATTAGGTGTTTGGAATAAAAATTTTAGTAACCTGTAACTGTAAGCCTTTACCTCAAGTTAACAAAGTTACTCTTATATTGCAGAACTCACAAAGCATTTACCTTTCATGATGTATTCATTTTCAGATGAGCCAGGAAGTGTCAGTGCTTTGAAAAGGTTTGTTAATAGCACTTCTACAAATGGTGCCATTTCTGCAGCTGTAATCCTGTGAAGTAAAACACAGCTCTTCAATGATGAAAAATATTAATAAACTTCAAGCATTTAACAATATTGTAACACAAAGAAATAGAAGATCCCTTACAGATATTTCTTATCCTTAATGGACAAAACCTACATAGCGATGAATTTATTTCTGCCTGAAAACTTACAGGGTAGTATTATTTGTTCCCCTCATGGTAAACAGTCTTTCAAGAGCATGGGCTGCGTAAGTATGGACCACAATACTTTCTGCTTGAAGATGATTGATTAAGAGAGGAATAGA
Source organism: Chlamydotis macqueenii (assembly GCF_036417535.1). Classification (NCBI taxonomy): domain Eukaryota; kingdom Metazoa; phylum Chordata; class Aves; order Otidiformes; family Otididae; genus Chlamydotis; species Chlamydotis macqueenii. The sequence continues at coordinate 7,460,647 of NC_141571.1, read as the reverse complement.
TATCAACAGTTGTTCTTTAGGTACCTGCAAAAATATATCAACAAATTATACATGTTACATAAAAATACAGATGGTTCAACACTAGAGCATAACCACTCTGAGCTCGCCAGCTACAAACTGAAAGCTTGGCAGAGGAAGAAATTTTAGAAAGTTAAATCACACCTTAACAACCGAGAGGTACCTATTTTCTGTCATCACCTGTATACTTCCCCCCCAAATCAATGTTACATTTGATTGTCAGTAAATGCGTATATTCCTAATGTATATTCTTTCTATTTTACTTAATCTTAACAGGCAATTAAAAATATCAAACTTTTTTAAAAAACCACAGATATTTCATAGGAGATTAATAAAGGTAATCTAAAATTTAGAAGTAATACTGAGTATACTTTCTTACTGCATCTCACAAATCAGAAAAGGTAAAGGACAGCTGCTGTACTCTCGCTAACTACTGCGGTGATAAGAGCAATCAAGTATATTTAGATGAACATTCACTTGAAAAAGTCTGAGTGTGTCACAGAACTAAGCACACTAAGATGTTCAGTGCTTTCATATCTGTATGCTATCCATATGCTTACATGTTAAGTGGATATGAATAACAATATAATTTCCTTTCAAAACTAAAAATTCAGCATGAAGTGTTATACATTCTATCAAACACCTGTTGAGTTAACATATTGCCAAGTAAGATAAATTAGGCTTGGCAAGTATAAAGTAACAAACTACAATATGTTTTTACCATAAGAGTAAAAGAAAAACTTACTTGGTTCCTAAAAATCATGATATATTTGATACCATCTGCTTTTAGCACAGGGAATTCATTCACTGCAATACAAAAATATGGAATTTTTGTTGGTACTTTTCATATAAATGTGATTACTGAACATATACTGAGGTGACATTAAGTCATGATTTTTCCCCTCAAAAATAATACACTCGATGTTTTTCTACATTGCTTAGTTTCTGCATTTATGAATGTGTACTGTTAGACAGAATATCAGTTTTAGGTACAAATCACACCCCAGTATCATTAAGTGTACAGTCCAACTCTTTCACATTAAATTTCCCCTTCTGGCTCCGATTTTAACAGCCTCCAATTACATATTCCAACACAACCCACTACGTTCTGAATATCGTAAGATAATTGCTGAAGCATAAAATAAATTACGTGGCTTAAATCAAGACATCTGTAATCTCATTAATATGGGCTGATATAGCCTGTGATCTAGCCTTCAATATTTTAACTTCTCAGGGTTTGGTATAGTGTAAAAGTTTGCCATAAGGTCTCAAATACAGAAATCAAATTACTTTGATTCAACAAGTTTAAGCATGTAGCTGATAGCAATCATGTGTGTACATGCTCTGATCTTGCAGATAGGATGTGGTAATCTACCTTTGTCTAAAAACTCATTCATTGCCAGCCAAACAAATCTGAACTATTTCCCATGTGCCAGGTGTTAACAGTCTTCTGTCTCAGAGATTACACTGATATATGACTGCTTGAGCCTGAAGAAACAATGACCACTGTCAAGGTTGTAGATATATCACCAAAAATGCCATTTCAAAATTAACAAACTTACCACTAGCAGACTTTAAGTCAGGTTGAATATGATTCACAAAGAATTCTGTCAGGTTAACAAGTTCATTGGCTTGTGTTATTCCATGCTAGAAAAACAAAACAACAAACCAACCCTGGTTTTAGATGCTGAGATTCAGCTAGTTTTCTTACTCATTTTTATGTGTTTTTAATAAAAGGAATCTAAAGCATGCATGCACATGATGAGACTGTTGAAACTGCATCTTTAGCAGAGAGCCATCCTATTTCCTTTTCTCAGTTTTTAGTGCCTAGGTTTCAACTGTAGTACTATTGAGATTCAAAGTTACCAGCTCCGAGTTGAGGAATAATAGCATGTAACACAGTAATAACCAACCCAAATTTTACACAGAAAATATCAGCATCTTACTCACATGATACTTTTTTTCCATAAAAAAAGGAAAAGGCCTTTTAAAAAGGAAAAGTTTAGGACTCAAACTCCAATTCTGAGTTAGAGCAGCAAAATAATCACTACTTAGTTTTCTCTTATGAAAAATGCAACAAATTTTTAAAGCAGGATTTTTGCATGGATACGTATCAATCAAGTGTTGTAAGTGATGCTATCCCATATTTGCCACTAAATAGCACAGAAAAATAAAGACTTACAACTTAGCGGTTTTCTAATTGCTAGAGGACTCCAGTTCACATTACGCACCGCTATTACTAGCAATTGCTATGCAGCAGTATACAACTACAATTCCAGGAAAAGACTGAGAACCTTTAGCAAAATTGCAAAAAGATGCTGCACAATGCGTTTTATCATGTTTGTCTCAAACCTGTCTCATAAGGCCATTGAGATTTGAACTGTACTAACATTTTAAATATTAGTATAGTAAAATCTGTTCTGCAGGACAATTGAGACAATGTTACTGTTTCCAAATACAGTTTAGCTCAGATGTGCTTTTCAATGTATCCAGCCTGAGCTGCTTCCTCCCAAACACCTAATAAGATCCGTTTCCAGCCATCATTAGCATTCACATGCCACGTCCAAATCATAAGCACTCAAATAACAGGAAACATGGGGAAATACAATGACAAGAACTAAGAGTCACTTAGATTCCTTCTAGTCTGCTTAACACATCTGATCCTCTTCTGTAAAGCTAAATTTGGCCTTCCAAGGCTTACAGACTCTGTCTCAGTAACATTTAAAAGCTCAGAGGTTCTAGATCAAAGCTAATTTTGTTTCTTTGTATGGCTGCTTCACACATGGGCACACTTTTCCCAATCTATCCGAAGATCAGATACCACTAAATCACCAACTGTGACTGGATTATGTAATGGACAACTTTTAATCTCATCAGCACTGAATTACTATGAATACAGTTACTCCTACTTTGAAGCAGCATAAAATGAACTGCAGTCCTCACATACAACAGAATATTCAAATGCATATGGATCAAAATGAATAGAACGTAAAAGTACCTTCTGTGTTTGAGCTTTGGATGCCAAAGACGTAACAAGGTAAATAGCTGCATCTTTGTGCTTCCAGTTAACAGATGGATTCTTTGCATATTCTTGCAGCATAGAATTAACATATCCAGAAAAAATCCCTGTCACAGGCCCTTCAAAAAATTTGCACAAGCCTCTCACCAGATCACAAGCTGCTCTGCGCCTGGTGTCGATATCTGCACGAGAACCAAAGATTCTTTGGATGAGAAAGTATGCAGCTGTTCATACTAATTAACATAATAATATACAGCTTCTCAAGTTCCAGCCATACCTTACATTTATTACTGCAGTCTTCCACACTGATGTGTAATAACACATTTAAGTCTCTTACTTAGTGACATAATAGAACTATTTGAACAACAAAAAGAGGAACGGACACCTCCCTATACTGCACGCATATTCACCGGTTTGACTGCCCTACAAAGAAAGTTTCATTAAGCACGCAAGGGGATGCTTTTTACTATCTTGACAATTAGGCACCCGATTGTACTGGGTCTGGCTGGGATGGAGTTAATTTCCTTCACAGCAGCCCATATGGTGCTGTGTTTTGTACTGGTGACTAAAACTGTTGATAACACCCCAGTGCTTTGGCTGTTGCTGAAGAGCGCTTGCAGTGTCAAGGCTTTCTCTTGTTCCTGCTCTGCCTTCCCAGTAAGTAGGGTCGGGGTAGACAAGAAGCTGGGAGGGGACGCAACCTGGACAGCTGACCCAAACTGACCAAAGGGATATTCCATGCCATACAACATCATGCTCAGCAACAAAAACAGAGAGGAGAGGGTTTTTGGGGAGGCAGCCATTGCTCAGGGACAGGCTGGGCATCAGTCTACATGTGGGAGGTGGTGAGTGATTTGACTTTTTTTTTTCCCCCTTCTCTTTTATTCTTCTTCCTTTCACTTAAACTGTCTTTATCTCTATCCATGAGTCTTCTTTTACTCTTCCTATTATCTCCCCCATCCCATTGCAGCAGCATGGGGAGCAAGCAAGCTGTTGCGTGGTGCGTAAGCTGCTGGCTCACCACACGGAGTCAGTATGTTTTTGTAAAAGTTATCTGAAAAAGTCCTTGTTTCCAGAAGGAGGAGAAGAAAAAAAAAAAAAAAAAAAAAAAAAAAATCAGCCGGCCTTTGATACAATAACCTGATAGAAGGAAAATAAAGTAAGTCAATTTAAACACAGGAGACCACATTTCTAAAGTAGTCTCTGAAGAATGTTACAAACACTTCTTTGCCTCAATTCTCTAAAAGCAGAAGTACCTAACAAATGAAAGGTTCACAAATATCTAAAACGCAGCCAATCCTGGATGAGAGTGATAAAACATTTGCTTGAAAAAAGTTAAAAAAAACCCCAATTTTCCTCCAATTTTGTCCTCCACTGCAAGTGTACAGTAATTTCTTAAATCTATTACGAAGTGTCATTAATCTAAAAGTGTCAGTGAGTAAACCGTTGGTGGCACAGAACAGCATGTTCAGAATTGTCATCCAGCTCTAGATTTGGTTCATTTGTGCTCTGACCTGGCTGAAGACCAGAAAGCTACAATCAGAAAATCAAGTAGCTCTGTTAGCACAGCACTGAGTTTTCAGGACGGCTACTGTATTGGTTTGAACACAGTGTCAGCGTACAAGGGCTGGCTGGTGTCCAGCTGGCTTGATCACAGATTTGTATGCAACACCAGTCAGAATTTCAGTTTAAACATGATAGACTACTAAATACAGGCACAGTCTCTCTCCATGTTATTTAAAACTCCACACATAGGAACTAAATACACAACTGTGGCCACTATTCAGCATTGACTTACAGGCTATATTTGCTGAAATGAGAATGTGTGCAGTGCAGAAGACATACCAATCCTATTAAGGAAAAAACTCTATAAAAACATTGTTCAAAACAAAAAGACACTGCAATAGGCACATTGTGACAGTAAACTTGATCAAAAGCTGGACAGAATCTCTTGAAAGAAAAAAAAATAATAAATAAATAAAAACTTTCCCAATTTCAAAAATAAGTTATAAAAGCTTCAGCAAATTGCTTCAGCTCCTTAGAGCTATATTTAAAGACCAAGTATTCTTAGTATAAATCTGTGGATTACCAGATCCTTCCAAATCCCTTCTTATATATTCTTCAGAATTATCTTCAAATGCTTCTTCATCAGCCGCTGAAAATACAAAATACATAGAAGTTTAACTACTGAGGTGTCTGGTTTTTATGGTAAAAAGGTGTACTATTATCAACTTGCTATTTTTTTCCAAGTACTTTTCTGTAACATTAATAGAAATTAATCAGAAATATCCAGGCAGACTAGCCTGTTTAGCTTGCTGCTGCCCCACAAATTAGTCTTTCATACTCATGATTCCTGATTAAAAAAAAATAGGACATATTCAACACTAATTGTATTTAAAGAGGCTTCCAGACTGACAGACTTAAGAGAGAGAAGCTTCTTACCACTGCAATACATCTTCACTGCATTTTAAATACTAGGATCAATAAGCCCATCAAAACTTGCAGAAACAGACATTACAATTTAGTAGGCCAGACATCCATGGCTATTTAGATTCCTTGAATTATCCGATACTCACTTTAAGCATGAAAAGTTATTGGTAGTACACGACCTAGACTTCCTATACTTTTCAATTTGAGATCTCAATAAGACAGAAAGACTATAAAATATTTTAATACAATTCTACAAAGCCCATAGGACAGCAATCTGCTGTTGAAGCTTGGTTTTGAATCTAGTATGAAAGCATACAAAAGCTAATCCTCAATTCTTAGTCCTGCAAAGCAACATACCATTATAGTTACACTTAGATTTTATTGTGTCTTTGAAAACTTAAGTGTCAAAAAGTTACCTCTAAATTCCATATTGGGAACAATAACTTTTTCACAGATGCTTGTCAATGTATTCTGGTCTTCAAACAGATGCTTGTAATGTGGTCTCTCACACACTGAGGCCAGAAACTGGATTGCATTACTAACCAGCTAGAACACCACAAACAGAACACATACAGTTTTAGCATGACTGACCAATTTATAATTCACTATTAAACTTCACAAGAACAGTTTAGAACGACTTACCAAGTCATATTTCACTTCCTGGCCTGTTGTGACTAACAGATTCCAGATTGCTGTTACAAAACGTGGCAGGTAGGGCTGGAATTCTTCATCATATTTTTGAGCATATAAAGCAGCATTATCACAAATTTGTGATTTCAACAACTCCAGTAATCCAGCTTCCTCTTCATCCTCACATAAAACAAAACTAAGGACTTAAACATCCAAACTCCAACACTACTTAAATATTAAAAGTACCAACATATTTGAAGGAAATATATACACTACTATTTTACCATGTTCTAAATAGGTAAAAAAAAAAAAAAAATCCCTCTCCCTTCCCCAGAACTACTGTATTTTGCTGATTTGTACTGGAACTGCACTTCATTTCCAATGAAAGTACTATGCGCTTTAAATCATTTAGACCTGATAAAGTTTGACATGCAATTAATTTACAAGTGTAACAGGGAAAAGATAATCTTAGAGGACATTGCATCTTGATAATTTAAATTGGAATAGTTGTAAAAGCAGTTCTGCCCCCTTCCCCACACCAGCACAGATGCTTGTGAAGCCACAAAGCAAAGTGAATTGTGAAGCTGAGCTGGAATTTAAAAATAACCAAACAACTAAACACCACCCCAGTTCTGCCTCCCCCTGTCCCCTAATCCCTGCCTTTCAGTTCTAATGCGTCTCACTTCCTGACTCAGTTCAGCACACAGCTGCATGAATGTCTGCACTGGGCAATAGCCCAGAGAGGCAAGAAAAGAGCAGCAAAGCTTTTAGCAGCAGTGTTAGCCTAAAACAACCTCGGAACTACAGGACAGGATACACTTAATGTGCGTCCCTATGTATTGTAAAGAAATTCAGAGTTGCTTTGGCTCCATCATGTGGTAAGCTATTGTACTGTATCTGGAAGACACCATCTAAAATGCAGACAGCATTCACAAAATTAATTTGAGCTTTGATGACATAGTATCATATTTCACCTGTGAAACTACTAATTCTTATAGTTACATAAAGAGACCAAATGTTAAAGTACTTCAGGATGTCATGCCTTCTATGTTCAACTGTTTCAAGTTCTTTAAGATACATCATGTTTTCTAAAACCTAATGCATGAACCAGATGAAAGGTACAGAAAACATGAGCACTGTGACTCTCTAATGATCAGTTACTTCAGCAGATGTCCTTGAAAGAATCTACTCATTGATGAGTACCTGTAATTTGATTTCTGTGCACAGTGGGGTATGCCTGTAACTGAGATATAACTTCAAGAATTGGACCTCAAATTTCTTAGACAATGGGACAACTTCTCTTAAACCTCATTTCCTTACAGTCATTCTCTTCCTTCGTTTACCCAACAAAGAAAACACTGCATTGTTCAGAGTTAGACCTAAGTTCTCAGTCAACCCTCTCCACTACAGAGGCAAACCAGGAGGTTTATGCAGTACTTACATCAGTCTGCAAAAGTTTATTATCTAAAGTTAAAAGACTATGAAAATTTGTCATCCATGTTTCCATATTATCTTCAAAAAACTCGGGAAGATCCTGTGAAGGCAAAGTATAAATCTACATTTTAATTTCTGATCACACTGCTTAGATATAACACACCTACATTGTAAGCAGTTAGGTATCCACCTTATAATCTACTGAGGGAAAAAGGAGACTGGGAAACAACCTTCAAAACATAACACTGCCCCCTCCTCCTCCCAAATTAAAACTCTCCAGGCAGAGGCTTTGGAATACAGTCTTTCACAGCTCATACTCGGAGAGCTACCTCCTTGATATGACAATTGCTTAGACTCTCGAACTTTTGTTTAGAAAGGGCCAAGCTAACATGTTAACTAACCTCATCCTTACTTTGCCTTTACTCCAGCATTGATACAGACTGTCAACTTTTATTTTAGCAATAAAGCATGGCTTTAAAGGCTGCCTCAAATGGATCCTATAAGAGCAGAATAGCTTCATGAGATCAAAGCAAAATTATTAGATAAAAGAGATTCACCTGAAAATTTAAACTGTAGAACAGCTTCGCAATTAGTATGAGAGAAGAAAATAGAACCTTCAAAGCACTAGCATCATTTGCATGTGTGCTGCAGAGTTCAATAGTTGCCTAGAAAAAGACAGAAGGTTCAGTCAAGTAACACACATACACAAAACCACACTGACAAGAGGTCTTGAGAGTGTCATGTAACTTTTTTTTTAAACCAGAAAATACAGTTTCTTTTCCTCCCCTTATTGATCCCGTCAGGCCTCACTTCATTACTTTAGTTTGAACCTCATTAACAGCTTCAAAGCAATTATTCTTAAATTTTCATTTTGCAGGCATTCACTATAAGCAATTCAGAATGCTAGACTTGGTTTAGAAATAACTCAAAAAGAAATACCTTAAAGAGATTTGTTAAGGGCAAAGCAAAGGCATCAAGGACAAGTTTGATCTCTGTCCATAATTCATTTGACTTAAATTCATGACGGTACCTGACAAGTGAAACAAATATATGAAAAACAGCCTATAGTCTTCACATTTATTATAAAATTAGCTTGCATACAATTTTTTTTTTGAGCTGAATCTTGAAACAAATACTGTCAAGTAAACAAGAACTAAATCAGATAGTTCAATATCATGCAAGGTGTACAATCTGACAACCACTTCAATTCTTATTAAAAAGTCCATACGCATTCAGTAGAAGCCTCAAGTGTTGACTTTGTAAGTCTTCAAATTAAGTCTAACAGTAAAAATTTAGAGTTGACCCGAAATTTACATATACTAACGCCCTTGCTTCCAATACCTTTTAAATAAAGAGTGCGCAGTGCGAAGAACCCCATTAATGACATGGAAATCTCCACTTTGAAAGCGATTCACCATTTCTGTCAGTAAGTCTGGCCATTTCTGAGGAAAGTCTTCCCGACCAATAATACTAATAGCATCACTTAACTGGAAAGAAAACATAACCATTACATGATATAATAGCAGGCTCCTTGTTACAAAAAATAGAGCAGTCATGACAAATATTGCAAACATCTGAGAAAACGCTCGTTATTCTTGTCAGATTTAAAATTCATTGATTTTAAGTAGCTATTTAACTAAAATAACTATTACTTTTCACCACAAATAGATAAATTTCATTTCAAATTCAATGTGTACACGCAGCCTCACTTTCTAAAATTACTATATTAACTGCCTAATGCTAAAACTTAGCTATAACATTATACAGTAATTGCCTTAAAAAAAACAGTAGGCAGAAGCAGCTATTATACTCCAAGTTATTTGGATTGAGATGACCTCATTGGCAAGGGAACTGAGCTCTGCCAATAACCAGAGCCTCCAGACACACTTAAAATATTACTGAAGTCTCATGGACACCACCAGGAATTGACATATTACCTGCTTTTGAATTTGTTCTGGGCTGCTAAGCATCAAGGGCACTATATTGGCTTTAATGGCTATCCTGTCTGATTCACATATTTTGTTCGGTTCATCCTCAACCTAAAATTAGAACAATAATTAAGTCATTGGCATATCAGTATACTCTAGGCAACAAGCAAATACCAGCATTTCAAAAAACAATTGCTTATACTGATTTATGTAAACCCTACATTGTTAACGAAACTAAGATCTGTTAAAGATATTGCCTCCAATGAACCTGTAACAGTAGTACCTGAAAAAAGCTGAAAGAAATTACACCTTTCTGTAAAGCCTTGAAATAGTTTTCTCCTTCTCTAACAGTGACTTTTCAGATCAGCAATTCAGCAGTAGTAGGGGTGGGGGCATATACCAACAACACATGTAAGTCTAACCAACAGCCTCCTCTTCCACCACACCAAACCACATCTCTGTCCTCACTTCTGCCAACCTCAAAGATTTATTTTCTGCAAGCTGCCTTAACCCATACCTTCTAGAAACCGTACATGAAGATGCAGGTTACACAATCAAAACAGTAACATTGACTTTAAGGGTTATTCAATCAGTTTGAAATATCAGTAAGTTCATAGTCCAGCCAGTCAACAGTGTCAAGTGGTAGTAAATTACAAAGCCTCTACTACAGAAATAGAATATTAAGAAGGAAGCTTGTCACCAACCAGTGACAGCAGTGACAGTCACATTATCTGCAATGACAGCACCAAGTTCAGAAACCTAGAAATTATCCAGCGATTACAAGAGGTAAGTGCCTCCAGAGAGTAACTCAACAACCTTATGATGCCTTAAAGCAGATGGCACTACTACCCTCCTTCTCACCTCCCTTTCACCATCCTCCCATAAACTTAAAAGAATGCACAGAACTATTATGTACACATTAAAAACACAAAAAGAAAATACTTTAAAACTCAAGCTTTCCAAGTCTATGTGATGTGAAAGGCAGCAATAACTGTACTTGGCAGACTCCAAGGAGGCAGGCAGGAGTCACTGCTATGCATTTAGATGAGGACAAAGGTGGTGGAGAGATCACCAACAGGAAATCCTATTACGGAGTTTTAACGAGATTTTTTCAAAGAAATTAGACCTTTTTACAAGACATGAGAGGCAGCACATAGATGAGTATTCTGTACATACTTGAAAAATAAATTAAGAAAAGCAAACTCTTCCCTCATTTCCAGAAGTGTCCTGTAGATCTGGCTCCCTAGGCTCTACCAAATCAAAATCCTTGAGTAGGCAAAACTCTTACTTTCACTGAGCTTTGTATCAGTCAAGTCCAAGGTTGCTATATTAAACCACGTGATCTAGGTAAGCTGGCCTTAGGGCTGTATTTTATCTTCATACAGCTGCTCTTGAAATGAAAGCCTCAATTTTGGACAAAACAACATGCCTGAAGCCACAGAGCAATCATAACAGTCCTCTGGATGCACTTACTGCATAGCATCTCCACCTACTCCGAAATAAAACCTCATCCTGGATTACTTCAGCAATGCATAAAAAGGAAGCAACTTACAAATTTTTCCATAACAGAACATTATTTCTACTTACACTACAGATAAAGATGCAATTTGGGAGAAATGACTGAGAACGCAGTATTATAGAAACAAAGTTCTAGAAATTTCATGCCAGACTGAATGCGCTGATCTCGCCAAACATAACCAAACCCAGGACTGCTACAGCTTCGTAACATTAGTATGGGGGAGGGGAGAAATCACATGCAAATTTGTAAATAGGTACCAGCTAACACCTAATGATGAAATACTAATCAGTTTCCCTGTAGTAAAACAACATTATACATTTGATATTTTCCAGATACAAACAGTACTTTCAGTGAGACAAAGCATAAACAGTATCAATTAAAACCTCTCATCACTGTTGGAATTAAGCTCTCCAAAGTAATACTTTCTACCATAAATTCAATTTCATGAATGCTGAAAGCTCTGAATCAAAAGTGTTTCTGGCCTCTTCAAAAGAAAGGATAAAATGGGATTAAATGGCAATATTTCTATTTGATGTCTATTAACATTTGCAACTGTTAAACCAGCAAGGCCACCAAAACAGTCCGTGCTATTCTGTGCCCCAGAAGCATTTACATGAAAGAGAAGCTAGTATCATCGCTTTCAGCCACAGCACTGGCTGGAAATGTTTGTAACGCTACAGATACAAGCCAAACGGCCAGCTCACGTGTATACACATCACAACAATTTTAGTTTAAATAATATCACTGTTAGTTAAATGAGCTTTAAATATTTTGCTTCTACAAAATACGCATATAATATTAGAGAAAACTATTTGTTCACCATTTTATCACTCAACTCTAGTTCTTTCTAATTCAATGGACTCCAATGGTCCAGGTTTTAGTCCCTCATCAGTAAATTACACCTTGTGTTTGTTCTCTGAATGATCTTTCTTTCACAGAGTACAGACATATATACATTCTTCAAGGTTACTGTAGAATACCTTAAAAGGATTATTAAATCTTAGCACACGACTCACTAGGATACCTACAATTCTCCAGTTCCTTTTAATATAATTCTTGAACGTTACAGATGCACAAACTTTGATGACATTTTCCTGTGATTTCTCCAGCAGCGTTAAGAGTAACAATGGATAATTCTGGCTTCCTTCAACTGACTCAAGAAACTTTTCCGCTGTAAGAAAATACACTAAGGTTAGTAAAAGCTGACCTGATATTTCTAACGGGAGTCCTATGATTCCTCAAGTGTCTACTTAAAATCGTCAGCACACAAGCACTTCCCCAGACTTCACAAGACAGAACAAGTCTGACAGAAGTACTATAGCTTCTTTACTACTAAGCTCTTTAACACTTCTGCTAATAACAAAAGCTCTGAATTCAAAGCAGGATGTGGAAATACTGCCTCCTTGCTCTTTTAAAAAGCCATAACCTGACAGAAGTAAATTCTTGTTCATTGTGAGTGGCAGCACTGTTTCAAATAACAAGAGTACAAAAAACCCAGTATCAAAATACAGGAAAATAAAATTGTAAAAAGCAAACAAAATAAATTTCTCTTTATATCCCTCCTGCATCAGGTTTTGTTTTTGTTTTTTTTTTTTGTTTGTTTTTGTTTTAAAGGATATTGAAAACTTTTGCAAAGAGGTTATTTCATAAACATCCACTGAAGTTTGCTATCCACAGATAGAAGAGCTAAAATCAAACTAAACTTTTTTGGTCACTTACCAGGACGTCTTATAGCAGGATCTGGATCTAGTGTTTTCTTTAGATACTCAGTTAAAGTCTGCAAATTGGCATCACTCAGCTCCATTTTGGCAGAACCTAAAACCCACGGGCAGTTTTGTTACAAATACAGATCAGAAAATCTATCCTATAAGCTACACTTATGCAAAACTAGATCCCACGGAAGACACACTCAGCTCTTTTCAATTATATCTCATAAAGCATGGGCCTGTCTTATATGTCTCATCCAACAAAACAACAGCTAGTGCGTACCAAACACAAACCAGAAAACATTCAATTTCTTCAACAATATGTAACTGTTATTGCTCAGTTTCTTGAAATCAAACTCTCAGAACAGGATCACACAGCCAGAAAACCATGAACCAGGTACACATGAAAGAGCATCTCTTCCCCTTTCAGGACAACAGGACTTGGTTTTGCTTTTGAGAGCTTCTGTCAGCCCCAGAAACCTGTTCCTGGTTGAAGAAGCTGAACAGTCCTGTCCTACATAATTGTAAATAGAACAATTCAAAGTATACTGGAGAGTCAAGGCTCGTTTAAAAATAAATACTTGTTATAAAAGAAAAGTCAACTGAAAATTATTTTTTAATAAAGAAACAAAAGGCTGTGCAAAGCCAGAGGGTTTGTCCATCCTGTAAAATTAACTTAGATTAGGGTGGGAGTTAATTTAAACTTCAATACTTATTATAGAATAACTCTGTACAATGTCTAAATTATTCCTCTCTAGTAATCCTCCCACACACATTCTCATACTTGCCACAGTGATACATTAACTTCACAGCTTTAATTGGAATAATTAAAATTACAGTAACACTAAAACAGCAACAAAACATGCTTTAACAGACATGTTGTTGGCTCAGGACATCACCATCAATTCTGTCCGCCTTTCTTACCATAAGCAGCACAGTTCACTCACCACAGAAGTAATGAGGAAGCAAAGACTTCCATTTTTTTTTCTCTGAAGTTTCTAATTAGTAAGATAGACCAAAATTTGTCTGTCCCACTTCAAATTTGTTTTATGCTGATTATCAGTGCAATAAATACAGTTTCTATTCAAGCACTGCGAAGTGCTTAAGGCAGTTGCAAAGGCAGTGAGCTCTAATGACATCATTTTTACTTTAACTATGGCTTCTGTATCATTAAAAGAGCAATAGTGTCCTCTTGAATTCAATTAATGTTAATGAATAATTGAGATCCCAATACATTTTCCAAAAAGTAAAAATCCACCTAAAGAGTCCTGCCTCCTATGTTTCACTCTCCTTCCCTTTGGGGTTTTACTTGTCTGTAGTCTTGTTCACCAATTCACATCAACCAACAAAATCCCAATGAAGTACAGCACAGGCAAACAACACTAATAATAGCTGGCTCATCTCTTCTACAAAATGGCCTCATACATCATTACTATGATGTTGAAACTAATACTTAAATCTTTCATAACTAAAAGAATATAAGTTATCTGCTCCAGGGAAGTTTGTAAGGCCAAGGTGCAAACCCATCCTTTATGAAGGCTAAACTTGACTCAAATGGGAAACAAACTGAAAGGCCTTTTACCAATACGTCCCACAGATAGGTAATATAGGGGCTCACATAAAAAACACAGATCTAAAGCCGACTGTGAGTTTACTTTGAAGGGCAAACACGAAGATGTGAATGCCCTACCCAGCCCCTCATACAAAAGGATAAATATTTTCACCTGCTGCCTGCTTACTCTTATTTCCTTCTCTTCCTCTAGCTATTATTGTTTTGTTTTCCACTACAAACAACTGCTAGAACAATATAATTCTTTTTGCTATGCTGTGACATATACCTTCTGAAAAGGCCACAGAAAACACGAATATTTTCAGACCACTTCTCCAGAAGAAAACCCATAAAATGTGCTCAACTTAAATCAATGATAGACCGCTCATGGAAGAAATCAAAAACCAAGCAGTGGCTGTCCTCCAAGCCTTACCCTGTGAAGAACTTCAGGTAACTCTGTTCCTGCACTCACCAAACACCATCTACACGCCTAAGGACGGTCATGGTCCGGATTTTACAGGAAAGATGATCTTTGCACCAAACCGAGGATCTTTACACTCACTTTCCACCTCACCAAACCGCGGAGGCCCGGAGGCAGGCACCAACCGGCCACGGGAGCAGGACTGAAGGCCCGCTGCACCCCCCCGCCCGCCCGCCCCGCTTCCCCGCAGCCCAAAAGGCGAGGCCACCCGTGAGGCGGGGCGGCCGCCCGGGAGCGCTTCGGCCGGGAGGGGAGCGCAGCCCCCGGCCAGGCCGGGTCGCAGCGGGGCCGCCTCCGCTCTCGCTACCCGGCTGGGGCGGCCCAGCCCTTCCCGCCGCCTCAGCCCAGCGCACCCCGGCGCTCACCCGGCCCCCTCCCCGGCCTGAAGGCGCCGGGCGGTTTCTCCGAGGGACGGGGCCGCTCCGTCCCGCCCGCCGCCAGACTGCGCCTCCCCCGCCACGGCCCTCACGGTGCCTCATGCGGCGGCGGCCCGGCTACGGCTGCGGCCCCCGCAAGGCGGGCCCCGGGGCAGCGCTGCCCACCCCCGCCGGGCCGGGCCGGGCCGGGCCGAGAGCAGCGCGGGCTGGAGGCTGCGGCGGGGGAACCCCGCACAGCACCGACCGCCCTCAGACCAACTTGCTCCCCTCCCCCTCCCCGCCACCTCCAGACCGGCAGCAGCGAAAGCCAATGAAGAGCGGCCATTGCTCAGCCCCAGAGGCCGCGGACCAATCGCAAGCTGAGGGAGGCGGGCCGAAGAGCCCCAGCATGGTGAGTTGCGCCTCTCACTGCGCCGCGGGCCCAGCGCTCCAGCCCAGCGCGGAGCGGAGCAGCGGCCGGCTGCGGGCCATGCGGGCCGCGGGGCCGCCCCACCGCCAGTATCGGCGGGCGGCGCGGCCCAGCCTCACCTGGCGACTCCTCCCGGCGGTGGCGGCAGCAGCAGCGGCTCCGAGAGCTCCGGCTGCGCTTCACATTCAAACCGCGGTGAGAGGGCGCGGCGGCGGCGGCACCGTGACCGCATCACGCAGGGCGGTGACACCGTTCGGCCGCTGGGCCAATCAGCGGCCTCTCCTTCCCCGACGCGCTGCGCTGTCAGCCAATCCTTACCGCGCTCCCAGCAGGGGGCGGCCGACCAATGGCCAGGCTCTTCCCACAAGGCCCCGGGGCGCCGCGGGAGCCCGGCCCGGAGGGGGCTCGGCAGCCGGTGGCTCGGGCGGGCGGCGGGGGGAACGGCGGTGAGGGCCGGGGCGGGGGCCGCGGGGTCTGGCAAAGAGGAAAGCGGGGGCGGCCGAACCCCTCTTATTCTTTAAAATAAGGGAACAGCGGCTGTGAGGCCGAGAGCCGGCAGAAGGAGGTAGGACAGCACGGAGCAGTGTGTTAAAAAACCAAACCCCCTAAAAGTGAAAGCCCCTGGTTACCTCCAGGGCCCTGTGCTCACAGTGAACACAGCAGGCTCTAGGGGCACAAGCCTTCTAACAAACCACGTGAAAAAACAAGCAACACTTCTTAAAACTTTATTGATTTACCACTTGATTAAAGCACGGAATATTAGAACAGTATCATACATAGGATTTTTCATGTAGAAAACTTTACATAGTTTTTCATATTATATAATTTTGGTATTCTCTCAAAAATGTATACATCCATTGGGCCAGGACTGCTCTTCTTTAAATTACTGATATTAAATGCACTTAATATGGAGATCTTCAAAAAACATAGGCATTTTAAATATGTGAAAACATACATTTTACATAGAAATAACATTAAAGGTGCTGAACAAACTAAATTTACATATTAAAGGGAGCTGCCCTTTTGACAGAAAAAGCTTAGTTCTACTTCAGACTAGAAGTTACCATTTTTAATCTTTGATTCTTAACAGTAAGACTGAGCTCAAGGTTGGGGGTTGTTTGCTCATATTAGTGTACATTGGTTTAGATTGTTCTGTTTACAGCTATGAAAAATGGATTACCAACTAGTGTGTTGTCTGACATGTCCCATCGACATGAAAGGGAGTTTTTAGGGTTTTCCTCATTAGCATCCTCCCCCTGCCTACCTATTTCCTAGAGGGTTCCAAAAATAAGAGGTAATAACAAATATCATGCAGTCTCTGTATTTATACCGTTACAGGTAAATCAGTTTATAGTTTAATTTGCTGCATAACACTACTTGAAAAGTCTAAGAGGTTACTTTTTATTACTCCATGTATTGCACAGATGTCTCGATCTCTACCAGGATATGCTGACACAGATTCTTCTTCTCCCTCACAGTTCCACTAAAGCCAGTAAAACCGCCACAGGCAGATGAAGTCTATGTCAGGAGTCAGGACAAGATCGGAACCAGCAGTGACTACTGCAGGCGTTTTGGCTCAGCACTTTTAGCTTCATTAAGATGTCTATGGGTTATGACCTTTCTGACTACGTAAGGGAAACCAAACAGCTGATACGAATACAACCTTTCCAGGTATTATGCTTAAACTGTTCTTATTGCTTTAACATGTACAATCAACTCCAGAAAACTGACCGGATTAAGGCTATTATAATCCAATTGCTTTCCAGTCCCTCTTCTCCTTCAAATACTACAGAGTCTAGGATGTTTTGATGTCACATACCTAATTTCAGCAGTTTATAAATGGTAGAAATACAATAAAAGCTTTACTTAGGTAAAAGAACAGTCTCAGAACTAAGGCTGAAGGGAAAGGACTGATTAAAGGCCCTTATTCTATATGCGGAGATAGTACAAATGTTGCACATTACAGTAAGGAAAGCCCAGAATGCAACTGTAAAGTAATTGAAGAGATTTGTGTCAAGACATGAGTTGCAAGGCTTTCCAAACTGTAAAATACAGAAAAAGCATGCAACTTTAAGAACTATGTGTTTTGATAGGAGATAAAGATATACATTCAATGAGGCAGTGACACATTCAAAAATCTCAAAAATAAAATTTCAAATATTTTCTTTAGGACTATCTAGAACCAGAAGAAAAAGAATAGCTTATTCTTACATATTTAAATAGAATTAAAATAAATACTTCATTTTTACTGTAATTGATGAAGTGATATTACCAGAGAATAAGCAACTATACTAACTGCAACACAAAAGGACATTTCAAATGCAGCATAAATATCAGCATTGCTTATTTTTCAGTCTTTTCTTATTTTAAAACAGAGCCATATATTCCTTTATACTAAATATTACTGTATAGATTTAGTCTACGGGCATTTAAAAGTTCAAGAGTCATAAACACAATTTATTTTTCTTTGGTTAAAAATAAAAATGTGAAAACCTTACCACTACAAATTGACTGTAAAACTATTCCCAAACAATGCTTATATAGAACAATACTGAAGAGCACCATATGAACCCTTTGGAAGAAAACAAAAAAAAAAAAAAGAGAGAGAGAGAGAAGAAGAAAAATCCCAACAACTCAGAGTGGAATATCCCAAGACAACCTCAACTACACCCACCCTACCAGGAAACTCAAAAAGCAAAATAACAGGTTTAACACTTGATACCATTCAAATACGTTGCCGGTTTTGTTTTGCATTTTGTTTTGGTTGGGTTTTGAGGGTTTATTTTTTGTAGGGTGGTTTTTTTTTTTTGTTTGGTTGGATTTTGTTTTGTTTTAAATACTGTTATATTTTAGGTTTGCTACTATGGATAGCAGAGTAGTTAGTATAATACCTCTGTTTACATTACTTTAGGAAGTGGAACCTCTCCTCCCATTTTGCCACACTCTTCCAGTTTAGAGAAGTCTTAAAACTTGAAATTAAAATTAGTGCAAAGGACAGCCCTCAGTCCTGCAGTGCTTCAGCTGTAAACTGGTATTCTGTCATGGAAACACTTGGCACAGGAAACTGATGCATTTTGAAGAAAGAAAGAACAATCTTTAGAGCAGCAAAGCTGCACTGTTAAGTCACATTTGCTTCACAGATACCTTCAAAGACTAGAAATATATTGGTAACTCTTAGAGTACATGAATCAACTTTAATTTTGCTAGAGCAGTTTCTTGGGAATTCAGTTTTCTTTTAGATCACAACAGGAACTAATAATTGAGAACAAAAATCATTTGCACAAAAAGACAAATCAGAAGTTGCAGGTCTGCAGTAAAGAGAGACAGAACCTGATACATATTAAAGACAGTACTTCTTGCTAAACAGACACAGTTACTGCTACCTACATTAGAGTCAAGGGCTGTTTGTTCTGAACCTTGTTTTTAATATTAATGCATATGCTCTGTTCATGATCTGGCAATGTAAATGGAAAGTAAATGGAAAGTTTAAAAGTTTTGGTTATTTTAAATGCATTTAACTCAAGATTAACAAGCTAAATAGAGTAGATGCTATTTTGTGCTCCTGATGTAAAACCTTCCATAAAAAACAAAAATAAGTCTCAGAAGATGAAGCACCAATATTCAAAAAGGTTTTAAAAATGACTTGCTAAACAGGAGGAAAACCCTGTCCCCAAATATCCTACAGGCTGTCCACTTCAAAAAAAACCGTAACACCCTGCCTGGTCTAGTCACGTACACACGAAGAAAAACCCAGAATGATCTTAGGTGGTCATTAGCCACTGCAGTATAGTTTATTATGAACACATGTGCTAATATCACAAGGCTATACAACCATATTCATTATTTCCAAGGGGCATAATTTCCATTGAAGAATCCAGCCGATTTATCAGATTTAGCTGGGATGCAAGACTGAACAATTGATAAAAGACTAGAAGAGACAGACTTGATCATAAGGATGACTAGCATTGAAACAAAGAGACTTTACATCTACTGTATTTACTCTGTAAGCAATAATTTAAATAAACTGCTGATAGTTTTGTAGGGTGGACAGAACAGGATTTTTTTTTCCTCCTCCCCAAATACCAGTGTGGTAAGAGTAACTAGCTGCTGTGTTGATACACCAGGGTCCCATTTTTTCCCATCCACTTTAATCCATCTCTGGAATATAGCTTTATGTACAAGCTAAAGTAACCAACCCTACTCAGGGCTACCATGAGGGTAAGTTCATCCCAGTTGTCCGTATCTGCTCCTCTGTTATGCAGATTTTGAACACAACACCTATACGCAGGAAGAACTTCCGTAGCACAGCTCGAAGCTCAGGAATCAGGTCAAACTGCATGATTTCACACAAGTATGGATAATACGTTGAAGCATGTGCCCTAAACTATCAAAGAAGATATGAGAAAAGAATGTTATTCTCTATTACTATAGGACAGCACAGAGTTTTTCCACATTTATGGGTACATCAACTTGTTAAAACGCAAGATCTCACCCAATCAAAGGCCCCCCTGGATGGCCAAAGGGCCATCAAGCCCAGTGTCTGTCTTCTGCAGAAGCCTTAGCAGATACCTCCAGGAAACCATACACAGGGGATGGATGCATTTGCCATTACCTCCCTAAAATAGTCAGACTATTTTGTGGCTCAGGGATTTTTCAGGCTAGAGGTGGTATCAAGGACTACTCGTAAAAACATCTCCCTCTGATGTGAATTTGGGAGTTTTTGCTTTTCCAGCCTCTTTAAGATAACATCTACAATATATAACAAAGCCTTCTACAGCTGAAACTGGGTGTGAAGAAGTATCTCCACTATGTATGTGTTTAGGGTTTTTTTTTCCCCCCTCCGTCTCAGTGACTTGCCATCTCCAAAACTCATTCATCTCTCTTCCAGGAGGTCCTTTCCCTCTCTTTGTGCTAATAATGACTTTATGCACCTCTCATTGTTATTTCTTTTCTGGATAAAAGATAAGTGAGTAGAAGTCTAACCTACATACAGCTCCACATATGGGACCCAGTCTATACACCTTGTTCCTGTTAGTCTCTCAACCATTTTCCAACTCCATTACACCCCTTTTGATATGAGGGATCAGAACTGCAAACAGTATTCAAGATGCAAATCTGTCATGAATTTACACAACAAGAAATTTGTTTTGTCCTCTATTACTTCCCTAATAATGCTCAGTATTAGTTACAGTGAAAGCTGATGGAACACTTCCACCACAGAACTTTTATAATAAAAAGATACTGGGGTTGTGTACTAAGGAATGGTCAAGTCACCATTTTATCTACAATGAGTTACAACTACTCTCACAACACACCATACATAACCACAGGGACATCACTGAATTGCTGCTACATGAAGAAGCTAAGGTACCACTACTACCAATTTCTTAAAATATTGGTAAATTGCAATAAAATATTCCATACTACACTAGAGTGAAGTGAAATAACACACTTTGCAATACAGAAAAAAAAATGCAGCAGGAAAAGAAATACAGTCTAAAACAAGATGAAGTTCAAAACTATTGGAAAGATTAAAAAAAAAAAAAAGCAAGCAACTTTCAGAAGTTTCTCTGCATGTCCTGATGCAGTGAATATCTGCATTCATCTTTTTCTCAAAAGGGCCAAGATCACGAAAATTATTTTAGCCATCACTATTTTAGCCATCAAGGAATCAGAGTTCCAATTTTACAGTGGTGAAATTTGAAATTTACCTCTACTATTCACATGCAGCTGTAATACAGCACTAGCCCATTCTTTATTGTACACTCATTGCGCTTTTATATGAGAGCTCTGCAGTAATTCTATCAGTATTTCTATGCAACTGTGGGTTTCAGGATGTAGTCTGATTTTTACAATGCAGAATGCTTGCAAAAAAATGGAGCTGTAATGATTGCTTTATTTCAAGGAGAGTACAGGCTATGTGAGTAAGCAAACTAGCTGCCTTGCAATATGGATGATAATAAAGACTGAATTCCACAGAAGCAGAAATGAAAGAAATACCTGAATGCAAGCAGACATGACTTGCAGCCTTTTCTTACCTTTTCATCACTGATTTTTAGTGTTTTTGTTAAAAGCAACAGCAGGAGATTGGTCCAAGCTTCTCTGTGGCTTTCTGAGTTCACGGTAATAAAATATGCCAGGGCTTCACTGCATACACTAAAGAGATGACACAGGTCAGGCAAGCCATAAAGAAAACCCACAAAGATTTTTTTTATAACATGCATTGTTTGTCCTCTCATAGTGTATTTAGTTTTTAAGGAAGATGCATTTTCACAGGGAAGTTTTCAATCACATGCAACAACTTTAATTACACAGATTTGTCTCTGTTATTTTTCTGTTACACTAGTTGGTACAGATAACTGAAATAGTTTACATGTCAACAAAGAACCATGAAAGCAGAGGTGGAAGAGTCTGATTTTCCTCATAAATATTCTGTAATTAAAGGGCTGACACCTTCAGCCTGCAAACATTAACTCCTGATCCTTACACTGGGACAGCTTAGGCAACAGTAACATGAGAGAGCTCTCCTCTCCCTCCAAACTTAGACTGCTTTAATAAAGATCTGCAGAGCTCAGCATCACAGATTAAAGATGGATTACTATTGTGTTTATAAATTTTTCATGCTTGCTGTAGACTGTTAGCACCAGGTACAAACTTTACCACTTACTATGGCTTTTTTGGGGTGCTATTGAATTAAGGAAGGAATGGAACCTCCTCTTTAACACACTGAAGAGACTAATATTTCCATAGATGCTGACAAATCAGAATTCTACTGAAATCCACTGCATTAATGCCAATAGCAAGTTTAAGAGTTCTTTACGTTTGATTAGAGATTAGTTCTCTGAACTTTTGTGTACCAACAACTCACTTTTCAAATGCATGGGACCACAATACCTTTTCATATTTATTTAGCATAATTTTCTTGGTTTATTTATGTTCCAGGTATACAGCAGCTTATACTGCAGATTACTGTATCCTATTATACCTCTGAATATCATTCTGTACTCAGATGTGAAAAGTATTCATACACCACCACTTCTGTAAAGAAAAGCTTATGTCAGGCGATAAGGTGCTTCATTTACTCTAATTAGATTGCTTCCTTATTGCTAAATTAACTTTTAATAGAGTGGTCATATATCTAGATCTGTATCTTCATATACTTTGCACTCTCTGCTGAGCAACTTAAAACAGAACATTTGTATCCAAGGATGCAGCACCATACTGGTTGAAAACAGAACACACCAGAACGAAGCTGATGCTCTTACCTAAGCAGTCGTTGTTGTATAGCATCCCAGGAATCTCGGCGGTTTTCATCCACATACATTCGAAAGAGTATTCTCAAGCAACAAGCCAAGCTGCTGGTCTCTTGTTTTAAGAGGTTGGGTTTTGATTTACCTTTGAACCCTAGAAATCAGTTACACATAGGGAGGGAGGGAACATCCACATTTGTAGTTACCAGCCCAGAGGTAAATTTTATCAACAATACCTTCACTAGTGAACAGCAATGATTTCTTATCTGGATAGTATTTCCCCCTTCATTTTGACTGAGATTTAATCTCTTTTTGTAAAGATATTTAACTACAGCAGTACAAACTGCGTAGCTCTACTTTAATCAAAAAGCAAACAATTATTCAAGTCATCAGGAAGGAGACAAGTAATAAAAGCACGCAACACTGTCAGATTAACTGTAGAGATTATTGCAATGGTATGCTTTTGTATCTTGATAGCTAAAGTTAAAAATGGAGTTCAGTATTTTCATCAAACTAGAAATAAAAGCTTCACCTGCTCTCCATAACACAGTTCGCTGTTCATAATTTGAATTAAAGGCTTTTGAAAATGAATGAGACTCTTGCAGACAATCTAGTAACTTGAAGAGGTGGTGTGAGGACATGTATTTATACATTCCTTGGTCTTCTGTGTCAATGTGGATATCTGCATCCAATGCATCTCGCTAAACAAAAGAGACACACAGAGAGAGAGAGAGAGAGAAAAGAGTATCAGTAAAATTATTTTTATATAAGCTTAAGAAACTTTGATACTTCACAGATCATGTACCACTAACTCCAGATTGCATTTTTAGGTACAAGGGAAATATTTGTGCAATACACTACAGCAGAATGGTCCTGTCAAATATCAGAGTTGTATCCTTTTCAGTATCATATTTTGAGAAGAGAGAAGTTACAATCTATTCTAGTTTTTCATAAGAAAAAAAAAATTCAAGCACAACAAGGGAAGAACCTCCCTTATCAAAGCATAACAAAGTCATAGCAATTCCATATTGAACGCTTCCACTCCCCTAGGAGCTGACTAAGTAGGTCTGCTGAATTCTGAAAAACATCAAAATGAACCACAAAAGTAGTGCAAGTTTAAATGTTGTACAATGTAGAAATTCCCCATCTTGGACTAATGTCAAATCTCATTAAAATTGGTCAGTATTTCAACTTCTACATCTAGTCCTATGTGAACGCCTAGAAGCTGAGCAGCCTCAGCTGTAGCTAAACGAAGACACTCAGGCTAAACAACAGAAGAGAATGCCCTCCCCAAGACAAACAAAGAAAAAATATTCTTTGTGAGTATGTATTCATTACAAAACCAGTGACAATCTATTATAACAAAAATAATGGTAATATAATTATAATAATTCAAAAGGCAAACTGTCAGGAAACATTGGAAGCAGTAAAAAAAAGGTTAAAAAAAAATCACAGCTTAAGAGTAATGACACACGCATTCAGGGTAGTGCTGAGAGTTAGAAAAAGGAGACTATATATTTTATGAGCACACTTCAGAGCATTTGATAGGCTTTGTACTTCATTGCGACAACAACATTATAAGTAAGTCTGATAGTACCTGAGCTGCAGCCATGTGCTCAGCATCTTCCTTCTTGCTTGTTGCTGGATAGAACACTATATTATCAATGGTCTGTATCAACTCCAGCTGTACCACACACTTTATAAGGAGGCCAGCAAATAGTTTCTGGTCTAATGAAATGGAGTAACACAAGTTTCAGAAGGCACTTACAACAATTCACTTACAACAGGCTAGCAAAACACCACCATTAGCATTTTGATATTTAGTGATGCTGTGAATTATAGTATAAAGATAAAATGTCTCTGCAAGGCATAAACACAAGTTGTAAAGATGCACCCCAAGTTTAAATGCCCAAAAGACTTTTGCTACAGGACTACGAAGGCAAAGAGAGGCTACAACAGTTTACTAGATGAACTTGCATGTTTTCCTTACTTGTATAAGGACCACCTTTCCAGCTCTCATCTGTCGGATTTGAAAATTGACTTTGTCCTCTTTCTGAAGCATTTTTATCCATGCTGCTTAAAGACTGGTGATCTAGGTCTAAATCCTATAAAAGAATGCAGAACAATTCTAGCAATCCAAAATACTAACTACCATAACCAGCTATCAGTTTTCAGATGACTTTACTACTCTTCAGTTCAAAGGCTTCCCGCATCCATTCTTTATATCTTATTTTACAATGACACCAAACACACACTAAGTATACATTCCAGTATTTGTTGTCAAGTGTATTTACTACAATAAAATATTTTGAAAGCTAACCTAACACATAACCTTTCAAGTTAGTTTGCTGCACTGAATTAACTCTTACCAAGTGTTTTTCAGCTGAATCTTCCTCCATTCCTGCAGGCCTCCATGTCAGCAAGCTTCTCAATTTGGGGGTTAAAAAAAAAAAAAGTAAATATTGTTGCTTTGGAATTGGGTATGAGAATTAAATTTATGCACTTAGAATTAAATTTATGAACTTACACATGAGGAATAGTAGTTCTGAAGATTTCTAACATACAATTGCATGTCTGGCCCCAGACTTCAGGGCTGAATTTCTGCCCATTTAGTATTACCAGGTTTTCTAGGCAGTTTGTACCTGATCGGGCCAACTGCTCATTATCTGTGAAAGAAATGTTACGTATTTATCACCTTCTACAATATTAATGAAAATTTAAGCATTCTGTATTACTGCTGCATCAAACATTTTCACCGATATTGTGAAATGCATCATATTTTAGCTCAAAGCCCACTTATAAAGTGTATCACAATAATACCAAGCTTAGAAACCTACTGAATAACAAATAGTATTTGAAAATAGACTTTGTGAGATTGAAATCCAAACAGGAGACAAAGGACAGGAGAGAAGCAGAAAGGAAGCATACAGTGAGCCAAAGGAAGGAAAAGCACCAGTTAGCAGCTTATGATTTCCTGCAAGGTAGCTCCTCCACATTGCATGCTAGCAATATGCAGGATTTCGGGCATAGGAGTTGGAGCCCAAAAGAAAATATATTCTTTAGAAAGTAATATCTAGAAGTATGAGATGGTTTTGGGAAGTGGGGGGGGGGGGCTAAGGGAAAAAAAAAAAAAAAAAAAAAAGAAAAAAACAGAATGCGTGTGTGTGTGTGTATATATATACATATGCGCGTAAATAAATGAGGTATTTTATCCATGCAACCTACTGGAGAAAGGTTGTTGGCAGAAGATTAGCACAAGTCTTTAAAAGCTTTTGCTCTGTCACAATAGCACCATAAACATATTAAGAACACATTAAATAGAATGATGCTCAAATGTTTAAGATACCACATCCATCTATTATATAACATATTGTCCTAATGGTAGTTTTTATTCTTCCAAAATTCAGTTAACTTTCCCCTTCTTAAGTAATGAGCATTTAAAAATACATTAATCAAAAGGTTCAAGTAAATAAGCTACCTTGTTTTACACACCAGTGTAACTGTGCAAGTATGTCAGGAAGAAGGAACTCATTTAAAGCTTCATAAAATTGCGTAAATACATCACAGATTGCATAAAGTGCATGGTTACATGTAGTGGTCATCCATTCAGATTTCTAAGAGAAAAAACAAAAAAGTTTTTGGTTTTACGTGGGTTTTTCTATGATGATAGCTCTTGGTTTATACACGGCTATTCAACAAAGGATGTGGCCTCTGAGGAGAGGAGCAGAATTTAGATAAAACTAAAAATCCTCACTACTGCAGATGTCTTGTCAGAAGCATTTAGTTGGCCACATGAATACTGTTCAGAAAACTATACATTTTCACAAAGCGTGCATATTCCCCTTGAAAATATACAGACAGATAGGTCACTGGATGCTAGGACAATTTTCATACATAACACAGAATACGAAAATGTATCCTTATGTTTGGGGCAGTATGGAGTAGAAATACACTAACAAGACAAACAATACAAACTGCTGCCTTGATTGAGTTCTTAAAAAACAACTCTAACATTTGCTTGCTTTTGAGATTTTTTTGTTTTGCTTTTACCTCTGTTTGTTGTTCAGGGAGTTTCATATTATCAAAAATCCGAAACACAATTCTGAACAGATCTTGCCACCAATGCTTTTCAAAGGTATGGCCATAACTCTTCATTATTTCAAACATCACTGTTAAGCCTCTATAAACAAACCCAAACAAGTAAAGGAAAATACATTAAAATGCATACTGTGATCTCTTCACTAACTGAATTTAAAAAACAAAACAAAAAAACCCCAAAATAAAAGCTTTATTACCTTGTTCGAACATCTAATTTGCATCGATTGATGATACAAGAAAGTTCAAATAAAATGGGAAACCATCCTCTGACCCATACTCTGTCCCCAGGAGCAACATTCATGTCATCACTTGTGTATTCTCTTAATACCTTGGAGATGGGCAGAAAAAAAAGAAAAAAACAAACCCCTCAAAAATCCTTAATTCTGACAGGTTTAAATATTACTAGTGGCAAAGACAGAGTTGAGAAGTTAGCTTAGTTTCTACAGTAACACTCAAATCCAGTAAAATGTAAGTATAAATCTGAGACATATCTATTTATGAAAATACTGGGGAAAAAATATGGAAAATAAATACTTAAATCTGTTTTCCTTAAATCCTGCTAAAGGCTTTACAAGTTGCAGAGGTTTGAACTTTAGGAATCAAATTTAATAGTGGCAAGCAACAATTCTATTGATACAGGTAATAAGGAAATCTAAGTTTAGCAGAAACCAGTTCTACACTTTCTGGCCTATTGGATACAGCATGCACACACTGCAATGACAACGTGCATCTGTAATCTAACTCCAGGCTCTCTTCAGCAAAGTGATTATTATATTAAGTGTTCACACAATAGTCTGATGTAGAAAAATACGTGTGTTTTTAACCAATTTGACTAGATATAAGCAGACTCATAGAACAAGAAGCATTGTCTTCCAGGTCATATTAACACTATAAAAGAAACAACTACTTCATTCTGTCATTTCCAATTCGGACTGATGAGAATTAAAGATTTTTAACTAGTCCTAGTTTATTGCTTACACAATACCAAGATAACTCTAATTCTGAATAAGCTTTTAATACAAACGCTGCTGGGAAATTGAAGTTTGAGTCTGAAATCTCTTTCTTAGTTACAAAATTATCTTCTACTGTTAAACTGAGACTAGTGTAAGAATGCACAAGGGTAAAAATTAGAAGAAAATACCTGTGGTCTTTCTGAAACATATTTTGCACAATACCGAATAAGTCTAATAGCTTCCATGCTGGTGTCCGGAAATGCAACATTACAGGCAAACTCAGAAAGACATTTTACTGCATCCTGAAATGAGTCAATTGCTGCTGGAAAGTGCTGTTGAAAAATATTTGCTGTGAAGAACAAACACACACAGTTTTTAAAGTTTACTGATATTGAACTCCATAGATAAACTGTCATTGATCTACAGATGTCAGCCAGTGCTATACCTGTCAGGTATAGCACTACTGAACGGACAAACATGGAAGAACCGGATCTTCTAAAATAAATACGGTTCTCCGTCTTCCCTTGTATTCTTCCCCATCCCACCCCGCCACCCAAATTTGTCAGCATCATGTTTTCTCAGGTTGGATAATTACCAATTTTATAATCTAGGATTATTTCATGGCTGCTTATATGGCGCAGTTTCTTCCCGCAGCCTATGCAACCCAAAGCTCTCAAAATATTTTGAGCAATAATAGAAGTAAAGCTTGATGTTAGCTTTCCTGCTGCAAATGAAGTTACCTAAATCATCTAAGCCTATAATTATATTATTTTTCCTCTGTAGCAACAGAGGAAAAAGTAGTTAGATTTCAGACTTAAGGGTCAGATTAAACACAAAACAAATCCATCACGTACAAGCTTTTGAGTAAACTACAACTCCCAAGATTTATGCAATTCAAGTTAGCAAAAAAAAAAAGTTTTGTTTCTATTTGCATTTATTAATACTATTTATAGGTCTTTTTCCCCATGCCACTTAATGGAAAGAAGGTAGTTTCAGGACATTTAAGAAAGTTACGATCAATATTGAAGGTCCATTTCAAGAATGTTTGACTTGGTTGTCTTCCTTTGAAAGTGGCAGGAGTATGTTGATCAAATAAACTTCTGGAGCAGGTGGGCTGTATGAACTGAACTCTGCAAGCAGTCACATATCATCATCACAACCTTTATGATCCCCATCACACGATACTGAATCAGCATGGAAGTCTGTGAAATGTGTTCCTTAATCCAAAACAACTTACTGTGACAAGTGGGGCAACATACAAACTTACAGAATCTATTCCAAACTTCTATACCAGGATACCTATATCTAGTTTTCCCTGTCCATAGCAATCAGGAGACTTAACAGGTAAGACCTAGCTGCAGAGTTAAAACAGTCTGGCTGCAGGATCTTGTGTTTATTTACCTGGAAATACAGAAGTCTTATTCAGATGGGCCTTTTAAAGCAGAATCACAGCAGCTAAGCTAATTTGAGTACTCACATCTGCCAGGCATTACTTACTAACTATGTGTGCTGTAGTTTGAAAGGCCAACTCCACAATATTCCCATCATGGTCTGATGCTGCTTGATGAAAGACTGCAAAGATATTCTTCCAGCCTGAACGAATATTACCAGCTTGAGAGTTCACCATCTGAGCAATACAGCGTATTACCATGTCCCGAATAGTTGGAGATCTTAATTAAAAAAAAAAAAAAAAAAAAAATTAGAAAAGGAAAGCCAGACAAGTGGCACAATTTTACACTGGCACAAAGTAACTGTGCCACTTCCAGTTACACATCAATCTAACCCACACCAAGTAACATCTTTCAATAGGACTAAAGCAAGCTAATGAAAATTGCAGTGCATCACACCTGTTTTTCTTCATAATATGCTCAAAAGGCCTTAGGAAGTCTTTCTGGAATCGGAAGTTGGCTAACTCTCCCTTCTCAAGAAATTTCATTGACAGCTGCCTTAATGAGTCTACTGCAAAGATGGCGACATCTTCATTAGGGTTACATCCAACCTAGAAGAAAAGCACATTTTCAAACACAAACCAGCTAAGATATTACTTACATGACTAACAAATTCATCATTCAAGTTTCATGTCAGTCCACTAAAAATCACTAGCACATTCTGGTTTTCAGATATTTAGGAGATGGAGGGTTACTTTCGGAAAGGGCCTTCTCAGTCATTTGATCCAACTACACAGACCCACGGATTTTGTATGCAACAAGTGCAGAACTATAATAGTCAGCTAGTCACTAAAAAAAAATAAATTACTGGGGGGAGTTTTTTTTGGTTTTGGTTTTTTTTGTTTTTTTTTGTTTTGTTTTGTTTTTTTTTTTTTAACATGGACCAGTTTCCTAAGGAAAATAACTTTGTTGTTCCAGGATCATCTCAACATATTTTAGAGGAAAACTAACTTGGCATTTGATCAGAAAGCTAAGACTACGGCATACAGAAAAATTACAAATACAATATAACACAGTGAAATCATTACAGATCATTCTCAAACATTTCAATTTCTGTTTATCTACTTTAGATTTTTGAACAGGTATCTGCTTTAGGCATTTAGTTTTTTTTTTTTAATATCATAATCTACACCACTAAGAACATAAAAGGAAAAAGCTGATTAAAGAAGTCCCACTATTCATGTGTGTTCTGTAACTTGATTTTTAAAAATACCTTATTGAAGTGATCTCCAATCACATGCCAAATCCTTGACCACTGCAGCCTAATGCGATTCATGTTGTAATACGATATCTCCACTATCTTCTGCAGGCTGAACATGCGTGGATGGTGTGGGGATGCCAGCTCATCCATGGAAACAGCACACAGCCATCGGACAAAGTCAACTGAATATTAAAACACACTACTGTAAGTTCAGGATGTTACATTATAAGAGTTCCTGTAACCCGCCAAATGGTCAGCATACATACCTATTGCATTTCCATCCAGCCTAGTTGATCCTGTAAATATCCTGTGGAAGAAATAAGTGAGTTACAGTTTTAGCTGCACATCTACAAGAGTTAATCACATCTTAATGCTGTAGGCAAATGTCAGCACATCTACAAAAGGTACTTTACAATCCTCCATGCCATGAACTCTGCAGCTGTTTTATTCTTACTCCTTGGCAGCAGTTCATATTTTTCTCTTAGTCTAAGCATGCTCTTCTCTGCTGCAAGTCACAGTCTCCTACACTCCTTCCCCACTGTAGGAAATAGGCACAGGCTCACATTTTTATCCAGGGCAAGTAGTGCTGGAAGACTCATTGGGTGACAGTATGTTAAACTTCGTCGGGAAAATAAAAAGGCATTAAGAAAGCTTTGCTGCAAGACTTCACTGGATGCCAGCCACCTGCTTGATCTTTATATGGTTCAAAAATACTATAAATTATGGCCATCAAAACAGATAGCAGAAAGACTATGGATGCACTGTTGTCCCTTCTTCCCCTTCAGCTGTTCAGAGTCTTGAGAGGACTTCAGACCACTGATCATGGTTCATACATAACACTGATAAGTGGCAAGTGTTCCCAAATCTTTTAAGACTTTGATATTGTAATAGACACATTTATGTTGCAATAGATACCACAAGTCTGAATGTATGATCCTACAGACTTGCCCAACAGTTTCAATAGTTATAGAAAAAGTCCCCTTCCAACACATGGTTCATGATAGAAGCATGTCTTTAGATAACACTTCAGAAGCACAGACCAGAAAAATAATGATTTTGGCAAGAATGCAGTGACTAACAAATGAAGAGATGAACAATAGCAACTAAAGAAATGCTGAAATACTGGGGTTCACAAACCCAAATGAAGTTGCATGATTTAGTAGAATAAGGGCATTTATTCATTTCAGATACCTGTCCTGTCCAGGCTAAATCAAAGAAAAAAAGGGGAAAAAAAAAAAAAAAGAAAAAAGAACCGCAAATATACAGAATACAGACACATAAGTTAGCGACAATTATCAGACAGATATATACAAAATAGCTAAATACTGTAATATCAACCTAATTCTGGTCTTCACTGGCTTACTCCAAAGAAAAGGCATAAAAACACACGCGTACACACAGTACCCCTTCTCACAATCTCACAATACACTACATTAGTTACACTGCTATTTAATGACAGTGTCTTTTGTGAGTATTACATGTCTAAAGGAAAAACTTATTGGGTCCAGAGAAAGCGTGAAATAGGCTTTACATGTCTTGAAGGCAGAAATAGGCTTCAAGAACAAAAGTCCCTGTCAAGAGTCTGCAAATAACGTGAGGATGGTCAGTAACTTCAGCTCACTTTTTCCCCAGAAAGAGATTATATTCTCAGTACCTGTCTACCGCTACCACTACACTCTGTGAACTGGTCTCTCCCACAGACTCTTGAATGCTCGCCATATGCCGTTTATCAGCTCCACTTCCAACAAGGTTACCTGCAACAAAAGCCATGAAAAACCAGTATTTAGCATCATGAAATCATGACTTTATATTAACCCCAACTTTATACAAGTAGACAAGACAAGTGACTACTGCTTCCAATGAGCTTGTAATTTACATTGAGCAGACTGTGCCCTTGCCAGATTATTACAAAATTCAATATCCAGTAAGTAGTATGCTTTTTCCCCCCTTAAGGTATTGCGTTTTGACCATCATGTGGATTAACAGTACACCATCTTAACTTAATAAAAACTGGAAATGATAAAATATTATTTTAAAATATTAACTCTAAGTCAGATACAAGTAGTTAATGCTGGGCACAGTTCTGTTATATTCAGCATAATTATCATGTATAGCATTTTCAAATTAAAAGGTTTCCCTGATGGTTTTCCAAAGATTAAGACAACTTGCCTTGTCTCTCTAATTTACAGCTTAAAATCTAAGGTTTGTTTCTTGCACATAATTCAGGAACAATAGGAACTGGAACAGCAAGCCCAACATGCAGAGATACGAAATTCCTTTGGAAAACTAATTATTGATCACTGAAACATCTATTAGTTCCTAAAGATAAATGGCTTATGTTTTTACTATTAAAAGAAGAAGAAAGAACTGATAACTGGTAACAAAACCATGACTTAATAAGCATGGAAAAACAGTTTTGACAACATCTTCCAGCAAATAAATCCGGAGTAGTTTTGTTAAATAGCTTAACCCAATTACAAAGTTAGAACGTATCTGGTAATTACTAATACATCTTGAAATATAAGGTTCCATTTTTTAAAGTTTCATTAATCCAATACATCTTAAACATTGAGCTTTCTTAGCCATTATACTTCACTTATATGTGCATCTTTGTGAAGTCCAAGATTATTAATCTCACCTAATCCCAGGCCCATAAACTCTTCCCCTCCAGATGCGTAGCCTTTTATGCTTCCTTCCCTTTCACGCCCAGATCCAGATAAGTACCGAGTTTTCACTCCAGTTCCTATAAGTTGTGCTAGTTCCAGCTGGCTAATACATTTCAAGATCTAGAAAGAAAAGATATTTAAACATTGTGTTTCTGCACACCACTATACTTTCATTCCTAACATATATTTATATTTAATATTTATAACCTTCTTAGGTTCTCTAACCTTTAAAACAACTTTGACAACAGTAACAGTTTTGATGTAGCTGAAACATTACCAATACAACTGGAAATAAAAGTTCAGTGATTCATTCAAGATCACCAGCTGCCATGAATCATTCCAGTATGAGAAAAAATAA
This sequence comes from Chlamydotis macqueenii, assembly GCF_036417535.1. Classification (NCBI taxonomy): domain Eukaryota; kingdom Metazoa; phylum Chordata; class Aves; order Otidiformes; family Otididae; genus Chlamydotis; species Chlamydotis macqueenii. The sequence continues at coordinate 7,427,173 of NC_141571.1, read as the reverse complement.
ACAGCACTCAAAAGTCTAGCTTGGATTTTTAACTACTAGAGGAAACCTTTTTATTACATCTCACAGCATCAACCTTCAAAACTAGAAACAACTTGGAGTTGATCTTCTAGAGAGTTCATTGTCTCAGAGAGATTAAAAGACTGAATTACTGCAGCTACCACTCTGAGTAACGACACTCCAACGCAGACAGTGAAAATGTCAAAACTGTGCCTTGCCAACAGCACAAAATTCATTATCTCTTCTTTCTTACTCCCCTGCAACATCCCTTGGACTGGCAAGAAGCATGTGTGATGGTATGCTGTAAACCAGGTCCAAGTAATTTATCAGCTAGAGAACCTTTTGTCTCATATTATCATGCAGCCAAAGACTATCGCCAGAGAACATAATGCAGCAGGAATGTCCTTTTAACAGCAGCACAGATTTAATCTGATTAAAGAGCTCCTGGAAAATATGCTTTAAGAAAATACATTTGAATCCGATAGCTTATCCTTACCTATCGCCCACCAAGTTATTTTAGCCCTAATTCTTCATGTGATCATGGTATAAATGTTACCAAACCCTGCGCAGACAGGTCTGGATCTGTGAGCCAGAATATTTTTGTTTACGTGAACAAGAATGTAATGCTTTCTGTGCATAATTCTGAAAAGTCCAATGAGATTTTAATATGGTTTTAATTCCCTACCAAAAACACCTACAAAAATTACAATATTGGTCGTACAGTATCCATAGGGTCTGCCAAAAAAAGGTAGTGCATTATTTTATATATATACACTCATACACAAACTCATATATATAAAACCACTAAGAAAACAATGCACTTGCATCCACATTTTAAACAGAGCTCTGACATATGCTGGGAGCTAATGCAGTTACTAAAGACTGAAAGTAGCAGAACAAAACCCTGGAAGTTTTCAGATGACAATGCAGTTGCACTATTTAAACTAATCAAGGTTTTACCTCATGCCAAGAGTTCCCAAGATAGTTGCCATCTGTGTGAGCGACTGTAATAAGTGTCTTAATGGTATCTATGTTCTTCTGTTTCATTTCTGTAATACTGGAACTGGCAGTCAACAAGGAAAAACGAGCAAGGGCTTGTACATATGCATCTCGTTCAAGCTACAAGACAGAGAAACAAGCATCATAATAAAGTCCCTGAAGAGCTATAGAAAGCTACTTGTCCAGTATGTCTAAAAAATTTTCCTTCTATATACAGCTGGCACTATTAGAGCACTTTCCAGCTGAAGGAGAGTAGGAGGCAAGTTAGCAAGTGTTGTTAATGGAAGACTCAGCAATAAAAGGAAACCAGAGTTGAAGAAAAGCTTGACGATATCAAGATCTTAAAACAAACTAAGATGAGACGGTAATATTTTATTTTACCATTTCAAGAAAGTAGATGAAATGCTTAATTTTCTGTGTCTATGTTGTTTGTAACTCTTCATCCCCCTCCCAGAGCCTACGCAGCCCTTTGCAAGCCCCGTGCTAAGTCTTATACAAACCTGCATTCCAAAGATACAGGCTATTCTAATGGCACATCGTATTCCTTCCAAACAAAGGGATGCAACTTCTGTGTCATCACAGTTCTGCAAGCCAACACTGTAAGCTGCCAGTAATGGAGTCCATACAAGCTAAAGAAAGAAAGAAACTAAGTTCAGAAGTCTATTACGATTTGAGCTCAAAACACTAGGTAACTGAAACTAAATACATCCAAAGAGTCCACCTAACTCTCCAGAGTAATTTTCCACTCTTCTCCATGCTTAAAACTCTTAACAATAAAGATAAAAGGAGAACTTCACACTCACTTTGAACATGGGTCTGACATGATCCAGATGAGTGGCGCTAGTAAAAGGAGCCTTTGCATGGCTCACGGCCTCCATGAGGGCTTTAGCTGTTTTAGCCATTTGTTCCATCTCCAAGTTGTACAACAACCTCCGCTGCTTCTCATTAGCTACACCTAAGGAGAATACCATCCAGTTGCATTGGTTTCTTTTTAGAAGACCATGTTCCATGTCTTCATGTTGACCATCACAAAAGGTTAAATATAGGTACTGCAAATGAAATCTAAAGATAAAAATCTTCCATAACATTAGAATTCAGGAGGTTGTCGTAGGTTGCAAGAAAGGAACTCCAGTACTAAAACCCACACCCTAACTTAAGACTTTATTCCATACAAAATAACTAAGTCAGCCCTATATTATATGCCACATGTTATGACCTAATCATTGGAACTCAGAGAGTCATACTTTAAGTCACTCTGCCTGTAAAACTAGATGGAAAATCCTTCATCATCTTAGGGCGACATCCTCAGAAAAAAAATCTAACCCTCATCAACTTGATAAATAAATTAATAACTTAGTGTTTCTTCATCCTTATACTAAAGTTTGCAACTTAAATTTTTCAAGTAAGTCAATTTCATTCCTATTGTGGTCTAGGAAACTTGCAAATAGCATAGATAACACTGAGAAAACCACTGTGCTGAAAATTCAGAATTCGCTAATTTGAATTAAATTAATACCAGCTATTCTAAGTAAAAGTAGAGTACAGCTGGGGACACTGGTTTCTAGTGTGCAGTAGACACAGAAGTCCTCATTTGATCTAGATGAGGACAGGTTACAAGAGATCATGACAAACTCTCTGATCTCTCTCTTTTTCAATTATTATCACAAGGACTGTGGCACTTACCAGCCTCTGAACTAAGACATGCTACTGACAGGGAGACAAAAAAACCAACCCAACCCAAACCAAATCCTCACTTGTTATCTAGCACATAAAAAAAAAAAAACAAACCAAAACAACAAACGTTAAATTGCAAATTAAGTGCTGCTTTCAGTTATTCTACCACTTTCCCCTCACACTTCTGTTCCAAAACTACCCCAAATCTACTTTCCAGTGCCTCTGCAATGGTGCAAGATGCACTTACACAGCTATGTTTCCATCACAGAAGCAGCAGTATTAAGTAAGAACTGAGCCAGTCTCACTCCAAATATCTATGTTAGCCATTCTAAATGTAATTTATGTATTGTGCACAGATGTTTTCAAAAAGGAGTCTGAACTCCACTATGCCATCCTGAAAGTTACTGCAATAGTTCAAGAGCACTGTAGTCTTTCCAGTTTCTAGTTCCTTCTTACTTGGTTTACTACACTTGGTGGTAATTGCATATTCTTTTGTCTCTTTCATTGCAATTTTCTTTCCTTCTATTTCTTCATAGATTGTGGATAAATACTCCACTGGCAGGTCTTTACTGTCATTGATTCCTCGATTCATTTTAATGTATTGCTCCTTTGTCATTTTATTCTTTACCTGTAAAAAAGAGTGGAAGTTGGATATCAAGATTTGGAATGCAAGTTCCAGGGAAATTTGAACTTCTGTAAGTTTGTTATTTTAATTTCTACCTGTGGACTGTGCAAGTCTGTAGTCAGCATTATAATAGAGTATGCCAAAACATAGGCAGTGTCAGCACTAGCAAACAGTGTTTGCCTAAAGGAGGGAAAAACACAAAACAGGTTTTTAGAACCTTAATTCCTCAATCCGTTAGCTCTATTTCTACATGCAAGAAAGATACCCAGAATGGCTATGCATTTGACCAAATAGCAGACAGAATCTAGAAATGCATGAAGCCCTAAGTTTTTTAAAATGCAAATAAAGAGGGAAAAAAAATATAAAAGCATCTTCTTCACAGTGTTGAAAACTAGCAGTGACCGGAATTTTCAAGTACATTCCCAAAAGATTATACATTAGCTTTTGTAGGATCATCTGAAGAAGGATAAAGAACAGCTTATTTTTCATTCCCTGAGTTTCATAAAGAATTAACCCAGTGATTCACCAACTGGACTAAAGAATGGGAACCAATTAAGCCTGAACACCCAGCTAAACTTCAGTGCCAGTTTACTGCATTAGAAACAACAGCAACACTGCCCACTTGATGTCAACTAACATATATACATTTTATTCAACATCTAATGGGCAAGTAAAAAAGGTGTAACATGTTATTAGCTATTTATGCAAAATATTTTTAACGTTAGCAATTGCTACTGCTTATTAGTGTTGTTTACACTTGACTGATCTACATTTGCTTAAAAACAGAACAGCTAATACAGAGACAATCTAACATACTTAGGGCTTCTGTCTTCCATTAATTCCTTCTAGCAAGTATTTCGGATTTAACGAAATGCCAGCATCAGTATACTTCCTATCCAAAGTTTCCATTTTCCCTGGCTGCTGAAGAGGTTCAGCATCAATATTAGCAACAAGATCTGCTCCTCACAAAAGCCTGTGGACCTGGTATGCGTGTGAGTTGCACCTTGCCCTTAAGGTTCACAAACAACACGGCCGTTCTTCAGGCACTTATCCAATACAAAGGTTTTTAATTACCGTTGGTTGCATTCAATATATCTAGCAGCAAACTTCTCCATTAATCTATCAATCTTCTGGGCTTCACCTGGCAGACGAAAACCTTCCAGAAATATACGCAGCGCAGAGACAAAGTCTTTTCCACAGAAATCAAGCTGATCTACGTAGGCATACATCACTTCCTTGTTAAACTTGTTGCTTTCCCCAAGAAATTCCCCTACTTGAGTCTGAAAACACAAGAGACAGTTATTGCTGTGTAATCCAACTGCCAGCTTTGCAAGGAAGTTTATAGCACAAGAATTGCACAGCTGTCAGTTTTGTAAGACTGATACGCTTCACTGAGTAGGCAGAGCAACCATTAGAGGGATGACAAGAAACCAGTGTCATTAGAAAATGCTTTTAGTCTGCATGTTCTTGCTTCCCTCACTCAGCAAGGCGAGATCTGCATTACTGTAGAGCCAAGGAAAGCTGAATTGTGCTCAGTTTCACATGCAGTGGAGAATGCTTTGCCACTGCAGTACGTCTTATTCCCTTGCTGGCAAGATACTGTCAATGCAAATAAAACACAGGTTCCCATTTACAGAGAATGCCTTCAGCACTTCATTGTAAACATAGCTGCTTTACTAAAAACGTCTGGGACAGCAAGTAAATAGAAAGTAGCATTGCTATTAGGGTACCTTCATTAGAACCCTTACATTTCAGTTATCTATTCATTAAATATGAACTAAAGAGAGTGCACACAAACATGAGAAGACACAGGAAAAGGTGACAGAGATAAGAGTATTAATTATCTTGAGTCACATGTGGTCTTACAGAACACAGGCGTTCTTCTTGGTGCAAAAATTGTGCCATGTCCTCTGCTGTAGTGCCAAGCATTCCCTGCTCCTGTAGATACTGTATTCCTCTCTTTGGCTTTTTATTAAACCTATTCAGACAAAAACATGGGTAACTGAGACATACAATTGGAAAATACCACAGCCTATAAAATTTTAGTTTTACAGAGCCTTTCTAAAGCAAAGATTCTGTGCTGTAACTGTCTTTTTTTTTCCTAGTTAGAAAAAAGTCAAAGAATATGCAACAACTATATTAACTTTACCACACCATAGACTACATCTCATAAGGTACATCCAGTCGCTGATAAGCTTAAAAGTTATTATTGGAAAATTCACCTAAAATCTGACCCTTCTGAAATATTAAAAATCAGAGAGTTTCCATGAAATGTTAAAAATGTTGCTGTTAAAGACCTTTTTATAACACTTACAGACATAAAGATCTTCAAATTAATGAAAAAGTAGTAAAGCACAGCTGGACAATGATTTCATTCTTCAAACTCTATTTCAATAAAAGACAACAAATGGTTCAGAGTTGTAAGACAAAATTAAGCCTGCCTGCTCAAATAAATTTCTCTCTACATATACACACACCTTCCTCTCGTGCAACTGAACCAGCACAGAGGAAAGCTGTGAAACCACTCTTCACTTCAGCCAAGATTTTACTGAATTCCTTTTAACTGAAATATCCTCCAGCATCAGCTTTTGACAACGGCAGGCAAGAGTCTTCAGCATTAAGATCAATTTGCAAGTGTCCCTACCGGTTTGACTGTGTAAGGCCACAAGAAACACTATAATTGTACATATAGATTTGTGGTTTGGGTTTTTTTTTGTTTTTGTTTTTTTTTTTTCCTTTTCTTCTGAAATTTTACTTTCCTGTCATACTGGACTTACAGTTCTATCCCATGTTCAATTATTTCTTTTTGTTGCTTGATGACTTCAAATTGCTCAGGATCATCTGGAACAGCAGTCTGGGTACCAACACTTCCAACTCCTGACGACACAGTGGAGTCCAAGGAACTGACACTACTCCGTCTCCCTCCACTTTCAAGGCATTTACCTTCAGCCATTTCCTGTTCTGATGGTTTATATGAACCTATTTATAAAAAGGGTGAGACTTAAGTTATCCTGTTCAACCAAAAGCTTTCAGTTATAGAACTTTTCAATAGAAATGTATGAGTCAACATTTTTATTTTACCATGTACACTTTTCAGTAGTCTACAGTACAGGAAGATGCTATATGGATGCAATTCTAGAAAAATTCCACAAAAGGCAGAAGAGCAGCAGCAACTATGGAGAAATTATTGCACTTTAACTTAGTAACTGCAAGATTTGTCATGTCTTTTTCTACACAAGCCAGCTTTATAGTCTAGACAATGGCCTGGCTAAAGCTCTTAAACAGAACCTGGTTATTTGAACCAGACACTTGGAAAGTAAGTTACTGCAATAGTGTTAACAATAGTCTGTGAAATACTTCATTTGTATAAACAAATCTTTATGTAAAAACCTAGCACCTACACTTCTGAATAGCTTCTAAACAATGAATAAAGACAAGGACAAACTTATTAAACAAATCAGTCTCTCCATAAGGAAACAATCTTACCCAGGCTAGCCTGATGATTTGGGTTCACATAAAGGTCTTTGCTCCATTCTACCATGCATTTCAAAATAGAAACCAAACATTCAAGTCCTTTTTTCCTCAAGCTTAGTTCCTAAAAAAAAAAAAAAAAACCAAAAACAAACAAAACCCCCAAAAATCCAAACCAATACACATACACCCATAAGTTTTTAGAAGGCATTACATCACACCATTCAAATATTAGAAACACACTTCAGCTGCTTTGAGTAGATGGTCTATTGACAACTGATGAGCACAACCCAAGGGGCAATATACACCAAATCCTAAATGCAGGATGTTGTATGAATGCTTATGACCATCCAGTAAGTCTCTACAGTGTCATATCTCTCCACAAGCAAGACATCTCACTACCTGAGCTGTACAGTAAATAGTTCTATTCAAAATCTGAAACTAAGGTCTCCTGGTTTTTACTTTCATTTTCTGGTCAAAGAACGACAGGGGGGGAAAAAAAGAAAAAAAAAAAAGAAAAAAAATCACGCAAGTACTGATACAATTCTAATCAAAGGTATCAAAGGTGTGAGGTGCACTCAATTCCGAGACTGACCCAGGCACCAAAATCACTTCAGCCCTGAAAGCCATTAGGCTAGGCTAGAAAAGCAGTGCTGTAGGACAAGGCCAGTGTCAGAAATATCTGCTCTTCCTGAAAGCGGTCTATACTCCACCTTCACTCTAAGGACAGGGAAAGTACAATTTTTAAAATAAAATACTTATGGTAGACATATAGCACAAAAAGTGTGTGCAAAGCAAACACAAGATGAAGGTACTGCTCGTTCATAAACCTGAGAAGAAAAGTAAAGTAATCTGAGTAAGGCAGAGGAAGGCTCATTTGATTCTCTCTCCCATCACAGCCCAACAAAAGAGCCCAGAACAAGCTTAGTGTCACAATGCAAACATAGCAAAATCACCAAGTACTTTAATCGTACTGCTTTAGCATCCAATTGCAAATTAGCCAACTCAAAAAGTGAGTAACATCAACATCAGTAGGTTACACACAACACAAACCACTGGAAGTATCAATAACGAAGCAGACAGTATCATTTATTGGAAAAAAAAAAGCACCATTTATTAAAAAATAGTACCTTATCTTCAAAGCTGTTTTTCTTACCTGTAAAGGCGTCATTCCCAACTCATGTCCACTTCGTCCCTGTGCGATTTTGGACAAATCATTTACAAGGCGTTCAAATATATTAGCAGCGTTTAAATCACAGTCATAGTTAACATAAATATCCACTACACACTGGGCATCTTGAAAATAAAAGAAAGTGCAAGTATTAGGATTTAGTGTAATAGTATTTTTAAAAGGAATCAGCCAGTTGGAGCAGACAATGAGAATGAATCCAGATATTTAACCTGGGATTAAATTCATTTTTTCAAACTCAAACATTTTATGTGGCATTTATCTTCAAAATAATTTTCATCTGCTGCCAGAGGAAGTGATTGCTTTTCACAACAATGGAAATACCTGCACAAATTCTAGTTAAAGTCTGAATCACCATCCATTTGTGTTCAAAGGAGCTTGAAGAAGTCTCTAGAATATTCAGGAAGATCTCTTTGAAGAACACCTGCAAAATAAATGAGGTAAACGACTTGATGATCTGAAACTTATTAGAACCACCTCAAATGTACAAATTAATTTTCTATTCAGTAATTTATCTTGAAGAGTATGATCTCATGCATATTAGAATTTTAATACAGTAGTAATATACTAGTTTAGTAAGCAAATAAAACTAAGACATTAACTTCTAAGTTCCAGATGTGTTTTTATCATTCCAGTTTTATTTGGTAACTAGAGCATCATACAAGTGACAGATAAAAAGTCTCTCACCTCAATTTGCATTTTTAAATGTGTCTTAAAATTTGAAAGCAGCGTGAGAAAGATGGCAAGAGAGAGCTCAAATACATCAGGAACAGAAGACACTCCATTTTTAGATAATGCTACACAAAGATATTGCTTGATTGCATTGATGAACATTTCGTGTGTCCTGAAAACTGGACCAGCATTCTGCAGTACTGAGAGAAGAAGCTGGAGAGACACCACCTTAGAACGCAACTCATGTGATCTAGGAAAATAAATAAATAAATAAAATCAACATTATATGTATTTTAATTCTGATTTGTATCCAACATGAGCACTACAGGATTTCTTCCATGTCAAGAAATGACTGCTATTTTAATTCATTTCAACATGGGGAGCAGGCAGGGCAGAAATCAGCCTGTAAGTGATTTTGGACAACACCTACCATCTCAATTTGGAGACTTCCCAGGAATATTAAGATCCTAGACTAGGACAACAGATGCAACTCAGTGCTACTAAAAAGCATTCCCCTACTCCCCCATCAAAAGCTTCACAAGTACAATAGTCAAGGTCACTTCAGCTGATAAGATTAATAAGCCTGTTACACTAAAAATTTAATACTTCAGGGTTTTTTTCTATTATTTGAAGCAAGTTTCAATCCTAGATTTGTCCAGCTAACCGAAACAAGGGCCTGACAGGTGAATTTTGAAAACCTGCTTTACTATGCCGCAGCTATTTAACTATCTCTTCAAAAGCTACCTGAAGAGGACAGTGTAATAAATACAGTCTCATTACTTGGGATCTGGTGGTCCATCACCAAGCGGTTTCATGGAGAGCTTGCATAAAGACCTGAACACAAGGAAGGCATCCTTTTGTAGGATATGGGAAAATTTGGCAGCAGCTTGATGTCCAGATACATCTGCTTCCTTGAGAGCAAGAAACACAACATTAGATCATCAGTGAGACAAAGGAACAGAGCAATTAGGAAGATTACACAGCTCCTCTGATAATTAACTACAGATTTAAAAAAAAAACAGTACATCCGGCAACGTTTAAACTAAACAGGACAACAAGTGATCTGGATTTTTACACACGTGCTGACTGACTCTTCCCCTCTGCTCCTACCTTGTATTAAAATACAACAAACAATCAATTTTAAAACAGTTATTTTCAATATCTACTTAAAATGCAGTTGCTGCTTCCTTTTTGAACCTGAGCAGGACTCATACATTAAAGCTTGTATCCCCTCCCTCCCCCAAATCCCACTGTATTAGTTGGCATGATAAAAACATTTCTCCTTTTCTAAATATACATTAGTATCCAGTATTATTTACCAGATTATCAGTGGAGGAAACAGACTGCCCGTCATCTGAAATCCCGTTTGTTTGTACATTTTCATTACTAGAGACAGAAAGAGCAGTATCCGCAGTCTCTAAGGCAGGTAGAGCCTTAACTGTTTCTGTTATCTGCTTTTCTTCAGCCACTGAAGGGGAAAAAGGAAAACTGATTAAAATCATCCATTGAGCTTTTTTATCCCGTGACTTTGTGAAGCTCTACAACCAAGTGGGACAGAAGCAGCACTGATTAACTACAAAGTTTCTCAAAAAAAGAATAATATTGTGAGCCAATAAAGACCTGTTCTTACTGCCTTAGTAGGTGCTCTTGAAAAGATACTTAGTAACAAAAAATAACTTACATGCTTTTATAAGCACAGGAATAAGAGTTTGGCAATACACATGTATCTATTTTATTTCAAACAGCTACCTTTCACAGCTGACTTGACCACATCTTCCAAGATGCCTTTAACCATTTCCTTTCCTCCATCAGTTGTTTCCTCTAGTGAAACACAAAAACAGATAATCTTGAATGTAGTACTTTTGCTTAGGAAGAAGATTAAAAGGAGAAATATGACAGAGGCAGAAGGACTAAAATTACATATTTTCCTTAGTCGTTCTCCTCTAAAGTAATTTCCAAGAAGTAATAAAAAAAAAAAAAACGCATTTATGTTATTTCCATTGCTTAAATCAAAGCACCACTATTTTTAACGCAGTGATTTTGTTGTTTGTATTTATCAACTATTACCAACTTTTAGTTTTGGAATATCCTTTGTTCCTAATTTGGATACAGTATATGCTTATGATAAGGTCTTCATAATACCTAGAATTTTTACCACAGGACTTCAATTACCTCAAATGATCTCATCACTTCCCACATACTATGATTACTCTCTTCCTTTCCTTCCCCTTTATCAACCTAATCACATCAAATTCCATTACAATTCTATACATAAACTATATATGGCTTTACTACAATTAGAGGGAAAACACGAGCCTCTCTTCAACGCTTATATAGTGTTGTAGACATGAGCTAAGGATGGCCTGTATACTCCGAATAACTACTGAGAAAATCCAAGCGTGATTTGAGCAAATAACCCCAGTCACTTCGCCCAAAACCAGCTTAAAAGAGCATTTTCCAACAGAAACATTGTAACTGAAAGCAACAGATACATCTAGTCTCGTTCACCTGATGCTGAAAGAGTCAGATCCCGCTCCAATTTCATATCGCCATTTTCTGCCCTCTCAGGCTCACCGTTAGTTAATTCCACGCTTAAAGGAATGGTGGGTTTGCCTTCCTGATAGCTGTGCTTTAACTGACCCATCTGTGGAGACCTGGTCACCACTGGAACTGCAGGAGACTGGGGTTTTTGCTGATTTGTTTTTTCTGCTTCTCTGGATTCTTGTATCTTGAAAAACCAATATGAAAAAGTTAATGTAAGGCACAAAATGTGATAAGAGAAAACAGATGTCTATGATGACTGATGTTCCTTTGTGAATTCATGCGTTAACAAGAATGAAACAGTGAAAATATAATCATTTGGCCTGTCAAATTAAAAAAGATCCGCTTCAAGCATATTTTAAAAGCATCCCATCATTTGTTTATACCAGGCCATTCGACAAACTACAGTGTTAAGCCTTGTTATCAGCAATAAGATTCATGTTTTGTTTTTAATCAGTCAGTATTCACTGCAGGATTTGACAGTTTTTTAAAAATTAGATATCAATAGATATCCAATTACAATGACAGATTCATTAAAATTAATAATAAAAAGTTGTTTTCTGTTCATTTGTCAAGCCTAAACACTTGAGATGAGCAAAAGTAATAGTTACATACAGCTTGATTTTCCATCCGTGTAAAAATGACATTTAACATCTGCGTAAGGGTAGCTTTGGCAGTTGTCTGATTAATAAGATTTTTACTGGCCAGATAGATGTTGTAACAGGTTCTAACAGTCTGAAGAATTGTTCCTTCATGAATTTCTATGTACGGAGATGTTACTGCAGTGAGAAGAGCCTGAAAAAGTCCGTAACACAGTAAAAAATGAAAACTAAGCAAGCTGGCAGCAATACACTTCATGCTAGTCTTCCACAATAATCACTAGGTTTGCTATGAAACACATATCTGTGAGATGTCATAAGGAACTTCTAGTTCTCTGAAATGACATTTCAAATAAAAGAAAGTAACAAAACTTCCACATATCTCTGTTCCCTCCTGAGCTGTTAAGCATTCTACCACAACTAGTTTTCCACTAAGGGACATATTCCAACTCCAAACAAAACAGCTACCACTGTATTCTAGAGCTCCATTTCTAGCAAAGGGCCAGTTGGTCTACTCTGCCATCAAACTAGATTACTAGAAGGCTGACCAACTTCTAACCTCAGCCACGTTAGTCCAAGTAGATTTCAGAACCAGAACATGCACCACTGGTACTACTACACCTTGCTGAGAACGTAAACAGCAGGTCTCTCTGGAAAAATGGATGTAAGTGCAGACAGGCTAGAGCAGCAGGCCATGATGCTGCATCACAGTTACGGCGCTTTCAGTTGAAGGCTGATAGCAATTCATTGACCTAACAAATGTGGGCATTACCAGCCTAGAAGATGAACATAGAGCTGTCTGCAAGATAAAGTATCCAGGCCATGGCTCATACCAGAAAGAAGGACAAACATTTATAAAGGACAAGCATTTATAAAGTATTCCCTTAGGTTCTGCTTCACCAAGAGGAAATACATTTCACATACTATTTCTGACCTGGTGACAGCTTCCCTAAATTCAATGACACATCTAACAGCATAAGAAATGGAGAAACTGGGCCCTAAGTAGTGCTTCGCGTTTGATTTTTTTCAATTACAAAATCAAAGACAGAGAAAGTAGATTAATATCGCACCAAAATGAATCAAATAAAATACCTTAATTATCTGCAGTTGTACTCCTTCATCTGTTTGAGGACCCTGAAAGCAATTGCAAATGGTTTCAACTATTCGGTCAATCAGTCGTTTTCCAGGAGCTCCACTGTCTGGAGCATTGCCAGTGATATGTCCATATGCAATAAGTTTCTATGTAGAAAGAATACATGTTAGACAACCATATACTGTTAAGTAAAATACAGCCAAGTACAGCATAAAAATGGGGTTTTAGACTGCATACCTCACTTAACCAGTTTTACACAAAAATTTAATACCATTAATAGTCTGGCTACCAAATACTTTGACTGTTCACACATCTAAACAAAACAGATTTAGTAAGCAATAACACAAGCTTTTTCCACCCAGAATGTTTCTTCCAACCATAACAAGATAACTTTTTTTAAAATCAGTCTTTGTACCTATTCACAACGGAAAGGTTCTGTCCCTAAGTTGCATTTGTTTTCTCTGTAAGAACCTAAGGAGGAACAAGGTAGAGAGATTCCAGAGTCTGACCTCCCATCACATGAGCACAAGAAACACCATGGTCAATATTCCTTTAAGAGCACCACAGGTGAAACATCTTTACTGAATAATGCAAGCATTCATGAGCTTCAATAAAGGTTTGTTTCACTAGAAAACTGCAGACACACACATTTCTGACTTTGACAAGACGTACTTTCAGCCAAGTCCGATAATAGCCTATTTTGCATGGTTTACACGTCTAGGTAGACATAGTGGCCACCTGCACAGCTGCATGTACTGAGGACAGCACTACTTCTTTATTCTAAGAATATCAACAGCACAAGATTTTTGTAACTCTATGTTTGTCCATTTCACTCTGTCCAAGTCTAAACAGAACACTTGCCTGTAAACAATCCAGTGAAGTACTGACAATGCGTGGAGACTTTGACTGGCAGGCCAGTTCAAACGGAAGGAAATATTTATCTGCTTCAATGAAGTTTGCCTTTGGTGGAGCAACAGTGCCTTCTCTAGGTCAGACAAGAAGAGTTATTAGTTTTTCTAAACGTGTATATCACAGCAAACTACACTTCCTCCTTTTCTAAAGTTAACGCTGAATGGTACATAGCAGCATACAAATATAACACAAGTTTCTCTCACACATACTTTCTCAAAGAAGTTCAGTTATCTTTTACATTTATTTATATCGCATCTGATCTTATTCGTATATTCACCTCACCACACTCCAGCACTGTCCCACTACCAGAAATACCGGGGAACTCCTACACAACTTAAATGATAAATCTATCAAAGTTATTCTGAATTCAAGACAGCCCATACGAGGGATACTAAACAAACAGAAACACATTTAGGGGCACATTTTAAATCATAGCACAGTGCTGAAAAAAAGTGTTTTAAAATTTGGATCTAAGCAATATTTAAATTGGTATTCTTGATCTAGGTGGTTAAGAGCATATACTATCAAATAGAGATCATCTGCTCTTTACAATTTCCTATGAGGCTATATTAAGCCCAGTAAAAGGAAGTGAAAAACTAATACCTTGTAAAAATTTTGCAATTTTTTCATACCGAAATTCAGAGGCAGTTATAGCCACAAACATTGTGTAACTGGAACACATGGGCCATATGTTTTTGGCAGAAAGGTGCGTAACTGTGTATTCACAAACTCATTGCTGTAATGCATATACACTCTTACATTTTCACTATTAAATTGTTCCACTTGCTGTTCTCACACATAGCTTACAGCGATTAATAATTTACCTTTGCTTTTCCAGCTCCGTTTTTATTTCATCTGAAAGAAAGAAAAAAATTCAAAGCATTTAACACTCAACATAAGTTAACTATCATTATCAATAACACAAATAAGAAAAATGTAATAAAGCAAAGCTGTTTCAAACCAGAAGTCCCACACTTCAATATTTGCTCCTCCTTTCCTGTAACATCTTCAGCTTCAAAGACTGTAGACAGTTATACCATTTAATGGGAGGCATATCTCGATTTTGACACAAAGAAGTTAATTTCTCCAAATATTCTTAACAAGAGTTATCTTTAGGAAACATAGGTACAGTATGCAATTTTTATTTAAGAGTAAGACTACATGATAGAGAGCTCAGGTCTGCAGAAGTGTTTAAGCCACCGCATAAACCATGAGTTCAGCGCATCTGACCTTCCGGTTAGCTACAATGCTAGTTAGCCTGCTTTTGTTAAACCTCACAATGTGACATCAGCTGAACAAACAAACTCCCAAGAGATAAGAAATCTTAAATGCATAACGCATGCTGTTGTTTTGTCGGTAGAGCTTTTTTTTTTTTTAAGTTACACTTTTTAAGGAGTTTTTCATAAAACAGAAATAATAAATACAGGGAAAAAAAAATGTTTCTTTTTCATTTTTATTGTATACAGCAGCAAATCCCAAAGATCCTAGTGTGGCTTTCTGAGGATTTCTAACATATCACTATGAAGTATAATACAGACCAGAACTGCACTACATCAGACACAGCATAAGCACATACTGTGAACACTGACAAAAAAAAAAAAACCCACAAAAAAAAAACCACATCAAAAATAGCACACACAGCAAGGCTGCACAGCTACAATCATTTGTAACACCGCATGGAATCCTGTCCATCCCACTCTATCTCATGTGCCTGCAAATTACCATCCCTACAAAACTTGTTTCAATTGCGAAGTTATCAGAAACAGATCATTCACTTGCTGTCCACAACTCTGGAGAAGCACCATTGTTTGGGATTAGATGTTCAGAGCTCAACATCAGTACTGTCTGTGAACCTCAATAATTTCTTCTGTCTCAGAAGCATCAATACACAAAACATTAACAAACAAGGACTGCAACAAACTCATTACACGTTTTTCAACAGTCCTATTGTTCAATAAATGTTACACGAATTAATCCTTGCAAAGTGTGCCTATTTCATACCATTTCTACTCCTATGTTATAGAGAAAGTTGAAGCAAAATGCAGAGCAAACCTGTATAACTACAAGCTGTGAATGACAAACAACATCCAGGATCAAGACTTGCTATTCTGTCTGCAACACTCCCTCATTAATGAAAGACAACACAGTTAGCAGTCAAGAAAGCAGCAGTATGACATCCGTTAGCAATAAACGATGTGACAAGAACTGAACGAACATTAACCACCCTATAGTCAACAAAACTCTCAGGCCCACGGTGCGTCACAGCCTTGCCCAGAAGCCCACCATTCCCTAATCAAGACCATGCAAACAACGATGTCCAGCAGTTTTAAGGAGATTTAATTCTCACTTTCCAGTATTGCACAAGCCAGCAGTAAGGCAACGAGTCGAGCCAGGCGCACAGCCCCAGTGCCTGAGATTTCAGAATCACAAGTAATTTTGCAGCTCTCTGACAGTGCAAGCCCAGCACTGTCATCCCCTAATACTTCAGGCTTCAATTAGTAAGGAGAGACAACAGAATGCAGACTGATAAGAAATAACCGAGGCTTCCCGTGCCAAACGGCCAATGTAAAGCTTAACACAGCACCACCTCTTGGATCACTGTTTTCTTCAATTCAGTATCCAGTCGGTTTATCAGCAAAATCTGAATTCAGTCTTCTTGATTTTATTAACTTCTCCATCTTTAACATCCTTCTTCCCATGGTACCCAGCTGCTGGCAGAAGGAAAGTTGACAGCCATACACACCATCTTCATTCTGTCGTACTATTTCATGGGAGGTGGACAGGGAGGGCTTGTTGGAGGGTCCCTTGGAGTGAGGGCAGGGGCCCAAAATAAAAATTCCTCACCCAAAAATTGTTTGTTTTAAAAAAAAATATATATATATATAGGAATACTACAGCAATGAGTCCACTCAAGAAAATTAAAAGGTTATTTTGTAAAACTTTATATCATACAAGATAAAAGGTTGCATTGTTAGGATATATTATTGTCAGCTACAGAAGCATTCACTTCCATATGTAGGGTGTAACCATGTACTGCTATTTTTTCCAAATCTCCATGTCCTACTGAAATAATTTCTCTTTCTTTCAAAGAGATCACTTTCCCCCTATACTGTTTATTAGCAAAGTAGCATTGAAACTTCATGAAGATTTTAGCCTTAAGGAGACATGATCATACCCGCCTTTACTTATCATATTAGATCTTGCATTCAAAAAAATATGTAAGAATATAGTCTCCCATATTAAAGCAACGACAATTTCACTCTCAGAAATACTCAATAAATTAAAAAAAAAACCCCAAACAATTAACTAAGGCCTGACCAAGTTCCCCACAGTTTTATTATATAAAGGTTTTTCTAAAGCCATATGAAAATAACTGCACCACAACAGTATTTTAATAAATAATGTTGGCAGAAAAGAATAAATGAAAGGACAAAGCAAGTTACAGGCATGTCTCTGCTACTGATTGCATCAAAATAGTTTGGAAATTTCCACATTTGAAGCACTTGTTTGGTGGTCTGACCACCAAAAGTGAGTGAAACAAACTGCTGCCTAACTGAAGTCCGTTGCCAAGCCCCAGCCAGGCACAGCCTGCTTCCCGAAACTTAGAGTTATGGGGCACAGCTCAATCCCCTTCCACAGCTACAGATCATGGCCTGGATTTTGGTCAAGGTCTGGCCATGACAGCACAACACTGACTCCTCACTTGGTGCTTTTGGTACTACAGGTACCTACTACTTTCAAGTCCAGAACGTCTAGGCATACATCACACCTACTCCACTCAGAAACCTCTTCAACTTTGGGCACTACGTGTGCTGCCCACTCCACGCAAGCCTTTTAGCATTCCTACCAGGCAACGCAACTGGAATAACAAGCAAGGCCTTGGGAGCAATTTCTTCCACAGCTTCTGGCCATAATAAAAGCAGGATGAAGCTCATGCCGAGAGTAACTATCATTCCATATTAGACAGATAGTTTAAGTTCGCTTGTATTGAAAACTATATATTAACATGGAGGCAGTAATTCCCTGCCTGCAATTAGATGCATCTTATGTTAATGTACAGTCAAGTTTGTCTCAGTGGAAGCAAACTAGTTCCTGTGCAGAAAATGGCACAGCTTGTGTTAGCACAAGGACACAAGCAATGTCTTTCCATAGCTTGTCAGAACACCAGACAGCAGTGCCAATACAAATACACGGAGCAGCAGTAAAAGCTTCCCTCCCCTTAACTGAGTCACGTCTAACGCATTGCCTAATCCCAGGCTGCCTTAAATAAATAAAAATATATCCAACACTCCGCATTTATTGATTCTATCGATCTATAGAGAATCCTTTAGAAAAGGCTGCCACAGTGAAGCAAGACTATCTCCTCTTTGCCCCAGTGTTCACAAAACATGCTAGTCAAGAGGCTACTAAACTAAGAAATGCAAACTCATTTTAGATATCTGTCATTTACAGCCAGAAACCTCTTAAACATACAACTAGATTCCTAAGTGAAGGCATGGTTTAAGAGATTGTACCATTAAAACTCATTAACAAGCTAACTAAACAAACTCTGTCATTTACAAAGCTTGAAGATACCTATGTGGAGGTTCCTAGGCAATCAAAGAAGGTCACATAACCAGGTTGGTTGCACTGTATACCATTAAAAACAGTCCTAATAGGGCCAGAGCGATAGTTGGCATGAGAGACCCAGGTACGCAATTAGCACTAGACCAATATGAACTGCTGTGATACATACTGCCTGTGTTCCACTGTGAATTTTTCAAGATAGAGATTATTTCAGTAGATTTACTAAGAAACATGTGTACCTAGAGATCCACGTAAATGCTTATTAAGTGACTATTTATATACAAGACACTGGTTGTCTGTTGAAAACCAGTTTTCTTAAAAACACAGTTTTCTAAAACAGAGAAGAACAGCTTCTCTGTTTAAAAACTCCATTTCTCCCAGTCTCTCCTGGGGCTTACTGGCACTAAGAGTACAGGATACAACCGTTACACCTACTGATGAAGCAAGAGACTGAATGAAGGAATTTATTCAAACTCTGCTTACTCAACATTAACACTGTATATTTCAAAGGAGAGGTAGACAGAGAAAAGAAACCCCAAAACACAACAGCAAAAATCCACCACTGGGAACCGATTTTGTTACTTTTCTTCCACTCTTCTTGTGTTTACACCCTATTTGAGCCTATGACACTTCTAATTTCTACAAAGTCATTCAGATATTTTGCAGTGCAAAACTGCACAGTATTAGTCTAGTGAAAGGTTTATTACTGGGAAAGGAAGCGAAAAAAGGGTAAGAACACTTCAAAATCAGAATGAAAGAATACCTGTATTTCCTACATAAGAATGACAGCTATTTTCAGTAGTAATTTGCTTAAGTTCTCAGGAGTTGAACACATTCAAAATAATAAACAACTCATACAAAAGAAAACAAAAGCATCATTCCCACAGTTAGAAATATATTTCTCTGTCTCATCAAACAAAAAATTTAAAGCCTATGTAATTAACAGAAAAACTACTGCACTTAACACTACAGCACAAATTGTACAAATAGGTGCAGGATAATTTATATTGGGTAGTTCTCTCTCAATTCCTCCCTCTTTCAAAAAAGGATGCCAAGACCAGACAGCATTTACACGTGATCTGTGCCTGTGTTGACTGGTTTATAAATGATACAATACCTCAAGGACCCATTAGAAAGACCATTGTATAAATAAGAGGGCACAGCAAACGGAATTTAGTAAGAGGCAGAAAGGGATTATTCAAAGTATGACATAGAGAAAATTTTTTAAAAGACAAATGATAGCTGACACAATTACCAGTTCCATAAAGTTAACTTTATATTTCTCTCAAGCTGAATTAATTTTACTCAGAGTTAACTGGTCTTTATTACTATTATTAAAACCACTGAAGCTTCTTTTATGCAAAACAGTCTGTGTAGATTATGAAGTTTGGCCTGAATTCCTCAGACCGCAAGTAATGTTCTTCCCACATTTCCTAGCATATTTACTACTGCACAGGGCTTGATAATTAAGCTAACACTTTTGGAATTGAAGTCATAGTCTTATTTAATATAAAATACAAGCTTCAATAAACTTAAGTAAATGTAAATAAAACTGTGGTGTTTTGTTTTTTTTTTTCATTCTTGTAAAAAAGAGCTTAACCTAAACAGAATAAGTTCAGGGAAAAAAAAAAAACACAAGTAAATAAAAGAACCATATTCATGTTGGCAACTTATTTGGTGAATGTTGCTGCATCATTTAGAACAGACATTCTAGCACAGTAACCAAAGCCCTACCAGGACAGGACAATTGGGTAATAGAAGGTTATCTTTTCATGCTGACCTCTGCTTTAGTCCAGGAAAGCACATGGACTTTTTTTCCAAGTAAGATTAGCAAAAAAAAAGTTCATCATCACAAGCATTAACTAGCCTCAAATGTACCATACCTTAAAACATACATAGAACAGTTATAATCCAACACGTAAATGCTAAAAATGCTAATAAGTGGCTATCACACAGTACTCCTCCCCCAAAAATCATAATCTTCCATGTGTTAGTAAACATAAAGACCTTCACCAGTAACCTTTCAAGAAAGTTCCCTTTTTCACCCTCTGAATATATTTACATAGCAGAAAAACAGGTTCCAGTCCTGCAAATGGGTTGGGTGCATGCTGGGGGACTTAGGGAGGAAATCAGGAAAAGGAACTAGGCAGGAAAAGCAGTCTCTAACTGTGAGGGCACACGTGTCACACTATTGCTTACAATGTCAACTCTGAATAATAATAACAAACAATACCCTTCTACCTGGTTACCTTTCTCTGGATATACCATCACTACAATTAGCTCCTACAAACTTCTCCGAGGTGTGGGAAGGAAGATAAAAACTGCAGCCATTTTTCAAGCTTGCTTTCACAGGGCATTTGACAGAACTTGCACCTACCCAGTTTCCTTACATACTCAACCTGCCTCTTCTTCTGTTCTGGATACAGTAAACATCCTCTAATTAAAGGAAAAATACTGGCACCAAGCAATCAAAATTGTAATAAATATGTCAACTTTGCAGAATAAGAAAGGCCACAGAGAACTCCAACTCTTTAACACTTACACAGCTTCATTCAGTTTATTTTTTCCCTCTTCATGATACACCGTGGGTTTTCAGAACTTTACCAGAGACCTGCATCATTCATCAATTTGTACTTGCCGAAGATTTCGGGACCAATCCACCAACTTCCTAAAAAGTCTTTTCAGTTTTGCAAGACACTCTGGACACTGTATGTATGTGGCTACACCGCTAGCAGTCTTTAGCCAGCCCAGTTGTGAGCTGGAGATAAGATGTCAGAAGATTACTAGCCCTGGAACATTTGAGACTCTGCAAGTCAAGGGCCTTAAACAGCCTGTTTCCTAGTTTAAAAGCTTATAATTAATTTTCTCAAAATTGGTTCTACAGTGACAAACCCAAAGCCCTTTTACTTCACATCGAGCCCAAAACTTAATAAAACATGTATGCGGGGCTCTTTCCCTCGTATTCGCCTATCTCACATCAGGGAGAACTTTCCCCCGACTCCAAAGTCCCGAGCTCAGCCGGGCCGCGCCGGCAACCCCGCAGTCGGGGGCCCGGGACTGGCCCGAAAGCCGCCGGGGATCGGACGCGGCGGGGGACCCCACCGGAGCCGTGCCACCGCCTCCCGCCCCGCCGCCAGCCGTGCCCGCTGTCATCCCCGCAGGCCGGGGGGGCGCGGGGCTCCCGGCGCGGCGGAGGCGGGGCAGTTCCCGGGCCAAGCCGGGCGGACTCACCCAGCGCCACCTGGCAGGCTCTCCGCAGCTGCCCGTGCGGGGGCCGCTTCGCCTCCTTCTCCGCCAGGATCTTCTCCAGGGCCCGCGACACAAACATGCTCTTGGTGCGGGCGTCCTGCTCGCGGGCCGGGGGTTGCATGGTGGGGACGAGCCGGGGCGGCCCCGCCGCGGGGCAGGGAGGGGGTCGCGGGAGCGGCGCTCAGAGCCTTCGGCCGCGCCGCGGCCCCATCATCCGGAAGAGACGCACCTCCCTCAGCGACCGCCACCGCGCCAGCGCCACGGCGCCGCCATATTGGCACCGTCACGTGACTCGGGCTAGCACCCCGCCTTCCCGCGGTGACCTCCGACCCCTCCCGCCGCGCCGACAGCGACGGCGGCGGGGCTGGGCGGGGCGGGGCGGGGCGGGGCGCGGAGCTGTGGCGGCAGTGTCGGCGCAGGCCGCTGCCGAAGGGCGAGGCGCTGGCTGTGATGAAATAACACCCACGCGATGTCCCCGCAGCGTGCGGCTTCTGGCCGGCTGCTACGCTCGTTGTGGCGATCGGTGTGCGCGGGGATGCTTCTCCGTGCGGGAGCGGGCAGGCGGGGCCCATCCTGCACCACCAGCTTCCCAGGGAACGGGGCTCCCGCACGCCACGCGCTGGGCCCCTCCCGGCTTTTTTTTTTTAAAATCGGCCCCTTTTCTTGACCCTGCGCTTTCTGGGGACAAAATCCGATTTAACTTCCTTACCGTAATGCAAAATGCTTAAGTGGAAACTGGTCTGTTTGGTCTCAAGTACCAATCCAGCAAGAATTGCAAGTACAGTTGCTGCTGCAGATATCTGTATCGATCAAGTTATAATTGCTGAAAGGGAAGTCACATTGATCTAATATTCCTTTTTATAATGCTTCTAATCTGAGCATCTCAACATTTGCATTATCACCGTTAACTTTCACAGAACGAGTCCTGTAAAGAGGCACTGAGAAAGGACACGTGAGAAACACCCGAAGTTGTACGCTACAGAAGAATCACTAAACATTAAATTCCGCGTCCCAGAAATTGAGTCTCCTCTTACAACCTTATCCCCAATTGTGTCTTCTCCTTTTGGCCTTCGCGGTAGGGCACCTTACACCCCAAATAAAATTCTAGACTCCTTGAAAACCAGTATAATCTTTGAAAATAATCTGTAGAGGTAATTTACCCCAATTGACACTCTCCCCCATAATAACACAGTCACCTCTTCTATGTCATTCCACAATGGACTTAATCAAATCAAGACGAGCACATCTAACTGAGAACACAGGGCACACTACATTGTCTAGATTGTAATTTTATTTCCTTATTTCCCAAGCAGCAGGACTCTAATTCTTTAAAATGTCATTAATGGATGCTTAGTGTCAAGCTGTCAAGAGCTGCAATTTTTGTCCTAGAAACCACTAACAAAGGCTCCAAACCCAAACACCTGTGCAAAGCATTAGTTCAGTGCTATTTCAGAGGGAAAATGGACAAGTGCTTTGTGATCGCCTCCACTGTCCATAGTTTTACGTGGACTGGTTCACAAAGAGCTGAGGATTCCACTTGTATGGAAAAATACGTTTGAGGATGGGAAATCAGAAATTGTAAGAGGCCAGATAAGGGAAGGGCCTCTATCTGGAAACAATTTTTAAGGTTTGTTAGTATCTGAGGACTTGGGTTTTCCTTGGAGATCAGCAGTTCAAGTCTGGGTGCGATATGAGTGTGATTTCATGGCTCGTCATTAAATCACAATTTATCAGGGTGCAACTGCTGCAGAAATCTGCTAGTTATATCTGTTCTCCTGACTGTAATAGTACGTACTGCCTCTTCTGCCACCAGAAAATGTACCACGTAATAAAGGTTAAAGTGCTTCTGAGAGTTCGTCAGCTGAAGTTGTCACAAGGAAACTGACTTGCACTTTCCTCCGCGTTAAGTGAATGATGTACATACAGAGTGAATCGCTATTGCAAGTCAGAATCACAGAAATGCGAGGCTGGGAAGCACTTCAATAGATCATTTAGTCCATCTCCACGCACAAAGGCAGAATGTTACCTCTTCATGAAAAGCTTTAATGGAGGAGATTCAATAGCTTTTCAGTTAGTTGCCTCCAGTGTTTCGCTAACTATCCCATTAGGACATTCTTCCTCATACTTGGTCTGGATGTTTACTGCTGTCCGTTAGCAGATGCAAGGACTCTATTATCATAGTGATGGGAATATCAGAAAAATAGAGACAAATAATGTAGAAATCAGGGCATTCAATGTTTTTTTTTTTTTTTTAAAAGAAGACATTTCCAGGTTGTGACTATAAATTTGTTTTTGTTTTCTGCTGAAACTGTCTTACCGTCTGGTTCTTCCTGTACTTTGTCTGAATTTCTAGTCTTCTATACAAAAGACATTTGTGCCTGTTACCATATAGACATGCTGATTT
Source organism: Chlamydotis macqueenii (assembly GCF_036417535.1). Taxonomy (NCBI): domain Eukaryota; kingdom Metazoa; phylum Chordata; class Aves; order Otidiformes; family Otididae; genus Chlamydotis; species Chlamydotis macqueenii. The sequence continues at coordinate 7,403,182 of NC_141571.1, read as the reverse complement.
CACTCTTCTTGTAGCCCCAGTAACATCATTGTTTTTACACTAAGAGTAGATTTCATCCTCAAGCTTTTTGCTAATAGTTTGTGTATTAATGTCATTGCACAATATACTGCAACCATGTAATGTATGCTTCCTTAATAGCAAGTAACTCCATTAAATATTTAGAAAAATGCAACTGATTTCAGAATGCTGAAGTAGCCTATATTCTTTCCTGATGTTGTCCTAGTAGGATTCAGTATGCCACTATTTTTAAATCATATCAGCTGTATAATCATTTAATATATTTGCTGTTTATTTTTAAAGTATGTTACACATCTAAACGTGTTGGGTATTAAGTCACTACATGGTCTAGTATTTTGTATGGGGTATCCAGTTCCATGAGGTGGTTCCTCCTTTGGGCTTGTGAACATATTACGGTTTTAAACCCGATTTGTGTATCTTTGTGTGCCTGTGATCACTTACGTGTGCCGTTTCTGAGTAAACCGCTTCGGGTGTCAGGAGGTTGAGAGATGGTTTACATGCCAGGTGGTTGAATTTATTTGCATTAAAGACTAAAATGCAGATAGTATTATGGGGTTTAACTGTAGTTTTAAAACCTTGCTCCCAAATGACAAAGTCTGAAAAATAAGCTTTTCAGGTTAATGCTGATTCAGTGTGTCTCTGGGAGGGAATTAGGAAGGTGGCCTGCTGTGCATCTCATGACTCAGCTGCCTCCTTTAATTCCTACTCCCAGCTTCACTGCAGCTCTGCTGTACTGCAGGCTCTCAAATCCTCTCCACAGGGTATGTCACTGACTGTCTCACTGACCAGGCAAGATCTAATTTAATTTGCTCTGTTCTGAAGGGCAAGAAATTAAGTATAAACCTTAAGAGCCTCATTACTGACCAAAAAAAAAAAAAAATGACAAAAAGGAACAACATGAAATTTATTCTGGCTAGTTTAATTTAGCGCATCCAAAATAAGAAAGGGTTTAATATGTCTTCCTAATAATGCCTGCCTATTAGAAAGGGGGAGATGGAGAAATAGTACACAAAAAAGAGAGAACAGGATCACCTGTCATACAGTCAAGTACTGACACTGAGAGCTCACAAGTCAAAAGACAAACTGTGCTTGGACTCAAGAGTCATTTCCTTTCACTGCTGAAATCTACAGTCTCAGTATAGGAAAGAATATGCCTTGGAGAACATGATGGCCAAGTCAGAAGGGAAGATTTGGCTGATACAGGTTAACAAGTAGTTATACTTGAATGAAAAATAGTCTTGTTGGGGGGGTGATAGAATCACAGAAGGGTTTGGGTTGGAAGGGACCTGTAAAGGCCATCCAGTCCAACCTCCCTGCAAGAAGCAGGGACATCTCCAACCAGATCAGGTTGCTCAGAGCCCTGTCCAACCTGGTCTTGAATGTTTCCAGGGATGGGGCATCCACCACCTCTCTGGGCAACCTGGGCCAGTGTTCCACCACGGTCAGTGTAAAAAATTTTTTGCCTTATGTCCAGTCTGAATCTGCCTCCTTCTATTTTAAAATAATTTCCCCTTGTCCTATCACAACAGGCCCCGCCAAAGAGTTTCTCCCTGTTTTTCCTGTAGGCCCCCTTTTGGCACTGGAAGGCCGCTATCAGGTCTCCCTGGAGCCTTCTCTTCTCCAGTCTGAAAAGCCTCAACTCTCTCAGCCTGTCCTCATAGGAGAGGTGCTCCAGCCCTCTTATAATTTTTGTGGCCTCCTCTGGACTCGCTCCAACACATCCACGTCCTTCTTATGCTGGGGGCTCCAGAGCTGGATGCAGCACTGCAGGTGGGCTCTCACCAGAGCAGAGTAGAGGGGGAGAATCACCTCCCTCGACCCACTGGCCATACTTCTTTGTAATGTTAATCCTTCCACTAAGTTTTCATTCTAAGTAGTCATGTTAAGGAAATAATGCTTATCTCTTGAAAAGCTATGAGTTCAGCCATAACAACATAAAATGTGTGGTTATTAGAATAGAAAAGGAGCACAGTCCAAGAATTAAGGGATGCCTATTCAAAAAGGGGGACTTTCACTCTCATTTACACTAAGGGCTATTATAATTATTTACATTCTTATGGACGGGTCCTTGTTACACTCTGAAGCTCCCAAAGAACCTCATCCTTACAGATAATGTTCAGGTAAGTCTCTGCAGACCTTTGTTAGCATCTCGGATGGCCTTGCCTTACCTGCCTTTTATTATGGTAGGATTGAGCAAAGAGGAAGCAGACTCCTGACACTGATTGTGCAAAGGCCAAAGTGTCACAGTTGCCGCGGCTGACGATGCTGTTGTTTCAATCATACAAGTTTGTCCAACACAGCCTGAGAAATGCGCATATGCAAGATACATTGTCAGAGCTAACTGGGTATAGACTGCTCCTTGATCTGCTAGTACTAGCTCCTGAAGAAGCTGTCCAAGGAACAGCCTCCTCCCTTCCCTCATCAACACTGGGTCCCAGGCACAGTGGCAGATGGTTCTAATTGCTAACCCTTTTTTTTCAGAAATGTACTTTTTCCCTTGATTAGGCTTGATGCCTGCCTTTGATTTTTGTATGATCATGTGTAATCCATATGCAGTAAACAGATAGCTTGTCATCTCTGTTGAACAGTCTCCTTGCCAACATCGATGATCTCACACTGCCCAGGAGGTCTAGAGTACAGACAGAATCTGTATTTTCCTTCTCTAAGTCCTGGTGAGAGACCTTTGTACATTCTTGAAATGTAATGATGCACTGCAGTTTTTGGACACGTTGAGGACACAGTAATACTCAGCTCCATTTGGGTGAGCAGGCAGAAAGGACACCAGTAAATGTATGAAATCTGAGGAAAAAGAGAGTGGAATACCTTGCCTGTGGCATCTGTCTTGTTACATGCGACAGGAGTTGGAAATTAATCATGATCCTCCTTCTTTCTCGTAGGTGCAGCCCACTCCTGATATCCCCAAACCAACGGAGTCTTGGAAGATGACACAAGATGTAACATCTGTGAGAAAACAAAATGAAAACAAAAAACATCTTTCCCAGAGAATAGAAAACTAGAACAAACCAAAACCTATTAAAATGTTTTCTGTGAATCATGCTAAGATGCAGATGAGCCTTCAGAATGTCAAAGACAAATATGTCCATGGTAGTCTGTAGAAAATGAATTAAGGGCTTTTAATGCTTTTTCAGTTTTCAGTTTTCCACGCTAGTCCAGTGGCTAAAGGAATTGCCAGCAGCTCAGTGTTTAATACCTTAGTCAAGGACTTTTACCAGAAGGTCAAAATATACTTTGATCACAATAACTTGAGGTGCTGCAGCATGTTCAGCTCACTCCAAGTGCAATGATACCAATTCTTGTCTATCAATTGGCAGTAAATGGCACTGACGGGCGTGACTTCATGTAAGGAGGAGAAGGTTAATATAAGAAGCAGTGAATGTTAGGACAGTTTATTTCCAGGCCAGCAGGCATTAAATTGATATCCTGGAGTTAAAATTTCTGCGGCAGGGCTTAACATACCACACTGATCTGTTTCTCTTGGCTGAAGCTATCACCTGTTATTATGAAAATGTAAAATTCTAATCATGTTGGAACTACCTGTTCTCTGGCGTTGCATATGTGACAGCAATACTTCTAACATATTTTTCTAGCAAAATAGTTACCCATCAACAATTGATTGGATGCTGTGTAGCCTAAGACTAGATTTTATGAGAATTCACAGACAAGAGACCTTTCTGAAATGTACCAGTGCAAGTAGCCAGATCACTCTCAGGACATCTCCTCAATCAGTTTTTCTCTTTCTCTTTTCATTTACCCCCAGGGCTAGTGCTGTGGGATGTAAAACTGATTAGGTTCTCCCACCTGTACACAGTCTTTCTCAGATGCTACTTCTGTCTCTGTGAACCTAGCAAAGCATTCCTAGGATGAAACACTAGAATTGCTTTGCTGGCAATTCATTTTAGCTACCAGCAAAGCATAGTTTTTTCTTTATAATGTTAACCACAATAAGAAATTTTGCCAACGTAGCTATATTGATCACAGATTGTACCTCACCACAATTCTTGTTAAGCATAGACTTGCACTATTTAACAGTAAGACTGCAGTTTAACATCTTCACGGACCTACTGATTGTAAATTACATTGAATTCCGCGGACTTTGGATTTACAGCAATATAAGTCAGAGTCAAATTTCGCCCAAGGAGATCCATTTTGAGTTTTCTTATAATTGATATATCTGCTAAAGGATCTGGAGGACAAGACACTCTTGAGTATAGTGCTTTGTATTAACAAGTTGAGGTTCAGAGTTAGGGAAAGAGTTAAGCCCTTCTAAGAGAGGAGCTAGTGTTAGATCCAGCCTCCAAGTATCTATTAGGCTAAATTTAAGGCAGGAAACGTCAACAGGTACTTAAGTATACTTAGTTTTGAACTTTGTCAAGAGTTAAGTTTTGGGTTAGGATTCTTGTCAGGACTGAAACTCACTGGGGTTTTTTTTCTACACCTATTTTACAAGGAATAATTAGCATTAATTGAGAGCTGGTATCATCAGTGGCTACAGACATAATGTTTGTCAGGCTGAAAGCGGTTCCTTTCTTCAAGTTAACAAGAGAATTGAGAATAGGTTTAGGATTAGGATGCAGGTTAAGATTTGGCTTCTGACTCCTTAAGGGAGGTTACACTAGAGTTTATAATAGGTCTCTGGGTTCACAGTAGTACCCATATCACCAAGGCTTGCCAATTATATTCATCTTCGGACGGGATAAAGGTCTTAGCATTACAGTTACAGTCAAGGTAGAATTAGGGTTAGAGTTCAGAATTATCAAGGGAAGTGAATTAAGGTTAGGCCTGAGTCTGAAAGGGGTGGCTACATGAAATGTACTGCAGGATCTATTGGGATGATGCATACTGTCCTGTTTCAGAGGGGATTAGAGATGGGATTCCTCCTTAGGTTTAACACAACAGTCAAAGTTTGAACTGGGGATAATGTTTGGGCTAGGGTTCTGATTCTCTTGAGTGTAGAAAGGATTATTCAGAAAGGTATTAAAAAAGTAGAGAAGACAAGTTTATTGTTGACTGCTATAGGTCACTTGCTGAGAGCAAACAGTGAGGTTAGACTTAGGGCTAGGATTAGGGTTAGATAATAAATTTGCTAGGAAAGATGAGCTAAGATCAATCCTTCATTTACTGGGATAAAATAAGAGATGTATGAAGAAGTAATATTAATTTTGTGGAAGAGAAGGACTGCTTGCTTAGACCTATCAACAAGGAGGATGGAGCTTAGTTTAAGTATCAGTAAGGTGATCTCTTCAATGTCCAGGAAACTGCATTTAGTGCAGGAGCTGGATGCTGAGGAGGGACTTAAAGTTTTCCATATAGTTGGAGTCAGAGCTTACAAGGGACAGCCGAATTTAGTCCTAAGTTTAGGTTGTTAACTGTTAGAAGTCAGCAAAACATAAGTAGTTTAGTGACACACATCCTTTTAGAATTCCTATTATGCGTGGCACAACTTCATCATTATTTTGAATCAAAAGAGAGAGGCAGCCATCCATGCCAAATGGAACATCTTGCAGGAAACAGTTTTACACATGCAGTATAATCTGAAAAAATATATATATATATGCCACTCCTCGCTGGGTGCCATGTGCTGGAAATATCACTATACAGAATATTTAGGCATCTGAAATGGATTTGCACATTTATTTTCTAGAAACAGGCATAAAAGTACTAGATGTTCTTTTGTCCCTAGCAAATTCTTTGGACTTGCCTCAGGAGAGTATAATGGATCCTGTATGTTGCATAAAGTTTGTTTATGGGACCTGTTCTTTCTGCTTGACTTCTCTTCAATCTGTTCTGTCTTTTCACCAGTTTGCTTTTGTATTACTTTAAATGGCCTAGGAAAACTTACTGTGCTCTTTACTCACCAAAATAGCACACCTGGTAAAAATCTATAGCTTATTCTCACAAATGCAATAAAATAGGAAATTTGAGGAACTGAAATGTGATCTGCTGCAGTACTCAAAGGTAGATTAAACTCTTTCAGCAATACTATAGTTTATAAAACCTAGAGGACAAGATGGCTCTCCAGCAGAGGACTTTCCTCAGCCACAATAAAAGTAACTCAGAAATACCAGTATTTACACCATAATAAGGCACTTGCCCCCGTAATTATATTCTGCCTAGGTTGGTGTCCTGACAAAGAATAGCAGGTCTGATATTTATATGCTTTCCTGTTTTATTATTGACCTGTCTCTCACTTGTTTGGGCTATTACAGGTCTGCCACTGTGCACACGTGACAGGGATCACATGCTAGGAACTCCTACCCACAACCCAGAACCACTCTCATTTCTGTTTTCTTGAAATGGAGCTCTCTTCCTCTTTGTTTCTTTCTCTTTTTCTCTTTTATAGAAATTTGAGCATTTTTAAAATACAAGCGTATTCCTTGATAAGTTGGCTAAAAAGGATGTTGCATGCAACATGTTAGCATGCAACTGGATATAGAAGCCAAGGATACATGAATCATTTGTACCAAACTGATGAGTTCACTAGATCAAAGACTGCTTGAGGATACAAGAAATAAAATGCAGAGAAGGGGGAGAACGGTTCTTTTAAAACTCTGTAATTCAAAAGAAAGTGCGACCCCATGGATGCAGCCTTTATGAACTTTTTCCATTACTCACATGCAAAAAAGGTTAGGCTGGGTATTATTCAGAGGTGTTCCCTGAGGTGATCTCTGCTCTCACTGGCTAATATTCTGGGCACACATAACTACACACAATTAATTCCCACAGAGCATTTTCCATGCTCACTTAATATAAGGACAACAGCTGCAGAAAGATTGGGTCAGCTCTGGGTGGGACCTTGTCAGAGTATCAGAAATTTAAGACTATGAGCTCACACAGCCAGACTGCTCCTGAATAAAAAATGATGTCTGCCTGCAACATTGGCCTTTCAAAAGGCTCAGATCTCTCTTCTCATCCCTACCTGTTTGAAGCACCACATATTGCTAAAGAAACTACTTCTTGCTCACGTATTTAGATAGCTTTACTTTGCCCACCTGGAATCCAAGGGTGTCTCTAGTGTTTTTTATGGGCCACTTCATGAATTCTTTCAAAACAGTTCATGCTGCAGCAAGTCAGCAGGACTGATCCAAAAGTCACCTGTAGGGTATGTTGCAGATTACACAGTTATCCAGGCAGACTGAGTGGCTGAATATGTCCTTAAACAATCTGTGATCAGGTGTTGTGAGGCAGCCACATAAATGGAAGGCCACAGCCAGTCTTGTGGCTCCTGTTCAGAGGCCACACAGATTAAACCATTTAGTTTTATTTGCGCAAAACACTCAGAACTCCTTTTCAATATTCACACTGGGAGTAGAATGCATTTTATTGGAGAAAGTATTGCTCAACACAGCTAATACAAAATTTCCCTACAGCTTCTTGACTAGAATGCTTCAAAAGAGGCAATTCAGTGGTACAGGGAGGGATCTGCCTGCACCTTTGCAAGTAACACTAAAAAAATGCAGTGAACCAAAGAGTATGAAATGAGAATAAATTCCATTCAACATTGTGACAAGCCAACAATCCGCAGCATGGCCCGATTCTCTAGGGTCTGCAGGCATTGCACAATGCAGAAAGGAAAAGCTTTCACATTTCTCAAAACACTTAATGCCCTTTTTATTTGCTGCTTGTGCCTGACCTGCCCTTATGGGTTTTCAAACCACTTCTGCTGAATGCAATCTATTCATCCAACTGGGGAATAGAAACATTTCCGTGTGATTTACACAACCAACTAACATGATCAGCTTGAGTTTCAAACATCAGTTGACAGATGGAGGCAATGACACAAAGTGATAGATAGAAAATTATCTATAGACAGCATATATATATATTCTCTCCCCTCGCAAGTGTATCATAATGAAAACCATGCTTCACTTATAAATCCCAATTCTTCAGGCACCATAGAGAAAAAAAAAAAAACCACATTATAGAATCAATACATGGAGTGAAAGCCCAGCCTCTAAGCCTGGAGAAAACAAATAAAAGAATTTGAAAGATTGCCTAAAATGACATGTACTTGCGAGCGTTCTCTGGAAAGAAAAAATGGGCAGCGCCCATGAGTAAAGCATTCCCTCTGACTCACTTGCTAATCTTTGCTCATAGCTCCCACTGATGTCAGTGTAAGGTTACAACTAACTGGCTGTGAAAATCAAGCCTGCTATTTAGGTGGTCATAAACGCTATTTGAGTTTATCCTAATAGTTAGATGTCATAGCATTTGAAGTATTGTTAGTAGCTGGAAGCACATCTGCACTTGGCTTACTAATTTGAGAAAGCCAAGAGAGCCAGACGCCCATGCTGAGTAAGATGCACTGTTTCCGATTATACTACTGTTTTCCTTCGGAATTGTGTTCTTAGGTTGGTTTATGCCGCTTCCAGTCTTCGCAGCCGTTGAAACCAGTGTGCTTCACTTGAGGGCGCTCAAGGACTGGCTCCGGAACGGGCAGGCACGCCTGAGCGCAAGCAGGGCTGCGCTGAAGTGTCACAAGACAAAGAAAAAAAAAAAAAGGAAAAAAAACCATTAAGGATCACTACAGTGTAAATAATGATTTTTAGTTACATATATTAACATGAGGAAGTCTTGGGAAAGAAACAATGGTCATACAGATCACAGCAGGTGGCCACATGCTGCTGTCTGCCTTGGATCAGAAGGTGACAGAAGCTCGTCCAGGAGAAGAGCGTCCTATCTGCTTCTCTGTGATCAATACCTTTTCCATACAGGTAAGCAGACAGATACATGCCAGAGTTAGCCCCTTAAGCTAAACAGAGACCTGAAGATTTTGCCTGTATTTGCCTCCATTGGGTGTGATCCTAGTCCCGCCCCAGTCCAAATTCACCGCTACCGTTCAGCTTATTTTAGTTCCAGGAGTTCATATTTAATTCAGCAGCAGATGTGGTCCTCTCACAGACTTAAAGAGTTCACTTCATTCAGATTATCTTTCTATTCCCTCTGGCTTCTCCTTTTCAAGGAGCTTTTTATGGCATTAATCTACACAGTAGTCTTTACTATTTTTTTTTTTTTAAGATCTGGAAGCAGAGCATCTACTTTCTGTCGCTTCTTCACAATTGAATTGTCATTCAAGCTGTAAAGTACCAGCTAAAGTCAAGAGGTAACAAAAGCAATATTCCACTGATGTCATAAGCAAAGCCACTTTTCATAGCTAAATCACGGATGACTAATATATTGGTCATGCTGATGTGCTGAGTGGTGGTTTAAACATTTCTAATGACGTTCTGTAACTATTAATATGACTATTGCTTAAGAATAGTCTAGCAGTTAATTTGAAACACTTCTAGTTTGTTTGAGCTAGAAGCCTACTTCTCACCATAGGTTCAAATATTTTAAACTGCTCTGTTCTCCTGGAATTTTTCAGCTGTAGCTTGATTTTGCTTGCAAAACTATATAAATGAGAATGCAAAAGACAGGATGTGTTAATTATTACATATGCAAAATCAGAGCCTGAATGAGGGCCTGCTGTAAACTGTGGGTCCTTTAAATGTTGATTTCATTACTAACATTTTTCTGCTATTGATCATAGCACTTTAGCCCCTCTTCCTTGGCTAAAGGTGGGTATATAGACTCATAGAATCACAGAAGGGTTTGGGTTGGAAGGGACTTGTAAAGCCCATCCAGTCCAACCCCCCTGCAAGGAGCTGGGACATCTCCAACCAGATCAGGTTGCTCAGAGCCCCATCCAGCCTGGCCTGGAATGCTTCCAGGGATGGGGCATCCACCGCCGCTCTGGGCAACCTGTGCCAGTGTTCCACCACACTCATAGTAAAAAATCTTTTCCTTATATTACCCCTCGTCCTATCACAACAGACCCTGCTAAAAAGTTTGACCCCATCTTTCCTATAAGCCTCTTAGAGGTACTGGTAGGCCAGTATAAGGTCTCCCCAGTGCCTTCTCTTCTCCATGCTGAACAGCCCCAACTCTCTCAGCCTGTCCTCATAGGAGAGGTGCTCCAACGCTCTGATCATCTTCATGGCCTTCTCTGGACGTGCTCCAAGAGGTCCATGTCCTTCTTATGCTGGGGGCTCCAGAGCTGGACGCCATACTCCAGGTGGGAGTGCTGCATGAGAGTGGAATAGAGGGGCATGACCCTCCCTCTACTAATTTATGCTGTTAAAAACTTGATGCCTAAACTCCCCATGTAGTCAAGTACAAACACTGAGGTGAGCATGTGGAAGAGTAAGTCTCCCTCCTTCCTTGTGGAGCTTACTCAGTTGCCTGTCCTACTGACTGTCTATAGAAAAGCAATTTATCTTAGAGATGCTAGTTTCCCACCCACTAGCTATGAAAAATTAGCTCTGTGTGGTCACCTGAATTCCCAGGTTTCACTGAAGTGGACATGGAAAGCTGGCAGGCGATTACGAGAACAAAAACTGTCAAAACTGAGAAGCATGAAGGCCCCCTCTAAATGTGCTTCTATGCCCTTTGACAGATGGGAGGGTTGTCTGTATTTTTTACTAAGCAAGGCATTTCCAGAATGTCTGTGATTAGGGATGATGAAGAAAAAAAAAACCTGTAAGGGAAAATGGCAAGACAGGGAATGAGCTAAAACATCTCAAGATCCTGAACTGTCTTGGGTCTCCTGAGAAAAGCGAGATATTGAATGAACATGTCCTCTTATACTGCACACAGGGAAATTAGGACAGCCCTGTCAACAGTGGCTGTGTCTGTGATACTGATCACAGCGGGGAACATAAGCAGAAGTACAACCTTGCCCCTATTACATGACATGGAAACCACATTGCAATAAATGAGGCTAAAGAGATAACGACATTCCCTTAAACCTGCAATATACTGGACTCTGTCTACAGTGGGTTCATCTAATCAACGTTCCTTTTAACTCCAGTATTGATCAGGGACTTGTATCCACCCAATAATTTTAAACCAGCTGAGCTATTTTTATTGACACTCGTGTCAGCATGTATGAAAAAAGGCAAGATTTTCAGAAGAGTGTATGTCTGCTTTGCATACACGCTTAGGAGGCAGTACGTGTAAATCATCAACAGTTACCATCCCTGGCTGCTTGTGACACATTTGCTAACCAAATGGTGTGGGAGGGCCAAACCTGAACCAAATGCCTATTAGGTACCTTGCTTGGAGGAGAGAAGAAAGACTTGAAAAAAGATAAAAATGTTGCAACTATGTACCCAAATTACACTGTGCTCCATGCCAGGCATTACAGAAATAGACAACAAAACCCAGATTCTGCCTCCAATTACAGATATGTGTAATAAAAATTATGATCCCTTATCAGTGTAATATGGCTGCTTTCTTACAGTAAATTGTATAAACTCCTGCATGATAAAACATGGCCTTGTTCTTACTATTCTATATGATACGTCTTTCTGTTTCTGAAAGTTTTAACAGTCCCCAGATAGAGATACTTGTTCTCATAATGACAGACACTTAACTTTTCATGTGTCTTGTCCCTGCCTCTTTCAGACCACTATGTATCTACGATGTTTTATTGTTATCTTTACAGAAAATTTCAAATGCTTGCAATGGCTTCATATGCTTGTCATTAAAATGCAGCGCTGGGAATTTAGAAATCCATCTAGTAATATTTTACTATAAATAATAAAAAAGCAGAAGGAGTAAGAGACTTTAAAAAATAGAAGCATTACTTCCTTTCTGCATCAGCTAATTCAAACAAACCCAAAATACAACCAAGACATTTGGAGACAAACAACTTCATTGCGTTACGCCTCTCAGTATAGTCAATCAGATGGGAAAGACCTTGAGTAACCTGATTTTCACCTGCTCAGAAAGCATGGGTGCATTGCCATTGCTCTGCGAAGAGGCCACCAGCCAGGTCACAGCGTTAATGACTCAGAGAGCTGTGAGGGCTGAGCAAAAAGAGATCCACAGTTACAGGAAAATAATGTGCACGTTGGTTACATAAGCAGTGAAATCCCCTGTAGTTTTGTTGCGTGCATTCAGAAGCTGAGAAAGCAGAAGTCTGGGGATCTCACTAGCATTCCCACTAGTCTGCAGTCTCCTACGCCAACTGCAAGACCTAACCAATCCAGCTAGTCAAAGAGAACTACAACGAACAGTACAGCTGGTCTTGAGTTAATAAGGACCCGCTGCCATGTAACGTGAGTTTGCCTCAGCCCAATACAACCATTTCTAGGCTCTGCTGGAGTACAGCACACGCTGTTGTGCTGTTCAACCATGGAGGGTGCTTGGAGTGAGGCAGAATAGGAGAATGGCTTATGCCAAAGAATTGTTGGCCAGGGCTAGTTTAGATCTGGCTCATATTTTGTCTGAAACCTCAGACTTTCTTGATAACATGGCTTGGATGACTTTGATTATGGCTTATCCTTATATGTCAATGCCCAGCCTATAAAATTATCTGTTTCAGCCCTTAGTGGCTTGGGTGTGTTTTCCATATGCCACAACCTCACACTGGTATGTCAGCCTACAAAGTATTTTACTCCAGAGAAACAAAGAACAAATACAGGTCTCTTATGTGACCCCTCCCCTAACACATACCTGTAATTTATGTGTAGAACAACCTACAGCTTCTGTCAGCGGATGGCAAGTTGGTTCATTTAAAGACGGAGAAAGCAGAAAATAGGATCAGAATATTTTTCCTGTTCTAATAGTGAGACATGTGAAAGTTTAGCACAAGACACAAAGATAAATATTAAATATGTCCCAGGCTTTTACTTTCTCTGCCAATGTGAGATTGAGTCAACATGTCCTGGTAAGATTACTGTGGTAGCTGAAGAAAGTACTTTTCTATGGTGAGAACCTGGCAGCCTTGTTCACTGGTTAGCTTTTTCGACAGCGCTAAATCCAAGCATTTGTGAAGCAGGAATACAGCTTCCCAAACTATCAGATTGCCTTAAAAAGCATGAGATTTTACAGAATTTAAAACCGGTATGTTCTCTATTAACCTTCTGATTGTAGGATTCATGTTTTGAAGATTTTTGCTCCAATCTCAAAAGCTATGGATCCACTTGAAAATGAAAGAAATGCTCTCACAAATCACGGCTACTTTCCTAAAGTAGTAGTGGCATATCCTCAATGACAGGATATGTGAAGCCGAGTCTAGAAATTGCTTGTTTATAACCAGAAGGTCACTCAAAATAGCTCTGACCAGAGAGACTGAATTAGAACGATTTCATCCAGAGATCTCATTAAAAAGTGATCACATACTCTTTTTCCTCCACTCTTCTAACATCTCTGTACTTTGATGAGAAAACAGGAAACACATTTATTTTGTGTTATGATTCTTTTTTGTTATGATTCCCATGGTTAAATTCTATGGAACTTCAGAACAAGCGGGACAACACATCAATTTTCTCTGCAAATAACCATTTATGATCTCAAAAAAAGGGAAGAAATAATATGCAGCCTTCAAACTCAGTAGCTACAAACCAGGTAATCATACTGCTAGGAACAGCACCGTGAATACAGCAGATGCACATATATTTGAGTGCAGTATGTCTATCTTACAGTCTTCTGAAGTCAAAGGAAAAACGTCAAAATGGGGCCATGAAGTTGGCCTGTCAAAGAAAGAACAGCCATCAGCATCATAATGGTGGGAGAGACTGAGCTCTGCCCTTTACATGTTTAGGGGTGCTTTTGGTTGGTGGTTTGATATGATATTAGTGGAGTCTCTTTGCTCTCCTGACGAGTCTCTACCTGATTGATACATCATTTTAAAAAAAAAAAAGTTTTAGTCTACATTACATTCGAACAGTGCCTCACTGAGGGCTTCTTTCACCTGAGCAGCAAATGCACCAGGGGTTTCCAGCACATGGCATAACATCTTAATATCTTCCAGCCCACATAATATCTTAATCTCCCAAGACACGCAGTTCTAGTGTCAAATTAGACACACTCAGCAAACAGTGCTCTCTTCACACTGAAATGAGATTTTGCAACTAACTGTAGTGAAAGAATAATGGCTTTGGTATCATTCTCAGAACTATTTTCAAAGTTTTTAAATTCTTTTCCTCAAAATATTTTAAGATTACATTAGCTGATTTTCTGAGGGGAGAATGCAAGTTATTTGGCCAATTCAAAAGCAACACAGACTAGCTCAACATTAGTACTGAATACAGCACTGTGCTGCATACAGAGTTTAATTGCATGATGTGTATCCATGGTTAGAGGCATACAAGGAAAGCCTTTCAAATAGAACAGAGGGCAGATAAACAGGGAAAGAATGCATGTATCTGCATGTATGTGTTTGCAAGTCAATTCAGTGCCAATTACAAGAATTACTATTAAACTGATGTAAAGAGCTAGTTGTAGCAAATGTGTCTGTAGTGCAAGACATAAATCAAGAGCATACAATGCCTAACAGGTGGACAGAGTTCACAGTTTGTATAAGCTACTTCCTTGGCAAGAAGCTTCTCTGGATTTCTGCCCAGGGGCCAGGTGCTCCTTACTGATTGACAGGGCTACGCTCATAGCACTTCCCCCCCTGGCCTATCGCTGCATATTTTGCATTAGGGAGATGCAGAATGGACAGGAAAATTAGCACTAGTCTGTATAGTAGCTCAGTTCCCAGTCCAGCATTAACAGAAATTCCTTGTAGATCATTTCCCTTCTGCCGCCCATTTTTAATCATTTCCATAGGGACTGATTCTATTTATTCTGCTTGGCTTCTAGCTGTTTTCTCTGCTGTCCAGTAATGTACTTATTAGTGGATTTCCCAGGGGACTCCACATTTGATTCACTGTCTCAGCTCTCTAAATTTTTTCCAGTTCAACACTCCATGCCCTAAAATCAATAAATCCAGATGGTAAAGAGTTCTCCTGTTGCTAACAGTATAATTGAGATAACTGAAGGATTACTAAAACAAATTATTAAGTGGGTATTTATACAAGTATTTGGGTGGTATTAGCAAGACTTTTCATCATGAGATTTATATACAATTATCTCCCTGTCATTCTCGCTGTTTTCTTGAAATTGAGATCTCAGACGTTCTGTATCTTTCTGACCAACTTAACTGCCAGCAGCCTCACACTGAACTTGCATTCCTACCCAAGGAAGCTCTGTAATTTGAGAAAATGATACTGACAATATATCTAAACAGCACTGGGCAATGTCATGATATGAAAAAAAATCATTTGACAAGAGAGGCCAGATAGCTGTATTTACACAGTGCTATGCCAGAGAAATGAGACCAGCTGTTTCTGTACTTAGCCCACATACAGCACTCCGCTAATGCAATGATCCCCTTTACCTCCACAGGCAGGCCTCTGAGACGTACACCAGTAGTTCTGCACAGTGCTGATATTTCACATTTTACCTTTTACCTTAGTATTTTACCTTGAACCAATTTACAAAGGATAATAGCCATATATGGAATATGTGAGATTTATACAATTCCAAGTCAATAAAAATGAAATTATTCTTTCCTTATAAAGCCAACTGGACTGATCAGATTTCCAGGTCTCTCTCTCTCACAAGAGAACTTGGACCTTTTTTTATTAAAAAATGTGAAAAACTAACACTTTGGCTAAACCCAAAATCTGCAGTTTTCATATTTTTTCACATTTCAAAGGATCAGCAACATGTCCAAAGAAAGCAGACACTTCTCCCACTGAATAATTTTGTTAAAATCCCACATTTAAATCAAAACCAAATTAGAGAGAGGGCTTTTTTAGTAGTCCTGGCAGAAGGAGCTCCTTACCAAAATCAGTAGGGGTCTGGTACCTATTGGGTAGAACAGAAAACTCACATGACTTAGCATTGTAAACTGCATCTTCAGATGTGCTATTCAGAAGCAGATAAAGACACTTTGATCCTGAACTGCAGTCTCTGTTCATTGTCGTAATAAAAATAATGTGTAAAAATAATAGCATCTGTTAAGAATATAACAGCATTTAGACAACCAGAGATGCAATAGAATCTGAAGATCAGATTTTAAATCCAAGTGTTCACATATCTAAATATGATTACCTTCGTGGTCTGTTTTACTGAACTATTTTGCTGAACACCCACTGCCACCACTGACCAACATCAGTGTGTGCTTCTGGTGGGTAGCAGCCCTAAAACCAATCATTTTAGGAGGCTTAACATACTCAGGCTTGAAAATTTGAGAGTATTTTCCTTTTATAGTCTTTAGGACCAAGTCTAGGCCAGAAAAGTCTACAATTACCTAAATATATATAAGCACTAGAAACAATTTGTCTTAAAAAAAAAAAAAAGTGTTTTTTGTTTTTTTTTTAAATACCAGCTAGAGTGAGAGAGCAGATGGGAAAAATATTTTTGACAATCACTGCTTTTGACTGCAGAGTGCGAAGTCTAATTGACTGGAAAGACGCAAATGAAATTGAGTAGCTCACACACCCTGAAGTGCCTGAGAGGTGGAAGACCCAGGGCTGGATAATCACTCACTTGCAATTTTTCCTGTCTGAGAGGTGATAATGAGATTTTATTTGCCACACAGCGAGTGCTAGTTAGACTTGCATGTATCTGAATGCAGCAGGACTGACTCGTTACACATTCTATCTAGTGCACAGAAAAGCCTGGTTTGCATTGTGTGTTGCTTTTCACATAAGTAATAGTGTAACTATTCAGATTTTGTTGCATTTAGTAAAAATGAAGGAAACTTATTACTAAGCTACCAAAGATCCTGGTTCATAATATAACAATATCCTGTCAAAATTTCTTAAACCAAAAGGAGTTGAACAATGTTTGCAGATTTATAGAATTCTAGCAATTGCTCTCCACCTCTGACACACACGCCTGTGCATCAGCCCTGATTTTGCTTACTAGTGGGATGGCTTCAGTCACAAGGAGAGCTATTAGTAGCATCAGGAATTAAATTGATAAATGACCTCTCTGACCTTTCATCTAATCTTTACATCTCATCATTTCTTGTAAGAGACTCCAAGAGTCATCAGAAAACATCCCTGGCCTTTACCATACAGTACGGATTTTATTCATGCATGTGCAGAACTCTTCATGTTTTGCACAAAGCCAGGTCAAGACAGTTCCTTAGCTCCTTAATTCAGATGTAAGATGACTTGTTTCCTCTCCTCTCAGCAGGAAAGGATTCCTCTCTCTGCTCATTACTATATTCATTAATTCTCAATTTGCTTTTAGTTGTTTTTTTTTTCTTTAGAGGAATCTTCATTTAGATAAAAGGAGTTTTGTTCTGGTTTTGCCTCTTGTATCTTTTGCCTGCTGGGCCAGAATTAACATGTGTAACCCAACAGGTCTATTGAGCTCTCCAGTCACCCTTTTTTTTACTTAAGCTTAATTTTCTTTATCCTTTCAGTGTTTCCAAATACTTTATGAGACTAAATATTACTGAAACAAAAGAAACATATTGACAAAACTGAAGTGTGTGTGTGGAGAAACTGGGGGTATGGGACTGATTCTTTCTCTCTCCCTCCATTCTGGGTCAGCTTATAAAGTGCAAAATGATTTTTCTATGCTGTTGTCACTGGGAACTTTCCCATAATCTTCTTGAAGGTTTCTCTCTCATCATTATGTTCGCTCTTTCAGCTATCATTTTAAGGAAACTTCCCATACACAAAAATTGAGTTGCAATATGTTGTATTGATGTAGAACAAGCTGTTAACTGGCCTGATCTGGTGTTATTAGAAAGCATGCTCAATTTGAAACTGAAATGGGTCTGTAATTTTTTTCAGCCAGTAGAGTGGAAAAATAATTTCCATTTCAAAGGTCATTCAAACGAAATGTGGAGACTCATATTTACTGAACCCACCCCCTCCACCCTTGTGCATGTGGGTATTGTCAATGACTTTAGTTGGTCTATTTGTAGGATTACCTTGCACAAGCTTTGTTTGTTGTTGTGACCTAGTGCATACCAGACAGAAATCTGGCAAAGCCTAAACTTCACTTACAAAACACTGACTTCTACCCCTCAAGAGAAGCACAGGAAAGATGGGGCTCTGCAGGGATTTTGGGGCTTGAACAATGAAAATACAGCTCTAGTGCAAGCCATACCCAAAGCATCAGCCATTCAAACAGAAGGCTTTGTCTGCACACGAGGTGTTTCCTCTCCTTATGCTTGAGAGAAAGCAAATGTAAAAGGCATTTTGCCTTCTTCTCCAGGAGCTGGCAGAGCCCAGAGCTGTTGTCTGGATTCTGCAAGGACTTCCAGTAAAATCTGAATTCTGGAGGTCCATTTCAGGGCTTGGGACTATTTATGTGGTAAACTAGCATGGAGATCAGCAATGGGCATAAAGTTGTAAAATCAGCTGCAATCTAGTTCAAGTCAACATTCTCAGAAAGGGAAAGAAAATCCTGCTTAGCATTTTATACTTTATAGTCACTTAACATCAGGGTGCACCTATGAGCTATAAAAATCCCAATGTCACATCTGCTGAAGACAAACACCTTAGACCTTGGTAAGTAGTGTTTGTTTACACAAAGCACTCTGTAGCATGTTAGCTACACTCAGTTCAAATTAACTTTTTTTTTCCCTGAAAAACAATTCCAGCATAGTGTTGAGTCTACATGGTGATATTTTCCTTCAGTTTTGAAAAGGAAAGAGCATTTTTTTCACTCCAGTCAAACATTCTGAAAAAAAACTTCCCATTTTTTTACCTCTGCACTTAGTCTAGAATGTTTTGACCAAAATGAGGATTTCTCAAAGGTACCGAGCTTCTGAAAGCAAAGAGGCCATAACTGATGTGTTTGCTATTGTTAATGCAATTTGGTTGTGAAGGAAAGCTGCAAGACAAATACATCTGTCTCATTTCCTTCCATCTTTAGTCTAAGACCTGCATGCTGTGTTCTGGGCCATTAGTGTTTACAGCAAGTTTCATCTCTGTGGCAAAGCATGTAGCCCTCCTCCTAACTTCAATCTGCTATCACTGGCTTCCTGTTATGACTCGTACAGCATTTACGTCGTAATTCAAATGAAAGCGTTCCGTGATTTCACAAGTGATACTGTCAGTTTAACGGCATTTTTATTGCTACGCCTACTTTTAATGTTGCTAGACAAAATCAGATAGAGAACAAAAAAGCCCCCTTTGAAAATATCTATAAAGCAAAAAAAAAGTCAGATTTCCATTCTCTAGTGGGATTGCTGTAGTCAGTTAGTATTCTGTTAGAGCTGGGTGATGATTTCGCAGAATGTCTTTCTGCTCCTACACTGTGAGCTCACAGCCCATGCACTGACCTTATATAAGTGGCTGTAATTCCATGGACTGCATCCAGCATTGATGCATGCAGCAGTGTAAGGCTGTAGTTTAGTGTAAGGCTTTAAACTGATCTGCATGAGAGTTACTGCCAAAGGAGGCAGTCCCATCTTCCAGTCCTGCCCTTACCACAAGACCTCACGCCTCCTCTCATGCCAGCAGTAGCTCTTGGGGGTTGCACACTGAGCCAGCCAGGGAGCAAATCTGACTTAAAAAGGATCTTTTGTTTGTTTGCCTTCCGGTTAATTTTCAGCTGGATCAGCTGATCATTTCCTGATCCCATTCACCACAGAATCACAAAGGAGATGGTGAAAACACGCAGCAACGTAGAAAGGGGAAAAAGGGTAGCTGACATGTAGATTGACTCAAGTCCAACTATAACATCACAGTCTAAGCTACACACAGGACTAAATTTTTCTCAGTTACGTGAATTCAGCCCTATGGATATAAAATATGTGCACTACAATAACCATGGAGGGAGTTTTACCCCGAATACAAGATTGCCAGGGAGATTGTAAATGGCAAAGTTATCTATTATGACAAAGCTATCTATTTTGTGCTAATGTGGTATCTAACTGGTTCAGCCCATCCTTAGTAAAAGATCTTTATTTTATCAAATGCAGACCTTCCATACTTTAGTATTTAGTGGAGAGGAGTTCACATAACATCTCACAAATGCATACTAAGTTATTGCATATTGGTTGTGCTGACACAATGGTAGGTGGCTTTTCCTGTAAGATGTAATGATGGTTGAAAATAATACATATGCAGTTAGGAAGAAGCAATTTATAAACAAAATCAAGCACCATCATTCCTGTTATTTTTTTCTTCATGTACTCACAGAGAAAAATTGCAAAAAGTGATTTTTGCTTGGCTGTGTTAGCTCAGGGCAAATACTTATTTGCAATACAATCTGCAAAAGTTCCAGCAGCCTCTCTTAGTACTTGCCCAAAACAATAAATTTCATAAGAATGTTAATTTGTCAGCAAAAAATGTAAGGAATTGCAAACTTGTAAATGGTCTCATATGGGAAAAAAATCACTTGGAACAACCCCAGTTTAAGTGACTATTTCATCAAAATCTGACAAACTTTCAGTTTGCAAAATAATAGTAATAAAAAAATCATCCTACTTCAAGCATATTGAATTTTGATGCATCTTCTTTTCCCCACCCCTAGTTCTGGTGCTTTAGATAAATGTACCTAAGCCTGCTGTCAAGACAGTGTTTCTCTATTGTTGACTGTAGAGGGAAAGAGCATACCACATAGCATTGTATGTCAGGAATAATAGAAATGCTTTCTGCACTTTACTTAAAACCAACACTGCTTAAAAATACTCTGAATTGCGCAAGACATTTTGATTAATTAAACCAAAAATCTTCTGTCAGTTCAAGAGCCCAATGAGAACCCTTAATTACATAATCAAAAATTATGTCAGGAAAGAGCATCATGAAAATCTAATTATGCACTTTTTAGTATGTGATTAGTTTTAAGTAGGTGGGTATGATTGAGAAAGAGCAAAAGAGGGGAAATACAATAAAAGAGGTGAATCAGGCAGTGGAAAGAAAAGAGGTATCAGAGAAATTAATAATAACAAATACAACCTCCTCCCAGAGTGTCTTCAAAAATTGGATGTCTTGACTTGATTACAGAATGTATGAAATAAGACATGCTTCTTCCTCAATTATATGCATTTAGAATTTGACACAAAGCTCACTGAAGCCTATGAAAAGGAAATAGGAGGCATTTCCAATTAATTAGTGAGTTCAATACCAGGAATGTTAAAAAAGATTTGTCCATCTCACCTGACCTTATGATGGAAACAACTGTCCATTCTCATTGTGCTGTTTCTCTTCTAAGTGAAACTGAGATATAACATTTTATAAAACGTTGTGTGCAGGTCCCATGATATAGTTTATAGTATCTCCCTCTTTCTTCTCAAATCTTGAATCCTTTCTGTCATGAAGATGTGTTAACCTTCAGTTTTCCCTGGGATATTACACAGTTATCAAATTAGTAGGTACATGAGGATGCCAAGGAGATGCACAGGCTTCCGGCAGTGCTGTCTCATCACACTCCCAGATGGCCTGAACAACACCATGGTTAAAATCTGAGTTGCTGACTGGAAACCTGTGTGACATTGCGGGGGCCTCTTGGAGTGGGCTCTGTAAGTCAAAGCTGGCAACCGTGAATTCCTGAATTACAGTTTTGCACATATTGACACTGTTCTTGGGCAGCCACTTCAGCTGTCTATATCTCAGTTTCTCCATTTTAAAATGGACATAAAAACACTTACCTCCTTCTTCCGCACACGGTGAGTCTAATTAAGTGCTTTCAGAGTTTAACCAAATGTGTGTACCATATTATTCTCTAATCAAAGAGAATTCCACCTCATCCTACCTAGCAATTCTGTTTCTTTGTTCTCCATGCTCACTCTAAGCCTCTCTATATTTGTTCCAAGTCACTCTGCAGTCAGGTTACCCAAGCATTTTTATTCTAAAATTATTTTTATGCTGATGTTAAAAAAGGAAATGCAAATACTCCACTGGCAGTCTAGGTTCCTGGAGAGCAAGAACCCGAGAAATTATTTCTGCAAAGCTCACTGCAAACTACCTCTATATATCTTGCTTGAAGATAAATCTTTTGTAGAAATCAAAGGGATTAATTCTTAGCTAGAATAAATCAGCAATGGCTTTAGTGAAATCAGTAAGCTGCAATGAATTATATAGGGATAGGTGAAAGGTGATTCATGTCCACTACACACAGGCCAGAGTCTGATTTCAATTACACTGATGGAAATCTCTATTAACTACATTATTTTGACTGAAGTTTCTAGAATTACTCTGCATATCTACAGATACAATGACGGCTTTTAAATTAGCTACTGCCATTCAATAAACAGTTCCTGGAGTCAAGGTTTATTCTCTGCTCAGCGGCAGCCATAAAAGCAAGCAGCATTTTAGAACCTATATGGAAACAGCACACAGAACATGATGGTACCACTGAACAAACGCCTGATACGTGTATCTTTAATGTATTGCAGAAATACATTACTACAACCTCTAAAAGGATACAGCAGAACAGCTACAGGTACAGAGAAGCGCAATAAAGATGGTCAACCATTTAAAATGTCTTCAATACAAGGAGAGTCTAACAGAGTAAGCTATTTTAATTTGATATGGAGACCACTGAGGGGAAATACACTAAGGGTCTGCAAAATCTTAAATGGTGAGTAAAGCACGGACTGTGATTAAGCTCTGTTTCTTGCAATATTGAAGTTAAGGTGCAACTAAGTGAATTATAATGTTTGAAGCAAAAGCAAATTTTTTTTTTGATACAGTACATCATTAAATGTGGAACTAATTGCTAAAGGATAATGGAAAAGCCAAAAGTTTAAATGTGTGCAAAAGACTTTAAGAGCATTCATTGGGAAATAGGCCCATTGATGGCTATTAAAAACAATGGTCCAGACACAACCTCTAGCTCAGGAAATCCTTAAAGCATCTTGAGCCAGGTACCATGTACACAGGGCTTGAGTGCCAAAATTGTTTCAGGGAATCACATTTCAGCTGACCCATTGATTTCCCATGGGTGCCTGGGCATTTCTATGCTGCTCAGTGAAACGGGCTGTGGATTAGTAAATGCTGAACTGAGACGGCAAATTTAGAGTACCCCATGGACATCATGTACCAGACCTGGAAACAGTATAACTGTGATCATGTGAGCAATAGCTCTGTGATGCCTGCCGTTCTGCAGCACTTTCTAGCTCGTATGCAGCTCCACACAAAGCTCACTCCCAGCTTCAAGCTTCTCTTAAAGTTAGCTTGCCATACATGGACTGTTTGAGACCCACGTTCACCACCCTGCACACTAACATACCGGAACCTATAATTCAATGGCTCTTTTAACACACGAATGAGAACATATACACAAAGACCCAGTGGAGCTCAATACAGGAAACTAATGTTCAGATATTTTGTCTCTTAGATGCACATCGTACCCAACACTTTTTATTGTCCACATGCTTCTCACCACATAGAGGTTTAATAAACTGTGAAACTGTGGTGTACTAAATTCCACTGAAAAACTGTATAAACATTTTCATAAATCAAAGCATGTGAACTTGGCG
Source organism: Chlamydotis macqueenii (assembly GCF_036417535.1). Taxonomy (NCBI): domain Eukaryota; kingdom Metazoa; phylum Chordata; class Aves; order Otidiformes; family Otididae; genus Chlamydotis; species Chlamydotis macqueenii. Next base: position 7,379,871 of record NC_141571.1, on the reverse strand, counting down.
TTTATTTAGCACCACAAAAAATAAATAAATGTATGGGATTGGTTCATATAAATCATATATACAATGTGTGCACAGACAAAGGGTCATGCAGAATGTGTAATGCACTTGAACATCTGCCTTTGTCATCAAGTTACTTTGAAACTAAGCATGAGTGGCAATTTTTTGATAAGCCAGAAATAAGGATTTGATTCAAAATTTCCTAAAGTTAGCAGAAAGAACATCTGTTAACTTCAGCAAACTTCAGGATTATATGCTTTTGGAAAGCCTGATGAACAGTTACTCCTTTCAGAAAGGCATAACAATGGTTAAAGGAGAATAAAAAAAACAGTGGGGAAGAGGCAGGTGGATGGTTTATCAGATCTTCCTTGCTGAGGCTGAAGAGTATATCAGTATAAACAAATTCTACAATCACTCCGGATGTCTAAATCTTAGTCTACGGCACATAGGGTCCCAATTACATCCCCCACAACTTTCTGGGAGCTTTTCTAAAGCCATGCACAGGCCAGCAGTGAATAACATTTTCTTCTACAAGCGTGGATACAGGCAGGCAGTATGCAGACAAACACATAAATTACGATTATTTTCTTGGTATTGTGATACTATATAGAGACTTTACCACCTTGGCGCTACTGTGGTAGACAATGTAGAAATGTAACAGCTCCAAACAACTTACTAGTACATGTAAATTAATTACTTCTTCACAAAAGATGGTGAATTTCGTGGTAATTGATATGTCAGCCTCCTGATAATTGACTGCCTGACTGTTTTACAAAGTAGCAGTTGTTTTTGTTTGCTTTTGAAGTGCTCATTTGAAAAAAATATTGGCAGTAAAAAATTCTTTTCAAAACTGAACAGTAGTTGTAAACTACTTCCTTTTTAAAAATATAAAAAAAACAAGAAAAAGAAGCAAAAAGAAAACAAGCTAGAAGGAACATATTCAGTTGAAGCTTCATTCAGTTAAAACACTATATCCCTTTAAAAAAAAAAAAAGAGCTTGCTGGCTAATTACAGATTTTTGTCTTTAGAATGAAAAGACATGCTAGCAACTAATAAAATATCTATTCTGAATTAAGGATTATGTGTATGTTTGAGATAATTTGGAAGGAAATAAAGTAAATGGTAATTGAAAAAAACTTTATCAGAATGAATTTTGCTACAGCTAAAAGGAAACCATTTCTAAAAAGTGAAAAATCTCCCTTTAATTGTAAACATTTTTTATTGACATTTTAGTCTTTGCAGTCACAAGTAAAATCCTTTTAAAAATCCTTACATAGTAATGCTTCTAATGCTGACAATAAAGGTAGAAAAGTATTTTGAGGCAATGTAGCTCATACACAATGTCAACAAAAAGGCACACACACCACAGCAGTTCAGGCATTGCTCAGATAGCATCCTACTGATTCTATGATCATCTCCTGCCTCAGCATTTGCTACGGAAATTAAATTCTTGTAAGACTTTTGAGGCAAATACAGGAGACAGAATTAACAAATTAACAACTTTAAAACTAACAGTCTTCTCATTCAGCCACAGGGTGGGGGCATAGCTTCGGAGATGCTGATTTTTCCTAACATAGTGTATTGTTATTTAAACCATTTGGATCTTTTAGAAGAGTTTTGCCACTTGCTCCATACAGAAAAAAAAACCAAAAAACAAACATTATTTTTAAAAAGACATCAATTGGAGACACACTAACTAAATAAATTAAAATGCTGTAGTGACTGTCAGAAAAAAAACCCAAAAGGTTAAACATAAACAATGTGAAAGAAAACCAGTGAATTTAGAGTCTACTCTGACCTTCTGAAGACTTTCCTTCCCTGTCCTTGTCTCAGGCCTGTGCTGTGGTGCTCTTCCATCTCCCATAGCACTCCTCAGTATGGCTCAGACCTGCATAAAATCCAGAATTATCCCTTGCTATTCCCTTCCCCTTATATCTTTCCCTCAGACCCCCACATTTAGTGAGACAAGAGCTTTCCCACATTTTTCTTCCCATTTTGAGAATTATGCTTCAGACTGTCTTACAGTGAAGGAAATGTTTCTCATTTAAGAGCTTGCAGAAAGTGGTATTACAACACATCATGAGAGTCATGTTTGTGAAGGTGCACCTTGACCGAAGGCTACACCATAAGGGGACGTGGCAAGCTAATCTATTATTTTTACTTGATAAAGGCCATTTCCACACCTAGAACTGAAAGCATCTTAGACATTTGCTTTACAGTGCAGATCTGCAGCCTGCTGCAACTAGATCTTGATTGAAGAGCTGTTTTTTCATTTTATATAATGATTATCATGAAGCCTAAATCAGACTTCAAGATGACAACTGTCTATGTTAGACTGCCATAATTTTCTGTTGAATAGAAAATTTAATGGGTAGAATAAAAAAGATCAGTCAAGACAGAAAAAAGTAATTGCTAAGTTAAAATACTGTCATAGTTTAGCCCCGCTCAGCACCAGACTACGCAGTCTCTCTCTCACTCCCCCCACACTCTGAAGGAATAGGGAGAGATAATATAAGAAAAAAAATAAAAAGGCTCGAGGTTTGAGATAAGGACAGGGAGAGATCCTTAAAGTTACTGTTACGGGCAAAACAGACTCAACTTGGGGAAAACTATTTGTTTATTATTAAAATCAAGACAGGACTATGAGAAAGAGAATAAGATAACCTCCCCCAACCCCTCCCTCTTCCTGGGCTTAACATTATCTCTACCTTCTTTCCCCCTTGGAGCAGCATGGGGGGGCGGAATAGGGAATGGGGGTTACGGTCAGTCCATCACTTGTCACACTACACCGCTTCTTCCTTGTTGGGAGGAGAACTCACATTCCTGCCCTGCTCCAGCGTGGGGTCCCTCCCACGGGCCACAGTCCTTCATGAACTGCTCCAACGTGGGGTCATATTTCCACGGGGTGCAGTCCTTCCAGAACGGCTGCCCCAGTGCAGGCCCTCCACAGGCCACAGCCTCCTTCAGGCACCTGCCTGCCCCGGCACAGGGTCCTCCCCGGGCTGCAGGGGGATCTCTGCTCCTCCGTGGGCCTCCCCGGGCTGCAGGGGGATCTCTGCCCCTCCGTGGGCCTCCCCGGGCTGCAGGGGGATCTCTGCTCCTCCGTGGGCCTCCATGGGCTGCAGGGGGACAACCTGCTCCACCATGGTCGTCACCACAGGCTGCAGGGGAATTCTGGCCAGGAGCCGCATTGTTACTCCCCCTCCTTCTTCACTGACCTTGGCATCCACAGCCGTTCCTCTCACAAGAAATTCTTCACAATCGGCAGGCAGACGCCTCTCAGGTTCTCTTCACATCCCCTCTCTTCACTTCTTGTAGCCGGGCCGCGCTGAGTCGGGCCTGGACGGCCGCCCCGCGGGAAGCCAGAGGGTGAGGGCCGCAAGGCCCTCAAGGCCTTGCACCTCCTCCTCTCTGTCCCCACTTCAGCTTATGCAGTTCTTCTTCACTTATTCCTTTTTTTTTTTTTTTTCAGTTTTTCTCTTTCTTAAATACGTTATCGCAGAGGCATTATCAGGGAACATTCTGCTACCAGTTGGTTCGGCCCTGGCCTGCAGCGGGTCTGCCCTAGGCCCGGACGAGTCCACTGAACAAAGGGGAAACAATTTCTAGAAGCTGCCACTGTAGCCCGCTCTCTCCCCCGTCCCCAAAACCAGGAGAAATACCCGAAGAGGTAGTGTTAGTGTTTACGGTAGCAGATTAGATGTGTCTCTACCCTTAGGCCACTGACAAGTTCACATTATTAGTGTTTCTAAAATTTCCTCTTGAAACTTTTTTTTTCCTGAATTCAAAATAAATAAGATATTTATTTGTAGCCTGAAGAAAGCCTGGCAGCTTTCTTATGGCGTAATAAAGAAGTTTGGGAGCACGTCCACTGGTACGAACCAAGTTAGCTTTCTGCAAGTCAGTGGGAGCCGTACCGAGCTGCAGGACTCGGTACTTTCGCGTGCAGTTTGCCCCGTTCACCCCCACCCTTATGCCTTGCACTCAGTTTGCACAAGCAATTACAACCAACTTTAAAAAAAGGTACTTTTGACTCACGGCAATGAAACACTTAATTTGTTGTATATATTCTCTGTTGGCATGGAAGTCTGCGATAGCTTATTTCTGCATGTTTGTGTACGTTCTGGTGCGTGTATTCCCGTAGACATTTCTGCCTACAAGCTGTGTTTGCATGTCCACCTCTCCGTGCTGTGCAGGGGAGAGGGGTCCGTAGATTCGGGTGCAATTCTCTGTACGTGCAAGTAGCCACGGTGCGTTTATCGCCCGCCGCTGTGTTAATGAGGTGTGGGGTGCGCAGGTGTGCAGGGCGAGTGGCACGAGTGCTGTGCGAGTGCGGTGGGGGGGTGCGAGGGCGCGGTGTGTGAAGCGTGCGGGCACGGGGGACGTGAGTGCGGGGGGCACGCCAGGTGTGCGAGAGGCGTGTGTGCGCAGGGCGTGTGTCGGGCACGAGGGAATGTGGGTGCATGGCTGCTGAGGGGCCGCGAGCACGAGGCGCGTGGGGGTGAAGTGCTGAGGGAGCACAGGTGTGAGGGGTGTGTGCGCGTGGGGCAAGGAAACGAGGGAGCACAGGTGTGAAGTGAGGAGATGGGGGGGCGGAGGTGTGAGGGTGGCTGTGTCTGTGTGAGTGCGTGCGTGGGGTGAGGACTGTGTGCATGTGTCTGCGTGGGCAGAAGCAGCGCGGGAGCGCGAAACGCATGTCCGCCCGTCTGTAGGTGTGAGGGACTGTGGGGAGGGGGAGGCCGCGCTACCGCCCCGCCCCTGACCCCCGCCCGCGCTCCCGCCTCACCGCCCGCCACTGGCCCGGCCAGGCCCCCAGGGGCCGGGCTCCGCCGCCTTCGCCCTCCTCGTCCCGCCCTCCCCTCCCCGCCCGCCTCTCGCTCCCCCCCCCCACCCCCTCCCCGCCGCCGGGGCTTCCCTTCTCTCCCCATTCAGCGCTACCTCGCCGCTGAGCGCTCGCCGCGCCGCTACTCCGGCATGTCCCGCAGCCGGGCTCCCCTCAGCGCCCGGCCCCTGTAGCGCCTCCATCCGCGGGCGAGGCAGGGCCGAGGGGGCGGCAGGGGGTCCCGTTGCCCAGCCGCGCCGGGCACCGCGCGGCCATGGGGGGCTCCTGAGGCGGCCGAGGAGAGCGGCGGGGAAGCGGAACGCCTCGCCCCGCGGCCGCCACCATGGAGGCGCCGCCGCCGTTGCCGCCACCCGGCGCCCCCAGCACCGCGGACCCCGCCGGCTGCCCCAAGGAGACCGACCGGCAGCTGCGCCTCCGCCTCTGCGTCCTCAACGAGATCCTCAGCACCGAGCGGGACTACGTGGGGACCCTGCACTTCCTGCAGTCGGTGAGCGGCGCCGCGGGGCGCGGGCGGGGGAAGCCCCCTGAGGGGCACCGCGGGGCTGGGCGGGCGGCCCGGCCTGGCCCGGCCCGGAGCGGCTCCTCCCCGGGCGGGCCGGGGGCTGCGAGTGCGTCCCGGCAGCGCTTGGCACAACTTGTGGGAAGTGCCTGGGGCCAGGCCCGCTCCGCCGTGGGGGGAGTTCGTTCTGCTCGAGAGGCTGGGAGCGGGGGTGGGGAGATGTGCGAGGGGCCGGCGTGGGTCCGGCGCCGGCAGAGCGGGACCGCCAGCGACCGCGTTTCTCCGCCGCTGAGGAGAGACCCTGCCGCCGGAGCGGTGGCCGCGCCGCGTCTCGCAGCATCCCCGGCCGGGGAAAGCACGGCGCGGGTGTCCGTGCCTCGCTGGGGGGGTGACGGGAGCGGATCCAGAAGTGAATCTGCTTTTCAGAATGCCTCATCCCTTTTGTTGTTGTTTAGAAGTTGCTGTTACGCTCACTTGGAAACTCTACCCTTACTGCCTGTTATCTATAAATAAACATTATATGTATTCTGCTTTAATGGTAAACATAAATATGTGATTGGGCCGGGTGTGTCTGTGCATGTGGAGACGATTATACCCGCCCTCTGAAATTATCCACGGACTAGTTCAGAAGTAAAACTCCATCTGGATATTTCCTTTTTCCTATGTAGGCTCTAGATGTGGAATTCATCAGCATACCACCACACTCCTGCGAGTAACTAGAAGAGCCTGCAGTAAAAGTTACTAGATAACAGATATGTCATAAAAAAAAGAAGACGAATAAACTGTTTGATCACATAGAGATCAAGAATCAAAGCAAGGGAAGTCTCTACAGAGATTTCTAAAAGATTGGTCAGGGCAGAAATTCTTTCTGGTGTTTTGCTAGATAAGTACTAAACCCTGATTTCATCTAAATGGGCTTAGACCCTAGACCCATTTTGACTTGTCTTTCTGGCAAGGTTTTTGTTTGTTTTTTTAAAATCAGTTTGTCTTCAGTGTTTTTCAGATTCACCCAAGTGGCAAACTGTCTAGCATAAAAGATAAATGAAAAGGATGTGGTTGCTTTATGAACTAGTCTCTACTTAAATCCTCCTTTTCTCTCTCAAATAGTTGAACTCAGAGTCTTTAATTTCAGAAAGCTTCTGACTGAAGTGCCAGTTAGCTCCCTTTAGAAGTGGGATTCTGTCTCAGTGTGAGGAGATTCTTAAAAAAGCTGCAAGTTGCAGAAGTGTCCCACTCTACAGACAAAACAAAACCAAACCCTCAGAAAACTCCTCTGTCCTAAGTACTGAATTTGAGATTTTGTCAGCTGCAGGCTGGAATGCAAATTCAAGTTGCGTGCATTTTTTAGCTTCAGTTCTTACAGCTAAATGCATTTACAGTGTTAACTAATGGGATTCCATATATTAAAAATGGAAACAAATTTTATTTATTTATATTCATTCACTTGGCAGTTTTTATGTGAGCAGTAGTGAGCAATATGCCTTAGGTGACGGCAGGAGAAGATACTGACAGAGTACACTTGGCTGTGGTCTCAGGATGGCACTGCAGATGGTCAGAGCCCTTCACAGTCACTCTGTTCCTAGTTCCTAGGTGAAGATTGGCTGCAGTGTTATCTTGGGGGGGTTGATTCTGACAGTGCAGCTTTACCTGCCTATGAAGTTTGTGTTTTGGTAATTATGTTTGAATAAATCATTGAAGGATTGGCTCTTCCCTATCTCTAGGCCTTGATTTAGAAGAGCATTCACACACAGGCTTAACTTTAAGCATGTGTCCAATGTTCATGTGCTGTGCTAAGTAATGACAGTTTCTTTGGTCACTGACCTAGTTCTTATGGGCTGAATCTTTATAAAACTGCATTCAGACAGTTGAATGGTGTTAGCACCAAGGAAAGGAGCATGATGATCTGCAGTGTGTGAGGGTAAAAAGAGCAGTGGTAGGATGAAACTTCTAAAAATAAAATTTGGACTGAAAAATATTTTCTGCATAAATTTGGTGGATGGCCATAACTTAATACCTTCTAACAAGATATCACAAAGGAAAGAATTCTGCCGTGCCTCCCACGTTGCACAGCTAATGTAACATGCAAGGATAATATCATCTGTATAGTCACTGGAATTACAGGCAGTTATAGGGTGAAAGTTTTGCCTCGTGACACTAATAAAAGTCATGCTGTAGCACTGAGGCCTTGTATTCTCAAATCTACTTGGGCCTCACAAATAAAGTCCACTTTACTCCCATTAGTTTGTTTTACTGAGTGCTCTGACGCTACTGCACAGAAACTGCTGCTCCTGCCCCATGGGTCTTTTTCTTACCGTCTCGTGTTCTGTGCGAGCAGCACTTACTCAGTGCAAAATAAATGTAAATTATTACACTTTCTGGGGTAATGCACCTAGTTAATGCTCCGATGTGGTTGGTTGATGTTAGGGGTTTTTTTAATAGCGTGATTGTACTGAAATTGATTATACATCCATATGTTGCAGAAGCGATTTTGGCTGTAGTGGAGGAAAGACTGCGGTTCCTCTGTGCAGGACGGTTGCAGTTCTCAGATCTTAGGAAACTTGCTCCCATCAAACATGAGATGAGAGATACGTGGGTACAGGTCCCTTTGCTTAGGAAACTTTAATAGCTTTGATAAATAAAGGAAGGCTAAATCTCATATCTTTCTATTGTCAGAGTGAGTTTTTGCTAAGTAGGATGGGACATTGTGCTTTAGAAAAAGATTAGGTGAGAGAATTTGTACTCTTTGTTAAATATTTGCTATTGAAGCCCTAGTCCTCATTAAGTATTCTTAATAAACAATGTTTTAAAAAGCAAACAACTGAATTCTATGGGTTTATTCACAGCACTGAGATTGCTTGCTAGCAGCAGCTTCCTGTGTTCCCTGGTAATGTAAAAGAATCTCTTTAAGTATTTAATACCATGGATTTGCAAATAAATCAAAGTTGCTGTGATTTATTAAGAGTATTTTGGTCTTTTTTAGTAGACTAATATGTGACCATGTTAAAGGAAAGGTTTCCTTTTTCTTTTCTTTGTTATATGCTTTGAAACCTTTTCCCACTAAGCTGCAGGAAAGTGCGTTTGCTATAAACATAAGGGCTCAATGCTTATTTGCTTTGCATAAAATATTATGGTCTTTATTTTGCTTCCGTAGAGTAATAAAATGGGTGTCATTAAAGTTATGGAACATGGAGTTCTTTTTTTCTCACCATCAACAACATTTTGCTGTGAGTTTTGTACTCATTCAATAGGGATGCTCCAGATGTTTATCTGTCTTAGTCTCTAGAACCTGTTATATTTCCTACCTCAAGTAATTTTGACCAAATGAGTTATATCTACAAATTTAACTTAGATGTCCCATGCTACTACAGCTAAATTAGGCTATCCAGTCTGTTAGGTTTATACATAGAGTTAATTTTTCACGGTGTCTGTTGTTTATAACTTTTCTATTCCATTGAATTTTGGACACAGGAAGGTGTCCCTAGTCAGTTTTGCTTCTGTTTGGTTTCTGGTACTGCTGCTGGTAGGTTGTGTTATGGTATTATGTATCAAAACTGTGGAGAGAATGAAACCCAGTAGCTTTTCTCTGTGGTTTGTTCTAGAACTCACAAGATGAGCTGATTGATTCCAAGGGATATAGCTTTTTTTTTTTTTTTTTTTTTTAAAGAGTCTGGATTTTATATTAAATGGTAATAAAATACAGGTATGATACTCGTATGCATATCATGATTTTGGTAGCCTGTCTTTTCCTAGATTAAGCCTCCAAATGAGGATATACCATGCTGAGAGAAGGCGAACTCTCTTCTGCCAGCTCACAGCTGACGATCTGAAGTTACTGATTTAATTATGAATAAGCACATGCTGTGTTGTGTCCTGTCCTCTCTGCCATTTTGTTAGGCAAGTATGATGTTGCAAAATACAGACTCTTCCTTGAAGAAATGCTGTGTAAATCAGGAGTATTAATAGATAATACTGCAGTTATGCAGATATGTTAATAACTTCTATTAGTAAAGGCTTATTACACAGCCAAACCTTTTGAACAGCAAGGAGAACTACAGGGAATGGATGAAAACGTACTGCTGCCAACATCATTAAAGAAGTACTGATCAAATAAGAAGCAAAGTGGAAAACTGTTAGAAGCTAATGAAACTTTACTAAAAGTTACTGATGGGGTAAGATAAACTTCAAAGAGATAGCGGCAGATAATTCTGTTCTAAGTCTCTGATGAGATCATAAAACATAAGGATTTTCAGTCTTCAGACTTGAAGATTCAATTAATCCTTTGGTTCCCTTTGGCCTGTTAACTGTCTGCAACATATGCAGAAATGTTTGCATTCTATATGTGATCTTGTAAATATTTATTTTGTATGTGACAAAATTAAACCAAGTGATAATTTAATTTGAGTGACCAGCTGGGTAAATGTCAAAGCATGTGTCCGGTGGCATGCAGTCTTGCACATGAATATGTGGTTGGCAGCAGAGTCTTTGGGTACCGAGGTGCACTGTCTGCACATAGCAACCCTCAAGCTTACCCGTTCTCTAGGTATCTGTTCTTGCCTGGATTGTCAATCTGTATGGAAAAGTTACGGACAATTCATTGAGAAAAGAAAGGTTGTGGTTTGTTTGATTGCTGACATGGTCACTCCACAGAATCCCAGTCAAATCTGTGATACTAATATTGCAGTGGTTCAAGACCAGCTTTCAAGTAAGGAGACACGGGAGCCCTGGGCAGTTTCAGATGTACTCATTGACCATCATTCTAAAAATAGATTGAATAGTGGGTACATAACAATTAGGTGTCAGTATTTAAAAGTTTGTTTTGCCAGTTTGTAGATATAATCATATGAATTACATATGGGAGTGTAGTAACAGTAATTATCCAATAGACTAGATTGCAAAGGTAGATGTTTTGTTGCATACATGCTCTTTTGCCATCCTTTAGTTTCACTGAACACTTAGCTCTAACCTGCACATGCAGCTCCCACAACTTGGGTAATTGCAAGTACATAAAGCCAAATTGTTCTCCACATTGTATATAAATAAGGCGCTCTCATCTTTCCAAAGTCAAACCACCAACTTGTAAATTTTAATGTCAGAATGACAGGATGTACTTTTAGCTTGAGCAGTTGCTGTGTGTTCTGTGCAGGCATGAGCAGTGGGAAAGTTGAACTGTCCTTATCAGACAGCTATCAGGTTGGGTAAGTAGCTGTTCCAGGACTACTTGTAGGTTTTAATATTATGCCATCCTTTATTTTTATATGAAGACATCTTATCAATTGTAGAAATGTTACTTTAGGACACGTGCCATCAGATAAATTAAACCACATCCTACAGACTCAAAATATTTATGTTAAGCTCCCTTCTTTTGCTTCCTTTGTAGTTGTAATTGATCTAGTATCTCTGGATTTTGCACTCCACCCAGCTTGAAATATGATAAGCATCACAGGCCTTTTTTTTTTTTTTCTTTTTCTTTTCTTTCTTGTCATATTTCACAATCTTGTTTGCATCCAAGATTAGGGCTCTGGTGCTCAGATAGAGTAGCAAACAGACCATTTGTTTCAGCTCTGAGATGTGGTTTCCTGTCCTACCCTGTTCTGTGCCTGTTTCATCCTCAGTAGATACAGATAAACTCTGATTCTGGAAGGTGAACCATATGGTTTGGGTAATGTTGGTCCTTTATTATGAGACAGTTAAAAGGAGAGGAAGGAGATGGAAAAGGAAATTTGTTTGGAAGTAATCTAAATTAGCTTTGCTGTTCTGTTGTTTTGGTCAATTAGTCACATGCAGTCACCTATAGCCTGTTGTTACAACCGCAAATGATCAAGATTTTCTACTGTTGAGTCTTAACATGGGAGATTTTTCTTAAAAGCCTAGTTCCTGACATTGCGGAAGACCACAGATTTCATTTTAAATGGTATGTTTGTGGCCCTTCTGGTTGTAAAGCAAAGTTGGAAGATGTAACATTAGCAAAACATAAATGCTCATGAGTTTTTTACGGGCTTGTGTTATGACTCTTGAAAATTTGGGACTAGCTATTCTGCTAGTGGAGTTTTCTACTATTCAGACTAAGGGTAGTGCAAAATTAGCTGCTGAAGGCTGAAATGCAAACAGATTAAAATGTTCTTTTGCTCTGGATACAAAGAGAGAATGAGAAGAAAACAGTCTGGATGTAGAAAGTGAAACAGAAGTGAAAAACAGAAAAGCAAAGCAAAGAGAAAGCTCTGAAAATACTTACGCCTGTGGTCTGCAGAGTCCAGTTTACACGCCGTGGGTCTAAGCAGGGATGGAGGATACAGAATTCCCAGCTTCTCTTCTGCTCTGAGGTGCATGTCTGAGCTTAATTTTTCACTTGGAAAGCTGTGTGACCAGCCCATGCCTTTTGCAGTGAGGCTTTATGAATCAAAGGTGTGTAGGAATACAGCAGATTTTTCATATGAACAAAGCTGTTTGGTTCTTTTTGCACTCTCACAGAATTTCCCCAATATCAATAAATCGCCTATGTATTTTCACCAGTTTACTGCCACACAGGTCCTTTCTCTTTGCTTCCCTTAGCTTGTTCCAGCTTGGTGTGCATCTGACTGTTGTTATCCTTTATCTCAGACCTATTTGGTCTCGTTACATCCTTCAGGATGAGGTGTTTGACCTGGCTCTGGCTCTGCAGCTCTCCCTCCTCTCAATTACAGTGATACCATCAATCAGCCCTTTTGCCATTTGTCCCTCCCTCTCACCTTGGGGATGCCAGTTGCCTCAACATGTGTCATGGTCTCTGGTGGGGGTGGGAGAGGTTGGCTGCCCTGTGCTTTCCCAGCGCCATGCTGGTGCCTCTGCAACAAAACTCTCTGGCAAGAGCAGTCTGCGAGCTGAGTGAGTGTAAGGGAGAGCAGAGACCCTGGGCTTTGGTAGGAAAGGGCATGTGGCTCATAATGTGAAACAAGCATCGCAGACAGCAGAAATTACTTGAGTGAGTTACCCTGTACATAGCTAAATGCATGTTTGGTTTTACACAATTTTTGGCTCACTTTTGCAGCAGGCAGACTGATACCCATTATGGGAGCTTCCCTAAATACAGGAAGAGAAAAAGTTTGAAAGCTTTGCTAATTTTCCACTTCCCAGGTCACACCGTGTTTGTGCCACAGGCAGGAGTACTCTTTCTCTTGCGTCAGTCTCTTATTTCATGGGTGTTTTCACATTTCTTTTCAGACTAAACTAAATTGTCAAATTATTTAATTTTTTTTTTCTGGAAAACTATTTAATTTTACCTCTGATAATTCCTGTGCTATTATCTGGATTCTCTAATCTATGTTTCTTGAACTCTTGTGCCCAAAACACAGGCACAAGATACTCCAAGGCTTTAGCAGTACTGAGTGAGGGAATGGATTACTTCCCTTTTTTTTTTTTTTTTTTCTGTATGCTATACAGGATTATCGTAGCACAGAAGCTTTAAGAAAGGTTTATCTGAGTTTGTACCTGTATTTGAGAACAACTCATTGCCCATACTGGTGATCATGACCGGGTGCCTTCATAGAGGATTTATGGCAGCAGACTAGCATTTAGACTTCTGGGATGTACCCTAGAAGGGCAACACTGAACCCTCCTTAAGGGGAAGAGAGTGACGTGTTTTCAAGTCAGCTTTCATATGTTCAGATCCTGGCAGTCCCAGAGGCATCTCGCTCTGAGAGGGAATCTGAGGCTTGAAGAAGCAGGATGTCCCAAGTGTGGTGTCTGCCTGCAGGCATCCAGATGAGTCCATGGCAGATGAAGCTTTTGAGAAATTACTTATTTCTGTTGCCTGCCTATGGTTTCCTTCAGGCACTTGCAAGAAAATATAAGGGACTGTGTGTGAATTTCCCTCTTCTTTCCAGCTGTAGGATCCCTTTTCTATTGTTGTTTCCAGCCTCAAATGGATTCTCAGCCTGCAGTGGGTGTTTTCTTGGTAAAGGCCTTGCATAACTGCAGTGTGTTTTAGGGTGTACATGATAATGTATGTTTTGACTTCGGTGATGTTTGAAATAACTGTACAATGGCAGTCTGTACTGGTCACCACCAGAGAGAGTACTGCTGACCCACATATATCTGCTTATCCCCTAGGCTTTCACTGTCTGCAAAGGCTGCCATCAGTTTACTTGCATGAAATGAGGATTTAATGACAAGGCTTCACAGAAACCTTATTTGACCTCTTGGATCTTGTTGGACCAGGCCTTTCCTGTGGCAGACTTTCAAATCTCCTACACTTCATCTTCTTCTTTTGAGATACTCCTGAAATTAGTTCTGTGGATTTACCTAGTTTGTGAAGATTTTTTTTCATTTGCGAATATCAGTTGCCGTGATTGCAGAAATCTGTTTTTTGGATCAAATCTTTAAAATTGATGAACTGGTTGTATCTCCCAGTTTCTCTGACTACATGGCAAGGTTCCTTTGCAGTCATCTTTCAGCCAGGCCCTTTAGTTTTGTGCTTTAGATGACATGAAAGTATGTGTAGTTCACTAATGATGCTGCTTATTACTGTTGTCTTTGTATTGCGGTGGGATGCTCAATCCATATTTGCAGAGCAGTATTTCCGTTAAATGCTCTGAACTGGCAGATGATCCCTTGATTAGTGCAATCAAAGGTGATGCTGCTTGAGTGCATGAAGGCTGTTTGAATTAAGGATGTAAAAAGTAGGATGGGACTTGTGGCATAGGGTGGCTGCTGTTTCCTCTTCTGTTAGGGTGGCTTCGATCCATTTCTCCCCTGCCCCGCTTTTTGTCTTTGTTTTTGTCTCGGTATTTTGTGTTCTGTTTTCAACTTGTGTTGAAGTGACCAGTCCTGTCTCTTTGAAGGATGGACAGGAAGCACCACTATCTTATCATGTTTCTTATCTATTTTGAAGAGTTCCCATTTAGCAGTGGGGATGACTGCAGCATTCTCAGTCTTTAACAGCTAGAGGCAAGAAAAAGATTTGAAATATGCAACAATGTCATTTCTCAATCAGCTACAGAGACTTCATTGTGGAGCAATGCAGTTCATGCAAAGCCATCTCTCATACAGAGACTGAATGCCACCTTTTACTGCTTTTCCCTGCTGGATCATAAACTGAGCCGTGGACCGGGGGTTGCACCAGCAGAATGCCTAAGACCTGAGCAAAGTCTGTCTTGGATTTAAATATTAGTGCAGATGAAGATTCCTGCTTACTTAGCCAGGGCTGATTAAAACTTCAGTGCTGCCTTCTGCACATATGATTGAGTCAAGCTGTAGTGGGCGTTCAGAACTGCTGTAGATCTGTACTGGGAGAGAACCTCAGGGTGGTTTTCTGGACTAAAAATGCCCGACTTGTGCGTATACAGTCTCCTTCACCCTTCTGTAGAAACCACTCATCTGAAGAGGCTTTGGCTCCCTTTGAACTGCAGATCTCAAGACCGGAGTAAAACAGCTCTGTGGCAAGAAAACAGTTCCTTCACTCTTCCTAATGAGCCCTCCTCCTTAGAAGAATAACTCATTGCTTACACAGCTGATAGCCATATGTCAAGCCATGAGATAGCGATTGCCCAAAGCTGGTTGGGAGCTCTGATAGGCCTCTTGAAATCTGGTGGCAAAAAGACAGGTATCGACCCTTCTGGGCATCATGACGCTTATGTATGAAAGCCCACCTGCTTTTTCACCCAGTACTGTTAAATAGCACCAGAACACTTGTCACAAACTGGCTGGCAATGTGACTTCCTACTGTTCCGAAAACAGCTGTGATTTTGTGTCATATACCTTTGAGCTGCAGAGAGGGCAATAGATTTCTACACCTTGATTATTTAAAGATTAGGGTGGTTACTAAGATGATGGGACTGTGGAACTGAGTTAAAGAAACATTTATGCTCATGTAAGGATATTGGGTCAATCTCACAGCTATTACCATTGCTATAATTATTTCTATGGAAGCATATCAGCCATACAAATAATACCTTGCTGCAACTTATCTGATGTCTCGTGACTCATGGAGTATGTTCTGTGACCGTTCTCAACCAGACTTTAATTTTGTACTTCTGGTTTTGCTTGCGGTCAGTTCTTGTGCCAACAGGATAACTTGTTGGTTCCCAAACCACTTAGTTTATGTGAAATGAGGGCACTTTTTAAAATAAGCACTATGTTTTAGTCATTAAAAATATGTGTAGACTAGTCATCATTTAGTTGGCCCAGTAATACACTTTCAGGTTTTGTTCTTGTGGTTTTTTAAAAAAAAAAAAAAAAAGAGCAGCAAGCAATCTAATATGCAGGGTGCTGATTATATATTCCCAGTGGGTCTGTCAGTTGTTTAGTTGTGACTGTCTAAGAGTTAGGGCCAACGTTTTCCGGGCTCTTCAAGCATATATTAGGAACTGCTTGGCTGTATGTTGTGGGTGTGAAATTTGATGTGATTGGGGTAGGAATTTGACTTGCACAGATCAGGCTGCTGGTTTAATTGTGAACCAGTGTCCCTACCACTGATACTAAACCCCTGTTCTTTGTGCAAATGTGTCGTGCCCTAATGTGTCAGAATGAACAAATATTGATTGCTTCAAGGTCACACTACTCACTCCTTCCCTGAGTGGGCCACTTGTAAAGAGAGAGGCTAGCACGGTCCTTTGCAACTGGTGACACGGGCTGCTGAGGTGGTCACCAAGCAGTGATTCTTGTCTTTGTGATCTGAGCAATTTGTTAAGAAACATCTTTGAACCTGTGAGACTTATTTTGCTGGATGACTGTCAGATGTTAACTACATTTATACATGATAGAATGGACTTGGATTTAAAAAAGCTTAACATAATCATCCACATCTTATATATTTTCTTATCTACAGTAAATCACTTCAGTGATAACACTTCTGTCTTGAAAGTTTTGCCTGCTTATGCTTTTGGCATCCTAGTGTGGTCTGAGTAACTTGGAACAACCCGCTGTGGGATACCTGAGGAAAATACATGTCAGGAAAGAGGGGAAAACATAAAAGGTTGCATTTGGGCATTGTTTTGGTGGCTGACAATGAGAGGAGTTCCCTGATATTCAAAGTGTCACTGGTGGAGGGCCCTGTTTTGGGGACAGACTCCTGATAAGAATTTGCATTTTAGTGAGTTCTTATCTCGGATAGGTGGGCGGATTTTAGCTACACAGCAAAGTCTCTGGTCCCATGGGACTTTCTGTCTAATCTGACAACTGCTTTGAATTCATCACCTCACAGGGAGCCATTTGCTGTTAACCTCATCACGAGGTGGCTAAAGAAGCCTCTTTCATTTTGTTTGAAGAGGCAATAACAGAAGGTTGTAAAACTTCTGACCTGGTAAAATGTTTTGGACTCTGAAACCTGATTCTTAAACAGAGTCTAGGTTGTTGTGGGAACAATGGACAAGCCTAATGTAGGTATATATGAGTAGATTGTGTGCTATTTAATATGTAGGTCACATAGAAGAAGGTATGGAGGCAAAAGTTTATCTGTCTTGTTAGATCTGATCAGTGGTTAATGCCCTGTATTGTTAAACAAGAGACTGAGGCTACAAACGTAGTAAACAAAACAGTGCTGGGGTTTATTTTGTGGCCCTGCGGCCAACTGGCATGATCTGGTCTTGTACCACTGACCTCTCGAGTGTCAGAGTGGATGGCCACATTCAGACTGCCTGCTGGGAATGGTCCTTGGCCCATCCCGCTCTGGTATTATGCCTGAGAATTGTTCAGGAGAATGCTGGTAGGCCTGGGCCAAAGGGTGCCAAGAAATACTCTTAACGGTTTTCTAACAGAATTGCAAGGTTCAGGCCCGTGTCCTGGCCCGGTTAGCTCACTAGCATAGGTGTAGCCTGAGGTCCCACCCCAGGCTGTGGCCTTCTTGCTAAAACAGGACTCTGGTAGAACAGTGGTGCCCGTACGGGGCCGAGCTGACACCCAGACCCAGTGCTAGCTTTTCTGCGGTGGTGGCTGGTGCAGATGGGTTTATTTCCCATGCTTTGTTGTTATGTGAAAGTTGTAGGTGTCAGGCCAGAAGTGCTGGAAGTATGTTTTGTCAACCTTCCGTAGATTTATGTCATTGACTGTTGTTGTCATTACTTGAGGTTGTCTTGATCTGTGGAGGCGGAGACGGAAAGGAAATACAGTCTGAATGGGTGGGGACTACCCATTAATGGAAATGGATGTTAATTGCCTAATTCTGAGATTGTCATTACTAACAGTTGTGAGCTGAGATATCATAGACTGAAAGCACTTTGGTCTTCACATTAAGTGCCACTTGCTCATTTCTGTTTTATTTACTTCCCTTTTTATAGTGGAAAAGCAAAGGCTTCAAATGGCCATCACTGGACACTTGTATATAATCTTTTAGCTCCTGTCCCTCTGGGTGCTGGTGGTTCTGTCTCTGTTGTGTTACCAACACTGTGCTCAGAAATCAGCTCAGATGGGAAGCAGCTGTGTGTGAGGAGAGGGTGTTGACAGGACACAGAATAAGGGGAGAACAGCGGGGGAAGATTTCTGAAGAGAGCTGCAGAAGTGTGTTTGCTATGAGCGTTCAGTTGTCAGAGGTATGACCCCTCAGCAGGAAAAGGGGAGATGGGTATTGGGAAGACACTTTTCCCAGAGTTTGGCTCCTTTGTCGGCTCTTAAAACTTGTGAAACTATCCCTGTTGCAAATACGTATCTCCTCTTTTGTGTTGGCACAAGTGTTTTGCTCACATGCGAGGAGAACATTTTCTGAAAATTTGTCAGTAAATAATGATTTCCAGGGTATATGGACGAAAGATTTTTTTTTTTTTTTTTGTGAGGAATAGTTGAAAAGTGAGATTTACCAATTAAGTTATTTCTACAACACAAGTACCACTGGAGTTTTTAACTTAGTCATGAAATGGGACAGGGCACACAAAATCCGGTGCGTTTAGTGTTGCAGTATCTCTTGTGCTGGGCTTTTTACTGGGTCTGACCTCCAGCTTTGGCACTACTGAATTTCTAGAATTCTACTGCATTCAGTCCTCTGCCTTTGCGTTGCACCCACATTCTTGGTTTACTATTGCTTTCCCTTGCAGTGGGTTGCAAAGCCTTTGCGCAGGGACAGATAATCTTACTGCACACGTTTCTTTCACTGCTGTGCATTCCTCCTCCTCTGTTCAGCGCTCACAAGCAGTATTTGCCAGAGTAACTGCACTTGGGGACAGCAAGAGCAAAGAGCACTTAGAAACAAAAACGGACCAATACATTTAAGATATAGTCAAGGCTTTTGAACTAAATGCAAATGGAAAGAGTGTTAGTTCTAGATGAATGGAAGAAGTCAAAAAGGGCAGATCAGTACTTCTAGAATTAGAACAGGTCATTGCAGACGTATTACATCATTACATGGTCTTTCACTATTCACCAACTGTGATGGTTCCCTGAAAAAATCAGCTGTGGGCCGCTCCTGTTATAAAGTAAAAATTATGCACAGTTTATTACTTTGCTTTGGTTTTTGTTGTTGATTGGGTTGTGTTTTCTGTGTGTTTGCCAAATAGGGCAGAGCTTTCTTACTCTTTCCTCAGCAAAACATTAACATTCACTGAAATGGGTGCCTGGGGTTTTTTTGGTTTTGTTTTGTTTTTTTTTTTTTTTTTTTACTGTTAAGCCTCTCTTTCTTAAATTTTTAATGTACTTGGCTGCATCTTGATTCTGACATGGTGAACAGATTCTTGGTGAAGGGTGCTGGAAGTTTTCTGCAGTTGTGCTCAGTAGCAGAGGAAAAGGAAAAAAAGAGATTACTTAGGATGACATTCTGGTTTGCATGATGTCTAGTAGAGCACCTTTTGACGATTCGGCGATGTCTGTGGACTTCATCGTGCAGGGTGCTGAAGCCAGGAGGAGCTGGGAAAGCTCAATGTGTTCTAGCAGGTGCCTATCATCTTGCAGTGTCAGCATTTTCTGTGTATAGAATATGAACAGCAAGGTACATCTGGGAATTTCACTCTGACCTCTGTTTCCTTCCCCAATTAAAACCAGCCTAATATGCAACTTGACATTAAAAAAAGCTAGAAAGAACAGCCAGCCTCTTGATTGTTTTTTTTTTCCTGTTGCACTGTGTGTGCAGTATATGTGTGTGTGTCATAGCAGATCCTTTTGCACAATAGAGGCTAATGCATCTTTCTTAAGTAGTTGCACAAGAAATCCACAATATTTGGAAAGTAAAGTATGAATCAAAATTTTTACAGCACACAACGAGAGGAACGGAAATTTGCAATCAGCAAGCAAGAATTAAATTGCAGTGGCAAGCAGTTGCTATGTCCAGGTGGTGTGTGTGTGTTTGGAGGCAAGGCTGCATGACATCAGTTCTCTTTTAATGTGGTTCTGGGTGAGCTGCTGGGGCAGCACGGTATCAAAAGCCAGCTTAACTCAGTGGAAAGAAAAGTATCAGGCTATTTTACTTAAGAAGAAAGTTTTGCTTTGCAGTGCATTAAGAGTAAAGATACTAGTCTGTTTATGCAGCACTTCTGGGGCTGTATTATCTCAAAATAGAAAACCAGTATTTAACAGATGGAGAAACTGAGGTACAGAAAAGCGAAATGACTTGTCCGAAGGTTGCAGGGGAAGTAACTAACATTTAGCAACTGAAGCTAAATATCTTGTCTTCATTCCTCACCTCTTTTAGGAGAAAAAGCAGAGCAAAAGATGTCACAGAAGCTATACTTTTTTTTTTTTTTTTGTGAAAAAGTGCAGCAAAAATTTTAATTTTTTAATTCAGTCTTCTGGCAATCAGCTGACACATCCTTGGCAGTTAGAGCTTGATAAATTGGTGGTCTTTAGCTCAATTCCAAGGGGACTGTTCGGCATAACTAGAAGCAGTATTGACAGTCTCTGTGCACAGACCGAGAATCGATGGGGATGGGAGGCGTTAACAATTTTCCGTTCTGGGAGTACCTCTGCGGCATGCAAGGGAGTGTGCTAGGAGAGTTTTCCTACTGTAGGCCTATGTGAACTTACGCTATAGAATGTAAGTTTTGGCTCTTCAGGAATTGACAGTCAGCAGCTTCCCATTGCTCTCAGTGAGTAATAAAAATTTAAATAAAGAAGCTATGTTATTTCTGAGAATTACTCAGTGACAGTTGTCTGAACAGTTGTGCTTATGCTAGAATCTCAGCAAGTGCAAGTGCAAACACTCAGACATCTGGTTGCTTCACACTTGCCGAGTCTGCTTGTGTATGTTAGCAGCTGAAACTAGCTCTTCTCAACACTCTGCAGAAGTACTTTTTAAAGCCGTAAGTGCAAGTCTAAGTTCCACAATCAAGCACACGTTGAGCACAAAGTGTTTAAAAGACGGAAGTGAAGTGAAAATGTCAGTGGTTTAAATGTGCCGCTGGTGCTACCCCTGTGTTCAAAGCCAGTCTGTTCCTGCAGAGTAAAACTAAGGCCAAACTCAAGCCAAGGAGAGAATGGGAAAAAGTTTGGTTATAAAAGTCAGTATATAGAACACTTGTGTGGCTTCTCTGGACTTCTTGATTTTTGGTGAGGAGCTGGAAGTTCAGAGATGCCACAGAAAGGAAGTTTCTTCTTCTGTAATTTTTTAGGTACAAGGTTCAGACTTAAAAGTTTGAAGACAAATTAAAGAATTAGATGAATCCTGAAATTCACTGCACAAACCCATCCTTTGGGACAGGAGGGTTTATTTTATGTTTTGCACCTCTCTGCACACTTCTGATCTTCCAAGGCTTCAGCTGCCTCCTTTTCATTTGCATATATGTCTTCAGTCAACACTGTTCTTGGATGTTGACCTAATTCTCTCTGTTTTCACTTAAGATTTTTGTTCACCAGTTCTGACTCCGTCAGAGGCCACTGCTGCCTTTTTGAAACTAACACAGTTCCAAAAAAACCCAATCCAGTAGCATAACATATCTCTGCAAATCATGATATTGTTGCACCTTTTGAATAAGAGATTCTTGAGATTTTGAGAGAGAGCGGTTTGAGGAGAGGAGGAGTAATGCCCTCCTAGGAACGGTACTTTCTTTTTCTCTCACTGCAGCTGATGTGATCTTTCTAGAAAGCAAAGACTTACCCTGGAGACACCTGGTATGATGGGTGATGCAGCCTGAGATGGTGTTAGACTGTTTTTCTCCACTTAGTCCATCCTTGCACCAATAAACCTCCTATTGTGTATTGTTTCACACATCACAAATTCTTGATTGTCCTCCTACATATTTCTATTTTGCTCCACTCCAGCAGCTTATGAGGCAGGGTGGAGGTGCCTTTGTCCAAAGGGAAGAAGAGAACACAGTGTTTTCAGCCTCCGTATACCTACTGCTGGAGCAGGGAAGTGATGCTGTTGCACAGCTCGAAGGAGATGGACACGTGAAGGTCTGCTGGGACTGGCTGGTGCAGAGCAGAACACAACATTAATATCATGGATAGTTTGGGATTATAATTTCAGTGTTTCCTGACCATTGCAAACAATTGGAAATGCCAGTGTATGTGATATGCCGTTATCCTGGAATCTGTATTTCACATCATTATCTTAGAGTACAGTAGACCAAACCAGAAGATATTCCCACCAATTTCACTCTGATTCACTGCTTAGGGCTTTGATTTATGTTTGTAAAAGTGTTTAAGCGGGCTGACCATGACAGTTATCACTGTGCCTGTTTGCCCTGCGGCATTCCTAGAAGCTGAAGTCCCATGGTATGAATGGATGTCTGGGCTTTGTATCCTCAGCTGCTGTAGTTTACAGCAGGCTAAAGGCTGCAGTGATTTGTTTAAATGCTTGAATGTTGAGTGGTAGAGGGCAGTGCTTAAGCAACAGATGCACATTTTGTGTAGCCTTGTCTGAGACAGAGGTGTAGGCTTCAGAAGGGGAAGGAACAGAGAGCAGAGGACAATAATTGCTTCAGCCATCTTGTTTAAATCAGTTTGCAAATGAGAGCCACGGTCCTTAGCCCAAATGCATGTTAATTAACAGTTTACAGTTATCTGTAGGATGGCAACTGGAGTGGCTGAGGATTGGCCACTTGCCTGTTTTGCCACATATACTTTAGAAATAGTAAACACTAGGAAAGTGGTGGGGAAGATACCTGGGGCTTTCAAACACAATATTTGTCAGAGCTCTCCTCTCTTGGAGGTCTGAGTTGATGCTGAATACCGGGGCTGGCTGACGGTACTCTATGGGTATTGGTTTTATTTGGACTGTGTGAGGGTAAAAGAGCTCAGGCATGGCCTTGCTGTACGACTGCGTGCATCTAGACTGAGCTCTGATGGCTCAACCCTTTGCTGGTCACCTAAGTCATCTGCAATGAACCTTCACCATGAGACTAGAGCTTGCTTTTTGGAATCGAGAAATGTTAATTACAGATTATGTTTGAGTGACAACGTCAAAAGAGGAAGAGAAACGCGCTGTCTTAGTCTGCTTCTGTTTTCTAAGCTTATGTTATTTTCTGATGTTTGCTATGTAAGCAACTTTCAGCTGAGCTGGCGGGGTAGGTCAGAAGGGTTGAGACTTTTGGATGAAGTGAAAACAAAATCCCCAGGGTATGTGTTGGTTTTTTTTAATTATAGATGGGGAGTGTACTCTTCTGACAAATGATACACCAGCTGTGGCACTAGGGACAGAAATCTTTTAATTGCAAAGCTGCTTATTTAGAGATGTGTTACCTGTCCATTCTAATGTGCATTTAAGTGGAATTTGGCTAAATGAATAATTTCTGTCTTCACTCGTCACTGTATAAATCTTTTCTTAAAGGAAAAAAAGTTTGTCTTTCACAGCAGTTTAAACACCAGGCAGTGACATGAACTAGTTACAAATCTCCCTGTGTGTTGGGTGTCTTGGTAACATGATGTTCAGTTGTCAAACTTCTCTGTTTTTCTGGGGCATCTCTTCAGAAGCTTTTGGATAGGATACACAATGCTGTGCACCAGGAACGTCCCTCCAATTAGAGACACTCAGCATTATTTAATTATTAGTACTTCTTCATATGCGGCTCTGTGATGCTGTCAGGATTCTGGGATGCCTCTCCAAAGGGATGATCTACTTTGGAGTACCTGGAAGAAAAAGGTTTGATGCTCTGTGATATGTGGATGTCCTTAACAGCTCTCTTCTGAAAACAGGAGTTCAGTTTGTGCATGGTGAGGCAACCCGTTTATCACACTTGGTCCCTGTGGCTGGAGTTATTCTGTTTGTAGGAGTGAGGGAGAAGGAAGATAAAAGATGTATATCAATTTCAGATTAGTTTCTAATGTGAAGTTCTGATGTGCATTGAAATCCTATAGCAAGTTCTCTCTCCACATCTTTCTTTAATCAGTGCTGAAATGAGATCTGTGAGGTGTGCATGTTGTGCATACCAGAATTTCATACCCAGTGAAGAAGTTCTCATTGGTTTCAGGCAGCATATAATTCAGGAGAGAGATGGAGAGTACCATGAAATACCAGTTCACCCTGTGTTCTGTCTCTTCTTGTAGAGATGTGGCTGTGGCAGGGAAGGGGTAGTATGAGACAGAAAGATTTAAAAGTTTTAAATTACAGATACCACTAACTAGGAAAGTTTTTGTGGGTCCAGAACTTGAGGAAAGTAACTGTGTAAAGGTTTCCTGATTCAGCATTATGAGAGAATGCTGAAAAGCTGTTAATTTAATCCTCAGAACTATGGGGCTGGTTTTAAAATTATTTTTGGTGTTACTTGCACAAAACTCTGCTTTTTTCCCCGATTAATCCGCCCTTACTATTCGTTTGCCAGTTCTGATTGGAGCTACCCTGTAGTGATTATAGTATAAAATAACTATTTTGAAAGTGACTGTAGTACTTCTTTTAAACTTCAAGGAGGTAAACAGAAGGGTGTGAACTGCTGAGAAATAAGGTGTCTTATTTTCTGTCATGTAAAGGTTCTCAGTCACTTTGCTCATAGAGGAACTGTATACGCAAAGATGTAAAGAAGATGGCAAGAGAACAGATTAGAAAAATAACATCTCTTACATATTTCAGACTCAGCTGCATTTATAGTCTGTGTATATATGTAAAAACTTAATTTTGCAGGCAGTATTACAAAAGCAGAAGTGTTAATATTTCTAAAACACCTCTGAAATTGGTTTTCTGTGTAGTAAGTGGTGAATACACAACAGAAGAGGGAAGGGAATCAGCTAGGTCTGTACCTGCACAGAAAGGTGTTGCATGCAAGTCCCAGCCTGCACAGGAGTGGGGTCGGCACGCTCTGCAGCAGGAGGGTCCTGCACCCTGCTTACTGCCCGGGGAGAGTGCAAGAGGCCAGCTAGGATACTGGCACCATCCTACCTAAACATCTTGTTTGGCAGTAAATTGCTGATAGTTTGTACAATTTTCTGCTTTCTATGTGTTTGTTTTCAATTTCTAAAACTTACATGGGGTAGTTCCTTCCACACGTACCTTCTAGACTGTAACAGAATTATGGGATTCTTGTTTCTTGGTACTTAATTCTTGGCTTTTACTGATTCAAGTGGAGCCTTGATGAGTTTACATAGCAGTCATAACTCCAAATTCATAACCTATTGATGTGTGGTACCAACTGCTAAAGCATGCATGAGCTGGAAATCTTGGCAGAGTCTGGAGTGAGTTATGGAGGGTATTCATGCATAAAGAGCGTGGTGCTAAATATTAGATGATGCTGCTGCTTCTCAGCAGCCCGTATCTGCTTTCCAGGTCTTGAATTCTCCAGTTGCAGTGGTGGTTTCTTCAACAAAACAAATAAAAATAAAACAACAACAAAATATCTGCTTTTTTCATATACTACTATGTAAATTTTTCATTAACTAAAGTGTCAGGAAGGTATAGATTCACTTCAGTGGTGGGAACACTGTAGAAACTTCAGTCCCTACTGATCTGAATTTTAAGAGGGAAGAAATGGCATCCACAGATCAGTGGAGGAAATTGAGGCCAGTGGCTCTTCAGAGGCAGAAATAACTTGAACAGCATAGCGTGATTGCTTCAAGGGCTGAGTATGAGGGAGCAACAAGAAAGCATTTCTCTTTGTTTCTGGGTGACAACTTTCTTTGTTGGAGAACAGATGAGCTCGTGGCAGAGCCAAGAGTAGGCACAGTATGCCATAGGCACGCCCCTGGAATAGAATTAAAAGATAATTTTTAAAAATATAATAAAAAGGCAAAAAAATCTCATCAAAAGATTCAGGAATTAGAATCTTCTTTTTCCTTAACAAGCAACTGAAGAGCTGTTAGCGTGAGAAGAAACTGAAATGCCATTTGTCTGACATACAGCTCATACCCTTTGCTGTGTGCAAACCCTACGTGTTTGTATACAAGAGCAGGGAGCTGATCCATGGTTCCCTGTCTGGATTTCCCACCTAGAATGTACTGCTGGGATGTATGTGCTGGTCACTGTATGCAGCCTTGGTTCTGCTCCTTAGGAAATGAGCATGGTGATTATAGCGGTTACTGAATAAACAACTGAATGCCATAGTCTGTTTTTTGTTTACCTGAATTTGTGGCAGACGTAATCATATACCACGACAAGGAAGGCTATGGGAGGCAGTGTAGACATGGGAAAAAGATTAATGGGCTATAAAGCAAGAATGGCTGATTTCTGGAAAGCTATTTTGAATTAATCTGATGCTGTTAAAATCAGGCACAAGTAATAAATTCTTACACCTGTACAGCTAAAAGGGAAAGAATTCGTATTCATTTTATTATTGAAGTTCTTAGCTTAACAGGACAATGTCTGGTTTTGTGTATAAGCTTCTGAAGTTGTTGGTATCAATAAAAAACCAGGAATGTTCTAAAGCAAAACTTCAGTGAATTTGGATTGCTCAGGCTGAAAAAGTTGCTGAGATGAAGGGAGGAAGCTCTCCTTTGTATCCATAGCTGGTAGGACAAGAAGTAATGGGTTTAAACTGCAGCAACTGAGAAAATTAGGAGACACTTTCAAAAAGTCAGGATAATGAAGCAGTGGAATCGATAAAGGGAACATTGTGAAGTGTCTGAAGCCAGTTCTTGTTGAGAAGGAATGAGACAGACTGCCGACAGAAGTGTAAAAGATGCTGTGCGTCTGCCTTGGTCTGCAGGGTGGCATCTGATCTCTTGCGGTCCTGACTTCCTTCATTCTTTGATTTTTATACAGTGGAGAGGAATTAGTCTGAGGCTTTGAAAATTGCTTTTAGGCAGTTTTCCTGTCTGATTATTTCCTCTTACCTTACTTTATGTATTCATAACCCTTATCCTTTTGGTCTCATTGAAATTTGTGGCGGCTTTTTAATATAGCTGAGTGAAAAGTTAGGGAGTTTCGCTTGAAGTGTTCCTTTGGTGCTATGAATGAAGCCGGCTGACACGATGCTGAAGCAAAGGAGTAGCTCGCACAAACTGGCTGAGAGCAGGCACAGTAACTTCCAGCAACAAACTGGTAACCGAGTAGAAGGAGTCATGAAGTCCTAAATCACTCTGGTTCTTAGCAAAGTGAATGTGGCTTAGCTTTGAGTGAGCCTCTCTGAACAGCTTACCCTAACTGCTCCAGAAAGCAAGCATATTTAAAAACTGAACAAATCCCTAAAGACACATAAAAAGTGAGGATTCTTGTTTTGAAAAATAATAGTAAAACAAGTGAAGCAAAAGTAATATTGGAACCACAAATTTCCCCAAGTTCAGAACGTGGAATCCAGTTTTATGATGCTGTTACCAGTTGTAGGAAGGGGTATCATGGGGGACATCCTGTGATACTGGGTGGATGTTTCACATTTAGGGGAGATTAATCATGTAAAATTATTGTGTAGATCCTCCCTTTTTGCCAGGTAATTTATTTTCTTTCTGGTTTCAAATATGGCCTGCAAATATGGTGACCTCAAGATTTTGTTGCAATCCATATATCATGTTTGGAAGCTCTCGCCTTGTACAAAATTAGGCAAAGTCTCTTTTTAAATTCAGAATGTTTCAGAAAACTCCCTCCTTTTTCTGTGTTATCATCCAAAAGACAACAATATAAATTTGTGCCATGATTGTCAGAATACTATATCCTCCATCATGTGAGGAACACAGTTAGTTGGTTTACACCTCATTGTATGTTTTTGTAGATACACAAAATCATCTAACTTGATTAAGAATTTTCTCCTCCTAATTGGGACAGTGTGCAACTCCAAATTTTTTACTAGTCACTTGAGTCAAAAGAGTAACAGCATATTTTGTCTGCCTGGATTCTCAAAGGTATAAATCATTGGACCGTTTTCAATTGTACATTGAAATTCTCTTTCCCGGTTCTCCTCGGGGAACGAGGCGCTGCCTGTCAGCTTTCCCTGCGTGCCTGGCCCTGCTCTCTCTGCAGAGGAGCACCATCGCAGAGTGAAGGTTTGCTGTGCAGATGAAAGCATTTTGCCTGTTGTTGTAAGTTACCATTTAGCTTCAGAATCTGACTGGTTTCCTCTTTTTTGAATGTTCTTGGCATCCAGCTGCCTCATTTCCAGTCATCTTTGTCCTGACTTAGTTTTGTTTTGCTGTAAAGTTTCTTCCTCACACCACTTCCTTAGTGGTACAGCTGCATTTTTTGCTCTTGCAGACAGTATTTTGCCCTTAGTACTCTTGCCTCTCAGCCTGATATTCCCACACTTTATAAATATGCTTGCAGTGGTGCCATAAGCTGTCCCTTTGTATTTATGGATAGAGTTGCAAATTTGATCCAGATGGTGCTGTTTTCTAAAGTCTGCTTCTGAAATCTGTTTGCAAGATATGAGCTGCCTGAGCATATGCCTGATAGGCTGTTTTCAGGAGATCTCCTTCCAGGACTCCTGCTTATTTTTGCTGTATCAAAGATGTGCTTCCTTAAATGCCTTGAGTCAGTGGGATTGGATCCTTTTGTTTGCCACAGCAGCACAGGCAGTGTCAAAAAGCTGCTTAGACTTCGCTGTTATTTTGTCATAATTGTTTTCAAGAGACTTTGTGCTCTTTAAGCTTATCGAGAACAAAATATTATTTTGCAATATGCAGTAAAATGTCAATTAATGATGCCATTAGTAATAATTACTAGCTTTGTATCAAGAAACATTTGAGTAGCCCTAGCTAGAATAGGGGATGTGATTTCTCAGCATGTGCAGCAGGGTACCAGCCACATTTAGTAGCGCACGTGCTGACTGGGTGTGTCCAGGCTACCCAAGACCACTCGCAGCTTGCACACTGTCCTTCTGGGGTTTCTCTTTTGGACTTAATCTCGTACAATTCGTATTGCCTCTTTTTCTTCTCTCCCACTGTTATCTCTTTATGTGCTTACATTCCTTTGTTCTCAAAACTGAAAAAAAAAAAAATCATCTTTGGAGTGTAGTGTGCCTTAGCATTTTTTTTACTTAAGCATGCAAATTATTATAGAAGGCCTTGAGGAGGTCTCTGACAGCTTCAGTTTTATGAAGTTGTATCTCTGGAAAGAAGGATAAAACCCCCACAGTTGTACAGCAGAGGTGTGCAATGAAGATGGTGAAGGCTGTGCTTCAGTCAGATTGAGACCAGCTTGTGGGATGAGAGTACCGGCACTGCAAGGCTCAGAACTCGAAAGGCAAAGTATTAAAATACCACTCTCCCCCGTGCCCTCTCCCCTAAAAAAAACCCCTACCAAAACCCCCTTTTGACTTTAAAGGTGGCTAAACTCTTAGGGTTGCTAGGCCTCTGCTCTGTGTCATTTGTCATGGAGTTCATTTGTTGGCCCGTAATCATCAGTTTGCACATTCAGCTGCTTGTTCTTCTAGGTAGAAATCATGCTGGCAGATTAAGCAGGAGGAGCATGGGTGGCATTGTCGTCCTCCATGGTAAGCCTGAACTGTGCTTCTTCATGGGGCAGAGCTCTAGTTTGTGCGTATATTTAAGTCCTTCAGTAGCTGGCTTTGAGGAAACTGAATAACTAATGACTGTGGGGATTAAAAATAATGCAGATGGCTTTTGTCCTGAGCTTTCAAATCAGTGGTTGCATTGCAAAAAAAATACTTGCAAAATGGAGGGGCTTTACCATCATCTTCCACAAATTCAGGGTCAGGGGAACTTAGCAAAACCTGCTTTTGGGTGTTAGTGCCACACTGCTCAAAATATGTAGGACAGTGACCCTGAAGCCTCTTTCAGGCAACCTCCAGCTGCTGTTGACAATTACTGAACAGATACATGCTTTGATGTGTAGAGTTGTTGAGGCAATTTGACTTCTCTGTTTCAATGGATATAAAACCTCAACAGTGTGTTAAGTGCTTGGTAAAAGAGAGGCTGGCGCGCTCTCCGGCAGCAGAAGGGTGGTTGTTCTGTTGCCTTGCATTGGCGTTGCAGCTTTTTGATAGCTCTGTTTCCATAACCTTCCAACACAGAAGCAATGCATGTATCTTCAGACAAAATGATAATAAGACCAGCCTCTGGAAGAAGTTGTGACACCAGAAACCATTGATATTTGTGGATCACTACTTGATTATTTGGCAAAATTGGTGTACAAGGCTGGGAGAAAAGTTACTTCTGCATCATCTGGTGTTACCCTGTTACTCTTGCAGCTCTGCAAAGAGATGACTCTGCTGCTCCAAGTTGTCTTCATGTTAGTGGAGTGGTGAGGCAGGTTATTTAGAATAGGAACTTGTCCTTTCTTTGTATCTTGTGCAGTGTACTGCCCAGCAAACTGTGTAAATGTTTATTTTGAATCACATAGATCTCCAAAGTTGGGGAGCATTTTCTAATTCCATGTCAATACTGGCTCAAACAGCCACATTAAAAATATAGACAACTGTAAATAAAAATATAGACAACACTCAGTAACACTAACCCTTGCAGAGAAGGCCTCCTTGCTTTTTAACTAATTGGAATAAAATATAACAATAAAATGGGGGGTGTTTTTAGTTATGTCCTCAAATCAGATTTGCTTAAAGCTTTTATAATTTTTGTTGTTATTATCAGGGAAGCCATAACTGTTTTCCACATGCTGTGTTTTTTCTTATCGAGCTGCTGGGACAAGGGCTGAGTTGTTGGGGTCTTGAGGATGTGGAAGAAAGAAGGGGGTCAGAAAGAGGTGCCTGGTGTTTGTCTTAACTCATTTGAAATAATAAGTTGTCTTGATATCACTAATATTTTTGGAAACTTTCTGAAGGTCCTGAAAGAAATAATGGATGAATCTTCTCTGCTGCCTGCCCTCCCCGCTTTAGATTTTCTTTTGGGCAGGTATTCATCCGTATGCCCTTGAAGTGGATTCTTCAATTGCTCCTTCCAAGTAAGGTTTTTGACATGAAACGTCCTATCATTATATGTAGAGCTGGGTTGAAAACGAAGATGTCTCCTGATTTTTTTTTCTTTTTTTTTTTCTTTCTGCAGATCATAACATTCCTTTCTCTATATGAAAATTTTCAACCAAACCCCAGGAATTTCCTACAATACAATTAATTTAATTTCAGACTTCTGTTTCAAAGCTTTGGTTTTTTTACATTTTTGTATTAAAAGAATACTGCGAGCAGAAGACAGTATTTTCCTGATTAATTTTTAAACTTCAGTAGATCCAATGTTTTCAGTGGGGAAAGTATTTAATCCCAAATCTGTGAGAACTCTTGTCAGGTGACTGTCACTAACAATGGCAGGTGATGATTTAGGAGCCCTTTCCAATAGCTGGCACTGCAGCTGAAGGTGTCTCACCTCTGACTGAGGAAGGAGCCTAGAGTTTCAGCTGCTGGGAGCTAGGGTGGGAGGGTCGTGCACCCTGGTATTATAGAGGTTAAAAGCAGTTTTGTCGCTGGTTTAGCAGACTCTTGAGTTTCATGCTCAGATTCTCTTCCTACACTCTCAGTGGTTGAGTAGATGAATTAGGCTGGGCAGCTTGCTCTTCTGTGCCTGCTTCTGTAAAACGATAATAAGTATTGTACAGAGTGGTTATGAAGCCTAGTTAATTATTATCTGTAATATACGTTTATATCTTTAGAAGTCCTGCAGGAGGGTAAGTTTTAACATCAGAGTTGAGTTTTGTGAGTCAGAGATGCAGTGAACAAGGACCATCACAAGCAGAATGACAGAGGAAAAGAGCACTACCATGTTAAATGTATGTACATCATAAATTGGCGTTTTATGTTGGTTTTGAGTGGATTTTTTAGTAAGGGCTTCCATTTTTGCATAAAATCATGGTATTGTAGGTGTCTGGAGAGCTTGGAAAGAGGGAGGATGGAAGAAAAGAGGTGAAATTTTGGTTATATGGCTCAATTAACTAATTCACTCTGGGGGTTTGTCTCGGGTTTCAGTGGGCAATGGCTGTTTTACTGTGGCTCTTGGTTTTGTCACCAGATTTTCCTGTTTTTGACATAGCAACTGTCGAAGAGTCCAGGATGGAGTCCAGGTCCTTTCAAACTGACACCTGTTGCCATGTTTATTTCCTCTTTTTTCTTTATTTTTTTCCACACTACACACAGAGTTGATAAATTAGTTTTGGCCAGTAAGTGAGAGCAGAAAGTGACATCACTGAGTCAGAATTCGTGTTGCAATGGGGAAATCGAGTGCGTTGTTTCTGTACTGCTGCTTCTCCATAGTTAGTTGCTGCGGAAGTTATGACTTCAGTTCAAGTATTTTCCTTTGAAACTTACTGTACAGCATGAAGGATACCCCACCTTTGCAAAGATGTGGTCAGTGGTCAGTGAACTGCTGTTCAGGTATGTTAACGCAAAGCAGTGTGCCAATGAATTTAGCGTGAGGGATAGCAGTGGGTTGTTTTGTTGTGTTCTGATGCAGACTCGAAATTCCTGCAGAAGCCTGGGAGCCATTTTAAGAACAGGTGCCAGCATTTCAGAGCTTTGCCTTCCCTTCCCTGCACGCACCAGCATCTCTGAGAAGTGTGAATTTGATTTATACGGAGACAGAGAAAGAAATGTAGGATGGGAAAGAGAACAGGAAAGAGAAAAATTGGAGAGAAGGAAGGGGAAAGGGGAGCAGTAGCCAAGGAAAGGGAAATGGAGGCAGACAGAAAGACAGAGAAAGAACTGTTTCCCCTTTTATGAGGAAAGGGAGCCTTCAAATCAAGATGACTTAGTTCAGCTGTGCAGGCCACTTAATACCCATGAACTTGCAATTAAATGCGGAAGTGGCAGACAAGAGGCAGGCTAAAAGAAGATATTGTTAAATACTCGGCACTGGAGGATGCAGGGGGAAACTTAGAAAATGGACAGAGCCCAAGTCATGAATAAGCACTCAGTTCCCTGGGATTCTGCTGCTGGTGGGAGGAGTGCTGGAGGTGCTGGAGGCCTCTGTCATTCAGAAACGCTGCAGTGGCAGAGGCCCTTTGTCCTTCTCCCCTGGATGCTGCCACAAAGAGAGGTTTTATTCAATTTCATGGTGCTGAGTTGATGCGCCTCTTTCTACTCAGCGAAGGGTTTCTTCCCCAGGCCAAGCTCTGAGAGCTTTGCAGAGAGGCTCTGTGAACCTTGATTGTTGTTTGGCTTGGAAGTACATTGTTTGCTGCTTGAATTTTTCTTGATCTTTTGCCTAGATAACCTCAACTGGTTCCTATATTGCTTTGGAATATTACATGTCCCTGTTCAACATTTCCTGGATTATTTTACAGTATGGAGACACCCAAAAGGAGTCAGGACTATTACTTTGTGGGCGGGCCAGAAGGTTCTGAAGTGTTTTTGTTTTCTTTTGGATTACAGGATAAGAGCTTACCTACTCTCCTAAGGCCAGTTTGCGCGTAATTGTGTGTTTCTGGTAACCCCTGCTGGCTGTTGAGAGCTGATCCCCAGTTATTCCTGTAAGTCCATTTTACCTCTTGCTTCTCGCCAGAAGATAACCTCTTACAGGTTAAATCACATCAGCTAAATCTTCAAAAGCATTTTGGAATTCTTTAGGCTGGAAGATGCTGTGTGTGTGTGAAGTTCCTGGGAACC
Organism: Chlamydotis macqueenii; assembly: GCF_036417535.1. Classification (NCBI taxonomy): domain Eukaryota; kingdom Metazoa; phylum Chordata; class Aves; order Otidiformes; family Otididae; genus Chlamydotis; species Chlamydotis macqueenii. Next base: position 7,346,786 of record NC_141571.1, on the reverse strand, counting down.
AGGGGCAGATGGTGATTTGACAGGACAGGATAAAGCTGCAATGTTTATTCCCCTGTTGTGTACCTTTTGCATATTGGAATGGGAAAAGGTTTTCTTAACGTTTATGAAGACCTTAGTGGAACACAAGGAATGCTTTGCTGACTTTAGCAACATCTGATCTACAAAATTCATAACCTGTGAGAGCAGAATGGGGTTTCTTACGCCATAATCTGCCAAACTCACTGAAGTAAAGGAGATTTAACTTCAGTAAGGACTCAACAGAAAGTGAACACGTTCTTTTGGATCAAACCTTATCTCATGAAACTGTGGCAAGCATCTGAAATGCTCATGTATTAAAGATGTTTCTGTAAACTAGGTTTTTGGGTTTTTTATTACTCTAAGGACTGAAGCAATATTCAGATTATAGCACATGATTTAAACTGAAGCATGTATATTATTAATAGGGACTAGGATGTGTCCCAGCTTGTAGGGGGTGAAAGTAGGTCATTCTGACTCCTGTGTAGCGTTACAACTCCGACACCAGTTTACCTCTGCATATGAAACCAGGCTGAGGGAAGCCCTTGAATGGGGTGGTTATTTTGATAGCCTCTCTGAACTGGTACTGTCATAATGTTCTACCAGCTCCTTTTAACTTGTTTCCCTTCCTAAGGTTGTGTCTGTTTGATTGCTTGGAATTGCTTAGGAGGAGGTTATTTTACTTCTTTCACAGGTACAGGGTTGGATTGAGAGGCTGACCTGTGTTGGTGCTGCTGTGGAAGGGACAACAAGCAGTTTTTCCTGCTATCATTTGCCAGGGAAGAGGTCCAGAACGCTTGTGCAAAGCTGGTAGTTCTTTTTGTTACTACAGTGCTGTGTGGATTAGGCATTGTTGTAAAGGAGACATTTGACTGTGTGATACCAGTTGTCTGCAAATTGTCTCTGCAGTGCAATTGTAGCTGTTAACTAACTCTGCATTTATAACGTCTTGCAGCCAAGGGTACTGGCGCTGGATAGCGTGCTGCGCTACTCACTGTCACGTATGGATTCCTAGTAGGTGCAGATGTATGGTGGGACCGGCTTTGTGTGAATTTCTGATTCTGTGCCCAACACACCTTGCTATCTGCATAGTATGCTCCCTCACACCAGCAAGGTGCACCCAGGCATGACTGGGAAAACCTATTGAAAATTTCACCTCTTGTATCAATATAAACAGCTGTTTTGATTGCCAGCCGTTAAATGATTGGAAGTTTGGGAGTGAAATGCACTCTTAAGCATGTTTTGACATTTTCTTTGGATTGGAGGAGCCCCCTAAAAGTTTTATGGAACATTTCAGGTCTGCAGGAGAACTGGGTTGGTAATCACAGAACAGAATGTGTCTTAAATACACATTATCAATATATGTCTACTGTTTGTAGTCAGCACTGTCAGACTTGGATGGAATGTGAAATAAAGCAGCTCCTCAAATTGAGACTGCTTGTGTCTCCCAAACTTTTGTTTGTGGTTAGGGAAAGCATTGCTGGGAATTTTACTCAGAGTAGTTAATCTCTCCCATCGTTTCCAGCTCTCCGTACGCCTGGTTAATTTGGTGATTTGGCCCTTGTGGAAAGAAGTGTCTGTTTATAATTTTTATTTCTTTCCTCTCTGTTTTTAAGCATATGGAAAAAATGTGGAATAAACAATTCTGAATAAATTTACTCTGCACTGTCATCTTCATGATTTAATCACAAACTACTGGGGCTGCACTGTGCTTTGCCGGCATTGAACATTTTATCTCATGAGGCCTTTCAGGCTGCCGCATGAGTTATCTTTGCTGCCTAGACCAAATCCCTGGAAAGTATTCTTGCCCCATGGCAGGCAGCCATTTGACTGTTTCTTGGAACACTTAAATCCAGTGAGTTACTGTGACCAGTTGGGCAGCACGTAACCTGTGATTCTTTGCTTGAGCAGAAAGAGACTGGTGGAAATGGACAGCGGATTCATGGAAGGACAGGACAAACAATGGGAAGAAAAGGACAGAACATCAGATTCAAGTAGAAATCAAAGGCAGATAGAGGAAATCAACATTTTTCCTCCTAGAAAGATTGATTTCACATTAGCAGCTGGAATTGACATGTGTCAGACCTCTTCTGTTGCAGTCCTACATCAACAGCCATATGGTAGCACTGTAAAGGAGTCGCACATCAAACTCCAGCTGCCCTTACCTTCAGTTGAACTCTCCTACTCTTTTGCCACAATGTAGACAGGTATGCCTTTCCACTCTTATTCATGTTTCACTGGGATTTCAAAATAGGGAGGTAAGAATTATTTTTTTTGTTTGGGTAATTATTTTTCTTTGTAGACCTTAAAGCTGGTAAGAACCCAGTGTAAAGAAAGAGCATCACAGTAACAACTTGCATTGTGTATTAGCAGGACTCTGAGTAATGTAGCTTAGAATACAAACAGATGCAGCAGTCAAAATGCCCCTCGTAACAACACCAGCAGTTAAAAAACATATACATATGTGTATGTTTAAATGGGGAAGTAAGAAAAGATGGCAAGGAAGGTTGATCAGTATCAGCCAACATCTTGGTAGAGGATAGGGCGAGCTCTCAGAGTTGAACTGGGTGAAGTGATGCAATGGAGAAAGGTTGTCCTCTACTGTAAACTGGCTGAATTCTCTGTTGAATTCAGTGCAAACAGATGATTCTGGCCCACACGTTTCACGAAGGAGCTACTTCTGTCAGACCTTAAAATACAGTCATAGTATACAAGGAGAGAGATTCGGCACTGTAAGTTAGAGTGGCTGAGTATCCTGCAGCCAGGATGAGCAGCGTTAAAGAGGAAATGTTGTCTGTTCATGCAACACTGAGTAAGGGACACATCTGCATCCTAACTCAGTGTATCTGAGGTGGAATAAGTTATGTGACGGACTTTGTGTATAGCTCAAGTGCAGATTCAGTGGAGCTTAGTAATATCGCACCATGATGTGTGTTGTCTTTCATGATGTGTGCTCTTTATGTTTCATGACTGCTGCGACTCCCTCGTTTGCGCCTGGGAGTTTGCATCCTTTTGCATATGCAGACTTGACCAGCCTGACTGATATGGGATGTGTGAATAAAATCCTCCCGTTGAAACACCTTAACTCTGTGCTCTCTAGAAAGGTGATCCTCTTCAGTGATTCCTCAAAATGGTCCTGACAAGTAGTCCTGTTGGCATTTGTCCAGAAAGTTCAGAACAGATACATCCATCTTTCTGCCTGCCTGAGGAGTGCAGGGCTGCTGCATATTGGCTGGGCAGTCTTGAGATCTCAGGTGTAAGTGGAATGAATCTTGTGTTCTGCTTTTGATGGATTTAGTTTTCTAGAGTGTGAATCCAGCTTTTTATCAACACTTCTATCAATCCTCTCAAAAAAAATTAAAAATCTTATGAAATCTATTGCCAACAGAGTTTTCTCTAAGGATGAAGTAACTGAGGGTGGTAGAGTGGGACGTAAAGAGTCAAGAAAACAAATTTTTCTCTTTGTAATGTCTAGTACAGGGTCTGCAGTTACCTGGATTTTAACTGGGAAAACTGTGGACAGAATGTGATTTGATAATTTTATTTCAGTCCTATCAGGTGTTCTTTGTTCTTGCAGCACATGCATTTTTTAACGATCTGAATCTTTCTTGACTAAATCTGTATTGTTCCCATACCACCATAATGCTTTTGAAAGCTGAAGCACAGCAATGGGCTCACTTAGCTGCTGTTGGCTGGAGCTCCCTTGGCACTCACTGTTGCTCATCTGCTGTTGTACATTATTCAGAGGCAGTTGAGTGGAGACAGTTTTATTCAAGTTCACAGGAAGAAAATGAGGGCAAATCTCCAGGAGATGGTTCTGGCTGATAGTAAGTTCTCCCAAATGAGACCGCTGCAGAGAGGAGCTGCTCAAAATGATTGCATTTCCTCCTAGTAAGTTACTTGTTACGGACACCGAATCAAAGTGTACTCAGGAATAATGCAGAGGAGTTTTTAAATCCTCATATATTCCTTGCATCTTAAAGACCTTTTGTAGTTGCTTAATGCAGCATTTACAAGGTTTAAAGCTGTCTCAGCAAGGATAATGATAAATAATAAAAATACATAGCAAGACCCCAGAGTTTGGAACTGAGTCAGTGCCTCTCACAAGATTTATCTATCTAAAGTCTAAAGAAGTATCTAAGTCTGGAGAAGAAAGGGAAAACTGAAGAGTTAACCCTAGTTACAGCCTGAGATCACCAGGAAATTTTGGCACTGATTCTAAGGGAAGCTATAGGAAGTCTGAAGGTGATATGCACATTATATCCTGGTCTAAAAACATCACAGGTGGGATGTATCTCTTTGTGTTGTGGTTTCAGTATTTTTTTAATGCATTGTCTTTGCTAATACATACATTTTTGGTGAGGTACCACAGTATCGCCAGCAACTATTTTGGTGGAAAAGATGATAATTTTGGCTTAGTAGTCTTCCTGAAGAAGCTTTGTCAACTACTGAATTAAATGTCACTTCATAATTAGCCTTTCTATGAAAGGAATATGGCATCTGAGTCCAGATCTTATCTAAGAGCCATTAATACTGAGGAGGATATTTTGTGTAATAGACTGGCTCTGACCTTAACTGCCATTCCTAGGTGTACTGCTGTCTCTTGAGTCACTTGGACTGGAGGATGGTTTCATATCCGCAGCCTTGTTCTGCATCTAAGACAGTGTAGGTGCTAAATATTTACTGTAATGATAACATTGGCATATGCAAACAGAGCTGACCTTTGTTGCTGTCATTTTATTATGTAGTCACTGTATTTTACTTTTTTTATTGCTTGCAATTGAATTAATTCCAGTGAAGGTCATTTGACTGGGTCAAATAAACTCAAACAAATAGGATGCTGCCTGTGGATATTCTGGAGCCTTCTTCAGTCTTCCTTTATCTCTATTTCCTGCATTCATGTATCTTACCAGAATAATTTCTGGATCAGTCACATGTTTCCAGGGACAGAACTAAAAAGGACTTTTGAATTCTAAAATCATATTGTGGCCTACAGGCTGCTTTTGTAGATGGCTTTGATTTCATGTGTGGTGATGTTCAGCACTTGCCTTCACTGGTGCATGTTGCTGCAAGAGATGAACAAGACATGTCCTTTGCAGCCTGGTAGCCAGGAGAGAGGGAAGCAGACAAAGACAGACCCGTCTGATCTTTAGCAGAGAACTCGTAGTTACTGGAAAGGGGATGTGATCTTGTAGTTACTGCAACAAAAGAAGAAACTGGTCTTCATGTGCTCTGTGGTTAAACAAGAGAATTATGTTGTAGTTTATATCACTTTTCTGTGTGCAAATTTTTTTTTTTTTTTGTGCCTACCTATCCATCAGGCTGAATACATCTGGCTTAGGGCATCAAAAAGTGCAAGACTTTTCCAGGCAATCCCCTCATGAGCTGCTGCCCCAGCTATTGGTCAGCTGGAGGTTTTCTGTTGCCACAACAGTTTTGGAATTGATTTTGTGCACCCTTCCCTCCTGTTTTGTGTGAGTAATTACTGTGGTAAATCTACGTCCCGTCACTCTAAAAATTATTTCTCAAGATCTACTTTGTATCGCATCTCTACTTGGGGGAGTCTGATTTCTTGCAAGTAGTAACTCAATTCAAATGAAAACAAGCCTGAAATCCAGGGCCCCACACCTATCAGGTAAGTGCTACCTTCTCCCCTGTGGAGCTCTGTGTTTGGAATTATTCACAGCTTGACCAGACTGCATACAGGGAACAACACTATCTCTGAATTGGTGTCTAGGCACTGTCTAGCAGTCTAGCTCTCTCTGTGTCACCTCTGCTGATAGATCCAAATGTCCTTGTAGATACTCATCACTTCATTGGCATTGCAGATTTGCTACTGAGGCTTCTGCGTCACTTCAGCGGGGTGGGAGGAAGTGCAAAAGGACTGCCCATCAGACAGCTCGGTACTCTTGCCTCCTTTTCCTTCTGTTGTCCTGTAGGAGATATCACAGTGCCTAGTTGCTGAAGCAGATGACTGGGTGGAACGGGCCTCTGAGTGCCAGCACTTTAGACCTACATGCATATGTTTAATGCTGCATCATAGACTGTGGTATAAATAGAAGAGTTGTGGTGCTGGAGTATCCTGAGAAGCTAGCACTACATTAGAGGTGTGGTTCTGAAGCTGTTCTCGTGAGTGGAAAGAATAAGGAAAGAAGAGACTTCCATAGCATGTACTTTCCTGTTTACCCCAACAGTACTGGTTAATGTGTTACGCTGGAGGAAATGGAGTGCACAGTAAAGTAACTTAGCAGTCTGAAGGAGGAGGAAAAGAGGAAGATTTAGATGACATTGATCAGTGGGGTGTAGATCACAGGTATCTGTAATCTCTTAGGAGAGTGAAAGGAACAACACAGTCCGAACTGTTGGGGCATGCAACTGCCGGCACAGCTTGGGCATCTTTGAAAGGAGTCAGACTCAAGCAATGCTGTATCCTTTTGCAAAAGAAGCTCAACTTTAAGAGCCCAGGTCAATTCCTGTAGTGTGTTGTGGAAGAATCCAGAGTAGTTATACTGACTTGGTAGAAATTATCTTCAGGGAAGTCAAAAGCAGAAGTTAGCTCAGAATGTTTTGCCCAGAAAGATTTGATCTTTTCTGTGTTGGGGCAAATCCAGGTTATTATTCCATTCTGTACTTGGGCAAAAAGAAGCTGACATGCCTGCCATTTGTTTGTCTGTGTGCTAGCAGATGCACACACAGTGGGCAGGACAGACCATACTTTTTTTCCTGTGTAACTCCCCTGGGGCTTGGAGGGGAATCGGGCCTAGTGATTTTCTGAATATTATGTTAGAATTGAAATACTCCCCGTCTTGCCTAGTTCAGAGGAACGATTGTGGCTGCAGTGAAGAAAGTTGAGGCATGTTGCAGTGAGTGCATGGATGTTGCTCGTTTTGGGAGGCCTTTAGACTCAGTGTTCCCTGCTAATGCATTTAGTGTTGTAATGCATTACAGGCTGAACATCTGGCTTGGTTTTTACAGGCATCACTAGAGTGTCATCTTCTCCTGAAGTGTTAAATTCCACAAAATGCTGTAATTCTAGCCAAGCCGAGAAGTTAACCTCTACAGCATCATGAAGCTTGAGCTTCACATGGCTGCTTTCGTAAGGCTGGAGAGCAAACACATTAATTGTGATGCCATTAGGAATTGTACAGGACTTAATAAGTCAGATAGTAACTCTCCCTTCCTTCAATAGTAATGTTTTAGATGTGTCTGAAAAATATATCCCCAGTCAGACATTGTTGGTATCTTACTTGTTTCACTTCCATGCAATTTTGGTGAGGCTGATGAACTTGACGCTTTTTGAGACAGACTTCCTGTTGAAGCAGGGCAAACACAGGCAGTAGGAGCACACTCTAACCTTCAGTGTGGTGTTTGAAAGGAAAATTAAATTTCTCTCTACTTAGACCACCAACAAGATTGCAGTGGTGGTTTTGGAATAATTAATTTGTGACACACAACTTTTCACACATTTGCCAAATGATAAAAATATTGGAGCATTACTAGAGTGAGCTAAAATCAAATTGATGACCAAATTTTTATATAATCATATGAAAAATATTCAGACTAATACATCTTAAATATTCTTTACCAACTCTGAGCCCCTGAAGTAGTCAGTCTTCTCTTCCCTGCATTGTAATTGATTAGCAGCTATACAGCAGCAGGAGATACCGGCTTGTGTATTCTGTTCACTTGTGTCTTGCCACAGGTGAGAATTACAACTGCTGTCCTGCTGAGATGGTAAATAACCAATTTACAAAAGAGTCCCTATTCCAAAAGGAGTAGAGGGGTCAAAGTAAAATGTTCAACAAATGATGCTACAAAATATCACTGAAGGTTTGCTGTAATTGGATAATGCCAAGGCGATCAGCTGACTGCTCTGGTACAAAGCTGCTTGTCTCGGCTACCAGAACATGGCAGAGTCATTGAGAAAAGATGGCACTTTTCAGGTATGAAGACCATCAGTTTTACAGGAAAACATTTAATTTACTTTTGTCCGTGGTGTTCCTGGAATTCTAATCCTCACTAAGGTAACTTATGGCATCATCTTATCTTTTTCTAGATAACCTTGATTTTTTCCTCCTGACTAAAAAAAAAAAAAGGAAGTCTTATGTTCTTAGGATTATGAAGTTGTTCTGTATGTGCAACCTTTGCAAATGTGTGATTATGCACATAACAGGATGAGGCTGAAACCATTTTGTGGATCTTTGGGCCTCTCTGATTTCCTCTGGAAGTGATTTCCTGTGAGCTGGGATGGATTTTAGTAAAGCAGAGAGAATGCTCACAACAGGGAGCCATTTGAATGGGAGCTTTTGTACAGGCACAACATGAATAAAGCAAAATGATAAATTGACATAAGCATATCTGTCTTCCTCAAAGGATGGTTTGGGGTCATATTTAACAACAGATTCTAAGGTCAGTTCTTTGCTTGAAACAATCGGTATGTTATTCAAAAGCCACTTCTATAAAACAGAATTTAACAGCCACAAAGAACAGAAATATAAAAAGATGTTCAATATATATATGCTTAAATCAGTGAATTAAGGAACCTAAAGTAGATCAAGAGAAATGCATGGATCCTTGACTTGTAAGCCAGAGGAGCCATCTGAACAGAAAGAACAAGCAAAGTAAGAAACAAGTTCTGCTCAGTCAGTCAGACCCCGGGGCCCTTTTTAGAACTAATGTGACATTGGATGAAGCCATATGAATCTGCACTGGCAGTGAGAGCCTGGATCTCACCACATCCCTCACCATTCTGCCCTGTCCTAGACAGCATCTGCTTGCATTTTCCTTAAAAATAAGCCACAACTTGTCTTCTGTGTGACTAAACAAAAAAAGGACATCACAGCACATAGTTGCGGGGTGCCTGTGTGAGAGTCTGCCTTACAGTATGGTTGACTTCATTGAATAGCAGAAAAAATAGTTTATAAGCTGTTGCGACTAGACTCCTGATGATTGCAGCATAGACGTACTTCTGAGTCTGCAGAGAGCCTGAAAGAGTAGATCTGGGGAGGTGAACTATGTCATACACCTAAGGGCTGCACTATCTGTGAGGACGCTGTTGATAATAGCAACTGTGTTAATATTTTTCCTGAGATGTGAAGGAAAGGGAGGATTTACCTGCGGACTTTACTGTGAGAAGCATCTCCTTGGTACCATGAGTAGATGACATAAGGAAATCCCACCATTTATTTCTAAACAAAGTATGGTCCAGTTATTTGAATGGTGTGTTCCAATGTAGCCCTTCAAGGGATGGAAACTTTCACTCCCGAGGCAGTAGGCAGTGGTGAGGGTGGCTGATGTCTTGCGCTGGTTTTCTCACTCCCCCAGCAAAAGTGTCCCTAGAGCAACTCTTCAGGAGGCAGCGGACGGCGGGGGTACATCGTGTAACCCAGTTCAGTGAAAGCAGAGTCACACAAGGTGTTCGGTATTAGAAAGGAAAAACATCCAAGATCTATCCAAGTAGCTACCTGAGCTTCAGAGCCGTTTGGTGTCCAGCAAGTATCACTGGTGTTACTGAGCAAATGCGTACTCAGGATGTTGGAAAATTAGATAGATTTCGGAAGTTGATTGGAGCAAGTGAAATTTAGCTTTCTGTTTTGGAAACTCCTGCCTTAAACCCTTGTTTCTATGTTATTTATATCTCTATTAGTACAACTCTGAGTATTAAATAATAAAATGTACGTGTCATCATTAATACTGACTTTAAATATTTTTGCTATTATGGAAACAAGGTTTGCATCTTGAAAATAGCCTTCATTTTTAAGGGCACAGTGAATACATATGTATGAAGACTGGAGTCTCCTTGTTGTCCAGTAGAGATTCTTTTAGAGTAAAAAAAATACATAATGGAAAAGTTTGTACTAGTTTAAAATTTATTTTTAAAAAGTATCTTCCTGTGAAATGTGTATATGTTAGGGCCCGACAGTGTTTTTAATTATGAGAGCATTCTGTTTCGTTTACTGAGAGAGGAGAGACTACATGTGCTTTCATGCGGATCCTCTACAAAACATTGTGTCCTCCACTGCTTGTTTTAAAGAATTCGAGTTTCGTTCTACGCTAACCTCATTAACTTCATTATGCAATCCTCATCTCTTCCCCAGAGACTTGTCCGTTGTCAAGGGCAGCTGCATTTGCTTATTAGAAGAACCTCAGTCATTAGTAGCATCAATACAAAGCAAAGCCCTTAATAGAACCCCAGATTGCAATTATAAATCAATCCAAATTTCTTTTTAAGTGCAGTAGCAATATATAGCTTTGGATGCATTCACCCTAAGGGCTGCTACTTACATATATTTTTAATAGTTTTTCCCCCAAATTGTCTTCTCCGCTAGGTGAAAGAATAAGTAGTTTTGTACCTTGACAAGTCAGATCTTATTTATTTTCAGGATGCATGGATAAAACTGAGAATCCTACTTCTGTGGAAATGTGCGTGTCTCCCAACAGTTCTCAGACATGTTCTAGTGCATTGCTGTGAAGCAGACTGAGTGTCCTACGTGCAGAGCTGGTAGAAATTCAGGTCTTGCAATTCAGATAGATCCTCTTATATGTTAACTTCTAATATTTCTGAAAGTCCTTTCATCCCAAATCAGGACTAATTGGCTAGCTCTCATTATGAGAGTAGTGGGTTCTAACATGAAGGATGAATCAACATTTCTTTTGCTCGTTGTGGAGATGGATTACGAGTGGAGGCTGTCGAGGAGTACAGCTCTTCAGGATGGACTGGCTTTTGCAACATTATTCCGTTTAGGCCATAGTTTCTTTTTTAATCATAGTATTTATATGTTGCCAAATCAGAGTTATTGCTAGAAATAATTGATGCACAGAACTAATACATTGTAATGCCCATGTAGTAACTAGGACAACAGAATGTGAGAAGCAAGCAATGCAATGTAAGCCCTTGGTCTCAGTCCAGGACAGTGAATTGTTGTGTTAAGGGAAAAGCCTAAAGTGTCTCACTATTACACCATCCTTCTGGGTCAAAGGAACTTTGCTTCTTGCCCACAAAGGAGGGAGGTGATACAATTTCACTGATCCTCCTCCTGGTACCATGTGTTATCAGTGCACTGGAATTTCTTATAAACAAGCAAATATAAAATCTCCAGGGAAGGAGACCCCTCACATCAGAACTGGATTCAACTTTCTAGGCATGTTTCCAAGATTCAAGTGTTACTGAATGCTTTGGGAAGAACTCAGAGCTGACATTTCTCTGTGAGATGTTAATGAAAGGAAGGGGGTGAGAGGTGGCTGGTTTCCTTAGGAACACAAAGACCTTAATCATTCCCATTCTGCATTCTTATATTGGTTGCCTGTAACATTTTATATTGATTTCAAGATTCTTTTACATTCACTATACCACAATAATTAAGAGATTTGCGAGCATTTGACTCATATTCTGTCATCTAATGTATGTTATGATTAAAAATCCCTGGATTGTTTTGCATGTCTCGGTTTGGCTATGAGAACAATTTATAACTCTGCTTCTTGAAAGTAGAATTGATTTTTCTAGTGACATCTGTGCTGATCAGTTGCTCACCTTATTTATAACAAATTTCAATAGCATGCATGCTTCTCCTTTTAAGTACTCTGAGCACTGTTAATTTTGCTTGCATTTAATGGATTTCCTGTGGCTTCTTTTGTGAGTACTGAAGTTGTAATTCATTTTTTTTTAATAAGATTTCAGAAGTAGAAATGCAAGCCATCAGTGAGTAAGTCTGCTGTGTGCAGAGGTACTCCTAGGAGTATCACTTGCAGTGGGAGACTTACCTCAGTCTTCTGTAGTTACTGCAATGTAAAATTGGTGCTTCTGGGTCAGTAACAGCTTGTGTTGCCATGTGACACTTTGGTAACTGAGCCTGTCTGTCTTTGTGAGGGAGGCTTTCAGCTCCTCATATTTCTTCTTAGTGGGTGAATGCTGAAGAGAGCACTGGGGAAGTAAGTTTTCATCACGCTGTTTAATGTGGCAACAGCTTTGGAGGCTCTCAGGAATCCTGGAGTTACATTCTGAACATGTCATTGTTGCTTTAGTTCCCGGAAGAGAGTGTTGCTGAACTACCCAGCACACTGACAAGACCTTAACTTTGGTATATTCTGCTTCCAGGTAAATGTCCTAAGCCAATCAGGCATGTCTGATGCTTTCATTTTGTTAGTTAACTGCCCCAAATCCTGGGAACACTGGAGATTCAGGAGTGAGAGCTTTATGAACTTCATGAGTCCTCAGATTTTAGAACTAGAACAACATCCTTTTTCACCATCTGAATATGCAGTCTTTAATGAATAACAAAAGAGCTTTGGAACAAAGAGGAAACAGCCATCTTTGTTTTTTTTTTTTTTGTGAGAGGGTTCGTAGGTAGCGTCAATTATAATGGTTGCTATGTGAGAGTGAGGGCTGGAATCCATCCCTGTGTTGCTATGTGACATCAGTGTCACACGCGATACCTGAGCAGTCAAATCACATATCCTATTTAAAATGCCCTTCCAGATTTCACCCCATAAATAGGACCTTTATGGAGCATTTTAGAATTGGAGCTCCTCAGGAGCCAGCATCACTGCAATCAGCACACACAAATAGGTTACTTCAAGCTGTGAAACCGGGCCTTGAGCAGAATCTTAAATCAAAGGAACTGTTGGCAATGTTACGCAAATGTCCGCCTGACAAGGGCTCATACTTCTTGGTGCTCTCATTGTGACCTGAAGCAGACATTGAAAGGATGGATAGAGCTGGACTGTGACTTCTTTTATTATTTTCATGTAGCCTTGTATGAAAAAGTACTCATTTCTTCCCTGAATTGTTTCCTCCCAACCTCTGCCTGTCACTCTCTCCTTACATGCCTCTCTCCTTACGTGCAGACCGTCATCTCAGTCCTTGTTTACGCAGTCAGATGTGCTCATGTAACCTGAGAAGTGGTTTTAAACCAAATCACTATTCGTGCAAACCTCTTCTAGCAGTGATTGTTTGCAGTTTAGCTTAGATCAACTGGGAACAAGTTAAAACTAACCTGATGTAAGATACTTCCATAGGAATCAAAGCATCTACATAGAGGTTTGCACCTGCTTAACTAAACCACTTGAAATCAGCAAAGTCAAAATAGTGTCATTTCCCCACATTTGAGAAGTCTATACTTCTTCGTGCTACTTAAAGCCTGTTTATGAGTGATTACTTCAGCTCAGTTATTGTAACTGCTTCATTTCTGGCCTCAGTGATGACTATGTTCTTTCCTGCAAATTGTCCAGTATTTGCTGAAGTCAGACAAGTGCATCAGTAAACCTAAACCTTTGCAAACCATTAGCCTTAGCTTCCTCAGCCATCCAAGCAGTAAAACACTAGTTTTGACTTGGAAACTGACCTTTACTAATTTAATTAAACCAGTGTAGACTTGTGTAGAAATAATTCTTTACTGGATTCACTGTGTGAGCTAAGGAAACTTAGGATTTTGAGAAGTACTCAAAAGTTCAATGGCTTCTAGCTAAAGCCGCCTTGGTCTTTCTTCAGTTGCAAAATTTGACTAGAAATTGTATGAGTTATTTGTTTTTTTTTTTTTGTGGTGGTGACATATTTCTGTAGTTACATTCTTCAGTACTGAAGCTCAGAGATATGTGAACTTAAGGAGTAAAGGGGAAAAAATAACTGAACATTATGCAATCAAAAATAATATTGACCACACGCTCCTTGTTGAAGGTTAGGTCTGGTGGCTGTTTTTGGTCATCAGGCCATAATTTCATTCTCTCACTGCTTCTGGTTTCTGAGAAATGGTCTTGTACCTGCTTATTGAAGGTGCAGTTTTTCATAAAACTGACTTCTTGGGATGCAAGTTCCTCTCTGGCATTGTTAGTGTAAATTTTTCTGGATTTATTTTACTTAAAAACCTTATTCACAAAGATGTTATGAAAATTCACTGCTGGGGGAAAATACACTGTATGCAAAATTGTATTTTGTCTTTGCTTTCTTTTTAAAAAGTAATATCTATTTGGAATTTTTGTTGGAAATTTAATCTGTCCATCAGATCTTCCTACAGGAGATGCATTTCTCTGAAGCAGAATTTTCACCAAATTATTTCAGCTGCTTTTACTTCATTCTGGAAATGCTGAAGTTCATGTCTGCTCCCTTCTCTCCCTTTCTGTGTGAAGGGAAATGACTCTGGTACTCTCCTTGAGATTTTCTGGTGGTTGTTTGTTTGGTGGGGTGTTTTTTGTGTTGTGTTTTTTTTTTTTTTTTTTCTCCCCCACATAACTAAGCATTTTGCTATAGCTGATTTAAAGGGAATGTTACTAAGTTGTGAGTCTGGTGGTGATGACTAGAATTCATATAGATATTGTGTTGGTTTTGTTTAGTGGGGTGGGGCTATGGTGGCAGCTTCTGCAAGAAGCTACTGGAAGTTGTTCCCCTTTGTCTGGTGGACTTGGCCGGGCCTAGGGTGGACCCACTGCTGGCCAGGACTGAGCCAGTTGGTGATGGAATGTTCAGTGGTAATGCCTCTGTGATAACATATTTAAGAAGGGGAAAAATAAAAAAAAAAAAAAAAGATGGTGATGTTAAGAAGCAGAAGTGGAGAGCAGAGAGGGGGAGGCATGAGCATTGTGGGCCTTGCGGCCCTTACCCTCTGGCCTCCCGCCGGGCGGCCATCTTGGCTTGACTCGGCCCAGCCGGACTGCAAGAAGTGGAAAGGAGATGAGATGTGAAGAGAACCTGAGAGGTGTCTGCCTGCCTGTTGTGAAGAATTTCTTGTGAGAGGAATGGCTGTGGAAGCCAAAGTCAGTGCAGAAGGAGGGACAGCAGTAATGCTGCTTCCGGCAGAGATTCCCTTGCAGCCTGTGGTGCAGCCCGTGGTGAGGCCGGCTGTGCCCCTGCAGCCCGGGGAGCCCACGGAGGAGCAGAGATCCCCCTGCAGCCCGGGGAGGCCCATGGAGGAGCAGAGATCCCCCTGCAGCCCGGGGAGGACCCTGTGCCGGGGCAGGCAGATGCCTGAAGGAAGCTGTGGCCTGTGGAGGGCCTGCGCTGGGGCAGCCGTTCTGGAGGGACTGCACCCCGTGGAAATATGACCGCACGTTGGAGCAGTTCATGAAGGGCTGTAGCCCGTGGGAGGGACCCCAGGATGGAGCAGGGCAGGAATGTGAGGAGTTCTTCCCCGGAGAGGAAGGAGTGGCTGAAAGTGACGTGTGACAAACTGACCACAACCACCATTTCCTGTTCCCTCCTGTACTGCTGGAGGGGGGAAGGAGGTAGAGATAATCAAAATGAAGTTAAGCCTGGGAAGTGGGAGGGGTGAGGGAAAGGTGTTTTGTGTTTTGTTCTCATTCTTATTATCCTACTTTTTTTTTTTTTTTTTTTTTTTAATAAGTCTGGTTTGCCCATAATGTTAACTTGAATAATCTCTCCCTGTCCTTATCTCAAACCTCAAGCCTTTTTATTTTATTAATTCTCCCCTATTGACTTGGAGAGTGGGGGAGTAGCTTGGTCCTGAGCAGGGCTAAACTACAACAGATATCTACATAATCTTCATAATAAATCTAAATTAATTAGCATAATAAATAATTATAATAACTGCTGAATCAGAATTCTGCCAATTTATTGAGGCTCAAAAGACCTCTCTCTTCTAGAAAAATCCCCTCCCTTTAACATGAAAGTGTAATCCCAGGTATAACGGAGTATTGTGTTGCAGAATGTTCTGCTGAAGATAGATTTCACCATTGGAGAGCAGGCCCCGTGTTTTCCTCTTAAAAATTTAGCGTGTAACCACTTGCAGAAAAAAACCCCTAGCTTCTACAGGGAGGGTGGAATAACGGAAGTAGCAGCCCAGAAGAGCTGATAACTGATGCACCAATGAATGAAATGTCTTGCAGCTATTCAGATTAGAAGGTCTGAGTTTTTGACAAAGGAAATAATTTCACTGGTTTTCTGCACAGGGCCAAATATGGAAAGAGTATGCTGGGAGAATGTAACTTTTATTTCTTTTATGTTTTGTAATTGTCAGGCTGATAGTTTCCATGCTGATCTCTGTAATTGACTTAACTGTGTTCATTTTGGCATTTTCTGCACCTTATTTGAAGAGCAACATGTATGTAATGTTGTTAGTTTGTTGTTATTATTGTGTTTGTGCTTTGAAATCCCTTTGCAGAGGGCTGGGGTCTGTAAAAACATGATTACTGCTTTTATAAAATGCCTTGAGTACCTCTGACAACAGACTCAAAAGAAATGGAACTTTTTTCTTTTCTGGCATTGTCATGGAATTTAAGTAATTCCACAAGTGTCAGTACAAAGCACAGAGTCATTCTAGCAGCTGGAATTACCTCTGAGTAGTAATACTTGCTTTTATCTCTTCTGTTCTCCACTTAGCTCGTAGTTAAGATATTTTTCTTCATTACAGTGGCACAAGATGTGAATGGAGTTCGATACTACATTATCTTACCACTGGTGCACTTCATGGAGAAAAGAATATAGTTGGCTCACGGTTCTAGCAGCCAGCATGTGATGGTATCAGTAAGAGCCCAGGAATATTGTAGAACCAGTGATTTTTAAGAGCACCTACTTCATACAAAGAAGCTGTAAATTTCTGTGAGAGGCTTGCCATTTCTAGTGTACGTTGTGTAGAGAGTTTGAGTGTTTTGCAGAAGAGAAATGCTGCTTCCTTGTCCATGCAGCCAGTTCAGAAGCAATCTGTCAATACTGAAAGATGATTTACAAGAGCAGATTGTAAATGCATGTCCTACAAAAATTATCAAAACCGTAACATGATAGAATACAGGACATGGGAAGAATTACTTGTGAGATATTCAGCTAGTCACAAAATTCTCTGGAACATGCTTAGATAGGACAAGAGATTCTGTGATGACTGAAGTTTTATCTGGTGGGTCTCAGCGTTTAAAACATTCTTATATGACTCGCTGATATTACCTGGCATAAGCCTTCCTGCAGTTAATGGTTACCATATGAGCTTTTGGACAACAGAATGTGTCTTTAACCATGTATTCGGTGGCTTATGTGATAGAGGCTAGCCCACAGTATTAGATGTGAACAAATCTTTTAAAATCTGTTAACATGAAGTTTTTTTTTAAGGGAAACAGTTGGAAAATATTCTTCCTCCATTACTACTTTTTTGCTGAATTTGAAGGGTGTCACTGTCTGGTGTGATGACTCAAAAGGAAGTGGCACATAGGAGAGGCTTTTTTTATAAACTGTGTGCTTAGTTCTTGAATGCCAGGTGAGAGTCAGCAAAGAAGGTTCCCCTTAAGGAAAGCAGTATTTCCCTGCAAGTTTTAGGCAGAGAAGTTCTGTTGCCTTGCAGTTGAGTTATATCGGCTTTTGTTGCTATGCAGTTCAGTCATATAATTTTTACCCCTAAGAGCTTTACTTTCCAGCCTGAAGATGATACAATGGAAAAAGGATCATGCAGGTTAGACTTAATGGTTCTTGGTGAGTGGAATGGTAAGGAGAGAGGATTTAAGTATATTTGACAATGTCTTTAGATGCTTCTGTGGTATGTACCTCAGTGGTATATCATAAGGTATAAGCTGGTTGGTTTAATCTTTTGCTCATTATGGAATAGTTTTGAAGAGCTCAACTTCCACATTGTGGTCAAGCAGTTTTCTCATACCTTCTTTCAAAAGGACTACTTAAGCTACTCCATGAAAAATTGATGGTGGCTGTCATGAATAGAAGGTACCTCATGTGCTAGACAGCTCCATTCATAGGAGATGCAGACTTTTGTGTCCGTTCATGAAGTTAAGAGTAGCTCTGTGTTGTCCTTGATTTTGTTCCCTTATGTTATTCTGGAACCGCTTTTTTTTTTTTTTTTTATTTTATTTTATTTTATTTTCCCTCAACCCCAACTAAAATCCGATGCTTTATGCATTGCTAGGATGTGAGTTTTCTGCTCTTTTTTCTTGGATCCTTTTTTCATGCTCCCTTACTGGGTTTCTGTTATGCCTGGGTGCCAGAAGAAATTAAAACTAGAGGGACTTCTATTTATATCTACTCCAAAATCAGTCCCTTAAGAACATAAGTAATTGAAACCAAAAGCTACTAACTGGAGACTGGAAGGGTTTTGTGATTAGAATGGCAGGACTCTAATTCTGGTCCTGCTGCTTGTTTGTAGTTTGTCATCCTCTTGGAGGCCTACATGTTTGCTTCCATTTTTAATTGTCCAGCCTCTATAGCCGGTGCTGAGTTTTCACAGGTGATCATTGCCATGGCTTGTGTTCGAGTCAGTATGAGTTTTGTCACAAGACTGGTATCTTCTCTGTTCTGTTCATGTTTCTCTGTTGATCATAATTTTAAGGGCAGCTCTGCACAAGGGTGTTTCTTGTCACAATGGTTTCTCTGAAGGATTTAGCTTTTTCATATCCTGTTTCTCTAATTCTCATCTTACCATCTAGCATAGTTCCTACAGCTTTGCTATAGTTTAAAAGCATGTATCTGAGTATGTGTTCTTTTAATATTTATATATACAAAATGTCAAATGTGGAAAAACAAGATGGTAATGCAGTAAATGGAAACCTGTTAATGGCAATCTAATATTCATTAGAAAAGAAAAAGCCTAAAAATCCCAATGGGGACCAGGTCATAGATGCAATGGGTAAAGGAAAGAGAATAGAGACTTAGTCAGAGTTTAGGCTTTTTTAGGGGTGAACTTGTCACCTCAGTGACACACGTAGTGCCCCATTAACTTGATAGAATTTCACCTATATTTTGCACACAAAAGCAACTAATCCACCCCCCAAAATTGAATCCCAAGTGCATGGAGAAGAGGTGCCCTCATGAGTATTAACATCGTTATGTGAATGTCGTCTCTGGAAAGTACTGGAAACTAGAAGAGTATGCTGGTGGAGTGAGTAGTTTGTACTTGCTCTCTTATACTTCTTTCTTAAGCAACTGCTCCTTGCCTTTGTAAGAGACAGGATGGATAGACTTTGTCTAAATCTATATAACATATATGTTGTCACAGTGAGGATGCAGACAAATTATGCTGTTTCTGTTTTACGAATGAGGAAATAAAAGTGGAGAAGTTGAAGTGATTTACTGCAGGTTGTAAGTGGCTTATTCCAGGTAGTAAGTGGCAACATGTTGTTGGTGAGATGTAAATTCAGACATTGCTAGTTTGTCATTCTGTGTTTAAATTTAACAACAGTGAATAGATTGTGACTAGAGAACAATAAAAACTAACCCTTGACACTGAAAGACAATGACTTTCATCAATGCAAAAATATTTTTTTCTAAACAATTGTGTGTATTCTGGCAGCGGTTGAAGTAATTCTCTTCTGTTGGGCTAGTCATGTTGATTTAAGAAGCTGAAGTCTCTAGAAACAATACACAAGAAACACAAAGGGTAAGAATTAGCTAGACTCTTGGGAGAGAAGCAAATGACAAAAAAAAGTGTCGTGATGCTTCCTGTGAAATTCTTTACCCAAACAAAAGTATTGGACAACTGAAGAGAGGGAAAGCGTAGAGAGGGTTAGAGGAACTGAAGATGTATCTATGGTTGTGTACTTGTTAATAAAAAAAAAAATTAAGCCTTGGTACAAGCCATAGGTATTTTGGTTTCTACAAAATCAAAATCCTTTTAACCAGTTGTAAGTTGCATTGCTGATGTGACATGCAAGCGATGTCCCATGGTGTCTTACCAACAGGGAGTTCTGATGTTAAATCTCTCTCTGAGAAAGACGTAGATGCTGAGTGCTTAGCACGGAATTTGGAGATCCAAATGCCGAGAATGCAGATGCACCAAGAGGAACAGATCCTGCCAGATCTTAAACCCGAGAGCATATCTTGGAGTGATGTGAACCAAAAGGCATAGAGCAGTGGGTTGTTTCCTGTTCTTAGGAGGCCTGGGAAGAGACTGTCCCTTCAGGAGAGCAACTACCTTCTGATATAGAAGCAATACATTTGCTTTCTTTTGCCACTGAACTAGAACAAAACATCCTATCCCATATTGTAAACCCAAAAGCAAGGATTTTATAACTGGATTTATTAAAGAGCAAGAAAAGAAACAATGGAGAATTGAAATCTTGGCAAGGAATGTGAGTATGTTCCTGGGCAGTGCTCATTGCCACTAACTTTTGTTGTCGTATCAAAGATAGCATTTAATTCCGGCTTAGGTAAAAATTAATTAATAATTTCTGGGACAATATTTAGGCATGTTCTATATTTTAAGCAAGGGTTCTCTGAAGTCACTTCACTGAGATGTAGACTAGTTCGCATTCCAGTGTTGTCTTATGCCAGGATAGTATGTGAAACTTTGTGAGGAAAGGTTGGCTGTCTGTTCACCTCCTGCACTTCTTTACAGGTCTGCCTTTCTCCTTCACCCGTATTCTCTATTGTTCCTTCTGCTGTTTCTGGAAAAAGCTGAAGGAAAGAAGTTTGAATTCTGGGAAGGAAATTTCCACTTATGCTGTGCCTCCTTTTAACAAGCCCTTTTAGATAATTGTGATTTCAGTGTGAAACACATAGATGGGTACCTCGGCTGTATTTGGATGAGAACAGTGGGCTTCAGTATCTGTAACATGTCTTTCTCCATGCGTAGCTGTATTATGACTTTTTTTTACTTTGTTATCCAGTTTCTGATTGAAGTTCTTCTCATAGTTACTTGAAAAGACTTAGTTTCTACCTATTTTAATATGACCAACGTTCTGTTTCTTTTACAGAAAAGTTTGAAATATTCTAATATTTTGCATAGAGTTTGCTTGAACCACGTCATCCCTCCTTTGCAAATTAATGGTGATTATTAAGCTTTTATAGGATAGATAACAAAACCAAGAAGCACTTAAAACAGATTTTCCTGTAATAACCCTGTGGTTATTTTGTGGCTTCAGTGTTCA
The DNA here is from genome assembly GCF_036417535.1 of Chlamydotis macqueenii. Classification (NCBI taxonomy): domain Eukaryota; kingdom Metazoa; phylum Chordata; class Aves; order Otidiformes; family Otididae; genus Chlamydotis; species Chlamydotis macqueenii. The sequence continues at coordinate 7,325,966 of NC_141571.1, read as the reverse complement.
GATCTCAAAAATTAATTATTTGAATTAAATGGAAAATACTATTAAATAAAATACTTAGAAAATAAAAAATGTCAACATCTTCTATGACAGCATTTCCTAGAAATGGCTCTGCTCTGTTTGGAGAATAAGGCTTAGTATTATTTATTATAGTAGTAAAGTTGTAATATTATTTAATTAAAAGCAATGGATTTTGAAGGGAATGCTAGGATAATGGGAGGCTTTTTTAAGTATGGGACTATAATTAATGGTCTAGATCCTGAACAGTCATTGCTATGAGCTTCCTTCCTCCTGTATAAAGTGCCAGCAGCACTATAATGCACAGGAGGACCATGGATCCAGGGCCACTGGGTTACGTCTCGGAAGATTTCTGGCATGCCTGGTTCGTTCCTTTAAGAGTTCTGCCCTAAGGATAAAGTTTAGTTTGGGACAGTTCTTCTGTAATTAGTAGCATTGCTGGCAGCTGCAGGGCAAGGAGTAAGATAAAGATGAGGTACCAGCCTGCCTCTACAGTAATTGACAAGGCATCAGGAGTGATATGATGAAAGCTATGCAAATTAGCACTGTGATAATGAGTCAGAAATCCAATCAGTAGGAAAGGACCTGTCACCTTTAAGGCTGAGGTCAACTCTTCTTAATTCTGTAGAATTATGCAAGTTCAATCAGCATGTGCATCTGAAACAAATTGATCCCTTGTTATGTGGTGCCAAGGAGGGAAGGGCAACCAATTAAGTGAGAGTCACTGAAGAGAGTGAGTATGGAGTAATTCATTGTCTGTGTGTCGGTATTAGTAACCACCCTTAACACGTCCCTCTGACCAGTTCAGCTTTTCAAACTAACAAATAGTACTTTGGTGACACCTTTGCATGCCAAAATGGCATTTCAGTCTTCTATTTTTATGGTACTGGCATTCAGACACAGAGTTAGGAGAGCACCAAGCTCTTTGCCAGAACAGGGAGGGAAAGTAAACCAGAAGGTGAAGGAGAGGAGAGAGAAGCTGGAAGACGCTTTCTCTAAAGAATGTTTTAGGATCTCTCTAATGCGTACATCCCAGGCTGAGCCTTGTTTTTATGTTATTGGAGAGAAATCTTCATGTAGGAAGTGGTACACTGCCCTCTTAATCTTTTTGTAGTGCTGAAGGGCTCAAGCGTGGCTGAGATACAGTGCTGGCACGCTGAGGAATTTGTTGATTTTTTTCTTTGCAAGAGAGTGTTCGCTTTTGATCAATATGGTGAGTGACCTCTCCTTGTTTTTCTCTCAAGAAGTTCTCCTGTTCTGACAGAGTTATGCAGAAGTTCTTGTCACCCATTTTTCCTGTTTGTATCTCACACAGACTTGTGGGATGGATACTTGCTAAAGACCCTCCAGTGCAACCAGTCTACCTGCCCTGACCTTTGAAACTATATATGGTCAGGCATAGCTTTGCAGTTGTCTTTAATAAATACAGAAACTGTACAGAGCCTCTTTATCTGGCAAGCAATTATAAAATGCTTTGCTTTTATGTTTTCTGTTCCAGTTGCTGGAAGTCATAACACAAGAAATAGCATATTGACTTTTGTGGGTAATCGCATTTTGCCTTATGTTGCTTTTCAGAGCAGTAAGTGAAGCCAACAAATGCTTGGATTCTTATCTGGAGAGATCCAGGAGTCACTGGAAAGTGTTAGAGCAGGCAGCAGCCATTTCCCGATGAGATGTCTTGCGTGGCCTTGAGGACTGCGCTACTGGAGGGGGAAAGTCAAAAGAAAAAAAACCAGCTACCTTGCCAGGTGTATACAAAAGGACTGCAATACTGACTTCTTACAGATTCCACTCAAATCTGAAGGCACTCATAGCATGCCAGACTGTATTTTCTATCAAAAATCAAAAGACAGCAAGCATCAGAATTGAATCGTACCCAGCTACCTAGCTGTAATGGGGATGTGTTTCCAGTTGAGGCTTTTTTCAGTAGAGCGTCCAGGCATGTGCGTTGCCCTGAAGGAGATTTTAGTTTTTTTTGGAGGGGAATTAAAGACTTCTTGTGACATCCTATGCTTATTACTTCCTGCTGTGGTTTCTCAGTGTTTTACATGGGTGTCTTGCATCGCCTGCTTTGTCTTTAGTGGGTGGCTGACAGAGCAAGCCACTGTTCTTTGGCTTGGCTGTTTTTATGTTGTCAGGAACGTTGGTGTCAGAGCTGTGTATTGGTTTTTCAAGGTTCAGTTAGATGCCCTGAAGATTTTTACAGTTATTTCTCGTTTTGTTCTCTTCTGCTTCCTATCCAGGAGATTAGCAGGGAATATTTTCCCTCTGGCTGAGCTTTCTTTCCAGGATATCCAGCAGAAGTTACGCCTTTGGCCACACCGGGGCCATGACTTTGCCTGGTTCACAGGTGTTGCTGAGCAGATGCAAAGCTCCACCAGTGCAAACCTTTTGCAGAGTGGCAAAAGTGTACCTCTGCACTGGCTTCTCTAACAAAACCAGAGTAAGCTGCTGCAGTGCCAACTGAGGCTTGCAGCAGTTTGTCCTGTATACGTTAGGGTAAAGCAAGAAAGGATGAACTGGGTTTAGCTGCTAACAGTCATGACCAAAACCAGTCCCTTAGGGAAGGAAAGACCTGAGTTAGGTCTTAGTCTTTGCTGTGCTTAAATGTGGAAAGCAGGAAGCATGCATCAGGAGTTGCTGACTATTTGCCCACTGTTTTGTGCTCCAGCTTAACAGATAAAAAGTGAGACGTGTCCCAGAGTCAAGAAGCTTGGTGTACTCTCTGGAAAAAAAGAAAAACATCATCTTCGCTGTCCACCAGGTTTAAGTTGAGTATAGAATCACAGAATGGTTTGGGTTGGTAGGAACCTCGAAAGGCCTTCCAGTCCAACCCCCCTGCAAGGAGCAGGGACATCTCCAACCAGATCAGGTTGCTCAGAGCCCCATCCAGCCTGGCCTGGAATGCTTCCAGGGATGGGGCATCCACCACCTCTCTGGGCAACCTGTGCCAGTGTTCCACCACCCTCATTATAATTTTTTTTTTTCCTTATGTTTGGTCTGAATCTGCTTCGTTCTGTTTTAAAACCATTACCCCTTGTCCTATCACAACAGGCCCTGCCAAAGAGTTTCTCCCGGTCTTTGTTATGAGAGCCCCCTTCAGGTACTGGAAGGCTGCTAGAAGATCTCCCCGGAGCCTTCTCTTCCCCAGGTTGAATAGCCTCAACTCTCTCAGCCTGTACTCATAGGAGAGTTGCTCCAGGCCTCTTAGTAGCTTAATATGTTCGTGGAAGGTGGGTGCTCTTCAGGATAAGCTTCGCATGAAAGTACGAAGAGAGCTGTGGGTGCAGTAGCTTAAACAGCTCTAATTTGTGTCGAACTTGCTTGCTTAGGTGAGTGGGCAACGAGGCAGTTCAGGCAACTAAGGGGGCTGTAAGGGAATGACTTAATTTTTGTGTGGTTAGTGTGTGGCTGTTTGAGTTACCTCAGCCAGCTGCAATCAGACTGCCATTGCCTAATTCCATAAGCAGCCTTGGTACAAGGCAAAGGATAGGAATGTGCAGCCAGGGGTTTTGGTTGGTGTAACTGCCTGTGGAATCACACCCTTATTTCCATCTTGTAGTGCTGCTTCAGTACCTGAGCTGGAGAAAAGGACCAGGTCAGCTTTCAGTGTCAATAGGTTGAAACAGGAAGGTGAGCTTTTTTCAGGTCAGAGAAGAGGGATTCTCCAGGGTACACAGCAGGCAGTTCTGCTTGGGCTCTTAGCAGAGAAAGATTTGCAGTCCCACTTTTACTCCTGTCTCTGTAGTGCATTTAAACACAATTCCTTAACTTGATACGTGACTCAAATAAAAATAAAAAAGATTTTAATAAAGGATTCTGTATTGAGGTGGTAGTTGATGGAGCATCCAGAATTCTCTTCTTGAGATTTTCACTAGAACAAGAAGGCTGAAACAAACTCTCTAGAAAAGATGTTGCCTCTATAAGCTTTCAGGGTAATTTTTGTGAACACTTATTGCTGAAAAGCTTTTACATCTATTGTATTTTCTGTGGGAATGACAAACACTTGAAAACTCAGGTGTAGATGACCTTTGAAAGGTCCCTTCCAACCCAAACCATTCTATGATTCTATGGTTCCGCGATGTCTAAATGCCATTTTGTACGTTCGTTTTGCCTTTAAATTGGCTTATGCAGTTGTGCTTAGGTATGCAAATTGGCTGTGTTTTTCCTCTGAACAGTCAGCTATTTAGGCAAAGTAACTGTGTGAAAATACATCCACAAATGGAGCCTATTTACAATCCAGGGCCTCACACTTTATTTTGTATAAGTAAAATTGGTTACTGTTTTAATACAAAACTCAGTTAAAACAGGCATTTATTTAATTGGCAGAAGTTGAAAGTCCAGCTTTATTTATGTAGGGAATTCCGAGCATCTGAATAGATGCACCACAAGTCACTGGCAATCCGAGACTGTTGCTTTTATTAAATTCTGGGGTGTTTTTTCACTCTAAATATTTTATTACAAATAAAAGCCCTGCTATGTGTGAGCACTCAGTAACTGGCAATGAGCTGGGTTCACAGATGCGGTTAGGACTCTTGCAAAGGCTAAATTCAATCCTGTATGTAAACATAGTGGATGAAGTGTTAAATAAGTTATTTGCTTTGGCCCAGCATGGACCTGGGCTTTGGCAGCATGTTTAGAGGTTTGTTCTTTGGATGTAGAGATGGGTCATTGGGAGAGGTGGTGCCAGCAGTGTCTGAGGTGACTGATGATGGACTTGGATGGGTAGCTGCTGCATTGACAGATAGGATGAATGGCAGGAGTATCAGCTCCAAAGGGAACTCCTTGTGTGAGTTTCTTGGCTAGACAGTAGGTGCTACTATTCAGCCTCTAATGAAAAGGCAGCTGAGGGGAAAATATTTGAGAAGAGAAAATGGCAGCCTGAATGAATGGACTGCTAAATGCACCAGTCAGTGTGCTGGCACGTAGGCGCTGTGGTCGATGTCCTTTTCTTAGAAGGGACAATTCCTGTGGCTGGATGGGGGTGGTGGGCAAAGCCATATCTAATGCGAGCTCCAGGTCTGCAGATATGAAGTACCTGCATTAAAAATAGCTGTTCCCATTTTCAGAGGACTGTCCTGCTGATAGGGCCCTAAGCTGCTTTAATCATTCTTTTTGCAATGCAAGGGAGAAACCTGTGGTGTTACTGAGAAAAGGACAGGTTGCAGAAACAAAAGGTGAACTGGTAAGATGTGCTTCCGTCTCCCAGCAATTTAACTCAGTTGACTTCAGATGAAGGGAACCCAAATTTTAGCTCTTTTTCATTTAAAGACATCAGAATACTTTGTTCAAACTGTTTGGATCATGAAGCCACTTCTAGTAAAATTAAAATGTTAGTAATTCCTGTTAAGTTTTTAATCTATTTGCACCTCTGTAAAAAAGAGAGCAAAGGGATAGCAAAGCTACGTTTTTAGCTTTGCTCTAGAGTAGACATAAATTAGAAGCACAACTGCTAGCTCACTTTCAACATTGCCCTCCTAACAGAGCACAAACCATTTGACCTGTCAGTTCTAAATAGCTCCAAGTGAAGATGACCTTTTAATACAGCCTACAGTCGAGAGGCCAGTCCATCCTGGTACGTACCCAGGCAGTACTGCTATGTCCTCACAAATGTTCAAAACAAGTCAGAGGCCATGGGAATGCTGGGGAGCGCAGTCTGCTTGCTGGAGCCATTCAGTTTGGAGTCTGCTAGCGAGCTTTGCTCTCTCTCAACTTCCCCTTTATGTTTAAAATATAATGGTCTAATTCTTTGCTCTGATTCAGAGGAAGCTGGGGTTTAACACTGTGTGATATGATTGTGTTCTGCAAGAACATGTGTGCAGAGAAGAAATGCCACAATGAGAGGGAGCTTTTCTTTAGTCTGTCACAACAAAATAAATGTACGTTAAGGGGAACTATGAAACTTGGCTCTCTGGCTGGCTTGGGGCAGTAGGACAGGCGATATTTCTAGACCACACTCTTGCCTAGCTCTTTGACTTGGCAAAATGGCGTATTTTTCCACTTGTCTGAGAAGGAATGGGACAGGTTACACTATTGAACACAGTGAAGAATTCAGGTCTGGCAGGGCACCTCAAACTGGTGCTTTTATGAATAGCCCAAATATTTTTAGTCTGTAAAACTGGGCAGGATCCCTGACATGAATAAGCCCTCTGAGGATGTTTCTGAGGTGCTCTGTGGGCAGAGGTTGGCTTCAGACCTCTGCAGTGGGCTTGTGCCTCTCTGTAGAGGTTAGGGGTTTAGTGCTATTTGGGAAAGAGAAGGAAAAAAAAGCAAGGCCCACAAATGACATTATCTGCCTTCAGGGAGACTTCTGGTTTGGTTTAAATTTTTACATCATATTTCATAATTAATTGAGGATTTTCTTCTGCCTGTTTGTCCAGTTCAGTCTTTGCTTACTACTTTATTCCAGGATAGGGAAGATGGCTGGAAAACAGTGTGCCATTACAGTGAACAGCTGCAGTCAGATGGTGCACACTTTAAAACGGTGCAGGTGCTGTTGGATTGGGCTCAGTTAGGACAGCTAGCTCAGATCAGCTACTGTACTTTCAGCAAGCAGCTTTTCATCAGCTAAACCATTTGTTCCTGCTTGGGGCTAGTGATGAAAAATGTGCTTGTGAGGTTAATTTTTCTAATTCCTCTTTTAAACCAACATGTGAAAGACACTTGTTCTTTTTTCCTCTTTTTTTTTTTTTTTTTGTGTGTGTAAATAATTTGCAAATACATCAAGGCAGATTTTGCAAGGTGCAGCTGCGTGTGCAACCCATCTTCCTCTGCATGCAAGTGCAATCAGCACTTGTCCGTGAGCACCTACTGAGGGTACGGTACATGCGAAGTGGCACCTCTGAAACGATGTTCCTTTCTGTTCTGTGGTAGGAAGTATAAATGCATTGTGTTTCTTTAAAAAAAACCCTCTAAGTTAACAGCTTTTTTGACTAGTTAGATTTAGTCAAATGTTGAAATATTTCCTCTAATGTTGCCTGGAATTACCTCTCCTGAGGTGAAATCATAGTGTAGCTGAAACAAGGCAAAACTCCCTGTTTGTTTGTTTGGTGTTTTGTTTTGGTTTGTTTGTTTTAAATCAAAGTTAAGTGAAAAAACCTGAATGCTTGGATAGAAAAGGTGCATTAAGTGCTAGGTAGCTTTTGCAAACTTATTCCCTGTACTTGCTTATTTGGTCTGATCAGAGACTTGCTTGTGGTCTGATCAGAGACTAGAGACCTTTCATTGTTATTGACAGCATTATTTTTTAGTGGATTATGAAATTGTAATACAGACAAATATTTACTATGTAAATATAGAAGTGGATATCTCTGTAAATAGATACTTTATTTTCTCAGAAGACCTATAGCTTGGCCAAACCAGCAGTTTGTATAAAGACACTAAATTGGAGACTAAACTTTACTTCCGTTGATCTCAGTGGGGGTGATGTGTGACATTGTGTTGTGGCTTTTGCATGGGGAAGATGAAAATTCAGATTGATGTCCTCCTTGAGATTAGTTTTCCTTTCAGCTTACCTGTAAAAGGTTAATCCTTTAGCTCACAGATAAACATACTCTAACAGCTGGTTTTATGAGGTGGGAGAATTCATAGCAGGGAGAGCTTGGCATGCTGTTTGCTTCTTGAAAGCAGCCCAAGCTGCATGAACCACACATTATCTGGTGTGCTCCAGTAGGAGGGGGAGAGAGCTGCTTCCATCAACATTGGCCCGTCCTGTCTTTAATAGAAAAGACTTGGGGCAGTCGGAGTTCCCTCTTTCTCCACGCCCCCCCAACCCCGCCCCGTCTCCATCTTCGCCTTCTGGGATTCTACTCCTTTTCACCAAATCACATATTTTTCCATGCATTTGAAGTTCTTGGAAACCTTTCACAGGCTACAGAGAAACAGCCATGCTCCTTAGGCTCCAGTGGTGAGAATCCCAGAACGTCATGGCCTTTTGTGGAGTTTGTACTGCCTCCACAGAAAGCTGCATTCCCCATTGTCGCACCACAGGCACTTAAGCAGATTTCTCCCAGCAGGAAATTTCAAGCTCCAAAGGCCAGGAATGCTAACGCTTGTGTGCTGCACCACAGCCCCAGTTGCTGATTATGAAGGAAGAAAAGTTCCTTAAAAATTTACAGCCCCAGCCAGGGAGCCCATACAGATGCTACTTCTTGTAAGGAGCCTGAGGGGAGCTGACTGCGGTTTCTGCACAGGCAGATACCAGGATAGTCTCCTAAACTAGAAATAACTTCAGAATTTAAGTCCCTTGACCCATGACGACACCTGTGTCTAGTATATCTGCAAGGAGATTCTCAGATGCAGTTATTACTATTTGCTGCCTAAAATCTGGTGGCCAATATGCCTGAAATCAGGACAGTTTCACTGGAATTTCTAGTAACTGCCAATTCTGATGCTTATTTTCTGGATAAGGCACCTACAGGTTTCAGTGCTTCCCATTTTACCTCAGCTATGAAGACTGATTAATAGGAAACCTGGGAATGTGTAAACAGATCTGATAGAAATACTTCTGGGGACCTCTCCAGGGTGAAGTGTCTAGTTTTGAAATTTTGATTGGTTCTTTTGTAGCTCTGAATTTTATCAGTTGAGAAGGTACAATTCTGTTCAGTCAGCTTGCACTCTTGTGTCTTTTTAAACTTAAGAAGCACGCACAAATATTTATACATTATACATACATTTGGGAGATTGATTTGATATGGAAACTGATAGAAACCTAGCATGGATTAGTCAGTCCATGGCATACCCTTTGTTTAGCTTGTTAGCTGCTCAAATACAAATGAATTGAGATCAGATAGACATCTCCTTCAGAAGATACCCACAGAAGCAGTCTCGTTATTTAGATCCAAAGTCTCATGCTAAACTGTATCAGCTGGACATGGACAAAATGTTCCTAGTGAGATTGGGTCCCGGGATTTTATTGCATGTTTACAATGTAGATCAAGTTTGTGGGTCACCCAAAATCGTGGTACTTGGGCCCAGTGTAGATCCACAATGTAACTTAGAAAGTGTAGGTGAACCTGATGGCAGTAAACTGAACTGGTCTGCTTCAGTTAGCTCAGAGATTCAATCCATGTGAGTTTGAAAATTGATGTGATGATATTCATATTATCACATAAACTCAATTGGATGACTGAGGCCAGATTGTCAGGTGGGTCTTCACGTGCAAATCAGTGAAGTTATGTGCATTTACACCCCTGCACATTTTGGCGGTTCTGTTTGCCTGAACAAACATTCACTTGAAGTAAAATTGTTAACTTCATTGCTCTGAAATGATCAGCTTATTGCATGTATTCAGAAACTGAGTATGCAAGAAAAGATTCAAAATTTTTTTAAGCTTTTATCTATTTTCTACGATCCTTAACTGCTGAGACAATAGTATTGGTGAAGTCCTAGCTTATGTTGCAACTAATGTGAAAAATTCTATGGACTTGAATGACACTAGATTTCATTTTAAAATTTTTCTGTCCTGTCTATTTAGTGTTTAACATGTTAAGACACCATCACTGGAAAGAGACAGAGCGGAGAAGGGAAAGAATAATCTTTCAGCTGTCAAAGTTTTTATTTTAATTTGGAATATTGAAATGTTATTTGAAGAAATTTTAATTTTTGCTACAATTACATTCAACACCTGGGCTTTACTATTTCTGTGGACCACTTGATGTTTCTAGTCACTCTGATGTTTCTGCATCCCTCTTGAAAAAGGAGTAGCTGTGTAGAGCCTGAAACCTGATTAAAGATTCCCTGGGACCGATAGTCTTAATAGAGACATCGCTAATCTAGAACTGGCTGAGGTCTGCAGGCTTCTCTCCATAATGTGGGTCAAATCGTGAAGTACTTCTATGTTGTTTACTGGGCCCTTACTCCTGAAGCTAAACAGACACAGGCAAGTCAGGATTTTTTCCGCTACATAGAAGAAGAATGAAGGAAAACACACTATTCAAACAAACTATGTCCTGAAAGCATTTTGAAGAGTTCCACAGCGCAGTAAGATGATCAAAGTCATCTCATGATTGCAGAAGGGAGAAAGACACGAAGAGGCCAATAAAAGGGAGAATATTCCAAAGGCTTGGGAGAATTAGGCACATAACTTTATTAAGCTCCTTTGAAAATCCAAACAAATACTTTCTGTTGATATTAAAAATGGGATGAAGTCATACAGGGATAATAGATATTCACAGAAGGGCATGTTTAAGCTGTGGATCTGCAAAGGACAAGTTTGTTTTTTTTAAATCTACAATAATGAGAATATTGAAAGTGATTTAGAGGTGGCGTTGGAGAGGAGGGAGAGTGTGAAGAGAAGTCAAGGGAGACCAAGTATGGGAAATGTGAAGAAATTAGCAGAAATTATTCCTGAAGGATTTCAAAGGTGAAAAATGTAGCTTTTGTTGGACCCTGAAATAGACTGAGATCTTCTGACCTGCCTGAGGATGCAAATATTAGTGATGGTGGGGAGGGGATAGCAGAGGTCAGGGCAGTGGTAGAGAAGAGACAATGGGCCCCTCTGCAGCACCACCCTCTCTTTCACTTCACAAAAAGTTTTTTTTGTAATTCAAATGAAAACAAACCCCCCTTAAGAAAGGGATCTCTCTGGAGTGAGAAACACTGCAACATATTTCACTCTCACTTCCCTTTGGTTTCACCTTCCTTCATCTGTCTATGCATGAATTAATTTGATCTGACCTTTCTTTTTTTTTTTTTTTTTTTTTTTTTGTTCTTGCAGAATTCTGGTGTAAACATAGGTAGACTGGAAATACAGACATAGTCTTGGATCTTTTTGGACCTTTCTTTGTAAATTACTTTTTCTGGGGAGAGCTGCTGGTCTGGGGACAAACGTTTTAGCGGGGCCTGTAGTGAAAGGACAAGGGGTAATGGTTTTATACTAAGAGGGTAGATTTAGACTAGACATATGGAAGATGTTTTTTACACTGAGGGTGGTGGAACACTGGCACAGGTTGCCCAGAGAGGTGGTGGATGCCCCGGCCCTGGAAACATTCCAGGCCACGTTGGACAGGGCTCTGAGCAACCTGATGTGGTTGGAGATGTCCCTGCTCCTTGCAGGGGGGTTGGATCGGATGGCCTTTAAAGGTTCCTTCCAATACAAACCATTCTGTGATTCTAAGATCAATTCACTTGTGATGAGCCCCAGAATACAACTGTGCTGAGAGTGTCTGTGCGTGTTAACTTTGCGTATATCAACTTGCAATGCTCCCATGTTCGTAGCATCCATGCTGAGAGACACAGTCACTGATTCACTTTTAGCAATGATTTAGGAACACTCTCATTGCCCTGGAACTTTGTATTTGCAGATGCTGGAAAACTGGTACAGGCAAGGAGGGTGATCTAATCTGAACTTGTCACCCAGGTGCTCTCTTGATGGAAAGAGAATGGTATTTCTAGAGGGTAGTTCAGCCTTTTTTCTTAAACATCACTCCTAGACTGCAGTGACTCCTCATCTGAAGTTGCCTGCCCATTCCTTTCTGCTGTAGAGGGAACCTGTGTCAGTAACACAGAATAGGCTTCAACTTTTAGGTGGGCGCAATTAGATGACGTGAATCCTAGCCATGGTGATCTGTTGACAGAAACTATTTTGTGGTGGGCTCATGTCAAGAGAGTCTAAGTAGAAAGCAATTGGAATGTCTGACTCCCTCAACCACGACTGAAACCCCCGATGCTATGCAATGCCAGTATTTTGCAACTGTTTTGCATTAATTTTGATGTTATAGGCAGCATAACACTGAATGGCAAGACAGATGTAAGATAAATCAGGCAAGTGTGGTCATAACTGCATCAGCCTTAAAATGTGGGCTTGGTTAAGGACAAATCAGTTTGATTTTTGGAACTATCTCAGGCGTATAGCTTACATAAGCAGTGGCTATTTCTCTTGTATAGTATATAAAGAAATAATCCAGTTTCTTCAGTAAACCATTTTATTTATACATACAATTACATAATTTTAAACAGCTGAGTTTCTGAATGCTTCCCCATATTTCATTTGGTATTTATCAGGACTCACCATATGTCAGACTGAGAAGTGGGGAAGAGGTTTCAAATTGCTGTGATCAGAGACTAGTTAAAGTTTATTAAATTGTCAGTATCAGTGGAGGTTTTCTAATGTGTATGGATGTATCTATTGCTTATATATTGATACATTTAAAAAATAAACCTGTTGAAAGTATGCGTCCGATAAAAAGATCTCCCCTCTGTGATACATCTGGATTTTGCAAATGAAGCTGCGTTTGTTTTCTGATGGTCTCTGCAGTTTCACCTGAGATGAAGTCTAAGTTTTTTTGCAAATGATCATGCAATCTTCTGTGGGAAGAGATGACTCATTCTGTAACATCCATGCTTTTGTGGTTGTGAAATTTTTGTTATTCTAAATGACAACACTGGAATTAAAACATCTTCTTAAAAGAAGGAAAAGTGGGTGTGGGGGGTGGAGTTGGGGCATATGAGCAAAAAAGACACTGTCCCCAGGGATATGGGAGTAGTAGTTCTGAAGACAGAGATCTTCATATTTGCTTTCAAAACCAGTGAAATGAGTATCATAGGGCATGGGTGATCAGTGTAAGCAGCTAGCCTAATTTCCTGTCTAACATAGCCCAAGATAATGCAAGGGCTGTAAACTTTGTAAAAGAAGTGTCGTTGTAAAAACCATACGGTGGAGTCTGACCTTCTGCTTAGTAGTAGGCAATGCTGCAAGCTCACAGCTCGGACTGCCTGAGCTGTTTGCAGATAATGTTGGCTATTCTGTTGTGTACCTGAGTTTGTTTTTTTTCTCCTCTCCTTCTAAATCATCTTGGTTAGGTAATAGTTTCTTTTCAGAGGACAGATCAAAAAATAAATACGTGAGGCTTTAATGCAAATTTGATACACAGGAAGCCTGAAAGTAGGGCAATAAAAGATATTTCTGATGCTATTTCCTCTTACTAAACACCTTTGCCTACCACACAAGTCCCTGTTCAGCTGTTTGCTGATGAATTAATTGGGCTGTAATGCTGTAGATCTGAGCTACTTTTTGCAGAGTTGCTCTTTCTCACAGCTGTGGCTCTTCATTGTTTTAAGAGGATCTAGAGAAAAATGCTCTTCATAGGTGAAACACTTTATGCAGGAATTTCACTGTAATGTACTTATCAGATCCTTAAGTTGTTTCTTCCTTTACCAGACACTGATAATTTAAAATGTGTTTTTATAGAAATCTTAGCATAGCAGCCAGTAATTGAGCAATGAGTGAATATGGGATTGCCAGTTTACGGTGTAAGAGGCACAGTAATATATTCTTTAAAAGCAGTAGAGTTGCTTCAATCTTGCTCCATTTTACATGTGTAATGCTAATGATTTCAAATAAGTTGCTTCTGATTTCCAGTATTGTAACTGAAATTTCACAGATAAAAAAACCTGAATCTGGCCCAGTATTCTGCATGTATATGCTGGGTTTTGTCCAGGAAGGTAAGAGGTGTTTGAAAATCAGTTGTCTGAATTTACACAAGAATGACTTCGCCTGTCTTTAAAATCCAGCTGTCTCAAGGAGGGAAGTCAGTAGATGCTGATTAACAGTGCACAGTACTGCAGACCACTCTAGGAACAGTAGAACTGAAGTAGGTTCACCTTCAGTTGAGATGACTTGATTCCCAATTGGTTGGTAACTCAAAGCCGTGCTACCATTCAGTGAAAGATCTGCGTTCAGATGTTTACAACGTGCTTAAAGGGGGATGCCGAAAGACTTAGTTTTCTGTAGAAAAGCACGTGTAGTTGTTATGAAGGGGGGAAAAAAGGTTGTGATGGGATTTATTTTGTCTGAACAGCCCTGTGCGTTGTTAAATTATTTTGAGATTTATTGCATTGTCTTTCAGACTTCAGTGCAGGTGAGAACTGCAGTTCTCATGTCGGATGCAGGATATTTATGTTTCCTGTCATTTGTGTGGAGCTTTAGCTTATAAACTGCATATCTGATAGAAAGCAAAAGAACATGGTCAGGATGACAAGGTTCAAGCTAACAATTGAGAAACATGAGCAAGGATGCACCTGCTCTTAAAACACAAACTTCAGCAAACATTCATTTTAAATCATCAGTCTGTTTCAGTAGAGCTGTGTTCCCACAGGACTTTCAAGCTGCTTTGCTGAAGACAATGGAGTTTTTTGGTATCTCTGTTGTACTGCAATGAAGGCAGCCACATTTAGTGGCAACACTTATTCAGGTGATAAAAAAAGGAAATTGAACTTACACTTGCAAGTTCTTGTTCAGATAGTCATGACAAGTTTTACTCAATATTGTCAGAGACAGATTAATGCATAGCCCCTATGCTGTCCTTGCAAGGTGAAGATGCTAATGATGGTCAAATGATGAAATTTGTTGTCCATGTCACCTCTCAATTTTTCACTGTAAGCATATTTTTGTAAAATGAAATGTCTGCACTTGCAAGAAGCTTTAAATGATTGCACAAGTGTAAAGCAAATTATTCATTTTAGCAGTGAAAATACCAGGCTCATCTAGATCCCTGTGTAGTTCTCAATCAGTCCTAATAACTGATGAGATTAACAAAACTTCCTCACTTGTCTCTTAAGGGCAATATGAAATTGCAGTCACCCGTTCAGAAAACGGTCGTCCCAGGGTTGTGCTTTCAGATACTGCTCCTTCTGGATGTGGTAGCCAGTTGCCTCACCATTGTCTGTTTCTGTTCTCCTTTTGTTTCCTGCAGAGTTATGCACAGTTTGCTTGCCTTGCTGTTTAATCAGAATTCTCTTGCTATTTCTGAACATTTGAGGAAGTATCTGCCTTAGATATGAATCTTGAGAAGAGGCATGAGCAAAATATCGCTACCTTGTCCCTAGTGTTTGCCATGTGTTACTTCATGCTACATAGAAAGTGATGAACACTAATCTTCCCTAACAAAGTTAAGGCTCAATCAAAGTTCAACAAGGGCCATTTGAAAAACATTAAAAATAATAAATCCCGGTTATTTCAGTCTGTTTCACATGAGAACAACTCACAATTAGCAGATTCTTTCCTTAAAGTATGCTTTGTGCTGTTGCTGTTCAGAGGTGCAGCCAAGACACTCAAAGCAACAAGGTTTCATTGCAACGATGGGTTGCGAACTGGAGAATAAAACACCTGCATGAAAAAGGGACCATTACAAATAACTTATTTACTGAAGTGAACTTTTATACCTAGGTTTGCAATGTGTTTGTCTTAGTATTTATTGGAAGGAACTTATCTAATGTGACATGGTGCAGAAAGGAAGCATTTCACTGCACTCATCATAATTTGTCATAGATTTGCTTGACTCCTGCAAGGCATTTGTACCGTAAGACAGACTACAAGCTGTGTTTGTGCATGACATGAGGAACATCAGACATGGCCTGCTGAGTTTGGAAGCAGCAGACCTCTAGGGCAACAAGTCACAGTGCACAAATAAATGTTATGTTGATGCAGCAGCAGAACTGTTATACAAAAACAAATCCTCTCTGGGCTGTATTCCTAATGATTAGCACACACAAGGAAGATGAGACCTTCACAGACCTTTATCAGGACAATGAAAATTTATCAGTCTGGTTTCACATTTTTCCCCACATTGTGCCATGACCTGTTTTTGTTTTGGACCCATGAGCTCTACCAGTCCTTCTCTCCTCCTCTGTTGTGCAAGCAGTAGTCCACCATACAACTGGAGTTGCTCGTTCTGAGCACAGCAGAACACTACAAATGGCAAGAGAGCAAATGCAGCATCTTTGCTGATAAGCAAGAAGTCATGTTATCTGCCATCTTTTTATCTTTTGTGAAATTTTTAACCTTCTCAGTCCTGTCCAGCATACAGTAAGCAGAAAGAAGTGAGCAGAGTCTACTTTTGTTGCTGTTCAACAGTATCTTACTGATCTGATATGTGGTGGTTGTTTCAGAATAGTGTGTATCATGAGTTGCTGTCCTTCCTTGAATCCCTGAGAGTTTGTAAGCATAGGAAACCACCGACACCCCACAGTAGAGTGTTCCACTTTAGATTGTGGTGGAGAGGTGATCATGGTTATCCTGCTTTGGCCTAGGAATGTTTTTCAGGAGTTCCCAAGAAAGCTCACCCCTGTACTTCCATGTATCCCTGGAGGAGAGTTTGTTTTTGCAGAGCTCGGAAGTGTTGCAGTTGAAGATGATTATACTGAGGGGTCCCTGACAGTTCCTCATGAAAAACGTCAAAGACTAAACCCCTTGAATTCATACATGAGTTGTGTAGAGTGTGAAGAGGTTGGAGCAGCCAGAGAGAGCGTTTGTCTCAGTAGCGTTTTAGGTGGCCAGAAAAGCCTTTACCCCTTCAACTACTTCCTCTTCAATAACAATGTGTTTTGGACTATAAATAAGATATAAGAATGGCAAGGTTTTTAATATTCACCACCAGCCCCTCTCTTTTTTCATCACCTTTGTGATGTCCTGGCCCAAATACCTGTCTGATTTTCCAGATAAATCAATTGGTTTAATGAAGGATCATACTACTCCTTGTATCTGTGTTTCCCAAGGAGAGTTGCATACTGCTTGTGTAATGGATCTTAGTCTGTGTCACCAGGTGAACAGAGGGATGGTGTTGGTACAGGTGGACTTAGAGCCTAGTAAAAACAGTAGAACAAAAAAATGCCTTGAGAAGTTTGGAAGACATTGACCTGAATGTCTGAATAACATCTCTGGGAAAAGGGCTGCTTTTTCCAAGCTAGAAGTGGTTTGGAAGGAAAGCAGTATTGTCATGTGCACAGGGTGTGCGACATTAGCTCTGTGAGCTGCTGTTTAGTAGCTTGTGTTTATCATGCTTTTTAATTTGAATGATTGAGTTGCGAAAGACTCTGTTTGCACATGAGGAGATCTTGAAAACTGAGGAACAAATAGGTCTGCATCCACTAAGTTTTGATTTTTGGAGGTCTGCATTTTGAAAAATAGAGTACTAAATGTCTATGACCAAAATATCTTGTAACTGTCTTGCTCTACTATTACTAGCGAGACTGCTGTTCGGGCACATCAAGACAAATCAGAGGCTGTAGGAGACTTGACAAACTATCTGCGAAGTTGACTACCTCTTTCCTTCTCATGGCTTTCATCCTTTCTACTCTCTCCATGCTTCTGTGCCTTTCTCGTTTTCTGTCTGATTTTTCTGTCTCCTTTTCTCCCTTTCTCCCACTCATATTAAATGATCTTTTCAGACAAGCGTCACAGAAAAGCTGGTTTTTAGATTAACACAGACTCAGTGTTTTTTAGTGACTAGCCTGTAACAGCTAATGTGATTTGCGCTTGTGTTTACCAGCTTTCTATTATTAGACCCACCATACTGGGACTAATATGCAGGTAACTGTTAGTCACCAGTGAAGCTGCTAATTGTGTAGATTAATTAATCATTCCAATTGGATTTGTTGTCTCCAAACAGAGATGTGATTAAAGCAAGGAAAAGTCTCTGCCTGTCTTATCTTTTTGAAAATAAGTGACTTTAATATGATGTGCTACCTCATAAGTCAGATACCTGGTTATTAATGCTCAGATATCGCACCCAACACTGAAGTGGGAGGGCAATAGCTATTCCTGTCAATCCTCCTGCCATTAATCATTGTGCTGAACACTTCATCTCAGTTCCCTGACTGTTGCCAAGGTGCTGGGCAGCACATTGACATTGCAACAGTTCCTGGCCAGATTATTGGCAAGGTGGACTGGCTGGTTCTTATAAAATGCCTCTTCCGCTGCTGGCATGCTTGTCCTATTCCTTTAATGCAGCAATCTGTTCTTCAGGCTTCTTAGTCCGCACAACCTGCTCCAGGCTCTCCATGTCTAGCGGGAATCTAGCCAGGATCTCCTCCTTGTGTAGCAATACAAGAAGAGCAACATGGTTATAGTCCTTGAAATTTGTTCAAAAGCAGGTTGAGAATCCAGGGCTGAAAACAAATGTAGGGTCTGTGTGCCTCAGTAATGACTTTTTTTTTTTTTTTGTGGGTTTTTTTATTATTTTTTTTTTTATTGATGCTGGTCCTGTAAAGTGTGAATGGCTGACAAGTGACAGCCATGGTTAAGCGGGAACAGAGATGTGCCCCTTTTAGTGCTGGCAGTCAGAGAGAGACAGTCACCTTTTTTTCTACCAGAATACCAGAGGTGAAAGTATTCCGAAAGCTCCAACTCTTATCAGGTTGTAAGCTGATGCCAATCCCAACAGGCAAAAGGAAAAATAAAAAAGCTGAGTGCGCATCAGCTGACTTGGGCATTGCTCAGGAATAGTTCAACTTTTAAAAGCCTTTTATTATTAAGCTGTAACAAAGCTGCTTTGTACCATAAATACAAAGAAATGACCCACTTCCCCTCTCTGTCTCAGGTGGGTAGGAAAAGTTTCTTTCTTTCTTGTTCACAGCACTCCCAGGGCTCACTCTTTTGTGTGGGAGGTGAGTTGGAAGTCACTAACAAGGACAGAAAGGAAGGCCCTCTACCCTTCTGTGCATGGGTCGTGTAGTTTATCACAGCAGATTCTGTCCTCACTGCCTTTCCTTCAGTCTCACCTGCAGGTATTTGTATTGCTGCTGATGCCTATGCAAGGCAAAATTCCCTACACTCAGTTCAGAGGTGCCCTTTAGCCTCCGCTAAAACAGCAGAGACCTGAGGTAGAAATCCCATAGTTTGCTTTGCTAAACCCTTCTCACTGGATCAAATATGTTGTGGGTATGTTCAGTGCAAATGCAAGTAGGTCCTGACTTCCAGTAGACAGAATTATGCTGTGAAGGCTGATACTCAGATCACTGTCCATTTGTATCTGGCCTGGAGCTTTTGATTGATTTGTCTGTTAATGCCAAAGTTGTACAGGGCTGAGGGAAGGGAAAATTTGGCCTAAATGTGAAGTTCCAGCATTGTTTTTTTTCTGTTTTTAACCAGATGAAATAACAGCAAACAGGATAGTGTCCCAGGCACTGTCTGGCGATTTCCATTTCCTCTCCCCAAGTATTGAGTGTGTTGAACTTGTCCATAACCCGAGCTCATAGCTTGGACGTGCCTCAGCTCCAGCAGCATGAATGTCCTTTTGTCGTTCTTTGCAGTCCTTTTTGCTGACATAACTCTTGATGTGCATCAGGCACGCTACCTCCCAAAGTCAAAACCGCTGCATCTTAGAGAGGGGGGGGAAACCTTCAAAGAAAAACCAAACAGACCCTTGCTGTTGTCTATTGGTAGTAGTAATTAAGTCTAAAAGTTTCAACAGAGGGAAGACATTTATTGCCTGGCAAAGCCCAACAACATTGAAGGAAATGTCTTTTGTGTTGCCCTGAGTGCAGCCCTCAGTCTAAGAACTGTGGTGGTGATCTGGTAAATGTTTACATTCTTTAGGTCTTAAAGGTAATCAGCCACCCTGTGTTGATGGGAAACTAGAGGATATGAAAGACTGACATTAAACTATATCAAGCCATTTGAACATAATCTTTTTTATCTCTGCAGGCATTTCTTCACCGGATCCGCCAAAATGCTGTGGACAAAACTGAGAAGTACATAACGGAGGAGAATGTGAAGGTATTTCTTCTATCTTCCTCATTTTCTTGGTAGGGAAAATGATAGGTAATGAAAAGCTAGATTCAGGGGTATGAATATCAAGTATCCTTGAGCATCATATTGATGCTTATTATTAAGCTGATTCCCTAAGTAAAAGAGGCTCATGTTGACAGTTTATCTGTCAATCTGTTTGCCCATTCGTATAGCTGTCATCTTCCAGCAATTTTTCATCCCAGCAGCTAATTTCAGTAAAATTTGACAACAGTGTAGTGTTGTCAGAGATACTAACTTTTGGCAAGATTTGTGAAACAGTAGGTAGAGGACAGAGAGGCCTTTTCAGTGTCTTTGAGAGGAAAGCAGAGAATGCACAGGTCTTGCCTATTTTGCTTGACAGTATTCAGTTAGTCAATTTGCATCTGCTGTCTTTTACAAATCTAACATTGATAGGGCTTATGAGAAGGAGGCAGGATTATTCCTTTGTGTTCTAATGGGAAGGAATTTGGTTCTTGTGGGGGGGGACTAAGTAACGGGAGACCCTTGCATGAGGAGGTTCCTGAATGAATGTCTCACTGGAGAGAGATATGGGATGTAGAACACAGAGCTGCGAGGTACTAGCTTCTCTAGCGCCTATAGTCATAGGAGGCCTTGTTGCTTATTTTCATAAATGCACTTTCTTGTAGTAGTAATTTGGCTTTAAAACCTTCCCTGTATGCATATACATACAGAACGAGAACCCTCTTTGTACACATATACAAGTGAAACCTCATGATCAGTGGGATGTGGTGCAGCTTGTTTGCCATTAGAGGCTTATGGGGCTTGTGTTTGATCCTGCAGCTCCTAAATCAGCAGAAGCTTTGCCCTTTAGAGTTGTGGGAGTAGAGTGCAGCAATGATAGGTACATCATGCCAGCCAGCGCTACTGCAGCCGGCACGCGTTTCCCCAAGGCTTGGTTCCTCTGTTTCACACACTACTATTACCTGAGTGGACAGGGGTCCTGGCAGGGCTCTAGCCCCCATTTTTGCTATTTGTTCTACAGGCTAGCAATACTGTAACACTGACTGACTGACATCAGAAGGGGCTGGTAGCAACACAGCTTGGTAGCTTTGTGGAGCTAAGCCTCTCACTGTCTTCCAGTTCGAAAGTCCCTTCTCCCCAGAAATTGTCTAGAATCTGAAGTAAGTTTGGGAATGGCTGAAGAAAAAGTAGACAAGTGACTAGAATCATAGAATAGTTAGGGTTGGAAGGGACCTTTAAAGGCCATCCAGTCCAACTCCCCTGTAAGGAGCAGGGACATCTCCAACCAGATCAGGTTGCTCAGAGCCCCATCCAGCCTGGCCTGGAATGTTTCCAGGGCTGGGGCATCCACCACCTCTCTGGGCAACCTGTGCCAATGCTCCACCACCCTCAGTGTAAAAAATATCTTCCTTATACCCAGCCTGAATCTACTTCCCTCTATTTTAAAACCATTACCCCTTGTCCTGTCACAACAGACCCTGCTAAAGAGTTTCTCCTTGTCTTTCCTGTAGGCCCCCTTTAGGTGTTGAAAGGTCACCTTCTCTTCTCCAGTCTGAATAGCTCCAGCTCTCTCAGCCTGTCCTCGTAGGAGGGGTGCTATTTCAGAAATGCTAGGCTTTGCTCTTTTTTCCTTATATCCAGTCTGAATCCAGCTCTCTCTAGTTTAAAACCATTACCCCTCACCCTATCACAACAGACACTGCTGAAGAGTTTCTCCTCGTCTTTCCTATAAGCCCCCTTTAGGTTCTGGAAGGCCACTATAAGGTCTCCCCGGAGCCTTCTCTTCTCCAGGCTGACCAGCCCCAGCTCTCTCAGCCTGGGGGTGCTCCAACCCTCTGATCATTCTTGTGGCCTCCTCTGGACTCACTCCAACTGGTCCATGTCCTTCTGATGTTGGGGGCTCTAGAACTGGATGCAGTACTGCAAGTGGGAGTGACAGTAGATCTCATGTGCAGAGAACTGTGCAAAAAGTAAGCTCTTCATCAGAAATAAACCTACACCATTTGCCAATTTTGAACAGCCACAGATGTTGATGAAAGTTATTATTAGATCATTACTAATATATCATCAAAATAAATATTAATTATGTCCTCCACATAATCAGATGCAGTACCTGCAGAAGAAGCTGTATTTTCTTTGCTGATTTAAATGTATTTGTATTTGAAGTTTCATCACACTCCTCTGGGGAAGTACCACTTCGTTATTGTATCATTCTTGAAGTGCCTGGGGGATCTCTTTGAGGCTACTGAGAGACCTCATTTATTCTTATTATACAGTACCCAGCTTTCAATAACAGAGCTTCTCTTCAGTAATAAGGGCCTAGGCCGATTGCTGATGAAATAGAATCACAAAGGCACAGTTCTCCTGATCAAAGTCAGTATTATCTCTTCCTCCTGCTCCCCTTCTCCACCTACCCCAAATAATTTCATTGTCTTTCCTGCAGCTGAAAAATAGTAGTTCGTTCTTTCCCTCTCCTTTCTCTCCTCTTGCTGGTAGAGGCAGGACAAGCAGGGACTCCTGATAACTGCCTTGAGTCACCAGAGAGCCGTGAGGTGGCTGGCAGCAGAGACGGTATAAATGGTTTGGCAGCTTGTGTAAGGAGAAGCGTGTCTTTTCCTCTCTTTCTTCATGTGTCAGAAATGTCTAGTGGAAAATACAGAGTATTCTGACAGTCACTCACGTCTGAGCAAAAGGAGAAAGTGCTTTTTGAGATAATTTGGGTTATTGCTCCAATATTATTTTTGCACGTTTCTCCTACAGCTGGCACTGAGCACTGGAGACTTCAGTAATCTTTGGCCACTGAATCCCCTTCCAGAATGGCCACGTTGAGTCCTATACCAGGCACAGATTTTGTAAGAACTCCACTGAGGAAAAGCTGCAGAAACATCATTAAAAAATATTTTTAGTTTATTTGCTGCCTCATGTGGGAGTAACTCTGATATGTTAGTATTATGCTACATTCACAGCAGGACACTAATGTCGTTTTACTGATACAGTAGACTGAAGGCAGTACAACTTGGGGGTGTGCACAAGCTGCCAGACATACATCCTGGCATGAGGCTTATAAATGGTAACTGTGTGTCAGATAGAGGAGCACAGGCAGTAAAGATTGATTTGCTGCCTTGATTTTCAAGTGACTCTTGTTATCTGCAAATTTTGCTGCAAGCAGAGCTCTGCTGCTGACCACCATGGAATTCATTAGATTATGCAGATATTCCTTGGATGAAAAAGTACCCCCTGAAGACTGCTTCTGAAGGATAAAATCATCCCTGACAGATGTGTTCCTGTTCCTTGTTAATCCCCTTTTGGCATAGCTTCTGGCAAAGCCACGCAGACAGGCTACCGTGTCATCCCATCAGTTTCAGCCATGTGACAGAACCATATATACTCCGCTTGAATTTGCACTGGAAGTTTTCTGGAAGCAATCAAGTGATCCTAGCTCTCTATGCTTTATTTTGCTTCAGAGCCTATCAGTGCAAATTCAGTGTGTTAGTCTTTCTGTTTAGTCAGAGCTAGAAGGAGATATGAGGCCAAGTATGCGTTTATGATGGTGCATACTAACATAGCTCAGTATTCCTGAAGAAAGAAGGGAGCAAAGACAGGGAAGATGCAACATGCTCTGCTCTGTACATGCATCTAGCTTGCACGAGGAATTTGAGAGAAATACTCTGCCCATCCTTGAGTAACAGAAGGTGTAGAGTTGAACCTGGGTACATGCAGAGAGGAAGACTCCTTGAAATCCTGATCTCATCTACCCCTACAAAACTAGAGAGAAACTGGTTTTAAATCAGAATTTGAGGTTTTATTCCTGTTGTTAATGGTTAGACTTAACTTACAGATTATTATTTTACTGAATTATTGCGACATCACATCCACCAGGCTGAATCAGTGTCACATCTGGTGAATAAATTCCACTGCATAAAGTCAAAAAGCTTAGGGTTATAATAAAGTCCTTTGGGAAGCATTGGGAGACGTTAGGCTCAATCCCTTCCCCCACTGGATGCCGGGAAGATGAAGTCTGGTTCTGTCAAGCTGCACGCTTTGGGGTTCAGAGAAGTGTCACCCACTCACTGTGCAAGACCTGGAAGGCTGCTTCCAATGTGCAAGCTGGTTTGACTGCACTGCATATCTTCTTTTTGCAAGTGGCATAATTAACACAAAGTGACAGAAAATGTCTGCAGTATGTGTGTCACTGCAGACTCCAGGATTTACTCTGCCTGTTCAGGTTTTCCTGCAGTGGCTGTCAATACTGATGGCTGTGTCACCATGCATCAGAACTTCTCTTCCTGTGTAGGTAGCATTCCATCTCCTATATGTGTATTCACGCTTTCTTTTCATGTTTGTAAGAAAATGATTAAGACTTACAAAGCTTATGTGTTTGTAGCAGCTTTCACCTTGGCATTTTATTCCCCTTAGCACATGTATATTCAAATCACTAGAAGTCATTTAGCTGTGAGATTGCACATTTACCTTTTTAGTACATGTCTGAACTAGGGGCCTCTATCCCATTACATCCACCTTTTACAACCACTGAGATCAGTGAAAGGGAACTCTAAAATGCTGCTCTTGTGGTTTGCAAGTATTTTATGCTATTCTGTACTTCTGCCAGTGACATGCTAGATCCCATGTGGCAGAGATTTGATCTCTTATTTATAGATACATATGTGTGTGATAGCTTCAAGTCCCTTTCTTCCAGAAAGTCATTTCTTACATGTGGGAAGGAAAGGCAGATAACTTCCTGTTTCTCTCTTGCAAGGTGAATTTGGTCCTTGTGATTCCTTTCACCTGGTTGGTCTTGTAGGAAATATCTAGACTTGAAAGAGGTTGCTCGCGTTCATCATATACAGGTACCTGGAAAGACAACCTTCATTTACAGCAGGTGCTTCAGTAGCAATAAAGATTTCCATAGAGAACCAGGAAAGGGGTAAATACAGTGTAATTCATTCCGTATGAGTCCCTATCTGTGCTTTAGATCCTATCACAACAAGTCTAGAGCCACAATATTTTGGTGCTGCTACTTTAACTAAACATTCTCGGATATATTAACAGCTAGCAATGGTTTTCTCTTTATATTTCAGATCTTATTTTCTAACATCGAAGACATTCTTGGTGTTCACAAGGAGTTCCTGGCTGCCCTAGAATTTTGTTTACAACCAGAACCTCAGTCTCAGCATGAACTGGGAAATGTTTTCTTAAAATTTGTAAGTACAATGACTTAACGCTATCTGAAAGTGCAGTTTCCTGTCATAAACTCCCATGTCCCTTAGCTAACCGTAATCTTTAAGGCTTGTGGCAATACTATGACAATGTATGTCTTGTATGAGAGTTGTAGGTAGGGTGGGAAAAAACTTATGAATGAGGTTAGAACAATGGAAACTACATCAAACTCAGCTAAAAACCAAAGTATTTTTAGAAACTCTTCCTTTTCCCATTGATTTTTACTTTATTTTTTTTTTTTCCTCACCCAGCTCACCACGTTTTGTTGCTGAGAATTTTTCTGTTTTGGTTCCAAATGTTTCAAAAAAGCAGCATGGTTTCAAGTAAATGAATAATTTTCGTGTGCATTTTAAAACTTAAAAAAGTGGAAACCTACAAAGATCAAAATTAAAGGACAATACATCATTTACAGTAGTTAGTGTCTATGCATACATTTATCCTTCAGTAAATGGAATGGAGCGTGAGATGGCTTATCTTGCTGAAATGCAGCCCAAGTTACAACACGCAGCCTTTTGCCATGGAATAAATAAGTACCTGCATTCTGTAGCTCAAAAGTAAATAAAATTTGGCTTTTCAACTCGTAATACAGCTCAAGAATGCCAGAGATATAGAATGCAATGTAGTTAATATGATACAAATTCACTCTGCCAATTCCAGGTTGTTTAGAACACTTTGACAAGATAATTTTATGCCATCTGACTTCATGTCTGATAGCTGTGTTATTTGTTCTCCTACTACACCCATAGTATGGTCATGCGTGCCAACATGATTTAGTCAGATTGGTACTGCTAGGTATATCCAGTTGCAGCTTTTCATCCTACCATTGCTTCTCTCACTGTAATTTGTTTCTTCTGCGATAGAATTTTTTTTGTTTTTAATTTGGCCCAATTTTCAATCATGCATGTGTGCCATCCTCTGACTGATATGTATATAGAGCGCATCGTACATGCGAGATCAGTTATTATATACACCTAGTTACAAGCTGGACTCATTGAAATGCAAAGTTACCTAATTTACATGTGAAATAATTTGAAGTTGCACATTTTTTCACTTGGAGCAGCCCTCCTGAGATATTTTTAAAATTAGAAAGCATGTACGGAATAGCCATTTCTCCAAAGTCTAATTAACTCCATTAAGCCACAGGCCAACTTACTATCAAAATATGTTCTATAAAGCTTTCATAATCAAAATTCATGCTTTCACAGTTCATCGGGTTTGAGTGGCCAGCAATTGTACAGCCATTCATTACTCATAGAGCTTTATCAGCTGCCCCTCCTTGTTTAATTTTTATTTATGCCGTATCAGTTATTAAAATAATGTTGGAAAGTGTTATATTGGGACCGTAACCAAAAATTGTATCTGATGTGAAGGCTGATTGTCAGCTGCTGAAAAATTTGCTGGTGAACTTAGTTAAAGCCTTGAATGCTCATTAGGACCATTGCTTACCAACAAGATGTGCTGTACTAATATATTAGTATTCATTAGTGAGGGAATCAAAATTAGATGGCTTTTGAGTGATGCTGTCAAATTGTCTGCCATGTTTCAGAGTGGCACTGAACAACCAGAAGTGTTAACATCCTGTCGTTTGACTGGATTCAAGCACTATATATGTAGTCATTCATGGTGTTTTCTTGCATATGAACATATCATTTTGTAACTTCATTACTGTTAAATTTGATAATTATGAAATGTTCCTTATTTTCAAACATGTAACAATAGAGGAATTATGAAACCGTAATGTATACGGGTGAGTGCTGGCAAGAATTTGTCTTCTGATGAGGGCAATTTGAGAGCCGTTTAAATTGCTGTCTGTGGAGTGCATTGCAAATAATGTGGACTTTGACAGTTTCGTGATCCCTTTGGGAAGAAGCTTGTGCAGAAGGCACGTATATTCAGAAGGAGCATATATTCGATTCAGAATATATAGAAAAAGCTTCTCTCATCCATAATTACCTTAAGGAAGTGTAGGAATACCTTTAGGAGCATTGTGGTACCTCAAGTTTGAGTAGGGAAGAGTCAACAGAAGTTGGTCAGGTGAGGAGGAAATAATCTGTCCTTGCATGCAGATCGTGCCTAGATTTTAGGAAACAAGCTGTGCTGTGCGTATTTGGGAGTGAGGGAGGTGGGATTTGTGCAAAGGCTTCCATAGTGAGTCCCCAGTAAGTGACAGGGAGATGCCGGTGGTAACTGTGGTTCAGAGTGAGTCTTCAGTTCCTCTCTGCTCAGGCTCCCGAAGCTCTATTTCCCTAATTGTGAGTATTCTGATGAAGCAGAGGCATTCATAAAAAAATGTGCCACAGAAACAATACTTCTGAAGGTGTTTTAATGGTGCTGAAACCAGCTGGGTTTTTTAAAATGGTGTGCAGTATTTCCCCACCACAAGAAGCCCTTGCAGCACACTTGAGGTTTCCTGGAGAAGGGCCAGCTGTTCTCTTCCAGTGATGCACTCCTGCAGCACGGCTGAGGAGCTGTTTTCAGAGTACATGTTGTTAGCCAGTTTACCCAGGGAAACTGTGGGTAACATTTCTTTGATATTTTGGGTAAGGTTCTCTTGTTGCAGTGTGCTTAGAAGTAATGCTGGGAAGAACACCCTCAGTGCTACTTTTTCATTATCAAATCACAGTGTATCCTCAGGGGAGTTTGCAGTGAGGAAGTGACACATGGCCTGTGAATCTTGAATATATTAGTGTATCTCCTGTCACCTGGCAAAGTCATTCTTAGTCCTGATTATGAACCAAGTCCTTGTCAGGAGCCAGATGTTAGCGCAGGTGCTTTTCTTCAGAAACTCAATATTAAAAATGCTCATAAGTTTGGTGAATAGTTTGAGAATTCTTGAAGTACTGTTTTTTTCCAGACATAGCATTTCTTAGTGGTGCCTATTTTCTGTAAGTCTCCTTGTGCCATATATCCTTAATAGAGATCCCCGGATTCCCCACGTGGAGTTCCACCAGACTACAGTGTTTGAGTCTTGTTCATTAAATCTATGTTGCTAAATTTCCTGTGATCTGTGTAGGCCTGAATCTTTTTCCTAATTTGCTTGGGCTCTAAGCCTCACTCAACAACAGTCCACTGATTTTCAGAAACAGGACACTGCTTTTAGTTGTTATGAGCCTGTTGGATCAGAGTTGATCCATTTATAGTAGTGCTAGGACATTCTCCCCTGGATCTCCAGCTCTGAAGGATTCAGATCTTGAGTAACACCTGAAGCAAGTAAGCAGATTTTACCAGAGCGCCAAATGTGCAATGATTGCACGTAGACTTTTTGAAGTACTTTAACAGATGGTGAAGTACACTTGCTCTGATATTCAGGTGTGAAAAATTGTTTTTACTCTGGAAGACAGACATTGTTTGCCCTAGTGTGTTTGATCAGATGATCATGAGAAGTTCATTGTCTGATGCTAGGTGCTAGAATTTCTTCTGGAATTGTCGTTCAGTATGACCATAACAGACAGTAAAGAATATACTTAAGCATTCATTCAAAATCGAATCTGCAGCCTTAAACACAATGGCAGGTAGAACAAGTCTTTAACATCAAAGAGAGCATATACACCACACTTAGAATAATCACACCTCATCAGCATAGGCTCTTTTGTGCAAGTCATTAAAACTTATGACTGCCTGCAGAGCAGAGGGGCAGAGAATTGATGGACACTATTTCTGATATTGCCGTATTGCTAGAGGTTTGGTGACATAATAGCTAGAAACTTGCTCAAGGGAAGCATGTTTTCTTCTCATTTTTAGCAGCAATGTGCAAGTGATCGGCTTTACTGTCTAAGTCATCAGGGATCTTCTTTTGTTGAGAATTATATCTTCTGTTTTGTTTAGGTTTTTCATGTTGACAAAATTGGCTTCAGCCTGCTTTGAAAGAAGAAAATGTCATGCCTTGTTAAAAATATGTCCAAATAAAATTCTTAGAATTTTCCAAGTGTCTGTCTTTTCCTAGTCAAAACTATTTTCAAATTTGCACTAATTTGTGGGCAGTTTTAATGGACCCAAAATAGCATATTTGGAAAATAAACTACTGGTTAAAGATTTATTTTAACCAAACTGAGAACAGCATAGACTTCTGTCACCAAAATCAGAAAGTCTAGCTGTGTGTATCCAGCAGATTTGCTGAGTAAGAAGGTGACATTTTTACGTGGTCACATCGCTGACCGTAATTGCCCTATAATATAGAGTAACTGCAGGTTCAGAATTCCTGGGCTAACATCTGTAATTATGTAACTGATAATTTCCTCACCAGGAGATGGGAGAGCCCAGGACTGAATGTCACCCAGAGAGGAAATTAAACACTTCAGACACTGAGTAATTTAAAGCATAGTTCTCATATTTGTGGGTCTCATGCATGAAGGACAGCTGGAAAATACTTGATGAAAGCACTCTGGTGTGTGTATAATTATTGTACTGACTTGAGCTTTAGCAAAGGGATTTTGTCATGATCTAAATATAACCTCCCAAAATTCCAGGCATTCAAAGCTGCAGTCAGAAACCTGAGCAGCGACACTGTGTGTATTGATGTAACGGATGCTGTTGTGTTAATGGTTACTATTTTTAGTTTCAAGCATGCTGCTTGTGTGCATCCAGGGAGTTGAGAGGCGAGAGGAGGAAATGTAGGAGAAACTCATATATCTGTCTTCTCATTCTGTAACTCTCCGGTTTTTATGGTTGAAAACAATCCTGTGCCTCTCAATTACCTCTTTTCTATTGTGCTATGGACCCACCCCTTCTTTTTCCTGCATCTGGTGGTCAGAAGCCTTTGTTTCTTTTCAACTTCCCAGTGTTAAACTCCAGTACTAATATGAACAGCTGTAGATGAAGGATAAAAGTCTCAAACATCTGCATTCCAGCTCTTTGCACCATAGTCTTTGTGACTGTTGTTTTATTTGCTTTGTACCATTGTTACTGTGTTTGGACATACATCTGTTTATTCTCAATTCTTCCCTTTGGAAGCACAAGGAGGGGGAAAAAAAAAAGTTGGCAGATTGGTGATAAACCAAACCCAAAAGCATTTTACAGTCTCTGAGCATGTACATCTAGCCGTTGACCAGAATGTCAAATTCTCCTAAACTGATAGTAACACAATTTATTTTCGATGTATTCCCATGGATTCATGTTACTTAACTCCTTCAGTTGGCAGTAGGTTTTTGTATGGGTCACTATGAGCTGTCTTAAAAGTAGCTAGATGCTGTGGATACCTTCAGCTAACATAGGAGGCTCTACATCTCTGAAGAGTACTAGGACTCCAGTCAAAACTGGAGGAGAAAAAAAAAAAAAAAAACCAACCAAACTTCCTAATTCTGGGGAGATGAAAAAATTCAGGTAGAACACTTTCAGGCTAGGATCCTAAATATAAAATTAATGATGTGAATGTCTCAACCAGTTCTGGAGGTCATTGTCTACATGGCGTGGTTCCGTGAGTTGCCAGCTCTGGAGGGTCTCGCGTATTACCCCTGTCAGAGTGCCATGCTCATGCATTTAAATTACTTCTGATATGCAAAATAGCTCGTCTCAGTACCTCTGCATGGCACTGCATTGTGGCGTAGAAGCTGACCTGAACCAGGAAAGAAACTACTATTGTAGGAAGACCCAAAAATTGATGAGTCTTTTTGGCTTCTGAATGTTCCAGTTCTTTAATCTGACTAAAGCCTCATACAGTCTCTTGAGCCTCCTTTTATTCCAGTGAATGCAATAGTGAAAGCTTGTAACATAGCTGCTGAAAGTTCAGCCTTTCCCAACAGCCTTGAAAAGATCTTGCTCACATCTGCTCGGGCATGGAAATAGTGCTGCTTTTGTGAATCATTTCAGTGTTTCCAGATATCTGATTTTTGCAATGGATTCAGCATCTCTGATCATTTTAGAAGAAGTTGCACTGTCTTTGGTTCTGGAGATCAGTAAAGCAGAACTTGGTGCCAGCTGATCCTTGTTTCTTTCATTCCACTGCATGTGCTGGTGGGTGTGACATAAATACGTCAGTGTAAGTACGTTAATCTAGTTGCAAAGCTGCCTTTCCTTTCCTTTAATTTCTATAATATGTTGGTTATTTTATGTGTATTTAATGAAATCCTTCAATTTAGGGTAACTGTTATGGACAGCTAGCCCACTGTTTAGTGTTGCATCAAAACACTGAAGTCTGCTGCTTATTTGAGAACACAGTGAACCAGCCAGCTCACTGGGCATTCCCCCTCAGCCTTGAAAGGCAGGGGATTTCCAGCTGACTGCTCTGTGTTATAGTTCCCCTCCAGATCTCTAAGCTTCTTCCAGGCCTTGGTTCTTCCCAGCCACCTCTGTTTCTTCATCCTGTGAGAGTGGTCAGCACAGCTCAGAAATGTCAGCCCCCTTGCTCTTGGCTTCACTCTGCTCTGGGCTGCTCTGCTGGAATATCCTGACACGTATGCAGGTGTTCCTGAGATGGCGAAATCCATTCTTTCAGCAAAGGCTATATTAATTCAGTGATGCATTAAGAGGAAAAGTGCTGGAAGTCTCTGTGCTCAGAAAGCTGATGTTGACTTACAACAGAGTAAGTTAGGAATTAGTGGAACACTGTACGTTATTCACATTAGAGGAGCATCACACACTACTTGTAAATTGCAACCCTAATGCTGCTCTGAGTGCATACGGCTTTGTAAAGAATTTGATATCAAACTGTGACAAAATAGTCACTCCAGTTTTGTCTGAGTCAATAAGTTACTGTGTTTTTCTTTGCAGAAAGACAAATTCTTTGTGTACGAGAAGTACTGTAGCAACCACGAGAAAGCACTCAGACTGCTGATGGAATTGAATAAGATCCCGACAGTGAGAACATTCCTCTTGGTAAGCACCTTCTCTAGCACTCTTGACTTAATGATCTGACTGTGCACTGCACTCCTAGTAACACTTTGGTATCTCAGGAACGCCGGGCATTTTGCAGATATTACCCATTCCAGGTATGCAGCACTTGGGATGGGTAGGTATTGAAATCACTGATGAGTTCAGGTGCTGAACTAAGCACAGCTCTGGTATAAGTGATTTCAGTGGAAGCAGGGAAGGTTTATTTGTTTGTTTGTTTTTTTTTTTTTTTTTAAGAAGCAACAGAAAATTTGGGCAAACATTGTACAAGGAGTAATGCTATAAGTCAGCAGCAGGGCTGTGATTAGTTCCCAGTGGATCTGACCCCCTGCTTGGTTCTCTGACCAATTCACCATCTGCAGATCCAGCAGGAAAATATGGCCTGCTTCTGAACACCCGTTTCCCCCTGAGTCCAGTTGTGGGCAAGAAATGTAGTCTGGATGAATTATTTTAACTGTGTCACTGCTGCCTGTGTCAAAAGTGACCCCATCCAGCCCATGATGTATTAGTGTCTCTGTTGGGAGGGACTCTGGCATACAGCCTTCAAATACCTCTATAGAGGCTGGGCTGGGAGGAGGAACAACCAGTAGACAGTGCCTTCTGCCCAGCATTCCTTGTTTTTCTTCCTGTTCTTGGATGTTTCTTCTCCTAGCCTTCACCTCAGTTTTGCTTGGTTTTGGGGGTCGTGTTTTCCTGGCCATTAATGCATGGCATTTGGAAAGGGATTAGCCTGTAGGTGACGTACTAATTCAGCACCTTAGCTTTTTTCTCAGTAAATGCTATGAGGTAAAAGAAAGACTGTCTTTTTGCAAAGGACCTGTTCCTTTTTCTGCTCCTCTTTTTTCCTTTCTGCCAAAAGTCTACTCTTTCCCAATATAGCATGGCAAAAGAAAACTTCTACATAAATGTCTGTCACCAGCAGGGCCAGAGCATTCTTTTAGCCACAAAGTATACGCCTCAGAGGGAGCAGCAGGAACAAACACGCATGCTGTTGGGTAGTCAGAATCTCTGTCATGTACGAGTTTTACTGAACCTTGTTAAACCATTAGTTTTAGTCACCAAATTAGCCTTTCCTTGTTCCTCTGGGTGCTTCTGTTGAGAGAAGCTAATGAGAAAGAGAAGAGACAAAAGTGCATGTAAACACCGTCCTTCTCAACATCCAGAGTGTTCTCCACTTCCACTGGATGGGCAAAAGCCTTCTGTCTGTGTTACCAGCAGCAGCTGGCAAATGGATCATGAGGCACATAAAAGATGTCACACTGTCTGCTGTGGCTCACTGCAGCACCTGAATCCAAGAGACTCTTAAAATACCATGAAATGTGGGAGGAGAGGCTACACTGAAGTGTCTGCTTTGCTGTGGCTGCTGTAATTTCTTCCAGGCCTCCCTTCTCCTCTCCCCTGCCTCCTAAAGCCAACGCTATAATGCCACTACGCAGAGAAAGCTGTCTTAATATACAAAGCTTTGCTTGTGAGCGATGGATTTGGCCCGATTGCCCCCTCACAGCTGCTGAAATATAGAATGTGGGAATGTGTTTGAAAAATCAGTAAGTGTTAAAGGGCAGTTTTGAGCCCAGAGCTAGAGAGAGGGCTGAAAGAAGAGATGGGAAGGACTGAATCACTCGAGACTTGGAAAATTGGACAGGGAGCATTGTGAGCTGGTAGCCAACGCCACAGATCTAGAATAGCCTGGGGAAGGGTTATTTTACAGACAATCATCTGTAAAATATTCCAGTTAGGACTAATGAGATTTATGTATGATGTCTGTGAACATTCCTAGAAGAGGAGGATTGTTGAACTACAGCCAAAAACTCACTAAATTTCAGAGTGTGTCTGAGCCACAGCACACATTTCACAGGGGAAAATGTTATCAGTGATGCCCCAAAGCAAGCACATCTTGGCTGAACTGAATTTAAACTTCAACTTCTGTTGACACGACAGGTTTGGAACTGGGGTGATTTTTGGAGTGAAGATTCGTGGTCAAACAGGAATGTAGAGTAGTTTATCTGAAATAGATTGGAGGTCTGTCTGAGTCCACTACCTGTCTCTGGCAGCAGCCAATAACAGGATCCTCAGGGAAATGTATAAAAAGCTTACAGTAGGTCAGTGTTTGTTTATCACACAGAGATTAAAATTATTGTGGCAAAATAAGGACATGTCAATGAATGTAGATTTTTTTTTCCTTCTCTTTTGATGCCATACCCAATTCTTATACTCCCCTTCCGTGTCAGTCCTGAGACATGAATTTCCTTAATCTACTGAAATGTTGGACATCACTTTTTTTGAGGTAGTGTGCACAAATTTATCTGTGAACTGATTCTTCTGGAAGGCAGAGCCCCGACAGATTTGTGTGAAGTCATTGTGTGAGCATTGCAAGGGTTGATCAGTTGCTGCTTCTGCCCCTCAACCTAAAATCTATTTGGATTTGGATTTCTTTGGTGTGTTGATCCAATACTTGTCTGAACACAACAATGAAGGGGACAACACTGGAAGACTAGTAATTTTTCTAGGTAGGGAAATGCCCTTCACCTACTTTCTGTTAGGAAGTCAGAGCTTCACAAAACTAATGCTGAAACCCTCTTATTTAAAAAAAAAAAATGAACATCAGACTTAATGAAACCTGATTTCCTTAAATTCCACTGCTTCTTGCACATTCTAGCTACAAGGCAGCTTTGCCTGCATGTGCCATTTTTTTTTTTTTTTTTTTTTGCTAGGCGAGCATCAACATGTGCTGTGACTGGTCAAGAGCCACGTGTGTGCTGGTTAGCCAGCCAGTGTGCCCATGCTGTTTGTCCAGCTGTGCTTAGACATAATGTTTTGCCAGAGAATTGGTGGATGTGATGCAGATGACTCATTTCAATTCCACTTTGATTTCCTTCAGACATAAGGATTGGACTAGAGCTAATTACATGATTACTAGTTAGTAGGCTTTATTTTAGCCTTCAGGAGTTTTTTTTGAGCAACAGTGCCAACTTTGCGTAGTGAATGAAGACGAATAGTCCTGTCAATTCTGGGGGTAGGCTGGATTCTTTTAGGTAACAGTGCATCTAGGTTTGACTGTCACCGTATTGTTACGACATTTTTCTGAGTCACCAGCTGTATAATATTTCTTTAGGAAGATACCTTTCTACATAGCCACTGTTATCCACAGCAAATTTTCTTTTGCTGATGCACAAAGAACCTTGCAGGCTTGGTGACTGTGTTTCAGTGGTGAATGAAGTTCTGTTTCCTGTATCTTAGGTGTGACAAAGTGCTTTCTGAGCTTAATATGTTTTAAGGATACAAAATCACATCAAAGAGCATCTGAAAGCTTTGTGTCTGAGGTAACTTTTGTTTCCTTTTTTGATTATAGAGTTGCATGCTTTTGGGAGGCAGAAAGACGACAGACATTCCACTAGAGGGTTATCTGCTGACTCCAATTCAGAGAATTTGCAAGTATCCACTTCTGCTTAAGGTAAACCAAAGAAAGTATTTCTCCAGATGAGTTTTATTGTTGGAGTGATTCTGCATTTTTTTAGCCCTGACTTTTGTTGTCATTACTACCATCCTGGTTTGCACTTGTAAAAGTTGGATCCTCTCTGAAGAAAATGACTTTTTAAGGGTACAGTCAAAAAGCTGGCTGATGCTGACAGGCTGCTAAATCTTATAATAGTATGGGTAGACCAGACAGGGTAACTTACTGACTAACTAACACCTTTTGATTTCAATTTCTTCAGATGATTACTAAAGCTTATGAGTGATGTTTTAGCCACTTCCTGAAAAGCTATGTTCAGATAGAAACATATCAGTGTTCTGAAGGACTGGATGGCTCTGAGGACTGGAAAATGGGATACGTCTTTCATCACGAGGTCTCTAGTTTGTGTGTGTTCAGGTCAGCAATGATCAAAATCCTGTATCATCTGACAGCTCTTCGGCGGCTTGTTTGAAAACTGGTCATCTCAGACAAGTTCCCAATGGACAGATGTCATTTCAGAAATGATCACTGCAATTGGCACTAATTGGCTCCCTTGCTAGTATTCTTGCTGTAGGAGCTAAAGGATAAAAGACCTAATAAGAGCTAACTCTACATCTCATCCCTCCAGGTCAGGGCTGGGTCACATGCCTGGTGGGGACAAGGAGAGGGAAATGGAGGAAGCAGTTTCTGGGAGAGCTTGCATCGCTGGTGGCCTTGTAGCGACTCTTTAGCTAACAGCCATCAGTCTCCAGAGATGTCAATCTCTTTCTCAGTCACAGATACATTATATTTACTAAAAGAAAATTAATAAATAAAAAATATAATAAGAAACTGCCTCATCTTTTGAAATAAAGGTCCCTTCCTGAGTTGTGGAAGAAAGTAAGAATTCTGTGATGAGCCGGTGCGCTTGGTCACAGGCTGACCACATGAATCGACTGTGTCATGTAAAGCTATTGCAATGCTGTGTCTATAGATTCAGCGTGAGTAAAGGTTTTCATAGGTACAAACTGGTTAGCTCAATAGTGATCTGTTGTGCCGTTTAAAATTGTTCGTTTCATGTGATAAATCTTTACCTTATTTGTTTCCATCCAATTGGAACTTTCAGAGATGAATTTTCAAAATATGTCTTCCCTATGAGTGGGGTCATTCTGCTGTCTGTGCAGCTGTGCACAAAGCCATCTTGCAGCGGACATTCACGCACCGTTCCTTATGGACCTAGCTACTGGGAGGGATTTCTGTGTATTCAGCCAGCTTATCAGTATGATCAGTCTATCCATGACTCCGCTTACAGTTTGAACAAACAAAAACACACGCAATTTAGGCACATAGCAGGATAAGCTAATGTGTGAGACTGCTACAGACATTTGTTCCACGTTATTAATAATAGTCGAGACAGGGCAAGGAAGCCTAGATCAGGAAAGCACGTAAATGGCTCCAGCTCTGATTTATCTTTGGAGAGGACAGGTTGTGTAGAGATAATTGAAAACCTAATCATGCCTCAGTTTAAGTCCACTGTGTTTACTTGGGTTTAGTGGTGAGAGAATTTGATGCCCATTCAGTTTGTGGATCTGCATGATGACTGTGAGCAACATCCATGTGCACAGAAAGGGAGTTCCTGTGGCATCTGGTATGGTAAAGAGACCAGGGGATGTGGGGACCTTAAAATGTGCATTACTGACCACATAATTTGATAAGTGTTTATGTTTTCTTGTTTTCACTCTGATGTGTTGTGTGATTGTTATCTAGCTGTGTGTTCAAGAATGAAAATCAGATTGCTTTGATTCCTTAGAGAGATTCCTTTTCTATTTTCTAAGACCAGAGGAAATAGTCGCTGGGTTCTTACTTTTGAACTGTTCTCTACATTTGTGTTGTCACTAAAAGATGAATTGTTAATCTCCTGCAGATTTCCTGTCATGATTACCCTTTGTGTGAAGGGAGTCATCAGTGGGTACAGAGCCTGAAGACCAGATTCCTTCATCTTCTTATTCCATCCTGGAAACGCCTTAATCCAGCCAGAGCAGTCAGTATCTGGTGTAGGCTTACTATGCTTATCTCAAAGTGGTCTTTAACCAGTTTTATCCCAGTATTTTCCACACTTTTTGGACCAAAATATCACTGTGTTATCACTCTGTATTTCTCATATTTTGCTCTGTGTCCTTGATAAGCTTGAAGTTAGTTTGAAGTCGATGTGGTTTCATCAGATCTGACCACTGGAGCACAGTTTGGGGATCTCAGATCTAAGCCATGCCCATGGCTGTCTTAAGGAATTCCCTACATTTCTTCTGCATCTCAGTGCCTCTTTTTCTCTTTTTAGTATGATTTGGTTACTGAATCACACATTGCTAATCAGACCTGCTTAGTTTCTAAGCTTTTTGGAAAACATGATTATGAGTGGTAGATTTCTGTCAGTTTGGATAATCTGTAGACTTTTTAATCTACTGACAGAAGCTTGACTTGCAAATTAAAATATGTATTCTGTTTTAAAAGCTCTTAAAAATACTAGAATGGCAGAACCTGCCGATACTACCAAAAAATCCTGACATCTCAGGGCTTTTACTCAAATGCCATGAGGATGCTGGCTACAGAAAGAAATGCACACCTTTGGTTACAAGGTAGCCTCATAGATGGAATGGCATTTTGGTGTTCTTCAACTTAAATTTTCCTATTCCTCTGTACCATTCTATGGTAAGTCTTTCAGAAAGTATGAGGTTCTGTATCAGGAATTGGAAGAGCTATGAACGGACCAGTTTATCTCACTTTTCTTTAAGAATTTGTTTTGCAAGGGGGTAGCAAACAAAAGGCTAGAACAAAATAAGTATTTCTAAACCATAATTCAAATATTTCCAAGTTCAATGGCAACTGAAGTCGTCATGCTCCAGGGATCAAATATTGGCCTGTGGAAATAAACTGATGGTTTCCACTTTCTCACATGTGCACAGTTGTGTATGTCAAAAGGCCTGCTGGCACAAACCTCCCTTCTTTGAAAGCCAAAACCAAGACCAACAAGAACAAATAGCCATGAAGACAGCAAACAGGAGGAGCTATGAGGAAGCATCTTGTGACGTTACATTCCATTTTTCTATAGATGACTTTTTTTATACAGACTGATATAAATCACACACTGTTCACTGCTTGGCATTTCCTGGACAGGAAATAAAAGTTTTAAGAAAAAGCTGAGGGGAATTTCTTTTGGTTAGGCAACAAATCTGCCTCAGTCAGTGAGATTATGCCATAACTAGGGGTTGCTCGGCTCAGAAATTGTGTGTAATCATTAGAAAGTGTAGTTGCTGCTGATTCTCAAAGGTAGTGAATAAGCTGTATCCCATTCAAGCCTTGTTTGACACTTGCTAGCATGAGATTACCAGAGTGGACACAAATGTTTCAGACATGAGAACAGCTATGGGAAAATACAGGCCGCTTCTGTTAGGGGTGACCAGGAAAATGCATTTCTCCAAGCAACCAAAAAAACCCACCCAAAAAGTAGATTTAAAAATAACACAACCCTCAAATGAAGTGTTTGGTCTCCCTTTGCTACTGAACTGCAGCCTTGCTCCTGAAATAGCTGGTTTGTATTCACGGGGATTGGATCTTATTTTAGCTAATTCCCAGGGCAAACAGATACTATTGTATTCCAGCTGACTGGAAAAGTCATAGACCAGAGCTATCCTACTTTCCTCTTTTACTTTGTTTTTAGCAAGAGTTTGCGAACATCCAGGTTTTCTGATAACTTTGATATGACCTTGGTATAGCATAAGTATTTAGTTGTAGCTACGTAGTTAGGTTTGATAAAGATAGTATGAACACAGTAATTCAGACTTGTCTGTGTTTGAAAGTTGACCTAAATAGTAGGGTAAGGCACATATTTAAAACACTGTAACTATTTTTTTTTATTAATACCACATGTGAGTATTCTTCTTTGGAATAATAGCATCTAGCATGGTGTTAATTTTGGTTACTTAATTATGAATAATGTACTTGGATCTCCAAGTACAGATAAACCTTAAGCATATCTTACCAATAATTTCCAATGTAAAGTATAGCATCCTGCAACTGGTGATCTTGCATTTTCTCATTCTCTGATGAAAGTATTTGGATTTTTTTGAACTAACAAATGATGGAAACAGAACAATTATGCAAATTATGGTGACTGATAAATTTTGATTTTATTTATAGTTTCCATTTTTTTTTTGGGTACCAGTGCAGCTTTGGAGTGGCTGACTGTAAACACAGGTTTTGTGGGTTTTTTTTTTTGTTTTGTTTTGTTTTTGGTTTTTTTGTTTGTTTGTTTTTTGGTTGGGTTTTTTTTTTAGTTGTTAAATTTTGGTTGTTTTCTTTGGAAGCCGGTCTAATTTACAAGCCTTCGATGCAGTCTGAAGTGTGGGACCCTAGCCTAGCCATGGTGTTTCATAACCTCTGTGCAAACAAAGCAGTCATTATATTAGTATTTTAATCCCTGATACAATCTTTGTCTGCTTCAGGCAGCAGGCAAGAAAATAGTACAGAATTTGTTGGTCAATAAATTAGTTTTATCCTCAGTTCAAAACTTCCCTAATGTGGCTTCCACTTCTTTTTCTTGCTGTCAAACTTCAGCAAATGATTTTAAGTCTATTTGGGGATTTAGGAGTTCTGAATATTTGTTAGTGATAAGCTTCATTATAAATTTTCCTTACAAGTGAGAAAGGGGCTTGGACTAGGCTTGAACAAAACAAAGCCGTGCTTGCTGAGATGGACATGATGATTTGGTGAGAAAAGAAGCAAAGGCAAACAGATGCACAGACCTTGAGAGCCTGCACTGTGTGAGTGACTTAAAACTCCAGTGCCTGTATGTACGCTGGAAAGTTTGCCGAGTAAATAGTTCTAGCAGAATATTTTGGATTAAAGCAGCTCTCTCTCACCAATAATAATTGTATGACTCTGTATTAATTGGTGTGAACTACGCTACTTAAGACTAGAAGCAGCTGTTGTGTAAACCAATCTCTGAACAAAAATAGCCTTTTTCCTTAATAAAGAGCATTTATGTCAGCAAGAAGAAAACCCTAGGGGAGTGGTGATCATGAGTT
This sequence comes from Chlamydotis macqueenii, assembly GCF_036417535.1. Lineage (NCBI taxonomy): Eukaryota > Metazoa > Chordata > Aves > Otidiformes > Otididae > Chlamydotis > Chlamydotis macqueenii. The sequence goes on along the minus strand of NC_141571.1, from coordinate 7,285,909 downwards.
AATCACACCATTGGGGGTGGGGATTAGGAGCAGTCCTTTCTGTCTCCTTCCTCCCAACACACCAGGAATGTGCAGCACATGACAGCCGCACCCCTACAGGCTCCTGATAGCCCAGTGCATGTCACAGAGGTTGTTTCTTGTTTGATGTCTGTTCTCTTACGGAGTCACTCAGATTCCAGCCAGAAATGCACATTCCACCTCTGATCCTTTAAAAATATCTCATAATGTACACAACTCCATGGACGATTTAGGGCAGTAATTATGTATTGCTTCATATGATGGAAGACTCATTGGTCCTAGGAGGGAAAGAAAAACTTGGATGCAAAACGCTGAGTGACCAGATTTAGAATCCTCTTGAAAGAGAGAGCCCAACAGTGAGGCACACACGAGCCTTAGTAAGTGCAGCGCCTGGACTTTGAAAGGGAAAGATGGGGAACCAGTGGTGTAGATACAGAACAGCATGAAGAAAGGTTAACTCACTGCCTCCCCTCCTCTCCCTCTCCAGAGCTGTTTAAGGAACAGAACCTTCTAGTTGGCCATAAGTAAATATAGTTAATCTTGGGGAGGTTTGGTTTTTTGTTCTTTGGCATCTTTTCTGGTGGTGTTGCTCTTAGATTCATGACATTGCCTGGTTGCAATCCAACTCTGTGTAGCACAACTTTAAAAATCACATATACCCTACAGAGTTGTAAGGAACACTGCCAATTTATAAATCATACTTCTGTCTTCTGCACTTTTTAAATAAAATCATAAATAACTCGTAATATTTATAAAACTAGGAACATGTTTTTGTAACATTTTAATGTAGTATCTGTCGTAGATTTGATGGCACATTTGAATATAATCTGTTTTACTGATTTATCGTTGCTTGTCTAGCCTTTACCCTGCAGAAACATTGACATAAATTACAGATTTTAAAAATACACAGAAAAAACCCGACCTGCTATGATTGGCAGGTACACAGATGTACCTGCCTAGTGTAACACTTATTTTCTGGTTAGTTTAAGTGGAAAATAAATTTTAATATAAACAAATATTAAAAACTGTAAAATAAAAATATAAAACTCCTAGAAACACCTATGTTCACAGAAAGGTGGGTTGTTATTTTTTTTATAAAAGCACGCATTTTTGATCTGAACTGTTTATTAACACAACTTTTTGAACCAGTAAGCAAAGAAATATGCTGTCTGTTATCTCTGTAATCTTGAGATGTTCAGTAAGTAACCAACGGATGTCTCTCTGAAACGGAATTTTATGCATGCACTGGTTTGTAGCGCCAAGTGTGACAGCCTGACAAGCGATGATTTGCACCAGTCAATGCAGAATGTTAACATTCACTGCACAAAATCCGTGTTAAGCTATGTCTGAGTGTCCTCAAGAATATAAAGATAGGAGGAAGGAATTTTTAAAATACAGAAACTTGTAAATTTCAGCTGCAAAAATGTGTCCAGTTGTCAGTTTTGAGTAAACAAGCAATCATTTTTGTGTTGCAAGGGAGGACATGGGGAAGGATGATGGAGATTTCTTTTTTGAAAAAGATCAGTTAAGCAGAATAACATCCTTTTTTACTAGGAAATGTTAAAATTGTGTTTACATTTATAAAACCTCTAGCTTCCTCTGCCTGCCTGCATTGTTCACTCGTCGTTCCTCCTGCCACCTCTTTGTGTCTTCCTGTGCAGTGTTCTTTTTGCTGAGTTACCCCCTCATAGGTTTTGCTGTTTGGGGGTTAAGCACAGTTGGTGAATAGACAACTATATGAGCAGCTGGTATGTCTGTATTCTTATGTGATTTAGTTCTTATATTTAGATTCTATCATGTTTAGAACTCTTTTAGCCTTAAGCTATTTAAAGCTGCATTTGAGATTGAAATACTTGAGTTGGGAATCCTTCTACTCCATTGCATAGGGAAAACCTGTCACTTCTCAGTAGATGGACGTAGATGTCCTATCCTTTCCTTCTGTATGCTGTTCAGGAGGACACTACAGCTGGATGTAGATGTCTTGATGTGCTCTCTTACTCCCTTTGTAAAATGAGTTGTGTCTGTGTGTAGGTGTTTCGAGTGGCAATACCTCAGTCTTCGCAGCTATGAAAGAGGAAAATTCTGTGCCCAGAGGACATTCTGTCTTAGTTCTTTAAAGAACAAAGATTTTTTTTTTTTCCCCAGTTTATGATACAGAATACCTTTGCAATTCTTTTTTCTTCCCTCCCCCAAAAAAAGAGAAAAGTCAGAGGATAATGGTGAAGATGGCAGAGGCAGTGAAAAAGGCCGGCTCTTCTTTTCCTGACTGCTGGTTAGTCTGAAGGATTAACAAATCTTTAGCTAGAAAGTAGCGTTTTACAAATTATTTTAAGAAACTCTTTGCAAGGAATAGTTTTCTAATTTCCGGGCCCTATTAGTGCACAAGTTTCAATACAGAAGATAGTAATTCCAGACAATAATATGTATGAGCTTTATGGAGGGCAAAGACATTCATACTGAAGGTTTACCATCTGGTCTGTCTCTCCACTGCCTTTCAAAATGTTGTCAAATGCTCTCAGAGTTTACACATCATAAATCTGTCACTAAAATAAATAAGCACCTAGAGCTCCCTGGCTGTATTTAATAGAATCACAGAATGCTTTGGGTTGAAGGGACCTTCAAAGCCCATCCAGTCCAACCCCCCTGCAAGAAGCAGGGACATCTCCAACCAGATCAGGTTGCTCAGAGCCCTGTCCGACCTGGCCTTGAATGTTTCCAGGGATGGGGCATCCACCGCCTCTCTGGGCAACCTGTGCTGATGTTCCACCACCCTCAGTGTAAAAAAAAAAATAAAAAAAATAAAATTTCCTTATGTCCAGTCTGAATCTACTTCCCTCTATTTTAAAACCATTACCCCTTGTCCTGTCACAACAGACCCTGCTAAAGAGTTTCTCCTTGTCTTTCCTGTAGGCCACCTCTAGGTGTTGAAAGGTCACCTTCTCTTCTCCAGTCTGAATAGCTCCAGCTCTCTCAGCCTGTCCTCGTAGGAGGGGTGCTATTTCAGAAATGCTAGGCTTTGCTCTTTTGGGGAATGGCAGTGTCAGAGCAGCATGGCTCTTCTTCAGATGGCTTAAGACTAGGCAGTGGTGGGACAAGTTCTCCGACAGTCTATCCTGCTTATGCTGTCAAGGCAACTGACTGCCCCAGTCAGCACCCTGCCTGCCTTTTGCAGCCTGCTCTCCTGCTCCTTGGGCAGAACTGCAGGCAGGAAGCAAGAGTGGGGAAGATGCTGTGTTTATTGCAGCAGAGGGCTGTTGTGAATGAAGAGTTCTTTCTCTGTGTCTTGGTGATGTTTCAGAAAGGAATATTTAGACACTGCTCATGTATACATATCTGTTTCCAAAGCTGTGTGGGTGACACTTGAGTTGCAGAACTTCATTGATTTTTAATGAGAGTTATGTAGCAAGAATTCTGCACTCTGTTTTGGAAGATGGAGCAGAGGGTAGTGTCACCAAGGTGCAACACCTCTCCCTTGCCTTTTCTTTTTGAACACTTAATTTACTTGGCCTTATTTTCAGCAGAAATTGGGTAAAAACTTCCATAGGGAATTTCATTTGTGATATAAACTAACATTTGTAGCAGCCAGTCTCTTTCCTGTGCATGTTACTCATTCCATAAATCAACCAAGAGTTTAAGATCATTGACTCTTCTCTGTTAATGGGGTTCCCAGCTGTCGGCACATTACCCATCTCCTCTGTCATCCATCTGACAAGAGCCATTGTCAATTTCCATTTATAATTTTCTGAAAAGAGAAATTGTAGCTGTGAGTAAATTCTCAAAATGCCAAATCTGTGCGAAGAACTGAATAGTTATATTTCATTGGACAAACGTGAAATTCCAGTCCATTCATTTGGGCCTTTCTGTTTCCAGGATGTGCCTGTGTGGGAATGACAGCACCTCCCATTGCCGTGTTTTGATTCTCATGAGACCTGCTTCTTGCATTACTTAAAGGAGTCTCAGTGGTCAAGCAGTTTAATTTCAAGATGCAGATTTCACTTTAAAAGGTTCTGCAAATGGAGAAGTGAATAAATAAGTAATTAAAACGCTTTGTGCTTCTGTAATACTGGGTCTCAAGATAGCTCACTAGTGCTAGTGAGTTAAGTCTTGTTCCAACCAGGGTGAGGAAGCAGAGAGGAAGCCCTGAGAGGCTCTGTGCAAAGGCAGAAACAAACTTGTACTGCTTTTAACTCTAGCTTCCTCCTTTCAAATACACCTTCCAGTTTTGCTAGTATCCAAGCACCTCACAGTCTAATTATTTCTTCTACAGTTATTTCTGCTAGTAGAAAAGTATAGGTATGCACAAGGCTTTCCCGTGCGAAAGGTGACTTCTGTGTAAAGAACTTTGTCGAGCAGATCTATTAATCAACACTAGGACAGAGAAGGTTCCTTGATTTAGAAGTGCGGAGGGTCTGGTTTAGCGAAATGGTTGGATTAGCAGCTATTATAGTTACTACGAGTTAGTGCACGCTTCAGCAGAACTTGAACTTCGGCCCACATCCCTCCACTCTCTGACAGGCCGTGTAACTTGAGCCTAAAAGTACCAGTGACCTTCATCTAGAGGTTGTGTGTGGACAGAAGTCTGTTTAGGAGCTGTGCTTCTTATTACAGCCTGTGTGACCAACTTTGGCGAGGCAAGCCCCAGTAATGCTCAGGATGATACCTAAAATTAAAATATGTCGGCACCAAGACCCAATGATCTTTAAATTAATGCCGATATGACAAAATTCTGCGTAGTGAAGAGACACTTGCTTAGGTTTACATGCTGAGTAAAGAAGCAGAAGACAAATCAAACCACAGATTAAGCCTAGTTGGAGCCCATGACAGGCGTTTGAGGATTGCAGTCACTTATTTTGAATGAACAACAACTGTACAGGCTGTCTTTGCCCTCAGCTGTGGGAACTACGGATTGAAGCAATTTAGCTGTGTTGAGACCACAGTGCTGTGCAGGCTCTCTGGCTATGTTCAAACTCATTCTTGTGTCTCATGCAAAGTGATGCAATTTAGCAGCAGTTTGCCATTTAGACAGAGGACTTTAAAACAGCTAAATAACATGTTGAGGCAAAACAGAACATAGTGAGAAAGCTAAATATTCCAAGTAATCTAAAAATGTGGGTCTTAAACACTATATTATGTATCAAGATGAAATTACCAGCCTTAGTTAAGGTTTCTTTAATGTATTTTTATTCAATTGTGGCTGACTATAAAATACTACTGGTCTAAAAAATAATTAATTGTGAGTTGACAGTGGTTACCCCTTCTGCCACACTGGTTAATATTGTCAAGTCCTGAGTTTTCCCACCACTGTTTTTCAGTGGGCAGTGTTTAACTGGGCTCTTGTACATTGAATCAAGTGAAGCAGACTCTCTTAGGAACTCCTTCAGAGCAGACATGTTGTTCATCTCAACAGTCAGAAACATGTACCCCAACCTCCTAAACATCATCTGAGGAAGAGTCCCTGCTAAACTCCTGCTGCTCTCTTGGCACTCCAACACTCTCTTTCCCACTCCAACACTTTTTCCCTGCTTTGCCTTCTGGTGAACCCTCTATGCTTGCCATGGTCCTGTCTTGGAGGTTAAAACACTGAACTGAGTGCCAGAAGGTCTTGGTTCTGCAAGTGACTTGCCATTTGGCAAGTTACTGTTCCGTAAATGAATTTTCTCCTTCATAAAATTACTGTTATACTTCCTGGCATGCAAAAACATGGCACAGCTGTGGCTAGTGCATTTCCCTGCAATTTCTGGACACACAGACAACTCATGCACAGGGCTGTAGGCTCTTATCTGCATGTGATGGGTTGACCTTGGCTGGCTGCTGATTGCTCACCCAGCCACTTTCTCACCCTTACTATTTGACAGGGTAGGGGAGAAAATAAGATAAAAAAGTACATGTGAATCAAGATGAAGACAGGGAGATCACTTACTAATTACCGTCACAGGCAAAACAGTCTTGACTCAATTTATTGCCAATTAGAATCATAGAATAGTTAGGGTTGGAAGGGACCTTTCAAGGCCATCCAGTCCAACCCCCCTGCAAGAAGCAGGGACATCTTCAACCAGATCAGGTTGCTCAGAGCCCCATCCAACCCTGGCCTGGAATGTTTCCAGGGCTGGGGCATCCACCGCCGCTCTGGGCAACCTGGGACAGTGTTCCACCACCCTAACTGTAACATTTTTTTTTTTTCCTTAGATCCAGTCTGAATCTAGCTCCCTCTATTTTAAAACCATTACGCTCACCCTCTCACAACAGACCCTGCTAAAGAGTTTCTCCTCGTCTTTCCTGTAAGCCCCTTTTAGGTACTGGAAGGCTGTTTTAGGTTGTCCCTGGATCCTTCTCTTCTCCAGGCTGAACAGCCCCAACTCTCTCAGCCTGTCCTCACAGGAGAGGTGCTCCAGCCCTCTGATCATTTTCATGCCCTCCTCTGGACCCTCTCCAACTGGTCCATGTGCTTCTTATGGTGGGGGCTCCAGAACTGGACGCAGTACTGCAGGTGGGATCTCACCAGAGCAGAGTAGAGGGGGAGAATCACCTCCATCGATCCACTCGCCACGCTGCTGGTGATGCAGCCCAGGATGTGGTTGGCTTTCTGGGCTGCAAATGTGCATTGCCAGCTCATGTTGAGCTTTTCATCCACCAGCACTGCCAAGTCCTTCTCCAGTGTTGCTCTCAATCCATTCTCCACCCAGCTTGTCTTTGTGCTTGGGATTGCCCCAGCCCATGTGCAGGACCTGGCACTTGGCCTGGTTGAATGTCAGTAGGGCCCACCTCTCCAGCCTGTCAAGGTCCCTCTGGATGGCTTCCCTCCCATTCAGCCTGTCGATGGCACCACACAGCTCAGTGTTGTTGGCGAACTTGCTGAGGGTGCGCTCTATCCCACTGTCCATGTTGCTGAGAAAAATGTTAAACAGGATCAGTAGATATATATGCGTGGACGGAAAAATATATGTGGATGATGAGAAACAAAGCCACGTTCCTCCCACCCGCCACTGTTTTCCCAAGGCTCAACTTCACTCTTGTAGTCCCAGCTCCTCTGTTTTCCCCCCAGCCCTGAGCAGTGCGGGGGAGTATGGGGCACGGGCAATTGCAGTCAGTGTATAATGCTTCCTCTCTGCTGCTCCTTTATCCTCATGCTTTTCTCTGCTCCAATGTGAGCTCTCCTGGGGCTGTTTTTCTTCAGAATAAATGTGATCCTGTGTGTGTCCTTTATGGACTGCAGTTCCTGTCAGGAGAACTTGCTCCTGCAGGGGCTCTCTACCTGCTAGAGTTTCTTCGGGGAATATCCACCTGCTGCAGCATGGGGTCCTCCACAGGCTACAGTGTGGGTATCTGCTCCGTCATGGTCCTTTATGGGCTACAGAGAGAGACCTGCTCCAGCCTGGTCTCTCCAGGAGCTGCAGTGCAATCTGCTCTGGCACCTGGAGCACCTCCTTCCTGCCTTTCACTCTTGATGCAGGCCTCGCAGGGCTGTTTCTCTCACCTTTTTCCTTTCTGAAAAGGAGTTTTGCTGAGCTTTGTCCTATTTTAAACACATTTTCACAGAGGTGGCACAGGTTTCTCCTGACGGGCTCAGCTGGGCCCTGCTGTGGGTCTGTTGCGGGGCTGCCTGGAACCGGCTGGAACAGGCACGGGGCAGCCTCTGGCCTCTGCTCACAGAGACCTGGGCAGCCCCCTCTGCCAGCGCCCGGGCACAGACACCGATACGCTGAGGTGTCTGGGTTAGGAGTGTGTCTCACTGGATCCCTCTGTGGGCAGTGGAAGAAGACAGGCTTCTCATGAGGGCATGGGTAAATCTGATTTGCATTTTGGTTGCATTTTTCTGCTGGTGAATAGAGCTAAACAACCTAGGCCTGAAAGCTGCATATAGACAGAGATTACTGTACCTGATCATTTCCTAAGTGCTGTGGGTGGGGTATACAGCCTAACATTATTCCTGTAAGGCCATAGTTTACAGAATACCCCACTTCCATAGCTCTAGTGGTTCCTGATAAGACCTGATGTAGGCAGAATTTTTGTCTGATTGAAGGCATCTGATCCAGTGTCACTGAAATACTGGGTGTGCATCCCTGGTGCTGGTATGGCATCTAGATTGTGGCTAGGTCAACAGTTTGTGACATGTCTTTGTAATGGACAATCATTTTTTATATAATTTTAAAATTTATTTGGCCTTGTTTCACACTAGAAGCAAACATATATGACACAGGAAAACTTATTTAGCTTGAGCTCACTTAAGTTGGCATATTTAACATGAGTGATTGTTTCATATCAGCATTCATATAAAATGGCAACCCTGCACAAATGAAGAACAGAGAACAGCATCTACAGCAACATGTCCGCAACTTCTCTTTAATTTTGCAGTGGTTCTGGCGTTTTCCTGTGTGATTGGACACCAATACTTGTGCCTTTCCGTGAGCCACTTCCAAGTATATGTTGCATGTTTTGTTTCTTTTTCTTTTTTTTTTTAAAGGAATTAGCAAAGAGGACTCCCTCTAAGCATCCTGATCACCCAGCTGTCCAGAACGCATTGCAGGCAATGAAGACAGTCTGCACAAATATCAACGAGACCAAGAGACAGATGGAGAAACTGGAAGCCCTTGAACAGTTGCAGTCCCACATTGAAGGATGGGAGGTACGATGTAGGACTAGCAAGCTCCCTGGAGGCAGTTTAATGGGTTGAAGTTTAGCAACCCTGTGTACAGGCTTTTCTGTTTCTTATGTGATGTGTAAATGCTTTTGAAGGTGTGCATGGCATCACTCTGACAAGCTGAGAATTTAGTGTTTATTTTGAGTGTGCAGGCTGCTGTGAAATTGTAGCAGAACAAATAGATTATGAAAGAAAGAAAGGTGATAGAGCGAGAATGAACTGAAATTTCAAATTAGCAGATTAATTTGAAAGACAAACAGATCCAGAAGATTAAATCAAGATTGGTCTAAATAACAGAGGTTTCTCTTTGCATTCCTGCAAGCCTGTAGTTTTTCTAGGAGCTTTGAGAGTTAGCTCACTTGGCTTCATACAGATTTCCTGTATGAAAGATAAAGGTTAGATTAGAAAGTGACTGGTATATTTGCGTTTGCACCAGTTAAGTTACTCATAGATGTGTTTCTCATGATGTGTTTATCAGTAGGTGGATCTGTGTAGGTAGAAGCATTTACTAGGGAAGGGAGAAAAATAAGAGAGGGAGAAAACTAGAATGTGAAGCCTGGGGGAAGGGAAATCTGGAAAATGAGCCACTCAGTAGAAATGCTGGGAAGTCTGGATGATATGCAAAGGGTTGGCAGCTTATCTTATGATGACTTTAGTTGAGATCCTTGAATCAGTGGCGTTGGAAGCCTCTGGGAGGTGCACCATAGGGAGTCAGTGGTGTTAAATGGTGTCATGGAGAGAATGGCGTCAGCGTTTAGTGAGAATGACATTTAAAATGTTGAGGCTGATCGTTGCCAGCTGAGGATTTCTTAGCTGAGGACATTTTGTTAGAGGTCATGTAAACTTCCTCATATTCAGACTCTTGGGTGCTCTTTGTGACACTCTTGGGTTGTTTTTTATCTTTCGTGTATGTTTTAAACCTTGCTTATTTTTTTCCCTGAAGGATGTTCTTGGCATCCAGCTAAAGACGTGAGAACAACCCAGATATCCAGCTGTGTATTTTTTGGATAGAAGGCTCAGCAAACAAAGTCATACAATGTTCTATACAGTAAGACTTCTAGAAACAGTTAAAACCATTTCAAGTTCAATGCAACTCATAGGTCATCTAGGGAAGAGGCATGATTTGAACTCTGGAGCCTGAAGCATGACTATTAAAGTGTCCAAGATGCCATAAATGAAGTGGTATCCAAACTTACTGCTTTTTTTTTTTTTTTTAGGGTTTAACTCACGGTGACATTCTGGGGCTGAAAACCCTTTCAGATTTGTTTATGTACACTGATTTGTTAACGAAGTCCCCTAGGTCACTCAGCTCAAAGTTTCAAAAAGAAAAGTGTTTTTCTCTCCCAGTAAGCTGTTTAAATTATTACTCTAGAGCAAAGTGCTATGTTTGTAAATAACTTATTTTCGTTCTTTCAGATGTATTTCACAGTTTATTCCTAATGAGAAGGGCTCCTAAGTTCTGTCTATGCAAAACTGCAATTGCAGAATTAAATAAATTTTGAGCTTAAAAATGCAGTGATAGAAGCCACAGAGCTGACTGTAGGAGGATGTTTATATGGCAAATGTATGCCTATTTTTAGTTTATCTGAGGGCATTCTCTCCTATGAAATAGAAAATATTCCTTTTCTGTTAACATGGATATGAATTCTGAGACACTGGTGCCCTGTATGTACGACTGTATGTCACGCGTGCTAATTTGACAAGGCCTACAGCTTCCAACTGTTTTAATCCAATGCATCTAAAGAGTTAAAAAGAAGTGAAGATTAGCTTACATATGAACCAGTATTTTACAATTATAAGAGATGTAGCCTGAATCTGGAGAGCATGTAAGCAGCCCAACATGAAGTTAGCATTAATTTGTTCACGTAATTTGGAACAGGCTCCACCTTGTTTAATGTTTCTGTTTAACTAAACCAGCAGTTTCACTGGTTTCTATGATTTTGCACTTACTTCCAGCTGTCCCAACGGACCATCCCTGGTCTGATCTCTACCCTGATGCCGTCAGTGCCACCCTCAGTATTTCCAACATGAAGAACAAAGTAATGTTATTTTGCTTCTGCAAGTGTCTCTTCTTGTTCTTGAGAGTCACCTGTAACTTCCCGAAGAGCGGTAGTTGTTTTGAGAGCATTTTCCTCAGTTCAACATTTTTTCCTTTTAACTTCTCCACCCACCAGTTTGCATTGCCCTCTCTAATACAGTTATCACTGTCCTACCCTGAGCATACACTGGCATCATCCTGTCAGTCTCTTTCTGAGACAGATTATAATGAGGGGACATGTTAAACTAGGCCGAGTCTGGGAAGCTGCTGAAGACCTGCAGCTTAATCAGAGGTCTGTTCATCAAAATGAACTCTGCTCAGATTCATTCTTTTGGAATGCGCAGAATCCTTGTAGATGTATGTTATGGATTAGTCTCAGGCAGGTCAATTTGATTCTGGTTAATCCTTGTGGGAAACAAAAGATTAGTTTAAGAAAGGGGGATGAAAAGTAGAGGATGCATGAGAAGATCAACTTGTTCTTCACAAGTTTATATCGTGTTTCTGTTAATTCTATATTGATTTTTCTGTGGGGAGAGCTCCTCCTCCTGAGTCCTTGTGAATTATTTTCACTGAACAACTGCTACATATCCCCAGATTCTCCTAGTCTGAAATACATAGGAAAGCAAAGCTCCCAGTCACAGAACAGCAGGAATTGTAAGATGTGTGTTAGTGCTTGGGCAGATCAATAATGTTATAATTGGCTGTAATTTGCAATTCCACCAGCTATGTTTTCTTTCTCTTCCCCTTCTGCCTCCCCTGCAGCTTAGTCCCACGTAGAAAGGTGAGAAATCCTGTGTTGTCTCTGAAAACATTAAATAAATCTTCTTAATCTGTTTGTTACTATTGAAAAACCTCTCACATTGGTATAAATAGCAAGTAGCTAGGTCAACAGCAAACAGAAAATGCATCAACATTGTTTAGATACCATCATCATGGGTCTGATGGAAAAATAAAGATTCTTAGCTTTTTAGGGCGAGGAGCAACCATTGCAATTGTTTGCTTTCACATCCTGCACAAAATAGGGCAGATAATTTTACCCGGTGATTCCTGTGTTGATAAAAGATTGACTCCAATTACTGATGTCACTGTGCTCATTGCTTTTGCTATCCTTGGGTATCTTTCAGAAAATTAAGTACTTGATGTTAAGGGGCTCTAAGGCCTTGATTTCTCCATTGGGAAACCACGAGGAGCATGTTTTTATGTTTTACAGTCAGTTGGTTTCTGTTTCTATTTGTGTATGTGCTAGTAGGCCTTTGGGGTCATAATTCTGAGATACAGTGGTTTCTCCTGGAGGTAGTAACAGGTCATTTTCAAAATACACCAAGTGCTCATTTCTGGACATGTATTAACTCTTTCTGTAGAATGATTAAGAAAATAAAAACGTATCAGGACAGCAGATGGAACTATTGCATCTAGCTAGTTCCTGCATCGTTCTATCCAGAACGTATAGAAACACATGTGGAGCACACAAATTGGTGCTGCATACTTGGCAGCCTTTGAGAGTAGCTGCTTCCTCTTTAACTAAAAGCAAGACATGAACAGCAGAGTTGGCAAGATTTGATTTAGGAAATGGTGTAATCAGAGCTTCATTCACACCTTTAGAGTGACTGCATTGCATTTAGAAAGGCTGATTTCATATCAGTGATTTCCCGTGAATAGCTTGATGGCAGCAAATGGTACCTTCCTCAAAAAAACCCCCAAAAAATCTCAAACCAAAACAAAAAGCCAGCCACGCATGCAGTGTCTAAAATCATTCAAACAAATCCTTCTGAGGTGACTTTCTAGATGGAGCTGGATTTCATGCCTGCACACAGAGATGTCTTCAGTTTCTTGAAGTGAGTTGAGCTGTGTTTTACTGGATTTTTCTGTTATTTGTGAATACAGAGTTAGTGGAGCTTTGGAAATCAAGCAGTTCTGTTGATAATGAATGTCTTGCAATCCAAAGTCAGTCCTCTCTTCTAGTAAGACTCAAGGCAGTGGGTCTTAATTTACTTCCTTATCTGCGTGCTGACTAGGAAGGAAGTTACCTTTACTCTGCCTGAGTTGTTCTTCCTTCCAACTCAAAGAGAAATGCAAAAACTAATAAGTGATCTAGAACTGGGTGGAAAATACATCCAAGGCTTCAGGGTGTTTTTCTGAAAATGGACCTTTATTGATAGGATACTCTCGTACCTTTGAAGTAATACTAGGTCAAGGAATTTAAGGCTAGTGCCCAAGATTTAGCCAAACCATCTTGTTTGGCTGACGGAAAAGTTAGGGAGCAGATTCCCATCTGCGTGCATTCAGAATGTGCGGGCACTTGGAGTTTGCCCGTGCTGAGAGGAACCTGGGACAGTCCTATATTTGGTTTTTTATTTGGGCCCAACTGCTTTGGTCCTGAAGGACTCCATTTAAAGGATTGTATGATTGCTTTTCCTAGGAATAATCGGAGTAACAGTTTGGGGAGTGAATGATTGAGTGGCCTACTGTGGTTTTTAGCTTCTGGGCATCCTCGTAGGCTAAAGTATCTTGAGCACCAAGCTCAGTTAAGTCTACCAGTGTCTAGTGCATCTAATGGCCTGCACATAGCAACTAGTGTGCCCGGGACCCAGCCTCTGATTTTCCTGGCTATGTTTCTAACTTGCATGTGTTTATTAGACACAGAAAGGAGAGCACCTGTGTATACTTCTAACGAAGGAGTTGGAGAAGCATGTCACCACTGAGGAGATTTTGCAGAGAGATGGTTAATAATGACATATATCTGTACGAGAGCTGTAACGTTAGGGAAATACCGTTATTCCTTTATAAAGCATTCCTAAAGCCATCACTTGTGATATTTGCAATGATAGCTCAGGGTATGAAGAGAAGACTAATAGTCTTGAGAGAGTCACAATACAGCTGCTTTGAGAGTGAAAGATTTCTTCAGGAAAAAATCTCTTTGAATTTAATAGGAAAGATTTATTATGGTGTATGATAACTCCAAAAAATATTTGTAGTCAGGAGAAAATGTGATGTATTTAGCCATACTGAGAGATTGAGGACTTCCTCTTTGAGGGCATCACTTTCACAGTGTAGTGACGTGCAGATAAAATAACAGCATTTTAGTAAAAATCCTTCATTACATACACACATAAAAAGTTAAAAATAAAGAATATCTCTTTTCTATGTTTCAGGGGTCAAATCTGACAGATATCTGCACACAGCTTCTACTCCAAGGAACTTTGTTAAAAATCTCAGCAGGAAATATCCAGGAGAGAATGTTCTTTCTATTCGATAATCTACTGGTCTATTGCAAGAGGAAATCCAGGTGAGTCCCTCTGTCTTTACAATATTATAATGGGACCATTCAGATGTTTTGTAAGTAGAAAGTATGATCAATTACTGATCACTCACTGTATTCCCTGTTGCTCTGTAGTGCTGAGTCACAGGTGTGACTTTACTCTGTTCTTTGCTATTGCTATTACTTAAACTCTATTAGAAAGAAGTCACTATCTGGTAGGATAAATATACCAGACAGTAATGTGGTCCCCACCCTGAGAAATACGCAGTCCAAGACAGAAGTTGATACAGTGCAGAAAAAACACAGAGTGAGTTCTTACAGCTGGACAGCTTCCCAGAGCAGATGGGTCTCCAGGAGCGATGTGAAGAAGGAGGCCTTGCCAACTTTCATTGTGAGGTTATTCCAGGCAGAAGAGGGTGACGTGAAAAATGATAAAAAGCCAAGGAAGAGGAAAGTGGAAGGCTAAGGAAGCATTAAATAGACGCAGGGCACAGAGGAGTGAGGAAGAGATTAAAATTAGCAAGTTGCTGTTCAGGATTTGCAGACCATGTGTTCTGTGTGTTGTCTTCCTTTTTTATCCTAGTAGCAATTTTTGCATTGTTTCATCTTATAAAACGTAAGCAGTAGTAACACCTACTGCTTATTATTAAATTAGCGTTGTCAGTGTGGAGGGCAATTTGCTTCTGCAGCTATTATACTGGATATCAGTTCTTAAGCTTTTCACCTGCACAGCTCCAGTCTCATTCTCATGTCTTGGTCATTCTGAATTTACAATGCATTCTCTGCACTCCAGGCTGTCCTCCTACTCCCTTTGCTGTAATATCTTCCCCTTTCTTCAAGTTATACTTCTTTACTGGTCATGACCAAGTAGAACGGCCAGCTCAATTAGAAATTCTCAAAAACGGAAGTATTTTCTCTAAAGAAAATTCTCATATCTCAAAATCTGGCTTTATTTCCCAGTTCTTTCTTCAATGGAAATTTTGTAACCATTAAACTGGGAAAAAATAATTTCAGTGATGTTCAGACTTTTTGTGTGGATAATGCTGAAATTGTAAAAAAAATAATACAAAAATGCAAATTATTAGGTGGAATCTACATTAGAAATTGTTAGAATATAGTATAAACATTTAAATTAAATGGAAAAATTATGTAATTCAATCTTACATGGCTTTTTAATATTATCTAACTGAATCATTCTGACTCTGCTTAAATGAAGCAAGAAAGGTGAAACATTGCCTTTTGACGCTCTACCAGATTAGTCACAATTCAGACTTCCATACGAAACAGAATTCAGCGATTTGTGTGTTCTAACAGAAAACAATTCCTTAAAAAAAAAAAAAATCAGTTTGGTATCTAATCTTTTACTTCTTCAGAGCTCTTAGAAACTAATTTTCTAGTGCTGTTTGTGGTTCACATTAGTGTAGCCCCTCCCACGCTCTCCAGGCATTTTTCCTGGAATACTAAGATTTAGAAAACAAAATGTTCTACTGCCTTTGAAGCAGCTCTCTGTTTTTGTATAGGAGATGTTACTGAGCTATTCTGTAGTTTGACTTGATTTTGGAGGAGGCTGCTGTAACAAACACTTTGCTTTTCCCAAAGGATCGATATTGTTTATCTTTGTCTAATAATGTAGCTTGAACTGATTAAATGTCCAGAATCTGACTTCCATTAAAAAGTAGAATATTTTATTAAGTCTACTGGGAATTGCCTAATGTAAAAGATATATTTAGGGATGCTGAGCAACTTTAATTTTGGATATTTCTCCTGTCTAGCTGCTATTTATAGTTAGTCCAAAATAGGAATGAATGTCTGTCCAGTTGTGCTGGTGTGATCATTTGGCCAGCTGCTTGACAAACAATTGACATGTTAGTGGGACACAGATTTTGGGGAGAGAAAAAAAAAAGCAAAGTCAAAACCAAAAACTGCCTGTGTCTGTTCTTAATTTGAAATTGAATGACTTGGTTCTCATCTCACTTATACTATGCTTATCTTATAGAAATCACTTGGGTTTTATTGATTGAAAAGCACAAGCAGAATTCAGACCTCAGTCTTTGATAAGTAGTCCACAACGCAGCCATTTGAATTTGGGCATCATATCTTTTCACAATAGCATAAATTAGGAGTAGCATTGTCGAGACCAATTTAAGATGTGTTTAGAGTCAGAATTAGATCTGTGATTTTTGGTCTAAGACTGCAATCTCATCTTTTGCAGAAGCTTAGGGAAGTCTGACAAACTGACATAGATTTTTCAGGGCTGAGTATTATTTTGTGTTTTTAGGAGGATCACAGACTGCTGTTTAAATTGAATCCTGATAGCAAGTACAATATGTTTCATGTGGGGAAGTGGGCTGAGCATTTAAAAGGTTTCACTAAGGCTGCCAGGATAGCTTTTCTTTTGACTCCAACAGTTGTCTTTAGGAAATGATCTCATAGCTCCAAGATCTCAGTCCCTGTCAGTCTGATTGGATGTAAATATATGATCATCACTAAAGGTGTATTTGTCACTAAAGCTAGTTGTAAAAGGAAAAATTCTTTAGAAAAACTTGGTGATTCTCCTCTCACATCAGTTTATCATAGTTATTTCACTTTGACAGAAATTTTCTCCCCAGCTGTTTTTTATTGCCGTATTCCTTGAATCTTATGAGCTCCTGGCAAGTTGCCACAGCAGTCCCTTCACTGTGTGGAGCTTGGACACCTGCCATCTCAAATGATGATCATTTGACCAGTTGTGTTTTGATTCACGTAGCAGGGTTGTTCTTGGATATTAAAGCTCAGCAGGTGTCAGTTGGATAGTTTTAAAGCTCTTCTAAACATAAAATCAGAACGTAACTAGCAATGAAAAGTGCTGTCCTGAATTTTTTTATAAGACAATTCAGCAGAGACACTACAAAGCTTATGGATGAGGATGTAAACTTTGATGCAAAATCACCACAGCAGCACCTTTACAAATGCCACATGCAATGACATTTAAGACACATATGACAGACTATATGATATTAGCCTCTTTACACGTTTTATTTCATATTTGAAACTTGGTACATATACCACAAATTTATCAAAGCTTTACACAAACAAAGAAGGCAAAAGTAACGTTGTGTCAGGTGGTACTGCAGTTTTCATCCCAAACCCATGTGCTGTTCAGTTGTGCTGGCATTTTGATAAGTCAGTTGCCAAGAACGTAAACCTTGAAGGCATCCCAGTCTTCATGTAGTCTTGTAAAACAAACTCTTTATCATTTTACTGGCACTATTGTACACTTATCTTTGTGAGCTGATTGAGCATTCTGATTCTTTAAAATCAGAGACATGGTCAAATACCAGAAAACACTATATTGGAATCCCCTTTTAGTAGTCATACCTCAGATTGCTTTATGTGTATGTATGTTACACGGTTTGCTTAAGTATTGCTAACAGTCTAATTCCTAATTGCAGAGTTACCGGGAAAAAAGCATCTAAACGGACGAAGTCAATCAATGGGTCCTTGTATATCTTCAGGGGCCGAATCAATACAGAAGTCATGGAGGTAGAGAATGTGGAAGATGGAACAGGTAAGAGACCAAATACTCTCTTTTAACAACACAGCAAATCCAGAAGTGTTGGAAGTTGGTGCGAAAATACTTGGCCGTCTCCTTTAATGAAATCTTAAGATTAGGAGATTACCTAGTTATCTAGATAACTTCTGATGACTTCATTATTAGACCAACTGATACAGTTGAAAGACTGGACATGCTTTCAGGTACTAGTCCTTTATTCTGAAATGACCTTATGAAGAGTTTGTGTACTCTGAAGCTTGTCTATTTTTTCTCCTAATCCAAGTTAATGTAGTAAATGGTACTTTACCTTCTTTCTGTCCTTCCTTTTCTTACATCTGAAGCCATTACAGCTATAATAACAGAACTTCTGGATCATCTTCTCATTTAGAATATTACTAAATATTGGTCTTAACATCAAATCGGTAGCATGGAATGTGGCCGTGAATGAAATATGGGAATGCAACTGTGTTATGATTCTTGTGTTCCGAGAAAGGCAGGAAGACTGGATGGGTTTCTGATTTCATCCGCAAAGGCCAGATCAGTCCCTGCTCCTATTGTACTAAGTCAGGACATAATATTATGTCCTTTAAACAGTTGACATTTAAAGATTTCCCATGTCCTGTTGACAAAAACCCTTATGGTGCAGGATGTTACCGTGTCCTCAAAGTTCAGAACAAATAACCTGAGCAAGCATTGTAGACTTTTTCACTGATGTCATTGTATTTAAAATATTTCAGTTCTTTTGAACTGAAATTACGAAGTGTCACTCTTAGGACTGAAGCAGTCAGTCAGTTGAGCAGCCTAGCCATGGATAGGTACTTCTGTTAACATTTGTACTTCCAGAGTGGTAAGTAACAGCTAGTCACGTGAACAGTCAGCAAGACTGATGCATAAGGATCACCTCCAGAAATCAAGCTCTTCAAAGAAGAAAATTTTAATTGGGCTGTCTCACACTGATGTGATTGAAGTAGAAGGCTGCCTGTTCACTGTGTGCATTGTGCTTTGGGTTTTTACAGCAGATTACCACAGCAACGGCTACACTGTGACAAATGGCTGGAAGATACACAACACAGCCAAAAACAAATGGTTTGTCTGTATGGCCAAGACTGCAGAGGACAAACAGAAATGGCTGGATGCTATACTCAAGGAAAGGGAGCAGAGAGAGAGTAAGTGGATAATGTATTTTCTAAGGCACTGAATGGACTTGTGTATGAAGGAGAAATGTATATGCCTGTATAAGTATCTGAGAGAAAAAGAAAAGGTTGCAGTTTTTCCTCCATGGGCAGGATTAAAATCTATCCTTAATGACAAAAGGAAATCAAGTGATTGAAAACAAGTATTTCTGAATGTACACCTTGAGGTTTTTATGGACTTGTGTTGGTATATTTATCAAATACTTTTATTTGCCAGAGTCAGTTTCTCTGATGCATTGAACTACTGTGGAAAAAAAATACATTTAATCCATTTCATTTTTTGGTCTTTTATTTATAAAGATGATAAAATTGCATTTGTATTTATCAGTAAAAGGAAAGAAGAAAATGTAGTGTGCAGCCTTTTTCCAGAGGCAACGGCACAAACACGTTCTGACAAGCTCTGCCTCTGTGATCTTGAAATAAACAGAACAGTTTATGCAGAAAACTCTGACAATATTATGCTTAAACTGCGTACAGTGACCAATGTATGCAGATGCTTGTCACTTTTATCTTTTCTTGTGGCATGAGCCAAAAACTAAGCTTGTCTTGAAACAGTGTTGTACAATAGAAGCAAGCTCACAAAGCCGTGAATGAGGGTGAGTGATAAAAGTTCTGAGTTCCTTTAAAAGTCAGAACTATCTTTCGCAAGTGAACCTGCTTCCCTGTTTGCTCAATGGGAAAAAATGATAGCTCATTGCCAGAGGAAATGACACTTATTTTACAACATTCTGTGCCTGATTTCAGAAGTGGTTCTCCGCATGCACATCTCCAGTAAAGATGTAATTGCTCATCTGTGCTAATATTGAAAGTGGTCAGTCTGAAACGCTTTTTCATTAGTGTGTTTTCAGAACTTGTACTTGCTATGCAGTCACGCTTTAGCTTTTTAAAGTATTTTAAGAAAGTTACAGATCTATCACTGAAGTTTAATAAAAGCAGAGAATCTAAATTCTTTAATGTTCCTTGAAATCCAAACCGTAGTTTTTATGTTAAAATGCTTTGCGTCTAATCTGTTAAACGCAATGCACATTTGAGTGTTATTTGTAGCGTATCTTATCATGTATGAAGCCCAATGCACCTTCTGATAATAGCAAGGATACTACCTTCAAAATGTAGATCAGGCATGGTATAAATTCAGAAGAAATACCTGAAGGCAACAGAGAATTGGTTTTGGTTTGGTTTTTTTTTTGTGTGGGTTTTTTTTTGTATGTGTGTGTTTTTGTTGGTTGGTTTTTTTTTTTTTTGGGGGGTTATTTTTATAATTAAAGGGAAGCTTTTTACCATTCTGAGGTGCTTATCTGTACTCATCTGGTCAGTTCTGCATCCCACTCTAGTGTAAGAATCTTGATCTTCCACATGATATATTTTAAAAATAAAATAAGATACATTTCTTGGCTCTTACTTTTATCCTCACAGTGTTAAATCATATCTCTAAGAGATCCAAGGAGTGTCTCCATTTCATAGTGAGTTTTCACTTTGTGAGGTCAGTAGCGCTCTGCGGAATTTCCTGGGCCTTCAGGTAAATGTGTCAGGAGAGAGAAGGTTCAGTAAGAAGTAAAAAGACAGAACTAGAAAAACAGACCATATAAAGACAGAGAGCTTGAGAATATGGGGAGGTGACTGAAATAAATATTAGGAAGGGAAAATAATTGTTCCTTAATATAAAGTTTCTCAGTTTTCCATGCAGTATTGGCTAGTAAGAATGTTTTTTTTTCCCGGATGCTTTTTTGTCATAAACAGTTTTATGATGTGGCAGCTGATGACAGGCACTCGGGATAAGCATAGATATTCTGGCAGACATTCCAGGCCTTACTGGAAAATCTCCTTTGGATCAGAGTACTTGCAAAGTCACGGAGATATCAGTGTTTGGATTAGAAAGCTTGGTGAGGTTCCCAATTCTGTAGGATGAGTTGGGTAGAATGTGCATTCCAGTCTGCCATTTACATCAGAGCCTGGGGAATTTGGTGATGTAAGACCAGCAGGAAACATGTATACTGTTACACAAGCTGTTTTCTATCACAAGTTCATGTTGCAAATTAGCCTCAGCTACACGTGTCAGGATGCGCATTGAGTTGGATCACAGTACTGGGGGAGGAAGAGGATGGAAGAATAACGGCAATAAGCCAGGGGATTTGCGGAGCCAAAACGTTTAGCCAGGTATTGGACACATGAAAGAAAAAACTGTGTTTGAAAGGCAGAATGTTGTGCAAGCCTAATTTCTGGAACATGTGTTTCAAGCCTCTAAAGCAAATGCATTAAGCATTTTCAAAAAGCTAGAAAGCAGCTCTGATGACAAAGACTATCAATTTATTTCAGTATCTTACCATAAAGCAGCAGGATTTATGTCTAGTTAGGGTGAACTGCTCTTCCCCAAGAATGTACGGTTTTCATTTTCTAGCCTTACACTGATCATTTAAATTCTGCCTAATGTCAATCTCTGTAAAATTTAGGCATGTTAAGTACAGGACTAATTTAGGCCACCTGTTTTCAAGCTAATCTTAGAGATGACTAAAATCTATGCCTCTGTTTTGGACTCGAGTCTGAAGATTTGCCTAGATTTGCAAGTTCTAGAATAACCTAGCTGGAAGACAAAACTACTTGTTCAGGGTAGAAGAGACAAAACATCTATAGCAGCAAAACAGCTTTTCTCATGTGCTGTCCTCCTGGAGCAATATGCAAATCTAAAGGGAGGAGTGCCAGAAAATGCGAGTTATTATGATAGTGGTAACATAGACACCTGTTGTTTTCACAGATCATCCTCCTGACTGTAGCAATTCTCAAGTTAACATGAGCTATGTGGAAGCTCATACAAAGTGGATGTGAAATTTTCTCTATATCCAGTTATCTATCATTCTTTCAGTCATTCAGTGTTTCTTTCACTGGCTGGATAATATGATTGTCAAACTGTATTTTTAGCCTAGGAGTATTAGTAAATAGGCTAATTAAGAAAGGATGGCAAAATAATGTTCCTGTCTAGTTTTGATTTATTTAAGGATGTGAATTTGATTTCAACAGTTTTGTGTTTTTGGCTTCAAGTAATAGAACACTCAAAAAGTCATCTGCTCTGTCAAGCATTTAATAGCCTTGAACAAGTCTTATGCCAGCAGTTATTTCAGGGTCAAAAGTGAAATTGCAACAGGAAATCACTTTCAGAAGGTATATGTTTTATCTTGCTTTGGAACTTCTCCGTGTTCTGTAAACCATTCTGCTTTGTGTGATGTGATGTAGCCATAAGTTTAAGGCTGTTTTTTAAAATGGAGAAGAAAAGCCGCAAGCATTTCAGTGGTGCTAATCTCACCAATGACAGTTTTGTACTTAGATAAATAAATTACTCATTTTTCCCCCTTATTTGCAAAATAAGTCAGTTAATTTATATGTTTCTACCATTTTTTTCTATCTGGCTTCAGCTTTTGACTTTGAGCAAACACTTTATCTGATGTTAAGAATCTGAAGGAATTTCTGCTTTATATTCCAGGTTTGAAACTGGGAATGGAGAGAGATGCATACGTCATGATTGCAGAGAAAGGAGAGAAGCTGTACCAAATGATGATGAGCAAGAAAGTGAACCTTATCAAGGACAGGAGGAGAAAATTAAGTACTGTTCCCAAGTGCTTTCTTGGCAAGTAAGTGGCATTTGAATTGAAAAGGCCCTTTCATATCAATTAGAAGAATGGACTCTGGATTTTCTGTGAATGGCATTGTGAGGTCAGACGAGATGTGCTTTGATGCAGCTTAATTGAAAAGGCCGTAACTCCCATTACAGTTTTGATTTATTAAAATTAATGGTTGATTTTTATTTTACATCATACACAGCCTCTATAGTGACAGCTCATTCTATTGTACAGTAACTCGTAACAGCTGTTTCAAATCTGCAAAAGGAATAAGAAAAAAATACCTTAACTCCCACAAGCTCAGGGCTGTTGGTGGCCTAACCTATATCCTCTTTTGTACACAAGCAAATGCTTACCAGGTGATGTTTAAGTCCAGCAAAACTGTCCAAGTCTCAGGATTAAATTTAGAAGTTTCCTGTTTGTCAGTGTAACAGACATAAAAGAAATTTTGAACATCAGGAGACCTGCTGCATTCATTAGAAGTATAGGGCTTTATTGGCTGGAAAAAAAACTTTCACTCAGACTAGATATTACAAAATAATTCTTAAGAATGACATGTATGAGGCAGTAGAAGAGAGACCCCGTGGATGAATCAGATCAGAGATTAGATATGGCAGCAGTGGGGCTACTGCAGGGAAATGCACTGCGTGGCACACAGGGAGACACATTAGTTGACCTGAGAAGACTTTTCCACCTCAGCTGTTTGTGATTGAAGTGATCAGCTGTGGGAGGAAAAAGAGTTCTAAGAGGCAGATTATCCATTCATTTCCCTTCCCTCCCCCGTCTCTGTAACAGCATTTGCAGGCAGTTTTCTTTGTGCACAGGGTATGGAAACGATGCGTTGTCTTTTCTGCCTGACAGAAGGCAGCCTGGTAGCATAGAATTGCAATGTTTCAGCTATTAAATAGATTCTTGATTTTTGTAGATTTGGTTGCTTTTTTCCTCTTCACACACACCCCCATCCCCCTCTCTTCCCCAGCTGATCTTGGTGGATTCAAATTGAAACCTTTAAGCTCTGATTTTGGAAGCATAGTATAGCATTTCCTATTTTTCATGTAACAAGATGTACCAGGTCAGAAACTTGCTTTCTTCCATTGCTGATTTATCTGAGTCTGTTGGATTCCCTGATATTTTACTTAGTCTCGAGTCTTATCTGGGATTTCCTGCTACTCCTTTTTGTTTTAAAATGTCAGTTCTCTTACATGCTTCACAGTCTGTCCTCTCATTGCCCTCAGTTTGTTTGACAGCCACCTGACACTCCAGTAGTGAGGACTTGACCTAACTTTGCCAATGGGTAACTGAGCCCAGACTGAGGTACCTACAGGTATCTTGATCTCTGACAAAGGCATTATTTCTGCTAATGGCCCAGCCGTCCCCGTAGAAAATAACTCTGCTCATATCTTCTCAACATTCACTTGTCGGTACAGTCCTGGGCAACTCAGCTGAGTGTAACTCAATCAGTACAACCCAGTCATGACTTGCAGGTTTTTCATATAATTCCTGGGGCTTCCCCTGAACAATATATATTGACTGTGACCTATTCATTTTTTCAGATATTCCTGCCTAAGGGAGTCACTAATAGCTGTGCTGAGATGTACCTAGTGGTTTTCTGCTACATGCAGCTGAGAGTAACACTAAGGCTGCGAAAAATAGTTTTTTTCTCTTGGCCTTTGGGTATCAGATAGCATCTAATAATTCAAGAGAGAAAAAGTGTTTGCAGAAAAAAGAGCATGAACTAATCCTGGTATCTTCAGAAATACCATATGCATTTATTTATAAGGCTGTTTATTGAACTTAACTTCAGCACCTGACTTGCTTGAGTGCAAATCTGGCATTTAGGCATGTGGCTAGTGATAGAGTGGGAAGGATGTGTGTTGGTGCCAATATTTGTAAATGATATGTTTGCCATGCTTCTTTTCAGCACCGCATGAAATTGATTGCAAAACCTTGTAACAGAGGAATCTGTTAACCTCAGGAGATTCCAAACGTATCTGATCAGGTTGCACAAACCTGGATGGGTTAGATTTTCCTGTGTATTTTTTGAGTAGAAACCCAGCTGTTCCAAGTCCCTTAATTTCAGAGGTGTAGTTGGGAGATGGTGTCCTGACTTGCATGCCAGATGAGAACTGGGAAGCAGCACTGGGAGGTGAGGATACCTTCAGTTATACTGGAGGGCTGCTTAGAACGGGATGAGGAAACAAATCAAGCTTTGCCATGCACTTTTTGAATTGCTGTTTTTTTAGCTAGAGTCCAGCATATGCCTAAAAAACCTCTTGGAGTATTTCTGGATCATGCACTTTTCAGTACCTATAAAGCCTTCAAAGCAAATGATTACTGATTTTGCTTATGAATCAAATGCCACAGAAGTCTTAAAAGAAGCTGTTAAGAAAATCGTCCTGTGGTTCTGAAGCTTCAGGGCTGTGAGAGTAGTGTTCAGTTATTTTCCTTTTTCAGCTCACAATTCCAAACTTTAAGACGACTGCCTTACATTTACAATCCAAATAAACTCCAGGGACACAGTTCTAAATAAAAGAAGTAGGAAAGCTTACTGGGTAGCAGTGTTCTGCTGGAGTTTTGGGCGGCTCTTTAAGTGCTGTAAACTGCCACAGACCCATTGCGCTTGATGGAAAAATGTATAGCAATTGGGCATCTGCCCTAGGTACCAAACATGATTACAGTTGCTGGCCACCATGTCTGTGATGGGGCACTCCACAGAGTGTGTGTCTTGTATTCTCAGTAATGAGTGGGGAGGATCATTCTTACTTTGCTTTCCTCTGCAGTTTCTGTTCTGTTTCAGTTTTTAAACACTTATAGAAACAGTTCAGAATCACTGGGAAATTGAGAATGAGCTTTCCTTAGGAGATAGTCTGACTCATGAGTACAGGCTTTAGGAGTTTTACAAAACACTGCTGGTTTCCATGGGATTCCCCTGGCGTGGTTGAATAGATTCTGCTGCTTTTTCTACACTATGACAGTTACAGAGTAGCCCCTCAGCAAACCGAAGTTTTCAGTGTTGAAGTTGTTGTTATTCTAAAGGCAAAATGCAAATGCTACCTACAGCTTAGATGAGTCAGCTCTGCTAAACATGAGGAGGCTAAAAATACATCATTTAGAGCCCACAAGTGGAGGCAGGGATACTGGTTTTGATAAGCAGCAACCCTCAGCACTTTGGCAAGCACCCAAGTGGCTGATTGAGCTCAGATTTCCCATATGTTGCTGTACTTTCATATATTCCTTTTGTTCTTCTCTGAATTTAACACATTTCTAGTATAATCGCTAATTAACCTGGCAAACAACTCAGCCCCCTGGGCTTTGGCAGTGCTGTATTCATCAGGCTTGCAATGTCCGTTTTTCTGTACTTACTGTTTCTAATTGAGTAACAACCTACATATCTGTCCATTTTTGGCATATATTCTGCTCATACGTGCAGCTCTGCCCCTCACCAGAGAGAGGTTTTGTTTTGTGCTGCATGAGCAGACAAATTTAGCACCTTTTGTCTATAAATTAGAAGCATCATTTATGTATCTGCCAGGTACCAACTCCAGTAAATGACCTTAAATTAACCTGTCAGTGGAACTTGTGCTCTCTCTTACTGCTCTGTGCTTGAATTCAGTAGATGGAACCTTCTGTCCTAAGTCCTACTGTGATTCCATTAAAGCCACTGGGGGAGGGGCGAAAGGGCAGGAATCAAACCAAGTGAAGAAAGGTGAGCGTACGTAACTAAGACCACGAACACTGCTTGGAGGAATAGCTTGGATAGAAGTAGAAGTGTTTTCTCTACTGTTCAATTTATTATTTTTAAGGTCATCAGTTAATCTTGCTTTCCTTTTCACCCCTGGATGCTCAATTAAATAAGGGTTTCAGCGTTTTTATAGATCCAGCCAGGTCATTTTTCCTTTTGTGTGCATGCTAATTACGAGGAGCTAAGGGAAATGGTGGGAAAAGTCACAGATAGGAGATCTGGATCTTCTGCAGAGTATTTCCTCCAAAAATGTGGGAAATGGAGCCACCTAGTAGAGATATCATCATGTACAACAGTTTTCACACTTGCTTCAAGGAGAGAGTCTCCTGTGGTTGGATGATGACTTGCAGAGACACATATCTGCTTATATGTGGAGAAAAAAGCTAATTGTTTCTGTTCTGCTTCCCTTTGCAGTGAGTTTGTGTCATGGCTCACAGAGATTGGAGAGATAAGCAAACCAGAGGAAGGGGTCAACCTGGGACAGGCACTACTGGAAAATGGAATTATTCATCACGGTGAGTGCTCCATGCCATAAAGAGATGTCGGATTTCAGTAGTGCCGTGGAAGTGCGGGTGGAAAACTGACTGCAGCTGTTCACATGATGTTCATATACTTTCCTGTACCATACTATTCAAATTCTCAAAATGTTTAATGACTTTGGGGATTAACGAGTGGGCACATTTATGTCATGAAAACAGGACTTGTTGGATATTCTGAAAGTGTTTATACCTGCAGTTGCTTGATTGCTTTGCAACATCTTTGTTGCAGATTATATCAGATATATATTCCTTTGTACTTTGTGTGTTTGAAAATCTGTAGTGATCGATAAATATAGCTTTCCATATGAGACATCAGCAATACAGAGGATAGCTGAGCAGTGCTTTTTTAGATTTGAGCACAGGTACGAACAGAGTGAGGGGCTCCAGACAATGGGTTGCTCTTAGAGACTACTTGTTGTAAAAAAAAAAAAAAGAGATGATGAAGAGTTTGTCTTGGGATTTGTTCTTTCCAGCTTATTTGGCAAGAATGTCTGTCTTAAAAATAGTGATGCACCATATTTCTTCATCACACCCAGCAAATGACCCTGAAGTGTTGTGATGTGGAGTATTTTAGAAGAACAGGACAGTGCATACAAAAGTGCTGCATGACCCAAGTGGCAGAAGATGCTTGTTTGAAAATTTTCTGTGCTATCTGCATTTCGACTAAAATAAGATCTTTCTCCAGGTTATATCCTTTAAATCCACATTTGTCCCGCTGTTTCCTATTATTTTCATATTATGTTATGCAGACAGAGGAACATAGTTATATTCTAGTTAAACAGCAGATGCCCCAATTTTAACTTTCGGGCGAGTTTAGCTGCAAAATGCACATCAAAGGAATAAGGTATATAGGTCTTAAGTCACCAGTGGTCTACATTTCCATACAATCTCTTGGAAACCAATTTAAATAGGGGAGCCATTTAATTAGGCTAGTCTTGCTTTAATCTCTTGGTAACTCAGCTCCACAAACTTGTCTTTCAGGTGGCAATAACACTGTTAAGAAATGATGTCTATTATCTTCTTTTAATTAACACATAGAGAAATGGAACGTGAGCAGTACCATAATCCTTCATGCACATATACTTCCATCCCCAGGTACCAAGACATTCAGGCACATTCAGATTTTGAAGAGCTTTGAGCATGAGCTCAAAAGCACTGATCAATTTTGAATACTTGGCCCTAACTGTGGCTTTGGAGAACTGAAACAGTCTGGCTTCCATGTGTTGAGATCAGCCTTTGGATGAGGAATGCTCTTTTGCGATCCCACCCTTACTTCCCTATGTTCTGAATGTGTACGCTTGCACTATTGGTGCAAGAAGCTTTTTGAGACTTGTTTCACGGTGACCGTTTACTTTGCCATAACTTCATACTTTGACACTTTCAGGAGTGTCCTTTTTCTCTAGACGCAAATTTATAGCTTAAAGAAAGTTGTGCTGTTATATCTGCTGCTCCCCTTATTCAAGTGCCTTGAGTAAGATGCATCCGGTTCGGTTTTAATATTACCTTTAGTTAGCGTTCATGGTGTTAGTGTCTCTAATGACAGTTATTGCTGGACATTGGAAGGTATTTTCAATGCTGCGTTTACTTAAGGAAATACCCCTTGAGATCTTGAGAAACCATTAGATAGGAAAGTATCCTGTTATGTATCTCCTAAAGTAGCCAGAATTTAAAACTTACGCATGATAATGAAGCTGTTACCCCTGTTCTACATTAGGCAATATCTTTTATCTTTTGTTTTCACTTGGCATAACATTACTGTCAGGTGAAAACTGCTGATCTCTCAGCCTGCCTGAGAAGCAAGGCCATAGATTAGTAAATGCTGAGCTCTGTGCTAAGTGCTGAGCTCTGCGTGTTTTATCACTCAGTTTCCTTTGTATCTTCTTTAATTCTGGCTATTTTATCTGGGACTGCTGATGTGGAAGTTCTGGTACATGTCACAGAGAGCAGAAGCGATCAAAATCTGATCTGCTATGTGCCTGGCACAAAAGACACTTGCTGCAGACTCAAGTCTCAATTGGATTTAGAAATATGAAATCTAGAGTATGCAGGCACTTGAACAAATCAATAGCTTACACAGCTTAGAGATTCCACTGTATACAAAAGCATATACTTCAGATCCTGCAAATTTTGTTTTACTCTGTAAAATTAAGGAAAAATGTCACCAAAAGCACAAATAGTAATGAAGTATTCGTAGACCAAGATTTCCCATGTAATGAGGGAATATCTTAAGAAATTCTGGTCTCTAACTTCTAAACAATTATCCTGCCTGCTCTGCAAGGCTCAGCCTAAATCTCAAACCGAGTCCTGGTACTTCTGAGTTTGCCTAACCTAGCTTAATTGTCTTTAGTCATCCAGCGCAATCAGTTTTCTCAGGTTAATCAAGCCCGGGCTAAGATGCGTATTAAATAGTCTAAATCCTTATTTTCTCTCAGTTCATCAAATGCTGTGCCTACACTGTGAAATACTACATCCAAAATATTCAAGAGTGCTCCAGCACAAAGATCTGGCCGTGGCTTTGTTGCATGGACAAAGGAGGGAAGATTGCTGTGACTAAGCTACCCCACCTTTTCTGCTGTCTGCTTTGCTTGCTCTTTAGATTTCCTATTCCATCTCTACATAGTTGTAACTGGTCTCCATTGAAGGAAGCTGTGTACAGTGGCATTTCTGTGCTACATACTGCAAAATCTGGAAGATACTTTATTACTTATTTTGAATTTGAGCTGTCATTGGCACTTTTTACTTATAGTTACCCCTTATTTACTAAACGGTGAAACAAATAATTTCTAGTATTTACTAAATTACTATCTTCAGGATAAACTTAAATGTAACTGGAGGCTTCAACCCTGTTTGAAACTGAATATGATTTTTAACTCTTACCTGATTTTGGCGAATGCTTCTTTTGAAATGGTTCCTTATCACACTGAAACGTCTTTAGTGTCGTTGTTTTTAAAGCCTATCAGTATATAACATTACCCAATAAGATTTTAACTGCCCTACTGTGGAATGGCTAGTCTAAGTGAAAAAAGCAGTCTCACGGAAGTGCTATTTAATTTTTAGAAGGAACTCACAAGTAAATACAGGAACCCTGGTAGAAGAATACCTCTAACAGCTGTGGTTCCTTTCAGAAGCATGCTTCTGCTTTTGGAGTTGCAGAACTTTGGGCAACTGCAAAAATCCCTTTAGTGCTGTGATAGCTGTTTTGGGAATTTGCAGGCACTTTGTTAAAAACTTACTGAAAAAAGTCAGACAGTCCCAATTACCTTCTCAAGGACTGTTTCCAAAGCCTTACATAAACTGAATCTGGTGGACAAGGAAGAAATTTTAGTCTTATTGAAGCTGCAGTATTTTAGAAAACTACTTTTGTTGGTGGAGCTATTCAGAAGGGCACATAAGCATGTATACACACAATAAGGGGAAATTTGCAGAACTGAGACTTCTCTTCAGAAAATGGTAGATGCAAGCAAATACTTAGGTGTAGATGTACCAACTGATCTATGAAGAACATAGTAGGGGAGAAAAGACTGATTTTAATTAACATACCTGGTGGTTTAGTTTCAGATAAGCACCAGTTTAAGAATGAGCAGGTGATGTACAGATTTCGCTATGATGATGGAACGTACAAGCCAAGAAGTGAACTGGAAGACATCATGTCCAAGGTTTGTATTATCATTCTTAGTTGTGATTTGCATCAAAAGAGTTTGCTCTACCTCTGAATGTTGTTGACCTGTTGTATAGGAGACCCCTAATGCTGTTTCTTTGTTGTATTAAGCTATCCATCCTAATGCCATACGAGACATTCACTCTTAGAGAGAGGAAGCAGAGCTTAGCAGTAAATAATGATACAGTTGTGACTGCAGCCGAGGCTGCTGATTACAGTGCTAGCATAGTCACAAAAGGTCTTAAAAGAAAACAGTAAGCTGTAATACAGCATGTCTGCTGAAAATCTGGGCATTATGGTTCAGGGAGATTGAAGAGATCAATATTTTACTGCTGTTCCTGATAATTTCTGTTGATCTCATATCTGCCTAAATACCTTCTAATAAATTGTATTTCTTCTTATGGACATCAGTTCATGGGTTAATTATGAGAAGGGATTAGTGGAGAAAATGTTGGAATGGAGGTGATTAGAGATAAAAGAACAGATTTTTTTTTTTTTTTTTTTTGCTTCTGGAGGCAGGGAAAGAAGAAAGAATGTTTGACAGAGAGGGTAAGGGAACTGTTTTGAAAAACAGTTAATCAATAGATCATTCCAGCTGAATAAAAATACCAGTGTCTAGGTGTGGCTAGCTTTGGCTAGTCAGTGTTTCTTTAAAAAGGAAAAAACTAGTAATAACATGCATCTTTCCTTCTTCAGGGTGTAAGGCTGTACTGCCGACTGCACTGCCTATATACTCCAGTGGTAAAGTAAGTTCACCTTCATGATCCCCTTGTATATATTACCTGGCCTTGTGAAAATGATGACATGTTACTGTTGAAATCTCTCTTCTTTTGTATTATAAACAGTAATTTTCTGCATTTTCTTGGCTCTTCTACTACCCTTCTGTCTCCAAAGTTTAGATCTGTACTAGTACTTCTGCTGGAAGATGTTGGAACTGGGTTCTGGGAGAGTGAAAGGCTGGTGCTAGTCTTCCTGACATTCACTTCCTCTGTCAGTTCATGTGAGCTGTTAGCATGACACAAGTTTATTTGTTTACTCTGCCATTTTCTGTGAGTTAAAGTGGGTGTGATTAATAAGTGACTACTGATTCAGGGCAGATTGTGCAGTATGATTGTAGCTGCTTTATTATTTGGGTTGTAGAAAATGTAAGCAGATGCGTAAGTCATGGAAACAGATTCCAGTGTGATGCTAGGATTCTTTCATTCAAAGCACCCTAAACAAACAAAAATCAGTCTGAAGTTGAGTAAAACCTGAAGCTATAGTTAGGAAAAACCCTGAAAATTTTGGGTGGAATCTTCAGAACTTAGCTCTGTGTAAATAAATGTTAGAATTGAGATAATCTGCAAGCACTAGTTAACTCTCTTCCCAGGTCCCAGGAGGTGATTTTCAGATGTTGTTGCCTTACTATGACATCAAATGAACATTTCTGGCCTATAATGGAAACCACCCTGAGCCATGTAGATGTTCTGTTTAGGTGTTTGTGATGGAAAATCAGGCATTTTCACTTAGGCAAATTTCATTTTTACATACAAAAGTCTGACAAGGAGGAAAAAAGCCTTTGGTGGGCGTGACTGGAGTCCCAATTTCAACAAAACTTACCTCCTGTCCCCAAGTTGTGCAACAGCTGTTTCACTGAGAGATGTCATTGTCATGCTAAAAGGAGCAGCAAAGGTAGTTACAGTTCATCAGTCATAAATCTGCCTAATTAGATCTCTGGGTTTTTTTTTTCAGAATAGCTGTTCTACAACAGTACAAATGTCAGTTAGCCTAAAGGGTATGGAGAGAGCAGGAAAGCATGATGCAGCCCTTGGTAGGCAAAATACTTATGTATATGCATGTGTGTATTTGCACATACACGTTTCACACCTTAAGGTGGCAATTCACATGCAGAGTAGGAATAATGGTAAGTGAAGCTGAAAAAATTTCACTGACCTCAGGGTACATATAAAATGAGAGGGATGTAGTCTTAAGCTTTAGGGAATCAACAAGGACAAAATAACTACCATAGGCCTGTCCTGTGGTGTTTTACCAATGTGCTATTTTTGTAATAGAATCCTAGCTGGAGAATCTTCTAATATAAGGATTAATCTGTGTTAGTGACAGCATGAATCTAAATTCTGTATGACTGGTGAAAAATACCAGACTCTCAGAAGCTTTACAATCTTTCTGGATAGGCTTAACGTTCTCCGTATGTTCAGGCTCTTCTTCCTGCCATTCTCTTTCCTACTCACTCTTGCTTTTGTCTCCCTGTTATAAAACTGAATCTCCAAGGCTGTCATCTTTTCATGTCTTCTTATCATGTCTTTTTGCTTCTTGCAAAGTGCAAAGTTAGTTGTGCAAAGACTATTACTTTCTTCTGTACCTTTGGACCACTGCTTTGTCTGAGACATCTTCAGACTGCTGATTCCTGCAGTCATGCTAGCAAGGTTGTTGAGGGAGGCCTGCTTTTCTGGTGCAATCTTCCTTCTAGAAAATTGGTAAAACTGCTTGGAGTAGCAGGTACGTGTGCCAAGAGGATCTGGAGGAATCATAAAGTTCAAAATTAAATTATGTTGTTGACAACCTTGGGATATAATTTTGCTAGTTTTCTTCCCTGAAAACCTGGGAGTTCCTGTGTAGCCTTTGCTTTTACAATTTTCTTTAAGTAAACTCTGACACTGATGTACTTTGAAGGTAAATGATACGTCCCACTGGAAACAGTGTGCTACTTTGGAGGATTCAAAAAGTGTTTTGAAAAATCTTAGACATAGAGAACGTTCTGAATATGTCTCTGATCTACTCCAGAAAGTTGTGAGGGTGGTAGAACTTGCTCACACTTACACACGTGCTGGACAATACTTCAGTATGTAGATGAGCTAGACTGTGTGAAGAACTTTATATTCCCCTAGTTTCTGTGAGGCGTCAAGGTTCTGCCAAAATTTCAGTGGTTTCCACATCTATATTTGACTGTTCACCTGCAGCTCATGGTTCTGGACAACATTCTATGATTCATACACTGCTCTTGTTCAGGCTAGGTTGAAATGGGGGGGAAAGTCAGTGAACTAATGTTGGAATATTCATCCTGACAAGCATTTAAATACAAGCAGTGAGAGACTGGGCCTTGGACCGAGATCCTGGTGCCAGCTTATTCAAAACTCTAGCTCTATATCAGTATCTGTATTAAAATGTTGGGAGTTGCTTTTCACAATCTGCAAACCCCTACTCATTAGTACTCAATATTTTAATGCTTTGCTTTATTGTTCTGACATTTCAAAAGCACATTTTCTCAAGATAAGAGTGTGAGAGGGGAAAAAACTGCCCAGAAAACTCCCACAGATTTGTGCTGGGTTTAGCACATTACTGGAAGACAAGTCGAAAAATGTGTGTAAGCACTATGAGGAAAGCTTTTGTTTTGAGGACACACATTTCTGGAAATGCTGTCATGGTTTCTTGTTCTTTTTATTTTTTTCCCGAGTTCTGAAAGTCCTGCTTCCCTTTCTAATTTCTCACACCTTTGCATTCTGCAAGCACAAAGGCATTTCTGCTGCATTTATTTACAAAAGCCAGTCACAACATGTTTGTACTGTAGATGGTTAGTAGAAGGAAAACTTGAGTAGGATGAATTTTAAATGGTGGTTTGATTTTAGACTTTTAGGAAAAAAAAAAAAAGGAAATAGTAAATGGTGTGGTGCTAATGGAAGAGGTTGATTTGACAGAACTGAAGAATAAAGTCTTCTCTTGAGCTGCCATGTAGATACATCCGGACTGTAAAACAGTCACAGTGGCTGTGAAAGTTTCCTTCCACAGTCGTACCAGTGGACATCAAGCTTGAAATAGAAGGACCACCTCCAAGGGTGAGAGAGGAGTTAATTCTTCATAGCCTTTCAGCGTTTGGCCTCTCTACTGAGACTCTCAACAAGAGGGAGCCAATTAAATGCAAATTAATTGTGGTAATGGCTTTTGTGATGTGGAGCTAGGAACTGGATCAAGACCACCAAACTTATTTCACACGGGCCAGTAAACAGCCTTAAAATGGAAAGAGCTTTTCATTCTTTCATGAGCTGGATTAAATCCAGTGACCTGGAGGTGAAAGGTGTTAGAGCCCAATGTCCTGAGCCACATAGTCCTCTTATATTTGTATCAAAATTCTTTAGAAGTATTTTATTAAAGACTAAAAACATCCATTATCTCCATGACTCTGGGAAGAGGAATAGAAGAAAACTGCTAAATGCGGCAAGTTACAAGAGGGTTTCTTTTCCTTATTTCAGGAACAGTGCTGCTCTCTATAGAGGCTGTGTGAGAGATGGTGTGAGTTGTGTTACAAGACTTAAATACAACACTTTTTATTTATTTATAATGACTGAAATTATCTAATGCCATAAAAGAACACCATGTACCCTATTTGTATCTGGCTACTCTGTGATATTTTGCTACAGGAAGTTAAATCTGAAGTAAATCAGAAAAAAATCTCTCTTGACAGAGTAGGCTAAAAGGTGCTTAAGTCAGTGATTCTAAGAAAAAGGGGGAACAGAGGGAATATGTAGGGAATATTGGTGGGTAAAGCCTAGAGAAGAACTATTTAAGCTTGTAGATGGGTTGGCACTGAACCAGTAAATGTAAACTGGACATGAATGGGTTTAGGATGAAAACTAGAAGATGACTTCCAGCCAGAAGAATGTCAGCAGGACTGATGGTGGTGATATTCTAACCTGAGTTAAAGAAACAGCTCAATACATCTGTGAAAAGAATGTCCTGGTTGCCTCTGGCAGGAGTAGACGCTCTCTGAAGATGGCTTGAAACAACATCTAGAGAAACTGAAAATAATGCTGCTCTATACTGATCTGAAATATCTTCCTAATTCAACTTGTTAGAAGAGTTTAAAAACTAGTCCTTTCTTCCAGAGAAAAAGGATATCTGCTTCCTATTCTTTGTCTTCTTTATTTGTGGCTAGGAGACTCTTTTTCTTTTTTTTTTTTTTTTTTTTTTTTCTTCTTCCCATCTATAATTCTTCTCCTTTCCTCAACTTCATAATAGTAGGTCACAATAGTATATGTAGGTTTAGAGTGCAAAAGAAGTGTTTACCTTTTTGTCCTGATTTTCCCTGAATTCTCTTTCTTAATTAGAGACCGTGACTACCACCTAAAGACCTACAAATCAGTAATGCCTGCAAGTAAACTAGTGGACTGGCTTATTGCACAGGTAAGAATTTTAAGATACTGCTGCCTTTGACAGGTAGCTTAATTTTTCAGTTCCATTTAAAAGTAAATAAAACACATTTATCTAGACAACATAATGAAACGTATTCTGATTCTTTGAGCTTAAAATCGTATGCTTTCTATTATTGTACATCTGGTGAAAACTTACTGTTTGTCAGCATAAAGAGGAAGAAAGTCCTTTGTTAGCCCTAGGAGTGGTGAACTGACTGTTTTCTTTTCTATTTCTTGTGATTTTCTGAAGATGTTTAAAGCAATGTTGATCTCATTTAATCTCATATAGGTGTGGTACAACTTTAGTGAAAAATTTATGTAGAATTTTACACCAACAACTCCACCATTATCTTTAGAAATTTTAGTAGCCCAACATTTACCTTGTAATTACAGAGAAGAGCATGTAGCTTGGGAAATTAAAAATTTAGTTTTGATAGCCTGAAGCAGTCTAAGGGGAGAATGTGGGATGTTGCTCACCATCGTGGAGTCAAATGCACATTCTGGTTTTGTCTTAAATAATGGTCTGATTCATGATCACATTAAGTCCTGTACTGCCAAGAAGACATAAAGAGAGGCTAGCTTGAATGAGAGTCAGGCCTCTGACAACCAGGGATGTTGTCCTTCAGAAATGCTTCCTGCAATTGCGTTTGACATCCTCCCACATTAATAAGATTGAAATGATTTAAGGTTGTTCTATACCAAATAATTGAATGAGAATGGAGTAGCCAGTTGTTTTCCTGTTAAGAGCATAGAGGAGAGCAAGGATATTAGTACTGAGGTTGTCATATCAGTTAAATGTGATTTAATGGGGTCTTATTCATGGAAGGCTGAGAGGGAAAAAAGTCTGCTTTGACCAAAGAGAGGTGTAATCAGGCCAGTATAATAGTTAATCGTAGAGCTGTAGGGAGTAGAAAGACTCAGATAGCAAGGTAAAACGTCAGCTCTTGGTCTGGAAATGGTACCTCATTTCCTTCCCCATTTTTCTTCATTCTACTAGGTTAATCTGGCTGTTAGTTCTCCCATTTACTGACCTTTACATTCAGATCGAACCAGAATGTACTAAAGCCAGATGTGGAGATACAGAACACTTTGTAATTTATATTGTGTATATGTGTGCATACGTATACCTACACAGATGCAAAGATGAGGGAAACGTCTTCTGTGCTCAGTTAAAGGCGAACATTGTTAAACATTTAAATCACTGTCTATGACTTAGTGAATTCCTGTCTATGTGACTAAATCAATCTTTGCTTGTAGATCCTAACAAGTTTTCCCATTCACTTGGAGCTTTCATACTAGATGGACTATTTTGTAGCAACCGTTGATACTTACGCTGTATTAGCTAACAACAGATTTCAGTGGGAGCTAATGAACTCAACTTATTGCGGAGTAGTGCATTTATTTAACTGCTCAGATCTAAGTTTCAGTTCAACTTTAGGCATCTGTTCTTGAAAATCTTGGGGATGCTGTCTGGTCTGATAACTACCTGTTACACAAAAATGCTGGGATATATTTCATTCTATTTCTGACAATCAATTTGCATCAAGATTTTAGTTTAGAAATGGTGCACAAAAAGAGTGAGGACTATTGTTTCTGTTAGATTTAGGGGCATAGGGGTGACTGTCTTGAAGGATAGTCTGTCTTGTTTCTGTTTGCAGTTTAGACTATAAATGCCAGTGGGAGCCCTCCCTGATGAGAAAGCTGTTTTTCATTTCCTTGACCTTTACAAATATTTGTAAGACTGAACAGAACAAAAGAGTAAGGATATTTTTATAATTAAAGAAACAGCATGAGTTACTGGGCTTGTGCATCTCAAAACAATCAGCCATGGACCATGATTAGGGTTTTAGACATCGTATCATTACCAGAACTAGACAACAACAACAATAGTAGTAATGGTGGTGGTGGTAATAGCAATAATAATAGTGTGCTCTGGACATGATTCTTCACTATGGTACTGACTGTATACCGGTTTTATAATTCTGCTGACTCAGATCCAGTGATTGTACTTGAATAAACCTAAGTTGTCTTGTCAAAACTAGTGTACCTAGTTTCATATCCAATTTCTGTATGAGAAAGTTGAGACACATTCTGTCAAGATTGTTGATTTTAAGTAGTTTTTTTTTTCTTAAGATTTTTGTTACTGCTTTCATTGTATTTGTACTGTATAGTATAAATTACCATATAACATTTAGAAGTGCTTACAGGTAAGCTGAAATGATCTATTTTAAGTTATATTTTAGAATAAGGGAATGCTGTTTTGGTAGGGGAATATCTTGAGGCCATTAACATCATCAGGAGTAGCCAAGTCTAGTTTAGAGTCTTCCTACACAAAGATATTGTTGCCTAGAACAAAAGTAGATTCCTAAAAGTTGAGAGTAACATTAGAAGGCATTTGTCCTCCAGTTTATTTACATTTGAAGGAATAAATTAGATTAAGTCCCAGCCTCTCTAAAATAAACTACTCATTTATTCCATAAAGTAACACAGAGTGAGTGTTGAGAATTGTCACATGACAGGATGTTGAAAATAAGGAAAAATTTAGAAAGACATTAAATTAGTTTATAGTAAAAGTTAAACTTCAAGTTTATAAAAGCCCTCTTCTTGGCTCCCCTTGTGTGATTACATAATCATGAAGTTCCTTCTTTTTCCTACCAAGACAACAGTATTTAGTTCTTAATTTGTAAATGTCATGCCTTTTTCTTGCTCTCAGAAAGTCTCTTCAACAAGAGCCAGTAGTGCTGCTGACTGGCAAGAGCTGATGCTGGTTTATCCTGTATTTAAATAGTATCTTTACACCATAGCAGTATTCTTTGCCAGTATTTGCCTGGCAAATAGTCACTGCTCTCCTTAGGAAGACTTGAAGCCCACACTGATGTTCTGCTGACAGGATCAGGGGGCTCTTGATCTGCAAGCTGATTTGCCTCAAACAAAGTCGGTGTGCTACTCTGCAGTTGCTGCTGGAGCTTCAGGATATCTAGTTCTCCAGATGGAGGGGAAAAAAGAAGGTATAATACTTCAGTAGGGTACAGCTTTTAATTTAGTTGGACCAAAAGTAATATGCTGAAATTGCTCCTCTGCCAAAGCAGCAGATCCTGTACCTGCTGGAATGAGCTGACCAGCTGCTCTTAGTGAGATAGCAGATGCATGGTTTGCTTGTGCCAGTTTGGGGACTGGGAAGCAGGTAATCTTGCATCAAGCAACCAGTGTTAACAATGTTTTTCATCTGGGTAAAACCAAATGTGCCTGCTGATCTTTACCAGCACAATTTAGAACTTACAGATCTGCCTAAAAAGTACAACCAGCATATTGTCTTCATTTGGGGGCTGCAAATTAGCAGATACGTAGGAAAAAAACTGGACATGTCTTGTATTTAACGGAATTGTAGATGCAAAACTTAATGCTGCCATTTCAGGTAAATTTGTAAATTTGCAGCTCACCTTTCATACCTGTTTTTAAGTACTACACTCAGGTAGTGAGAAACTGAAGCCTTTGTTTGTAGGTCTGCTGTGTAAGAAAAGAATGTCACTGCAGTTTTAACCAATCTGACCTTTGGAGTTCACATACACTGAGTTTACTCAGGTTTTTTTTCCCCCTTTGGTTGAATATAGATAAAATGTCTCACCTTCTTTCTCTAAGAATGAGTTTTATTGTCTGTGGCTAATAGGTCCTGAAGTCCAACACTGTGATTGCAAATAAAAAGTCTTTACATTGAGATAATATTATATCCCTTCGTGAGTTAAACAGCTACTTTCCAGAATCCTGGTCTTTGTCCTCCTAGTTCCTGCAGGAGGCAAGAGATACTATATATAGGAGTGAATGGGACCAGGGCAATGGGGTAGCTATTTTGATTTCTTGCTGTTGTTCCCTACAAAGAGCATCCTGCTAATTTCAGAGTCACAAGCTATGCAGTGGTGAAGGGGAATAATTTAGCTTAGGGAGTTATCTGAGATGTAATATTTATCCTCTTGTTTCTAGGGTGACTGTCAGACTCGGGAGGAAGCTGTCGCACTGGGTGTTGGACTCTGCAATAACGGCTTCATGCATCATGGTAATGCATCAATATTACTTCCCACAGCCAATTAGAGGAGCTCTTATTTCAGTCAGATTACCTGACTGTCTGAAAATCCATTTTCTATAGACTGTGCCGTGCATGCTGACATATCTACAGTTGTGGGTATCCCAGCAGGTCCTTCTAAAAAGCAGTCTTCGAGCTTACACAAAATGTCTAAGGCTAACGCCTTCCCAAGTGAATCCCCCTGCTAATGGTTATGATGAGCTCTGAAGTGATTAGACAAGCTAGAAGAGGAGTGTTTTTTCACTGCACCTCTTTTAGAGCCATCAGACCAATGCACAAGCCAAGTACTGTCCTGAAACATCACCAAGAACTGTCAGGTACAAAGTAAAATTGCCTATTTCTTGCCATTTCGACAACAAGCACAGTGCCTCTGAAGCTTCCAAGTCTGAAGTGCCAAATTGCCAAGTTGGACATTATCTATCCTTAGTGATGCTGTCGCTAAACTCGGTATTAAATAGCACCTACAAAGTCCTAAGAGTAAAACATAGTTTGTCCAACGAAACATCCAGTTTTAGTTATTTATAACATTTGCTCTCCATATTTTGAATAGTGTTTTGAAGAGCAGGTTATTGTACATAACTAATAGAGAATTTGCATAGTACTTGATAAGAATGTAAGTTTTTCTTTAAATAGTTTGATCTATTTTGAGCCTGTATAAACTTTTGGCATTCATAGCATCCTTTGGCAAGGAGTTTGCATAAATACATGTTGAATGAAGTTGTTCCTCAGGTTTTAAAATTGTCACTTGCTGCTTTTATTTGAAGTCCCCAGGTCTAGTATTTGAAAACTCTTAAAGAACCTTGTCACAGCTTCCAGAATTTTATAGATCTCATTTCCCTCTCAATTCCTTTTTACATTGAAAGCCTTAATCTGTTTAGCCATCTCGCTTACCTTTAAACAGCCATTTTACCCCTCTTTGCTCCTTTTATAGTTTTACCATATTAATTTTGGCATGGGAAAGGAGAATAAGATATTGAGTAGCATCTTTCCTCAAAGAGGATCTTCTGTATTTCGTATGCATTATACATGCCAGGGAGGACAAACATCATATCATGAGCTACTATGCACTGTGAAGAAAAGTATATCCTTAAAATACAGTAGTAACTTAAAAATATAGAGCTAAATAGCTGACTTATAGGGATGCATTTGGTCTTCATTCTATAAAGACTGGGAAAATGTGTAGGATTTACTTTAGCTTTCTTTTTTGTTTCTCTCTTTCTTTCTCTGTATAAATGCATGTATGTATTTCATATATATTGTTTCCAGTCCTGGAGAAAAGTGAGTTTAAGGATGAATCCTTATATTTCCGCTTTTATGCTGATGAGGAGATGGAAGGCACAAGTTCCAAGAGTAAACAATTACGTAATGACTTCAAGCTTGTGGAAAACATCGTGGGAAAGAGTCTTCTGGTAAGAAATATGTTAATGTAAACATTGAAGTTTCTGTGGAACTGGTATTGATTTATACTAGAGGAGAATGAGAAGAGGAATTAGAATAGAATAGAAATGGGGAATTGCACCT
This sequence comes from Chlamydotis macqueenii, assembly GCF_036417535.1. Classification (NCBI taxonomy): domain Eukaryota; kingdom Metazoa; phylum Chordata; class Aves; order Otidiformes; family Otididae; genus Chlamydotis; species Chlamydotis macqueenii. Next base: position 7,244,899 of record NC_141571.1, on the reverse strand, counting down.
GCAGCTAGACTTTTCTTCACTGCATAAATACTAATTCTTGAGCTACTTTGCTGTAGAACTCCAACTTCTGCAGCTCTGGCTTTTCTACCTGGGCAGACCACATAGTTTATTCTAGTGGCAAGGGAAATCTGTAAGTTGCAGGGTCCCTTCTCTAGCGTGAGACCATCCTGCGCTACCTGGAAGCTTTGGATTCACAGCTCACACATACATAGATGTGTAAACGCAATTAAGTTCCTGCCTATTTCTGATAGGTCTCAAGGAAAGAGGAGACTCGGAGGTACAAACATTTCATCCAGTTCACAGCCCAACCCCTTTCTATTCCCATGGAGCCCTTGGGAGCTGGAGATGTTGTCTTGGCAGGCATCATATGTTTCTTGAGTTCAATGAGCAGGAACCTACGGTAGAGGAAAATGGACACTACTGTCTTGGGAGAAATCTGCCGTCAAGTTTAAATTTAAACCCAATTTAAACGCTCTTCTATGTGAGGTAGATTCAAATGTAAGCTAAAACACTGATAAGAACACAGATATTTCAGGACATCATTGTCTAAGTGGTATGAATATGCCCTGCATTACTGGATCAAGTATCAGCTTTACTTTGTTTATGGAAACCAGTTTTAAAATTACTGTTCTTTACGTTCATGTTTTTGCAACATTACTGTTGTCTCCAGATTCTCACCTCACTAAGTGCCATCACAGTCCTTACTGCACAGGGATTATTCTAGCGCTGTTTGGATTTGGTAGTCAGATTGGTGCAAACTTGTTCTGAGATCCTTGTTTACTGCCAGTGGCTCCAGGCCCATCTTTTTTTCCCTTTGAACACTGGCAGAATGCAGGAGCAGGATAAAAACTTGGGACAAAAACTACAAAAGCAGAATTACTGGAAAGGATCCAGAGGTCCATTATATGGGAAAATTTTTCCTGTGGTTCACACAAACTTCACTGTCTCCCTCTTGTCTTGTCTCCCAGGAGACTGGTCTGTGTTTGTCTGAATGACCAGAAATAATATTTAAAGCACCATGGTCCCTCAAAATTATTCTCCTTGCACCCAGTGCCAGAGACTGGAGTGTCAGGTTAATATGATTATCCTCATGGAGAGTTGTTGGATAAAGGGAAGCAGTTAAAAGGTGGTACACTTTGTGGTTTCTTTTTAATTGTGATTTCAAAACACTCAAAGATCAGTTTCATGTAAGTTGGTGGGAACTGCCATTGTTCAGGTATTTTTAATTTTCCACCTTATCGAGACAAGACAGTTTGAGCACACAGATTGACTAGTATGTCTCTTCCACTTTTTTCTGTCAGTTCAAGGCACTTCTGTTAAAATGCCAAAACTCACAACGGTAATATGTTAGCTGTGAAATGAGGGATTTAAAATTCTTTGAATCTGTTTTCTATTGATGTAATAATCATTTATTAGTATTCACTAAAGAGGCAGAACAAACAAGCAAACCTTGCACATGGACTATTTACTAGTGGTTAATTGTAATCCCTAATTAGTCCTTCCAGTCACTCCATAATTTGGTAACTGCAGTATTTGCAATAGGAATAATTTTAATATTACTATTATTGTAGTTCTGCAGCGCATCAGATAACCTCTGTCAAAATACCGTCCCATCTCAAAAAGTAAACAATCTGAAATAAGCAACACATGCTACTTAGAGGGCACAGATTTTTTGTCAAATGAGTAGTAATCATGCTAAAGTTATGAGTTGCCCTTATTTTCACAAATAAATTAGTAATCCCCTGAATGTTAATAAAGAAGCTCCCACAAAGAGCAGTACAATAAATGCATTACACTTACCTACCAAAAAAAAATTGTGCCTGACTTCTGCAGTATTCTCTGTTTAGCAATTATGAGTAGCTGCAGTCGGGAGGCTTTGCTGTCTGTAGAACATCACTACTTGCTTCTTTACACTCATGATAGGGCATTGATCCTTCCCAACCCCTGATCCCACCATAGGAATTTTAATGGAATTTCATCAGCACTGGCTTTTGAAACATGCTTTTCTACTGCCATGAAATCCTAGCTGTTTAATGGACAGCTTCCCCCATCCCCTTCATCTAAGTTTGTTCTACCAGAAGAGAGCTTGCCCTTGAAAACAGAAAACAACAGAAGCTTTGGCAAATATATCATTATAAATGCCAAGGAAAAAAAGTTCTTTCGGTCTGAAAAAATGCACTTCAAACAAAGTTTAATACTCATTTATTTGTGCAATTGTTTCTCATTGAAGGAAATAAATCTTGACAAACTGAAAAAATATACCGCATTCTTTGCATAGTTTAAGATAATTTGGATTTTGGATTGACTCCAAGCATTGTGAGTTGGTTACTGCAGTGTGCTGTTAACTTGTGATCAGCACCTCTACTTGTTATCTCAAGCCAACCACAACACAAATTAAAGCCGGTAGCTTGGAGCTGAATGTCAGACAAAGAGAGTTGCCTGTAGAGATGGGCCTCCATCAAAGTTGCCTGAGAGGTTTAATGCACAGACAGTGCTGGAGTCCCCAGAAGAGTCTTGTGTACCACTTAGCTGATCTTGAGAGAAAAGCATTTCCAGTGATTTCTAAAGGTGATGCCTGTGTACGTTTTATGTAGTGTTCTCAAAACTGTCATGCTAGATTGGAGGTCTGAACTCTAAGTCTAAACCTCCTCAACTTTCCAGGTCTGTGATATCCCCTACATTCTCCAGGATATCCCATATTTCTTATTCTCTGTAGCGTGTTGCAGCAGTTGTAGGAGAGAGTAGTTGCTGTGTCCCACTGCACTTCACAGCCAGGGCTGGGGTGTGTCCTGGAATTCAGCTCGTGCAGGGGCCCAAGTACTGCAGCGTATTTGATGAAAGCCAATGGTTTGAGCACAGAAGTCAGGGCTACCTGGGGTTCAATTTAACTTCTCACATGAACTTACTGTGTGGCTTGAGCAAGACCTTAAGTCACTCCATGCCTCAGTTTACCATCTGAAAATTTACGTGCTAAATCTCATCTGTCCGTAGGGATTTGCTACTGCTGTTGCATCTAGAATCAGTGTTGAAAATGAAAGTCTCCTTATCTCCTTCAGCACTTCAAATACCAAGTTTTTAGATAATAGGTAGTATTATCATTTGGGTTGATGTGTTCTCCATTTTAAACCAGCTAATCCAATAAACACAGCATTCGCCATTCTTACAAAACTATAGAACACATTTCTCCTGGTCTAACTATGAATAAATAATAGTAATTTGTATTCCTGAAATAAAGCCATACTTGATCTTTAATAAAAATCTCTTCCACCTTTAATCATTCCAGGAGAATTATTTTTGTGTGTTGTGCCAATATAAAATGACCTAATTCTGCAAAATCTAAGTAGAGAGAGAGCAAAAAAGGAGATTTCCCTTTGTTTTTCATTATGCTAGTGTATCACAGTCTAATGTAGCTTGAGAATTCAAATCATTGATTTAAAACACCCCTGGGAAGAGAGGCACTAATAAGAGCCCATCCTTTAGGGATTTCTGGTCTCCCAGGGAGACAGACTGGCAAGTCAGTATCAGGAGACATCCATCATGTAGGTGTATGTGCCCAGATAAGGGCTTTGAGTGGATTTGGATACTAAAATTTATAGTGAACTCTGAAGTGAAAAACATCCTTTAGGCTGTAAATCTTTCACTGTTCAGAACGAACAGTTCAATTGCAGTGCTCAATTTCAAAGCTCACAACTCAGAAGAAACTTTGTATAGAATTAAGCCTTTTTTGCTAATATGGCAACACATACCTTTAAAGATAATAGCAGTAAGGCGTGGCGTAGGTTCTGGAGCTTCTCATTGGAAAGAAATTTTGTCTTTTCAGATTTTGTTTTAGTACCTCAGAGCTTTGGACTTTTGAAAGGCTGAGGAGACTGGAACAACTTGGGAGATGAGGTGGCAGGAAAATAGCTCTCTTCAAGTGAATTCTGCTGGGGGCCACAGAAACCTCATCAGTTTTGTGAAACATTGAAGGTTGACTTTATCTAATAAGTCACTGCTTCTTAAGAAATTCTTAACCAAATCAGACTGTTCAAGTGTGTCCAACAGAGAAGAATTTATGTTAGAGAGCTGTAGGGAAGGCTGTGAGAAGAAGGATGAACCCTAGTTTAGGAGATGGTGGTTGGTCTGCCTGTGCTGCCTCTTCTGTTGCTGATGTCCCCATGAGTTTAGGCTGAGAGTTTCTGCTTCTGCATAAACAGGAGCAGCCTGGGGAGGCTGCCAAGAGTGAAATGATCCAGTTCCTTCACGTCCTTCAGTGGCGGAAATCTTAGTGCCCAACCCAAGGCCCTTCATGTGTATGCAGTTTGAGAGATCAGCCAGTGTGGTGGGTAAACCGGACACTACATCCTGTACGTTAAAGTCATGCTCTCATGCCATCAGTGTGATGCAATGCTGGAAGCTGCCCCATAGCTGAGCATCAAGCTACTGCACGTCTGTCATCATCATTCTCCCGGAAACCTGTCAAATCTCCCTTCGTAGACACAGAGCATCCCCATGCTACAAGTGTTTTCTGATTCCATAATTCTCATACAGAAAGGGGAAGAAATGGAGAGATACCATACAGGCATCATGACTCGCATGCCAAAAACACTTAATGAATGTAACAGATACAGGTGTAATAGAACATTCTTTGCGTAGCTTGTCTTCTCCCTGTTCTCCACCCCCCATCTCTGCCAAAATTATCTTTGAATTTGTTCTGATTACATTTGCCCTCTGGTTTTGATTAAACATGCTTATTTCTCATATAGTCTTATTTTATAGCATGGTTGCCTTTCAAGATTAAACAGCTGCTGCCTACATGCAAAAAACCAATTGGATTTCAGGGGCACAGAAATAATTCTTGTAGATGGCAAGTTAGTTAATTGCTTTGAACTCCTTGGGGATGAGTGCTGTTCAGCTGTGGAATTGCAAGGTATTACTACTTTATAATGAGAAAGAATCAGAGCTCTCTCCAAGTACTGCATATTGAATATTATCCATAGTCTACCTTTTCATAAGAGAGCGTCCCCAGTACAGGAGCATCAGGATACGGAATGTGAGATTTCTTTCTTTACAACATGGTGATAAAGTTCCTAATTTTGATGCTCTTAGGGTTTCTTAACTGTATTTTGGTTCTTTGCTTTCAGACAATATATTTTTGCAGTACTAATGAACAGAGAAAGGTAGGTTATTAAAAATGATAGCATATAAAAGGTCTTCATGCATAGTAATGGTAGCTGCACCCAAGAGATCATGTAAGTTTGTGTAGCTGCTGGCTTCTTAAGTTTGGCAAATCAAAGCCTCCCAATTTTTAAATTTCTTTTCACATATGCTTTTAAAGTCCAACAAAAGAAACTGAACAGTCCTTTCAGATGTAAAATAAGAATTGGATGGGATAGCTATCTTAGAAATTTTCTGTATGATCCCAAATGTGAAGTGATAAAAGCACATATTTTGGTGGTCTGAAACTCATTACACTTGCAACACTAAAAATCTAAGAAGTGATATATACCCAATTTTCTAAGCTGTCCTTTTATTCAACATGTATAAATAGCATTGCTTCTGAAAATATTTTGTTAGAAATACCCACGAATGGCAAACTTACCTTTCAATCTTTTTACTTTCCCGTCTGTCATTTAATCTGAACATCATCTGATGGGGATTTTTTCCCTGCAGATACATTATGCCATGCATTACTTTAACATGGCTGTATGGCTCCTGCAGGAAAGGATTATTCTATTTATTTGTTTTTTTTCTAAGGTGAATTCCTCTAAAAGGTCAAATCTTATAGGCTGATGACATTGACTTCATTAGAAAAAGGGCAGTATTTTAAAATAATGCAGGAATCATTATAATCAAGGAAATCGTTCTCAGTAATTTTTTCCCCAGTGGTATGCTGCATTATAGTTAGCTTTATTTTTCCTTTTAACTCAATTCTAATTTATCAGATGGTTCTTAAATGTGTAGTGTTTGCTCAAACGCAAGATGTTTATCTGGTAGAATTTCCACTGTCCATTTACCAGTGGCCAGGCTTGCTTTATTTTTTTTAAAATGAGAAGTGACTTGTTCAGCTTTTTTTTTTTCATTGTTAATAAACCACTAGAACAGGATGAGTGAAACATGTACTTGCCATGACTGCTATAATTTAAAAAAATATTTATGAGGCAGGTCTGTGTGACCTCAGTGCAAATAAGAGGAAGCAGATTCTTGGGAGCAAGAACTACCACGTCTTCTGTCAACCATAGGTGCAAACTGAGCACATGGCATGAGTCTTGTATTTTTTCCCTAACACAAAGCTTGTGTGCCTGATCTGCAGGGGGAAGGAAGGAACCTATAGATGTCAGAAATTGTTCTCTCACTGGTCATCCAGAATTTTAATCAGCAAGTTAAAATGTAATTTATGTGATGTTATCTGTAAGAAATAGGCCCAAGATCCCCAATTTGTCTGAAACTGATCACTAAGAAAGACTCATAGGTTGCTCATTATTGAGTATGTGGGATGCAATTTAAAAAATAAATAAAAGACTACAGTTTGATCTGTAAGTACATTCACCAATGGAAAATACTGAATATTGATGAATTCCATAACGTAAAAAGTGAAAGATCTAATGAGGACTGAAGGGCTAGAAGTCAAAACCAAATGTCGTTTCTAATAGAAGAGTTGATTAAACATTGGAACTAGCTCTCAAGGACAGGAATAGATTCTTCACTTCTTAAGGACTGCAGATCATAACTGGATAGCGCTCTGGAAATTCTGCTTTAGTATATGTCCTAGTTTCAGCAGGGATGGAGTTAATTTTCTTCTCAGTAGCCGGTGTGTTTTGGATATATGTGTTTGAGTATATTAAGGGCTCAATGCAGAAATAACTAGATTAAATTTTATGGTTTATGTTATGTAGGAGATGAGACCAAATGATCTAATAGTCTCATAGTCTAATGACCTTTCAGCCTTAAAATCTACAAGTCGCTGTCAATCATGGCTTGCAATGAAAAGTCCAATTTCACATCTCCATCCTTCCGCTTTTCAGCTAACTTCATATTTATGAAGTGTTACCTTGTGCTCTTTTTAAGATTTTACCAGAAGAGGATGACTATGGATTTGACATTGAAGAAAAGAACAAAGCAGTCATGGTGAAGTCAGTTCGACGAGGGTCTTCTGCAGAGGTATGACTCGACATGCATAAATACTTTTATTTTGGTACCTAAGAATATTTCAATGCTTTGAAAAGGTATAAACCCATGCTTTTAAGGTCTTTTTCATTTTAAAGGCAGCTAATGGAAAATTTGGTATCTTCTACAATTCCTTTGGTAATAAGCAGTTTCTGTAAATTGCTGAGTGTTTTGGGATCTTTGAGCGACTTGCTGAATTTTTTTTGGTAAGTGATAGGACAACAGCAGTTATCTCTGTGTGATGATAGCATACCTCAGGTTCATTAACAACTTAAATTTGAGGAGGGAGGCAAGGTAACATTGTTAGCAAAGATGTTCAGTGAGAAACAGGTTTATTTGAGTGATAACTATATATTTTTTTAGATTTTTTTTTTTTTTTTCCTTAAAAAGCATGCACTCATTTCTCTCCCTGGTATTTTTTAAGAACTCTGCAGAATATATTTGCTTTGTTTCTGTGAGGCACATAGATGGCCCAAATGTCATAGGATCTGGGTGTGTCATAATCATTTGTTTATCCATACAAAACCCTTAAGTGGAGAACACAATGGTGATCCTCCAACATAAACCACACCAACATAAGACACATGCAGTCTTAAAGTCTATTTTTTAAAAGCTATTTAGGTGCCTTTTAGCACCTATGGAGGTAAGAGAGGACTAGATGACTTGTCCAGGGTTTCACAGTAAATTGTGGCAGCACACAGACTAATTAAAATTCCAGGGCAAGCATTACAGATTTTTTTTAATGTCTGCATTCATTTGTTGGTTGCTGCTTTAGGCTACAGATAACTCCTGGATGACTTGCCCAGTGCAAACAGCTGAAGTGGACAGACTGATTTTAGCAAGTTGAGAATGTCAAATGGGAATGAATTTTGAACTGAAGTTTAATATTATAATTAAATTATTTCAGTGTTCCTGAATCTTGTTTGATTTATGATCTCCAAAGAAACCAATCCTATGCTCTGCCTCATGCTCAAAATCAACATAGGTTGGCCAAAAATGTTATTAATCTAAACCGCTGCTGTAAACCGTTGCCTGACAGATAATCCTTCTGCCCTTTCTTTGGCTGGATGCCTGTGGAATATGCTGCAAATCTGTTGTGTTTTCAGACAACAGAAGCACATAATTTTCTAAGGAATCTTTTTCTTGATCTTCCAAGACAAACTGTCTGTGACTATGAGCCTGTCTTTTCAACTTGATTGTAAAATACTCTTCCAGAAAAGACCTAAATCTGTATCTCTGAACCAGAGGTCTGTCAGCTCATTCTGGAAAGACCTGAGGTCCAACAGTAATGCATTTCATTACATTCTTGGGCTTTTTTAATTGATTTGTGATACTAGAAGGTTATCTAGCTTGTAGTTCTGTGTGGCTCAGCAGCCACACAGCCAGCTCTCTAGCCAGGTCTCTAAACGGCCAGCTCTAGGCCGTTTAGAGACCCCGTGCCTGCTGTCACGCTCTTTAGGGACAAAAATTAAGACATGCAGCTTTGCTTCACGGTGCCCGTCGCAGTGCATTGCATTCATTAGGACTGCTACACTTTAGGCCAGAGTGAGATTCCAGGTTCACCAGTTAAGTGGGAACAAGTCTATTACTTGTATGGATTTATTCAAGATTAACACGTTCTGCCTGAGTTTGGAATTGTGATCTTTTTCCAAGTAGAACTGGAAAAAAATGTCATGCACAAGTTGAGGCGGCATGCAGCATTGAACTTCATGCATGTGCAACGAGGGTCCTTGGGGTTTTTCTTCAAAATCGGAGTTGCCAAGCATTGTTCTTTCTATTATTGGTTCTTTTTTTCTTCTCAAGTTTTTTTTAGAAACTATTTTGTGAGCTGTTAGATTTGCCTATGCCAGAAGCAGTTCCTGAACTGTATTTAACAGTTGTTAAGAAAAGAATTGCTGGAGCATCAGATTCCTGTGCTGACAGGGTACTCGAACTGCAGTTGGGAACTCTTCTCCTGACGAGTTCGACTTCATGGTTTTGGCCCTTAGATACACTAGTGCCCTTGTAGGCACTGCTCTGCACTTTCTCTCCTGATCCTGAACAATGAGCAGCTCTCAGCCTGGGACTCTCGCCTGCAGGAATTGTCCTCCCCTGCTCCTGGCAGCAGCTGACCATTAACACTTGCTCAGCTCATCTAGATGGAGGGTCACCAAAAATTCATGTGGCAGCGGTTGGTTGATGTGGACTGTGGCACATCCCATGCCTATCCCAAGTTCATATGTCTTCAGAAAGACATTCAGAAAGTCAGTGTCTCCTCAGTTTGTACCTTATCTTTCTTTCTAACCCAGCTCACTTGCAGGTTAATTGTAGCTGGGCTTATTCCCACAGGTTTTAATCCTAGAGCTGGTTTGAGTGATACACTATCAGAAGGAAGCAACAGTGTAAAAATTATCCTTTTGGGAGGCATGGTTGCTGTCTTACTCTGAACAGCCAACTGACAAGCAGATGTCTGGTGTTTGAACAGAGGGTGTTCAACAAGCAGCCAGTTGGCCAACGGCCATGCAGATGAACAGCAAATAGCAAGCTGCTGGCATTTTAGAGAAACCAATGGCCTGGATCCAGACAACTGCATTGAGTTGTCATAAGGAGCATCCGTTATTTAGAAGCTCTGTGAGACTGTAGGTCTTCACTCTTAAAGACATATGCTATGTAATCTTCCTTAGCCTGGTTAGTTATATCCCAGTGGAGTGGCAGATTTCTATTTGAAAGTTGCAAGTTTGCAGGGTTTAAGATGCAATATTAATATATACTTCATACATTCATGGATTTGCTATGATTATGTGTGCAGGTAGGTGTCCTGTATGGACAAGCAATAAGTTGGGAATATAAAGGGGTCATCCAGAGGGAGAATGATTGCAGGTATGCAAAGAGGTTAGCTAATTGCACATATATTAAATGTGTGAGCTACTTTGAGAAAATCAGGCCAAGAATATAATGACTTTAGAAATTTATATAAAAATTATTACTTTTTAATAAACTCATCAGTATAAGTAAATGCAAAAAGCAGAAATATTACCAGTCAATTATCAACCAACATTTGTCAAATTCTATCTTAAGTTAAAATCTCTATTGATATTTATCCTTATTATGTATTTTAGAGATTATTTACAAAAAGAAATGACAAATGTTATTTCTGGGTACATATGGGGATGTTGTCAACTGTGGAGAGTCTGAGAATTAAATCAAGGAATGGACTTTGTAGTTTTTCCTTTTAATAGCTTTGATTTGAGGAAAAAAGTATAGGTTTTCACAGGCAAACTGATCTCTGACTTTCAGGCTGCCAAATACATTTAAGAAGAGCCAAGCCATGCATAGACATGTCAGCAGGATTTTCCAGTCCTACATTTCCAGTTTCATTTTTGCAACAAATAAGATTGAATATGTGGGCTTAGTACCGTTTAGACCTCCTTTCTCCAAGCCAATAAATTTGTCAGTGGATTCCAGGCAGAATAAGAAAAGGGTTTGTCACATTTAGAAGAAAGCCCAACTGCTGGATCTTGAAGTGATAGGAAGTAATTCTAACCTGGGAAGGGTTAATTTTTTTTCTTTTTACTCCATTAAAGGGAACTTCATATTTCCTTGATATCCTAACATCTAGTCTAAGTGCTGCTATGTCACATTTCAACTGGGATAGAGCATCAGGAGGTATGTTTAGGGTTACTGTCCAGTGGGCAGGATAGGGCATCTCGATTCTGTCATCAGATCTGTCTCTAACTTCCTGCATGACCAAATAACTAAAATTAGGTGCAAAAGCTAGGAATGAAAATTAAAATCTTGTGGCTTTTTAGGCTGATGAAAAGACAGTACTTAACTTAAAGCAGAGACAGGTTTTTACCACCACTTAAAAACAGGTTACATTTACTTAGGTGACTAGGTATAGATTGGTTTTGCGTGGCTAGTGGTTGAAAACTACGTTCTTGGCTCCCTGTGCCTGCGCTGTAAGTTGTGGGAAGTCACACTTCTGTATGTCACTGGATATCACAGCCAGTCTGTTCTAGTCCCCTATTTTTTCATCCCCTTTTCTTTATACAGTCTCCTCCCTCAGTAGTCTCCAGTTAAAATAATTGTAGCAGAAAATTACAAATATGTATGCGTTGCAAAGTAGGATATATCTGTGGAATGGCATATTTATACAGATATTGATGAAATCTCTGTTTTCTGTAAGTGCAGACAACTTTAAGGGTGACTGACAAATGAATTGATGGCCCAGCACTGTATATAGTGTATCCCATATGACAGTAATCCTAGGAACATCCATAAGTACAGAACAGTTGAACCTTGGAGCCTGAACTGTCAGAGATCCAAAGTTTTCTGTGGTGTTTGTTTCATTTGCAGATGGCTGGCCTGCAGATGGGAAGAAAAATCTATTCCATCAATGAGGACTTAATATTCCTACGCCCGTTTTCAGAAGTGGAAACCATCTTAAACCAGTCTTTCTGCTCACGAAGGCCACTTAGGCTTCTGGTAGCCACCAAATCAAAAGAGTAAGTGCCAGGATGGGCAGACAGAGAAGATTATCTAGAAATATCAATTACTAAATATTTCTTCTACGATTTGTAGTGAAAACTCTGTGAACACTTTGCTATGCAGGGGCTGTTCGATAGGAAAACAAATGACATAAATGAAAGAGATACGAGAGCCACAGGTTATTTTCAGTGATGAACCTTGTGGTTCTTGAGCAAGTTAGGATGTATTCTCCTTACACTGCAGTTAACTTCTGGCTTCCTTGTGCACAAACAGAACTGAAACACATGACTATCATTCTGTCTTGGGTGTGAAGCTTCTCAGACTTCCCTTTCCAAGGGAAAGCAATTTCCACCCCATTAAAGCTTGGCTTATTTTTGGATGGCTCTAACGATATTAGTCCATACAGTTTTTCAGTCCATTATTGTATCTTACTATAAGGCTTAGCCCTGTTAATGTCTTGTGCGTTATTAGATTCTATAATCCCAGAAGAACGTTCTGGTAGACTTCCCAGTAGAACCGAATGTGTCAATGAGCACTTGATGCTAAATTCTAGTCCAGATATTTTTTTTTAAATGGAAAGGATCCTCAGCTGGTATAAGTCAGCAGGGCTGCACTGAAGTTTGCCTAGAAATGAAAGGGAATATAAATATTGTAGAAAGTTTCTGTCCTGTGTTGTCCACTTATAATAAATTTGGAAATGCCAAATTTTAATTAATAAAGAGAATCTCTTATCTGCCTTGGAGAATGAAGACGAAGTGCGTAATTTCTTTATATCTATTTATTTTTTTATTTATTTCTAAACTATATGGCTGCTTTCTTTAATCTAAAACATGGTTGTGAATGCTGGGTAAAGATGCTGTTGGAACTGCTCAGAGCTCTGACAGCCTAACTTAAAATGTGGTTTTCTCTTCTCCTTGATTTACATGCAGGATTATTAAAATCCCAGATTGTCCTGAAGCACTTTGCTTTCAGATACGGGGAGAAGCACCACCCTATGTTCATGCAGTAGGAAGAGGTAAGTAGAAAGGCTGTGATATAGTTAGGCTGGGAACACAGCTAAATGTATATACATGTGTATGTATATGTGTGTGTATATATAGATAGATCCAGGTTTCATTGTCAAACTTGTTCTAAACAAGTTCTGACAACTTACTTTAATAACTATAATGACTAGGAAGCCCTGTCACAGAGAAGGATCACACTCATATATAAAATTGTAGAACAATGAGATAGTTCCTGCCTCAAAGTGCTTATAATCTAAATACAGTCTAAGGACATGGTATCATCGTTATGAACTGAGTGTTGGGTCACTAATCCCATCAACACAAAACAAGGAATAACTCCTAGAGTAGAAGAAACTTGGTGATAGTGCAGTCTGCAGTACTGTGGAAAGACACTTGAAAAAGCATTGCCACTTGAACTCTTGCAAGCTGGAAATTTGCTTGCATAGCGATCCTAACCTTGTTTCTCCTAAGACTACTACGATGCAGCTTTACAGCTGCAGGGAATAAGAATTTAAAACTGAAATGGCTGAGAAGAAGTTGAGGTGTAATGCTCTTTGTTTCCTCAACATGAGCCGGCAATGCGAGCTTGCAGCCCAGAAAGCCAACCACATCCTGGGCTGCAATAAAAGCAGCATGGCCAGCAGGTCGAGGGAGGTGAATCTCCCTTTCTGCTGTGCTCTGCTGAGACCCCACCTGGAGTATGGTGTCCAGCTCTGGAACCCCCAATATAAGAAGGATGTGGACCAGTTGGAGAGAGTCCAGAGGAGGCCACGAAAATGATCAGAGGGCTGGAGCACCTCTCCTGTGAGGACAACCTGAGAGAGTTGGGGCTGTTCAGCCTGGAGAAGAGAAGGCTCCGGGAAGACCTTATAGTGGCGTTCCAGTACCAAAGGGGGTCTACAGGAAAGACGAGGAGAAACTCTTCAGCAAGGCCTGTTACGATAGGACAAGAAGTAATGGTTTTAAAATAGAGGGAGGTAGATTTAGATTAGATACTAGGAAAAAATTTTTTATGCTGAGGGTGGCGAAACACTGTCTCAGAGAGGTGGTGGATGCCCCAGCCCTGGAAACATACAAGGCCAGGTTTGACAGGGCTCTGAGCAACCTGATCTGGTTGGAGATGTCCCTGCTCCTTGCAGGGGGGTTGGACTGGATGGCTGTTAAATGTCCCTTCCAACCCAAACCCTTCTGGGATTCTATACAAGACTTGAAGCCTACTTCTCCCTTTACATTGGCTTATACTGCTATAAATTACCAATGAAATTGTTTTCTTTAAAAGGAGAAAACACAGTTTGACAGAGATATTTACTACTCCCTTAACTGAAATGTGAACTGAGCTGCAAATAAAGCACAGCTCTAACCTTTATTTTCAGCAGATGCAGAAAATACGACCTTTCGACGTGTACCACTTCCTTCCTTCAGAACGAATACTTACATCCAAATATGTGCAGTTAGTGTACAGACACCAGGCAGCACCCAAATGCAACAAACAATGTTCTCAGGGAGACACATTTATTACACTCTTTCATAAAGGACCTATAACCACTTTCTAACAGTCTGAAGAATGCAAACTGGAAGTGCGAGCTAGAAAGATTCTACCTTAACTGTAGATTTCTAGGAGCTGGATTTAGATCTGAGTCTTGTTCACGTGAATCTGGAGAAAATCTGTTGAAGATGGTTGCTGCACTCTAGACTTTCTCTAGTTTTAAGTACGTTACAGTCTTTTCCTTAGACCATGGCAAGTTGTATAGCATGCAGATATTCTGTGTATTTCAAGTGCGACAAGCTGGAACAAATATACCTGTTGAAGCAAGACCTCAGCTAATGTAATCATAAGGCTAGAAGAGCCATATAAGAATCCCAAATGACTTCCTACAGGAATTTCAATTTCTAGCATGAATGCGTTTAGGTCCAGGAGGTCTCTGTTTTTCCCAGCACTGCTGGAAATACGAAGAATAGATGCATGATGTTTTCCATATATAACAAAGCTCTCAGAGTAGCAAAAGTATTCCACTAGCTTTTCTTCTTACTCTTCTTAACCAGAAACTCTTTGCAAACTTTCCAGTTTTCTCTTCCATAGTGACTTTACTGTCTAACTCCTCTCCTGTTGATTTTTCAGGTTCTGAGGCTGCAGCTGTAGGCCTTCATCCAGGGCAGTGTATTTTGAAAGTTAATGGAAATAATGTAACACATTATATGGAAGTTCTGGAGCACTTTACAGCGTACAGAACCACACAACAGGAAGCACTGGTATGAATACAAAACCTCAAAGGATGTACATTAGTTCCTCCCTTCTTCACTCCTCCCCTTCTTCTGTGCTTTTATGCTCACTAGATATTCAGAAAAACAACTTACATATGTCTCTCTTGACTTATTTATTCCCATGTCAAGGCCCTAGTGTAACTGAGGGAGCTGATTATGTTGTCTATAGTTGCAAAACATCTACAAGTAATATGTATGCCAGCTCATATACTGCATACAGTACTAAATATTATTAACTATTGCTAAAACTAGACG
The DNA here is from genome assembly GCF_036417535.1 of Chlamydotis macqueenii. Taxonomy (NCBI): domain Eukaryota; kingdom Metazoa; phylum Chordata; class Aves; order Otidiformes; family Otididae; genus Chlamydotis; species Chlamydotis macqueenii. The sequence goes on along the minus strand of NC_141571.1, from coordinate 7,229,765 downwards.
TTCACCCAGATACTGATCTAGATTTTATATTCTCTGAAGTTCAGAGGAAAGCTGAGGGAATGTCGATATTTCAGCCAACTTAAAAGATAAAAAATTGATAGCTAGCTTCACCTTTGTAGTCCAAACATACAGAGATTGGGCATTTTTACTGAGGTCATAGCTGAAGCCTATCTCTCTTGAAAGGGATTATACCAGTGGGTGTACAGAACACACGAAGATGCTGAGGCAGACAGAGTTCAGCAAGCAGCATCCACTGCGTATCTGAATGGCAGTCATCCTGCCTCCAGCAAAGACGACTCTTCACTGGAAGGAGGTGCAGAATTGGATTCCCTTCAAAATAGCCAACAGGAATCAGGTAAAGATTCTGATGGGGGAAGAAAACCTAGGGAAGATTCAGGGGCTTCAGGAGGGAAAACTGCAGTACAAATATAAAGTGTAATTTTTATTGTAGAATATCTCTTGTCGTAGTAAAGCTTTGTAATAGAATGAGGTCAGCCAGAGGAAGTACTGTTATGCTGCATTATATTCAGGAGGAGAAAAAATTGATACACACACAGAAATCATACACCTTGCGACTCTCTGATCTTTACAAGAGACCAAGTTTCTGGAATGAAAAGGCATTTTTAGAATTATTTGGTAGCCCCTGCAAACCAGGAATTTATGGGCAGTAGCAGTTGGAGAGGTCAGGTCTGCAAGTAACTCTACCTAGAGTAATCTGTTTTCTGTGATTTAAGGTTAAAGATTAAGATTTTAAATTATTTGATCTGCAGCAAGTTTTCAGAGCATGTTACCACTGTCAGCAAGAGGTGTGGGTTTATTTCCTCCAACTTAGGAAAGTGTAATTCACAAAAACCAGTGCTTTACCTTCATGTTGAGAGCTTATTCAGAAAAGGAGATGTTAGGGGAGAATCCTGAAGTCAGATTCAATCCAAAGGACTGAGCCTGGACTCTGAATGCCGTTGGCAGCTTCTCCAGGAACAGATCTGTGTGCATCCCATGTAAGGTCTGGGAGCCTGGCAATCTGATGATCAAACAGTGCAGCTCCACAGTGGGACAGCTGAAGCAGTGGCCTGGTAGACCAATTTTCTGGCAAATCTCAATCTAACCATAATTTAAATGTGTTCTCTGGTCACAATAGCATTGCTGTGTGTTAAAAATGTTATGTCCTCACCCCACCCCTGCCCTGCCATCTCAGTCTGTGGATTGTCTACACCTCAGTGTCCGGAGTAGTGGCCAACAGCAAATGTCTTCCTCAGAATATTCTCCGAGCCTCTAGCAGTATGTGGGTCAGACTCCTTGAGCCAAAGGTTGTGTCGTTGTGTCTTTGCATTTAATAATACCTCTCAACAGGTTTCTCTTCCCTGTGCGTGCCTGTATTCATGTGTGCTGCTAAACACCTCTAATGACTTATTTTGGTTCCAGCTCAGACAATACAGACCATCAGCTCTCAACTGATCATTGGTGAAGAAACACCACTCATTAGCCTGACTGTGGATAACACCCATCTGGAGTATGGGGTGGTGTATGAATATGTCAGCAGCGCAGGAATCAAATCATTTATCCTGGAGAAAATTGTGGAACCAAAAGGTTGCTTCAGTCTCACTGCAAAGGTACTGGAAAACATTCCTGGCCAGCTTCATTCCTAAACAGAACAGTGAAGCCAGTAACACAGACATTCCTCTGGTGGCTTGGCTTAGCTCTTCAGATGAGGTAGCACATGGTCCTCTCAACCAGTTTTCTTCATTGGAAAGCACTAAGTTATAATAGCACATTTGATATGAGCAGGGCAGCAAATGCTTCCAGGATTTCAACTGTTGAGGTTGAGGGAGGGGAACCCTCAGCTGAGGAATTTTTGCTTTCATCTGTCTGGTAACATACTCTTTGCTGATACTCAGGATTAATCTTTTCAGGCAAGAATTTGCTTTACCTTGGAAGAAAATCAAGCAGCTTTTTCCCATTTAATAGACTGGATGGGTCACTAAAGGAAGCAATTCTGGTCATCTATGACAATAATGGACTATTAGTAAATGTTTGTCACATCCCAGTAACAGTACTGTTCTGTCCCATGAAAGTATGCCAGAGCAGGTGACTTTGACAGCGTGCAAGTGGGTATCTTGATCTATTTCAGTTACTTGGAACATTTTTGAGGAATGTTTTATGACTCTGGGGATTAGATATGATGGTGGTTCTCAGGCGGTAGGTAATAAAGGCAACTTGTTCTGAACGCAGCTTTATTGAACCATGAAAACATGGGGGCTTTGCCACTTACTCAGTGGAAGAAAACTGTTTTTTTCCTTCACTGTTGAGTCTTATACCATTGACATTATTTATTTTTGTTTAGATTTTAGAGGCCTTTGCTGCAGAGGACAATCACTTTGTAACGAATTGTGAAAGACTTATATCCCTAAGCAGTGCTGTGGCCACCATGCCCCAGTATGAATTCCGGCAAATCTGTGACACTAAGCTGGAAAGCATTAGCAGAAGGCTCACAAACTACCAAAAGGTACAACACTATTATTGGTGAAGTTTCAAGACAATACCTTGTTGTGATACCTGTGTCTTAGTATTCTTTATTAATGAATCCAAACTGCGTTAGAGGTAGGTGTCCTAGAGGTGTGAGAACAGCTTTGCAAGTTATTGAAGTTGCAAGTTTTGAGGAAGAAGGACTTAATCTGTAAATCACTCCTTTCAGCTTGTCCGAGCTGTGGGTTATAACATATTGCAGGTTCATTTCATCCATATCAGTGAATAAATATGACAACAGAATGATCTGTCTGATTCATAGAATCATAGAATGGTTAGGGTTGGAAGGGACCTTCAAAGGTCATCTAGTCCAACCCCCCTGCAAGGAGCAGGGACATCCCCAACTAGATCAGGTTGCTCAGAGCCTCATCCAGCCTGGCCTTGAACGTTTCCAGGGCTGGGGCTTCCACCACCTCTCTGGGCAACCTGTTCCAGTGTTCTATAACTTGCATTGTAAAAAATTTTTTCCTAATTTCTAATCTAAATCTACCCCCCTCTATTTTAAAACCATTACCTCTCATCCTATTGCAACAGGCCCTACTAAACAGCCTCTCCCCATCTTTCTTGTAGGCGCCCTTGAGGTACTGGAAGACCGCTAAATTTAACATGATTTAACATGAACATAAGTATAGTGTATCACAGTGTAAACAAACAGTGTGCTTTTTTGTACAGTTACCTGAGCTGTTTGAAGAGAGAACACGAGAAGGTATAGCTAATTGCTTTCATTTGTTGTTTTATGAGCTCCTTTTTAATGTGTTATTCCAGCTGCAGCAGCAACCATATGATTCTGGGATAAGAGACAGGAAGAGAAAAGGATTGTCTGTATTGCATCATAATTTTTTGCAAATGAAATACCACATGCTTGCTTTATTTTTCCCAGTTTGCAGATGAATTGAAAACAAAGGTGAGCCCAGCCTTCAAACAAGCAGTCATGGAACCGCACTCCCTCAACAGCATGGATTTCTGCCCCACCAACTGCCATGTTAACCTCATGGAGGTATCATACCCCAAAAACACTACCTCAGCAGGGAGGTCGTTCAGCATTCGCATTGGACGGAAGCCCTCTATTATTGGTCTTGATCCAGAACAAGGTGATAATGAACTTTCAAATCATACTGATTTTATCCACACAAAAAGTTGTATCTTTCCTCTGCTCAGCAAGGTTAAAATAAGTTCTAGAGAAACACAGTCCTGCTGGTACCCTTTTTTCCCCTCCTTAAAATTTTATAGATAAATGACGGTCTCCTTGTGTTGCAAGAGTAATGCCTTTAAGCACAGAGAGGCTTCAGGCTAAATGATTTCACTAGCTAAGCAGTGTGGTCATCTCATGATAATTAAGTGTCTTAGAGCATTGCTTGCACTTAGTAGAGGTCACTTACTGACTAAAAGAAAAGTGAATAGGGGCTAATAGTAGTACTGGTGCTGTGAAGAGAGGCCGCATTTGGGGGAAAACATGAATCAATCAGATTGCAGTGCTGTTTGCTTTTGTCATTACTAAATAAATTCCATGCACTGGAGCTTAAAGTCTCTACTCTGTTGCGGGGATCTATTTTCTGATAAATAGCTGCTACATAAGCATTTGTCCTAGAACCTGATTTTGAGTTCCAACATTTCTTCATTATGATCTCCCCTAATATGCTTCTGATTCATTGTCCTGTGAAGGTCAAAGTGCAGGCATGTTTGGAAGAGACTCGGGGAAGTGTAGACTAACCAATCTTCTGAAGAATGGCATTGACTATTCAAAATGGGGTCAATAAAGAAGCCCTGCTCACTTGAAGATATTAAAATTCCATAGTATTTTTAATGCAAGCTAAGGTGGTTAGGAAAGTACCATACGAAAACTGTCAGCATTTTTAAATGAAAATGAGTTTTATTTCTCTTCTGTAAGGACATAACGCTATTTCTTTTTTTACATATGTATGTGTTTGTGTGTGTAAATGCTGGTAAAGCTGGAATAGTAACATAGACTAACTCCTGAGAACCTGAATTTATTCTCATTTTAACAAATGCTTTTAGATACTATCCATGTTGTCTGTATGACTATATGTGTGGAGAGTTCCTGTCTTCACTTCTATAATTTAACATGTTTCTGGGCTACAGTAAATTCAAAACATCTAGTTGGTATGACAGGGGAAAAAAAAATCTTATCTTTTTTTTTTTTTTTTTTTTTTAAAGAATGCTTTTGTCATAGAATGTTATTACATAAAATAATTCTTTGAAATTTTTTTTTTCTTGTTAAAATTCGACCTATCCTAAACTATCATTATTGGGATGCAGTAGAGGAAGTCATGAGAGCTATACTAACTGGACCTTTCAATGTTTAGCAGGTACCTTAAATCCAGTCTCCTATACTCAACATTGCATCACCACTATGGCTGCACCATCCTGGAGATGTCTGACCCCAGAAGATGGAGATCTTGATGGTAGCTTTGACCAGCAGAACGGAGGAACAATTCAGGAAGAAAGGGGACTCAGTTTTCTGCTGAAACAGGAAGATCGGGAGATACAGGACTCATACTTACACCTTTTTAACAAACTTGACATTGCAGTGAAGGAAATGAAGCAATATGTCATTCAGATAAACAAGTGAGTAAAGAATCCCCTGTGCACTGCAGAGAGCACTTCTGATCAAATGGGGGCCTTAACCTCAGAAAGGACATCGGGGCCCATCGGCCCCACCTGTCATACTCATACTCACCTGCTCACACAGGCACTTGCGTTACAGCTCCTTGCTGGTTGTGCCCAGCCTACGCCTGTGCAGTCCCACCAATGTATATATTACTGTTCTTTGCTCCTGAAAGTCTACCTGAATTCACCAGACACTGTTTTGCTTACTATATATTCCAATATAGGAACCTGTTTTGTGCCAACAACAATTTTGGAATTCCATACAGACAGTCCCTAGACTTGAGATTTTTTCTGTTACAAGGCAAACTAAGCAAAACTTCAGATTTCAGGCAGCTTTCTCTATGTAATCTATGTTTTGTTTTGTCCTTTTGTTTTTTCTTTTTCTCATGGGTCTCCTAGCTGTAGTAATGAACGGTTTGAATAGTGCATCTGTGTATTGTGCGTAACTGGCAGGGTTTTGGTAGCAGGGACTGAAGAGGTGATCTGTGTGGGAGAAGACCATAAGCTGCCCTAAGCCACTCACAGCCACTTCCAGGAATCCCAGTAATGAAAAAGAACAGCCCATCATACGCCAAAACTTTGACTGACCATAAAGCGTGTGGAGTCTTGGCTCAAACCTGTTTAAGAAAGGACGGTAGCTGCTGGGTAGAGCCAGTGAGCTGAGGCACTGCCCCAGGGGAGAAACCCAGCACCTTGGATGGAGAAAGTGAGGACTTTGGCGAATTAAAACCAGAGTCCTTTTGGGCCACCATGGTTACAGTGATAAAGCTGTACCTATGGAAACAGGACCTTTTGTGAACTAAGGTTCATGGATTTCAATGAACCCTTTTCAGAGCTCGCAGTTTTACACAGCTGTAGTCTGTGTAAAATACTGGCAAGGTTGCTTTTGGTTTCACATAGCTGAATTCCAGCCTTAGTCCTTATACTTCATTTGTGAGACTACCCACCCGTCCCTGAGAGCTGTGTGTTTTACTTTGGCAGACTTTTGTCCACCATAACAGAACCTACAGAAGGTGGTGCCTGTGAGCCACCATCTACTGAGGAGACATCTCCACCTTCCCTGGGAACAGAAGAGAGTGATCCTGACAAAGCTGAGCACGGTGGAATCAAGAAGGTCTGTTTCAAAGTTTCTGAGGAAGACCAGGAAGACTCTGGACATGACACAATGAGTTTCAGAGACTCCTACAGGTTAGTCTGAAGATTGTGCCACTTTTAACTTACTTATATTTAAGGTTTGAAGCTCTAATCCAGATATTGATTCAACAAGCAGGAGGACCTTGTGTGGTTTTTTTTTTTTTTTTTTTTTACTCAAAACCACACAATTGTCACATGAACTCTTGCTGAAATTACGCTGTAGTACCTGCAGCTCCTTTCCTCATCTTTGTCTGTCTCATTTTCTCTCGATATTATAGTAGTAGATGACAAATTGGTAGATCAGGATTCTTTTCTGGAGCAGATTATCTACTATTGACATACACTCACTTGCAGGTACATCTTGCGTGACTAAAATGGCCAGCTGTCAATCTGAATGGTCCAAAGTGTGGTACATGTGCATTTCTCCATGGTTCACCAGGACTTCATGTGATCTTAATCTGAACAGTGCCCATGGAGTAACAGCTATGAAAGGGAAGCAATCAAAGAGTACTAGATTGTGAGTCTTGATGCAAGTGTGCATCTCTTGCCATGAGGCTAATCGCTGTTTTTGTGGCTCTGTGATGAGGAGTGATGAATTGCCATGAGTGCTTTTAGCAGAGTGGAGGCCCAGATTTCCCCAAGGAGAATTCTTCATTCCTGTTATGAGTGCTTTCTCAGACTTTTTTTTTTGTTCCAAATAATCCTTCTGTTCTTGGAGTTACATGAACAGTTACACATCAAATAAGGGGCTGCTGCAGTTGCTTTATTTGACTACGACATCTGGAATTCTCTATCTGGGCTGACATTTGCCGGGTTCTGAACTGTGCTGCTCACATCATGATGAGCAGGATAGTAATAGAAAGCAGTGTAACCCAACAGACCTGACAGACCTTCAGTGGACACTGGATCTGTGCTGATCTAATGACCCTCAGAAGAATCTTAAGATTTCCTGATTGGCTTCTTGACAGTTGTTGGAAGTATCAGTTGAGGTTTTCCAGATAGACTACATCCAGCATCAATCATGGTGCCAGCTGTGCATCCCTTAAGTGAATACTGTAGGTTTTTTCCAAACATACAGGAATTAAACATCTAACTGCCTTGGTCTCTTGAAAATACCACCCCAGCACTAACTCTTAAAGGTTAGAACTAGTTTTTCTGAGTTTGATTATTTAAAATAATGTTATTTTCCAGTCAGCCAGTTATTCTGTATTCAGCTACTGAAGTATTCACTAGCTATAGTTATTTCATTACCTTTATTACCAGGGAGACACACAGGAAAAAAACCTTTTCTCATAACAATGCCACAATAATGCTTCTAGCAAATTGAATACATTGAAATAAATAGGTCTAGTGTGACTTTCTTTTTCTGTAAACTAGCTGGAAACTACAGAAGCTCAGCAGAGTTTGCAAACTACTTGGTCTTATAATAGCCAGTCTTGAAAGGAAATGTTTCCATTCAGTTCTGCAAACAATTTTCCCAGTAGTCTAAGACACTGAGAAACAGAATTGGACATTGAGTTTTTTATTTTTAATGGGCCTTTGAAACCACAAACGCACATGTTTATTCAGGTGTCTCAAAATCTTGGGTTTGGGACATGATTGACTCCTGCTTCTCCAGGAATATTTGCTACCAAAGGAAATCTCATACGCTCCAAATCTGTCTGTCCTGGGAGGGAACACTTGGACACTCAGCTTTAGAAGAAACGCAACAACAAGTTGCAGTCATGTCTGACCATTCCAATTTTACATCCTTCGTAGGCCGTTTTTACACTTCCAGCAAGGCCATAGAATTTTGCCCATGCAAAGGAGTAAAGACACTTTACAGTGAGTTGGGAGGATGAGAGTAACCTGAATGAATGATGCATCTTTGAAACTTCTATGCTACAGGCTTTATTCTTTACTTGCTGTTAGTTTTGTATCCTGGTACAGGTAGCAATGTGTTACATTCATGCAGGACTGCAGAAATGAAAGAATTGGAACGGTTTACACCGTGGGTCTGTGTAGCCCACATGGTCCAATCTCTTGCTCAGCACAGGTCCAACAAGATTGGTTGCTCAGGGTCTTGTCCAGTTGAATATTGAACCTCTCAAGCGCAGCAAGTATGCAGTCAGTAAAGAAACAGAATCAGCACTCACAATGTTGAGATTTGTGACATCTATTTATTGTGCTAGATTTAAATCTGCGCATGTGGTCTGAAGCTTTCCTATTGAAATGTGCTGTATTTCTTTCATTGTTGATAGGAATCCCATTTTTGGCTGTTTAGTTTAAATGGTTTCTGTAATTGAGGCTAATCTCTTCTGTATATCAGTGACAGCACAGTCAGTCTCAGCGGGTCTGTCACCTGCTTCAAAATTCTACACGTAAATGTAAGATGAGAAAGATTATTCTGTTTCATCTCTATTAGACAGAGGCAGAGAATTAAGCATATATTACAGATAATAGTTACTCAAGGGGGAATAAGATGTATTTTGATTGGTTTTGATCTGGAAAACTACTGAGGAGCTACAAAAGTAAGCAAATTACAGATAATAAGATATCTTGTTTGCATTAGCCATGCTTCTGTCTCTGGGATCATTTGGAGGTGTAATTCAAATTTTGTAAGGGTTTGTACTGCAGAGTCGTTGCTGTAAGTATTAATCTTCTTCAGAAAAAAATAGATTTCTTTGCTAATAGGTTCAACAAAGGACAGGCAAGATCCTTGATTAGGGTTCTTTCAGTTGATCTTAGATTTTTTTTTTATTTATTTTTTTTTTTTTTCTCTCCTCTCATCTCTGTCTAAAATAAAAACAGAGGAAGAGACAATATGGAGAATTTTATAGGCCTTGTTCTGGGCTTGTACTGCTAAAAACACTGTGTCACTTAATTGGACTGAGCTCCATGGCCTTTTTCACTACTTTTATTAAGTTATAGTTAGAGTAAAGTGAACTTTAAACAGAGGAGATTCATACTAGAATTTTCCAGGTGTGCATGGGCCAACTGTAGTGACTCCTCTGCTTCCTGGGATAGTTTTAGGATCTGCAGTGGCTGATTCATGATGGTATAGATTCCTTACGTTTCCTCTCCCATCTCCAATATCTGTGCTACTACAGCTTCCATGTATGCTGGAGTTGGGTGCTGTAATCTCTTGAGAATTGGTAACAAATGTTGAGTTTAGTGGAGATTCCATCTCTTAGATTTTAATGATTTCTCCCCTACTGGATGCTCGTGGAGCGTACTTAGTGATTCACCCAGAGGAGGTCTGTGGTGGGAAGTCCATTTTCATTATTTACAGGATGCAGGCGAGCATTGAGTGGTCACTACAAATGGAAAAAGACATCCTCTTGCAGTGCCAGCCCCAGAGGCCTTGCTTAATGGTTGTTCTGCATGTAATTAGTTTTTCTTTTGTATATGCATAACAGAATTGGTTTTGGGGACTGCAGTGTTAATAAAAACAGAATGATAGTATATCAGAGAGTGAGTGTAAGGACAGCTTTTTTCAATCAACTTCTTTGCTTTTCTTCCTAGTGAATGTAACAGTAACCGGGACTCGGTGTTGTCATACACCAGCGTACGCAGCAATAGCTCTTACCTGGGCAGTGATGAGATGGGATCAGGTGAGTACAGGCAGAGGTTACTTGCATACCTTGCACAGCTGGGAAGTCTTTGCTGATTGTAAGCACTTGCATGTTTAAACTGTAAATGTGATTTCTTCAAAAGTAATCCTAAGAACATAGAGATTTGTTCTTTTTCTAATGAACCACAGTAAAATTGGAATATGGAAGGGGTATTAGGCAAGGACAGGCTTCTTTATTTATTGGACATTTGTATTTTATAAAAAATCATGAGTATCTAGATCTATGAATTAGAGATAAAGCAGCAATCATTTTTCACCCACTCCAGCGCGAAGGTGTGCTTGTGTCATCTGTGGCCTCATCACAGATCCATAAGACAGGTAAAAGCTTTTCGTCTTTCTTTTATTAGGAGATGAGCTTCCCAATGACATGAGGATTCCTTTAGACAAGCAAGACAAACTTCATGGCTGTCTGGAACATCTTTTCAACCAGGTATGTAAAGCACCACTTCTACACAGAATTGCTTTCTCTTTCTCAATGTCAATAAAAGAAATGGGAAGTATCAAACTGTTTAATGAAATCATGTTTTGAGGGAAGGCAAACTATCAAGATTTTGGGGTACAGTGTAAGCAAGTCCATTGTAGGACAGTTTGAGGAATCAATTTTGTCAACATTGAGGTTGCCTTGTGTGATTTAAGAAAGGCTGACCTGCCTTATCTCAGGCATTAGACAAAGGGGAAAAAAGCTTTCATAAAAAAAAGGAAAAGATGAACAAATTATAATACCTTGTTTGATCTAAGTGGATCACATTTGCAGATCTCAGGAGAGTCCTTGCAAGTTTAGCCAACAGATGTCTTTATAGATGTACAGCACCAGAGAACTGGTTTGTATTATCTTTTATCTTACCAGCATGTAGATATCACTGTGCAAAATGCTGTATTCAGTGTGAGAGGCTCTTGAGGCCACTTCATGGTTAGAAAGTCTTAATGCTATTTGTCAACGGGAAATAATTCCAAAATACAAATAGTGTAATGGCTTTTGCATTTTCCCACAAGAGTTCTGTTCAGATTTTCTTCTGCAAGTCTTACTAACACTGAAAACATTCCAATTGTAGGTTGATGCAATCAATGCACTTCTAAAAGGACCAGTAATAACTAAGGCCTTTGAAGAAACCAAGCACTTTCCAATGGACCACAGTTTGCAAGGTAAAGAAGGCGGCTAATTGTATTTAATCATGTGATTTGCTAGGACTTAAGAGCTTAACATGAATGCACAAATGCTATATGACCACTGAGAGTTATTTAATTATGCAGTCTATCCAATCATATATTAATGGCAGGTACCATGTCTGGCCATCCTTAAAAGATCATTTTCATATGAATTCCTTCTGAAACACACAAACACTTTTCTGTTATATGCCACTGAATCCTCATAGCTCTTTCACAAGTCTTCAAGTCTGTCCCTTGATGTGAGCACAGATATGTATCTCAAAAGGTACAAGGCAAAGATAGGTCAGGTGCAAGGTAAACGAGCACTCTGATAAGCTGATGAGGGGCTGACCATTGTACATCTGAGGCACCAAAAGGTTCTGCCCGAGTTTGCTTAATGACTACTTCTGCTTTTCTTCAGATGGGTAATTGCCAGAGTAAACTCATCCTCACATGACACTTATTTTGAAAACTGATTCCCATAGAGAGCAAACAAATGATACCGTGTTTTCTTTTTCCTCAGGGAGCATGATGAGGCTTTGGTCTTAATGGTTTTGGGGCCCAGGATGTGGTTTCTTCTCTCACTGAAATACCCAGGACTTTATTTTCTGACCATTTGCTGCGTTTCCTTTCCCACTTGAAATCTGAAATGTTTCCTGCTATTCCTACTATACTTCAGGTCCTATAGTCACGCTTCAATGTCTGACAAGCTGTTTTTCAGTGGCACGCTCTGTAAGAGAACTTTTTCTGGCTGTGGGTTTTTTTTTTCCTGACTGCAGAAATAACTCTTAAGAAGATCTGTTACATGAACTCCTCTCTACAAACACATTCACATTTATGTAGAGTATCTGTTAGTCTTTCCAGGCACTTTGTGAATGAAGTGAAGAAATAACAGACAACCCTGTGTTCACGTCCTTTATTTTATTTTGCTGAAACGGAGTCTCATTTATTAAAACTAGATTAATTACACTGAGAGTCTTTTAGTTAACTGAACTGATGATCCCGCGTTCATCACACTAAGGAACAGATGAGCCCTGCTTACGTTCAGCTGGAATCCTGTTCCAAAGTGTCTGTTTAACAGCTACCAGAGACACCTTTCCGTGATGGATGTAAATTTGAATGCTATCCCGTTTCTGTTCATTTGGCACAGTTTTTCTGTGTTTCTCTGTCTACTTATGCATTTTATCACCATTTGGCTTAGTCATGAGAGAATAAATCTTCTACTTTGTAATTAAATAATTAGCTTCCATCAGGTGGAAGAAAGCAGAATATTTCATAACTTCTCATCAGTATGGGATGTGACAGCTGCAGCCAAAAAGTTGCTCTGATTCTGCACAGCCAGGGACTCTAGATCTACCCGATATAGCTGCCTGCACATTATTAAACGCAGAGAAAACGGAAGGGAATTCCATGTTTTGTGAGTAGTGCAGAGCTCCCTTCACTGTCCGTGTCACCCAGGTACATAACTGCTAGTCCACAGCCCTGAAAATAGGAGGCTACTGATCATGAGATTATAGGAAAAGTATTTTTTCCTTCTTTATTAGATGTATTTAAGAATGTTTTTCATACATAGTTGTTGCTATTGATACTGTATCTCTGCTTTCATCTGTATACACATTTTAACTCACAAACCGCTCTCAGCTATGTAGCATTTCCTTAATGGCTAACAAACTCAATTTTTTCCTAGAATTTAAACAGAAGGAAGAAACCACAGTTAGGTGCCGGAATAATATTCAAGCCAGCATTCAAGAAGATCCATGGAACCTCCCACTGCGCATCAAGAACCTTGTTGAAATCATACAAAAATATGTGGAAGGTCTGTAAATAAGGAAAAGTTTGTTACTGGCTTCAAGGAGAAAAGATCTTGATCTAATCGAGTCTAACTGCTCATTTTATCATTTTATCTCACTTTGTAGTAAGGCTGTAGTACTGGGCTGTAGAGAGGAACAGATAAAGCAGATTATTGTTTGCAGAGTCCCAGTGCTGTATGGTAAAATCTCACCTGTGCAGCAATTCCAAAGAATTTTCTCTCCCTTATTTTGTCAGCTCATTCAGACAGAATTATATCAGACCGCTCTATTTCCCTGTGGGGTTTTTTAACCCTTTTAGAAAAATTGAGAGAGAGATGCTTGTTACATTCTAAAATGAAGTCAATGCTAATCAGATACTTCAGCGCCCTAAACCATTGCAGTCTGGTGGAACTGGAACAGGAGCTGAATCTGATGTTTACAGTCCGGTGCAAAGCACTGGACAGAAATCACCTCCTTAGGGATTCGTCTACATGTGCTATTTGTTTCCAATAACGCATGGTAGTCAAGAGCGCATTTAGCCTGTAAAATTCTTTGATGTACACCTTATTTCTTTTTCAATCGTTAACGTGTCTGTGTGAGTAAGGACTATTAGAGTAAATAGAAATGGCCACACAGGGGCCAGGGATTGTTGGGAATGAGGAGACTGTTAAGCAAATGCAATCAAATCTACCATGGTGTCATGTTGACTAGAGCATTCCTTTTCTTCACTGTTTCAGATGGGAAGAATCAGCTGCTTTTGGCCTTGTTAAAATGCACAGGTAAGTGGTTTTGATTTGTTGAAAACATCATGATATATATAGAAGTCCCTAACACTCACACTTCTATGTGCATGCATGTGCACACATCAGAGCGTTATGTTTTTCCTTAGCATTTAGGTTTTTCCCTGGCATTTTATGCTAACATTTCTCATGCTCTGCATTTAGGGCAACCTTTCCACGCATCTGACATCTGTTCTTCACTTCACTGCAGGCTGCTTGTGTTACCTGGCTGGCTGCAGATGTTTTGCAAGCACTGTTTTTCTTTTCACTCTCTTAATTTTTCCTTTGTACAATGGTCCTTCCCAGATGGCCTTTACTGTTTAGTGCTGGGGTGAGAACACAGAGCAAAAATGAGACTTACTGCACAACTTTCTGTGAGACTATGGACCCTGTCATCTTCCCAAACGGAGCAGGCATGTTAGAAGTCGGGATTGTGTCTACTGAAATGATAGCCAGGAGCAGACTAAGAACCCAGATGTGCAGGCAGCACCCAGGAGCGAACGTGCAGGTGTTTTGTAATTGAAACGCCTACTTGCTGTACTTTCATTGGAAAATGAGGTAATAGATAACTGGAATAGACTGTTTTTATTTTGCTGTGCCAGACTTGATTCTCAGGTCTTCGTAGGATGAAGATGAGAGATTTGTATGGCCCTAAGTGACCTGTGAGCTGCTGCCAACACTGGTTCATGAGTCTGTCCAAACCAGCCTGTGGTGACAGTCTAGTGGCCATAAAGGCTTTTTTGACTGATAGCAGATATAATGACTCCCTAAGTCTCTACCTGTGCTCCATCTCCTGCAGCATTTCCATGAACATCCTCTGGAAAGAACGGAGGAGCAGATGGCACTGAACTGGCTATAGCAGCTTCGTGGCACCAGGGATTCCCTTGCCTTGAGGGTAGTCGTGAGCTCTCGTTGTCTTACCTCCAGCAGTTCAGAGGTGTATGCTGAGAGGATTGGTTGTCCTGAAGTTGAGAATATGGGCCAGGGCCTGGAGTGTATTAGTCAGTCATTGTGTTCAGTGCTTTATAAAAATAATTCAGATCTTCAGAGCCTCTGGGTGATGTCTTCAGCTGCTTTGTCTGGGGAGCACTGCCTTGACAATGGGAGACTGCTGTGCTGCAGTGCCTGCTGGAGGGGCCCAGGGTGCCTGGGAAGTAGCTCTTCACTTATTCATGTGCCTCTTTGGCCTGCAATCCCCTTAAGTGTGACGAGGTTGATTTGGCCTGGCAGGCAGACTGGAAGGAAAGTTAACACAGGGGAAATTCTCCCAGGAAACATAAACCAATTGGCACCGTATGGGCAGGCCCAGTTAATGCATTAAGCATATGGGAAGCCCACAAAGTACAGATGGATGGGGGAAGATGAATCTCTAATAGCCCAGGAGAGAAGTAATGGCAGAGACCGTCTTTCAAGAATTCTCTTGCTTCTGTAAACATAAAAGGAAGGGAATCAGTCCAGCTACAGCACTAAGGAGTTACAGCTCTTCCCAGTCAGAAGAATGAGTGTGCAGATGGCAGAGGTTGTAATAAACAGTCAAGTGGACTAGAAAATTTTCACACGTGCATGTACGCCAGCTATGCTGTCTTTATACAGCCAGGTCACAGAGCACGAAGAGGTTATCTGCTCAGTCTGTGCAAAGCTACAGCAGAAGCCAAATGTCATGTGCACACACACACGCAAACTGCTGCTTTGGCAGTGAGATTAAAGACAAGTATACTCATGACTTCTTTATGCTTCTCTCCCCTTCTCTGGCAGATACTGAGCTACAGCTGAGACGTGATTCCATCTTCTGTCAGTCTCTTGTGGCTGCTATTTGCACCTTTTCAGAGCAGTTACTGGCTGCTCTCAACTATCGATACAACAACAATGGGGAATACGAAGAGAGCAGCAGAGACGCCAGCAGAAAATGGCTGGAACAGGTAGCAGCCACTGGTGTTTTACTAAACTACCAGTCTCTTCTCTCTCCCAGTGTGGTAAGTTGAAGAGTTGTGATGCCCTTGGGTCTGCTCACACTTGCCTGTATGCTTCTCTCCTCTCACAGCACAGCCCACAGCCCTTCATTCTAGCAGCATGTTTAGACTCTCACTACAGCAACCTCTGCAGATTCCCGCTGCTGCCAACCCCGTGCCACCGTTCTGTATCCCGTCGTTTTCATCTCCTCACAAGTGCTGGACCCACTGTCACACAAGAACACTACAGGAATCTGTCTGCCTTCCTATTTGGAGTAATATTGCTGTATTTAGGGAGGTTTTGCTGCTCAGTTGTTGGTGTGTGTGTGGCCTGCCATCTTCTGGTGAAAACACATATTTCAACAAATAAGTGAATTCTGAGTATTCCAAGAGTTCCAACAACATGAAAATCCAGGCTTTGTTCATACACTGGGCACTTCTATCGAGTAGATAGACTGCAGTCTCTCTCTCTCACTTCTGTGGTGCTGGTGTTTGGGGCACCTGTCTAAGGAGGGGAGGAGCTGGTCTTGCATAGTTCATCTACACCTAATGAACAGGTCAGCCACTGCTGCAGTAAATTAGCTACCTTAACTGTAAAATTGTGAAGAAAAAAGGAGCATAAAAAAGACAAGTAGCTCTGACATTATAGATAAGTGACATATTTTTGGACTACAGTAAACACTGTAGATTGAGTGTGGGTTGTTTTTTTTTTAAATACAATCCAAACTATATGCATATGTAACTATAATTTCTTTACCTTGCATTGAATGTATGGACGTTTATTTCACAGTAACTGATAGGCTGTTCTTCATATTTGTAGGTGTAGAGTAAAGTTTGGGGAAAGAGATCTCCTCAAACTTATTCAGTCCTTAAACCTCTCTGCTCTCTGTGAATCAAATCAAATGACATCTAAGCAAAGGGTAGCTAAACTTGTATCACAAAGTTAAAGAGCTTTTACTAATTACAGGGCTGGGATGGACTTAATGGAAAGCTCCACATTCTGCTCTAGGTCTCCTGGACCAAAGCATGCCCATAAGCAACTATACCTTCCTGCTATTGATCTCTTTCTGGCAGATGGTAACCTGTTTATATCTGTTTCTTTGCGCTACAGAGGGAGGAGCGTACCATGCTGGAAGACATCCAGGTCACTCTGACTGAACTGGACAAAGTTGCCTTCTATTTCAAGCAGCTGGATGAAAGTCTTGTAGCAAGTGAGTATTCTCTGTGTCTTTGCAGCTCTGCTTTTCTTGTCTGTTTTATGGGTTAATATCCACTGTGGTTATAAATCTAGCAGACCATGTCAGACCTGGAGAGCACTGAGCAGCTTCTCGAAGCACTGTTGCATTCTCTGTTTCCACTGCAAACACGCCATAAAAAGCAGGATGGACACCGCGGGATGCTGGCATGTTCTGTGATTTGTAACTGTGGTCTGGGCCAGTGTACCTCACCTGTGTGATTGTGCACACAGGGAGACAGGACAGATGCTGAGCAGTTCCTGACGGGTGTTTGTCGTTCACCACATTGCCTGTGTAGAAGAACTGTCCCTCCCCAGCTCCTCTGTGCCCCACCCTGCCAGATCTCTCTCCATGTTTGCTGACTATGAGATGCCATGAAACAAGATGGCATTTTAATTACTTAATGTGTTTATTGTATTAGCATCAGACATCATGCTAGGTCCTGCTAACTGTGTATCTCCTTGTTGTGGTTTTGTTAGTGAGGGGGGGCCTAAGGTGGTAGCTTCTGTAGGAAACTGCTAGAAGTCGCTCCCCTTTGTTCAGGGGACTCAGCCAGGCCTAGGGCGGACCCGCTGCTGGCCAAGGCCGAGCCGATTGGTAGCAGAATGTCCCGTGATAACGCCTCTGCGATAACGTATTTAAGTAGGGGAAAACCAAAGGGGGGGGGGGGGGGGGGAAAGATGTGAAGCAGCTGAGCGGGGCCAGAGGCGGAGAGGGGGAGGTGTGAGCCTTGTGGGCCTTGCAGCCCTCATCCTCTGGCCCGACTCGGCCCGACCCAGCTGTGAGAAGTGGAGAGGAGATGGATGATGTGAAGAGATTCTGAGAGGTGTCTGACAGCTTGTTGTGACGAACTTTTCTTGTGAGAGGAATGGCTGCAGATGCCAAGGTCAGTGAAGAAGGAGGGGGAGCAGTAATGCTGCTCCTGACGAAGATTCCCCTGCAGCCTGTGGTGATGACCATGGTGGAGCGGGTTGTCCCCCTGCAGCCCATGGAGGTCCACGGAGGAGCAGAGATCCCCCTGCAGCCCGGGGAGGACCCCGTACCGGGGCAGGTGGAGGCCTGTAGGAGGCTGTGGCCCGTGGAGGGCCCGCTGGGACAGCCGTTCTGGAGGGACTGCACCCCGTGGAAGAGATGACCCACGCCGGGGCAGTTTCATGAAGGACTGTGGCCCGTGGGAGGGACCCCACGCTGGAGCAGGGGAGGAATGTGAGGAGTTCTTCCCCTGATCATGAAGCAGCGGCGTGAAACAACGCGTGATGAACTGACTCCGACCCCCTTCCCTGCTGTGCCGCTCCGGGGTTGGGGGGGAGGTAGTAGAGATAATGTTAAGCTTGGGAAGAGGGAGGGGTGGGGGGAGGCTATCTTGTTCTCTGTCTCATTATCATGCTAGTTTTAGAAATAAATGAATAGTTTTCCCCAAGTGGAGTCTGTTTTGCCCGTGACGGTAACTTTAAGGATTTCTCCCCGTCCTGATCTCAAACCTCGAGCCGTTTTTCTTATATCATCTCCCCCTGTTCTCTCGGAGGGTGGGGGGAGTGAGAGA
Source organism: Chlamydotis macqueenii (assembly GCF_036417535.1). NCBI lineage: Eukaryota > Metazoa > Chordata > Aves > Otidiformes > Otididae > Chlamydotis > Chlamydotis macqueenii. The sequence goes on along the minus strand of NC_141571.1, from coordinate 7,211,425 downwards.
GAGACTGCGTAGTCTGATCCCGAGCGGGGCTGAACTACGACACTCCTGAAGTGTAATAAATACTTCAGAGCCTGCATTCTCTCAGTAAAGGCTCTCCCTTATTCTAATGGTGGGGATGTGAAATGTCATTAGATAATCTAACAAACTCAAAATAGCAGCGGTTTTGCATTTCTCTTGCTGTAGTAAAGCCGCAAGTGTTTTATCTTTATTTCTCCAGATACTTATGTCTTCTACCACATCGAAGGAAGTCGTCAGGCCTTGAAGGTTATCTTCTATCTTGACAGCTACTACTTCTCCAAACTGCCGTCTCGGTTTCAGAATGGGGGAAGCTTGAAACTGCACACGGTGCTCTTCACAAAAGGTGTCTATAAAAAGCTTTATTGAGAAAAATAAGCTAACTGATGATGTTGAAAGATTCAAAATAAAGAATGACCATGAAGCTCTTAACATAATGCAGCTGAGAACTACAGACATATTTAAGCAGATGTCTCTATTCTAGGAAGACCTGGGGAGTGCTGGATTTTAGAATAAGACACAGTCATGACACCAAGATATGCCTGTTTGGGGCTTTTTTATGCCTTCCTGTAAAGGCCACAGAAACGTTATATTGGACTACATGAACAATCTGATCTAGTGTGGTCTCAGGAGATGTTCCCAGGCTACAGAGAAGTGTTTTTAAAAGCATATACCATGACAGACTCATGTGGGCTGTAAGTTGATTTGATAAGCAAATGTTCACTCCAAAATGCAATACAGGAAATGTCCTTCAAGGGGATATCAGTGGGGAGTAATGGCTGTTAGAACTGCTTTCTGTGGAGCTGACCTTTGTGATATTACCACTATATTCCCATACTGGGAAACCCATTAAATTTATGCAGGAACAGAATCAGCCTTGACATGATCCAGTAGTCATTTGCTGAGAAGTGAGATGATACAGAGATAGATAACTAAATTAATAAAAAGAAAACTAATAACATAGGGTTAGTAAAATGTTTTCTTCTTCAGCTCTGGAGAGTATGGAGGGGCAGTCACAACCAGCTGGCTTATCTCTAGAGGAACTTCCACAGCAAATTAATTGTATTTCACTTGAAAAAGTGCAGCAATACTACCGCAAACTCAGGTATTTCATGCTTCTCCTTTGTCTTAAAAGAGCGCTTCTTGCTAAGAATCTTAAAATTTAATGAAGAAGAGATTCTATTTCTGATGGTTTCTTGTACAAATATGATTTTCTGAGACCTTCATTGAATGGGAAACCTGTTAATATTCTTCCCTGACTTAAGCTTGTCCTGAAGTAGTGCACTGTACAGGATGAAATTCCCATCTAATTTGACTTCAGACTTTTGTGCAGAGCTAAAATTACATTGAAAAGGGGATTTGGAATACTTTAGTATAGACTCCGTAAATTACTGCAATCAAAATGCTTCAATAAGAAAGCAGATCTTGAAGTACAAGATTTCTAGCGTAGCCTTCTCAGATGTTTTATACAAGACAGCATATACATATATGTGCTTGAAAAGAGACACACCAACTAACGTCATCCTTGCTGGCCTTTTTCCAGGACATTTTACCTAGAGAGATCCAACTTGCCCACTGATTCCAATACTACTGCAGTGAAGATTGACCAGGTATTGTTATTGTTTTATTTCTACAATAAATTCTCTCATAGAAATATAATGTCTACATCTTTAAAATCCCAATTGTGGGATATCCATGTGGCAGACGTGTACAAGCCCAAACAACATCACTTTAAAAATGTTTCCTACCCAAAATAAGTGATTGGAATTTCTCTGAAGCTTGGATACAGCTGTTTAAAAGAAAATACGCAGAACTAGGGTAGACACAAGCTCTTCACCTACGCACTAATAAACCCCTGCTCAACACGGTATCTGATGTTAGATGGAATGAATTAATTTTCCTCTCCCACAGATGCATGAAAATAAACAAACATTCAATTTCCAAATTATACTTTTTGTTCACAGTTATAGAAGAAAACAACAGGAAAATAGTACTTTCCCAGCATCTCATGTAAGAACAGTCTAACAGAGGCAGGTGATGAGGTGAATATATGTGTGTAAGGCAGCAAATGCTACTGCAGGAAGACACAGTCAGAGACTATCTGTGCAATTGTCAGAGACATTGTAAGCAATCCATGTTATTTGTGATAATTGCAAAAAATTGCCCCAAGTGTAAGTAATTGTTTATGTGGTGGGTTTGTTTTTTTGTTTTTTTTTTTTTTTTAACTTCCAGAGTTCATGTGTATTCTAAATAGTTGTTACTGTGTGGCAGTTACTCTTGTGTGGATTATTGTGCTTAGACACAGGATGAAGATTTGTAAATGTCTTTCTTTGTAATTGAAGGTGCAAGTATGCCACTGATGGTGTTTTTTTGTTTTGTTTTTTTTTTTTTTTTCTTAATTGCTTTTCATAGCTTATTCGCCCCATTAATGCAATGGATGAGCTTTGCAGGCTGATGAAGTCTTTCATTAATACAAAACCAACCCCATTGGGATATTCTAGCAGTAACGCCTCAGGGGCTGGCCTGCTCCCTGTGTCCTCTGAGCTCTGCTACCGCCTTGGAGCCTGTCAGATTACTATGTGCGGCACTGGGATGCAGAGGTGAGATTTAAGAAACCTGCATGTTACTGGGGTGATGAGACCTTTTGTCCCGTCTAGAGACTGGAGCAATATATTTGGTTGTGTTCAAAGCAATAGAAAGGTAGACTGAAAGGGAATATAATAAGGACCTAAATGTACTGCCACCTTTGTTTTAGCGTAGGTTGCGACTTCTAATACTTTTGTTAATAGTATTGACACACAAACCTTCTTGCGTTTCAGTGCATCAACCAATGCAACTGAGTGATCTCATTGTATGTAACTGCCAGTCAGTGTTTCAAGCACACACAGAAAATGTAGGAAAGGGCTCAAAAATAGTTTTAGAATGTTGGTGTGTGCAAACATTGATTCTGAACACATTACTGTTCTTCCAGTGTCTCAAAACTATTGAGTAAAGAAAAGATTGATTTGAGAGTAACTTTACATGAATCAGTGCAGAAGAGCAGTGAAACACAGCCTTAGGTATTGACTGTGGAGACTCAGACAGTTGTGGTATCTCGGTGTGACAAGCCTGGAAATGCAGGACTGAGGTCATTTTATAGTTTTGTAAGTTGAAAAACAACAAACCTAAAAAAAAAATACATAAAAGAACACTAGCTAACAGAAGCCGTACTTACTTAACAAGTAAATGCCCTGTAAATACCTATTCATAAGTTTTTAAATATGATCTGTGATTTTGTATCTTCTTCTTCCCATGTTCAGAAGTACACTGAGTGTGTCCCTGGAGCAAGCAGCCATACTGGCCCGAAGCCATGGACTTCTGCCCAAGTGCATCATGCAAGCTACAGACATCATGCGAAAGCAAGTAAGTGTTGGGATGCGTCTGCTACATGCCACCGTTTTCATTCCAGTAACATCATTGTACAAACACCAGTTCATTTTGATGCAGCACTGTACGTTGTGCACTACAAACCCATATAGCCAAACTTGTATTAACATCTCAAGAGCTACACATACATTTGACAGGAAGAAATTAACTTTTGCATGTACAGCTATTACAGCAATTAAACTATATGCCTCAGCGTACGTTAGTGAAAGTGTGTGCCTTGAGGGTTAGAAAGCAGAGAGGATCCAGTGTATTTAAGAAAATTTCTGTATATAAATAAACCCATGTCTCCATCACAGTGTTAAATAGTAGAAATTCCCTAGTGCTACACAGCAGTGCTTGTGAAGTGCTTTGGGACTAATTCCATCTTATAAGTAAACACAGATGACTAATGTATCCACCCAATGGATTCCAGATCTTCTGAAAGTAGTTAATGGCTTCTCAAATAGAAACCATACTCCCATTATAGTATTTTCCCCTAAGGATCAGATGCTTTATCGATACTGTCAGTACCATAAATTCTCTGTTTCCTTAGGGACCAAGGGTTGAAATCTCTGCCAAGAATCTGAAAGTGATGGACCAAATGCCACAGTGTGCACCTCGGTACGTTATTATCTCTTATGCATTTTATCTGAGTGCTGGTTTTACGTTTCTGTAACAATTGTGGAGTTCCTGCTATAACCAAAAATCTTCTCAGTAGCAACAGTGGAAAAAAAGAAAAAAACCAAACCTGTTCTTCTTTCTTGCTGTACTAAACAAAGTGTGCTGTAGATTGATCAGCTTTGCTGCTTACAATTTGCAGATCATTAACTCTGAGGATTTGTGCATGTTCTGATGAAAACATAACTGCTCAGAGAGAAGGGTCTTTTTTGGGCTGTTGCTGGGAGTTGACAAAGCCTAGTGGTTGACAGCCATTTGTGGAATGCTTAGAAAGAAAAATGCCTGAATGGTAACTCTGACTGTAGCCATGCAAAGATAATTCACACGTTAATATTATTGTGTGCTTAGAAAACTTGACTGTTTAGTTACAGCACAGCGGATTTAAGAGCAAATACTTCAGATCTATTACCAGCCAGTAATGCAGCTCTACGAAAGATCAGTTACCCAGGGTTTATATATACTTTTGTTTAGAAGACAACTTTGAAAAGTACTGTTCATTTGTGAATCCTAGTGCACCCAACAGGAGCTGGAGATGTTCATCTTCTCTCTTTACAGGATCAGAATACCTTTATTTTTAAGAACAGTATATCTTTCTGGTCGATATCCTCCAATTTCATATATCAGAGAGAAAAGAATGTTCTTTAATAAACTGTAACATAGCATTTTCCCACAGTGGTAGCAACAAATCATCATGATTCAGATGACATTATGTACAGCATCAGTCTGTACAAATATCAGAGAAGGTTCTGGTTCTGCTCTTGTTAATGGCATTTTTTACATGAAGGCAAAACAGTTCTGGCTTGCAGGAGTCGGCATCAGAATTGACCCAGTGAAGTCTGTGCCATACCAGGAACATATTGGTTCAGTGGCAAGAAGGCTTCCTTAAAACACTGCTGTCTTATTCACCCATCAGGACTTCTGAGTTACTCCAAACAAGCCCCACCTCTTCCCTCCCTTCATCTGCTCCTCAAAACATTTATAGGAAATTATTTTAAACCTGAGTTTAAAATGGGATGGTGCTTACTGTAACAGTCTGGGCTTGGTTTATTTTCTCAGAGACCTTAAGAAAAACAGTATTTCACATTTAGAACCTCATCCTTCTCTTGGACTGCAATTGCTATTTCAAAAAGGAACAAAACCATAGTCTGTGTTGGCTCCTGCACTGTGCCCAGTGCCATACAGCAGCGGTTTCGCAGCATGGTTATTTGGCCTTATTAATGGCTGTATGTTACTTACTTCAGTTCCATTTTTATGACCATAACAGCATGCTGTGTTCAAAAAAAGAAACAGCTTTACAAACAAATAATAAAATGAGGCATTTCTCTTCTTTCATATACACTCTAAATAACAGTGACAAATTCCAGGACTATTTACTTGGATTATTTCAGGACAATAAAGCTTAGATACATGTGTTCCTATGGGGTTCCATCATCATAATGTGAAATAAAACTGAGCCAAGTTAAAAGGAGATCTGGTGAATTAATGTTAATTCTCAGGGTTATATTTCCTAGCATGGAGGTTTGTCAAACTCTGTAGTAGCTGTCTTGAAAGGGAACTTAAAATTACTTCAGTTTATTGAAATGTAAAGTAGAAAGAGCCACCATAAACAGTCATACAGGAATGACAGTCAAGATGTGCTTAGGTCTCACTGGTCTCAATTTGTTAAATCTTGTGATTCAAAAAAAAATCTCTGAAAACGTGATTACTAATTTTAAAGTGTGTTCAACCACGTCAACAAGCAAATATGTTCTTTTATCTGTTTTGTACCCCAGTCGATATCGGGGTGGACTCTCTTGCTCAGGAAAAATGCTGGGTTTAAAACAAAAGAAATAGAAAAAGAGAAAAGGGAATGCTGAAGACCCAAATTGGGCCAACATTAAAAGAAAGTGATGGAAAGTCTGAAATAGTAATTAAATAATGATTGTAAATACTTTAGTTAATAAATCAGTAGTGGCACTTCTAAGTTTGCAATTATAACTGAAAATACTGGTATTCCCGATATCGGATTACCTCTAAAGCTTGCAGCATTATAAAGGAGAAGCTGACTCTTACATACTATGCCAGTAACTTTATGTTCTCATCCTTATGCTGTTTAATACTGTACTCTTCATCTGCCTTAAAGACTCTACAGGTTGTGCCAGCCACCTACAGATGGGGATTTATAAAAGCACTGTTACAGCAGCATTCAATGATGAGCAGCGCTGTCTGAGGACCCTGCGAACTGACACTGGTGGTGCTGAACCAAGAGAGGAAGAGATATTGCTCTGGTTTAGGAGGAGACAAACCCACTGGACCCAGGCACCAACGACCCGCCTTTGCACTCCTGCAGCACATGCAGGGATTTTTGTATTTCTTTGAAGAAATTCTTGAAACAAACACCACAGAACTAAGATGGATGTTACTGCCCCGTGCTAGATGCCTGGAAAAGTGACAATTATCTTTCAAGAAAGTGCAGTTTTACTGCTGACTTGTTTGTGCTGCCACCTAAAAGTTGTGGACTTCGAGCTACGGATTAGTTAAGAAAGTCCAGAGGGACGCATATCTCTCTCCCTGTACTGCGTCTGGCATCCGTTTAATTGCCAGCATGATTTTGGTCAGCGTCCTTGAGCAGTAGCTTCATAACACCACTTTCTCATGAACTGACCTGCACTTTGGAACAACAAATAGCACAATCTATGGTTTATTCAAACACGAACATACAGAATTTATTCTGGAATAATTTTCCACTTCAGCCCAGTGAGAACCAGTCTCTCTATGCTGCAGAGTATACATTCCATAATATTTCTTAACATTACTTCATTTTACTTACTGTAGCTTTCAGGTTTTTGATTAACTCTTTTTACTAATGCCCTATTATGTACTCTGGAAATACAGTACTATTTAAAAGGAGAGATTGAGTGAAGGATTTTAAAGGAAACTTTACAAAGGAAAAATACAGTCTTATAATCTGATTATTTGAACAGATGTAGTTTTTAAAACAGGTCAGAAGAACTATACTTATTTATGTGGAGTGGAATATGTTTCCGATCATGTTGTTATATATACAAGATTTAAATAAAAAAATATATTGTTTAAAATGGGACCAATATGCTGGCAATTACACAGCTACTCCCAGTTTACTGAAAAAAAAAAATCTACATTATTTAAAATCTTTCAGTATTTAAGTAGCCTTTAATACAGTTATTAAGATGTATTAGGGATGCTTGTAAGTTAAAAGAAAAAAGGAATCCTGTATATAATGTACTTTATTTTTTTCTTGTTTGAAAAATTATTCTCCGTTCTGTCAGTATTATCCTAAGCACAGTAATATTTTCCCAAATTACTGGCTGAAACTAATTGAAACATGTCAGCAGTCTCAGGACAGAAATAACGTTCTTTTGGAGTGAGTGCCTTAATACGACCACCTGGCCCTAAGGAGTTTCCCCTGTAGCAGGTCTCAGAAGGAGCGTCTGTAGGAAACTTACCCTTCCTCTGTTTCTCCACAGCCTCCTTTAAACCGTTCATAGTTAGGAGATCCAGAAGCGCTTTGCAGTGATGTATATTCTAGAAAATAAAGGTTTGGGGTTTTTATTTGTGATGGTTTTTTTTTAGGTGGCTTAATTTTATTTTGTTACTATCGAAACCAACTCAAAAACTAAAATTAGACTTTTTCCATATTAAGATTTCTTAAATTTTTTAATCTACACTTCAACATGAAATGGCTTATGACAAGTTTGGGGATGCATATTGTTCTGAACCTTGTTTCTTAATTTTTAAATTTTTTTTTCTTCACTCACAGACTGCAATAATTTTGGGGAAGGAACATGTTTTGGTTAGTCTTACTTTTAACTGTTTCCTCTGACCTACTGTAACCTGTTGCAGGGACCTAGGAGAACCCATCAATCGCCAGCTGTCAGGTACCAGGGTTTGTACCGCAGCCCGATGAGCAGAGCATTATTTCAATGCACTTTTGGTTAATTGTGGAAGAGTTATTTCTTGCCATTTGCTGTTTGAAGAAGAAATGGGCGTTTCTTTACTGAATCCTCAACTTAAAATATGCTTAGTGTTACATGAACTGTAGGAACACCCAAAAATAAAAAGAACACGTAGGCCAAGATCCTCGCTTTGTCTACATCAGCTCTGTGCAGCAGAACCGCAGCGATTTACCCTGCCCGGGGAGGATCCTGGCCCGCCTCACGCAGCCACTGTAAACAGGAAGGATGCACAGAGCAGTATCTAAGGGCATTTACACTGTGCACTGTTTTACATCGAAATGTATGTTATTCTCATTGAAAACGTGATAGAAGTTTTTATTATTAAAAGTTGGTTTATATTATAAGGAAAGAAGGTATGAGCTTATTTCTCTGCTATACCCTTTTAGTTCCTTAGCACTCTAAGTTCTGATATTTGTATGGAGCGATGAGGACTCAGAAGTTTAAGCTGCAAGGGAAAAGTTGGTTTTGATACCAGCTCAGACTGGCAGCGTAGAGCTAGACTCTTCCTGTTTGTGCAGTGTTGGCTGGCGATGTGGTTTCACTGCAGACTTCCTATGAAAGCAGAAAAGAAAAACTGTTTTGATGCTGTAAAATCACGAGGTTTTAATCCAGTGCTGGAAGAAACAGGTTCAAATGGAAAATAAGAGGGCAATGCACAAGCCAGGCTGCAAGTAAGGAGAGTAGATTAGGTCTGCAGAATTTCCATGGCTAAAAGCAAAGTGAGAATTGGGCCTGCCACAACTGAGCAAGTGCAGATCTGGAGCATCTGATACACCACAAGTGTGGAAAATGTGGAAAACAGTCGAGATGGAGAAAATGGAAACTAGCATCATGATGATGAGGTGTGTAAGCAGCTGGCTAAAGGAAAGAAGGCAACACTGAAAAGAAAGTGGGCGTTGGGTGGCAGCTGGAGGTGGAATTTCTTATGTATCAGTCTTGTAACTGAATTGGCTTTGCGTTTTCTTCAGTCACTGAAGCACAGATACTACAAGGCTAGGGTTGATGGTAAGTTGGGAAGCACTAATCTAGAGAAGGATCAGAGTACAGATACAAAAAAAACCAACCTGGAAGCCTTTGAACACTGAAGGGGATTAAATGATTTGAATGAAATTTTACAGTACAAATATTAGCTCATGCACTTTAGGAGTAAACAAACTATTTTGCTATATTCCTTGTTAAGTGATAATAAAAGGGTTGGTTATAGAGTGTGTCACAAGATGACTCAGATGTAACTTGATAGAATCATAAAAGCTCAGCCTGCGCTAGGAGACAAATCTCCGGTTGGGATGAAGAAGTATTGAAGCCACTGTGCAGAGGCCAAGTAATGCAGTGAAATGGCAGTAGCGAGATGTTGAGGAAAGATACTAACATGGTATCAATAAAGTGGATGCAATTCTGCAAGATAAGACCAGGAGAGCTTGATTTATTTATCCTAAGACACAAGTATAACTGGTGTCTTTGTAAAAAGATAATGAGAAAGTAAGGACAGCTCAATCTAAACATGAATACAGGCACAAGGAGAAAAAGGAGTACAAGCAATCAGAGATAGATATTGGCTGAAAATTATTCTAAACCCTAGAAACTTTTTTCCCAATCAAGCTTTTCCCAGTCCAACCCACTTCAGCTGCAGAAGCTGCGTTTGGCTCTGACAGGAGCTGGGCAGTGTGAGCAGCCCCTGCTTTGTCCATGCATTTGCGAAGGAGTGAACTGTTTTTCAAATGCAGGCATTGCCTATCTGGTACCATTAGACATTTTCCTATTCCAGTATTCATTTGCAGACTAAACTACTGGGATTTTTTAGATGAGAAACCATTGATTCAGGCAAATATACATCTCATTTCCATTTAGAATAAAAAAAAAAAAAACATTGAAAAGAAAAATCCACCTGGACACAGGCAAATTCTTTTTCCTCTGTCATATATCCTTATCAGCAAGTAGTGCTTATTTGAGGAACATTCTGAGCACTAAATGTTTCATGGTTCTAAAGTGATTTGAAGATACAAAACACTAAGCCCCAACAATCAGAATTTCAATGTAAAAGTAATTCAAAACACTCCTACTTCCACAGCAGCATAAACAGTATTTCATCTGTCATAGCACTTGGCATTACGAATGTCTGACACAGCTTCTCAGCACCTGGTCACTGTTCATCGGTAAAAGGGCAAAAAACCCCTCACCCAGCAACAGCTCATGAAACCAGCTTATTCACACAGCACACAGATTTACTAATGAGATATCACTGATTATTCAAATTACCCCGTACAATTTGATTCTAAAACTAGCATTTGCCTAGCACTAGAGTGTTCAAATACAAAGTCTGAATGTGCCGTTCAGAGAAGTCTGCAGCAGCAGTTTACCTGAACAGGGAAGAAAAGCCTTCAAACAGCAAAAGGTATTTTTCCCACTTTTTAGAATGAGAGTCCTGGCTTTGATTAGCACCGAGAAACCATTGTCCTGCTGTTGGGTTCTGATCCTTCTGTTCCTTCGTATGCAAAAATCCTGTTTTGTGTTAAATAATGTAGTCCAATCACAGTTTTGATGGTACTGGTGCAGCATCCCTACACTACATCACTAAAGGAGACTGTTTAATATAAACTGAAAGAATTCTATTAAAGACATGAATTTCTGAGTGCTTAGTCTCACCATGCCCATCTTCCTTTGCTATACCGAGCAATTCACTTGTCCTCCCCTGCTGCAGTTTGGGGAGGGAACTGTACCAGTCACTGGTATTGGGAAGATTCAAAGGAGAAAAATTGTAAGCTGCTTTGAAAACTAACAGTGCTTTACATATATAATATAGTTCTAAAGACCTGAAAAACAGGAAACTAGATGGGAAAATGGATAAACATTGCAAAGACATATAAAAAAAAATCTCCTGTAAATATATTAATTGGTATAAGGCAAGACATCACAGTATATTTTTTATGTACTCGCCCTGCCCCACTTCAGGCTTCAGAAGGACTATGCACTAATACCATCAAGGAACCTAACTTAACAGATCTGGTTTTGTTAGGGAAAAAAGAGTAAACTCATTTAGGTGTGAAGTTTCTCCTGGCTCCCTTCAGCAGCTCCTACTCCTTAAGGATATCAGAATTCAGAACATAAATAAATGTTAGGTGAATATTTAAAAAATATTGTCTTGGTAAGAAGATATTAAATTCAATTTCAGAGTAGCACTTTTTCGTTTGTAAAATAATTGATAATTCTTTTATTACCTGGTTTGGCATAAGGAAAATACTGTGTATTTAAGGCCCTTCTGTCAGCATACACACCTTGAGAGTCAGGCTCTGACGCGCTGTTGCGATCGCGTGTACCAGAAGAAAGGTTTGTGGGTACCTGGACCCCAGTCAGCTGAATGGGTTATGCCTCTGTATCCTGAAGGCTGTGCTGGCTTCAGCGCAGGGTTAAAGACAAAGGACCTGACTGCAGTAGAACAACGGGCTTGCTGCTTGTAGTTAACCTTTCACAGCTGTGTCTAGATGAGCTAAGGCCACAACCTGAAGCCACAGAACAAACAACTTGCTGAAGAGGACAGAGAACTTCTGAAAGGCCTTTATTTTTGCCCTTTTTCCAAAGAGTAGGAATGGCCACAGTAATCTGACCATAGCTTAGGCCAAATTTAAAAGGCTTTTAAAAGTTAATTGATGATCAGCTATAGGAGCTTAAGTAAGACTGCTATAGCATCACTGCAGTTACAGCTCATTTTGCACCTAAGAACAATTACCTCATCTGGGCAGGGGGGCAATTCTGAAACAACCCAACTTGTATAGTGTCTTTTGGCATGAAACAGAACTTTTTGTGGTTTTAGGAAAATGTTCCAGATATGATATTTTTATATCAGTTTATGGGACTGGCATTTTCAAATGTTTTGTAAAAAGAAAAAATGTACAGAATATTTGAGAAGGCTTTTCCAGTTAAGTTTGAGGGATTCTAGTGTACTAATAGCGCTATATTTTTCTTCATGTTTGTGTATTTTTACCTAAGCATGTGTATCCTGCATTAAGATAAAAGTCTTAATATAATTTGTTTCCCTTTTTGTCTTGTATCATCTAATCCATGTTGTCATTTTAGCATTACTAATCTGTGTTTGGTGTGCTGTGTGCTCTGTGTCTGTCAGAGCTGAAATCAAGCCATGCAGAAACCTCTGCCCAGATTGTCATAACCATAGGTCTTCTGTCAGACCAGATTCAGAGCACTCCTCTTGGGTCTGGAGGGCTGAAAGGTATCTGAACAGGGGACATTTCCATTGGGATATTACAAATATTTGGGCTATTGCTGTAGGCAAAACCTTTTGAACTTCGAGAAGACTGAGAAAGGAAACAAAATTATATTTGACGGGCAAATCCTTTTCTGTTTTTTTTTTTTTTTTTTTTTTTCAGACAAGGGACAATTGAAAGAGCTCTTTTGTGCTGTATTTAAAGTGCATTCTGTCTTCCTAGGGTATGAACTAAAGAACTAGATCTCTTTCCTCTACTCTGCAGAAACTGGAGCCAGGACAAGCGTCTAGTTTTTAACATTGATTTTTAACAGTGGTTTTATTTGCACTTCACTTGCTAGAAACTTAGAGAGATGCTACTGATTCAGCAACTCCTGAACAAGAGACCTGTTTCAGCTTTAAAAGTTGGATATGAGAGACTGGGACAGAAACCAAAGAGCCAACATGCCATAGAGAGTAGCAATAATGGGCTACTCTCCAAATGCTATTTTATGCTGGAGAAAATGACAGAATTAGAGAATGAAGCAGTTGGTGCCTGTCTCCCCTCTCTCACTGACAAGATATGCAGAGTTGTGTGGTCATGCTTCAAGTTTTTGAAGATAACTATCCTGTTTCAGAGGCTACTTCTCCTTCATAGGAGGAAGACAAAAAATCAGAAAAATAAGGTAAATAGGCATAAGGAATTCAAATTAAGAAACAAAAGACTTCAGCTAATAAGCTATCCTTCTGAGAGTAATGCAGACCATGAAAGGAACACTGAAGTAGTCTTACAGAGTGCATTAAGATCTCAATCCACCAAGAGCCCAACATTTCCCACTTACTTGATCAGCATTGGTTTTCATAATGTTCCTGTCCTTTTCCCTGGTGAATTTGACTGGCTTTCTTTCCAGCATGCTTTCTCCTTTGATCTTAATCACTTGGGCAATCAGCTGGTCACTAGAAAAGGAATTAATTGCTTGCTTATTGGAAATCAGTTGAGATGTCTGCAATTTTTTCATTTTACTGTTCAGGCGAGATGAGTGACTATGACTGTGCCAGTTCTCTGCCTTAACAGCAGGTTCAGTATCTGGACTCATAAGCAGTGTTGAGCAAAGAACAAATAGCACCAGAGAATCTTCAAAACGAGAACTTGTACCAGTACTGGTACTAACCCCATGCACAGCTTACACAGAAGTGATGTGAAGTAAAATTCTGCTGCATTAGAACAATAGGGCAGAAGAGTAAGCAATCCCAGATCAGAGCAACAAGACCTATTTTTAGAAAGTCTCTGACAACTGTTTCTCCTTGTACAGCTACCAATAACAGTGGCTCCCCCAGGGGGAGGCTGCTGCTGCGGGTGCGAAGGGGCAATGCTGAAGACCTGCTGACAAACTCCATGTGCTTGCTGTCTGCCCTCAGCTCACCAGCTGCTGCCATCGTCTGCAGGGAGACAGCTGCAGCCCAACCGGACCAGGACCGGGGCACCGCAGAGATCATCTGCTTCCAAACTTTCCATACAGGGAGACCTAGACTTTAAATCTGCCAGGATAGGGGCTGCACATCCTGGCAGGATGCCAGGCCCAAGTATACAGGAGGAAATTTTGGGAGGAAGATACTGTATTTGTCCTCGTTGCCCTTTCTCCCCCTGGGCACTACATTATGCTAGGCAGTCTTTTGCTGGAGTTGACATATGGCCTTGATCTTCAGTGCTATTTCCAATTCTTTGGGGTTTTTTTTTGATTGTTGTCCTGTACTCATTAAAAGGCTGGGAGTACTCTTCAGTGATTAACTGTTTTCATCTTACAGATTGCTTTCTATTAAAATAAATGTCAGACTGTCTCTCTTGTATGGGTTGCTCTGTTTTACACTGACGATTAACTAATACATCATGATTTCCTCCCATTAAGCAGCAAACAATTACTCCAGGCTTACCCACTCAGCTTCACTGAAATACCACCCCCACCTCCCCATTTCAGGTCATTACATTTATGCCAAGAAAGGTGATGTTTGGACAATGTGTTTGCTGCATCGAACAGCTCAGTTTCTATTTTCAGTTGTGCTCTCTTTAACCCAAGGTCTAGTGAACGGCTGACAGCATTTTGAGCCAGTACAAAATAATACCTTTTCTATGGAGCAAAAAGAACAAAGATTACCTTTTTTTTTGCTGGTTTTCCTTCACGATTTAAATGATTTCTTGTTGAAACTGTAGTTCTGTTTCAGTCGTGGAAGCTGTGTCTAGCGTGGCCTGTGATTAAGATGGATTCTCTGAGGAACAAAAAGATGAGAGGGGTGAAACGGATGAGTTATAACTCTATAGTTCTCTATCAAAAAGGTAGGCCTTTCCCAAAGGAATTCACAATCCAAAAGTTTGTCAGGTTTTTGGAGGATGTTGGCATTCTCCTCAATTCCTCACAGAGGAGGCTAGCTGGTATAGACAAGCTAGACAAAAAAAAAAAAAAACCACAACAAAACCAGTCCTACCATTGTAAGGCTGTACCTTCCAGGACCAAACCCTGAACAATTTGCTCCGACTCTGTATCCATTTCCAACTTGATTGGAAATACAGCAATAAACCCCCTGATTCTTACACTTCTACATTGACCTAAACTGTTCCCCATCCTGTTCCAGTTTGTCTCAATAAAGCTGTTTGCTTTAGGATACTTTTTACAGTAACTAAAGGCAGGCAGTGGCTCTTGGCTAGTGGGAACAGCAGAGTTACAACTGCTTTTCCAGTCAACCTGGAGAAGCTGAACTGCCCCTAAATGGGGCTGCTGAGAACTCAAAGCTCCCTCAGAGCTTTTTAACAATCCCTCTGGTAGTCATGAGTCACTGTTTGAAAAATACTTCTCCATGCCAAAATAATGACTCATTTTGTAAAATGTCAATTAATGCCATGCAGAGTCTGCAAAAAAATAGGTCTGTTTTTAATGACTTAGGATTAAAATTAGTAATTAATGTTTGAATCAAGTGATTATTTTCTTGATCCTGCTTAAAATTAAATATGGTTATAAGCACTTTGAAGGCAATGAGCAAGGAATCATTATTATTTAATCAGCTTTAAATTACTTACATGAGTGACGTATTTTCATCTTGAGATAATTAAAAATAATTAGTATGGCTTTATCACAGTTTTAATGTGCAAAAATCAAATTCATATTATTACTGGTGCTTGAATACTTGCTTTTTTGATGGAATTCATCTGCAAATTATTACACAAAAGTTAATGAAGCTATCACACAAATGTATTGCTTGAAAGAGTGATTTGGAAAGGATGCATCATTTATCTCTGATCCCACGTGAACTCAGCTCTATTTTTTTTTTCAGGGGGGTTTATTAAAGTTTTCTGAAATAATAAGCAATTTTATATCCAGTACAACACAGTGGGTCTTGCTGCAAGAAATAACAAACCTTGAGCCTTATTTCTTTTGCCTACTCTGGCGTAAATCAAACGTAGATTCCATAAATTCAGTGGAATCGCAATGCTATGGAGCATATATAACCCAAGCCCAGTAACAACCAACAGATTTGAGTACATAACTCAAACTCAACAGATTTTTCAGCTTTTTAAAACAGTTTGTACCAGGCAGTCACTTAATTCTTGCCTATCTATATGCTATTTCACAAATTAACATGCATTCTCATAGCGTAGCATCAGTTCAACTATCTAAAAGACTTCGCTTCCATAGGAAGGCCACATTAGGAAATCAGTTGAAGTATTTTTACCTTTTAAAGCAATCTAACTTTAAAAGGGAATTGAACTGACTTTTAAAGCAGTTCAACAGATGGTGATAAAAGGAAGTGCCAGTATAATGTCATTAGTCAGAAGTGCTTTATGGACTGCATGTATTAGAATTTCTCATTAGAGAATTACACTGGGGTTTGAGATGCAATCTAGGCTGTGGCTGTGGTTCGCTCCTCTTTATAAAGAGGAGATAATTACTAAGTTCAGGACAGAAGTTTGCCAACTGTTCAGGATTTGGGGGGGTTTCACACCTACTTCTCATAACAAACAACCCTTATTTACCAATGTGTTTCTGTAGCTTTAGCAGTTAGCCAGTGCCTCAGGTGAATCTCTGGCCACCAGCTGGCCGCAGGGCTGTGTATACTGGTGATCTGTATTTCACATTCATGTCCAAGTTGGCCACACCACTCTTACCAAAGACGCTGCAGTTACGCCTACCTCTGACATTTTGCTGCAGTGGAATAAACATTTTCCTTCCTTGCTTGCTAAGGAGGATATCTGTATTACCAGACCTTGGAGGGCCTCCCAGTGATTGCCAGCTCTGGGTTGAGATGAAGGACTCGCTGTATCTCCTTCTCCTCTGACTGCAGTTTCTGCCTAGCTTGCAATAATATCAAAATGTATTTATGTCCACAGCATCTCTATAAAGTAGAAAGCACTGGTTCCCTACTGTACAGATGGGAAATAAGAACAAGATCTCAGAGATTTCATTCTAGCTGAAACGACTGCATTAAAATTGTTGACAAATGGCAGTTTTTACACAGGATGGATGCGATCAGCACCACATTTCTTGGATCTGTCTCAGGATCTACCAGCACTTGTTCACCAATGATTTGAAAAAAAGGGATAAATAACCTTGTGAAAAAAAATTCAAATAATAAAATCTTGTTTAGGATAGCAAAATACAAAGAGCTACAGAAGAATGTTCCAGGAACGACTGTCTAAAGTGATTAAATGACAACTAAAATTCAGTATCAGTAACTGCAGAGTATTCGTCACATGAAAAAAGTAAGAAGGCATTGGATGTACAAAGTCAGGTTTTAAATTTGATACCCAAATGAGCCACTCTTCCTCCTGCCCTTCATCTCTGTATACACCCCAAAAAAGTTCTTGTTGAGAAGCTCTGGGCTTCTCCCTCAATCAAGTGAGTTTCCTTTAGTTTAGGGGTTTCTTATCCCCATTTTAAAAATGTCAGAAATACTGCTTAGAATCTGCCTCAACTATCAGACTCTGATCTTAGAGTGATTAAAGAAAATACATATTTTTTAGCTTCATTCCTCATTACTAGGTAACTTTTATTTATGGATACTTGTAAAATACATTAAATTTCATGGAGATATCATTATTTAACAGCTGTAAGTAAAAACCCTGCTAGTTTCAACAGCCTTCTTCAGACATAAAAGTAAGCAAGGAGAAAGACTTCATGACAAGTAGGCATGACGCACAAAGCCAGAGTCCCATTTACTACGTCTCTTTGATAAAGGTTCCAGGAAACTTCCCAATTTCCAATTAGTAGTGGAATTAAAGCTACAATTTTAGCATTAGCAGTCCATAGCAACTACAGAGGCTGTGCATTTACTGACTGATAAATAGCCTTAGCTCTCTTTGCACGTGGATAAATTACATACAGAGGAGGTAAATGACAGGCCCACGCCAAGATAGCAAAGAAGAGAACAAGATTCATCCCTTCCTCGGTCTGAAACTTTTTCTACTGGGCCAAGTCACCTTGCTTATGGCTTCCAGAAAGTCGCTGGTGGTCAGCACATAGTCCATGCAGGCTGCTTCTCCTCCCAAAGTAGCCAAATACTCACAAATCATTAAAGCTGTGTAACCTTTTATCACAGCTGAAAGTATACCTCTGGATTCAAGTTCAAGGAAAGTCATAAAAGGACACTTGCATTCCTCCAAACCAATGATGTATTAGATGTGAATCCAAAATAGCAGGGTGTGTGGAATCAAAACTAAAAGAAAACCTGTTAAGCAAATAACTTTTCAGTATCTCTTTACAATTATACTGTCTATATCTAAAGCTGAAAGGAGAATGCGTTCAGAATACTAGGCTAGGTTTTCAGTGCTGCCTGGAGTAGCCGGATACTCTAAGTAAAAGTAGTGAATGTTCAGTTAGCTCCACTGGGTAAAATTGGCTGGTTTTGTCAGTCGGACATTTCAAAAGAATAATCCCTATAGCTATATACACACACACATAAAATAATAAACTCTCCAAACTAGAAATACATATAGTACTCAACTTTTCTATGCAGAAAGATTCAGACTCTGTAATGACAAAGCAGGCACGTTAGTTGTAACTGCCTTAAACTGGTCCTCCCGGTGATATTCTTTACTGCAGCTGAATGACACTCAAACAGATGTGAAATTGTTTCTTACATCTGAAAGCCAGAGGAAATGAAGGGAATCTCTCCTAGTCTCTCTCCAAATGCATTTTCCCACTTATTAATACGAGTAAGAAGCAAACATGCCAGCAGTCACAGGAAATTGTTTTTGGAAAGCAATTTTCGATCGATACAGCTGAATGATCACTATTAAGGGTGATAATTAAAAAATGAATTTCACTGTTCGTATCTTTTCACACATGATGTCATTCACGTGATTTGTTGCATAAAAGCACTCCAGTAATATTACTTTGTTTTCCCCACTTGCTCATCTGGAGAAACCACACATGATAGACTACGACAGAGACTCCCCACAACTAGCTTCAAACATGTTCAGCCTCATTAGTTTCAGACAGACCAGCCCATAAAAATCTTCAAACATACCGAGAGGTTCCATGTGTGTCCCAAAACACATAGCAAAGTGCAATCTGTGTAAAACTGCAAAATCCCTCAAAATAGATTTAAAAGACAGCACAAACCTCTCCTCCCACTCTTTTCACATTACTGCAACAGTATGGCTTGAATGTACTCAGAGTAGTATCACTAATACTGGACACTGATGCTAGTAGATGCTGAAACGTAATGTCTTTTCCATACACTCCAATTACATTAAAGTGGCAGAGGTTTGGGATTGTCAAACTACTCAGTTATTGATTGGCCTTTAGATAGAGAGCATTTGTTTCCAATTTCTCACTTTAACCCTGTGTTCCATTAAACTCACTACAGTTAGCACTCAGAATAAATTGCATTTTGGAAGATTAACTAACTCAGATGGTAAGGCTAAGTGCACAATCTATTCTCTCTCTTACCAATCATTTACAGTTCATCACTTCTTGCAATAAAAAAAATGAGAAAGGTAGAAGTGTCAGAAAGAGTAGGTTTAAAGTGGATGTTATGTTTAGTCACCTGATTTTTTCCCCCTTTGCCACAAAACAGTGAAGAGCGTGGGACCGCCAAAGGGAAAATGGAGACATTCTTTCATTTCCTGATTGAAAATACTGTAAAAGATACTTCACAACCCCATGTCAGGTTGCATTTTTTCCTGTTTAAACCAGCTTCCTCACAGGAAGAAAGATAATTTGATACTAAAATCACTGCTAAAGGATCAACAGATGAATCTCATCAATAGTATCTAAAAAGCTTTTAGCTAATTCTTTTTAAAAATGTGTCTCCACAGAAAGCAGTAAAAAAGTGTAGTCAGTATAAGGGGAAGGAGAATTCGGCTTCCTGCATTGAGATTACCCTGTATACAGCTATTTCAATCCTGCAGTAAGTGCTACAAGTATGATTTAATACGGGATGCTGTAAAACAAAGATGAAAATATGCCAGACTGTAAAATAATACATTATTTTCTTCTATTTATAGTTTCTTCACAATCTTCTCTCTTACATGGAAGAAATTTTTAATAAATAACTGTCTTTGCAGAACCACAGAACGTCATCACTTCATACACACAACTGAGAAGAGATAGGTTGGCATCCACCCAGGTGACTGACATGGCCTTCCACATGGAGATCTTTAGCTCTTGTTTAGTCTTTCCCTAGGCAAACTTTACAGAAACCAACAAATTTCTGTTAATTTAATTCAGTTCCCCGAAAATCCCTTCCTCTGCTTCTAGACACTGCATGGCAAGGCAGTTAACGCACGCTTAAACATAAGGTCAAATGGTTTGGCTGCCTAAGAGCAGAGGTACATGGCGTACACGGAGAGCCCCTGTGCAGTCAGAAAGAAGAGGTCCAGCTGCATGGTCCTAGTCCCATCCTGTGCTGGGTTTGGCACTCATCCGACTTGTCTGTGAGCTGATTCAACTCGCTAACTCAGCAGAAACGTATTCATTCTTTTGCTGGTGTTTCCTGCTCAGTTAGCAAACTGAATCAGCTCACAGCAAGGTTCAGTGAATCAGTACAAGGTGAGGGAGGAAAGCGCGGAGTGAGGAGTGGAGAAAGCAGGCTGTCCTTTCAGCAGAAATGAGCTGTTGTACTGCCATCTCCATGTCCTGTAACTTCACTCTGAGGTACAGTAAAATCTGGTGTTGATCTCTCTGGAACTCTGGACAGACATACCTAAGAAAAGGTATTCCTGGTGGCCAGTTGAGGGGCGCAGGCATAGGCACTATGACGACTACAGAGGCGGCTGCTGGCAGCTGAGGGTGGTACCTTTGCCAGGGGCTCGCCATTGCCTCCCTGCTGCAGCTCAGGGCCCTGTATCTGAACAAACAGCTTCTGCTAGCCCTTCTCAGCTGCTCCAGTGCAAAGTTAGAGGGCTCACTTCATCCCACTGTTGAACTCTGGTAAGCTTGGGCTGACAAAACACAAAAAGAGCAGATAGCTGACCTACCCTGTCAACTCTGCTTGTGCCTCCACCGAAGGCTCAGTGAAAACTGCCTGGTAACATCCATCATCTTTTGTGTAGTGATAATGGCTTTCCGTTTAACACCTCAGGGGAGGGGAGGGAAAGCCAAAGGGAGAGGAGACATGAGGAGCTACAGCTAGGTGAAGGACCCTGTGAAAAGATAACAATAATGATTTCTTTTTCAGGAGAAAGCAAGACTGTGGAGCCTACTACACATGATGGCCCTGTACTAGAGATATGTAAAAGTACAGTCTTGACAGTAAACCTGAAAGATGAAAACTATTAGGATGAAAACTGTTGCTGTCTTCACTGGTTTCATCCTTTGACCAAGAGAAAAGCAAGGTGCTGTAGGACAGAACAGGAAAACAAGTGCAATCTTATTTCACTGATTCCCAGCTCAGCAAGGCTGGCAAGTGTTTTTTTCAAGTGAGTTTAAAGATCAATTACCAGGTTAGAAGTGAAATTTTTTGCAATTTCTATCACTGATGAGCTCCAGAGAGAATTCCTTTGTTAGCGGCACCACATCAGATCAGAATACATCTTCAGATTCTGTCAGTGAACCAGAAAGCAACAAGAGGATTTCACAGGGGAGAAAGAATAATCTTATGAGTCTCGGAAATGAGTGCCCTGCTGGTCTGCTGAATGTGGGCAAAATCCATGATTAAATCTGCTACCATTCCTGCTTTGCTGTCTGCTGTTGTCAGGCTTTATATCAAAGATAGGTCAAAACCTTAATCTGGATTCATCTTGTACTTCTATTGAAGATAATTAAAAAAACCCCAAACTTACCAGGGTCAGGTTTGATTTCTTCTAAATTATTTCTTAGTGATAGGCTTCTTAAAATCATCTGTTCTGCTGCATTTGTTTTTTCTTGCACAATGGAATATTTGGCTAATACATATGATAGAAACATGTGCATCTTCAGGGCATAACAAAATGCTCTGAAATCATTTATTTACTAGAAACAGTTAATGGGATGAGCAGAGGCCTACTGAGTATGAGAACGCATGCCATAAATTACTCTCTGCTCTTTAAGAAGTAAGAAAATGAAAATCATTAAACACAAAGTCCTTTATCCTGAAAGTCACACAGACTACACAGTGGGGAGGAAGAGACTATCATACTTCATTGTAAAATATAAATGGAAACTATGAATAATGAAAAATAAGATTAAATGTTACTCCTAGTCCTGCTGTTGAGAAGAAGCGCCAATTTCTGGCCAAAATTTTTCTTGCATGCAGAGTGCATTGAGCACAGGCTGTGGAATTAGAGCACAGAAAGGATGTGAACAAGCACACTGAATCCAAATGTTAAATCAAATGCTATGCATGGCTGCAGGCCTCTGGTCTCATTCTTTAAGGATTCTTTTCTTGTAAAACACAAGCAAAACTGTCAAAATGCTGTAATGGTACTTTCCAGATTTGTCTCCTTACTTATTAGTCTTTTTCAACACCACAATACATAATACATACTAGCATTTAGAAGATCAGCCTTTATATTTTACTAGCAGGCAGATTCACTCCAAAGGTGGCTATATTTCAGTGGTTTTTTTAATTACTTCTGCCTATGAACTCAGAGGTCAGAATGAATGCAAGGTACTGGAAGACAAAAACTAAATGATCATTCCAAACCAGTATATGGATAAACAAACACTTAAGCTGGCTTACATATAAGCCAGACTGTTCTGATGAAGAAGGATCACAGAAGATGTAATCATACCAAAGATTAGATTCTTAGGGGAAACAAATGCCTTATAGAAATGATTTTGCCCAATATTCGTCCCCTCCCACATGCAGATGCAGGAATATTATTTGAACAGTAAAGAGAACCAAAGGCATTTACTAGCAATAGAGGCCTAGTTGAGAGGAACTGACCACCTTCAGCTGTGCCTGGAGCCATTCACCCCAAATGACTTTTAAGCTCTTGAATGGCCTGAAACAGTTACTTCAGAAAGCAAAAATAAAAGTATAGGCACAATTTACGTTGATCTGTAACACAAAGGGGTATTGTTGAAGAAGTCTAAGACATTGTCTAATGAAAGAATGCTTAAATTGTCCTCCTTGATAATTGACTTGTCTCCACTCACGCATTACGCCCATGATGGAACCGTGTACAGATCTCAGACCATCAGGATCCATTGGACCCAGCTGCCAATCTACGATGAGTTCAGACTTCCCTTTTTCTCTGAATGGGCAGATAACTGGTATAATAGTTGTACTGGAATGGCCTGCACCAAATCCACGCGGATCGCCGCTGAAAATCCCTGCTTCCAGGGGTGGGGTGATTGTACAGCTCACAAGTGGGTGGAAGTATTTTATTCTTCTCTGTCGCTTGACCAGGAGATGGCGGTAATTCCCTTTACATAAATAAGAAAGCTCTAAAACATAGAAATGCAGACAAGGCATTCAGGGGAGGGGGCAAGAAATTCAGAAAACCACCTGCTAGAGCTGAGTGAACAAAAAATTACATTGCAGATAACAGAAGGAATAAAGCTAAGCTCTTTTTTGTCTGTGTTTTTGTGACTATTTTCACTATTTCTTTGGTGTCAAAAAGAAAGACAAATTATTGGAAATATATACAGCTCCCAGAGCTTTCAGTCAGGTATTATTTTTAGCACTAATCACATCTGCATATTGCAGAAAGAACAACACGTTTCTAGCTGGCATTCAGCAGCTGTATGCTAATGTTATTTGTGAAAATATGCTCAAAAGCTTGTACACTGGAAAGAACTTAAATATGCAGAAGAGACCACCTTCCCCCAGGCACCTCCACAGTGAAAAGCACAATATTCTTGTATCAGTGCTGTGGCTCTAAACACGCAGCTTAGCAGCGTTACTCCATGCTATCACTGCTTTGTCCTTAATGCTCTTACCCTCTTGCAACTTTACAGATGGCTCACATCGTTATGTGCTGTCCTTAGAGCATAGCCCGGGTATGTTCTGTAAATCCTCTTCTGCCTCAGTCTCACCATTTCACCCTACGCACATCACTCCTGGTTCTGAAAGAAGCAGTAGGAATTTTTGTGTCTATGCCCAAAACTCTTACTCTCCAGTCTAAAAAAATGTATATGCATAAAAATGTATTTTCTAACTGTTTATTTCCCTAATTTTTTTCAAGTTCTCTAAATACTCTACAGAGAGAATATCCATGCAGGACATATACAGTGAAAGATATAGTGAATTTGGTGTGGCTATTAAAAGGTATTAATGATAATCACATTTCAAAATCATATTTATTCTGGAAATACAAGTGTTATAAATTTATTAAAGTACCATGACAGATCCATGTGTGGTGTAATTGATGCTGCTCCATTAATCTCAATCAAAAAAGATATATGCTGATTTTTACCGACCGAGAATCTGGCAGAGTGGAGGAATATACCATTCCCCATTTGACCAGTCTAAAGAGTTAACATTTCTAAAGTAATGATGAACGTTCCTGGCAAACAGCTCACAGAAGCTCCCATGAGAGACATTTTTAACATAAAATATTCATTACATCACTATAAATACATACCACCAGTTAGTCAACAACGGTACGTCAATGTAAGAGAAGGTTTAGGGTCTTTCTGTAAATTATGTCTTGTGGATTTTAAAAGACTTCTGGAGAACAGATTATGTAAGTAAGGACTATGGAAATAGGACTGTCTCTGCATCTTAGAAAGATGTGTGAAAAATAGGTATGTGTGATGATTTCAGTGGTCTGAGCCATGTAACTCTGCCGTCATCCGCATTCTCATAGAAAAAGTATTTTTTCCTGCCTTGTCAGTCTAAACTTGTTCTACTACTGAGACAGAACAACTTCTCTTGTTGTCTTTTTGCAGGCTGACATTAGCTACTTACATATCACCCTGTCCTCCATTTCCCCATGACATATAAATTCCAGTTCCCTCACGGTTATCATGTCCTCCAGGCTTACACTGAAGCACTGCAGATAGTATACCCTAAGTTCAATTGGTTACACCCTAGGTTCAATAGCTTTATGCTGGATCATACTATGTCACGAAGGTGAGCATACTCTGTGTGTGCTCCAAGCAAGCTGGCTAAACTTCATTTCAAGCCAAGAAGCTGAAAAGTCACATGAACACAATCTAGAACATTGTGGAGTAAGTTCACATCACTCAGAGGATGGAGGACCGGTATTGCCTTTCTAGCAATAATTCTTGTGCATCTACAAAAGCCAGTCCAGTTCTAGCTAGCTGTAGTCTCTGCTTAGGATCTCTCTTTTGATTAAGGGGCAATGAAATTTTTTGTGGTGACCACAGTCCAGCCTTGTCTGGAGAGACTGTCAATGCCTTCAAATGAGTTAGACAACAAGTGGTACTGAAAGGTTTCGGGTCAGTGATTCCATTTCAAACCTAGGTCAGGACAGACAGCCTTGAAACCTACTTGGTATGTCATCCTAATAAAGTGATATCCATTCAATTCACTTGAAAGTTATGGCTCCAAGACTACAACAGAACATGGAGTTCCCCACATTCAGAAAGCAGAATCATGCTCACACTCAATATCAATTTCCTTCCATCCTAAATTTCAGCTGACATTATTCCAAGCTGACCACTGGCATCAGCATATGTCCCCTCACTCAACCACTGCAACTTTTTCCAAATGGCCCCTAATCTTTTTGGTTGTCAAGCTGCAGGACAAAAAAAAAAAAAAAAAAAATATATATATATCTATCAATAAACATAGCTTCAGCTTCCTAAGTCCCTCTGTAATTCTCATTCCAGTCAATGTCAGACTAATTGCAGTTTTACATGATCAATGTCCTAGCCCAAGTACAGTCCTCCATCTGCATAAATATTTCCTGATGTCTTTTCACCTAGCCCTGGGAGATCAGTA
The DNA here is from genome assembly GCF_036417535.1 of Chlamydotis macqueenii. Taxonomy (NCBI): domain Eukaryota; kingdom Metazoa; phylum Chordata; class Aves; order Otidiformes; family Otididae; genus Chlamydotis; species Chlamydotis macqueenii. Next base: position 7,185,832 of record NC_141571.1, on the reverse strand, counting down.
ATTGCGTTCTATTATAATTGTTCCACCATTTCAGTCTTTATCCTCAAGTTCAAGGTGTCTCTGAACTGCCATCCATGTGAATGTTATTCTGTTTTCAGCATTAATGTCCTTCCTCATTTATATTGTCATATCTCCTTCTCCTTTCTCAGTGAGAATTGCCTGTCCTTAAACTCTGGATCTGGATAATGCAATATTGCAGCTTATTTCCCGAACTGGCCACATTTCAGGTACTTCAATTGCATCAGATTTGTCTTTAAGCACCACATGTCCTAGTTCTTCCAATCTCCTTTGCAGTTTCCCTCCCTGCCTCATCATGCCCTCCAGCACACAATGTATCCACCTGCTAAACAGTAAACAGAAGCTGGTCTGCATCGTTCAAGCATTTTTCATACCTGTGTACATGGAAGAGGGGGTTGTTGTGCAGTTTTCATGTCTGTGAAACAGGAATTCAGGATCACGTATCAGATGGGGATTAGCCCCAGTTTCAACAATAGGAGGTGCTCAGTAAAACCCTCTAACATTGACAAGGCAAAACAGTGTGACATAGGAAGAGCTTTCCTGTATTTGTAGCTCGTGTAAGTTCCTGGAGAGTCAATCGTAACTTCACAACTGGAGGAAGGCCTGTACATCGGTTGTAAAAGAGAATCTGTATCAGTTTCTGGTCACCAGTTGCTAAAAGCCAGAACAAACATGAGTGCACCGGTGTAAAAGCGGGTCCAAAACTCACAGATGTTTGTAGAGATTTTCCCTTCACTTAAGCGTTGCTGGATCTCAAAGTCAGGCTCTTTGTCACAGAGGTTACAATGTAGCTTTTGCCATTTAGTTCCACAAATATGTCTGCATTGGCAAGACCACCATAATGCAGAATCACAGAACAGTTTGGGTTGGGAGGAACCTTTAAAGGTTGCCTAGTGCAACCCCCTTACGTCCTTCCTTTGTCCTCAGGCTGGAACACTTACAGTCCACCTGTCACTCTGCCCTTCGTTACCAAGGGACAGGCCTGTAGTCTTACATTTTCTCTTTCACATCTCCAGGAGCCCTGCCTGTACCAACACTACAGCTCTCAACACCAGAGGCCTCTCCTCCTGCTCTAGGGAAATGCAGCTTTACACCCAGGCTCATCAGCGTTAGTCATAAAAATGGCATAAAGTTTTCCAGCTCACACACTCACTGCACATTTTATTTGATTTTATTTTACTTGAATACAAGTATTGCATATGCATTAAGCAGGCTATGCCAGAAGCGTCATTCCAGAAACATATTTAACTCGACAGCCTGCTCAAGTGGAACAGCAGCGTTACACATTACATCTTGGAGTGAAAGTCCTGCCAGAGCAGAGACTTCCAATGGAAGCTCTCCCTCTCCTCTCTGACCCACCAAGAACAGTGGAATTGTTATTCTCTGCCTCAGTTCCAAGCAACACATCACCAAGTTGGATTCAAAGTGAATGTAGTCAGGATACAGCACCCCAAATAAAGGACAATTTTATTTCACAGAATATGCAAAGAAATTACAAATTACAGAGCAATGACACGTATTAATTTGTCCTGTATTTTTTTTCACATGAAAAGTACATTTTGTCTCCATTTTCTTACATTTAAAAAAAAATTAGACCGTTTGGCATTTTAAGTGCCTACAAATGAGTTGAAAGGATGCCAAAAATACATGTTTAAATGCGTGATTAAACATTCTGTAACTGAAACACATTAAGTACCAGTGGCATGAGGTACTTACCAAAAAAGCATCAGGGGGTTTTCACTGTGGGATCTCTGAGGGAACAATAAACTATCTTGAAGCCCTGAGAAAGCATAGTGAGGCATATGACCACTCAGTAACTTGAATTCAGGTACAAGTGAAAGAATATTATTTGAAATATTTTCTCTTATTTTCACAAATCTAACCAATTTCTAGGGCTGGAGAGGAACATAAGTTAGCGAGGTCACGGATACTGCGAAAATAAAACGTCTAACTCATTAGCTCTTCTGTACTCTCTAAATGGTAGTTAAATGATCCTTACAGCTAAATAACCAGCCCAATTTTACAAGTGCCAGCTCAGGTGCTCAATCTGACATGTGCACAGGCATTCTTTTTCACTCAGCTACCTAGATTGAGGCAGGAGGTACCTTGCCTTGATGAAAGTCAGAGACAAAGAATATAAAAAAAAAATCCAGGCCTGAAATTTCCATCTTTCTGCTGTCTTACTCGCAAAAGAGGAGGAAGAGATGAAAAACACCACGTGGAGCCATGTGCTGTGCCCCACCATGTAAGGCTGATCTGTCCACGACAGTTACTCAGCTTTCCTTGTCCATGTTCAGTTTGCTATCATTACAAGGTCAGACTTACTGGGGAAACTGCAGTCCCACTACATTTCTATCACTACAGAGTTAAGAAAATTCCCTCAGAACAAGCACTCTCCTTAGAGCAGTACAAGCCCCGTTTGAAACGGGTAACGCTCACTACTATTACTTTTATTTATTCCACAGGTGCTAAGAGCAGATCGGAAAGACAACTGTACTGCATCCAAAGCTGCCCCAATTCCACAAGAAACTTGTCCATCATCCTGGCTCACCAAGCAACCTGAGACAGGGGATTCTCTGCCATTTCCCTGAAGGTCACCAAGAGGTAATTTGGTATCACTTACATACACTGTACACTCAAATTGCAAGCAGAAGAAAAATTCCTATAGAAAGCTTGCCTTTATGGATTATAATGACCATTCTTAATCCTAACTGACCAGAAAAGAGACAGCAAACGTCACTTTTACCTTAAGCTCATAAATATTTTCTGTTACTAGAAAGCAGATGTGATTTCCCTCCTTAGGACAGGTGGTTTCCTTGGTTTCCTGGCAAGAAATGCACATATTTACAATACTGAGATTCTTAGTCAAGTATATGTTGGCAAACATTCCTGTCCTAGAAATACTGCTGTTTCCCATTAGTTATTACACCAGCGATGTATAATGCCATATGGCCTTAATAACATGCCTGTCACTTTCAGAGAGTAATTACTTCAATTTTGGCAGCGTTAATCTGCAATATTTGCTGTCTCTTTGGATGACATCGTAATGGTGCAATGCAAAAGTGATCAACATCTCCCAGGCTACGAGAAAGGCAGTGTCTGAATAGAGTATGATTTAAACAAAGCAAGGGTATTTTTCTTGAAAAACAATAAATTATCTTCACTAATGCTGTTTTTAGGAATATCTGGGAAGGGAGGAAGGGACCAGATTACTCACACAGAATTGCCAAAATCCTCCAAGATTCAAAACCTGAATATAAAAAAAAAAAACAAAAAAAACAACAAAAAAAAACCACCAGAAAAAAAAACCCTGCCTGTTTGCAGACCACTCCCAAAAGTAAAAAAATACAACTGCTAAACTAGAAAAAATAATTTATGATTATATTCTGTGGTCAACAAACCACCTAAAGACACCACTTGTACTTGTAGGTTGAGTACAGATTTTAAATACTTGTACCAATCTAGTTCTAGAGGATTCTAACTTTAAATGCTGGATAAAAGAGATGCTGTGGTTTTGTAAACGATTAGAGATCCTCTACAAGAGTCAATGAGCTGGATGTAGCTGCCCTGTAGGTATTGCAAAACCGCTTCATAAATTTGTGAAGTAGTAGTTCACACGTGACTAACCATGTCTATCAGTGTAGTCTCCAATGACTTATGACCTGATTTGGCCCCATTACCCACGTAGCGAAGTTATGTCTGCCACTATTTTAATTGCTTGCAAGTCAGAGAAGTGGAAACAGAAGTCAGAATTTGTTAGCCTGCACAAACACCAAGTAAAATTAACATGTTGAAAGCCTGGACTAACATTCACTTCATCCTGTGCACACATAAACTAATATCCTGTCAAGACCTACATATGTTCTTAGCATTATTACCACTAGCGTTCCCCCTGATGCGAACAGGAGTTAAGTCAGCATATGAGAAGAACTAGGAGGAGAATGACAAAGTAAGACAAAAAGCTCAGAGATGGCTGTACCATATCTTCCTTGTCAAATTACTCACAAAAACCTGTGGAAAACCAATGGCATCAATCATAGCTTTGACATATGACTATGCTTAAAATGATCATCTTATGATTAGATGTGAAATATCTGTGTGTAGATCTTTCCTAGGCAGAAAGAAAGCCCATCTGCTGTAAAAGACCAATAAAGCCTTCATTTGCCGTTCTGTTGTCTTGAAACGCTCAGCCCTGCACAATACCTCAGTGCAGCGGAGCCCCTGTAGAAACCACATCTGCTGAACGGCCTGGATGCTTACACACCCACTTACACTTACGCCCATTTAACATACTCTGTATGTTTGTCAGTGTATGGACCTATTCCAGATTTTACAAATTTTGTTCTTTGAGGAATACTTTTACAGTTACTGCTCTATATTACATTTGGACAGATCCATGTGCTACGCTACACTGATGTTATAATACGCCATATAGATACCAATACAAGTGATCCACATTCCATCAAAGAATAAAATTAACATTACCTGTGTTCATCTGTCAGCTGGACACACACATAGAGGAAATCCAAAGCAGGGATACAATTAATGCACTTGCACAGAATACAAGTCCTTATTTGTCATTACCAGAATGTTGGTCATTACTCACTACAGAACAACATCTCTACACTGAAAGGCAGGGAATTCAGCTATGCAACAAAATTGTGGTGTTCCTAATTAAAAAGTTACTTTGGATTTTTAAGGACTCCACTGAAATAGTGGCCTCTGTCCCTACAGAATGAGAAAGAGACTCACAACAGAATTTGAAAAGAGTGACATCACAAGGCTTTGACTGATTATGGAGAGGACATGGGCTTATTTCTAGGCCTGGCAGTTGATTGCTATATACATCAATTATCATTTACTATGCACAAGAACATGATGATCCACTCTTACCTCCCACCACATATTTCATTGTAAACAAGGAATAGAGACATTCCTTCAGTGTGTTCTAGTTTTCACAAATTGCCACTCTTATTTCTGACACTGTCATTACAGATTATGGGCTTTGTATAGGATGATTCATTATTTTTGTGAAACCACGCAAGCTGATAAATGAAAGGGAGAAGGTACTTTGGTATAAAAATCCAGATGGGTGCATGCCTACAAAATAAAACAGCATTGAAGATTCTAACGGTATTACCACGGCCATTTTCAATAACAAGAATAGGCTTTATTTTTATGGACTATACCATAACATATACAGCAAGACACACACTTTTTCATGCTGTTTGCTACCAAATTCAATGTCAAATTCATTTTTATTTCACTAGATGAGTCCAAAACAAAGCAAAATGCCTACACTGCATACAATCTGCTGCTTCACTGGTCTCCTCTGAGCTCTGCAAAGCACTCAAGGACACTGACCTGCTTTTCATATCCTCAGACACAGTCAAGCAACTCCTTAAGAGTATTTCTATGCCATATGATCTAATCCTGTGTAAAGGTTTTAGGTACCTTTGAGCAAGAAATCCTGCACAGCAGAAGTCATGTAATCGTATTACTGCTCTCCACAGGGGCTAAACAGCCTTGTTGAGAAGGACTTTGCTGAGCAGGGCTTCTTATGTCGAGCTTGGCAGCTCCCTGGTGGTAATTCAGGTACCTCCTCTGTGCTGTGCAGACACCCCTTTGTTTCCCTTCACCCAAGATCCGGATCACCCTCAGCTTCACTTCCGCTGTTTCTTTCCCTAGCCTGACTGGTTCCACAGACTTTTATTGCAGATCAAGAAATATTCTTATTTCTGTAGGTAGCTGCAAGATTGTCAAGATTACAAAATAATATTAACTCCTTCATTTCAGTGAGAAGAACTGCTGCATAGCTAAAAAATGAGCGTCAGCTCATCAGGTAACCCAGCCCAAAAGGGAAAATGCATTTGAAGCGCTCAGGAGCTGCTTAGGATTGCCTTTACCATTCTTACAGTGGTATTGTGTACTTCTAAGCTTTAGAGGAAATCTGTGAATTACAGAAACTATATAGGACTGGCATCCTTCAACATTTATGGAACAGCCTGAATGATTCAGCTGCATTGCTGGGAATCTGCCATTGCTCAGTTCTAAGAGACTGCTTACATTTAAACAGCTCTAATATGTTTGAGTCGTTGGGAATGATGCAACAAGTTTTGCTAAATGTTTACGGTGTGAAAAACATTTGCGATTCCACCAGCAAAACTGCTCCTCCAGTTGAACTGCTTGCCCAGAGCTCATTTTGGAAGGGTGGAAAGTCATTATGTACCAAAAACACAAGCATCAGGACATTTCCTTTTCTTTTTGCTTCTCTGTTCCTTACAAGTTAAGACAGCAGCATCTACCGATGCAGAGATCCCAACAAAGGAGGTTCCTCATAAGGATGTGACTGAGTGAAGTGGGGAGTAATAGAAGCATATCACTTTCTCAGTCCTGTTCCTAAACCTGCTGGTCTTCTGAATCTGAAAACACTCAATGAGTATCCAGTGTAGAAATGAATATAACAACAAGGGAGCAAGGCAGGCAGATGGGGATTGGGAAACAACATTTCCTAAAGAACAAAACTAAACACAGCAGAACTAAGTATTGAGAGAGTTTCAGGGATATAGTTTTAGTTATTGAAAAAGTTGCATGGTATTCCCATGGATTTTAAAACCTTGCCATAAAGACAGTCATTCTGACTAAATCAATCCACTCCAGAAATCCTGGAAATAAAACATCCCTCAGAACTCAGACACAGGATCAGTTTTCTGTGATTTAAGTATTCACTACTCATCAAATACATACTACACTATACACACCTACACAATGATTATCAAATGCACACTCTTAGCCAATAACAAATGGGAGACAAATCACTCAGAGTAAACCTTGGTGAAACAGACTTAAGTTAAGGCTTTTGAGTCCATATTTAGAACAGGCTAAAAGAACGCACGTAGTTTTACTATTATTCAGTTGTCATGTGGTAACTCATTAAGCCACAGTAACTCAATTGTGTATCAGATCTTTAGTGTCTCATCTAATTATGTAAACATGTTTTAATACATAATTATCACTTCTTGCATGTTGCAACTGCACACTTAACTTTTAAATTAACAGTCCTTTAATCCTTCTAAATATCCAAGTGACAGAAAACTATAGCATATTTATGTGAGAGGCTAGACTATCTTAATTTTTCTCATATTTTTCCTGTCTAAATAAAAATTATTCAAATGCAAATTCTACACCTAAATAAAGAAATCCTGTCCCTGAATACCCTTGTCGTTCTGTACCCAGATTACTTTCTTCATGCAGCAGTACTGCACAGCCTTCCCAAAGATGGATGCAAGCACAGTGGCTGTTTGTTTCAAGGTTGCTATTAAGAAGGAACAAGATCAATGCTGTAGGTCAACACAGGAACTCGTGGAGGAATGCAGCACCTGGATGGAGGGTGCAGTTAGTAATATTGATGCTTACCAGGCTATTCATTCTCTATGGCCTGCAGTGTGTATCTATAATTTCCTAAGACAGATCTGCCATTACACACATCACCCAGCGAGTGCAAACACAAAGATTTATCAGCACGTTAACAAATGACTTTATGAAGAACAAAAATATTTCCCTCAGTGAAATTAATATTAAATGTCAGTGGCACAGCTGCCAATTGTTCATCTGCACTCAAATTGGTTTGTACTGAGATCAAGGATCAGATACTTTTTCAACAATTCTAAATCTTCTGAGGGTCCAACTGGGGAAAGGGGACCCAAACAGGGATTGGTGAGTAAGCAGAAAGAAGAACAGAAAAGCAAAAGAAGAAAATAAATGAAAGATGACTGGCATTAGCAGGAATCTCTTCGTTCTGCAGAAGATTTTAAGGTATCAGCACCACTTGTCTGATTATCAATGTCAAATAAGCGCCAATGAAATTCAACACTGCCCCTGGTGTGCATACCAAGGAAATACTCTGTTACGTGTGATCTCCAAAAATTCTTTCAAACACTGTAGAAAACTATGGTTACTCACAAAGACTGACACAGTGATATGGCATTTGATCTAACTTCAGAGTCTACCCACTTTAGGAACATGAACACTTTCTTTAGCAGCTCTTTCTGGAAGCTTATTCTTACACGCACAAACACGAAAAAGTTGAAGTTTTCATCCTTCACAAGCTTATACTGTAACTAGGAAAGAAGAATATCAGGTGTTCTTATCAGTCAATATACAAAACATTCACAACCATACAGATCCTACATACAGGGAGACTGTGTCCCTTCTGTTTTTTCTGTGTGAAAGTGTACTAGTAGCTTCTTCTGCTGGAAAACTTGTTTTCTTAAACTGCTGTAAAGTGAAATGGCTGTTTCAAATGCAGCAACGCACCATGTGTGCAATTTAACTTGAAAAATCCCAGCTCTCTTCACGGGCATCTATAAATCTTTGCCCTTTGGACCAGAACTATCACGCATCCCAGCTTGCTAAGCCCTCCTAACTTAATGACACACATTTATTTGGAAATACTGTAGCAGAACAGCTTCAAAAGCATTACTTTGGAATTATTACACTGTGAGAAATTACAGTGGTTTGGGATCTTCTAGCCTAATTAGATTCCATTTTGTTCAGTCATCCTCAAATGAAACTTCTGTTTTCAAAGGATTTTGTGAACAGTTTGCTAATGAAAGAGAATTTATAGTATTTATGGGGCAACAGTATAAATGGAATTTAATAGCCAAGTGCCAGCAGGGAACCGTCTAATCTTTACTGAATGCTGATTAGCAACCAAGGATTTCTGGTGAGATAATGAGGCCTGGATTGGCTTCTATCCACTTTTTGACATTGACACCAATGTACATTTACTAATTGCTAGAGGAATACATATAATAACTGAACTTCAACTAATAGTAGAGATTTAACCAAGTCATTGAAGTTTATATCTTCGAAATTTGCTAAAATATCAGAAGTCAGATAATTACCACAGGCACTTAATGTACACCTTAGTTTATCCCATGCAAAAAAAATTAAGTGATGAATTTCCAGAACTGGGTGACTCCTCAAGAAGCTTTGCACTGCAAAGAGAATGTATTACAATAACTTCCATAAACCAGACCTAAGATCTAAAAATGGTCCCATGCCAAACTGAATAAGTCTTGGACATCTAGAGTGATCTCATGTCCTCATAACAAGATCTGCCTGTGAACTTAATTATTAGGTCCTGAAACTTCAAGTGACCAAACCAAAAATCACTGAATCCTGAGAACTTAAACATCTAAGTCAATTTTTTCTGTCTTCACTAAGAAGGCCACAACACTGAAACCTGAGAGTTTGCACAGCCAAGCACAGAATTTTATGCATTTCTAAAACCAAGACCTCAAATGTTTTAAACTTTTGTATTTGAATGGAATTTGATCTGTGTCCAATCTCCAAAACATTATTTCCCTAAGTACTAATACACATTTATAAATTCCTGACGACTTATGTAGTACTTATGTAATTGAAAAAAAATTTCTCTACAAATCTCAAAGTCTGTAGAAACTGGAGTGACCCTGAGTAAAATGCAAAAAAAAAAAAAAAATCCAAAAAAACCCCAAAACAAAAAAACCCAAACAAAAATAAATCCTACAACAAACAAAACCCACCCCAAATACTGTTTTCCTTCTCCTGCTGCATGAGAAACAAAATTATTCCACAAGATTCACACTCGTGATGAGTGCAGCACAGCTGAGTTCTGGTTCCCCTCTGCCTCCTATCAGGACCTCCTGCAACTCCAAAAGTATCCACAAACCTGAACTCACAAGATCTACCCGTACGTGTTTTTGCCAGTGCATTGGGATCCCTCAGCAGTCACATACCTGAATGATAAAGCCCAACACTGTAGTGAAAAAAGTTTCTCATCCTCTTCCCATTGTGACATAAACCTTAAATATCCTCTTAAGTGAGCAAGAGGGATACTCTCACTAATTAGGATCTGTTAAACAAGTGAGAATAGAACCAATAATTAGTGGATAGGTGTGACTGAAAAGAAAAACACCACAGCCAAAGAGTTCTGTACAGTACTATGTGTAACAGAATGAGGAGAGTTCCAAAACAGTTGACTAAATGACACCTGAAATTAAAAAATGAAAAAAAAAGTTCCATCCAGCTAAAAAATCCACTTCCAAACTACATATAATTGCTATTTTGGCTTGGAAAGGGGAAGATGTAGAGATAACCAACTTACATAACACTTCAAAACTATTGTATCAACGTCATAAACATACAGACCTTTAAAGGGTGGCTGCTGATTGCAATTACATCTCAGTGAGTGAGAGAAACAATTACTTCAGATTCAACAGTATTCAAAGCTGAAATGATGCATCCAAGAAATCTCTTAACATTACTCTCTTCTAGATAAGAAATTCAGGTTGTTTTGACCCAATTTAAGATTGCCAAAAACCTGAGTCTCTACAAAATGACAATCCCGAGCAGGGAGACAGAGAAAACGCACAAGATAGAAGAGTACAGTATTGTTATGATGAGATTACTGATGGCATGAACTGACAGCATTTGAATTACCCTGAAAGAATTGCTCATACGTAAGCTTTCAGTTTCTTAGTTGCAAAGTACTTGGTAGAATAAACTGCACTAAATTCACTGTGGAATGGTGATGGATAAGCACACACATGGAAAACTACTGCAGGCTTGCTAACACCCCACAGGTTTTTCTTATTTGTCTTCTCTTTTGCTTATCTCCACTAATCCAGAAACAGGTGAGAAACCGACTGATTAACCTTATGCAGAAGATAGGTAAATAATTTCATGCTTACTAGCATACAAATGAGCATCACAGTTTTCTGGAAAATTTTCTCCGAAATCCTTTTTTGAGCTTCAAAAGCTCTGCAAAATCTTTATTGATGCCATGATCTTCTATGGGCGTCTCCTAGAAGGAATATTTCAAGTTCTGTCTCCTTGAAGTACTTAAGAAAAAAAAATAAAAAAAGGCTATCAGAATTAGTATTCACCTGTATCAAAAAAAAAAAAAAAAAAAAAAAGAAATGGAACTTTATTGCAGTTATGACCTTCTGCATAGCTCAAAAAAGAAAATTTGCTTATGTATCTATGTGTTGTAGCCTAAAGATAATCTAATTTTTATAATTAATTTATTTCTTATAAGGACTACAGTGACTAGCAGGTAGTTCTTCACCTTCTTCCAGCTGCAAGACAGTGCATACCAGGAGATCTGTGAGCTCTGCTGCTATTCTGGGCACAACAGAAGGACTGAACGCCAGGTAGATCTGTGCTCTCCTAATTGCAATGCACAGATCTTTTGCTGTTATGTTCTCAGGAGAAAGGCATATTTGTCAGTGCATGTATCCTGTTGCCTCTAGGGTTTCTCCTAATTGGAGGTTTTTAAAAGTACAGTAGTTATGATCACTGCATATAAGGACTGTGGAGCATGAAAACCTTCAAGAAAGGCAGATTTATATAAAAGATTTTTATCCTTTGTATTTTCAGTGGCCCTGTCTCTCATCAAGGGCAAAAAACCCCACAAAACAATAACAAACAAACCAAAAAACCACCCACACAATACAATGAACATAGTTTTGTACAAACATAGGGACTATGTTTTGCACCAAGCAGAGGAATCAGTGCAATACAGCACTTCCCAGTTCCGCTGCAGAGTGCTGCTGTGGGAGTCTTGAAGTTGGACAGAATGAATGAACTATTATGACCAGAGATAATTATTGCCCTGGATCAGATTGGCACTGCTCTCTCACATGCAGATCTCCTGAAATATTTCTCATGGTTGGAGGGTTCAGACAAAATCCTCACCAGTTCTTTCCTCTTCATAATTGAGAATTAGATTTCAAATAGGCATGAATATTCATCAGCAACACATGACATCTGGAAACGCTTTCAATTTATCAAGTAGCGTAGGGATATAACTGGAGACAATAGGTAGCAAAAAGTTCATAGCAATGGGTAGCTTCATGGGGTTTTTGGGTTTTTTGAAATTTTATGACCAGTGAGAAACACCTCTGGAGTAGGATATGCATATAAGACACTGTTTCATAGACTTTTGTCTTTTTACAAAAGGAAAAGGCCAGAATGTGTCTTGAGTGCGTGAAGAACTCGGGTGTTCCCGTTATTCAATACCGTTCCTATTTATACCCTGCTGGATATTTGCTTAACAAGTCAGAACTGGCAGGTTGAAAAGCTGTCACTACTGTATGTTCACAAAGTAATACCAGAGATGTAAAATAAGACTATCAAAGTATTAATTTAAAAGACTTCCAGAATAAAATATATTTCTTTCTGTGTAACGAAGTTTAAAGGCTATATTATGAATATGTAGTGGATCCAAGGGCACAGGAAAAAATACACACCCTTTACACTTCTAAGAAGGCTTTTCTAATTTAGATCCAGGTTTTCAACCAGAAATAAGACTTCTCATCCCTTCAGTCTGTCCCATTCCATCTGTATCTCAGATTTCATTTAAGTCCTTTTTAAAATAGAACCTTTCGCTACAGTTCTGATTTAGACCAGTTTTTCTATAGAACCTTTGCAAACAACTTCCTCTGATGTCTAGTGCTGAGATCTAAGGGGCTTTGTTTCCCCTACAAAGTCAAATTACAGGCATCTGAAACAAATGGAGAGACTGTAGAAGAGCACTTTTTTTTTTTTGTTATATGCTTAAGCTACCAAGGAGACCTAGGCAAAAGCCATTATGATTACACAAGACCAAAACTGAAATGTCAAGATAAGCTTCTTAAAATATGAATGCTTACTAGACAGCTCCATTTCTGGCTTCTTGTCCTTCCAAACTTCCTCTGCCTTTAAAAATTATTTTTTTTTTTTTTTTTAAAACATAGGGTTATATTCATTTACTGTAATTGAACACAGAAATAGAATATCGATTTGCACAGACTAATTGGACACTGCTCATCCATTTACATGAATAAATGTCTAACAGGTACATAAAATTACAGCAACTATGCTTGAATATTTGGCACTCAATTTCATTCAGCCAGGCTTCTGAAGTGATGGAAACCAAGGCTTTGGACTGTAAATTTAAGTTGCCCCAAAATCTTTTTTTGCCTTGCTTTATTACCATTGACAAACCGTCTTTGCTTTGTTTATAACATTCACCGAGTAACGCAAAGGCCTGACACATATTATACTTGAGATAAGTAAGTTACATGATAAATGGGGTTCCTTTTTCTTATGTTGTTAATTCTAAGACTAGTAATGTATTGCTATTTCAAATAAGCTGCTGTGTTCTCCAAGTCTTTGGCCATATATCCTTTGTACAGAGGTTATTCGTTATTTCTATTGCACCACTGGTGTACATAGCTTCTTACAATTACTGATTATATGACAGGAGAAAGATTTCAGTCAATCACAGCCAAGAAGAAAAATGTTATTTTCCCATCTCTGCCAATTGCTTTATTAGCAGTGGGCTAAATCCATTCCTAGGTAACAGCATTGATTCTGATGGCACTACAACAGCAATGAATTATGTGCTCACATCCCATTTATTTATCCCCCTTTCACAGTTACCACCACAGCTTATCTCTTCTGTGCCCTGAAGACGGACAGGCCAATTTTGAGGGTGCCTTATGTGAGGAATGGAAGACCTCCGTTCATTTCACGTTGTACTTAATTACCTCAGCATCAGTATCAATGGGCTAAAAAGCACTCCTTCCGCTCTGCACCCACTGCATATATTTTTATTATTTCCATTAGATGAAACAGCCTCCAAAGGACATTGTTACTCTCAGAGCACTCAAAAGTCTGCTATCAAGGTGTTCTCCTGCCATATGGGAGATCTGGAACCAAAGTCCTGCCACAAATCACGTTGAGTCTCCCACATCCCAGGAGAGTGGATGCTTTACAGTAGGCTCTTGGGTTTGACGAGGGACAAACATACATCAGCCTGACCAAACTTCATACTCAGCTGCTTTCTCTACAAAGCTTCAAGACAAAGCCCCAGAATAGCTATCAGATCGACTAACAAATGGAAAAGAAACACTGGTCTGAAAATCACAAGGGATTGTTTTTGAGTTACCTCTTTAGGAAGGTTGCAGGTTCAGAGTTACAAGATACATGTTTCCTTACTTACATCTAAGCTCCAAGAAGTTTTTGCTAGAGAAGCGTATGTTTTGGGATCCCAGCAGTGCTTCAGCATTCTCACCAGACCTGAAAGTTACAGCTAGATGCTTTCACAGAAATCCAGAGGCTTCACTGAAGCGCAAGAGCAACAATATTTGTAGATAATGGCTTCATTTTAACAACTTTCTACAAAGGCTCTTGATTTCCTATGCTCAAATAACAAGCAATCTCCAGAAAGTATTAAACAACAAATATCTAGGAAACAAGATCTGCTGCTCCTTTGGTCTAGTCATAAGAGCAAAAGTCTTCTCCTTTTATTAAGTCTAATAGCTGTTAATTTATAGTGATTTTAGGTTAACTGCTACATATATTAGGAATTTCTTACCTACTAAATTTGACTTGTTGATGAACTGCTTATGGCAAGCTTAGAAGTTTGGATCTGGGTCAGTAAGAGCAAAAGTTGCTGCTTTTAATAGCAGCTTTTAGAATACAGAGCATTAAATCTAGTTCTGCTAGGATTTTCCTTCTGAAGGTATATTGTCCATCCAGCTCTTTCAGCAAGAGATATCCAACATTGTTTCTTGAATACCACAGTACATCAGTATCTTTCTTACTTTATTTGATTAATGTAAATGATTTGCCTGCAGCAATCAGACTGTTTGCCAGGATAGTCATTATACAGTGACAGAGATTAGTGAGGTACTTAATCAGAACCAGCAATGATTGATACTCTGTCAGTTTCGGTCTTTAATCAGTGAAGCTTTCATCCTATCATCAACCATTAAAGAGTCTCATTTATCTGATTACTTTTGGAGTATTAGACTTAAAAAAAGAAATACATAAAGGTAAGCTACAGCCTTCCTGTGACATCACCCAGATGTAACTGCTTTTTCAACTTTCTGTAGTGGGGAAAATATAACCCATATCAACAACTATTTACACAGGATGGTTTGCTCAGATGGTTGTGAGGAGGATAGGGATGTTTTCAGTTCAGCTACAGAGCACCAGCATAATTCAGCCTCTGGTCAACAATGGCCAAAACTAATTTTCATTTTATAGCTCTTTGGAGGCCTACTGTAAATGAGTTGGTGGTCTCAGTCCAGTTCCTAGAAAGTAACAAAGCTGCCAATAAATTTGTCACTTTTCATTTCATCTCATAATGGCTAACCTAGATTGTAGGATGGAGAAACCAGCTGAAATAATTGAAATTTTTTCAGAAGGTGTATTAACTTATTATGTGACAAAGTGTGAGTGAGCCAGCTCCTGGACATAACTTCCTCTGAAATTTCTCTGCACATTAGCAACAAGTCTAATCACTACAAAATGGAAGATGTGTTTCACACTGTGTGTACCATGAAATCTCAAGGAATTCTTCAAGAGCTTTAAGAATCTCCCAGCTCTGATGAATTACAGTATAAACAAAGCCTCAATTGGACTGTCAGGTGGCGTAGAGTTATTAAGGAGAAAGAACTTAATGCTCAGTTTTGATGTAGAGAGAGATGCAAAAAAGCTGGTGATAATTGTGCAGTTGAGGTCGCTACCAAGTAGAAAGGTAAATAAAATGAAAATATCAAAGCTGTGACATTCCACTTCCTCCTAATAGTCACATTGGAATGGAATGGAAAGACAGAACTCATGAATTAAATAGCTGCAAGTGTAAAAGGTACTAAAAAGACAGTATATAGATCGACCAAACTCAAAAACAGAATTCAGAAAAATATTTCACATTCTCAGATGGACGGTTCTGAGCCTTTAGCCAGAACAATTGATTCCTAGAAAATATATCCCCTTATGCATGTGATTGGTGTAATTGCATAATAGTAAATTAATTTACATACGTGGAAAAGTCTGACAATTCTGGAAAACCTGGACATTCGTATTAATTATCAATCAGATCTCACTACATTAGGAGCATTGGAAGAACTCCTCAAAGCAGTTGCTTCAAGCTATATGCCCAGGTCCAGCAAGAATTTGGCTGGGAGAACAGAGTCTCTTAAATACCTATCATCCTCTTTCTTGTGGCTCTGTGTTAATGTACAGGAGATGCATGGGTAAGAACGCTTAGTGCTTGAAAAAGGGGAAAAGAATATATGTGTGGCAGATAAATCTGGTGGTTTGTAGATGATCATGTTGAATATTGATATCCTACAAATTATGGAATTTATTCACACCAGTCATATTTCCACTGCTGGGACAGAAAAGGTGCTTATTTTTAGAAAGGAAAGCATGATTTTTCAATCACCACAATCCTTCAAAACAATTAATATAAATTGTGTTGGAAAAAGCCCACAGTTTTTATTTTACTTTTAAGTTCAAAAAGAGCATACTGACTACACACATTCTTGACATCTGGAATTAAAGCCAGGCATGGCGACAACAGCAACTGTGGCAAACGGCAATGGGACAGTAAACCCACACAATACCTTTATATTGTGTTGAATTTTAACAGAGCTGATAAAAATGAGTAGGGACTGAACATTATTTTGTCCCAGACTCCCAAAACGAAATTGACAGAGCTCAAGCCGACTTCCCAAACACGAGATCGCTGTTTCACTGAACGCCAGAGCAAACCAGGAGCCACTGCAACGAAGCTGGCAGCACAGTTGTGCTGTAACAAAACTGGAACTCAGAATACTTCAGGACTTGATTGTGAGAAGTAAAATGCTGAAGCCAATAGTTAGATCGTTTCATACAAACTATGGACCTATCCCAAATCTTACTCATCCACATAAAGACAAACTCCCTACTCTTGTGCAAGTGGCAAAAGACTACACAGTCTTTCTGTTTTGCTGCCTTCCCCACATTGTCAGTTTGTGACATCAGAAACTCTCGTTTTTTATTCCCTCGTTTCAAAATTAAGAACAGTTTTATTACACAAAGTTAAGCGTCTGCTGAATTATCTTGCTAAATTAACAAGATTATATGACAGGACTGCATACAACAAGGCACTGAATGCTGCAGGTCCCTGACAGCCTTACGTTTATACTAATTGAGGACAATGATAGCATCGCAGTGAAATAAATCCGATCAGCTTGCTTGTAATTTGAGATATGCCTCCAGTGTCTCCTGCTATAGATAAAGTGTTCTTAATTTTGAAAAGAGGGAATAAAAAAAACCCCAGAGTTTCTGATGTCACAAACTGACATCGACATTTCATTTCACAATTGTTTTCTTGCAAATGCCACCACGTGTCCATGGACAACATGTTATAAACACCTGTGCAAACGGCCACAACATGTCTGCTTCAGTGCTATTTCCCTCTTCAGCCAAGGGCTACTCCAGTAACTGCGTTACCAACCCTAAAGACATGTTAACAAATTTCAGACGAGACTACCAGCAGACAGAGAAACTCTGATTCGAGCACTCGATGCACAAATGAGATAGAGTTAATGAGATCCAGTACTTTCTGCTAAAACAGCACGAGAAACTTGACTGAGTTTTCAGTGAGTTTATGGAATTTTACGGAATGAAGTTAGGTTTGCACTAAATATGGAATTTGCAGATATTTGCTCAAAAATTAGAATAAGAGGGAGATTTTTTTTTTTAAAGAGCAATTATGTCTCAGATTTGTTTCATAACTTGCAATCTGAAAGGCATTTCACAAAGGAAATAAAGGAATATTAATCCATGCTTTCTGAGGTTTATTCTTCACTACATTCTGTTGAATTTTTAGCCAACAGCTAAATAAAATGTACCGGTTTTACTCAATATGCAGTTCTGTAAAAGAATTTAAATCATGATCTCCTCCCCATCTCTTGATTCAGAATGTATCTTTTGGTCTTTATACCTTATATTAAAGGACTAGTCTCAGCCTTTTTTACTAGATATCAAACCTGTAGATATCAAAGGCAGAGTAAGTTTTCTGGAATTTCTGAGAAGAGGATAGATTTTAATCAAATGGCACATCCCTCAGGATATCATCACAAGTGTTCTTTTAAGTGGAAGAAGTAAAATATAACATCTGCTAACCCCCTTGTGACTGGTTTTCTAGCTTTCATGGCTCTGGTAGAAAAAAAAAAATGAAAAAATTGGAAATTACCACACACAACCGCCAAGTTCAACTGCCAGAAACTCACAGCTGTCATAGACAATGCAGTATTAAGTTCTGCTCTCCTAAAAGGGGCTACTGCGCTTAACACCCTAATGGGCTCCTAATAAAAGAAATGGAAAAAACTTTTTCATGGTTCCACATGAATGTGCAGTATGTTAGTAATCGAGTAAGTTATTTTTTTCCATTCACAAATCATAGAATAGTTTGGGTGGGAAAGGACCTTTAAAGGCCATCCAGTCCAACCCCCCTGCAAGGAGCAGGGACATCTCCAACCAGATCAGGTTGCTCACAGCCCCGGCCAACCTGGCTTTGGACGTTTCCAGGGAATGTTTCCAAATACATGATGGTTTTTGATTTGATGTTGTTCAATCTGAAAAATAGCAATACAAGTATTCCAGAAATATCTCCTGAATCTCAAAGAGATTATCAGTGCTAACAAAGGATTTTCACTGTGGCCTAAGGAAAAAAAAAAAAAAGCACAAACTGCAATCTCTGGGCAGCACAAAATATTGCTGTATGTTATACCACTATAAAGTATTAACTTCACTGGGGAAATAATGTAAGTTGCTGCACAGCTGGAACTTCAGTTTTATTGATTGTTTCTCTAGATGTATTTTAAATGCAAAGGAGATTTTATTTCAGTCTAAAACTTACTGTGGAAAACATCTCAAGATAACATACTGGGAACTTCAAAATATGTGCATATAAGATTATAGTTCTTAGTTATTGTCATGCTTATATTTTTTATTTTATTTTATCTTTATAAATAGATACATGCCACAATTCAAAATGTGGCCATTATACAAAGAAGTTGTTTCAGCTGGATTTCAAAGCAGGTAGACTCAGGGCACAAGTATGCTAACACAAATACAGAGTCAGAGATGAAGGCTGTTCATTGCGGACACCAAGAGCAGGTACCTACCAGGCCTTAGAGAGGTGGACTACCAGGCTTAAAACACCTTTCTTAAAAAACTTACGCTAAAGTTATGCTTTAAAAAAAATAATAAAAAAAATAATAAAAAAGATCTATCACTTCAGAGGGAAAAAAATCACGCAGCATCAAATCAGTATAGCAGCTATTTATAACAATATTTTCAAACAAAAAATAACACGATCATATTTGTACAGCTAGCTTCAAAACTGGCAGCCATATGTTTGACTGAGAGCACAGTGAGCCCTATCACACTTCCTTAGAACTAAAGCAAAAGCTCTAAAAGCGTTTGATACAAGTTAGGAAGGATCTTCCCACTGCAGGAAATTAAGATGCCACCCCTGTATTTCTGGAGGATCCATCTGTAAGACCAAAATATGCTTGAGCTGGGACACCTTAAAGGCAGAGTGCATATCACTGAAAAATTCTATGTACTGATATAAATCAGGAAAGATCACTGGTGAACTGCTGTAATTTTTACATGCTCCTACCATGTGGTAGTCCAAAACCGTGATGAAACAAAAGCCATTTTAGCCTCCCTAGGTCACTACTTGTGTGGTGTGCTGTAAATACAGAACCATCTGACATATCTAGGCACATAGAAGGTAAGGAAAGCACAAAACTCAAAATAGGGTTTTCGTATTCTACACAGCTGTTAGTGAATTTAAAACTGGAACATACAATTTCGTATACAAAAAAAAAAATCTGCTTATTAATGCAGGTTGAGATCACTCAACCAGAACTGCTATGCATCTCGTGAATGGAAAAGCATATTCTGCTAACAGCCTGCCTATAGCTTTTGCTAATTCTGAATACTTTCCTCATGGTAAGTCACTTGTGCTGTACTGTAGAAGAGTTAGGACACGATACCTCCTTTACTAAAGCCACTGAACGGTCAATAGGATCACAGGATAATTTATGTTGGAAAAGACTTCATTTAGTTCAACCTCCTTCTCCTAGCTGAGCTAGCTATGAGGTCAGAACAGATTGCTCAGGGCTTTATCCCATCTTTGATGCCTGACTTCAATAAAGCAGGCTCAAAAATTAAAGATAAATGGGGAGATGGAAAGTGTTCTCAAAAGAATTCTTGAGTTTGCAGCAGTCTCAAAGCACAGGACTCTGGATTTCACTAGATTATGACTGGCAACGGCTTTGTGAGTGCAACATCTGTAGATGTGATTGGATCATGTTTGTTGAATAGGCTGGGTATTAAAGATAAGAGGTAGAGGAAAAGACTCATTTGTTGAGTGAATTCTCAGGCTTAGTTATGAGGGCTGTGAAGCAACTAGATAAGATCTCTGTTCATTTAACAATCTGAGGAGGACACTCTAAGCTGTCACTATTATTCAAT
The DNA here is from genome assembly GCF_036417535.1 of Chlamydotis macqueenii. Taxonomy (NCBI): domain Eukaryota; kingdom Metazoa; phylum Chordata; class Aves; order Otidiformes; family Otididae; genus Chlamydotis; species Chlamydotis macqueenii. The sequence continues at coordinate 7,165,459 of NC_141571.1, read as the reverse complement.
TGAACAGAGACTTAGCTGAGATTTTGAGAAGTGATTATAAGAGCAAGAAAGCCTGAAATATGTGACTGGATTAATTAAAGCAGAAGCCAGAATATTTAAGTATAGTCACACTGACAGAATTTTGATTGGCTAGTGATAATTGACTTGTACATAAAAAAATTATGAGAAAGTCAGACAAAATAAGTGATGACCTATGATCACAAGAGATGGCCTATGTCATACCCAGTGATGGAAGCCAGACTTCTCTCTGGAATTCTCATTTTTATATCACAGCTGATGTCTAGAAATAAATGTGCTAGGGAGATACAACCAAAGACCACTCTTGGAGATGAATAGCTCTGGGGTTAAAAAAAATTAATATTGAGTTCATAAAGAAACCAGACAAAAGTTTGGAGGCTAGATTGAGAGGCAGTAATAATGAACTACAATCAAAGAATAAGAGCACTACAGAATTTCAGGATACTGCTGATATTAAAGATCCTTAAATACCAATACAATTGGTGTGAATAGTTTAAAATCTAAGGGATATGAAGAGTCCAAATGAACCATAATATTTATTTCATACACACTGCAGAAGAAGAAAAATCTCCATGCTGAGATGATTAACTGAAAATCTCAAAGTTGAAGAACAAACTGCTATAAACAGGAACATTCTGTCTCAACATAACCCAAAACCTCCAGGGTCAATTTTTTTTTTATTTTTAGCAGCAGTTTATTATAAGAATAGATTGGATGTTAACATATGTCTCCTTTATATTGCCAGCCCCCTGTAAATGAGAATCATATACTTAAAACCAAAGGAGCAAGGGACTAAGCAAAATAACTCCAGTCACATCTCAGTAAAATGTATCTGAGCACATTAATTGGAGACTCCATTTTGAAAATTAACCCTCAGCTAGAGAAAAGTCAGGACTATAGGAAAAGAACTACAAGTTTCAGAAAGTAGTTTTTCCACAAAAAGTCCATTTTAGAATTATGTGGAAATAATTAAATTCAACAAAGCAGAAAAAGTGGGGAAAAAAAATTGAGTGAGAGCCCTAGGCTTACATAATAAGCCCTAAGCTTGTATATTCTGCAACCAACAATAAATATACTAACATTAAAAAAAGGTCAACATTTATGAACAACCATTTGCAAAAACTAACCAAGCTTATAAAAGAGCCTTTGGGAAAGAATAATATATTCAACAGTGAAAAGCCTGGAAGGACAACAAAATGAAGGTGAAGACACACTCATGATAGGAAAAGCTAAGGTAGAAATTAAAGGATAATTATACACCTTTAGAAAACTACTAGGAAATTTTCCTGGCATATAAAGAATGAGACGTTAGTAAAAGAGAAAACTGACTCTTAAGAGACAGTCTGAGTAATTTATTGAGAGTACAGGATTATTCTGCTGAAATAATTACTTAATCATTTTTACCTATGCTTGCAAAAAATGATTTGTTGAAATCTGAGAAATAGATCTCTCTCCCAAAGAAAAAAAAAAGTGAATTATAAAAGGAGATTATCAAGACAGACAGATCCCAATACTCACATTTGGCTGTAATATATACAGTATAAAGCTTCACGTGTCAAGCAGAGGTGTACTTTGTCCTTTGCTGCTGAGAACTGATTATAGCCCTCGCCATGTAAAACAGCACTGCATCTGGGCAGCAAGTCATTATGACAACAGTGCGACAATGTGATACACTATTTGTATCTCTTCCCTCTTCTACTTCCTTGGCAGATAAAATTAATACAAATGATTCCCTATCATTCCTTCTCATCTCGTTTGCTATTTCTGCATGCCAGCAGAATTCCCAACTGGCCAGAAAAGTCCTGGCAGCTTCATCAGATTCTATTTGGCAGTTTGTGAAATTACAAAAATTATGTGCCCAAGACCTTATTCTAAAGGAAGTTGTAGGGGCAGGAGATACTGGTTTTCAAGTGTTCACATATTAATCTTCCTTTTTTGAGGGAGAGAAAGCTGCAGTGTGGAGAAATAAAACCAACATCTTTGCTGATAGCATACTGGTTGTATACCCATGTCTAGAGCCATCCAGCCAAGACAACGCGAATTTTCAGGGCTAAACGGCATTCTCAGAGTGAAATAATCACATTCATACCACAAAATATCTTCCCATTTTGGTGTAAGTTTGTCATATAGCCATGTAAGTTATACAGATAGAAATGCTGACATAACTTTCCATCCATTTTTACCTCAGTCTATTCAAGGCAGCACTTATTGACCTTAAAGAGTGTTACAAGAATTAGTTTTTCCACATTTGTAAGGCACTTTTTGAAGAGAGTTCTGTTGCTCTCACCACATTTGAATCTTATGAAACAAAAACAAAAAATCACTGCAGAGGAATTGTTTTGAATCTTTTAAATGTGAGTAGTGTTAAATCACAAATTGCCTTCTGTTAATTGCTTAAAATATGTATATTCGAGTAAGGTATATCCAATGCCGGGGCATCAGTTCTGCTACAGTTTACGCCTGATCTACAGTTTTTCTTATGTCACTGGTATACAAGCCATGTCCCCATAATATTTAATTAAAACTACAGCCATTCTATCATATTGATCTCCTTTGTTCCAGTTTAAATGATTCCAGTGTTAGATAAGACACAAACTTGGAATAATAAATGCTCATCGCTTTAGATCAGGTGCTGCGCAATGCATCTTAACCCCTTACAGAAATGAAGATCTGAACCACAGTCTAAATCTGCCATGCCTTTGGGCTATAAGGAAGAAAACTGAAAAGGACAGGAGAGCAATATAAACAAATCTCAATTATTTAGCACTTACTGCAATGCTTTTTAGCTATAAATAGGAATAATACAGGATATCTTTGGCAAGAAGTGTATCATCAGCCATCTCAGTAATACCCCAGAGGCAACACAATCCCTGGCCATCATTTATTAAAAATGAAGGTGGCTAAAGGGAAATTTCATCCACGACAAGGTTAGTGCAGTTTTTGCTCCTTCAGCAAAAGGAAGTTCCCTATTGATTTTTCAAGTGGCCTGATTACCTACAGATCACACAGGTCCAGCCTGAGTCACAGCGATAAGGTCTGGGACAGAAGCGGACCAGATGCTATTCCCACACCAAGCTCATTAACCATAAGGAGCATACTAAAGTCACTGACTTCAGCAGAACTACATCAGGGTAAATTGTAAGTGCAACAGCTCAAACAAGTCACGCCACCAGATGGCAGATCATTAATAGTTTAAGGCCTATTTTGAGGCCTAGTCATTATTTCACACTCCAAAGTTTCGTGAATATTAAAGGTAGGGCTTCGTCCAAACAAACAACACTGGCTTTATCAAAGAACAGACTGTTTTGGGCAGAAAACTTGGAATTTCTGAAATAAATCTCAATGAAAAAAATACTCCTGACTGCAATGATTTCTATGCAAAATCTACGGCACACATACAGTTTTACAGCTACCTGTAACCGCTGTTTCTTAGCTGACATTCAGCCATGCTGCAACCACAGGCAATTTGAGAAGAGACTGAGAAACAAGACCTAATTGAAAAGCTTTGTTAGGACTTCATAGTGAAGAATTAGGCTAAGAAATCCACAGTGAAGCTATATACAATATTTGTTACAGAGTGGATACAGTGGAGTTATGTCCTCCATGCTGTCATTAACAGATCCATAAGTAGTAATATTTAATGTGCTAAGGCTCTTACATTTCTTTACCCCCTTACTGCTTTACTATTATTGGGCAAGATACTTAGCATGTGTAAATTGGAATAGCTTCATTTAATTTAATGGGGCCACAGCAATAGTTGAAGGCCAGGGTTCCAGTTATTATTTGTTGAACAGATTACTATCTTTCTTTTCTATAACATAGTGTGAGAAAAAACCTCAAATGTAAAATTCTTCCCCATGGCAGTAAGCAAACTAGAGTACCAAGCATAGTCTATCATCACTACTACAGAGTGACCCAATGGACTCTGGAGCTTTTAATCAAATCTCACCTCCCAACAGCAAGAAAGTTTCCACGACCCTTGAAGGACATGAAGTTTACTTTGTGTCAGCAGGGAATCTTCCCTGGTCTACAGGTAAATTATGTTTTACCATTCTTGTTTCTCCAGTTCCAATAATCATGTTTTGATTTTGGATTTTTAACAGCTCAGAGGGGGCTTTTGCGTGGAGGGAAGAAAAAAAAAAAAAAAAAAAAAAAAAAAAAAGAAAATGCTGTGGTAGCACTCCTCTCTCACATTTATTTCAATTCATAGGGGCAAGTCATGTCAGAATCCAGGATCTACGGCTTTATTTTCAGCACTATTAAAAAATAAAACAGAGCTGCCGTTCTCTAAACCCTAAACTCTGACCATCAGTTTCAGTGAGTCACTACTCTCCAGGAAGGGAGAGGCAGCAGCAGCATGCGCACCCATAAGCAGTATGGTTACAGGGGCTTATCCTCAGAGCATCCTTTCCTTTGTTGTTAGAAGCACAGCTGTAAGTACTAAAATACTGTAAAGACTCCTACCTGTGACTATCACCAAGACACTCTTTTCCTTCGAATCCAGTATGAGGCTGGAGTTTGTATTTCTAAGATCTAGACTTCACCTCTCTCCTAGGCACATGTTTCTTTGCTCTATGCTTCAGTTTCACCACCTGTAACAAAAGGATAATGCTTATCTACCTCACCCAGAACTTGTGAAGTGTCAGCAATCACCCAGAATTCCAAATCGAAAGATATTCACACAATTTGAAGACTGCAATGAACTTAACAGTATATTCATCTGGGTTGCCTTATATTGGTGGCTACAGGCCTAAATCTGTTCATCTCAAAAATTAAGAACATCTTTTTTGAGCCCTACAAAAGAGAGATGGTGATGTTAGTGAAAACAAAGAAGGAATATCAGAGACAAAACCATTACTGTTTCACAAGATCCTCTGAGTTTTAGTGCGAAGACTTGATTGCCTACTAAAGTAAGAGAGAATTAGCTTTATACAAAATATATACCAAAGTAGTTGCTAGAATCGGTGCTGAAAAGTCAGATGTCTGTCGCAGTTATAACTGAGCTGACACAGCTCTACTATGAAGTGCTTAAATAGAGGTTTTTTCTTGTGAGATAATTATTTTTTTCTTTCTAGAGTTTCTTTCTTCCTCTTGAATTTCCATTTTATCAGAATGTCCAAAGAGGAAATGGATCATCCGAACCTGCTTTAAGAGAGCTGGGGGTGTCCTGTGTTTGCAACAACAATATACTGTGCTCATGCACAACCATCTTATTTAGGAATCAAAGTAGAAGGATTTTCATCAGCCTTCACCAGAGCTGATGGTCCAAGCTGTGCTCTAGAAGTCAGATTTCATGAAAAGTACTTATAATGGTGCATAAGAACAGTGGTGATGGTTTTGCTCAAAAGCTCCAAATAAAAACACCACTGAGCAACCTTTCACTAACACAGAATTTACTTTTTCCTAGAAGGCTTTTAAAACCTCTCTTATGTAACTGAATCATAGCCAATATTAGATAATGAATACACTGTAGACGTATAACTTTTTGTGAGTGCAAAACCTAGAGATTAGAGTCCAGGAAAAGCATGCAGTAAATTAATGAAAAAGGGTATTTTTTGTTAGATTTTTCTTTGTATTTTAATATAACTAAGTCACTAGGCTTGGCTGAATGTTCGAATATGTTTTTTAAGCATTGACACACACACTCTATGCAGCTCTGGAGACAAGGCTTTCGAGCCGCTTTCCCACTTCACCTGAACACAGGGACTGAAATAGCACCAGTGGATTTACAAAATCCTGACATACTAGGCAATGAAGTAATTCTTTTCCTTGCTCCTTGGGGAAATCTGGTGGGATTAAAAGGAAAATAATTGACCGCGTTCTTATTAGGCTGGCAAGCATGAATCTCTGGAATGGGATCAGACATTGGCTGTCAAGGCTTTAGTGAAGTTGTGTTATACTCCAAAACTACACAATCAGCTGCAGGAAGGAAAAAGCAATACGATACTGTTTTTTAAAACAAAAAGCCCACAATTTTAAATTAGGGTCTGACATAAATCCAACAAGGCTTCTGTTGGATGTTACACAGGGGATGAAGTTGGCCCTGTTGCATTAACACTACGTGAATTGCTCATTTTGAAACAACTACCATAATTCGGAGTGAAGAATACAAGGTCCATAGCTGGTTAATTCTAAAATACTTAATACTGTGCTACTCATGTTAAAATTAAAATCTTGATTTGGCCATTTCCAGTTATGTCATTAATTATCACACATTTCAGAATGGAAAACAATATTCAAAAAAAGCAATGTAACCTCATACAAAACTAAACTGAAGTTATTATTATTTCAGTCATATCCAATTTTATTCTCATTCCTACTTAGATGTAAAAGAACAAACAGCTTCCACGCCCTCACTAGTGTTTTGAAATCCACAAAAACATACAAGCAGCTTGTTAGCATAGCAATATAACACATTCATTATATGCCAGCTGAAGTATTGCAAAGTTTGCATCTGCTGTCATGAAGACAGATGGATATTAGATAGGATTCATTACAATTTTACACCATTCTAGCCTGTATTGTCCCTGTTTTCAAGCTAAGTTAAGAGCTATTTCCACAACCACTATGGAACAATTCATTTGTATCCTTTCAGAATCCACAACATCATTACCTCTGTGCCAAAACAACCTTCTGATGAAAGGCCCTTCTAAATGACAAATCACACCATCAAGACAAGTAGTTTAGAAGACTACAGTTCCAGAACTCTTCTCTCTTTTATTCCTAACCTGTACGTGTTGATGAGCTGAGTTTTGACTTTAGTAACTACATTTTACTACTGCATACGTATCTGTTATGCAAATACTTTCAATAACAGTGCACAGATACCTTGTACATTCAACTGCAATCAACTGATCAGGTATGTTCGCATTCCTATATTTAGTTGCACTGACAGTCACGGGGAATGTATATACAACTTAAAATCATCCTTTCCTGTGTGTATTTGCCATTTTTCAAAAAATGCAGCCAAAATGTGTAATCCAGCTTAACCTAAAAACTTAGCCAACCACACACACAGCCATACTTAAAAACTGCACAAACACTTCTGAATACCAATTACCACAATCAAACATTCATGAAGCGGCATGCTGCACATGCAACTGCAGCTAAAGGAGTGATGACTATTATCCATCTGATGAGCTATTCTCTTTCAAGTTTCAGATTTCCTGAGTACACGTGTACCCCAAGATGAATTATCAAAATCTAATTAAAAATTGATAAATCCCCCCCACTATTTAAATGGTGATAAAATAGAGGTTCATCAACATTTCCATTAGAAATTATATCTTTCAAATGTCTAAAAGTAATTAAACCCATAAAAAGTGTTTTAGTTATTTATTTGCAGTTTTACTAGTCTCTAATACAAGAACACTATTTAACATCCTAGGTGCCCTTGGCAGTCTTTTGAAGCAGGTAATAAAAGGTTACAATACCTAGCTCTTCCACGGTGTTTTCACAAGTAGATCTTTAACTGCTTTACAGAAGAACTGTAACTCTTTACAGTCTTCAGTGACAGCAACTGAAAACCACGTCTATACACGTGTATCCAAATTTTGCACGTAACAGTGGTGCATTAGCCATATATCTTATGATTATCTTAGAAAAAGGTCAGTTAAAAAAAATACATCTACTCTACTTTATTAAACTCTTTAGAATCTGTTTTCCTGAAGATTGGAAGAAATGGTGAAAAACGTTTGTTTCAGGACTGTCAAATATAACACATGATGCAATCATACTCCTGGAGGCTTATGAAAGTCAGTTAACATTCACATGTCCGTCCCCAGCTTGTCATTCCTTGGTGCCAAGTAAGAAACCAACATGAATCTCTTCCCTATAATACTTAAATAATAATTATATCTCTTCAATGGATGCACTGTTGCAAAATTTCAAGACCTTTATAGTTTATAACTCTAATTCCTCTACTCAGAGACCCTGTGGGTGAGATTTACGCATTAAACAAGAACTGCGATCACAACATAGTAACATTTTTTGAAACATGACCAAATTAGCCTCATGGAAGAGGAAACAAATGCTTCAAAGAGGACAAGATGTTCAGTAGTTGCCAAGTAGTATTTCAATTTTAAAGAGAAATAGCAAGTGCACTTTGGGTCCTAGTCTATTTTTACTTATCTCTATGTTTGCCTTTGTCTCATTTAAAAGTATACACAGTTTGAAATACATCTCCATCTGTTGAGAACTATGGGATGTTGAAAACAGTGCTTTCATGATGAGTGAATGATCTAATTCAGATCTCAGCTAAAGACCATCATAATTACTCAGAGAACTCTAACTCCAAGTCTATTCAACCACGTGTTAGGCTTTGGTTCACCTCTTCTCATTTAGGAGAAGATTTGTTAATTGTGACATTTCCCTCACCTCAGATCAGGCTGAGGGTCACTGCTTGTCAGCCTTGTCAAATCAGTTAGTCTGATATGCAACTGTACTTTCCTACTTTAGAGCAGCAATATTCCATCCATGAATTTCTACCACAAATTCTGGTTCATCATTTCCATTAGACAGCTGTTCTGTTACAGCGGACGTACACCTTGCTGTTTGACCACCCGGTCAGCCAATGTGAACATACGTCCTGGTCAGTCAGTCCTCAAGCAAAATAAATAACGCAGGCTGCTGCTTAACTGTTGATATGCCAAAGGAATTGTCCTGCACATCACGTGCTGTGCACGTCTGCCACAGAGTCTCTCTCAATAACGAGGTGCCATATCAGTATTTCTAGATTTTTACACAGCCTCATCTGTAGCATTCATAACATTATTACATTTCATCTCCTTTTCTGTCACAATCATATGTGACACACTGTTTTATTTTAAAATACTTACACGCCCTGACTGCTTGAGAATTACAAACGGGATCTTTGCAAAGCTACGGAACATATGTTTGCTTCTACTAATGGATATAAACTGTTTTACGTTTTAGAGAGCTCTGTTCAAAATAATCCCAAAGTAGTTTGGTTTAAACTAGAAAATAAAGTGTTTCAAGGTGGAATGGATGACACGGGTGTGCTGACTGATTGGCCCATTACAAAGGAGGATCCAGATTAACTTGTTTCTAGTGATGGCAGTTGTTGCTTCATCAAGATACAACTTTACGAGCATGACACTTAGTTTCCCTGCCTGCACAAATGGTAATAATATAAACCTACCTATTCTGAAGGTTTGTGATCAGATTCTAGCACTTTTGTATAGGTGATGAAAATTATGAGCCCCCATTCAGTTAAAAAAAGTTGTGAATATCAACATAAGAGAAAGATTATGCTATGAAAAAATTTTAACACTTACAAAAATATGAATGTAAATTGACTTGCAGAAACATATTGCTAATGTAAATAAAATATGCTTTACAGAAAGTTAAATAAAACTGCATGGTATAGTTGGAAAGCATGATTCCTTACAAAAAAAGCCACTGATGCAGTAATACTGAAGGAGTATCAAGAAGAAGTCAACAAAATCTTGGCAAATTATTAAAATTTCCACTTGGAACAGACTACATGTTCTCTTATGCAATGAGTCCTTGTAAACCAAGTGCTTACCAAATGAATCCTCCATCCTGTGTCTGCAGCTTCATCTTGCCACACTGTTGCTATGCAAAACAAAACTTCAGGAGAATGTAAGGATATTTAAGTCACTGAAGATTTCCAACCAAGCCCCAGAAAAAGCAATCAAAAGTAATCTTCCTTAACAAACATGTTTTTAAAAATGAGATGATCTTTCCAGTGGTTAAACCTACTTTAGCTACAGGGACGTGGGACCCTGCCTTACCTCAGGGGAGCCAACCAAATCTCAACTAGAGGCCATTGCTCTACGTGATTGCAGTCACCAAGGCTGAGAGAGAGCCTGTCCTGCAGCAGGAGCTATAGGGAACTTTAAAGAGGGATTAATACCAATGAGCTTTTCAGCTTGGGTTCCACAAGAAATGGTTACAGCAGGAGCATTAACACAACACAGGAAAGAGAAACAAACATGTTACATGATTGTAGGTTTGATACTACTAAAAGAGCATGATAATCAGTATATAGATTTCAAGAAGGGAAAAAAAAAAAAAAAAAAAAAAAAAAAAAAAAAAAAAGGTGTAAAAATATCCCTTAACAGTGTCACAGATAACTGGAGTGGGGCTGAAAGTGCTAGAATCTGCTGTGTGGTGAAAAGCCTGCTTCAGCTCCCTCGTAACTCCGCAGGATTTACCTTGAATGAGAAAAGACTAGGATCCTATCCTTGAATAAAAAGCACATACTAGTAACTACAGCCAGCATCACATAACACTGCTCAACAAGTCTCCAAGCTTTCAGAAAGCTGATAATTTAAAGGAAATTTTAATTAAAAAAAAAAAAAAAAAAACAACCAAAAAGTGTCAAAACCAAAACAATGTACCTGAACTCTTTTCTCTGTTTCCCTCACGATGTCTTGCTTTCAAATAACAAGATTTAAAGATTTGGTTTTGCAATCAAAATACACAGTCACCCCAAAACCATGCATTAGGGCAGGAGTAGGAAGCATCTGTACAGAATCCTTTCCTCCACCTGCTACTCCCAACACCACAGAGGAAAACTAAAGCAAAAGTCAAACAATAACATTGCATGTGCACATTTTCACTTGAAAGGCACTAATTCAATCTTTTTCCACATTTGGTACTTTTAAAACACTTACTGAAATCTACTTAATTTCTTCAGCTGATGAGTATTTAAACTGTCACCATTCATGCCAGCAAAGTAATGGAAATCACCTTTTTCACCTACAAATCCCAACTCCCCCAAAAGATAAGGATTACTGATTTAAATAGGATTGCCTACAAATGCAATGGAAGAAAAATATTTATGAAAGTGGTAAAGGGAACAGTCTGAAAAATGATCAAAAGATTTCAAAAGGATGCACAACACAGGAGCTGAGATTTTCTACACCTACAGAAATGTGAGACAAATGTTTTCCTGGGGATGTCATCTCTAATCATCACGTGGAAATGTACACAGAAAATACACTTTTCCATGGACAATTTTGCTTTAGAGTAGGAAAAGGATTTTAAGGTAAACAGTAAAATAAGGAAAAAATAGTTTAGGTATTTTTCAGTAAATACATATGAGCGTATTCCCATTGGACACAATGTAAAGCATATAACATATCGCAGGCAACAGAACAAAACAAAAATAGGGAATGTGTCCTGCTTTATCAACTCAGATATTCACAACAGGCAAGAAAAAGTGATGTTGTTGTTACAGAGAACAATTTACAATAGCCTGGAAGCTGTTAATTTAAACTGCAAAAAAGAAAAATGTGTCTGAACAGTAACAGTGGATCTTCATCTAAAGAAGAAAAAATGGGCCATATAGATTGATTTTTCTCTTTGGAAACCAAAGGTTTGCAGGATTAATCAGCAATCATGTTAAGGAGTCAGGTCACTGCCCCAGTCTCAGGAGGTTTGGCATGGTGGAGGACTTTTCAACCTGTTTTAAATTTATGACCTTGTTGCTTTTGGCCCATGCTTCTCAAGCAGCTCTCATCTCAGAGCTGGCATTATGTTTGATCTGGTTTCCTTCTTGCCCTGGAACAGTGAATTTCAGCATGCCTTTCCATCTCAGTGTTGTGGTGGTGCAGTGCAACCACACCTCTGCACAGAACCTGTTACTCTTTTGCTGTTGTAGTCTTATCTGTAAACATTTAACCCACACGGAGACTCTCAAAGGAGTGCATGAAGGAACTATGATGAAAGTGAAATAGCATTTCCATGACTCAGTTATACTTTCAAAATAGTTCTGATTTCACCCTGTTTACTGCCCTTCATTGTTTCCTTACGACAAACTGAGTTGGGCAGAGTCCCACTCTGCGTCAGCGGAAATGGCAAATTCTAACTCTCCCTCTTCCCCCACCACAAGCAATGAAAATTTCCTTCAGAATTTATTTTGACACCAGATCAGAAAGAAAAGTTGAAGTGTAAGCACTAAACTCATCATCAAACCAACGTGTCTTGAACATTACTTCATAATAACGCAAACATACACTCCGTGAAAAACTGTTTGAATGCACTGTGAACCTGGGAATGCTTTCTGCAAATCTAGCAAATTTGAGATCTCAGGGTATCCAATTTTCACTAATTTCAGTGATATTTGATGCTCAGAAAGATGCCTCAAGAATAAATAAGTTCCTACAGCTTTCCTAAAATTAAAGACCTCAGTAAAGGAGAGAAACTGAAACTAAGTCTGGCCTAAGGGGTGAGAACATCTCTGCTCATTTCTCTCCGGTTTAGGCCCCTTATATTGGTTTGTGGTTACCCAGTCACCACGTGCATACCCGCACACACCATTTAGCATCAGTTACAGCACATGCTGCCTCTGATCGTAGAGACAAGTGCGTGGGAAGGAACATTGGGAGTGTGTTGAGGAGCAGGGAAACATGGGATGGAACTGGACGCATTGTGGAGATGTGGGTTGTTACCCTAGAGTGAGTTGGGGCACAACGTCATTATGAATTAGGCTTCATTAATTCCAACCCTGAGAAAAAATTTGATTTGCTGTTGTTTTTAACCAATACAACATAGACCTTACTCCAAAAAAACATTAATATGGAACAGTACATTAATTCAAAACGTATCACTACCAATGCAAAAATTTCACGTCATTAATCTTGTTTGTAGCAGCCAGCTATCCTGCCTGAAGAGAGCATGCAAAGTGTTTTTAAAGAAGTAGGGGTTTGTCCTATAATTCTGCCTCAGAGTAGATGAAGGTTGAAAGAATTTGATAAATCTGGGAGAAATAGTCTAATTCCACTGTTTTTCCATTGATAAACACATGAATAAACACACACACAGATTCCATGTGCACATTCTTACAGCGGTAAGAACACAGAAAATCCCAGTCCCCACTGGTATTATGGTAAGCCACCTACGTATTGTTTGATCTTTTGGACTTACACTTGCAGGAAATCATTGCCAGACAACATTGCTAAAATTTAAACGTTTAAATACTTCAAGAATAAGCTTTTCCCCAGTTTCATATCCCATCCATTGCTGTTAAAGCAGACTAAATAGTGTCCTGGCAGATCGCACACCTGGAGATGTAAACTGAGTGCTAATTTTGGCTCCCCTCTGCTATGATTTGCACTGTGGTGGAACATGTGATAATGAAACCCATCTGTAACACAGAAGATAAAAATAACTGGAAGGAAAGCAGAAGTTCACAAGGTGATATTCCTCCATCAGTGTTTTTGCACAGGTCAGAGCTCAGATCAGTGCACACCAAAGCAACTTGGGCTGGTACAACTTTCCACTGTATGTTATGGATGCTATGAAAAATATCTGGTGCTATTCCTTCTCTTACACGCTTGACTGGCCACCTTAAATTACATATTGGACTTGGTAGTTAATAATTCTAACATCTTTAAGTACTGATTTAGAAAATAATAACGTGTCAAATAGCCCAAAGATTGGAGGACTCTTACAGTCATTGTAAAGAAAAATATTAAGGGAGAACAGATAGGGGATGGGTGTCTTGTCTTTATCTTCAGTGTTACACATCTGTGGTGTTTTTCCATTATTGCTTTATTACAAATTCATGTTTTGATTCCAATTTATGATGCTCTGCTCCTCTGAACTCTTACAGATGAGACACACCTGTTCTGGATTTGAGTTCAGAACAAAACCTTCAGAGCTCTTATTTCTCTACATTTTATTTCTGAGTTTAAATTTCAGTTCTACATTAGGCCTTTCACTGGATATTTCTCAATACATAAACATACCTGTGGTGGGTGCTTTGTATTACCACTGGGTGAAGACCTTTTGCTCAAAGGAAAATACTCACAATACAGCTCTCTACACATCAAACAAAGCACACTGAAATGCAGAAATTTTGCTTTGTAAGATTCAGTCGTGTGTAGAATATCAGAGCTCTCCAAAATAATGGCAGCACTGTGATGAGTTAAGCACATGTCAGAGTGCTTCCAATGAATCTCTGCTTACGCAAAGGTCTTACACGATGCACATGGACACACATGGAGAGCATTTGTGCTACCTAAGAATTCCATTTTGAAAATATTGCTATGACAAACATACGTGATATTTTTATAATGACTCATGACCTGTGAGTTTTAAATCTGACTCACAGAAAGAATGTGTAGTACTACTAAGACATCAAAACAATGGAAACAGTCAACAAACATGGAATTTGTTAAGTCTACTCTGTCCCTTATCTTCACCCAGACAAATGCTTATTGAGGTAAAAAAAGGAGGAACCTATGAGGCACAAACATCATAATACATTTCTTTTACCATTCAGAGGTAGAAAAGAAAGCAAGCAGGCTTGCTTAGGATAATCAATAAAAGTAGCTGTCATTTTATGAGGAAAATTACATAGGAAAAATCTGCTTTCTACCGATCATGCAGAAGACAGGAAACCATAAATTCTCATCTTTATCATGGAGTAAAGAAAAAAAACATTTTTGTTTTTTGAAGAAATAAGTCTTCAGTGTTTTATTGCCATAATCCTCGCCTCCACTACCACAGCCTCATGGTACAAATAACCCTCAGCGTCTGCACGGTCAAAGCCTGGTTTGGTTTGTTATTGCTGCCATAACATGTCTCACTGGAACAGGGACATGGCAAAGCTTCCTGGAAACAGAACTCTCAAGTTAACGCTGAACTGAAGAAACACATTACTAACATATAAGATGTGATACAGGAACTACTGATTATTATATTTATTTATAGGTCAGGAAATAAAATTAATACTGTGTATGTCTGTGTCCATTGGTCACGTGATTTTTAAGCTAAAAATTTTCATTATTTAAATCCTTTTTTAAGATGCCAAAACAACAATAGGACTTCACTTACATTAAATTACTGTAAATTCTTGGCCAGATCCACCACTTCTGTAATGAAATATGGCATTCTTAAGGGGCTTTTCATTTTGCCCTTTAAGTGCAGTGTGATTTGCAAATTCATTTGGTGGTGATTAAAATCTCAAAAACACACTGAAGTCCAAAGTTTTTTGCATTTAATATGTCACTGCCAAAATATTAATCCTGCTTTCATGATGACTCATTGAGAATAAAGAGTTTTATTAAAACAATATGATGAATAATATAAAATAATACAACCGCATCAAAAAATCTCATCAGAAAAAAAAAAGAATATGAACCAGATTTTCAAAAGCAGGCATAGAAAACATGCTCTTGTACACTCATACATGCGAACTTTTGAAATGCTGGCTCAGAAAAATAAAAATTAAATAGAAAAACAGTATTCAGTTCCACAGTTCATGGCATAAACCCAGGAAATAACTCAGATAATGGAACCACAGCCAGAAATCCTCCTCCAACTTGGCCTATGAAAACTCAGGAACAAGCTTTAAAAACCCATCTTGAAAATACAGTATTCTAGAGCTACACAAATAAACAAAAGCACAATTTTTTACTCTGGTACATATGAAAGTTCTTAATATAGTCACTGGAAACTCCTTACAGTGTTTCCCTTTGTTTAAGGCTGAGTATTTCATTTATCCTGCAAATGGGCGTAATTCACATTAGTAAGCAGTCCTTACTGAGATATCTGACCCTTGAATCCTGTTAATTAATTTAATCAGCCCAAGTGCAAAAAAAAAAAAAAAATTACATAATTGAAAAATAGGTAGTAGCGATAGTCGCAGGAATGGCAAACATAAAAAGTCAAAACTGTCCAGTACGTCACTATGCGCAGTATGCTACCATACTCCTTGTCACCTCTGAAAATACTCATAAAATCTAACTTCTGTGCAAAACTTTTGAGCCAACCAATTGTTAATATTAAGCCCTCTAGTTTCTGAATTTTGTATACTTAAATTTGTGAATAGTAATTCCTTTTCTATTCCCAAAGCAATTGCTTCTGCTCTGAGAATAATTATCTGAAACAATGGAAAGGCATTTCTGTAGTTTAAGGAGTTTCCTGACTGACGAGAAATAGCAAACATCTGTTTGCAAATATTGCAAAGTGAGACCTTCTCAAAATACTCTGCCTATTCGGGAAGCGTCAGGTAACCAAATGCAGCTACCAGCTTCTCACTAATACGAGCATAAAGAAATAATTTGATACAGTTTAGCTCAGATTTGCAACTACATAATTTTATCTTTTTTAATGTGTTGAGATATATTTACCTACTGTGCTACAAACTTGTACCAAGTGTTTCCAAAGATGCATACCGTAATCTGCTGTGCAACTTCTGCATGAGAGAAAGGAGGAGGTGATACCAAATCTGTACAAATATTATTTTTTAAAGACACAACAGGATGACCTGGATAAGCAGAACAGTGTCACAGGACATACAGAAATAGGATTATCTCACCTTTTGAAGTTTTTGACATAGGTGGGAAGGAAAGAAGGGTCTTGTAGACATAAAGTAGCAATTCAAAGCCACAAGGATCGATATTCAGGTCAATAATCCTGTCTACAACCGAAACCTCCTGGTAATGCTAAATATGTCCTAGAACAAAGACCCTTAAAACACATTATCATCAGTGAGACACACTGGCATAATTTTAATCTTGGCTTGTAGCTATTGTCTATTGATTGTACTTAAACTCCTTGACAGAAAATATGAAAATATTCTGATACATAAACATCCAAAGAAACTCAAATACAACAAATTATTCAAAATTTTTACACCAAATGATAAAGCAAGTTGCTCTATGATGTTTTCTTAGTCCTCTCGGTGTCATTTACTGACTTAACCAAGAAAATTTGAAAGGAGATAGCCAGGCAATTTATTTGGTTGAGTTCCAAGGAGTTCATGACAGTTATGACTTCATGTCATATCGTATTATAGATCTGAGGCAATTACCACACCAATAGCTTGATTGTACTTCAAAGCTGCAATGGCATTTTACTAGGAGACAAACTGAGGAGCTTCTCATGATTACACCAAATGATCACTTCCTCATCCACCATATTTCATATATAGTCTTGACCACTAATAAAGTCCAGGAGATCTGTCTTCAAGTTCCATTTACTACAACATGTCCTGACATAGTATTTGGTTATTGGATACATAGAGAAGATCATTCATGGGTATTTGATTCTAAACATTACACAATCACACACTCCCAAGCAAGGACACAAGACGGTTGCTCCTCTCTCTTATAGGACAGGTAAAAGCAACTTAAACAGCTCTGCAGAGAACACAAAAGGCTTCTGTTTCTTTTTTTACACTGTTTTATCTGTAGACAGTGTACTAGAGGATTGAGTACATTGGAAAGATCCTAAATTTCACTATATAATTGTTTAACATGATATTTAGATACGAGTGTATCTTAAAGCCTAGAGCTCTCTTTACATGCCTGTGCAGCTACTCAGCTGAATTTGATGCTGTGTCTGTAAGAGAATCAAACTCATAATACAGATCAATTCCAGGGTAAACAGCGTAGGAGAAAAAGCCGTATTCCACATGCTATGCCTATGGTACATATTTTTAACTATGTACTTTTTTGAGTGGCTGTAGCAAGTCATTCACTACTTAGAAACCAGTTCTACCTGCACACATACACAAACATCACCTAATGCTGACTACAAAACACCAGGTTCCTTATGAGTTAATCCCAAGGAGCGTTTTCATTAACTGACAATACTTACTAAGATTTCTTCATGCAAACAGAGATAGCTATTTAATATGCATAGTGACAATGATATCAATTTGCAGATTTTTGTGGCTGGCATTTTAAATTTCTTTATTAAGTTGGCTTTCTTGTAAGAAATTATCTTGATCGCCAATATTCCAGAGAGATTCAATAACTGCAGATGATGGGGTTTAGATTTGGTTGGTTCCTTGTTTTCCACTCTTTGGGGATGCTTTCCTACATAGCCACTTGGGTGTCCACCAGAACAACGATAGAGAATCCTTACTGGGACAGATAGTGTGTCTAACAGTTACACTAATCACGCTGTAATGCGATGGCTTGCAGTACAACCCATCTTTCACAGTTTACCTGCTTTCTCCTTTCTCAAAATCTGCCTATGATCCCAATTTGCATGGCATTTGTCACTCTGAATCCTTGGCTACTTTATGTCTCCTAGCTTTTCTTCCTCTCACCCACATAAATTTGTGCTATGCATTTTATGCTTTTACAGTGTTTATAACAGAGCTTGCTTCAAAAATATTTTTTCTTGGCATATTTTCCTCAATTTTTGACTTATGCAGATGGAATTTGCTGAGAGTTTCTCTCATTTGGAAGTATTTCTAATGAGGAGAAAAACAAGTCTTTTTCCTCATCTTATTATTTTGAATTATTCTTTAATTGAGAGCGAATGCACGAAAAGATTGAATGCATTTATATTAAAATGAAGATGTATTAACCAACAGCATTAACGTTCTCATGGTCTGTGGGGTAGAAGAGTGGGAAGAACCCTCTGACACATAAAATTTAAACCTGGCACCAAGGGACATGTGCATGCTCATTGGCATTTAATTAAAAATGTCATTGGAGAGCTGCTAAATAACTTCCTCTTAAACAACTAAACCTAAAAAGTGACTGAGGCTTCTCGGGATCATTCATTAGAAGCAGCTCTCAGTGTCTAGGTACAACAGACTCAGTGTTAATGTCAGCTGCAAAATAATGTCCACGGTATTCAGAGATACACAAGTTAAGCTATGTATCAGACAACTACTAAAAAGTTCATTTTGTGGAAGGCCCTTAATCTAGAATTGAAACATAGTTATGTTACGGGGCTGTCAAGTAGAAAGTGTACCTAATGAAAGAGTAAGGAGAAAAAAAAAAAAAACCAAAAAAAGAGAACAAGAGTATATTAATAAAAAAGCAATGCAGGTGCTTAAACAGATGTGGGCTTCAGTGGCCAGACTATAAATCTGATCTCACCTGGCTTCAATTTCCCAACTTAGTGCTTCTGACATAAAAAATTTTCAGAAGATAAGTCCATTTGGTCTTTAATAAGGAAACTTGAAGCATTCACCGTTTGAGACAGGGTAAAGAAGGCCATAACCAGTTAGCTCTGCTGGAGGGACACTGCGTGATACGGTCACTCTTCATGAGCATGGGCAGGGGATGATGGCGACAGTGGGACCGGCTGGCTATTTTACAAACACATAACGTTCTACAGTAATTATAAATTAAGTTTCAACTTAGACTTCTATTCAGTCATATTTACCTGTCTATATAGAAAAGGAAAAAATTTCTCTGAGATGAAATCTCATCCTAAGGTTTTGAATTTTATCATAAAACACAAGAACAAGCCTCCTTCCCCCCCCCCCCCCGATTTCTTCTAGAGACTGATGTAATTTCCAACTAGAAAACTACATTATCAAATGTTTTAAGGTTAATTTTTGGAACACCGCCGATGTTGGAAAGGGGTTGTGTAATACAGCTTCTTTATGGCAGCAAAGGATTTAAACTAGTCAAATAACTTTTTGGGGTAGCTCAGAGTAATAAGCTCCAAAGACCATTTGTTCCTGCACTTCAAAATCCATTCCTTTGCAGAAACCAATTACATATAAAACAATTGATGCACTTTTAAGAGCACTAAATTAACTTTCACCACTCCAGATGAAGTCCCACATATCACTGTGGACAGTTCAATGAAAAACTTCTGTTTGATACAGATAATCCATCAGTAAGATCAGAGGTGTTTAGAAAAGCATTAGGAATTGACTGAACAATAATCCCCAAATCTAATGTCTCTCTATCAGTAAGCGGTATAGGCTCATCTGGAGTGCTGTGGTCAGGTTTGGTCCCACAATCTTAAAAGAATACAATGAGAAAAAATTGTTTTGAGAAGAGTGAAGTGCTGCCTAAATGAGTAATGAGATTCATGTGTGAAAACAAACAGATGACAATAGGACTGCTTTGCTTAGAGAATTTTTAAAAATAGGGGGTGTTCTGGTTTTGTTAGTGAGGGGGGGCCTAAGGTGGTAGCTTCTGTAGGAAACTGCTAGAAGTCACTCCCCTTTGTTCAGTGGACTCGGCCGGGCCTAGGGCGGACCAGCTGCTGGCCAAGGCCGAGCCAATTGGTAGCAGAATGTCCCGTGATAACGCCTCTGCGATAACGTATTTAAGTAGGGGAAAACAGGAAAAAGAGGGGGAGAAGATGTGAAGCAACTGAGCGGGGGGCAGAGAGGGGGAGGCGCGAGCCTCATGGGCCTTGCAGGCCTCACCCTCTGGCCTCCCGCCGGGCAGCCGACTGGGCCCGACTCGGCCCGGCCTGGCTGCAAGAAGTGGAGAGGAGATGAGAAGTGAATAAGATGTAAAAAGGATCCTGAGAGGCGTCTGCCAGCCTGTTGTGAGGAATGGCTGCAGACGCCAAGGTCAGTGAAGAAGGAGGGGGAGGAGTAATACGGCTTCTGGCCAAGATTCCTCTGCAACTCGTGGTGAAGACCATGGTGGAGCGGGTTGTCCCCCTGCAGCCCATGGAGGTCCACGGAGGGGCAGAGATCCACCTGCAGCCCGTGGAGGACCCCACGCCAGAGCAGGTGGAGGCCTGAAGGAGGCTGTGGCCCGTGGAGGGCCCGCTGGGACAGCTGTTCTAGAGGGACTGCACCCCGTGGAAGAGATGACCCACGCCGGAGCAGTTCCACAAAGGACTGTGGCCCGTGGGAGGGACCCCACGCTGGAGCAGAGGAGGAATGCAAGGAGTTCTTCCCCTGACGATGATACAGCGGCGTAAAACAACGCGTGATGAACTGACCGCGACCCCCATTCCCTTCCCCCCCCCCCCGTGCCGCTCGGGAGGGGAAGGTAGTAGAGATAATGTTAAGCCCGGGAAGAGGGAGGGGTGGGGGGAGGTTATCTTGTTCCCTGTCTCATTCTCCTGCTAATTTTAGAAAATAAATGAATAGTTTTCCCCAAGTCGAGTCTGTTTTGCCCGTGACAGTAACTTTAAGGATTTCTCCCCGTCCTTATCTCAAACCTTGAGCCGTTTTTCTTATATCATCTCCTCCTATTCTCTCAGAGGGTGGGGGGAGCGAGAGACAGACTGCGTAGTCTGATCCCGATCAGGGCTGAACTACGACAGGGGGAAAGAAGGAATTGCAAGCACAACTTGGGAGCACAGTGACAATCATCTCTGGGAACCCTGCGGACCACCAAGTTTCCATGGTGTCAGAAAGAGCTGAGGGCATGCAGATACTTGCAGACTGTGACAGTGCTTAGCCATCATTTCTCTGTGCTCTCAAGGTGAACAGAGGAAAATGTTCTCCTGTTTTATTCAAATGCTTTCTAGCTCGCATTCCTCTTTCAGCTTGTTTATTGCTCCTTTTATCTCATTGACTTTTTTTTTTGTTTTGACTTGGCTCCACAGTACTATCCATCTGCTCAGCTTCAACTTCACTGCCTGTTACAGCCCCAAAACCTCAGCTCTAATAAAATAACCACACTCTAAGTATGTGAATATAATAAATACATTAAGCTATTCAAATCTAATTTATCTGTGAGAAATTCAAGAAACAGATTCCCGAATGAAAAATCTGGGCTTTCCCAAAAAGCTAGTTATATTTTCAGTCCTTTCACCAGGCCACAATCTGATCTTGTTTAAGTATGTCCAAACCCATTTCCTTAAATTTGTATTAATTCCCAGCACCAAAAGATAAAATCCTCTTCACAAAGAAACCATATGTAGGTATACGTAGGTATAACCCACAACCAGATTTACATTCAACAAATGCAATACCACACCAGTACACACGAAGCTCTGTTAACACAAAATTTAGGAACCACAAGTTTTAAAGAAATTCCAAAGACCTTCTCTGCTTTCACAGTGTAGAAGGAGAAACAGTCCTGCATGCATGATTCTGTATCTGGCAATAATTCTATACATGAAATTACCATCACACCTAATCGCAGGGACACTTGGAGCGTTATGCTATGCATAACAATGGCAAGCTGCTGTGAGGAACTACTATCACTTCCACAAAATGATTACATTTCCTCCTGTGATTTAGAATATAATAATTGCAGTTGGAAGGGACGTCCCTACAATGATTATCTAGTCCAACTGCCTGGCCAGTTCAGAGTAACCAAGGGCATTGTCCAAATGCCTCAAACACTGACAGGCGTGGGGCATCAACCACCTCTCTAGGAAGCATGTTCCAGCATTTGACCACCCTCCCAGTACAGAAATGTTTCCTAGCATTTTAATGAAAAAAACCCTGAATTTTGCAATGGTATTGACAGCATTTCTAGAACTGACCACATCATTTTATTAGTGTTTGGGAAGTAATTTTTCCTATTTTTTTCCTTTGTTTCTCAGATCATATAGCTGTGCAATAACTCCTCTACTTCTTCCTGGTCTGATATTCAGCCTTCTCATAATAACAGACAAAAAAACCCACTAGAAAATAGAATAAGAAGAAATCCGTGGGTCATAGATAGAATATATTTAATTTGCACAATATACTGATTGAAATATTATAAGCTCTGTAAAATAAAAAGCTACTCCAATATGCAATGCAAAAACCTGAGAAATATAGAGCCTCTGTTGGAACACTGCTTCCATGTCAATGCCTGCCTTCTGATAAACCAATTAAGACTATGAAATCTGTTGTAAAAACACTCAGGTTGCCATGCCCTTATTGGCCACACTGCAATATTGACTTCAACTAAGAATAAAAAAAAGATAGATCTTCTTTGCTTATCTGTGTGAAAGAGAGAGTATCCATGCAGTTCTGGTCCCTGGTCTCAGGTGGGATTCTGTTCTGCTGATTCACACTCCAACATAAGTTACCATTGATTTAACTCACACTTACTGCTGAAAACCTATTCAGAACATAAGTGAACTTTGATCACAAATCATATCTTTGCTTTCTATATCCAGTTATTCCATCCTCAATGCCACATAATTTTAAAGAAATCTGCATAATTTTAAAGAAAATTTCTTCTCCCAGAGAACCTGTAAGAACTGGATAAGAATTTTGGATGAGCGGTGGCTCTTCCCTGCTCCCTCCACCCAATTTTAATTAAAAAACAAAAAACCACCTTTAGAAACCTAGTGAGAAAGGTGCAACAAGTTTCACTGAAGATTATTAGTGTTAGCTTTCTACAATCCCTGTTCCCACATTAGGAAGGTCTGGGTTACCCTGAGAATCAATTAAGTCCCATCTTCTTCAGTACAAGAAAACAGTGTTGAGCTGAGTAAAAGATCAATACAGAAGATGAGCGAGATGTCAATGAGTGAGCTGAAAAAATGCTGAAAGCAAACTAAAAGCCAAACGCAACCCTGGTGTAGTTTCCGGGAAGTTAATGGATTGACAACAAGGATGAATTTGAGATTTGGAATCAATGTACAGATGGTTGAAAAAGTTCTACCTTAAACAAAAATTGGGTTGCCTAACCCAAACACTAACAAGTTGTGCAACAAAGTTTCTGTACAATTAAAAGCCGCCTTCTGCTGCTTCCCTGTTTTCATGTGACCTTTCGTAAGGGCCATTCAGGGCCTGCCACTGTCAATGCAAAAAGCAATTCTACACAGAAAGCTTTGACCATATGAGCAGATGGCGACCTTATCCCTGAACATTAGCTCACCAGGCCCTATTCAGCAGGCCTTCACATGAAAATTTAATCGAGATGACCGTACAGATGCAGAACAAAGTGGTTTCAAACAGGCAAAACACAAACAAGGAATGTGTCTAAACTGGGCAGATTTGAATGGCTAAAAACAAAATAGCTTTTAATTTGCTCTTAATAGTCTTGTTCAATTGTCAGAACTAAAGAAAAATTCTCGCTGGCAGTTTAATATATATGGCACTAGCAATATTGCATTTGCGGTTTATAGAAACATAAATTTTTTCTTATTCACTCTGTCATTCTTCAGATGATAGCATTAAGCTGTGTATTGATACATCCTGCAAATCCTGAAGACTAGGAAATTTTCACTCTTGAGCTTTTCAGAATTATCCTTTTGACAAAAAAAAAAAAAAAAAATCACAACAAATTTAAAGGAGAAAAATGGCTACCTGGCCCTAAGTTCCACCAGCTAGAGCAGACACAAGGTGAGCTGGCAGGTGTACTACACACCTTTGGAGATCAGATCAGCACAAGTACAGTCACTTTATAGGAGAGGTCACCAAAAAGTGCAGTCCTTATGTGGTACAGCGCTACATTACAGAACTGGCACCATCTGTCACATCTCTGTCTTCCAGGAGACAAATTCATATCCTCCATCATATACACCAGAATGTACACATGCATACACATATTTCCCACTTATGAGTCCCAAGAAAGGAGCACATGCTATGCAGATCTATCTGCCTCTTTGCCAATCCCCAGATACAGCAAGGTGGGTATTTTCAGGCACAAGCACTGAATTGTATACAATTAACCATCAGCAAGTACCTTTGCATACTGATCAAGGGATTATAATACAAAGTCATCTTGGGAAAGAGGAAAAATAACTAAGAGAAGCAATGAAAATGGAAACAGACCATAGCTAAACATGACATGTAGGACAAATCAACTGCACAAAGAAAAGCAAAGTTAGGAGGCATTTGTTTATAAAAGATGTGGAGTTTAAAGTGAAATATCAGCCAACATACATTAAATACGTCACGCTTTTGAAAAAAAAAAAAAAAAAAAGGGTAATCATGGTAATGAGTTGCTTAAAGACTAACACTACATGCAAGACAGGCAAAATAATTATTCTGGGCTATTTGGCACTAAGATCTCAGCTGGAATGCAACATCAAATTTGCCCACAAGATATCAAGAAACACATAAACAATCTGGGGAGAATGGAGAGGAGAACAAGAATGACCTGAACACATGACCTATAAAAAGAGACCAAGTTTTCATGAATTCTTTCTTTCAGCATTTTGAGATACCACCTGCACAGAGATTAACAAGATCAGTAAAAAAAATGTGAGAATGGCATACAGCAAGAAAAACATTCAATAGCCACAAACGAGTCTCTAGACCTATGGATGTCAACTGAATACATCCACTGGCAAATAATCATACATGTGATGGCTGCAGCTGAAAATTTGATTCACAATACTCTGAGCTAAAAAGTAATGGTAGGCTTATATTTGGGTTTTATGATTCAGTGAGATCTTAATATGGGAAAATCTTTCATGTCTGCTCTGGTAGGCAGCTGAAGTTTTTCATAAAGAAATACATTTCATTCATTACAGCTGAAACAGGTCAGCTACAGATAATCAATACCCTTAGACTGGGGAAATACCCCTGAGGCTAGAAATTCTAAAATAAGACTTTTTTTTTTTTTATGTCCTTCTGTTAACTGCTTTCCTCAGAGCAGTCTAAGAAGGTATATTTATTAAGCTCAAATTAAATTGACCACGGTATGATTTGCATCATATAACTTAATGTGACAGTAGTGAAACCCTGAAATGATACAAAAGAAAAATTCTGAGGTTTAAGAATTTTTCAATTAGCCTGCAAACCTGCAAAGTTCCATAAACAAGGAGAAAAAGGATTACAGCTGGCAGTGCTCTCAATTACTTAATTTACATGTGAAAAAGCTCTAGTTAATTACACTGCAGATACAACCCTGAATAACCAGAGTATGGACATTCATTTCTCATTAGAAAACTCTAGCTTCTTTCTCTCTCTAAATCTCTCTAAGAATCTCTAAAGATTCTTCATCTCAGTGGTGTTCACAGACCTGCAGAAAAACATCCAGGTAAAATATACCAATAGAAGTGTGACAAAAATTGATATCAAAATTGCTCTGGTATGAGTGTTTTACTCATTCCAAGACTGTTTAGCTAAATATTCTGCTTATCTCTTCTTCTGCTAGATGGTCTTGTGATTCCCTTAAGGTTTCTACCTTTAATTCCTAATTTACATAGAAATGAATAGGAACTCAAGAAATCTACACACGTTTTGCAAAATATTATTTGGTCATGCACTTATTTCTTTAAAATTCCTTCCATCTCTTTCTTCCATCTCTACTATCATTCAGGTTACAAACAAAATAATTAAACAGCAACTGAGTTCATATTCTCATACTCCACGTGGGTAAGATTCCCTCTTGCCACAGCCTCCGGAAGGGCTGTGTTTCACTGAGAGTCCTGTGGAACCATTCACTAGAGCAAGAGGGTTCAAATAATCTTCTTTCTCCTCCTCCATACAATATTACATTAGGACACATATACATCGTACTTCTATGAGCTTTTTAAAAAGCATATTGAGATATTTAATTTTACAAACCTAGATTTGTAGGAGTGTGTGTTTGTGTGTATTTTGTGTAAAAGTCTGGGGGGAAAAAAAAAAAAAAAAAAAAAAAAAAAAGGAAAGATGATGTTGTTCTTCCTCGGATTGACTGTTAATTTCCCCCATAGCAAAAGCCCCATAAATCCATCGTGGTTCTGCTGTGCTGGTCTGGCTGCCATTCCTTACAAACACAACAAGTGTGTGAGCGCTGACACTGGATACCCCTTTAGGCTTCTTATACAAGCTACCTGTTTGCAGTCAATAAAGTTGGTGAGAACCCACAAAAATTGCTGTTTCCTTCCCTTCCCCAACAAACCTGAAAGACATCACCCATCAACAGAAATACAGCACTAGAGACATGAAGGTAAATGGGTGGCCTGACATTTTCTTAGATCAATTACTTAAATAGATCCTCCTCAGCACAGTTGCATTTGTCAAGAAATGACCACTAATATAGAACTTGCCTAGGACAACAATGTGCAGGTTTAAGGTCCTTTTCACCTTTCTGAAATAGACAGCAGGCTTGCAGTGTTGTGTTGATAACATGAGGGACCTACACTGCCAGTTACCCATGAGCTGCAGCACTGACAAAAATCTCCACAGAAATTCTGCAAATTTCTTTCAGACCATAAAACATCTGCTAGGCCTTTGTGCAACTTAGTTTTTGCTGTTTGTTTGGGGTTTTTTTTGTTTGGTGTTTTTTTTTTTTGTTTGGGTTTTTTTTTTGTAAACAGTACAACAGGGACAGACAATGGGGCTTAAGCATCTTCCCTTACATCTCTACTGATCAGTTTTCCCACTGCTTAAAACTTGTTGGTTATTGGTTAAAAACACTTATGCATTTCCTCCTCCCTCTTCTGTTCCATACATATTTCTTTCCTGGATTTCACTTTTATGGGCTTTTTCAAGTGCACTCCAAGTATAAGACAATATGAATTAAAACAAACAGATTTTACTTGTTCATAAGTAATAAAAAAGTAAATTTTTCAGTCTGTACTCATCTATATGCACCAGCTCTAGGCAAATGCACAACAAGTCTCAGCTAAATTTAATAGCTCTGTAAAAAATAATGGAACTCAAACAGTATTCACTAGTATATGTTACCTGAAATTATATATGCATCTTCTATTTGTTCTTCTGGGCTTCCACTGCGACACAAAATTGATTCATTACATTTCCACTACGAATCCATCTCCTGACAGAGCGAGCCACTCCAATGGAAACTCACAACCAGAGTCCTCCAGCCCTTTCAAACACACATGCACAAGCTGAGGTTCCTAAACTGATGCTCGGGCATTTCTCAGGCATACGCTGAGTGTCCTTGGCTTCTGCAGGGTTTTGCAGGTACTCAGAACATTTCATTTACAATTTCACATACGGACTTAGGATCTCCTATATATCTAAACACCCAAATTTGCCTATTCTCCCTTTCAACTCAACAGCTTTTCCTACACCTCAAATCAACTGCGACACTGATTCAGCTTTATTAATATGAAGTATTGAGTTAGATATTTTTCATAGCTCTGTTCTCATCCTACCTGCTGTGGGACGATAGGACACATAAATACTTGTTTACTCTCCACCTACATCTGAAAAGGAAGAACTTCTGGTGCTGCAAATTATTTTAAGTGCTATTTAAACTTTTCTGCTATTGACATCATTTCCTTTGGAAGTGGAGCAGAGCCTGTCATAGGTTATAGCTTTTATTCAGCACGGTAGATCTAACCTAGTCTGGCAAAGCTTCTTCTCCGGCAATTAATTCCATGTTTTATTCATCCCAGAATTCTTTAAAGCTGCAAATCAAAATGCCACTCTGCATTGCTAACCACATTACAAACCACCAGGATTGCAAATAAAGGTGCTTTCTGCATAGCAATCAGATTGCCTCTTTTGAGAGAAAATGAATTTAGCTCTGTATTTATCTCATTAATTGCATTCACAGTGTTACAGACAAAGTATCAACCAGCCTCAGATTTACATGACGCAAAACCTAAGCTTTGTATGTTACTAAACCAAAAGTGAGCCATATGTTTCCTCCTGAGACTTGGAAAACACATTGTTTAAACCATCAATCTATATGAATTAGATTTATCAGGAAAAAAAATTCAGATAGTATAAATGTGAGAGAATAATCGCATGTGTGTGCTGCGAATTCACTGCTTAGGAGAAAACAGGACAGCTGACCAAGCACACGTTGCTGAACTTATGTCCCCCCAATTATTATAGAAGCAAAGAAACAGTGTCTTTCTTCAGTTCAGTTAAATTCAAGAAATAATGTAACAGTTAAATGGGAAGCAGCAAGGGCTCTTACAGCTCTCCCTCCCTCCCAGATGCCCCCAGGGCTCCATTAAGTTTATGAGTACGGTCAGCCAGTTTTCATTGTCCCACTGCAAGCTTGAAAAATGAAAATCTTCCAAAAAGAGGTACATAAATGTGTGTCCCAACTAGCAGTTACACAAAGAGTTACAATTCAGGGGCCAGAATCTGCTGTTCTTTTTTAGGCACAACTCCCACTGACGTCAATGGGCTCTTTGCTTGAAGCCGTTCTGCAAAAATGGAGAGACTGAACCCCAGGTTGAAACACTAAAGCTTAGCAAAAGTCTATAGGGTACACTACTGTAGCTAAGTATTGCCAAGGGTTTTTAAGTACTGCTTTGTACTGTAATTAGTGTTCCACCTCCTACTCTATTAGCTCTATCAGTGTGTAAAAGCACTCTTCACAAATTTCTACAACATCACAGAGCGAGAGAGTGCATTAGAGACAGTGTTTTCATACAATGAGTTCTTTTTATTTTTTAATTCTTTGTAAAGGTCCTCGTTCACAAGAATAACTCACAAGGTTAGCACGTTATTATTCCACAGACTTTCTTTCAAAGTGCAAGTGATTTAAAATTTTGAGATGAAAGCATGCCACAGCAAAAGCAATGCATATGGTCTGTGAAGTCTAATGGCAGCTTTTTCAGAAGGACTTTGCATTGACATGCCTCTGTCTGGTCATACGATGGTATAAACACGAGAGAGGGAGACTGTAGGATGCTAAGGAGAATCTAGTGCTTTGGATATCCACACATACTGAAGACAAGGCAGTAAAATTGATCTGTATTTGGACACGAAAAGAAGACTATTAAAACTAAGATTACAAAGCTGAAAGAATGTAAGAACAGCACCAGAGCTCAGAGCACATGCTCAGCTACCCCAGCACCCTGCTGCCGGCTGTGGTCAACAGCAAAGGCTGAGTGAATCTCACGGGGATACCTTCTCACAGCACCAGTTTACCATAATTAGACTTCCTGAGTAAGAACTCTTACCTTGGTATTTAATAACTTTTAGTGGGTTTTTCTTTCATCCATTTCTCCACTCATTTTCAAACCTACAGTTACTTTGCCTCCAAGTGTCTTATAGCAAGGAGGACGGATTAAGTTCCATATGCAAGTGATATTTTCCTCTGTGTAAAAGCATAAAACTTCTTCCACAAAAAGGCTTGAAACGTCTGAGGTAGGTAGATAAATATCTTAATTTTATATTATAGCATAAATAGACTATTTGCCTCAATATGTCAAGTGCCATTGGTAGTTTGTGGCAAATCCAAGAGCAGAATCTAGGTCATCAGCTTCCCTATCTGTCCTCTAAAGTACAAGGAACAAAAAGCACAAGAAACTACAGAAAAATAAAAGATCAATACTAAAGAGCATTTAAAAGCTTAAGAATAAATTCAGATCTGACCTGAGTTAATGAAGCTGAAAGAAGCTGTAGTCATTTTACCCACTCTTTTAGTATTTGTTCTTGTTGTGGTTTCTACAGCTACTAGCTTGGCAGATGAGACACATGGGTGGTGTTCTGTGCTTCTATAAAATATCTGTATTCTGGTCAATGCTGCTGGGCATCCAGCTTCCGCGCAAGCATGTGTAAAATGACCTGTAGGACTCACCATCAACTTGAACAAGGCTTTAAAAGGCTATAAAACACGGGGTCCATTATCATTATTGAAAACTTTTTGTTAGGTTTCAGTGTGTTTGCATCAATTTTAATGAGTAAGCACAGCCTCCAGATAATCTTAATTCAAAAGGATACAAATTATGAAGGCTGATCACCAGCTGCCCTCCTTCCCTTAACTATGTTCATGTGTACTTCTTGGATACAACACACATACACCAGGTTAAGAATGTATTAAAAAAGCATAAAGAATTAGAAGAAAAGGTTGTTCTTGATACATTTTCCTTCTATTGTTTTACTTTATTTATTTGACAGCCTGATGGCCAAGTTCCTTTATTTGTTCAATGTACTCCTTATTCACCCTGAGTAATATAAATCTCATTTTCTAGTAACATGAAGAAGAGATACATACACTACAGGTCTGTAAAAAGCACCTCAGTTTACTGCCACCTTCATACAAATCTGTAACTTAGCAGGGATCCATATTTCACCTGCTCAAGTGACGCTGTCCTCCCAGAGGCCCATGCTCTCCATATCCATCTGATGCTGGGCTAAGTGGGGAAGCCAGAAAATGTCAAATTTCTGTCTCTTTTGAAGACTTCCTTCCACCACCTCCTCTTTCTCTGCACCTAGCTTCAGAGGATGTCACTTACTTTGGGCAGGGTTCCTCTCAACTGTACCACTAGCAAAGACTTGCAGTAAAACATTTAATGCAATTCTACATGTTGTCTCATCTGACTGGATTTTGAAAATGAGGAAATAATCTTTAACAGATACAGCTACAGTGTCAGTGAAAGTTAAACAGAGTCCTAAACATGGCTGTTAGAGGGCAGAAAAAAGGATGTAGCCTCTCCACTTTGTGTTAGTAATTCACACACACATTTCGACAAAGACACCAAAAGGCCTGTTCAGTGAGCACTCTTTACTTGAACGGGAGAAATTGAATACTGCAGCAAATGCCTGGCTCAAAAGCTTATTTTCACATATTACAGACAAGACACTGCTGAATCAGGAGAGTCGACAGTGTGCCCAGGTGGCCAAGAGGGCCAACGGCATCCTGGCCTGCATTAGAAATAGTGTGGCCAGCAGGAGCAGGGAGGTAATCATCCCCCTGTATTCGGCACTGGTGAGGCCGCACCTCGAGTATTGTGTTCAGTTTTGGGCCCCTCACTACAAGAAAGACATTGAAGCCCTGGAACGTGTCCAGAGAAGGGCAACAAAGCTGGTGAGGGGTCTGGAGCACAAGTCTTATGAGGAGCGGCTGAGAGAGTTGGGATTGTTTAGTCTGGAGAAGAGGAGGCTCAGGGGAGACCTCATTGCACTCTATAGCTTCCTGAAGGCAGGTTGTGATGAACAGGGGTTTGGCCTCTTCTTCCAGGCAACAAGCAGGACCCGAGGAAATGGCCACAAGTTGTACCAGAGGAGGTTTAGATTGGACTTGAGGAAAAACTTTTTCTCTTAAAGAGTGGTCAGGCACTGGAACGGCCTGCCCAGGGAGGTGGTGGAGTCGCCGTCCCTGGCAGTGTTCAAGAGGCGGCTTGATGAGAAGCTACAGGATATGGTTTAGTAGCTGTGGCAGCAATGGTAGTGGGAAGATGGTTGGACTAGATGATCTTATAGGTCCCATCCAACCATGTGATTCTATGATTCTATGATTCTATTATTCTTCAACTATTTTCATGCAGAAATACACAGGATAAAGGTACACGCTCCCTTTTCAGGGTTTTTTAGGATCTTTTGCCTCTTCATATGTTTGTACCCCCACACATAGGCACACGGCTGTCCCTTTCAACTGCCAGATGCAGACCAGAACTCCCTCAAATGCACCCGTGCCATGTAAAATGCTTCAGCCATATTCAACACGTAATAAATAAGATTTAATAATTAAAAAATCATTCCTCCCATAACTTTCTTGTGAATACTGCTTAAAACTTTCTCCCATATGAGAGAGAGAGAGAAAGATAGAATAATACTGAATTCAAGATGACATGTAAATTAAGAAGTGAATTTTGGTGGGAAAGTGTTATTTTCTATCCAGAGAAGTAAACATGGTAAAACAAAATCACTTTGTAAGTTTACATTATAGTTTTATTAGGACAAAAATGACACATAATACAGCGGGTCCAGTAGAAGTAAACAATAGGTAATATGTTGTTATTAAAATACAAAACTCTAAACAATTTCTTCAGTATTCAGAAACTACTTTAAAATTCATTCCATTTTGGATACGGACCCTGCTGGGATAACCACATTGGCTCAAGAATCAATATAGCATAAGCTCGCCTGAGGGAATTCAAGCCTGCAAGGATACACCAGGTTCAGAGCTCACTCTGTAATGGCATGTATCAGCGTAACAAATCTCATGACAGCAAAGAGACAAAAACCGTATGTGGGGAGTGACACACTGATTACTACTGTCCCATCCCCCAGACCTGCTGCTGCTGTATGTTTTGTCTTCCCTGTCACTCATTTAGCAAAATTTTATTTTCTCCATGCCTCTTCCACCAAGTTTCCAGTTCCATTCCCTGGTACAATGCATGGTATTCAAAGCTCATATCACAGTCCTTCGGGCAGAGAGTCTTCTCAGAGACTAAACTGAGAGAAAAGCAAGAGGCTGAACTTTTCATGAGAGAAAGCTGAGATCCAAGACTGATCCCTCTCCTTGGCAAAAACGATGTTGTTCTGCAGCCAGCTAATGTTAGTTCTGGGGCTCAGATGGAAGACATCTATTCCATACTTAGGGGTTTTCCAGACATAATCCTGCTGTTGGTGTATGACAAGATAAGCACCATGCAGATTTCCCTTTTAATCTTAGGAACACAACACCATACACACACGCGTGGACACAATTTCAAGAGACATTACTCCTACTGCCAAGTCAAGCAGTAGAACACACAATCTTAATTCTGCATCTTTGAGTTCACGCATTATGAGAGCGTCTTCAATCAGACCTTAATATGATACTTATTCCACACAATCCCTGCAGTTCAATAAGCAGCAGAGCCAA
Organism: Chlamydotis macqueenii; assembly: GCF_036417535.1. Classification (NCBI taxonomy): domain Eukaryota; kingdom Metazoa; phylum Chordata; class Aves; order Otidiformes; family Otididae; genus Chlamydotis; species Chlamydotis macqueenii. Next base: position 7,132,364 of record NC_141571.1, on the reverse strand, counting down.
AGGATCTGTAGAGACTACACACATCACGACCGAACCGCCATATCTCTACGCGCATTGGGTTTTCCCTACATATATGCACAACTTGGAACTGCAGTCTTCAGAATACTTCTGAAGGTATTCTTCATAAACTGAGAAACACAAGTATTCCCAGCTAACTTAATCCAGATCATGCTACTAGGTAATATTAACTACAGAATATGCAACAGGTTAAAAGAACAAATCCCTAATCAAAGCGTGCAACGTGCCCTATGTTTCTCTAGTAGAGCACTAGAAATAATCACTGAGAAATACACTATTTCCAACATAAAAATATTTCTGTCCAGTTTCTGCTGTGCTTTTGACTCCTGAAAATACTGGTCAAACGAGAACAGTTTTCCTGCGGCACTGGGGAGAGGAGAGGCTGTGAGGATCCAGTCAGCCACTGGCGCCTTTTACTGCTTGGGAAAGCCGGATGACTCTAAGGCATCATATGCCGGTTATAAGGGAAGAAGTCTTACAAACAATATTTTGCTGAAAGAGCCAGAATTGCCTATTTCACCATTTGCCTACCTTTTACCTTAGGATCCAAAAATATATTATTGTTAATTTTCTCTAACAAAACAATAGGAGTGCTATTTAAGTCACTTGGCAAAGACCAGACTGGGTATTAACTCTCCCATTTGGGGATAAACACCGATTGGGTCAAAGCAATCTCCAGTCTTGCCTGTGACACGCCTCAACAAGCACAGAGCAAACTGAACTGAACTAACGTAGCACTGGGGTGTTTTTAACCTTTTAACCGTTACCTGAGTTATACCACTGTAAAACTACTACCTCTTAAATTCACATCTCTTCTCTAAAATCCTGTCACATACGAAAAGAGATTGATAAGTACCAGCAATTACAGACCAATACAACATTTAATCACTGATGGAGTGGAGCTTTTCTCTCTCTAATGTCTAATGACTGAGGTTAATTTTCTCATCAGACATGCATTTCCTCTATAACTGTGTTTCACTGCGGACAATCATTTGGATGATACCAGACGTAACAAACCAGTCACTTTTGCCATGCCATTTTCTATGTTAATGACTGACTCCAGTGAGTGCCTTGCACAAATGACGCCTATCTGGTTTCGTGCAACTTCTGCATTCTTGCAGTTATGATGCAAAGCCAGATGGTCCAATCAATCAGCGCCTGGCAGTGGAATTCTGCTCACAAAACTGGGGAGAACGCCAGCTTTCTTGACAGCACGAATATTCTACCATCTCCACCTCTTGGCTTGAAACATAGAGGTGAGAGTGATCAGAATTACACTGGAAGTCTGCAAGCAAGCAGTTTGGCATCGCACCACAGCTACAAGAAAAACAGCCAGGCTGAAGGCTTGAATTATGATCACGCTCTTTCCCCTCCTGCGTCCCATTGCCAACTTAATGTCCTTTCAAAAACCTGGCATCATAACAGAATGTAAAAAAGTGGAAATAATGATGTTCAGATTCCCTTGGACGTACTTCTTTAGTTGATACCATCCACAGCGAGCAAACAGTCAGTAAGTTTGCCCTTGGGGTCCTCAAGCACAGAAATAGCCTCAAATCACCTTATTCACTTTTCTTTCTTCCATTCTCTATCCTTTTTTAACAAATTAAGGCGTGATTTTGGTTTTGCAGGGATTTGGATTATGAAAAATCAAAATTAAGGGAGATTTATTTGCTGATTCAACTCAAAATGAGTCCTTGCATTTCAGCATGAGGAAGCACCACAAATTTAAAGCTTAACATGTATGATTTGAAAGTTCTGGTCCACATTTGAAAAATTTAGTTACTGGAAGACTGTTCTCTAGAATACAGAGCTGCAATACGTGTCAAGAGATTATTAGTTCATTACCCTATCCCAATCCAGGATCAATTATCTGTACTGAACAGGAATTTACTTGTTTTCTTTCATTGTTTAAATGAACAAGAGCTAAGACACGCCACGGCTGCGCAAAATCCATACTCTAAATTGAGCTGAACCTCTACACCACTCTCCTGCTTCCCTGGGCCAGCAGGGGATGCATTTGCCTTCAGCATAGCCTAATCAAGTTTAGCAATTGCTCCAGTTTCTGGCAGTTGAAGGTTTGGTCTTACCCTTCAGGCCCCTGTAGTATCTCCTGTGTCGAGAAGAGAACAAGAAGTGAGAGCTCAGCTTAGCTGGCTTCACAACAGCTGAGAAACATATCAGTCCCTGAAAGTCCTGACAGGTTGTTTTGGTCTGGTGTAGTTTTCTGCTATTTTATATGTTTGCACTGCTCCCCTGTACAAATAGAAATTGGAAAATAAGAATAATGCCGCAAACTATATTATTTCAATAAATTGTTCTCAACACGGTTTTTGACAAGAAACTCAACTCCTCCATGGCCTAGTCTATTGTGCAGATATTCTTATTGGGTATTGATGCCCACCATCAACCACAGCAACCCTGATGACAACTGTTAGCCTGTATCGAAAGCTGAGCAGAACCTCCCCTATTACTGCTTTGGTAAAATACTTAGTTTCCAAAACCAGATAAAGAAACGTGTATAGAAGCTACACTGTAATGAATAAAACCAAGACATTGATCACTCGGTCAGAAATACAACTTCTTTTCTTCTTCCTTCAGCCTACCTCATGAAGTAACCACAATGTCTAAAAGCCGCTTCTGTTAGAGCTGAAATCAGACATGATTCATTAGCCATCCTGATAGAGTAGGAACACTACAATCCATCTCAAGCACCTCAAATCCTCGAAGACAACACACAAGTAATGGATACTACACTGATAAATTTATAATTTTTTAAACTTACTCAGTAGAAGACAAGACCAGAATTCTGTATTTCTTAGCTTTTTCCATCTTTTGGAAGCATTCACAACTGGCTGAAATTAGGTACCCAGTTTAGATACACAAATCAGGAAGCAGGTCCCTCCGGGATCACAGAATGATCAGTAAGAAAAAAAAACAGGCTTATTAGAATTCAGAGTACAAATTTCCACATCCTCTGGGGATCTTCTGAAATATGCCAAGTACAATTCCAAATATCATTGCTGTTTCTTTCTCATAGATACTTCTCTACAAGAAGAGCCCATGCTCTCTTTTTCTATTAAAAAAAAAAAAAAAAGCAAAACAACACAAAACAAAACAAACCACAAACCTATGTTAAATAGCTCCATGGAAAGAGTTTACAACTAGTAAAAGGCTTTCATACAATTAGCCCACTCTCCTTCAGAGGATTTATATTTTGCTAGCAAATACAGTCCACCATAATCACTTTCCTCACGTTCTTACACACACAAAAGAAGAAAACAGAGCAAGTCTTGCAATTAGATATGGAGGGGTTTTATCTGCAATAAACTATGTCTGACATGACTAAAACACTTCTTCATAATTTCCTGCAAACAGACTTTGGTATTTATAAAGCTGTTGGTTATGCATAACTTCACTCGTAAGTAAATTGCAGCCTGGCAGGGTTCAAAAAACTATTGTTTTTTAACTGATTTGGTCTATTTGGTACTTCCTGAAGCTGCTTGGGAGTTACATGGTCAGCTATTGTTTCCTCCAAACTGTAAATAAGTCATTAGGCTCTTTTTCTTAACTGCCTATCTACATGCAGCCTTTCCCAAGAACTTGGAATGAACAAAGACCCATGGGCATAAGGGCACAATGAAAAATAAAAAGGAAGAACTGAGTGTAGTTGAACTGAGTGTATTTGAATAAATATCCATGAATACAGCTTCAGAGTATTTTCTTAGCTTTACCCTTTAGCTTGTTGGTTTTTTTCCAAGGACTAATGAGAGGTATATGTTCCCGCAGCAGAACACAAGAGACATCAGTTCTGCTCTCTTCCAGAAATTATATTCTCCTTGTCTCAGCTTCATAACCATTTCAGATACTGTGACTCCAAACATCTCTCTGTATCTCTAAAAGCAGCATAAACAGTTCTGTCTATAGTAATCTGAAGCGCAGCCATCCACTTGCTTGCGTAGAATTTTCAAACCAGGCCTCCAAAAACACACTTGCCAGCCAACACTGGTCATTTTGTTTCCACCAATACATGTGTATGCATTAACACATTTGGACGTTCCACCTAAAAAATTATGCTTTTAGCTTGAGCTGTCCCTTCAGTATAAACATATTAACTCCCTAATGACATATTAACTCCCTAATGTTTATTTATCTGCTTGACAACTCTCTAGCCATGAGGATGGAACACTACCAACCAAAATTTTCTGTTTGATCCTTGATGTAAATAGTTGCTTTGAAATGCTCCAAGTTTATTGGACAAGTAACTTGTTTATGTAAAATATTCAGGGAAAATTTCCAGAACTCTTCAGTATATAATTGCAGTTTGCCTTCACATTCATGCAGTATATCAACAGTTTTCTATGTACAGAGGCTCTCCTATATGGTACAACATTAGGACAATGCTTATTCTGAAAGATAAACCTGACTGAGTACGAAAAGCTGAGGAAAAACAAAGTAAGCTGGCTTAAACCAAGATGTTCAAATCTAGATACCTAAGGCTAAGCACCTAACAGTCATACCTGTATACCAGTGACATAAATATTGTTTTTAGAAGTTATTAGATTTTTAGAGGCATCATAAGTGGCTTTCCTGAAAAAGACAGTACTGGTAAATCAGTTTATCTTGCAGTATATAGTATTAATTCTTAATAAGAATGCAATATAAATTAAGTAAGAAAACCAACTGTGTAAGAATCAATTTTACTCACCTCACCTTTGGGGCTGCCTCTTCCAGGGCTGCTCCTCAACTGCAGGTTGAGGAAATCTTCTAGCTACAGCCACTTGTACCTGTCTGCTCTCTAGGCTGGACACTATTTGCAACTTCTGCAACTAATCGGTACAGTGCACAACTGCTTGTTCCAGGTAGTAAAGACCCAACTGCACTGTGTATACGGTAGGTGTATTCTTATGAATGGGGTGGGGAGGGTACGTAGCACAGCGTAGGATCCAACTCACAGCTGGAGAAAGCATCTCTCTGCATGTGCCACTGGTCTAGACTTTAATAGCCACCAGCAATGGCTTTAATCTAAGGAGTACATTGCTCTCACTAACAGTCTTACCCTCTTTTTAGATTTGGTAATTCTATATTTTAATGCACCATGTTTATTTTTACTAATTGATAATACAGTTCCATTTATCCTCTGCTGATTAAGATAATCTCCTTTGATGGGCAAACAGCAAAGTACCAAAATTCAGTGTATGTTTCTGAAAGTTATTATGGCTTCTTTAGCTTCTACAAGTTTTCTTCACCTGGAAGAACACACACCAAAATCAAAGAAGTCAAACTAAGCTGTTTTTAAAAACTCTTTTCAGTAATTTTAGATTAATCAAGTGAAACTCTATTCTTAACATATGCATGCTTCAAAAACATTTTCAAATTCAAATATTACTAGACTGTATGAAGCATTTAGTGAGCAAAGTCGACTGCCATCAAAGTCTTAAATCCAGAGGTATTCTTGCACAAGCCCCACCTTCTAAGAGTACCACCAGTTAACCAACTTCTGTTCTTATGCATCCTGTGAAAACAAGACTGGAAAATATATTTCACTTCTGCCAGCAAGGCTAAGTTCCAGTAAGACCTGGAGTTTCTCCAAAACCTGGGAAAGAAGCCAATGGGGAATAAGAAAAATAGATCCCTCCCAAGCAAAAAAAGACCTTGGCAAGTGCATGTATCTCTCTACAGATCAACACTTACACAACCCTAGCACATCCGAATATTGTCCTTGAAGATATTTCGTTTGTGATTTATGCATATAGCGGTTGAATTGTTCTTTAACAGAACATAGTTTCTAGCACTTGGGATACCAGCCACAGGATAAGACAGTTCTGCTGTTCTATAAATCTTGTGGTTTTGACCACTTTTAAAAAAACTCCCATTCACATTCTCATACAGCTTGTAAGTACACTTACAGATAACTAATATGCTCTGTCATCTACAGTAAATACGTTTATCTTATCTACTGACAACACCCATGCTCACCCATGTTACATGAAGAATAATCTCGGCCATTTTAGAATCAAGAATCTGAGCTAGATTAGGCTCCCGTTCTGTGCTGCTCCCACAAGGGAGAGCGGAGGAACTCTCTTTCTGCTGCCTACATAAGAACCCAAGGCAGCCCACTCCCTTAACTCAGATCTGTAAACCAGATGCCCGACATTAGGCTGTGTGGGAACAATCACCTTACACGTTCACATTCACCCTCACTAGATGACCTGGGTAAGGATTCTCCTGGCTGCTCTGTCACTCTCATGCACCCAAAGCCTGATTTAGACCTGCAGCCGTATCTTACCCTTCAGTTTGTTTGCTGAGCCTCTAGGCACCTCGTTAGTTAACCAAATGCTAGATATAATGATAGCTGCTGCCATTAGGATGCCATTTATTCAAACATTTCAGACAAGTTTGAGAAAAGTGCTGGATAATGTTATACCCAAAAGATAACTTCACAGTCATGGACAATGATGACCACAAAAACCAGCATTACGGTTCACGGCTTACTTTCAGAGTCCCTTATCTAAATTAGTAGCTCAGCACAAATTGAGGAGAGAACAGTAACTGATTATCTTTTAGTTTGTCTTCCACTAAAATGTCAGAAAGTGGGCAAAGCTAGAGACAGAATGTTGCTCCAGACGGATCAGTGATCCCATGTGCTATACCAAATTCAGAAATCTGGGATTGATGTATGTTACAACACTACTAAATAATGGTAAGTGGTTTGAATACACATGTGCATGCAGATGACTTTTTATTTTATCACTGATTTGGCAAACAACTAAAGAAATTGGCTTCACACTAAATTCTTAAAGCTTCTCCCATTTTTTTTTCCCCTCTGATGAGCTAAGATTTTTTTGTCGGCTTCAGACTTATTAAAACTTTTAATTCACTGAAATAAAATATGGTTGAGGGGTTTACATTTTTATTTTCTCATTTAAAAACTGAAATGCCATGTTTTCAGAAGGATCATGCATATTTTTTAGCAACTTCCTCCTTCTAACCAAAACAATTCTGCAAGAAGCAACAGAATTATTTGGTCAACCCAAATTTACAATTTACTAGGGGAAGTTCTGACCAACCAACTCACACAGTTCTAGCTTGAATAGATTTTTTCCCTCTTAGGAATAGGCAGCCATTCTCCCTTCCTGTACTATCAACAGGAAACACTGATCCTCAGGTTTTCCTGTTCATTTTCTTTCTTAATCCTATAGATATCACTACAACCTCAGTCTTTTTATTTCCTCCCCTTCTGAATGTTTTCTCTTTTCCATGCATTCTTAACATCTATTGCTTTTCCCCCTGAACTTTCTTCTCTTCCCCTCAGTTATCCCCTTGTTTATTTGCTAGCTACAACACCATCCTAATCTCTGCACAAGTAAGATGCTTCTGTGATCAACTGCAAAATAAGTTCTGGCAAGAGGAGGAAGAGGAAAATACGCATGTACAGGATCTGTTCATCTTTGTACTAAGATATTCTGAAGCCAGAATATCTCATCAGGAATGCTGCTCCCATTTGCTGCCTCACTTGAAACTTGTTCAATCACTGCCAGATTTCAGTTTTGGAAAAACTCAAATTGTCTTGGACAAGGAAGTGCTTTCCAACACACCCTGCATCTCACTAGCTGGGATGCACCCCAGGTCTCCCTGGCCCCAGAACAGGAATGACTACTCTGCAAACCTGCTGCTCTAAGTCTCTCCCTGCTCCATTCAATTATTTTCTTGCTCTTCATAACTGAATCACAGTATCTGAAGTGGTTCAAGCTTTCAATGACCTTCCTTGCTTTCTGAAAAGTGCCCAAATACCCAAGTCCCTAGCATATATAAATGACAAAAAGTCTGGGCAAATGCTGGCACTAGAGGATGTGTCAAAGTGAGGATAAAATATGTGCTCAGTGCTGCGGATGGCTGCTCAGCCAATGGCAAAGCAAGCAAACTCCACTTCAGCTGGCAAAGATGCTGCACATACAAAGGTCTTTCTGGTTTTTGTCAACCCCATAAAATAAAAGCACTCCATAACATAAATCAGAAAGAACTCAATCTCTCTCTCAAGCTGGTAAATAAAGGCCCCATTCCAGCTCAGCATTCTGTGCAAGAGCCAAACATGGCAAAACACCAGGAAGAAAGGAGATGGAATCTCCCTCCCCAGAACCTTTTATACTTAGGTCATTTTAACGGATTCTCACTCAAGAGGCTTATTACTGGATTCTCTCAACTGGTCTTATTCTGCCTGCTTATCTGAAAGGTAGGCAGTAAGTTCCCATTCCCCAGAAAGATTTAACTTCTCCCCTACCAAGCTCTATATCCAATTCATCTCCCCCTTTGTAGCCGCAACACTGACTTCAGTTTAAGATAAACTCAGCTGTGTATTTTTTTGATACAAATTCCCCGCCTCCCCCTCAACCATGAAATTTTCTCACTGACTTTAACTTGCTCTGACTGGGCTATAAACCAATTATTTACATCATTTGAAAAGCCAGTACAATTAAATAAATCTTTTCCTTTCATCAGTCTTAACTGATCTGTTTGGACACCACCAAACCATGCTCTCTTGATGTGAGGGAAGCGTTGCTTGGCTCTTCCTCTGTGTAATTTCTTCCTCAAAATATTTGCTCTTAAATAAGTTAATTGTTTTCCTCTGTCCACATTGAGTCTGTCAGGAAGGTAAACACACAGCTAACCTTAGCACACACTTTCCCAGGAAACAGAGTAATTCATCATTCTAAGAACTATAGTAGATCTAGGAGACATTAATAGCTTGCCAGTCAAGCGACCTACACATGGCAGGGTAAAGCTACAATCAGCACAAGAAATCTTACATACACAAAAGCAGCACGATTCCATCTGGTTCAAGTTGTCATCTTGCTTTTATCTCCTTTCACTGAAAGTTTGGACTGCTTCTTTGACCAAGCATCTCTGTGTTAGATCCTAACAAGAGAGCAATTGTATACAGCAACACACCATTCTCACACTGTTATGATTACGTGCTGGTGGGAACCTCTGGAAAACCAATAAGGGTGTATAAACAGCAATAAATTAGTTCCACCTTCCTTAATTGGTATGTGTAAAAGAAATAGTGCAACTGTGTACCAATCTATTCTTGGAAAAAATAGTCAAGACCTGGGGATCTTCCCGCAAATATATCATGTCAGTAACCACTGTCCTTGTCATGTATCAACCACCACACAACATGATAGGCTTCTTAACCCTAACCTGTAACACTTCAAACAGCGTGTCCCTCTAACATGCTGGTTTGGACCTCTCCTCCAGCTGAAAAGTCCTCCCTGTGGCAGCCATCACCAGGCGGCACTACCGCACAGCCTGCCAAGTGCTTTTCCCAGAGTGTAAGCAAACGCTCATGCTTTGGAAAATATGCTGACAACAGAATTGCTGATTTTTTTTTTTTTTTTTTTAGGTAAAATTTTGTTGTATCAAAGGCAGGACAGTTTGCTCTCTGCTTTGCTCTTTGGTGGAAATCAACCCTTTCAGGCAAAATTACTCCCTGCCAGCAGGATTCTGTAAAAGAGTGCACCCACCTGCTCTTCCAGGACTGACGTACTTAAGAAAACAAGTTACATTCAGAATACATTCACACGATGTCACTGATTTCTTTGTCACTGAGAAGTGACAAACCTAAAAGGTCCCATACATGTCTACTACTATTCAACAAAGGAAAACCACTATTCTGAGTGAAGGGTAAGGCTTCAAGCAGGCTGAAGTACAACTCAGATGTAACCTGCACCACTGTGTCTATATTGAAAAACACACGCGTAAACAAAGCACACAAGACTCATTTTGAGGCACTAAGTAGATTTCTCTTAGTTCAAAACGGGGGGAGTGAGAATTCATGCTAAGTTTGTGTATATATCATTCTTTATACTTCAGTGATCACTGTAGGTTGTTCAAAACCACATTCTACTAGATGCCCCTCCATTGGAAAGACAAGGAAACACATTTTTCAAGTCAAATGAACTATGTCTTGTTGTGTTGTTGAACGCACACATCGTAAAGCCATTCTGTTCTATAAATCTATGACCTCAAACGATGTTAGCATAGCAACAACACTAAGTTGTGCAGCAGGCATTAACAATTACCACACCATTGTATTTTTCATAGAAGGAAGGGGAGAATTCGTGAAACATGTCCAGAAAATTCCCTGGAAATGCTGGGGGTTTTTTTTCATGTTCCCCTCCCTACACGCCAAACCCCCTCCCCGGGTTAAGAAGTGTTCACTGTGCTGTTTCTGCTGGCTACCACGGATTTTTTAACTTTCAAAACAGCAAGTGAGATCAATGCTACTCATGCAAAAGGATGAAGGCTTTTTTTTTTTTTTTAAATTGTTGACATGGATAACTACAGTAATCATATTGTCACATGTTTGGTCAGATAAAACTCCAAGCTTCTGTTAAGAACATATCAGTCTTGCGTACCATGATCCTTAGATTTCCCTGAAGGTAACAATGCTTAAAAGAGCACTACCTTCAGCAGTGCATCAAGCAATTACTATTCAACACTTATCAAACACTTCAACACTTACTGTTATGGACAGGGAACCAAAACTGTTTTCAAAACAGCCAAGCCTACAGCTAACACCTGTGATTTTGTCCTGTTGTCTTTCTGGCTTCTCCACCCATCACCTTTCCATGTCTTCTGCCTATTTATTAGTGAACAGAGCATGAACTGCAGAAATCTACCACTGAGCACCGAGCATTCGTATACTTCCCTGATTACAATAAGAATTTCAGTAAGCAGGCCAACTAGTAATCAAACTACTCATCTTTGTGAATCAAAAATAAAAAAAGATGACAGTAGGGACCTATAAATACACCTACTCATTTATTGACACTCAGACTGGCTGGTACTTGTTTTCAGGACTTCCAAAACAAATCCGATGCTTTGCAGGACATGTGCTTTCATTTCATTCTCTCAAAACCTACACTGAACTGAGGGTCTTAGTGGTCTACTGCATTAACTGTAAGATGCTCTACTAGTTAACTTTCAAACCAAGTGCATTAAACATGCAGGCTATGTTCATCATCACCAGGAGTTACTCATCAGGGACTCATCTGCTCCAGTATGTAATGATTTGCTGTGACCTTTCAGTACCTGATTTTGACAATTTCTGAATACAAACTATGTAACTTATACAACACAGCAGCTAATGGTCAGAGTACATAAAAAAGACTTGTTATGCCACTGTTTCTTTGCTTTTTTTTTTTTTGTTTCAAAATCATTTTGATACACTACACTGGTTTTACTCGTTTTCAAGTATAATTTAGGGCTTTACTACTCGCTGAATGTAATACAACCAGCATTAATATACCATATCCTGCCAAAGTGTACTATCGTAGAAAATTAAATATTATTAAAACCTAATGATTGTTTATAGCTTGTTATCCCTAGTGTAATATTTAGTACTCGTGAAACACACTAAATGAACAGACTCCCCCTTTACCTGTAAGAGAGACATGATACAGGCAGCCTGAGGTTTAAGCATTCCCTGACCCTTACCAGCATCCCTCATGTCTGATCTAGAGATGGTTAGTTCAGCCTCCAAATTCCAGTCAGTCCTTGACCTCTATGCTGAGACTGTCATCACAGGTGCCAATTAGTGGCAAAGCAGTTCTGCTGGGGAATTCTGTGACTGACCCGAGCATGAAGGGCTCTGTATCCCATTAGCTCTTCCTGCACAAACCACCTCCTCTTTTTCACTCGCTCCTCAATCATCCTGCTCTAATGTGCTGCAGCGGTTTAATTATCTTAGCTGTATTTGTGCACTCAAGTGGCAGTTCTTTACCACACCATGGACCTGTTCATTTCTCTACACGTCTGTAAGTAAAGCAGTGATTAAGTTTAGCTGTATCAAAAAGGATAACACCAGACTTTAAAAGAGGCTTTAGAAGAGTTCTTTTCAGAAATATTCACATTGGGCCACATGCCAACTTGACCCTGAGCTCCGGGCTCATATTATGAGTTGAAACCATTAATCATTTTAAGAGGATTGCTATTGCAGCAACTATCACCTCATTTAGGGGAGATTCCAATTTAGAGGTGTCCAGTCATAACCTCGCAGACAGCAGCCTTGCTTCACTGCTTCCTCAGCCAACCACGTAGCATACGTCAAAATTCAGAACCTGTGGCTCCTCTTGTACTGAGGAGGAGCTTGTCTTGGAGGAAGTTATCAACTAGATGGAGTCAGGCTTTTTAAAGCCATACGTAGCAGGATGATAAGAGACAATGGGTGTACACTGAAACATGAAAGGGTTTGATTAGATATAAGAAAAAAAACTTTTTCACCATTAGGGAAGTCAAGCATTGGAATACTTGGCCGAGAAAGGTTGTGCAGCTTCCACCTTTGGAGATTTTCAAGACAAAACCAGAGAAAGCCCTGAGGAACCTGTTCTGTTCCCATTGCTGACTCTGCTTTGAGTAAGCAGTCATACCAGAGACCCCCTGAAGCCCTTTCCAATTTGGATTATGCTATGATGCTTCTATGATGCTTCTATGATTACCATGATCACCATCTACATCCAGCTTGACTACCTAAAAACATCCAAGGGTGGAGACTGCATAACCTTTCTTGGCAGCCTGTTCCAAAAATTGTTTCAATTCATGACTTTTGTCTCTTGCTTTCCTGCCACACACTCCTGAAAGACTCCAAGTCTGCCTTCTTGATACCTATTTGCCCAGTAAGTATCAAAAGGTTGCTATCAGACTGCTATTAAGCCTTCACCAGGCTAAGTAAGACAGGTTCCCTCAGTATCTTTTCTTAATATGAGCCCTTGTCCACAACCATTTTCATAGCCCTTCACTGAATTTACTTCAGTTTGTTTTGTTTTGTTTTTTTTTTTAATATCGATAGACCCAGAACTGGATGCAGTATTCTTGATGTGGCCTAATGAGTGCCAAGCACTGTAGTGTAATGCATTAATGGAATTTTCAGCTTGCCATCGGTACCCAAAACGTTGCATCATTGAACCTCTTCTGTTTGCGTATGCAGAAATTCACCAAAGATGAGGTCTGAAGTAATTAATTTTGTACCCTAAATATTCGATGAAGTGAACAATATTTTAAAAGAAATTAAGATGTTGTTTCCCTTTACGTCTGTCTGTTAATGCTACAGCATATCTGGGAAGTGATTAAGATGAGTAGGTCAATATCTCGTTATGAGGGAGCAGCATATTTAGCGTACTTCATTTTTATATTTATACACTCAATATATATGTGTGTGTGTATATATATATATTTTATAATATTGGTTCTCCTGTATTTCAAGTGCATTTGGAAGGTCTGTCATCCTAGACTTGCTAGGGATGCCATGGGTAAACAGCACAATTATCTTAAGAAGCAGCAATAATGGAATTTGACTGCACCATGGCTTTTGGCAATTATTTCCAACAGACATGTATCACCTCCATAATTTCTTTGGGGCAGTCTATGTCAAATACATACCCTACTTTTCTTACCCTACATACTAATGCAACTACTCAGTTGCCCTCCTCAGCAAGTAATCTTCAAACAAAATGGTGTATGACCAAAATACGTGCAACTTTCAGTAAGAAACTGTAAGACTGATGTGAGTTTGTTGTTATCTTCAAAATCAAATCCATGGACTCATGCTGCTGGAGTTACATTTTTACTGACATCAAAAGCAACTGTTCAAAATCTCTCTCATTCAGTCTTATAGCTTTAGCTGATCTTTACAGTGACTACAAAAACTAAAACAAAAACAGGTACACACTTACCTTCCAGGACACAGCCAGGACCTAGACTGTTTTAGAGACTAACGCCTGAGCTATTGCTTAGATTGATCTTACTAAATTCTTCCTCCATGATCATTTAAATACACAAGAACCTTCATTTTCTCTCCAAAATACTGCACAAACTGTTAGAAGATTATAATTTTTTGAGACAGCCAAGTGCCATTGGAAGTGCTGAATGAAGTGAGCGCCAGTTATGATTTACACAGCCCAAAGCTTGTCTTAGAAGAGTTTACTTATGTTTACACCCATCATAAAGTGACATGGAAACACCCTAGTAACACCCTCTCATTTTTAATCAGACATAAGGATGGTGTCCTGCAATCTTGTGTAGCAATTACTGATACAAATCTAGCTTTCAGAAGGTAAATCCTGTGTAGGTATTTAAGGAACTTTCAGCATAAGAACATACCACAGTAAGTTACACACTGCACTTGTTACAAAGTGAAGCGGCAGAGCTGCAGATGCATAACTTATTAACTACACTCCAGACAGATGTCTTGTCAGTAAAACACGGATGCCAGTGCTGTAACTACATTTGAGAATACAGTACCTGCATTTCAGGAGTCTGCAGCACTACATGCTGACTTTTCACACTGTTTTTAATTGATCATACGATTTTTTTTTCTAAATACTTTTCTAACCTCTTTGATTTGTAGTGGATTTTATTGTTTTCTTGTTGAAAAAGATAAAAGAAATTGAAAGGGCATGAGGGCTGCAGCCCCACAGATCAGCAACAAGGCCATTTGGTCTGCACTGAATGAGGACTATAGCTCTGTTTGAGTCTCTGTATGAACAATAACCACTGCTACTAATCCAAGCTTTCTGCAATTGTTAAAAACATGAGATTTGTGACTAAAATATGACCCTGTGTTTCAGGGCTACCCAACTTATATTTTTAAGTTTTAATCCATTAATTCAAGAACAACAGAATTACTGGTTCATTTAAGTTAAGTTATTCAACTCATCTCCCTCAGTTTAACAAAAAAAAAAACAACACATTAATGTGATGGAGGATGCTGGGGGAACAACACAAACACCACTAGAGTTCAGCAGAAAGATGCAAATAACAGCACAGATTGACTGAATAAGGACCTGCTTGGTTATGCTGAGCTGTCAATCTGCTAGCAGCTGTAACCCATTTGCACAGCTAGCCACACTGCTGGAAACTATCAAGCTCCAGGTCATACCCCATGACAGGACTGATACTACTTTAGACTCAAAGTATGTAATAGGAGTGAGAAATATTTTCATGCTACTGGGAGTCAGAATAGGTTAAGACCCAAGTTCAACATTGCTTCACGAAGAGCCTACTACAGTTTGAAGACTTGCTTGTCTATTATATCCGTCAATTAAAAAAATAAGTCTATTTGGTGGCTGTTTCTTATTTCTGTCTGTAACCTTAAAAGAATTAGAGATTTTAAAAGTGACATTTGCAGGGCAACACCAAACACTTCTTTCCAAGAAGCCTACAGTCAGTTATTGAATTTACAATAATATAATTTTTCTGTATTTCATCATTAAAACATTTTCTATAAAAATCAACATCTTCGTAGGCATATATTATTTTCAAGATTCATAACAATATTCCTAAGTAACCCAAACAGCCTACAGAGAGTTTGCATTATCCTGTACAAACTGCAGGAATAATCCTATTCAGAGCCTGTACACCCTCCAAAATCATTCCTTTAAAGTTGAAAGAACAGAATTATTTCCATGAATGGTGCTTAGTCTAAAATGTCTCTCTCACCCCAGGAACCTGTAGTAAGTGCAGTTGAATGCCAACGCACAGCTGCATCAGTCTAAATTCTGCCTTACGGACAGCATCCAGGTTTGTGACAACTTGGATGTGAGACTATCAGGTCAAAGCCCAAGCCTGCCATTTCTTGTAATGATGCCAAGTGGAAATCATCCGAGCAGAGAGAGCCCAAGGAATGCTTTATGCATCACTAATCCTGAAACAGGGATTTGAAGTCGCTTCAGGTCCATAAGTGGGTCCTCTGTTACAGTGAATTACATTTTCATGCATAGTCTGTCTTCAGTTAATTTCATTATCAAAGCAATGTGTTACTGAAGAGAACAATTTGTGAAGTTAAAAAATAAAATATGAAATTATTTTAATTAGAAATTTTACTACAAATTAAACAAATTCACTATTGCCAGATTGAGGGTTTCGAATTGATTTAAAAAAAAAAAAAAACAAACAAAAACAATCAGCCTTTGTGCATGGACTTGGCTTTTAGATTTCGACCTACTCAGTGATTATGCAGTTCAGGCTCACACTTTATGCATATATGTGCTTACATATACGTACACACATGCGCATTAACAGTGGTCATATGTCCCTGGCAAGTTAATGAGTGAAAACATTCTGGATGTTCCTGGCTTACACAACCTGCCGACAACAGAATCCTCAAGATAGTCTGTCTATCTTGGGCCATGTTTACCACTGACAAGCAATGAACACTGAATTTAATTCCACTGCTTCTATAAGGGGAAAAGAAAAACAGCAGAAAGAAAACAAGTTATATTGCAGCGTAAGCTTTAATCACATTATAAAAATAGAGCAAAGCTACTTGTTTCATGTTTCAATTCCAACTACAGCAATCTTGAGCTCTGAAAACCAGAAGAACACCCAAATTACAAGAAAAAGCTATTACTGAAAGATGGAGGTATTTGTGCAGTATCCCCCAGAATATTTTTATATAGCCATTAACAGAATTTTTTTTTTTAATCAAAAGAAAGGTCTCCAGTACAGTCACTAAAAGACAATAGGTTCAAGGAAAGTAACAAAGATCAAGAGATGAAGGAAGTTAATGGCATCTTGGGTCATAAGTTACTTTTATTTGCATTTTAATGTGATGAGAGCATTTCTTGACATCGGTAAACATTAATCAGAATCACATGCTCATTGATTAGGGTCAAAGTCTCAGATTTCAGAGTACTGTTTGCTGACATGAAAAATTCACATTAGTTTATACTGTGAACAAGTGAGTAAATTTGACATCAGCCTTATTTCGACTAGTTCTGGTTGATTTTTCATACTGCAGGGGAAATTCTTTGGAGAACTATCATGGGAGGAAGTGGAATAATTACTGCATAGAAAATATTCCCAGTCAGGTAACTACATTGTTTGTCTCTCAGAAAAAAAAATGCACTGACACACATTCAGAAATCTGATTAATAAACTAAATGAAAAGCCTCGCTGTATTAAAGACGAATGTCGCACTGCTTTTTGTAACCCAGGCAAATTTCTCCCAGCACAGATTTGTATTCTACAGACTTTAAAACAGATTCTGGTGCAGGTAGGGCACATTAACAGGACAAAGATTTCATTACACATACTCTACCTAAGTACTGCAGGCAGCTCAGCTGCTACAGGCATTGCACCAATTGTTGCACAGTCAGCAGAAGTCATCTGAGACACTGAGTAACAGTCACGGTGTATAAGCAATACTCCCGCCTAGCCACAAAACCTGGATTCTGTAACCCCTTGAGAGCTGCAGTTACATTTTGGTTCCTGCACAGGCATACTCATTTACTTTATTCATACTGAGGAGTACTTTAAGTAGTCTCAAGTAAAAGAATTGACCTTTTGGAGTAAAACTCAGCATGTTCAGTGTCTCAGTTACAGAACAGCAAAAACTAACGTAATCACAATAGAATACATTTGTTTTAAAATTAAATTTGGGGAGATCTGGAGAACCAGTGAGCAGTACATTAAAGCCTGTCAGAATCACAAAGAAGGTACTTACCAAAACGCATGAAAGGACCAAATAGAAAATACAGAAAATAGGAAAAGTGACAGGTAACTACATACACGCCTATGAAGCAATTACAAAGTAAATCTGCTGAGAAAGAACAAGCAAGGTAGGAAGTTTTAAATTACACAATAAAAGCAATCTTCATTTACCATCCCTCTCACAAATAATACATTTTAAAACTTATAAGTTGAAAGGTAAATTTCAACCAACAGAGGACTGTGTGATCCCTAGAATAATACAGAATGTAGATCGCTTTGTTGTGCTTCAGTGTTCTGAATCAAAAGCTGTCAGCTCACCTTCAGAAACAGTATGACAACTTGCTACCTCCACCAGGTTTCCTTCAAACATTATGAATTCTTTCATCAAAAGCTTCCTCATTACTGTTAAATTAGATTACACAGATTCTGAAGACTTTTGTTGTTTCTCTTTTACAAGTACACTTAATGGAGAATGTTTTTCTGTTTTTACTGTGCTAACATCAGAACAAAAGATATCAACACAGTATATTTAACAAACTGTATCCCTGAGAATAAACTCTTAATTAGAGTACCAGCTGCATCCAGCTCCATCCTTTCAGTGCAATGAGCAAATCAGTTAGGCATTTAAAAATCTATTTAAACTTGATTTAAATGTTTTGATGGAGACAAGTGAACTGTGAATTCCAAAATGTTAATTTCGTTAAACAATTGGCTAAAGCTTGAAAAGAATCATTGTGCAACAAACAGATCTCATCGTACTGTATTAAGGGGAAAACCAGCCAAGTTCAAGTGAACAGTAGGTGGCAAGAGAAGTTAACAAGGACAGGCCCAGTTTAACGAGAAGTCAGTTTGCATGTATGTATTCATTTTTCAGAGCTGCTCTCCTCATATTCACCAAAAATTATGTATATTGCTTTTGTTTTCTCTTCCTTAACCTCAAGACCTAGTCCCATGGTTGTGTTGGAACTGAGATGCCACAGATTGCTCGAACCAATAGAGTGGGATCTGTGCTCTCTTTGGGTCTTGGCAGTCACAAAAATAAGACAAGCTGACAGCGTCTGCAGAAGGAACAGCCTCTCTGTAGGTCAGTTTTTCAAAATACATATGTATCGCTTTCCTCCTGGGAGGGGTGAGCACATCAAATGAAAATAAACCAAACAGTAGTCGGTGAATTTCAAAGACCATTGTTTAGGTGACTAAACTGGTTAAAAGAATGACTTTATTTTTGTGTTTTAGTTTCAGCTGATTCTGCCCTTTCTTCCCTATTTTCTGATAATTTGTCCTGTTTGAAATAAAAACCTTGGTAGCTGGCTGAGTGCTGTAGCTCAGAAATGCCCTAGCCCCCCCCAAAAGTCACCTTTTGACAGCAGACAGTGGCAAGCTCATTACTTAATGGTCAGAAGAAAAACCAGAAGGAGCAGCTCGTGTACTAAGCTGCCTGTCATTCACCGTAGCACTGTCCACTCCTGTGATTATATGACTAATAAACCATATTCGGTGGATTTATAATCCCAGTCATCTACTAGACAGCTAAGCACTGTTGCGTGAGTGGAATATGGAATAGCATAGTTTTATTTCACATCACATAGGTAATGCAACGTCAAAATAGGTAATTTTCCTTTTTTTTTTTTTTTTTTTAGAATTAGAACACTATACTGCCTCCAGTCTGTAAGTGGGGATTTCCTAACCACTGCAAGAGCTGCACTTGAAAATCAAGTCCTATGTCAATAATTCTTCCAGTTTGACCTCATTAATTGAACAGGTTCTAATGGATTGAATAGCCATATAATATCTCACCACAATGGACCTAAAAATCATCTCGGGAGGAGGACTGCATAAATCTTAACAACCCAGGTTATATTGTCAGAGTCTTACAAAGTTTTGCACCACTTCAACAGCTATTTAGACCTAAAATTCTTGTTGATAAGTTTCAAAATCTGAGTCCAATAGAGAGGTCTTATAAATTCCAACTATTGACTCACTCTGGATGGTAAAGGAGAATGAAGTTAGATGTCTGGAATTACATTTGCAGTAACCTATTAACAGGTTGTAGATAAAGAGATGGTTCCAAATAACAAATAATATAATACAAGATTAAATACTTTTTAGGGATTAAGATACAAAGAATAGCATTCTTCTTTATGCCAAGTTTTCTACTTGTCTGGCTTCCCTATGAGTTATGTATTAACATAAACCAATATATTCTTACCTTCTAATCTTAGCAACAGAAATAACTATCAGCAGCTTCTTTGACTATCAATTCAATGTATTTTCCCCCATCTGTCAGCACAGAAGTGCAATAAACAGAGACACAACAGTCTAATCTAGCTATGAATATATAGCAAGTAAATCACTTGTATCAATTTAAGCTCAACTGTTATGGTTGGAAAAAAAAAAACAAAACAACCCCAAACCCATGTATTAGGCAACTGCTAGATTTGATTTGAACAACTGATCTTCCATTCCAGCATGAAAACAATGTGTTTGAGTCCCTGGAGTTCTAGGCCTAAGCATGACATCCTGCTCAGTATGCAAGTAACCATCACCTTGGGAACAGTAACAGATTAAACAGCACTGAGTCCTCAGCAATGCAACAGGTGCTGGCGCATCGCTATTCCCAGTAACATCCGATTTCAGCTGTAACTAACTTAGATGAAAAGAAAGCTAAAAAGGAACCAGCTTTCTGCCCTGAGTGTGGGTGAAGCATTAATACGAGTTCATGTCTGACATAGAATAAAGCAGCCTAAGGCTTCTGTAACCTTTCACTGGTATCTGAGTAACCACAGTAACTCCAAGACTTCTCTTGTGGTAAACAGGGTGGAACTGCCAACCACACCATCTCCTTTGAAAGGACTTCCCAAAGTTTTCAGAACTCTGAACTCCCTTCACAGAGAGAATCTTCTTTCATGTTCAGCAAGTGTATAAAAGTCCTGATTCAGAAGCATATACAACCTTTGTGGCATCTGTTATTAACTAGATTTTTTTATTAATTAGGCTGCTGGGCAGATGCTTAAGGCAGCCTAGCTAAAGATAGATCGATAAAGCCTTTCGCAGACATGAGAGAGCAAATCCTACTTGCAGTAGAGACCAACTAAATATGAACTGGCTCTGAAAAAGCAATTGCGTAGACATAACTAAAAGAAGTCAAATTTATTAATTAAAGAATGATGATTGTGCAGCTGACAGAGTTAACTCAAACCTGGATACCTTACACCACAGAGTAAAACTTGCATCTGTTTGCGGAAGTGTGGGCAGACAAACCCTAACTACATACCCAGCTACACTGACCAGACAGACATCCAAGATCTTTTTGATGCCAAGTTTGGAGTTTTAGCACTTAACATCCCTTTGTGATTTGTCCTTAGTTTCCCCATTTCCTGTGTGTCCATCAGTATAAATATGATGATAATATTTACCTCTTACAGACATAGCTTTTAGGTTCAGTATTCTTTAAATTTCCCAAGCATTTCAGGAGTTTTCTTTACATTCCTCCCCATTTCTCCTCCCTCTCTTCAATTAACACTGCACCTTTCTTTGTAAAATATCCCACTCTGTTTGTTTGGCTTACTCTCCATCCAGCCTTTCCCAAAAACACTGAAGACAAAGAGCAGAACTTTCCAATCCAGAGTTTGGAATCGTTCATAATTAGGCAAAAATATGTTCACCGACACCTCTAGCAATTGCTCATTATGAAGAAACTGTGAAAACAAATGAAGGAAAAAGAATTCAGGAGGTCACTAAGTACAGAGCCATTTGAGACTTATGGACATAACAAATAACCTTCTGGAACAGGAGAACTCCAGCCACACAGATGACCTTCTTCCGTGAACTGTTGAGACAGCTATTTCTGTCATTCCTCTTGACCAAAACCAGATAAACTAATGGCTTTCTAGAAGTGGAAACATTTTACATGTTTCAATTAAAATGACTATTCAAACATGAAATGGGTGGCCTGGGCAGACAGTCAAGACAGGCACAGTAAGGATTTACCTCTTACCAACTTTCCTCTGACGTGATTTTACTAAAGGACATACGCTTTCATGTGGATTGTGTGGTTTCTTTTTTAAGGGGAGAGCCAAAGTTTGGAGCGTAGAAAAGTTTCATATCCTGTAGTTAGAGAATGCTTTTGAAAAAGCAACACATGGCTTTCACTGGCTTCACTTTTCCAGTAAGAAAGCACAGTGAGTCTAAGCAAAGGAGAACAGAGGGGAAAAACTGAATGCAACTCCAGACTACAGCTGCAGCAAACCTCACCACAAAAGTTCACATAAATATCATAAAAGTTTACGTATGAACAAGAAACAAAATCTTGCATCAGAGCCAAGTTATAATTAAAGCAATGGAAAATGAAATGACTGGAAGAAACATTCCAGCATGTACCAATTAATATCAGTATTTTACAAGGAGGAGGGGGGTGATGTGGAGAGCTGAAGTACCTTCAATTGTATCTTATTCTTTCCCAAACAAAAACCCATTATTCACATCTTGTATTCTGTCAGGACTCAGCCCTCCAGAACACTGAGGAGGAGCCACAGCTCTCAGGAAACTGCAGGACGCTTGATGGCTTTTCAGCACCTTACAGAACAAAAATATACAATTGGATTACATTTCTGAACACAAACATTAGTTTTTCAAATCAATGAACCCACACAGCAGATTTCTGAGTGAGGTGTACAACATGCAGGCTGTGGAAACTGAATCTGACCCAAAGTCAATTGAATGATTCCTATCAGTTTCCCTGGGACCAAGATCAGGCATTTATGTGTTTTTCAAAGAGGCCAGACTGACAGCCCTGGAGACCACAAGTTCTGTTTATCCACATAACAAGCACAGTACAGGCAGGAGCATGCGGTCTTAACACTGAGTCCCCTGACAGGGGGCCTCAATCATTCACTGGAAGAACAGCTTTTTCAGGTGAACAGGGAATTTACTCTGGGCAGCCCATTTACCCCTTGGCCTCTCTGCTTAAGCTGCCAATTACACTCATATGTTGGCAGCTTATTTCTCGTTCCCCAAACTATTGTCACCTCCAGTGATACACATTTAATTGAAACATTTTTGCTGTGAGTTGCAAAGAGGGTTTGTAACTTACTCCAACCACAGCTGTAGCTAACTTGACCAACTGGCTTTGCAGACTTATTTATTGTGTTATCTTATAAAATCAACTGAAAGTGCCAATAATCTTCAGAAAGCCCTAAACTTGAAGAGAAGGTAGTACCCAGTGCTTAAGATAGCAATTATTTTTATGTACAGTATGACAGTGAGAACAGTCATCACTAACATCTTTGGTTGGGACAAGGGGATTGATTGTTGTGCAAAGGGCCAGCACAAGCACTAGAGTCCTCAGGAATGCCTTACAGCCCCATTCTGTCAGCTACTCATTGAAAAAAGGTTCAGCCAAATTTATTTTCCTAAAAGAAATACATGAAATAAGGCATTTCAAATATCAGATTAGCAGAGATTATTTTTATGCTGACGTATATTTTCCCATCTAGAAATTATTTCACTTTCTGATACATATCTATTTCCCACTCTGAATTTCAGGCAAGACTTCCATTATGGAAAACAAATATAAACAAACCAGGCTTTACTGAAAGTTATCACTTACACAGATGTAACTCCAAGAACCTACAGAAATCTGATGTCAAGTGGAAGCATTCTGCTTTTTTTTTCCTAAAAAAACAGAACTTCACCATATCAAACTCCCCAAAAAGAACAGTATTGTTTAATACAATCCTACAGCGTTTCCTAAAAGAGCACTAAAACTCATGTAATTTTCTTTCCATTCTTTCATCATCTAAGCAAGTGTTTCAAATAATACCATTCCTGCTGAAGAACAAGTCTCTCCCATTTCCTCATTTACCCACCCCCAGCCTTCAGCACTCTTCCACCTGCCCTGTCCCATGTGGCCACAAACAGCCAGCTCAGAGGTGAGGAATGCAGCTCTTGTCTCTGTAACCCACAACGCAACTGACAGAGCTCACGTGAGGTGTGTGAGAGTCGTGTTCCCCAGCTCTGCAATGGGCTTTCGGGCAACTGACATGAAAGTCAGCCCTGCACAAGGATGTAAGTGGTTTCAAGAGAGTCTCTGGCAATTTTCAGGATGTCAGCTAGCTCTCTAAACACTTACCTCATGCAATCCAGCCTTTTACCACCTAGCTTTGACACAGTGCACACACACACAGAGAAAGCTTTGCAGCTCAAACTCTTCAGCACATGCAGATGAAGTAAATCTAAATAGTCGTCCCCTACTCCAACTCTACACTGGGGCTAAATCCTTCTGCCCTTTAAGAAAGCTACTGAAAAGAAAAATGCCCATTTAGAAAGTAAGGGTGGTGCAAAAAAGCTCCTGTCTATCCTCTCCTCAGTTTACAGATGTGTCAGGCTCTTAAGAACAAAAGCCAGGAGAACTTCACAAAACAGAGGAGTCTGGTTCATCTCAATATCCCTCCAGAAGCTTCCCCTGATGGCATTTCTCCACTATTAGCAGCACTGCCACTTGGCACTTACTCTTCCCTTTCCACACTGGCACTCAGCAAAGGAGGCAGAAGAGAACGATATCTAAAGTAGTCTTGACACCTGAGCATAATACTGTTAGCAAAACTGTCAGATAACAGTACCACATACTGTAGAGATTGCTTTGAGTTTCTCCATTCCTAAAAATTTCGATACTGCATGTCAGAGTTGATGCTTCAGGTCCCATAATATATGAACACGATCAATGCAAAAAAACCTGGCAGCCTTCATTATGTTTATCCTCAATGCCTCTGCATGGCAAGACAGTGCTTCTGTCATCATTTTACAAAAAAAAAAAAAAGATTTGTGCTCAACCCAAACAAAACTGCTTATGTATCTGACTCCTGCTGAAGACAGGAGCATGTGAGTTGAGGCACTGAACACCCAGGTCTAAGGTTATTTGCATTCATTCTCATGGGAAGTCTACAGCGAACACTTAACTTCCCTTCTCTTCCATCCCTTGCTTCAGCCCCCATTTGCCTGCCCATTGTTTTACTAACACTCTTAAAATCCGGGCCAGAGTCATCTGTGTGGTTCTCGGAGCAAATGGCACCATTAAAAAAAAAAAAAATTTCTGCCTCAATTCTTTATATTCCCCACATCTGCTTTTATTGCCTTCCTCCAAGAAAGAAAGATGAGCTCTACCTCCTGCCACCTTTATAAAAAATACGTAATATTAATACTGCCTTTTTATTATTATTTACTTTCTAAATGTGGACTGAATTTCCAAGCTGGCAAAAACTAAGTCTGCAAATACTTGCTGAAATCCAAACTTAGTTTTCTCTGCTGTCTGCACCACTGTGAAATTTGAATTACCATGCCACTGGAGCACCCAACTGAAATCCAAATAAGTTCCCACTTTCCTCTCAGGATACTCAAATTTTCCAGCATCCTTGACTAATTTAAGGATTAACAGATCTTTGGGATCATGGCCCAATGTAAGGAGGGGGCCCAACATCTAAGCCAGTGGCAGCAGGGAGCTGTGAGTCAGAGTGTAGAGCAGAAGGGAAACTCTAGCTGGCATACCTCAGCGCTGATAGCTGCTGCTGGCTGGAAGCCTAATGATAATTGGGACTTGAGAGGCTGTGCAAGGAGATTAGCAGCACCATCACAGAGTCTGCATCACTCCAACCTGAGGGAAAGGCAGAGGCTGAAAGTCACCTCCCTTAAGGGATGCTAGCTATCTATTACAGAAGTGCCAAAGAAACAGAGCCAAAACCAGCACCTTTGCGCTCACAATGCCAAGTCATGTACAGCTTGTAAAAGACAAAGCAATATGCTGTGATATCTAGATGATTATCACATGCCTGTCACCAGGCTGTGATAGTCACATACACACCTTTCTGCAGTCTCACATACAAGCACGCAGACCAGGCATAACTTCATAAAAATTAATGACATTTTGTTCTCAGAAAAAAAACAAGGGGATCAGAATAAGGCTCAGCACTTCTGAGGAGGAATGAGTTCACCCCAAGATGACTGACCTTCAAAGCAAGCCCATTATTATCAGTACCAGACAAGGAAAGAGTAAATAATCCTACTTACAGTTCATCCCTAGTTTGCTAATTGCTGGCTAAGGAAAGAAAGATGTCCTTCTGATTTACACCGGAAAAACACACTGGTCAGGCCTCTCTGGCTGTGGTGAACATTTGCAGGGACTTGTGGCCACTGAATTGCATTTGTCACAATTACAGAATTCAGTGATTTTGTTGGAATTGTCCAATCTCTGTTCCCTGTTCCTGGAGTCCCATAAAAAAAAAAAAAAAAAAAAAAAAAAAAAAGTCCTGTTCTCACATCAACTCCTTTCTATACATAATAGCCTTTTGATCACAACACTATTTAAAGATCTGGTACATTTTGCCAAACATAACTTAGATTAAACTCTTAAGGTGACATGTATCTGTTACCTACGCAAAAGCAAACATTCGAAAACTCCCTCCAACACAAGGGCACATACACAAACTTGAATGTTTACAGTACATTCTCCTGCTTGTCTAAACAGGACACCTAAAAAAAAAAAAAAAAAGAGTCTGAACATGAAAACTGTATATCTTCAGAAAGATCTGCAGTGCCTCTAATCTTGACTTTTATCCTTCTACTAGATGTCATTCAATAACTTGCTCTCCAAGAGGAAACATTCAGCTACAGCATAGATTCCTACAACATGGCTGGCAGAAAACTACATCATAGGACACAAAACGTGACACAGCAGCAACCTTTCGCCTCAATAAAATCCCAATTAGGTCAGGCAGCAGAGAGAATTTAGACAAACCTGCAGAGGTCTGATACCTTTCATCCAACAGAGGCCTACAAATGCAAGCACAAGCCAAAACATTGCAATGACATGGTTGCCTTAGCACAACAGTGAATTCCAAATATTTCTGCATTTCCTCAAGATACAGCTCCATTAATAATCTATCACTATCCTTTTGGTTTTTGGCAACTGATATTTTTACTACCTCAAGTCTGTTACTCATGTTCTTAAAGCTACAATGAGTCCCAGTGCATATACTCTAAAAACATCAGGTGAAACCACAGAGGTTGTGATTCTTTCATACTGGAAAAAAGTATTTGGATTGCACTTCAACCCAAGATCACTGGACTAAACAATACTCTTTACATATGTTAGTTAGCATGAGCAAAAAAGAAAAAAAAACACAAAACCTTTGATCAGAGAGTATATCATGCAGGATTCTGGATTTGGTCTGACCCTTGCTTTTGAAAACTTGTTTTCATCTCTCTCACCAGCACCACTCTCACTGGAATTAGTGTCAAATACACTAGAAGAGCTCTCAAGATGCCAAGGGGATTTTAATTATCTGAACTCACTGTTGTTTTTTCAATGCAAAGGCAGTCTGAGCTTAGCACAGCAAAAAAAAATATTCAGGATACCTGTTCTGAAGAGAACCACCAGCATAAGCTGTATTGTTTTCTTTCCTGGCACAGTCACTGCCCTTCTGTACAACACAGAACACCAAACTCTAAATACTTTGTCTGTAGATCATCAGAATGGTGCTGGCTCTGCATTCTCTCGTCATTATCTCTTTGCCCTACGCAAGCCTGAGAAACTTCTGTAACAGCAGTTCCCAAGTTGAGGTCTACAGGGATCTGCCTTGCCTTTCCACAGCAGCCCTTGGAAAGAATATGCACCAGCTTAGCTCTTGCAATATAATAAGATGAGGAGATCAGCCAGCTGGAAGTTTCCCCTAGAGATTAAGCAAGAAATGAAAGTAAATCCAATAAGCACCAACTCGAGGCCTGAAGTTGCCAGCCAGAAATAAGCAGCAGCAGCCTTGAAGTGAAGAAAGAAACAAGACAGCTAACTGGCCAATCATCAGGGCAAAGAACAAAAAGAATTAAGTGAAATAAATGGAGGACAAAACTCACACAATTATTTTTTTTCCTCACTTCAAAGGTCTAACTGTACAGAAACACAAGTACAACCCTCCACAATTGCTGCAGGCATCTTCAGAGTGAAAGAGAAAGTAGTGTCCAAATGGCATTTAAGAATGGCTCCCTCAAAAAAAAAAAAAAAAGAAAAAAAAAAAAAATCACTGAACTGAGCCCTTAGAACAAAGGTTGGAAAAAAAAAAAAAAACAAACAAGCAAACAAAAAACCAAACGTAAGATACATAAATTGTAGGAATGAGATGAAATACAACATGGGTTTAGCAACAGTAGATCATGCCAGACTAATCCAGTATCATTTTCCTAAGGTAACTAAGGGTCTAAGGAAATACAGCAAAAAAAACAGAGCAGACAACCTAGCAAAATTTTTGGGGATCATTTGAGAAAATGCCACATCACAAATATCTTATTACTAAAGATAACAAAGATGGAGATTCATTAGACTGGTGAGGAACTGCCTGAAAAGCTTGATTTGTGTTCAAAAAAGCTCGAGTTCCGGATCAGCCATTTTGTATTTTCAGTAACATCCAGAGCAGAAGAGTGAGGAATGAATTAAGAGAACCTGCTGATGACAAAATGTTGGAAGGCCTCATTAGTAAGACAACTGGAATTATCATACAGGAAGAAGTTGGTAATTTGTGACAGGAATGACAGAACTAGGATGTAATGCATCTTGAATCCGTTATTTATGAAACCTGACATGGGTTTTCATACAAACAACTTTCAAGCAGTAGATCTAAATGAATGAAAAATGATTGGGACAAGTTTTCTTTTTCAGTTTCCCCAGCAGCTTAGTGCAGACCCCATGAATAAAAAAAAACATCTGAAGTTGGAGTTTAAATCTTGTGATGCAACAAACAAAACATTTGCAGAAATACAAGATACATAACAGCACAAAAGCACAAACTTGATTTTACAGCACAGAGTACACAGAAAAAAGTTTTGTTTTCTTCCACACTAGACATAAATGCAATCATCCCAAAGCTCCACACTGCAGAAGTAAATTCCAGTAGGTATGTATGTATTTAAGTATGTATTGCCCCGTACACGCTAGACTTGTGTTCAGTTACCCCTGAAGTGTATGGAGAACTGCCCAGAAAATGAAGCTAGCATGAGTTGAAACCAGCTTGTGAAACATCTAGGTTTAGGCAAGAGATCCAACAAGGCTTCAGCCCTTGAGATACAACTGTGCAATCCAAAATGCCCCAAAGTTCGCTTGCAATAGCATGAAAATACTTTTGAAGTACGGGGAAGGATGAAGGAGAAGAGAGGTGACAGTGAATACAGAGAGATATAACTCCAAGCATTGTAGGTAATGAAGACAAGGGTAGGTCTTATTTCCTTTTCAAGGTTTCTTTGAGTTTCACCTTTTTCATGTCTGTGGAGACATGACAGAAATTGGCAGAAGAAATTATAGCACCATTTTTCACAGGGGCAGAAATGCCAAGATATCTTTCACAATTTTAATATCAACTCCAGTAACATTTTGTTTAGTCTAGCAACCAGATTAAAAATAACCGTTCCACTATTAAATTTCAGCTTGATTTTCAACAAAAAACCCTACCATTTTAAATCCAAAATATTGTGGTACAGAACTGATAAACAGTGATTTCCTATCAAAAACAAAAAGGTAAAGAGCAGAAAACTGCTCTTCAAAATACTATACCTCTATGGATGTGAGTTTAGTCCAGACTATGGTTACTACACTGCATCTATCATCCCTCTGACTGAGCTTCCACATGCATCACAGGAAGCCCAGGAAATAACATACCATAGAAAACTAAGTCTAATTACAGTTCACTGGTTCATAGAGATGACTGGAATGGCTAATGTTTACACTAAAATTTGTGCAAGAAACCACAATGAAAAAGCCAACTTAAATTTAGGGGAATATCTGGTGATCTTTGATAAAAAAGCCAAGAGCTTATGTAGAAGGTGGGTCCTCTGATCAGTTAGAAAAACTATTTCCTGGCTGTTGATGGCAAATTTTTGAGGAAGAAGCCTTGTTAATTCTGGTTTCAGATACCTTTTACACATATTTTTTTCTGCTAAGTATTCCTCAAAGAGAAGACTTAATGTATATGGCGTTTAAGGCCTTGATTCTGTGAACACTTACGCACAAGAAAAATTTTATGTATAGAAATGGCAGCCTCTCATTAAATGGGATGTTCACCTGCATGAAGTTGCTCATTCAGCTATTTAATATTATAATTAAAGCTGAACTACAACTACAATGACACCTGGAGTTTCTGAAACTAGCTCTATGTTTAGGGAATATTTTCCTAAACAATAGCTTGAAAGGACACTTAGAAACTGAAAAAACTTATTTGCCTTGGCATGAGCATCTGTACATACTCCTACCTGGCTCTTTCTTCTCATTAGTTATTTTTTAAAAACTGCATCACTTTACAAGGATATATTCAGCTCTGTGTCACTTGTAAACAAATCAAGGTCTCCAGAGAAAAAGCAGAAAAAGGAAGAGGCATCACTCTTTCCCAGTCACTATGAGCCTCAAAACACCCACACTGAACTCTAATGTGCATCATTTGGCTAAACTAGAGTTGCTGAGATTGTAAAGATTAATGAAAACAGACAAGTGCAAACAGATAAAAACATGATAGAAAAATATTATCTAAATATGACAGAAAAATGTTCTCCAGTTCATGTCTATGGAAACCTAACCAGTGTCCCTCCAAACAAGGAGCAGAAAGAATGTCACATGGTTTCACTGCATCTCCCGAATGCTCCAAAATAATAACATGTGCTCACTGAATAAACTGAAATGACTGGTAGGTTTGAGACAACGAATTAAGTATTTACAGTGAATTACCTGTTTATCATTACTAAAAGTGTTAATACAAATTAGACTATCTTAAACTCTTACTGACTTCCTAGTGGAACTACAAACATCCATCACAGCATTCAGGAATCCTCACTGAAGGATCACACAAAGAGCCCTCTACTGAAAAAACAAGGGGGAAAACCCGTTTCTAGAGAACTCTGTCTGGTTTGCTTCAAATATTCTCCCTGCACTTCTCCATCTCCAGAAGACAAAGGAGGGGGAATCTTCTCCCTGATGCTAGAGTGGATTTAGTCTGTGTCTTTGTGTCTCCATGGAGACAATATAAACAGATCTGTTTTCTTTTTGCACTTGTGATGGAAACATTCTACACAGAATTCATCACTGCAGGGAATGAAAACATGATCTCAGGGCAGAAACAGGGAGAATTCTTTACCACAGCGACCAAAGCAGATCTGGTTTAGTTCATTGCCATCAATGCTTAGTGTCAACAGAAGAAAAGACCAGTGAGTGTAAAGTCACAGCTTGAAGCTCAGAGCTTGTGTCTCTTGATCTTTGAATTTAATGTTTAGTAAAGTAAAATATATTCTTATCTTGCAAGATAAAAAAAAATAATAATAATAAAAAATATATATAAACACGCAGGATATTCAAGGCCATCATGTGAAATGCAACGTTCTAGAACTCTGAGATGTCAATATGGTGTTATAATATTGTCACAGCTGTTATACATTGTTGCCCCTTTGTATAGCTACTACAAATGAATAATTCCCAGCATCTGACAACAAAGCTTCATCACAAAAACTATTTCGTATGTTATTTGTAACTTTTTTTTCCATTTCCTCCAACATTTATTCATTGCCAATTAATGAAAGAGGAAAACACATTGCACTGTAACTGTGTCAAAGTTATTTTTTCATCTCGTTAAACACATTTCAACTTCAGAACTGGCAAAGGAAAGCAAAAGTTTAAACCAGCATTCATTGTTTCAATAGCTGCAAGTTCATTCAGTGCCTGGAGCACGTTAAGCTGGTTTTTACCAGTTTTAAGAATGTCCCATGCTCCTTGTTAACACATGAGCATAACAGGGTTTATCACTCTCAACCATCACTGTCCACAAAAGAAAGAAATATAAAATCAAGCCACCCTACCAGAACGTTAGTGTTTTTAACAAAATCAAACCATTAATTTTAGAAAATACACCACATTGATCACAACAACACAACCTTCAATACGCATTCCTAATATTCCAGCATTTTATTCACTGTTCCTGCATATGAAATCTTTAGCCTTCAATACGAAATAGTCCCGTGAATGCAGTAACCCGTTTTTGGCTGTGACTGCAATCCTAGAAGAAGTTCTTTCTGTCAAGTACCCTCTCTTAAGTAGAAGTGATTACTCTTTGCCACACAAAGTCCTCCAAATAGTGAAGTAATAGAAATGTTTTAAAGATATATTGGAAACTGTAAATACTAAACCTTTTTTGATAGACTAGTACAGAACTAGTAGATTACTTTAAAAGAAAAAAAAAAAAAAAGGTTAACACATATGCTTTACAAGTGGAACAATATTAAGAATATGGAAAATAACTACTTTGTATATTTAAGAGCTTATCATTTTAAGGGCCTGTGACAGGTCTACACAATAAGCAATAAAATGTTATCCTTTATCACACATTATATAGTATCCAGAGCTTCTGATTCTGATAACTACAGTCCACCCTGAGTTCCTCCAAAACACTAATGGAATATGGGATTTTTGATATCTTTTGTTTGTGCTGCTAAATAACTACTACTGCCCAGACCATTGAGATTGAAATAAATGTATATGTGTAGCCCTGTGTATAATGGAATATTCATTCATATATGAAAGCTTTAGGCCCTTTCATTAAAAGCATGAGTACATTTAAATAAATCATATTCATTTGTCTTGATTTGAATACTTAGTTCTCAGATAAGCACCAAAAATAGAGCAGGCATCTATCTACTCTGTGCAAGCCTCTAAATGAATGACACTGCCTGCTAGTGCTTTGCAACATTCAACATTTTGCTTGTTATCTTCTTCCCTACTAAAGAAAGCTATAAAATTATGTAAAATTACTTTTGTAGCACTAAAATGACAGAAAAAAAACCTCCCTTATCACGGAAATCTCTTTGCTTTGCAAGACAAGTGGTAGAGTTAGATATGCAAAAGGGAATAAATCATTCTAACGCTTGGAGGCCTTCCCCCCATGTTTCTGCACCCCAAGTTTCTTTCCATTCATATCATATAATTAAGATAATAAGATGTCTCATATGACAGAGTAGAGATGATCATAAAAGTAGTAAGACATTTAGAAAACAGTACTAGGTAGCTACTCTAGGTCAGTTGTCTACAGTACAAGAGTCACTTCCCCAAAGAGCTTCCACCTGTAGCTTTTTTAAGTTCAAGATGTAGTTATTTTTAATGTTCACACAAGTTTGAAAGAAGGCATTCCACATCATGATTCATCCAAGGAAAGTAAATGCAAAGAACCTGAAGGTAGAGAAGTATAATTGAACAACGTTCTCTAGTTGAGCCGGACAACAGTTTGGAAACCTGTTCTGCTCCTAAGTGAGACAAACTGACAACATCTGTATTGCCTCCAATAGAACAATACATTTTGCACGTGCAAAAGGATCGATTCGTGGAATGTAAGTTATTTTGTTAGTATCCTCCTTTGAAAAACCCTGTAGGTATGTAAAATCTATTTCCAAAATCTAGTCAAAATCTGATAAAAATGTAACAAAGTTTTCCATTACCTTGGATGGATACTGAATCAAACTCCAAACCATTAGAACAAACCCCTGCAAACCCAATAATTAAGATATTTATTGTTCTGCATCTTAATTCTTGAACAACAATGATCTGCTATATACTGATTACTACAACTCTTCTTTCCTCAGAATTCTCTGCTACTGTGTTCATTTCATAATGTTTGTTCTCCCCTTAGTGACAGCGTTTATTAAATGATGTATTCCGATTTATATCTAGCTCCATTTCCCACTAAGCTTGTTACATGCTTCATTCAATAAACTGTATAGCTAGCTCCCTAAAAATAAACATATGTTTGCTTCTGAGATGTCACCTTAAAGGATCTAAATTCATCTGATAGAGAAGAAAAGAGGTAATCGCAGGTAAGAGCTCAAACTTAGGTTTTGTCCCTTTCAATCTCAATACTTCAAAGTCGGCACAACAGACATTCGTGTGACCTTCATGCACAACTAACACTGAGCAGATATGCATTCTTCGGAAGGATTATGCCTTCCTGGCAAAATAACTACCAACATTATGAGAAAGAATTAAAGTAATCACATGAAAGAAAAGCAGCTTAAGCATAAACTTATTAATATATTAAGTTTGTGCTTAAGATAATCTTGACAAGATAGCAATAAAAACAGTGATATTTATAGCTGTCTGCAAAACACCAAGTAATTTGAAAACACATGGGTTGGAACCATTTTGGTGAGAGGTACAAATGCACAGAAGGCATGAAGTAGTAATGTGAAGCACAGTGCCCTTGTATTAAAGGATATTTCTTTGTGAATTATTTTTGGTTCTAGCATAAATCGCTCTGTACCTCTACCCTACCCACAAACCAGACTCACCTAAGTCTTATTTTCTTTCCGAAGTCACACACAGAACACACATGCCCTGGCTTCCTACTCTAAGGTAAAACTATTCATATCATGCCAATTCGTGTTCCTAATGAACAGCACCTTATATTCCAGTTTTATGCAAAACCTATTGCAACTGATACAAAAAGGTCTTTGATGTCAGTGAACTTCGGATCCATCTTCAAACTCAGAGCCCAGCACACAAGTGATGTGTGAGCAGAATAAGTACCTTATACCCAGGAGCAGGCAACAAGAAAATCAAATGTCTATCCTCAGTGCTGTCTAATTCTAATGAGGAGAACCTCTTCCGTTCCAGTGAGGGAGAAGTATCAGGTTCATTGTTTGCTATTTTTCTGATATTCAGGCAGGTTTCTAAAAAGAAGCTGTTGCTTTGATTTGCTTTCAATTTCCTTAAGAGAATAATTTTAAATCATATTACAAAGGTTTGGAAATGAGCTTTTGTGAGCAGCAGAATCTTAAATAGCATGCAGCTTCTGTCTAATTAGCTCAGGGAAAAACTGGAAGGTGAGATTGCTAGTCCAACCTTAACATATAAGAGACTCTTAATTTCTAGGACAATAAAAGAGACTTTGTGAAGAATTCATATTTTTGTTTCAGTATTGGGCTTATCCACTTCAATGTTTCACATTTGTTAGCCTGGCAGCTGCTATTTTTATGCCAGTAAACATGTCAGTTTTCAATATTTATTTTAGAAAGTTATCAGCTACCTTACAAGAGGAATACCCCTAGGCAGAAAAGATGTCAGCATTTATGTTGCAATTTAAACTGTTTAATTGCTAACTAGATATGCATGATGTCCCATAAACTTACAGAGACGTGTCACAGGAAAGATGGACACCAAGTCATGTTCTCTCAAAGGACAGGTCAGATGATTAAAGCTGAAGCCATTAATCATTTCACTGCTTGTTTAGGTTGGCCGTGATTTTTCTTATGCCTTTCAGAATACTTCGCTAAGGAATTTCTTGACATGGCAATACTTAAAGTGAAAAGGGCACAATAATTAGACCAAAGAATGAATGGAATTTGATTTTATAATGTGAATTTTTTGATTGCACAACACATAATACAAGGAGCTTATAAGTTCCTTTGACAAAACCACAAAACTCTCCTTGAAGACGATGTGAAAGCTTTCCCTCAAGTTTTTGCAGAGCAAGATAGAAGTCAAAATGTCTGAGCTACTTTTCAATAAAACAAAACATTTCTCACTGTTAAATATAAAGCCATGGATTGTCATCCCAGGGAAGAAGTCATTAGTCAGTATTTACTAACGATCTTCTTAAGCTATGGCTGACTAGCCTGGATCTGACAGAGCCCAGCTCTGGGCACCCACTCAAGCTGGCCCTCTCGGATCACAGTAGCTCTTGTCCCTTTTTCAACTTCACTGCCAAAGCATCAGCACAGATCCCAGGGATGAATTAATCTACTATATAAATACATACTGTGCAATCTTCCCTTGGGAAAAGAGTCCCTGTTCACAGAGAACTGTCATTCTAATGTAAAGATTCACTGATGCAGGAAGTGGTATTCAGTTACCATTTATCTGAATTCATTCCATAATTTTCCAGAAGGACATTCAGTAGAAATGGCTTCCACATATTAACAAAAACTCAAAATGTGTATTTTCTTGGTATATTTAAGACATTTTAACATGTCAGTGTTTTTATATTTAATTCTTTCAAAAGATCAAAATAATATTAAT
Organism: Chlamydotis macqueenii; assembly: GCF_036417535.1. Classification (NCBI taxonomy): domain Eukaryota; kingdom Metazoa; phylum Chordata; class Aves; order Otidiformes; family Otididae; genus Chlamydotis; species Chlamydotis macqueenii. Next base: position 7,096,780 of record NC_141571.1, on the reverse strand, counting down.
TTGGAAGAAAAACTAGAACTACAAAGGAGGTAAAAGGACAAAGAAAACTGGGCAGTGTAGTTCCTTCCTTTTCTCTCCTCATTCCCCAGTTTTCAAATGTAAACAAGTAATATGTTCACTATTTACAGATTTTTAAAACAGCAAACAACTATACTGAATCACAAAAAGACCTGACTCTCCTTCCTACTCAGCCAAAATAACAATACCTTTACATCTATAAATAGGAAAACTGACACAAACGAGAAAGAATATAGTAGATCTAGGTCAAATCTATCCCATTCTATCTGAAAGACTTTAGATCAAGTGAAACTGCTGCTCCTTAGTTTCAGACACACGGAACAGAAAATTCAGATTGGGCATTTTATTCACTAGAGGAGTGCTTTTGCTAGGCAGCACTACGCAACTAGGTATGACATTGGTAATAATCTGAAGAGTCCATCTGTGTAAGAACTGACTGGTATTCTGAATTACTTTTCTAATAACAGTGAAAAACGATGAAACACATACGTCAAGTGTGAAATCCATTATCTCCTGAGAGACATTTCTCACAACAGCTATTCTCCCATACAGTCATACAGAATAGCCACACATTTTTCATCTCCCTCTTTCAAATGTGAGCACTTTAAAAAGATAGGATGAGCACATATTTGGGAGGTTAGTTTTCTCTTGACTCACTACAAAAAACAGGCAGCAGGACACAAGAAAACATTTAGACAGAGGTAAAGTTAACCAAGTATTAATGCTGGATGTCCAAAGGCACAGAATAAAAGAGTGCTCCAAGACACAATCAGGGAAAAGAACCTCAATATCAGGGCCCTGAGCATGACCTCCCCACTCCTGGAGGTTTGGCTGCCCGGGCTGAGTGCCAACAGAGACAGTGCACCTGAGGACTGCCTGTGCCTCTGAAGATATAAGCCAAAAATTCCATGCTCAAAGCTGAAGGTTAAACAGTATATCTGACTTATCAACCAACAAAGCCTGTTTCTATGCAGCAGGATCAGGTGTTCTTGATTGAGTAGCTACACCAGAGAATGTTGAACAAAAGCAATTTACTGGACCTTGCTGAGATTCAAGAGTGGAAAAAGCAGTACATGACCTTTACTTTACCTATTAAACTGTCTTTATCTCATGTTTTTTTTTCACTTTTATTCTTCCAGTTCTCTCTCCTATCTCACCAGGGGGAAGTGAGCAAGCAGCTGTGTGGTGCTTAGTTGCTGGCTAGGATTAAACCACAACAAACATTCATAGAAATATATCCTATCTTCTGTTACATATAGTGATACTTAAAAGGTCCCATCATCTCTTCAAAGAAGGCTACCCTCTGCCCCCAAAAAGCATGCTGTAACTAAATAACATGAAATAATCTATTGCTGGGCAACAATATTGTGTTGGAAAAGCAAGACTTCACTTTTCTCCAAACAAGTACTGAAAAAAAATCAGCAGTTAATAACGAAATATGGTAAATATTTCTGTTCCATGTGGAACAGAAGTCAGTTTTGTACTGAGAGCACTGAACACTGTGTGTACTCTTCTGCAGAACTGATTGCACAGCTGCACCTCACCAGCTGCTGTCTGTATGAAACCTTCCCAATGTGACTTCCTAGCAAACACTTCGCTGTTTGGTATACATCTGGCAGTCAGCACTATATTGTCATCAACGCCTTCTTCTCTGAGACAGTTTTCTCTGTAAATGCAAAGCCACTACTGTAGTATCAGTAATCTTAAAAACATGGAGCTCCAAACCTCTGGAGAAAAGGTTCAAGCAATTTTTTTCTTGAACAGGCTTCTGCTAAGCTCCTCTCATAAAACAATTGGGTATGGCTTCACTGCCTGGACCAGAAGCCAGGACAATGCAACTTTAAGTTCTGTCACTGTAAATCAGCACAGTCATCTAGATTTCTGTGGATCTGGCCAGTGCACTTATAGTTTATACTAAATTTAAGTTTTGATAATGAACATAATGCAGAGTCTACACAATCAAATGCAACATAAAATTACTATGAACAAATAATCAATTTTGCCCTTTTGTATACATAATTCAGGTTTTTTTACATATATAAATAAATATCTTTTACATCCATCATATAATTAACTAAGCACTTCAGAAATATGAGAGTGATCCACCATTCTCATATAGCAGTTATCTGAACCTGTGGCTTTCAGAAATTGCGAGCTAATACCTTTTAGGGAAGAAAAGGTACAAGAGAAAACAAAAATGGCATTTTAGGAGTGTTAATCAGTTTTAAATTCTTTATTCTTGGAGTTCAGAGCTTTTTTAAACCTCACACAACAGTGCTAATATCTAAAACATTTTTTAGGGAGGCTCAAGATTCTGTATAAATAACTGTTTCCAACAGCTAAGACTACGAGTAAAGCTCCATGCGTACCAAGAGCAAGCCAGGAAGGAGATGTGTAGTCACACAAACAGGAGATCTTACCCCCAGGAAGTGTCAAAGCAAGCAACAAGGCTATCAATATGTAGCTACTGTTACTAACTTTGCAAGCCATCATTCCTTCCTTGCATCGTTCACATGAAAAAATATGTAACATTACAACAACACTTCTGGTTCCTCGCAGAATAATTTAATTGAGCTAATCATTGCTGTAAAGCCCTGTAGAATTTATTATTAGAATTTATTTCTGAAAAGAACTTTATAAAAAGGAGGATGTCATTACTCATGTGAGAGCACACATTCAAACTCAATTTTTGCTGCATCTTTTTTAGGTCATTTTGTTGGTCATGAATTCTCATCATAATACCTGGTGTTCTGGATATTCTCTAAGGACTCCTACCTCCTCAGTACACATCAAGACATGATCTAAATTTTTAGGCAAGATTCTTACAAATCACAGTTTGGACCGGTTTATTTTTTTCAGAGGGGAAAGGGGAGCATATTGCATTTTGCAGTGACCTATCTTTCATCTCCCTGTCATCTTCCTGTGCAACAATATTGTTTTTGCAGCTGCTAACCTCCTGCAGCCCTCTTTTTAAATGAATCTTGAATTTTTAAGAGAAAACTGAGAAGTCCTAAGGAGTTGGAGGTACACCAAGGCTATCCCATGTACTCAGTCAGATATTGTTAATCTAATTCACGATCTTTTGTCTCAAGTATACACACAAATCCAGTAAGTGCAAATACAACTAGTTAACTGCTGAACTATGAACCTGATTAATATCTTCAGCCAGAGATCACTGCTGATGAAGTTGGACAACAGGCAATTTACATAGAAAAGAGCCCCCCTTTCCTTTCTTTCAGACTCAATAGTCAACATTCCAAAGTAGTCCTGCTTTTTAAGAAATACTTTTTATCAGTCACAGAAGGACTAGGGAGTGAGGAGAGAAATGATGATCAAGATAAATGAATATCTTGGAATCCAGGCTTCAACCTTGAGTGGATGATGTCAGAACAGCTAAGCCTTGGCAGAAATACCGGTGTAGAAAATTTACTAGAGAAACATGTGTCTGCTCACTGACAGAGTAACCTTTCAAAGGGAGACCAACAGCAACACACATAATGTAAGCCACAATCCTGTGTCTTGTGCTTCATGCTGCTGCAAGAATCTAACTGCAGCTCTGAAACAAAAGAAGGATACTGACTCTGACACAATCTCTACATAATCAGATCCCTCTACATCCAAATTAATGTTGACCAGAACATCCTACCCATCAGTACTGCGTTGTACTAAAGAAAAATTATTTCCACTCTAATAAGCCGATGCACTGTGAACAGGACTGAGAAGTGATGACCTTGTTCTAAGCAATAGCAGTGGCTTGGGGGACCAGATAAGACCAGAGCTACTGAAAAAGCCACACAAACAAATATGGGAATTCAGTCCTCAAAAAAGTTCTATGACAAACTGATTAAGCATTCACAAAGAATTAATCCCTTGGCTGCAGTACAGAATAGTATAAGAAATGGTTTTTCTGTCCTGTAAAAATCTGAAGTTTAACTTTCTTAACTTCAAAATGAAAAAAGAAAAGCAGACAAACACATCAAAAAGAGTCCAAAGTTTAATGCTGGCCAGCAAGACATTCAAGTATCATCCCATTGCAGCGCTAAGTCAAGCGACAGCAATGAAGCCCTACTGACACAGGAACTGTTGAGAAATTCAAATTGCTGGGCCAGTGCTACTGAAACCAACCATCAGCAGAATTAACTTATCACCTGGAAATCAGCAATAACACTAAAACAAAAAATGAGAAATCATTACAATTTTCTTCCTATAAACTTCTCTTCTATCAAATCCTCCAAATAATGAAATGCAAACTCCTGTGGTTCTGTTTTAGGAAGAAGTCTTGGTAGGTGACTATCGTAGTTCACCCCTGTGAGTGAGAGTCCAAGCTACACAGTCTCTCACTCACTCCACTCACCCTCCAGTGGCATAGGAAGGAGAATGGGTAAAGAAAAGAAGACAAAACTCATGGGTTGAGATTAAACAGGGAACAACATAAGAAAAGAACACAAAGATGTAAAACAAACAAGCAAAAAACAGTAACAGAACATACTTAAGCATGTAACTTACAGTACAATAGCTGACTGTAGATCCTAATGCCTCACTCGCTCCTGAATAGCAGAAACCTGCCTTCAGCACCCTCCTCACTTATACACGGAGCATGGTGGCCCACGGGATGGAATAGCCCTTTGGCTAATTTGGGTAAACTTACCCCAGCTGTTGGCTAATTAGTAACCTATCCCAGCTGCATTCCCCAGCCACAGGTGCCACGAGCTCCAGTTCCTCTCAGTTCAGGTGAAAATGGACTCTATCCTAGGCAGAACCAGGACAGTGGCCCTCAAGTCAAAGAAAGGTGCCCCTGCAAAAGAGATTTCACAACAGAAATTAATCTTATTTAAGGATAGACAAGAGATTTTTATCCAGACTGGCAGAGCAAAAATCAGCCATGTGTATAAAAGGTTACTAATTTTAACTCAATGCAAAAACTAACTGAACTTCAAGACAAGACAGCCAATGTTTTCCCTGGTAATAGTATAAAAATAAAACTGCCCCTAAAGAAGGAACAATCCCTACACTTTGCAAAGCCTGTTTAGTACACAGTACAAGATTTTCAGAGGGGAGGCAATTTAACAGAAGAGAACAAGGTATCTCTAAAGTGTTAATAATTAAAAAGAATGAGACTGTTCATAGTTGTGGTGACTCCAAAGTTACCATTATCCAACATTGTCTGACATGTTCTTTCCTTTTTGTAATTTAGACAATGGCTTTGCCCTCATTGCCATGGTTAACACTTCATCAGTTTCAGTGAAATCAGCCCCAATGTATTTTCATGCTGGTGCTTAAACAGGAAAGGTAAATAAGCAAACAAAGGCACTGTGGGTATAGGGCAGAGCGCTGCAATTTACATTGCAGGGAGAGTGTCTGTTGCATCAGAGAATGCTAATGCTAGCGCTATGGTACCTATGCCTCCCAGTTAGGTCTATGCCTCATTATGAAGGAATCATATGGATAGAATATGATAGAATAGAATCCATCTAATCTTTTTAACTAAATAAACAGAAAATGCCAGGCTTAGCTCCATAAACTTACTGTTATGCCAGCAGGATTCTGAAACACAAAAACAACATCTAAAATTCTGCAAGCAATACCTAAGTATTCTGGCCAGTTATATTATCACCAATTGGTCAGTTTAATCTTTTTTTTGAATCCTTGATAAACCAGTTTGTTTCAACAGGCAAATAAGTTACTTTAGCTAGTGTTAAGTATTAAGCTATCTCTTAATTTCATTCCATTCCAGCTTTCATCATTTTATGGGAATAGCATCCATTGATCTGATTAAGAGAAAGAGAACCCAATAATTCACTGAAACTTTTCAATTTGTAATGATGACCAGCACTGAAATCAAAGTTCTTTCTGGTTAGCATAGGGACCTGGGGAAAAAGGGAACTGTACATGCTGATATGCATTTTTTGATAGCAGAAAAATAGGTTATTGCTGTTCCACTGCAAGTGGATTATTAATCTTCCTGTGAATTTATGATGCTCAAACAATGACCAAAGAAATACTGGAGATATTTATGAGCATATAACCCCAGAGAAAAACGTGTTCTATTTCATTGCTAGGATCCAGAATGCACTCCCCCACAATTATTTGGCGTTAGAAAGAACTCCCTATATCTTCCTTTTTCTCTGTGATACATCCACCCATTTCCTTATTGTTTGTTTCATCATTTAGGTTTTTATTTTACAATGTCTTCTAGTGCATTTGTGATACTGAATGATGATATAGCAAAAATATTACTTTCTTAGCATCATACATAAGAGGCAAATGCTTCTTTGCTCCAAATCAGCACATCACCAACAATAAATTATCCTGCTACTATGTGCACTAAAATGGAGGGAGGAAATATTAAGAATCAGTCAAAACCTCTGTTTAAGACTCGTTTCTGCTTCCTTAAACCCACTTCTCATTCTGCCCACTGGGAAAATAACCTACTAAAAGCTGAAAGGATTCTCTCAGGCAATAGGGACGGACTTCACTCTTTTGATTTTCTCTTCAGCAATACTGAAGATTCAAATTAATTTTAGTATGTACAAATATTATTCCTGTGATTCTCTAGAAGCAGCATATGCAATATCCCCTGAAAACTGCACTCCAAAAATTAAATACTTAATTCATAGCACAATGCCGACTTCAGGACAAAATGCCAGACTCCTGAAAGCCTCTGCTGTGCTGCTGAAGGATTGCTATTCCTAGAAGAATTCAGCTCTGTAAGATAAGTGTTAATACATTATTTCTGTAGGTCTCCAGGGCCTGCAGTTTGAATTTAATGTGAACTGAATCAAATAATTTGCTTTTATCAGCATGGTCCATGAACCATGGTTTGAGGCCAATATGTGACTCTAAGGAAAATCAGTTTAGCTCCAACTCCCTAATCACCGAATAAGATCATAAAATCACGACACATCACTCAGGACTGTTTAGCAAGAAATGCCTGCCTCTGTAGTAATAATAAAAAAACTGAATTACAGTCACTGGCTCCTCAAAGATGATAGCTTTTGCAGGTTCAGGTGAAGTACGTGATTGTGTATGGAGAGGATGGAGTGCAGCCAATACAGTACAATAATCTCCATTTCACATTGATGTTTGATTTCTGGAAGTCTACTCAGAAATCTGCTTTCAAAAAGAACAATCCTCTTCCACACTCTTCCCATTTTAAACATACACACACATATATATACACTTTTATACTTAATAATTCTGAGTGAAACTCATGCTCTGCTGTAGGTAAAATTCCAGAATAAACGTGGGAGTAAATTCTTATGTACACTATTGTATTAACAAATTTAGTTATGATTTATTCAGTTTACTCACATGTAGACATGGAATTCAAATGTAACGACAGCTGCTGAAACAATTAATCTTTTCTGTAAAATCCACAGAATTACATATGCTAGAGAAGGAAAAGACTCAAACATGTAACAGCCAAGGTGTACTGGTTCATACGAATTCACCGTTACTTCAAATATTCGTGCCACCTCTCTTTATTAGATGCAAGGAATTTCACTAAATAGAAAATTTAGTAGCAAGAACTAATAGTGAGCAACTAAGAGCAAACCAATAGCAAGAATTTCACCAAAATAAAAAGTATATCTACATTTGTGGTCTGCACAAATAGTGAACATTCAAGAGCAAATACACGTGTCCTGGCATAGAGCAGAAACAACCAGTACAACCAATTACAACTAACCCTCCCATTTAATAAGTTAAACGTAACCAAATGAAACACTGCTGACAATTTGATGGAATAATCTTGTTCGACAAATATCCCTGAAAGAATATGGAGAGGAAAAATACTCTGAAAACATTGTTCCTTACAATTTCTTCTCAGAAGCCTGTGAGTTCCCTTAAGATTCTTTGCACAGTAAAGGGTGAACTCAGTATAACATTCTCAATTTCTTTCTCTGAAGCAAGCTTAAATATTTTTATTCCATCATGTAAGCTTTTAAAAACCCTTATTTGAGCTCAATAGACTATGAACCAAACTGTCAGTTAATAGAATGATAACAGTTTAAAGAGCAGCAAATAAATAGACATACACCAATAAATTGATGGACCCCCACACTGCTCAGCTACTTTTTGTACAATTCAGGCAACCACAATCAAGGACGTTGTATTCTGGGTAGCTCTCAAGTGCAATTTTTAAATTGCAGAGCTATTCCATTAGCTAGGCATAGGCAGAATAACTCCAGATTTATCATAAGCTGAACAGAATTTATTTTGTTTGTTCACAGAAAGTGTTACATAAGCTTAATTTAAGAGTTAATTTAGCACCGGTGTTTTAAAACCAAGAAGCAGGATTTGCTAGCTTGACCATAGTCCCATGGTAATCTGCACAAATATCAAACTAGTTTAGAGTGTGAACAGAGCTTTCGCACAGCTATCCACATCTGACTGTGTCTATTAATTCAAAGTTAATTTAAAAAAAATATTTAAAGTTAGCACATTAATCAGTGAAATCTGAAATAAGAGTAGCTACAAAAATAGTCCTACTGTTTAGACTAAACTAATACAAGTCTGTGTGTGTACATTAGTTTTAACAGTTTCTGCAATTTCCATTTGAATCAAGTGTAGTGAGTTACCTGACTCCACCTCTCATTAAAAAAAAAAAACAAAACCAAACAAAACAGAAAAATAACAGTTCCCATTTGAAAAAGAATTTTTAGGAAAGGGTGCCAGATCCTGACAGAATATGTTGGGGCTATCTGTGCATGCATACCTATTTTAAATGGTACTTAATAAAATATCAATCTTTCTTTAAAAAAAAAAAAAAGAAATAAACTGACAATGATGTTCAAATAGGAATTCAGTTAGACAGTGATATTTTTAGAATATATTACTTTACATCCTGGATTAAACTGAACATATACTCATCTCAAATATGTTCATACTCAATAATTCATTATTATGAATATGTTATTATCATATTATTAAAATTACTTATTCAGTGCAGATGTGCTACAGCATGTTCTTCTGGAAGGGTTCACCACAGAGGTTCTCAGCGCTCTTTCTTCCAGTTCCTTTTGGACAAACAAGAACATGATCATCATGGCCTTATACCTTGTTTCAAGCTGAATCTCTTGATTCAGTTCCTCTCCTCACACTCAACCACCTCCACTTCCTTGTTTGACCTCTTTCTGGATAACTTTTGAATCTACATTTTTTTCCCTAAGAACTAACTTGGTCCTAGCTAAAACTTCAGTCCCACTGAAATTGTGTCAAGGATGTATTTAGGTCCCAAAGACATCAAATCTTAAGTGACAATAAACAACTACACAGCAAGCAGCTCAGGCATGGCAGCAGAACACAAACTCGGGGAAATAAGAAATATTTTCTTTCAAATGCAAATCGACATGTAGCAGGTAAAGTTTCCTCATCTGCTGAGAGACCTCTCCTGCTAATGCAGTGCATGTTTCCAGTAGTAAATAGGTAATTTTCCTGCATTGACTTTTGGGACAGTTTGGGTTTATATTGATAAGGACAAAGAGAGAATGCATCTTTGTTTACTAACAAGACTGGAAATAGCAGCAAAGCTACCATTAATTCCCTGCTGTTTTAAACAGGACCCAAACAATAAGGGGCAAAGTATTCAGCATGACAGTCTTTTTGTCTGTGGACAGGACTGATCTGCAGAGCACAGTGATCCTGCTGCTAAATCTGCATTGGTACACAGGCAGGGCACAGTCTGGGACAAGGACCCAAAGCAATGGGAATGAGAAACATAGACAAAAATTGCAAAGTGGGATGCTTGGACTGTCACTGTACTAGCTAAAAAATAAAAATTGTCTAGGTGGCAAATTTAGAATAAAAAAAAAATATTTTAACTGCACAAGAGAGATGTGATCCTCTGCTGTGATTTTCAAGGACTGAAATAAGTACATGCCCAGAAGTGGATACTTCAGCTCTACACAACAGGTATGCAAGGAAGCAGTTATGTACCTAAGAAGCCTACAGGTTTTTATTGTGGCTGACAAAATGGGTTTCAAGGATAATATCTGGGTCTCAGGTACATAGAGCGAAGCCCTTTGAAAATCCAAATGCAATATGCTTGACATGAAGACATGTAGTTCAGTGACAGCTCTGGGCAAATAAAAGAGAATTCTTCAGCACAGGAGATAAGGAAAAACATAGCGAACACGGAAGAAAAACTACAAAATATTTTCCGCTGGAAAGACATTTAACACATCATCACTGCAGATTTACAAGAACTATCATTAGTAGGAATGATAATGCTGAGAAGCCATCAGAGTTATGAAGAAAGCAGAATGATCCATGTGATCTTTTCCGCTTCTGCCATTAACGATTTGAAGTAATACAGAATAACTAAAAGTTCTCTCTCTTGATTAGGGTTAAAGGCTTATCTAATTATGAATGATTGTGCCTCAGATGAGACATCACAATGATCAAAGCTAAGGTATTCGATATAAATGGCCTCTGTGCACGTCCTACTTGATTTGCTTATTTTCAAATTAAAAAAAAAAAAAAGCTCAACTTTGCTGAGGTTCATTCTTAGCCTTCAAGTTTAACAGGGTTGCCCACTAAAACCATTGATGTATTTCTGCCTATGAACAACAAACACTTTACTGTGTCATTAAAAAAAAAAAAGAAAGAAAACAAACACACACACACAAATGTTTCCAGAGCCACTTAGGAATCAGCAACTGTTGATTCCATCTAATTGATACGTGGATACACCCTAAACTCATCTTTAACTGAATTGAAATGAAACCCTCATACACTTTGCCAACCTCTGTGTAAATACCTCCTACAAAAACACACATCAGACCATGAGCTGGCAGACATGACTGAACTGAATGTAATTTTTCTGGTGCAGAGAGCCAGCTCTTTCCTTTTTTCCCATGTTACTGATCCTGTTGCTGCCTGATAAGCAAATTAACTTTCTCACAATTGCTAAATAAAACATATAATTAGCATTCCAGTACATCAAATTGCTGCCAGCCCATTCCACTGGTTTGAGAGCTAGGAATGCTCAACTAATAAATAATGCTGCTGATACTGACTTTGGACCATCCCCACAGTTAAGTTGCTACTTAGCTATTTCCCAGTGGCGGTATAAAAGCTGGGTCATAATTTGGAATACAGAAGCCTGGTAAATTACAGATGTGACAGGAAATACGTGGGAAAAGTGATTTACACTTGACTTGGCTGGTCTCTGTCTTTGATAAATGAGGAACAGCAAAAGAAATCCTGTGAAATCAGGGACCTGAAATGTCTGCGATTCTTTTTTCTTAATGGCAGGTCAACATATTAAAATTGGAGTGTCTTTTGCCTAGATGAAACAGCTTCATTTCCATATAGAGAATATCAATATGCGGTTAAGTAAATAAATTAGTAATAGCTTGATATTACAGCGATGCATGTTAATGAATCTACAGTAACCAACAGAACCACCCTGAGTTATGTATATCACACATATAAGAATAGTATTCATTAGTTAAATACATACAATTAATGAATAGGTACTAAAGAATGATGTTTCCGATCTGTTTTCCAACATCACTTTGCAACGCCTGCTGCTTATTGTTTCAAACAGGATGGAGTGGGAGTAAGAGAACTCTTGACTGATTATAACTGAGTCTTTCAATAAAGATTTCGTGACTGTTCAGAGGGACAGACTTAAATCTGACAAGCTAACAAAATAAAGAAATATGTTAATTAGACATTCACTAAAAAGTTGCAAGCCAGCAACCTGGCTAAAATGTGTTTTGTTCATTACAACAATTGTCTTTTTGTTTAAATTTTGGTTTGAGTTCTCTTTGAGAATTGAGATGATCATGATGTGACACACACTTCTAATCTCGATGATTTTGACTTTTTAGTAGCTGCATTATCTGCCCATATCTACTTGTCTGAAACCCGAAAAGTATGAAAAGCACTTTGACCAGTTATGAGTTCTGTTCTTTTCTCAGCTATATTACTCCCTGAAACTGAGTTTTGCTTTTACTATATTGAAAAATAGAATTTGGTATTGTTTTTTGTTCATAACACTAACATTTTTCTTATTATGTTAATAGACTTAGCATAACAAGTGAGGTAGAAGTTGTGGTCTCCTCTAACCGCCATTTTTGAGGTCCCAGACAGTATCTTCAGAGATTTTACCTTTGCTATTAATTCATGGCTGGAGTGTCCTAGATTTAAATTTAAATTTGTTGATTGTCTTACTGAATGTGACAACTCAAGTTCTACAACATTTTGGTTTGAAGACACAGGTGTTTTGTACTAACAGGCCTTGAAATCTAAAGCTTATCCACTGGTCCACTGGTAAAGCTTGTAATACTCAGAAACTGCCAAACTTTTGACTTCCCTGAAACTTATAAAAATTTCCCTGATAAAACTTATTTGTTTCCACATGATTTATTAGATAGGCATTAAAGATACAATGCGTTACACAGCTCCACAGAGCACAGAATGCTTCTAGATTTTACTTAACTGAGAGAGAAAATACTTTAACTCAGACTTAATAGATGCCATAATTCTGCCTACAGGGAGTCATTAAATTTATGGTTTCCAACACAGCTGAGTAACACTGATGCTACAACTGAAAAAGTGTCCCTGGTACACCGTAATTCTGGCCTTTGTACACCAGTTACTCATCCTTATGACAGGGTGTGGGGAGGGGTGTGCTTTCTCACACCTCTTAGCAGATCGCACAATAGGACACAGTTTAATCTGCCACCAAGACAACTACTCCAACGACTACTAGCGCACCCAGAGGTACTTACTACCAACCTCCACTGTAACAGGAGTGGAGAAAAAACAATTCTTGCAAACAAGAATTTACAAGATTTTTGTATGGCTACTGAGGCTTGTCATGATAGCTAATATTAACTCTGCAAAAACTCTCAAAAGATAATGCAGTTATCTACAGATTTACCCAGAGTTTACTGTGAGATTATTTATGCTGAACATATAATTAATATTTAAATCAGTACAAAGAGAAAATGGATTTTAAGAAATGACTTTTTACAGCTGTTCCCTATGGTCATGCTGCAATGTCTGCTGTACATCCTGTTTCAGGTAAATTGTAGTGGGAGTAGGAAAGCTTCTGTCTTTTAATCTTTTCAGTAAAGACAACTCCTATCTACCAAGATTTTGCAAAAACTCCACTTCCCTATAATAATTTATGCAATACAAGTGACAAACCTTCTAACATTCTTCACAGCCACAGAAAATTCAAAAGTTGCAATTAAGGATAACTGGCTTAGTGAAGTACAACATTTGCAGTATATTATATGCTCAGTGCTGTTCACTAGAAGGTACTTAATATCGTGCCTTCGACTCCTGACAGCTTCTTAACTCAGCAACAGCATGCTGTGAATGTACGGACAACTCCGTCTCATGCTGTGCCTGAGCTGGAATTTCTTTGCAGGATCTGGAATCTGTGGAAACTCAACATGTCAGCACAGAGCTAAAAAACAAAGGTTTCAAGGTTTCCATAGAATGGGGTATATTTACATTGCATTCCGTTACATGTCCTGTAGCAGCCACACTATTCAGACTTTTCCATACCTGAGAGGGAGTTCTGCCAGGCGGTAAGAAGTTAACCGTGTACAGATCTAACTGCCAAACCCAAATATATTCAGTTACAGACTGACCCAAAGGCTCCTGAGGCTGAGTCGATCTCTTCTTATTTTGCATTAGTAGCACTCAACTTTTCTTCAACTCCCACTGAATGGACTGGTGGACAAAACGTAAGTAACACTTACAAAATTACCTCCAACTTAGATGGGGTGAAATTACCTTGGTACTGCAGCATACTGGCTATGAGTGTGATGGCGCAGGCCCCTTCTGCTCCAAAACAACAGGTTAAGTGCAAACTACCAGATAGACCACAGTGATAAACATCTGCTCACTGGCAAAGGTTACTATTTTTCCAGGGAAGACAACCACTTAAAGAGAAGCATTCTTCATGCTGGAAGACTGAGAACCACAACAGCATTTTGTTTTTTTAGATCTTCAAATTAGTACAGATTTTTGTCATGTCAGGGTTCTACATCTGTTTAAATGTTGTAAACACTTATGAATATTAATTACCATTTGTTCCAGAAGAGCCGTAAATCAGTTAATTAGGAACCTGTCATCATGTTTCTATTGTCTAAAGGAAAATCTAAACCACAACAGAATAAGAAGTTAAGCCAAAATATAGTCTACAATAATAATTTATAAGTACATAAATTGGTGCACTTGGAGCCTTCACATAATGTGAGGTGACCTTTTTTTTTTTTTCCCCTACAGGTCTTATTTTGATCTAATAAATAAACACAAGAGCTGAAAGATATATTGTGATGATATTCCATTAACAGTTAGGCAAAGCACACATCAAATGGGCCAGTTTTGGACTCTCAGCTCAAAGAGGCCAGCAACTTCAGCAGGTTTTGAATTCAACAACCTGAGAATTACAGAGAAAGAACCCCTCAAATCAGCAATAAAAATAAATTACCTATAAATAAATTATATACTGACAAATAATAAAGGCTCAACTGGCAAATATTTAACATTGGAACTTTCCTTCCTATACACCTTCTTCCAATATTTATTAAGCTAATCATTTCAGTGTTTTATGAATGCAAATTGCTTTTTCTCCATACTTAGTTAATTTTATCTCTAAACAATTAAGTCTCCTCACTGATTTACATAACTTACACTCTGGATCATTCATATACTCTAGCCAGCTATACTTATGATTTACATTCTTCCCTCACAGGTTGGGGAGAATATCGCACATATAAATTGGCAGCACAAGTGTAACAAAAGGTCCTTTAAAATATTTGCCTGACTTCGACCCTTCTGTAAGCGTAATGTATTAAAAAGAGGCTCTGCAGAAAGGCTCAGCTATAGCCAACTGCTGTTTTCATTAATATTCTAAGATCCAGAAGTTTTACCTGTGAACCAGACTCCTCCCAGGTTTTAAGATTTCTCACTGAAGAAAGTACATAATTTAAGTCTGCTAACGAATGGATAAAAAAAAAAAATTAGCAGTGCTTTAGTAAGTAGCAGTCTCAGACTATTAACACTGACTCATAATGTTATTTCAGCACACAGGAGAAAATGACTTGTACGAGGGGACAAACTTCTAACTGTCTAACACTGAAATGCAAACCCCTCTAATATGAAGAGCAGTGAAGGAGACAAAGCCAGCCACCAAGAAACGTATTTCACTACACAATCTTGCCAATGTAGGTGGCTTTTTTACTTTGAAAGAGTTTTGATGGACACTTGTTCACTCCTTTTCTACTCATTTTCAATTAAAACTTGCACGTGTTAAATTTCAGCATTATCAGAAAAGCCTCAAAACACTTCCAAAGCCTCCATGCAGCTGATAGCTAACACACAAGTGCCTAAAATTTTACTCATTGCTTCATAAGAAGTATCTGCATGTAAATTTTACATATTTTTTCCACTTTCATACAAATGAAATAATGTAGTGCATGTACATTAAAATAAAGGTTAATTCCCTCTCTCACGCATTTTACCCCTTTTATGACTATTATGACTCATGTGCATCAGAAAACAATGTATAGGGTGTTTCCCCATGAGTTAAAGCCCAGTTAAAGTTAACGACTGCTTTCTCTTTTTTGGGGGGCCATCAAGTCTCACCTCAGTGGTCATCAATCCCCAGGAAATCCCCAGTTCCTGAAATAATTATTGCTTAATTGAAAGGATAGCAACCAACACAGTAGAAAACATATAGCCTTCTACTGGGAATGTATGAAGTACAGGCTCACATTCAGGAACTCTTTTCTTCCACACCCTCAGATCAGGAGTTGAGAACAACCTGGGAGGGGAAATAAATCTGAGGATACAAAGAGCTTCAGCAACGAACCAGCAGGTCATAAATAAAATCCCCCCACAAACACCAAGCGGTTTTGTTTTTCTTTTCCCTCTTTCTTCTTTTCTTTAATCATTATTCAACCTGACATGAATCCTAATTAAAATTTTACACAGTGTGTCTTTTAATTAGCCGTGGCTGGAGTGGTGAAAGGTATCAATATTTAGCAGGATAATTGTACGAAATGACTTTTCAAAAATGAACAGCAGGCATGAATCCACTCGACAGCAGGGGGTTATTCAGACACACACTCTGCAAGATGGGGTGCCTCAGATAATGTGTGAGAGATAATAATGCACACAGGGAGTGACACATGCTGCCATATTTTGTGCTTCATTGGTTTTCTGCAAACAGCATTTGGCTCTTGGTGCACTCAGGACATCAGGGTCCACACAAGCTTCAAGCTGGTGATTTTTATCTTTATGTTGTTGATTTATTTTATCTTAAATAGAAGGATGTGTTTAATAACAACACACACAAACGAAAGACTGAGACACAGCTCCATGTATGAACTATTTTGATTATACTGTGCAGAGGTTAACAGTGAACAAGATCAAGAACAGAGGCTTGCTTGCTTGCTTTCTTCATCTTTCAAAAAGAAAAGAAAAAAAGCTTTGCCCATCCTGGCAGAATATAAAACCGTGAATTAATTTCTGTTTTCCAAATGCATGGTGTAAATGTACTCAGCTTTATTTTAAAATAGCTCTGCAATGGTTAACTTCTCACATAATCTTTCCATTCTTTCACAAAAGAACTGGGACAGGCAAATTGCAACCTGATGTGATTGCTATGGCACAACCAAAAAAAAAGCAGAAAACACCTGCAAATGTTTCCCACATGGACCAAGGAAATGTTCAGTAACTTCACATAAAATGGGGTTCCGAGGCTGTTACTCACAGTGCAAGCAGTCTCTGGGACAAAGTCCTTAAGGAACTATGTATCCAAGAGTAAGAACACAAATCTCAACACACAAATTCCTTGCACAGAGATCTAGATGTAAAGCTCAAACGAGAGCAGCAGTGTGCATGTTTAGTTGAACTGTATGCAAGAACCAGCTGTTTAATTTTAGAAGATGCGAATAAGCATGTTTCTACCAGTTACCTGCACAAGTCTCTGGTTTTACCATCGTGGCAAAGAGGGTTCCCTCAGCTCCAGGTGGTCCCTTATCTCCTGCAACAAGGCAGGTAGAGGACAACACTGCCATATGTCCAAGGCTCTTAATAATATTAGGATTAAATGCCAAGGGCCAAACAGGTACTGGAATTTCTGCTCATCAGTAAGGTGGCAGATTGATGACTGAAAGCTGTATGGATTCTGTACAAAATGATAGTACCTGTATGATTCAGCACACAAAAAACCCCACAGTGGGACAGACCCCTAAAACGCAGAAGACTTCAGTATACTCTGGCCTTCTCTTTTTTTTCTCTTCCTCTTTCATAGCACGAGATGAATAGAAATAGCCTGGGCCCACAATGCAGTATTTCAGCAGAAACACTAACTGTATCTGAGATACAGTACATAATGCAGCATCAACTGCATTCAAATCTTTCCCATAATTCTTTCTAGCCAAATCAGCTATAAAACTCAGAGACCAAGACATACAGTCAGGTTGTATATCATCTCAATGCACTGCATACCAGCAACAAAACAATTATAGAGCTGCTAATGGCATTAGATTGACAGAAACATGAGAGGTTTACAAAGCCAGACCAATAGGAAAGACTTTTTTTGACAACTTACCAGAAGTGTAAAGCAGGAAGGTTTAGAGCATAGCAGCCATTCACAGTGCTGTACCACTGATGAATTACCCCTTCACAGGCTCTGATCTAAAGCCCTGTGAAGCTACAGGAGTTCCTTCACTGAGTTCAATGACTACTGGAATGGGCTCACAAATTAAGTTTGTGTGCAAGCCTGGGAATCCAAAATCTCGTTCTCAATGCTGCAAGAGATTTGTTGAGTGACTTCAGCCCGTTCATTTCACCCTTCTGTGCCTTAGTTTCAATTAAACTGAGAATTACAGCAGTTTTTACAGCCTCCATTGAGTGATAGTTATAAATCTCTCCAAAATTCCTGGGAGGTCATACAGTGGTGCTAAGTATTTTTAACACTAAACACATTACCACATACTAAGTTGGCACTTAATGGTTAAGCAGGAAAGATGAGAGGCACAATACACCCAGAGAAGTAGAAACAACACATCCAAGTACTCTAAAGTTAAAAAAAAATAATAATCAAATAAAGTTAAAATCCAAGACAACTGATTTATCCAACTAATTACTTTAAAACAGTTCTATATATATACACCAGAATTTACCTTTCTTTAAACACAAATCAGATCAGAATCCGAATTTATTTGTCAAAAAAAGAGGACAAAATATGAACTTCGGGAACTTCAGTTAATTTTTCAAAGTATGTAATGTGACATAGTATTTCAATGAAAGATCTTTCCTTTTTCATCTTTACAAAAGCTGGATTGATTCTTATTTTTGAACAAAAAAAGCTACATTTGGGAGTTTATTATCACATGATGCTATTAATTTCAGAAAAACAGAAACTCTCAAAGCAAGACTGAATTACTACATTCAGGTTTTAAGACAATCTAACCTGAGTCTGCAAAATCTGCAGATAGGAATGAAAATAACCCACTTCTAACTTTTACTGACTATTCTAACAATACCTTCATGTGCAAGTTTATATTCTGTATGAAACGCTCATATTGAATTGAGTACTGAGTAATAGAGCAGATAAAGAACTAAATGTCTCTCCTGTCAATAGTGACTCCAGAATTCAAAAAAAAAAAAAAAAAAAGCATGCTTTGAAAAGGTTGCAGAAGCAAAAAAAATAGACTTTCTGATGAATATAATACGATGGATACAGTGAATTTACAAAAAGCACATTGACATATGATTAATAGTGGAAGACTGTTGGGTAAGGTAGTTGCATTACAATAACAACATCAACTGCTTTGGCTTTCAAAGTTAACAGCCAAAAAGTACAGGAAGACTGAATTAGTGGTAAAGCAGCTATCGTAAAAGCACTAATTTCATGCTTATACAAAGTATCAGCATTAAGGAATGACCAAGGTTAGCATCATCAGTAGGCTGATGTTTTAAAGATGGGAAGCTCTGGCTGAGAAGTGGAGTTGGGGTGGGAGCACTGTTATCAGAAACTTGCTCCTTCAGTTAACACAAATCAGCAAAGGATGAAGTTCTCTGTCAGTATGTGTTACATACCTCAAGGGGAACAGCCTCCTCTTCAGCACTGGTTGCACACTCTTGTTCCCCTGGAGCTCCTACAAACCATCACCCTGATTCTTCCAACTCCCATACAAATAAATTAGGAAAATAATTACATGCAATAATCTTTCTAGAGCCAGCAGCATCTGGATTGGGTGAGTAACCCCAGAGATCTTGTTACACATTCACATCATTCACAATATATTAATCTTGCTGCCAGTAAAACTAATTGCTTAAGAATTAACTTGGGTATTTATAAAGGCACCTTATCCTTCATACACATGAAAGCTCTGTCATTTACAAAAGATATAGTAACTGAAGGGACATTTGGATTAAGCAAGAAAATAGTGCTGGACCCTAAGGTTGGTTGTCTCTCCACAATGTTAACAGGTAACAAACACCAAAATCTCTTGGATGTTTTTTTTTAACAAGTTACTAAATAATAAGGCCTAGGTTTCAGACAAATTAAACATGCAGCCCTGGTAATCCATGCCTGGAACAGAAGGTTTAACATGCAGAAATACCTCAATGGCATAATATTTGAGTCCATTTTTCTGAGAAGGATAATGTGTGACTACAATACTGCAATAAAAAAAAGTTATTTAGTTGAATTAAACAGCTGTCTGCAACCTTGGCAAGTTTGCCATGCCTTATACAATGCAGGGTTTTCAATTCAGCTTTTCTTCCATCCAAAGCTGGTGAACGTGTTTATATTATGAATGAAATGAACATAGATTTATTTTTTCTTGTTTTTTTTTTTTTTTTTTTTTAATACCAGTGTGGGTCATTATCCCTGTCACAGCCACCAACATCTTGTGCTATGATACGTACCCTTGGACTTTTAATAAGAAGCAAATGTGTAACAAATATTCCAAGCACAATTTACAGACCTTTAGCCTACAAAACAGGAGAGAGAAGGGAAGTAAATTAACATTTATGTCAGTTCCCCTTCTCACCTGTTTGCATAAATGCTCAGAGGGCACTGCAGGCCTGATTTCAAGGGGAAAGATGGTTGGACAGGCGGGCAGTTGTCTGTGAAGTAAACATGAGACAGGGATGGGAAAAACATCCACTGGGAATCGAAGGGAGATGGAATCACTGATGTGTAAGTAACCTGGAGCACCCACTGGGGAACAAGTTGAAAACAATAAGGAACTGATGAAGACAGGGTAATCTTAATCAAAAAGGAAGAGAAGCTTGGAAAGCTTGAAAAGAAAACTATCTGTCTCTGCAATTTTTGTTTATCTAGAAGAAGTTTGTAAGTTTATTTTCTTGCATTCAGTACTTGGTTATTGTTTTTTCATAGGCCTTTTCACACCGAAAAAATACAAACTATTATTGTGGATGCTTTAATTCTAAATTATGAATATTCAGAATAATATGATTTTATGAGAGGATATTTAAGTATAGTATTTGAAAATGCTTACTGCTGGGTTTTGGTTTAGTCCAGGCTTTATAAATACAAGACTACAGTAAAACCAAAAACTATCCAGGGGCTGAAAGTGGTAATGAAAATGAAATAGAAAACGATGCATTATAACAAGGAGGAATTTGAAGATCAGGCAAAGTTCTAAAGCTGCGCTAAAATTCACCCTGCCAACAAACTTAGATGAAAGTGACTCCAAGGATTATAAGATCTTTCCTCTCAGCTGCTTGATATTCATCAACAGGTGAGAATTTTTCATACTGAAAAAGAAAGACTGTAGTCATTATGGCTGCTTTTTAAAAGAAAAAAGAAAATAATTTGCCAGTTTATGTGGAAAGGAAAATATTAAATAAGTTGCAAAGCATAAGAAGAATGTAAATTCTTCAGGTGAAGGACAGAATTTAAACAAAAAAATACTCACGATATAGCTGTTATATGCCAGGTCACTGGAACTTGCTAATTTGAGGTATTTAGGTGATGTATCTCACCTAACTATATCTGGAGGCAACTGGTCCCACAGCACAGAGTTTGTAAAACTCCGAGCTTTGTAAAAAAATCTTTCAGGGCTTTGTACGTCTGGACAAAGAGATTTGCCATTTTATTCATATAATGACTTCAAGTTTATAGGTTCAGATAGTCACAGAACCTCGCAAGAGGGAAGGGTTGAAGGACACCAACCACTGGATTTATGGAGATCCAGTTTTCTAATACAGTAAAGCAAGCTACAGTAGACATGGCTTTGCTGCACCTCAGTCAGAGTAGGTAGCTTTTATTAAATAAACTGAAAAGCAAAAAGGAAGAAAAAGCTTTCTAAAGTATTAGGTGTTAATTTCATTGTCCTTTGCTAAAAAATAACATAGAGGACAAAAATTTTTATTTCCCGGAGATTGATCTTATTATCATCTTACCCCTACCTGACACTTGTCTGGAAGAGTAAGATGTCTGAAACATAAGTAAATCCACACACTTAAATATGCGTCCTTTCAGAAGAAAATTGTTTCCTCCAAAAATTTCTTCCTTCTATTTGGTAACAAAAAAGCAGTAGAATTGTATAATAATACATTAAAACTTTAGAACCATTTCAATAACTAGATTTGCATTTAAAGAAAAAAAATGAAGCCTTCAGTACGGTCACTGACATTTAACAAATTATGAAGTGCTTCTTTCAGAGCATCCCAATCTGGTTATCTTGCTAGCCTCATTAAGATTTTTCCATCTAGAATACCAACCCTTTGATAATATCTACTTAGTCTTGTTTTCCATCTGATAGCTGTCAGAGAGGAATGAATGGAATATTTTAAGATCTTTACTGGAGATAATTTTCTTCACGTCATTTTGGTGATACTACATGATATGTTGGGTAAATCCTATGCTCAGTAGGTTCTTTAAGAGATACCCTCATCCAATGCAGTCACTGTAAGACGCCACATAATGAGCTAATGTAATTATTCTACAGTGTTTTTGAAGACCAGATCTTTTGCCTAACACTGTGTACTGCATACTGTTCATCATGAGACATGAAACTGGAATAGTCTTTGTTATGTACTAAGCTGCCAGCAGACTGTAGTTAGTTACCCAGAGCATTATATTGATTTTGACTTATTCATTGTCCTTAAATGTAAATATAATATAAAAGTTAGGATATAGATGGTAGCTAAGTTCACAGTACACAGCAGGAACACTGAAACATCCTATTACAAGGATGTCTACAGCCATCAAGTCATATTTTGTTGTAATCCACCACTCAGCCTCCATCGGACCTAGGCATCCAGATCTATGTAACAGCATTTCAAGAAAATAGCTGCTAATTTACAAAAAGCATGCCTATTAGGAGTCCCAGTTACATCTTCTGTAAATGCTCTCACTCCAAATGTTTACAATTATTTTGTAAATTCCATCAATATCAAAGGATTCATCTTTGCATACATACATACAAGTATTGCATACATTCACACATCCCAAACTCACACTTTCTAGTTAAAGTACAGCTGCCCTACCTGAAAAATCCAAATCAGTTTGCAAGAATTATATATTTCTGCATTAATTTTGCAGCTGGTATGCTAAAGAAAGAGTTGAACGATATCACCATGCCTCAGAGAGGTAGAGGAAAGCACTGTGTGAACCCAGAAAGCAGTGGAGAAGGAAATCAAGACAACCAAGGATGGTGGTTTCCTTCCAGCACACAGGTTTCGACAACAGAAAAAGGCTTGGTTTAAACTGCAGTTTGCTGGAGATTCTGCTTAAATAAGAACCAAAGCATAGGCTGAGGTTCACCTGTCATGGAATTGATAAACACTGCACGGAAGAAAAAAAACCATTTCTTTCAAATAAGGTCAAAGAATGAACTATTATTCAGTGGAAGGTTACAAAGGTAATCCTTTTAAAATCCTATACTTTGAATGGAAGACTCAAAATATTCAGTGCTGATCTACCCTTGATTTCATAAAGTATCCATTCAGTATAGTATAGTCTTCATAATTTTCTGGAATTTTATGTGCATGCTTTTAACATTTCTCTGATATACAAGTGCACATTCTTTCATTTATTATCTGTAGATATTTTAAACAATCATAAAGAGGTGTGGAAAGACCACAACCTATGGCTGACTGTTTTACCAAGGAATGTACAGGTTATGGAGTACCCAGGATAAAAGTACAACTAGAATGTGGACGATGCAGTCTTGAAAAGGTTGTTCAAACAGTAGCCAATCTCAACCAGGAGATTTGCAAGGGCAGTTATTAAACTCACTGCAAAGGCAACTAACCGCATCAGGTAGTTCTGCCTTTATCATTCTCCTAACACGCTTTAGTAGAGAGGAGAAGTAAGCAAAGGACAAATAACAAACAATGTAGAAAGTCTAGCTAGGCGTACTTCTTTAGGTATTCAAAATCATAAGCTCCATCTACTGGTACAGCTGAATTACTAGATACTGATAATGATCCTAGATTCCGTAGTTTAAGTTCTAGCACATAACCCTATTGCTTCTGCATTGTCACAGACAACATTAACTTTTCACTTCTAGAGTATTCTTTTAATCCTAGTAATAAAAAAGAACTAGATGCAAGGCCATACAAATATTAAATCTATTTGCTTAAAAGACCCATACATCTTCAGTATTTGGCTGGCTATTTTTAAAAAATAATGTTTATTCCTGAGACTCTACAATTTTTTCTCAAATGCTAGTTTCAAGTTCGGCAAAAATGAGCAATGCTTGTCAATGATACGACAGATTTTTGTTATTAACAGTACTACTGAAAACCAGAATCTCATCCAAATATGCCATAGCACAAGAAGCTGATACAGGGTAGCATATGTGATTAATCTAGATCATTAAAGTTGGTGAAACATTAGTCAAGCCAAAGGGCAGAAGTACCAATTAAAATAATCTGTAAAAAGCTCAGGCAGTATCTTATATACATAAGTGTATGTTGCATAATGATCAGCCATCCTTAAATCAAGTTTTTCTTCAAACTTTGCCCCCTGCAGTTTGTCAAGCAATTCATTCACACAGAGGGGAAAAACCCCATACTTTAAAAAAAAAAAAAAAAAATTCTTGCAGTACTTTTTGCTAAATATTCTACATTTTTACCTGTAAGTGAAGTAGTTTCGTCCTCTCTTGTTAGCCTTACATTTCTAAACTTATCTTTTACTCCATAAAGTGAGAGGTGCAAAGGCTATAGGATGTTTCATCCTCAAATTTGTGAGTGATCATATAAAAAGATGCATATCCAGTTTCTACAGGATAGCCATGCTCATTTGATCAACTATCTCGCTTTCCACATATAGACCAAAGAATAGTAACTGAAGATCTCCTTCTTTATAAAAAATTGAAAGTTTCACTTTGCCAAGAATTAGCTGAACTGAGCAGAATGCCAGTTCCCCTTCTAAAGGTTAATTCTCCAGATGCAATAACCATTGTATCCCAAAAAGCATCGTAAAGCATCTTTACAAATTAGAAGGGAAAAGACAGGTCTACCATATTGTAACAGTCATAAATCAAGACATCAGTCAAGCATCACATCAGGCATCAATACAAGCATGAGTAAGGGTGACTATATTGGAAGTGCTAGGTGAGCTGCAAATCAAAAGTTAAAAGCACAAGAGCTATTGTTTGGTATGCCAGACTGGGAATACCAGGGAGTTTTTGTAGATGTGGATCAGATCTGGTTTTGTTTGTTTTTTCAGCCTGTTCTGACATGCCAGACTTAGGTCCATTTTGAGTTGATTTCATTTCTAAAAAACCCTCTGGCAATGTCATTTTTACTTCACTGTGATCACTGCACAGCTCCTGTCTGGGAACCCATTAAATGGAAAGAAGTTCAATAATCCATTCTCAAACTAGCAAAAGCACAATTAAGTGTTTAACCTCAGGATGTGAAAGGCAAGGCTTCTACCTTGTAGTGTGTGCTCAGTGATGAAATGCAAGTCTGGAAACAACACCAGAAGATACCTATTGAGATCTAAATAGGATCATCTCAACAGGCGTCACTCAAGTGAAATTTGCTAGTGAGAATTTTATCAAAGCAATGCAATTTCGTCTGTTCAAAATGCCCTTTGGATATCCCTTGTACAGCACAGGCACAACACATGAGCACCAGGAGTGCTGCAGCACAGAAGTGGTAAGAACATTGTCATTTTATATACCAATGAAACCTAGCTCTGCAAGATCTGAACATACTACCTGAAAAGCACTACTCATAGATGAAACATGAGCCATGTTTTAGCCTTCAAATGCCTGTCTATGATTTGATCATTACCACAATCCATTTTGACAAAAAGCAGTGGAGCTGAATGGAATTAAGTAAGAGGGAGTTAAAAACTGTAAGGAATTATATGGAGTTTTTGGTACCAACTGAAGTAAGTTCTAAAGCTCTCCTGAGAAGCACATCTGGCATCCAAAGGCCCCACTTTACAACACAACAGTAAAAAAAAAAATCTAGAAAAGCAGGAGAAAGCAAAACGTTTAGGTGGAGGGTATAATAGTCACTCCAGATGCAGCAGTACAGAACTTGTTGTCACTGTCCAGAAAACCTTCCACAGATCACCCACAAGGAAGAGCTAAAATATAGCAAAGCATTCTTTAGGAAAGCATAAAGGAAGCATTCAGATCCTTCAACAAACACATACACACACTGCTTCCCACGGTTTTATGACACAGCCTGATTACAGGACTTTGGCAATGAGTAGTGTCCTGCAATAGCACTCTCTACTGAGGTGGTTTTCATACCAAGTGAATTATTTCCAGTGCCCACAAAAGACTTGCTAGGAAAGGCTTGCCTGACACTACAATATTTAATGTCATGTTAATGACCACTAAATCACGAGTAAAGCTATCACATTTTAAACAGTTATTATCTAGAAAAACAATTTATTAAATATAGCTCATCTTAGAAGTTATTTCCTAAAAACTGATGTTTTACATAAAATCTTTCCCATTCTAATTTGGATCCCTTTGTGACGTGCTAGCTAGAGGTCATAGTCATGTCTTAAGCTTTCATCTGAAAGAGAGATTAAGTCTTTTTGTTTTTTTTTCCCCTTAAAGATAATGACAAGTAGGATTTGCACATGTTTAATCACTGGTTACAAGTATTTCTTTACAGAGGGTATCTGTCTGCTTTGAGTATCACAGTAACAAAAGACCCATGCAACACTTTCCTCCAGATTGTAGCACAGAAATCATAAGGAGCGTTCACTACGTGCCTCTGTGCTAATGAATTCAATTTTAGCATGGAAAAGCAAAGCATTTAAAGGTGAAATGACTTTTCCAAGATTGCACAGCAAATCACCAACATAACCAGAATTAAGATGGAGAAGATATTTTTCACTCCTAACCCTCCGGACCATGCACTTTTGTGGGAAATGGAGTGACTCTACAGCTGCATAGCTCACTGGTAATGTAACAATCTTCATTTACCATGCAGTATTATTGGCAGGAAGAGGCAGAGACTCTGCATCTACAGCTCATTTCACTGGACTTTGCAAACAGGCAAATAAAAATACAGTAATTTTATCTGCAATGGGAAGGAAATTCTTAGCCAATCAGTATTCATGTATTTTGAGAACCTGATGGTATATTTTTAAGCAATTCCAACTAATGACAACATTATTGTATAAAGTATACTGTCTGCAATTTACCAAAATTTAAAATTATAGCTAGAAAAGTTAACTAAGGAAAACAACCCAAAAAACCCCTTTCAAGCAAATACGAATCTAGCAGCCTTTCTACTCTCAAGAAGTTCTACTTTAGTCATACTAGAACAGCTGCACAAAAGGATCCACACGCAGTGGCATTAACTGACAGGTAATCTATACATCCAGAAACACACAGATAGAAAATTACTTTAGGTTGATTATTTACTTACTCAGATTTTTTGCTTATTGTATGAATTTCAGCTCAACTGGGCACCAACAAAGACAGGTGGATAAATAGGCACCATAACATTTACAGAATATAACACTTCTAATTATTATTTTTTTCAAAACTTTACAATAGTTTTAAATTATTTCTACACTTAAGTACTGTTGTATTCTTTCTCTGCATTCAGACTCTGTACCCTGTAGCTTTCTCCAGACTACATGTGGCAAAAGAGTGACCAATACAATCTGTCATTTATTACCATGCAAAACAACAGTACATGCCAGAACTTTGATGGGGCAGTCATAAATGTCAGTTCAGCCTAGTGCCTGGAGGTTTCATAGTTCAGTGCCAGCATGAACGAACATAGAAAACAAAACTATTTCCAGAGTGAAAGACAAACAGATTAAAAAGAGAGAGAAAATAATTTAATGAATAAAAGTGAGCAAGGAGGAAAGGAGATAGAAATAGTAAAATCCTAAAGTCTACACATTGATGTTTCCTGAGTCTTCCGTACATTGTTCTCTGTGCTTAAAAGTTTAGAACGTTACAGAGTGTTATGACATAAATAGATGGGTGTTTGCTATATATGCTGATATTACTTCTAAAAATATTACATGAAAAATCTTTTCTCCATTTTTTCTTCACTAAAGAAAACACGCCATATTACCAACAGGACTTGATCACAATAAGATAGGGCTTGGTTTTTTTTCTCAGAGATAACAGAATTCTTGGATTTCCTACTGAAAATGACAAACAGCACAAAATCTATGTCTAATTATCAGTCTGACTCTAAAATGTTTTTTTTTCACTGATTTTTCTTCTGCCTTTAGAGACAACAAAGTTCTTTTGAAACAAGTTGGTTTGAAAAAATGTCTTGGCAGATGTGCATTTGCCAAAACTCTGTGAAAGGAAAAAATTCCTATGTCCGTTTTCACTTTCCAGGTCTTCCATATCAAGATTGCTATTACTTCTATGTTAAATATGGCTTCAATTGCAAAATTATATTTGCTCAAATCTTGCAGAACTGCACAAAGCTGAAGTTTTTTGAAGCTGCACAATTTCTAGGAATCCCTGAGTTATAGCTGAACTCTTACTCCCTGTGTCTTTTCCCCAACATCCCCTTCTAGGATGTTGGACTAAAAAAGCCTGGTAACTCAGGTGGTTCTGTTTTATTTTCTACTTAACAGGTAAAACTAACTGCACTGTGAAACTAGTGATTTTTATATGAGTTTTCAGAGCTTCATATTCAAACTCTTCCTTCTACTGTGTATGAAATTCAAAGACAAAAATACATTTTAGCTGGAGTGCCTCACAAAACCAGCCATTTTAGTCAAGAGGCAGGAATGCGTGGAAACTTTACAGTTTTAATAGGCCATAACTTTGGGTAGTATACACTACCTTAGTTCCACTGGCTGCAGTACAGTGTTATCAATTTACACCTGCAAAGACTGTAGCCTAGTACTGTAATTACTGGTAACTGAAGGATGCAAGGAAACAAGACTGACTGAAGAACTAATGTGTTCACTAAGAGTGAAAGACATGTAAAATACCAGGAAAGCTACAAACACTTGGTTTCACTCTTGCATTTTCTATCTTTAAGACACTTGTCTTCTCCCATTAAACATCCTGGCCCTCTATACTATTCAAAGTGAGTAGTGATTCATTCTGGAAAAAAAACATTAAATCTGATTTAAAGTTGCTGTCATCAATCAGCACCACAAGAAATGGCGCCAAATATCTACCTAATGACTAACTGTAAAATCTACACTTTTTGCACAATTACAATTATAGTTGCAGATCTAAAGAAGAATTAACTTAAAACTCCAGTATGAAACAGCCACTGGTACCCATCAGTATCTCTTGAAATTCTCCTCATCTCACTATATGTGTATTGTTGTCTTTGGATAAATCACATACCATTGTCGGGCAACAGAAGATGTTTAACAAACCAGAGCTAACACAGACTAAATATGCATGAGTCCTTTGCACCATTTAAAATGGATCTGAGGAAAACAAAACAAAAATAAAAGTGCAGCATTAAATATGCTTTTCCCATCTTTCAGACTTATTGACTTCCCATAGCTCAGTAGTCCCAGGTATAATTCTAAATACCTGTGGCACTCACCTCTCTAAATAAATCCTGACTCATGAACCCGAGACCAAACACACTGTGTGACTACCAAGAACTACATCATTTACATTTAAAGTCCCTGGCCGAAGTCCTTTCATAATGTATTTCACTGTTACCTAAAGAAATTTTTAAAATCTCCATAAGAATACGCAGGCTGTGTTCCTCCTGTTAACATGTGATACATGAATCTCTAGAAAACTAAAACATGGAACAATAAAGCCACTGTTCCGTTCCAGTCTCTGAGAAAGACAGATCCTATCTGATACTGCCCAACTTGCTTGAATCACATGATGCTCTCTTAAATTATTATTTCACCTGCCCTAATATTTATTGGCTTCATTTACTGAGGACACATTTATTTGGGTAGGATCTTTCCCAACCAGCTGTCCACACTGAGTCTAGCACAACAGTGCCATAGCATTCTGAGGTACCACATACTATAATACTATCCTTTTTATTAAGAGTTACCTCCTATCACATTTCCTGTGTGAAAGACCATAAAAGCTATCACACATATTGGTTTAAAACTAGTATGTGCAACTCAAAAGTAATTTATCAGGCTTTTATGCACTGTGACTACTGTATCTTCCAGTCACATTGATATCTTGCAGGTACCGTTTAAATTTTCTTTCTCTTTTCTTATTGTGATAGGCAGAACTTACAGGCTCACAAGTATATCTAATCACTTGTCGATCACCTGTAGAATACAGTGTTTTGGTTACACATGCAAATCTTCCTAAGCTAAAGTAGCAATCACCATTTCTTACTCTTTAAAAAACAGATCAAAGCACCACCCCAATAAATAGCATATCTTTCTAGATATCACAGCAAGAGCTACAGCTGATGCAAGTCCTTAGCCCTAACAGACAGATTTGCTCAGACGTTAATTAAGTATCTAGCTCATCAAAACTAGCAAATAATTTGCTCAGTGATACAACGTGTTTTAAAATTCAGACTGCATATCTAAAACTGGCTTTTGACACACAATAATTGCAAGGCTTTCTGTAACAGAGTTTCTCTGTTCCTCTCAAACACTAAAAATGTCTGACAGATGGAGAGTGAATGCTGTGGTTATGAACAGAAAACAGAAAGAAAAAGGCATATAATCAGTAGCCTTAATGATGACAAGCATACCCTTTGGGAATTGAAACTAGCTCCTATACATACCCTTGTCACTTTTCCAACCAAGACTCTGAGGCTGTGGTTTAAACAGCAACATTCCCTGGGGGATACTTAAGTGAAACAGAGATCACTAGCTTCCTATTGGGAAAAGAAAATAGTGCATGAACTCTCCTTGGTAATCACATACAGACAGATGCAGCAAAGAGACGCTGCTCACTCATTCACTTCACAGTGTAAAGGGTAATTGGGATTGACAGAATACTGCAAGAATCTTGGTATTATATTGCCTCTTTGATGGCATAATATTGCCAATCAGATTACAGTTGAGGAAAAAATAGCATAAAGGCTTAATTTTGTAACTGTGTATCAGAGCAGAAGGTCAATTGTCAGGGTAGAAGGTAAGTGTATGACTAGAAAGGCATGGAGAAAAGAGCAAAGAACAGAGGAGGACTCATGGTCTAAGTCGTAGTGACTGAGGCCTGAAAGAAGCAGAAAGAACAATGAAGCAGTAGAAATTGAATGACCTTTTGAAAAGGATCTGCATCCATCACAGTTTCTGCCTATGGCCATGCTGGTGAGACAGAGTCGAGGTACAAGGGAATGGAAGAGAATGCCTGAATTCCTCTAGTGCAACAAAACAAAGGCTCCTAACGGCTTCTGAGCAAAGGAGATGCTGAGATGAGGAGATGTGATGCAAATCACCCTGAACACTGGGAACTTCTGAAAAATTATCTAGCTCAAAGGCAGATCAGATTGCTGTATGTCTACTAACTGCTGGCTGTTCCTGCTTCCACTTGGAGTTATTTTGACACTGCAGACTGGCCAGAACCTGGAGCTAATGAACTCTGAATTGTCAGTCTCCAGTTATATCTTCTTTTCAATATCCAAAAACATGTAACAAAAAAAGTAATCCTCAGAGAAACATTCACAAATGAGTGCTCAAGACAAAAAAAAAAAAACCCGATATAATTATATAGTACCCAGTATATATTTTACAATATGAGTTCACAGCCTACAGAACACTTCCAGCTAACACTTAAGCTTTTCCCAATAGAGAAGGGAAAAAGTCTTCTCAAATATGCAATATCCAATTTATAAAGTGCAAATAAGTATATAAAAAATAATGTATACCTTTACACAGACACACGTGTGTGTGTATATATAACTGAATCAAGTAATCATTCCTGAATATTTCTGAATTTCTTTGTGATGGCTTGAAGGCTTTTTCAAGGTACACTCAATGTTAGAATCGAATACTTTTTTTCTCTGAAAGACAGGATGAAGCAACAGAGTCATACACAAAAATTCTGCTATTTGGAAAAGATGACAGCACACTGCCTTCACTTGTAGAAGAGGTTATGAGGTTCATCCTTAAAGTTTCCTTCCAATCAAGTGACTCAATGGACCCTGAAACAGTCATCAGTTAAGAGATTTCTTAGCAGCTCTTTCAAACAAAACCAAACCATGAATGGCTATAGAAAACACAGTCAGGCTGTAATTTCACCTTCTTTACAAAATTTTTATTCTGCCTTCTGGATTTGATAAAAGTACTCTATGAGCCGTGTAAGTTTCACATCTACTGACATGTACAGCAACGTTGTACTCATAACCCACCTTTCTAACTTGGAAATCAACTCAAAAACTTAGGGTCAGCAATACATTTTTTTATTTCATTATAGTTGTACATATTACCTCTATCTTAGTAAAAGCTTAGATTTATTAATATTTCTATG
This sequence comes from Chlamydotis macqueenii, assembly GCF_036417535.1. NCBI lineage: Eukaryota > Metazoa > Chordata > Aves > Otidiformes > Otididae > Chlamydotis > Chlamydotis macqueenii. Next base: position 7,064,909 of record NC_141571.1, on the reverse strand, counting down.
AAAGTTGTGACCTCATTATACTAGACAATATAAAAGGCAAAAAATAGCATGTGTCAGAATTTTCACAACACTGTACATCAATTCCCTCACATTCCTTACATCATGACTGATAACATTACTTGAACCCTGCAAGGAAAACTCATTTTAGTTTCATAACAAAATGCCTTCCTGAATGTATGTCACTGTAAAACAATGCACAACTCTGCAGAAATACTTGAATGAGCTCAGGTTCTAAAGCTAGCAACATTGCACTCCATACCAATTAATCACCTCTGCCAAAAAGCTGGAAAAATATCTGATTTGTCCAGTATCAGCCAAATACGACAGCAGTCTCTAACACGTTAACTATTTCTAGGCATAGCAAGTGAAAAGTCCAGGCACTGAGGAAGGATATCATCATCATTACGTAGACGACATTTTTATTCTAATGACGAAGCCAACGATGTATGTTAAATGTAAAATTAATTGTATTTTAGAAGTAACAGAAATTTCTTCAGAGTTTGAGCTGTTTGGTATAAGCCTACAGAGCAAATGCAGCGTAAAACAGTCTAAGAAGGAGACCAAAAAATGGCCTGATACTTCAGAATACATTTTGAAAGCCATTAAGACTATAAACTAAAGGTAAAAATCTTTAAGAAAAAATAAAAAACCAATATAGCCCTTTTGACAGCCCTGCTGTCCGTACCAGCTGAAGCTCTGTCCACAAACTGAATACAATAAACTTCTGCAAGACTTTCAGATGCCATACATTTTCAAATCACTTAACATAATGTGATGCGTCACTGATACAGTGAAAATACCTTAAACTAGTAAGGAAAGAGTTACTGCTATTTCTTAAACTATGAGACAGCAGGTAATGTGTGAGGGATAGAACTTCTATTCTTTTCCAACTTTTTAGCAGAAAGCAAAGATAAGGAATTCAGGTGATACAGCTACATCTCAGCCACTGAAAGAGAAAGGTACAGAAATACCAGCATCTGATTCTGAGTAGGACAAAATATTGAACTGCATTGGCTAATGTTTATCAGTTAACTACTGCAAAAGCCAAGCAATTCTTCAGAGCTTACTCTTCGCTTACAAATCATAACAAATTAAGCTGTACTATGAAGTACAGCTTGAGAGTATTACCCCAAGTTTTTCAATCCACCAAGTGATTTAGGGAATGAATCTGTCCAACAAATTACATATATACACAGCATTGTCTATAAACTTCATGATAAATGCAAATGTTAAAGACATTAAAACCTCAGCTACAGAGGCAGAAATACATTTTCATTACTTTTTTTTTTTTCCTACAGATTTTCAATGTGATTCAACAGCATAGAATACAATAAGACAAATCTCAGCCCTCATAAGGAACATTCCAAAGAGGTGAATGACATCAACAAAAACTGACTTAGATGGCCCACAATTTTGTGGGGGACAGTAATCAGCAGGCAACATAAACTTTGTGGCAATACATCAGCAAGAAAACTCTGAGTATGGGTAAATAGGTGGAAGTTGCACTTCCTTTGAAACAAAAAAATTAAAATTGTAGAGAAGCTGTAACTGGGAGAACACCGCTATACTGGGAATGTATTCTACAAAGGTAGCACCTTGCAGCCATTCATAGATTTTTTGAAAGGCAGAAGAAACATAAGAAAAATGACATTGCAGGGGGTTGTGGAGAGACATTGCCCACTCATTAAAGAGCAAGAAGCAATATTACTCAGATTTTTAGCAAAGCTACAGCTTGGCATGGCAAGTCTTTTGTTGTCTTCAGCCAAGATCCAGTTTCTTCTTGCCTTAAATTACACCATTGCAATCTAGACGTCGATGCTCTGGGCCATGTAAAGTTATAAACAAGGTATTACTGTTGAGAATTTGGGTTTGGTTTTTTTTGCTGGTAGATACAGATTATGAACCATGTTTCCACTTTTCACATAGAAAAAGATAAACAGATTAAAAAAATCAAATTAATCACATTATCTGAGCAGGATGGTATGTAGCTGGTATTATGCTGATTATTACACAAGCATATAGCAAGACAAGATTCCTGATCCATGAAGATAACAATCAAGTAGATAAATTAACAATATGCTTTGAATATGTGGTAACTTATTCAGGCGTTTGGGCAAAATTGGAATATCCAATCATGAAGTTCTCAGGTTTGTTTTGTTTTCAAAATAATGAAGAATCTTCTTCTTAAAGTCTGACATTATCTTATGGTAATGATACATAAGGTTACAGATTCTTTTCTGAGTGCTGCACACATCTGGGATGATTGCTGGAACATATTGTCATGATTTAGGGGGGATGCGAGATAAAGAGGTTAGGTCTGAGGGATTTGATTTAAAGACTAGTGAAAGGAATGAGGAGTACACAACAGATAGAGAATAATAATTCATGTTTCTTTGCAATACTGCTTAAACCTTTTATGTTATAAAACACAATTTTAGTCATAATATTTCTGCTCATGTTAGTAAAGTGTTAAATTGTAATTTAATGTTATAAACTGAAGTAAATCAACTGACATGAAAAATCTCTCAAAAAATAACGCTACAGAAAATGGATTATTTGAAATACATTCCAGAAGTTTCAAGCTGCATAACATCATATCTGGCAAATTTCTTTCTAGATATTTAACCATCTTCCCAATATGATTCAGATCCTAACATTCCTTTTATGTTAGAAAATGTGCTTACAGGCTCCTTTTCCCTGACTTAAACTGTCTTCTTTGCATTTGGAAGTTAATTTCAAACCTTAGATTGAAAAATGCCTCTGCACTAGGTCAGTAGAATGGCAACAACAAAGCCTACAAGTAACCCATGGTTATTTGGTCTTGAACTGCTAGCAAAACAGCAAAACTCAGCACATTTTAAAGACATTTGAAAAAGTCCCAAATATAATCAAATAAACCTGAAACCTGTTCAGCATTCATTATTTTCTCTATCCTTTGATGTTTTCATGCAAAGGTGTAAAGTCTCATTTCTCAAAATCTTTTCCAGCACAATGATGTCACCCACTCCCCTTGTAGCTCTTGCACTGCATTAGCTGCTTCTTAAGCTTACACAGACATTTTGCAACAGGATGTACACACATGCCGTACACACAAGATTTCACTTGTGCTTTGTATCATTCCTGTTATGAAGTTGGTGGATAATTTACAAACAAATGTTATAAATCTAAATACTTGGAAATCTAAATCTAAATCTTGGACTTGTCTGGAACAAACATGTACATCAAAGTAATTAAAAATGTAAATACATATTTGCCCAATAAAAACCTGCATTTGATCAGGAAATAAATATTCATGCACTCTTCTGCATCAAGCATACCAAATACATACAGGGATTACAGATTTTTAAAAACTGAATTTATGATTCTACTGAAACATGTACTATTTTGGAAATGGGTTCATATTCCATATTCAAAATCTGATTAGCATTTATGTTGTCTGCTAAACAACATTTTGGCCATTGTGACCACTGGGGTCCAGTGAGTTCTCCCTGACAGACCTTTTTTTTTTTTTTTTCTTTGAAATAGAACATAAGAAGTCCAGAGATAGCTTGGTTCAGCTCCTTATTACATAGTCATTTTCTCATTAGCTTGTTTCCCAAAGATTACCAAATAGTAACAATCATTGCACGCAACCAACTTGGGTCAAACCAATTTGATCTTACAACCTCATATGAACAATTCCATATCTCATTCCCAATCTCTTGACCCACATATTGGGATTTTTTTTTAACCCAATACAGATGCTCTATAGCTAGTATTAATCCAAAAATCCAATCTCCTCCTTTCATTCTCATTTCTGTTCAATCAAACAGCTCTGCAAAGGGAATATAACAGGCTTCTGGCTGTGTATTTGCAAAGAATAATATACAGAATATAAAAACTTGACAAAGATGAAATGTACAGTGAAGTTACCCTTCTGGGTCCATTACACAACGTTTTAAACTATTTGAATCACAAAGAGGACTATTTGGATGGAGTGTTAATGATAAATGTTTTAATGGATTGGGACATTTTAAATCACCTTAAAACTACAAAGACATCTTTAATTCAAAAGACTGGCAGGAGATATTAAAGAGTAGGTCGTGTCCTTCTGTAAAAGGACAGAATGCAGTACAAAGAAAAAACTTACCACTGCCTCCTTTTTTCCTGCAGGTTTCTACAGGTTTTGACTGGTTAATTAGAAGAAGTTTATCTATGCCCACAATTAACATGTAATGATTTTTAAAATTTGGACCAGAACAAAAACCAGTAAAGGTAAGCTATAAACATACCTGTAGTGAACACTAAGAAGCCTTCCATTAAGTAGCTGAAAATGGGCCATATTATCTTTAGCTAGGGTTACAAGGACTTCTCTGCATAAAGTGTTGTCCTGGTTAATGGCAGAATATGTTTCTTCCTGTACTTGGAAATAACTATCAAAGTTTTAAAACACTATAAACTAGAAGTCCAAATTTCTTGCTTTTTAAAATTAATATTTCTATACAGGAGCACTCCTTTTTCCTGCCCTGCAGCTCTGCTACAAAATTATTCAAGACTGATATCTCCAAAAGATTTTTATCTTCCACAACACCCAGATCTGGTCCTTGGCACTCTGGGTTTCACTTAACATGTCATTAAAGATAAAATGCCTCAGGGATTCTTAAGAAGTGAAGGAATTTTTCACCTCTGTTACCAGAAGACATCAAAGCCCAACTCATAAGCAATAACATTACCAGTGTCTGAATTTAAGGTAGAATAGAAAAAAAAAATACAACATAGATGAGGAAAAGGTATAAATGGAACTACATCAACATTCAGGAGCTGAGGATCTGGCCGAAACATCTCATGGTATAATAGGCCACAACCTTTCGCAGTAGATACATCTACAAAACAAATTACTTCACCCATGTTACAATATAATAGCATGATAAGATATTGATAGAACATAAGACACTAATACGAGAGTCCATTCTCAACAGTTTGGCCAGACTGGCCACAGGGAGCAAGAAGTGTAACAGAACAGCTCAGCTGGGATACAGAAAGATTAGTGGTAAACCACTAACCTACAAGCTAGGACAGAGTACAGTAATGCCACAGGCTCAACTCTGAAAGAAAAAGCTGGTAATTTGAGGTTAAGTTATTTGAACTGGAATTTATCTCTACCATACCTGCACTGACCAAACTTAGCTCTAGTGCTACTACAGTACCAACGCTGTACAGTCAGGAAAATTCTTAGTGTGGTTCTAATACACTGATGCAAAGTCACTACTGAAGAATCCCATGGAGGTAAAGTGGCTCTTGATATGACACCAGGATGGTGAGTGAAACCTGTAGGCTATTTTAAAATGCGTTTTTTTGAAGAATGTATTAGTATAGTAAACAGATATAGTTTATAAACCTCGTTTAGAGAGCTCTTATTTGGGGGTCATGTAAAGTTGTGAATTGCCTCCACTGTTATCTCCTTGCTGAAGGGACACAGGTTTACTCTTACCAAGGAGACATCTTTCACAACATCTGGTACTTCAAAATACCACCTCCAAAATGTCTTCTGAATCTCAATGATGAATACACACACATAAACACTTGAAATTCCCAAACTTGTTACCTGCAGTAACTTAACAGCCATGTAACACTTTGCCTGCACATACTCAAGTTGACTGCTGCTGGTGAAATAAAAGTGGTCACTGTTCGTCAGGTTCAAAATATCAAAGAAGTTTTAAAATAAAACTATATGTCTTGCAATAAAACAAACAATTAAGTTATCTATGTCGAAACGGGAAGCCATTAAAAAGGATAGATTACATACTATTATGTAACTGGTTGTTGCAATCTTTTACACGTTACCTGTTGTAATGACGACTCCCTTTACATGTATCATAGTAAACTCACAAATTCTAAAGTGCTTTCAGCTCCTTATATAAGATATTAACAATATAAGTGAAAGCTTTGGTACTTACATTTTTCAAATAAAACTCTCTGGTTTTTGTACTTTCATGTGCTTCTGGGTCATATACCTGACCTAAAGATAATAAGATTATTATTTTGTATCCTTGTGGGCTCAGATACCATGTTATGGGTTTAAAATAAAGGAATTTGAATTTGTCATTAAATCCCTACTTGAAAAAAACCAAACCAAACCAAACTTATTGTGTCTGAATCAACATTTTGTAATACACGACAGTTATTATGAATAAAATATTAAGATGGTTAGGGCTCAGAAAATAAGTAAACAAGTTTCTACCTGGAATCACTATGAGTTTTCCCAAAGGAAATGTAACCAGTTTCTTCATAGTAATAGTCATTCACATAAAGGAAGAAACAACTCTTCACAAAAAGAAAAGATAAATACTCTAAAGAAATTTAACCTATGAAATCCTGCAAAATCACAACTCTGCTGAAAGAGTCCTTTTACAAGCACAGCATACAAACACATGCTTACAACATATGCACAGGGTGAAGACAAGCCATGAAAATTCAGACCTAGTTAAAAAAAATAGCGCAAGTCTTTGTGCTTCTACAGGAGGTTCAGTTTTGAAGGACAATATTCCAGATCTCTTTCTTAATACCAGATGGCACTGACGGAAGTCGAAGTGGCTGTAAGCCAGCTCTACCTCAGCCAGGGATTCCCTCTTGCAGGAGAATCTCAGCTGCCAGCTCAGAAAAGCTTTATACATCCTTTTAGTGCAAAGGAGCCAGTACATAGTCCAGGATATTACTTAATTATTTTTTTTTCCTACTAAAGTCAATTTTCTGTCAGTTAAGACATATAGAAGATCCTTGCCAAAAAACAGGATGGTAAAAGATTGAGCAGTTTCTCTGGAGCTTAGTTTTCTACCACCAATTAAACGTAAGCAGAAATGTTATCACTTAGCTGTTCATTCACAGTTAGCAGTAACCTTGCATAAATGTAGCTAATGGTAGGAAAGGAATAAGTAGGTTTAAAGATTCTAACAGAGTTTCTAATTTTTTTGTCCCCCTCATTCATATTTCACTCTTCTTTTGTCCTCCCATTTCTCTGATTATGGTGCTAGGCTATAAATTGTGTTTACTGTTTATACAGCAGCATAAATTTTTGAACAACAAAAGGATCTTATTGCATAATGGAGATAAACAAAAATTTGGGGAAGCAAGAGAAAGAAATGAAACCCTCCCACAAAATTTTATTTTTCTAAAACAGAAGAACATACACAAGTTCTCCAGCAGAAGATCCCTGTTGTCTTTAGTACAACTGGGACTTCTCCTCAAACTTGATCTGATATATAAAGAACATGACTTTATTATAAGGAATAAACAAGATGGAAATTAAACAAATAGAGCTTGCCTTGGATTGACCAGGTCTTAAATGTCATGGCAAAACTGAGGAAAAGCCCCTGAGAGATTTTTGGCAGTTAGTTATATGGAGCTTTTTGTTACCATCAAAAGACTATATTCAGATAAATACATCAATCATAAAGCTGCAAAGAACAGAGTAACTGGAAGATAAGACATATGAACTCCAGAGTGAAGTGGATTTAAAACCAACAAACAGTCAGTACTGCTACCTGTGTTGCTCTTTTCCAGAAAATCCGAAATGTCATCTGTCAAAACTTTTAGATTATGCTTCAAATGTATTACTCTGTATTACTCAGCATTAAAAGGCCATACCATGTGCTGCACAAAAAACAGAAGGACTGGCTTTTAGACTCATTCTTCAAATAATAAAAGAGATGCGTATGCATATGCGACCAGACATAATCCATATTTTCGAGTTGTACAACTAGGTCAGCTGACCACCGTTCTTAGAAGCCTCTACTGCAGCCTCACTTTAACAGCAGTTGATAAAAATGGAGAGCTGATTTTTGAGTTTTAAAATCAAACAGAAGGAAATATAGAATAGGTGGTTTATTTATATGTACCTATTCTTTTTTGTCCATAGTAACTTTTGCCTGTTGCAATCACAAAGTGAGAAACACAACAGATGCAACTAAAAAAAAATGTAAGATAATTTATAAGCAATTCTCCTTCACATTCAGTTCTCTCATGCATTGTGCTAAGAAATAGGTTAAATAAACATACAACCAGTGTGCTCAGGCAGTGGGATGAAAGTTCAAATAATAACTAGCACTCAGCAGGAATAAAATACAAAATGGATTGGGATTTTTATTTTTAATCATGTCTTCCTACATGCAATTGTCTGCAAAATCATCTGTCAGAAATGGAAATGTTTCATTTAGGAATTATTATGATATATTTTTTATGCTAAAAAAAATTTCAAGAAAGCACCACAGACATGTCACAACTCAGAAAAATCAAACCCAGAAATTAATCCACTCACCCAATGGCAGGAATTAATTTGAATTTTCTTTCTAAATTCTTACTGCTTTAGATAATGTTACTATTTGCAATCCCTTTGCACTGCATTTGCTCATTGTCTTCTATGATTCAGTAGCCAGAACACCACGATTTACGTATTTTAGTGCCAAACTTGAATGTGTGGATTTGAAGGCTCTTCTCTTGGGAGAGCTCAGTTCCCATACAGATACAGGTTGCCAACAGCACGTGACAATTTTATATTTTCTACAGTTATTCTTAGTTACACTATCACAGCATAGAATAAATATTATTACAAATATTTATAAATATTTAAGTTTACATTCTGCCTGTAAAGATCATGATTCTTACAGCTGCTGTGCCAGGCATATTAAACTAACTTTTGCTATATAACTTTTGAGGATATAAGAATACTATTTGGCATACTGTATGACACTATACATTCAAAAAGCATCCTATCTAGTAAAATCTATCTAATAAAAAAGACGTCTGCTCCAATGGATTTTCCAGACAAAACTTTGATCCTCTTGCAAAAAAAAAAAAAAAAAAAAGCATGTTTTTTCACTCTGAGAAACTACAGTCTACTTTGGTAGGATTTCATCTGAGTGAGGAAAGGGTTAAAAACCAAACAATGGCCTCGGCATTTATCCCACAATGTAGTTTCTTTCATAAGAACCATATAATGAAAACCCCTAGGTGGGTTTCTCATTTGCTGCTCCTGCTTCCTAGAAGCTGCACAGCTCTGTCCCTTCCCCCTTCACATACCTGTTCAGATTTCTCTACTCTGCCAATACAAAATTAAAAGACAAAACCTGAGGATTCATACAATTAGGGGTTGCAGCGTGTGATATCACTGTCAAGGGAGCAGAAATTTCTTTAATCAGAATTTCTTTATATAACAAGAAAACTATTAAAATAGTTTATTATTTCTGATGCTTTATATCAACGTGACAAGCAGCAAGAAGAGCACAGCATGGGACTGTACAGTTGCTTTCTACCTAAGGAAAGCGTATGTGCAAAAAAGGATATATTATTGTGATGTCTCATTGGTGCCAAACACGTTTTACGCTTGGCAAACCACCTTATATCTAAATCTGTGTGACTTCGGCCCACCACTTACCCATCCTTCAATAAGACATGCTTGTACAGACACATATTGTCTCAGGAAAACTGTTACCTATGCACAAATTTATAACATAAAGACGTTATATACAAGTGCACATTCAGTGCACGTATCTGAGAAGAGTAAAATCAAAAAGAAATTTGCTTTTGCATATATTCTTTGCTCCCTAGCATAAGCAGATACCTTCAAGTCATCTCCCCTTGAGACCCTGCAGATTCCAAATATGGCTTCATATAAATTTGAGATGTATCTCACACATGCAGGTCTCGTTTGAGTCCAGATACCAATGCAAAAAAGGAAGATGTCAGTTCTGTTAGAGAGTTTTAAGTAGTAAAGGCTGCAGCTAAATCCAGGCGTGACTGGTTCAAACTGCATGCCCCAAAGGTCAAGGGAGTGTTTGATTTTAAGGCTCAATACCTAGAAACACATATGGCATATGTAAGTAAGATACTGCATAACCATACCTGTGGTATTGAACAGTTATCATAGTAGAGACAGTGGTAACCAGTGAAGCTTGAAAGATCTGCTGTATAACCAGAAAATCTAGATGCCAGAAGATCAAGTTAAGCTGTCATAAGAGTTCCTGCTTTTCTTCATATCTATGAATCCATGCTTATTTGGTCTAGCCTATAGCTATACTGTTTATTTTATCTTAGATCTCTAATAGGAAGCATGAAGAAAATGTTTAAACACAGCTTGTGAATTAACTTGTGTGACTGAAGATAGCAGTAGGCAAGTACTTGCTGCTGGTGAAGAGTGAAACTCAGAGCTGACTTCAAGTCTTAAAGAACACAAACATTTCTGTTTTTCATCTGAAAATTAGAGATCCACTGGTTAATATACAAGCGTACCTGCAGTAGCATTACATACGTGAAATACAACTTCCAGACATCAGAAGAAAAAACTCCCAGTGACAAGCAACTGACATCATCTATCTGGACTTGTGCAAAGCATCTGACACTGTCCCGCACAACATCCCTGTCTCTAAATTGGGGAGATGTGGATTTGATGGATGGACCACTCGGTGGATAAGGAATTGGCTGGACGGTCACACTCAAAGAGTTGCAGCCAATGGCTCAATTTTCAAGTGGAGATCAGTGACAAGTGGCGTTCCTCAGTGGTCCGTAGTGGGACTGATGCTGTTTAACATCTTTGTCAGCGACATGGACAGTGGGATAGAGTGCACCCTCAGCAAGTTCGCTGACAACACTGAGCTGTGTGGTGCAGTTGACAGGCTGAAGGGGAGGGAAGCCATCCAGAAGGACCTTGACAGGCTGGAGAGGTGAGCCCATGTGAACCTACTTAAGTTCAACAATACCAAGTGTAAGGTTCTGCACATGGGTCAGGGCAATCTCAGACACAAATACAGACTGAGTGGAGAATGGATTGAGAGCAGCCCTGAGGAGTCGGCCTTGGGAGTGCTGGTTGATGAGAAGCTCAATATGACCTGGTAATACATACTCACAGCCCAGAAAACAAACTGTATCCTGGCCTACATCACAAGAAGCACAGCCACCAGGTCGAGGGAGGTGATTCTGCCCCTCTAATCTGCTCTTGTGAGACCCTGCCTGGAGTACTGTGTCCAGCTCTGGAGCTTTCAACATAAGAAGGATGTGGACCAGTTGGAGTGGGTCCAGAGGAGCCCACGAAAATCATCAGAGGGCTGGAGCACCTCTCCTGTGAGGACAGGCTGAGAAAGCTGGGGTTGTTCAGCCTAGAGAAGAGAAGGCTCTGGAGAGACTTTATAGTGACCTTCCAGTACCTAAAGGGGGCTTATAAGAAAGCTGGAGAGGGACTTTTGACAAGGGCACGTAGTGATAGGACAAAGGATAATGGCTTTCAAATGAAAGAGGATACATGTAGATGAGCTATAAGGAAGAAATTCTTCACTATGAGGATGGTGAGGCACTGGCACAGGTTGCCCAGAGAAGCTGTAGATGCCCCATCCCTGGAAGTGTTCAAGGCCAGCTTGGGTGGGGCTTTGAGCAACCTGATCTGGTTGGAGATGTCCATGCCCACAGCAGGGGAGTTGGAACTGGATGACATTTAAGGTCCCTTCTAACCCAAACCATTCTACGATTCTATGACAACCATATTAAATTCCTCAAGCTTTTTTTTAAGAATGCAGAAATTGCAGTTTTGTTGATTGGTATTACTTTAGGAATACACAAATAATAGGAAAGATTCACGAACTTGTAACCAGAAAAGATGCCACAAGCACATTCAACCCATACCAAATGTAAGTATTAGATCTATGCATAAATCTCTACATGCTTCAGTAATTTCACAGATTCTCTATGCTCTCAGCCTCATTTTTAATTTGCCTTGTTCAAAATGAAATCATCAATCATGAGACCTGTAGCATATTTCATGGCATTATTTGATCTTTCCCATTAAAAATATAATTAAAGCATGTCACTCCTCTATACACATTGCATATGTACGCATAGGCATGATGTATTGGTACAATCACAACTTTCTGACTTTGGTGAAATTACAAAGCTTCATTAGAAAGGAAGAGACAGCGAGCCCTGGCAATTTCCAGATCTTCAGGGGGTCATTTATTGTTGTAATAAATTTCATTTTTCCATTTGAAGGGTAGAGTCTAAACAATGTAATAGAGTAATATTGAGGTATTTATTTTACCTCGTTTTTTCTTCAGCTGAAATGCTAGCGAGGGAGTGTTTTTCAGCTTGGCAGGCAGCCAGCAATTTCTCAGTAAATAATGTGAACCCTGTCCTGCAGTGTAAAGCTGTACATCTTTTAAAAAATGTTCAGTCCTCTGCTAGAGTCCAAGGAATCTTTGCTTACAAAGTGTGTCTGCAGAAGCTTCTACAGGAAGCAATTTGGCAGAGATCTCTAAACTATATAAAGTTCTTTCTCCCTCTGTCTCTTTTTCCCCATTGAAATGACTTCATGTATTCCTCCTCCTTAAGATGCTTTTCCTCAACATACTGGAGATAGGAAAAAGAAAAAAAATCTTCTGTAGTCTAGCTAAGGTATCTCAGGCTCCGTCTTCCACCCAAACCTTGAAAAAATCTGCTCCGTAACGTCTAGTGCCAGATTCAGTACTGTATCAAAGCAGACATGCAATGTTTGCAATTGCTCAGACAGTATCATTGGCAAGGCTCCATTATAACTATGTATACTTGAAATACATAATGAATTACGCATTTCAAATTAAGAAATTTGGTTTAGTCGCCAGTAGCTGATGTTGTAAACCTGCTTTTAAAAGGGTAACTTCTGGATACATGTCATTCAGATCACCCAGGCTACCAGCTGACAAAGACAGGATTGGTGTTCTTAGACAGAAACTGTAGAAGGTACACAGCTGGAGTGTCCCATTCTTATGTAAAGTGAAGGCAGACAGTGTAAGAGAACACATCCAGACAGGTGTATCTTGATGATTTGGACTCAAAAGGGAAACTCCACGTTACAAAGGGATTGTCACTAAAATTCAATCCATTTTAGGTTAAATGTAGAAACCAATACAATAAGTTTTGCTTTTGTACATGTGGAAAGTCAGAAAAGAGAAGTAATGTGTGAGTATCTGTGGGCAGCAGAAGGAACTTGATGACTGTGATCCTCATGTCAGCACAGTAACCTGCCTTTATGTGTAACACATCAAAGAGGAAATCTATCTTATGGAAAGAGATAATAAGGCACTTTTTCTACCTCTGTGTATCATCTGGCAGCTCAAGAAAACAAAAAATTTACAGCCACTGTTAAACATGTTTCTTGTAGCTACCCAAATAGCATGACTTCAGCAGATATCACTCCAGTATTGCTCCTCTGCATGTGCTCACTCACCCAACCCCACAGCACAGTTCAGGCTTTAAAAGCCGTAACAAAGCTCCACTGTTTAGTGGAAGGATTGCATGCTTCCCCAGAACTGAACACAGAACAGATTAATTAATCACAGTTTGCAAAGCCCTTTGAAACAGAAAAGCGCTCTATAAGCTACAGATTGTTATTGCTGAACACTTCCCTGTTAGCACTGGAGTTATAATCCATTTCCCCTAATGTGTTCTGAGTAATAGAACAGGAAACATGAGATTGCAGTCAACAATTACCACAGTTATTAAAGAACCTGCAAAACCCCACAGTTTTGACAGCTGTCTTTACACAGAAATACTAATCTTGGAGTCAAATAGACAACTATCTTATCCTCTGAAGTTTAGACAGTTGTTTCCTTACGTACTTGTACCTTTTGTTGCTATTGCTGTTTCTCTTTTTTACCCCTCCCCCTAACAGATACAGTTGTTTGCCAGCAGAACACATGGACCTGTGAGGTAGGAACATAACATTTCACTCGCCATCTGCCGGCATTTTCAGTGGTTAGCACTGTCCATCCATGTTTTTGTTTTTTTTCAGTAGTGTCAGCACCTAAGTGACATTCCAACTGGTTTCAGTTCTACAGCTTCTGAGATTAATTTGCTTGTTTAGGTAAACATGCTACACTAGCTAAATCTAGGCTAGGTCTTGCAACATTTGAAATAGCACATTCATTTTCATAACGGTTCCTGAGTCATGACTGGCACATAACCAAACTAAAACAATCCCCAGTTTTCAACAGTTTATAAAAAGAGGCAACATTCCCACAAATCTGCTTTGTCTTTACAAAAAGGCAACTTCTTTATGACTAAGGCTCTAAAGTATGTTTCTGATTAGTTTATTCAGTCCTGAGAGGTTTGGTTTTTCTTTTTTCCACTGGGAACTTAATATATTTCACGTGGAAAAAAAAAAAAAAAAAAGAGGGGGAAATTTAAAATTCAAACTTTGTCTTTGCACTCACATGCTGAGTTCCACCTCTCATGGTTTTGGCTGGTTCACTTCAGAGAACTGCCTGCTGCAAGGCTGCAAGATCTGGAACTACATCAGTGGCCCCAGTTTGCACTATCTGGATCTTCGGGTTTGTTTTTGCATTCACGCTAGTATTTAATTACTGATGCTGTTAATGTAACTTGATATATCTTTATTTGGAAAAGGGCAGTTGGCAAGCACAATCGTATCTGTTGGATTGATTAAGGTTAATGGATCTTCTAAGACACTAGGGATTTAAAAAATTTGATTATTGCAGCTAATGCATATCAATATTTTTAACTCCACTGAAAGCATCAGCCTGATAGATCACATTTCGCTCAACTTTGCATAAAGAAAAGATGTGGGAAGAAAGTTATAGGTTAACTACACGTAACATGTACACACAATCTCTTGTTGGAAGCGACTTGAAAGCACCCACTAAAACCAAAATTCTTAGTGCAAACACATAGTGTGGGAATGGCAAGAGATGTTGTTTTCAGACCTTATTTCAGTGATGACCACCTGCTGCACATGGAAACCACACCAAAATTGTTTTTGAATAGTTTTCTTGGAGGTACCAGACCCTAGTCTCATTGAACTCTTACAATTAGGCAATGCAATCTTTTTTTTTTTTTATGAAGGAAACATAAAGCTTTTCAGGGATACAGTGCTCTTTATCATGAACTGTGGAAAACTGTTCATTCTCCCTGTCTTTGGTCTCCTGAACTATAATTGCTTGCAGCTTTACCTCTGCACACAATATCAACGCACTGCTTGACCAATCAGAAAAACAGGCTTATGCTCTAAAGGACTTTCACACAGGACCTTTGATGGTTTAAAGATGTTTGCTATGATATTTGACAAAAAATACTGCCTAGTTTTTAAATCCCTTTTTAAGCACTATAGGCTACCAAGTATATGCTGCTTAGAATGAAGCAGGAGAAAACACTGTTATGACGGATAATGATTGGATGTCTATACTCAAAGATGTTGTTTACTAGTTAATTTTTTACAGATACATAAATTCACAAAACATTATTACTAATAAAGCGCACTTCTTCAGGTACGACTATCCCAGATCTCACTGAGGAAAGAATGATTGACAAAAGTGAAAGTTCAACAAATTGCCCAAGGTCACTTACCAAGATATCAGCAAGTAAAAACACAGAAGAACACCCCTGAATTGATGACATGTTGCTGGTCTATTTGAATCCTGCCCTAATCACATCCATGACATAGATGATACTGATGATGTATGCATGCAGAATTTGTGATATTTTTCATCTATACAAATAAGAAATAAAAACTGTAATGAGCCAGGGGAAATAATACCTATTTTTTAAAAAAAGGTAAGCAATTGCCTTTGCAGTAGTCATTTTGCTTGTGAAATAAAAGACTTGATAGACAAACATATTTTGATACTTAGAGCATAGGTTTTTTTTATATTTAACAGCAGTGTTTATTACAGCACTGGACTGAGACACCACTTACCTGCATATGCTTCTGGGTTCTGTCACGTCTTCTTGTATACCTGAACTAGT
Source organism: Chlamydotis macqueenii (assembly GCF_036417535.1). Lineage (NCBI taxonomy): Eukaryota > Metazoa > Chordata > Aves > Otidiformes > Otididae > Chlamydotis > Chlamydotis macqueenii. The sequence continues at coordinate 7,049,153 of NC_141571.1, read as the reverse complement.
TAGTTATATTTTCACTGTTCCAGAGGCCAGCTGTTTGCCTATGGGTTGTTCTATTTCCAGCCATCCTTTGTATGACTTCTATATTCGGTGACGGCATGCAAAGCTCTCACGTGAAGAGCATCTTTTTATGCGTATATTTAGTACCTAGAACAATTGGTTTAAGATGTTTAAGATGGAATTGCTATATATTAATAAAATCAATAATAACAACCTTCCTAGAGTAGCAAAACAAACCCATGTAGTAATGGTAGAAACAGTACCTCACAAAATTATTATGATAAGCCTTGATTAGAATATATACGGGAATAACTTAGGCTTGAGAATAGCTTTGTAAGATTAATGGAAGAATCACTAGCTAATTTGTCATTCTAGTAATTATGACTATATAGAAACCATTCCTTAAAAATATCTTGTAATGATAAATTCTCCCTTCAGATTTACAGGCATTTTGCATGCATACATGAGGACAAAATTTCCTCCATCTTAAGTCTCATAAGAAAAATCCAAATCATTTGAGTATTTTTGAGACTTTTCCTGTAACAATAAGATAAATCTCAGCTGTGTCGAGGTTCCTTAATGGAAAGATAAAGCCTTCCTAGTGACTAAGAAATGTATGCCATCTTTGGAAGTGTTTATTTGGAGTAACACATCGTGCCATTTACAAGTCATTTTTCAATAGCATTGGTATGGAATACAGGTGGTTGACTATCTCCAGAAATTTTTTTTTTTTATAATGAAAGGATCTATGACGAATTTAATTACTAGACTATCCAGCTACAGATAACATACAGGCCAATGAGAAAAGATAACCTTAAAATTTGCATAATATATCTCAAGTCCTGCAAATCATGTCTGGTCTATACTCTGGTTTTCAACCCATAATTTAATGAAACTGCTCTGGTGAGAAATAAGAATTTGACAGTTTAAAAAAAAATGAGAAAAAATCATTTAGAACTTTTGTTAACACATGCAACAAATGTACTTTTTTTTTTTCTTTTCAAAGCACACATCTCAAGACCATTTTGTTAACAACAAAGTTGAAAAAAAATTGTATCATTTTCTTGATACATCGTCATAAAAATATTACCCTGGAACCTGTTGGAATAAAGGTATCTCTCATTCCCTGCTTTTTCTGTGGAGAATCAACTAAAAATGTAGGGACCTGATTTAAAAGCATGATCAGGGACATCCATCAGAAGGAAATTATTAATATAAAAAGAGAAGTAAAACAGAACTATGAGTTTGTTTTCAAGAAAGTTTAGGCATGCACTGCAAACATCTGAACTACTATCACCTGGCGTGGAGACAGGGCCCCAAAATAAGTGACCCTGTGCACAGGCTGTCCTCATGTTCGTGGAAAAGCCTTTGAATTAGGAACAAGAAAGGCTAAAACTCAAAACCATTAAAGAGACTTTTGACTCTTTTGGAACAGCTTCTCCACAGGAGATGTCTAAGCAGTCTAAACACGGATTTTATCCCTGGTTTATGCCCACTGAAGCAGGATAAGGCACATTCCTCCGTGCAATACCACGGCCGGCCTCCTAACACCCCATGTGGAGAACCCCGATTATTAAGTGGGAAGCACAGAAGTTTTATCAGGTCAGGACTTTATCCCCACCAACCTGAGGGGGATTATACCCCACACGGGCTTCTTTTTCCTCTGACTGACACCCCCCCACACACACCCACCCACCCACCCACCCACCCCTCCTCGCCGCCCCACCTGGCACTCCGAGCGGGGGGGGGGGGGCAGCCGTGGCCGTGCTCCTCTTCCCTCACCCCGCGGCCTCGGCGGGCCTGGCGGAAAAGCGCCCACGGCCAGGGAGTGAGCGGGGCGGGGGGGCGCTGGGCGGGAAAAGAGGCAGCGCGTGCGGAGAGGCGCGCGCAGAGGTGAGGGGCGCTGGGCGGGAAAGGAGGCAGCGCGTGCGGAGAGGCGCGCGCAGAGGTGAGGGGCGCTGGGCGGGAAAGGAGGCAGCGCGTGCGGAGAGGCGCGCGCAGAGGTGAGGGGCGCGAGCCCTGCGGGGGCGGAGATCGTGAGGCGGGGTGGGGGAAGGGAGGCGGGAATGGCCGCGGCCCCTGAGGGCGCGCGGCGGGGGGGCTGCAGCTTCCTGCTGACTCCCCACCTCCTCGGCGGGGTGCTTGGGCGGGAGCCCCCCGGCACGGGAGGCGGCAGCGCTTGGAGGAGGCGCCTCGCAACAGATGGTTAAAGCCGGCTCCCAGCCGCGGCCCGCATTGGCCGGCAGCGCGAGCCGGGCGGGAGAAAGGGTGGGAGGGAGCCGGCCTCGCGCAGGCAGGGCGACAGGGGCTGCCGGAGCGGCGCGGCCCGGCCCGGCCCCGCGGCGGGGAGCGGAGCGGAGTACCCCCACTCTCCCGTTTGTTCGCTTCTCGCGCGGGTTCTGAGGCGACTGGTTTCTGTGGGCGGAGGTCGCCTGTTGGCAGCTGATCGCCGGCGGCTTCGGGCCACCTGTGAGTTTTCTGCCGGGTGGGTGCTTGTAAGTAACGCCGCCCCCGTGTGCAGCCGTCTTGGGGCCGCCGGGAGGGTTCTGGCTGCGCGGGCGGGAGGGCCGGAGGGCTCGGCTTCTTCGGCTGCTGTGCACGCTTGGGGCGGGCGAGCCGGAGCTGCGCGTTTCTCCTCCGGTTTAACCCGTGCAGTAGGAAAAGAGGGAAGGTGTTAGGGGAGATCCTCCCCCCGGCGGGAGGCCAAATCAACACTGGGGAAATTTTTATCACCTGTAAGTGAGAAAACCCCGACTCTCATTCGCTGTCCCCCCACCTTCTATTCCAGCTTTGCCGCTGCAGAGTCGCTTGTGGTGAATCATTACCGGCTTTTCGTCCTCGGTGCTCTGCGGAGGGGGAGGCTGTCAGGTGCGGAGCTGAGATGCGGGGGAAGTGGCTTGCCCAAGGTCACACAGTGAGACAGTGGCTGAGCTGGAAAATAACAGCGCTGTGCTGAAAACTTCTGGATCCTACTCCTGTGCTGGGCTGTTGAACAGCACGGCAAGGCTCCCGGCATAAACGTGGTAGAGTTGTAGGTAGGTCTCTAATTGCCTTTTGTTATTGTTGTTGTTCTTTAAAGCGTTGTGTATGGAAGAGCAGCCGTGCAGAGGTGCAGTGCCTCTGTCATCTCCCTTGCGTTCTCCAGCCTGCAAACATGTAAATGAATGCGTCTATGCTCTTGCTGTTCTCTGACTTAATATTAAGTTCAGTAGGTTAAAAACAGAAATTGTTGGTGAAAATATTATGTTTTTTTCTTCACTTTTACTATGACAATAAGTAATGTTTTTGTTATTAATGGTTAATGTCATTTTATGCCATCAGACAGGAGTTGTGAAAAGCCCCTTAATTGACTGGGTGTTAGCTGCATTCCAAAATTAATCTGCAGTGCCAGAGCTTTTATGCTGAATGCATGTGAGAGATGTAAAGCATGGTAGGCCATGCTTTAAGAACTTCTGCACTAGAGTATAATGTGATTAAGAGTTCTCCAAAGGATCCAACTGGAGTAATTGTTTTAGTGCTAGCTATATGCATAACAGTTACCTTTCCTTCTCTCTCTCCTCTCCAAATACAAGTGTAAGGAGTTTACATAAAGATACTATTCTGTAGTTTGTCTGTTCAAATGTTCAGTGTTTCTCTTGAATTTCTGATTATGTGGAAGGAAAGCTGGCGTGTATAAGGATGCTATCTTGATTGAACATATTATGAGAGTCCTTTAAGTCAATCTTCTTCATAGAACTTAATCCTTGCCTTTCCTAATATGTCTTGCAGCAGTGAAACTTATAAGTTTAAGTGTGCTGCCCAAAAACTAAACTATTGCCCCACCATCTTTCTCAATTTTACCTTAATTGTTCTGCTTGGTTTTGGGAGGTGGGGAAGTGGAATCTGAGAGAGGTTTAGGAAAACACTCAAAATATTAGTGTAAATAGGACAGCTTTAGTTTTAATCTGTATTAGGGGGTTCTAGTGAACTCTGGACTCTCTTCAGCACAAGTCATGGAATTCAAGGCAAGGTTCCTTGCATGATGACATTTTCTGACTATAGATATATTATGGTTTGGATATAGAGGGTTTTGTGTGTATTTGTTTTAATCTTATTAAAAAAATACAGTGTTATTCTCAAAGTATTTAATGGACTTTCCCCCCCCGCCCCCCGAACTTTGATATTTGCAAAAAAAACCCTTTTTGTTGTGCTTGTGTTTTGGCAATATAACACTTTTTTTTTTTTTTTTTTTTTTTTTTCCTTCCCACTGCTTCAGATTCTGTGCAAGGAGTCTTATTTTGGCTAATTTCTAGCTAAAAGAGTGTGCCCTTGCTGTGCAAAACCATCTTGATTAATTTGAACTGCAAACTGCACCAGTGCATGATAACTGCAGCCCAGGCTGCCTCCAGTCTTGATGTCACCACTCATTTGTGTTGGTGACAGTCAGATGCAGTATTGCATCCCCTCTGATAGGGCTGTCTGTTACCTGGCTTAAGAAGTTATCCGCAGTGCATTCCAGGAGTCTCCTGGGGTCCCTACAGCTCTCTGTGCCACTTTGCCAGCAGATGTCAGGGTGGATGAAGTTCTCAGCAGGACAAGAACTTGCAACTGCGATGCCTCCTGTAGCTGGAGTAAGAAGGCTTCGTCAGCAGGCTCCCCTTGATTGAATGGCCTGTGGTAGACACCAACCACAAGGTTCCCTTTGTTGTTTTGGTCTAATTCTTACCCATAAGCTTTCAGTCTGCTCGTGGCTATTCTTCGGAGACAACTCTTCACACTCTATCAATGTCTTGATGTAGAGGGCAATGCCTCCACCCTTCCTTCCTCACTTGCGCCTTCAGAACAGCCTGCAGCCATTGATAGCTGCACTCCAGTCATGGGATTCGTCCCACCAAGTTTTAGTAATCACAACTAGGTTGTAGCTTTCTAGCAGCATGGTGGCTTCCAGCTCTTCCTGTTTATTGCCTGTGCTGCATGCATTGGTGCGTAGGCACTTCAGTTGGGCTGTTAGCCATGTCGCCTTTTTAGAGGACTCTCTTATGCACAATGAACTGAAGTAACTGAATGATGATTTGATCATGAATAAATATATACAGTGGCATGCTGACATCTGAGAGGACTGGAGCACCTCTCCTGTGAGGACAGGCTGAGAGAGTTGGGGCTGTTCAGCCTGGACAAGAGAAGGCTCTGGGGAGACTTGATAGCAGCCTTCCAGTGCCTAAAGGGGCCTACAAGAAAGATGGGGAGAGGCTGTTCAGTAGGGCCTGTTGTAATAAAACGCGGGGTAATGATTTTAAAATAGAGGGAGGTAGATTCAGGTTAGATATTAGGAAAAAAAATTTACACTGAAGGTGGAGCAACCTGTCCCAGTGTTTCACAGAGAGGTGGTGGATGTGGGATCTGAGCAACCTGATCTGGTTGGAGATGTCCCTGCTCCTTGCAGGGGGGTTGGACTGGATGGGCTTTAAAGGTCCCTTCCAACACAAACTATTTTGTGATTCTATGATCTGTAACCTGGTGGTGTTATACCAGTGATTCCCCCCCGCCCCGCTTTGAACAATGTACAAATTCTTTATCTAGCTAATATCTGCAATGGGCTTATTTTAGTTTATTTTGTATTTCTGTCGATGTTTTCTGGCTTTGGTTCACCTTCTGTAATAAAATCAGGATAGTGGCTCATGGTTCAGTGAGTTTAAGCGGTTTGTGGTGAAGTAAAAGTTTTGATATGTAATCACTGGTACTAATTAGCCATATTTAATGGATTGTTGGAAGAGAGTGTCAAAAATAAGTGTATCTATTAGACTGCAGAGTTGTTACTAATCTGCATGTAGTACTCTAAAATGAAGGTAATAAATTTATGGTGATGCGGAAACAACTGTAAATGTCAATACCTCACAAAAAATAACATAAATATTGGATGAAGTCTCATTGCTCCAGAAAGACATGTCCCATTTAGAAAGAGGCAGCACCTTATTTCAAGCTACTAAAAAGAAAGCAATTGAGTTGCCTGCCTTATTTGAAGATCTTAGACAAGCAGCAATCATTGTGAAAAGCTGAAATTATTGATCCCTGAGGTAGGAATTAAAGTAAGTAATGGTTCTGCTGTGATCTAGGAGTTCTGACCATCTCTCTGAGTTGCTGACAATAACTACCCAGTTTAATACCTAGATTTAATAAATTATGTTTTCTAGTAATATCTGGGAAAAGAAGATAGTGAATTTTAGAGATGCTGAAATGTGTCAGAAGCCGATGTTATGTACAATCTGGAAACTGAATAAGTAAAACTTCTTGTAGATTTTTGGTATCTGCAAGACAGAAGTGTGTTTTAGGGTGGTTTTTTAATTGTTTTGTTTTTATAGCTTTATATTGCAGTTGCAGATTGCTTCTAAGGAAGATTGAAGTACCAAAACCATAGAGTTCAGTGCACACCTAAGAACTGAAGTTCTGATCCTTCTCCCACACCAAATACTTGGTAGGACTCTTAAAAAATGATGGATTTTAATATCAGCTGATCTTCACAAAGCTTTATTGTTAGGTTTCCTTTCTTTCTTTTCCACTGCTCCCTTTTTGTCTTAGTTAAAAATAGTAACAAGTTTATGTTACATTAGTATAATAGTGTTAATTTTCAACTGGTGTGTGAAGTTATCTTATGCCAAAAGTAATAATGAAATGTATGGATATTCTCTTTTTGAAGATAATGGCAAGATCTTGTCTTCTGAATTTAAGTTTATGGGTAGTGAACAATGTAGTATTAAATGTCCACATCTATCTTGTCTAGTCATTGTAAGAAAAATCTTTATGCTCTTCTAGTAAGTCATATACCTGCAACCCCCAGAGAATCTGTAGAGGACTACTGTAAGGAGTGTGAATAGTCACCTTTATTTTTCTCATAGTAGTGTTTAAATGGGCATTTCAATACATGGTTGTGTATAGTATCTTCTTTCTTTCCTTTTTACCTAATCTGAGGAATACATCTTCTAATCCTAAAATAACTTCTGACAAATCTAGTAACATCTAGTTTACATTACTGAACTTGATCAAGGAAATAATGTTACTGGATTGGGGAAAAACTGCATATTGGTTGGTATAAAAAAGTAAAACTTAAAAATGGATATCCTTTGAAAACTTAGGGCTTTGTCCTTGCTCCAACTTGTTTCTTTTGCCTAAGTTATCTTAGGGACCTGAGGAAATACCTTAAGTATTTGAGAAAGGTGGGATTTTGTGTGTATGTATGAAGCAAATTGAGAACTTCTTAAGTTGCAGACTGTTTCTGCATTGTGCTGTGTTGGGATCATTTTTTCTTTCAATATGTTAGGGTCTGAAATCCTTTTAATACTGTAGACTTAAAAATCTCACTGTGTTGCGCATGTGATATGTGCCTTGAGCGTCAGTTGTTGGGAATATGAGTGTTTCTAGAGATTCATTGTTTTGGGAGAGATTAAAACCTCTCTCAGAAAGGTGCACGATAAGAAAAGACTAGTACAAAACTAGATGGGTTACCTAATGGACTTTTTTGTGGCTCAAACCTAAGTTTAGGGTGTTGTGAAGAAACTGTTCAAGTTACAAACAGTGAAATCTCTTACTTCAAATACATCAACATCACAGGAAAGTATGTATTACAAGAATTAATGCTATGCCAAGTCTACTAAGGTGAGCAAAATGGGGCAAAGTCTGATTAAATTGTGCACCATTGAGATCTTCAGTCAGCTTGGTCAGGTAAGAGTTCAAACAAGTTTGAGGCGAGTTCTGAATGGTTGTCACTGCTTAGTAATGCCTTGGTTCCAAAGCATTTCGCTGGGATTTTTTTGTCTTTGTTGTTTGTTTCTTTTTTTCGGCCTAACTTGACTACACAGTGAATCAAATTAATCACCGATTTTCACCATCCTTGTGGTCTTGCACTCAACATACAGCTTGTGCCTTTGAGTAGGGAAAGAACAAAAGCCAGGTATGTCACTGACTGTAATGTTAAGGAGTATCAACTGTTTAGGTTTTTTTAAAATAAAAATATGCTATATGTATATTGTTACTAATCTCTTTAAGGAAAATATCTGTTATTGATAAACACATAATGATCATCCTGAAGTTGCCAACTGCTGCTGTTGCAAATGAATTTCTTTGTAATTCCCTTCCCCCATGCTTATGTTTGGGTACTTTCTACACACAATTGGGTTTGAGTGTTATTAATTCTGTTTAAAATAATACACCTTTTAATCTTAGTCAAATTTATTTTCCCTTATGTTCCAGTACCAGCAGCATTTGAAGGGCTTTCTAAAGGATCCAGCTCCTTTAAGTCATCTTTTCTTTGTCAGGGGAGGCATGTAGAAGACTTCAGTGGTCTAGCGAAAAACTGTATGGTTCTGCTCTTAGAAAGCTTTTTTCATAGGTAATATGTGTGGAAACAAATTACTTGACAAAATATACCTCAGTTGTGCATACAGAAGTGTGAAAAGGCATAGTTGCAACTGAAGACAACACTACAATATGTCTTCTGCCACCTATTTAATTGGCTAAATCTTTGGATCTTGCTGTACATCTAGAAATACCACAATACAATGGTTTACGTTTTCCATGTGTGTTCTTTTCTGACTGCTCCAAATCCTAGCACACTGATAAAGGTGGAGGCGGTTGTAAGAGTGTAGATAAGTGTGTTCCAATTAGTGTCTCTAAATCTCATTCAAATTATCTGTCTTTAGTCACGCTTGTTTGGTAGTCTAAGTACAGAATCAGAGCAATCTTGAAAAATTTTATTGAATTTCCTTGCATGTGATATTTGCATGGGTTATCTTCTCAGTGCTGTCTGCTGGAGAACAGACTTCCAACCCGGATAGCTTAGCTGTGATACTAGACCCTGTAGGTTCTGTAGCTGTTCACAGTGTGATATTAATGGTGTTAAATTAGCAACATCAGCGATATTAACTAATTTCCTCATTCAGACTGTGACCTTTGTTTGGTAAAAGGATCACTAAATACATGCAAACATCCTATGTGCAGTAAAAGGTCTCCGGGCTCTGACACATGATAAAAGAGAAAATTGTAGATTGTAGGAAAATGTAAATGTCATTGCTTGGAAATCTATCCTCTGGCAGGATAAAAATGTTCCCCTTTAAGCAATGAAGGATTCATTATATTTTTTTTCCCATCCATAAAGAATGCTGGGGAGTATTTTACATACTTAACACATATCTTGATGTCTCTTCCTTTCTTTCAGGCACTGCTGTTGAATTGGAATTTGTCCTGGTTTTGTTAAGCAAATGCTCCAGCAGTGCACTGTAGAAAAGTGCTGTAGCCTCTATTAAGTCCTCCTATAATCTTTTGGATGGTTTTGAGTCTGTTTTATGCTTTTCTTACTAACATCTTTAGTTCACTTGTTTTAATCAGCTCTTATGCAAGAGATCAAAGTAGGGGCTCACATTAAGTCCCTTTCCGTAAGATGACTACATGTAATGTGAAGTTGCATGTTAGCTGATGAATGCATTTACTGTGGCTTTAGGGAAAGGCTTAATCTAGTTTCAGATGATCCTCGTGGCTTTCTTACTTTTTCCTCTCTGTAGCTGTATAAGGATTTGTAGTCTCAGGTTAGAGTACTAACATTTCCAGCTTCAGAACATAAAAGCTTCAACAATTTGATGCATTTGCAGTAGCTTATTACCTAGTGCATCTCATGAGTAAATTTTCTAGCTTTTGCCAAGGTTCTGAAGTGTGACTGAGTACTGTACTTCAGCCACTGCTGTTTCTCATTAAAGCTACAGCTGAAGTTGCTGTGCTATTAAACAGTGAAACTAAATTTTGAGTTCTTCCTCCTTTTATCTTGTAATATTACTGCACTTTAAAAAGAAGCGGGCGGACTTGATAGTTATTGTCATTTTCAAAATGACAAAAAAAAAATTTCAGAGACTTAAAATTTTTTCCCAGTCTTTGCAAGAAAGGAGATGTTACAAGCAATTAATATAACAGTTAGATTAAATTTTTAAAACTGAAAAATGACTGAAAGATTTAACTTTTGATTAGGTGGCAACAATATATTTCTTCCCTTCCTCTGGAAGCTAGATTTGCAAATAGCAACCCTATAGGATTATTAAAGACCTATTAAAAACCACCACCACCAAAAAACAATAAACCAAAACACGACACAAAAATGGATTTTTTTTTTTTTTTCCAAAATTGGACCGATCAATTCCATTGACTAGAATGTCTGATACCTCTGTTCTTGAATGTGGATTCTTGTTAGTTTTTCTAGGATATGATTCTCAAGCTATTAAGATATGTAATTTGATGTATGCTAAGATAACTAATAGCCAAGCACAATCTGATACCTTCATGGTTATTTGGGTGCATCTGAGATGTATCACTGTATACCAAACTTGGTAAGTCTATTCCAGAAACAAGCGTTTTAAGTAAGAAAATGTGCTCCGGCACAACAGAATCTTCAAAAAAGTGAAGACTTTGATTTTTAAACAAACACTTGCTGACCTGTGGAATGGGAGAAGAGGAAATGGGAATAAAGCCTGAATTTGGCAAGTTTTGTGCAGGAAAGCATCATATATGTCCCATGATATTTTGGTACCAGGAGATGGACAGAGCACCTTGGCACCAGTAAAGCTTAAAAGCTGAACCTGAAATGAAATACTTCCCTCATTTAAGTCTTTGGCTGTGTTTCTAGAGCCTAAGGATCTGTTTTTCATCCCATATTGTTGGGAGCTGTCAAATATTGGCTTTTTTACCTCTTAAGGATCTATCCTGAAAACATAACACAGCAATCCCCTAGGAGGAATCTAGAGGAAAGTAGTAACATGTTCTAAAATAATTATTAACCCAATAAGGGATGACTGAATTAATCTCCTGGAATTAGATCATAAACCAAATAAAATTTCTTCTTTCTTCAGGACCTAAGAGAGAGCCTGTGGTTTCTCTTCTGTCTTCCTACAAGATGATGTGTTGTGTGACTTGTTTCTAGTGATCTTGAGCAGGAGGTCCTTATAATAAGCTTACAGTATTTCATAGCTTGCCATATGGATGTGTACTATGTGTTTGTATTTCTGAGGTGAACTTGGTCATCTGCCACACTGCATTTCAAAGAACAGGAGTTAGAGTACCCAATAAAGCTGTGGAACCTTTTCAGAAGTTTAACAGATTGGACAGACATTAGAGAGGGAGGAGAGCTCTATGTAACTCCTCTTTCCCATGGAGCAAAGGCAAAGGCTGGCTGAACTCCAGTGATCCCTTATTTTTGAATCAGCCCTCTGTGATCAAGATGTACTTGTTTGGGTTGCTGAGGTGTAAATACGTAATGCTTTCCGCATTGTTATTTAGGAATTGTAGTTAGTTGTTAGAACTCCATATTCCTCCATTAGTGTTCAGCAGAGTTTAGTAGTGAATGTTGTTTGAAAATAAATAAATTCCAAGACTTTCTCCATTTACCAGTTACCTGCTTAATCAAATTTCTGTACAGAATTTAAGTATTGTTTTATGTCTTTTAATATATTTAAAGTATTTCTGCTCCGAGTTAACAGAACTCCTTCGGTTGTGAAAGATGTATTTCAGGTTGGTGTTTCTTACCAAATTTGGTTATCCCTGATTTCTCAATCTTTTGGTGACACTACCAGTATGAGTGTGTTTATACTCTGGATTCTGTTTGACTGCATCTCTGATGGCATGCTCTTGATATAGAATGGAGACAACGCAGCTGTGGTGGCAGGAATGGGTGTGATAGAACCACCTGAGATTAGATTAAACTTATTGGTTTTATAGTGCTTGCTTATTTTCAGGCTGCTAATAATATTGAGAGAAGTCAATTTAAAACTAGCTGAGGCCAAATCGGCATAGAGATAGGAGCAGTGAGAACCTAAAAATGATATTTGTTGGTAATCTGATGAGCAGAGCATTGTGATGTCTTATATCCTTTGTAAATTTGTCTTACGAAAGAAGAACTGTTACCATTCCGACTTTTCCACATATATAAATATTTAACTTTGTGCAGGATTTTAAGTTTTCTTCCTCTAATTTTCCCTGGTATAATATTAAGAAAAGAGAGGTGTGTGTGTTTGTGTGGAGGAAATCTGTACAACTTAGAAAGAGAGTAGTTTAAAGATAGGTTTCCTGTCTCAGATAAAAAGTAAACTCTTTGCAGTACTTATTTCTACTTGGCTTTTTCTGTGTCTGTACATAAGATCTGTAAGTGGAAAATTTTCTAGTATCGATTGCACTGCAAGATAAGAATATCTTTTAATATCTTTTAATTCTTATCTGAATCAACATTAGGTCAGCTTGCCAGCTGCATTATTCAATGCAGAAAACTCTAAATCCCTTAATTAACAGGAAAACTTAATATACACTTAAAGGCTCTGGTGAGTTTCAGCCCACTGCTTTTATAGATGCAGAACTGTTGCAAGAAAGATCACAGTGCAGCTGGGTACAAATCTTATAATATGAAGGCTCTGACTTACATAGAATGAAATGGAGCTTAAATACACAGATACCTGAGGGATAAGCGTGAGTACCCTCTTTTCTGCAAGGAGTTCTTTAATTCTGTTTTCAGTCAAATATCAGGTAGTTTAGCATTGTTCATATTCCAAAAACCCCTTGCCACAGGTGAAACCAACACTACCAAAGTCAAAGAAAGTTGATATCTCCAGATTGTGTTTGGTTAAGTTTTTCTTAGCAAGAATCCAGCATACTGCCATTTTCTCAGTTTAATTGTGAGGTAATGTTTACACTCGGACAGTCAGTTGTCTGATTTGCAGACGAGGACCTCTGCCCATCAAGTATCAACATTAATTCCATTAGAAACTGGAACTGAAAACTTCTGGAATTCTAGGGTAGGCTTTCCTTGCCTTAAGTCAAATCTTCACTTCTGTGCTGTAAGGCAGTCATTTCGGAGCGCTGACTGTTTTAAGCCTCATGCTGAACTTCTTTTCCTGTCACTGATAGTTTTACTTGGATTTGTTAGGGTGGGTTCAGAGCCAGCCAGAACTTGACTAAATTAAGAGTGACAAGTGTCTGGCTCTTGGATCTTCTATTATTCAGATACTTCTAAAGTAATTATCTCTAGGCCAGATGCTTGGCTATTTCTTGTGCCATTCCTATTTTGCTGTAAGGCAAGAAATGAGGAGTTCCCTTGCACAGAAAAATCAGCCTAGTTCTAATGCAACGTTGCTGTGTTGGATCTACTGCCTCAAATCCTGTTTCCTGATTTGCTATAGATGCATTGGAGTTTCTTAGGGAAGGGCTAAAAAATACTTTGTGGTTTGATGATACTGTCTGCTAAGAAGTCCAGCTAATGGGAGGGAAGATATTGGCATCATTTTCAATTGTAGTATGTTCCTCTGCTATTTTTTGTGTGCTCCCCCTGCCCACACTGTTACTTGGATACTCCTATAATCTAGCCTTGGATACTGGGATACTCGTAGCCATCTAGCCTGTGGATCACCAGAGGTACAGCTGCTCTGCATAATGCAGTACAAATAAGCTAGCTCCAAGTGAGTTTCCTCGAGTACTGGAAGCAGTGTACCTATGGTAGTGACCTCAGCAGAGCTCTGCATTATCTTGTTTGGCAGACCTTGGTGCTGATGTGGTTGAGTTGCTTTGAGCTAGTTTGGGTGTCTCTAAACTGAGCTGTGGTCTGCAGAGAATGGGTAGTATGGATTTTGCAGGTTCTCTGCACTCTTGGAATTAGCTCTTATACAGCAGGTTAATATAGTGTTGTACACTTGATAAATATATTTGGATGTCGGTGTTGAAATTTTTGAGTGGAGTTGAAATACCAGTGAAGCTGTATTGATTTTGCTGGAAGCGCAGGGCTATACAAATTGGATCAATTTGATATCCAAATGGAATTTCAGAATTAAGCTACATTCAGATTAGTATCTTTATTTTCTTCTCTCCCACCTACTGGTCTACTGGAGTAATTTTTTTTTTTTAATAATGTCTATGAAGGCTTTTGAAGATAACAATAAAAAATATAATGTCCATAGTGTTCTCAAAAAAACCAAAACACTGTGAGGCTACTGACTTGAAATGGATTTATTGTAAATTTGTCTTCAGATAACTAAAGATAAAATAGGTCTTTTCTACCATTGTAACAAAACAGGAAACGTTTTTTGGGGGAGTATATAATGCAGTGTTGCAATTGTTAGCTATTGACCCCGCCTTTACACTACAGGAATTTTTGGAGCTACGAGTGAGCGGTCAAGCAGAAGCCAAGCTGAAGTAACAGCTCTGAATGACATCTCAAAGCAGAAGGAATGTTTTTTAATAACTTAAGGCATTGCCTGTAGAAAGGGAAAATAAAGGATTTGCAGTCTATTCATAATCTTAATTTCTGAAAGGGGGATGTGTATGCGTGCTTGTATGTGTGTGTGCACGTTAGAGGCTTGAAGTTATTTAGTGAGCCCACAGAGAAAAGGTGATGAAGCTGAAACTTGCAAGGCTTCAAGTGTTTTCTGTGACTACTGTGGTGGATAAGCCAGGTTATGGTTACTCCTTTGCTTTAATTGCATGTGTGAAGAAATTCAGTAGAGACAGTGCCTATATGGCAAGCTAACTTTGATACAAAGTCAGAGAAGTTATTAACTAAACTTCAGCTTTTGAGCTACATTTTAGCATATGCTAAGCTGCTTCATCCTTCGTCAGCTAACATGTACTTAGGTCCTGTTCTGCATTACTGAACAACAGAATATAAGCAGCCCTATAGAGCAAGATCATTGGTGCTGAGCATCTATGCTATGAGTTTTGCAATCTTTTTCTTTATACCGGTTCTAGTCTGGTCCTTTCAGCTGAATTTGAATTAACATGTGTAATAGGTTTTAAATGGGCCTTTAAAGTACATCTTCAAGCTTGCTTTCATCCAGAAAGTGTCCTGTTTGTGTGCTTTGAGACAGCTGCACAGCATAAGCCAAAGTGTGGAAAGTGGGGGCAGCTGCGAAGTTTGTGCATAACAGATGTGTATTTAACTGAGTTATTTAAGAATTTCCACTGAAATAAATGACACTTTTCATATGTTATTTTGCACTGAAAGCATTCCAGAATAGGTCTTGTTTTCTAAAGGAGCGGTGAAAGTTATAGACTGCTAGAAGAATGTGACCTTAAAAAGTGAATACAGTCAAGTGATGATGTCATCGATGATGTGGGCAAAACTATTTCAGAAGTGTTGCATAAAAATTAGTTATGCTGTCAATATGGAGACAGTCTGTTTTAATTAATTTAGCAGCTTTGAGATGACAATAGCTGTGCAAATGTTGAAAGAAAGAATATCAGAATAAATTTTTTTCCTCTTACTGTGGTGGTGAAGGGACCCTTTCTGCACAGATGGTGACATGGTTTAAGTAAAAAGAATGCTCAAATGCCCTGTAAAATGTGACCTGTGAGGAAAGACTAAAAACTGCTGTTTAATCTGGGAAGGACAAGACTGAGGGTAGGTATAGGTTTTAAGATGCATCAAATATTATTTTAAAGAGGAAGAGAACAATCTTTTCCTCATTCATTGCATACAGGACATGAAATAGTGGCCTAAGTTTCACTAGAGATTAAGGCTGGATAGTTAGAAGACCTTCTTATTTACAAATATGGAATAGACTTTTGAAAGAGTTTTGAAACCTCTGGAAGTTTGAAGAACAGGTAACAAACAGGCTAGAATGGCTCAATGTAGCTAGGCATGCCTGGGAGAGCTAGACGGATTGGACAGTTTGTTGAGGAAACCCCTCTATATCTGTTCAGTGATGAGTACTAAAACATTAGTCTGTCTTCTGTGAAGAGTGATCCATGCTTTTAATTCTTGATGTACAGTGTGGAATAGAAACAGGGTGTGACTGAAATCTAAAAAGCAAACTACAGTCAGGTTTCAGTCTAGTGAACTAAGAAGCCAATTCCTTTTTCTATATCTGTCAGATTCCCAAGTTTTGGAAGGCGTTGTTGATTTAAAACAAACCTAAACCAAGATCTGAATTTTCCAGTGTGCTGATTGTCCTTAGATGTGTTTGTCATCCGTTTAAGTGTCTTGTTGATGCTGATGTCTGGCAAATACATCAGAAATCCTAAGGAATGCGTAAGTTATGTGGTGTGGTATTAAGTGAATCACTGGTTATGCTTTTAAATTAAAAAAGAACACCAAACTCTCAACTCGAAATAAAAGTTTAAAACTTCACGCGTAAAGACAGTTAATTGACTTAAAAACATCTGGTCTTTTTAAAAATATATTCCAAAAATTGATTTTTAAAAAGTCCACTCTGAATTTGTCCTGGTGACTCAGTTTATTTGACTGTTGATCACACTTCATTTTGGTGGGGTTTTTTTCTGATGAAATAGTCTGAGTTAGAATTAGCTAAACCAATTTGCAGGTCAGGATTTAAAAACACCGAACCACAGTATGCCAGTATCTATACTTCTAATATCTCCTACTCCCCATCCCTTCCTTATGTGCTAGGAGAAAATGATCTGTCTAGTTTTGATTTATTTTGCACAACACAAACTAAGCTTGTTAAGTCCAAGTCAATTATACCAAAATATTTGGGCTTATGTCAGCTTCCTAGAAAATTGTATTGTGTAATTCAGCACTTCACTGTTCTGACAAGCTGAAGAAACGTTTCCACTAGGGAATCAATCAGAAGAAATGAATAATTGTTTGTGGAGAAATGAGCGGGGGCAGGGGAAGGCAGAAATATCATCCTCTGTGAGTTAGACTTAATTTACTTTTGAGTGAACTCAGGCTACCTCTAGAAATATTATAACCTAGAATAGCCCATGACATTGCAAAACAGCGTTCAAGTTGTTTGTTGTATTCACCTTCTGATTTAGCTGACACAGAGGGAAAGATCAGCAGCTGAGGAAGTAACTTCCTCTGAACCTTGATCCCCGATTCTATTGCTGCTTGCTCGATCTTTGCAGGAGTTATCTCACTTTCTCTTACAGTAGCCCTAGGAAGAGTAACTGTCAGACTTCTCTTCCTTGAGTGTATCTTTAATGTTGCATGGTATTCTGAAGGAAACAGTCCAAGCTTACTTGTTCCATTATATTATCTCTTGGTGAAGAAAAAAATGTTGAACTTTTTCTGTTATCCTGTAAACGTGTATTCTATAGAAACCACTGATACAAAAGTTCTTGTACTTACAATGGAAACCTCTGAAGATCACGTCAGCTGTTCTTTGTGGTAGGAGCCTTAAATAGAGTTCCAAGGTGAAACTATTCACTGCAGATACAAGCTTGGCATTTTGTTTCTAAAGCAGGATTTGATCACTACATTACAGGAATCCTATTCTTGGTGCATAAGTTGTGGAAAATATAAGACTGAGATAAAAATAACTTTCAATACAGTGTAGTTCACTGCAAATTCTAATACGTCAAGGTTTAGACTTCTACTGGAGTAACTTCATTTGCCTTTGCTTCTTTAGAATAACTTGTCTTATTCTGCAACAATGTCTAAGTAGTTACATGACAGTAGAAGAAGAGAGATAGCTAGGAAAGTGGTATGCTATGTTCATATTTATGTAGTTAGGGATGAAGGAGGAACATGATCTGTTTCTGCCTTAGTAAATAGGGCAATGATGTTGCATAGCTGTTTCAAGACCTTGTATTTGGGGGTGGTTTTATAAGCATTACTATCATGTATGTACTCAAGGTGGTGATAACGTAATTTGAACAATAGAGTACCTTGGTTTGTTTCAACGTAAATGGGAAAATAATTTGTCATATATTGGTCTACTTTAAAAATACCTGTTTAGGAATCTCAAAAGTAAAAATAGTACTGGGGATGCTGAAGATAAAAACCACTCAGGTCTAGTCCAGTATTCTCATTCTCACAGGCAGTCACAAAGGTCAGTCAAGCTCAGTGTTTTATCTCTGGTTGCAGCCAATAATAGGCACTTAAAGAAGAACACAAATGTAGAGAGGCGTGCTATTGAGAAGTCCCTCTGGCTCAGCAAGGTCTACAAGTTGTACTGTGCCTACACTATTGCAACTAATAATCCTTGATGATTTGCCTTTGCCTGTAAATGTGTCTTTACACTAAATTGAGCCTGTTTTACTGTTTTAACAGTTTTTGAGCACTTGTGTTTGGATTGTGCTTTTCACAAAGGCTCCTGAAACTTTCTTCTGGTGGTAGTTCATAGTTCTGAACCCTTCATTGGGTATAAATCAGTAAGGTGGCATGAAGAGAAGGGAACTTATTAGAATCCCAGAATAGTTTGGGTTGGAAGGGACCTTTAAAGCCCATCCGATCCAACCCCCCTGCAAGGAGCAGGGACATCTCCAACCAGATCAGGTTGCTCAGAGCCCTGTCCAACCTGGCCTGGAATGTTTCCACGGAAGGGGCACCCACCGCCACTCTGGGCAACCTGTGCCAGTGTTCCACCACCCTCAGTGTAAAAAAAAAAAACAAAACAAAACAAAAAAAAACTTCCCTTCAACTTCCAGATAGTTGAGTAACTGTGATTAAAATAACACTGTTTAGAAAAACAAAAAGATAGCAGTTGAAAAAGAGAGGAAATTATTAGTCAGAAATGGCAAGTTGAAAGATAGCATTTCCAATTAAGAAAAAATCTTAAATATTCTCTGTGACTTAGTTAAAAAAAAAAAAACTGTTAGTTTAAAACTATATTCCAAGTCCCATGTAAGTTTTGTGTTCCCAAGAAGCAACTATTAAAATTACCTAGCAGATGACCTACAAATGTGTTTGGTATATTGTGGAGATTATTTTGTTCAAGTTGCAATATGGTAAGGATTCTTTGACTCTTAGTAGGCAAAGAACTGAAGCAGTTAATAAACTCATTTCCCAGAAAGCCTTTTTGTAAACTTAGTTTTACAGGTTGGTTTACTACTGTTTTGTAAAAAAAGTGGTTCAGAAACATAACATGATTTAGTAGGCTATGCATTGTAGAAATTAGTGAACATTCCCCATCATCTGTTGGACGAGGGGGAAAAACAAACTGCATACAATGATGGTAAAGCAATGACACTTAAGTATATGGCATGGAAACCCTGTTATATAGGATGATGATTTGGTTAGTGGAACTTCTGAAGTCTAAATGCTGTTATGTTTGACAACTTTTGCTTTAGACACTGTGCTGGAGAAATTGTGTGTTCACATGGTCGTGAAGCTAGAATGGCTAGTACTAGAGAACTTCGTTTAGTTAAACACTGATTTTATTGAGGGTTTTGTGTTTTTTTTTTTTTTTTTTAATTGGGATCTTGATGTGAGTTTAAGTAAGAGAACTCCTGAGCCATGCTTCTGTAGAAGTGGAAAAGGAAAATATTGGGTTTGTAAGTTCCTAATGCAAGTGTGATATGTTTCTGAATTCTGGGAAACCTTCAAGCATATAATAAGCTTTTAAAAATTCTATTGTAGATAATTTTTTTAAAATAAGTTATTGCTTTGGTTTTATTTATTTGTTTATTCCTTGTCATCCAATTCCAAGACCTTAAGATCAACCTACTTAAAAAAAAAAAAGGTGAATCAACAGATTTTATTTGAAATCCATTATATCCATTTTACCTACTTAATTGTAAAACCAGATAGTGTTGTTTTGCTTTTGTTTTTTGAGCTATTTAGGTACAGATTTTTTAGCTTTCATACAGTTGTGCAAGGTAGAATTAAGTGATTAATGAGATCAGATATTTAAGTCTTGGTTTATTTCTAGCAGGAGAGGCTTTAAGAAAATCACCAAAGAGCAATGCAGTCTACATTTGCAGTGATGTGCATACCTCTCTGACACTAAGTATGGCTGCTGTCTAACACTGGACTATTGCTTGACAGCTTTATTTTTTTTGAGCAGTGGTTTGTTAATATATTAGCTGTGTGGACATTTTGTTATGCAAAACATGATCTCACATCTATATACAGACATTTGTCTTTTTTTCTCTAGTAAATTGCATCTTTTGCCTTTTGCCTTCCAGTCTGTACATCTTGGTGTTCTTTCCATCGCCGTACAAAGCTTTAAATAGAAGTTGTCATTTGTCTCTCTCATGAATCATGTATTCATCAGCATGTGTGATACATTATTAATCTTTAATCTGAGAATTCAAATGTTGTCACTGAAAACATGCACCTTAGCTTATCTTAGTATTACCAAGGGGGCGGGGGAATCGTTAATGACACTTGTTTTTCTTATTAATGGTTTAGATGACAGTTGAATTGCCCTGTTTATACTTATGAAAGCTTATATACTGGAACACAGGTGGAAAAATAGTATTTTAAAAGGGTGATAAGATGCACAGCTGCATGATTTTAGCGTTGTTCTGCCTGTAAGAACCACCTGCTGTTAGTTAAAGCTCATGCACTCAGACCACAAAGTGCACTTTTTGTTTCTCTAGGTGTATTGTAAGCAATGCCAACTGTAAAAGGAGGAAAGATTGTTCAGATTTTGGGAAGCTTCAGTAGAACATGTTATGGTGTGCTGAACTGTAATAATGTTTCATAAATTTAACACGCATTAATTTGCTTCATTTAGAGCAAAAATAAAGGAAAAGAAATGCCGAAATCTACAAAATGTCTGCAAAACTTCCAAGAAATTGCTCAGATCCTTTCTAACTCTGATCTTTAGTTAGCTCATCTGAGAAATAGAGATCAGTTTGTTTCTTTATGAAGTTATGTGTGGCCACGTGAACTTTTTACTAAGCTAGATATAGGTACAGCTTGATTCTGATTCTGTTTAACTTTGTTGCAAGTTCTTGTTAAAATTTGAAAGTGATAACATGGCCAAATTTTGCATGGTGCTAAGCTCCTTCTGTGAGTTGTTACAGCTGATTGTAGTAAGAATTAGTTGAGATGCCCTGTTAATTTTCAGGCAGATGTTTGTATTGATTATTTAGTGAAATTTAATAATAATGATAACTTAGGAATTCAGTGGAAAACAAATAGGAAGAGTCAAGTGGACACTTGATCAATCCAGAGTGCAAACACTAGAGAATGGTCATGTCAGTATAGCGAATATGGAATAGAGAAGATACTGTAGAGCCCAATGGTGTAGTTGTTATGATCAGATCATTGAAATGACAATTTTAAGATTCTTAAACACATGCTATTGCAAAACAGAATAACTTTTGTGGGTAAAACTAGAGATGTTTTAAAATAATCTTTGCAAGGTGTTAAAGGGAGAGAGGGGTGAAAGGAGTTGAACAAAACGCAAACTCTGAAGCTTTTGGTCTTTTCTGCTATCTCTTCCATTCTCAGTGCACACCATTGCTGTCTGCTGATCCCATTCCAGGACTTTAGTTTTGGACTTCTGATGCCTGCCTACCACTAAGACTATAGTCTGACTTCAAGGACTTGCAACATTAGAGATCAATATGTTTGTGTAAGCTAAGCATTTGAGGTGTATGCTTTTGTGGGATTCTTGTGTAGGGGAAGTCACTGGGAGACTCCCAGGTGGGAGGGAGGGGAAATCTTGGTGTGGGAGAGCTGGTACCCAGGATATTCAGCTGAAAGGGAGCTGGGAGAGTTAGAAAATGTAGCTACTGTAAATGGAAATAGCTGCTCAGAGAGGTACAGGAGACAGATGGACTGGGCCACCAAATAGATTTGTTCCAGTGCTTGGCTGGGGTATGCAGGAATCTTTCCTTTGGCTACTGAACAGCAAGTGTCTGAAACCTTGATATCAAAGGTAACAGAGGATTTTCTCCTCCCCCACTTCAGTTGACATTTCCTGAACAAGAGAAGATCTTTTGTTTATGTACAAAAAATGCTTTATTTGAACAAATAGAACTGTTGCTTTCTCATTCAGTAATTAAAGTCTGGATTATGTGCAATTTTAAAAATGTAATTTATATGAAACTACAATATTCAAACAGAATGGTTGAATTCTCAAAGTCATTATTGGTAAAGAAATACTTGCTTTGTGATTTGCTGATGTACTTCAGTTTTTTTGCAGGAGTCAGTAGATACTGGTCTGCATCAAAATATAGTACCTGTGTTGCTAAACTTATTCTCAAGTCTAGCGCTGATTTAAGTTTGACTTATTTTTCACTTTAACTTTGAATTTTAGACTGAGGAGTTTGTTGGTGCTGGATCCTTACACCTGCTTGTTGCTTTTGTTGAAAAGGTAGTATTTCAGATTAAGATGGCCTCTCTGAAGGAAAACAGTCAGTTCATCTCTGCCTCAAAGTTCTAGTGCCATGTGTTACACCTGAAGTTTTGGTCTACTCACTCCCACCATTCAGCCGCTTTTGTTTGTTTTCTATATGTAATTACTAGTGCATCTTGTCTGCAGCCACTTCTGTTTTCTTTTCCCTTACACAGCAACAAAACAGGAGAAAGTGTTAAGACCAGGAAACCAGCTACAAACAAGACAGTAGCCATGGGAATCAGGATGGTTTCAGTACTTCTAACAGACCAAGCTGTAGTCTCTTAACTAAACCTGATATAGCTATAGTTTTCTTGATAATTCATGCAGAACCCTCTTCTTCAGTACAGACTTTCCTAAAATGATGCGAATCTTTTGCATACAAACTGGTAATACTGCCAATTCTTGTAATGTTTGGTCTATTGGGGCTCCTCCTGTTACAGCTATTGTAGTATTTTGTTCGTAAAAATACTGTATTGAGGCAAAATACTTACATATGAGTTATTCAGGTCTGATCAAACTCTCATTAAAACCTAATGTTTTAAGCTTTTTCTTAACCCATATGATGTCTTTTGTTTGTTTTAGACCAGTGTATTAATTAGTTACTCACCAGCCCTGTTTTGGGGAGGGAAAGCTTACTTTAAATATTTTCCAGTGTTAAAAAAAAAAAAAAGGGAGGGGAGGAGGGGCACAGGGTAAAAAAGCAGACTGTATGCAGTGTTAAATGTTCTATATTTTCTTGTGTTTGCATACTTGCATTCAGAACCATTTAAATTGTATGCATGTGTGTGTATACACTGTACTTTGTTTCATCAAAATAATGTGAAATTAGTTAAAAGTGGTATGAATCTTAATGACAGACTTGGTGCCTTGGTATCCAAGATACGTTAACATGCTGATAAGTTACTTGTTTTCCTGCTGTGAGAACTGGTTGCTGTATTTGATTCTTTAGCTGAATACAAACTAAATTAAATCTGCGGTGACCTATATTGTGCTCTAGCTAATGACCCAGTTAACCTCTGGTTAATTTTCTGTCTCTTGGTGTCCTGGGAACAGGGACATGTTTACTTCAGTTGCCACAGACCTTTAGAAATGTGCCACTGGCGTTTATTATTCTAGAGCTGTGTGTTTTAATAGAAATTAGCTAATGGGCCATGAGGGTCTGCAGAAGTTGTAGAATGCCAATGAGGAGTTTTCTTTCATTTTTCCTCCACCCTGATTTACATGACTAAGCTTTTAGGTTTTCTTGGTTTTGTTTTTGTTTCTTGAGTATTGATCTGTCTCCTGTGGAGGAAACAAACAATTTGCTTAACGTGCAGGAGGACATTATTGTTGGCAGCTTCCCAGAGTCTCCCCTCTTCTGCATACTTTAATTTAAACTCGAACCAGTACAGACACAGGAACAGAAGTTTGCAACTAATGCAATTTTATTATTGCGTAGCTATGTTATGCAAATAAATCTGAATATAACTATAAAATATTAATAATAATGAAGATCTTGTCTAAGAGCAGATCTGAATACCACTTTTTTGATGCAAATAGAATTCTCTAGCAACTGGGTGGGCTACTACAAAGTATGTATACTATGAAGTATGCTTTTTTTTTCAGGAAATGAAGTTGTACTGATACAACTTGCAGAGCAAGGCAGAATGATTATCTACACTGCTTCATAGTAACAGTCCTATGCACTGCTTGCATAGTAACAGTCACAGAAGCATTATGTAATGCCAAGTCCAAAAGAACCTAAACCTTTTCTGACGTGGATAACGTCTAGTGCTTACAGATTAAGGCCTTGAGAAACAGCTGTCCTAGAGTCAATCCTTTCTGCACTGTTCCTTAGAATTTTTCCACAAATTTGTTTCAGAGATGAAATCCTTCCTTAATTTTCGTTTTGCCCGTTGCAGCAACATGAACAGGTAGAAACAGCTTACTGAGTGCTCAGCCTTATGCTGTAGTGTAGCTACTCTGCGAAGAGCAGATGGAAACAGTTCTACAGCAATCCTGATGCCTGTGTTGGTCATGTAAACAGATGGGTTTGGAAGGGGAGTGGGGAAGCTTGTGCTGTTTTGCTGAGCTATAGGGCACTTGTGCAGACACTTGTTAGTTTTATTTTGGGACTTTTTATGACCCAAGAAGCTTGATGATGAAACATTAAAAAATATGCGGTGCTGAGAGGGAGAGAAGAATTTTCCATTAACAGATTCTTGGGAACTCGCTCTGTTCAGTCAGGTGGCTTAGAGGACCACACAAAAAAAAACAATCTCTGCTGTGTGTGCACCTTAGGTATATTCTGTAATTCTGCTAGAGGTCAGGTACCTCCACCAGCTGAGATAAGAACTGGCATTTTTTTTTTTATCATCCTCATGTCCTTGTTACCTGTGGAAAAAACATTCCTGAGACGACTTTGCAAGCTTTATCACTTGCTGTGAAACCACTGCCATCCAAATAGGACTTTGCATATGTTCTACTTGCTGGTTACACCAATTTCTTCCTCTCTTTTAAGAGCCTGTCTACAAAGGGTACACCACATTGTATCCTACTGGGCACTGCAAGCCTTCTCCTCCTTATTTTAAGGAGGGGGAAAAATTAAGTGACTATAGAAATAACAATGCAGTTGTGGTTTGTTATGTTGTTACAATGTGGCTTTGTGCCTGAAATTAAATACTTAAAGTATCCTATAGTCTCCTGAGGGTTTGGGTTGTTTGTGAGAGAGTAAGAAGCAAAATATCAACCTCTGTCTTGTTTTGTTTTTCT
This sequence comes from Chlamydotis macqueenii, assembly GCF_036417535.1. Classification (NCBI taxonomy): domain Eukaryota; kingdom Metazoa; phylum Chordata; class Aves; order Otidiformes; family Otididae; genus Chlamydotis; species Chlamydotis macqueenii. Next base: position 7,024,377 of record NC_141571.1, on the reverse strand, counting down.
TAAAATTCCTTTTGTTTAGACTTAATTTTCAAGTTGCGAGACAATAAATCCCTCCCTCTTTACTGACTGGAGCATCTTGAAAATGACAAGTTTTTCTGTCAGTCATCAGAGTACAGGGAATTCTATGTACAAAGGGAGCTACAGTGCCCCACAGCTTAGTCCCTAGTCTTTGCTGTTTATGAGCTTATTCTGTCAGGGTCTGTTAGTTTTGGTATTGTTAGCGGTTTAACAGGATTTCAGACTTGGTGGTGGTCTCCATGGGTCCTTTCCCTGTTTCACCTCTGAGTATTCCTGCCGTTAGAGGAAAAAAAGCCACTGTGACTGAGAAGATTGGAATTACACAGAGTGTAATTCCCTTATTCATAAATTTATAAGGGAATTGCTTTTGTTCGTTAGTGGTTGAGAGTAACCACATTGCACATTTTGTAAGGGAGGGAATAGACTTTTCAGATATTTTAAATCCTAAGCTCAATGATACCTCTTTATTGTCTTCTCTTGTGTTTAAAAAGAAGTCAGTGAGAAGTTATTCCTGTGTAGATGTATGTGAGGTTTCTATTAATTTGTACAAAACTGCACTCAGTGCTTTTGAGCCAATATAAGGAGAACTTCGTCAGATTCAAGGCCTAACCCGAGTTCCTTCAAGATCAGATAAGAAAAATGTATTGAGAATATTATACTGTGCTCGGGACAATGTTCTCATGTGGTATGTGTTCAGATGAAGTTTTGTGATCAAAAATAGTTTTGCATCTTGTTGAAGGTGCAATCTGACATAATATATTCATCTATCACAAGTCGTTTCTGAACACCTTACAATGCAATGCAGAGAACTGTGATCAACTTATGTAGATGAAGGATTAAAGTGTAAGAAAGATGAAGGAAAACCTAAACCAGTTCTGAAACAGAATTTCTGAAAGAAATTTCAGAAATGCTGTTCACGGAGTATGACTTCTGTTGCATGTCTGTTTGCGAAGAGGGAAAAGATTTCTTTTTAAGTATTTTGAGTGATCACAAGGGATTTAATATAATACTTGATGGATATCATAATAAATCTCTGTACCGCTTTTGTTTACAGAAAATAAATTACCTAATGTTTCTTTATTTCAAATACTTAACAGAACTTTTCAGAGCTTCTACTCTTGTGTTTGATTTTTCTTCTTCAGAGCGCTTTTACATTGACACCTACAGGAAACTTAATCGATGATGCTTACAGCACGGACACTTAAGGAAAGTGTAGATACTATATATCTGTTTGTCTCAAAGGACTGAAAATACTTTAAGTATTCTGTAGTATAGGTATGGTTTGAAGAAGCTAATGTAACATATTTGCTTGAAAATTGTTCTTTTTGAAGTGTAAACACTGTAATAAAAAAAACTTAATCCTAAAATAACATACTGTTTTTCTGTTGAAGACAAATATGTGTAAAAAACCCAACCAAACAAAAACAAACAAACAAACAAAAAACACAATTGGTTTTGGATCTTGCAAACATGACTGTAAAAAGTCTGTTATTGACATTAATTTAGCCTGATGGATTAATTTAGCCTGATGGATATAATTTCAAAAACCTTCTTCCCAAAAGTTAAAATATAAGTTGCTGTATAGCTCTAGAGGTAAGGAATACAGGATGTTAGTGCTGGCTGTTTGTGGGTACTGGTTCTGTCAATACCTCCAAGATTTATACACCCAGATACATATTTGGTGTATTGAAATCTATCCTGTTACATTTTTCTTTTCTTTTTAAACAAAATACCTAAAAACTGTGAAACAAAATACCAAGTTCTTAATTACTGTCTGCCTTTTTTTCTCTTCTTGATGCTCCCTAATTATCGTGAGCAGGACAACAGTTCATTTGCTAAATAGTTTTCAATACAGAGTGCAGAATTAAGGTAACTTTAGTTAAGCCACTTTTCTTCAAGGAATATAAGGAATAAGGTTAAATTCTTCACGGCAGAATTTAACAGGAGTTTATGCCCTCTCCAGGTAGTGCAGCTGCTCAAGATAACACTGATGAAGGAAACTTACCTCAAACTACAATGTCTTCCTAAATCACAGTGATGCAAAAGCAATACCTTACTCAGTATGTTTATAGAAACCATAAAGCATGTCTATGTCAAATTTTGTTAAATCAGTTTAAACCCTTGAATATATATGTAAAAACTTGATCCCCCCCCCCCCCTTTTTTTTTTTTTCTTAAATTCAAGTAACAAGTCTTGAGTCACCTGATAAGGGTGACTGTGCCATGCATCGAGCCACACAGGAGCTGTGCTGAAAGACTCTGCTATAGAACTGTGGCCTTCTGAAGGGATGCCTAGTAGGTGCAGGAGGTGCACTGCTCCCTTGCTGCTACACAGTGCTGTGGCTTCTTCTGTTCTCAGATGCTGTGTTTCAGATGCAGATGTGGTGAATTCTCTGAGCAGTACAGGAAAGGAGAGACTGTGGTGTACTATAAAAGTGAGGTCTGGGAAGCCTTTGCTTTCAGCTCTGTAGCCACTGAGTCGGGATGCTTGACTGAGCCACAAGTGAATGTGTGCCTGTGCTCTGGCATTTAACCAAGACATGCTTAGTGGAGGAAATAGCCTTGTCAGTCTTTCAGTCTTGCTTTAGCTGTCATCATTTGTCCAAGAGATCCATATGTTTTAATATGATAATATGCGTGTTACAGAAACTTGGAATTAACTATTTTGAATTTACTGTGAAGTGTTACTAAATGAGTGTACAAAGCCTGTAAACAATTAAAATGCAAATGCTGATCATTCACTTGCACATTGAATTTTAAGTTTTAACTCTTTATTCTGCATCTTTTTCTGATGCTGGCTGCAATAACAACACAGACACTTACAGAATTCTATTAAAACATGGAATCAGAAACATTTTTAGACTTGTGGAATTATAACTTCCCCAGTGCTTACTTCAGATGTGACCTTGCCATGCCTAAGGTATTAGATACACACCGATAGAGAGAAAAGAGCTCCACGTTCGATATAAATGTAAAAAAGCTTTAGACGCTGCTGATTATCTGTTGCTTTGCATTAATACCTACAGCGGCTTGCAAATACATAGCATTTTGCAGAGAGACCGAAATTGCAAATCCTTTGCAATAGCACTGCACTCAGATTAAGTTCCTGTGAAATCTTTCCTCAGTCAGTAATTTCACACTCTAGGGATGGAAGCATGAACAGTTTATGCCATATAAATCTTGTTTTAATAACACCTTCCTTTAGCTTTGGAATGTTTTTAGGAATTGTTGCTTTTTGATAAAGAAATAGTACATAATGCTGTTGTAGAAAATATTGTAGCTTGTTAGACGTTTTATTTTATAATTGTAGCATCTATGACAATTTAGAATATGTTGAGATAGTGAGGCCCAAAACATATTATTCTAGCAGTGCAAATTCTATTTACTGTGGCAGTCATGAAAGGGAATAACACTTAAAGTAGCTTATTAACATCTGCTTTATCTTTATTTGGAAAATAAAACTTGATTTTGCAACATGATTTTATATGCAACAGGAAGAGCATGTGAAATGAGTAAAGCAGTTTGTGAAAACTTTTACATAAAATATTGTATATCAAAAAAATGGTCTTTGTCATATGAGCCTTCTGCATCTGTTTGTTTGTAAAGGCTCAGTGGTAGGATACAGCACCTGCCCCTAACCCAGAAAGCTGTAAGGGCTCTTCTAGTGTAGCTAGCAGCCATACAGGGGAGGGGGCGGGAGCACAGCATTTACCTGGTATGTGGGAGAACTGTAGAACTGAAACTGAAAACTTCCTTCGTGGTGTTAAACATGTCACATTAATTGGGTGTAAAGCGGTATGTTTAACACCTCACACCCTTTTTTACCGACAACTGTTGTCGTCCTTCCATTCCCCAAACTAGGAGGTCTTGGTTTTATTTTGATACGATTGATTTTGGAGTTAATGTGACATGAAATCCATAAGATACAATATGATGGGATAGGAAGTATGATTCCTGGGAAGCCCTGAAAATGATGCTGTGTGAAGCCTGATGTGCACTGTTTGGGTGGCAAAGAACATTGTCAGTCCAAAAATGTTCCTGTTTACACACTTTGCAGCTATGTTTGGCAGTGCCCCAGTGTTTATCCATTGCAGTAAAAATTAGGTTTGTTGCACATTTATAGATTTTACAAAGTTTATATCTTTAAAAAAAACAAACAAAAGCATTTTCTTGATTATGAAGTATAAATCTTCAGTTAAAAGTAGTTGGGAGAAAGGGAACAATTGTTCCTGGGAAACTGGGTTTGTGTTGGTTTTTAGTGAACAGAAGTAATAATTTTCATTCTTTCATCCTAGAAACATAGCAATATACGCTTTGTAAGGCAACAAGATTTTCTAACTGTCAAACATCCAGTTGACTTTGACTTCAGTCAGTGAAAAATCGTGTTCTGGCTTCTTGCTTCACTTTGTACAAAGTGAGCAAATATGAGTGTGCAGAAGTTCATATTTAACAATCTTTATGGATTAGTTGCCCAGTAGACTGGTGCTGTAGCCTTTTACTGGGCTTGACTCTGCCTCTTAGCTCCTGCTAGTTGGGCTGGAGGTGTAGACATGAGAAGTAAACAATACTTAATCTTCTAGTAGTGTGTAGCTACTTGGAGAGACTGGTGAGGTTATAGATGTCAGACTGGCTCATAATCCTGCAAGATTCAGGTTGAGCAGTTGAAAAAAATGGCATAATGGAACTGAATAATCTGGACTATTTGTATTTACTATTTCTGAACAATGTTTAATTTAGTCCTGAATCTGTGTTTATGGGCTGCTTTCTTCAGCTTTGGCCTTTTTATTTTTCACTTTTGTGCTGCACATTTATTTTTAGGAAAATTTTCTCTCTAAATCAACTGAAAAATTGACTTTAACTCTCACTTCTGTGGGTTACAGGACTGTGATCTCTTTTCTGAAGTGATGCATGGCTGATAAATTTTTATGTTACTTATGTTAGCAGATGTTAGATGAGGAAGGATCTTGTAGGGAACTGAATGTCGGAGTAGATACGCTTTTAATGGCTAGGCACAAATGACTTGTCTATGAAACAAATCCTTCTGTCTGCCTTTATTTATTAGGATTTTAAATAGAGGGAGTACTTTTTTTTTAATTTGTCTAGTTTGAGCATTGGATGTTAGAAAGTGATGAAATGTCTAAGAATGAGGAAATAAATAGAGGACTAGACTTTTAGACAATATAGTTCTTGCTGTTTATATTCCTTTGCTCATATTAGCAATATGTGTGGGGGGGGTTGTGTGGTTTTGGTTTGGTGTTTGTTTTTTTTTATTATTAGTATTATTTAAATACTAACTGTTCCCCTTGATATATATAATAACAGATGTGTGGTTTTCATTACTTGTTTATGGCTGGGTAGATCACTTTGAATGAAAATACCTTAATTGTGTAAAGATTGCCTTACTGTGTTTTCTTCAGGCATTCATGTTCATTAGAAATATGAAATCTAAGATACTTTCCTGGTAAATTTAAAAGCAGACTGTTTGTCTGCTAGTATAGGCTCTACCTACATATATTTGGTTCAAAACAAAGATTAAACTGATCAACAGAGATGACAGCTAGGAATAAAAACTTGTTATAAAATAAGTAAAAATGTCCAAGTTACTTGGTGTATTACATATTGCCAGGCAAATGCCTAGGAGATAATGCAGTTGTGATTGAATTCGTTTATTCATCATACATGCCATAAATGAGTTGTATTGATTTTTATTTATTTATCATTTTGTATCATGTGACTCTTAAACCTCCTCTTCTTTAAAAAAAAATATTGCAGGTGTGCACTGTACATATGGTAGTGCAGTGCTGCAGCTGAAAGTGTCCAAAATACAAATATGCTTTTAAGACAGTTCTTCTAAAATCTATTACTTTAAATGAACCAAGCATCAACATTTTTATGCAGAGATGAATGCTAATTTCTGTATATTCTGCAGATGATGTTACCCTCTTTACATGTTGAAATGCAGTAGACATTTTGATTGCTTGATCTCAAGTTATGTCTTAGAAGTTTCTGTAATTGTGACTGCATTTGTGACAATTATTTGTTCACATGTGAGTCTGCTGATAATGAAGTTCAGGTGTTGTGCTTGCTTGAAGTATGGCTAGAAAGTTGTTAGTCTTCAGTAATAGCTGTGATTCAGTTTTGTGTTCCCAATGTAGCCTCCAACTAAAAAGCAAGTATGTTCAAATTTTAACATATCTTTTTTCAACTACAGATTTATTTTAATTGGTTTCATCTAACCAGTCTGTGATAATTTCGTTTCCAGTTTTTGCTTGTGCTATACTCTGAATGGTTGTATGGAAATACAGAGTTTCCTCTTTTGTAAGAAACTATAAAATGCATGTTTCTATTTTCAACCAAAATTTTAAGAGGAACAGTAGTTATTGCTTAGTAAAATCCTGAAGCAAATTCTGTCTGTGAATTTGTGATGCCACCTTATAGTAAAGGAAGCTGCAGTGACATGTCTGCTGGAACTCTGAATTATGAGAGTCTGAATGAACTATGCTTCAAATTTTAAGGTGTTTTTGATTAACTGTGTAAAAATGTAAGAGATGGGAGAAGCCTTCTCCTTTGACACCAAATCTCCTCAGAATTCCTTCTGAGCATTATTGTTATGTAGAAATTGTTTGAAAATCAGTGACAGTTAAAGTTTTGTTTAGAAATAAAATGCATTAGATCCTGCTTTGTGTTGCTTTGCATGCACAAAATACTTAATGATTGTTGTGCTGTGCTGCACATATGAACCACCACAAGGACAACAGTTTCTGTGATTTTTATGGTGAACTGAAATCTTACTTGGTACTTTTCAGCTATACTTCTCTGTCACAGAATAATTCAGGCTAGAAGAGGCCTCTGGAGGTCATTTAGCTGAATTCCTTCCAAGCCAGAGATGACTTCAAAATTAAATTGTAATTTATTGCTCCTGTCTCCTAGCTTAAATACAGACTGTCTCCTTCCGGGTGGGGTGCAGCTGAACTAATATTATGTATGACCTATTAATATGGTCCAGTCAGCCTCTGTTAAGAAGATAGGCATCCCTGATGTCTCTGATAGAGTGCAACAGAGATACTCGACTGGGAAGGAGAGACACCTCCATTACACCTGTTGGAGAAGCTACTAGGGAGAATCTAGAGCACTTCCTGACTCCTTGTATAAGAAAGTTCTCCATGTGACAAGTCTAGAATATGCTGCAAATATCATCCACTCACCAAAGCATGTGCCAATGTGGCTTCTGTGGAGATGTGTGCTGTTACAGCTAATTTGTTTTTACGAGGTTATTATGTTGCTCCTCTAGCAGAGGTGGCCTGTGTAATAGCCTAACATAGGACAGAGTCAGTTTCTGTAAGTTTTTACCCAACCTGAATAGAGAGAGGAAGCTGAACTAAATGAAGAATAAGACGCAAAACAGGGGTACTATGATCTCTTCGGTTTGTTGTGGCTGGATGGTAGTTACTTAGTAATAGAGGGGATCAAACTGAGTCATTCTGTCACCTCTAACTGGAAGAAAGATGCTTAAGGTGATTTTGGCTGTTCTGAGTCAATGGTAATGATTAGACCTGGGTTGCCCAAAGGCTGCAAACTGTTTTATCCACTTTGTCCTTGCTTGAACTTATCTGCTGTTTGCTTGGTAGCTCTTGTTGTCCTCCACTAGCATTGCTTGCTTCAGCTTTTTCTGGGTTCAGTGAGAGCCTGCTCTTATTGGAACTTCATTTTGTACTTAATTAATTTAGCCATCAAACATATTTCATCCTGGTGGCTAAAAAAGGAGTAGTAGCTGAAAATTGTAGGCAAGAATAAGAGATTAAAGAAGACCAGAATAATGTTTCTTCTGTTCAGTTACTCATTATAGAAGAGATGTGATAATTGGAGTGAGGGTGGTGGTGGGGGAAGTTTATGCATTGTATTTTATAAATTATTCTTGCTGGTTCGGATATATAGGCCTAAATTATACATCTGTTCTTTCTTATTTAAATAAAATGGCAATTTTTTGATGGTAACAATGAAAATGAAATCTAAAACCTGTCTGTTCTGCCTGGTATTAAGATCTTTTGAAGCTAAAATCCTTTTTTTTTCCTGTCATTCTTTTTCTCTGTGTTCTCTCCTGCAGTTTCTTGCTACTACCATTAGTTTTGGAAGTAGCTACCTTTCACTGTCAGCTTGTTGCAGAGAATACTGTATTCCAAGTAGTCCCCAAAATGTTTATGAAAATGTGTTTAATAACACAAAAGGATGAAATAGCTATGTAAAGAAGTCAGCATGGAGCTTGTGGGAGCTCTACATTGGAGCTTATAATATAAGCACATTCCAGTTTAAACTGAAACTTTGCAATAACAAATAAAGGACAAAGAGCAGACAGTGTCCTACAGAAAAGTACCCCTAATTGGCCTTCTATTTTGGAAGACAATGTCTGCTTAAGTTGTAAAAACAACCAAGATTGCTGTTACAACTTGTGGAAAATAAGGTAGATGTTTCTTAATGTTCACACAAGAATGCTGAAATTTTTCCCAAATTTAACTTTTTTTTTCTTTAAAAGGATTTTTCACAGTAAAAATATCATACTCCATAATACCCATTTATATAAAAATCAGTATGCAGAGCATGTGATCAAAAGGCAAGCATCAGTTTTAATTGAGGCTGTTCTTACATTCTGTACACTTCAAGGAAATTAATGGCAGTGTTGCAGTCCTTCAAGAAAAATTTATTATCCCTGCTGATTCCCAGTTCCCGTGCTTCCTTCTTAACCCTGTTTTCTGATAGCCTAGCAGCTTTGGAGAGCCACTGTTTGTTTATACAGAATACTTCATTGCTTTGAGGGGAGGGTGTGGGCATTTAAAAATTTACCAGCTGTTTCAGGTCACTTACAGCTTAAGCAGCTCTTTCATTTTGAATGATTTATTTAGTTGGCCTCTCACTGAGTTGTCAGCCGTTTGCAGAGACTGTAACCATGAGAAGAAAAGATTCTAATTTGTCAGCCTGAGAGAAGGGGGGTTGTTTGTAGTCAGAGAGAAAAAGGAGTTAGTTCATTTTGTGGGTCTGACATGTTGGCTATCCCCAGATGCAGTATGGAAAGAAAGGTGGCTGTCAGCCATGCATTTGTGATTAAGAGATTGAGAAGAGAAGAAGGGGTGAGCGTGTAAGATTAAAGGAACGTAGCAGAAATTGAAATAGGATATTTCTTCTGAAAGACATGAGAAAATGTACATGTGTGCACATTTTATGCCTCAGAGGGAAAACTAGAGTGAGTTGTCTGAATTATAAGCAGATATGAACAAGGAGCTGAGCTTTCCCCCAGCTTGAGAATAGAATAGTATATGACCTTAAAAAGAAATAACCACAGACTGTTAAATAAGATATGACTGTGGAGTATATACCTTCTTCTAACTGACTCATCTCCTATGGAAGTTCATGACAGCAGAAAGTTTGTCAGATGTATGGCACAGTTGCTTTAAAAGTAAGTAAGTTTGACAGTAGTGCTGAAGTAATTTGAGGCAAGCCTCATGCTGCAGATGTAAATTCATAATTTCTAGAAATCCAAAAAGAATGATGCATGTCGTCTGCATAAATTGACATGCTTTGGCTGAACACGTGTTATCCGGGTGATAAAGAGTTTAGCTTTTTTAAAATATCACATCTTGGCACTTGGAAGGAGTAGGACAGGAGCAGGATTAGAAGAAGATGATCCCATTGAGGTAATGTTTTTTCAAATGTGTGTCTAGAAACTGGTTACATTTCAAGTGGATGATGCTGGTCCCAAAGGATAACAGCAGGTATTGTTGGCATACTTGTAGAACGTGATTTAAGTGATGCTATTGATAGATGTCTGTAGTTAGTATTTGTATAAAATTGTATTTAACAATGCCAGTGTTCCTTAATTATATTATTGATCCTATCAAAAGTCTCTTCATAAATGTCTGATTTTCTTGTACCTACAAGTGCTTTATATAGAAACAATTTAGCACTAATAATGCAGATCATATTCTGGGAAAACACATATTGAAACCAAATTCTTTACTGACTCTTTCGTTGTGGGAAGATGCTGAGATTTCTGAACAGTTATCCTTCGAGTATATTGTAATAACTAACTCACTGTCAGAAGGTTTAGGTTCTTTTACCTATGGACTTTTATTATAGCCTAATCTCTCAAATTTTGAGTTGTGTGTTTTGTGCATGTTTTGTACATGCAGACAACTATTGATAGAAGCAAGTGGTATTGAAAATCTAGAATGGGTATAAATCTTATTTATCAGATATCTGTTGTACATATGTGTGTGTATATATAGATATTTTTTTAATAGATTGACTTATTTTAATCTATTACTACATAACAGGAGTTCAGGGATTTTTTTTCTTTAGATGTGTTTAACTGTGCCTTTCTGTGCTTATAGTACATTGCTCTCTACTAATAGGTGTTTCTTGTGGATATTGGCAACTTCATATACACTATTTGAAAGGATTGGCATTAGTGATATATGCATAGCTCTCTGTTTATAGTTAGTAAATCTGTATTTAAGACACATAGAGGCTAGACTTGGCTTAATTTTTGACAGCTTCAAATATGTAGTCACTAAAATTAGTCTAGCAAGATTGTTCTGTGTTAGATGTGCGAGAACTGTAGTCTTTATTGCTTTGCTTGAGTAAACTTTCTGTTGGTCCCTGCGATGTGTTGTATTTTATTCTATTTAGATGGCTGCCTTTTGTTGTTATTTTTTCAGTCTGTTTAATGTTTGGGGTTTTTTTTCTGCACAACTCTGCCCAGTTTGTACATTGTATGATTGCAAAATACCCCAAACTATTCTATGATTCTATAAAACTGAGAGGGACTGATTAGAGGATTGGTACCACTCCAGCAATGTATTACCATACAGTATTATACCTTCAGGAGGTTATGAAGGCAAGATTCTAGCTTCTCCATAATGTTGTAATCTAATTGAAAAAGAATTTATAGGGACAGGGTATCAGCTGTAAACTTCCATGATTTTGGAAACTGGTGTTTGGGTGGGTCAGGTAAGTGGCTTGTTTCATGGAAAGTCTCGAGGTAAAAGCTTGAGCCGAACAATTTTGTTTTCTGTTAGACAGTTTTTGTCAGTTTGTGTATATTTTAATCAATTAGTGCAAAGACAGCTTGGAATCAGGTGTAATATTTCTTAGCTAGTTCTAATTTGAGGAGATTCAGGTGCAGCTGGGACCAGGACTGAAGAAGAGTGACATGTTGCGGAGGGCCATTTATGAATGGAAGCAGAGAAAGGAGTTATGTTTGAATGCACAGGCAAATCTATGTGTAATTCAGTTGGTTCATGTAATGGCTTACAAAATTAATTGTTTTGTAGTAGAACTTTGAGACTGTAAGATGCAATTCCCATATTATAAAGGTAGTTTCGTCATTCTAATCTCATACTTGATTAAACAGCAGATAGAATGGAGAAGTCTCATATTTAAAGAATTACACTACTTTTTCAAATACACAGCACTAATGAGAACCACTTAAAAATAAAACCTGGCTTTGCAAACATAACATCATGATTGAATGTATGTGATAAAATTCTATCGCATCACACATTTGCAAACTGTAACTTTGTAAAGGATCACCACGTCATTAGTGTGAATTAGTGAATTTCCTATGCTGTGTCTGGCATAATAGAAAAGTGGAGTCATCTAGAGATGCAGCAAACCGCAATTCTGCAGAGAAGATGATATTAAAAACATTAGAAGATAATCACTCTAAACCTGGCATTTGGCAATCACAGTAGTCTAGATACAGCCAGCCATTCATAACTGCAGTGAGCAGCCATTCCGTTCCCACCATATGGCAAATAATAATTCGTTACAGTAACAGTAGGAAATAGCAACGTGTGCGTATGTAGATGTTATCAGTTCTTCAGGTGTACCACATGGCTAATTGTAGAATGAGTTATGAACGCAATTATTGTAACTTAATAATTTTTATAGTTACGTGTTCATTGTGTTGCTGTGAATATATCCTGGCTTGTTAAAAAAAACAAACAAACAAAAAAACCTCTGTTCCTTGAGATTTTCTTACATGTATATAATACTGCTGTGACTTGTTATTGTATGAGCATTCTGTGATTAAATTCTAAGTTAAAGACACTTACCAGTGATATAAAGATCTGAGATTTAATCTTGAGAAGAATATATACAGGCAATGATTCAGAATCAAATTTAAAATCTGAAAATATTTTTCATTTGTGGCCACATGAATGACAAGTACTTGTCACATCTCTATCTTATCTCCATACAAACTTGTTGCAGATGGTATGAAAGGAAGTATGCTAAGTCTTCTGTAAAAGTCTGTAACCTCTGTCAGTTGCTGGGACGTTTTTACTTACCTGCCAGAGAATCCCTGATGATACAAATAAATAAAAATGATCAAGGGTTCTACCAGAAAAACAAAATTTGAGTTCCGTAGTCCACCCATAACTCTAGTAAGAAGATTTGATCAAACCTTATCCAAGTTGTAAAAGTTAGTAGCGTATTTCCTCTTGATCATAAATGTGATACGCATAAACAATTTCTAGTGTGCTGTAAAGAATCTATCTTTGGAATTAGTATGCCATATAAAGTAGTTCTAGTGCAATCAACTACAGCAGTTCAATTACTGGCTGTTGAATTTTTCATATTTTCTCAAATCTTAGCCATATATATAAACTTTATTTCTAAAATTCAATAGATAAGACAAGTGAGTCTGCAGAATGATACACAGTTTCATGTTTCATGTAAATGAAAGAAAGATGCCTTGTAAAAGAAAAAAAAATCAGCAAATAGAATAAAACTTTGTTCCCATTGGTAAAAAAAGTGGGTACGGATATTTTACCTGATGGACTTTCACCATCTTCCTTGTTTTCAGAATTATGTAGGGCTTGGCTGTGGAAATGTTGACGATTTTGAGTTTTCATGGTATTTCAGTAGAGTTTGGGTTTTATCTGTTCGCTTCATATAGCCTTTACTTTCATCAAGTTTTTACTTTCAGCAGAATTGTAAAAAGGTGAAGGACAGTGTTTCTCAGTGCTAGATGAATCTTGACTTTCCAATGTTATATAAACTTCCAGTAAAAAGATTATCTGAAAGAAAAAAAAAAAATTGTTGCTCAATGATCTAGGCTACAGCATTTTTACTAGACAGAGCTTTTAGCTATGGTATTGTAGATGGGAAGAAGTAGGATTCCTGGGATACCTAGCTGCTAGAGAACTTTAGATGGCATGGGAGAAAGTAGGAATTCTTTTTGTTCTGTGAAGAATGAAGGAGTGTTCTTCAGACCAGCTAGAAGGCAGAAGTCTTGTGACAAATATTTCAGTTATTTAGTATATAGTATCAAAAAGCTATGTTGATTCTGGGTCACAGAGCAAATCTGATAGGATTTTTTTGAAGTTAGACTATTTTGGCACCCGTCTCCTACAGCACTGAAGTTTTGAAAGAATGTTTTAATTTTGGCAGGAGTGTTATAACTTAATTATTCTTAATGGTAGTAAAGAATCATTATGAAGGAACACTTAAGAAACAATTCTTTGGAACTTCCGAATTGTAGTGCTTCCTCTTCCTCTTCACCAGGACTGTGGGGATCACAGAGGGCAAGCAGGTAAAGAAATGCTAGCACGTGGTCTAGAGATGGCTTATTTTTTTAAATTTCATTTTTTGTGTGGTATATTTAGTATGACTATTTAAGACTAAGGTATCAAGCAAAATTAGTAAATTCTAATTAAGTTGGTCTAATCTCAAAGTCATCTTGAGTTCGGTAGGAAGGACAATGGTTCACTGCTATTAGCTACAGAAATGGAGGAGATCTGGGTATTTACAGTTCACAGCAACATTTTTTGAGGTTGATGTCAGTGTGGGCTGTTAAACTGAAAAAAAAAAAATACTGCTGAATGAATACAGAATTCTAGCAGCATACTTGAAATTGAGTTTCCTGTGATTACTCAAGGGCATGATAAATCTGTTTCACAGAGATTACAATGCACCTATGCTGTGGTCAGTAAAATGTACGAGAATCTTAATCCACAATAGAAAACAGTTTTCTCAACTCCAGGAAAATAGAAAGTACATAAAGGATCTAAGTCTTGTTTCATTTTTATTGTATGTGCCTGTGTCTGTAGATATCTATATATAGGCACACATGTATGTCTATACAGGCTAAAATGTGTGTTTAGGAGGGTGTACATGTATGTATATCTACATGTATATTTATAGAATCATAGGATAGTTAGAGTTGGCAGGGGCCTTTAAAGGTCATCAATAATTTGAATTATTTTAAAAAAACTCCCTTCTCACTTTCTTCCTGTGCTTAGTAGAAGTGATTTAGTCTTTTAATACTTTGAGGGACTGTTGTGCATTTGGTCAGCCTGGGGATGGAAGTTAAGATCCATGTCTCTGCACGCCTACATGTCTGCCGAGCCATTTTGGCATACTCCCTTCCCGAGTGATGAATCAGCAGTAAGTTCTTTAGTACTGTTGAGGTATACAAGATGACTAAACTGTAGCTGAAGGAAAGAAGCCTTGTGAATGAGAGGGCGTTCCTTATGTAGTGCACTTCAACTCAATTTCTTTGGTGTATGAGGAGCACAGAGTAAAATCTTCCAGAATAGAAAAGAAGAATACAAAACTTATGATCTGTCTGAAAATATACGTTCCTGACTCTTGGTACTTGGTAAACTCAAGCTCTTCAGTTTTCTGAGGTTTTGTGTTGTTTCTTGACTAAATTGGCAGTATAGTCCTCAGCTACTGCGGTGATCCAGGAAGGCAAAGCTGTAATGTAGGCTGAACACTTATAATTAGTGTATAAATATGGAACACCTTTTTCTGTGTCTAATCTGTCTCCAGCCTTGGTACTTTCCTCAGCTATGTTTCTTAAACTTTTCAGCACACTGAAGAGATGTATTTCACCAGTGTATTCTAAACTTTGTGGACTTCTAACCTACAGTTCTTATTTTTTGGTGTGCTTGTCATTGACTTCAGAGGTGAAAGCTGCATCTACTTCTCCTTAAAACTATCCATGGCTTTTGTCATGATTGTTAATAAGAATATATATGTGGCAGAGTACGAGAAAGTACACCAGTCAGCGACCCCTGACCAGAAAGGTATTTTCCTAGAGACTGACGTGTTTTGTACCCTTTTGCAAACCCTTATTGGTTCATTTAAATATATTTGTTAAGGAGTTAATCTCTCTGTTTTGCTTGTAGTTACCATTGTAAAGGAAGCTTCCTTTTTTTAGATAACTATTTTTGTTGCATAATTTATCTGGCATTGATAGTATGATCACGCTAAGTAAAAAACTTGTTGTGGTTTATACTTAATAAAACTATCCATGTGTCTAAACTGCTTACCCATAAGCATATGCGAAATGTTCATGGTTCAGTTCACTCGTAATCATTTCGGGTAATTTCTTGCCTGATTTAATAATCTCTACCAAAATTGGTACAAACTTGTCTTCTGTGGTACTTGACTGATAAAATAAAGCATATGGTGAACTTAAGCCTTAGCAAATGACTTCCATGTTAATTTCAAAAGGTTAGTTGTGCACTCTACCACTCATACAAGTGCCAGAAATTCATTAAAATGTTCCTGTCAGATATTGGTAAATTGATTGGTGAGGGTGAATTGTGAAACAATATTCTGCTTTAGCATTTTAGTGAGCTGTCAGAAATAAACAGCCGCAAATATCAACATGCTTGCACAATCAAAGAACACTGGTCTTAAAGGTGACAACAACATGCACTACTCATAACTTTATGGTCTATCAACCACTTCAATGATTATGGGAATAAACAATTCAGTAAAATGTAAAGGTGTGGAAGTCTAACATTGTGGAAACAAAAATGACACAGTAAGAGTTAATAATGGTGTCTAAGCAATTTATTAGGTATTGAAATCACAGATTGCATGATTACTTCACAAAGAATATTCTTGTAGCAAAGGTTGCATCAGGTGAATTAGATATCTGGACTGGAATGACTCCTCTGTTTAAATTTGGCTCCTAAATTAGTGATCCTGAATTAATTTCTGGAGAAACCCACCTTTATTCTATTTCCTGTACACTGAATGCAATATCATAGCTTGGACATCTAAAGGGGAGGGCTAATACGGTATAACGAATACATCCTCACACTTCTTAATATTGGGTTCCTAAAGTTATTTTGTCCAAATTATCCTTTCTTGGCTGGAAGATTTGAGAAGTTCATTGTCTGGAATATATAATACCAGTAATGGTAATGGTACTTTCCATCATTCATCTTTAACAGGAGAAAAAAAAAATTGCTTAGTAACTGTGTAAATGATAAAAAAAAATGTTGGTTATGCTAATCTCAGATAATACATAGGCATTCCATTTCTTTTATTCTTCCTCTTTTAAAAAACTTAGTCTGTGCTATACGTTATAATCAGAGGTTTTTTAGCAACTGTGGTAAATTATGTGTTGTTCTTTGTGCTGCTTTGACTAGTATGACTTCTGAGAAAATGAGGAGAAATATACTTGTTCATAATGAATAAAACAGGCTTCACATTTGATTATTTGATCATAGTCAATACTATAATCAAACAGTATAATCATCAGATACTAATGACAGTCTGTGCATTTTGCAGCTGCTACAGCTCTTATTATTCTAAATAAATTCTGAACATTAAAATGTCTTTAAGCAGGATGATATTTTAATATGAATCATAAGAAAATTCTGATGAGAAAGCACGTCAAGACATAATCTAGTCAAGCCCCTGCTCAAAGCAGGATCAGCTGTGAGGTCAGACCTGCTTACTTGGGGCTCTTACAGACTTGTCTAGAAAATTTCCAGAAGTGAAGGTGGCTGGGGGAGAGGAGGTGGTTTTTATTTTTGCACTTAAATATAGACACAAATATAGAAAAAACTACACATATATAGATATAAAGTTAAGCATATATATACACATATTTTAATACACTATACTCCAATGCTCAAAAACAATTAATAACCTTAAATGACCTTTACCCTCAAGATTCTATGCAGAAGGATGGTCATTAGGAATCCAGTCCTGAAATTTAATCACCTATACTATTCATTATCTTGCTGAACTAGGACTTGCCTGGGTAGCTTCAGTTCGAAGTTGCTGCCATGTTCAAGCATGCTTTCTAGTACTTGTTGAGCTGTTTAATAATTCTTAAGTTTTGTATAGCTTAGTAACACAACTAGTTGGCTTTCTTATGCCACTTGCTACAGTTGAGCTAGAAATCAGTGGTTGGGCTGCATAAGTAGAAATGTAAGGATTTTTTTTTATACTTTTGGCATGCTGTGGTTATGCTATCTAAGTTTTATTTCAGAGTGATCTTCTGTGTATTGTTTGTAAGAAACATACACCTTCAGTGCACCTTTGTCTTTTCCTAGAGGAAGCAGAGGATAAATGTTAGGAAATGATGAAGAATAGGATTAAAAGTTACCCTTAGAAACAACATAGGCAAGAACCTTGGATGAAAAGAGAAAATATTTACACCTATAGTTACCTTCATTTCCGATGGGAGCTTGTCCTGTTCATGAGCAAGAATATCTGCATTACTGATAGCTGAGGTGTAATACAGTCAAATTTTGAGCAACATCATCTTGAACAGGTGATATGTTGTAAGACTGCATACCCTCATGCAGCTGTAGATGTTATTAAACATCTTGCAGAATATTTAAAATATTTCTAATGTTAGTGATGCCACAGTCTGAAATGGAAGCTCCTTAGCTAAAGGAGCTAAAACTCTGAATTTACTCAGCTTGTAGACAAGATATTCATGATGCATAGTAAACATATCTAAACATTCTAATATACATCCTCAATTTGTCATCCTCTTATCTGTCTTTGCCTCATTAAGTGGAACTGGGAATAGCATTTAGAATGAAATCCTGAGAAACTGAATGTTCAATAAAAACTAGCAAAAAAAATTCATACATAAAAAGTGCCAGAGAAATTTTAGAGGTTATTTACTCTTGAATATATTGTACAAATTTCTCCCCTTTATGCAACCATACTGCAAAATACTTAGCTGCGGATCCCTTATATCAAAATTTATATCTTTTTATTGACTCACTTGGTAAGGATTTCTTTATGAATGCTTTCCTAGTCAAACTGTAGCTAGATTGGCATAATAGCACCTTGGTAACAAAGATATTTCTCTCTAGTAGAAGTAAGATAGGTTTATTAATTGTAAACATACCGTATTGTTAAACTGGGACATTGGCTTTCAGATGTCTTTGTAAATGTGAATTGTAACTGTGGCACTGGGAAAAAAAGTTCATGACAGCTATTCTCATGCCAAAAATTTAATGAAACTAGACCTTCTACTTTTAAAGATATGATTCTCTTAATGTCTATTTATAAGTACAAATTTTGTCTAGGAAGGAAGAAACTTCACAGACAAGTACCCATGAAAGAATACTAAAGCTCATTAATAACTGAATGATCTTCTAGTGAAATTTATGTTGGAATCCTATAGTAACTATCCTTGAGGTTAGAAAAAGTGAGAGACTTATAATGCTTGTAGTATAGCGCATAGCTTCTGCACGCATGGAGGAGTGAGAAGTGAAATATTCAAAAGTTTGCCTTAAAGTCAAGGTGGACAGGATCATTATGTAAGAATATAATTTTCTAGTTACGAGTGTTAGAAGTGTGCAACACAATTGAATAGGAAAGGTCGTGTATTTAACTTCAGATAATTGTATGGGTGATTCATTCTTATGATGATGTTTTGGAGATTTAGTGTTTAAAATCCTCTGTAGCAACAGTCTGGCTGTGATGCCAGAGAAAGAAGGTAATGACAGACCAGTATTTTCTTCCCTACCATATGCCTGAAGATAGCTGCTTAAAGGGTGGTAGGAAAGGCATGACAAGAAATAGTTTGTGTTTTGGCTAGGCGAAGTGCTGGAGTACCTACGCAGTACATGTCAAATGCATTTGGCTTTCTTTTGTATTTAAATATTTTAAATAATACAGGTCTTATGTAGTAGTTTCTCTAGTCTCCATTATTAGATGCATTATTATTCAGCTTTCTTGTCAAAATTCTTTTTTCAGTTTGTGAGTTGATACTAGTTGTGATCAATTCAATGTACGACAGGCTTGAGTTCTGATCACTGCCTGTGATGCATCTTCTACAACTTTTGGAAGTACAGCCTAAAACCTTAGATTGGAATTTTCCCTTTGATGCAAGAGCACCTTTTTGTATGTCTTCAAAGATGCAAAAGAAAGCAGCTATTTTAAGACTCATGAAATGAGAGGAGGTTTGGAACTGAAGTTAATTACATTAACACTCCTTGAATGTTAATAGTTACTGTCTTCAGATCTCGCCTTATCCTGTGATAAAGAATATGGTTGGAGAACAAAGATCACAGGAAGCCTCAGTTATATAATAAACTGTTTAATTTTTTTTAAGCTGTTAATTGTTTAGTTCCTGTATCTTAAAGAACACAATCTAAAACTTAGTTAATACAATTTTTGTTTGTATCTAATTCTAGATTATCATTAGGAAAAGTTCTTGTTGTTTTCTGCTGGAATGATTTAGCCTCCTTGGCTCATATGCGATAGATTGTGTGCAATTTTCTCAGCTGTGTTTTTTCCTTTCCCTAAGAGTTATTAGTCTGAAGACTATCCTTTTTCATCTTGTCCCAGACTAGCTGCAGTTTCTATAGATAAGACCAGTGATATGCGGTGCAAACTATCTTAGCTCTCATGGATCAGGTGCAATATTTGCATTTATCAGAGATGTCTGGAATGCAGGGATGACCAGATAGTCTTACTTGGAAATAAAACCTCAAAGAGGAAAAATGGCCACTCTTCTTTGGTTTTCACTTCTGAATTGTTTTCTTCAATATACACTGCTGAATCAAAGGATGTGTACATGCTACATACTGTACTTTTTAGTGTATTTTGGCCATGGATTTGATAAGTCATAGGAATTTTGAAATTCCACACAAAATACTTACTCTTCATTCCTTAGGTGAGTGTTTCTCCTGATGTCAAGTTTGTATACCTTTGTGTGTTTGTTTTCTGTGTCTCATTGTGTACAGTTACAGGAAATCTAGAATTAAAAGACTTAAGACTAAATATACTTCCTACGAAGTGTTCTAAACATTGTGGTTCAGATATCATGTCCATATCCTTAGGTTTCTGTATTGAAAAGGTTGGAAATAACATCTGTTGTAGGCAGAAAATCTACTTGAATAGCTATGCTTATCCCTGAATTGAGATATGAGTTATGTTTATAAATTAAGTATATGCATTATGGGGAAAGAAAGAAAATATGCATAGCCACCTGGTTTTTTTGCCATTACCCTTTCAGTTACCTCATTATGGTTCAGTGCTAATGGCACTACTCCAGAGCTCTGTAGTAAGAGTGATAAGCCTTTTGACCCCTGAGCTGAAGGGTCCACAGATAATAAAAAACGGGTAAAACAGCTGCAAAACTCGCATACTGTCTTAGTGGAGATAATGTAGCACACAAATGAGCTACCTCATACTCCATTTTAGGAGTGAAATCAAGGAAAACTTTTGGGAGTCTTGGGTTTTGTAAATAGAGCCATAAAATCTGTAGAAAGCAGGACATTAATATAATCTTGCCAGGTTATGATGCTGTCCCTCTTGATGTTGAAATAACACCATAGCTGTGCATTGAGGCAACTACAGACATTGTGTCATTCTAACTCTTGAGTCAGATTCTGGATTCTCTGACGTATCTTAGCTTTTCTTCTGATGCTGAGGGACTAATGATAGCCTTGAGAATGTCCTGAGAGAAAGGTAGATGAAAGATTTATAATTGCCCCATAAAAATGCAGCTCAACAAGTTTGTGAGAATCTATGAGTAACTGTAAACAAATGTGTTTGGTTTTATTGCATTTCTGAGAAAGCAGGTTTTTTTCCATACTTATCTTCTATTCTTTATTTCCAAAATGTCATCTTGTGAGGGATGAAGGCTGACCTCTGCTACTTGATTATTTTCTACTGGACAGTTTTGCATGTTACCTTTTAAATCTCTTCTGGATTTGAAAATTGTAATCCAGAATTATAGCAAGATGATTTACTTCGTGCTATTCCTATTTACAAAGTGTGCAGAAACTCAAAATGCTACCTGAATCTATGTAAAAGCTACTCAGGTTTCTGAAGCTCCATAAATTTTAAAATAAATGATAGCCAGAGCTTTCTTGATTATAACTAAGAAAAGAAATTCCCTGTTGTAACAAGCTCAGTTCTCTCTCAGGATATGGAGTAGATCAGAATTTACTTAAGGTAAAGCACCATGTTGCAATATGTGCTTACTGTTAGACTTAAATTCTGCTTTGACGTTGGTGGAACTGTTCTTTTATTATCAAATCAATGAATTAGTATTTTCACTGGAAATATGTAAAACTTTCACCCCTTTTTTCTTAGGCTCCATATTGCTACATGTAAACAAATGCTGATCATGAGCTGCTCCCTGCTCCAGGTTTAAAGATGTAGGTGACACAGGGCAAGACAATGGAAAATCAGTTAATCAGACTGTTTATGCTTGAAATACTGTGACCTACATCATGCCTGGTAATTTTAAAATGAAATATATTTCTAAAACTGGGGACTTTTCCATTTTCCAGAAAGCAGATATTATATGAAAGACAGTGCAGAATATGTTTTCAAGTGGTATGAGTTCTGTTTGCCAGCCTCACTGCAAACTGAGATTCTTACTTTATTCTTAGGACTTCTAGTACAGTCTACCCCAAAGTGCTTCAAGTTTTATTGTAGTGAGCTTTGACACTAACATGGTGGAACAATTCTCTTGCAGTGTTGCAGAATCCAGCATGGAAGAGCTGAGAAGTGCCAGACTAGAAATTACTGCATACAGTCTGAGCAGGTTACTTAATATATATTTCTTTGTAGAAAATTTTCCTCATTCCCATCAAATAGCACTGTAATACTTCACAAAAATAAATACTTTTCCTAGTGCACCTTTTGAATAGAAAAGGTTACGGCTGCATTTTACAAATGATTAATTGAGACAGATAAAAGTCAAAAGTATCATTTGGGCATTTTTGTTGCTGCTTTGGCAGGTGGAAGGCTGCTCAGTTGGAGCTAGTTGACTCTTACAGCCTTTTCTACACTGGAAAGGCACTGACTTCACCCAAAGTGCTAAGTTCTCAGCAACTTTTCAGAATTTCCAGCTCGATTTTTCCCTTCCCATTGCATCTGTAGACAAAATTAGGAGCACACAGTCATCAACTGTGAAAAGTTTGCAGTTGGATTAATTAGCCCTGCTCAGATTCAGGGCTCATTAATTGTGTTTAGCAATGCGTTAGCATACTCATTGTGCTTGCATTTCTGGAGCTAGCATATTACTCTACTGCATTGCTGTCTAAACACATCAGCCCAATTAGACGTAGCACATTGTGCCAACCAAGTAGACATGTCACTTAGCTCCTCCTAAGACTTTTTGGCTGTTGAGCAAAAAAACCCACCTAGCTGACAGAACTAGTAAGTTGTCATCCTCTATTAGACCTAGCACTACAGGAGGATGAAATGCACGTCTTGCTGCAAAGTCTGTCCTGTGTTTGCTGACAAGGGAGTGGTGAGTGTCGGGAAGCACAGGTTTGTTCTTTGCTTTTCTCCTGGGACAGTTCAGCAGCGGATTATCCTAATTGAATGTAGTATCTTGTGTTTGCCTCCTGCAATGATTTACTATAGTAACAGCTGTGTAAATAGTGGAATACATTACTAGTGGACAAAAACTGTTCATAAAATTTATGGGCTAATCAATGTATTAATTTTTGTAATAGTGCAAGAAAATAGCTGTGTACAGTTTATCATATTGCTCATGAAAAGCTGTAACTGCACATAATAAAATCAAGAGTACAAATAGTATGGAAACTGAAATTTGGCTGTAAACTGCTAACATCTTCCTTTGATTGTTGAGGAAAGTTACTTAGCACATTATTTAATTATTTATGGGTTTTGGTTGTGCTGCTTCAGTTTCTGATCTTGCTAAGACAGACAAGATAGCAGCTTTATCAATATAATGCTTAGGTCATACGCTTCCGAAATAACTGCTTTTGGGTGACAAAGTGGATGTCAGAGGTCTTATTTAGGGTCCTCTGATGTTTGTCACTAGGATAGGACAAATTGCAGCAAAGCTCAGCAAAATATAATATGAATATGATTTCCCCCGGAAGCTCTTGTTAGTCTTTCCTAAAATACGTGGTGTTGCTTTCTGCAGAAGTTAGGGTAAACATTAGTTTTGGGTCTTACTGAAAGAACACAACTGTAACTTTTTGGGATTGTTTAAGGATCCAAGTTCTTTGTAAATCAGTATTTTTCTTAGAGCAGAGCAACAGTGGCAGTGAGTGACTATGCAGGTGCAACATGGCTTAATCGGGATGAAAAAATACAATTTATACAGGAAGAATGCTATTTTTGGATACTTACATTGACACAAATCCCTTGTGAATTAAACCATTTAATATATGAAATGGAAAATGTCCTTCTAATCTTCCTTTTGAATGAGCCGTGAAATAGGATCCATGAACAGCCTGAAGTGTAAAGAAGTTACTGTGGCTTACTTCCAATATTTTTTATAAGATATTAAGACTTGCAGTAGCCAGGAGCTTAAAGGAAAACTTAAAATCTCTTATAAGATAATGCAATATGTATCTGAAAACATGTCCATTTTCCATGGCAAAATCTTTCCATAACCTTTCTGAAAGTGATCTTGACGCTTCTTAGCAGACGCATAATGCACTCAAGTACAAGGTATCACTTTCTAGTAGAAAGTAGTTAAATAACTATATTGCCTGTAGTTGCACCTCTTTTTTTCAGTAAAAAAAAAAAAAAGCTGCTATTTCATGTCTGCTGTAATAGACATTGACTACAATTAAGAGATTTGTATGTAGTCAACTTTGTTTAAAATAAAATACTTATATAAAAAATACTTATATTAAATAACTTTTGGTTAAAAGTCTTAAGTTTACGGTACAAGCTTCCAGACACCTGAATAGGTAGGATTTGTATCATAGTAAGCCATTTTTGTAATGCTTTGATTTCTTAACATGGTGCCAATTTTTTGTCCTTTCTTTTCAAGCAGCATGTTTTGTCTGACATTAAGCTGTTGCTTCTGGTGGAATGCTAACTTGTAGAACTTATATTAATGCTTGTTATTAAAAAATTTTAAATCTTTTGTTTTCACATGAGTAACCTATTCTTATCATACTTCATTTAGAGTTTAAAGCTAAACCACAGCAGGTGAATAATACGTGCCACAGTTGCTTCTTTGAACAGGTTTTTGATGACCCAAGGTTTTCTGTTTTGCTGACTACTTATAGCTCTGCGTCCCCTATCTGCAGATTTGAGTCTTCAGCACTTCTGAAAATGAGACTGTCTGAGAGTTTGCTCAAATGGCGGTGTCTGTGCCTACAGATACATTTGCTCCGCTGGCAGTATTGACGCTGCAGTTCCCTTCTGGGGCCTATTTCTGCTTTCCTCACGTTTATGCATGCAATGCTGCAACTATATCATCAGAAATAATTGCCTGTATTTTTATCTAGAACAGTAGAGATGGGAAGTTTTATCTACGTACCAGATCTGGAGGTTATCCTAATAGGAAAGTGTCATCAGGAACATGAAATGTGTTAGGAACAGACTTCTTGACTTAAATGCAATTGTGCTGTTGGCACGTGTCAGAGTTGCCTCCTGCAAGACTGCACATGCCTGACAGAGACTGCAGACTGTCCAGGCGAAGAGTCTGTGTCTGTTTCTCAACTGGTATTAATATTAACAAGTTCAGCAAGATTTGAATTCTTTGTAGAATCTCTAAGTATCATTAGTACTAAATATAATGCCCATTCAGCATTAGTGATAGAAGAACTTGGAAGTGAGCAGAGTAGCATACCAGTTCTTGTTGAATGGCAGTAGGACAACTTTATCTGGAAAGTGTGGCAGGAAACTAGCTAGTGCTGTATACCAGGGGGAAAAAAAAAAAAAAAAAACAAACACTTGAGCTTTTTAAAGGAGAAAAGAATACCAGACAGGCCAAAGTTACGAGCAACATTTACTAAAACTAATTCTACAACAGGGAAATAAAAGGCTACTTAGGAGAGTTTTGCAAGAAGGTGTGCTGTCTTTGGTGGTGGTGATGCTCTCATCTTTGCCTGATGCTTTCTCCAAAGAAATCAGTCATATCAGTATTTACTTACTGCTGGTTAGTGGTTGCGGGGAAGTCCTTCCTGCAGGTGTTTTAGACTGCTGTTAGTAGCTTAATGGGTACAGTTTTTTGTTCCTGAATAAATCAGTACCTTAGAAGATGGAATATAGAAATGCTAGTGTCTTTCTGAAGAAAACCTCAAATTGAGGTGTTTGCCATGTGTTCTTGAAGTCTGATTGTAATGAGTGAACTGCTTTAGTTGTATGTGTAAATAAAAGCAAAATTGTGCATGCTGGTGAATTGCGTTGCAATTTGTTCATGGTAATACATTACAGCTGCTGATACTGGAAAGCTTGATTGCTCACCTCAGTGTTCCTCTATAGAAGACAATTGCTGACCCTGTGAGTATACAACCCTCTCATACTATGTTAATTGCCTGGTCTCTATGGCACTTAAAATTCGTTCATGTATTCCATGAGGAGATTTGTAGACACGTTCAAAGTTTATTTACTGATAAGTAGTTTTGCCTGAGGAATACAGCTCAAAGCTTCCCTATTGTATGTGGAAAATAATTTTATTTTCAGTTTCCAGGAAATCTCATTTGTCAAATAATGGAAAGCAAGTATTTTCCTGACAGTTCAAAATTTTTCAAGTATTTTTCTTATGGTTGATCTTTACAGAAAGTGCTGCTTTTATGAGAAAACTTGAAAAATAAACATTATTATAAATCAGTGTAGTTGTGTTAAGCTTAATAGATGGATTGATCTGTTGTTGGCAGGAGGGAGTTAAAATTCTGAATATAGTTCATCGATACTGTGGCTTCTCAATTAAGTGGTACTAAAATACACTCTGAACTCTCTGAGAGGTTTGTGGTTCCAGTCTTCTAAGTTGCTAGACAGAATTTTTTAACCATGTCACATTTGCCTTACAATGAAGAAAGTCTGTCCTATATCCAGTATTCAACATGGAATACTGAATCCTTTTCATGTACTTTAAGACAATTATCTGTCCCTCATCAGTTTAAGACCTGTGGTCCAATCTGAAACGAAGGCTGTGAGAGTCTGGTAATAAGTACCAGCACAATGTAATGGAAATATAGTCCATCTTCCTCTTCTCTGATCTTTGCTGTTTACACTAGATGCTTTTCTTATTGTGTACCTCACTCTGGGAGTTACTTGCTGTTAGATCTCCAACTCATGGAAGGATGTTACAAGAATGACCATTACGAATAAGACTGTTGCAGTACATTGGTCCTAAATGCTGGTTTTCACAATAAATTCAGATGACAGATTGGTGTAATGAATACTATAGCTGAGGTCTTGGCCAGGTTGGAATCTTTAAAGCATGTGCTATTTAAAGATCAGTTCATTTACCTTTTATTGGAGCAGGGAAGGAAACATCTGTGCTGCTTTTTTGGTAATTACCTCTGATGTTTCTGTTTAGACAAGCTGTTCGTATTCCCTCTTTTCGGTACTGCTCCATTTCTCTCTTGCATTTTGAGAGATCTCTTCTATTTTTGTCGCTCTCTTCTCATTGCTTTCTGAATACTCTAAAATTTCTTTGGTTTAGGATGTTTTCTCTTTCTGCCCTTTGCTCTCTCTTTCCACCCAGTGCCCTGTTATTTTGCAATTTTAATTTTACGCAAGGAGCTACTACTTCCCTGTGATGCTAATGTAAAAGAAGATGGTGCAGGGAAAATGCACCTAAGGAGGTAGAGGGGAGTCGCCACCGGTGCGTGGAAGTAACTATCTCTGTGTGTTGTGCCATTGCCAGTCTGAAGATTTGGCCACCCATTTGTTCATGTCTGGAAGTGTTCTGATTGATAGTCCTCACAGAAGAATAAGAAGCTTTCTTATTAAGAAGTGACTAAATGAACTGCTCAGTATGGTTTTCTGTCCCTTCTTTCCAACAAACTCAAAGTGTTTTTTTTCTGTACTCACAAAATTATTCTTATGTGTTTTCTGGTTTTGTTTTGTTTTGGGTTTGGTTTTTTTGTGTATTTCACTTCATAGCAGCATACATCTATAAAGGACAAAATATGTCCAAATTAATACGCAGCCAGTCATTAATATCACGGAATTTGGATTTTATTGAGTATGAGAGGTAAGTTTTTATTCCTCCATTGTTGCTGTTATACGTATCTTTATTACCCCTTGTATAGCAGACTTTTGGTGTAGAAAGTTGCATATTTTGCTTCCATTTAGGGCATGACTGAGAAGTTAGTTAAAATATTAATTAATTTTGATTTAGGGTCAGTTTCAGGATTCTATAATTTTGTTTCAACTGAATGTGTGGTGTTAGCAATGCATCCTTTTTAATCTATTGCAGAGTGTGTTTTATGTCACTTTGGAAATAACAAATTTCTTACCTAGAATTCAATATGAACAGTTGTGGAGTGTGTTGGTGATTTGATTTGTGTGTGTTGGTGATTTGATTTGTGTGTGTTGGTGATTTGATTTGTGTGTGTGTTTTTAGTTCAGTTAATATTTTTTAACAAACCCTGTGATGTGGTTGGAAAAACGTTCTCTACTATTTGGAAAAAAAAAAAATTATTCACTGCAAGAAGCGGAATGAAGATGAGTGAACTTCACCTTCCAAGACGTGAAGGTTTCACTGTGAATATTTTGCACAGCTTGAGTTGCTATGTTGTAGACCGAGGAAGTAATGGCACAGACTTTGAGCCTGATTGTAGTTAAGTAGATGGATAATGAGAAACACTGCAAAAGCTCTCTAATTAAAATAAAGTTATTTACAACACCAGGAGCTGCTAGCTTTAGTGGCTGCAAATTTCTTTATAGCTGTTCTGATTTTAGGAATTTGGAGCATGTAGGATTTAGCTTTGCTACAGTTCAGGCTTTTGGAAGTAATGTGGAGGCTATGCTCAATCCTTCAGAAGTTAAGAAATACAACAAAGTCAATTTAAGAGGCTTTTTAGGTTTGGGTTTGTTTTTTTTTCCTTTTATAAAGCAGTGTTAGGGATTTTCTTTGGTTGACGTACTTAGTACTGTTCCTAGTATGATACAGCAAGAGATGAAGAATGTGAGCTACTAGAGAAACCTACTATAAGCTTGATTGTAAATCACACATAGACTGCTGACCTTGCTGTTGTGTGTGGCTTTCAGCAGGAGTACATCTTTATTGTGATTATTTCCTCCACTGTCCTAGTGAACTGGCTTTGTCCCTTTTTTTACAGGGAGTTTTAATGGAAGACAGTGGTACATGTGGCTCTCATTCATGACTTTTCTGCAGCCACCAAGGAGTTCCTCATGGAGAAAGATGCTGCTCTTGCATGCACAGATTCAATTTCATATGCTTGTGTATGTTCCTTGATTGTATTACAGCAAAGTGTATGGTGCTCAAAAGCTACAACTTTGCCTCTGCTCACTGGAAGATTCAGTTAAAAGGGGTGGGAGAGTGAAAATTTATTGTCACTGAAGACAGGTTGATGAAAGAGATATCAATATCTTTATGTGAGATTTGCAATTTTGAATTTGAGCTAGTTGTGAATGAGCATCACAACTGTTCTAACAGCTGAGGTTCTGCTGTAGTTAAACATGCACCCACCCACTTTTAAAGTTAATTTTATGCTTGTGAATTTGAGCACTCAAGCGTTCTTTTAGTTTGGTCCCTTGCACAAGTCTATTATCATTGTATGTGACCATGTCATAAAGGCTTGTTTTGTTTTTTCCTCGTTCAATGTGTGATTTACTTCCAAGTTCCAAAGGCAGGTATGCAGGTGTAGTTGAAGGACCCCAAATTTTGTTCCACACTATCTGTCTGTTTCCATCACCCTTTCACCTTTCTGGCTATTAGAAGTAATTAACAGCAAATGAGTGCCTCAGTTCTAATAGAAGAGAGGAAACAGGTTAAAGAAATGTGACACATTGACTCTGTGCCAGTAAATTTATGGAGCATTTTAGATGAGTTCTGAGGATAGCATATAAGAATATAGTTCACTAGAGACCAGTTAAAGATGTGTACTATTTCAAAGATTCATTAGTAGGCACTTGGTGGATGAATGATGATACATGCATTGCAAGCCACAGTAAGTTTTGCTTTTCATTGTATCTTTTGTTTAGTGATAAATTCAAGATGACTAGGACAAATTACACTGTGACACTTGTACAAATAAATTTATTAGACTCTTTAACAGGGTGTATATTTGTTGTGCAAGAATTATGGTTATTGCTGTGCTTGAGGGCAATTATTTTAATGTTTTTGTACCCTAGGAAATATAGTACTTGCATTAATAACAAAAATACCAAATTACGTCCTACATCTTTAGTCCCATTCAGTTACAACACTGAACCCAGGCAGGCTTGAATAGCCTTCAAGTGATCTGCAACAGCATTATGTTTTGGTGAACTCCAAATACATTATACCGAGTGTAAACAGTTTGCTACTGAGATAGCAGGCAAGTTATCCATTTGACATTCTTTTAATGGATTTCTAACCTTGTTGGTGTTGAACTTTTCATCTTTGGAAAGGTTTAAGTATGATCTTGTCCAAAACTGACATGTATCTTATACTTTTAAGGGATTCTGACTCACTGAGAATAGGAAATATTCTAGTACAGTGGGAGACTTTCCCAGAGAAATTGATTGGATTGTACTGTGCATAGTTAGATGCATCTGGATACAGGTTGTGGGCTGTCTTAATGCTTCTGTATCCTTTGGACAGAGATGAACAGGCCAATGTGCTTGAGGAGGATTTTTAGGGAGACTGGCGTGTGATGTGCTGTGCTGGAAAGATATTTGGCTTTGAAAGAGAAGCAGAAGCAAGGGGCACAACGAGCTTTATGGTTTTGACGAGGTGGATTGAAGGTAATAAGAAATGACAGTAAAAACAGAGGAATTGAACTTTACAGGGCTGTGGATCAAAGCAAGCTATACCAAGTGAAACACTGCAATGTGATTTGTGAAGCATCCTTAATACTGGCAAGGAGACGAACTGAATAATCTAATATGGGACAAAGACAGTTCACAGTTATACCCTTCATTTTGGGCTGTTTGTAGAGCTGAGTAGAAATTAATTATAAACATTTTCTTTTCTGCAGGATTTTTTTTGTACCCGTGAGCTTTGCAAATGTGTTTTAATAAAAGCTCAAGTTTGTCTTATGCATTGTCTCAGACTGTAGGTGAGGGACTAGAGTGTTTATACCACAATCTAATACTATATCAAAGGTGTTATTCATATATTTCTGAGCTTATCTGTCTACCAGTATAGTCCTTGCCCTCTTGAACTGCAGAACCCCTATCTTTGATAATTTTAGGTGGATTTTTCCTTTTCGAGGTACCTAAGTATCTCCATAAAGCACTGTCTGTGAAGCTGTAATTAATTGTCAAAGCCCTGCTGGTGAAGTCCACTCTGCTCCAGAACACAAAAATGAGCTGTTTGTTACCTGTAGTGATGACTTGTTTCCTTGAACAGTAATTGATGTCAATTGTAGATGACGTCTACGAACTTGAAACTGTGTTGTTTATCTGCTAGGAACCTTCAGAGTGTGATCTTCTAACTCAGCCACGGTTGTATAGATTACATCTGTAGTGCAAGAATTCTCTGGGGACATAAATTACAGCAATTAAAATTAGCTAGAGGAGAGAGAATGATGCATTATTAATTGGCATAGTCATTAAAGGGCTGCAAAGAACCTAAAAGAGATACCATGTCAATACGCAAGCACTAAATGTGGCAGGCAGTGTACGAAGACCAATGACTGTATTCAAAGCCTGAGGCTGTTAAGACACGGGCAATTACGTGGAATTTTATGACTGTGGGTTAAGATCTTTCCAACATGCTAACAATATGTTAAAATGGAATTTTTTTTTAGAATAATAATATTCAGATGACTACTCTGAAGGCTAGAATAGTGTGATTAATTTCTACCTGAAGAATGTGTAGCACTTAATTTTAGAGAAGCTGGAAACAACAAAGAATTGTAAGGAAATACCATCAGCAGTCTGGTGAACTTAAGCAGAAAATGAACATTTTTCAGCATTAAATATAATAATCTGAGCCCATATAAAGAAATATAAATCTTGGTACACTGAAGAATGAAGATTTAATTAAGAGTCTCTTTATACTACAGAAACAAAGTCTTGCCTGTGTCATGCTGGGAAATATGGCAAACTGAATAAGAGGCTCATGGTAATGCAGCTGTATATCAGCTACTTAATTATTCATCAACCTTCTTGTCAGTGAGTTTCAGGGATTTACCTATCTCAGCTAATTTGCCTTATTGGAAATACTGCTTGTTTTATAAAATAGTTCATTTCCTAGTGTTATAAATGAGGAATAAATGCTGAAAAGGAAGTGTCTTTCATGAAAGAGAAGTTTTAATAATTGATTTGCAGAGCAAAGTAAACTTTAAATACTGGAGGTGTTAGGACAGCACTGTATTTCTTTTGACAACTAATGGAAGAATGTTTATCTACTGGACGGAAAGTCAGAACTCCAGAGCAAACATCTTAACTTTTTCTCCTTTAAGGGATCCTTGGAAAGTTTTGGCTTTTTAAAACTTACCAATGCTTTCCTATTCTACTTGCTAAGAACTTAGATATCTAATTCATCTCACTGTCTACCCCGAAGTTTAAACACTGAATGTGATTAGCTTTGCTGTGCAGATGTCGAATTGAATGGCCTCTGTTGATTCAGAGAAGCTGAGCAGTGTCAGAGTTCAGTTACTGTGCTTTCAGGAAGGCCTCCTGTTGCCAAGATGAGATTTCTTTTTTTCTTTTTCCAAGTTGCATGCCAGAGTCTGCACCAGCATCCAACTGGAATCAAGAAAAGCCTGTATGTATAGCCACTGAAAGAGCAGTAGAAATGTACAGCTACATCTTCTCTAAGAGCAGCCACCCACACGTTCGTTGCTCCATTAGCAAGTTAGGGGGCTCTCTGTTTGCCTGTATTAGGTCTGTACCTGTTTGCTTAAGTAAATGTTTTTGACTGGTTAGTGTCCTTCTGGGCACTGAGAACCAGGTATGCCACCATTCTAGCTATTTAGTCTTCAAGCTATGGTTAAAAACTGTCATGTAAGACAGCCTTTCTCCTGCTGTCTCCAAGGTTATCTCTCTGTTCAGTGCAGTAGAGTAGTTTACTTGTTGCAAGTGTTGTAATTTAGCACTATCACACTGAAATGTGTCTGCGTTGTTATATCCAGCACTTTATTTTGGCTTATTTTGATCTACTTTGCTTATGTGTTACGTTCTCAAAACTCTGCACTGGTTTGAATGAAGTGCTTAGCAGTCAGAGCAGGTATCGTATGATGCAGTGTACTTCATCATCGATTTTGTTATCTCTGGATGCTTCTGTGATTCAATGCACAATACCAACCAGGAACTGTGGAGTTCAAGGTCTCTGGGGTCTAAGTAACTAACAAGCTTCCATTATTCCATTCCTGGCTTCCATTAATTTCGCTGCTGCTCTTTTCAGACTTTTAGGCTGCGTGGGTAACACATTGCTGGGTGCTGTAATTGTAGCAATCGTTAGAATTGAACCAGAATGGTGAATATTCATTTTAAGTCATATAGGCAAATAGATTTGGCTCTTGTGTTCAAACTGTTTGATGTTGAATGAAAGAGGTTGAGGAGATAAGGAACAGGGAAACAAGAATTAAGTCAGACAATTCTGAAGAGAGTTTGGCTGGAGTATAACAGTTCAAGAGGCTTGGTGAAGCACTACTTGTCTTTTCAGCACTGGGCAGAGACTGGCAATGTAGGATAATGATGTAAAAAACTGGTCGTAACAGGGTATTTGCCCTAGGACAGCAAGCTACAGGCCATAAACCTAACTGCTTTTGTTTGCTTACAGAGGCATACTGCTGTTCCTCTGTGTGAGTTTACCACCGATTTCTCTGGTAGGCGGTAGTGAACCATTTTGGGCGTATCTCCATCCTATGTGTCACTGGGACAGCAGTGGCCTAGTTTTACTGGAAGATAAACAGTCGCCCATTCAAAAAGGCAATATGTGCCCACCATCTCAACTATGTTCCACCTTGATCCTTTGGCTCAGATTTTCTGCACTGCAACATAAAATTAAATCAGTTAAGTAAAAATCAATTAAACTAAAGGCTTCACTGTTTTTATATTAAAAATCAACATTTTTTAAAATACAAAGTAGCAGTCCAGATTAAACTGGTTTTACTGATATTTACCGCTGCTGATTGGTGTTAGCACTGAGCATTTTGCTTCAGCTTATTCAAATTATTAAATATAATAGGGAAATAATTATGTTGTGTTATTGCGGTGTAGTGTACTCCGCAACAACTGACTGCAATGAAATGGCAACACTTTGCCACGTAGTATCAGAAAAGTAGTTTTTGTTAGCATTGGTTCAGTCTGCTTCCAGAGCTGTGTTTTCTGTTAGTGGGGAACTGAGAATCATGCAGTGAATTGATAGGATTATGAAGATGAAGACGTTTTTATTTTAAAAATTAAATATATAAATGTTAGAAATGTGCTATAGTGATTAGTGAGAAACATTTATATTCTTCTAACTGGAGGCAGAGAGGGAATAATGAAAAATTATACAGCACTTTCCTCCGTCAGTATTGGGCGAGCAGTATCCTTTTGGTGTGGTTGCATACAGCTGTGGATCCACTCTCTGCCATTTGCTCAGAACTCCTGCATTGAATATGGTCACAGTGTTACAAGCTAGTCTGGTTATCTAGAGAAATTCAGAGACCTCATGAAGTGACTTGATTGAAGTAAGGTTGGAAGGTGATGCTGAACTTCTGTGATGCCTGTCAGAACGGTTGCACATAGATGTAGCACTATATGCTTTCATTTGAGTAAACAGGAGACCCTACTGCTTGGAATGGCTGTAATCAATGATAATACTTAGGAAGAAGGAGCTAGCAAGTAGTCTTTGTGCTATAAATTATATTTATCTTTTTAAAGTTCTTTAAAAGCATGATTCTGGTAACAATTCTAGGATACTGTCTTAGTGTCCTACAGACACTGTCTTACAGACCACAGGAAATAGAACACGCATTCTTGATACAGAAGGAACAGGTAATATCTCCTAGAATTACGTTGCTCGCTCTGCCTGAGCTTGTAAGAGATTTGCCTTATCTTACAGTCTCTTTGAACTTTTTCTGTCAGTTTGACTTTTTTTTTTTAAGTGTGTTAAAAACTGTTTTCATATAAAGGAGGTTGTGGGAAGACTCTTCCTGACTTAATAGCTTTGCTCAATCATGAAATCTAACAAAAACTTTGATTATATGATCAGTAGTTTCGTTTGCATGTCTGGCAGCTCTCTTGGAAAAATAATTAAAAAAAGCAAACTGTGTCACTTTTCTAACTTAATTTTCTCTTCCTTTTACTTTTGACCAATTAGTTTTTGCCTGTGCTGTCCTTTAGAGTGACTGGACGTTATTTATGCCAGCAAAGGGGGTTTCAGAAGGCCCTTCTACCATTTGTTCTTCTCATCTGCCAAGACACTAAAAACCCTCAAGGATACGTGCCTTATGCTTTGCTATTGTACTCTCGATGCTGAAGCATACATGAAAATGTCTTTTAATTGTACAATTAAAGTGAGTGTGCTATACATGAATTATTGTGTGAAGACCAGTATTTCCTAAATTTGATTACTTTAACTTTATATTTTTACTTCCCTTTTTGAAAGGATTTTAATATAAGAGCTTGTAAATCTTACTGATGTTCATGGATTAGCAAAACCGTGATTTTATTTTCCTGTGTTGTAAAGTTACATGTTAACGCAGCAGATGATGAGAAACTGGCAATGCAGAGAACTTGTAGGTATAACTGGGCAAGACTTTGAAAACCTACTAGTAACTTGCGTATGTCGTACAGTCTTGAAATACTC
The DNA here is from genome assembly GCF_036417535.1 of Chlamydotis macqueenii. Taxonomy (NCBI): domain Eukaryota; kingdom Metazoa; phylum Chordata; class Aves; order Otidiformes; family Otididae; genus Chlamydotis; species Chlamydotis macqueenii. The sequence continues at coordinate 6,989,427 of NC_141571.1, read as the reverse complement.
AATTTTAAATTTCTTCCAAAGGACCCTCTCTTCTTGAGAGTATCTTTTGCCACATGCATGAAAACCTGGCCAGGCAAGTTACCATGTGCTGTTTGCACATGTGCAGGTTTATGCGTACTATGTTTAAAGATTCATTGTTATTGATTTTCCTTTCTTGAGCTTCTTGCGTAATTTATCACATGTTAAAAGATCAACTTCACTTTCATAAACAGTTTATCTATTATCTCCATTCAATTAACATAGCCAGAGAAGAATAGTTCCCCTGCGATGGTACAGCCTTTTGTACCAGAACTGCTTTTCCTGAATTCTTTGAGACAGATTAAAGTCATACTGTGGATGACAGACCTTGCATATTCTCATTTCACATGACAAAATAAGTTATACTAGAAAGTTTGCCGTGGCTTTTGCCAAAATACATGATTTTAATCACCAGTTGGAGATATTAGAGTGGTCACTGGTGCTGACCTGAACTGCTTCCTGTGGAGCAACCATAGCTTAAAGAGTTACTGACAGGTAAGTGGTGCATGTTGAAAGTCCTTCAGGTGTTTTTGACCCTTACAGCTTTGCTTAAATCGCTTCACTGAAACAATGACAGTTCATTCCAGCCAAGTATCTTCCTGCTGGTTATGTGAGATGGCTTTAGCCATTTATTTCTCTCCTCTTCCTCCCATCCACACACCTGTATTCTTCCTTAACTTTTGGTAATGATGCTACAGATGGCAGAGACATGGGGAATATAATTACCTCTGTTATTGTTGTTATGTTTAGTTTTAAGGTAGTATCTTGTATATACCATGCACTGCCAAAAATTCATCTGTTAAATGGTAGTCCTCTCTTTTTTTCATATGATAACAGAGAAAATCCAAGAGAAAGATACTATCTAAACTTTCAGAAGTGCCCAACATATATGGTTTCAATTATGTTCCCTGGAGTGCTCAGCATTTCCAAAATTTGGTCTGTTAGTACCCTAAACCAACAGGAGGAAGTTGATATCACTGGAAAATTAGTTTTGAACTGTGCTTCCAGGCAAAGATTCTTTTAACAAAAAGTCCCTTAATTATTAACCAAATTATTCAACTTCCAAAATACGTGATTTTTCTTATTCGTGTTATGGGGGTCATCTTGCTGTTATGTTTTGTATGGGCCATAGTACCTCTTAAAATCAGCTCATGTTGATTTACAGGTTTTTCTTCTGACTTCATAACAGGTAGGCAAAATTGTAGTCAATATATATTTAAAAAAAAAAAAGCCACCCTGGTTTCATGAGACACTATATTCTACACTGAGGTTAATGGAATAGGGGGAGGATTAACTTAGGACAAACAAGATGATGATATCAAGGACGACCACCCAAAAAAAAAAAGCTGAGTATTCCAGGACGGAGTAATAGGAGCTTGAGCTCTTTCATTTGTAAGTCCACAAGTCCTCTCACTTTGGCTCTTCCTCTCTAAAGAGAGAACATATATGTTACAGGGTTCTACGAGAAGCTGAACCATTTTAACCACTATCTTATGCGGGTTTTTTGGGTTTTTTTTTTTTAACTTCTTTTTCTAAAATATTAAACCAGCATTACCATCCTGTTGATTTGGAGTAGATAACTGTACTTGTATCTGTTGTTTATTGCATAATTTGGTAGATATTGTAGCAGAAGTTAAGGGTTTATCTGCACTTTTTTCTAAGGTGTGAATGGAGTTCTTTTGCCTTTGTTAAAAATCTCAGTTTCCCAGTAAGCAAAAAATAAGCCAGCTATCAAATAGTACGTTGTGTGTAATTCTTGTTGCGTGCTTGCTAGTGGGGTGCTGAACTAGTGCTCTATTTGAGAAAAAAGTTTTATAAGCAACTGAGAAAATACTTCAACCAAATCACGTTAACGGATACTTCTGTAACAGAACATGGCTTTGCGTATTTATTTTTGTGGGAATTTGAAGTTGTAAATCTTCCTGCTTAATCTTAGTCTCCTCTCTCCCAGAAATGTGTTTTACTAGGCAGAGGAGTGCTTTGTACTCTGATCTCCTGGGGGTATCCACTATAATTTTCAGTTTATTATAATTTGCTTTCTTTGTTGACTCTTAATTTCATTTCATCATAACTTGGCACACTGTTTAGCTGCTGTTTCCCAAGGTCTGCAGCTGCCCTGCCCTGGTCATGTCACTTCTGATTAAGCAGTTGCAAAGCCCTTTATCCAGCTTCTAAAGGGTAAAAGTCAAAAATCAATAATGTGCCAGTCCTCCCCAAGTGCAGTAGCCGTCAGAGGTAAATGAATGATTAAACATGATGAATAACAGTGTAATGGAAGACGCAAAGCAGGGGAAAGTGCTCACTTTAGCCTAAACTCAGAGATTTATTGCTGAGTACTACAAATAATGGAATCATCCATCTTCTAAGGACTAAAAGAGGCATCCACTGCAGCCAGTTTAAAATGCAGTGAAAGAAATCTTACCTCCTCATCACTGCCTGTTGTGCTCCAATTATTCTGTAGTATTGAATAGAGAGTGCATAAGGAAATCAGTATGTAAACGTTGTTAACATTGGGTGCTGCTTGTGCAGTTTAAATTTGTCAAGACTGGCAGAGAAGAAAATATAGCCAATATCAACTATTATGAATGTGCATCCAAGGATGCCAATATTCAAATGTTTAAATGGTACCAAATAACTGACATAAATCAGTTTTGTAAGATGGGACTGATATTATAATTATACTTACTAAAACGGGGGGGGAATGATATTGCTGTAAGACTGAAGAGAGAAACTTTTCAAAGATATGGGGCAAAGAAGATAACTTAAAAATTAGAACTTTTATAGGATAGATACTATTTGATAGTAGAGGCTCAACAATGCCTAGTGTTTCTAAGTTAATTCTTTGTTTGGCTGTGGACAAAGGAGAAGATTAACTAGAGACAGAACCATTTTCCTTACTTAACTTACCAAAGAAGAGGAGAATACACAGAAATAGTGTGTGTCAGTATTATATAATTAGAAGAGACTTGTGGCTCTTTGTAACTGTAGCCTCTTAGAGTCAGAAGTGGTCATCCTGGACAGCCCAGCTCCTGCAGGAAACAGTGCGGTGCATTTCAGCCGAAATCCCGTATTTTAAGAGTTTTAAATTTGCAGCCTGGCAAAGAGTAATGTCTAAGGTATCTTCAAGCCATCCCTACATACTGAAGTACGTCTGCGTTGCTAAAGGTGTGTGGGTGTGAACAAGCTCAGGGAATCACGGAAACCTTTTCCTGGGGCAAACATGATAGCAGGATGTGCCTAAGGACTATGTGGTGCAGCAGAGAGCAGCATCCCCATAGATATGGAGCTGCTGCCACCTCTTCCAGTGAAGAAATCTCTGCTGGCCACCTGAAGATGTTTTAAAGGCTCCTCATTCAGTCGGAAAAGTAGAGCAGTGGGGAAGTTTCTGAGTTTTTTTTTTTTTTTTTTTTTTTTTCTGTCTTTGAAGTAAAACTTGGTGTTAGGACTTGTTCTGTGTTTGGTATGAGAAGTCTTGGGTAATTTAAACTATTTTGAATTCAGGAACTCATTATCTTAGTTTTCAGTACCAACTTCTCGCGCAGTTACATTCTAGATGCCTAAATTCGTCCTGTGGTTTTTAATGGTGTGCGTCATCACCGTTCTGGGTTTCATTATCACCATCGTGTCTCTTGTGTATGCTTCCTTGCTTCTTCCCTATTAAAAAATCGCTTCACTTAGAGATCTCTTCTCCTTATGTTTCCCATGACCTATTAGCTCTTCAGAGAAATTCCTACTCTTATCTATTACTCTCTTGTACTATCCTCACCCCAAGTACTTACATGGAATTCACTGATCTTATACATATGTATGTCTTCCATAAATATATGGAATCCACTTATCTTACACAAATCTCTTCTGGAGGATTCGTATCTTCTCTGTGGAACTCAAGACATGCTGTACATTTAATTTCATCTGGTGGTTCTGATAGTTAATTCCCTTTCACAGTGAGGTCAGGAAGCTGGTACAGAATGGCCTGCGGCCATCTTGGATCCCTAGACCCCTTGCCCAGTGACACTTCTCAGCAGTCTGAGAGCAACCTCTTTTCATTTATTACACATCCTATTAATTTGCCATGGGGTCTAGTATTGATCTTTCAGTCCCATTAAAATCAGATATTTTAATTTTAACCCTTTTTCTTTGGAAGAAGGGAACTTGTATCCTGAGGTGTTTCGCAATTACTGTCAAGTAGTTAATATTCTTGACTGAACTACAGTGCAAGAAATGAAGAGAAGCTTTCTTGAAGAGCTTGCAAAAGCACTGTCAGAAATGGTATTCTACCAGTAAAGATAAGAAAGACGGTGCAAACAAAGGCTGTGACTGATTTGCTTCTTAATCCTGCCGAGTAGGGTGTTATCTGTGTTCCTGGGCAGTTAATTTCTGTTTGATGTGGTCAGTCAGGCTGCATCATTAAACTCCAAGATCCATTTGAATGGGAACTGCACTGTATTAAGTGTTATTACATACAGTCTTGTTTCTTGTTAGCTTTCATTCCACGCCTGATTTTTTCTCTCTTTCTCATGTTTTCTAGTTTTTGCTGCCTTTTGGAGCTGTTTTAGGAGAAGGGATCTAAACACATGGATTCATTTACTGTCTATATGGACAGTTTAGATTTATTTGATCCATCTTAATTATTCCTGTCTTTCTGCCAGTTTGGAACGTAGCTGGGACAAATATGTTCTGGCAGATGCATTCTTGGGCTGACCTTTTCTCAGTTAGTGAGCTAACACCAGGGATACTTTTGATGTAAGATTATTTATAAAAACAAAAAAAAAACCCACAAACAACAAAAAACCAAACCAAACCAAAAAACACCCAAAAGTTTAGATTTCTAATTTCGTAAAATAAAGCATGTGTATCCTGCTGTAGTGTATCTCATTGCTCTTCCCTTATAGGCGTGGAATTTGGAGGTGGACCGGTGTTCTTGTTAGAGGCTCTGGGACTATGGCCCATGCTGCAGCTCAGGCCGTCAAATTTTCTGCCTTCCACAGTGAACTAAATTGCCAGCTGAACTTCTCTAAACCATTTTATTTTGTCTTTAAATCTTTATTCATTTTATGAGTAGTGACTCCTTATATGAGCTTCCGACCCTATTCTTCTGAGCTGCTGAGTGAGTAGAGAACTCTTGCTCCCCATTCCATTTAGTACATCACCTCTGTGCCTCACTGCAGCAGCAGAGAAGACAGGAAAGCATGGAGCTAAGTCAGAGTGCTACAGGTGCTATTAAGATACAGACTTTTAAATTGAACACATAGAATTCCTCAAGTCACCTGAGAGCTGCAGCTCCATTCTGTAAGGCTTAACGTGGATGTAAACAGAAAGAAGACTTAACTAAAGTAAAGGTAAGTTTTGTGATCTTGGGCTTAGCAAGGACAGACCAATGCTGCCAAACTGGACAATGGATTCTGTCTTCCTGTCATAAAGAAAGTTTATTTTGTGGCTTTTCTTCTCACAGCAGGTCTTTCAGTGTTCTGCATTAGGCTCTGCCACAAATGTCACTTTTTACAAATGCTTGGACTACTTGTGAAACCCAGGATTGGGATGTATCAGGACAGTCCAACTTGTACTCTACAGACCCTGTCTTTGAGGACTTGTTCTGAACAATCTCTAAACTTCTGTTCTATGTGAAAGGCACTGCTGTACACATGAGAAAGTTCTAACAGAAAATTTGTTAGATAAGAAATTTTTCGTTCTTTAAACATTGATCAGCTCATCTGGAATAAAACTTCTGGAACTTCCATGACTGACAAGGGTTTTGTATTAATGTTCTTGTCTGTAGAGCAGGATGAGCATTTGATCAGCTTGCTGTTCTGTCCTCCTAGGCAGTAACGTTTTATTTACTCAATAACAATTTATCTTGTCTTCTTAGAAGGGTTTCTCTCTGTGTACTCTTTGTGAGCCAACTTCATTTCAGTTGGTTGTATTGTTTTACTGATTTTTAACACACCTTCAAAACCACGAAGGGAGTTAGTTCCATGCCAGATGCCTTTTGCTGTTGAATGTCAGCTGCATCTTCACTGTCTGTCTCTCAGGAGCTGCTTCAGGAGTTCCTGGTTTTCAGTTGACACCTTTCAGTGCTGATGTCAGCTGCATTAAAAACATGTTGGAACAGACATTGTTTCAGAAATCCTTAATGATGACAGTACCTTTTCACAAATGCAGCGTCCATTAATCACACAACGGCTGTTACTTCAACGCCAAAGGCTAGAAGAGGCTGGCCATGCATCTTCATTGTTGCTTATCTGTCAGTGTCAGTGCACCAATATCAATGGTTTTTACTCAGTATGCAACAGTAGGAACCTGTATCAGGAGGGGCAGGCTGTTTGTAGCAATCTTATTTATTCTGATGGTTATTCTCAAAGTTAGCTTGTCAGGTCTCTTATTTTTTAAAAGACACTAGAGGTTCTTATTCTTTGAACGTTATTTAATGAATGCTCAATTCCTGTTAAAATTAAAAAAAAAATATTTTGAAACCTTAAATAATTAAGAAAAATTGTTTAAACATGCACCTATTGACATTCTAGCTACTACCAAATGACTTGAAATAAATAAATCATGAAAATAGCCTGATACTTCACAGACAAAATGTGCATTGATGAGGAATGAAGGCATCGATTCGGTTAGGGTAGCAGTGAATGCTGTTGGATATGACAGGTATGTGCAAAAATGCAAGCCTGGCATATCACACTCCACTCTAACAAACACTAATACATTTCAAAGGGCATTTGATATGGGTTTCTTTCTTTGCAGGTACATGACATTAGCATTTTTTGGTAGTATTTTATCTTCTAAAAGATTAATTTCTGTATCAGAAGAGCCAAAAGAGACTGTATTTTAATCAAGGTTTCAGGATGCTAAGTCACACATAAATATATAAAAAGATGCAAATTCTACTCTGATCTAATTTTATTACAAACAACAAGTGTGAGGCTGGAGGACAAGCAATCTATGTTGAATTATCTACTTTCTATGTGGCTTTCTACATAAACCAGTCCCCTAACAAGACTTCCACTGTGGTTTTTCCTTTAAAGTAACAAGACTCCTGATTATAGGTGTACCAAAAAATATAAAGGAATAGTCAATATGTAAAATGAATTTGCTCTCTAAGTCAAGAGTACGGGCAGTGGTCTATCATGTAGGGCTTCTTAGCTGCCTCATAAGGCCAGTATATGTACTATGCCTGCTTGCAGGAGGATGGTTTATAGGTATATAAGCACATTAGTATCTTTTTTTCTAAAATATCTGTCATGTATTTGCCATACAAATCCCTAGCGTGCCTGGTAAATATGCAATATCAGGATCATTTCTTTAAAGAAACATTGGCACTTACTCTGTACTTCTTTGAAATGAAAAGCTTGCTTGCTTTCTCAAACTGCTTAAGAACAAGATAACACCCAAAACTTTGGTGCTACCTTTTTTTTTTTTAATATGTTTCTTAAATACATAAACCTGTTCTCTTGTCCTTTTTTCTATTTATTTGTTTTATAAATGAACGGTTTTGCTAAAGGGTTCATTTATTCTGTGCTGGAATTTTCCAAGCTAGAGTTTTACAGAATATCTTGCATATAAAGTTGGGCTCATTTATTGAGCTTGTCAGGGCATATTTCCTTTGAAAGCTCAAAACAGTCTTGTAAAAGGCCATATTTTTTCTTCAGACAGTGCAGTGTGTGATGATATTTGTTCCTGGAGAGATTCACAGGACAAGCTATTATTCACCCTTTTTTTTAATTTATTTTTTTATTTATTTCACAAAAGGTATGCAGGATTTCAAGAGGATATTTCGATTCCCAGCTTTGCATCAGTTCAGGCACATGTACCCATCTATACTCACATTAAGCTGCTTCTAAAGTAGCAAGTGCATTTGCAACCTGTGCTTATATCTAGCTATCCACCTACCTACGGAAACAATCCTGGGCTCTGAAAACACAGGGTTGGTTGTACCTTCTGACCTAAATAAACAGCAGGAGTAACTGAAATGGAAAAAAAATGCTGCAGTTGTATTGTGGGTATGCTTTCTAGAGTTACAGCACAAAAATGCATGTCTGGCGTCTTATCCTGCTGAGAATCATTAATTAAGGGACATGCAGCACACACGTTAACCAGGTTGCTTTTCCTACCGTTCCAAATAATAGTATAACCCAGTCTGCTTGGCGATGCTGTTCAGTTGGATTTGGCCAAGGAGTTTGCCTGGGTCATCCTTATTTTATTTTGGGCATACGAGGAAAATACCTAAACAGAAATTGAACTTCAAAGTTTTCATTGTTAGAAATGTCAATAACCATTACGTGATCTTTCTAAAGTCACGTTGAAGAGAGTGTGTTGCTGTGATGAGTGTGGGCAGCTGCCATGAGTGTTAGGATGGCTTTCGTTCTACCGCTTCTCTGTTGGCGGATGTTTAGGTGAGCAGATTCCTGCGTGCAATCAGACTTTGTCTGTGAAGCTCTACAGAGCTCAGAATAAAATACTAATTGCAGCCTTACTACCTGAGTTCTGTTACGTGTTAAAAATACCTTCTATTATATTTTCTACTTCTCAGGTACTCCTTAGTTTGGAAATTAAGTGTTTGGGCCTTATTTTTTTTTCTTTCCCCAAGCAATAGTGCAAGCAGTTTCAAAGGCTTGACATTTGCTTAGTTTTGAGGTTTTAGCATATAAGTGATGAGGAAATCTTGTAGTCTGAGAAACCTCGTAGTCTGAGAATTAGGTACGTGGTTCATTTTAAAAATTATTTACGTTCATGTGTAACTGTAAAGAAAAGTATTTTTATAAAATAAGAGTACTTAGGATGGCACACAGTTTTTCATACTAGATGAGTGACAATCAGCTATTCAGAAACTGTAAGCTAGTTTTTCCTAAAATGCTGTAATTTGAATTAAGGTCTGGCTGGAAGAATATGAGCTTACACAATGTGGGCTCTGTGTAGAACACTTTTTTTTTTTTTTCCCTTCATTTTTTTTTTTAAGGTGAAGGTTCATGGATTTAGCCTTCTCTGAGTATTTGCGGTATACCTAGTATGCTGGAGAACAATAAATGGAGAAAAACAGAACTGAAGAATAAGAATAGAGGGGAAAATGTGAAAGTGCCTAGCTAAATACGGATAAACGCTTGTCAAAGCATTCTGATAAGGCCTTTGCTTTGACAAATAAAGATGAGAGAACATCGGGGAAGCAGAATTGATATGAGCTTTGTGCTGCAAACACACAGTGCACCAATTTTGGATGTGCTGTAAATTTATGACTTGTCTAGAAATCTGGAGCAAGTGTGTTGGAAAGATGAGATCATTTGTCATATCCCAGAATACTGCAAGCCTGGTAGCCATTGGGTTTGCTGACCTTAGGTGACTCAAATTTTGGAATGGCTTTTTTGAAGTGTTGGAACCATTCTGCTCCTGTTTTATTCTTACGCCATTCAGATTGGCCTGATGTTTTAGCATCTTGCGGTATGCTGTCACATGAGTAACAGTTGTCCTTTGGGTTAATCCTCCTGTTCATCCTGAGTTTATGTATGTAAGTGGATGTGCAATGCAGTCTTTGGTTTCAGTAGATTTCTCTTACTGATTTCAAGATACATTGAATGAGATTTTTATTGTAAAAAAGAAGTTTGATGTGCACTTTGTTCTTAATGGAGGTAAGGTTTGAATTTTTTTTTACCAGGGAAAGGTTTTGTCAGAACAACCAGAGGAACTGGGAGTTCTTGAACCTTGTTTCCCATTGCTCTGCATGTATGTGATTATTTGTGTTGGTACATGTGTAAAATGAGGTGGATAGCATTATGTGCCAATGTTTTGTACCCTGTTGCCTAGCTACTCCAAGTAGAGGTTAGATACTGCTGCTTTCTAATGAATCACGCTGTGATTTTGAACAGATGACCACCTTTTTACCCTGGTGATGAGAATACCAGGACTGATAACTAGGTTTTTTAGCAAACCGGTAAATGAGCAGAGCTATATAATTTCTAAGAATGAGTTTGAAGTTGTCAAACTTGAAAGCCTGAGGTTAATTTTCGCTGCCCATGTTTGTTTATATGCTTAAACTGCTTTGGCGACCAGATCTTTAGAATTTTCAAATTCTGACTATTTGCCTCATTTTTTTTTTCCTGTTTGCCCCAAAACTATTGGTTAAGACACCAAATCTTAATTATGACCTTTTAATCTATAGCAGTGCTTTTTTAAAAACTTGACTGACAGAAGAACATGGTAAGTCTCTGTTTAGATGCCACCGTGTAATACTGTTGTATTGGCAAGATCACATCAAGTGGGCAGAGAAGATAGTGTTTTCTGCTTTGCCTGAAGTTCATGACAAAATACTAAAATGACACTTTAGTATTCCATTCATTTTCTTCCAAGTGCATTCTATGTAGTCTAAAAACATTGCATGTATGTTTGATACTGCCTATTTTCCTAAGCTCTTTGTTTCACAGAAAATCATTAATCATACTTATTATTTCAGTTGAATGAATTAAGGAAGACTACTAAATGGAGGGAGGAAACTCAGGCTACTAAATACTACTTCTACCTACTTATCTAGAACTAGTTGTCTTTATTTTTAGAGATGTTTACTTATTTCAGTGGAGTTGACTCCTCTGTCTAGGAGTATTTATTTATTTTTCCAGCCTGGTTTTCCTATTGCAATGGCTTGCCTTCAGTGTTAGAACGTGCTGTTTTCCCACTGCCTATAGGCCAACGGAGCGAACAGTTCCAGTACCAGATAGTCAGACTGCATCCCAAAGAGTTTCTGAATTATGGGAAAGTAGATGTGACAAGGAGGAAAAGTGTGAGCTGAATGGCAGCACACGTTATAGTGGTATGAAATACCTTGCATTGGCAAGTCTAATTTTTTTTAAGGGAGCTTTCAGAGAGGGAGATGAAAACAGTTTTACTTTTATATGTTCTGTGTATTACTAGTGGCTATTTGACTGTGAAAATTACTGTGTGTTACTGTTACGTTTCTCAGATTTGCTGGTTACTCTTTGTTACTTTTGACTGTATTCTAAATGAATTCAAGGAGTGCTGGGAGAACAAAGTGCCTTTTGTGGTCATAAACATATGAAGCAATAATTTAAAATCATAATAAACACGTATCTTCTTGCTTGACGATGCTCAGAAGCACACACTCACTTAATCCAGTTCCCAGAATTAGTTACTTGATAGTCAGCTTGACCTTTGTGGTAAGTCGTGATAGGACTGTTCTCGTGTATTACTAAGTCAGAGAAGATAAAAAGAAGTAGTAATAAAGTTGTAAATATAAAAGGTGCTGGAGAGAATTTACAAGCTTTTCAGGATGCATCACTGATTTATGGAATTACTAAAACGTAGTAGGTGCTAAATGTATGGGAGCATTGTCCAAATTTTTGAAAACCATTTTTTCATTAAGATCAAGATAGTACGAGACCCTGAGTGTTACCTGTTTGTCATGTAGCTCCGCTCCATATGTGCGTTTAATATTGAATTGCAGCGTTGTCTGAGTGTTGGTATGTACAAAAGTATGTGAAAATGCAAGCTTCAAATTATACAAATTTGAATTATACTTGAAGAATTCACAATGCTGTATTTAATTTGTCTACCGTAGTTCAGTCTTTTTAACTTAGGAACTGCTGCACAGCTATTCCAGTGACTCAGCATTTCTTTTTAGACCTGTAGGTCAGCAAGAGAACTTCTAATGCTCTGTTATAGCAGAGATAATGGAATTATGCTTCACTGTAGCGACCAACATCAATCATATGCAGCTAATGTTATGCCCCTAGGAAGAGCCATTCTTACTGTAATCCTTAGACTTTATGATAATGTGTCAGAATGGGAACAAAATATTACAGTGCTTAAACTGCAGAAGGATTCATCTTCATATAAATACAGATGTAGAACGACCTGTGAGGCTATTTTTACATGCAATACACTTCAGATTGTAAAAATTAGAGGTTGGTTATTCTAATCTTACATAATAGTGCTGCTGAACATAAACTACAGTTTCATGTACACTGCATCAGAGCAGTGTAGTTGGACCATTTGTGTGATGTTCTCTATTTCTGTAAAAGTGGTGTCAGGAGAAGTACTGAGATACCAGATTGTTTATGTCGCAGAGCTGACATGGAAAGGGGACAATCAGGGATTGACTTCTATCTTAAGTAAAATCAAAAGCAGCTAGACAACATAAGGTTTAAAAATCCAACTTCAGTTCATAGTATCTATAAATGTTCTGTAAATGTTAATCACGGTATTTAATTGTCCCTTTCTGTTCAACTGATCAAGCTACTAAGTAACTTAAGTTTCTAACTTACCTTAGTCCATCACTGCTATAGTCCCTGGGACAGGTCTAATGAGTTTTGCTTGAATTAATTTTTGCCAGCCTTAACAGTGAGAGGATAAGGAGATCAGCACACTGCAAACTGAAGGAAGAGAAATATCTGCTGTGAACTTTTTGAGAAGGCTTGCTATGAGATTGCTGCTGTAGAAGTCCTAAGGAGCTCCTGCTTTGTACCTCAGGCTCTTTGCCTTGAGTTCAGGTCTGATAAGCAAATGTTAACAGTCCCACTCCCAAGCTCCATTTTAAAGCAAGGAGAATAACATTTGCAGATTGCATTTGTGATTGTTACTATTAGATTTGAGCACTACTGGATTATCTGGAAGTATAAACGAGGTTTACATCTGTCTTTTTGCCAGATTGAACCAAGCTCATGATTTATTCTGGTGAACTATGGGAGGAGAAGTGATACCTGATCTAGCATAAAGTCTGTTGGGATGAAGTTACCCCAAGAACTTTTTTGAACATGTCTGAACTACCAGAATGGCTTTAAGTAAGCACTTTTGTTATTGGTTTGATCCATTCAGGCCATCCTAAAATACAGTATCGTGAATTTTCCACACACAGAGAATGTGTGTGGAAAATTAGAACGTGGAGAGGTTGTTGAGGAAGGAAGGAAATAAAAGATGTGTTACTTGAAGAAAAAGGTTCTAGTCTAAGAAAGAAGTGTTTTCAAAAGTCAAAACAAGCCCATGAGGTTTCTCTGATGTTCAAATTTAATCACAAGGTAAAAACTGATGAGCAGTGCTTTCTAACTTCAGATACTGTTAGCAGCAGTGGAGCGCCTCAATGATTTGAAGAGAGTGTGCACGACACAGATGTGTTAGCATCCTCAAGGCAGTTTGTTGTTAGGTACAAACTAGTAAAGCTCTGCAAACTTCCTGAGTTATCACCATTGCCTATTACCAACTATGCAACAGACAAATCTGCATTTATGCTTAAGTTTTAATAAATGTTTTAGTCTCTTAAGATTTCTTACAGCAGAGGCATCGATGAAGGATTGATGAGAGGGAGTCAGCTGGGACATGGTATTTTCTTCTGGGTCTTGAGCACTCAGCTGCAAGTTTTTTTCCATCTTTTTCATTCTTGGGCTCAGTGCCTGTGATACTGTTGTGGATTAACCTCAGGAGGCAGCTAAGCCCCACAGCCACTCATTCCCTCCCCCGGTAGGATAGGGGAGAAAATCGGAAGAGTAAAAGTGAGAAAACTCGTGGGTTGAGATAACAACAGTTCAATAGGTAAAGCAAAAGCCACACACACAAGCTATACAGACAAATAAGAAATTAATTCACTACTTCCCATCGGCAGGCAAGTGTTCAGCCACCTCCAGGAAAACAGGGCTCCATCACATGTGATGATTACTTGGGAAGACAAACGCTCTAACTCCGAATGTCACCGCCTTGCTTCTGCTTCCCTCAGCTTTACATGCTGAGCGTGACATCACATGGTATGGAATATCCCTTGGGTCAGTTAGGGTCAGCTGGGTGTGTATCCCCCCCAGCTCCTTGTGCACCCCATGCCTCCTCACTGGCAGGGCAGTATGAGAAGCAGGAAAGGCCTTGATGCTGTGTAAACACTGCTCAGCAACTGTTAAAGCATCAATGTGTTGTCAACGCTTGTTTTTGTCACAAATAAAAAACATAGCACTTATGCTACTATGAAGAAGGTTAACCCCATCCCAGCCAAAGCCAGTATAGATCCTTAGAGGATCAAAGTAAACACACTGCCTATTGACTGTTGTAGCAAGATCCTGAATTAGACTTTCCATCATAAATACATGGGTATTTTCCTGCTTGCTTTTTTTTTTTTTTTTTCTTCCTTCTTCTCAGAAACTGGATAACTGGACTTATAACTTGGATAAGTTATAAGTACCTAAAGTTATGTGATTGTATCAGAATCCTAGTTATTTACTTATTCTTTGAAACTTCATGTTCTGTTTACTTCATGGTTCTTGAGCAATTGAGTACTTGAGCACTTGAGTCATCAGTATGGATGTCTCTACCTGAGTCATCAGACAGTCCATAATACCAGATTTGGAAAGTATAAACTGCTTTACTAAGGTTGCATTAAGGGGTGTTTATCTTTTAATGTTGATCTGTGTATTGCTGACCTGTGGAGTTGACCTTGAGTGAGTCATTTTACCTTTTTACAGCTCAATTTCTCAATCAATACAACAAATATTCTGTACCTAATGTGTAAAACCTTTGGGGATATAATTATGAAAAGCAATAGGTAAGACGTAAAGTTGTAGGATGTGCAAAACCAGTTAAGGTAAAAATGTAACAGAATTATAACTTTTGTGTTTTAATCTAGGAAAAAAAAAAAAAAACAGAAAACCAAGTTTAATTTAACTGCAAAATGACCTCAGATCTGAACTATGCTGCCGTATGATAACATAGTGTCCTGATGCAGGTATCTTACTGATCTGCAGTGTCAGCCAAAGAGCCAGCTTAGGGTTTGCATTGCAAAAGATCCAGTACAGTGGGAAGCGGCTGGCTGTTCACACCTTACACTCAGATCTGACAGTCTGTGACGGTAAATCTGGAATAGCTTTCCTGTTGTTTTTCTCTGCAGAATTTTTTTTAAGTACCTGGATTCATCCATGCAATTCTGCATGGTCTTGTCCTGGGTGATGGGTATGCACAGTTCATATGCTGATACAGGTTGAATTTACACTGAGTTGCAAACAAGGGGGTCAGCCTGAAAATTTTGTTCTAAGCTAAAATTAGTGATCAAAAACTCATGTCTCAAAAAAAAAAAAAAAAAAAAACCAACCAAAAAAAAAAACAAACAAAAAAAACCCCACCCACTAAATCAAAACAGCTCTAGAACAATACTAACCTTTGTGATTTGAATTCAGAATGGGAACTTTTTTTTTTAATGTGTATGGAATTGGCTGATTTTTAGGAAAAGCTGTAAGCTACAGATTCAGGCTGTTGTCTAGCTGGAATTCAGATCTAAGGGGTTATTCTAGGCATACCTAGAGCAGTGGGATTAGCAAGGGGAATTATCAGGTGAGGGGAGGAGCAGGAGGAGGAGTTAGCTGGGAGGAGAAGGTTCCAACCTTAGCATTTTTGTCTTTAAAAATTGCAGCTGAATATATCAAATTAATATTTCTCATTCATCTCAGTGCTCTTGAGCCTGGTTTTGACAAATTGCTGACTGAAATCTAAGAATGCTTTCAAAATGCTACCTTTTCTTTTTCGTTGCATGTATTATTTTTAAACAGAAGTATTTCCATATTTTGAAAGATTATTTGGGTGCTCTCGACTGTTTTGAATTTTAATGGACTGGCTATCTATCTACATTTAAACATGAGTAAAAATAAATGTGTTGGGTTTCGTTTGTGAAAAGTCCTTCACAGTCTTTGTAGAGCATAAACAGTATGTTGAAAGATCTGGACAAGGAGATGAAATATTACTTGTAATAATTCAGGTTTAATATGGTTCAAATAGGGATGATTTTTGAGATATTACTGTCCATAAAAAATTAACATGTTTTCCCCTGTTAGCATTTGAAGCGTTATCAGCTTCCTTCTGGCAGATGACACATTGCTTTAAGTTTCAAATATCTACTAATTCATGCAGCACTTAAAAGCAAGTGTTCTAAACAGGTGCTACCTGATATAACTCATTTTGATTTTGACTTGATGAGCTTGAGACTGGGATATTATTTGCATATATTTCTCCTTTTTCCGTATCTTGGATATTGGAACCACCAGGTTTTGCAAGAATTTTATGCTCAAGATAGTATTTTAAAAATTAAAATTGCCCTAGGCATTGTGGAGGTTTTAATCATAAAACTGGGCGTCTTGAGTAGATTCTCATTTAGCAAGTGTGTCACGGTGCTTTTAGTGAAATATTTTTCTGTTCGCTTAAAATGCTTTCTTCTTGGTAAAATATACTAGGCTATTTCAGTTAATTTGTATTAAACTAATGCAAGTCAGAACAAAATTAGGTTTGCCATCTTGCCTACATTTAGAAATATGCAAGCCAAAAATCTGCTGGTGAGAAGGAAATCTGCCTTGGAATTACATACTGCTACAGCCAGAGCTCTTCGGATAAAACATTCCACTTTACTTCACAAAAGATTTTGGCCTTTTTAAAATCCATTCAGCTGGAATTTATGAAGCTTGAAGTTTGTCTTGACCTATTTATTTGCTAGTAAACAAAATTCAAAACATTATAATACTGAGCTATAAATTTTGATTGGCACTTCACACTTGAAGGACAGTAGTTAATTTTTTTTTGCTCTGCCACTGTTATTTCTAAAAATCTGTGTGATGACTTGATAGGTACCTCCAGGGGCTTTTTACTGGTACTACGTGGCTTTATTCAGAATAAACCTAAGAGGCAAATCTGCAAAAATAGATTTTGAGCTTCAGATCTCATTTTGACAAACTGCTCTGTATCTACAGTTTACGTACCGACTTTTCAGTGTGTGGCAGGAACTTTTTTCAACTAAGAGCATCCAGTCTTGTCTTGAAAAATGGTCTCTTCAATTCCTGAAGAAATGCACTCAGGTATTCTCATGTCAGACACTCCAGTTTGGCAGAGGCAGTTGATCTGTGTTATACTTTGGGACTAGCAAGTTTCTCAAGAATTATTACTGTAATCAATCATCAGAGTGATGAGACCAACAAATAACATAAAGCTAACTAAAGTATGGAGAAAAAGGCTGTGTTCCCAAACATCAAGAGTGTTCAGCTACAATTTCAGGATCAAAGGAAAGCTACATAAATTTTCAGAACTGTTTCCTGTGGGTGCTAATCACTTCTGAAAAATCAATTCACTCCGTTATAGGTGTGTAAATGAGACTTAAGATATGTAATATATCTGACCTGTAATTTGTTGCTCTCTGGTAATGCAGAAGCTTTGCAGTGATAGAAATATAGACTGTGCTTCTGCTGAAGTTAGTAATAGAATTCTCTCTAAATTCAGGATCAGACATAATTTTCATGGAATGACTGAAATCAGAAATAATATGTATTTGAAGCCAGAAAGGGCAGCTGTGATGTTTAAAAAGTAAAAAAAAAAAAAAAAAAAAATCAAAACTGTGTTTAGAGGGACCAATCAGGCTCATTTTGTTCTTTGCCAAAAGTAGCTGTCGCCAGCAATGTTCCTACAATGGTGATTAGTAAGGATGGTTTTCTTGAATGGCAAATAGAGAGGATGCTGCATGTGAATCCAGTGAAAATGACAGAGCTGAGTATTTTTCTCAAATGAAAAGAGAAATTATGATTACAAATAACAACTCAAAGTGGTGGTGTTGAGTAGCAAAGGGGCTCTACTTGGATCTTGCAATATGCTGTGCGCATGAAGACAGCGTAGATATAAATCACCTGAAATGGGTACTTAAGTGTTAGAAAAACTAAAAGGTTGGAACTAAGCTAATTAAGTAGAAGACCAGGATGCTAGTCAGATTATAGAGTTGGAACACTTTATGTTATATGATGTATGAAAGAAGAATCAAACTGCACAGGACTCTGAACACAGTAGCTGAAGACTTATTTTTAGTATTTTAGACAACTCTATAATCAGCCTGAAACTTCTGAAAGATGAACAAAAATCAGATCTATTTGTACAAATGCGTTTTAAAAATTGTAACACAAAAGATGAGAAGAGGAAGAAACAGGGTTGCAAGGCACACTTTAGACGTGCCTGAGTCAGTGGCTGTTAGTATAGCATCGCAGCCATGCACAAGCTTTTCTTGCATGCAGAAGTCTTAACTGTCACTTTCTTAAAGGAGATTGTAAACTCTAAAGATTAGGGGAGTGACACTAAAGCTCACATGTAGATTCAATCCTAATTTTTAACTTTCTGGAAATGAAAGTTTCTATTTCAGTATTTCTTTCATTGTCTTGAATGAAGTAGAAAGCATTCGGATGGCTTTAGTGTCCCTTAGGCATTATATAAAAAATCTCTGCCCTTAGGACGTAGGAAAAAAAATTGTTGATTTTGTAACTAAAAAATAAACTTTCAAAATGTAATAATTTATATTTTAATAATGCATAGTGTAGGCATTAAATCTTTCAAATGATTGCACATTACCTGTACTGAGAGTGATGAAGCTACTATAATGCTATCAAAACTGCATATCTACTTGCTGATAGATCTCTGTAGTCCCCAGAGGAAATAACCTGCATAACCGAATGACCTTACAGAAAGTGAGTCAGGAAACCCCCAAGGTCTTTGCAGATGATCAGGAACTGAGAGATGGCAATGACTGGTAGGTGAACGTTTCTCATAACGTAACTACTCTATCTCTGATGAATCAGTCCTGACTCTCAGGGAACACCTACAAAGCACCTTTAAAAGATAAGCCTCGATATTAAAAATCATTATTCTGTTAAAAGGTAAAAATTATAGACTTGTTAGAGATACTGGTTTTATAGATATGAGAATTTTCTTAGCCCCTCTTCTGATTTTTCCTGTATCCTCCACCTCAGTATTAAGCCTACATTTTGGGGGCGATGAGTTACTTCGTTTTAACAGATCGAGCTGTGTCTCCTTTGTTAGCAAGCCTTCCTGTATCAGAGATAGGAGCCACTTTTTTTTTCAGGTGGCTTGATTAACACATCAGTTAAACTCAGAACAGTTTAGCTTTGAAGGTTGCTGCTTCTATTTCAGACCTGAAGAAGTGCTTGATGGGCCTGAGGGTGTGTCTATTCCTACATGTAGCAGCTGATGTAATAACAGGTATCACGTCCCACCATAAGCTTCGCCTCACTGTTCAGGTAACCGAACAAGAAAATGACTGAGCCTTCTTTGTGTGTGTGAAATGCTGGCAATTGTGTAATTTGTTCTCCTAATATTTCTTAAAATTGTGCATTTGAAGCCCAGCTTAGAATATATAAATATGCAGTCAGATCCAGATATCTATATTATCATTAAAAGTATTTGTGGTAGAGAGGGAGAACTGCTAAACAGTAATAATTAGAAGACATAATGAAAAGCAGAGTAAGTAAACAGTAAGCTCTGGCTTTCCTAATGAAGCTGAAGTCCAGTTGCATCCCTTTGGACTTTTTGCCTACACAATAGGTCTTTGTAAGTGAAGGTACTTCTGCTGTGTAGGTACAGCAAATTCACCTGAACCTAAAAACCAGACCAAACCCTTACATGGTGAAGAATACATAACATACCCTGGAGGCTTGCTCCAGTTTGGAAGCTGTTTAGAGGCAGGACTTGAAGGTGACTGTGCCAGGGTGCCAGGAGTGCTCTTCTGTGGGATGGAGATAGTCATGCGGGTAGATCCTCGGCTAACAGTAAATGCACAGTGCGCCACAGAAAGAGTGGACATTGTGCTGTTATGTTAAGGTAAGGTCTGCTGCTGTATCCATCCTGTATCAGTTAATTATACATTTTTATGCTCTAATACTTTCAAATCAGAGCATAATTTGTTTTAGGTAGGCACGGAGTATTTTATCATTGCATACTTTACTATTTTATTAGGAAATGTTATTTAAATAAGAGCAATGGCTATTGACTTCTTTGAGACATTTTAGTAAAAGTGACTGTTGTAGTCTTTTACATTTTGCATCACGTACTGACTTGTGTTGAGATTGCAGCTAATCATTAGTTAACTAATGTGTTCAGTTGATTATTGTCCCATTACACCATATCCATAGACTTTCAACATCCAGGTATCAGAACAGGAGGCAGCCTGAGGAGCATACTAAAATGTGTTGAAACCCTACAAGGGAAAATTAGATCAAGATGTACCAAAAAAAAAAAAAAAATCCCTGAATTCTTTATGAAGAAAAACTCTTTATTAAAATAAATTATTGAATCATTGCTATCTTAGAAGCAGCTATTCTAAGGGTAATTTACAAATGGGGTAAAAGGAGGCCTGCTTCTTTCACTGCTGTTGTCTTTTCTTCCTTGTATGGGCTGAGAGACCAGCAATGGTTCATTGAATTTGTGCTCTGTATAGATTTCCAGATGCATCTTGGAGCCTTACTAATAACATTAATGCTCAGAACACATATTAATTTTGTACATCAACTTCAGTATTATTCTTATAGTGTTTTCTTATGAATTTGTTTGTCTTTTCAGGAAAGATTTGGTTTGAGTTTCTTATCTAAATAGATCATCTATCACTTATCAGTGCACTGAGCTGTTACTTTTGTTGCTGTTACAACTTCCCCATCATCTTTGCTGCTTCAGTATTTTGCTGAGTAACTTGCATCCACTGTTGTGAGTTATGTTATGATCAAAATTCATTTGATTAATTTTAAACTAGTATTATATTAAGTCTTGACACATTGTAAACACATAGTTGTAACTGTATTCATACAGCATAATATACTTAATCTTTCTTTTCACACTGAAGAGTATAATGCATTTCTTTGCTTAGCATTTGGATCAACCAGGCAATGTGAATTTTTTCCCTTCTCATTTGGTTTTCTTGGCTGTGTTTCCCCTTTTCCATTTTCACAGGACCTCAAAACATATAAACCATTTTTGCCCATAATGTGATTGTGTATTTATAGAAAGTGCAACTTGACTTTAAAAGCGAAGAGTGGAGCAATTGCCCACAAAATCATATTGAGCTGGAGTCTGCGATATAAAATGCATGCAATGTGAGAGATGGAGGAGTGGAGCATATTGTGCTATTTATGCCTTCCTAATAGCATTCTCATTTGTTGTTGAAGCGCTATTTACACATTTTATGCAACTGAAATGCAGTTTTTTTAAGAAGTAAAAAATTTAATTCTAGACTGCTCCCAAAGTAAGTCTGCAGATCACACCAAATTGGGCAGGAGGGTAGGATGGCTCTGCAGAGGGATCTGGGCAGGCTGGATCAATGGGCTGAGGTCAATTGCGTGAGGTTTAACAAGGCCAAGTGCTGGGTCCTGCACTTGGGTCACAACAACCCCATGCAAAGGGACCTGGGGGTCCTGGTTGACAGCCGGCTGAAGATGAGTGAACAGTGTGCCCAGGTGGCCAAGAAGGCAAACAGCATCCTGGCTTGTATCTGGAACAGTGTGGCCAAGCAGGAGTAGGGAAGTGATCGTACCCCTGCACTTTACACTGGTGAGGCTGCACCTTGAATACTGTATGCAGTTTTGGGCCCCTCCATACAAGAAGGATGTTGAGTTGCTGGAGCGCATCCAGAAGCTGATGAAGGGTCTGGAGAACAAGTCTTGTGAGGAATGGCTGAGGGAACTGGAATTGTTTAGTGTGGAGAAGAGGAAGTGGAGGGGAGACCTCACTGCTCTCTACAACTGCCTGAAAGGAGGTTGTAGGGAGGTGGCTGTTGGTCTCTTCTCCCAAGTAACCAGCGACAGGATGAGAGGAAATGGCCTCAAGTTGTGGCAGGCCAGGCTTAAATTGGATATTAGGAAAAATGTCGTTACTGAAAGAGTGGCCAAGTGTTGGCACCAGCTGCCCAGGGAAGCGATAGAGTCACTATCCATGGAGGTGTTAAAAAAATGTGTGGACGTGGCCCTTGGGGACATGATTTAGTAGGCATGGTGGTGTTGGGTTGACATTGAGGTAAAGCAAGTGAGATCAGACTCACGTTCTGTTGCTGGCTTTATTTCTAGGTCTTTAAAGATGGTTCAGAGCATGTGTGTAAACTTAAAATATGAAAGTGGAGAGGAGAAATCAAAATGTGTAATGGTTTGAGAGGTTCTCATATAAAGAGCTATCATAAAGATAAACAAGTCTGAAGAAGAGTTGGAAGGCATTGACTGAAGTATGTAAAAACGTGAAAGCTGGCCCTTCTTTTCTGTTTCATGTAACATGAGAAGAGAGGAATATTTGAGCTCTGAAAGCACTATATAATTGGCAGCAGTGAAAAAGATATGCCTCACGCAGCATGTTGCCTATCTTCTATTTTTGGAGTGGGTTTTTTTTAATGACTTAGGATTCTCTCTGACTGTCTTATCATTTCCCATAAGTTGCTTCCCTCTATTGCTGACATGCTGCTCTTCCTCTTGTGCTTTGTTATGGGGGGACAGTTCCCCACCAGTGCTTCTTACACCCTTGAGTTTCAGCTGTGGTCTCAGAACTGATGGAAAGATTGTGGTTTGGGTCCCCACTGTCTGCCAGCTAGACCGAAGTGCTCTGTAGTTTAGTGAACAGTCCAACATGCATTGTTCAATATATTTTTCTGTGCCACACTACTTGAAAGTAAGGTGGACAGGGAAACTGTAGATAAATTTTTTGGAGGGATTTACGTGCCTGACAATGCAGATAGATGTGTCTTGATATTTAGAGAAATGTCTGCATGTCTGGTTTCTCCTAATTTTAATAGGTGTATCCTGTGATTTTTCTCATTTAGACAAATTATTTAGATAATAGACAACCCTTGGTATTTGAGGTACAGTAAAATAACTCCAAGCTGTTCAATAGCATACTGTGAGAGAGATCTGAAATTTAGCTGGTGATGTACAGTGAAAAAGCTCTGGTGTGAGAGTGAAAGGGAGTGATCGTACTTATTCATTTTGTCTTTTGAACTCCTGATGAGTTGTGATGGTCTGTATACACCAAAGGAGTCCTTTTCCAGTTATTGAATGAAGAGTTTGTTTTATTTTAAAAGTAGATACCTAAAAAGTTCCTTCCTCCATTGCACCAGTAGGCTTTCAAACCTTCTAGTTTTACCGGTAATTTCACATTATTTTGTTGCTCTAGACTTCAAATAAACCACAATGTTTTAAATACATCTATATCTCTTGACGTTTTGGCAGTAGGAAAACTAGCTGAAATCACTAAACTGCTTTGACTTTGGAAACTATTCACCAAGTATGCATAATAGTTGTTATCCATCCTGTTTTGTAACAGTGCCAGAACAAGTTCCTTTGAAATGCATGAGATGGAAACCCCATTCTCTTGAAAAGGAAGCACCTTTCACTTTGCAGGGTTGTCTCAGACCGGGGGGTATATTATCCTCCTAATGCACTTGCATAACTCCCATTAACATTGATGGAAATTACATGCGCTCCCTGTGAGGTGCATATACCCTTTTGTTGAAACGAGTGGTCTATTGCGACAGATTTTCCAGTGATGTTAAATCAAATTTAGATTGCCATAGTAATGTCACTAATACTAGTTTTCGTACCTTTGTTGCTTGTTTATGTTAATGAAACTCCACAATGTAGCTTTATATTAGGTCATGTGTTTCTTACAGTGGAAAATCCCATTTACAGTGCTCTAGAAAAATTATGTTTTAAACGGGGTGCTTGTCCATTTTCTTCTCCAATGTAAAATGTGGACCACTGTGTAGCAAACTTTGTTTTTTTTCTTTTGGCTTGGTAGTTACTGTTTGCAGTCCCTTTAGAGATCGTTCCTGGAGGTTGTGTATTGCAGATGGCAACCTGCTGGCCTGTGGTTAGCACAGAGCAATGCCGGGTTCCTGGTTCTGTGCCTGGCCTTGCCGCTGAAAGCCTGTTTGGGTCTGGGTGACTCAGCTGCCTTATCTGACACCAGTTCATGTCTAAGATCTGCAGAATCAGAACATTGTAGCTCACAGGTGTGTTGTAAAAAATTAATTGTCTGTAGATTGTTTTATTGTGAGATGGAAGTCACTAGCAAAAGGTCAAATGTTATCTCGGAAAGCAATGTAACAATTTTATCAAAATCTGAGCAAGATGTAGCTCCTGTTTTACACACAGCTTTTGTATTGGTGTAACTGGCTGTTAGGGAGCAGTTTATTTATACCAATACAGTTAGACTGTTGCAGCCCCTAGTGTGGACGCAGTTGTAATGACATGAAGTGCTTCACTTGCATTGTTTATTCCTGTCCATACAGGACCACACTTGGTATCTCAGCAGTGACATAGCTGTGTCTGGGGGGATCGTGCCATCTCATTTTCGCAGATTTAGGGTCACATCTATGTGTAGCAAAGAATTCAGCCAACAATGAAAAAATGTTCAGGGCGATTAGCCTTCTCCAGCAAAGTCCGAATTAGCTGGACTTGTTTGTTTTAAAGCAAAATTCAAATAAATCACAGGTGGAACAGAGGTATTTCTTTACATATATATATATATCTTGCATTGCTTTTCAAAATATTTACTTCTAGAACTCTATAGTTCGTTCTGGAAGTCTTTTTTGCTCTGGCTTTTTTTCTTTAAAACTAGTCATTTTCCTATAGCGTTTTCAGGAACCATCATGTTTCTTCGCTGGTTCTGTAGCTATGTAAGTGTGTATTTTGACTTGAGCAGGGAAATGAGAGCATCTTCTTTTTCTAATCTGTTTCTTACTCCTCCTTTTTAATTGATTGTTGTTCTTAAACAGAAAAACTATATCTTATCCATTTCAACCACATAAACCATTTTCACCATAGCATCATTTTATGATAAGAATAGTGGCATAAAGGTATTTTTATTCTCAGATGTGTGTTTTGTAATGCATATTTTTAAGATATAGGTTCAAAATAATGACTAGAGATACACTGGCATTGGTGATCTGCGGCCTCCTCTGTGCATAGTTTAGTATTAGATGTAATAATAAGGGTTAGGAAGTTCTGAGGTAACCTGTGTTGAATGTGTGATGCTATCAGAAAGGGAATGCTGGAAGAGTGTGTCATATTTCAATATTTTTTAACATATTAATGTACCAGTATATTTGAAATATATGTGTTTGAAAGCATCCTTAATGAATCAAATGGAGATAATACATTTTTAGAGTTACATCCAAACACTATTAAGTTCCAGGAGCAGATTTTAACTGGTTCCAAGTCGTGTAGACAACACTGCTGTAAACGTAGTCGCTACCTGGAAGAGCGTGATTAAGCTTTTCTTAATTACTAAGGATAGGGTCCTTGAATT
Source organism: Chlamydotis macqueenii (assembly GCF_036417535.1). Taxonomy (NCBI): domain Eukaryota; kingdom Metazoa; phylum Chordata; class Aves; order Otidiformes; family Otididae; genus Chlamydotis; species Chlamydotis macqueenii. The sequence continues at coordinate 6,964,344 of NC_141571.1, read as the reverse complement.
TCAGCTGCACAAGAGGAATGAGGCCTGTTACCAGCACATTAAGAAGTCCTCAAGTTCTCCCTTCACAGGTGTCTGGGCGCAGAGCCCCAGGCCCCCCCAGCCCCTCGCTTAGGAGGGGGCATCAGTAGCGAGGGGGCTGACTGAGCTGGGCGAGCGCTGGCGCTCGGGGACAAGAAGAGCGTAAAATGCCATGGGCAGGTACTGGGCTGTCCCCACCCCTCAGTGGACTGTCCCCTGTGTTTATAAAGGCTTTGTGCGCCCAGCGGCCGCCCGGCAGCCCTTCCCCGTGGAAGGAGCTCTTTCGGCGGTCTCCCCGGGATGCGGAGCCGCGGCCCCGCCGCCTCCTGCCCGGCAGCTGAGCCGCAGCCCGCGCTGCTGCCGCCGAACCCCGCACCGGCCGGGGGCTGGTGGAACAGGTTTCCTCCCTGCGCGCCGCCGGGGCATTGCGTCAGTCCTGGGAGGAGGATCCTCGAGGTAAATGAACTTTTTAAACGGGAGAAGGAGAAGGGAGAGGAGGGGCAGCGCCCGCCCGAGCGCTTCCTCTAAACGCTGGCTCGGGAATCGGGCTTCGGCCGCGGCCGGAGGATGCGCTTCCACGCCCCACCGGGTGCCGGGCCCCGCGGGCGGGCAGTGAGGGCACCGGCTCCGGCGCGGCAGGGCTGAGCGCCAGCTCCGCGGGTGAGTCGGGAAGGAAGGGATGTCCGGAGCCCTCCCTGCCGCCCGCCTCGCCAGCTGGGGACGGCGGGGAGCCCGCGAGCGGCTGGGCGGCCGTGCCTTCGCATCTGGGGCTGCCGGAGGCCGGGCCGGAGCGGGGAGCCTGGGCGGAGGAGGGTCTGATGCAGCAGGCGGCGAGCAGGTCTGGCCGCGCTCCTGCAGCATAGGTAACGGGCGGGGCTGGAAGTTGAGCGAGGTGTAAGGAGAAAGGGGGCTTGGGGCTGGGAGGGCAGGGACGCGCGGGTGGGCGGTGAGAGGCGCCGGGGGCCGGGCGGACGGGGGCTGGAGGAGAGGCGATGCGGTGCAGTTCTGCCGCCGGGATGGCCGCGTCCCCGCCGCCCCAGGCCAGCCCCGGCTGGGGCGGCGGGAGCTCTCGGGGGCGCCACCGCCCTTCGGCCCTCCCGGCCCCGAGGCTGCTGCCTGCGCTGGCGTGGCCGGGCGGACGCTCGTGCCAGCCCGGTACCTCCGAACCGTGCCGGGGAGGGGGGGCGTCGTGCCGCGCTCCCCTGGCGCGGGGGTGCTGGGCGGCCGGGTCCGCGCCGCCCCCTCCCCGGCTGCGTCCCCGTGGTGGCGGAGAGGCGGCCGCGCCGGGCTGTGGGTGCGCGGAGCAGAGTTTGCAAAGCCAGGCGATGCCGTAGCGCTCCGCTTCTCGTGTAGCAAACGACCGTGCGCATCCGGGTAACGTGTGTGTCTGTGTGCATCCACAGCGTGGGGTTCGCTTCTGTATGCGGGGCAAAAAATTCTGTTTACTTGGTAGAATGTATTTGTGTGATGGTAACTGTTCTTGCCTACTTTTTCTATGTTAATGCGCATGCAGTCACTCCGTTCTGGTATTGTCAGAAGTGAAAGTCTGTGGTTATTACTGTACTTAATACAAGTTAATATAATTATCTTTAAAGTCAAAGACTGCGTATCTTTTCTGTTTATAAATATGTGAAGATAAAAAGTATAGGAGGGAAATAATTCTTTATCTCTTTGAAGTTGTTATTGGGTTATCATTGTATATGGCGCAGAAAAGTGTGTTTATTATTGTGGATTTGGGGGATCCAAAGAACAGTTTAACCTATCTGGGGACTAACTGATTTGGTGTGTATCGCTGGGAAGCTCTAATAATAACATGTAAGCAGTGAACGGAAACAATAGTATGGATTCATGGAAAGTATATTGTGCTGTTTAAAACACTTCTAAAAATATCAAGTCCTAGGGAAACAGAACTAATTTATATTTGAATTTTATTTAAAGTAAAGTCACAGAATAGGGATAAGATTCTGTAATGCAAGAAAGCTTCTCTGTGATAAATATTTAGCTTTGGTATAGAGTTCACCAGCACAAGGAAAGCGAGTCAGAAGAACACATTTGAATAGTAATTCTGTGCTCTAATAAGTCTGGAAGCTCTGCTCCTGACTACTTCTGAAGAAATTATAGATACTTAAAAAAAATACTTTAGCCATAGTTTGTGTAAGTAAATCAGCACAACTGTAAACTTGTAGGGTCACATTTTAGCCCTGGGAGTTAAATTTTGTACTTTTTCTTAAATTTCTGACTGCCTGGGGGGGGCGGGGGGAGGGGCGGGGGGGAGTATAAAACAGTAAGAAAACACGCAGCATGTTGTTAGATTACAGCAGTAAGGTTGGTACCAGCCTTCCCCTGGGAATGTTGTTTGATTGCAAACAAGTTTCTTCCTAATCCACACATAAAAATGTGTTTATCTCTTGCAGTCATTATATGTTGGTTTCAAATTATGGTTGACAGCTTCAGTGAAAAAGGAGTTACCGTAACCAAACCTGGATGGATAGGAGTGACTCAAGAGTTAAAAGAGCAGCAGAACTGCTGAATCCATTTAACTGGCAAAGTGATTTTAATTGGGTTGGTTGCTAGGGAATGGCCCCAGCACCATGTATTTCAATGAATTTAAACACTGGACAAATGGCACACCTAAGTCTGCTTAAATAATACACCTGGCAGTGGCTCCAGCCGCATTAGAGCAGGTGTGCGTTGCTTCTTGCTAATCAGTTTTCCTTTCTTGTGCAGTTCCACGTTGTGGCTTACCTCCTGCTACCCCGTTCTGTGGTGGTGGCTCAGCGAGTTGAACTTGCCATTCTAATTCTGTATTTTGTGTTTTGCAGTATGCTTATTAAAAAAAAAATTAATATGTAAACATAACTAGAAACAGCTTTCTAGAAGTAGGCTTGAAGCAGAATTAACTTACAAATTTGATGCAAGAATTATTTTGTTACATGTTTGTACCTTTTCTGTTAGAGGAAGAGACAAATTCTACTCTTGATTATATTGGAATAACTTAATTATTGGACTTCAGTGAAGCTGCGCTGGCCATATGCATGGGACAGTAGTGTTAGGACTTGCATTAGCAAGGTTTGGAGTGCCAGAGTGTGCAAGCCATTGTCAGTTGCTAGATTTGCACACAAGGCCTGTTACATCTGTGCTAAGTGATACTAATCAATAGCATGTTAAAAAATCCATCTGGGGGTAGAACTGACACCAGTCATCCCTGTGCATCCTGCCTGTGCTGCTGTAGAACTGACATTAATTACTGAGGGCAGTTTTAAAAAGAAGTCTTTCCTTGGTGTAAATGCTACTTGGGAACAGAACTTGGCTCTGTTCTTTTATAAACAGAATAAATGTACTGAAGTCTGACTTTATCTCTTCAGCATTTATAATGTGACTTAGTGTAATGTTCTGTGTTGCCACACAGGAGAATTAAGTTTGGCTCTATTCTCATTCCCCATACTTGCAGGAGTTAAGAACAGAAAGACGCAGCTGTATCTAATTCAGGCTATGAGGGGAGTCAGGGACTTGTTAAACTCAACCGTAAACCATAGAAAATAAGGGGACCAGACTTTCTCTAAAGCAGCCTGCTAGGAGGTTTCATAGGCTTAGTAAAGCTCAGCTAGATGCCCCAGCTGAAGAACATGTCATTAATTTCTGATAGCACTTTGCTAAATGTAAAACAGGAGTGACCACACTTGTCAAGTTCATATGTGTGATCTGGGAGAAAATAAGAGGCATACCTAATTCTCCTGAGAGCCACTACAGATTAAGCATCTTTAATATTGGAGGATGGCCTGCAGAGGCACATAAAGCAGTGGGCCATCTGTACTGCTCAGATCGAAATGCATCATTGGAGAGGATGCTATATTAAAAGTGAAGGCAGATAGGGGCATTGCTGTGGAACTCTTCTGGCTTTATCTGAGTTGCAGATTAAACTTGTTGACAGAAATAGGGAAAGAACTATTAATAGAGACTTTGTTATATTTCCTCCTCGAAGTTCACTGAAGAAGGGTTAAAAAAAAAAATCAATCTATATTTGACCACTGGCAATCCATGTGAGAGACTCTTCTGTTGCTATTCTGAGAACTATTTAAAACTGGCTTTTAGATTTTACTGTATGTATGCTCTTAGTTGTGGCATGTTTCTCTTTTATGAATACATATTTTAAGAAATAGGTTATTTTCTAAAATTGCTTTAGTTTTCTTACCTAGTTATTGGTATGAGTTTTGCACATGATTACATACTTTGAGTTGGTTCCCAGTAGTACTTAGCCTAATAATAACAGGAACATAACACATCAGAACAGTTGAAAAATCTTCATAAGGAGGATGTTGAGAGAGAGATAAAAGGTTTAGCAGAAGGTGCCTCTTACACTTGACATGAAATTCTCTTCTGCACTTGCAGTATCTTCTCAGAGAGAAGTAATTCTTTAAACCACAAATATACAAGTATGTTTAAAATGTCTGTGGAATAGCAGTTTATGTCTCCAAATGCATCAAGTATTTTATAGATAAATAAGCAGCTCTCTGAGCTGAGGACAACTTCTATTTTTAGATACAATGGAGTGAGTGAGGGGCAGTAAACTGTGTGAGGAAAAAGACAGGCTGAGGGCAGAGAGTCAGTGAGGTCATGAGGCTTTTCATTTGTTTTAAAAGGAGTGAGAAAAATGCAAGGAAGACTGTTATATGCACAACACTCACCAGTGAGTGTAGTTACAAGCAGATATAACAAGACTGGACAGTCTTCTAAATGCTGAAAAAAAAAAAGTCAGCAAATGCTATTACTACGAGAAGCAATTGCCTAGGATAGAGCAGAAAAAAGACACGTTAACTTTTAGACCTTCAGAAGAATGTTTGTATCTAATGAAAACATCGATGTTGTTAGTTGGTTTTGTTTTTTTTTTTTTTTAAAACAGAAGTACATATGGAGTCATTTTTGAAGAGCAGAAGCCATTTCTCTACCACCTCCCCTAAAAAGCTGATGTCCAGGAATATGTGCCTGCTAAACTAACTTTTATTTTTCTCCTCCTCTTTTGTAACAGATCCAGGTTTACCTCTCAAGCTGCTTTTGACTATTCTGGACAGTAGCAACACATTGAACCTGACGTGATTTTTCCCCGTTGTACTGCTGCAAATGGAATTCTGAGTACAAGGAATGAAAATTGATAGGACTTGTCGGCGTTCCTTCTGCTATTTGCCTGGCAAATCTCTGAGCAGCAGAGGTACTAAGGCTGTATCTGTAAATTTAGGAAGTTGGACTTTACTCTTTCCCTACCCATTGGAACAAGTGCTAGGATGTTTAAAATCAATTTTTAGTTTCTATGAAAAAAGTTAAAGTCACCTGCCTGTGAAACTCACTGGAGAGACCAGTAAAGAAGAAAGATTTTTCATTTCCTCAAAACCCAATTAGTGTACATTTTTGGAAAGCAGCCTTAATAAATATTGCATCATACTATAGCTACATATCTGTTGACTTACATGAAAATTCAATATGCATTTCTGAAATAAGCGTAGCAGCAGATTATAATTTTTCGGACCAGTGGTTTTGCTATTGCATGAGAACTTTCTTAATCAAAGTTTATCTCAAAGAACAGACGCTGACAGAGATGAAGTAATAATGTGGCTATGAAATAATCTGCTGGAGGAAAAACTGTTTTCCCAACTGGCTTTAGGGACAGAATAGCCAATATATTTCTTTGGGTAAAACACACTGTGCTAGGTTCTTTCTATGCAGGCATTTCTGGTCTTTACAAAAAGCAGATAGTCTCCCTTGTGTCATTTTTAATTGATTTTTCACTGCATTACAAGAGATCATTGGCACCAGTCCAGGAAAAGGCTGGCAGCAAGTAAGGAATTCATCAAAAACTGACTCATTGATCACTGGATCAGATGAAATAATTAGTATTTGATATTTTAAATACAATTTCATACTGTTATTTTGACTTCTGAAAGCAAGAGAAAATACCTTTATACCAGAAGATAACTGAGCAAAAAAGATGATTTAAAAAAATGGTTCAGCACCCTTTTTCACTTTTTGGAATCTCCTTGTAGGAATTGCTAAGAATTTTTTACTGGCTCATTAACAGGAGTAGTACCAGTTAGACGTGCTCTGTTTTGCAAACAAGTCAATTTGGGGGCATTGTGTTTATGATGGAGAGAAGTCATAGGCAGTGCAAATCATTTTGGTGCATCCACTCCCAAACACTTGCAGTAATGGGCCTTCAAATGTATTCATTAATAATAATGAAATTTTAAAATAATCTTGGAAACCAACAGAAATGCTGAAGGGATATCACACTAACATCAAAGCTGCAGTAGACTTCAAACAATATCATACCATAGTTCCAAGATCTGGGCAGCTCTGCTCTCTAATGAAACTTGTAAGATAAAACAGTCTTAAAACAGTCTATAACAAGCTTTCTATCTGAGGATCCTCAATGAATTTGCAAATATTTTGTTAACTCAGTAAATTTTACCACAGCCTTATTTAAAATATAGATAGACATGGGGTTTTTTTCTTCAACATCTGCACTTTTGATGCAGTAGACAAAAATGTCATCTCAAAACATCCCAGAACCTTAAGGAAGAAGATTCGTTTTCATATGTATCCAAGCAAAAGTAAGAGTTTGAAATCCTGCTAAATCCTTGAACTTGCTGCTAAATTTGAGCATAGAGTGAAACTTAATTGCCTGTGTTGGTAATGGCTTACGAAATCCGGATTTGTCAGGTTTCTGCTTCTAGCTGGCACTGGAAAAACATTCAGTTGCTTTGTTGTGGGGTTTTAGGGGGTTTTTGGTTTTGGTTTTTTTTTTCACCATTAGGATTTAGAGTATTGCGGGTACATTGCTTTTTACTTCTTTGGGAAGAACCTTGCTGTTCTTTGGGGGGCCAGGGGAGTCAAGGTATAAATAAATATTTGTTTCCCTCTTCCTTATAGGAGACCTGCAAACAAAAAAATAAATAGAAGCCATTAACCTGTCTTGTTCAGCGAGAACACTAAATCAGCACAATATGGCACAGCATAGTATTGTTCTTGGATTATTCATGATGACTCTTTTATCACTGTTGGATGGAAGTTCAGCTTTCCTGTTAAATCAGCGTCTGAAAGGAAGATTTCAAAGAGACCGTAGAAACATCCGCCCAAACATCATCCTTGTTCTCACCGATGATCAGGATGTAGAACTTGGTAAGAGCCCAACGTAAAGAGAATTTTAGCTAACGAGTATGAAACTGCTTTTCCTTGAAGCTAGATTCTTGCGTTCAAAATAATTATCTTTCTTTTCAGTGTGAAAAATGATAGATTTAAACTTTCACTACTTGATCCTCCTATCTTTATGGCGAAAATACTTTCCATTTGAATGCAATTCAAGGACAGCAAAAGTTAGAAACAGGAAGTTTGACATTTTATGTTGTGACTGTGCAAGTATGACATTCCTGTCAATCTGTCTTCATCTAGACACCTAAACTATGTTTCTGGCAATTGCGAGCGTAACCTGAGAAGCCACATGCCAAAGCAGTAGGTTTTAATTCATAACTGATTATTGCACTGTGTAATTACACAGTTTTTTGTGTAATTGCAGACATTCATTACATTATATTACATTACATTTTAATTTTAATTACTTAAATGTTACCTAACATAGTCATACTATTCTTGGTATTGTCCATTTAGATATGTAGTTAATTACTGACCAAAATCACTTAGTATTAAAAGGTTCTACTGTGTTATTCAACGCTGTGTTAATTGTTGAAGAAAGGAGATGAAGATTAAACACACGCTTTGTGTGTGATGAATTAACTGACAGAGTCTGGGTTTTGTTCCGTTACCTGAACAAGCTTATATTTGCCAAATGTTGTCTGGAGTTAGGAGAAGTGATTAACACAAACCAGTTTACATTAGTAATTTTGCATTAGAAATATGCTTTTAAGTGGGTATAAACCCTGGATTATCTGAAAGACGAGAGCTTGTACATGTGTGGTCTGGTGGGGTTTTTGCCAGTTACTGCATCAGATTTGTAGTATGGATGGGAAAAATTGCAAAGCAGACCTCACAGAAGAAACATAACACAATAGTGAAGTTAATCAACTTGCATTACTTACACACTTACTCATCTAGTTGAGAAGTTAATAACAGCAACATGGCAGTATTTTTACAGATTCTTCTTTTTTTATCAGTACTGCTGTATGTCTGCAATATCACAGGTGTCACCTTCTTTTTAAAGGTGGTGAGAAAGCCTTCTATGGCCATAACCCCACCCAATACAAACGTAATTCAAATTAGTAGGAACAGAATATTTTTTATTGTCGTTGTCCTTTTTTTTTTTTTTTTTTTTTTTTAATGGTTATTTGGATCACAAGTAAAGCAGTTTCAGTAATGTATATCCAAAGAAACCTAAGTACATTATCTTGCAGGCTCAGGAGGTGGTCCTAAAAAATTTATCATCTTCTATTTTATGCTAGCCTGCTTGTTTCTGATGCAAGTGTTTAAGTCCTTTGGGCAGTATATTTCTCTTCTCTGATAATCTGATGCTTTCAAATTTCAAGCATAATGGGCATGTGTCCACACAAATTAGGATCTGACTAAGGAAAATCCATTTGATGAAGCTGACATTTGATATTCATCATTTGCCACTAATGGCTTTGTGAGACCCAATATTTGCTTGAATTAATTTTTATTCTTGTCTATTGTCTGGTGAGCTGTCCAAGTTAATAAAAATTGCCATTTGTGGGGACTGTGGTTAATGCATTTAAGAAAGATGAAAACAAGATGTGAATTACAAATAAAAGCTAAGGAAAACTTAGAAGCTATGAACGTGTAGCAGAGGAAGATGTGCATAACTAAGATTTCAACTGTTTCTAAGAATATTCTGTAACTGGTGAGTGTTGTAGCCTTCATTGTTCTTTTGTGGCTACTTTTGAGGCAGAAAAGAAGACAACACCATCTCAAGTGCTCTTAACAGTATTTCCTTTATTTTAATTTAAGATTTAACAATGTACCAGTAGCAGATTGAGTTTACCAGAAAGAGAATGTCATCCTTTCAGGAAAGGAGTGCAAGTTTTTTGTTGTTTGTTTGTTTGTTTGTTTGTTTGTTTTTAATTTGGACTACTGTTAATCATGAGTTTTACTTGGGAAACCAAACCTCAGCCTTGTATTGAAAAAAGGAAAAGACTGATGAGGGACTGATGAAAAGGATGCAGAACCTCCAGGTCAAAGGAGAGCGAGTGTAAATTTTAACGGATACAAATGGGAGAAGACAAATGAGAACACCCAAGGACTGCTGAAACATAACGCACTCAGATGACTGTCTTTCTAATCCAGAGAGTTGTGCTGACAAGCACAATATAAAGACAACAAATATACTGATGAGGAGAAAGAATTAATTAGAAATAAATACTTTTTTTTTTTTTCCCCATTAGAGCCATTTAAGTCCAGATTAGTATAATGCTGATGTCCCCTGTGTGATGGACTCAGGATCTCCAGTTTAATTAGGCTTGCCTACTATATTGCTGTGTTTGAACAAACTAGCTTATTTCATTATCTCATAGTTGGAGAAAGATCTGGTTATTTAGAAAATGTTTCAGCCACGTTAGAGAAATCTGAGGTGATTTGTAGATTCCTACGTGTTCCACTGAAAAACTACAGAAGCGACATGGAAGATAATTTTTCTTAGTTATCGTACATGGAGATTAGGGCCTTACAGCATCATTAAATATGAGGGGGGAAAAAAAAGGAAATGAAGATATGAAAAGGGTATCTAATGAGGTTCAAATAGGATAAAAATAGAAGGCTTTAGGGGACAGTTAATTAATATTCTGGGGTTCAGTTAACTTATCTATGTATGGGTACTGCTTCTTAAATTGTGCTTCAGAGTACGCTAAGTGACTTGAGACTTAATACAAGTTTTTCAACAGCTGTAGCTCCCTAAAACTCATGTAAATTGTGACCTTTGACAACAAAGCACAACTACTGAGAAAGTCACTATTATTTAATAAGCAGCTGATATATTTTCTCCATTAATATTAGTCTAAATATCAGCCTTATCCCTAAAGTGAACTCTGACGATATGCGAAGCAGTTATGGATACCACACACATTTCAGGTGGAATTTCAATCTATGTTTTGCTTCATTTTGATCAGTGAGCAGCTTGAATGCATCAAATTGATTAAACTTTCATATTTTCACAGTAATCTCATGGGTTTATTTTTTAAATAGCTTAGAAATTTCTCATTTAACTACTAAATCATTTTTATTTATTATCAATGGTTTTAGACAGGTAACAGAACATTTTCTGAACTAAATATTGACAGTTCAAAGCATGACTTTCCTTGGTGCATCCACTAATGAAAGCCTAGAAGATTTTCCAGCTCAAAAGGTGATTTGATGAGGTTCCAGTTTCTGATTAACACATAACTAATCTGCCACAGAAAGATCAATTTCTACTTTTTCCTCACAATTCTATGTTTATATTGGAGGCAAGCTGAAGAAAGTAAGTTTTGGTTGGCTGGTTTAATGCTGTTTAAAATATTTAAAGCTGGCCTATTTAAGATTGTACAGAACAGTATGCTGGATTTTTACCTTCCACTGATCTGTCATTCTGTATTAGTTCTCAAGCTGGGGAAACAGATTAGATCATATGTTTTTGTATTAAAGACTGTTGATATATAGGGCCTTGTCATTACAGCAGTTTTATTAAAGGAGGTTACTGTCCCCAAGGGGAGTCTTAACATGTACTCTTATTTATGCACCGATGCCTCTGTCATTTAAAGGGGTTGTTGAATTGTATTTTAATATCGGGATGACAAAACATTCTTTCAGTTCTGCCTGTTTATGCTTGGGCTGGCTCATAAGACAACACAGAGGAAACATCCACAGTTTTCAGGCTCACATAATGTATAATTGACTGTTATAATTGTTAACTGTGTTGTTAGTGCCACTTAGCCCACATTTATGGTAACAACAAATCTTGCTTTCTGCAGAAATTTTTCCTACGTGAAGTTTACTGTGGTGGTTTAGCCCGGATCACCACACAGTTTCTTATTCACCCTCCCCCTACCTAGTGGGACAGGGGAGAGAAATTGGGAAGAAAGGAAAACTCGTGGGTTGAGATAAAAACAGTTTACTGAAAATACTAAAAACTACAAAGCTAACAGGATATAAGGATATTAATATATACAAAATATACAAAATGAACAATGTACAATTTCTCACCACCCGATGTCCGAATGACCGACGCAGCCCGTCCTGAGCAGTGGTCACAGGAACAACACCGAGCAGCAAGCAAAAAAGGGGGGAGAGCAAGCTAGCAAGGTAGAGGGAACAATGCCAGCAAGCAAGAGAGAAGAAAAGAATGCCAAGGGTGCCCGAACGGATACCCGACAAGAAAAGGAATAACTGAAAATTATGCCCCCTCCCATGGGCAACCCCCACTTATATACTGAGCATGACGTTTATGGCATGGAATACTCTCTTTGGCCAGTTTGGATCAATTATTCTGTCTGTCTTTCACCCAGCTTCCTGCATCTGCATGTTAACGCGACCTTAACGAGACTTGGAAAGCCAGACAGTGTCCTTGGTCTCATTAACAACAACTCGTATCATCAGAATGTTTTTATCAACATTCTTCACACACAAAATCCAAAACACACCAGCTACTGAGAAGAAAATTAACTCCATCCCTGCTGAAACCAGGACATTTAGCTAGTTCTAAAGGGGGGGTATGATAACCTGCCTTGGTTCTTGTCACAAAGTGATGTGCTGTGACTGAGAAATGCAGAAACAGATCTTATTTTTTTTTAATACATTCCAACAAAATTATCTCAAGAAAACTTTACACCATGGCAATTTTTAGGTGAAATGACCTACAGTAGCAATTGACCTTCCTTCATGGTGTGATGGAAACGTTTATTCTCCTGTGCAAGGAGACATGCATGTCTGCATGTCATCATGCTGATGACAGGTGCTCTTACAAGTTCTTTGGAAAACGGAAATTCTTCCTAGAAGAAGTATAATTCACTCCAATGCAGTTTTAACTATTAGGCACCAATAGAGGAGGAAAACTAAATGTCTTTTTTTCTTCTGCTCTTTGGTATTTCTGTGTGTAGGAAGAACTCTGATATAGATGCAGTTTTAGATAGATGGGTATCTGTGGTAAAGATCTTGCTTCTCCAAAGCCTTGTCTTAAATAGGAAACGGAACAGCCATTGGACAGTGGTGTGCCTCTCAGTAGTTGTTGGTAGAAAGACTTTTACTCCTGTTAGCCCAATTCATCCAAGTCCCTGCAAGTTAAACTTTATTTGTTTTCAGATGATGGTTATAAACTACATGGTGTTATCTGTCTTGAGTAGTCATCTAGAAGTCTAGTTCTGCAGAAGCAAGCCTAAGAAAAATTTTGAGAGTTTTAGGTAACATTGTTATCAAAATGGATCAGATGGATAGATATAACCCTGGGCTGGTTATCCAAGTTACTATGAGGGCTTTACTTTGTCTTCAGTTTGGTGAAAGTTTCAGAAATCAATACCTGCTAATACCTCACATTAGGGAAAAGAACATTCTATCTAGAGAACTAATCTAGCAGACCCTGCTTGAGCAGGGAGTTGGACTAAATGTCCAGATGTCCCTTCCAGCCTCAGTGGTTCTGTGATTACAACCCTCAGACTTTTGCAGAACGTTGACACAAACAGCAGTACATCAGGTATCTTCTGAAACCAAGGTTTAAATAATGCTTAAGAACTATGCAAACGTTGGTCAGTGTTGCTAAATAAAATGAATTTCACCCTCAGGCCATGTTATCTCAGCCTAATTCATGCTTGTTCTTGCCTTCAGCTACTGGAACAGTACTAGTGGCTCCAGAAAGGCTATACAGATGGTGCATATAGTTACAGTGCTAAATCTTGAGCTTAGAGAGAAAGAAAATTAAAAAGCATTATAATCTGTGTCAACAGGTTTGAGTCAAATCTTAACTTAGGACTTCAGTATTTGATCCTCTTAAAACTTCACTAGAGAGGGGTGAATAATCTCTTGGATTTCAGTTCAGTGTGAGATTACAGTGCTCTTACTATCTGTGCTTTACTCTGATCTCTGATGTGACACGTGAGTTCTTAGTTAGCTCTTGTGACTGAAACAACAAAATAATTCTGAGATGGTTTTCTTATTCCAGGTTCTATGCAAGTGATGAATAAAACAAGGCGGATCATGGAACACGGAGGTGCTCATTTCATCAATGCCTTTGTGACAACACCCATGTGCTGCCCATCTCGCTCCTCTATTCTTACGGGGAAGTATGTCCACAACCACAACACTTACACTAACAATGAGAACTGTTCTTCTCCGTCCTGGCAGGCTCAGCACGAAATACGTACATTTGCAGTGTACCTCAACAACACAGGATACAGGACAGGTAAGATCAAGGCTGGCTTCATATGAAAGCTTCCTTTCATTAGCCTCCTAGTACAGAGGCTAATGTATGTAATATTTTAATTTGTTCTTGTAATGGACTGCAGCATTGCAGAATGCTAGAGCTTCAGCCTTGCCTGTAGGTTTAGCTTCCTTGTACTTTACTTGAGGAAATTTAAAAAAACAAACAAACAAACCGCCAACAAAAAACCCACCACATAACAGGCAAGAAAGATGCTGTGGAAAGGAATTAATTATTTTAATTTTTCATAAAACAAGTACGTTAAACTAAAAATACAAGAGAAAGGACTTCTCCTTCTGTGCCTTGGGGCAGACGTCTCAGCTGGATTGGTTTCTTTAGGCAAATCCATTACCAGAAAGGTGTTTAGGGTAAGTAAAGACTGAAGAGTACTTGGCAAGATCAAGTGTCCTCCTCAGAAACAAATGATCCTCTTTGCATGCAGTGCCCCTTAGGAACAAATATCCTGTAGAAACTATTTCAGAAAATATGTAGCACATGTTTCACACCTGTTTTCTTCTGTTCTCCCAACATGAGATTTACGGCCTTGCCAGTTACAGTGGTTTTGTCACTTTTCTTGCTAATGCCTTTTGTCATGATGAGAAATAGGCATAAACCTGGTTCTATTAGTGTTAGTTATAGTATATATGCTATAGTATTGTAGTATGGTTGTTACTGATAGTATACATTTTTTTTGCTTTGCTTATATACTATGAGGGTTCCAGAAACTAGTGCAAATCTTGAGTAATCACTGTAACAAGATCATTATTTTATTTCTAATGATTCACATGAATTTTACATGTTATTGCTGCAAAGTCTTAATCTTAAATAGGTAATTTCCTTGTTTTGTTTTTCTGAAACAAAGACTTGAATTAATGTGGAAAGAAATAAATTAGGGGAAGTGCACATATCTTATTAGTTGGTTGCTATTTCCCACCATTTACCATTCCTGGCACTAGTGCCAGTGCTGTAGTAATTTTTATATTTAGTGATTATATTTTGAGCACCAGCAATTTCTACTAACTTGCATAGCTATTGCAAGTGTCCTGGTATTCGTATGTCTTATATTTTTACAGTAACTTAATGCTTAAATTGAGACCCAAGATCTTAGTGAATCTGTATTACATTTTCAGTCTACCTCTCTTAATTTGCAAACTAAATTTATTGGAACACCCAGAAATAGTACTTTTAAAAGTAAAAGCAATCTTCAGGTGTAAATGAGATACTCATGTAGTTAGAAGTGATATGTTATTTTACAAATTTAAATGGAGATTGCCATCGTTGGAGGCTGGTGTTCATTTCTGATCTCCTGTTAAAGTCTTGAGTTATCCACTATGAAGGATGTCAGCAGTAAGAAGGTATTTTTTTTTACCTTCCCCCCCCCCCCCCCAAAGATCTGATCAGATTTACCTGCTTCAGCAACAACAGGAAATTGTACTTTAGAACCTTGTTCACTCAGTTTCTCAAGTTTCAGAAGTAACCTGCTAAGGAGAGTATTTTGGATATTGAGTAAAGTTGCTCTGAAGAGGGGGGAGTCCTTGAAAATGACTGCAGTGAACAAAGGAAGATTTGTAAAGCACAAGAGTTAATGTGTAGGGGGTTTGTTATTTTTCTGAGGTCCGTAGTAGTATTGCTTTGTCCTGCAGACATATAGTTTAGCTTCTTGATCCCCTCCTTTTTTTTCTTCTCGTTCTTCAAAAAAAAAAAAAAGCCCAAGAGGAATAAAGCCTTTTGAGGCTTGCTTTTATATCTAAGTTTACAAGCTTGGAGTTAGAAAGCTGTTATTTTGGAAGGCAGTTTGGTTTTTTTCTTAATTCATAAGCCAGACCTTCTCCCTGTGTTTTTCTCTTTATCTTTTATCTTTTGTTTAAACTTGAAGGAAGAAATTGTACTTTCCTACTCCACTTAACCTTCCCTCTGTTTTTCTTTTCTGCTGTTCGTTTCCCATCTCTTTGCTCTCTTCTCTATTCATTGTGATCTCCCTGTGTTTTGTTTTGTTGCAAAAGATGATTCTGCTGGGGATCATTCTTTCTGCATTGTAGTATTTTTTCCTGTGGCGGTGGTATTTGTGGTTTGGATCTACACAGACTTGTGCTGCTGCTGACACCTTTGGGAAATGTGCCAGTGGTATGCGGGCAGGAGGGAGCAGTGTGGTGCACAAGTTGCAAGTGAAAAATATGAGAGGAGATGGAAAAGATGTGACTCCTATAATTGTCAGTTTTGTATTTTTCAACTTTGGCACTTGAAAGTTTGTCCAACTTCTGTAGGCACTGAGTTTTTGGCAGAATACAGATGAAAGCAAGAGGCTGAGCTCAAGGGAAGTTCTCTGCTTTGATTTAACAGTCAGGATTTCTGCCATCATGAATGGGGCTCACTGTCACCTCATGTAGATAAATTAAAATAAATATGACAACATGAAGGATAGGTTTTTGTTCTACAGTGGAAGCCATTGAGGCAGTAGGTGCTACAGGTCTGTCTTTCTCTGCATTAACCTGTCTCTCAATCTGAAAAATGCCAGTGGCATGAATAGTGACTGAAAGGCTGTGTTCTCGTTACGTAGCCACTATGTGTAGACAAGTTCCCAGTCTCAGTATGTTAAGCAGTCAGTCTGATTTGGAAGAGCTTCTCACAACATTGTCCTATTACATATTGTGGGAAATTAGAGAAGAAGGACAATTTATGTAAACAAACCAAGTCAGTTGGTGAATCAATCTTTAGAAAAGTCAGCATAAGCAATATCTGAATCATGACTGTCTTAAAATACTGGATGCTACTGCTTCAGCTTGGAGCAGAAGACAATTAGAATGGAAAAGAAGCAAAGAGATCCTGTCAGAAACACTTCTGAATGTCAGGGAGTTTCTCTGCCGAGGGTCCCTGTGTAAACATCTACAGAAAAAAGGTTCTATTTTCCGTGAGCATACACATCACTTTGTGAGACAGCTTTTAAAATTCACAATGCATTGTTGCATGCTTGGTTCCTGCAGCAACAAATAGCAAGATGTTTTATTGGAATACGGATTTAAACTTTCCCTTAGACATTACTTAATGAGAAAAGCTTCTCTTTTCCATTTGCTTGGCTGGCTGAATGATTAGGTCTTAAAATTAGTGACTGATTCCAGAATATTTTGTCAGCCTTATCTGCAGTCAGGAAATGAAAAGATATGTTTATTTTATTAAATTCAACAGAATTAGGGATGGTGGGCCAAATTCAGCCTGGCAGAAGGACATTTTTGCTTCAGTGAATCTTCTGAGAGAGTTCTGTTAATTTATCTTAGGGCTTAACATGGCTCGGTATGCAGCAAGTGCGACACGTATTTTGGCTAACTTACCGTCCTCGTTCCTGTTGAGCAGTACCCTGTAGTACAGCGAACCCTGTTCAGTTAAATGAACCTGTTAATAAAGGAAAAGGCTATTTCTTGAATGGTGATATGTCAGTATCTCACTCTGATGGCAAGTCTATACCGGAATTCTCCAGAGAATTAATAAATGACATTTTGTATCAGTCATGTATTTTGAAGCTAGAGAAAAGTCATTGTGGGAGGTCTGTCTCTACCATTATAAAAAATTTCTTGGGAATAAAAGTAATAATCATTCTTGGCACTTTCACAGGGCTTTACAATAATTAACTAATGAATTCATTAAAATTCAGTGACAATCTTCCATTTCCTCCCATTAATATTAGACTAAGAAGATACAGTGGCTGACTGCATTCAAATAATTATTTTTCCACTTCACTGCCTGAGCCTTTGATATTTTAAAGTGATTTTAACATTAAATTGTAAGAAAGAGGGGAAAGGCTATTGGTAAATGTTTATTAAAGGAGGAATGAACCTGAAAAATATGTGACTAGGTTTTAGTATCTAGGTATATGCCAGGAGAAAAATACTCAGATTATCAGTTCCTTGCTGTAGAAATTCCTCTCCAAGATAGTTGCTGGTTTTTATTACAGAACTACTTAAAAACTTAACTGAAGTTGATCTCTATGTATAATTGTTTGGTAGGGCATATTTGGTGACCTAAAGAGTCAAAGGGTAGACAGAAGTAGAGACAGAATATTGAAGTACTTTCTACAGGATCACATGCAGGTGAAGAGCAACATCAAGAAGAGATGAAAGTTTTGATTCACGCTCCGGTGCCCTAGGCACTGTGCCATGCTGCACTTCTCTGTCATGTTACATGCGTATAAAGAAAATAGATTGTCCAAGTCAGAGTAACATCCTGTATACAGGACAGATAGTTTTGCAGCTGATGGAGAACTGAAGGCCATTTTTAAAAATAATAACCAAGTGTTTGAAGAGTCAGATTTAATTTTTGGAAGTGATTTGCATGGTTAGGAACTGAAATGTTACGATATTTACCTCTAAGACTAGGTGACTTTTCAAAACCGGATATCGGGTTTCTGAATGATATATCTTGAAGGTAAATTAATTTCCTTAGATCTTTTGCTCTCTATATAGAAATATTATCTTAGCAAGATCTGTCAAATTATATGTTAGATGATTTGAGATCATCAGCGTTGAAAATGATGTGAAAGAAAGATTCAGCATAGTGGCTGTATCATGCTAGCTGTTCTTGCAAAAGGAAACCAAGGAGCTATGCTGGAAAGGACGCAAGAAGAGTCCTGACGTATAGCCCAAATCGACTGCCTCTGTCCTTGTTACTACTTCTGGCAGGCTTTGTCTGTGGCAGTCAATTATTGAGCTGGACTATCCTGCAAATATTCTGGACAATGACATTTTCAAACTAAAGGCAGTTCTCGATTTCCTGCCTCGTGTGTGTTAGAGACTTCCCACACCCCCCGCCCTCCCAGCTTTAACTGTGTTTTTATACTGTAAGTTGGTTTCAAGTCAGACATGTATGCATCTTTTCCCTCTGTTTCTGTGAATTGAGCTAAGCACTGGTAAGTCACTTGAAACGTACTATAATGTGTGATAAGTTAAAATGAGGACACGTTAAGGAGAGCTGTGCTCTCCTGAGGATTGTAGAGAGGCTGTAGAAGTGAAACTCACCTGCACAGGTCCCGTGTCATCGCCTGTCTTCTGTGTGTAGCTTTACGTTACTCAACGCACATTTTAACTATCAGCTATCATGAAGACAGGAATATATACGCCTCTGTGAGTAACTCACTGAGTAAAATCCACAAGATAGCCTGCAATCCAGTAAGACTTTCCTAAGAGTCTAAGGTTAAGATGTCCGTGACTACAGAAATAAGCCAATGTCTGGGGCTGTCTTATTTCCCGTTGCATTTTGTTTCCTTCTTACCTCCTCTCTTATTTCTTCTTCTAAAGCTGTTTTCAACATAAAATGCTATAGATTGTGGAAAACGCCTCATCTTTTTCTTTCTCCCTCCTGTAATGTATTCTGATAGGATGTGAGTTCTACCATTTAAAGTGTAATGGCTTTGCCACACTGATTTATCGTTTCAAGCATGAAGTAATTCATAGCTTGATATTTCTTCAGAAACAGGGTTAGTATTTCATAGCATTCAAAATAGCTGAAAGCTAAACAGAATATTTGACCATTTTGAAAATATTTTTAAGATTTTTGGTTTTTTAGATCTTTTAGGATGGTAGTACTTAAAAGAACCTGCTGATTTAACTTTTTCATTTTTGAGTCCCGTTTGTGTTTAATATTAGGTAGCTTATCAGCCAAAAATGAGTAGAGGTTGCTGCCTCCTCACTCCAATTTAAGGTATTTTTTGTTTATCCAGATCGCAATTTAAGTCCTTGTGCTATCTTCTTGCACTCTTTTTCTTAGCTTTTCTAGAATGCTGGGTTTTTAGCAGAAGTTTTTCAACATCATCAGATTTAACTTAGTAATGTAATCTACTGAATGCATTTTTCCTGAGGTGTC
Organism: Chlamydotis macqueenii; assembly: GCF_036417535.1. NCBI lineage: Eukaryota > Metazoa > Chordata > Aves > Otidiformes > Otididae > Chlamydotis > Chlamydotis macqueenii. The sequence continues at coordinate 6,945,077 of NC_141571.1, read as the reverse complement.
CTTCCTGTATACCCAAAGGTATGAGTGTTCGGTGTGGCCCCCATGGTTATACACTTGCCCTGTACAGCCACAGTTTAGTGGACATTGGAAAAGCTTGGTCATATGCAAATCCAGAGATAGAACAATAAGCTGTAAGCCATCTAATAAAGTCCATAGGAGAACAGTGATAATTTCCGAGTTTCTGGAAGTTGATTTCCAATTGCTTCAAATTGGAACATCCTCATGTCTTTTTATATGTTTGTATAGCTTGAGTACTGCCCTTTGTCTTGTTTTCCAAGTTAGAGATACACAACAAGGGGAAGGTGGTATTATCTGTTACGCATGGGAGGACTATAGGTTTTTGAGGTGGATGCATTTAAGGACTGTAAGAGGTGACTGGTTATTTTTTAAAAAGTGTCAGATTTATTTTTTATCAAAACAAAAGGTAAATGTACAGATAATAAACTAGTGTACAACCTAGATTTCTTCTGTTTCTGTGGCATCTTGTTGAAAGGAATGCTATGGTTATATTGAACCAGAGTTGGACTTTTCTCCTAACTGAATTCAGTAAGACTTTATTGTTTTTATTTATAAACTAATGCTTTTAGTACTGTTCTTCCAAGTTTATTGCTAGGTGGAAAAATCCAGCTTTGTTGAAATACAGCAGATGTTTTTTTCTTGCACAGGATATCTCAGTAGCTCCTTGAAACTTGGCAATTGAGGTTTTTTTTGTTTTTTTTTTTTTCCAAATCCTATGGGCAAAATGGCTCTAAATTAAATTATTTTGGGCTTGACCCAAGTAGCATGGTGCAGACTTTAGTATTTTAGTAAACATTTAGCATTAAGCTAGATAAGCTTTTGCTTAGGCTGTTTATTATTTAAAAAAAAGGTCTGGCAATCCACTGTTGGGAAGGTTTTGGGGTTTTATGTGTGGAAGAGGAAATGTTGCATGTGATGAGGGGAGGATAAATCTAAAGGTTAGGATTCTTCTGTGGCCATGACAGATGAAAGCAGGGAGTGATACCCATGGTAAATTTTTAATGAAATGTCTCATTATAGTTTTAATGCTGGGAAACATTTTGTGAAAAATCTGGATGGTCATGGTTGGGGACAGAGGAATATGAGCAGACTGACCAGCTCTAGTGAGCTGTGTTGTAGAGCAGTGCTGTAAACCACACAGCTAGCCAGCAGTCCTGCTTTCTCTTGTGCTGCCCAGTGTAGGAAATATTGCTGTTGCGGTACACTCAATCATCTCGTCCTCAATTGCAATTAAGATTGATCATATTAAGATTGCCATTCCTGGATTTTTTTTCCTTTAACTTTCAGGGGATGTGTATGAGGGATGTCCAGAAAGATATATGCCTTACAGTTCCAGTCCTGTTTAAGCTTTTGTAAGCTGTGCCATAGGCATTAGTGAAAGGGGACTTTGGGCCCAAATCCATTGAGAATGTGCTTACCTGAGAAGGACAAGCCAGGCTTGCCTTACCTTCAGCATTCTTCTGTTTGGTTCCTTGCTGACCATTTCAAAATATTTTATTTGAGCCCTTTTGTCTTATTTGGCTTCATCCACTCCCTTTCAGCCAATTCCCCTGATTCATTAAATAGATCTTGGCACTGATCCTTGGCCACAACTGAGGAATGTGCAATGCAAATTCAGGAAGAGGAACAAAGGTGTCATAAAGATAACTGTGCATTGCCTTTATCCTGCTAGATAGCACACTAGTCCCCTGGCATGGCAAGAAAGCCTGCAGGCTATTCTCACTGCAGTGCTTACCAGTCACTGTACATGGTTTTTACAGCTATTATGTTTCATGAATTATAATGATTGTTTTTATTCCACTTACAGAGAAGAGCTGTGCATGTAAAGGCCCTTGCTGTCAGTACTACTCTTTTTGTGTCCCTGTGATGGTGGATGGAGCATGTGATCTTTAAGAAAATTTTGTGCTATCAGTGTACTGCAGATTAGAGAAAAAATGAGCCATCGTATGCAATAGACTAAAGTGTGTGTGTGTATACACCTGTACTTCTCTCCTTAGTCGAACTGGTTAAGTACTTCAGTGAATTAGTCATTTCAAGGACTGCAGACATACAAAAGAAAAGAAACAGCAAGAAAAGTACTCGGTGCCCAGTCTTGCTCAGCATCCTGAAACTGATGGAACTACAGGAATCTGAGAAGAAAACATGGTCTTAAGCCTCTCTTTTCCTCATTAAAAGTACTCTAACATTTAGGAACTCGGTGTATGTTTTATACTAGCCAGTAGATTTAGTGCAGTTACTGAGGTATTAATACTAAAGACATATCTTGTAATCTTCGCAGTAGTGTCATGTTTCCTGTTGTCACTAAAGATGCCAGCTGAGATCATTTTGTTCAGGTGACTTCAGCACTTAGACATTACTGATTTTTGGAAAATACAGTCAGTTATTTTAATATCTCATAAGAACTGATGTATCTTGAAAAATCTTTCCTATGGAACTGTATTTAATACTAAATTAGAGGATTTTATCTCAAAACCCCCATATTTATGCTATAAATCCATTGATTTCACTGGGTTTATTCCATTGTACATTGTCAGTTTAAGAGTGTATTTGGCTGTGATGTGAGTGCAAAGCTGACTTGACCTTCGGGCTTACTGCTTGTTACATGTGTACTTAGCCATGCTGAGAGTTCTTTCTCATCTGCTTTCCTCTGATTGTCTCTTAGAGGACAAAAAGTACTGAAAGTAATTTTTGCTAGATATACAGCAGAAATAAGATCAGAAATGCCCCCACATTCCCAACCCAAAACTAAGGGATTGTTCAAATGTACCTAATTGTTCAACTTTTAGCTGGGGAAGACTGGTATCGGATACAGCAGTAAAAGATTTTAGAGGGGTAAACAAATTCCTATGAGTAACTGAGAGTCGCAGCTCAAAACCTAAGTTAACGTCTGGAAAGCTGGCTGTTGAAATATGTCACAAGAACAGTGCTTTAAATACGTCTTTAAAGTACTTAATACACAACATTAATGTTTAAATGTAGAGGGTTAATAGCTTAAAATGAGTTTAACTTCACAGTCATGGTGGTAAGTGCAATTTAATAGGGTGCTAACAGGTGGATACAGCTAAGAGGATGTGATGAGAAGACTCCAGGAGGAGGGATATGTGATATAAATACCGAGCTTACTGTCTAGGAGTAACAAAATGCCGGATTTTACTTTTTCTCAGCTTCAAGATTTATTATGAGAGCATTAATATTTACAAATATATTCCTGATTTCTAAAATACTCAGATTATTAGTGGAATGGATAAGTGATCTTGGCCAGTAGTTAACAAAACTGTGTCTAAACAGACAACTAACCATGGTCATAATCAGAGCTGTCAAATCAAGGAAACTGAATGAAAGACTAAAATTCTGTGTGTAAGTCTGACCTGGCAGTTGTACACAGGTGAATCTCTTGTTGGCTTCCACTGCATCCTGTTTCTAGTTTGAGAACTGAAAAAGGTCTTCTGTATCCAACTCCCAGTGCTGGGCAGTCTGTATGGAATAAAAAGGGATGAGTGATCCCCTGCATCATTTTCTTGTTGCATCCTGAATTATCTTAGATTTTAATTTAATGCAAAGTTTCATGAATATCCTTTGTAGATGCATTTTAGTTGTGTTAAGTATTTTTTGGCAGGTATTAGGAAAAGAATTAGTGTTAAAAAAGGGAGGAAAATGCCAACCAACTTGTAGAGTTTTGTAGATGATCTAGATAGATGCTAGAACTAGCTCAAACATTTCCAGTGGTGGTAAATGATGCTTTGATGTCAATTCTTCTGATTGTGCTTTTACACTACACTTGACAATATGCTGGATCTGCTTTTTAAGCAATGAGCTGCGCCTCGGTGTATCTGTGGTTGTGTTACATTCAGAGCGGACCTTTACATTAATTGGTAGCACAGGGAAAATTAGTGTGTGCAATTTTTTTTTCCTTATAGGAAGAGTTTAAAAAACAAAACCTCTTGTAAAAATTCCTCTCTATACCAAGGAATTTTCCAGGTGCTCATCATGGAAGGATGAGACTGAGAGAAGAACCTTAGAAGGTTATGAATTCCTGCAGAAGCAGTAACAATGCACAAAGGACTCAGTTCTTGCATGTTTTACAGTCATAGGAGAAACTACATTGTGTAATATTTAAAGCAAAGGAAAACCACATTCTTAACACATTTATTAAAAACAGCCACTTGGGTGTTTTTTAGTGATAATTTTCTCGACTGGATATAGGAACATGGCTGAGAATATCAAACAGCAGCCTCTGTGAATGTTTATTAATGAAATCTTGGAGCGGTTTGAAATTGGATGTACCAAAGGCATGTGTACTCTAGTGAGCAGCTGTCTCTGGCGGTGAACTAATCTGATGAGGGGGAAAATTGTGTTAGAGAGAATCTTTACAATTCAAAATCAAAATCTTTCACCAGCTTTCAGAGAGATTTATCGTATTTTGTACTGCAGAGGAGTAATGTTTAGAAGTTTTGGAATAACAAGCCTTTAAATGGCTGAGGAGGGGGAAAAGGAAAAGATGTGAAATAGAATATTTGAAACAGCAGAGAAAATTATTTAAAGCCCTCTGACATCCATGAAAGATTATAAAGACATCCTGAACGTAAAATGGGGAGTATGCAAAAGGTGCTGGAAGGAACTTCCGCCAGGCTTTCCTTTAATGCCTCTGCAGAATAACAATGAAGTAATTCTTTGCAGAATGTCTCTTTCCTGAGTTCTTCAGCTGTCTCAGACAAAGGTCTTAGGAACAGATTGGTTCCCATGAGCAGAAATGCCAAATATATCTCTGTTTGGATATATTATGTGGAATGGGGGACAAAAGGCTTTGGAGTGCCTTGTGCATACCTGCTAGCGGAGACAGTGGCCAGTGTTTCAGCCCTATGTTGCTTGTTACCAGGACAAGAATAAATGTGCATCTGTATTGTTTAATTACCAATAACCACTGTGAGTTGCCTTTCATTCTTTAAAAATAAGAATCTGTTCATAAAGCTAAATAACTTGAAAAAGTATATATACTCTATAACTGAGTCATGATAGTTTTCACCTACAATGGAGTAGATTTTGCTTTGTTCCTTGCTGCACATTTACTTTCCTTGGTTAAAGAAGATGTCATGAGGTAGTTTAGGACAGTGAAACAAATTCTTTTCTGCAGCATACTAATCAGTCACTTAAACGTTTTGTAAATGACTCATCTGTGAGATAGCATAACGCCTTGCCTGCTTTTTCAAAGTATTTTGGAAGGATGGTGTAATTTTCAGGAATTGATTGATTGTGTCCCAGTAGATGTGCCCTCCTCATCTTCTGTGATGTAGATTTTAATTTTGTCAGCACTTTCATCTCTTTCAAACACTGTGAAAGATCTTAAACATTCACTTTCTCTTGGCTTGCCTTACACATTAATTGAATACATTGAAATTTGTTTGGATGATTCAAAATACTCTTGTGCACGGACATACAGTGCATAGTGTACTTACTCCCTGTACATTTATTTAGTTGTATTCCACTATAATATTATGTTGCTAATACCACGTTTCCTGGGTTTTTGTAAAAGAAAAACACTCTCACATACCGTTTTGTATCACTGTTTCTCACTGTGTCTGTCTTTTGGACATATATTCCGCCTGCTACAAATAGATGGAAATCCCTTGACCTCAGTGAGCCCTTTTTATATTGGCTGAAAACCTGTTCTACTCTATCCACAGCATTGCTCCTTGTGTTTATATAAGTAAGAGAAGGTGCAGTATTACACACTATAGGCTGTAAGCTTAGGAAAAAAAAAAAGTCTTTAAGAACTTAGGAACTATGAATTGTGTGCTCATATCCCCTAGATTATGAGATGAGTTTTAATCTAAGAACAGGATCTTAGATACTCTGTTGTCCTTACAGAAGCACAGATGTTTGCTGATAGATGGCCAATGTGAGATGCTGCAGACACAATGCACCTTTGGATTAAAAATATTTGTAATGGCAAGTGGAACAAGTGTAATGATCTTTGTGCTAGTCACTGTGGTAATGCTTACTTGTATGCCAGACCATTCAAAAATTGAGATCTGAGCTCTGATCATGAAAAGTCAGATGCTGAATTGCATTGCAGCCTGCAGTCCCAAGAGCAGAGTTTTGCCTTTAAGCTTTAAAAAATCTAGCTAGGCGAATGGAGTGTTCCAATAGAATTTATCCTGTAATTACACAGTGATGATATAACATATAAACTACTACTGAAAAATATGTTCCTTTAAATTATTCAATTTTTTACTGGAATGGTGTGAAAGCATCATTGGGTACGTCATGTATTTTAGAGAATTAGTGTTCTTCTCATAGAAATCTGATGCTTTTCATTTTCCTTAACCTTTTTCTGGAAAATAATTTGTATCTGTACACTTGTGGCTTACGGAGCAAGGCTAGCATGTACATAGCTCTTCTGGGAGGATGGCTCAAATGCCTGCCCTGTGTTCTGTAAGGATCCTTGTACTCATTCTGCACTTGTTCTACCAAACAGGCTGCTGCTGCGTTTCTCTGCAGCAAGTTTAAAATCTCCTCATATTTGTGGTCCTCATTTGTCATCATTTCTCCCAAGCCAGCCTCCTATTAGTGACTTCACTGCTTCTGCCAGTTCCTTAGGTGGAGATAGCTTAAGTGGGTGTAACCAAAATTGAAAATGTAGCTAAATTGGGTGATTCAGAGGAGGATGAGATAATGTGGCAACTGGCACTATTTTAAGTATTCTTTGTTTTGTTCCTCTGACTCTGACTATATCAGGCACTAAAGAAAAATATAATGATGACTGTAGTCCGGTTTCTCTCGTACATAGATTGTAAATCGAAATATCTGTGTTATGGAGCTCTGAAATAAAGAAACAGAGGCAAACTTACAACTCGGGACTTATCTCTTACCTTAATTGCATCTAAATGAGGAAAACAAAGCTTCTCTCAGAAGAAGCAGAAAGGAAAGAATATGGTTAAATATTGTAACTTTAAAGCTTTTCTGTTACACCTTCTTACTGTGCTTCTGCTTTCTCTACCCCTAGCTTTCTTTGGAAAGTACCTTAATGAATACAATGGCTCCTATGTGCCCCCTGGTTGGAAAGAATGGGTTGGATTACTTAAAAACTCCCGATTTTACAACTACACACTCTGTAGAAATGGAGTGAAGGAGAAGCATGGATTTGACTACTCCAGGGTAGGTCCTATTAATTTCTTTCTATTTAACATTTGAATGTGACTCCAAGAAAGCTATGGTTTATGGTTTCAGTCTAACTATAGAATTCTTTTTGTACTTGAAGGCTGCTATGTGTAATGTTAGCTACAACCCAATATGCATCATGTGTCTACTTTTCGATATCTTCCGTTCTGGGAGGGTCATGTTACTAAAAACATAGTTAGTAGCAATGGAAACAAAACAGCCTGAGACTGTATTATGAGCTGAAGATGTGAAAATGGATTTAAATGCTGCATGATAACTATTTTTGTGCTTTGTATTTTAATGATTGTGTGCCAAGTCTGATTGTCATCTATTCCCCTGGTATAGAACTGACTCCAATGGAGTTACACAAGCGTAAATGAGATAAGAATCCAATTCCCTCCAGCTAGACCCATCTTTTTATGTTAAAGAACTTGTTTCACAACCATAATATGATGGGAGAATTCATAATATCTTGGTAGTTCTTATGATAATTCTGAATGAGTGGAGAATTTAATTAACTATTATATTTATAGATTCATAGAGTAGTTTGAGATGGAAGGGACCTCCAAAGGCCATCCAGCCCAACCCCTCTGCAAGGAGCAGGGACATCTCTAACCAGATCAGGTTGCTCAGAGCCCCATCCAACCTAACCTTAAGTGCTTCCAGGGCTGGGGCATCAACCACCTCTCTGGGCAACCTGGGCTGGTGTTCCACCACCCTCAGTGTAAAAAATGCCTTCCTTATGTCTAATCTAAATTTACCGTCTTTTAGTTTAAAACCATTACCCCTTGTCCTGTCACAACAGGTCTGGGTAAAATGTTTGTCCCCAGCTTTCTCATAGGCCCCCTTTAGGTACTGGAAGGCTGCTATAAGGTTTCCCTCGAGCCCCAGATCTCTCGGCCTGCCCTCATAGGAGAGGTGCTCCAGCCCTCTGATCATTTCTGTGGCCTCTTCTGGACTCTCTCCAAGAAACTTATATCTCTGTGCATTGTTGCAGACACATATGTTTCCTGATATCCTTGTAAGGGTGTTATACCCTGGTCAAACTTACTAAAATGCTTGATAGTCATTGTCAAGTGCGGTGTATTTTTTTTTCCTCATCTAGCTCATGTTAGCAGTTGAAACAGTTACCTGTTTGCAGTCAGGGGATGTTTATTTCAGCCAAAAATGTTACCTTTCCAAAGGAAGTAGCTTTTGTGAATTCCTAAAATGGCTTCAATTGTCTCTGAAGTACGATGCTAAATAAACGTGTCTATAAACTGCTGTAGTTATGTAGTGTACAGATTATGAAGTTGACTCACTCTGGAGCGATACTGATTTATGAGGTGTGTTTGCTTAACAGGGATTCTGTTCGCCCTCTCTTATCAGCACAAATCCTGCCTCCATATTCATGATTCATTAGCAATGTGTTCACAGTCAGTTTTTCCTTTAAAAGGTTGAGGTCTGTGTGATTTTTTTCCCCCTTCCACTCCCCCATTTGCCATTTTTAACTGAATGTATTTGTGTTGGAAGATAAAACCTAACAGGCTTCTAGGGTTTCCTTTTCTGTCGCCAGCTGCTAAGGGGAAGGGGCAACTCATGTACAGAATTATTTGTCTTTTGTTTCCCTTCCTCTCTATGAAGAATGAGAAAGCTAGTCTCTACAGCCATGTACCAAAAATATGATTGAAATTTATCTTGGGTAGAACAGTGTTAGGCAAGTGTTTCGTAGGACATTGTTCCCCATTGCACGAAGGAGTCAACAGGGAACTTCATGTTCCAGTATTCTCAGCTCTGTTTTGTGTATGCAATACTTGAAAATGTTTAGGTTTGCGCTTGGTTTAGCTTTTCTTATGGAGTTCAGTAACAAATAAAGAAAAAAAAGTCTGATGAAAATATAAATGTTATGATAATCTTCATATTCTTGTCCAATACACAACTATGGTGGTAAACAGAGCAACAGCACTTGTTGATGTTAACGCTGGAGTTCAAATGAACAAACAGAAGCTGAAATACAAGACTGCTTCTCTTTCTTTCCTGCCATTTTTGTTGCTGGAAACTTAATTTTCCACCAATGAACAATATAATCAGATTATTTTTTAGCCTTATCTACTTGACGTGTTTAATGTTAATTATGTGCCAGTGGAAAACTAGGAAAAAACACTACTGATTCTGTCCTCCAAAGTAACTGCTAAGCACTTATCCTCTGAAAATCAAATCTTCACTGTTTTTTTCAGATTTTCTAATGGGATTTTTCTTTTTCAATTTCTGTCAGCTTTTTAAGATTAATTTAGCTTTGTATGCATTTGCACAGTCTACTGCAACTTCTACAATCTGGAGCTTTTAAAAAAAGACATCAGTTACAGGAAGTGTTTCTGTTTGGTCTTTTGGCCTGGTAAGCACTGGGTTTGCAATATTAAATTTGAATTTTTTTCACTTTGACCAGGTGAAAACGTTCACCTTCAACATGAAGTTTGAAAACTATGCTCTTGTAGTGGCTAACTCAAAGATGAGTTACATACTCGAGAAAATGACCAACCAGCTTAAAGATCAGGCACATTTTACACAAATGTCAATGCAGTTTTGCGTGCACTCCAGTATTTGCTCTCAGCTATGAGAATGGTCTCGGATGTCAGAAGTATCTTTAGAAGTCCGTTTTGCTTTGGTCTGGCTTACTGTACGTTCTCCCTTCATCTGCATATGCTTCTGAATTGAGGTGATTCAGTTAACTTTGGTGTTACGCCTATTTACACCTGGTTTCATGAGTGAAAATGTCATCTCAATAACAGTCAGAATCATGGCAGTTTGGTAACAGACATTCCTCATGTTGGGACCAATGTGTGAAATTATAAATGGAGACTTTGCCAGCCTTATTCTGGGATACACAGGAGATAACTTGGGGAAGTAAATACAGGTGATGAATAAGGCTTTCTGTGATGGATGAGCTGACTGATATGAGGAACAATGACAGCAGAGAGCTGTAACTTAAAAGGAGATGCTGTCCAGTGTGTACCACACCTTGTACATGTTCACTTGACCAGGGGCAGATGTTATGTCTGATTTTGCATTCAGCTGTGACATTCAAGTTGTTATTTCGTTTTTTAAATGTGCAGTTTCATATCCTACTCGTGTCTGAGGTGTATTAATATTTGCAATATTTCCTATGATGCAGCCAAAGAGAGAACATTTCTTGTCCTTAAAAATCCTGTCTTCAATCCATATAGCTCCAACAGATACCAGAATTTCAATGATAATTCTTAGAAAATAGAAAGATACTCCTTATCTTCCCAAGGAAGTTTTCTAAATTACCGGCAATTTATGTGATAGAGCTATACCTCTACCAGATTGTCACTGTGTCTGTATAATATTGAGTTAAATTTTTGGTCCAATTAGCCCAGGATCTTCTGACTTTAGTGATTTCTAGTTCAGAGGGAGGTTGAGAAAAATGAACATCAAGCCATTTGGATTTTCAGACTACTTTTGTGACGCAAGATCAGACTATACACCTTGAAGATATTGAAACCAAGCAGCAAAGAAATTTACTTGTAACTTTCTATTTTTGTAACTAATACCTTGTCATTGTATTTAGTATTGTGATCTTCATCATGTAATTACATACTCTGGGAAGAATGAATCCTGTTTGATCTTCTTTAGTGTCATTAATTTCTGAGAGGAAGCTGTTGCTTTTCGTATTTCTAGACACTGAAGAAAGAATGATTTGGATTTAGTTTTTGAAGTTTTAACATCTATAACTTACTCCTTCCTCCTCCCGTTCTGCGTGAAGTAGCTTCTTTTTTCCCATTTTTTTTTATGATACCTCAGACCTTCCCTTCCCACCTCATCCCCCAACCTGAAATTATTTTTTCAAGTATCTCATTATACTTTTACTTCTACTTGCAGGATTATCTAACTGATCTGATTACCAATGACAGTATTACCTTCTTCAGAATCTCGAAGAAGATGTACCCTCACAGGCCTGTGCTGATGGTTATAAGCCATGCTGCTCCTCACGGCCCTGAAGATTCAGCCCCTCAGTACTCACATCTCTTTCCTAATGCCTCACAACACATGTAAGGAAAAATAAAACCCTTTCATTTCCAGGTTCAGGAGTATAGAAGTCCTGGATACATCTGGTGGAACAATGTTTGCTTTATAATACTCTTAAACATATAAAAGGAGTTTCAAATTTTTTTTTTTTTTTTTTTTAACCTCTTCAGACTAGTACAAGTATCTTGAGAATGACTACTGCATCTAGAACTCAGGATTGTAGCTCACTCAGGCAAATGGAAAGATTCATGTTAAATTCCTTGGATGTTGTTACAGCCTATTTCGGAAGTAAAGCACTGATTTATTTCAAGCAGGGGGATAAAAATCTGATTCTCGGGCTGTAGTCTCTTCAGGGGAAGAAACTCTATCTCTGTGTCCTTATGCATAAACTATATTATTTTATGATTATTACCGAAAATCACACAGTGTGCAATACTAATGACTCCTGTTTCATATGTGGAAAGAGGGGAAATACAGCCCTGCAGCACCGGAGTAGACAAGCTATTTCTGAATGAGCTGGTGTGTCTGTACACGACCCAGTAAGATGTCTTGAACAGATCCCAGAAGCAGTGTCACTCAGTTACGGAGTTAACATGTTGATAAGCTCCAGTGAAACATCGCGATGAGACAGTTCTTGTTTATAGCACAGACACATTTTACAGGTGTAGTTCTGTAAGGCTCAATTACAGGCCTCTCCTTGCGTGCTGATAAATGAACGATTCTCCCAAATTGCCTTTTCGCGCAATGAAAACCTTCAAATATTTTTCTAATTGCTGACTTCAAGCCTTCATTGATGTTCAACATTTGTAACTTTCTTCCTACATGAATTAATTTTTTAAATTTTTTTTAAAGGGAATTCGGTTTTATTTTTGATTTGTGAAGGAACTGGGAACTGATGGAAATAATAGTCAATTGGTAGCCAAAGCTGCTCAGGATTAGTCCAAAGTCCAGTGAAATCCATTAGAGCTTTTTTGTTTTATTTAAAATGAGAGTCTGAGAGAAAAAGCTTCCTTTGTTCTATTGTCTAGGTATTGCGTAGCTACCAAAGAGAATCTGTGTTGCAGATCTACAGCAATGCAGTATTTCATGTTTGTTTGCTGTCTTATGTTCATTTATTTTCTTTCAAATGAAAATTACAAAAATGCCAAATGAGCAACTTCTACTACAGCTTATACTCAGTATTGACCTCAGTCTTATTAGGAGTTCTTTTGGAAGGCATTCATATCGCAGAGGTGATAACCATTTATCAAGCAACGTTCTGTGGCAATTTAATTATGCTGGTCGAATGAAAAAGAGTAGAAGGATTTGAGGAAGGCCAGCAACGAAAAATATAAAATACATCTTTTTTTTTTTTTTTCTTTTTTTTTTTTTTTTGCTCATAGTTTATATTTCATTTTTCACACAAATTAGATTATAAAGTAGTTGCACAAAACTGTTTTTAATTGTAGGTGACTTATTTTACAATGATAACAATTTTAAAGGAAGTATCACTTTGGGGAAGCAAGTTATGTTTGTAACGAAACAAAATTATCTTAGTAGATTAAGGAACTGTGGTTTTGGTTTAGATTTTAACAAAAAATAGGAATTTGTGTACATCTTGTGCAAAGAAACTGCCGGTCTCTTTCTAGACAATTCTCACAGCACTGCATAATAATAATTTGTAAGGATTTTCATTGCCCTGGTTTAAGATTAAATGTAAAAATGCAGAACATGCATCATTCCGTCACTGCACATACAAATTAGTTCCAGCTTTCCATTTTTACCCTTGTTCCCACATTCCAAGGAATCCCTCAGTGACAGATAAATCTGTCGATAATAAAGGAGTGTGGGCAGTTGACAGTTTTGTTATCTGTGGATACAGTAGGGAAGGACGAGAACACAGGCAGAACACTTGTTACGAATTGCCGTAAAGCGGTAAGCTATACCTTGAAGCAAGTGTTTGCCTGGTCCCAGCAGCGGAAGGCAGTACACAGCCTGGCCTGCTTCTGTACCTCTTCTTGTGGCAGCGCCGGCACAGTCTGCAAGCGGATTCCTGAGCTCTGTCCACAAAGCCCGGAGAAGGTGTGACTGGATTGCTTACGCTGGGTGCCATACATACTGCATTGGGTAGCATTGCTGGTGACAGCTAGAAGTTAGTGGTGTGGATTTTAGCATAGACTGACATCAGAGTACTTTGCTTGGGAACTCTGGTGTCTGCTTCTGTTGCTAATTTATGCTGTTGTTCTCTTGTTTCTGCTGTTACATATGCTAGCTGCTGTGGCTGTTCCACCCTAAACTGCAGTCTCTCTCCATCTCATTCTATAGAGCTCCTTTTCATCTGGATTTGCAGGCTTTTCTCTTGGAAAATTATTCATGTCAACCAAGATTCACGTAGCCAATCTCTAGCCTACATGCCTGGTTTTCCTTTTTTTACTGCCTGTAGCTGCAGAGAATGCAACAGCTGGGCAGTTTGTAAGAGTCATCAGGAATGTTATTTTTGTAGAGGGTGCACGTTACCACCCATCTTTTCCAAGGTCAAATGCAATCAGACTAGGACTTATCTTCTGAGTACATTTGAAGAGGTTGTCTTAACCAACTTCTAGGAAGGTTCTATTTGTGTATTTTTCCTGTAAGACAGACAAATCTGTTAACTGTAAGAGGGTTACATTTGTAGTAATCAAAGAAAATCACAGACTTTGGTTGGATTAAACAGCGGGAGGTTTCAAATCAGCCAGGAAATCACAAAGTAAGCTGAAAAGGAATTTGCCAAGCATTTTTTTATTCATTCTGGACATCACATAGCAACAGTTTCCATAACTGTCAGCATTTTCAAAGGAGCAATGTCATTATTTTAGCCACAATAACATTCTGAAATTCAAGAGGCTATTAACAATACAGAGAGAATAAACACCAGCACTTTCCTCCCTATATGAAGAAGCCTCCATTTGCCACCTACGCACATTTTTCAGATAGCATCTAACAGAGGCTTTTGGCATAAAACGTTTCACTGTCAGATTATTAATTTCATATTTATATTAAAACTCTTAAGACTACCTGTCATATTCAAATATACATTAGATAGACAGTATTTAGAGGAGAAGTTTCAACTTATATTACTATTGTTTATATTAATAACTTGCCCTGCCTCTCTGTTGCATACGCAAAACTGAGAGTAGATATTTGCCAAATAGGAGCTGAATTTATCAGGAAATTGTGTTGGGAAGAAGAAAATAACTGAATAATTACTACTTTTCCTGTATTACTGTGTCACCCTCTTGGCTTGTACATTTGCATAGACTGAGTTTATTGCTTTGAATGTAAAAAGCCTCAACAAATCCCTTAGGAAAAGTCATTTTTAATATTTTAGACTCAACCAAGGTGGTTCTCAATCTTAAGTAATAACAAACTTCTTAGGAATAGATATAGTAGGTAAAAATAATATTCTTTGCAAATGTGAGCTAGAATATAGCTTTCTAGTGAGCTGGTGATGCAGAGTCAACATCATGGTAATAATATACCAAAATAAATTTTTTGTTTAGATCCAGCTAACCTAGAGCAATATAATTATGCACAGAAAAGCAATCTGTGGAACTGCCAACAGCATGAAATTATGGACAATCTGTGATATTTCTCCTCATCAATTTAATGGTGTCACGGGATCATGAGAACTTGGAGGGACTGTGAGATTCCAGGAGGACATTGAATCCAGCTCTTGGGATTTTGCAGGGACTTTAATTAAAGTTTCTGATGATGGTGGCTGGAAAGCGTCTGCAAGATACAGTCCTGTTTCCCCTCACCCCTGCTTTTCTTGGCAGGTCTTTAAAACCCGGCTATGTATCCACTTCTGCTTGCCATGAGCTCACATGCAGTTTGATACCACCAGGTAGGGTGCCTGTGCTCATCTGGGTACACGAGTGTGAAAGTGTTTAAGTAGCCAATCATGTTGAATTAAAAAAAACTGTTAAAGAACACAGTAGAACCTTTTCAGCAAGTTCCGTGGTTATTGTTAAACAGCTTGCACAAGCCATAATATTTGGTGCTAATGTGGGTAGAGTGAAAGCAAAGCAGTTACACAAGTAGGGACTCTATAGTACGTGCTTCATCCAGATCCTGCTTTTGGAGTTGGACTTCTGAGGCTAGTCTCTTGGCTTTGAAATATATCCATGTTAGTCTGAAGACACTGCAAAAACAATGTATATTTAGTATTGTAATAGATTTTATTCCCCACAGAGTTGTTTTTATTCTCTCATCTTTCGTATAGAACATAAAAGTATAAGACTTTTCCAATCTAAATCTAATATTTTCTTGTGCACCTCAGAGAGTAAGTTGTATAGTGTTGATCAAACAGAAATTATTGGTACACATTACTATTGTTTTTTCTACAGTGCTAAAACATTCTGATTTTTCTCTCTGTTCCTTAGCACTCCCAGTTATAACTATGCTCCAAACCCGGACAAGCACTGGATAATGAGGTATACAGGTCCCATGAAACCTATACACATGGAGTTCACTAACATGCTACAGAGAAAGCGCCTTCAAACACTCATGTCTGTGGATGACTCTATGGAGATGGTAAGATTAGTAGTCCCTTTTTTTTTTTTTTTCTGAACAGATGCTTGTTTCTTGAGTTAAGTTCCACGCTGTGTTGCATGTGAAGATAAGGGGGAAGGAAGGAAAAGGACTGCTTCAATTTTTAAGTGTTTAATCTTCTCACCTCTGAGGATTTTCTCTCTGTTCAATGTGTAAGGATTCTCATCTCCTAAAGACAGGGACCATGAGCTGGGTAGTGTGAGGTGATTTGTTGCCACAGAGCCACTATTGATTAAGGGGAAGAGGGAGAGATCGCCTGAAAAAAAGTGCATCATAAATTCTAAAAATGTATCATCTGATTGTGAAAAGTCATCCTACAACCTATTGGAAATACCTACCTAACTGTGACCATGTTTTGGTCCCGTAACACTGAGTTTCTTAGAGAAGAACAGCAGCAGCAAAAAATGATGCTGCTATCCCATGGTAAACCAGGTCCAGAATGTTACAATGTTAGAAGTAAATAAATATATGGGGAGATATTATTTTAATTAAGCCTGGATTATGAAACAATGAAATCTCTTAGTGCAAGCTGGGTGTCTTGAACAGAAACATTTAAATTAGGTAAAAGCTACTCTGAAAAAGAATGAGTTTCCAGTTGTAAGAAGGTGAATTTAAAGGTGTTGCAATTTACTGCTTATCTCTCATTGTTCTTATTCAAAAAAAAAAAAGGTAGAACATAAAATAAGAGGAGTCTTGTAAGGCAAAGATGAGACTATCTGGACGGCATTGCATCAACTTGTTAGTAATATCTTATAATTACTGATTCAGGTTAGTATGATCTCTAGTTCATATTAATGAACCTGTTTAGATGGATCAGATACCAACATTAGGGGAGATTGGCTATTTTACTACACTATTTTCATATTCTGGTTAGTAAACTGGTTTCACTTTGGGTGATTCACTGCAGGCACTATCAGTTGGGTTGCTTCTTAGTTGTAATTGCGAAGTTAGCTTGATCTTTTCTACTGAATTGTAGGCATTTAATAGTCTTTCAAAATAAAAAAAAAGCAAGAAGAAAAACCAAACCAAAACAAAAACAAACAAACCCACAAAAGAACAAAAAAAAAAACCACACTAAAACAACAATAACAGAGTTTATTTTCTGTGCTGATGTGTGCTGAGTCTGTGTGAGGCACTTTGGTGGTGTCACACCACTTTCATACCTTTGTAAATGAAAATGTTACATAAAAAATTGATCTGTGTTGCTCACAATGGTACATTTCACATAAAGATTCTCATGTAAATCCATAGAAGGAACCACAAACAGATTAAATCTCCTCTAAATTTGCCATGTTAGTTCTCCAGCTACTGAGAGAGTATGACTGAGTGATATTTGTCTGGAAGAGATTTTGCAAATATTCTGCATAATGAGGACTCATTTGTCTGAAGGCAAGACCATTAAGTGTTGCTTAAATAATGTGAGGTTCAAAATGTTGTCATTTTACTGAAATTATTTGCTGCAGGAAAAAGATAAAGGTGGAGAGAACTTCAAAAATGCTTATCAGCTTGAAACCTTTATCTCTGTTACCGTATGTATTTAGTACTGTCTTGACAGTTCTCATGCAAAATACTGAACCCAAACACTTTGTACAATATGGCATACTACTGTGTTTACCTTAAAACAGAAACCAGAAGTTTGCCTTGCAAGAGCCATGATATTCAGTTAGTAAATTTATTATGTGATCATGGATCATTGAGAATGGTTCATTGTGATAACTTGGTGCCATCCTGAACTGTTGTTATTTATTTGTATATTACACATAGGCAGAAAATTATATCCAATATTCTACGTATAGCACTACTCAGCGGAATGAATTTCATATTTTGTTTTGCTTTTTTTTCAGATTTACAATACATTGGTTGAAACAGGTGAACTGGACAACACATATATAATATATACTGCAGACCATGGTTATCATATTGGGCAGTTTGGGCTGGTGAAAGGGAAGTCCATGCCATATGAGTTCGATATCAGAGTTCCTTTCTATGTCCGAGGTCCAAATGTGGAGGCTGGATCCCTGTAAGTGCTTGGCTGTTGTATGTGTGTATATGTATATAGTCACTAGAAAAATGCTTTAAGTTCACATTTCTAGTTGTATTGACCTGGCATCCAAATGGAGGCACAAAGTTCTGCTCATCCTGACTGACTTCCTGCTCATCTTTGGCAGAAAAATCTGGCTACCCAGACAGCAGAACTGATAGCATGTGCTGGTATAACATAGTCAAGGTTATTGCCTTTTTGCTTGCCTAGATGTGCAAGCACACTTTTGTACATGTAGTTGAAAAAAGCCACTTTGAAAAATGTCCAATCTTGGAAATGCTTGTTTCCTTTTGAGAGGTGACATTTTCAAGGTAAAAAAAAATATATTGTATAATGTTCCCTACCACAGTAGATAATTATTAGTTTATGAAGGAGAATGTACATAATAGTTCATATATTGTCATCCACAAAAAGATTCTTTTTGTCTCATCCTTTGAGATTACATGATTAGGGCTGTTTGTTGGATGCATGCAAGCATGCAGAATATGATTGTTAATTAAAATGGTAGCTTTGATCAGCTGAGAAATTATGTAAATATACTTTCTAAGCAATTATTTCAATAGCAAATATTTGCACTTAAGTAATGATTTTGGACAGAGTGCCATAATTTGCTGCCTTTTATTTATATCAGTGTGCATGTTTTAGCATAATTAATGCACACAAAGTATTGCACACAATTTTTTTCTTCAGCGCAGAGGAACAGATCTAGTGTGTAATACGGTAGCAAATAGTTATTAAAAAAATTTCATTCCGTTTGCTGGTTAAATTCATTGATTCACATTATCAGTAGGCACAAAAATGTTAAATTCCATAGATATTGCACTGTGTCTAATTACAACAGTTATGCATGTGAAAAACCATCTTAATTCTCTAAAAAGCAGAGGAGAGATTCTTCAGGTGGAATTAAATGTGTTACCTCAGCGCTGAAAGAAGTTTGTCTGCAGCAGCACAGAATTTCAGATGAGCTGGATTAGCCTTCTACGAACATGCTGCTGTCTTTCCGTTCGACTGCAGCTTTTGGTCTTGCTGGAGAGGCGATGCTAATGTGGCCCAAGCGGACTAAGCTGGTTTTTCTGCAACACGCAGTGCTAGAGACCAGCCACCTCCTGTCCGCTCCACTTCAAGGGTCTTTACACTCAGACATACGTGTGTAACCTTCCCACTGGATTTTATTTTTCAGTGGCTTCTGAAGATGAAAAAAACTCTCTATTAGAATCAGAGACGTCAGCCTGACAGTCTAACAGAACAGAGCCCATCACACTACAACAAATAGGAAGAACAGGATAAAATACCTTGGAGGGGGAATATGTCAGATAATAAATTCATCCTCCCTTTCAGCCTGATTTTCTTTAAATGATAGAACTTCAGTCATCCATGTTTTGCATGAACCTTATGTTTCTTCTGCAGAATAATTGTCATGACTCCCTTTTGATACCAACCAAGATTTAATAGCAGTCACTGTAGCAAGTCATTAGTAAGCTCTCATTTCTGTTACCAAATATGCTACATCACAATTATTAGTAATTAAAATCAAATTAGGTACATCAGTTTAATTTATCATCCATGCTCTTGTCAGTGCCTGTTTGCTCGCTCGCTCAAAAATGTAGTCATTTTTAAGTGCTGTCTCATTAATTAGTGTGAATCCAGCAGCTTTCTTCTGTCCTGTGTTTTGAGCTAGAACTCTGCACTGACACGTATAGCAGCCCATCTGGTCCCATCCTTCCTTTGCGCCTGCAATCATAGTACAGTGATTCTTTATGTTCAGTGCTGTAGAAGGCTGTCTGTATAGCATTATGCTCACTTTCTTTTTTTTTTTTTTTTCCCCACTTGTAAGAAATTGAGTGCCTTCCTTGAATTTTTTTTTTTAAAGAAATAAGGAAAAGAAATAGTACACAGCTGATAAACAGTATGTATATATGTAATACGGTGAGTAATTACACAATGCTATCATAGACGTATGTGAAATAAGTTTGTAAGGTTCAACATAAACTGAAAACAATTCTGAAAAAACAGGCCCATAGTAAAACCAAGTCACGTGGTTAGAAATCGGGGCATTCATTTAGCTACTGAATGCCAGGCTGTGCGACTGGATGCTCTGATCCGTGAACTCGCTCATATTTGGCTGTGGCGGTCCAAGGGATTTGAGGACAGGAGCTGTGTGTACTAGTCAGGAGTTGATGCTATTGTTTATACCAAATCTGAAGATAGTTTAAGTTCAAATATTGTTCTGTTAGCTGTAGTGACTGAACAGCATATGCCGTACTCTGCTAAGTAACAGGGCATGCCTGTTTGCAGAGTGGATAACTGTGCACTTGGGAAGATTGATATTCTGTCAATTAAAACTGTGCTTTTATTTTCTTTCTTTTTTTTTCATTTTTTCTCCATAACTGCTTCCTCTTTTATTCCTGATCCCTTTCCTTTTTCCATCTCACACTCTACATTAACAGCAACTTCTAGTTATGTACTGCAGTGTCTAGCAATGTATTTCTCCTCATGTTCTCTTCAGAACATGCCTCCTGTTACATGAGCTCAGTCTCAGTACTTATTTCTGTACCATATCTTGAAACAGATAAAGCATGTGCTACCTGCCAAATCTACTTTTTAATAAAGTCGTCAGCATATTTGGCAGACCCTTTGATTCTCTAAGACACCCAAGGAGTTTTTCCAATGCTTTCTCATGTTTTGAAAGACCTTTGAACTCTCTTTTGCAATAATTAACTAACTTTGCTTTATGAACTGCTTTACTTTCTCAAAAATGCTTTGTGCTAAAGTTTTAAATCTTCAGATTAGACGCTCTTGAGGCTATCCAACTTATTTCTTGAGGCTATCCAACTGTATTTCACATTTTAATTCCCTTCATGGAAAGGAATTGGATTGTGTCCCCTTTTTTTTTATTTGCAAATGTCACAAAATAAGCCTTCTCAGATCCTCGGTCTCTGTGGAAGAGCTGGAGTTGCTTGGTACCATTGCATAGACTTTAAACCAGGTTCTCATGTTTTTTCAGGAATCCTCACATTGTGTTGAATATTGATCTCGCACCTACAATTCTAGATATTGCTGGATTGGATATTCCATCTGATATGGATGGTAAATCCATTCTAAAACTTCTGGATTCTGAGAGACCAGTGAATAGGTAAGAAATGGAAATGCACATGTGAACATGCATGTGTCTGTACAGGAGACTGAGCAAGAGTTCAGCAACATAGAGCAAATGGAAAGGAAACTATCATAGAATTACCATCTATATTGGGTACGTCATTCACTGGAAAAACTAAAGACCTATTTGGCAATATATGACTGACTTCAGTTATTTATTTTCATTTTGTCAGGTTCATATAGTAGCTATATGGCATCTGGATATACTAAATGTAATCTATGTAGCAGTGAGCAGGCTACATGTGAAGGTCTTTAGCTCTGTGAGTTATAGATTTTAAATGTCTCTGTCATCATTTGTAGCAAACTATTTCATATTGAATAAATGGTAGAATTATTGAGTTGAAAGGATCGGTTGTTTATCAGACTATAATATAAAGACAGAGTAGCACTCAGAATTGCACAGTTATTATTTGAGACTTTCCATCAATACTTTCATTGGAAAAAGACTGAGGAAGAGAATTAGACTGGATGCTTGCTAGAGAAAATCAGCAGAAAAAGGGAAGAAGGAGATTTGCTTTACAAGCAGTTGGATGGAGGGAGAGGGGGAAAGGAGCAGCTGCTATAGAACAAGATACTTTGAGGGTCGTGTGCGGGTTAAAAGCCCAAACTGGAGTCAGGAAATCCTGATTTAATTTGCGATCCTTTGTGATCAAGGATAATTCAGTTAATCCCCTGTGCCTTAAACATGCTTATGTTGAAATAGCTGTACTGTGTGAATCTGTTGCAGATTTTGTCCCTGTGAGAACAAATCTGTCCTGTGTTTGTTCATTATTTGCAGGCATATGTGCCTGCTTCATAAAGCTGGATGTTGCCTTGTGCAGCTATATGTAATATTTCTCATCTGTATTAGGGGTGGGAGAGAAAACGGGCATAACTTGATTACTGGTTTTGTGGGAATTGCTTCTTCCTCTCCTCATTTCCTCCTAGGTTCCATTTAAAGAAAAAGGTGAAGGTGTGGAGAGACTCGTTCCTAGTGGAAAGAGGGTAAGGAAAGTGTTAATCACAAAGCCTAGTCTTTTTAAATAGAAGGACACTGAATGGCTAAAGCCAAAGCAGTGTTCTGCCACAGACCTAAAGCCATTTAGCTGTGCCAGGGCTGGGACTGCGGTGTGCCTAATGGTGGTGATTGTGTGATGGGAGGGAATGTATGGCCTTTGCCTAGAGCCTGCAGAAATGTTCTGTTGGGTGGGGGAAGGGGAGTGTTACTTGAATTGAGAGATGGAAAGGCATCCTGTTTTGCTTTCAGTAGCTGCCCACCTGACCCTCCTTCTTGTGTCTTGGGAATATGAATAACCTTTCCTATCCGCTTGTTCATCTGCTGGCCATTCCCTCTATGCCTTTGCCTTACTACGTAACATGAGGCATGAAGGGTTTGCTAACTGCAGCCCTGTAGAGCAAGGAGGGTGTTGTCTCTTTGTATCAACTGTTGTTACTGCCTATCAGTCAGACATGAAACACACTTGTCTTGGTGTCGTCTGTTCATGATATGAATAACTTGTGTGTTATCGGAGATGGTGGCAAGTGCTAGTTTCTACTGGACTGCTAAGTTTTGGCCACCAGTGATGCTGTGGGCTTGGCAGATAACCTACACCTGTGAGCCTTTTCAGCAAACTGTTTGTGTATCTTGAAATTAATAGTAATGCCAAAATTATTATTTTTTTCTTTTCCAGTAAACTGCTGCATAAAAGGGAGAATGAGAAGGTAGATGCCCAAGAAGAAAACTTTCTACCCAAATACCAGCGTGTGAAAGACCTCTGTCAGCGAGCTGAGTATCAAACAGCTTGTGAACAGCTAGGCCAGGTAAGGCATTGTACCTCTGACTGAAAGTAAGCAGTGGTAGTTGGGCTAAGCTTATCACCTTAGCTGTGACGATGTCCTTCACCTTGTCATCAATGCCAGCTTATAAATAAAATGACTCATTCTGTGGCCTTTGCTCAAAATCATATTACAGCATTTATGAGATTGACTGTCAGTCAGGAAATTGCTGATTCAAGTACCTCTGTATTGATTTCTGACTACTGTTAAGAGAACTGCCTAGGCTATTTTCCCATTTCATTTAATTCCCCAAATAGAATGTGGTTGGGATTCATTAGTAATGAGAAGCTACAATGAACCTAACGGATTGACATTCTCCAAATACCTATAGCTCACTTTGCTTTGAATTCTTAATTTAACTTATTTAGTTGTTATTATTTGGAATTACATATAATAATGGGAAACTAACATTCTGTGAACTCAGTATATCCTTTCTCTTAACAAACATTTACTGTGAAAACACACATGCAATTATGACTGCAGGCAGTCTGTGTGTATATGGGCACAAAGCTCATTGATTATGTGTCATTTCTCTTGTTGTTACATAACTGTTCTGGGCAGATATGAAAATATGTTCACTTCAGATCCAAATTATGTAGAAGAAATTCAGCAAAAAAAAAAAAAAAATGATTAGTATCAATACATGGTCTCAGTGCCGGAGAAGGTTTCGCCAATTTACCAGAGCAGTGCAGAGGCATAGCAAAGCTGTCTCCAGCAGCTCCACTTCTGGGGAGATTTCTCCACTCTTGAGGGAAATCTTCATCCTCTGAAAACATGGCAAACTTGACTCTGTGCCATTGCTTTCTCATCCAGGTACCAGTCAGAGTACCCGCTTCCAAGGGCTGTAAAGCGTTTTCCCCAGGGACATGTGGCCAAAGGGCTGAAGGTAGATGGCTCCACATGCGAATGTGTCTGTTATTAGACTGTTATTAGACTGGCATTACCTCATATCCTGGCAGCTCAGAGGGCTGTCAGAGGAAGTGGAATATAACCCTTCTTGTAGGCATGATCTGAACAGCTTACCAAGGCTACAGTCAGTAATGGGCTACTTAGCCTACAGTAGTTCATTTTCTACTGTTGGAGGCCAGACTCTCTACTTCTGGCTCTACCGATCATGCAGTTCAGTGCACCTGTGAAACGAATCCATTGTTCCTTAGGTATTTGGATCCAATTTATATGTATAACCATTTTCCAGATGCTCTTTTCCTCCTGTGGCTTCTGTCAGATTTTAGTATATGAAGAGATTATAATGTCCTGTTCTTCCTGAAAATACCAAACTTAAAGAAGTATTTTGTGCAGTAGCTTATTGTCATCAGATGTCTTGAGCTGAAATTTTAGATGGGTAGGAGCAAGCCATTGTTTTTTTAAATTGCAGTGTTCTTTGAGAAACTGGGGGAAAAGTCATTGTTTCTGCTGCAACATAATCCAGTAAGTAGTTTGGGGAAATACAGTTTTTCTTTTTCCATTAGTATTTTTCCTTTGAAAGATGTTTCAGTTTCTTGCTTTTGTCTTCATCTTCCCAATTTTTTTGAACATTACTTTAAGAACAGAGAAGGAAAGAGACTTTCCAAGTCCATGTTGTCACTTAAGCTGTCTCTTTCCATAAGGTAACTTAGCTACATTCAGGCTTTCTTTCTCTAATTACCACAGGGGAAGGCCCTGTATTGTCTACACACATTCACAGGCTTATGTTGTGTTCCATGGATAATAAAATATCTCTGACATCTGTAGGAAGTGAGCATAAAATGTCAACTCCATACTCAGAATTGCCAATAAATTCCAAAGTGAAGGTGTGCTAATAGGAGGTGCGTGTGCTGCATCCGCATTGTCAGCAGATAAAGAGGAGAATTGTTTTGAGCAGTTCAGTCAGACGTAATTGGAAGTGATAGGATGAAATTGAGCAAAAAAGAAATTTAAGTTGGACATCAGGAAAAATTGCCTAACAATCAAGTCAATTAGAGTCTGGGAAGGGCTCTCAAGGGAGTCTCAGTCCATCTAACCCTTGCTCTAGAGAATATGCCCTAGTAGTCTGTCTAGACAGCAGGAATAGTGGGAGATGAATGTGCTTATTTGAGGATAAATTGTGTCTAAATAGGGGTGCACCCAAAAGTCTTCTCAGAGTGAAGCAAGACCAACTTCTCAAATGACAAATGGGTGTTGTCTGTTTGCTGGTGCTGTTCACATCTCTGCGTAGTAAGTAGAATGAACCCAGCTGAATAACATACCAGTGCCGTGGGGAGTTCAAGGTTTACAGATACAGTGGTTATTTAGCAGAAGTCTCCTGATCCTGCGGGAAACTTTATTGTTCTGCATTTAACAGTATCTGGAGTGTTTGGTGCAAGAGGTGAGTTTTCACATCCTAATGCAAAGTGGAAGTCTGGTTCAGAATTAGGTGAAAGCTTGCTAAAGTCAGTGGGACTCTTTTGACTCAAAGTTTTGGGGAGCTGCTGTTCCATGCACAGAGAAGTCTGAGCAGTGCCAGGGAATCTGAAGTGTGAGCAGGAGAGGAGAAGCACAAATGGAGGACAAAGACTCAGAAGGGAGTGAATGAGAAGAGACAAGGACAGAGCTTAGAGTAAAGGAGAGGTGAAGAAAGCTTTGAATGTGAGATGGAGAATTTGAAATTCTTCTTTGTGAGCGTGCAAGTTTGTGAATACGGTTCTATCACCACAAAATGCTCTTCCTTTGCAAATCTCTGTCACCCTCCTTGACCTATAATCGTTTTGATAAGAGAGCACCGGGATCATGGAGATGAGGCTATTCATGCTGTTTAAAACCTTGTTTCAGAGTCCATTATGTGGGATTTTTTTGGCAACACTAATATATGTAAATTCTTCTGAGTGCAATGGGAATCTGTGTGTTGCCATGTTTTCTTTTTCAGTTAGTAGAGTTTGGTCTGTGTTAGTTATTTGCATCCAACAAAGGGTGACTGTAGGCTCAGATGAAAGAGCAGCTCAGCATTTATATTCAAGAATTTAAGAGATGAGCTCTTTCTTCCCACATGAAATAAAAAACATTTATCCTAGTACCTAATAGCTGCCACACAAATTTTTTTCTCTTCAGTGTAGTTTGGCCTTTCATTCTAAGCTGTCTGGTAAGTGGAAGCTGACCCACTTTTATCTGGCGGCCTGCATTAATGTGCTTTTGTGGAAGCCAATTATGATATCAGCATTGCTCTGTAGAGCATTCCCAGCAACTCCACAGTATCATAACAACAGCTGCACAAAACCTCCCTCTAAGAAGCCAACTTTGTGCATGGGGGTTAAACATGCAATACCTGCAGCACTGCTGATTGCTGTAGCGAATCTATGCTGTACATGGTAAAAAAAAAAAAAGTTAATTTTATCTTTAGTAGGAGTACCATAGTACAGTAATATTGCTAACTTGTGAAGAAAAAATAGTCTGAATTCACATAATTTCCTTTTCAAATCCTTTTTACTTTGAAAGCTCTATTTATGTGCAGATTTGAGACAAGCAGAATTTGTCTTTAAATAGCAGTAAAAAAATATTTTATATGATAGTTTTTTCACCAGAACAACATTCAAAATGCAGAATTTTTCACTTTGTTTCCTTCAGATGTTCTGCAAATGAAAGGTTTGATACACAGCGTTTCCTCTGATTGCTTTGTGCTGTAACAGGATCATTAAGGGATATTCTCTTTTGTAACTGATGTGAAGATACCATAACTAAAAGTGTGCCACTTAGTGGGTTGGTCCCTCCAGTTCTCTGGCATTGGAGGCACAGCAGTGCTGCAAGCTGTTCTGATCAGTGTGTGCTTTTCTACAGCAGTTCCTAAGTGGTACCTGTGGATCATATTCCTGCCACCACAATCATCTTTAGCCGTTGCCTAGGGCCAAGGGTGGAGCAGGAGAAAAAATTACTTACATATTCTCTTTTCCTGAGGGCACTGTTGCTTGAACTTATGTTAGCCAGATGTCGGAAACTAAGTCAGGTTTTATAAGGAATTTATTTAAAAACTGGGAAGAAAGCTTTTGATCTGTGTATCTTGTGTGGTTGTCCGGTTCTTTTGTACCTAGCAGAGATATCCTGAGGTTACTAAAGAATTTAGATTCTGTTGCTAAGTGAAGCATATCAAGCGAGCTAGAATCCAGATAATTTTAACAGCTCATTAGGCGAATCTTTGGACTTCCTGAATTCCAGTGCCAGTTGCACGTGCTCAGCAACTTTTCGGATTTAGTTGTTAATCTGTGATTACAACAAGAAATGACTTGTTGATAACTTCATACATTAAAAATTTTATCAGCCCTCAAACTGATAACATTAGAAGGCAACAAACCATGAAAATTAAAATAGCGATGATTTATTAAGGGCTGTTTTTCAAGGATTGTATTCCTTATCAGGGATCATAACTAACAAAACTGGTTTCCTCCTTTAGGCAAAGATAGCCTGTAGAGATTTCCAGAGGCTCATTTACTTACAGGTTTTTTACTTGCTGTTACTTCACAAAACCAAGACATCTGCATCTCTTGTTAAGTGAGATTTTTAAACTCTTTGTCGTCACAGTAGTGGATGTTGCAAATAGCTTGCCAAAATCAAAATCAAGATTTAATAAAAATGCCAAATTTTTCAAATATCCTGGCATGAGTAGCAGTGCAGTTTAGTTCCAAAGACAATGAGCTGGACATCAGGAGACTGACTTCAGTCTCAACTGTTACGGACTTGATGTGGGACCTCGGAAAAATCAATTCCCCTTTGAGTGCTGCTGGTTTTTTTCCTCCACCACTAATGTAATTTCTGCTTGGGCTGAACTCCCTAGCTTCTGCGGTACCTAACACAGCGGCTGGGACCATTTAATGTCATGAATGAATTATATAATTGTAATCTTAAATTTAGCTGAATACCTGATTTTTCATTTGTGTGCTAGCTGATTGTCCCACCTGTCTCGCTTCAGCTACAGTCTGGGTCAGTAAAAAGCCCTCCAAATTTTGTGTCAATAAATTGTTCATCCATCTTACAGTTTTGAGGTTTGGGTGATATGTAGTGTTTGACAACTGAAATTGAGCTGGGAGCCCAGAGGTCTGAATCTCCAAAAATCATGAGCCGGTGTAATGAAATAACGTCCGGTTGGAATGAAGACCAGGCAGTGCTATTTATATACTGGTGACATGAACCAGAGGAAACTAGACTTGTCCTTTGCCAACGGAGAAACTGGAAGAAGGTACAGGGGAGATGTAAGGGGAGTGGGAACAAAAAAAAAAACACGAAAAAAAAACATTGCAAAATTTAAGAAAATAATACCTGTAGGGAAGAGCTAAGGAACTGGACATATTCAGTCAAAAACGTAGCTGGGGAGAGAGAGGAGTGTCCATGAATGTGAGATGCTGTGCAGAAAACATGAGCCGATTATTTTCAGTCAACAAGAACAGAGAAGTGATGTGTATGAGACAAACAATGGGAAACTCAACTTGACTGTTTCCTGAAACCTGTAACATTTCAGCAGTAGGACAAGCTGCCAGCAAAAGCAGTCGAACTACCTCTTATAGAGAAAGAACTTGCATCTTTCTCTGGATTTTGCTGTTTTGTCTTCATTAGCCCAATTAAAAAAAATAACACAAGGAGCAAACCAAAGCAAAGAGGAGCTGTCTAAACTGTAACTTCCACTGTTTCATACTAACTAAACTGTAATTGTACTATTTCATACAAGAAAAAAATGTATCCTGACTACCCATAAATGAATTTAGACTAGAAGTTAAAATATTTGTAGGCATTAAAGCAGTTTGTCTCTAGCACAACATCCAGTGTGGCAGCAAGGATGGGGTTCAGAAAGCATCTCCATACATCAAAGAAGATGGATATTGCTGAAGTTTTTCTGTCGAGTCGCTGGCAGGGACAGGGGACTTCATTATCCTGCAGAAACTTAGATTCCTAGAGCCTATATTACTAAAACTGTTAGGGAGGGAGCATAGCTCGCAGCTAACTGATCAGACAGTTTCACTTTTCACTTCTCTGTAAAAGGGAATGGAATCTCTTTCGCTTAACAAAAAGAGGAGCTGATGAGACGCAGCATGATGATTTAGGGCTCAGCTCTGAAAGCTCTATGTTTGAACTGGAATCTTTTCTTAGCAAGGCTTGTGTGATCAGCCCTTTCCCCCAAAGAAAACAATGTCATTTGAGAGAGATTCACTGAAGGAAATTAGTGAATTGTAGGAGAAAATCCTATAGGGAAGATCATGGCTATTTATTTCTGATTGGGGCCTCATGTAATGACTTTGAATTAATATCTGTGATTGCTGTAGCGGTAAGAAGATATTGATGCACAATAATGCAAAAACCACTTCATGATGATGGGGACTCTGAAGGAAATAATGAGGTTTTGACACTCAGAAAATAGAACATGTCTTTTTCTGCTAAGTGGTCATTTGCATGTTCAAGGTGAATAGTGTTACTGGGGGGAAACAGGGCATCTGTTCAGTCTGCAACTGCTGCTGTTAAGATTGATGTTTTGTAGATATTGAAGTCTTAATTTACTCCTGTGGATGCATGTAGCAGGTAGTTTGGGCTGGGGAGGAGAATTTATGTTACAAACTGTCTTTATTTGCCTATGCGGCGTACCTTTGAACAAGACTTCTGTTCACTAGTACTAATTTCTCCATTAAACTAAAGCCCAGACTCTTCTGCCTTGCACGCAAATAACTGAGTAGCATGTGTTGTGCGGTGGGAGGTAGGGCAGAGGATGGAGCAGAAGTGTTAGAACAAGCCCAGCACAGTAGGTGGCAGAAAGCACGAGCACAGCAGCCAATTTAGCCTGCCTGAAGATGGGGGGAAATCTCCAGCTGGAATAGCTTTAATGATTAAAAGAGGTGTCTGGAAAGTTTTGCACAATGTGAGCTCAATGGACTTCAGGATGTATTGCAAAAGCCATTTATTCCGTCGCTTCAGTAGCTGTTCTGCAAGGCTTTGTAGGAGGAAAGCAAAGTTCTTCATTTGGAGTTTTGATATGAAGTGGGATGAAGATTGTGGAGGAGTTTGAGTTTTCCACTGACTTTTAGTTTATGTTAAACTGGCCTCCCTTCCAGGTCTTAGCTCTTGTGAGTTGTTACAAGCTGTAGAACTTGAATTAGGAACACGTCTTTGGGTCTAATGAAGATAAGACCTGAAAAGTTTGGGGCAAGTGGTGAGCTAAAGGCACTTTGTTTTCTGGACTAGTGGAGTTAATCCACTATTTATATGTAATTATGTTTTGCTGCTGAATGATAGTAATTTGTACCTATGAGCCAAAGTATCTCTGGGACACTCTGGAGTTCTTCATACAGGGATTTAATTATTTAAGTGATTACCTCTCATAAAATATTTTAGTTACTTCCAGGGTTTAATACAGGATTCTGCATGATGGTATGCTGTGCACTAGAAACCAATTTTAAATGCCTGAACTCACAATGTTTAAAGCTTCTTGGCTGTCAAGTAGAGGTTTTCACAGTTCCTTAGCAATTACTGCTCTTTTTCACTAAGTTTGAAGGGATCCTGTGGAAATGACTGCAACACGGTCATATCGTGATACTGACCTAGAGAATTTGTGTTGGTACTTACGAGCAGACACATTCACACACACGCCTATATCTGTTTTTGGGAAAAAAGTAAAAGCTCCAGACTTCCCCTGACTTGCCCTCCAGCATGTGTTCAGTGTTTGCTTCTCAAGTCGTTTGTGTAGTTCTGCAGTGCCGTTGTTCAGCAGCCAGCCTGTTACTGCGTACAGTGTGCCCTTCCAGCGCTGCCTGTGAGATGGTTTCACTGTAGCATACAGCTGCCTTGGAAAGATTTAACCTGCACCAAAAATGAAAGGATTTTTTTTTTTTTTTCCAGTTCACCTGGAGGGGAAAAATGAGCATCACTTTCTTGACAGGAGATGAAAGAAAGAGAAAAAATACTTTTGGGCTACACATCAGAGCGCTTATTTACAGTAGTTCTCATTATGGCATTTAACTTACCCTCAGTTGAATCTTCATTTTTCATATATCAGACACCTACAGCATAGAGCTTTACTGAGCAGAAAATGCAATTTGTTCATATATTTTCTCAAATAAGATTCAGATTAACTGAAATTGGAAACAGCAATAAACATTTTTTACGTCTTTATTTTTTTTTAATTTTGAAAGAAACCGTTGCTTATTCTAGTAAAATAACTTTTACTTCAAACCTCAGTCTGTACATCAATCAAAGTTAGACATTTATAAAAAAAGATTGAAAAAAAGACTCAGCAATTTATTCTTCAAAGGTTATTTTTGTTCTAGACCCCATCTAGGTACATGTGTCTTGCTTTACAGATGAAGGCAGTCATACAAAGATGTCTGATTGGAGTGTCTTATTGTCAATATCTCTCATCGATTTCCTCTGATTCCTTGTGCTGAAAGTTAAGCCAGGTTTATCTGCATCAGTGCAAGGCTTGGATCGTACAGGAGGCTGGACACAATATCAACTGGGGTTGAGAAGTAATTATAGCTCAGGAGACCTGGCATCCCGTTGTCTGAGAAAATAAGTAGGCACACCGTAAAACTCTGATCATTTTAAATGAGAGGATCTCCTGTGGACGTAGATAAATCCACTGTAACTGGGCAGTTCACTTCTGACTCCTGTTAAATTCTGTATTATAAAAGCACAATGATACTGTTTTCTTACTTTACTGTCATGCAAACAACGGAGTGAATGTCAATGGAAAATGTAGACTTTGTTGTCCTAGCCTGGCGCACCTCTCTGTGGGAACTGAAGTGACTGAATTTCCCTCGTAGAGTTGCAGGCTGTGGTAAAATGCCATCTCACTTGGGAGCTGTTGCTGGTTTTCCGTCTGTTCTTTTATTTGGAAAATTCTCAGTATTCCAGTGAGTCCTGGAGGCACAGGCTTAGGATTTTGTAATAGGGAAAAAAAAAAGGAACGCCTCTCAAGACTCAGCGAAAAGCTGAAGTGTTTCCAAGAGTCTCAGTAGCAACTGCTAGTATGAGAGTTTTGTATGTATCTCAAAGCCCAGCTCTGTAGCTAGTAGTGTGTTGGTAAATAAAGGAGTAGGTGATGTGTCTGGGAAGTGGGTAAAACTTCTGTGCCAGATTGAAGGTGGCTGAACTCCCTTGCCCTTGGCACAGCTCTGACAGCATCAGAGAGAGATGTGTAAGCAAGTTACTTCAGGTTTTGAGTCACAGAAGGAATTGGAGGTTAGAGATGAGATTTTTCTCTGATTTGAGTGGAGGAGGGAGGGGATTCTCACTTCACAGGCGCTCAGTGCAGCTCGCCATTGCTTGTCAAGCCCAAGGGTGTTGACTGGAAAAAGCTATTAAGAGAAACACTCAGGATGGAGATAAACTCATCTAACTACAGACTTCCATAGCTGATCCAGTCATATCAACTCTCTTAAAGGTCAGTGAAGAGAAATTGGCACTTCTGCAGGGCAATCAATGCTTTTTCTTACCTGATTTATACAGCCACTTTAGGATGACGTGAGTTATACCCTGGAAGTGACTGTTCCTGCTCTTTGACTGTAGAAGGAGTCGACACAACCAGCTCAGACCAGATCTTTACAGTGAAGGAGTCCACAACTTGGATAAAGCCATCCCACCATCAGATATTTGAACTAAAAAAGAGAGGGAAGCTCCTCCAAAAAGGTTTTTTCCCTTCTTATAGAGTGTGGGCTGGGGCTGAGATGATATGCAGGCCTGGAGCTTGGTGCTGTTTTAATGGCATAGTAGTGGCATAGATTCCTGACAGCCTGACAAACACATTTGCTGGTAAGCAAGAAGGATTATTTTCAAACCTGCAGACCAAGGCTTGAGTGTCCTTGGTTTATGTCCACAGTTATGCTTCTGAAAGTTGTCACTTGTAATCTCCATGTTTTTAGCTGTAGTATTGATTTTGTTAAGAAATTCCCATGTTCCACCTCCAAGAAACAAAATCAGAAACAAATGCAAGAGTTCCTGTTTTGTCTGAAAAAGGAAGATTACAAAAAAAAAAAATCTGTTAATCTGTTTTGATTGTGGCTGATGAGCCTCAGCTTACTATGACGAGGACTCTCTGATAGATCACTGGAACTGGCCGTTAGAGCACAGTTGGGACAGAGTTTTAATGACCAAATTTTTCTCACAGAAGTGGCAGTGTGTGGAAGATGCCAGTGGAAAGCTTAAGCTACACAAGTGCAAGGGAATGGCAAACTTGGCAGCTGCAGGCAACAGCAAAGGCACCTCCAACATTTTGCCCAAGTATTACAACAGGAACAATGAAGACTGCAATTGTGAAGAGAACGAATACAAGCTGAGCCATGTTGGACGGAGAAAGAAACTCTTCTCCAAGAAAAGTAAGTGAACTCACTGTATCTTCTGTCTCTGCCTTAGAAAACTGTTATGAGTTTGTTCGCTAACACACATAATTGTCCTGATTTTCACGGGTATTGAATTCTATCAGCATATTTACTGTGTATCTAACTATGAAACAGTGTGCCTCATATTGGGCAATCATATTTGGAAATATCTCTGTAGGAAGAGAAGTGTTTTGATCCAAAATAGGGCCCTGTATTTGTCTTTCAAAACTGGGAAGTGCAGTACACACTGAAGTGGCAAGTAGCACATCCTTACATAGGCCATGAAACATGAACAGTGTTTTACAGCAAATACTTCAGTTTTCAGTAGGTACTATGATGCTTGGAGCCATTACTGCAGTAATTTATTTTTAATAAGGATGCGTGCGCTTTGTTACGGAAGCTGCTTGCTTCTAACATCCTTTCCTTGTGCTCAGTCAGCAGAGACAAGGCTGACTTCTAACCAGAGATCACGTCCAAAGGGGATGACTCTGTTTCTAGTTTCCTTGGCACAGATCAGGTGCATTTTCAGAAAGCCTATTCCACTGACTCTGTATTAAACCTTAGTCAGACTAACATCTATATTTGAAGTACATAGTCTAATTATAGATTAAAGAAGCGAATGGCAGCACAGAATTATTGTTCACTTGTAATGTTTCTTTCGTCTCACTCCACAAATACAGAGCCTTAATTATTTAGCAGATTAGTCTTTCTGTGTAATGACCTGGCACAAGCTTCAAACAGAGAGTTTAAATTGATTTTCTCCCATTATATTTGCCTTGCAAGCTGATTAGTACCTACTAAGCTAATTTTTGGTTGAAAAAAAATTATTGGTTCCAGGATGAAATTACTCAACTATACTTGCTGTTTAAATATGTGGCACAGCAGATAATCTTTAAATAATACTAGAACTTGCAGTTCAATTAACTTTTTTTTTTTTTCAGTCACATAGAAGAAAGTTCAGTTAGGAGGAGTCAAATAACAGGAGTAGATGGAAGGCACTTAAGAGGAGGAAAACAATTTAAGTGAGGGCAACATAATGCTATCTGATAATACTTAACACTTACTTAAGTACTTTTTATCTGTCGTGCTTCCTAAACATTAATTTTCACAACATCCAGAGGAGGTCGTTAAGTGTATCATTACCTTTAGTTTATGTCTGAAGGAGGTTGAGGTACAGAAAGTGAAGGTTGCTCCCTCTAGCAGAGGGATCAGAAGGGTGTTTTTTTCCCTGTGTTCTGCTCAGAAGAGGCAAGCTTACATTATAGCCTTCAGCTCACTTGCCTCATTGAACCGTAAGGAATAAACCTTAGCAGCCTAAGATAGGATCTTGACAATCTTTTTCCCATTGCTTGTGTCTTGAGTAAAATAGACTCCACAGATGCTTTTTTCCCTCTGCCCACATCCACCGTGTGCCATGCAGTGGAAGAGGTTAGCCTGGATCTATTGACAGACTCTTTGATTTGGTGTCAGCTGTTCTTTCACATGCCCTTATCTAATAAATCACACGCTGAACACAAGTGAGTACAAAGCAATACAAGTCAAGGTAACATACCGAGGTTTTTCTAAACAGCTTACCTAGAAAGCTGGCAGACCGGATTGTGAATGGTAAGAGGGTGACCTGAATGCTGATGACGTGTATTTGAATTTTTAGGACCTGTTTCACGAGACTTGGAATAAAGTGCAGTCTGTGGTGGGTTGCATAGTTCTGAGGGCGTCCTTGGGGTCTGCTACTCAGAATTTGATGAGTGCATGGGATGGTACTGCAGCCCTGCTTGAATGCCAGTAAAAGCTATTCATATTGAATAATAGCTAAACAGAAAACAGAAGTTTCGGACTGGACTAGGGTCATGTCCAGATTAATACTGTAGTTCACAGCAATAGTGTAGTTTTGAAGGAGCACCATGATCACTCCCTCCTGTCACGCACAATAGAGGTGGATTTGCAGTGCGATTTTGATTGGTTCTAATCTAGAGTCATTTGCAAATAACTAAATTGGATGCCCTGCTTCTGGGGTGCATTAAGTGTGTTGCAAGCCCTGATGAGAGTACGAGGATTGGTCTTTCAGAAAGATTAAAACCAGTCATGTGTGGTGAGAACATGTGGTCTAAAAGACAAGACTAAATTGCTGATGGGGGACTGGAGCACCAGATATTGATAAAATAATTACTTTCTAATGTAGGCATGGTCTAGACCCATTGTTAGGTGCACCAGTGCATTTAGCAGGCAAAAATGTTTTCTAAATTGAGTAAATTCAGTTGCAAACCAGAGTCATGTCATGTACATGCCATTTGGGCCATATGCAAATACACAACTTGCCTTCAAAGTTTTTACATGCTACAAACATGTAAGCATTAATATTCAATATGTCTGGGTTTGGGTGTCAGGAGTGTTTGCATTGCTGTGTCCTCCTTATTTTCTTTAGTATGTTTTTATTTGTAAAGGAAAGATGAAACAAAGCTTTGCAGTAGGAAGAAAGTTTAAAGTAATAGTGAGCTCTTAAAATTTTTGGCTGTATTGTGGTCTATTATGTTTTTCTTGTTGTGGATTTGATCTCCTCCTCCTGTGATAAAAAGTATGTGTGATTAAAGGAGTTATTAAGCTGCGTGTAGAGAACTGATGGTAGGCCACACAGATATATAAACAACAAACAGAAGCGTGTACAAAGGGGCTAGTGCGTTTTTATTCCAGTTTTCATGTCATTTATTTTTCTTTTGAGGTTGTCTCAATGCTGGAGCAAAAATATTTTCTTTGTTATCAAAAAAAAAAAAAACCCAAATGAAACCTGAACATCAGCTACTTAAAAGATAATGCATTTGAAGTATAATTTTTAATGGCAGTTGTGAAAACGGAATGTAAGAAAGTTTTGGTTTTTTTGGGGTGTGTTTTTTTGTGGTTTTTTTTTTTTTTTTTTTGTCTTTGAAATATCTAAGGACACAGGTTCAAAATAAGGTACCTAATGCCCAAGAAAAAATGCCTCTAAAGCTTTACCATATTTCTAGAAAAGATATTTTCACAAATTTGACTTCAAAGTGCCTAATTTTACTTTGGTGTTATAGAAGAAAATGCTGCTTCTCTACAAAATTCTGGAAAATATATAGACGTTACTGGGAAGTATCAAGCAGGAATTCATGAGGCTAGTGATGGATCTTTTCCTTGTGGTACGTGTAGAAGCAGAATCTTTGCATATTGGCATATTGTATCATCAAGGTGATGCTGGAAATTACATAAAATCCAAAATACCTGCGTAGAGTAAGTGTCAACAGGGAAGACCAAGAGTTCTCTGTCTTGTGCAATGTTCCCGCTGAGCAGCCATGCTCCTGCTTTGGGGAAATTGCCATACAGTAGTTACAGTTGGTCAAAGCTTTCTCAGTTATCCCTGAGAGAACGATCATTTCCAAATGATCTCAGTGTTAAATCATGACTTTGGCGGCTGCAAAATAGACAATAAGGCTTGGGTGATAAAGATGTGATGAGAGTTAAATATCAGCCTGAAGGCTGGGTGTGTTTATGTCAGATAGGAAGTTTATGGTTTTATAGTACAACATTGTCTCACTTTTGTTGTGGTTTAGCCCTGCTCAGGACCATGCTACACGGTCTCTCGCTCGCTGTCCCGACCCTCCAAGGGAACAGGGGAGAGATATTATAACAAAAAGTCCAGGCTTTGAGATAAGGACAGGGAGAGATCATTCAAGTTACTGTTACAGGCAAAACAAACTTGACTTGGGAAAAGTATTTCAATTTATTAATTATAAAACCAAAGGAGGATAATGAGAGAAGGGAGTTAAGCTTAACTTAATTCCAAATTACCTCCACCTCCTTCCCCCTGGAGCAGCACGGAGGGGGAATAGGGAATGGGGGTTACGATCAGTTCAGCACATGTTCTTTTTCCGCTGCTCCTTCCTCCTCAGGGGAAGAACCCCTCACATTCCTCCCCTGCTCCAGCGTGGGGTCCCTCCCACAGGCCACAGCCCTTCATGAACTGCTCCAACGTGGGGTCATATTTCCACGGGGTGCAGTCCCTCCAGAACGGCTGCCCCAGTGCAGGCCTTTCATGGGCCACAGCCTCCTTCAGGCACCTGCCTGCCCCGGCACAGGGTCCTCCCCGGGCTGCAGGGGGATCTCTGCTCCTCCGTGGGCCTCGCCGGGCTGCAGGGGGATCTCTGCTCCTCCGTGGGCCTCCCCGGGCTGCAGGGGGATCTCTGCTCCTCCGTGGGCCTCCCCGGGCTGCAGGGGGATCTCTGCTCCTCCGTGGGCCTCCCCGGGCTGCAGGGGGATCTCTGCTCCTCCGTGGGCCTCCCCGGGCTGCAGGGGGATCTCTGCTCCTCCGTGGGCCTCCCCGGGCTGCAGGGGGATCTCTGCTCCTCCGTGGGCCTCCCCGGGCTGCACAGGCACAGCCGGCCTCACCATGGGCTGCACCACGGGCTGCAGGGGAATCTCTGCCAGGGGCTGCATTACTCTTTCCCTTCCTTCTTCACTGACCTTGGCGTCTGCAGCCATTCCTCTCACAAGAAATTCTTCACGATCAGGCTCAGGTAGATGCCTCTCAGGTTCTCTTCACATCTCCTCTTTTCTGCTCTCAGATGGCCGCCCGGCGGGAGGCCAGGGGGTGAGGGCTGCAAAGCCCACCAGGCCTCACGCCTCTCTCTCTCTCTGCCCGTGCTGCTGCTGCTTTTTTAATTTTTATTTTATTTTTATTTTTTTTTCCTCTTCTTAAATATGTTCTCAGAGAGGCATTATCACTGTTGACAATTATCTTGACCCTGGCCAGCGGTGGGTCTACCCTAGACCAGGCCAGATGCACTGGACAAAGGGGAAACTTCTAGCAGCTTCTTGCAGAAGGTGCCACTGTAGCAGCCCCCCAAACCAGCACAGCTTTATTCAGTTGAATAATAATTTTGGATACTACAGTTCGTGCTTTCACTAGACAGTGTGGAAACCTTTTTACTAGCAAAGAATGGTTGTAAAAAATCAGGTGGTTTTGAGTCTCTAGACTGTCTGGGGGAATCTGGACCACAACAGTGTACTTTCTTTCAGGCTCCAACAATGACAAGCATGCTTGTCAAGTGCTCCAAGAAGACACAATTGGATGAGTGGGGCACTGGAATGTAGTTAGCTTTCTTAGGCTTAAATTTCTCCAGACTCAGTTCTGAAGATGCAACTTTTCAGCAGTACGATCTGTAAGACAGTTGGCTTGCTTTTGTGAGACTAGAGGAAGAGAGGCATCAGGACTTCGTGGGTTTTGTACACATGTAAGTGAATTGGACAGTAAAACTTAAACCTGGGGGAGGATCAACTAATAAATAATTAGACATTGGTATTTGTGCCTGCAGTGCACTTCACGTGCAGGAGAGCACAGCACAGATTAGTATTGATCTTCTTAATATTTTAACCACTTCCTCTGGAAATAATGGAGTTTGGTACTAATCACAGTACTGAGTCAGCACTGTGGATAGCACGTTGCAATAAAGCAATACAACAAGGCCTTTAAGAGCTGTCTCACTCCAGACCAATTTGTTCATTGGAGGGCTGCAAGGCTGTTCATTAGTTTGGCTGCAAGGGAGCAGTAACTCCTGGCTTCTAATTCTTCAGGGATGTGTGTAGACAACAGTTCCCTGCAGCTATCTGCCGAGGTCCGACATGCTGGATTGGCATATTAGACTTGCAAGGAAGGTAAATTGTTAGTTGACTGAGCTTAACAGGATGAAATGAGGGAACAATTAAAGAAATGGGAGTTTATACTTTGAATATAATTGTTAGGGTGTAGCTTTTTGGAACTTCCTCCTACTTCTGAAAAGATGGGAGTTTCCTTCTCATTTAGTCAAACATTTCCTGAATGGGTGCCTGAAATAGGGTTGGTCTTTTGGTTGGGTTTTTTTTTTTTTCCCCTTCGGCAGTGACTCACCTGGCTTAATGTTAGCAATAAACTTTGAACCACAGGTGGAAAATCTGCAAAGCCAGACAATCCAGCTGGTATTCTACTTTCTGTGTGTGGCGCTGACAAGAATATAGCGCTTGGACCAGTTTCAGGTGGGAGGAGATGTTTATTTCTCTTCCCACAGTCTGCGAAATGACTTTTGAGACTTTGCGATCCATTTGGAATTAATGTAAGGCTGCTTGAAAAAAGCCACTCTGCATTAATGCCAAAGCATGCCAGTTGACTTGAATATTTCTGTTGTCAGTTTTGGTTGTTTTGCTTCCTATTACTTTTTTTTTTTCTCCCCTGCTTGTTTTGCTGGGGAGATTATCCTGTAGAGAAAGTTTGCTTTTCTGTGGAGCTTGGGATTGCAAGAAAGATTGGTCTTGTCATTGGTTGAGTTTTCCCCTTATCAGCAAATGCAGAAACAAAGTCTGAAGGAGTGCATAGGACTGAAGGGTGGTGCTTTGTGTTGAAACTCACTGACTGGTCTGCACATCAGGAAAGTAATTCCAAAGAAAAGAATTACATATGGATAAAGGTAAAGATTCAGATATTAATCCCTCCCCAAAAAATTCAAGCATCTTGCCTTGAAGAAAGAGCATAGAATTGAGAAAAGCCTCAGGTTCAACACTGGGAATACTTGGACAACTTCAGGAAGGTGTGGCAGGAGTCCTAGCACTGGAGCTTTGTACGGTAGACAATGGAAAACAGAGAGAACCAGTCCGTAAGGGAGACCCAAGACCTTGCTGTCTTAACTGCTCATGGTTGGTTTTTAATGTCTTACTGCCATCTAGTGACCCCTGGGGGGAAAAGCAGAGTCTCTTTGAGAGAGCTGTTCTCTAAGTGGTGTTGGACAAGTACATTTCCTTTCTACTCTGCCATCCCTGTGCATTTGCCTTACATCTGCCCGAAGGTATCCATCTATCCATGCAGAAGGTAATGAAGCAGCAGTTCAGAGGACAGCTGCAACAAACACCATTTGTCATCCAGTTAATTCCAAGTGTCACAGCATGGGCTGTTTGGTTTTTTTTCTCCCAAGAATCAGAGAGGACCAAATTGTAACATGCTGTTTCTCCCCCCTCTTAATTCTTTCACTTCCTTTCTCATGCAGAATACAAACCAAGCTATGTCCGGAATCGCTCTATCCGTTCTGTATCTGTTGAGCTGGATGGAGCCATCTACAACTTGGGTTTAGAGGATGGCTACCAACCTGTCTTACCAAGAAACATCACCAAGCGGCACAAGATGCAGAGGGCTATCCTTCATGAGGAGGAAGATAAAGATGTGGGGGAGTACAGTGGCACTGGTGGCATTGCGGAGTATACAGCCCCTAACCTAATAAAAGTGACTCACAGGTGAGCGCACGTGGGATATTTCTAAAAGCTGTTGCTGCGTAAATGACTGCTTCACATAGAGTGTGTTAACTTGTGATGAGCGTATTGTGTGCCTTGTGGGTACCCAGTCTAGCTTCACTAAGGAAGTCTCTCAGAGCTTGCTGTAGCCAGCGCTAGGAAAGGGAAAGCTATATTATGAATGGAGTTGAGTGGACCAGGGGCATCGGTACGTGGAGCATATTGAGAGAGAGGTGAGGGAATTGTCTAGGCATACTAATAGCTAAAAATCTTTTCTTTTGCCTGCAAGTCTAGAGACTGATGGTGTATCTTCAACTGTACTTAATTAGTTCAGTTACCATTTCTGCTTGTGAATTATCAGGAAATCCACCAATCGTTCTTGATTACGTGCATTAAACCGTTCAATGACTAGCTCGTGTAAACGTACATGAGCCAGCCTAGCTGCTGTTGAAATCTGTGGTTTCCATTTGCTTTCTGTTTACGGGGTTAGGGACTCACTGACACAAGGAAATGTAGCTAGCTTGACATCAGAGAATTGTGCCCTCTTACCCCAGCTCTCATGAATGTTCAGGACCCATAAATCACTATATGTGCTTTTCTTCTGGAACAAGATAAATGGATTGTTGTTGCCTTACTGGGTGAATCCCAAATCCATACAAGGAACTGTAAGGGAGGTTGTGCATAATTCATGAGGAGTCCCCAGGAACGCTTACAGAAAAGAAGGCAGTGGGACAACATGCATGAGGTGGTTTAAAGAAAATAAAGGAGTATTGAAAATACTCAGCTCTAATTTAAACAAGCATTCAAAAATCTCTACATGGTATTTGTTGACACCTAATAAGCTTCTTGGGTAAATTTGTCAAGCATTTTTTGTTTGTTTGTTTGATCTTGAAATAATTTTAAAACGTGGATTGCATTGAAAGTTAAAGAAACATAAGGACTCTAAAATTGTCAGAGGGTATTTTGCATTTGAAGTCAGGGTGATATCTTTGGAAAAAAAAATATTTGTTGTAGAAAACAGCAAAATTTCTTTTTTTTTTATTTTTATTTTTATTTGTGGTGTAGTAATACATCTTATAAAGTAGTACTTTATCCTTGCCCCTACTCCTGTGTCACTTAATTATGCATTGGGAAATTGCTTCTGAGTAATGCTTTCAGTGCTTGCTAGTTAGTAGAGATTATTTATGTAGACAGCCTAATGAATAAGCAAGAACTCTGTGCAGCACAATTTACATATAGAAATTAAGCAGTCAACAGGTTCTGCTTGGTAGGAATAGTCTCCTTGAATTTTTCTTCTTTTGAAAAATTCCCATGGCAACTCAAACCCAAACCTCTTTCCTGGCTCATAGCACACTCTGATTCTCTTGAATGAACATTGTTTTTTTGAATTCTGCATGTCATTTCCAATCTGGCTTCTCATCTGTCCTGGAGCTGTGTTATTCAAGCCGGCTGTTCGCACTGCTCTGTGTGTGTGTATCCACTATAACAAACATCGTTTGCTTTTCCATGCCAAGGTGCTATATTCTGGAGAATGATACCGTTCAGTGTGACACAGATCTGTACAGGTCACTGCAAGCTTGGAAGGATCATAAACTTCATATTGACCACGAGGTCAGTGGTGTTATCAGTCATGCGTTTTCAGTGTGTGTTCTTAGCATGGTTTTCTGTGGGCCGATAGCATCGTGCTGACTGTGTTTGTGTCTGTCTGCCTCTGGGTATCCTTGTGCTTCCCTGGAACCTTTTGAACTTGCTGGCTGATTTCAGAATAGAAGTTCCAGAGAGAAAGTTATTACAAGTTTGTGAGGACAAGATTCTGAGTGGAGGAGAGAACTGCAACTGAAGGGACAGCTGAGAAATGTCATAAGCCTTATGAGATCAATTAGAGACTTTTAAGTGTCCCCATCCTGGGGAAAAAAAAATCATCTGGATCTTTTTCACATTTTATTAGCCCTGCTTCCCAATATAGCTCTCAACAAGAGGCCTTCAACTGTTAAACTTAAGCCCTTGCACTTCGAAATTGAATTTGTTTTCCTTAGGCTTGTGTACATGAAGAACCTGAGATAATTTGCCCTATGAAATTTGCCTGTAAAACTTAATCTGACATTTTTGTCCCTAATATTGAAGAATATAAGCTCAAACCCTTCACGTGTTGTGTATGAAAGAGACAGTGTTTGAAGGACCAGATAAGGGTGGAACAAATGCCAAGGAGAAGCTTAAAGAAAGGAGCTCCTGTATTCTCTTACCAAACTACATTAATTCACAGCACAGTCCTATGTAAAAACCTGTTGGCCCCCTTTTACAGTACAGATTGACTAGTACCAAGGCAGACGCTGGAACACTTACTAGTTCTGCTAGGTTTGGAAAAGGGCAGTTTCAGTATCACCATACTCTTGTAATTCTTTTTTCTTCAGAAAATGTAGGCTATATGGAGTGCCAAAGAAAGCAAGAACTTATCTGTTCTGTGGTGTTCCTGACTTAGGGTCTCAGGACTGGGATCTTTGCCTGTTTTTCTTGAACACTGTTCTATCTATGCTTCAGCAGCCACGTGCTTCCTCTAGACATACGGGCACTAATGTCTAATGATAGTTCTGCAGTTGTTCACACTGGATTACTTTGTTTTTTCTGCTGTGTAAATAACTGAGGTAGAAGACTCTCATAGCCATCTGAGTGGAAACAGGCCACACTGTGTGGGAGCTAGACTGAACAAAAGCAGGAGTTTTATTTACTGAAAAAAAAATAGACTATTAAAAATAAACCGTGTGGGTGGCACAATTAACTGCTAATCCATATCCTGTGTCGCCAGACATCACTAAAGACTGCCATGCAAAATGACACAGCTTGGCTGCTTTTCTTTTTCAGAAGCTCTGAAGAAGGGACTTCAGAGCACCCTCTCCCCGTCCCCTTCTCAGGTTCATAACAGGCTGAAATTTAAGGGCTTAATTTTCCTTTGAGTAACCTTTCTCCCCTTGCAAACATACTGCAGAGCACAAGAGAAAAAGTCACAATGGACCCAGGAGTGGTTGTCTACCTGAGGCTGTGTGCCCCCATTCCCCCAGTGCCACATTCCACTTTCACATTCAGTAATCAAAGCAGGGAAATTGCCAGCAAGGTTTCCTCCTGCTGTAGTTCCCTTTTGGAGAGGCAGGTAATTTGAAAATGCTTGTTAGTGGTGGGAGTCATGGGAGGTGGTGAAAAGGAAGCATTTGCTGATGGTAGAATGGGTTTGAGAAGGTTAGAATAAGACTAAATTGTGCTACATT
Source organism: Chlamydotis macqueenii (assembly GCF_036417535.1). Lineage (NCBI taxonomy): Eukaryota > Metazoa > Chordata > Aves > Otidiformes > Otididae > Chlamydotis > Chlamydotis macqueenii. The sequence continues at coordinate 6,901,467 of NC_141571.1, read as the reverse complement.
TTTTAACCTGTATCTTTATGTTTTTTTAGATTGAAACTTTGCAAAATAAAATAAAAAACCTGAGGGAAGTGAGAGGCCATCTGAAGAAGAAGCGACCTGAAGAGTGTGATTGTAACAAGATAAGGTATTTCTTGTGTACTTCAGAGTAATTATTACCAGTGAGCAACCATAGTGGATTTATGTCTTCACAGGAGAGATGATGAACCTGTTTTGTTTAGTTGTTGCCTACTTACTATACTCTTAACACTTTCTGGGGGAGCTGGACTGCTGCAGAAGTCCAAGGCCTGCCCTCTGCCAGGCTGGAGTTTAATTGGCTCTGTGTCAAGTGGTGATGGTGTAACAGGACGTGTAACTTGGCATACAAACCACTTAGTTATGCTCTTGTACTGAAGATGCTGCTATTAGATACCAGAGAGAAATATTGTAAACTGCAGGCTTTTTTTCTGAAAACTTGCTTTCCACAAGGGCAAATTTTTGATATGGTGCAGTGTTACACCTGTTTTAAAAAAGAATAGTGTGTAAGGTATATGGAATAATAGGGTGGGGAGATGAGAGAATTTCTTCCCATTTAATTTCCTCAAGGCCGAGTGTGTTATCTCACAGGGTGCAATCACTGCGAAGTTTTGCAGTTGTGCCAGGTGGGAGAAGCAGGAGTTTAACAGTTGGTACACAGGAGCCGTATTTTTGTAACCACCACTGACTTAGCACACCAGATCTTTTTGTTCCCTAGTGCAGATGATTTGTGAATTTTAAGAGCAACAGGCAATACTAAAATAGAGATTATGCATACAGGTCTCTGCATAGTTGGTTTCTCATAAAGTCAGATATTTGCAAAATACCCACCAATTGCATGGAAAGAAGGTTCAAGCACTCCTGAATCCGTCTGGGGAGCAAGCAAGCTCTTGCTCTGCAAATAAGCACAGCACAAAATCTTTCGAAACCCAGTGTTAATCCAAACAGAATTTGCTCCTGAGAAGGCTGTTCAGAAAGAAAGCAGAAGCAGCTGCTCCCGGTCCTGGTGACCACAGAGCAGTCGCTGAGGTTGCTGTGAGCCGGGCGTCACCAGGAGCACAGTAGCCACAGTGGCAGTAGCGGTACAAGTATCACAGAAAAAGCTGTACTTGAATGTACTCGAAAGCACAAGGCAGCCATGCTACTACCTGTGGCTAACGCAGCTTTAACTGAGTAGCCTCTGTGAGGCTACTTCTCTCTCTCATCGGTATGACAGAATGAGATTTTGAGCATAACACCTGAGTCCTTGGAGGTGCAGCACAGCCTGGTTTACAGACGTGAGGTACGTCGTTGTCATGGCTCTTGTGGGTCCTGCAGCACAGCTTCAGCAACAGATCACTGAAGCACTGAGAACATCAATTTCTTGGGTTATATCAACCCCTACATAGAACCCGTGCCAAAAAGTGTTTAAAATGAAATCAGTATAGTTCTAAATTGAAACCCCCCCCAAAAAGTTTATATTGTTTTATAATCCACTGCCTTGAAAACGGATGTTAACAACTGAGTTTATTTAATATATAATGTAATTATGATGTTATTTTTATTACTGAATGTTTTATAGTAAATGTAAGTATTGTAATTTTTTCAAGCCCAACATAGGAAGCACTTATATTTGTACATAGTATTACTCAGATTACTAATCTCACTGAAATCAATTAAGTTAATCATCTGAGTTATATATGTTCAAATGTTTGCAAAATTGCATTGAATTAGGGTTTAGGATTTAGCATTTAGGATTAGTTAATGAAATACCCAGTGTCTGTGGAAGATAAAAAATTTCAGATAGCTTAATGAAGTAAGTTCTTTAATAATCTTATTTTGTTAATTTACTATAAGGATTAAATTTATTAAAGGTCCCAGTAGTATTAATAATTTTAAAGATCTGTTTTGTTTTGAAGGGGATTTTAGTCTGACAACTAACTGAATTCTGATGTACTGTTTAGAAAATAATATTTATTGAACTTAGTTTGCTGATTGATGTGGGTAGTATAATGAACTTTATCAGTCAGAAAAGATTGCCATTGATTAAGGCCGTTTTGTCTTTTTAACTTTGCAAACTACACAGAAAGGAAATGTCTGCAAAATCTTTCAAGAGTTTCTGGAGACAGCTAAAACACCCAGCTAGAAAGTGTTTGTCTGCTTACCCCCTCTGTATCTCAGAATATGTTAGACACTGTGATTGCTGGGACAGTTCCATGCCTCTAGTTAGTTTTCCAGGAACTTCTAGCTAGTAACAATAGAGGGAAAAAAAAGGAACCCTACAATGTACAACTGGTATTTAAATTTGTTCATTCAGAAGGAAAACTACAGGAAGGTGGTATGAGCTCGTCATCATCCAAAACATTAGTGAATATTCAGTTGAAGAAATGTTGTAATTGAATTATAAATTTATTTGTTTTATCTGCCCCGTCTTGGGAAACAAGAACCAATGCCAACTAACACAGAAAATTGTAGCTGGAATAATCTGTGGGCACGTATTGCAATACAGTGTTAGAGCACCTGATGTCACTATGCACAAGCGACCTAAGGAAAGAAAGGCACAACAAGGCTCAGAAGTGCCTGACCCAGCCTAGCAAGGCTGCTTTGTATTCACCACGTACATGAATAAATTGAAGGGAGAAGTGATGCTGGATTAAATCTGCTTTAAGTCCAGTATGGAAGGGTAGTATGGACACGAGCAGTTGTCTTTCTGTTGTTCATCGACAATGCTGGTTTTGTTTTCCAGTTACCATTCAAAGCACAAAAGCAAACTGAGGCACAAGGGATCTAGTCTTCATCCTTTCAAGTAAGTGAAGGCCTGTTCCTTTGAAAGAGGAAATGCAAAGACTCTAACATTTGGTCCATGCACACCAGTTACAAATTAAGCAAAAGCAGCAGTATTTCGTTTATGTGGTATTAAAAAGAATAAACACACGGACACCTGGGCAAGGAACTAAGCCCATGTTGAAATGCTTTTAAATTCTGAGTTAAGGTTCCTGGTTTGGGAAATGTCACATCACAGACTTCAGGCAAGCCTGTAAGCCCTGTTGGCTTTGTTTTTGGTTTGGGTTTTTTTTTTTTTTTAGTGCTATTTTGCAGAGTCATATCCAGAGCCATTTGGAAGAGAAGCCATTTAATTAAAAAACATCAGTTATTTCTTTTCCTCAAAGCAGCTTATTTTTATTAGCTGCTTAATTTTTTTTAGATGTGTTCAAGTATAACAGAGTCTGCATGACCCTAATGTTTCATGTGTGCAGGAAAGCCCTACAGGAGAAAGACAGGCTGTGGCTGCTTAGAGAACAGAGACGTAAGAAGAAACTGCGCAAACTGCTTAAGAGAATAAAAAACAACGACACATGCAGCATGCCTGGTCTGACCTGCTTCACCCACGACAACCAGCACTGGCAGACTGCTCCCCTGTGGACACGTAAGGACACTCTGAACTAAGTAATAGGTAGGCGCGTACTGGCTAGGCTGGGCGAGGATGCTGGGCTACTGGAAGTTAACCAGTATCATGAGTTATGTAGCCAAAGCTACGCAGCCTTCCTCATACTAAATAATCTCTGGTTCAATGTAGGCATTATCCTTGCACAAAAGGCAAGGGAGTTAGAAACAACTGCAAATAAAAACCTACAGGCTTTGTGCACAGTACATGTGTAGTATCTCACTATCTGGAATGTTTCCCAGCCAGAGAAGACAGGGAAAGCACTAGCCAAGGCGTTAAGCAAAAGTTAGCCGTGTTGTGTGAGTTAGGTATGCATGGAACAAGCAGCTGATGCTGGAAGGTGTTCTCTGCTTCAGAGCTGAGGAGTGACTGTCTGTGAACAAAGCAATACCATGAACAAGTGCCTAAAGACTGCAGCATGTGGCTTATGTCTTTGTAACTCCTCAATTTGCAGTGGGCCCTTTCTGTGCCTGTACCAGCGCCAACAACAACACATACTGGTGTTTGAGGACAATCAACGAGACCCACAACTTCCTGTTTTGTGAATTTGCTACTGGATTTTTGGAGTATTTTGATCTCAATACCGATCCGTATCAGGTACCTGATTGTAGAACAGCTCTAGAAATACATGATTATTCCTCACTGCCGGTACAGTGAAGTAGCACAGTATTGGTGCAGGACATAGGTAAGGCCTGAATCACTGAAGGTAGCAGGCTTTGGCTTCTTTCCCGTTACAGATAAACCACGTGTATTCCACGTATGAAAGTGACTCAGCTACAGAGCAGTAGTTACTAACACGAACCCCTGTTTGTTGCAGCTGATGAATGCAGTGAATACCCTAGATCGAGATGTTCTCAATCAACTGCACGTCCAGCTCATGGAGCTAAGAAGCTGCAAAGGGTACAAACAGTGCAATCCCAGAACAAGGAACATGGAGCTGGGTAAGTGCCTCTCTCCTGTACACTCAAAAACTCCCCAAAGGAAATAGGGCTCGCTCTTACCGTTATGAAACTTGTATCAGTTAAAAGGATTTTAGTATTTATTAATCGTAGTAGTGCCCTGCTGAGGCTGAGGGCTGCATGCTCAAATCTTTGTTTGTTCAGTTTTTGTTATGTCGTGTTTCTTAGATGAAGATACTTAAATAAGATACCTAAATAGTCTAGTGAGGAGTATTGCTGAGATGGAAGGGTAAGGAGCAAAACTAACGAGAGAGGGAAAGAATACCTTCATAGCCACTTCCAACTTCATGGACTCATAGGACCAAAGCACAAAATATTATTTGGGGTCTTACTTAGTAGCTACACCACATAAAGCTGTACATTTTGAAACCAACAGGTTTTGGAATTGAAATATACCACTGAAGGATATTTACACAAGAGTTTCAAAGATATCTATCCCAATTTACAACCTATTTTACCTAGAATAAGGGACTAAATACCAAAATAACGGCTCCAGTTCACATGTATGGAAATACTTACCAGGGCAACGCATGTTAATCTGCTGACGGTCTGAGGCGGTTTTTAAGCTTGTGCCTTACCTGATATCTTATTCTGTTGCAGGCAATGGTTAGTAACGTTCTTAATTTTTCCTCATCTAGGACTTAAAGATGGAAGCTACGAGCAGTACAGGTACATTTTTTTAAAAAGTTAAATTATTGTTCTTAAGGAATACCTTAATGCTAAAGGAGAGAGGAGTGTGGGATTGGGAACCACATGGACAGACACTGCCTGGAATGGTGTTTGCAAGATCTTTCCATCCCAGTTACTTAGACGCACCAGAGCTATTGCCATTTCAATGTTCTAATCTTTTTAGCCAAAACTGAGGCTAAACTCTTCTCCTTCCTCACCTTTTACACTGTAGTGCTGGTGGTTTTCTTGGTGATGGTTAACTTTTTTCTCCTTTTGCTGCTTAAAAATTAGGCAGTTTCAGCGTCGAAAGTGGCCAGATGTGAAGAGACCATCATCTGCCAAGTCACTGTGAGTTGGGAGCCATTCACAAAAAGCATTGAGCTTTTACCTTCCTTCCCTTCCTTCACTTCTCTTTTTGCATGCAGCACCCTTTTTTAACATCTCTTTTCATGGAATGTGTAAGTGGGAAGTCCTCTAAACTATGCAAGAAATAAGATACTGCCATCATTACAGACAACTACGGCTGTACAAAACCTCTTGGGACATGTTTCCTGGGAATCTAGGAGCGTTAAGGTCAAGGCAGTTTCAAACTTGAGCAAAGGCGGGTGCTCAGTTAGAGAACAACCCAGTTGTGGTTAACTGCTGTTACATTGGTTTTGTCTGAATATAAACTCGTAGCAGCTACCTAGTGGTCTGTCACATTGTCCAGAAAGAACAAACTGATTGTAATTGCTGACAGTATCATGTATTTTCTTGCACGTTAGAACAGAAGTAGACTACAAGACAGAGCTATACATTTTGTTTTATTCCATCACTGTCCTAAAAATCTAAGATTGCTTTCTGCTTACTTTACTACACCCCTTAAAAGCTGAAGATGATATTCAGTTCTCAACTTGCCCAAAAGGATTTGCTCATTTAATAGTAATATTTGTTTGATTTTAGAAACAGCTAGAATTAATGAGCTACAAGTTTTATAGAGGTTTAAGTTTCAACCATAGTTGGATTGTTACTGTGATACACCTGCTGTATTTTTACAGGTGGTCCAATTGTTGGTTTTTTTTCCTGTCTGGAACCATTAAAAATTCATTTCTAACTACTGCCTACTAGAATGTTATACACTAAAGCATGTTTGTTTTACTTTAAAGAGGACAACTGTGGGAAGGATGGGAGGGCTAACCTGCCCCAACTGCTGCATCTCCATAAGGATACAAACGGACCAGAACTTGAATCCATGTACAGACTAAATGAAAACGTGTATGACTTCAGAAAGAAGTCTACTGTTAGCCTGGAGGAGCGGATAACGTTGAGGCTGAAATAGGTAGGATGTTTGCACTGGTGCGTGAGTTACATAGATGCAGTGGAATTATGGGAAATGCTGTCAAAAATACAGGTCTCTGAAGTCCACTATTGTACCTGCTTTTTGCTTTGGATTATACCTCACCTGCTTCACAAGGCATTTTACTTCAAGAAGACACCACTAACACTGATCCAGGAAGGGAAATACAGCTGCATCCCAAAGAGGATTGCCATCCCAGGGGCAAAGCAAAACAAGGGCAGTGGAAGTCAACGTAAAACATTCTTCAGTACAACTGTTTCTTCAGTTGTCAGGAGAGAAACTTGAAAGCCAAGTGTAAGTCTAAAGCAAGATTTAGAAAACATGGACGCTTTTGCTCGTAACTGGAGTAAAGGTAATGGTGGAAAAGAACTTTAAGAGATTCAGGAATTGAATATTTTCAACATCATGACATTTCTCAAATTTCCTCTGAGGACATGTTTTAGTTCCATGTCTACTTGTCCATCCCATTGACACCTCTAAGAAAATTAGAGAAAATCTTGACTAACAGGATGCTGGATTCTTGGAGGGGTTGTGTAAATATTGATCAATATACTGTTTGAAAAGAAATTCCTTCAGGATGTGAAGAACTTTGTTAATAAACAGAGTGGAATGCCCACACACCATTTCTCTAAATGTTACTTAATGTTGCGTAGCACATTTCAGAATTTATCCATTTTTAAAAGTACCGAAAAATTTCAGTAAATATACATCATAAATTTTAATGAAATCAGATTTGTATGAAGTTTTTTTTGTGGTAATATTATATTGTATGTTCAAAACCAAAACAATTCCTTTGAGAAAGCAGCATTTGCTTAGTAGTGTAACTTTTACATTTCTTTTTTAAAAAAAAAAGGCAGCTCCAAGAAGTTCAACGCTTGTACCCAATGAAGAATAATCCAGTTATAGTTGAGTCTACAAAAAAGTAGATGTTCCGAATGACAGTTTACTGTTTAAAGGTTTTTAAAGGGAAAAACCTCTCATTTTACTAAGGAAGCACAGTGTACAGAGTTGATTTGAGTATTTTCCTAAAGACGTTATTAAATACAAGTGTAGTACAGGCACTAGTGGCAATACTCATATTTATAATTTGTTTGATGTTAATCATCTGCTGCCTGTTACAAAGGCACTGCAGGAGGGAGCTCACGCGACAGATGACCAACTGTGGCCTTCACTCTTAACAAAGAGGTACTGTTTTCAAAACACAAACTGAATTGCACTTCTAGAAACACAGTATAAAAATACATACTGGAAATTATTGTGATACCCTTCCTGGTTTTGCACATTAGGAAATTCAAGTGGAATTACTTCATGAGGGATACAGATCTCTAGTACCACACACCCATACAAAAAGATACTTGACGTTAGAAACAGAGAGAAAAAACCTCTTCCAAAGTGGCAGTGGGGTCTTTCATGGTATGTGCTATATACTAATACTAGACCTGAGCTTGTATTTGTATCTCACCTAAGTCAAATACACTTCCCAAACCTTTCTTGCAAGTTTTTAAATGATGGAGGTAATATATGATTGTCTCACTAGCCGTTGATTGTTTATAACCTGTTACCCTTGTCATGGATTATTAAAGAAACATCTGCTGGATTATGAGATCCTGATCAACAGAAATAAGTAAAAAAATACTGAATTTAAACTCAGCACTAGAAACATACTTCTGATGCTTTCCAGAGAAGAGTGTTTGTTAGCTGTCTGCCACTCTTAGTGAGTACACAGAAAGAACACTAGGTTAGATTTTTAAAAATTTGCACTTCCCTTTTTTTTGTGTTCAGTCTGTGATCTTTGACCAGCTGAGGGCGTGACTATCAAAATCCTGTATGAGCAGGGTTGCTGCTCCTGCTGTGTGTCAGTCAGAAGCCTGAAAAGTTACCATGCCTCTTCACACAAGATTTTGAGCTGTGGGCCTTCGATGTGACACAAGAAGCAGGTGGTGTTTCAGGAAAGGTAGGTGGTTGTCAAGTTACAGGGAAGTTTTCTCTTCTCCTTTCAGCTCCCTTGAAGACTGCTTTTTAAGTTGAAAAAAAAAAAAAAAACCTTCAAAAATTCCACTCAGTGTCCATGCAACTTTAGTTGCTAAATGCGTCTCATAGGGGACTAACAACTTAGACCTTCTGCCTAACTCTGCAGCCAACTAGGAAAAAGCCTAAATAATTTGTTATACATAGCTTTCCTCAGAAGTAGCACCAGATTTTCACTGACCTTTCCCAGTTACAGTTATCAGCCATGAAGTATTAGACAGCTAATATACTAAGTCACCAAGTTCTGATTTTAAATAGAAACCTTTATTTACATTATTATTAACATCCAAACACAAAAATCAAAGAGCAGTAATACCTTACAACCAACTCTTTTATAAATCAGTCCCCATGATTTTTGTTTTGCAACATAAAGATACAGATATTCCAAGCAATACTTAATGTAAACTAAACTTAAATGCAATTCTCAATACTGTATGCCTTCTCCTGAGAAGTTTTTAAAATATTGCTCTCAGAATTACATGGTTTCATACTCACTGTATCACTTTGTCATCGGGTAGTCCGCACACAAATTCTACAATAAAAATGTGCTAATTGGTACAACATTCAAATAGTTTTGTCTTATGACTGAAAAAAATGGTCCTGATTTTCTGACTTTAAAAGTAGTATTTTAAGCCAAGATTGGAAAAAAAAAATACTACATGTGAATTTTATAAAACATGGTTTCTGTGATCAAAAGAGTAACAGAGACACGGAGCCAAACAACACTCATTATGCAGCAGTGATCAGAGGTGGTTGCACTAGCTCATTGTTCTCTTACTGTTGAAAAAAATGTTACACAGGTTATTTTTTAAAAACATTTCTGAATAGTCTGCCCCTATAGAACCAAAACAGACTTGGTGGAGATATAAATTATATGTCAAGAGATACAAGGTCAGTTTTCTTTACTGCAGTAGGAAAGATTTTCAAACTAGACGCAGTATTTATGATCAGTGCTGCCAAGAAAGATGTCATCAATGCATTTTTACTATGCCCCTCTCCCCCCTTAATCAAGTTTAAACTAAAAATCTTTGGATTCAGCAAAGAAGTAAGTACTGGAACACTCCAACATTCTAAACACACATGAGAAAATGATGATCCTTTGTCAGGTACCAGTTATACACAGGTGTATAAATAGAATCACTCATTTAAAAAAAAATTAAAAGGGCACGATGTATGAAGTAATACATAGTCCAAGAGCTCACCTAATGAAAGCAGTCAAGGTTTGTAGTTTCCATCAATATAATGAACAACTACAAAATACAAAGATTGTTCTACTCTGATTTGATATAAAAGCAAGGGATTTTTGCCTTTCAACATCAGTAGGCAGCACTTACTCAACAAGTAGATACGTTCTAAGAAATAAAAAGATAAAAGTTCCTTAGGCTTTAGAAGTTTTGCATTAAAAAACACACAGGACTTGGACTGAAGGTTTCAAATAAATTCTATCACCTAATCTACGTACTCAGTACTAATGGCAGAGACAGGGTTGCATAAAGTAGATCGATTTAATCTGCATTCCCTTGGGAACACAACTGGCTGTATGCTAAGGATCAACTTTTTGAGACTATTTCTAGTTAAAGTTATTTCTATTAAAATGGAAGATCAATGGATTCTGAACAATAAAACCACCTCTTGCTTACAGTACCAAGAAGAAACAATCAAGAACACAGGGTTTTTTTGTTTTGTTTTTTTTTACTCACTTGGGAGAAGTTGGTTTTCTGTTACAGTGAACAACAGAACAAAAGCACCACACATCTTAAACATTTCTGGGTCATCCCTTACACAAGTTGGAGGTTTGACTTGTAACTGCCTGAAACCAGAAAAAACTGCAAAGAGATGTTCATTTCAAGGAACCAAAAGGTGGGGGAATGGGGGAAGTGACCAAACCTATCAGCAAATGATATGAATAAATTTGTAACCAGACTTAAATACTGATATGAGAGAAACCTGCTTAGAAAATACATTCATTACCATTAGAACAATCCAATGAGGTGCAGACGTTTGGTTAAAATGTGGCTTAGTATCCTTAAAGAGTTCTGGATGTCATGTAACAACAAATATTTTGCAACAGACAGGTTTTTGAAGAACATTAAGAGTTCTTTAAAATTGACCAAGACAGACACAATCCAGATTCATCAACTGGAAAGGCGACATATCACAGAAAGACACGACCGTCATGACAAATCAGAGCATCTTACAACACAGAGCCTTTTGTCAAATTGCCTTACGTAGAAAAGAAATGTAACAAAGTGCTCACAGGTGGACAAAGCATTTAACAACTGGTCTTTTATAAAAAGCTGTATGTTAAAGATGTAAAAATAAATGAAGTGTTGAAGACCAAAGAAGAGAAAAATGTGGGCCAAAGTCACCCAGCAAAGTCATTAAATTTAATTAAAAAAAAAAAATTCTATTTGGACCTCAACTACACTGAGTTTACAGAAATCAATTTTGTTAAATATTTAGCTTCACAAACTCTGCAAAAATGAGTTAGTGACCTACAAAAGTCATATATATAATACATTATCTTAAAGAACCTATTTACAAAATTTATTCACAAAAAGACTGCAAAATTCTGATTCAGACTGCAGTGCCTTGCCTTGAGTTTTCTGAAGTTATTTTCAAAAAGATGAAAGTTTATTGCTCTAATTTCCATACACAGAAAACATTACATTATGCAGTCTTTTTGAATAATTCTTAAGAGATTGTGTTTGAGAAGGAACATGAGTACACCCTACCTTCATATTAAGTCCTTATCAAAGATATTGCATTAATCCATTATATAGTCTTTTATAAAGTGCACTCAGCTGCACATCAATATGTAAATACTAGTCACATTTGTGTTTAAATAATTTAAATTTATTATCCTCTCTTTTTACCCCTTGGCTTCAATGGACAGGATTCTGGACTAGTATGTGCCAATTCATTTTGCACTGCTACTTTGCTTGGGAAATCCTGACGCTTGGGGTAAGAGATTTTAAAAGCAGCATTTATATTCAGGAATTAATACAAAAGAATCAAGGCTAGGAACTACATTCTCTGTCAGATATTGTTACGAGAAATCAGAAAATTCTTACCACCGTGACTTCTCCAGGCACTTCTGTCTGCCTGCAGTTGAAGGGTTGTGGATAGCTGCAGTAAATAGATGAGGTATTCCAGGAGTCTACCCATCGTATCTACTAAAACACCATTGCCAAATTCACATTTTTAGAGCAGAGCGCCAAAAATATTTATGACCTTTTTTGTACACCACAATATACAGTAATACAGAGACTGCTCCTACTAAATGTATTTTTTGGTTGGGTTTTTTTTTTTCTTCCTCTGAATGAAGTAACTTAGGACATCATGGTGATTGAGAGGAATTAACGTATTTCCGTACGGCCAGTCTAGCTGCTGTGAAGAATGCGTAGCTTTCCTTTACAATACTAGTGCATCATTAGTACAGCGCATTCTTGTTTGAAGATACAGTTCTAGGTGTCAGCAGTATTTCTGTCACAGAAAAGAAGAAATAATCAGCAGAGAAAATAAAAACACCATTGCTGAAAACACTGGTCAACATTCTGCATCTTGAAGAGGGAAGTAGTGACAGTCAATTTTAAGCAGAATAGCATTTCCTCAGCATGTTATTTGGGTACTTTCACTCTGTGGCATGTGGGTTTGGAAAATCTGACATTTCACCTTCATTTTCCCCTCTTTATAAAAGATACTTGTTGTATCAAAGTCCTCCAATACCTTACCTATCCCTTTTAAGGATTGTGTTTACGCAATTTCATGAGGTACTTTCTACTTGAATTAATTTAGCTTAGCTCAATATTATGTTGTTCATCCCTTGGTATTTTGTGGAAAGACTACAACAAAAGTATATTTAGTATTTCAGCCTTGTTTGCAGTGCCTGTTATTAGCGCATTTTCCCTTAAATAAGGGCCTGAATTTTCCATAGTTTCTTGCTACACATACACAAGCTAGTGTAAGGTACTATAAGGATATCAGCAGCAGCTTCTGCCTGAAGGAGATATGGTGCTACCAGGATTCTTGGTCTGACTCATGACAGCTAATTTATATCATCTTTTATATCTGCTGAAGATGCTTTTCACAATCTCCGTTTTGCTCTCTGGGACTTCTCCAGGCTCAGAAGTATTTAAGCATCCTTTGTGCCGTTTAAGCCTTGATCTTACCTATGCTACTTCAAAGCCAACAGCTAATCACAGCATACAGCCTGGGTTCATCATGGATTTGATTTAAATACCATCAAAAATACCGTGTCTCTTGGCACACACAAATGGTAGGTCCACAGATGTAAATACAAGCAGGATAACTGAGAACAGGATTGTGCCAGAGGAATGGCTTGCAGCAAATTGTACTCAATGGGAAAAGAGTCAACAGATTTTTCATCCGTCTTTATGTAGAACTCACCTGGTCTGGACCCATAGGCATCCCTGACATAGGCATGGTGTTGATATTCATCTGTCCAATATGGCCACCGCTGCCGTTCATGTGCATCATACTGTACGCTGCTGGGTTACCTTGGTGGCTGAACTGCTGCTGCGGGAAAGAACTGCAGCACAAAAGGAGAACTAAAATTACCTTCCAAGAAGCTTACGCATTGATATATTGCTTTCCCTGCACCAGTTGTCAACGTGTGAAAGATAAAACTGTTTTTACATTTACTTGTTTCTACCTAACAGAAATTTCCCTCCCATAAGGAATTTTGAATTTTTAGGAATGCGCAGAAGTATGTGTATGTATTTTCTATTTTAACCTTTTTGGAAGCTTCTGTTAGGGCTGTACTGGCCGTTGTAATACTATTCTGACCTTCTGTATTTTCCATCAAGTTATTTTTTCAATATTCAAAGACTGAACGCTGCTTCCAGTTACAAAGATTGCAGAGATCCAATATGAATAAACGGAGCTAAGCGTAAGATCCTGAGCAGGATCAAGGACAATACAGACAGCAGAGAGAGAATTGTTTTTCCCCCTTTCTAATCCTTTTCCTACTATCCTTTTAATCCTTTAATCCTTTTCCAGCTATTTAACATAGCTGCTACTTTCGACAAAAGGAAAGACAATTTTTGAGCTAAAGGTTGTAACTGAGAAGGTCACCTGCTCCTGGCCATGCTTCCCGACGGCCAGCCCTTCATCTCAGGGGACTGGTACATCGCTGCTGTCTGAGGATGCTGCATCATAGGATTCTGGGAGGGTCCAAGTCTCGATGACATCATTGGGTTGGGAGGGCTTGATACTCTGCTAAATGCAGGATCAGGTTGTTGACTTATTCCTTAAAAGACCAAGGACAGACATACACTTCAGTTATCATCACCCAGTACTTTCAGTTTATCTTCTTGCAATGATGGGAAGGGAAAAAGTCATCCTTTTTTTTAGAAGAATTTTCCATTTTTCAGAATGATTGTTATTTAGGTAGTTTGGATTAATAATAAATGAAGAAAGGGAAAAGAAAACCAGACAGACAAAAAAAACCAAACCATGTTAGTACTAGTACCGTAATTTGGTGGATAGGGGAATTGCTGTGCAGGAACTTGAGCCATTGGAGGGCCTGTCAAAGCACTGTCCATGCTTCCTGAGGCTGTCACATTTGGTGGTGGACTGAAGGCCTGAGGTTGCTGTTGCTGCTGCATCATCATTGCCATCCTCTGTTGTCTAAAATGATGACTTATTAGCTCCCTGTTACGCTGAGCCACCATTTGAGCATTTAGAAAACCTTGCTGCTATCCCCCAAAGAAAAGAAAAATCATATTAGAAAACACTTTTACAAATGAAATCACATCAGAGTCAACCCACCTACACTCTTTCTAACACCCAGCATAGCCATTACCAGAACAGAAAGTTAAGAAAACCCACAGCCAGTACAAAAATCATCAAGATCTTAAAGGTTTTCATGAAGTTGTCATTCCTGCTAAACAAATTACAGATTTGCTGTCATATCCCACATAGAAAAGACTGTGGGCACACTGTATTGATAGCATGACCTAGTGAACAAATCCCTCTAAAATCTTGTGAATAAGGGAGGTAAAAACCACCTTTTCTTTTTAATTGTACAGGGGGAAAAAAAAACAAAAAGGAATGCTGTGGCACCATGAAAGAAGGTCCAAATTCTAAACAGACATGTAAAAGATGTGTCTATTCAAAAATCACTGTTTCAGGTGGCTTGTGTAGTAATTACTCACCTGTGATCCCACCTGCGGCTGCATCACTGGTCTCATCACTGAGGTATTACCACCAACCGGATTTTCCATTTTCATTTCAAGTGCTTGACGGGTCTGATTCATAAACTTAGAAAAAGACATTTTAGCACTATTAGCTTGAAAATACCAGTATCTGAACAAAGTAATGGCAACTCCTCCAAAAAAAAAAAAAAAAAAAAAAAACACAACACAAAAAACCATCCTTTACAGACCTCTTGAATCCATAAAGCGCAATGGTTAATTTTTGCCTTGTTTGATGTACCTGAAGTACCAAACTCTTTGGTTAAGCAGCTCAAACACATACAAAAAGAAAAACTCTCCAAACAGTGCAGCACTGACTGGCTTTAGTTTTTTTCTTCCCTTGAAATAAGCACTTTTAAAAAATAAATGAATAGCAGACTATTTGTTCCACATCATGTTTCGTGCAGAAGGGTATAGCCACTAGCTTTGCTAAAAAATAATAAAATTCTGTCTCCTTTCCTCTCCATCACAAAATCTCAAAGCCAAACAGATTGAATTAGTGTCACAGAACAACCAAGAGAGAACACAGTATTTCCTACAGATTAAACATTGCCATTCCACGTCACACAGCACTATCTCAGTTTCCTGAGTTTTATTTGTACATTGTGTTTGATATCAGAACTGCATTTTCACAGATATCACGACTGCATTTTCACGTGGGGAATTCAATGCTGAAATCACGCAGCAGTTTCTGAAGCAGTGCTTTCAACCCAGTGTTAAGTTCTATGTGGCTATATCTGCTCTCTCACCTTTCGTCCTAAGAAAATACCTAAAATTACATCAAATCAATAAATGGAAAGCAAACCCATATTTCAATAAGCCCTAATGATTAGTTTGAAAACATAGTGGAAAAAAAAAAACAACGTTTGATTTACAGGAGAAATGCAGCTGCCGTTTAGTGAGATTCAGAAAAAATACTCAATCTTAACATGGATAAAGAGATCATCCAGAGCTACGTTGTACAAGAGTACTGTTTTAAGTAGCAATAATATTGTCTGCTGCAGGAACCAATCCAATCTGTAGCTATGGAGGCTGATGAAAGAAAAACACTTGTCCTAATAAAGGTTCTTTCACTCCTACAGCCATTAGGCACTCAGTGTGAAAAGCACGGTCAAAATGAGAGATCTGTCCTTTCAATCATCTGCTGTAATGTCAATTTGCATATTCGTGAAGCAACACAGTTCAGTGTGCACCTTATTCCATTCCGAGACAAGAAGAAAGGGTAAATGCAGGAGCAAAAGATTACCTGCTGCCCCTGAAGCCTCTGCTGGAGCTGCATGCGGAGCTGCTTTGGTGTATTGGTTCGAGGTCTCATCACATTTGCTCTAGGATGCATACTTTGAAGTGGAAAATTGCTCTGTTGGCCCATCTGATTCATCATTGAATTAAAGGATGGCTGTTGTCCCTGAATGTTACTAAAACCTCCTGGCATTGCTGCCCCTTGCCCTTGATAGGGCTGACCATATAACGAAGGCTTCTGGTCAATCATAACTGAAGATTCCTGACCTTGAAATGAATCTTGTTTGGGTTCCAAAGCTTGTCCCTTCAACAGATACAAAAGTGTTTGCGCTAGCAGTATATTCTTTAAGTAGGATTTCCTAAAGAAACAATAAAGCTAACACAGCATACAACCACCAATGCTTTCTTGGGGAGAACATACCGTGGACAGATTACTATTAGTTTTGTTTCCAGACAAACTGAATAGCAACAGTTATTATTAATACTACTACTTTAACAAAAAAATCAGTTCTGCTGCACACTGCTTACGTAGGCAGCCCAGTGTCATTATTCAAGCCCTTCCTCATTTTTAAACTGCTATTCATACAAAAGACAGTGTCATTTTGTGGTTTTAAGCAAGTTCCAAATTATTAATAGACCTTCTTGTCCCTATTTGCTCACCATGCAAAGTCAAGCTGGAACTGGAGGAGATGAAAGTGTCCTACTCACTAACATGTCACTGCCAGTCAAATATTTCACAACCCAAGCTCAGCTGACAATAGTTTACTAAACAAACTCATAACAATTCTCTGCTTATAGAATTATAATGATTTACACACCCAAAAAACCCCTATATACCAAGGCATATTACAATAAACTTCGATAAGATGATGCCATTTTATGGTTTTGTCATGCACAAAAAATTCAGTCAAGACTGAGCTTCTCCAATTAAAATCACTACTCAATGTAGATACTTCCAAAGGCAGATTTCAGAAAGTAAAACAAGAAAGTAAGGAGACAGAGTGAATGAGGAGGCCTTCTTCACTTTTTTTTTCAAGTAACCAAACAATACAAGTTTTTAGAAAATAAATGGAAAAAAAAAAAAAAATCTCTGTTTTACTTACTTGGTTTACAAGATCAGGAATTCCCAATGCTCTATCAATTTCTTCCAGACCTGTGACGTCTGTATTACTCAGCAATGTGTGCAGCTGATCCAAAAGTGCCCTTTCATCATTCTGGCCTTCCATACTTGGTGCCGGACATAAGAGGTCATCCAAAGAATTTCTAACTAATTGTCTATCAATATAAAACCATTACAAACATTATGGACTATAAAGGCATATACATAGTTTTTATACGATATATTGATCTGGAGATGATTAAGTACTATAATCACCCAGAAGACTGAAGTAAGACTTAAGCACTTAAGCCCCAAATTTAAGTCCTAAAATGTCCAGTCAACTGCCATCTATGCTTGAACACACGTAAATTCTGTTTTCTCCTGGCTTCTGCGTGTGCCACGGAGACATGATTTCAGATTTTCCCACCCCTTTTCTCTGTGCCTCCCAGCTCAAGGATTTTCTTAGCAATGCCTTTTGTGGAGCTGGGTTAAAAAATATCCAGTGTCGTAGCATCAGCAGAAATGGAAACAGATTCTGACTCCAATCTATTATCCCCACTGTATATGCTACATGTATATGCAATTTTTTTCCAGGTCTTAAATTATTTTGATAAACAGTGAACAGTGGTATTTAAACTTGTCTTAAAACCTTCCCCAATCTACCTGTTCTGGGAACCCCGTGATGCTTGCTCCATGGACAGCATGTTGTCAGGCCACGATCCTGGTTGGTTAGATGGTCCTGGCTGTCCATATGGATTCCCCCCCATGCCAATGTTTATTTCATTTGGTCCTGCAAGGTAAAACATTTGTGTGTTTTTCAAAAACAAAGGGTGTCATCTTGCTCTCCCAGTGTTCACATAAAGCATAGTGGATGATCACACTGTGATCAAGCAGTTTCACGAGCAGTTTCATCAAGCAGTTTCACGAGCTTTCCATTGGCGTGTTTTAAAGTATATATATACACATACATAAATTCACACTCAAGATAATTTCAGAACTATAATAGACCATAGATTTAAATATGACATGATCTTAAGCTGCTACTCTATTAGAAAAGAATTGCTATTTCTAATCCTTAAGCCGCTAAAGTAGGAACTTGACTGATATTAGCAACTTTACATCAAAAAAAAAAAAAAAATTGGCTTTCTGGCCAATGAGATCTGGGAATTAGCAAATACACATTGTCATAGTGACACCAACAACATTTGGCATTTTAAATTCAAAAATAGGGTAAAAATCAAAAGAAACACAAGGTACATTTTGCTTTTTGGGAGGACGGCCTTCCTTCTACCTATTCAGAGACATACAGCACTACATAGGAGAGTTTGTGTCATCCCATTATTTCCCAATATTTGTAGGAATCACCTAGCAATAACAATTTCTGGGAAGGTAAGCTGAGGAATTCTGACTCAGGACTGCAGAAATTTATTCCTGATTCAGCCTTACATCCACATGTCACACTGAAACAGTAAGTCCCTCTAAGAGAACTGGCAACATGATAAAAAAAAAAAAAAAAAAGAAAAAAAAAAAACCAAACAGAATTCCACTGTCTATTTCAGCCCTTTTTTGGGTATGCCAGCACTGGCACATTAGACAAGATAATTTCAGCTCTAGGCTAAACCTTCGTTAGAGATACAGAACACAAAAACCACACAGGGCTTTAAAACTCTCCGTATTTTAGACATGCAGCTTCTTTTCTCCCTTACAAACACTTCAAAGAGAACCTACCTGTATTTGCAACATGGTTTTGTATGAAATTTGGATACTCCATGTGAGAAGAATTTTGAAATACTTAACAAAAAGCTCTAAAAACCCCTGATTACCAAGAAGTTAACAGCAAAAATACATCTATATCAAGAACAAGGAATTAAATTCATCAGAATAGTAGTACCTTCAAATATAACCATGGGTGTAATTTAGTTCCTGGAATTTAGCAGAGAAGTATTACACTGAAGAAATACACAGAAATTATCCCTCAAAAATCTGGAGAATCAGTATCAATTATCTGTGTATGAAACACACAGATATCACCAGAAGAAAACAAGACCACCACCAAAAAGTCATTGAATGTCCCAGTCAGGGAACAATAAGAGTCTTTACCTCAAAAAGCCTTTGGATGAGAAGCCAGTATCCTACCCAAAACTGAAAAGATGCTGCTGCTGAATGCTTACTAAGAAACTAGTGAGATTGTGCTGAGTAGGACAATAACAATAAACAACTTACTCATGTGAATCATTTGCTGTTGTAGCATTGGTCTTGTACCAGGCATGCTATTCGAGCGAACGGGCAGTCCAGACATAGAGCCACCCACCGTGGGTCTGGGAAGGGACGCACTGAACTCGGGCCCTGGTCTCAACATGGAAGCAGAACTTGTAGGTTCCAATCTGTTCACCTTAGAGTTTGGCAAACCCCAGTCTCCTGACTGATGCTGATTCATAGCCACGTTTCTGTTGGGAGCACTTGCTATAATGAAGAGTAGAAAATACAATAATTTTTCCATGCAGAATACATTACATATTTTGGTTTTAGAATTATTTTGATGAAGTTTTGTTTTCTTTTACCAACATGGACATCTGCCAATGACAGATCAATTCACTGAACAAAAGCATCTACAGCTTCCCATGCCAAGTTATAAATCAAACAACTAGATTAGTCTAAATATATTTTAAAATATTAATGACTAACTGCCATTATGACCTGTTCTTGCTTCTACTTATCAAAAACATATGTTAAATTCAAAACTCAAAATAGTAAAAAGTAATTAACTACTAAAAAAAGTACTGTTAATAATACACAGATGATAAATAGTTATGTTGTCATAATTTTAGTTAGGGATAATAATTGAAAAGTATTTATATGCTGATGGTAAAATTAATATTCTTTAACATTAAGGTTTCTTCTAACCAAAATTCATACTGTAATCTTGTAACATTTTTTACATAAAAGCGTCTTCCTTTACAATGAGATCTATTTGTACACAATCAACAAACCCAGATTTGCTCCAAAAGTTTCCTGGTTTTCAATCATTCTTGGACTTCCACTCATCACGTTTTGCTTTTGTAACATGGAGAACGCATTGACATTCCTCGCTGCAGCACCTGAGCCCACAGGGCTGTCTAAAGACATGGCTCTGTTGAAAGGGGGGCGGGTAGTCTGCACAGACTGGGGACTCCTCATCCCTGTTAAAGAATTAAAAGATGCATGCAAATGTACATTTTAAATAGAAAGTACTATTAATGACTTAAATAAGTCTGATGAATTTATGGATACATATATTTGACCTTAAACAAGCCAGGAATAGTTATTTTGGGTTCTCACTACACAAATCACGTTTTGAGTACATAGTTAGGACCTTTTACAAGAAAAGTCAAACACAGTTCCCTTTGGCCCTAGACATAAAAAGGTTCATTTAAATTTAAGTTCTATAATGAACCACGTTTTTAACATTTTGAAATACAGACTCCTTGATACATATGAGCGGACTGCACAGTCTTTGGATAACTCTCACGTGGAGACAGAAACAAGTTAAATAGTTCTGTCTGGAACACAACGAATCCAGAAGCAGTGTGTTCCTGAGCACTGTGTACTACGTGGACTAATTAACCTAGAAATCACTGTGCTCCACAGCCAATAGTGTCAGTGGCCTTACGTGTTCTTGTACCTGTTTTTACATTTTTCATTATCCATGTTTAACTCCTTAGGTTACACCTCAGCAATCTACGGCCCTATATATAATCAAGAGATGACCAATGTTATAAAAGAAAGTGACAACTACAATGACACTGGTCTATTAGCAAGGAACCTTATTTTTCCCTCCTACTCAGCTTCCTACTAAGGAAGGGCATTCCATTCAAGGACAAGGAGGCGTACTGATTAGAATTTGCAGGCCACAAGATGTTTTCACAGAATAAGTGGGAAATCAAAAGCTTGTCACCAATTTCATTATTTCCCTAGTCATCTGTAAGAAACAAAAACTCTCCATTTTAATTTACAACTCACAAAACACTTTTCCTGATGTCTTGTCTCTGACAAATTTATGTTAGCAAACCCACGAGAAGCCATAAAATAAGGAGCTGAAGTTAACTTTATTCATGAGGTACATAGTAGATGACTGCTGTCAAGACAGCTAATAGTGTACATAATAGCCTATGAAAGCATAATTAGCCATATTGCATTACATTTGTCCTTGAAGATACAGGATATCAAGAACATATTCTCTAAGAATCTGAGGATGCATTATGTTTACATCAGGTAAGAAGAAAACCCTAATTTTAAAACCAAAACGATGTTAGATTAAATTCCTTACCTAGTAGAGCATTTCCTTGAAATAATGCTTGCTTTGTTCCAAGGTTATTTCCATTTGCAGACATCGCATTATTGTAAAACTCTGAACTAGTCAGATCACCTAGAATTGCATCCAAATTATCCAAGTCTCCACTCATCTGAAAAAGAAGCAGTAAAATACCAAGGTTA
Source organism: Chlamydotis macqueenii (assembly GCF_036417535.1). Classification (NCBI taxonomy): domain Eukaryota; kingdom Metazoa; phylum Chordata; class Aves; order Otidiformes; family Otididae; genus Chlamydotis; species Chlamydotis macqueenii. Next base: position 6,880,010 of record NC_141571.1, on the reverse strand, counting down.
TTCACAATCATATGGCTATCCTACAGCTTTTATTTAATGATATCTAATCTTAGAAGATATAGCTGGGAGACAAATGGTTTAGTTCACTGACAGTACCTTGGGCGCTCTCGCCATTTCCAGAGCACTTCAGATATCATTTAGCCACATTTTAAAGAGTATTTTGCTTGGCTAATTTTGAGTATTAGGAGAAACTAGAGGTACACAAATGAAAAGCACCTTTGAATAGAAACATTTCAGTGATCACAAATTACAAAGATAAAAACATGAGAGCAAACAATGTCAAGAACATGTACCATCCAGTGATAAACAATGTATGTGTCATACACAACATCCTAATTTGATCACTGGTAAACATAAAAACACATGAAAAGTACCTGCAGATTTTTCTGGTCAATTGGAGCCCTAATCTTTAAAATTTGTCTTTAAATCAGATGCAGTTTTAACAAAAAAAATACTTGGATAATAGTTGGATTCATATCTTCACAGAACAAGCTTCTCAGAATATGTTAATTAGATCTGAGGAGCCAATACTAAAACTACACACTTGGTACTACTACGCAGTTGTCAGTGACTTTTGTGTAAGTGGTACTCAAAAAAATGTTACAGGGTGTTTCATTTATAGTCAGCCACTAGCTAATATAAAAATTGTGCAGTAATTTTTTATTTACATAGTTATTACTGATTTGGAAAATCCAAGTTCTAAGATAGCAAAATGTTTTCAGTAAACTCTGCCATACTGACCAGTATTACTTACTTTGAAGCAGTTCCAAATGTGACTTACAAACTAAACAAAAAAGAAATACTATCTACACTTTATCATTTTAGGAACAGCTGTCTCTTACAAGCATATTGCTTCAGGAGAGTTATTCCATGGAGATGTATTTTGCAGTATCATGACATGTCTTGGAATTTTAAATCTAGAAACACTGAAACAAATATACATATATCTATTTGAAAGCTGGATATATATTTGGAACATTTTCCCTCATTTAAAGAAAAAGGAGAGTGCTAAAACTAATGAATGAACTAAGCTCAATGTATAGCTATTTTAAGTATTAAGCATTTTTGTGTATTGTTTATATTTCCAGAACTAAGTCATATAAGTCTTGCCTTTGGCTATTGTATTGCCAGCTAACTACAGAGGTTGGCACAGTTTCATTTCCTAACAAGCCATAAACATGTGCTATGTGAAACTGTAGATGTTGAAGATTTTATTTTAAGGAATACTTTTAAGTATATGCTATCTTAATTGTACCATAACTCAAAGGCAACATTAGTCCAGGACTTCAGTACAGCACATTTGGTTACATAGCAGATCTCTCTGTGCTTTTTTAGTTACAATACAACCTGAGCATATAGCTTCACACCATTCACACTGAACTTTCTTAGAAATGTTTACACACACAGAGTGTTCTATATTTACCCATCACTGTATTAAGAAAATATTGGTTTGTTCACTGCTGTCTTTTTCCATGATACCGTACCTCCTCTGTTGGTTCCGTTTTTATTTTCATCTCTTTTTCTTGACTAGAAGTAGGAATTGTAGAACTACTGCATTGTCCTGTTTTATTATCCACACTTTCTATTTTAGGCTTCAGCTCTTTGGAAAGCGGGTCCTTAACATCATCTTTATCTAACAGATATCGTAGTAAAGCATTGTTTTCCTTCTTCTTTGGACTCAGTTGCTCCTGTTTGACAGTGCCTTCCCCACAGGGGGCTGCATTACTAGCATCATGATACGTGTCTTTACCAGTAGCTTCAGCTGTGATCTTGGCTACCTCTGCAGGAGAATTACCATTCTGCAACAATTTATGCAAAATCCTATGCTTTTCTTGCAGGAGTGAGCCATGCACGTTTGAGGAGGAAGATACCCCTCCAGATGTCGATGAGGAAACTCCTGAAGGACTGGTAACGTTGGTTGAAGATTCTTTACAGTTTGAGTCTAAAGGTGAGTTTGATGCTGTAGAATGTCCTCTGTCATCTGAGGAGCATGTCAGTAGCTGGAGCAGTTTTTTATGCCCTTTGCTTTCAGATGGTCCTCTCTGACTTTCAGATGCCTCCGGATTTCCCTCTTTACTATCTTTTTCACTAAGGAGATCCCTGCTATTTGACTGGCAGACGGAACTTTCCACTTGGTTTTGTTCACAATACAAACCAGATGGGCTTTTGGAGTCCTGGGTGCTCGTTTTACTTTGCTGAGCTATGCTCATGTTTGGGGAGTTATCCAATTTTGGACCCGGTGAAGAAAGTGTGGATAAAAGTGAAGTTCCAACACCCTCACTAATGGCTTGAAGAGCACTAAGAGAACTGCTAGAGAAAGTGCTGCTGCCGGTGTTGCTGGCAGATCCCATTGGAGAGTGCATACCTGTATCACATGACAGAGATCAAAATTAGACTACAGAATTGTCTGTATCTACTTTTTCTTTGGATTATGTATGACTGCCATACTGAGTTAATTACTTGAAAATAATTTTTTACCACAAAATTAAGGATGCTACACTAAAGTGACACGTACAAGGTCACACAGAATTGTTAAAAAGGATGAAAGATGGAATTCAGATAGAAGTGAGAAAAGATAGCTAAAAAAGAAAAAGAGCTTATAGCAAAAATAAAATACCTGTAACTGGAGAAAACTGGTGTGAACTCATTTTTGGACTCCCTCGATTCCTAGGAGATATCATTAGATTCTGTTGGTTGGAAGTTAAACCAGGACTACCATGTGGTGGGCTACTTATATTTAACCCATAACTGTTGTTCTGATAAGCAGAGGACTGCATTCCGGGTCCAGAGTTCACTGGCCCCATACTACCAGGGCCTCCATATCGAGTGCTGCTGAGCTGACCCACTGCATTAGGATCTCCCATTCCGTAGTTCCTGTTCTGCATTGGCATGCCTTGACCAGGTGACATGTTCATAAGACCACCAACAGAATTTGTGTTTCCAGCCACAGGTGTTCTGATGTTTTGCCCAACTGAATTAGGATTTGGCCGATATCCATTTTGTTCTCTGTAAGTTAAACAACATTCCCAGAAACCCCAAGAAAACAAATTAAAACCTTATTTGGAATCAAGTGGTACAAAGACAGAATGACATTATTAAATAATTTTCCAAATATTTTTTCAAAAAGAGCAATGAGAATTCAAGTTTCCACAAAAGCAGAACTAAGCTATTCCACTCGTTTATTCATTACAGAAGTGCTTGGCCCTTTAGGTGACGTGAGTTATAAGCACATACAGTATCATCCCTTCAAAAGGCTTTCATCAACAGTCAATCAGATTTATCAATTTAAACATCTTTTCTTCTACTCCCTTCCTGAGTCAATGCACGACACTATTCTACTGTGTACGCTAATGATGCCCTGAACAATCTCAGCTACTCATTTTTCAGCATCTGGAGGCACTTTAATGCCAGAAGCAGACAGATTCCCTCCAGAGTGGCATTTCAATTATTCTTACAATCAACAAGAACAGGTCACAGGAAGTGCTATTTAAGGTACATTTAACTTTGAATCATCAATGATGCATCTGAGGATGTTTTGTTGTCTTTTTAATTGGTCTGCAATTTAAACGAGTAAGATAAAGCATGTAACTGAGCATATCTATTTTCAGTGTTTCATCATTATAAATGTTAACCCAAAGGAATAATGAATACATAATTCAGGCTCCATGCAGGTACTGAGGAAAAACCTCTCTTTTGACTGTGACCGTCTTTCTGCCTCACAGTTAATTTGAGAATGTCAGTGTTAGGCTGACACATTCATTTGTATGCTACGCAAATGCTTCTTCTCAAGTTATTCCTCCTCTGTTTGAGTTTTAATCAGATAAAATATTTTAGTATAGTATTTTTTCAGGTATCTTCAAGGTCAGATATATTTTTAAAACCTACGACACTTAAATGACAAACAGATAACAATGATTTCACCTTTGAAGAAAGTGGGTAGACACAAATCCATGGCGGTCATTAGTTACAGGATTTCGAAATAGTTTACTCTTTGTTTGCGCTGTCACTATAGTACCATCCGCTAAAGAAAACCGATACAATGGTGTTTCAGCATGACCTTGTGTATAAGCTGCAAAGAAAATATACAAATATAGTTCATATTTAAAAGCCCAAGAATTATTAATATTCACTCTGCAGATTTTTAATACAATACTCTTCATTTTCTGAAGATTTAAAGAAAAAAAGAAAAAAAAAAAAAGACACAGTCAAGAGAGATATTTAGAAAAAGGAAGTATTCCACATTTTCTCCTAAATTAGTAGAGGGAAGATAAAAGCAAACAAGATGGTTTTGATGCTGAGTATTTTGCCAGCTGTGGATGGTGAGCACAAGGTTCTACATTTATTAACAGATTGCCAAGGCTAGGTTAGTAGGTTTCCATGGTTTCTCCTTGGGGAGAAAGACTAATCAACACTTAAATATTAATTGAACTAAAATATACAGGTAATTAATATGGAATAGAAATGAAACTTGTAAGCCCTCAGATAAAGTATTTTTAAGTTTTATTTCAACAAAAAATTGTGCAAACTACTGCTTTTATTCTGAGCTCCAAATTTCTTGTTAATTTAGGATTTAAGTCAAAGAACTTCAAATGGAATGGAATTTTCTGCCACTATGAGTTTCTCTTTATTTAATATCCCCTCTACTTGGATTACTTTGTGAATCCTTCAAAAAGACTGGACTTTAGAAAACTTAGAAAAGGTAATTTTTCTTACTGAGGACAGTGGCTGTACTTCACTTTATCTTTCAAGGTTATCAAATTAGCATTACAAAATACGTAACACTGGAAATATTTTGAACCGTAGTGTCTTGAATAAGAAAAAGGCATCAACACAACTCCTACCTCTTTAGTGAGCTATCCTTTAACAAAAGAAAGGATGAATTAAAATAAAAAGGCAGTCAAACTAATGTTAAACAAAAATAACAAGCTAATGACAATTAAGGATTACATGTCATTATAGAAATACAATTGTGACTGTCATTGCTATATCCCTCTGTGGAAAAAATTAATTACTTCAGGCTCCCAGGTCATGTAACTGATATTTTCCATGAAAATTACCAAACCAGACACATTAGAAAAACTAAGTAACTTCCATCAGAATTTCTGTTTCTCAAGAGGTCATCCTCCTTCAGCTTGTAAGTATGAGGCACAGGAATTAACATTAACAAAAAATATGAAAAAAAAACTAACAGAGGCAGAATTTAGCATTTTTGTTTTTCAGGGAAAAATGCAGCCACTAGGAGAAGCAGCACAACCAAACACGGGAAACAGACTGTTACCTTCATGATAGTGGCGTTTGTTTGACCATGACTGTCCATCATTATGGCATAAGAACCTCTGAATACATCGACGAATTATATCTTCAAAGCCAGGTCTCATGGAAGACCGTAATGAGTTTGTATCGATGTTGACAAGTTTGCCTGTAAGAAGAAAAGAAATGCACAAGTTAAACTTCTTATGACTATGCCAGTCCTTTTGTACAAATGTGATACATTTCAGAAGGAGTCAATATCACCATTTTAATTGTGATTAATTAAATCACAATTAATTGAGTATGCAGAAGTTACATTTATGAATTACCTGCCATGTGAGAATATGATGATGCTTGTGGAAACATCAATATTCAAAGGGATTTAGATAACTGAAGAAGAGGAAGTTAAGCACCCACAGGTTAATCCCAGAGCTTTAGAAAACAGTATAAAATTGCTGTCTCCGGTTACAGACACCCAAGGGATGCATACACAGTAAAATTTTCAGAAATACTGACCAACCATATTTACAAATTAATATCATAAACACTAATTGGCATCTGAAAAAGTTCCATCTAGATTATATAAGTATTTAAACTAAAACAGTGTAAAACACTAAATGTTAGCTCACATACTGCACAAAAATACAAGCATTCTAAAGAACTTGCATTAGCTTCAGTTATGATTTAAAATTTTTTTAATGTGTAAAGAAAAGCACAATGACAACTATTTCAAATGCTGCCAAGTTAAAACACAAGTAATGCTTCGTACTAAGTTGCCAAACAATGGGATACTAGCATAGAGGCAGAAAATGCATCCCACAGTTGTTAGTATACTCCACTGCCAACAGAGGTATATTGCAAAAAACAGCTGGGAATTGTCAGTACGAATTCTGCTAGTCACCACAGATACACAATTCATTTACATACCTGATTTATTTAAAATGGACATGGACAAAAATCATACCTTCATACCTTCATCTTGGGTACATTTCTCACCTGAAAGATCGTGTCTTGTAATAAAGCTCTCTGGATTTGCCGGAAATACCCTTTCTGCAGTTGTGATACGACGTGCCACACAAATCATACAGGACTGCAAATCTGTATTTTAAAAAGAAAGTTTCTTTTTTTCTTTCTCTCCTGTTTTATTCTATTAAAGCATCTAATAAAATAGTTGAAAACTATTTTAAAACGTCTTTGTTAAAATGGAAGTATAAACAATAAGAGTTCAAGTTTTTGCATTCTGTGCCTACTTGCTTAAAATGGATTGCAGAAGCTACAGATTTCATAATACATACCAAATACCAAAAAACTTTACTCAGAGATTCCTTTTGTGCATAGTAGTTCCACAAAGTTTCCTACCTTCCCCCTCTTCCATCATAGCTCTTGGCTGAGATAAAGCAAAGCACTGCATTGTTTCATATCTCTGACGTGTATCCTGGTGGCTGCCTACGTCTTCCAAAAGATCATGAGAGGTTTTCACCATCATCCGGCAGTTGAATGTATGACTCTTCTGCCTAGGCGTTTCATTGGTCCAAGCAACTCCATTAACTTAAAAGAACACAGTAACAATTTATAAAGATTTTCAAGTAACTTCAATCCGCACTTGATTTTTCTTAATTTAGATACCTTGTTCCTAGACTAGAGACATTAAATAATATTTTAAGATGCCTTCTCAATATACCATCAGTTTTATACCTTGGGAATAGTACTGAGAACCAAGTAAAAAAAAAAAAAAACAAAAAAAAACTTTTCCATACATGACACTTTCAGTCACTTGAAGGAGAGCTGAAAAATCATTCACATATTCAAAAAACTAGCACCTCCATCAGCTAGTCTTGTGGCGTTCTGAAACTGTTCCTTTAGTATCTTTAAGTTACATGTAAGCATATTGCAAAGGCTAGCACATTTATTTCTGGTGGTGCACTTCAATAACAACAAAGTAATATTTTTCAAGATTAACAGTGTTTTGTAGTCAAATATTCTTTCTGCAAGTGAGTTGCTTTCAAAGGTTATCCATTACAAGCTGTTCTTTTCTTCTCTGATTGTTTTCCAATAGCCTAGTAACAGTGTAGTAAGTCAACTTTTATTACCTGAAGATTTAGGTAAGTTTTTAAGAAAGTCCTTTCGGTCCTCTTCATGCAAGATACCATAGACACTTGTATTAACCAAATCTTCTTGTTTATATTGCAGATACTGTGTGACATTTTCTGACACAAATACTATGTTCCCATCTCGATTTACCACAAACAGGAAACCGTCCAATGCCTAAATATTAACATGACAATACATCATAAGACACATTGCCTAATTCTGAATATAATTTAGTTTAAATACTATGTGGGTGATAAATGTCAAGTTACAAAACATGCACTTCTTTTCAAAGGTAGAGCTAAAGTTTTAAATTTTTCTCTGAGGAAAATTGTCTGCTACGGAATTATTTCAATATCAAAAATTGATCTGTTAATTTGTTATTCTATTGAGCTCTTTCACAGCGATAACTAGCCTTCTTGTTTCATTCTTGCTTTATTTGAACACGAGATAATGAATTTGTAACATCATTTCAACAGCTGGCAAATTGCAACAAGAAGTCAGTAGAAACAAGTAGTAAGACATGAACATGAAGACATTTCCAACAGCAAATCATAAGAGGAGAGGGTGTCTCCACATCTTAAGATACTGTGTTTTCTTAACTGAAAGAAAAATTCAATATCTAAGTTAAAAAATTACGTTTCAAAAGTGTTTAATGGACTTGTAAATGAGATTGCTTTTCTCGGCACAAAGGTGTCTGCTATGGACCTTTTTTCCCAATTATTTGTAGATTATTTTACTTGACGACAACACTTATTTAAAATGCTTCATAATTTAGAAACAAATCCCAATACACATTACAAACTTCTAGTCTTTGCACTACCTAATCCATTTATTTTAATGTCCATCTTCTAAAAAAAGTAAAATATTCCTCTTATTCCTAAGCACTGCTTTAGTAGTAACTTGCTCATGACTGTTGGAGAAAGTAAAGCACAAGAATATGAGAAAAAGCCAAATGCTATTCTTCTGTTTCCTTCTACAGAGAATTTCAGCAAAATTAAGGAAACATAATAGATTTTACTCCTGACTCTTTCAAACATAGTTCTGTATAGTTCTTGCATACAATTTATTACCATAGGATTGCAGGCTTCATTGTAGTATTTTTACCTGCCTTGAATTTGTTCCCATGGCTGTTTACCAGGGCCTAATCTGTACTTGCCTGTAATAAAAGAGGTCCCAATGAATCCTTATCAATAACTCCTTGACCCGTAGAAGATACATCAGCTTTCTGAACATCATCATCATTAGAAACTGCTTTTCCTGAAACCCAAAAGATACACTTCAGTAAAGCAACATTTCACATGAAGACCACATTTTAGTATTACAAGCCAGATTCTAGGAAGCCTGTGAATAAAGGCAAAAAAAAAAAAAAAAAAATCACCAATGAGAGACGAGGTCTCATACATTGTTAGTTGCTTAAGATTAGAAAAAAATGTCATGGCTACATAATGCAAAACTCTTTGCTCACATAAATTGACTTGACAGTTAAAGTTGACATGATAAACTTGTTTTGTGAACATTTCTTCTGCTGCTTTTGGCATCATCTGTCTGATGAACGCCTGCTGAATCTTTCAACGGCCATTAAACACACCCATTCTACATGTCTCTTCCTTGTGGTGTTATTTTGATCATCTCGCCATCATTGATCACAGCCTTCAGATGCTGCCACCATTGTTATACAAAAAGGTTTTGGCTCATGTTAATATACGCATGTGTGTATGTATACATACCTAAATGTAGGGCCTGTTGTGATAGGATGAGGGGCAGCAGCTTTAAAATAGAGGGAGGCAGATTTAGACTGGATATTAGGAAAAAATTTTTTACCATGAGGGTTGTAGAACACTGCTACAGGTTGCCCAGAGAGGTGGCGGATGCCCCATCTCTGGAAACATTCCAGGCCAGATTGGACAGGGCTCTGAGCAACCTGATCTGGTTGGAGATGTCCCTGCTCTTTGCAGGGGGGTTGGACTGGATGAAGGTCCCTTCCAACTCTAACCATTCTATGATTCTATATACGTACGTGTGTGTGTGTGTGTGTACAATAAAATAATATTTTAAGAATCAAAATATCCTAAATAAAGCAATTGCAGGGGAAGGTGGAATGGGAATCCACAGCAGACTGTAGAATTACAGAAAATAAATAGTAAACTTTGTTCTGTGGTACTTGCTGGTTGGCTAAGCAGACACAGAGGAGTACAATATCCTCGGGGAAGATTATCACACTCAACTATATAATGAAACAGAATTATTACATTAGAATACACTAGGAAAGCTTTAAAAACAAAAGTTAACATGAATTTTTATAATTTTTTTAACACATCTTCAAAAGATGCGGCAATTTACCATAACAGGCAAAATATATAGCGTAATGCACTTGATTTTTTAATACTTTACTGCCCAAAGAAAATACGTACTCTTGGCAAGCTATAGCCATTGAGGGGTTGTCGTAGTTCAGCCCCGATCGGGACCAGACTACACAGTCTCTCTCGCTCCCCCCACCCTTCCTCTTCCAGGGCTTAACATTATCTCTACTACCTTTCCCCCCAAGCAGCACAGGGGGGAAGAGGGAATGGGAGTCAGTTCATCACGTGTTGTTTCACACTGCTGCTTCATCACTGGGGGAAGAACTGCTCCAGCATGGGTCATCTCTTCCACGGGGTGCAGTCCCTCCAGAATGGCTGCCCCCGTGGGCCCTCCACAGGCCACAGCCTCCTTCAGGCCTCCACCTGCCCTGGCGTGGGGTCCTCCCCGGGCTGCAGGGGGATCTCTGCCCCTCCATGGGCCTCCACAGGCTGCAGGGGAACAACCTGCTCCACCATGGTTGTCACCACAGGCTGCAGGGGAATCTTGGCCAGGAGCCGCATTACTGCTCCCCCTCCTTCTAAACTGACCATGGCGTCTGCAGCCGTTCCTCACAACAGGCTGGCAGATGCCTCTCAGGATCCTTTTTACATCTTTTTCACATTTCATCTCCTCTCCACTTCTTGCAGCTGGGCCGGGCCGAGCCGAGCCAAGCCAGGCCCAGTCGGCTGCCTGGTGGGAGGCCAGAGGCCAGAGGCCTGCAAGGCCCACAAAGCTTGTGCCTCCCCCTCTCTGCTGCCGCTCAGCTGCTGCACATATTCTTTTTTTTTTTTTCCCCCCTCTGTTTTCCCCTTCTTAAATATGTTATCACAGAGGCATTATCACGGGACATTCTGCTACCAATTGGCTTGACCTTGGTCCGCCCTAGGCCCAGTCGAGTCCACTGAACAAAGGGGAGCAACTTCTAGAAGTTTCCTACAGAAGCTGCCACCTTAGCACCCCCCCCCCCCCAAACAAAATCAGAACAGGGATGGAGGTGGGGGTGGGATGGTGTTTAAAAAAAAGTTATATATATACACCCCTCAATATACATTTCAAAAATCAGGTTTTGCGTATACCTGTCCATTAAAAAAAAACAAAACAAAACAAAAACCCACCTGTTACACCACTTAGGATTACCCTAGCTGAAAAAAATTACCAAGATTTGACACATTGCTATTTTCTCCTTTGTTGACTTGATGATATCCTGACTACAGCCAACTGCACTATTTAATTATTTGATCTCAAGCTAAATATATTTTAAAAATATTGGAGTACAATACTTAACCAGCTACGAAGCATGTCTTAAATAGCACAAGAAAAAAAATCCATAAAAAGGTAATAGGAAAAAATAGCAATAAAAAGCAATTTATCTGAGCGAATGTGTTTCCCATAAGAAACTAGGTATTTTTTAAGAAATTAATTTCAAAGCATTAAATTCTCTTTAAGCATGAAGTCCCTTGAAGTGAAAGACAACAGTATGTATTCTTCATACCAGTACTATCTGCTTTTAGCTTATCTGTGGACTAGCTTAAGCTTTCCTAGTATTTTCAGGAAACTGATAAGAAAGGCCATACAAAGTTTTAAAGCCCTAATTCCCAATAAAAAATGATGGTAAAATACTTCCTTACATTTAAACAGAAAATTATTTAAGGCATATTAAAGGTTTAGTTCAAGTCAATGTCTGAAGACTTTTCTCAGTTACATGCTATTGTGAAAAGCACTACTCAATTTCACAAGTAACTGCTACTTTGGAAAAGAAACCACAAGAAAATTATTTATTTTCGCTTAACAGGGAACTGTACCTTGCTCTTTTATCTGTCGAATTTGTCTCACTGTTTCTTTTAAAATAGCACATTTGTCTGGCTTCACATTGAAATTGTCAATGTCACTCAGATTAGCAGATATCAGTTCAGCCAGTTCTTCAATGTATTTGCTTTCCTGCTCACGCCGACGCTTCTCACCACTGCAGGTCAGACTAGGAACAAAAAACATAGTTTCATATACTTACACACCATCATATACAAAAGCTGTGCTTACCCCATGAACTTTAATGTACTTCATGTAACATCTACTTATTAAACCTAAGTACCAGCTATTCTTCCAGCAAACAAATCTGAACAGAGTGTATGTGCGTGTGTGTTTTGTTGCACTGTTGTTTTGTTTAGGTTTTGTGGGTTTTTTAAGAATTTTAAGTACAAATTTATTTTGAGAGGATATGAGAAAGCTATTAATCCAAAAAACCCTCCTGTGACTATCATCAAATTTAATGAAAATAGCAATTGCTTGTTATAGAATTGTAACACTCATACAGTAAGTATATTGTAACCTTAAAACTTACTTTAGATTTGTTTATAATTTATTAGACAAACAAAATAGAATTTTAACATTCTACAATCTCTCTTTAGTTTGCTTGTAATGAAATGACTACAGAACGTGATACCTCAGAAATTTCTAGGCATCAGGACAAAAATGGCATCTAAACATCCAAGAAAAGCAGAATCCCAGACAACCTAATGTTGCTGGATAAAGTCTCTCTCTCTGAAATTCCTTTTCCTATATAGATTGATCTGCTGAGTAAAGATTCTATCTACAGCCAGAACAGCGTCATACACAGAGTATGCCAAGCATAGAAAAAAAAGGACTCAGGAGAAAGGGAAGGGAGAATGAGCACACCAAGGGAATCAAAAGAAAATGAATATTCTTTGAGAATAAACCAAGTGAAAGAGTTAGCAAAGTATGCATGGACCAATACTGGAGAACACAAATATATCACAAAGCAGGGGCTTGAAAGATAAAGAAAGCTAATGAAGGGTGACAAACTGGAAAACAGAATTACTGAAGGGACAGACTGACACTGGAGAAAGGGAAAGAGAAATTGGAATGGAGGACACTCACAAAGAGACACTGACTGGGATATGCTGGGAGAGTTTGAGGCTCTCATACACAGTACGTTGCATGACAGAGGTAATTAGCATGAGACAGTGGGGAAGAAGAAATATGAGTACACAAGGCCTAGTATTTTGGTGAAACTGAAGACAAACTTAATAAAGGTTAGTACTCTGTGGGAACAAGAACATGAAAGGAAAACACAGAAGCCTTAACATGTGGTGGAAAGCAATGAGTGGAGTGGGACAGAAAACCGAGTCCCTCAGATAACGCTCTCTGACAGAGTTGAGCAAGGAAGAAGACAGCATGGAATGCCAAATTTGAGATGAACTTGCGAAGAACTAGTCTGAAGAAATGGAAGTCAAAAAGAAATGTGCATCCTATTGCAATATTCTGTGCTGATGATAATCACCTGAAATGAGACCTGTCAAATGAATTACCAGATATAAGATGCTCCCTTTGAAATGTCTGTGAAGCAAGAAGTTTTTCTTCTTTTGCTTTGCAATCATAGCTTCAAACAGTGATTCCTTATATGTTCACTCTATTAAGACTTCAACAGAGAGTGACTGCAAGAGTCTAATTATAGAGCATAGTTCATCAGCTTTGGCATATCTACACATAATAGTAAAGTTGTGTATCTTCACCACAAAAGTTGGCCTAGAGAACTTTTTAACTGAACAAAATGATTAGTTAGAACTTCCTCTAAATTGCAAATAAAAGTTGAAAAATATTTGTATTTTTCAAACATAAGCACAAATATGCAACAAATTTGCCCAAGCATAAACACAGGCCAGGCAGAGGACTGATTGAGAGCAGCCCTGAGGAGAATGACTTTGGAGCGTTGGTTGATGAGAAGCTCAATATGAGCCAGCAATGTGCGCTTGCAGGCCAGAAAAGCCAAACTACCCTGGGCCGCATCAGAAGAAGCGTGGCCAGCAGGTCGAGGGAGGTGATTCTGCCCCTCTACTCCGCTCTTGTGAGATCCCACCTGCAGTAATGTGACCAGCTCTGGAGCCCCAACGTAAGAAGGACATGGAGCAGTTGGAGAGGGTCCGGAGGAGGGCATGAAGATGATGAGAGGGCTGGAGCACCTCTCCTGTGAGGACAGGCTGAGAGAGTTGGGGCTGTTCAGCCTAGGGAAAAGAAGGCTCCATGGAGACCTTACAGCAGCCTTCCAGTACCTAAATGGGACCCATGAGAAAGCTGGGGAGGGACTTTTGAAAAGGGCAGGTAGTGATAGGACAAGGGGTAATGGCTTTAAACTGAAAGAGGGTAGATTTAGATTAGATGTAAGGAATAAATTCTTTACTGTGAAGCCAATGAGGCACTGGGACAGGTGGCCCGGAGAAATTGTGGAAGCCCCATCCCTGGAAGTGTTCAAGGCCAGGTTGGGTGGGGCTTTGAGCAACCTGGTCTAGTGGAAGGTGTCCCTGCCCATGGCAGGAGGTTTGGAACTAGATGATCTTTAAGGTCCCTTCCATCCCAAACCATTCTATGATTCTATGATTTTAAAACCTCATAAATAAAAAAAGAGAAAGGTCTATACAAACTTACCTCGCACCTGGTGTATCACAGGGCAATGGCTTGCGCTTCCTTGACTCAATGGTCAAGTTATCCAAGGAATTTTCTCCTAATCCACTCATCTTGACCACACATCAGCAACTAAAAGCAATAAAATAAGAATTGTGAATGAGCCTCGCAAAATAATACTACGAAACACAGAGAACTTACCAGATAAGTTACATATTTTTATCAGATTTAGGTTTTTTTTTACCAGAAATCCATATACTTTTGTACTATTTAAAAATAATATCTGGTTACTATTTAAAAAAACAAATCTATTTTGTATTTTGCCAAAACATAGGTTTAAAAGCTTTATATCAATGTAAGCAAAAATAAATGTAAAAAAAATCCATTTAATTTGATTCAAATAGAAATGTTTAAAGTTTTGCACCATAGTACTGGGATCACTGTATAGCTCCAAGTTGTAAGAAAATAAAAATATTCTCAGTGTTTTTATGTATGTTTAGGTAACTTGAAAAGAAAGTGGTAAATTAATATGTTGTGCTAAACTGTAGTTAAATACTAAGAATTAAGTTAGATACCATTAAAGAAAATGCAAGTGAAACTCTAAGGCAATGAAGGATGGGTGACCAGAATAGCAAAAATACAGCAATGTTGAATAAAATTTCCTTTTCTGTATGCTCCTTTCTTCTCTTCACATAATCTAACCACTGCAGCCACAAATAATTATTACACTTAGGAGTAAATCAGTGGACTTAAATGAGTTTCACACCTGGCTTGGTATAAAGCCAACAGAAGACTATTCCCATTTATAACTCAACAGGTTACTATAGTTTTAACTTCATATTTCTTGCTAAACTTTCTAGAATGAACACAGTTCTCCAGAACTTTGAGGACAAGGCAAGCCAAGACTTCATAACACTTTCAACTCTATTGCTTCTGCAGCAAAGATTGGGCCATAACTCAATAAAAATAATAGATTGCTTTTTTTAAAGTCTAGTTACGTTACACAAGCTTGGCAGATTGTATATCTATGACACTCATCTCCCCTCACTCCCAAGAGGAAAAAGGAACACAGTCACAGAGGAAAGACAACACCTAGACCAGAACCTGCTATGCTACCATCAACGACATGCTGAGGGAGGAAATAAACTTGTTAATGGATCTGTGCTGTTTATCTAGCCAGAGTATTTTAGAACATAATTAGAACTGTAAAATAACTGAATGATTGGTATTTGGTTTTTTGTACCACAATGACAACAAGACACATCTAGGCAGTTAGAAGTTCATCATTATTTTATCCTTTTTACAGAAATTTCCAAATTAAATGTAAATTTTATTTACTGCGATCTAGTTCACACTGCAGTTCTTTACCCCATACAGCAACAACAGTAACTGGTCTTAGACATTTAGGTAAGACAGTCATACTTGTTAGCTGGAGAGAAACTTTTCCATAACATATAAAACAGGCACTAATAAATCTTTCAGGAGAAAGAAAAAAAAAAAAAAGTTATTTAAGGATCTCCACAAGCAAGACTCACCATTACTACAGATATTAAAAAAGCCTGGCTTAGGATGACCAAATCCCTAAGAGTTGGTGATCATAAGGACAAGGACCTGATAGGTAGATCTTCATCTAAATTAAGTTTATCTTAAGGTATCAGAGGCTGGTAAGCCAACTGACTCTAAGCAGCGCTGCAGAACGTAATCTGGGTACCCTGGTGAACAACAAGTTAGTAAAACACAAGTCCGCAGTGTACCGTTGCAGCAAAGAAAACCAAACCCTTAGAAAAGCATCTAGTCAAAGTACTTCCTGGATAAGACATTTAAAGAAGAAAAAAAAAAAAAAAAAAAAGACAAGTGTGTGTATTACTTCTGATGTACTAACCTTGACTGATTGTCTGTTTCACTTACTGGCTTTTTGGGGCAAAAAAATAATACTGCTATAGTTCTTTCTAAAGTCTAAACTGAAAGGGCAAAGACACACAAGAACATATTTACATGAAGCAGCATGGGGTTTGCTTGCAATAGCTGATACTGTTATTGCAGGACGTTAGCTACGGGTGGGAAATTTGAAAGGACATTCTTCTTACAGCAGTACAAACCTCTGAAGGCTAGAGAGCACAGAGGAGGCTGCCCTGAGGAGCAGCCACTGGATTGCTCTGGCATGCGTACAAAGCTCAGATATCAGGTATCTCTTTAAAGCCAGAGTTCTCTTTGCAGGTTAGCAAATGTTACAATGCTTAAGACAACACTATATTCAAAACCAATCCTCATCTCAACTGATAAGGATTAAAAGAATGAGGATAATATATTTTGTACATCACAATTAAATTAAAAACAACAGTAAAACAAACTTGCATTTGAAATAAGCAATTACAAAAGATGCCTAACTCCATTGCTATGGTCATGGACTGCACAGATAAGAAGTTGGTTTTACATCTAAATACTTGATACAAAGTCAGGATGAGTAAGACAAAATCCAATATACAGAGAGGTGGAACAGCAAGCCTGAAGGCGTTTATTCAATCATATGCTCCTCCAGAGTAAAAATCTCTCAAATACATTGAAAATAGTGGCTCACCTTATGTGACATACAAGAAAAATAAACTGTTACACCACTAGATGACAGTATAGCACTGAACAACTGCAGGGATAAGATTTTCTTCATTGAATCGGCTGCACGAAAAACTAACAAATGAAAATCAAGCAGTTTCAAAACCAGATTATATAAACAGGCTATGATCATGCAAAAAGCAGTTGATTATCTGAACCTGACACTTAACAGAATGTATGACTCAAGGTCTTATGCCTACAGACCTCACAGCTAAAGCTGAATCCTGAGAGTCATTCTGTAGGTGACACACGCACGCAGTCCAGGATTTGTGCTTCCCCCCCGTAACTGCATTCACAGGCAGAGTGTAAAGCTGCACGATTAAGAGCTACTGTGGAAAGAGAAATGACGAGTATAAAATACAAGCCTTATGGATAGCTCAGGAAGGGTGTGGGCACAGCAAGTATGTCAAAAGCCAAGAGTAAATTCTATTTAAGAGGAGGAAAGATTTCAAATACATTAAGTAATTGAAAATTTGAGCTAGAACAGACATTTTACCAGAAGTTAATTTTGCAGGTAACAGGGCTGCATAAATGATTTAAAATGAAATGTCATTTCTGGTTTAACATCTACTTGTACTGACAGGTGACTCACAATATGATTAAATAGAAAACCAGAAGTAGTACATTTTGTCTCAGAAACATTGTATGTATCAGAGAATACAACCCTTATTTTATTCAAGAAAACCTTTCAGTGCCTAAATATAAAAGCTTGGAGAAGGAAGGAAAAATTATTTGTGCAGGCTGTTTCCCTACTATTACACTCAAGTAGCTTGTCGCAGTTTATTCAGGCCCGAAGCTGCAGAGCTCCTGCACATGTATTTTCCTTTCCCTGAGAGTATCATTACAGCTGAGAAGGTATGGACTGCCTAGAACAACTCTGCAAATGCTTAGCTAAGGAAATTACAGAAGCTGCTTCCCAAAACAGATGGATTTACAGTACACATTGCTAACAGCCAAACTAATTTCCCTGCTACAGGAAATATTAGCAAAAGAAGCCATTATTCAGTGAGTTAATAATGAAAGGTATCACCAGTTAAAAGATACCAGGTGTTATATTTATTCAATGAATATGAACCTATAATTTATAATGGGCTATGAAGTTTTTAAAATAAATAAATAAATAAATCTATTTTGGGGATTTTAGGGAGTTTTCCTGAAGTTAATTATTATTTCAAAAGATAGCTTCCGAAACAGAGCTTTCTAAAGTTAAAACTTAGATGCATTTTTTTTATACCAAAAGTTAAAAAAAGATTAACACAGCCATCTTTGTAAACTTACTTTCTGGGCAATAGAATTATTTCTAGCTCATGAACCTATAATGCTGGCTAGAAAGACTCCTCTGCTAGTTATACTGCACGATATTACCTACCTAAGCAAAGCATTTTCTAAAGAAAAAAGTTATATAGTGAAGTTCTTTATATTATTTGTGTAATTAAACTAAATCTACAAACCAGCTTAATTTGACTCAATGAATAGCTCAGTTACTACATAATTTCTTATATTTGCCTGGTTTTATGTTCAATTTTAGATAAGCATAAAGTACCCAAAACACAGGAATTGCAATCTTCCACCACAGAATATTATTCTTACTCAGAATAACGGAAGTGCAGATATGACAGTAGCCACTTCCATGAAAAATCTGACAAATGTTCTGCTATTTTTCTTCAAAGTAGCATGTACAAGCTGCAAAAGTGGATGGCAAACCTATGGCACAGGATAACTAACAGTGTTACTCTATTATGAACTTCAGCTATCAATACATACTATTATGTACTTTTAAATTCAATTTCTATGCAAGTACTTGCTTAAAATGCAAGAAGCTACAGCAGATTGATTATAAAGATGAAGAAAAATAGAATATAAATTCTATCCAGTGATAAACAACTAGATTTTTCTAAAATTTTATCTGTTCCTAGTTTATATTATTTATAGAGAGAATTTATTGTGACTGTCAAATTTTAAAGCCAGGTACTTACTTCACGAACAATAATTCCTACATATATAATAACATCTAATGTTTGCTAGTCTGATGTCATCAGCACCAGCAACTAATTTTAATTTCTAAATTAAACTGCCCATGTTACTCCACTGTATTAGAATACTTTGTCATTTTCATTGAACATTTTATAAAATAAAAGCATTTTATGCTACACTCCATTTAGCTATTGAAAACAGATGACACAAAGCCACACTTCATCCTGTCCAGTATGATTTTCCAAAAGTTATTTGGAAAAACAAAGCACTAGCTCTTGCCAAACAATTTAGAAAGGTATACACTTGTATAAAATAGATAACATTAAAGATGTATGGAAGCAAGTATGTCCAGAACCTTCCAAAGTTTTGAGAAAAAAAACCAAGATGATATAAGAGATGGTTCAAAGTCTTCAAAGTAAGACATTTTTTAATTCCATCAATTGTAGCAGTAATGAACCACTACATACTGATGTCCTAACCCCACCAGTGGAGTGGAACCAAAGGCAGCAATATTTGGAGAAAAGATTACAAACTTTCATGATTATCTGCAAATACTAAGTACTTGTTTATGCATTACCATTGTATTTATCTTTTAAGATATAATCCTAAATTTCACAATTTTTTTCTCACTTATCAAAAAGGGGAAACAAGAAAACAAAAAAAACAACAAAGACGTTTTGCTCATGAATAAGTGGACTGAAAAAACATTTGTCCTTATTAATCACGTGCACGTTTCTACATCCCTTGCAGCATACTACATATTTTTGATGTCAGGCCTGTTCATTTCTCAGTGAAAACCATAGACGGACTGTTAAAAAGGTAAGGTTTTTTGCTCATGATAGGTAAAATAAGTTCTAGTAATCATTAATTCATCTATTGCAACAATATACGTACAATCTACATACAGCGGCCCAAAAATAGTAGTGATCAGATGCTTCAAATTTAGGTTATTTGTTTAGCTGAAATAGTTGACAGCACACTCATACAAAAAAAACCAAAACCCACAAAGCACAATCCTACAATACAAATTTAAAACATACTGAAACTACTTTAAAAATAATATTATTTGCCTAAAAACATTTTTAACACTTCTTTGGTCCCATGAAACCATCAACTTTACCCTATACTAAATACATGTAGTCATGGCATCTTGCATGCTTGGAAGCTCTTCTGAGTTGATTCCTTGTTTGAAAAATTCACTAGGGAAAAGGCATAAATTGGCTCTTAGGATTCCCCAGAATAAGCCAATTATGAAGAATTAACTCTAATCTGTCTGTTTCACTGAATTATGAAGATGGTCAGCAATTTTTTTTAATTCTATATAACATAAAAATATTAAATATAATCCTCCTTTCGAAAGCCAAGACATAATTCACATAGTTTTAAAAGATGCAAATTGTAATAAACTGGTTTATGCTAAGAGAAGCCAGAGATATTGAAATGTTATTGGATATAAATAAAACTAGAAGACATTCTATTCAGCAACTCCACATTCTTAGTGAAAATTTGTTATTTCAAACTTTCCTTTCCCTCAAATACACAAATATAAAAAGTATGATAGCTTTCCAGTGAAACTTCTGATTCAAAATATTCCTGAAACTATGCAAAGATTCTTTTGTTATAAGACTGACCACAAAAAAAAGACGGATGTTCCTATTTACATAGATAGGAATCCACAAGAAAACAAACTTAGAAAACTCACTTTCTGGCAGTAGTAAAATAAGTTCTCTTCCTCCTCCTTCTTTCTTCTCTCTCACTCTTTTCTTCTTTTTAAGAACATGCTGCTTATATATTTACACGTACAATTTGTAAAGTGTAGCTTTAAAAATGGTAAGGGAATAACTGTTCAGGTACATACAGTCCAAATACGAAATCAATCACTTACTTGTCCTTAGCAAACATTCAAGCACAGCATAGCTTTCAGAGGACCTTCGAAATCAGAAGTCATTTTAAGTCACATCCTGAAAAACAAAAGAAGGCAATACTTTAAAAAAAAAGCTTGCTTTTCAATTTTTTAATCTAATATTAATAATCTTACCAAAAAGTAAACACTCAATATTGAGATATTTTCATGTTAAATTAGTTTAAAACTCACTTATAATAACGGTAACTGTCAACTGTGCTATATGCTAAACAGCTCAACAGCCTGAATCTTAACATCACAAATGCCACCCAGTAAGCTAGATATCCTTTCACATAAGAACTAAATATATTTATTTTTAATGTAATTTCTTTTTACTTTGGAAGAAAATATGAAACTGTTGTAGATGTTTGATCTCAATAACTTATAAATCTTAATATAAAAAGCTGGAGCCCTCAATTAATTATTTTGTTAAGTTATCACTGGCAAGTAAAAAGGAAGCGCAAAGTCACTCGATGTCAGCCTGTACACACCGCTTGGAACGTAACTATTACGTGAGAACAGCTAACTTTGACAGCTATGAGCACCCAGGTTTGTGTTACTCTTTTTCTATGACATTCTAGGAATGATTAATCCATATTATCATGCATTTTATACAAAGTATGATTAAGTGCACTAATTAGTGAGATCCTGAGTCTCTATAGAGAATTACAGTAACTTAGGGAAAGTTTTAAACAACAGCTGTGTGATTGAACTGATATACTGCAAACTGCTTAAAGCACTACATAAAGAAGAGGCTGCTCAAGCTAATTAGAAAAATAAATTGCTCTTGGGACATATTTATGAGACGTTCACATGTAAGCACACACCATAGTCCAATCCAAAATCAAGGAGTTTCAAAATTGATGCTTCTACCCAGACTATTTAATAGGTAATCACTAGCAGGCCGGTAAAGGAGTTCCATTCAAGTAGATCATTTCTTAAGAAATTCAGCTGAAGCTTTTCATATCAACTGGTTGCTTATGCATTCGTCTGCTGTTTTAACCATCCCTTTGACAATACTGATTGTAGCTTTATGTATATGAACTGGAATTACCAATTAGAAGGTTGATTGACAATGTGATCACGTAAGAGTAAGTATCAAGAGTAAATTGTCTCCTAATTAAAGACTTCTATAATATCATTTTATGCTAAATCAACCTCTGCTAATCATGGAAACCAGAACAAAAGCACACCGAAAAAAAAAAAAAAAAAAAAAAAAGAAAAATCAAAGAAATCTGAAGATGTAGTATCCGAAACATTTGGACATCATGGAAAATTCAATTCGTCAGCTGTTCAATTCTGTAAAAATGGTAAACTTGAGCTATCCTACACGCAGTGATAGCTTACTATCTAGCTTCCCTGGAATGATCTATATACTCAACAAGGGCTATTTTCTGATGTCTCCACTGGACAGAATTTATGAAACAAAAGGGCAGTATAAATTACATTCACTGTTCCATTTGATGTGCAGGTTTTTTCCCTCAAATTTCTACAACAGCTTGATAATCTGGTTAATACACCTCTGCAAGAACAGAAGCAGTTCAACAGAATTACAAACAAGAGTCTCACCGAGAAGTTAACCTACACAGGAAAAATTAACAGCACAAAATCACTTAAACGTGGGAGACTCAATACCCACAAGCATCAGGAGGATTCTTTATGACTGGAAGCACAAGGAAAAAGAGAAGGACCCTGAAAATGCATTAAGTTCAAGACCACAGAAAAATCTTAACACTATTTAAATTAGTTTTAGAATATTCCCTTTATATTCCTCTCAAGTAAATATTCATTCCATGGATGTCAATATCTGAGCTGTTTAAACAGAAGATGGAATACAGCTTCTCAAAAGTACTGCAGTACAGTAACTAAAAAAATAACCTGAATAATCAGAAGATTCTTGAAGGGTTAGAAAAGCATCTAGAGTAGCACTTGCACTAACCTGGTCTGGCCAAACACTACAGAGGACCATCCTATGAGAACTGTCAACTGGCACAGCAACCTAGACAGATATTCTAAATTCTGTTCTACAGACTAGAATGAAATTAAAACAAACTGAAGCAGGGATGAAAATCCTACCCAGTAAACAAAAAAAAAGTTAACACCAAACAGGCTACAGTAAAATTTTGCCATATATGAAAAGTAAATTAGATCTCTGGTTACTACCATTATAAATAAAACAGGATATTAAAATTCTAACAAGTCATGACATTGTTACCATTATGACACTTAAACAAAAAATAAAATACATCCCTCCTTTTCAATAATACTTGCTATTTTCCTGCTACTCATAGCCCAAACTCTTACATATTGAAAGCTGACCATTCCACTCTGTTATCCCTGCTCTAAACCTACATGCTTCCTCTTCCGAGTACAGAGACTTTTTAAATACTAGAAATATTTTATTTCAACACTGTTTTCTGTTCTGCTTCACACAAATTAGTTTAGGTTATTAGAGTGCCTGTATCAAAGCACAGTCATGCACTAAAGCAACTGCCAGTCTCAAAGCCAGCATTCTAAAAAGCCTGGCCTTTGGGGCTGTGCCGTCAGCTTCTCCACCAGCTCTCACCACACCAGTACCACTTTCAACATGTGAGCGTGCTATTTCCTGTCTGAAAACGGCTCCAGCAAAAAACAAGAGTGCTCACACAAAAACAGAGTTCAGCATGTTTTCATCTCAATGAGCTCAACATAGTGACCTTCTGCTGATTTCCCCCCTTTCAGGACGAGCTACAGAGATACTGCATGGTTTACATCATATAGAAATTAGGCATCGAACATAGCCCGGCCACCAAATTTAAATGTACACGTGGTCCAGTTTTCAATCCAACTTTTAAAACACATTAAAAAAGATATTACATTAGCATATGGATGGGATAGCTAAGTGACAAGCCATATTGTTGCCTGTGACACAGATGACAACAATATGACAGAGAGCTCTGTTTTTAAGGTTAAAAATACATATATGTCCACAGCCAAATGTGCCAGATATGGTAATGACACCAGTTAGTTTTTGAAAGAAGACATTAAAAGGATTGTATCTGTAATCCTATTTAAATATTCTAGAGATAATTAATCATAGAATCATAGAATGGTTAGAGTTGGAAGGGACCTTCAAAGGTCATCTAGTCCAACCCCCCTGCAAGGAGCAGGGACATCTCCAACCAGAGCAGGTTGCTCAGAGCCTCAATCCAGCCTGGCCTTGAACGTTTCGAGGGATGGGGCTTCCACCACCTCTCTGGGCAGCCTGTTCCAGTGTTCTACAACCCTCATTGTAAAAAATTTTTTCCCTAATATCCAATCTAAATCTACCTCCCTGTATTTTAAAACCGTTACCCCTTGTCCTATCGCAACAGGCCCTACTGAACAGCCTTAATGTGCTTCTTTAAAAAAAAAGCCTATATACTACACTTCAAACTACAGTACATAAAAATCAACATTTTTAAACCGCTGGGGGAGGAGAAAAATGCAGCAGATTAAAAATGACATCGAACCTTAACTGCAGCTTTGTGAATCTGAAAGTACAATGTAACTACTGAAACAGATAATGAGACTCAAGTACATTGAATTAATAGAGAGGTTTCGGTGTACTGTAACTATTTTGTACTAAAAAGACTTTAAGTTATCTTTTAAGATTAAAGCAGTTATACTTACATTATGAAGCAAACAGCAAATTATATTAACTGTATTGATACATCATTATCCTAATCTCGCACTTCCACCAGTACAATACGTAATGAAATACTATTCCAAAACATACACAATTGATCATTCTCCACTCTTCCCCCCTCCACCTCCCTCAGACAAAAAGGTCATTTACTAGATAATAAATAACTGACTCAGACAGAGACTTCATCAAATCAGGGCTGCCTGTTTGTTTGCTTGGGTGTGGGTTGTTTTTTTTTTTTTAAAAAAAGAAAAAAAAGGTGCCATCTATAATCTAGTAGCCAGTGAAGCACACCTTGTTGCAACATGTTAAATAATCTTAACTCAGAACACACCCTTTTTATATTACACATTCCATCTTAGGGACACTGTAATTTTTCAGGCTGTGTCAGGTTTCATTTACCAATTCCCCTGCAGTGTTTAGTAAGCACTATGCACTCCCAGGCTATTTTTCAGATGTGACAATTAACTTGAGTCTTGTTCACTTTGCATGTATTAAAATGACAGGACACTTCCAGTTAAAGGATGGTCAGAGGTGGAACATGCTCAGAGTGCATCTCCTGTTCCTCTGATAAATAATGAGTGTGCTCTATTTTTGGAATGTCATTACTTGTTAATTTGTTTCCTCTGCGTCCCTGTTTGCTAGTCACTGCAAGAGACGTAGGACCCTGTTACAACAGACAAAATGTATGAAAGAGAAAAGGTGGGCTCCAGCGAACTCATTGTTCTAAAAAAAGACTATTTTTTATCCTTATGCCTTCACCACACACTGCTGAACATGTGTAAAAATGTCTCACCTGTCAGCTTCTGCACAAAGCACTGTGGTAAAGTGGTCATGCGTCCAAAGACATGAGCCACATTATAGATTCAGAACCCAGCTGTGAAAAGGTATTGAACTTATTTGGCTAGATGTGTTTGTCAGGATATAGCTCTTGTAAGTAAAAGGCAATTGGGTATGACACAACCACACCACCTAATTGCATGACACCAGCAACAAGAGTTGGTATGCTCAAACACAGCAGGCTAAAAGATATTGAAGGTGCCCTTTAATCTCGACTAATTTCCAAGCCAGTGTACTAGAAGAGGTAACTTGGGCTTTCAATATAGTTGATGGTATCAGTTGAGTGTTTTTAGAATATATTCAGAATGCAGAATGTTTTTAACATAGGTAAGTCCTTGCAGACTTGTATTCAGAAGAGTTAGTAAACCATTATTTTAGAAAATAATTAAAACATTAATAAACCTACATAGAAAGAAAAAATCTCTAGCTCAAATACCACAAAGAAAGAAACAGGATGTGCTGTCTGGGCTACTATACTGCGACTTGATAACTACGTAACTGCTAAGAAACCACAGAGCACCACCATTTTTTTCTGTACACCCAGACCCTTTAACAGCAGAAGAAACTCAGGCAAGTCACTAGCTGACTGAAATACATATGGTCTACTTCGGTTTTATATTAATATTTAACAAAGTTCTAAAAGTAGAAAACACTTCTCATCATCCTTGCCAGAAACAGTGTGTACTATGGAAACAGATTGTATTGACCAGGCATAAACCTCTCTACTATTACTAACAGCAATAAATTTATAAAAAACAGGAAATTTAAATTAAAAGTGTCCCATTTACAAGACAAAATACCCTTGCCAGAGCTCACAAGAGAATACCAAGAACAGTACTGAAAAGTCACTTTCCAGCTCTATATATGTCTAACTCACAAGTGACTCCAGGCCATTTGACACACGACATAATCCACAGGTTAGTAGTTAGAATGCAAGCTGTACAACGCATCTCTACATATTGCGTCGTCAGTTTAATTAGGAATTAGGTTTGAATTCATTAACATAATTTTTTTAAAATGGCATTACATAACTAAATTATTTAAAGATTAGACCAAAGTACAAAATCTCTCTAAATTAGGAAAGGTCATCAACTAAGACCTTTAGAACATTAAATAATCAGTTGACCACATAAATTTGAAAACATTATTTTTTTTTTAATCACTTCTAACTTTTTATGTTTTGTTTTTAAGTAGATACCTGATGAAAGCCTGTTTCATGGCTTATCAATATATGACTTCAATTCTTACACAATATTTACCACTACACATTACAGTAACGTGATTACCTTTTCAGTACAAACTTTAATCCCTGCTATTATAAAGGAAAAGTCCAATGCAAAGAAATGATTGCCAGAAACTAAGTAACAATCATATCAAATGCTAACACAAAGAAATAACTGCTAGCAATTATTAGATGGGATTCATGGCACAACTTATAAAATTGTGAGAACTAGGGGGGGGGAATAACACATAAATATGAGGTAGTTTTTCCTTACAGAATACAGTAGGCTCCTGTAGGATAACAGAGCGACAGAGACATTTTCCTACATGATCTGATGAAGATACAAGAGCTCTTACCGTAATTTAACAATGACCTAGGAATTAGTTTTTCCCTTACAAGGGAGGAAGCAATTTCCCAAACATAGTTTCAATACAGTAAGAATTCAATCTGCAAGTTTTCAGTAGCAACAACTATCACTTTCTTTGAGGGAGCTATACAGTGTTTGGCACTTCAAAAGCAGAGTACTTACTAAATTCTTGGTGAAAACGGGAAATGTAATCAACTAAACTGAGTTTGTTTCACTAAACACACGTGATTCCTCTCCAAGTTATCAACAAGTTCATTCCCTTTCCTGAAGCTCTGAACGTGCCATCAGCAAGTTTGTTCTCCTTCCTGTGACTCTGAATGGGTTCACATACATTTTTAGTTATTATATACAGGCAATTTTTTTTTGTTCTGCCATTCTACCCTACTAGTGCCTCATGGAAACAAAGTCTGCTTGCTGGATTTCTTGAGAGAAACTTAAATACAACTATAGTATTACAATTAGCATTAACTCATTTAGTGCTATTGCATTGTTATAATTGAATCATACTCTATTATGCCAAAATCTTACCCATTTTACAGAGATCACAGTTTTATATATAACATGTTTAGAATGAGAACAGTTCAAAATCAGAGTTTTCCAAAGCAGAAGTTAAAAACTGGGCAAAATATCAGCAATTTCCTTGTAAAAGCCTGTCCACTGCAAGCTTAAATGTACAGACAGAAGTCATTTTACATTTGGATCAAAATCTGTAACAATACCAAAATGCTTTCAGACCAAGGGAAAAACTGACTGGTTTTGACAGAATGAAACATTTACTGTACACACTATCAGTTTCTGACGCATGATCTCTATCAAGTAGATGCCAAGCTTAATGCTAGCTTTCAAACTTCTACAAGTAATAGACAGAAAAGCATTCAAACCAGATTAATTTGTTACATTCTCTACAGCTATTATTAGCAATAGATGTCCACTCCCAGTCTTTCCAATTCAGTCTTTGAATCTTCTATGTGAATTGAAAGTCTTTATCAATTTAGTAGGTGTGGAGACTGGCTTTTAAGAAAACTGCTTATTTGAAAAATTAAACACTTTCAATTTTCAAGTGCAGAGCAAAAATATATTTTAATTAGAAATGCACAACTGAAAGAAACATTCTAAGTATTCTTTTTATGTTCACATATTTTAAAAGTAACTACCTCAATTAAAAGAGGTATGCAATCTAGAATTTTTGCAGTGATCTAATCATAGTTTTGTTTCCCCTGCTCTACTTTGGGCAACTGTTCATCTTGGGAGATCAGATACGATCTCGTTGATGCCTACGTGCTTTCAACAGCACTGTCATTAATCAGCCACCATACATGGAGCCTACCAGCCTGCTCACTTCATCTTCCATTTTGTAGCACTTCAATGATTACCAATTATTAAGAAGCACAAAAGTTTATCAACAGCTAGAAATCACAAATCCTTGAAAATAGTAGTTCTGATGCTTGTGAGTATTTCTACACAGCTTTGTCATATTTTGCCTTTGTGGAAGTACTGGAGAACAGTAAAATAAATAATTGTTTCTCTACTCATATAGAGCCTCCTGGCAGATACTGCAAACTTCTAACAAAGCTAACTTTCTGTGGGGTGGATGCTATGAAAAAGACCACTTTCAGCCAAACTGATCAAGTAACACAACTTCATAAACTCAACATAAAGATTCCTGAAGTGAAAACACTCAAACATTAAAATACATCAGCTCAACTTCAAAATTTACTGGCATGTCCTGGCCATTAATAGAAAGAGCATCTTTGATTCCATCTACTAAAGAGCAAACCTTCCACTTCTAAGAACAACACAAAATTAGGTCTACAAAGTACGCAATGCAGTGCTGCAGTTTAAAGAATCTTTTATGTCAGCATCTAGACAACATTCTTTTTTTCTGCATTCATAACACAATTTGTTACACAATTAACAAATTAGTTTCTGATATTAACCCTGGAAAAATTGCAGTCTCTCAAGACTTCTGTAGCAAAAATACCAAGAAAATAACACAATATAATGCTTAATGAAATACTTTGGTTCCACTCTTTATGATGCTTCAAAGACAGATTTTGGTATTAGCAGCAGAGTTACACACAAACAAATTAAGAGAGAAATACTCTTTGTCATTGGTGCTCTGGGTCCACAGCCGATGAGCTGGGATACAAGCCACCCAAAACATGCTCACAGAAATTTCTGTCCCTCTTCCTAAATGCTCAAATCCAGTTCTACAAAACACACCATCCCACACACTACCAAGCCTCTAGTACTAGACTAGATGCATTGATCACCTCCTTAAAAAAAAGCATGTCATAAATTGTGTGGCCTGCTGTCATGAGTTTCCAGCTAGCTGAAACACACAACACTTCCGAGGGCACAAATATTTGAGGGAATAGTGTTGTTATTACAAAACAACAAAGACAAACAATAGTGAGAAGTAGCTTAAATAACTTGGGTAACATTTAGATTTAATCACAGCATCCTGTGAAACAAATAGAAATGACCCTGGATCTGTGGATTTTTTACCTTTTGAGTGCTCTTAACTTAAAAACCAGGACTGGACAACAGTCAAAACTCAGTCTACAAAAGTGATTAAGAGTATGACCTCCTAATATAATTTAAACACAACACTAGTTTTAAGTCAAAAATAAAGTATCCAACCATAAAAGGATGTTGGTACAAGACAGTTCAAAGATGTAATATAAAGCACAAAATAGCTTCCTGTTCCTGTAAACACTTGCTTTTTCTATACATGAACAGCGTATCTCAGGAGCACGTAAAAAAGGAATTTGTTTGCTTACAGAAAAATCATTCCTAAATAGAAAACCACTGCTACTGCCTGCTCAACCCAACCATCTACATGTCTGTGCAACTAATACCGTCCATGAGCAAATACAAATTGCCCAACATGACACCTCAGTGCATGGAGCCAAGAGTCAACACATGTGGCATTCCAGGTACTTCAAAGAAAACGGCATACATGCTTAGAGCTATACCCTAAATTCACTGTCCTGACAGACTGCGAATCTAGTATTGAGGGTAACTAATCTCCAAATAGAACAATACCACCTGTATTCATTTTGAAATGAAAATACATAAAAATAAAAGTATTGATTTCAAATTGGTCATTCCTAACACTCTTAGTTGTTTTAACAGTACAGATCAACAGACCTGCTTTTAATCTTTAGGGGGAAAAAAAAAAATACAGCTTTAAAACTCTTTCGATTGCAGACTTATATTTTACACTAAAATTGCACACTCCTTTGGTGATATTTTTAAGTCAATGATCTCTGAGATGACAAAATAGTATTTGTTAGATGAAACTAATTTTGCCATAAATTTACGGTATTTACCGTAGAGTCAGCTACGTCTTCCTCTCACTCAAGTAGAATAACTTAAAGATTGTGACCTAAATTTCTTTCTGTACAGCCTATGCCAATTTGCCTGAGAAAGGAATCAAAGGAGTAGCGGTCATTAGAGCTGCAAAACAGAAAAAAAACCCAGCAGAGTGTACACATCTGTGACATCTCAATATGAATGGAGACAATAGACCCCTTATATGGCTGTAACGGAGGGTGTGGGGGAGGAAGGCTTGCAAGCCTTTTTTGTTTGTAACGTGAAGATGTGAATAATCCTGTAAAACGCAGTTAGGAAGCATTATGTGCCATAAGTAAATTAGTCTTATTTCTTGCTGGATTTCTTGGCTGAATTCAGTTTTTAGAAGAATCAGGCAGAAGTCATGAAACAGGCTCAAAGACAGAGAAACAGGAAAAGAAAACACGAGTCTTGGCAGAAGGAGAAAAAGTAACCAGCTAGGTATGATGGACACATCTTATAAAAGCGATCAAACAAAAGGGCAAATCCATGGAACAAATAAAGCCTCGCGTTTCTATGGACCTCAAAAAGCACTATTGCCTGGCCATCAGAGAAACTAGATCTGAACCTTAGAGAAATGCTGAAGTAAAGACAGCAGGAAAAAAAAAAAGTACCAAATTCTTACTAGAACTCACCAGATGTTAATAGATTAAAATGGAGAAGACTTTCTCAATTTAATTCCAAACTTGACATAGTATTTATGGGATATTTTAAGACCAACAGGAGTACTACTTAAAATTGAATTAATCGGCTTTGAACACATCTACTTCAAGTTCAAAAAGGCCTTTCAAATCTTAAGCTTCATATTTAATATCACTTTTTAACTAGAAAAAAAGCACTGGCACGCTAAAAAGACTGAGCATTATGATCTCTGCAAAGGCCCAGCTATTTAAAACTTAGAAGTCTTCAGCTACACTACATGAATCAAGTGAAGATTTAATTTTGAAAACTACTTTGAATTCTGCCAAAACACATTTCCACATTAAGCAAAGACACGCAGACTGCATGACACATATATTCTAAAATTTCCAGCACATTATAATATTCTATTTTTTTATTCACATCATTTATAGCTCCATTTAAAAGTATTAAAACTAAATATCTTAAATAATCATAACAGGGGGGAAAAAGGAAAAGGAAGCCAGCACCCTAACCAGTTAATGCCTGTGCACACAAATCAAAGAAATTCTCAAAGACAGTATTATTTTCCTATAAAGTTAGCGGGGTAAAAAAAAAAATGCAGCTTCGAAACACTGTAGAATACTGATTTACACATCTCTAGTGATACATAAGGACATCACACCACACACCACTCTGCCCTCACGATGGAAAAGTGATTACACTGTCACAGTATGCACTGTGATGACAACAGTGAGAGAGGGAGACAGATAAAGATGCAGGCTCTCAAGTGAATTCTGGATAATAGCTGCTACACCTACACCGCTTTTGGAGCGGAGAACAAAATACGGCTCTATAAGAAAGTTACCATAGGGAAAAGGTTAGCATTTTAAAAGTGGAAAGCTTGTCTACATAGGAAGAACTGAAACACCCATAGAACATGGCAAATTGAATGTAAACAGGAAATACAGGACTAAAAAAAGAATGAGAAGAGTGCCTTGCACTGAACTCCAACTGATAATAAGAAAATATTTAAGCAACACATCAGAAGCAGGAAGCCGGCTAGGGAGACAGTGGATCTCTTCACGGCAAAGGCATAAAATGGTCACTCAGAGAGGATAAAGCTATAGCTCTGAAAATCTCTCCATGTTGACATTCACCACTTAAGATACTGGAGAGATTCCCACTTCCAGCATTTCTTCATAGCAAACTGGTTGGAGAAGTAAAATGAATTTTAAGGAATTATAGGGAGAATTAAACCTAACAGACACATGAGGTGTTAACTGGTCACCAGGATAGCAGGTGTTCAGATGTGAATCTTCACAAATGCTGGCCAAACTGCACAATCTGTCATTATAAACAGCTACTGAATCAGGACTGGCAGGTGACCAGTGTAGCTCCTACTGACATCAAGGAATCTACAGGGACTCTCAGGAGCTATGGACCAGGGAATGTGACACTCATGCCTTGACTGACTTCCATCCACAGTAAGATGGTAGAAGCTATCCTAAAGAATACTATTAGTGAGCATATGAATAAAAAAATCTGCAGAAAAAAAACAGCCAGCATGACTTCTGAATAGAAAAAGCTTATTTGAGAAAAAAAAAATAAATAAAGTCACACAGAATTACTGTGTGACCTCTGTGATCCTCAGGCTGATCTGTCTTGTCATTTTGTATTTGTTAAAACTTGTAAGAAGATTAAAAAAAAAAAATTGAATTGCTTTAGTGCAGCAGCAAAAACATATTTACCTATATAACCTATTTTACTCAGGGAACTTGTAGAGACTCTTTTGCCAGTATGAAATGTGATTTTACTAAAGTTTGTTGACGGAGCTTTACCAGGAAGCTTCCCAAGTAATACATTAAGCCTAAGAAAAACTAGTGGGATAAACATGGTGTGTATCATTCTGAACATCTAATATTTTCTAAAAGTCAAAGCTTCAACCACTTATGAGCCAGAGGTCAATGATAAGGGAAGACTGAAGTGATTCAGTGAAATCTTGATTTGTGCAACTCAGGTTTTTGTTTTGTTTTGTTTTCATTTCTCCTTTACAACTACGTATAATTAAAACTCACTTTTCTCTCCATATAAAAAAAAAAAGTGACTTTAGATTTAAGCTCCTTGCTTCTCCATTTTCTTCAGTCAGACTTCAAGGTAAACTGCCAATACTTTCAAATTTTCTTTTACAGTGCTGGGGGAATGGAATTCGTTTTTCTTTTTAAATGAAAAATGAGATATTTTGCTAGTCGTGTCACTGTCACAGCTGGGGTTTGAAGAGAAAGGCCAAATATAATGAGTTCTGAAAAAAAAAAAAAAAAACAACTGGCAATACTGCAGCCTGCAAAAGAGACATACAAATGTGAAGAAAAAGCAATTGTGTTTTCTTTCCTATATTAACCGAGAAGTATTTTAATATGAAAAATACTTAATAAATACAACATTACCTGTAACTTCTAATTGTCAAAATTGCTTCAAGAAATAATGTATTACAATTATTTAGGTCATGAACAAAAGTAGCTAAGTGAACCTAGGAAAAAAAAATTTATTTTAGAGAATAAATGAAGAGAAACACTTGGCTATCAGTGGACTGTGAGAAACTATGCATAGAAAGGATCTGTAAAATTTAAAAATGCCTTTTAAAACAGAGGATTTATATCTGTAATAATTCTTAGCATCTACAGTTTTACCCAATTATGCCTACAGGTACTTCACAAAAGAAAAAAGAACAAATAAAGCAACTAAAATTTTACAGGCAGAAATATACTCCCCTCCAACATTTACCTTACCATGTATTTAAGCTTGTACAAAGTTAAGAACATGTGCCAAAATCAAACTCAGAAAGAAAGCTTCTCACTCTTAAGATCTTTATGTGCTTGCCCCTGCATCAGTCCCACTCTGGCAATACATGTGTTACAACTGTGAAACAAAGACTAATTCTGCAACTGGGGCTAGCCAAGAAAGGGCAGACAAACTTCAAGCTACTACAACAAAATATCTTACTTGCTACCTTCAAAACAAAACAAAAACAAACCAAGCAAACAACAACAACAAAAAAAAGCAAAACCAAAACAAAAACAACAAACCAAGAATCTCAAAGCACCACCACCAAGATCAGTGTGTGTCACTGCAAAGAGAAATCACCTGGGTTTCTGACAAAGTAATTCAAAATATCTCAAGAAAAGTCATGTAAGAGCAGCTTTCCCCAGTAAAGAGGTGTGTAAATATACAAAATACTCGTTTGCTTGAGCACATGTACATGGAGGGATGCAGGGAAGAAAGACTACAAGGTAGAAGTATATAAACATAGTCTGACAAGGGAAAAAGCTAACATTTGTAAGAGATCCATTTGCTCATAATTCTCCCAGTACTCCATAAACAGCAGACAAATTACAAGGGATACTGCTAAAAAGAAAAATGAATCTTCTGAACTACCTGTAATTTACAGATATTCACAAGTAATTAAAACCAATCATGCTGACACAGTTACACTAACTTCTTATGCCTGTTTATAAAAGGGTATTTTCTGCTATTCATACAGCTTATTTTGTCTGCAAGACCGAATTTTACTAGACATCAGAGTTCTCATAAGTCAAAATAAAACATTTAAAAAAAAAATTTGAAATTCCAAAGTCTCATAAATCAATGCACTTATTTAAGTAAATGTGCAAAGCTTTTAAGGACAGCAGTTAAAATACATGAATTATTTCAAGACTAACAAGGTCAAAGAGACATTTTGTATTGTCATCTCACTTTGACTTGTTTGTTGCCTGCATGTCTTTTAATATCTGGTTATGCATTAGTAATATCTTTAAATGGTAAATGTATCTTTGAATGACAAAAGTAATTCCACATTTTAAATTCATCAAATAAATGGCGAGGATTTCAGGGCTACTATAATTATGACCACAGTTTTGGCTGAGGTCAATCCAAAACACCACAGAAAGCACAATGAGTCCATTCTGCCTCTTAGGAGTGTTTAAGATCAACTAATGTTTTAAAACCTTCCTTCTTCTAAACAGGAACAAAGAAATCCCATCTTAAATATCCAATTTTTAACAAACTGGTCCAGCAAAGTCTGAAATTCAGACTGGCTTCAGACCTTAATTTATCTTTTGATTCTAGCAATTTAGACATTATTTAAAGAAAGAAAGAAAATTTATTTCTTAGGTCATCTGGAATAACTTCCATGTACAAGTGGCAAACTAAAAGTGTTTGGTATGGATGTTAGTAATATTAGTATGAAGTATTTAGTAATAAGATTAAAAATGAGAAAGAACTCTTACACCATTAATCAGCGATTAACACTATGATGATCACAATCATACCCATCCATGTAATCTTAAAGAATCACCTACAGTTTCGAGTTACCTGGCACCAGACCAATGTGATCTGTTTAGCACTACACTGAGTTACTGAAGTAACAGGAAACTCTGAGTCTAAAAATAGACCAGCAACTATGCGGACTAGCAGAAAAATTGTGTTATATTAAAATAATAATTTCTTACAGATAATTCTCTTAAGCAAGATTACATACAGAGTTTTGGACATTTCAAGACAGTCATGTAATTCTTGTTCTACTTGCTTTGAATGTTGTAAAGTTTCTCATTATTTGGCCAATGCACACAAACTGTTTACAAAGATACCAAAATTGCTTACCAATTTGTTCATCACTGAAAGGAAAATGCATCATCTTTTTTTCTTTTTCAAAGAGAAGCTCTAGCACTTTATCCTAATAAGAAATAGCACTTTCACAGTATTTAATTTCATTATTTTTAGAAAATGTATGCTTCTGAAGTAGTATCATACATTCAAATCAATCCCATGTACTGAAAGTCAGGTCTGAAGTTCACTAAAACATTTAAAGGGGAGAAGGTATTTTTAAGCTTTAAACATTACTCTTCCTGTTTTATATTATAGTGTCAGTTTACAAAATGTTAATGTTGTGACTAAATTTGATAAACGAAAATCATTATGGGTTTACAGTCTGGATTCTCATCTTAATGAGAGTTAACATCTTTAGAACAAAATGTTCAAAGCTGCAAGACATATGCTGAACATGTGTATACATGTAAAGCTTTGAAAGCTGCTTAAAAATGTGAGAATGAGTAAAGCTCATGTTACTCTTGATAAATGTCAGCTGTCAGGCATCACAGACCAATACACACTATTTTTTTCCACAAACTAGAGCCCAAAAAAATGTAATTTTTACTTCACCAGCTGAATATAATGCATTATACATGGCAACATCTACCCAAGGTCAAAAGTTTAGCCTTTTCAAATTTTAACTTCCAAGGCAGGGTATTGTTACACAGACATCATCACACTGAAATTAATGGAAGTATTTAAAAAATGTTGGGTAAAGTTACATATACCACTATAATGTACAAATTCTACCAAAACAGACACATTCAACATCAAACCAAGTCAAAAAGAATCCAAAAGAAAAAAAAAAATAGTTGTTCATATATCCCCGACCAATTCTGTATTTTTTACAGGCCAATTTTACTTGAACAACATTTTCAGCTGCAGTAAATCACTCAGTATAAAATTCTAATTGTATCTTGCAGAATTAGCCCAACAAACGGAGCAAAGTCTTGGAACACTAGCTGTACAACAGAAGGGTGGGGTAGGGATCAGATTGGCAGAACTTTCCACTAAGATACATCTCTTTTTAATGTGCTATAAATACATTAATCATACCGATCTACAGTGTAGTGCACTTAAAAGCAGTTCATTCCTCAGCTCCTCCGTTTGAAATCACATATAATTTATCATTCTGCATATATGAAAAATTACTCTGCTACCGTTATCATGTCAAACAGTGAAACGTACTTGAAAAATTTCACTGTAATTACCATTGTTAACAAGCGGATTTCTTCTTCTGCAGCTAAGTCTGAAGCACTATGATAGTCTTTCGTGAATTTTATTAGAAGTATTAGCTAGTTTTCCCGAGTAGGTTAAAAACTCGGTGTATTGAAAGATCATGAAATATGTGTGTCATATCAATGCCCTTCCCTCTCGGTGTTTAAGTAATAAGTATTTTGATCCACTGAAATTTAATACACTTCCACTGAGATTTGCAGAAGCACTTAGCATTGGTCTAAATCTGTTTCTGTTAATTCAATGAGAACTCTATCATCAGCTCCAGTAGAAATACTAAGGTTGAAAGTAGTATTTCTTTCAAATTTTTATCTTCAGCTGGGAAAAGAAAAAAAAAAATTATCTTTTACCTGAATATTTTTATTAACCTCAACTAGAAAGATACACTAAATGTATTTTGGCCTATCAGAAGATCTAGATTTTATTTAGAACTATTTCCCAAGTTATTTAGAAACATAGGTGTACACTATACAGAGTCAAGAAAAACAGATAAAATATCTCTGTTTGCTTAACAGACACCTAAGAATGTTCTGGTACTACAATCTATGTTAAACCTAGTGTCTGAATTGGAGCAACTTCTATTTACAATTATTATTCCAGTCTACTAGATGTTTTCTAAGAATGTTAGTAACAACCTACAATGTTCATTTTTTTTTTAATTTAAAAAGACCTGCTTTTTACACACTGTCCACTATTTATGTATAGTAATCCAAATCATCTTTCATCAACCACATTGAACACCAGTGTTGCAAAAACAGAACAATAACCGCTGAAAGCAGAAGACCTAATGAAAAGGCTCTAACCTAAAATAAGTTGCCTATTAATACTACCAAGATGATGTATAGTTCTGAAGAGTAGCATTTGTATGTTCTGTTTCAAAATAAATATCTAGTATTACGTACTTCTTAATGCAATAATCCTCCTATCAACATTTCAAAATAGTTACCTTCAAAGAGACAGATTAATAAATACATCCTGTATTAGTGGACAGACATAAAAAAGGAAAAGAGAGGTACTAAGAAGAACAAAAACTGTCAAATTAAGGACCACAGTGTACGCGCTACTGACCACGGAACACACTCTGTGAAATGGAAACTAGTTCATTCAAGTTTGTCATAAGTGTTTAAGTCTTAAGTGTTAAAAGCACTACAGAAGAGGTACATACTTCACTGAAAAACTCTAAAAAAAATTTCTTAGTCTTTAGATGATATATTTCCTTCTATCCTCATAACTTTTAGGAATATTAAAATGAATGAATCATCTAGCAAAGTGAAATCTGTCGCACTTAAAACCTAAGCAAAGTTTCTCCAAAGTTACCCTGAAACGTTATGAAACTGTTAACTGAAGAACACTACAAAGACAGCATGAACAGTATACCACGTAAAACAGTGCCATTAAACAGTATTAATCTTGCCCTGACAGACTGTAAAAGCAAGCAAAGAGAATTACAACTTAGAATATTTTACTTCTAGAGAGATCAGAAATATCTTCTGCATACCTGAAAAGACCTAACTGACCAACCCTTACAATATTATATACCCATAAAATAACAGGAAAGCAAAAGAGAAGGGTTATTTCCTTCAAAAAAGTGTTCCTGGCACTAATTTGTTCGTTACCCGTACTTGTTTGCCACAGAAACACAGAATTCACTGTGCCATACCATATCAGAGCCTCGCCTTACCCAGTACTGAAAAAGGGGGAATCTACCAAAGAGAGGTCTTGCTTCCAGGAATCAGTAGGAAATTAATATATACCACATAACACCCTTACAAATATAAGCTCTACTAATTATAACTGTAAATATTGTTCTATTAAAAATACAATATGTTTTTAGTATACTAATAATTTGCCTGATATCACCTGCCTGTTAACTGTAGAAGTGATTTTTTTTTTTAACCAATTTTAAATGTTTTTGCTTTTCATTTAACAGGATGCCCCCATTGTCCTCCCCATAAAATACACAAGACTCCAATCTGTTCTTATGTGTCATGCTCTGTTATTCAGCTTCTGAAAACCTCAAACATTTATTCTCTCTCCAAATGTACTCTTCTGCCCCTTACAACAGCTTAAGCAAGCTTCATATTGATCTTAATTTTCTTCATTTTCAACTTCAGAATATTTTAGAATAAGATTCCTCTGACTGAAATCCTTAATTCTAATCCTGTCACAACACGTGAGCAATGTTGACACAGGACCCAGGAGAACAACATTACATAGGTGGTAGAAAATCAGAGTGAAAAAAAGCCAAAATAAATATAAAACCGAGAGGCACAACTGTTTTGCGTACTTTATCTGTATTGTGGAGAAATAACAAATCATCTAATGAATATTCTGTTCAAGAAGCTGGAAAAGAGAAAAAGAAGCATAATTAAAGTTATAGATATATTCAATATATATAATTTAAAAGTATTAATTCAAAATTCCCAAAATTAATATCATCAGAAATATCACTATCTACACAGGCATTTTTCTTATGAACCACAGTATTAGGTCAATTAAAAAGGATACCGTGAGCATCACAGAGCTTGCAATCCCCCTTCCTCCTCCATTTGCATAGCCAGGATAATTCAGTTTTGCCCCCTCAATTTATAATTACATTAAATAGGCATTGAATAAAAAGCAACATTATTTCTCCTACTCTAAGACATAAGAAATTCTTCCCTCAAATAAAATAAACTTGCTAAAATTATCCATGTTCAGTACACATGGTCCTTTTTCCTCCCTAGGACAAACAAAGCTTAGCACTTGAAAAAATTTAGATAGGCATTACTAATTTTCCTATTCTCTATCACATCACAGCCCTGAGGTTTATTATGAAAGAATGTTTACAGTTGTCTGTTCTAGTGCTGGAAATGGGAATATGTTTAAGTAGTAATAGCCAAAATGAAAAATACTCATTATCTATTTTCACAGCATCATTAAAAGACTGCAATAGCATGTGGAGCCAGCAAGACAAAAGACATACTGTTTTTGCCAACATATCATTTTTGCTCTGAATCTATTTATATTTGTCAGATCCATGATTTATCAGGACATTTCCTATTTGTACCTTGAAACTAAAACTGTCTACTGTAAGGATTACAGTATTATTATTGTAAGGATTATTGTATTGTGCGTTTAATTCACTTATCTTTAGTTTCTTCATTTCTTTGAGCAATCCTGTCCTGACCTACCTCCACCACTCAAGACCCCCACCCAAACAAACAACCTAAAACCAGTTTTAAACAGTGCTGGAAATAAAGTAGACTCTTCTAAAAAGACTGCAGAGTAAATATCCTGGTCGGCTACTTCAGTAAAAATCAGTAAGGAAGGCTACTGTCTATGGTTCCTGTGGCCTGAGAAGACTTCAGCCTACAACAGAAGCTAGGAATAACCTGGCTATTAGGGCACTTCAACCCAGAAACATTTATGAGCAACAGCTGTAGAGACAACGCAACCCACAGAAATTAGAAATGCACAAAGTCCTTTCAGCTACAGCAGGCAATCCCTGGTTTTAGCATTTTTCAAGAAATTGGGGAGGTGGAACAATTCACAGCAGGAGGCCTGCTTCACGGAGATCACACCACTTTGTCCTATTTGAAAAACACTGTATGTTCTACATACTGTTTTGTATATTAAGGGGGGGGGGGGGGGTGGGGAAGATTTCTTGGACACCTATTCCTGAACTCTAGTGCCAGAGAAACAAGACCGCGTGTATGTACACATATGCTTAAAGGAATCAATGTGTCTGCAGCTTAAAATTGTTTGCCTTTACTCATCTTGCTAAATCCCAACGGCATGCAAGAGCTTACAAAAATTATGATGCTAGCAGAGAAAGTGAGAGAATGAATACATTCGTTGTTTTGCTTTACTTTCTTTGAAGAAGTTGCTGCTATAAACCTGCTCCAATGCTACAGCAAAACTGGACGTGAAAGTACATCTCCATATCTAATACAGCTCTGCAAAGAGGGATTTACATTCCAGAAACTCAGCCCATTATTGTTGCAGAGGACCAAGAGTTCACTCATCACTGGAGATCTGCAACAGGGATGCAGGCAGGACAGCTTTGAGAAGAACCTATTCAGGAAGCAGAGAAAAAGCCACTTATTGCATCCCATAAAGAAACATTTGAACTGCAAGTAGTAAGTTTCATCATCAATTGAAACAAATAAAAGCAGAGAAGACAGAGATACAATGGTAATATCTTTAAAACCAACAAAAATCTAAGTTCCAATACAGGTTTATTCTTCTTCAGCATCAATTGTGCCAGCATGACAGTTAGGACCTGATTTAGGGGAAAGTGGCAAGCTTTAGTACTGGATGCCAGAGCCCAGCTCACCATATAACTCCATGATCAAAGCCAGGAGACGGAGGGGAAATGAGCCAGCAGAAAATTGAAACACACAATAGAAGTACTGACGAGTTTTGGAATACAAAATAATTTTCCAAATTGAGAGGTTGTGCTCTAGAATTTCCTCTAAATCATCTTTCCATCCTTCATTAAAACATGACAATAGAAACTGCTTACACTAGATAATAGATGAAAACACCTTGGCATGAATTTCTTTTAAAATTTCTCATTCACAGTTTGGAAATCTTGGTGGAGGGAGAAAATTCTAAAAGGGCACCTCCAAAGCAGCCAGCAATGCCCCACTGAGGCAACTGAGGAGATTTAAACAACCTCAAAATCTACTCTGAATAAACATACAGAATAAAACAGTATAGAACTCCATAGTGTATTTTCAGTTTGTGACTGGTCATGTAATGCTTTTTGGTTACAAAATGCATTGACAGTATCCCTGATACCCCTCTTTCTGGGCATTTTCATTAGAAGTAAAGGTTACACTAGTGATTTTCTCACGATCAGCAGGTAGCTCTCAATAATAGCCTTCAATAACACTCCCCCTAGAGTAGGATACTTTGAAGTTCTAGGATTTGAAATCTGGTGAAATTTGTGTTTCTTTAGGTTGAGAGACTGTGTTCATTTTTTGCCAGATTCCCACCCTACTGCTGGCATATGCAGCAATATTTTTAGAGATCACCCATTTCTAACGCTAAAAGGCATGTGCACCCAATGTTACCACAATGCAATCACACAACTGTTCAGAAGTCTTTCAGATAGACGCATTTAAATGACACTTCAGAAATAAGAGTTCACAAGTGCCCAGAAGTTGTTACTCACTCTCCTTTCCTTTAGAAGAGCATTTATTCTATTTAACTGTGATATGCAATATGACTTGCAGCTTCAGTGCAGCTCCACTGTGAAGGCAGACCAACTGCCACGAAACGGACAATGAGAAGCAGACAGGATGCACACAGGCTCGGGGAGGACAGAACAAAGAATCACAGGGAGTGGGGAAAAATAAACTATATAATAGCTGCTGCTTGGGAACACTAGCTGGAACAAACAGGGAGGCCACCAACTATCATTACAAGCGCATGTTTCTTCTGCAGTTGTAAGGAGAATTGCACACAAGAGGGGGCAGGGGATCTGCTATTAATCATATTATATTCATTGTTCCCTTGATGCTGCTGGCAATGCTTCAGGAGACTCCCTCAATTCCCAGATAAAACTGCAGCGAGAACAGCAGCGCTCTGAGAACAGCCCACACCAAACCTTCACAATCTTGTCCTACTACGCTAACGCTGCTGTAAATTAAACAGTTCTTAACCACTGAACTGCCTCTTGAACCGGATTTTTTTTTTTTAAACCCAAACCACAGCAGTTGAGGGTTCCTCCCCACCCTAATCTCTCAATAAGAAAATGAACGCACTGTATAAATCTGATGAAACTATTTGCAAGAACAAGCCACTGGAGAGGTGAAAACATCAGCCTGAAGTAGCCAGGAATCAAGTTTCTTTGTTGAGGAAGAGTTTTGAATGCTATCTCTAAGTAAGGTGCTGAGTGACTCCTTGATTAAGTGGCACTTAACATTCAGTAAGTTTAATGTTCCAGCAGGAACAGCAGGCTGATACCTGTGCCTGGGAGGGGGGAGGGAGAAAATGGCAGCTGATGCAGCAAAGTAACCAAGTCAGCTATTCTTTTGTCAGTGAAAAGACAGACATGTTTAAGGGGAAAGAAACATGGATTAACTAAATCTCATATTCATATTTCATTGCAAACGTAATGCTGCTTTAATTTGTCTGGTTTGGCAAAGCTACAGAGGGAAGGTGAATTTTCTTCACCACAGATATTTTGGGATTTTTTTATGACAAAATCTGCATAGTATGAAAGTGACACACACTCTAATTATGTCCTGAATTTGTCAGAGTCACCCTATACAAATAAAAATTTGTAACATTGGCTACCATGGGCCTCTGACACTATGCGAGTGGGCAGTGAAGTTCAGGTGGCACGACTTGTCTCCCAGAATGAACAAATACATTTTGTTTAAGAAAGATACAGAATAGAAACAGTTACAGTTAGGTAAAGAAGTATTTAACATACCAACATAGGAACTAAGTAGCAATAATGAGACACTTCTACCTCGGATTTCTGTAAGGAGAAACCACTTCAATCTTAAAAAC
Source organism: Chlamydotis macqueenii (assembly GCF_036417535.1). Lineage (NCBI taxonomy): Eukaryota > Metazoa > Chordata > Aves > Otidiformes > Otididae > Chlamydotis > Chlamydotis macqueenii. The sequence continues at coordinate 6,836,968 of NC_141571.1, read as the reverse complement.
CCCCACGTTTATTAAGCAGCAGAGCTCAGTGAGCCCAGTGTGCCTGATGACTCATCCTCCCTTCCCCACTTTCCAATTAGCTGTGGTAGTCGGCATCAATTTGGTGGGTTTTTTTTGTTCTGTGTTTTTTTTTTTAACCACACAAAAATAACCTTGGAAGTTGAAAAATGGACTCCTACTTGTTTACTGATCAGAGTTTTAAGAGATAGCTGGCACCAGCAGTTAAGACGTATTCCAGCTTTACCGTTAGCTGGACACGCAAACTACTTGCTTGTGCTTGTCCTCCCCCTCCCTCGGAGGGCCTGCATGCGGCACGGCACGATCACAGAGAATAAATACAGGAAAAGGGGGGAAAAAAAGCCCTCTGCTCTTGGCACGGGGAAGGCGTTCCACAAGAACTGCCACAGGGTCAAAAGTTTACGGTGGTTTCAATTTCACCTTTTCGCAACCAATGAGCGGCGGCGGCTCCAGACAGAGCGGCGGGCGGCAGCGCGGCCCTTAACTCCTTGCGGCCCGGCCGGGCCCGCCGCGGCCCCGGCCCCGGCCCGGAGGGAGAAGGCTGAGGCCGTAAGAGCCGCTCCTCCCTTCCCCTACCAGCCCCCGGCAGCCTCCTGCGAGCTCAGCGTTTCTTTTAGCGTGGAAATAAAAGGGAACAGGAGCTAAGCAGCAGCAGTACGCCAGTAAGTCAGAAGTTAAGAGCTGCAGAAGTGGGTCCTCTCACCCCCATTTTAGTTGAAAAGCAGGTTAGTAATCTAAGGGGTAGGGCTGATACTAGGCTGTATCAAAGCAGCACTGAACTACGGTGCTGTAGGCGACAGCAGCAAGATTGTGCTGGCAAACAGGAAAGCCTGACCTTGTGAAAGGGGAGGGAGAAGACCAGCACAGAATTGTCGGAAAGGATTCTGAGTGTACAGTCCAGAGTTAGTGATTTACTTTGCTTTGCCAAACGAGGAATTGGCATTGCCCTGGCATAAGGCTGGGCAGCCCAGAGTACTGCTGCACACTATCCACTCCCCACAGTATCATTAACAGTACTCTGCTTCAAGATGTTGCCTTCAAGTCATCCTCCATCTACTCCAAGAAGGTCTTGCTCCAAGAGGTACAGCTCTTGTATACAAAAACAGTCAGCTCTTCAGAGCCTTGCACAGGAAAACAAGTAATAGCCGCAGAAGTACAAAATGGTCTGGAGACAAGACATTTGTAACAGGTTGTCTGGCTTTGGCACAGAAAAAGACAAGATGCATCTTAGTCTCCAGTCATTTGAAGATGACAGAACTAGGGAAAGAACATGGAACAGGCTTCTTGTTCCACTGTATGCCTCCATTCTGTATGGTTCCAGATTCTGTCATCTCCTAATCAGTAGTTCTGGTTTAAAATTTTAATGGAGAGAATTATGACTCAAGCTTTCCAGAGTCAAAATACCATTACTAGCAATGTAGTTTAATCTCAGGGACTACTGACTCAGTGAATCAGTGGGGTATCTGAAGATCTGTGCTGGTACTGGTTTTATTCTCTGTGAGATTGATGAAAACAATGAAAACAACAGCAAACACTGAAAGCCACACTCTACGATTGTGTTTTGCCATCCACTTGATCTTGGAAAGTCAGTGTCAGCTACACTTAAGCACACAGAGCAACAGATTTATCACCCCTTACTGGCCTTGCAGACTACAAGGAAAGAGGACTAAAGCACTCTTAAGTGAAGATGTGGATGAAGAGTTCTCAGTTTGGTGCAATAATAGACAATATAATATGAGGCAGCATGAAGAGAAGTCTGTGAAGCATGTAGTTAAAGCAAATTCAGTAGCTAAGTAATCTAAGAGTATGTTCAACACAGCAGAAAGGGGTAAGGTTACACAGAGGTCTTGAAGTGAATGATAAGCAACTCTGACTTGATACCAAGTAGAACGGCAAGTCATTGCATACACGTGCAAGGTAAACAACATGAAATTAAACCACTCCAAAACAGGCCACAGTCAAGTCAGGAAACACTTGAGAACATGTGCATTAGCATACACAGATCTCCAACACACTGCAAAAGAATGACAAGAATCTGAATATAATTGTGAAGAGGTAAAATGAGTAAATATACCATCAACATGCAGAAGAGGTTTATGCTGAAGATGCCCATTAAAGTAGAACTCAGTTTTCCAAACCCTGAAACCAGCCAGATGGTAGATTGCTCACAATAATGCACATGGCAAGCTAAGGGGAAAAAACATTAGTCAGGTGGCAGCTATTACTAATTCTCCTGAAAGATGCAGTTTGAAAATTGGTAAATTATCTTACCCCAGAACCTTAGAGGCTTTCACAGCACTTGGCAATGATGAAAGATATTCTGGTCTCAGCCCTCTGTACAAGTCCCAAGAAAGGATAAAGAGAGGTATTTTTACAAACAGCTATGCCAGCTGAACATACTGCCAACAAGAAGATAATAATGCAAAACTCTTAAAACTCGCTTCAGAAATAATCAACCACTCAATTTAAGAGCAGCCAATAAAAAACAATTTCCAGTTGGTGGGCAAGGTCAAACAGTGATTTGAACAGGCACAGGTAGATTCCTTTCTCAACCTATGCAAATAAGCATAGCAGCTCAATACAGCTACTATGAGGTTAAGTTTAATGCCTTGAGAGCTGCTAACAAAAGAAGCAGTGATTAAAATACATCAAGTCAGAAAGTTAAGGACATTGTGAGAATCTTAGCTGATTGATATCATGCCCTAATACCAAGCTTTTCTACTTAGTTAAAAAATGGTGAGACAACAATGAACATGCTATCAAACAACACTGTACTTCCATAGTTTAGGTAGGCTAAATACAGTTTTGCCAATAGTAATTTAAGACTTAATTACATATATAAAAAGCTATTTTCCTCTCAGTAAAAAGAGCAGTGCATTTTTGTTGTTTTACCTTCTCTAAATACCATGCCATTTTAGAGAAATTCGTTTAAATTGAGATATCATAAATAAATTCCCTTTTTATAAGATGGCCTCATTTTAAAATAAAATGGATGCTATAAAATTTTACATCAAGTCAGCATGTTACCAAGAAGCTTTTCTGTGTGTTCTGAATTTGATTAATACAAGCCAAGGTCACTTCCTGAAAGATGCCTACCACTGCAGCTGCAAGCAAACTAGGCTTCTCTGAGCTCTGAAGCTGGGGGATGGGAAGACGACACTAGCAATTTCTAACACTGCCTCCCAAAATACACTAATTACAAAACTTCAGTAATATTTAGAAGGGTTTACTAGATCACCACATAAGTAACCTATTAACTAAAGTCTGAGTCTGCATAATCATATTTTCAAGCAAAGAAGATTCACAATGTTGCATCAGCACATCTGCAAAAAATGAATAATTCTGAGGATCCTTTACTAAACTTTATGCAGTTTGCTTGAAAATGTACTTTTTTTTTTTTTACTGTGTATGTTTTATTATGCAGCTCATGAAGCTAATAAGAGACTACCCTTGAATTAACAGTATGTCTCAGTCCTCCTGAGACTGAGGCTCCACCCAATCTACACTGTGTCCTATTCTGAAGCTGTTTAGGAAAAACATATTTCAGGAAAGCATGCAAGCTCTCTCCAAAAGTCTACAGCATGCATTTCTCTAGTTTCTGAAGATTATACCTATTGTTTACAAAACCAATTAGAAATTATCTGTGTTCACCTGTAATTTTAAAGATATTTTAAAAGTTATTTTAAAAACATGTCACATTTGCATTATGCATGGGGTCAAACAAATGTAGTTTCGTCCATTCTCATACACAGTTAAAGCTTACAGGTCATGAAAATAGGGCCCATATCAAACAAAAGAGAGCATTATTTTTGAGGTTCTGTGTGTACAAATATAGATTCTACAATTTGGAGTACCAAACAGGGCAGGGGGGCAGGCAGATTGCTGAAAAACATTTAAAACCGCACATCAACAGACATTTCCACAAGGGCATGTCCGTCTAGGAAAGGGGCCCCAGTCACTTTATTTATGAACACACACACACTCAAATTTAATATACTTTGCCTTTAAAACTGCCTTCACACACCCTATATTACAATTAAAGTTTCGTTCTGGGCTAAATTTAGGAGGATCTACTGAATGAAAGTTAATTTTGACAATCTGGTGCACTGAAAAGAAAACAACATTGTGGGTTTCGGGTGGGCATCTTTGCCTGAAATAGAAAAATACACTAAAGCATATCATTACCTGTGCAGGCACAGCTACATCTGTGGTTAAGAATGCCTAACATTTTCCATCACAGAAGCCTGTTCTAATTCTTTAATGACTGCCTCTTACACACCCCTCAGAACTACTTTTGGTGGAAGACTTACCTAAAATTAGTTCAGACACTTGAAAACAGAGTGGAGAATTCAGCTGAACAAAATACCACCTCTTATTCAGTCCGAGAAGTTAAAGCTTTAGAAGAGAAACTGATCAAATCTCTGAACATGTTAAACTTCACCTTGCTGCTCCAGTGAAGATATCTGTGCAGACAGTAAGTGCCTTTAAAGGCTTTGAACATGCTCAGTTCTGTTTTAAACCCCTTGCCAAGACCCTCAGGTATTTCCTCTAACCAAGCAAGCTGATCACTGCACAGGTCCTCCATGCTTCTCTATAAACCTGCCAGCTATGAAACAGTTAAAGTGCCTGGCAGTACAGTAGCTAGTGAACAGGGACGTTTTTCTAGGTTATACTGCCCCACCCAAACACAGCATCCACAAAACACGAGGCAGCAGCAGGATCAAGAGTTTAGCAAGGGCCACCCTTCCCCCCCCAGTTCAAGATCTCAGTTGAAACTGCAGATGAGGGTCTCAGCCATTAGTGCTAAAAGACTGTGCTCCTGCCCCTCTAGTAGCTAGCCCATGGAGAAAGCACGCTCAGTCCAGTGACCAAAGTGGAGTTGATCTGCTCTGTGGGACTCCAGATGACAACCTTGCTGGCAAACAGAACAGAAGTTTCCATATGGTGAATTATACTATTTTTTCCAAATGCTTTTGAAAGTGCATACAAAAAGTTACACTGAAAATACTACAGTTGTGAGGTCATTCAAAAAACTTAATAGCCTTGTCAACTCCAACTCTCAACACTTCTTCCTTAAACACTTGTTGCATATACTTAACTAAGCACATGGCTGTGTAGCTGCTTAATAGACTTTCTGTGGGACTGGGCACCCATCAGTTCACAGAAAATACTTACATCTGTTGTATCATCTGCAAAGTGCATTACTATTACAGTAACCCTGTTCACTTTACTATACAGTGATTGATGATGGTCTCATAAATGGAGAGCTGAAGTCTGTCAGGGACCTGTCTCCTAACTGGGCCTTTGCCCAACATGGGTACATAGGGAGTTTCAGTGACATTCGAATTAGGACACAGGGTTGTTGGTTTTTTTTTTCCTATGAAGAGTAAACAACACTGATACATACTGTCTTCATTATGACAGAACACAATTTCCAATTCAGAATATTAATTTAGAGCAGACTTTAAACTGGCATTTAAATAATTGATTTAACTGTTGGAAATATTTAGCCCCATCAATGAGGAGGGGCACATGAGCAGGAAAGGAATACAGTCCATAAATCACACTGACTTGCCTTTGGCACATTTTGCTAGTCAGCAGATGCAGGACTTATAGATATTTATTCATGTGTTTGCATAAGAACTGAGATATAAAATTAATGTCAGTAAATACATTATTTTACACTGTAAACCAGCTAATTTTAATCAAAGCTCCGGATACATGACCATTTTAAAAACATAGATTCAAATTCTAAAAAAGTAGGGAGAGGGGAGGGGGGAAGGCAGCTATCCTTTAGAGATTTCCACTTTACATAGGCACAAACTCACACAAACTGACCTCAATGCCTGGTGTGTTAGAGTGCTTTTGAGAATTCTACTTGGTATTTCTTTTCATCAGGTTACTAAAATAGAATTTTTTTTTCAATTTATTGAAAAATGCACATCCCCTTTGCTTTTAAAATTAGATCTTGTTATCCTCTGATCTAATAATAATAATAAAAGGCCTGTTAATGAAGTTTCCTGAGTTTTTGACATAATTAGACTCTCAAATTTGAGACTAAAAACAAAAGGAAGTTACTTAAGAGAGGAAATCAAAATAGCCTAAGTTTTCTATGCATAGTATCAGTGCTTATATATAATTTACTTCATTGTAAGGAGTAAGTACAGCTACTTAATACAGAGCTGACATTTCTAAAACGCAGTTTGACCTTGAAATATGGAAGTGTTCCTTGCTCAATGCTGTAATTAAAATCTGATTCAGCTTGAGTGTACACAGGTACAGTTAGCATGACTGCAAGAGATGTTAAACACAAATGCCTACCATTCAAAATCTGAAGTGATAGTTGTATGTCTATAGTATACCAATATATATGAGCATTTCATTAGTGAAAATCCCCTTTCTGCTATTTTTTTCATATACCTTACTATATTTCATATTTGTAGTGACCAGAGCTTAGTAGAGTACCTGCAGCTAAACTGCAAAATAAAAGCAGAATATAATCACTCCCAAATTAAGTTAATTTGTGTCTCCACAGTACAGCCAGGTTGTCTTGTTATATTTCAAGTGTTGCCCATCCACTCTGTACAAATGATTACAACACAGCACATCTGTGAAAATAACCTGAAAGCTGTAATGTTATTTTGCACATCACTAGCAGACTCAAATCTTAGATTCCAGGGGTCAATTATTTAAAAATTAAGCTGAAATGGAGAAGGAAAAAAACGCAAAGGTTGATGTCTTTGTTCAATGCTATACAATAACACCTAGAGAGCTATTATAGACTGGAGAGTCACAGAGTCTCTGTCAAGGCCTACAACAAAAGGGCAAGAGGCAAGTTTTACTACCTGCAGCAAGTTAAATTTCAGTTTTCAAATAGTGGTTGAACACAGGAACCAGTTCCATACAGCCTGTGAAATCTCTGTGCTAAGAGACCTTCAAAACTTGACCGAACAAAGCCCTGACCATCCAGCTCTAACTTTGTTTGCAGTGTTTGGATTGATGCTAGCATAATTTCTCTATGATTTTCACTAAAGCACTGTCATCAGAAAATTACATACTGCAGCCCAGCGATTACCTGGTACCGCTATAACAATGGGCTCCTAAGACAAGAGAGTACTTTACAATTGATCCTACTTTGTCATAATTATAAGATGTATTACCACATTCTTTTTGGTACTGATTTAGGCAGGTATGTTTCATTAATCTCATGTACTCCTTGCATTTTGCATACATCCATTAATACTTCCATCTTTACTGGGGACAAAGTGTGTATTCCTGACCACAATATTAATTCCTACCATCAAGGATTATTTTTTTTCCACTTATGAGAAAAAGCAGCATGCTTTTGAATAAGGGACTCAGTGTCCTGTGGATTTTTTTTGTGCAAACTTTTGTATTCTTCATAAAATTTCCATTGCATAAAAACCTTATGCTTCTAGTTTTTCTAATGTTCTTTTAAACTAGTAATACCTTCACTTCCATTAAAAAGACATTTTACAACAAATCTCACACTAAGCTCCCCGAATTCCTGCAGCAGACAAAGTGAATTTTGCTCATGGAAGTTTTTACACAAATGGCATTTCTCAAACACTGATGTTTATCTGCAGAACTCTCCAAAATGACACTACCATCATTAGCACAGAAATTCCAAGTAATTTTAGGAAGATTTGCAGCCATTCTAGAAGTTAGTACAAGAGGTCAGTGACTGCCAAAAACAGAAGAAGGGATCACATCCTTCCCCTTCAAGTGCCAAAAACATTTGTAATGTTTTGTTTCAGATCCAGTTGCTTCCTTGTTTGTAGATAAATGGCTAAGTAGTCATATCGTTTCATAACATTAGGAAGCAATTTTATGTATTTTTTATATAATACACTGGAGGAAATGCTAGAACAGAGCTGTTGAATTTTTTTTATTCTTACTTTTTCTTAAGTGCATTGTATCTTTGTTTCCACATAAGCAGACCAACTGAATTGTATCTTACATTCAATAAAACCCTGAGCTGGAGAACTGTTGTTTGAGAATTTGTCAAATTTGAGACATCCAAGATACATCCACCACGATTTAAAAACACATATTATCTTTTATCAGACATTCAGGTCATTTTGCAATGATTTTCCTTCCACTGCCTCCTTTAATTTTCTTCATTTTGTTTTAACCTTACCTTACTCTCACCAAGCCAGCTCATTTGATTTTTTTTTTTCCAAAGCACCTCCTAAACTGCAAAGAGGGTGATCTTATCACAAGAGATTATTCTGAAGGAGGTGCTTCCTTTCCCAAGACCAAAATCCCACTGAATGGAGTGTCCACACAAGTTATGACTTTCACAATTCTCCAGCAACAGGTATAGAGCTTGACATACTAATCTATTTGAGTATTGAAGGCTAGATTGGTTATCCCAGAAGTTCTGACAAAAAAAAAAAAACAAGCAAACAAAACCAATAACCACCAGTGATTTCCATCATATCCACTCTGGGCCCAAAACAGCCTTAGCTAAGAAACTCTATTTTATCACCACTGTTTCAAAGGAACTGTTCTGAACAAAGTCTTCACATCATTAGTTACTTCAAAAAGAAGAAAACTTTAGTATCAGTGATTCAGAGAATTAAAAATAAAGGCGGATATATACACAGAAGGATGCTACCACTGCATCCCACAACTTTTAAGAGCAACATCCTTTAACAACCCAAGTTTCCCCCAAAAGCCTATTAGCATTAGATACTATCATACATACTGAGCCAGGTCATACCATGCATTTCCTCAAGTTTAAGAGAGGTGGAGGAAAGCAAACTATACACTATATTAATACAGAACACTTAAAAGTACCTTTTTTTTTTTTTTAAGGGAATTGAAATAATTTACTCCCTTTTTCTGAACCTCTAAATAGCAATGTTTTCTCTGATCAATTCTCATAAACCAAAGTAGTCCTGAACAATTAAGTTAAACAGAAGACTTACCTAGCACGGTGTTCTCTCTCCAACAGAAGCCAGTAGGAATGCCTAGAAAGAAATAGGTAAGCATATGAACGTGTTTCAGCATACTCTCAAACTTCAAAATCTATAGCTCAGGAATTTCCTGGTTCAAAAGGACTGAGTTTCTCAGCAGCTGGATTTCTCTTTTATTTAAGTTTCTTTTTGAACCCATGAAAATTAATGCAGCTAAAATAATCTGTGGCAATCAGTTCAGTAGTTAAGCTCTACACTATGTGAAGTATCAGTTTTTTATTTTTAACTCTGCCAGCTGATAATGAGGAGGAGGAGGAGAATAAGTGAAATGACTGAAAAAACTTTCTTCCTGTTGATTTTCCATGATACTTGTGGTTATTTTGTATAAATCTGCCTTGTAATAATATAATATAGTATATTAATATATATAATATAATTTGATGGTATTTTCAATTTTTGGGGTTTTTTTTTTTTGTTGGTTTTTTTTTTTTCTTTCATTGACAACTCAAAATACTCAACTTTTTGAACACTAGTTAGCACTGGTCTGCCATTCTGCCAGAATAATTAATTTAGATTTAGGGGTATTTTACTGAGTGGAAGAAAATTGGGGGGGGGGGAGGTGTGAAAATCTATTGGTTATAGCAGTATAGCAAGCCTGCTTCTCTCTTAAGTACATCACTAGGCATAAAGATAAAAGCAACACTCTGGGTAAGGACAAGTCTCCTAAATCCAGTGCTAGGGATACATACAGTTACTCACCCAGAAGAGAAAGTTCACTCAAATCAGCATTGTTTCTTCTTCAGTGACCACACTGACAATGACTATTATCTATAGTTAACAAATCTACATTCTTGAAGGACAAGAATAAAAAAAATCAGAGGTAAAAAAGCCACTATTAGGATCCGCTCCCAGAAGTAGTATGAGAGGTGTTTTCTTTAAGAGTTTACCAAGTCTTCATGCAATATGCTTTGCAGAATTGTTTTAGTCAAGATCAGTCTCATGTCTATAAAGTAATTAGCAAACTTATCAGTAAAGTCAATAAACAAATATACAATAAGTAGGATGAAGAAAGATCTATGTAAAATCAAGCTCAAAGAACACTGGAAACTTCTGTAAGGCTGTAGTAACAAACTCTATATAGTGAAATATCTGACATGCCACACTAGCTTTATCCAAAGCCCAAGTAAACAAAAGAAGTTTGTTTTAGGCTTTAACAATAAACACATTTCAGTTGCCTTACATCTTCAACAATATATTTTGCTTTAGGGGGAGAAAAAAAAAAAAAAAAAAAAAAAAAAGGTCTTAGTAAGACTTAGAAATCCCATCTTCAAGCTTCAACTTTGCATCAAATTTGTGAAGTAACATTTAGATAAGAAATCCACAATGTAAACAAAGCATCGACAGCAGCTTTATTTCACAATATACAGTTTATTTCCATACTTTTAATCAGTGAGAAACCAACTAAACAATACACAATTCACAATACAATCCTAGTAAAAGCTGGAAAAGATATTAAGGTTCATGTCAAGTTCAACGTGCTCTATTTTTAACTCTAGTCAAGTCCCGTCTCATTAGCAGTAACTTAGGTATTTGAGAAAGGATTAGGAGCAGCTAGGAAGTTAGTCTGATATAGAAATTTATTTACGTATTTTAAAAAAATAAATTTTTAGCCCAACAAATAATTCAGTTAAAGTTACCTAGATCTAGCCAACTAATGTAATCTGCAATTGTCACAGTATACCAAATAGAGGCTTACAGATTGCTTTAGAAAGAAGTAATTAATTGCTTGCTATTATTTTTTCATAATCATTGTGTGCACCATAGGCATAAGTTTCATTCCAAAATTTAAAACACACAAATTCTGTATTCCCCCTTTGCTCTAGCTCACAAAGAAATGTAATCTTCACATTCCTATAGTTTGACACTAATCAAACAATTCCTTTAGCATACCTTTTTAACAATGAAATTTAGGACACTGCCGTAAGACCTGCTGAAGATACTTTTTTAAGGATTTCACAATACCAAACCAACCCAGACAATCTCATGATTGACTTACTAGGAAAGAGCAGAGAGTTAACATAATAGTGAACTGAAAGACAGACAATGCCTTTGAAAGCAAGCCCAATACTTCTGTGTTTCAAGGATGCTAATAAACAGGGAAGAGGCATGAGAATCTGCTTGTCTTTAAGAGATAACAAATTGGTTTTGAACACTCCTGTTATGTGTGAGCACCCATATCACATGATAGATAGCCTTGTTTGGAGGCCAGAACTCTTTCAGAAAGTCTAGGGCATAAGAACTACCTGGGGTTTTTTTTTGCTAGAGATAGCGTTAGCACTACCAGAGACCATGATATATTTATATGTATGTGGCAGATACTGAAACCTTTCAGATTACTGCTAGCAAAACAGTGAACTAGTGGCCATCTCCATGTTATTTTACTGCACATAAGCAATAACTTACTTTCTCCAAGAGGATTAAACTAACTTCTGCCAATCCTGACATCAGTAACCTCTGCTCTGTCGTGGTAAATTGTAACTAATATAGAGCTTAACATTTCCAAGATGACAGTAATATCTTTGTAGCTAGAGCAATGGAAAACTGTTGTGGAAAACTTTTGCCTGGAGACAGTCTAGTCACATCTGGATATACAGCAGCGAAACCAAGATAAACAAATTATGCCAAACTGAAAAGAACCAAAACATCTTAATTCTAGAAGCTGGATTTTCTGCTTATCTAAAATTATTAAAACACTTAAGTATTCTTTGTTTTATCTGACTCTTGATCTGTGCTTTGTCCTTCTGTTTCTCTAGCTTTTTGACAAACAGAGATATGATCTAGGACTGCAAGCCTTGAGTGTATGGAGTGAAGCAGATTCAAGATAATGCCACATTCTTGCAGACTTTGTCAATAAATTATTCTTGCACTTAGAATGAGGAAAGAACTGCCAAGACAGCTACTAATTAAGATATTTAAGTTGATTAGAAATGCAGGTAAAGAAATTAACACCTTAGACTTGTTCAGACTTGTTTCAAAAAAGTGTCAGTGGTATAATTTTTCTGGAAAACTAGCCATGTTGGCTAAGTCTATTTGGTGTATCCTCTCATAAGAGTTAAAAAAGTTCTAATATTAAAGCTGCTTCATCTGTTCTGCAAAACATGTTTACAATATTGTTTTATGTAACAAATCTCAATGCAAATTCCTCCAGCTATGAAATATGAGCTATAAACTAACTGACAGTGGCCAATCTTGTATTAAGAACTTAAGTAATTGCTTAATTGTGCTCCATGCCCCCTCAGGGACTTGAAAGTTAACACTGAAATGCATTAAAACTTCCTATGCAAGTGCACAGAGAAAAGTCAGAGCAGTTTCTGAAATCCCCGGTTTGGAGGTGAGGCCTTTAATTTAGCATGGATATGCTAAAAATGCTAACTTAATATACTAGGCAAGTAAGAACAAGCCAGTTTTCAGCTGTATTTTGTGGTGGGTGGAGTTTTGTTTTTAGTTTAGACTAACCAAGAACCCTAGCTGTATCCTTGTTTCAACTGATGTAGCTATGAAGTCTCTCCCGGGCTGTTAGTTACTTGTTTGTTTTTTGTTTTTTTTTTTCCCCACTGTTGATACTATGGAGCCAGTGTAACTCTAGAAGAGAAACATTCCATTTCATGCACAGGTTTTTTTTTGTTGTTGTCAGGGTGGGGTTTTTTTGTTGTTGTTGTTTTGTTTTGTTTTTAACAACAACAGTATATTAAAATCTTTTCTAAATGAATCAATCTGTGGTGAAGTGCCTTGCTAACTTTATTTGAGGAGGAAGAAAAGCCTGGAATATTTGCAAGTTTTTTTTTTTAATTATTATTATTCCAGAAAAAACAAGTCTAGACTGGACTTGAATTACTAAATTGCAAGGCTCTGTAATAGAAGGAACTTTCAAGAGAGTGAGTATGACTACAGTAAAGTATCCAATCTTTTGCTCAAAATATTACATTAGAAAGTTGAAACAGCCTTGCTACTGCAAAGAAAAAAACCTTTGAAGTAGCTGAGGCAGTTAGTGTAGCTGAACTCGAGTCTATTTTGGCTATAGTCAGTACATATACTTGGAGTAAAACATTACCACTGTCTAGGATCTTAGCTCACCTGTTTTTGTTAAGAGATATCAAGTAGCTGCACCTTCAGAAATCTGTAACAGTTGTGGAAGATCAGACTGTTTCCCTCATTATATCTTTGACAGTCCTTAAATAGGAATAATATACTGTAAAATACCATGAAACACACAGGTGTAAGGCTGACCCACAACTCTAGCCTGTTCGCTTACAGAAAACCCTCTTGAGTCCAAATAAAGTGAAATACAAATCTGATTTTTCTCAAGCAGATAATTATTATATCTGCTCTACAACGGTTTCTTTTAATGAAAGTTGCATTAATATACCTTAGGTAACTTTGAAGTTAACTTTTAGCAGCAGTGTAGCCAAGATGTTGCATTCAGCAAGAATTTAGTTTACAGCTTGGATAAACTTACCACATCGCTCAGCGCAGGCTCACAGAGTACAACAAGATAGCCATCCTGTGGTGGTACAGCTAGGGGATCGTACTGACAGCTTTGGGGCGGTAAGCCTGCCCTTAGTAACTAGTGATGCAGATACCAGCCCCGTGGCCCAAATTATCTCTCAGGAAATACTTCCCCGTGTGCAATTTCTTAGTTGCCTGTTGAAGACTGTTTATTTTGTAGACAAGGAACTGCCACTACTTTGTATCACATGGAAATAACTTGTGTATCGTGCCCTGGAAACCTCTGTTCGGTGGCACAGGTTAAAACTGTTCTTCTCTTGTTACGGCCTCACACTAGCAATTGATACACTAGTATTTTCATGCTATAATGTGTGTTAAAATTTGAATAGACTGCTTATTTTGGAGAAAAAGATACAGACATTTAACATGAATGCCTCTTAAAGACCAAACTTAATAAGGTAGATATTTTTAACTCCCTTTTATCAACAGTTTGAATATACAACTATTTTTCCAGCCTCTTACTACAGTCTAGGCTGCGTCTACTGAGCATGGCACCAAATCTAAATCACGCTTTAGGAAGCAACTCCTGGCCCACAGCTCCAGAGATGTTAATAGAAAAGATTCTGGGGACAGCTCTCTAAAGTATTTCTTAGTACGAGATACACAAATCATGCACTTGGGAAATAACAATATTCCTAAACCAACAAACTAATCAGAAGCTAAAAAATGACAGGTGTATCAGGGAGATCAGGTAATATGTCTGTTGTAGTTCAGCCCCAATCAGGACCAGACCACACAGCCTGCCTCTCTCTCACTCCCCTCACCCTCCAGTGGGACAGAAGGGAGAATTGGTAAACAAAAACAAAACAAAAAAAACCCCAGCAAAAACACATGGGTTGAAATTTAACAAAAAGTAAATTTAACAGCATTAACAGAACAAAACAGTGACAGAATACAAATGCAGTATAATGGCTTACAACAAATCTCCACACCTGGTTTCTTCCAAGTAGCAGGAGGCTCCCCTCAGCACCCTCCTCACTTATATACTGAGCATGATGTCAGATGGGGTGGAATAGCCCTTTGGCTAATTTGGGTAAATTAACCCCAGCTGTTAGCTAATTAGTTAATTATCCCAGCTGGGTGCCCCAGCCACAGGGGCTACCAGCTCCAGTTCTCCACCCAGCTCAGGTAAATATTAACTCTATCCTAGCCAAAACCAGGACAATGTCTTTTTGAGAGGAAGCTAGAAGAACTGTTCAGCCTAGAAAGGAAAAGGAGGGATTAAATTGCCATCTGAATACATTAATTTCTCAAAACAAAAGCTTACCACTTTGTGGAAGAGGTCTGAGATTAAGCAATAATATCAACTGCTGAATCTAATGGATGCTTCTGTTCCTATCATACTACTATTTCAGTCCATGAAATAATGCAAGAGCAAAGAGGAAAAGCAAGTTGAAATCCAAAAAGGAAAACCAACCACACAAAAAGCTGCGTAAAACGCGGTAGCTATTTACTAGTTAATTAACAATCCAAACCAAGGAAATAGCACTTTGCCATTCTAACTGAGTTTTAGTCTAGTGGATTCAGTTTTATGCATGTAGTATAATAGAATCTCTTGTAACCCCAGACAACTAAGATCAACTTCATGAACAACCCCTTCTCTACCCTTATCTCTGAATCACTGTGTGTTAGACTGAAAATGCTGCTAAGTGTATTTGACATTCTCTAACTACAACCACAAGGATTTAGATGTGAGAATGCATCTGGATGTCTCATAAAAGAAGTCTTTACATACAAGAAACTCTGAAATCTCAACTCAGCGTAAGTTTTCACCATCTTGTTTAAATTTTCACCAGTGTAGGAAGTCATTTTTGTACTCTAAGCTTCAGGCTTGGTCACCAATTTCTATTCAAGTTCTTCAGCTTATACAGGTTCTAATTTTTGTTTTGCTTTTAAACAAGACAATTTTTATGTCATTGATACTAGATTACTTATGATTTACATTTCAACTAAAATCTGCCCCTCAATGATTCTAAGAGTCTTCAAATATCTGATGGACATATATATAGAGAGAGAGAGAGAGTAATTAAAGAGAATCTCCTTTCCCTCAACCCAAAAATAAAATACTCCTTTGCATCGCTATTGTTGCTTTCTCAAAGCAGAATGATCATTTCCTGAATTGTCTGGTGTAGATATTTTGCTTAAGCAGAAAGCACTCCAGGCTACAACTGATGAGTGACCTTGAGACAGCTCTTAGAAGGCAGTTGCCATAGTAACACCACCACAAATGTGGTACATCCTCAGCTGACACCACCAATCTGGTGCTACAGATCCATAATAAGTACATCTATCCTGTATTAGTGTCTCAATATTTAAGGAGGAAGTCACTAGAATTTTTTTTTTTAATAATTATTTCGAAAACCTCTTGTGCTGTGGTAGTCTCTGGGTACTCTGTACAATTACAAGTGACTAAGGCTACACAAGTCCACACAAGTGCAAGAGTTAAAGTACCCTAAAATAATGGACCACTGAAAGTTAAAGCTACTCAGTGTGTTAATCAAGAGAGCAGCCCTTGATCCAGGAAATGAGTCTACTGAAAAAACCTTGCAATAGCACATAACTAAGAAAAAAATTTACTGTCTTTTCTCAGCTTCTCTACTACAAATAAACGTTATGGACCCTGCTGTGTCAAACTTAATGCAGAACGTGGACAGCACAATGGATTACTTTTGCATGCCAGAATATTCTCAGTCTCACCTGTGCAACCTCATCACTTTAAACAAACTTTGAAACCAACTTGGCACTAAGGAATAGTGTTGCCCCAAAGGGTTTTTCTCTACATAGCATGCTACTAGTTCTTGTGAGCTCTGAAAGAGGAAGAAAAAGGTGAATCATTACTGAAATGTCAATAAAAATGAAACATCTAGAATTGAAGAGTGCTAGTTAATAGAAATGTTCAGTAGAACCATTTCTGCTTAAAGACAAAGGATTAATGAACAGATTAAGACAGATAATTATAACAACCCAGCAGTCAGACATTAAAGTTTACTTTAAAATTAAACTGCAGTTTCAAGTTCTTAAACTCAAACCAGCAGAAAAGGTCAATCACCTAAATTTCATAGCTTCTTGATGTTCAAGAGATTTTATGATAGGTAAAACATTTGTGTATTCTAATTAGAAACAAGAGTTAGCACTGCTCTGCCTCTGATGAAGTCAGCTAACTTCATGTGTTTGCCCTTACCAAAAAGGAAAACATTTGCTGACTCTCCATATCAGTAGAATCTGTGCATCAGTGAAGAGTTAATTCCAGTTAGAAGTGAAGTCATACACTTCAAAACAGGCTTTCTGGACACTCCAATCTAAAGATTCTGGTCCACAGTTAATTCAGTCAGTCAAGTACCTGCCCTGAAACCTGGCTGAGGAGCTCCTGCATCCATAATTGTAACCTAAAGGTAGAGAGAAAACAGGAAAAAAGTTCCCAGACAATACTAAGCAGACATGGAGCAATGCCCTAAATTAAAAAAAAAAAAAAAAAATCAATTATTTTGTCAACTGTGTTATAGTACAATTAGCAATCAAAAGGGTTCAGCTGTGTTGCTTTTGGAGGTCTGGAAACACTGCCATCAGAGCTCAAAAAAAGAGGCTGATGATCCTGTCCATTACTGTTATGTGCCACTCTTCCCACTTTCACAATTTCTGTGAAGTTGCAGGTAAGAAGGCTATATTCTACATTGACCTGTATCCTGTCAATCTGTGTACAGGTATAGACAGATTCCTTTTGAACAGCTGTTCATATAAATACTGAATATGTTTCTATTTAGCAATAGCTTCCTTCAGTAAACATACTTCTATCAGAGTACAATAATTTGTCTTCAGCTTTGCATGTAATTGTTTTGGCCTAAATGTACAGGTTAACTTTGGAAACTATCTAGACCTAGACTGAAAGGCACTCTCAGTATAAGATACAGCTGTATACAAAACTTATTCTGTACTGTCCTTCACTCCCCTTTTGTTTTTGTCTCCATATTAAAAAAAAAATATATATATATACATATATATATCTCTTCAGACAAAAAAGTCTAACCTTGATTTTGTGGAAGTGAAAGTTAGCACTTAAGTGACACTACAGATTATTAAGCACTCATTCTATAAATGCTTCCAAGTATGTCAGTCTACTCTGCAAGTTCATTTAGAAACATGTATCACCAGCTATCACCAACCTAGAAACCATGAAGTCCCTTACCACCTATGAAAGATCACTAGGTTAGGGTTAGGAAGGATCACTAATTACAGCAGCACAGGAGAAACAAACAAAAAAGTTTTTCATAACAAAAACTAATATATTCTAATCCTACAGTCCTGTTAAAAAACCTTCAGCCCTAGACCAAATAGTGTGGGGTCTTCTGAGTCGCTACGTTCATTATCTATTTGTCAGATTAATTTTATCCCAAAATATAATTATTGTAGTACTGACCCCTTTCAGTAGGTTATTCTGCTCAGCGATATGTATATACGCTACACTAGTAACAAATATACATTAAATATTTGCAGGTTTCTCAACATCAGCTTTCAGAAAAGCACTCAATAGACCTACTTAATCCCTATTGACTTAAGTGAAATTAGTTTTCCAATGCAGATATAACAGGTAAGAAACTACTAGTAATAATACATAATTAGTAATTCCACCGACTCTTTCTAGTTACAGCCCCAGGATAGACTAAGGGTGCCGAATTTCTCCTCCAGCCAGGTACCACTTGAGTCTCTCTTCTACAAGGCATTTGTTTCAGGAACAGAATCTTCCAGGAACTCCATTCAGTTAAAATTTTGATACAACTGTGGCTGCTCTAGTCCCACTCCACCCACTCCCTTGCACCAGTACTGGTGTTTGTGCAACTAGGGATAAGCTGACAGCCAGAAGTCATCTGGGTTTTTCTGCTTGGGTTTGCAGCTCAGGATTTTTTTGATGGAAGGCAGGAAGGAACGGACAATTTTCAATTAAATCTGTTTGCTGACTGCAAGGGCCTCAGTCCCAAAGCCAAGGGAGGAGAAATAAATGCCTTGGAAAGACAGCATTCCATGGAAATGCACTTAAAGGGTTATGGCTTTATATTTTCAATTAATACTGGAAAGAAGTCAGTTTATTGTGATGCTGCTTGCTTTTTGCACAATATACTACCTTAGCTCCCACTCCAGCATTTAAGCAAAAAAACCCCTCAACCTATTACATAAAGGATTCTTTAGGCCCTAACCCAAAAGAGCATAAGTCAACAATAAATATCTGTAGTGACAGGAAGACAAGGCACATTCAAAGTACAGAGTCCTCTAGATCTTGGAGAAAGGTCAGGGAGCCTTTTGGTAAACAAGAACAACTTAAACAGAAAAGACCTTCAAGGTAGACAAATGAGGTTGAACTTGTAGATCCCTTCAGTTTAATTTTCACCAGTGTATTTGAAGCTACAATAATTTTATAAATAATTAAATAGATTTTAAAATTAACTGTTTTACAAAATAATATGATTAGAACAGGATATGTTTCCCAATGTCTTTCTTCCTTTCCTATCAAAGATACGACAATTAAGATTTCTAGTTTAGCAACATCCAGTCCTCACTGGAAATACTAGCCTAGAATTACTATCAGAAGCAAGAAAAGATGGATTGTCACCTGGCAGTGACCATCCAGTAATGGTAACAGTTAACACAAACCACAAAACAATAAACTGAAGGCAAGATCAGTATAATCTATACTTGATACCCAGCACAGGAGTGGTTTACGCATGTTCTTACAAGTGAGATCTTTTTTTTTTCTTCACAATTCATTTTCAGGGAGCATTTGCTCACTAAGTAGTTTGAAGTTTCAGTCAGAATGAGACTTCTAACTGAAATTCCAGCAATGTAAGCATGCCTGCATGTTATTAAAGGAAATAGTGGAAAATTTCACAGGCTGACATCCAGAATGTCTGCGGTTCCTTTTCATATTTCTCTCTTCTTGCAAAGCAGTTATTAAACCAGAACTTAAAATCTTTTTTCCCCCCCCCCTTTTTTTTTTTTTCTGTTAAGACTGGAAATTTCCACTGCTTTAAAAGATTTTTAAAAAGCCTTCTCAAATATAAAGCTCAAACAACCTTACACTTCTGCCTAGATGGAATCTTTAGCTTAAGCAAAAGTTTCATTGACATAAAGGAGTACTCTGAAGGCAAGGGAGAGAGATAGGGGGAAAGAAAAAAAAAAAAAAGCACAAACTTTGCTCACATACCAAAAGCATTGCTTGGCCAATCTGAAACATTATTATGCTACATATCAATCTCTCAACAGAGGTCATTTGAGGCTTAGCTACAGACAGATGGGTAAGAGAAGATGAAGCAGTTCAGTATAAAGCTACCTTGTCACTGTACACTTGAACAGAAGATACAGTGGATGACAATGCAAACTATCCTGTCCCTGCCAAGTGCTAGCTCTCCTTGAATTTCCTTAAATCTCCACTCATTTTACATCTCACTGGATCCCACTCATCGTCCCTAATACCTTCTTATGGTCTCTAACACAGCCAATACAAGTCTGGCAAGTTTGCTAACACTGGTTCTACACCTCACCTCTCCAAGTCTTGTTTATGAGCTATGAACATACATCACTGGAAGACTAGAGGCTTCAACAGAAAACTCACATATGCAACATGAAAGTCTTCAAAAGCTATTCTAGCCAGCCAAGATGTTTTCTTTTTTTTTTTTTTTTTCAGTTTTCTGTGCACTGATCAAAAGAACTGCCTTCCTGATAAGGAGGGATCAAATGGACATTCTAGGTTAACAGAGCTGCTGGTTTTGCTCCATTTTAATCAAGAGAAGAATTTCCAGATAAAGTACTCTTGGTTTGGTTGCCTTTAGAGCTGTCTATAACTAGATAAATACTTTAATACTGATTAAGAAGGGATTCCATTAATTACCACCCTAAAATGTTATTTCTCATACAGAGATTTTAATTGGAAACGGAAACTTTCAAATAAGGAAGTGTAAGTTCTTTACGAAGCAAGACCAGCGCACACGCCAGAACATGGCATTGAGCTGGTACACAACTGAGAAAAATATCTTTAAAATGTCTTGAATCCATTTTGTTCTTTTAGATTTTCTTGTTTAAAAGACTACTACAAAATTACGCTTAAATGAGAAGTACAGCAGAGTATGTCTTAAAGCAAATAATTTTGAACTTCCTTCTTAAGTAGTTAATGACAAAGATTCTCTCTTATAGCACTTAATGGTTATAACTGAGCCAAGCAAATGGTATTTTATAAGTACTAGCTAAAAGGATTCTAAATCCATGCGCACCGAACAACATTACCTAAAGTGCAGTCCTCTAGCGGGCTGTATGCAGAGTTCTGTCCATTGAGCCAGACACCTCCACGCTGAACATCAAAAAGGCTTCCATAAAAGACAACAACAAGAGAGTACTACAACAAAAGAGGCTGCTATGTCTGCTTTAGTTCACTGCAGTAGCAAAGATGGACAGAGCACAAAAGGAAGTGCAGCATGAGCCATAATTCCCTATTTCTGTCTAACCTCTTTAGGCCAGCCTGTATTGGGAAAAAAAGCTATTATAAGGGAAGAGGTCTGAAAAATCTGTCCAAGTCACTGACAAAAAGGAAGTTGCAAATTTTTGTTTTAAATCACCTCCTTGAGACATAAGCTACTAAGAATGGATAACCATTTTTGAGTAAGAGGAGGAAGTTACTTTTTGAACCTTTACTACTTCTTCCCTAAGCTTCTAAGAAACAATACAGCGCTTCCACATACTGGCTGTGTGTAGGCACGCACATGTGTACACTCTCAACAGTTGTCTAAAAAGTTTTAGAAAAGTTTACTGAAGTAAACTACATGAGCTGCTACCCACTCAAACACATATAGCACCAAAAAGGACGCAGCGTGGAAGTTGCCCTTTTCCTGGGAATCACTACCCTCCACAGAATGTGCTGAAAACACAACCTGGGTATTTGACAAAGCCAGCTATGTTAAGACGCCAACATTGTCCACAGGCGATCAGTGAGGTGTTAGAACTACAATTTGAGTGCAGAAGGCTAAAACATGGGAATGCTACCTTTGCTTTAAGTTTTAATTCTTTATACTGGTGCAGAAAGAACACAAATCAGTTTTCTTGACTGACTGTTCTGAACAATAAAAAGTTTCCACAAAATACTAGAGTAAAGAACATGTTTCACTTTTTTTTTTTCCTTGCTTCTGCCTTCTGCCTAACCCTTTCACTAATGGATATAGCAACAAAAGCCACCCAGCCCACTCCCTGCTCCACTACCTGTGGATGTTTCAATGAGGCAGGACATTCTGTTATTAGACATAAGATAATCATAGAGAAAAAGTATGTAGACTAAGACAATCAAATTTTGTATTCCTAGGTGTGCACATATAACAATTTCTAACTGCATTTTACTAGAAACTTCCCAGAAGAATAATTTTCTCAGATCATGCTAAATAAAAAAAGCATTTGAAAGACATTTACGATTTCCAGGATCATTCATTTAAGAGTTAACTAGAAGCTGATGCATGTATTTTGGGCAAGTCAGTTCATGAGCGATTTTATAACCAAACTTTTAATGTTGAATCAGTACTTGAAGTTGGATGTGACATCACACCATTATCTATATGTAAATGACTCACCTCATCAATATTTAGCCAACGGGAACTAACAACAAAATATTAAACTCATGCAGTCTAGAAAGGTTCCTTTCTACATCTACAGCAATAATTTAAGTCTTTTATAAAGAACAATATGAGGTTTAAAAGAAAAAAAAATTAACTATTGCTTGTGCAAGTAAAGAAAGTTGCTTATCTATATACCAGAGATTTCATCCTCACAAGATTTTTAACATTACATTTCACTCATTTACATCGAAAGTAAATAGTAAAAAAGCACCCTTAGAGCTTATTACTCATTTGCCAATGTAAGGTAGAAATAGCTGCTTAGTCTTATTATGCTACAACACTTCATATCTTGTGCTCTGGCTAGAGTCCAGCGCAGTAACAGACCTGCTTGAGACTTAGAAAAACAAAAATTCAGAGGCTTTCAGATGATTAAACTGGAAAAAAAAAAAAAAAAAAAAAAGGTACATCACTACTGTAAGCTTCCATTGCTTAGTCATTCTTTGGCATAATGAAACATCAAAAACACTGACTGTTTTTCACATCTCTTCCCAAGATAACGCTCTCATTTGTTTAAGCTTTTATTAAAAAGATGAGTCTCCAAAATGGTGCATAAGAGAGCTACAGTAGTAGTTTTGCAGTGGCTGGTGCTAGTTAGCCAGCTTTGCGTTGTCCTTGTGGAACAAGTATACATATTTACCCACTCACTTTGTGCAGTTCAGAAAAGCATAGGATAAGAAACAGTCTGCTTGATTTTACCATGCAGCCCATTGCTAACAGTTTTCAATATTGCACCATCTGGTAGACTGGGAACATTATCAGCAAGTTATAGCTTTAAAAACTACATGTACACACACACACTAATTCTCAAGTTTGTCACAACAGTTATGAAAGTTCAAGTTTCTAGAAAAATGAGAGGTTAAAACCTCCATATTGGGTTTAAAAGAACCAAGAACAGGGCAGGGGTGGGTTGTTTTTTAAATCCCCACCAACTCCTCCTCAGGGGCTTGATATCTCATGACTTAGTGTTATGAAAACCTAGAAGGGACAGAGTAGTTTGTATTTTAATGCATTACCTGAAAGCACCGAATTAAACTTATGATAGTCTATTTACCATAAAGCTTTCATTGTGAAGAAAAGCCACTAATAAACATTTTTAAACATTTCCCATTAAGCATTGTGACAGATCCTTTGACTTAAAGCTCTTACCCTCCTTCTTCATTAGGTAAAGATGACAAGCATTTCATACTATTTAAATTGTTTATAAAAGCATACTATACGATCTGGAATGAAAAGGTATTTTCCTTTAAAGTTCAAAATTATCTGGCAATGAGCATAGAGAAGGAAGGACATCTATGGTCATATCAAGGTGATCTCCTCTTACCTCCAAGAAAACATTAGTTTATTGCAGTATCACCCTATACCATCACAACAATACCCGCAAGTTGGTTCAGTAACAGGAAGAGAGATGCTTCCCTAGACCCAGCATGGTCACACTGAAGTCTTGTTTAGCTTGTGGTCAACTACAAAGATAAATTGATGTTCTAAAACACTTGGAAAGAGTGCAATATATGAATTGATAGTTTTGCTACAGTCATCTTAGGAAATAAAAAAAACATGTACTACATTACAGTTCTGTTGCACACATGACCCAGACAAACACCGGCATTGAGAAGATATGCTTAACATTAAATGAACTGAGTAAGCTTTCAAGAAAGTCTTCAACAATCACTTTGAACACACAGGCGCATCTGCTTTATTCTACACAGGGTACACTGGAGGTGGCAGGCAAACACCTAATCTGCCAGTTGTTTTATTCAAAGACAACTGGCAAATAGTCTTTAGACAACAGGTTTTGACTTGCTTTTTCCTAGTGTTGTTCAAAACATGTTTGTGTGGCCCAATGATAAAATACTCCAGAAAATTTCATTTTTACCATTTGTGTTTGCTGAGAGAAAGCTACTGGAATCACAAAAGATAAGGTATCTCGTTCTATTCCACCTCACCTAAAAGTTCACAAGAAAAAGCACACATGTAGCCCTGTGGAGATTCTAGACAAATAAAGCAAAAAGAGCAAGTTTCATCCATACATTAAATAGCTTTACGGTCTCCGAGACCAGGGAGACAAAAGGTACTTCAGCCTTTTCTTTCTGCCCTGTTCCACTCAGACTCCCTCCTACCACTGTCAAGGGAAGAAAAAGAAAAAAAAAAAAAAGTGTTAGGCTACAACTACCCAAGAGAAATGCATTATATTGATAACATTTTTAGCCATCCAACCTGTTTTGGTGTTGCCTTTGAACTCATTTTCCTACTTCCATGCAGCAGAGAACAGAAGGAGGACAAAAAGTCTCCATAACATGACCAATGTCACATGCAGAATATTCCATGCAACTATATATACAAACCTGCCTTGAAAATGTGCCTCCTAAAGGCCTTCTGGGTATATGTGTGATACTAGATTATCTCAATCCATGCCTTCGACACATCTTGACATGCATGGAAGTGTGGAAACAGAAGAGGGTTCAGGCTTTGTGACAAAATCTCGTACTCAGCCAAGGCTAATGCAGGTGGTAGGCATTATGGCTAGCGGTATAACTGGTACATTGTTCTGCTGCCTTCCTCTTCTCCTTCCTCCCTCATTTTCAGGAGTACCTGATAAATCAGGGCAAAACTGCTACATAGTTTAGCCACATATGTAAGAGCTTTGATGAAAAATTGCTTGCCCTGACCTAACAATTAGAACATTTTCTACACAAATTTTACAGTGTTTTCAGATTTTTAGATCAATCTCGTCCATAAAATGATTGTTTTAGACTTCAAGTCATGACACTACTCATGTTTCTAATATTTTTTTTTTTTTAAAAAAAAAAGAAGTTAATTGATGGTAAGAAAGCCTTTTAAATAAAATTTCCAATAGGGCAATGATCCATAACTTAACAAAGACTGTTTGATAAACAGTTTAACTACACCTGACCTGAACAGGCTCACATTTAACTGTGAAGGTGACAAAGGCAGGTGGGAGGACCTGACCAAACCAAACCAAAGCAAAGAAACCAACAACCACACACCCACACAAAGCACACAGTCATGGAATACTTAAAGGTAGGTAGATACCTGTAGAGCTGACCTTATCACCTCTGCTCTTCTAGTATACTGCAAAAGTAATGACAACCTCAGAATTAAGCGACTTATGCCATATCCTAGGTTTATCATGAGCAGTTACAAGCCTGACTTTCCAGGAAATAAGCAAAATAAGCAGTAAAGCCAGTAGTGGCACCCCTGCTCTCCTCTCCCTCTAATTTAAATAGCATGCTGTCTTAAGTAACTGCTTTTTCCTTACCTCTGTATGATGTCAGAAATAGGGCTGGCTGTAGACGACAAAAATGTGCATCTACATGTGAAAACTTAAAACCTCAACAGCAATAATTTCACAGCCTGCACGCAAAAGACTAAAAATACCTCATGCGACTCAGTTTGGTAGCAAGTTAATTTTGTTCCACTTCAAAGAAAACCAGCTTATTGATAACTGTCAACTAAAAATAAAATTCAGTATTTAAATTAAAAGTATTATTAAGGTAATAGGGTCCATGTGAAGTACACATCCCATTTACGTGGGGTAAAGAAGGATTTGATGTACCTTCTCTTAACCAAAAGCAGCATATAAAATCAGAGTGAAAATATATTCCAGAGTAGATTTAAATCAGTAGCTGTTAAATATTTTCATAATTGTCTCTTCCCTAATACGCTACATTTAGGAACATCAATAGATCTAGCCAGAAAAAAAAAAGCAGACAGGCATGCTGCCCCAGCATTCAGGTTTAGGTATTCTTCACCAGCCTCTCATATCCTTGGC
Organism: Chlamydotis macqueenii; assembly: GCF_036417535.1. Taxonomy (NCBI): domain Eukaryota; kingdom Metazoa; phylum Chordata; class Aves; order Otidiformes; family Otididae; genus Chlamydotis; species Chlamydotis macqueenii. The sequence goes on along the minus strand of NC_141571.1, from coordinate 6,811,010 downwards.
ATAAAAATACTATTCCTCCCTTCCTCTTCACCTCCATTTTTTAGGGTAAAAACAAGTCAGAAAAATATTTAAGATATTTCTAAATAGTCATAATCAAAGAGTTTCCATGAACATAATGCAGAATATCCTCTACCATACAGTCACTCACGATCACCTCTTCGAGGGAAGCTCATTTAAATGCAGGAGTTGAAGCAACCTCCAGTGTCAGACTGTAGTGTCCAATATCATTTTACATGCTACCAATGGCTTGATTTTGCAGACAAATATAACCAAGACATCCTTTCTTTCTCAGGGTTCTTGGGGAAAGAAAAAAAAAAAAAAAAGACAAAACATCCTCTTCTAAGCAACTGCAACATAGAAATTAATCTTGAAGGCTTTGGCTATCATTTCTTGTCCATTATTAATGAAAAAAAAAAAGCCCATGATCAAAACATGTTCTATTGTAAAACAGATTTCCTTCTCATCTACTCTGCATTTTATTTCAACTATACATTCCTTTCAGTGATATTGTACAAAAAAATTTATAAGCAGACAATGCAAACTTCCAAGTTAATAAATCCAAAGCTAAGATGAACAGGGGCTTCAAATAAAGAATTAAAAAAAAAAAAATTCCCCGAAAACCCCAGACAACATATCCACCCAAAACCCACACAACTCATATGTCAAATAAAAGCAGACTCAAAACAGTACATTTTTATCAGAAAAGGTATTTAAAGTGAGGCTGAATACTGGGTTTATTCTGTTTGCTATCACTTCCTCTATCCTCCAAGATCTAGCTTCATATTACAACAGCAAATCCATTGGTATTAATTAAAAGGAAAAAAAAAAAAAGTAGTAGTAACAGAGTTCAGTGAAATTCTGAACAACAAACAGTTAAACAGCCCATTACAGGAACTGCTAACAGTAAATACAATCACTGTATGTTATACACAGTCTAGTTAAAAAATATAAACAAACAAACAAAAAAAAGAGTAACCTGCAATTTTGTCTGTTTCCTCTAAAGCCAAGCTCTTATGCTGCGGCTTCCACTCAGATACTATTTCTTACTATGAAGCTGGCTTGTATTTATATTTAGAACACACACATCTTTGTCTCATGTGTAGCAGTTCATTATAAGACAGGAATACTTCACAAGAAAATATTTATTTTTACAATAGTGATGATAAAATTTTAAGCTTATTGTAAGTGTCCATTTAAACTGTATTATATATACTATATATCTAGACGTTTCTGTCTCTCACATTTCCAGATTCGCTTCAGTTTTTTCCCGTTACTTCAAACAGGATCCAACATATTTTGTGTTAAATTTTAGATAAAAGACTTAAAGGCAGAATCAGATTTTCTTCTTAACAAATTAAAGAGGAAGGAGATACTGCATGAATAAAAGAGACTGATTTAAAACTGTGTTCACTGGACGAGCTGACAAAGTGGGAAGCTTCTCTTTCAAAAGAAAACCCAACAGTGCTTAAGAGTAAGAGCAGAAACCACAAACAGACGCAACTTTAGAACCAAACAAAGAGGACTCTGGGAATTATGTCAACCTCAGACAACATCTTCACCCATATTCACCCCATTATACCCTAGAATCACTAACACCTACAGTGGTATGTTACCTCAGGAGGGAGGGAAGAAAAAATAATAATAAAAAAAAAAAGAAAATCTCATCTTCATCCCTCAACAGCACAGTTTCATTGCAGCTGTAATGCAGAATCAGATAATAGGCATGGAAATCAACCCCTTCTTTGCAGTATTTGTCACCCCTTTCCTTATTACCAGAGACAGGATAAGTCACCTCTGAAACTTACCGAGGCTACCGGATGATCAGAAGGAGATTGCAGACAACAAGGTCTTTGGAACTGCCTCAGCATCAGATAAACCCAGCTGAATGGCAGACGGGGCCATTCTAGCCCAGGTATTTCACCCACACCCCCTTCTACTCAGGCTGGGAAACAGCCGATTCGAAACACAAATCCATAGCGACCCCAAGTCTCCCAATGCTACACGAGGAACCTCCACCCCAACTCACCCTACTTAGATATGCATCACACAGTGAGACTGAAAGCCTTCAGCTCAACACACCAGCACCTCACCACTGCCTCAGGAATCCCCCCTTCTAACTACACTCGGCGCTAAAGTTCCAACGCTCAGAAAGAGATAACGGCATTTGCACACTGCCCCGGGAATCCCCTCACCTCCGACCCCGGGATTACTGCTCACACACCGCCCGTCTACGCTCCCCTTCCTCCTCCCGTCAGGGAGGCACATCCATATTGGGGAGGGGGGCGAGAAGGAACGAAGACAGCCGCCCCTCAGGGCCAGCCCCAGGCTGCTCCCTTCCCCGGCAAGGGGCAGCCCTGCCTCACCCATCCCAGTCCCACCCCAGCGCCGGAGGCAGGGGAACAAGAACCAGAACTCTCCTCCCTCCACTCGTTACTCCCTCCCTCCAAACCCCACTCACCTGGGAAAGGAGCCAAAGCTCAGCTACGTCTCCTTCTCCCCGTCTCCCCCACACTCAGCCTCTCGCCGCCATTTTCCTCGCTGCTCAGATTTAAATAGGAACCGGCCTCCCCGAGAGGAGCCACCAGGCGGCGCGAGGCATTGTGGGACGTGTAGTACGGCCCCGCGCGGGCGCTCATGGGACCCGCCCCCCTCCGCGCGGGCAATCACGGTACCTGTAGTACCCGCCCGCTCCCAGCGGCCCCTGCGGCCGCCGCCCACTCCGGGCTGCGCGGGGCCGCCCCCCGTTTTCCGCCGCCGCGGCCGGGTGGGTGAGAGCCGCCCCGGGTCAGCCCCGAGGCCGCCCCGCGGAATGGCCGCTCCTTGCCAGCGCTGGCCCAAACAGGGTCGAGGAAGCGGTCCCGTGGGAAGCTTCCCGTGCTCGGTATCAAGCACTGCAGCTGTGGGTGGTCCACGGAGTCACAGCAATGCAGTATTTAATAAAGAGCGTTTTACAGGCACGAAGGACGAAAATACAGTAAGGTATCAGCCCTGCACGCAGAACTCCATCACAACAGCTGAAAGTTACAGCCAAATAATGTTTGTGGAGCATTTCCTACACTAAGTGCCATTTTTCCCATTTCAATAAAGAAAAAAAAAACGGTCTACTGAAGTGAGTGTTTAATAAAACACAAACAGGTTGGGATGAAAGTTAAAAAGAACATAAATAGTTTCAGTCACTCTTCAGGTATGTGTCAAAGATGGTTTTCAAACTCACTCAATAGTAGCAGTTCACTTGGCATCTGTAAAAAAGCAAGGCAAGGATACCAAGGACTGGAGCCTACAAGAATATAACCTTCTTATGCCACAATTTGCTGGCATAAATACAATTTTCATAAACTTTTTTAGAACGAGTATTTAAAACTTTGCAAACTAAAACAGGTACTCACAAAGCAGCTACACAAAAAAAAAATGCTCTTTTTATTTTGAAAATTTATAAAGTGTGAAATAATGAAAATGTATGAGCTTAAGTCCTGCCAAACTATTCACACAGAGCTCATTACGGGACCACAGCCACAATCAGTATTCAAGATGGACAGACACGTAAAGCCATTAAGCACACCTTACAGTAACTCACAAATTAAAAAAAAAAAAAAAAAAAAATCAAACTAATGTTGGGCACCTCTACGCAAATTACTGGTACAATATGAGCCTCCAGCTACCTCCGAAACAAGCATTACAAACAACAAAAAAAAAAAAATCCAGAGATATAAGAAATTAAAATATGTCAAGTTCTGGAAAAACAAGCTCCACCTCAGATTTTCACCTTGCAGTTATACTACACAAGAGCTTACCAGTTGAAAATGTCTGTTTGTTCTTAGGAACTCAGATTTAACTAACTAGTAGAGACAGATTCCCTGTCATCTTATCACAACAGAAAAGAGTTCACGTTGTTAGGGTACCTTAAGAGGAATGAGGTCCTGTTGCACTTCCGCGAAGTGAGAGGTCTGCTGTTTAACGATTTCACTTCTTCCATTCCAGGTAATCTTTTTTCTGCAAGTTGTTCTCTTTTTCCACTATGAATTATAACAGAGCATTTTATCAGGGCAAAACGAAAGCCGGTATGCAGAGAGGAATAGTTTAAGGAGACGCAGCGGTAATACTGGAGTTGAGTTATGTTACGATTTTTTTATCTGGGCAAACTGAATGTTATTCATATTTCTTCCACTTAGACTGTAAGGTTTTCAGATTATACTAACATTGCATCTATGACACCATAGCCTCAATACTGAGACAGGACTTCCAGTGTCAACAGCGTACAAATATCGTCTATCTTTTTGTTCCCTTTCAACCTTTGGTTTCTGTTACAACAATTATAAATACTTAACTTCCAAGTTAGCTCTGCCTTTATATAACAAAGGATGCAGTGATCAAGTGCTATAACTTTTCATTGATGTGTGATGCTCTACAAGAATTAATAAGACCTCCACAAATTTTTGTACTTATCTTAAAAGCTGAACATAGTAAATGTAGCTGTAGATAAAAATGTTAAATATTAGAGTTCTATTTGCTCCACCTGCTGGTGCATGTTCCTTTTAAAGCAAGTCTTTAGAAACCTAAATGTATTAAAATTTTGGTCAAAGATGTACACAAGACACGTACTTTTAACTGATCTTAACATACTAATTAAATCTAATCTGATCCCAACATTTTCTCAGTCAAAAAAGGCCAATGGAAGCACAGACTTAAGGAAACACGAGCCATAGCTCATTTTTTGGATACTGCCATTCATTTTTATTGTGACCATAACCCACTCAATCATAATTTTCCATCTCAAAAAAATGTTTTATCTTCCACATGGGCATCTCTATGCATAACTGATTTGTCTCTTGAATTTTTCAAGATAAATTTCTGTTTGAAAATTAGTGCAAGAGAAACATCCATTAAACAAGAATGAGGTTTGTCACATTACCACCAAGTTTTCTGGGGCTCAACCGGCATTTTTTGATCACTGCAAAATTTAAACTTGCTTTAACTTCTTTATTATTATTTTGATATTTTTTCTGTAGACAAACTGAGTTTGCAACAGATTGATTGTAGACTGCTTGGACTGGAGCTGGCAAGAATATCTGGTGTACAAAAGACCGTGAAATGACCATAGACATCACAGGGACTGAAAAGGTATTGAATAAGCACCAAAGGAAACCATTACTGGTGAGAAATTGGTAAAAGTGTTGAAGAACTGAGTATATTTTGATTTATTTTTTTTTAATAAATCTAAAGTACATACATATCTTCTTCCTAGACTAGCAATCCAGTTAGTGTGGCTAATCTGCCTAACTGACCAGACTATCAAGAGTAACTGGTTTAGAATAATAAAAAACCAGGTTATTTAATATCAACAAAGGAAATTTTAAATATATATATATATGTAAGAGTAAAATGAGATGCACCAGAAATATATCATTAGAGAACAGGGTTTTTTTTGTTTAAATGCAAAAAGTTTTGTTTAGCAATATCTTATCAAGTGAATAATCAGAACCTCATACACACTGAAAACATGGCTATGGATTGTTGATTACACATCAAACAATCAACAAATCCTTATGTAAAACATAGTGGAAAACAAAGCATGTAAAACAAACTGTAGTGTTTCAGCAAAATAATTTATGATATTTTTTGCAGCCTTTCACTAAACTATTATTTTTAGCTTATACAATGATCAATTATATATATGCAAGTTAAACATTGCCTCCTCCATTCCAATTCATTTATGAACACAATAATGAAACTAATTAATTAGAGAGTTACATAGTATTCAACAAGACCGAGTTTTAGAAATTCTAGCATTTTTCATAACTTGTTTAAAACTCCAGCTCCAAAACAACATCTTGCATTTTTTTAATCTTACTCTGAATGATTTCAATTTTTAGTGGACTTGAACAGGAGCAGGCAAGAGCAACACTATTGTGCACATTGCTATGCCACCATACAACCTCAGCCTGATAGGATCCTTCATTACAACACCACATCACTAGGGAATGTGCCTCAACATCTGTGCTGACAGATCTTATGCAACTTAAGCAAAGGCTATGTGATTGAAAGAGGAAGAAATCAGTGTTTAATTTGATGGTTACTCGGTGTGACATTCATAACATTAAAAAAAAAAAAAAAAAGGGAAAAATACAATCAGTTTAGTCCTTGAAAAACCTGACAAAGCTATATTTAAATTTAGAAAAAATCCAAACCAAACAACAAACAAAAAATTCCAGAAAACAAACCCTACCCCACACAGCCCTACCCCACACAGCCCTACCCCACACAGCCCTACCCCACACAGCCCTACCCCACACAGCCCTACCCCGCTGCAGTCTGTATCTTAATTCTCAAGCATAGGCTTTCTGACTTACTGGTTTCACGGCACCGAGGACCTGTGTTTCTAAGACTTTTGAAGATTCTTGGTGACATAAATGTCACTTTGCAGTACTCTTGTTACTCTTGGCTTAGATTTGGCTTGTGAGCAGCATGCTGAGAAAATACTTGAAGGCTAAGCAAATCTCACCCAAACTGCTCAAAAGATATTTTTATTGAATGAAGCATTCATTATACAAGTTTATTAACAATATTAGCCAATGTATTCTAGTTCCATTGTAAACATTTTCAGTAGAAATTTATAGGCTTATGTGAATTAATCTAATAGTCACACAATTTATTTTCACAGGGAGAAATTTATGGCAAATAAGAAAGTGAGTTCATGAAACTTATCCAACATAGAGATGAAGAGCCTCAGATCTACGGAAATTAGTTACAAAAATACCAGTTTTTTAAATAATATAATCATATTAATATTAAAATCATATTCAGATATAGTGTTCACATAAGGAGCAAATGAATACCTTCATACACATAAAACCCTTGAGACAGACTGAAATAAATTATTATCTACAGGTTAAGAAAGAAAAAAGATAAAAGGTTATGCTTGGTGAAACATTCATTGCAATATTGTTTGAGCACCTCCCTTGAACACCATCTGAGTAGACTGAGAAGATTAAGATGTCAGTTATAAATTAAAGAAAAAATAACAGTTGAGAAAAAAATCTGGGACATGGGATTGAAAGCATGAAATACTGGTTCTTTAGAAATATTTGGAAGTTTTGTCTTTTATTTCAAAAAGGCTAAGATTATGCTACATATTAATTGGCTACCTTTCTTCCCCCAACCCCTGCCCCAAACAAGACTGTATAATCCACTGCAAAATCCAACAGGTAGTCTAACATTTTTCCCAAGGCACAACATTTACATCTTTACTAAACATCAGTCTCAACTTTATACTGAAAGATTAGTTATATCCTGTCAGCATTTGCCCTCTTTCTAAATCTGTAGTTTTTAAAGAGAAAACAGGTACAGAATATTTTTGCTTTTTTACCATCTAAGATGAATAAAGAAAAAAATTGGGAGGAGGAAAGAGGAGAGGAACAGACAGTCATTGTAAGATCTTTTTGGTACAGAATTTTGATTTTGTAAAAACAAATGAATAGGCACATAACTTAGATTTAGACAGCCTTCTGTAAGTGTCTGTAACGCAACTATTACAGAAATGTAATAACTTCTGATTGTAGAACCAACAGCTCAAACTGATTCATTTGTTTTCATTGTAAACACTACGTGAAATTTGGTGATTACTACTGAGTTAAGGTAGATCAAAAATGATCTTGTCATAAATGTAGGGTTATTAACAAAAATATTTTAAAAACATAACCTGATAGTGTCCATTGAAATAACAAGACATTGAAATAACAGCTCTGCAGTGTCAGTTTTTTAAGTCACACAGTCTTCTGTCAAATGTTGTCTTCTGATACTAGCTTGTATCTCATAGTGGTTTTGATTTTCTTATTCTTGGCGATGCTCCACCTTCTAAGTTTGCTGCTCCATTGACAAAGTTAGCTGTAATTTTAAATGAAAGTACAATAAACAAACACAATTTTGCTTCCCGTGAAAAAAAGATAGAAATTAGACCAGAAAAAATTTTTTAAAAAATTTAAGAAAATCTTAAAAATTTGCTTCAGTTGAAATAAATATTTTACATACCTAACTCCAAGTTAAAGAGCTTTACTGTACAAAGTTGATATAAACAGGAATTGGACAAAAGTTGCTTCTAAGTCTAGTGTCCTATCTCCAGGAGTGACAGATGCTTCATGAGGAGTATTAAAAATAGGTTGAATACAGAATGGTCTTACCAGCATAAGGTTGCAGGGAAGCTTAGTGACTTCCTGAAGTCTAACTTACATTTAGGCCATTGTTTTATTAGCCACTGGCAGATTGAGCTCCCAAGAATTAAAACTCAATTCATATGTTTACAGAAATTACTTCTACAAATTATCTATATTTTATATCCTTCTTGTGCTCATTTTAAAAATGCTGCTACAAGAAAATTGTCTATTCTTATGTTATGAGAAATGGCAAACCGTAATTTGCTATTTACCTGCTCAAGAGAGTCTTTGCTCTTTTACAGAAAGGGAAGATAGAAGATGATACATCTGGTATGGAAACATTTGACCTAGAAACAACTTTAAAAAATATTATGCCACTGACCTCTGTTTGGTTCTTTTTTTGTTCGTTTGTTCTTTGCGTTAGTTATTTTTTTCTTTGGAATCTGGTTCTTAACATGCTCTCTCCATTTCTTCAGATGAAAATTTATAAATTTCCACATCATCCAGGCCTGTGTTAGACAAACAGCACCCAGGCAGCCAAACCTAATAAGATTTCAGCTATTAGAGACAGTTAGACAAAGTTTCAGGTAACCATTAATAGACTGCAAATCTGTACCTATTTTATTTTTTCTCCAAAAGTCTACCATGGAAACAATTAAAATCTTCATACAATAGGAAACCAAATGTATCAGAAAGCTTTATATTGCTAGAAGCAATCATGTTTATCAAGTAGTTATGTCCACAGCTTTCAATGGCTGATAGGAAATTGTGTCACTGAGGGCCCTTCTGCCCTCTGAATGACAAATCCTGTAGATTCAACAATCTCTCCCACACACTGACACTTTACAGGCATTAAGTTATAAGGGTGAATGTTCAAGTGATGAGTTTATGCTGAAAAAGTAATAAAGTTTTAAAATTAACAAACTAGAATAAGAGATATGCAAAAAACATTTTAGGAAGACACCAATAAGTTGAAAAGTGGCATCTATTGATAACGTCAAATGGTGCTGTGTGCGTAGAGGCATAAGAAAAGTTTAAAAAGTTTAATAAGATTATTATTTAAGACTTTTTGGATAATTATCAAAAATTAATTGAAACAAGTTCCTTTCTTTCTTTCTTTCTTTATGTTTCCCATAAATTCTGTTCTACTGCTTTTTTGAAAAGAAGATAGAGAAGAGAACAAAATTTCCCTTCCCTTAAATACTCAGGAGGAAAACATCACCCTCGGAAATTCTTCAAAATACATTATCATCCTGGATTGTTTTATTAAAATACATTTGTAAATGCCACATTGTACAAGCATGAATATCTACTAGCCTTGTTATACCTCACAGGGAGTACATTGAAGTTTCCATCTGCTATGGAAAAATCTGGATTCTCCACTCTTGCCAGACCAAATCCAAATGCAAGGACAGATAAAGTAAGAGTCAAAAGACGCACCATTATGAAAAGTAAAGCCCAAATGTTAAATCTGAAAACAAAATAATGAAATTAATGTGCTTTCTCCTTTTTGTCCGTTTTTTTTTTTTCCAATGTAGTCAAGCATACAAGGAACTTTTCATTAAAATTCTCTCAGGAACTACAGGGAAATGTCCACTGAGGGGACCAATAATTACAGGAAAACTTGGTCATCTGCAAACATCCAAGTCCTGCCTCATTACACCATCTTTTGACTAGAAAGCACAATGAAGTAGAAAGATGTATCTCAAGTTGGCATTCATGCTGTAACCCATTTGTAAGTCATGGTGATGCTATAAAGCCAGAAAGCTAACCTTGAAGGTATTATATACATTTATTAAACAGTTGGAAGACCCAGACCATTTATGTAATTTTCAACAGCCAGACATTTATAGAACAAGCAGAGAAAGTAATCAGACAGCTAATAAGTAACAAATGACAATTATTTCACTTTATAGCTAACAGAGAAAGATGCCATCCACAAATTTTCAGCATCTAGAATTTTTTTGCTACAGGATGTGGAAAAAAACCCCCTGAGGAACAGTTTTATTAAGCTGACAATATTTAATTTAGAAATATTGCTATTATTACTGCCATTAGATAAAGATTTCTACAGGAAAGAAACTTCATATCATGTGCCTGACAAATGGATTAAAAAAAAAAAAAAGACACCACCAATGTGAAAAAAGTATTTTTCCAAAATTTCCATTGGAAAAAAAAAACAAAAAAAACCAAAAAACCAGCTTGTTCAATTGATTTCAAGCTTAAAGAACATACTTCAAATCTCTCACAGTATAAGCAAGACTGCTTAAAAAGCAGTCTTCACATCCTCCTCTACAACAAGATTTTGAGAAAAGCTACAATGTCTGGATATAGAACTGTAAAAAGAAACAACAAATTCTGAGCTAGAAAAAATATCTAGTATTTGACATTGTGTAGTTTCTACAGTTCATATTATAAGTGTTACATGTTGTAATAGAAATAAAATGCCCCAAATACTTCTGCAATTCATTAGTTATGAAAACCAATTTCCATTTCCTGTTACTTAAACTGCGGTAATATTGCACATGGGATAACTGATTTCCAGCCAGCAAAAGACATAGTTACTTTTCTGATCATTTGAGTCTTCATAAGACAGGAAAATATGTTCTCCTAATCAGAATATTTAGCCTTCATGCTTCTGCATGGCATACAGTGAAAGGTAGGTAAACTCATAGCTCAAAAAACCTCACAATTAAATATGACATACAAGTGAAATATAAGCTAACTTTCTCCCACTTTCCCTATTTGCATCAGTAAAAATTGATTTTTTTTTGCAAAGAACAGTCAGCACATCTATTTAAAATGTTAGCTTCAAGGAACAACATAAATGAATCTTGTGAAAAGACCAGAAAGAGCAGCAGCATCGCACTGCCCTCAGGGCTGCCTAGATGTAAGGGGCTGCATGAAAGCAAGCAAGACATGCATGATCATCTCTTCCAGCTGGGCACTCAGAAAAAGAAGAAAAAATAAGATACAAGAATACATAAATGGGTCAAGGCTTTACTCAAATTGGAACCTCCAAAAGTCTTGATATTCAAATGGTGAAACATATCCAATTCTTCCTAGCATGTCTCACAGTTAGGTATCTCAGTTCCTTATCTCCTTCCACTCTTAAATGCATTACATATATATCCATTAATTCTCAGAATAGTTGAAAATCTTACTCAAGAGATGTATAATTGAAGACATCTTATCAACTACACGTTTTGAGATACTTCCTTCTCTGTTGTATAGTTCCTTCCCTTTCTCACCTTACCAAAAGGAGAAAGACCTGCAAGAACTTAAAGGGAATGCTGCTTTTACTAGTTCTTCAATTAACTGTTTTTAAAAACAAATGTCCTTTCATACAAACAGGTATGAACATTTAAGCAAACAGGCAACTTACAGAATCAGAAGCCAATACACAGATATCTGAGATAGGACTTTAACAAAAGCTTCAGCAAAACCTTATGATGATGATCCTAAGGTGTATGTTTGCTTCCTTGACTCTATGTAACAATGACTTGCTTGTGAATTCAAAGCAGGTAAAAGTGGACATTGAACAAGTGATGTTTGGTACCTGAGTACTTTTATATACATGCAAATCCATTTATAGGCAATTCGTAGGCTAAGTTCCAAATTTTAATTAACACATGCAAGACCTACCCTTTTTGCTTGTTTTCATCACTGAAGTAGAAAAGACGCGAGGCATGAAAAATGAGTTCCACTAAGTAATGAGGTACCATCAGGATTAGCCCCAAATGCTGCAAACTATAAAACATAAAAGTTAGAAATTTTAATAAAATTGTAAAGAAAATAGATCTGTCTATTCAAAGTGGACATGCAAATACTTACTTTAACATATAAGCACCAGAGATATGAGCAATGTAAAGGCAAATATAACATAGCTGCCTTGGAATATCTTCCTAAAATTAGAGAAATTATAATAAACACTGTCACAGTTTAACCACATTGTCCAAAGAAAAATTGTATCATCATTTTTCACATTACTGTAGAAATTTCTGAAAATATTATCTAAAACCTACAGACCACCTGGACTAAATTAGATAGGAATTGCAATCAATTAAAATAGATAAATTGTTCATAAATAACTGAATATACGAGTATGTATATATTTATGTAGTTAATATAAACAAAAATATGAATAATGGAAAGAAAATATATTTAATTTACTGTACTGACAACTTCTCTCCATACCTTTCGGATCTTTTGGAAGTATAGCTCCGGTAGCGCATGAAGCCAATAGGCTATCTGGCAAATATAGAAGAATTTTACCTGAAAACTAAACAATAATTCAGATTAAGAAAACAAAAGATGCTGACTTTTCAAGCTTCCAATACGAGATATAAGATTTTATTTCATTATCTTAAATTCATTCATTCTGACTCATTATAATTTATGATTCCTGAATCACAGCAACTGCAAACACAAAACAACTCCATGGTGACAGTTTTTTTGAAGTAGCATCCATAATCTTCTTGATAGCAAGTTCTGATTCACCCTTCGAGACAGTAGAAAGGAAAAAACACCATAGAAACCTAACACACAGGAAGAGTTTACCTGTAAGCAGTGGACCTCCCTTCCTAGAAAAATGCGTATTATCTCCCCTCCCTCTATCACACTTGCTGCAGAAAAACACGGGCAAAGGCAGATAAACACCACAATTTTGTCAGTCATCTTAATTAAAAAAAAAAAAAAGAAAAAGCAAGCTATAAATCCCCCCTAATTTGAAAATTCAGTCTCCAACAAACACGTTTCTTTAGTGTGAAACAGTTCAGCAGCCCTATTGTATATCCCATCTTGCAAACACTTTGATTCAGCTACCAGGGTTAAGTTAAAGAAAGGTAAGAACACATGTAGATATCTCTTGGCTAGATGTTCAGTTCATCAAAAACTACCTTTGGATAAAACAGCTGGCAGTTTTCAAACAGAATAAAAGTATTTTCATCCAATTGTCATTCTTATAAGGTACCAATGTCACTACTTTATTAATGGTTCCCTAAAAATTGGAGTGGTTAAATATTCCACGATTATAAGTACTAGATTTTTTTCAAATTAAAAACAGAACACTTACAGCATACGAGAATGGGGATAATCTTTCCAGAGTGAGGCTGGGTTCATCACAAATTCATCCTAAAGAAAAAAGGCATTAATTTAAGGACTTTCTTAATACTTTAAGTCTATTTTTTAAATAAAAAGAGCAAACAGAGTGACTTACTTACTGCATTCAAAATACTCGCTCCCCATATAAATGAAAACAAGTAGAAAAACGCTAGCTGTCCCGATTCATTGAATTTGCTGTGCTTCATTTTTGACAAATGCAGACGTCTATTAATTTTCTAGAAACAAAAAGCAGATCAATAAATGTAATTACTAAATCAAGACAGCTATTAAGAACTTTAGTGTCCATTCCTGAATCTATTTTCTATTTTTTTTCTTCCCAAATCTCCATTTCTCAATCAAAATACATCACTTCCACCATTTAATACCTCAATCAGCACTTCATAAGAAAATTAGCTTGAGTAAGACTTGCCACAATAGTAAACTTCACATGGACAATTTATCCAAATACTTTATCTGAATGATATCTACCCCCCCCCTAATTAGAGTCATATTGCTAAATTTTTCAAATCTCTTTGCACCCTTAAAAACCATTTGAGCTTCTGTGGCTCAGATGACCTATTTGTAAAGGCATTCTAAGACCATTCAATAATCAATGGTCTTCACAACAATGGCTTTAACAAATTCATTTTACTTCGCAACTGAGTTGGAGTAAAAGAGCACACAATGAAGTTTGAGCTCCCACTTTGAAGTGAAGCTCAGCTGACAAACGCAAATCCACCACTATAGTAGTTTTCATTTTTGAACTTCTGAGTATATCTAATGAATCAAACGCAGCAAACCTCATTCACAGATATTTAGAGTAGGGCATGAACATTCAATGTCTGTTTTTACCAAAAATATATGTTATACTGACTGAAAGATTCTGTGATTTATACTACTAATAAATTGAAGAAATATTACTGTAAAATATAATAGAATCATTTAGGTTGGAAAAGACCCTTAAGATCATCAAGCCCAACCATTAACCTAACATTACTAAGTCCACCACTAAACCAAGGTCTGTTTGGATTTTTGTCAAAGACCAACATAACAGGGCTTCTAAATGCTAATCCATGCCTTGTACCAGGGCTTACACTTACCTTGAAGAAAACCTGTTAGCAACTGATGGCTCAAAATAACACGTTTATACAAGTAAATTATATCCCAGTAATAAACTTACATCTAATATGTACTCCTGGATTACAGCATGCAGATTAATAGCTACGAGCATGTAGAAGAAGATTGTGGCAATGTCTTTTGGACCATAGTCATAAAAATGAAATTGCTCACTGTTGTCATCTAAGAAAAGAAAAAAAAAAGAAATTGAGAAAGGGCAGCAGTGACCATTGTCTTTGGAAGCTTGGAAGTTACGAAGTTATGTTAAATTGGCACAGGATACTAGTTATAATAGGTTTTATGATTTTCAAAAGTACGTGTTATGCCCAATTAGATAACTTGGATCTTCTTCTTATGTGTAGGAAAAAAGAAACTATATAGTGAGGACAGTATCCATAGTAGTTCAACACATTGGTAAGTAGCAACTTCCCCAGAATTAGTAATACGTTCCTATAAATAAAAAAATAAAAAAAAATCAACCAACCAAACCCGAAACATTCACACTGTTACAAAAATACTTCAAATGTTTATATTTACCATGTTTAAGTGTGGGAGAACTTAGAAATGAAGCTCAATTTAAAAAGCATGTATCAATGCTATTAATACTATTAAGAAAAATTATGTTATCAAATAAGGAAATTCCATTAGCTGCTTACCAGTCTTGTATATAGTACAGCAGGTACAGAAGTTTAAAAAAAGGAAAGATTTTTGAGGAAAAAAAGAATCAGTACTTTCTCCCTTTGTTATTTAAAAGCATGACTGAATCAGCAGCTTCAGTTACTTCACAATAATAATGTGATATTTTTATAATATAAAACACAAATCCATTACTAATGACATAAGAAATCATGAATAAGCAATAGATATATAGAAGGTTACCAAAAATATTCTGTTACTTGATAATTCCTGTTGATTCTATCAAAAACTATTTACATCATTTATATCAAAATGCAAGTTAGTAGCAGCGTTTACTATGGGAAAAAATAACCCAGTATTATTCACAAGGAATAGAGAAAACACTAGAATGTTTCAATGAATATCATATTAGTAAATCCAAAAGAAGACAGAGAAATATTAGAGTTCTACTATAGTATAAAAGTGAAGTGAATTGAAGTCTTGGGAGGGGAGGAAGAGTAATTTTTAATAGTTCCGCGCTTGCATTACAATCAAAAAAAAAAAAAAAAAGATTTGATTTAATCTCACCAGTAGTATAGGTGACATTGTACTGCACAGCAACAAAGATGATGGCGTACTTGGATGGGACCTGAAATTCAAAAAGAAACAAGGAAAAAGTATCAGATTTTTTAAAACCAGCTAGACTATAAACCTCAAACTAGAAGATTATGCCATCAACAAATGTTCTCCCATGCATGATTTAAATCAAAGTGTTATTCATCTCCCACAAATGTGGAGGCTCACCTTTTTGCAAATCCTTTAACATTTGCAGCATATAGTCAGAACTTAAATTCTGTCCTTTCAGCTAAGGATCAAATTACTCACTGTTCTACTATTTTAAAATGTTTAGAAGTGTAAATGCCTTTCATTTATTTCAAAAGTTAAAAGATTCTCTAAATTAAACCAGATGGAAAGTTTCACCTAACTGGGAAAGATATTTTAAGAAACGATGTTTTGGCCAAGCGTCTATATGAATAGAGTATTCAAAACATCATAGTAGAATTATAAGATTCATCAATTTCTTGTACAAGAAATCAAGCGTTTTATAAAAATTGCAGTACAAGCAAAAATAACCAATCATATACCTTCATGCTACTTTTTCTCCAGTGGCAAAATTAGCTTTTTAAAAGAAGAAAGCAAACAAATAACCCCCAGCACTTTCAGCCATCTCCAAAACATCTGCCCATTCCCATGCTGCAGTATATTTAGCCCTCAGCTGTAACAATGGAAGGGTTTATAATGTGGATTATTGTATGACCCTACAACTGAGTGATAAGAGGTAAATATGTTTGCTTAGTTTAGTTGAAAACATTTTATAATCTGGTTTGCACAACTTCAAAAACAAACAGTTGTGTTGATCTAACTAAAAGAGTGGTAAGCTATAACACAGGGATATAAGTGGCAGGGAAAAAAAAAAGAAAATAACTCATTCCTTTTCTGAAAAAAAAAAATAATAGCAATATGGAATTACATCCTACACTGCCACTAGCAAATTAATTTATTATGTTTGCAAGCACTCAGTTATCTAGCTCATAAATCAGAGAAGTAAAAGAGGCATAATCTGAAAAATGATTAAAAATTCTTTCATCTTTTACACTTTCTCTTAACCCGATCATCATAGATGATAGACTTAAAACAAAGAAATATAAACTAAAAAAAATAAAGCTATTTTCCTCAGATGTTACATTATCTAATTTCTGAAAGTGTAACTAAGAACATTCATGAGTGTATAAAACAAGCATTCATTTATCCAGCTACAAAGTGAGCAAGAGGCACAACAATGCCAAAGATACTCTGTAGCAAGAAGAGGGAGGAGAAGGTAAATTGTTCCAGTACACTGGGAGTGCACCTGTGAAATTAAGCAGTAGAGGATTCATAATTCTGAAGAGTGCTTTTAATAGGAATTCTCATGAAGGAAAAACTAAAGTACCAAATTTTCTGGCATTAAAAAAAAAAAAAAAAAAAAATCAACTCTCAGATACTGCAGTTCTATAAGAACTTAACCTTTTATAAGCCAGCACTACCATCAAAAGGACCAACCCCGCCTTTCTCTTTACTGCCAGTTGCTTCTTGTCTCTGTCCCACACTTGTGCCATCAAAAGTAGTGGTATGGTGGATTGGACAGGGAAGTTATACAAGTTAAAACTGACTCAGCAAAACAGGAGGGAGCAGAAAGCCCTATTAATCTTAGGACAGATGAATTTCCTAATATGCTGCACTGCTCAGCTACAGAAGTTCTTTTGTGTGCTTGATGAGGAGAATAAGGAGCCAGAGCATCAATATCAACTTAAAGTGTTCATGGAATAAAAGTGTGAAAAATTCATTGCTCCTGGAAAGACAGGGAAAATACAGATAGTTACACAGGTACCAATGTCATCAGCACCTAAGTAAAACAAACATCTCGCTTCCAATAAGTCATCACTCAGGACCCACAGCAACAGTTTCCCCTGCAGAGGAGCATTCAGACAGCACCACGTTCACTTCAAGCAGATCGTGTAATTGGGGAGCTTTCCAGAGAA
Organism: Chlamydotis macqueenii; assembly: GCF_036417535.1. Classification (NCBI taxonomy): domain Eukaryota; kingdom Metazoa; phylum Chordata; class Aves; order Otidiformes; family Otididae; genus Chlamydotis; species Chlamydotis macqueenii. The sequence continues at coordinate 6,793,450 of NC_141571.1, read as the reverse complement.
TAAGCGCCTTTTTATGCTCTTTGGGCAAAGAGGGTGGTGCTAGAGCCCAGCAAGTTAGCTTTTTGGCTTGTTCATGAAGCACACAACACAGTACTACGAGGGTTTCGCTCTTCTGGAAATATGGGAGCCCCATTAAGTGGTACGATAGCCACACATAAAAAGATAATGTAAATTGTTCTAGTAGGAAAGAAATCATAGGAAACTCTCTGAGATTATACTAGAAGCTTAAAAAGAATCATAAATACTAAAAGAAAGGTTTCTTTAGAAGACAAGGCCCATTCTGTCAAGAAAAGGAGTAGGATTGGGCACATAAAAGACTAAATATTCTTGGAGAAGGAAGAAACAAGAAAACAGCACTTAACACAGTAAAATTTAAATGTCACTTTTCAGTGTGTTATAATCTCCCTACATACATCTATAGAACTCATAACTATCAGCAAAGTTAAGGTATGGGAAAGTATAATTAAGGTGGATAAACAACCTTATGCATAAGAATTCCCCTTAAAGAAATTCTTATAATTGAATTTATTACATTCTAACACTTATTTCTAATTTTAACATAGTTACTGTCTTTTGGATGGTCTCATGGATATGGGCAATTGAATACCACTTTGAAAAGAAAATTCTCTATTTATTATAGTAGTATGTAAGCCCAAGCAAATAATTCAATAGGTAATCAACTGTGAAAAGTTTCATTTATACATTTTTCAGCTTGCTAATGTATAACCTGTGGTACCATGGGCTAGATTGGGAAATCTGTCATTGACAGATGCACCTGAAATCACAGTAAGCATAAAATGCTGTGAAAAGCACCAATTAAAAAAAAAAAAAAAAAAAGTTGTTCTTCAGTGCTCCAAACTTAAAACCTAAAAATAATTTATTTTTAATACAGAGAGGAAATTAAGACCAAAATAAAATAGATATAACAGCTGTGTAGGCAAGTTCAGTAACACTTCTGAAGCACTCAATATAGAATCATGATAAATGTCACCAAAATTTACTCAAAAAACATCAGTAGTTTTGTTTGTTTGGCAGACTGGATTATCCTTTATAAACATAGTATAAGACTTAGATGGTGAACAACAGAAATAGATTTCATTCAGGTAACTCCAATATGCTTTTCTGCAGTGAATAAGGCAGAGATGTAAAGAGATAAACAGAGGTTTAATCTGTTACATAGCACCACTGTTCCTGTGCATTATAAATGAAAGGTGTCTCAACCAAAAAAACAATTTTTGCATCGAAAAGGAGATGCAGATGTTTAAATGATACAATAAGAACATACAATATAATAATATATATTCAAACAACAACAGTAAAGACATATCACAAGCCACACCAGAATCCAGTCTGCATTTGAACTTTTAAAATTTAGATAATTTGGTCATTATTCTTGGGTGTAATTAATATTAAATCAATCTTTTTCCTCTAAAAGAAATCACCTTCATCAAAATAATAATGTTCACCCTGGGGGGAAGTGCACAGTCCGTTCCAATACCTATAGAGTTACAGAAATACAACTTCTGTGGTGAATACAAAGCCTAAGTTAAGACAAACAGAATTCAGAGATGGAACTCCAGAAAACAAACTTGTTTTTAAAAGCAAAAAGACACAGATCAATATCTTTTTAAAAGTATCATATATAAAGATATATAAAAAGTTCAGTTTGGGATCTCAGATTGGGTTTACTTTATCCCAAGTGCAGACATTTACTCTCTTTCTTAAAGCCTTTGTCACCTCAGTTGCCAAACTCCTAGCTAGTTTGATTTTTTTTCTATCCCAAGACTGAGCTCTGCATTTAAATATATTAACTTCTATGACACACTCCTTCATAGATGACACCACTTATTATACCTCAACGTTGCCTTTGTCCACCATTTAGAAGGAAATTATCTGACCATCTCAACTGCTTTCTCTACTTCATTTCTGTTCTGTATCCTTAATGTTTTCACAAGTGGGTCACAATATAGAAATATATAAAAAGACAGAACATCTACATGTAAGTATTTTATCTCAGAATTTAACAGTAGTTTTAATTTTAAATGATCTGATTTTTAATCTTATCCAACTGATGGGAAACACTGAAATATTTTGGTAAAGTATTTAAGTTGTCCATCCAGAAGTTAAACTGCTTACCAAGCCTTATGCCATACCTAACACCAACATAAAATACTCGTGTAGCAACACACACACGGCTTTGTCCCAAACGTAATAAAAAGATGCCCGACAGAGATGCCTAATCCATCACCCCAGAAACTAATAAGCAGCTGGCACACAGAAATAAACTTGACAATAATTTTCAAATACAGTGGCAAATAGGAATTCAGAAATTAGCCTGAGACTGTCTAATCTCACATTTTTTCTTCAGATTATCCATCGCTAGGGAGCTGAGGCAACGACAGCACTAGACTGAGCAGTGGTGCAAAAGGATGACCAGCAGTTTCTAACTCCCACCCGGCCAAGCACGTTCAAAACAAGAGACTGTCTGAAACCCTCTTTCTAACAGCATCTCTAACTGCTTCACCACGTGGACTTTTGAACAGAGAGGGGAGGAGGAAAAAAAAAAAAAAAAAGGTAAACAGATGCAACAAAGAGATAGAAATTGGCTCTGCTTTAAGCAAGGGGGCTTGAGGAGCTTTGTAACTCGGGAGCTCACGGGAGGGTGCTGGGATTGAAACATACGCAGAGATGAAGGAAAAGCGGTTGGGAGAAGAGCAGCGATGTGACAGAAGAGGGTAAGCGAAGGGGTTCCATAGGGAGAGCGGGAGCTGGCAAAGCCAGCTCAGTAGAGAAGGCACTGGGGAATATGTGAGCTGAGGCAGGACAGAGAAGTGAAACTTGCTGCACTCTGAAGGCAGCCGAGACGTGGAGAGGACGGTGCCCGAGCAGGGTGTCATGGAGTTAAGCCTCGATGTAGAGAAGAAACAGGGACATAACGCTGCAAGGAAGAAGGGAAAAGGCAAACGGAGCCGGAGGGGCTGGGGCAGAACCGGCGGGCAGTGAGGCTGAGGCGAGCGGGAAGGACGCCCTGGGGAAGCTCCAGAGCGGGAAGCCCAGGGCGCCGCGGCTGCCCCACAGCAGCACCAGGTGCTGCTCGGCTGAGCAGCCATCGGCCCCCGCACCCCGCCCAGTACCTCAAACATGAGCCCCAGCAGGAAGCCCATCACCAGGCAGGATGCGGTATCCGCATGGTTCTGAATGACGAACTCGTGGCTTAGCACCGCTGGGCTCTTGGCTTTCCTGCGGAGCCCCATGACGGTAACGGCTCCAGGCCCGAGCAGCCCCACCAAGGGGAGCGACACCTCCACAGCCTTCACCTCACGCACCGTGAACACCGCCAGCGCAAAAAGCCCACCCCCCTTCCGAGTTTCGGCCAATCAAGCTTAAGAGCGCTTACGATTGGCAGTCGTGACAACTAATCGTTAGGGGGCTTGGAAGAGCGGTTTCTAAGGAGGCGGTGTTTCGGGGGCAGTGGGGCACTTGCGGCGGGAGACGGGGTCTGATATGAGTGACACGTGCCCCTACCAATCCCGTGTGTGGGTGGGCGGGAGCTACTCAGAAGGCGGCTGCGGACCCCAGTGGGTGGGGTTGGTTCGCGGGCTGGGGGGTTTCCCGCCGGCAGAGGCTCGGTGGAGCGCGTGCAGTTGCTTTGGTTCCGTCTCGCTTGGCCTCTGTGGAGCCTGCGCTCGGCCCGGCTCCGGAGGCGGCCAGGTAGCTCTGCTCTAAAGCCTGCCAGGCGCCTTGGTCGGCCCGCTCTCCTTACGAGTCCCGGGATTGCGGCCCGCCCAGGTGGCGGGAAGCCGCTCCTTGTCTCCCTCTGGGGCTGGGCCGCGCTCTCCTCGCCTACGACTAGGCAAAAGCGGAAAAGCTGTTGAGAAACTCCCTTTTTTTGTTGTTGTTGTTTTTTCTTGTTTTGTTTTGTTTTCCATTAAAATGGAGAGAATGAATTCAGAGTGCTTTCAAGTCCTAAAAATGCGGACATTTGGCTATCTGCTGGCTTAAACTGGAATTCGGGGGGAAAACCATACCAACCTACCCAAAAAAGTCCATGAAGGAAAGGATGAAGGCCAGAGAGTGGCATGGCATTGCAGAGAATAGAATTGGAAGAGGAAATAAAAATTAGGTTCCGTCTGGCAAGTGGGTGTCTCTCCGGCTGTGCTGGGTGTCGCCTCGGCTGACGCCAGTGAGGAGAGGATCCCGGGGGATCCAGGGCCAAATAGGACCTAGAATTCAGTTCAGCTGTAGGGTAGTGTTGCTTCTTGGTCATTATTAAATATTTAATGCTCACTGAAAGTTTGGTTTTTTTTTTGTATGCCTGAATTTGCTTTCTCTTAAATGTTCTGCTTAGTTGTTGAGTTTCACTATACTCACACTCCTTTTCCCACCCTTATTTTGACTTTCAGGTTAATATATTCAGTATTTTACATTTCAAATTAAGAATTGCTACAGAGCACAGGTGCTGTTGGGACATTCATTTGGGAAGCAATTGCCATGTATATTCTTTTTCTCAGCTGAAGAGAGGAATTAAAATACTTGTAAGTTGTTTACAAATCATGGCTGATTTTTTTTTCATGAAAGAGAAACAATAAAATTGAAGTAATTTTATAATTGTTTAGCATAATTGCTGTTTCTCTTTTCTTCTTTTTTAAAGCTACAAAAATAATCGTGACTGAGAACTAACAGTGATTCAAACCGGTTTCCTTTCTTCCTGGAATGCATTAGAGAAGGGGGCAAGTAGCGCTGAATAGGAATGGAAACCAAGAAACAGAAAATTGAATGTCATTTTGTAACCCGGAATAAACTAATCCGGTACAATTTATACCTTTTTTTTTTTTTTTTTTTTTTTTTGTACCATATCAGAGTGAGCAAGCTAGCTTAGATTTTTATTGGCTGGGAATATGGTTTTCTTAAAGATTCCTAGTGTAGGGCTTTAAGAATTTTTCTATGTTTGTATAGCTTCTGTGTTTGTAGTTTTGTAGATAATTTTACTTTCAGCATAAATTTCAGCTCTTATACTTGCTTAAGTTCCAAAGAAGTCCCATTGAGTTTTTATTTTGAAACAAAACTAAAGCAATTTAGGAGCAGATAACTTCTATGATTTGTTACTTGCTTATATAGATGTATGCTTTCTTTAGAAAGCAATGTAATTTTTAATACATTAGTCAAATTTAATATTCATCATTAATCTAGTAATTATACTATCTTGCAAAATTAATCTTGAGGCAGATTTGCTAGCTATGTGACTTGAATATTTAGACCATGAGATACAATGAGACAGTCAAATATGAGAATTCATAGTGATATTAAACTAGTGTTCAGGTGTTTGCTTCAAGAGATACCCAGTGACTTCTGCTCTTCTGTATATATTAGCTTAAATTTTTGGTATAGACGTATGCTGTATGCTCAACAGAAGATCACCGTTGCCTAAACTGATTATTTCAATTGACAAAAGGCTTTAATTTATTTTTGCAGTAAAACATTGTGTGTAAGAGGCATGGAAAAAAAAAAAAAAAGTGATGTCGCAGACCACAATTTTACTCTTTAGAACCCTGTGGTCAGGTTCTGTTTTTCCTCCTCTGGCAGCTGATGACTGCATCATGTAAAGGTAGTGAAGTCTCCCCTTTTACCTACTATATGCATGATATAATTTTTTGATGAATTTGTAGTGTGCTGAACTCTGTCTTTGGAAAGTGAGTGAACTTTATTTCTTAAAGCAGTACTTCTATTACTCATACTTAGTTTTCTAATGTATCTCTTCAGAATTCAGATTATCTAATGTTTATAAACTGAGATAACTAGATGGACTTTACATAAGGACAACCCGCACGACAGCCACCTACCTTCCTGCCTGGTTTATAATTCTGTCTGTGTTATTTAAGCTCTAAGTTCCACGTTTAAAGACCCAAGAGTTTGGTTTTTTTATCTCTTTGATTCCACAGTTTCTGTGTTATATGTGGCCCATTTCACATGCAGCCCACTGAGTCATTTTTGTGGTCCTGTCCTTTAAACAAACAAACTTCAAAAACATAGGTATTCTTCTTTTCATAGCTGCTTTTTTTTTTTTTCTGGCAAAATAACACAGCCTCCAGTTAAGAAAAGATTTCCACTTTTCTGTTGGTTTATCATTTTGTGTATTTAAACAAGGAATTAAACAGCAACTTAGAAAGTTCTGTTCCACCAGCTGTGTAGGTTGAAAACAACTGCATAGGATTTAATACTTAGTCTACTGTTAAGTTTTGTTATTTGTTCTTCTGCTATCTAGAAAGCAAAATAAAATTGATGTCCTTTGCAGAGTTGTAGAAATCAACCAGAGATCTGCTTGACCACATGGAAGTAGCTAAGAATGACTCCTTTGTTTTATGCTTCAGTTAAACAAGATGAGCTAATTCAGAATTTGAGTAAATTCAAAGAAGAAAAACATCCAGTCATTGGCATGGGGTAAGTAAACCCAGTTTAAAAATCACAAGTCAAATACATTCAAATTGGCTATGTGATTTCTTTTTGTGTGTTAGAAGACCGTTCCCTGATTGTGATTTTTATATTCTTTCTTTATTATTATTTTATTGGACATTGTGTAAACACAGAATAGCATAGAGATTGTATCTAACAGAATTTAGGATCAAGTAGACAACATGGATTCCCTATGGAGAAGAACGATACCCAGTAAGCTGTGCAACGGCATCAAAATCTATTCTTTGTGTTATTTTGGGACTTTGGAATGGGAGAGGAGAAACTACTTAGGAACAGATGAACAGGGAAGCACAGAAGAGAAGGAGAACGTGTACAGTAAAGCCTTATAAAAGTCACATTAGGGCAAACAGCCATTGGAATGACAGAGTGTCAGGCAAACCTATAGGCAATTTTGAACTGCCAGAGGTTCTTGCTTTGCGTTCTGCTTGACTTATAGATTAGAATGTGTAGATGATTGCTCTCTGCAGTCTTCAGCTACAGTTATAGGGCAACAGTGAAAGAAGTATCATCTGTGTGCGACCAAAGTGAGGATGATCTTCCTTGATTTGTTCTGGGCCCAGGAATTCTTGGGGGTGAGGGATTGAGCTGTATGAGCCTATTTTGCTGGCTGTCTGTTCTTAAGATAAAGGTTTTACAAGGCAAAGTACAAAAAGATATAGATTTCCAGTGTATATGTTTGTAAAATACTCTATCTATGCTAAGAGTTTTGCCTATGCAGAATCTTCCTAAAGCTAATGGAATTTCAGTTTATGGGGCATAAAGGGTTCTACCTTAATTTGAGAAGGAGAATGGCAGATATGAAGTAAAATGAAGTGCAAGATACATATATCAGATATTTTAACTTATTTTTTACCTAAAAGCATAACTTAAACACAACAGATTGAACAACTGGCATTTAGTGACAAGCATAGTAAGATCCAATAACAACAAAATATATAAAAACAAACAAATAATTAAAATGCTGCTCCTCAACAACTTCTAGTTAAATAGTAACAGAGACTAAGATTACAAGAGCCTATTACTCATTGCCTGTTTGGGAATAAAGGAATTATCAGTTGAACTAAGGAGTTTTTCTGTCATACTATGATTTTTCATACCAATAAATAGTTTTAGGCTTTCCTCTATAGTATATGGTCCAGTCATTTTTTGCAGACAGAATTCTAGATTGATGATTGATATGTTTCTGTATGGTATTTCTTGGTTCTCTTTCCTCCTCATAAACCGCTACAAAGCAAGCATCTATTTTGTAAGAATTAAAACTCGCGATTTAGTCTTTGCATAAAAGTCTTTCCCAGTTTTACAAAAACGGAACTGTGCAAAAAGGGGATAACATTTGTAGCATAAAATGTGCAATAGTGCAATGGGGATAATATTTGTAGCATCCAGTGTACAATAGTGAATTCTGAAGATTCTGTGCTACGGTTTGAGAGCAATCTACATATTTCTTGAACTCTACTATCTCTGAAAAAAATAAACCTGTGTTAAGAACGTACAGGGTCATATAATTGGGACAGGGGAAGTGGAGCAAATGTGCGTTTGTGCCTCTGCCCTATAATTAAAATTCTCAATGGGAACCGTACATCAAAAAACCTTTTATGGTTAAACAGCAGTTGAAGTCATTTTGCTGTAATAATATTGAATGATAATTGTGGAGCCTTAAGAAAGGAACATATACTGGATTTTAAGTAGCATGTAAGAGTTAAAAGCTATCTTACTGTTTTGTGAAAAACGAAAGTAGAAATTCAGTTCAATGTCTGCATCTGGTAATCAATTACTGGCTGTTATGTAATGATGTGCAATTTCTGTGGTGACTGATTGCAGTTTTTATTTGGAATCTATTAAGCAAATAAATATTCTACTTGCAGAGCAGGTGGAACAACTGCTGCATACATTAAAGCAGTAGTGCATTCTTAAGAGATCATACGTTGAATACAAGCTCCTACATCTCTATAGTTTTATGAAACCTTTTGTTTTATTCTAAGACTGGTTCCTCCTTTCAGGCTGAAAATCTGATTTCAGTCTAGTATCACTTCTTTGTTTTGAAGGCTGTCTATTAGGTGATGAAGTTATAAACTAGTTTGTAAGACTATTTAGAAAACCAAAGGTAGATTTTTTTTTTTTTTTTTTTGTCATGGCATGAAATGTTTTCTAGAAGGGAAAGATTAGAAGTAGACTGACTGTTTAGAGAGTGATTATTTAGAAGAGCCACATTATAGTGATAATATAAAACTATTTTCTGGTTTATTTTCTAGTACTCTATTGACTGTACAGTTAAAAAGATGTAGTGCTGAAATGAGCTATCAGATCACAACAAAAATACCGTTGATGATTCAGTAAAAGCTTTGAGTTAAAAATTGCTATTTATAAATCCTGTAAAATGGTATCTTACTATTGAGGGTGGCATGAAGATGATTTTGATGTCTAAATGCTTAAATTTTTCATCTTTATGCTGGAAGCATCTGTTACTATTTGGTGGACTGGAAGGTATTTTGGAAGTCCACATAGTTTAACAAAAATAGAAAAATTGAAAGGATTTGGTATTTAATGTAGTAAGCAGGTTCTCCATATACTTTAAAATTCTTGTTTGAATAGAATCTGCTTTAATATACATTAAAAAACCCCACAAACCTGGATGTTGGTTTATATTTGTTGTAAAACTCAGTTTTCATGTTTAGTGCTTTTCATATATATCGTCTTGGCACTAAACTTACATTGTTTTACAATGTTTATACTTACCTTGTTTAAATGTTAATAATTTAATCAACTAATATATACAATATAAATCTTTAATCACCTATTTCCACATACATCTTTGTGCTTTTGTATGTTGTATCTATTGTAATGTATATTTTCCTTTTGGAATGGAGTTTCTATCTCTGGATATGCAGTTCAAATAACAGCTTTCAAGTACACCACCTGATTAAAACTATTATATTAAAAAGTGTTATCTCAGAAATTACATTCTAGAAACTAGAAAATGTAAACATTTCTATTTAATATTATGTTGTCAGAGTAATACATGCTTTCTCTACAGCTTGGATAATGATAATAAATAGGTGTCCTAGGTTTTCAGGCTCTTACATTTTTGGCCATGTCTGGGGCAGATCTAATTTCAGACAAAACTATTTCAGGGAAAATTTAAGCCAAAAAACCTTTTAAAACATTTCCAGAAAACAGTTCACCTTTGTGTTTTGTTTTGTAAAAGTATTTATTGTCATTAGTATGAGTCTGTCCTCATAATAACCATTTTCTTTTCCTCCCTGATGGGTTAATAATATAGTAGTAAAACAAATTGCATTTTATACTTGTTTTCTCAAATTTTAACTGACTGTCTAAAAAGCAAAGAATAAGCATAATGTCTTCAAATGCAATATATAGATCTGTACTAGAGGCTGGTTGAGAGTCTGGAATAATTACCAATATGATATACTGACATTGCACAGTGATCCAAATAATGGTATTTGTTTGTGAATAACTTCTTTCCTCTGTATGTTTTCCCCCTCAGATAAAATGTATTTTTTTATTGTTTTACGTTCTTTCTGAATAACTAAAAAGTGCCTCCAAAACATAAATAGGAATGAAAGCACAGGTTAGAACTTTTCTTTCACTTCATAGCTAGAAAAAAAAAATCAATGTTCCTGAACGTGAAGAAAGTTTTAGGCTGCATTAGTAGAGAAACAAACATACATACTATTTTGCAAATCATAGAAACATTCAGGCTCAAAGGGGCCTCAGGAAGTCTCTAGGCCAACCTTCTACTCAAAGCACCGTCAAGTTATGAGGTTAGACCAGGTTCTCCTGACTTGATCCAGTCTGGTCTTTGAAAAACTCCAATGCAATCCGATCAACACAAAAAAAGGTGTGCCAGCAATTGTGTTCAGCCAGGCCTTTATAAATCTACTGTAACGAGAACAATGAGCCATGACCATTTGTTAGCAGTCGTCTCAGTTTTCCTTTGCCAGACTGAAGGTTCTGAAATCCTGCAGGGCTTTTAACAGAACAGCAGCAACAACGAAGTGTTACTTTGTATTAAGACCAAAATTGACACTTTGGGAGCAAAATCTGCGTGTATCACAAATAAGCACCGTCCAACCTGTTTTGTGAAGCTGTGTTGTTACAAATCACAGCTGAGCTGATAGACAGGGTTTCTAGAATGATTTAGGCTGCTGAACCCTCTACTATTGGCCTTATTTCCAAACAAGTCCTTTTCCCATCTTGGTGCAATATTATTTTCATGCCTCCAAAGTGCATGCCTGAATGCTCCAGTGCTAATAGCTCTATGCAGAAGCTATGTATGTTACTTGTTACAGAATGGACCTTGAAACTGAAGTCCTAGTTCAATCCTAGATCCCTCTCAAGCCTGTTAACTTGTAGTAACTGGTACTGTCTAACTCTTTTATTTTGGCTTGAAGGGTAACATATAGTTTAACTAAGGAGTGAAAAGGCTTGGCTTTTAAGGCCTCTTTCTTGCGTCTTATGATTCACCAAGGAATCATGAAAACAGAAATCAGCTGAAGAAATACTGGGCAATTTCCAGAGGCTTTCAGAGGTTTACGCTCAAAAAGAAGAGGGAATGCACACTTTTTTATTCAACTCAGTGTTCCCTTCTTTTATATTCCAAGATGATCACTTAGGTCGTAACACTGAATTTACCTTGTCATTTACAGGGGGAGAAGTAATTTGTTCTTCCTTCTATGTTTTTACCATTTAGTAAATGGGCAGAGTAATGTTTTTTATAAAGTGTTTTGCATTGAAAACCAAAGTATTGATGGTTTCGAAGTAGTAACAGTAATACAAGAAAACAGACTAATGAAAAATAAAATATAAGATTGCAGTTGGAAAAACTCGTTCAGTTCCCTTCAATATTTCTGTCAACTTAACATTTCTGTTAACTGAATCTTAACATTTCTGTTAAGTTGACAACTTACTCAATAGACACAAGAAGGGCTTAGATACATTAATAATTTTTAATTTACCTGGAAAATATTTTATTGTCCTTGAAAGACTATCATTTGTTTTTGAAATGCGTGGAAATTAATGTCCTGGGTGAAACTCTGGACTCACTGAAGATAATAGGGCCTGGATTTCACCCTAGGGTTTTATGTAATAAGTTGTTGAAATGACATTTAAAAAGATGACCCTGCAGTGCAAAGACTAATGTTTCATTCATATATTAGTATGTTAAGTAGTCTGTGAAGGAAAAAATAATGACTAGAAATAATTGAAACTGAAAATAAACCTATTTTTTATAAATCTAGTGTTTCTTGATCTTTTAACTGGCTGGATAAACTTCCTTAATTTTTTTAGCATTCTAAGAATTGTTCTACGTAAGTCAATATTTATAAATATATATTATGCTTTCTTGAAAATTTGCTGAGCTAGTGTCTCTGTAGGAGTATGTCTACGTATTACACTGGTATTGCTTAGATGTGGAATCACCTAGTAGCAAGTCTCCTAAAATGGGATAAAATAAACAAACAGAAAATTTAATCCATTGTTGACCTTTATCACGTCTAAAAGTGGAATAAAACATGAACTTTAGAAGGGAAGATAATTTTTTTTTTTTTAGTCCTGGATTTATCATAATTATTTGCTAGTGTTCATATTGCAAATTGAAAGTTTATATGAGACTATTGCAAACTATGAGGCTGAAATCACACACATGCAATTTGCCTATCAAGCCTGGGCAGCACAGGTAATAAGAGTTAAGTGCCAGATGCACAGAAACCCTAATAGCCTTCTTTCAAGAACTTTTTTTTTCTTCCCCCACCCCTTGTTAGCTTTTATCCTGTAAGAGGGAATATACCATCACAGCTGTTGACCGATACTATATTCTATATCAGCATCTGTTCTTATTCTCCATAAATAATAGCATCATCTTTCTTCTGCGCAATGGTTACACCAATTAAGCATTAAAGAAAAGTTGACAATTAGTAAGTAGAAACTGTAGAGAATTACTGGTCTTATAAATAAAACTTGTATAACCTAAACCCAGAAAAACAAACCTGGAAAAAATACCAAAGGATCTATTTCTTCACTTTTCTGTCCAAAACTAGATTTTTGCCACTAACAATATCAGCAAGACTGAACAGTGTAAACTTAACCTTATTTATGTTCTGTTGCTTTAGTTTTTCCCACAAAATTTATCTTCAAATTAGCTTCTCCCAGCTTAATTGCTTACTCTGTCAAGCAGCCAGTGAGGTATTAATGTTGGGAAGAAATGTTTCCTGATCACGTGCCTGTACAAAATAGTGAAAGGTGTAGCCGGTAGCATTTTAGGGACTGGAATAATGTAAGGTGCATGCTTGGGATCATAAAAGAAGAAATTATTGCTAAGTGACAATCTAATGTTGACAGAACTTTGAAGAAATCTGTCATACTTTGTGATGCCTTTCTTTTTTCCAGAAAGTGTTGTCATGGCTGTGTTGAGCTTTTCTGAATGTTTCTTGGGGTTATGTGAGTGTCCCCTGGTGGTGGTTGCCTTATGCATTCTAGGAGAGGACTCCCAATTGCATTAGTATTTTCCGTCGGCTGCTGCACCATACAAGAAGCGGTTTGCTTCTAGCCTTTGTCTTTTGATCTGCATGTACTAATATTTGGTTATGTGGTACTAGATATTTACCTGTAACTTATATGGCAAAAACATGTCTGGACTGAGACTTAGCAGTGATTTCAAATGTTTTGCACTTGCTTGTCTTCCTAGAATTAAATCTACACGAGGCATTTGATGCAGCTAGAGGAAGATTATGCCCTTGTATAGTGAGAGATATGCGAGCTCTTCTTTTCCATCAAAGTGCAGGACAGATTGTTCCATGGTTACCTCACTAAGACAGCACTGAACACTGCTGGCTAGGGTTTTTCTGGAGGCCCAGAATGGTGACTGCTGATACAAGAGCTGTGCAGGTCAGTATAGGATACTGGTATTGACTCTAACTAGTACCTGTGTTTAAACAGGCTCTTTGATTGTTTCTCTTCGTGCTACTATAGTAGAGAGGTATCTGCTTCCTTTGAGGAAAACTTCACCCTCAGATTTTTTTTTTTTTTTAATGGTTATCAGGCAGATCGGTGAAGTCTCTCTGCTGAAATCTCTGTCTGAAAATGAATGTTAAATCCTGCGGCAAAAACTCTTCTGAATAGCATTTTCTAGATATGAGTGATTGTCTGGATTTTTCTTCCAGTTGATAACCAATAAATGAACGCTAGGGGATGCTACACTTCTACCAAAGTTAGCGAAACATGTAGGGAAAAACCCACCAGATCTGTGACATTATAACCATTCCTTTCCACACAAAAAACAAGGAATACGACTTTTGGTCATTTGATGTAATAGGGCTATTTTATTGGAACGTATCTGAGTGAGTAGAAATAGATAGTTTTTTAATTCTTTACTAAATGTCTGGGGAAAGTGTCCTTATTATTTATGTATAAATAAGTTTATTTGAAAATATCTATCCCATAGAAACATCCAAATCAGGATCCAATTTCAATCGATTACATGCAAAAGTAGGTGAAGAACAGTTCAGATACACTATATACAAAGCTACAGATTGTTTAGCCTAGGTCTCCAATCTCAGAAACTATCCTTGGACAACAAATATGGAACAGCTGCAGGTTTGAAATTTGTTACTGGACAAGCCTAGTTCTTCCACACTAGAACCTGTTTTTCCTGTAAATAATTTACATTGTTTTCAAGTGCTTATAAGAACTATACAAAATAGAAATATTTAAGTGTTGGACAATTATGTAAATTTTCATCACATTTTAACACAAATAACAGTATAATGTAAAAATGTATGTAGATTACTTTTTTAATTTAAAAAAAAAATCCTAAGATCAAGTAGGAATGTCAACTGTACCTTTCAAAGTAATTCCTATTTAGAAATTGCCTAGTACAGCATTTGCTTTACAAATCTTTGCAAATAGAAGTAATGTTAAAGAGAATTTTTGATTGTTATACATGAGTTACATAGGACCAGTTTTTTTTTTTATATTTAAAATTATACAGACGGCTGCATTTCAACTTTTCCACTGATAGCCCTGCCTTATACAGGCATACTGCCCAGTTCTTAAAAGGAGGCCATAGTATTTGTTTGTCATAGTTCCTTTGTTCTTTTCTGGACTGTCAGGAGAAATGTCAATATCAATATTTTTGGGTGCAATCTGAAATGAGAGTTGTGTTCTGTGCTATCCATCCATCAAGATCTAAGTTTTCCTAAACAAATGCATACACATATAAATGTACTCAACTGTTGGCTGCAAATATACTGTGGGTTTTGTTTTGTGGTTTTGTTTTGATTTTAATACAGACTCACAAAGGAGAAAAAAAAAAAGCACCACCAAAAAAAACCAAACTGAGTGCTGAAATGTCCATTTTGCTCACAGGAGTGCAAAGAACCAGTCTTACACAAAACACTGTAGATGAGTGAGGAGCACTGAGAAGTCAAAACACAGAAATTCCAGAGAATTGGCCAATATTTGTATGTAATTTTTTTTTTTTTTTTTGTAGCAGGGGCTTTGGGGAAAGCAGGAGTACTGACAATTTGAACTGATCTAACGGCCCCTAGCTGTTGAAAGGGGTAATCTCCCTCCCTCCGGTCTTTTTGGCTGCAGAGTCTAACCCCACCATTGCATCTGGTTTTCTACTAATTGAGCAAACTGAACTGGCTCACTGCAAGGTTCAACAAATAATAAACCCTGTGCAATTGAAGCAGTGGGAATATGTGGCTGGGAATGGGATTGGTAATAATGGTACCGCTTTAAGTGGCAATAAAGTCTTATATAAAACTTAACCATCTTGTTTAATTAAATACTGAGGCCTTATTTGGGAGCTGGACCCAAAATATATGTACAGATAGTATCTGGTTTGATAAATTTGCACTTTAGAAAGCATATTCTTAGGAATGAATATTTATCTCTACATCAGGCTTCCAAGCATGAGCTAACAATAGTGGTCAAGGAGTTGATAATCTGTATCCACTTTAGATTATTTTGGTGGGGTGTGTTGCAAGCATCTCTTTTGTCAGGCTTTAATTAGGTCATGAAAATAATTTTGATTTGCATCCTAAAGTTAGAATTCTTGGTATAGTTTTTCCTTTTATATTTTAAGTATTTTTCTGCCATCATATAAAGATGAATAAAAATGCCCTGTAAATCAGAATTATAACAACTAGTAAATATATTTTTTTTTTCCCATGAATCATCATCTTCATGGAATCTGAAGGTTTGAGGAGACCTCCAATATCGTCAAGTCCAACTGTCAACCTAACGCCACCGTGCCTACTAAACCATGTCCTAGAGTGCCACATCTGCTGTGTTAAAATGTTTGCACACTGTTAGCATCCAGGATTGGTTGCTTTCCCAAAATATTCTCACATCCCTTGAAAGAACAAGTAGTTATCTGAATGCTTAGAAGAGATTAAAAATGTGCAAATTGCAGGACTGGAATCTGAGTGATTTTAAGAGAAATACTGCTGAAAGATTGAGAGAAAGATAGTGAAACAAGGGTGGCAGTACTAATTTTATCATCTGCCTGTGAATGAATGTGGTATAGAGTTGCTTAAGAAACATTTGCTGAATTCTTTTTCCTCCTCTGCAAAATACCTTGGTATTTCCTGAATTACCAGTGGCACTCTGAAATGCAGAGTAACATCGCATACAAGAGTAACTTGTTTTCAGTACACATTGTAGTGCCTGGACTGTTATATTCCAACATTTCTTTAAAAGACAGGATTAAAGAAGATATAGAAGAAGTCAGAAAGATGCTTTATAAAAGGGTAAAGTGACATTTGTGCCTGAGTTCTTTTTAGACCGATAGTATCTTCAACACAGAAATATTTTTTTGTATTGTACTTTTGTTCTGTTGCTCCTTATGTAGTTGAAATGTGGCATAGAACTGCACTTTTGAAACCCCTAAACTCTGACTTCCGTCCACTCTAATGTCATATAAGGATATTGTGGCTTTAAAAAACAGTATTGAAGTTCATTTAATAAAAAAGCTTGCAGACTAGTCACATAGTTAAGACTTATTTGTGTACCTAATTAACACATACTTGAATTTTATTATGTTCTTGGCAAGTAGAATAAATACAGCAAGATGACTTCTGCCTTTTCCGAAGTTTTTTGATGTGGCTATAGATTTCTTTACAGTAAGCCTCCCTTTTGGAAGCAACTTTACAGTGGCATTAGCTCAGGAGCCTCTTTGTTTCTGTCACCTGGTAAGGAAGTCTTAGTAAACATCGTCTGTAAGTCCAACAGTGCATGAAAAATAATAATGTGCAAAGGTGCTAAAATGAATTCAACAGTTTATGTAGATGTCAGATAATGTGAGTGAAATATGTGATAATTATGGGCAAGTCTTTCACCTGGCTTCAGAAGACAAAGCCACAGCTGGAAAATGTGTAGCTTCTTTTCAGAGGCGTGATTATATTTCAAAGGCTTGCTTTCTTCCTGCCCTTTTATAAGGTTGGAGAGATAATGACAAATCTACACTGTAGTTTGGGCATGAAAAAAACCATAGTTAATAACACAAATCCAGTGAAAATATGGATGCACTGCTTGATCCTGTAGTTTCATGAAGAATTCTTTTATTGGTAGTGACTGTTTAAATTACCTCGAGTTGCTCACTCCTGCTTTCTCAGTCATGCCACTACAATTGTTATTGCAGCAGTATTGTGAATGGTTGTGAATTGATGCCTTTCCTGGGTTTAAGCTGACACAGTAAATATTTTATTCACTGATCCTTTTCTCAGTGTAACCAAACAGGCAGAAGTGTGACTGAGCTGACTGCTGTGGCTGGAAGGAATGGGGAGACACTTAAGCTAGTATGTCTGATTTAAAAAAAAAAAAAAATTGGTGAAACTATGGGTTAAGTGTTTGTGAAAGTGATTTTACTGCACATTTGTGGTGGAAAAAGAAAGGAAGACTTTTTGCTGGTGAGACAGAAACCACAAAAATGAGATTAATATAGTAATTGGAGTAGCAGATAGGGAGGAGAAAAGTGTGAGTGTGCAGAGCCTTAAAGCTGAAGCCAAACTGCAGATTTAGAGTAAGGAGGGGCAGGAAAGAGGTTAAAAGTGAGAGTGATACAGTATAAATCTGCAATGGTATAAGCCTAGGAGAGAGGAAAAATCACTTAATAACAGTATGTTTGTAATTTCATCAGTTTACCTATTTGGTATGAGCTTTAGCTGGCCAAGTCTTTTGTGAGATAATCAGTTTTTATTAAAACAAGCCCCCAAAAATAACAAAAAAGTCATGTAGGTCGTTACTGTTAAACAAGTGGTTCCTGAATATGAAAAAAAAAATCGAAAGAGAAAAAGAAACCATAGTAATAGGACTGGAGTTCAGTATCATCCAGACGTGATCCTAAATGATTCTTCCCTAACCAAAGTAGTGACTTTGTTTTCTTGGGGAGAACCTTGATGTCAGAATAAGTGCTATGTGCAGGATGTCTCACGCTTGGACATTAGAATCCCTTGGTGAAACACAGACTTCTTTCAGGATTTTGTACCTAGTTCTCTTGCAGGGTATCTACATTCCCATAGCCGCAGACCTTGCATGTGCTGTGAGTTGGACTCATTAGCGTGTTATCACAGAGTAGGCAGGATAATAAATCCACTGGCTACACAGGTGTAGTTCAACTGCGTGGTGGATATGCTTTAGGTCTGACATGCAGTGTATCTGCATGTGTCTCACAGCTGCTTTCTGGCCAACTGAAAATGTATTTGGCTGCATATGAAATACTAAATAAATTATATCTGTTAGGCTTTTAATATAGAGCATATAATTTAAATATATAATAATGAAAATCCTGTTTTATACAATATATCCAACAGTGCAGCTCCTAACTGTTAAATCTTGGAGAGACTGGTTCAAACTGGGGGAGAAAGGGATGAAATATATGGGCTTATGCCTTAAGATAACATAGACTGTAGCACCTCTTCTAAAAAGCTGCAGCTGCTAAAGGAAAGGGCTGAAGGGTGCTTTTTTTTTCAGGTATTTTTGGCAGATGATTGAACATTAATGGAAATTTCCTTTAGAAGGAAATGTACATGAGGCAGTTGCACAGCATGCTAAAAATGGCTGTCAGGAGAAACTTTGCCAAGGCACCAGATAATCAGTGTATATTACAAACAAAATCAGCTTTTTAATCTGCAGATAATGAGTGACATTGTGATCCAGAAGAAGTAATGTAAACCAAAAGTATTCGAATATATTGTTCAGAAGGACAAATGCATGCATTCGTCTGGCCACAAAGCCTTTTAGGCTTATGGGCAAATCAGCTGCCTGCTGGGCATAAACGCATTCTCCAGTAATTTACAAAATTACCAGCCTTCTTAGACATGTCACTGTTTTTAGCATCCAACCTACTTTTAAAAATCTCGAAACTGCCTTTATAGACATTTATTGTTGGATTCTGTATTAGATAGCAGTCTTATCTTCTAGTCTTCAAGCAGTTACTGATACTTTGACAGATTCACAATAAGGGTGAAAAGGTGGAAAAAAACTCTGAAAAGGAAAGACACTGAATTAGTGTTTCGTGTTTTTATTCTAGAAAGTAGGGTTGTCAGTCAATGACTTGGAAATCCAGGACCAAGCTACAAGCCCTTAATGGAACTTCTTTCCCCTGTATTTTTTTTTTTTGTTCTTTTGTTTTTTTTTTTTTTTTGTCTTCATCATCCTTGGAAAATATGACATTCCCTCTTTCCTGTTGTGTATTTGTTCGAAATGTTATTTTTAAAGTTCCATCTTTTGTCCATCACCTATTGTTCCCTCTCTGAGTGATGATTAACCCCCTATAGGAGTACATTTCAAAACTCCAGTTTCTGTCATACAGATAAATCTCTTCCTTACTGGTATTTGTTTAATTTTGAGGCTTTCAGTATACATTAAGTAGTATAGTCCCTTACAACACTGTCATGCTTGATGTGTACACTTTCTGGAGATTATGCACAGTGGGCAGAGCTCTTTGCAAAGCACTTCTAACACTGTTGTATTTTAATTTCCTTTTAACTGAATTCCTGCTTTCCATCTTTCCTTTGGTTTCTCTTTAGCCTTTTTTTTCCTGCCTCACAACCCTGATTTCCCTTAACATCTCCAAAGCATTGAAAAGGACAAATACTAGCTAATCTAATCTCTCCGCCCTCTCTTCTGCTTTAACAAAGCTTTTAGCTTCCCCTGTCTCTCTTCTTTGTTTTCTTTACCTTTCTTTCCCTTCCCCCTCCAGAAAAATCACCACTCCTACGTAAAAGAATGGGACAAGCTTCAGTAGGACATGCGGTCATTGTGACTTAACAGACAAAATCTGAATTTTCCAGATGTACCTGTGTGTTGTTATACCAGACTTGTACTTCCTGTTGTAAAATCTGTGTATGGACAAAAAAATAGAGAGAAAGATATTTCAAGCTTTCCCTTTCAGATCGCTGACAGAATTCTTTTGTCTGTTTTAGCAGAGTAGTCCAGTGGCTGAATACAAATACTATATTCTCTCTAATATGCTTTTAGAGTTTTGTTTTTGCTAATGATTGAAGGTTTGTAAATTTTTCTTTTGTGTTCGGGCCACCATTTCCTTGAATCAAGAGGATAGGACCTTAGGCCTTTTCTGAGGCTGCTTCTGTTCCTATCTGTCTGCTGCATGCTGATTCTCTCTGATAGGTCCGACTGTGTCAGTTTGGCAGTGTTCCCAGTCACCATCAGCATTACTGCATTCCCAGAGTCCAGTCTCAGTTAGCACAAAGCATTGACAAATTCAATGTATTTAGTTTTGCTCCCTTGCTGTACTTCATAGAGATGAGGTGGTTGTGTGTTGGTTTTTTTTTTTTAATAGAATAATATTAGAGTAGAGCAGTCAATCAATGAGCATAAATTTACCGCGTGGAGGAATAAAAAATAAGATGTTTGTGTTTTATGTTGTGGGTGATATATGGCATAGGCCTTTAGGAATGCAATTAAAAAGAAACGTAGCTTGAATGGTTCAAACTGTTAAAACTGATGCCAGTATGCACTTGAATGTCATGCATTTGCAGTGTGTTCTTGCTGCTGTAGTGTGCTGTATGATTCCCTTTATAGCAGCGCTCTCTCTAGTTTCTGCTACATTCCTAAAACAGAACAAACTGCCAGTGTAATCCATGAGCCTTCCTGCTCCCTGCCCTGAAAAACGTTGGCAAAGCTAAAAAGGGAAAACGCTTCCAGCAGGGACTCCAGAATTACTTATGAGATGAGAATTTTTACTCTGGGCTGTTAATCTGCTGTTACAGCCTAAAACGCAAGAATACAAAAAATGTAAGCACAGCGATAGGATGGTTTGGCAGTTTTCCTGTGACAATGATATCTCAAGAAATAATCTGAATGCAGTATGGGACAATGCAGAGCAGATTTATTAATTTTACTGAGTTGCATAGTTATGAGTCATGATGGCTGTCAAACAGAGGTTTGTGTGGTAAAGTAGTTGTATCATGAAAGGTGCTGGCTGGAGCTAAGGGAGGGCATTAGTTTTATTTGTGGTGGTTGCTTCTGAGATCACTAGCACTTGAGTAAATGTACAGCAAAGTGCATATTCTGTTTGCAACTGGCCTTGATTTATGGGAGAGGGTTTTCGATAATCGGTTTGGCACAGTCCTAGATTTTGCATGCTGCATTGGAACAATGTTTACTTTGCTTTTGTTATTTTAGCTCATTATTTAATAATTATTGTTTCACTATTAAACCTCTCCCTCTACAACTCCATTTGTTTGGGGGATTTTTTTTTTTTTTAATAAATAAACCTTTGATAGTATGCAATATGCTTCAGAATCACCTTTTCATCTGCTGTTTCCATAGTAATGTGTTGATGGCTATAGAATGATAATGCCGTGCTACCTAATACAGATGCAAAATTTTGAACAAAAATGTAAAGGCTTGTTGAGGCCTGTCTAAAGATTTGATCTTTAAAATCTTCACGTGAAATTAAGACTTTCTTCCTTCCTGGCATAGTGATAAATCCTCCCACTTTCACTGCATTAGGGAAGAAAATTTAATCACATTTTTTAATCAAATGCTTAGGAATTGGCCCAAGATCAAACTGATTGCTTACATGCCGTTTTGTCATTTTGTTTCATTTGCAGAATTTTAGTACAAGATAAAAGGTAAAGCAAAAACATCTGAAAAGCTATATTAGTGTTTTTGTGAAAACAGATGGATAACTTACCACGTAGAGAAATTTACCTCTTTTTAGGGCCTGTATTTGTGTCTTAAAAAGTACCAACTCCTACAGGGTTAATAGACAGGAAACTGCAGCTGCAGCCGGCTAATACGGAAGTCAGATTTTTGTGTAACAGACAGCCTGAGCAGGCCGAAAGGTGGGGGCCGGGAGCGGGGGGGGGGGATTGGAGAGCACAGTATCTGCTGTGATACTGATATTTTGGTTATGCTCTGCAGCGTTTTTGTAAACAGGCAGGGCACGCACTGAGTGGCAGCAACCCTCTGTGATACTGCAATTTCAGTTGTATAATAGTTGTCGTGGAAATGAGACTTGAAGTTTTTCCTATTTAAGGCTCGGCTTATCACAATATCTAAAGAAATCACACTGTCGGTATACGGTTGGTACGGTAGGTGTTAATATACTTAAATTCTAGAATAGGAGAACTCTCTCTGAATTTTCAGTTATTAATTTCAGTCCCTCCTGTGGATGTTCACTTTTGGTATGTTTTGCTTTCTTTCAGCGGCCTTGATTTCTCCGTGCAACACATTACAGAACACCAGCAAACTGAGTTTAGCTTTTTGTTTATAAAGAATAGCTTTTGTGACCTGGGTGAACTCATCCTCCTTCAGGTTTAAATATCCAAATGCCTTCAGTAAGGGCATGTTGAGACACATTTGCTCAGGCAGGCAGTTTGCGATCACTTCCCTCTGCTTGAAAATCTGTGTATTTTATGCGGGGAGTGCACATTTGGGGTTTCTTTTCAGGTTTCTTTTGCTGAACGGGCCTAGCTTAGCCTGTCTTCTCTATGCACAGGATGGCTCCTGCTTGCCAGAGCTGCACAAAGATAATCGCTCAGGAAGTGTTTCAGCCAATCCCCTGAAGCTTTACATTCAGATTTACCAAAGCAGCCAATCCGGGATTAGCTTTTATGAGGAAGACAGATCATCAAGCTGAAGTGCCAAGCCCTTTCTGCCTGAGTACTGAGAGCCTGTCCTCCATGTTTTATAAGTATTGACATAACACTGTGTTAACAATGCATCCACAGAGGTAAGCCTTACTTTTTACATTTTTTTTTCTCTAAGACCTATGAGTTGTGGGTTGAGAGTGTGATTCTCTGTGATTTGTTGTGCAAAACTCACACCACAGCACTTTATTAAGTTGGAACTGTTTAAATTTGCTTTCTTGGGTCACATGGTTAGTAGCCATTAGCCACAGCTTTATTTTGCAGACTGGCAAAAGCTTGGCATACCTACTTCTTCACAGGAGGATGGTGTTTTTAGAGTTTATCAAGATCCTGGTATTCCAAAGAAGCTTTCTCTCTCTGAGCAGTTTGCCAGCACTATTGTCTGTTGTGTCACATGCCTGCTGAAGAGAAAATGGAAGCTAGGGAGCAGATGCATTTAACTGCCCTACAGGGAGTCAAGCAGGGATAATGGCAGACAGAAGAACAGGCAAGTTTACCTTTCTAAACAGTGAATGGAATAGCTAAGATAAGTTATCTCTGAGAAAATATGGGATTTTTAAAAACCTAGACATCAGCAAAAAGTGCTAATGGCTGATTGTAGATATTGGGCCTAGGTGGTGGTGTGCTGTTGCATCATGTTTTTTATGCAGCTTATCTTAATTTAAAATTATTATTGAAGCTTTTTTTCTTGCAGGAGTAATTAATACAACGTGTTTCTCTTTCTGAGGGACAATGTATGGTTAATATTTTGTTCCTTTAAAAGGGAGTTTTTATGCTGCAGATTTTGGAAATGGGTTGCTGCTCAATAAAATGCAGCAGTACATCTGTTTACAAATCTGATTCTTTATGGAAAATGTTTTTGAACTGTTAGCTTTCTTGTTTTACATAGTTCAAATGAAGTAATGTACCTTTTATCTGTGCCTTTTTGTTTTACACTGTATCAGTCACAGTTCTGTGTTGTGGAGCCCAGAGGATATAAAATCATGTTTGGTTCATGACAGTAGTACATGTTATTCGTTCTTGGAGTTTTTTTCCTTTTTTTTTTTTTTTTTTTTTTTAAACTTTGATTTAATGCTACGTAATTATGTCAAGAAATTCCTTTTTGATCAATTCCCAAATCTACCAGCCTGTTGTATCTTATCTGGAAAAATGAGATGGGTGCTTGAACAGTTGGTAAGTAAGCAGCATGCTACTCTCTGAACATTTTTAATAGTCTTCCAAACATTTTATTTTTACTAGGTCAGTTAGTCCAGTAGATGAAGCAATGTTAGTGGTAAGTCATATAAAAGATCAGATTTGCTTAGTGTCCGTTTTAAGGGACTTGTACATGTAAACTGTTCCAATTTGAATGCACTGTTTTTTTGATAATTTGCCTCTAAAGTTTGAAGCTTATACTTCCTGTTTACCTCAGGCCAGTGAAAAATATTCTAGTTACTGTTTGTTCATAGATCATTAATTACCATGTTTGTAGGGTAAAGCGCATTTTCATTGTTCCTTAGGCTTTTAAGGTGTGATGAAAGTGTTAGTACTCAGCAATGAAGTGACCTTATGAAGTAAAGTAAATAATGCTTAATGAGCATATGTTTCCTAATACTATACAAAGTATAATATCAGAAAACTTTCTTGATTTATAACTGATTTAGAACATGTGCCCTTTATTGAGATTTTAATTGTAGCGTTTGCATTGTTGTTCTAACGAGGTGTTTTTCAGTGATCACCAGCATTGTTCCAAAAGCAGAGGAAGGATGCTCTTTTGTGCTTTTAATGTAATTTTTGCACTTGTTTTAACAGTCTACACACATTTCTGATTTTAGGAAAAAACTTAGAATTAGGCTAGCTTTGCAAATGACTGCATCGAGACACAGTTACATACTAACTTTCATAGAAGGTTGCCATGTATTTGATAACATTTTGTAATGTAGCAATTTACCTCTTGTTACTTGTTTGCCGGTATGAGTATCTTTCTGTGAATATCTCACTTTGCTTAACAGCTTCCCACCCCCCCCCGAAGGATTAGATTGTAAGAATATCTAGTTCAGTTTGCAACCTGAAACACTGCTGGGTTGTGCCACCGAGTTTCATGTGATAGCATTTTTGTATTCAATTTTAATGCATTTTCCAGCATACATAGAAGTGCTAACATAGCTAAGAAGTTATTCTGGTTTTTGTTCTTCAGTTGCTAAACACATAAATTACGTTTGGACATGATTATCCTAGCAGTAGTTTATACATATTAGCAGTTTACTTTCAATCCTAAATAGTGCACAACTTAATATTTGTTTAATATGAGGAAGCAGGAGTAAGCGATCTGCAATCAGAAAGCTTGTATTAAAATGGCTCCCACAGGTTTTGTTAAACTAGGATCTGTTTCAAATCTGCACCTCCAGACACACTGCTGACAGTGAAGCATATTTGTATAAGCTGGCCTTGTGCACGTAATGAAACATAGCGTGGTGAGTCTGTTAAAGTTCACTATTTTTAATCACTCAAGTATAATTCTTTTATAGTTCACAAAAAATAAATGTCTGCATTGCAGCAAGATGTCTGAGGCAAGGTAGAGACAGCAGTGTTGTTTTACAGCTCAGTCCAATCGCACTGCTCGGTGGAGTACTTGAGCCAATAGCAGCAGAGGGTAGGTTAAAGACTGACAATTGCAGTGGCAAGACTGAGAAAGGCCTTCTGGAAATTTCTACCATCTTTGTTCCATCTAAGTAAAGCAAATTCAGCCAAGCTGAAGAATTTCATATATTTTTGGTGCTTTGTCAAGGTATGATGTTATCACTCACTTTCATAGATTGCATAATAAGAAGCATTCTGTGCTGTTTCTTTCTACTGTTTAGGACAGATGGAATGTGGGGTTTTGTTTAAGTAATAGACATAGGGGAAAAGCACGTATTCTTTCTACCCAAGACTTTACAGGACTGGATCTTGTTAATATCACAGTTAAGCCATGTATGCAGCAATGTAGCTGAGGTTTATTCAGCTTGTAGCAAATGGCCATTATTCTAATGTAACTAGCAGTTAATCGTATAATTGCACTTTAAGTTTTCTGGCTACTAAAGAGTAATTTGAATTGCCCAGGATGAATATGATTAGCCATTATTATTTAGTGCCAACATCCAGTTACTTTTGTAATTAGCTGGACAAAGAATACAGTGGGGGGGGAAACAAAGGCGTGATCTGGATTATAAATTATTATGAAAACAGTAGCTCTTTAAAAGCTACATGTCTCTCTCATTCTTTGCAGGCAAGCTGTTTTAGTTGGAAGCTAAATGGTGCTAGGGAGAAATTGAGTGATTTCTTTAAACAAATGACGCTGCTTAACATACTGAGAATGAAAAAAATGCAGAGTGTAAACCACTCCAAATGTGAAGTCTCCCCTCCACACATCAGGCAGGAGTATTGAAATATAGGGGAAAACCTACATTGCTACTATGGAAACATGTAATAAAAGGAACTTTATGCTCAAAAATCATAAATAGGTAGTTTATATTACAAATTTAGCCCTTTATATTGGTGTCCACAAACTTTGATTGGCTCGTCTTCCTGAGGTGTCTTCCATTTTGTGATATCCTTTTTGCGTGGTTGGTTGTGTGTGTGTTTTTTTTCCTTTCCTTCTTGCTTTGTTTACCAGTGTATTGGCCATGTGGATCCAGTAGCTGAAAAGTGATAGGTCATGGTCAGTTCTTCATAGTAATGGTGCCACTCCAGTGTAATTGGTTAAAGGGTGATAAATCTCAGTAAAAACTCTCCTCTCTGTCTGGAATTCAGGGTATTTATTCGAATCTCCTAAATATCGTGGAAGTTGAACATAACCTTTACTCATGTAGAGTGTAGTAGACAGCAATTTTCAAATCTCGTTATTTTGTGAATCCCTAATATTTTTCCCGTGGATACGAGTCCCATTATAGTGAATTTAAGCCTGTTAGACTACGTTTGATTTACTTAGTTATTGTCTGCAAACCCGTTAGTGGTAGTACACTGGCTTTGAGGGTCTGCCAACCAGAGACTGAAAGCTGTCGTAGTAGGCCAT
This sequence comes from Chlamydotis macqueenii, assembly GCF_036417535.1. Taxonomy (NCBI): domain Eukaryota; kingdom Metazoa; phylum Chordata; class Aves; order Otidiformes; family Otididae; genus Chlamydotis; species Chlamydotis macqueenii. The sequence continues at coordinate 6,766,804 of NC_141571.1, read as the reverse complement.
CAAGCTTGGCCCTTAAATTGTATTCAGAAAGTAATTTAAATGTATTTATTAATAAACATGTCTTGTATTAATGGATTAAAGTCTAGTTTAGAAATTGCTACATAGGAACTGAATTTTATTTATTTGATACAAGTTGTCTGTCATTCTTATGTTAACCCTTTATTGCCAGTTGTCATACCATCTGTGTTTCATACTGTGAATTAAAACCAGCAGAATGTTAACATCCTTAATTTAGCCAGTATAAACCTTTACTTTCAAGCATGATTGTTCTCAAATTATGTTTTTAGGATCTGAAATCTATAGCTGTTCTGGTTGCCTTGCTTGGGCCTCCGCTCTATAGTTTATAGTCTTAAAGAAGACAGTATGACACCAAGGATCTCCCACCCTCCGCTGATTTTCTCTTTTATGGAGCTATTTTGAATGTACACTGAATAAGAATAATGTTTTAAAAATAACCTAAATGTTCTTTAAATTAAGTATCTATGTATATTTACTTTGCTTGTTATCAGAGGTGACTAGCTTAAACATTGCTGTATGTAGATAGCTGAACAAGCATTTTGTATATGTTAATTGTTTAATTAAATTGAGCATTTTGCAAGGAATTCTGCAAAAGAAAATGTTAAGTATGAGGTGCGCAAACTGGAGAGTGAATCTAAAATTGAGTGATTTCCTTAGTAACCTGTGACTTCACAAAACTCCCTATCTTGTGCCTTTTTAGTTAAACATTTGGATGTCAGGTGTCCTTTTGTCGTACTTTACCATTTCTGATATTTAGATGCTTGCTTTGAATATAGCATTGCTGTTTAAACAAGAGCTACGGTTATTGAATAAACTGCTACCATTTTAGCTACAGTACAGGAATGAGGCAGTGCAGTGCTGTCAGACGCCATTTTAAGAATCCTGCATAAATAGCATAGCTACCGATGAGTAAGAGACTGTTATAGGTGAGTGCTTATACAAAGCTGCTATTTATTCAGCAAAGGCATGCAAATATTTTTTTTTCAAATTTTTATTGAATGCAGTTTTTTTGGAATCATTATTTAGAATTGCTACTCACAACTGTGATATAGGAAAGGCAGGAATTGTCTTAAAGGTGAAGTTCAATTTTAGTGCTTGCAGTCTTACATCAGGGGATTTTTTTTTGTCTCGTTTTCTGTTATTTAAAAGGAAAAATGAATTCCATAAATATATAGTTCTTGATTTTAAATTAATGTGTTTATTCCCTAATGTAGGTCTAGATTGTGTCTGTGGGCATTAGCTGTTTCAAGTCGTTTTCCATATCTGTCAGTTTTTCTTGGTTAAATGTCAAGGTGCAATAGTTCATCTGCAACTTTTAATTACTATTTGCAGTTAACATAGGTTAGAACAGCTTTAAATATTTTTGTGTATGTACATTTTTTCAGGTGAGTACTACTACTAATACAGAAATTATTTTTCTAAACAGAAAAGTCAGTATTTTATTTACTGGTCTGAAATTTGAAAAACTGAATTTCATATTAAAAAACCTACCATCTCTTCAGTTTAATAGAGAACATATTTAAAAATAAGACTGCTGAGTTCTTTTTGCATTTTTACCTAAATACCAATAAATCTTGTATGTTTGCAATCCTTATTTTTTTTTCTTTCTGTCACCAACCATCCCCAAAGGAATAACATTCACCCCTTCTGCCCTCATTCAGACATGTTTAAATAATTTGTATGAAACAAATTAGCTTAACATTTTAGAAAAAATTTTTTTTTTTTTTTTAGATTTTTAATGGGTGTTCTAGTCAATTGACAGTGAAACTGGCAAAGCTTAAATTCAATTTTGTTCTTAAAATATGTTCCTCTGTGTTCTTTCATCTTAATGAGGAAATAAGAGTAGCTTTCAGAATGACATAAGGTGTTTGTTGTATTCATCTAGGTACTTAATTGACTATATACCAATGTCATTTCTGATCTGCAACCTCAGAGCATCACATTCATAGTACACATGCATGATAGTAATGTGTGCTATCTGAAATAACAGCTTTAAGCTCTGCAAAAATGAATTCTCCAAGTAAAACTCTCTAGAATAGTCTGCTTGATCACACGGTTGTTGTTTCCGTAGAACTAGATGCTTGTTTATAATTATTTTGCAGCTGGTTTTAATTTGCTTTTTATTTTGTTGTCAGTAACAGTAAGATACCTGTCATTAAGAACCTGTTTTTCTTGAGTTATTCAATTTGAAATCTTTTGCTAATGACATTTCTGCATTTGGAAGTTTCTTCTTTATAAAGCATTTTCAGAATATTGCTTATATTGATGGAAGGTGCAAAGCTGAAAAGATCTGTCAGCTTTAGAAAAGTTACTGTAAACTTGCTGTGAATTGCTAGCATGTATTTACAAACTTCAGTCTTGAAGATTACCGCTACAATCATCACCGCCACCATTCAAACAATGTCATGTTGTGCAAGTCATAATACATTACAGCAAATAAAACAATGGGAGATGCTTTTGAAGAGCTGTGACTTTTAAGCATGCTTTCTAGCTAAGTCTAATAAGCTTATTTAACTGTTCCTCCTCAACATCTGATTTTTTTTTAGAACAATCTTACACAGTGATTTTCTTACACACTTAAATGTTTGTGCCCTTAAAAGACTGAGCGAGATTAATTATAGTAGAGAATATGGAGATGCAATCTGTTCCTCTGAGGCTTGGTTTTCATAGTATAGTAGATAATTGCTGTATTAGTTTTAGTTGTGGGTGACGCACAGTGTGTATGGACAGGATATATGCACCTCCATTGCTAAGAAAAACGAAGAACCTTTGTGTCAAGTGATAAATGCATTTTTGACTGTTTGTTTATACTTAAAATCTTTGGAAAGCTGTCTTCAGGCATCTTTTATGTGTCAAGTCACGATACTTTCTTCATCTTGGAACTGCTTATGAAGAATGTTCTTCTTGTCTCTAGAGATCTATTGAACACTCAAAAAGGTGATGGAGGAAACGGGCTGAATGTCCTAAATTAAACTCAACAGATGGGGAGAGACAGGTTTAGAGCTGAAGAAACCTCATATGCTGTAACGAATATGTAGGAGTCCTGACCTGTAACGCCCCTGCAGTGCTAGGTTTGGGCCCACAGGTGCCCAGCATCTTCAGTCAGCTCAGTAACTTCCTGGCCTACTTTGGTCAGGGATGTAGGAACAGTTCCTGCTACTGTGTTGCTGTATTGATCTGTTACACCCCTTTCTCAACTCTCTCTAATACTGACTTGTAGCAACTACTGTATGTTTCTTGTTGTATCATGTTCCCCTGAGGTTGTGATTTGAACAAAATGGCATCCAATAGATTTGGACGAGTCTGGAATGTTATGATTGCTGTCCTGTAGCTTAAATGTGAGCTGGTGCTAAAAGGATATTACTCTCTTCCCCTTTTCCCCACATATTACACTCCCACTTGATCTTTTCTGCACATCCAGCTGCACAGTGAGCGAGATCACAGAACTAACTCAGTTAAAATGAACGTGATTTCTGGGACAAAAGGTTAGAGATTGGGGAAACCATTCTTTTAGTAGCAACCTGTGTAAAATGATCTTAAGACTTCAACCTGAGTCTCGTGAAGACTTTGTCTGTCCTAGTCTGCAGCTGAAGCTGGTTCTATATTTTAAAACCAGGTAATGTGTACTGCCAAGTTACTTCACTCTTGGCAGAATTAGTGTGTATTATAACATATCCACCTGTGTGCATTATTAATCATACATACATGATGTTTTAAAAGTATGATTTTTGTTATAGTTTGGTGATATTGAAATAGGATTTTATAAGGGGGAAGGGGAAGAAGAAACCAATGCAACATGGGAAGAGAACAATGAACCCATCCCATAAGCCCATCACTTCCCATTGCTTAGGAAAGAGAATGGGTAGAGGCAAGTGGTGCATGAAATGTTTTGGTGTCTGCAACACACTGCCAGCTTTGCTTTGCTGGAGGCCCTTTGGGAAAGGGTGTAACAAATGTGCAGTATAATTGATCTGCCCATGCGTAGTAAATTGGTGAGCATTGTAGTACAGTCAACTATGTTATGCATTTAATCTGCCCATGCAAACTAAATCTGAGAAGCATTGTGCTACAGTCAACTGTGCTACACATTTGCCATAATTTTGGTCACATGAGTTCCTTTCCTTGCTGCTGAAATTAACAGAATAGTCCATGAGTTGGGAGAGAGGATGCTGGTAGAACAGAACTTCTCTTAATTGTTTTATGACTTTAAAGAGCTTAATTTCTAAATTATTGCTATGTACAAATGACAAGTAAATAACAATGATTTCTGGAGTTCAAAGATCTTCTCAGCTTTGGATCTTGCATAGATTGAGCTTGGTTAATTTGTATTTAATTTTTTTTTCTGATGTAACTGTCCTGCTTAGAAGTGTGAAAGGAATTGCAACCCAACCTCTCAGTAGCTGATAGTTGATTAAAAGTAGCTTTGACAAATACCAGACTAAAAAGTCCTTCTGCTGGTAAGTTTTACTTTGTTTAGGAAGCTATTTTAACTTACACCAGTAACAAAACTCCTGCTAATATAAACTGTTTGTCAGGCTGAAGAGTTTCTCTGGTATAAATGTAACCAAGTCCTTAGTGTTGTTTTCGAGCTCTTATTAGCTGTCTCAGGCAGATTTAACCACAGTGGCTAAAGCAAAGGCCTGTAGCTGTCCTGGTGGTCTCTGTGGTAGAAATAACTGTCCCTAGAGCTGGGATGGCTGAATGGAACCTCAGTCCACTCCATATCAGCAGTAGTTTACAGTCCGCCAGATCAGTGTAAACTGGTATCAGCAACAACTGAAATTACCGTCCTAGACAGTAAGATGTCACTACAGAGGAAAAGGCCTACATCCTGCTTCTCTATTGTGTTATGGTGGTATTAATGGACGGCTCTGATACCTACTTCAGGCATCATAACCTTGTTTGTCTATTATTTCGAATTTGAGCTTGCTTCAACATCATGTTTTCTTTTATCTTTCATCAATGATAGTGAAAACTCCAAAAATGGAGTGTAACTCAATATTCGTTCTAGTTCTTTTTTCCTCTCCCTTCCACCTTCCTTCCCCAAACTGACTTAACTAGCCAAATTTGTTGAGTTATTTTCTTGAATGGCATCACTATAAGAAAGTAGAATATCAGCAAGATATAGTTTGTCATATGCTTAAAAATTTAATCCTGCCTGGAGTGAATTAAAACTGTCTATGTAAGATTGAATGGTTGAATGATAATAAAAACTGTGTTCTGTTTACTCTTTATGATAGTTAATAATTGGTGGAATTGTATTGCCAATAAACTGTAATTGTTCCATTTCCTGTTACATAGTCTAGTTTAAAAATCCTTGCAATTATTTGTATAATAGTTTTTAAAATTGCATGTTACCTTCTAATTTTGCAAGCTGTTCTGTGTTGCTAAATCTCTTACTTCAGCTGATCTATTCACTGATGCTGGTGAGTGTTTAAATGTTACCAGGCATCTGTCCACACAGTTTATAGAGGCCTTAGATCAGGAGCTACCAGGAACAGAACTTCTGTTTGTCTGTCACATACAATTTATACATATAGTGACATAATCTTTAGTACATGTTACAAGACTTTCATTACTGTGAAAATGTTACCTGTGTAATTCGTAACATGCAGCTTACATGTGTACTTGGATTATTTCTCTATATATTTTGGTCAGCTCTGGCAAACAGCAAACCTTTCATTTCATCTGAAATTTTAATATAGTTGTATTTGACAGTGTTGTGTTGAATGTCAATACATGAAGTTAGACAGGGACTAATAGAATCTATAACTATTCTAATTCACCTTTTTGAATCCTGCAGCTTGGCTGAAGAGGAAATAAAGGCAGAGCAGGAGGTGGTGGAGGGGATGGATATCTCCACTCGATCCAAAGGTGAGTAAGAAGGAGTATTTGATCTATGTTCTACAACATACACACATTTGTAAACCAGGATAGTGAAACTCTATAGTCTACTACAAAACTGCTCTTGAGTGAAGACTCAAGACTCGTATTTTTTACAATGACTATTGTATTTTAGAAAGTTTTAATTTTTCATTGGTTTTTATTAGATGTCACACCCCTCCCCTTGTTTATGAATAATGAACTTAAGTTAAATGATGAAAAAAAAATCACCCTCATGTATCATCTTACTTATCATGGTTTCCTTTAAAGTACTTTTAGATTTGCAATGTAGGAGAAAATAATAGTAGTAGTAATAATCAGGTAGTATTTCCTACAGTAATAAATCCTAATTTTCCTAAGAACAAACATAGTAGCATTTCTATTTCCACAAAAATTGGTCCCATTAGCAGTATGTATTTCAGGGATATTTACATATCCATCGTATTAACCCTGAGGTAAATTAAACTTGGTGGTGGTATTGCAGGTGACTGAGAATTTCTGTCCTTCTGGTTTCTAGAGTTTTCCCATTTTCCCTATGAATAAGTTACTACAGGCAAATGATGTTGTCTCTCAGTATAAAGAAAGCCGAATATGTAGCCATCTATATTAGTGTAAAGATTCCCACTGTCATTTGGAGGCGGGGGGGACAGAAATGCCCTTCAGTCAGAATACTTGCACATAATTGTTTACTCCAGTTCATTGTAATTGGCTGCCAGCTGCCTGTCCATCTCCTTTTGTACTTGCAGCTGACTTCGCAGCTCAGTTTACTTGAAAGCCATTTCGGTAAAATGGCAGTAATAGTTACTGTGATCCTTTTTAAATTCTGGCACATACTCACTTATTCTTCACAGTTCTACTACAGGGGCGATAAGTCTAGTTAACTCTGAATATGCAAATGTAATTGTCCTGAAAGTGTAGCACAGATCATCTACATTCCTTTGGTTTTTAATAAGGCAACTTGGGTAGATAACATGATTATAAAATTGCATTTAGGTCTTATGTGCATTAATGGACAGTAATTTTTTTGTTTCAGTTCTCATGGATGGTATGGTTAGATGAGGTAGCATATATGATCTGACAGCTCAGAAGCGATTCGCTTGCTGCTTTTGCTCCTTCTCCCTGTCCTTTTCTGCCTTCTCTGCTTCTGGTCTTGCATGTCAGTCTCCCGTCACTGGACTGCTTTTAATGTTTACTTGTCTCTGGGTTTCAGTTTTCTAAGCCAGCAGAAAATAAACTATTTTTTGTTGCTTTAATGATTGCCACTGAATGGAGTAAGCTCCCATCTTTATACTCCTACCACTTACTTCCTTTGTGTGAGATCCCAGCCATTTGAAGTTTCTAACCACCTTACCAATGGAAACATTTTTCTGCTGTTGTAGTGACCAGTTTGTTTGTGAGAATTTGGCGAGTTCAAGAGCTCGATATCAGAGACAAAGGTGGATGCATTTAGCTGCCCATGAAGTCTCACTTCAGTTCTCCTTAGAAAGGCTGTCCCACATATTAGTACTGATAAGAACTTCACATGCATCAAGTGAGCTAAACTATTACTTATGTCACTCTGACATAACGATGTCTAAAAGTAATTTTTGAGTCTGATACCTATTTATGTACATGTCTGCCTTTTAGTGCTACTGCTTTACTCAGCCCAGAAACAGGTGTATGGTCCATACAAAAAGTTGCAATTCCCTTGCATTAGCTCTAGTGCTGGTGTGACCTTAAGGTGTACTGTTTCAATGAATTAAGCCACAGAAAACTTTTAAGGTTTTTTTTTTTGTAGTGTTAAGATGAAGTTTCCGAGAACACTGAGCTGATTTAATAGCTTATGGTTATTGAAAGGGTCAGTCTTTCATCTCCCAGCCTTCTTAGCCATGTGATCTTGCAGATCCCTTTGCTTTATGGGCTCTAATTAATTCAAATTGTTCAATTCAGAGGGAGCTAACCTGGCAGAAAGAGACTCAAGTTTTTATACTGAGTTTACTGTTGGTACAACTCCCTGAACCAGCTCATAGGCAATTGGTTTGTTAAATTTGACATCTATGTTGATGAAGCCCATGCCAGCACCATTCTAAGGGCAAGAATAACAACCAACCACACCAAGCCCTTACAGGTACTTACTTTTTTTCAGTGAAGAAGTAATAAGGGTTGTGAGGAAATGTTCAGACTTGCCTGTAAGCCATCTTGCTTTGTTATATTCCCAATCTAATCTATAAATTAGTGGTAGAACTTTATACTAGTTGAATATGCAGTTTTGCATGGAAAGTAAAAGGATCATAAATGTAATCTGAATAGTACAAGAGCTGACCATATTATAGACCTGCTAAAATTAATCTTTCTGGGCTTCTGTTATTTGGATTGAGACAAGTTTCTGTGTTCAGTGCAGTGTTTCTACAGGAGAAAAGTCACAGAATTTTAGAACTGTTGCTATACACTATGTAAGGCGGAAGAAGGGCAGCAGGGTTCTAAACTGATGAGATACTGGTAACAATGTTTTCTCTTCTAATATTGATCTTGATCACAATTTTGCTTTGTGTGTTGTAGATGAAAGGATGTAGATGAAATTGACCCTATATAGACAAACCCTTAAGGGAAGCATTGAGCTCTTCTTGGTTTATTTGTGTTTTTTGATGGTCTGAGAAACCTGTGCAGGAGATGAGTCAGTGGTATTGTGTAACTTCAGACTTGTCCTGGAGAAGCTGATACACTTCAGGTTAGTAATCTGACTGCAGTTCATTTGTACAGCTCATGTGAGGCCATGTCTAAAAAAAGTTTTAGGAAAGTAAATTAAATTGCTTTAAAACCAATTAGCATGATACAGACCTCTTCGTGAACTTTCTTGTTTTGGTATAAGAAGTTTAATGGCTATAGATTAATTCCAGTTCAGTTTAATCTAAGCTGAAACATGCATTTTTTAGTCTGTAACTAAAGTGTTAACATAGCCTTTGTATCTATTTAAGTAAGGTGGTGGTTTCAAAGTAGCCTAAGCTGGTCCAACTGCTTCATGCAGCAGTTTTATCCACTGCTTTCCTTACCTGAGCTGACAGTAAACTGAACTATAAAACGTGAGTAGTTTTCTGCTAGCTTAGTATGCTGAAATGGCTTGGTAGACCACCAAAACTGGTGTAAGAGAGAGCACGGGAATATACCGCTTGGGTGCGGATGTGTAGAGCTTTGTAAGTCAGCATTCAGATAGGGTTGGGCTGTAAGTAAACTATAGCTTAAAGCCATAGTTGACACTTATGCTTTATATTGTAATATGTAAGAATGGGTCTATAGCATTGGTCAGAACTATGCAGGCCTCTACGCTCATCTTCAGCTGCATTTTTCTACCCTTCTCCTTAGGCTGGCACTGATGCTTATGCTGTTGTATAGTAAGTTGTCAGGCAGCTGGTCTAGCTGAAAATTAATATTTTTTTTTAGTATTTGTACATTTTTTGTAGTTTTTGCTTCAATCATGAACCGATTAACCCTACTATTACACAAAAGTGACTGTCTGCAAAAAGTTGTGAGGACAGACATCTGATGAGGTGGGGAAGGAAAAGGAGAAGGGTTATTGTAGGAGTTATAATTTAGATCTGCTTATAAGCTGTGCATGTGCAGCTTTGCTGAAGACAGTTTTAAAATACACTACTCACTTGATCAGAACCAGAAAGCATAAGGCATCTGAGAACTGGAAATGGGAACAGACAGCTTAAAGAGAATAAAAGGAATCCAAAACCACAAAATGGAGTCAGCAGAGGATTTCTTTTTAGTAAAGGAGAAAGGCCATGGGTAAGATTATAATAGTATTTTGTTCTCTGCATATGATACATTAACATATCTGACAGAAATATCTTGTTTTATTTCTGTTCCAGCCCTATGGCCTACTTTTTAAACCTTGTTTATTAAATATTTCAAGATGAGGCTTGCAAGGCTTTCTGGAGAATTTTATGAGTATTTCCAGGTTGTGATTCCAGAGCAGCATAACCAGCTTAATTGTTTGGTGCAGTTCTGTCTTCACTTGCACTTGTTTGCTTTGGACAGCAGTGAACTCTCCACCGTTTTTTTTCATCCTATTAACCTAGAAGATTTTTTAATTTTTTTTTTTTAATAAGTTATTTGGTTAGTTTTCTGCTAGTTTATCTTACTTACCTGCCAACAGTAGTTAGTTGTGGTGGTGGATGGACTTCCATGTAAATTTCACGTGTTTAAGCTAGTACTGTAACCATTGCCTGTCTAGTGACTAGTCAAAAGGAGCTTTTTAACTCTTCATCCCTTATATTTCCTTTGCATCTATGCTGGCTTTTAGCCAGTTCTCTCTGAGTCAGTTAAGGACTTCGATATAGAAGTAGTTTTATACCTACTTTTCTCTCTAAGCCAGATTACTAGGGAGCTGGACAGATGTCATTGCGAGAAGGAAACTTGCCCCCATCAGTGGCACCTACATGGTCTTAGCTTGTCATAAAATCATATACTGAGACACTGCAGCTTGATGGTGAGAATTCTGACTTTCACAGCTTTTGCATTGCTGCAGGTTTGTTTTGAAGGCTTTGGTCTTAGGGGCTTCTATCAGTGGTAAAAGGTTCAGATATGTTGAATATAAATGCAAAATTACTAGTGAAATGGAATTTCCAGACCATGTTATATATTTTCTAACAGTTTCATAATACTACATTGTGTATCAACTTTCTGTGCAGTGATACCAAGTGTTTAATCACACAGAGGTGAGATTCTCACTCCAATGTGAAATGTAATTTGAGAATCCTCCAGTGAATGGCAGTTTTTGTCTCTAGTGTGGAGCCCTTGTTACTTACTAATCAACAGGGAGTCTTCAGGAGTGCCTTGGGTCAGCAAGTCCCCCTACAGCCAGTCTCTAGCTTATAAACAGTTTGCATTTTGCATCTCTTATATTGCAACTTGTTGGGAAGCGTTTCCTTATCTTCCAAAGTCCTACAATGAAAAAACAAGTAACAGTGTCTCTTTGTACTTGTGCAAAATTGTAATATAGTAGGAGTTCAACAGGATTTAGACAACCATGGCTAACCTATGTTATTTATTACATTAAGCAACTGGATTGGGTTAATTGCATCAGTTGAAGTTTCTGGAATGTAAACAGGGCTTTAGTGGTTGATTGCAACTGCATCATGTTTCAAAATTCTGACATAAGTTTAAAATGTCTCAGAGTTGAGTATAAGTTCTAACAGATAGGATGAGGGGTAATGGTTTTAAAATAGAGGGAGGTAGATTCAAACTTGATATAAGGAAAAATTTTTTTACACTGAGGGTGGTGGAACACTGGTGCAGGTTGCCCAGAGAGGTGGTGGATGCCCCATCCCTAGAAACATTCAAGGCCAGGTTGGATGAGGCTCTGAGCAACCTGATCTGGTTGGAGATGTGCTCCTTGCAGGGGGTTGGACCTTTAAAGGTCCTTTCTAACCCAAACTATTAATGATTCTATGATTTTGTTAAGTGTGTTGAAGATAATTAAGCTTCCTGTAGTATTAAAGGTAACGGATTTGAAAAATCATAAATCTATTAGCAACCATTCAGGATAATAGATATAACTGTGAGACTTCACAGTTCTGAAATCCATATAAATTATGGCTTGAAGCCTCTTCTATCAAATTGGACTGTAATGATGCTGACAATGCAGTGTTGCTTCTTTTTCTCTCAGAATTCGTCATTGATTTCCCTCTACCCCATTTAAAGTACATGGATTCACAGCTTTTGAGGAGGAGGAAAGAAGAGAGAAGTGACAGTCTAGGTGGAAGTCAGTTTTCTGTTTTTGTTCTTATTTCTTCTAAAGGCAGAGTCACACGTTTCTGTGGGGTAATAACAGCTTAAGCTGTCTTCGGTCACCTTTGTTTTCTTGTACCTTCTCTCATGCAGCCTTCTTTTTTAAGCTGAACTGTTTCTTACAGCCATCAAATGAATTCTTCATGAATCTGCTTTCATGAAATTTTTGTTCTTTTGTTCTGTTCCATTTAATCTAATTTAATTCCCCAATCTAGTTCACCAAATGTTGGAAGAACTATTTGTGTCGTAATAAAACAAATAGCATTGGATTGGGAATTAATGTTAACAGAAGTAGCCTTGGGCTGGCGCTGTTTAAGTAACGCTTCTGCGTAGTGTCTAAGTTATGTAGAACAATTGAGTAGGTTTCTAATTGGAAACATTGTTCAAAATATTGCATATTTGACCCACTTGCATTGAGATATCAAGAACCTACTTGCATCACAGAAAACATTTATTGGTGTATCTAAGTCTCGATTTACTGATATCCAGTACTGTTCCTGGAAGACTAAATGCTTTCACTGAAAAGATACGTTACTGTTTCTGGCTCCTGGAAAACCAAAATGACTGCTAGTTTACCATCATTATCACAACTCATGTTGAAAAGCTTATTTTAATTTTTTTTTTTTTTTTTTTTTACTGTTTAAACAAACATGTTTCTGAGTTTTCCTCTTCTCACTTTCTGAAAATTTCCAAAAGATTTTCTGAAAATTTCCAGAAGATAAGTTTTGTTCTACAAGCAGTAAATATTGCCACTTTGTAACAGCTCATTTTTCTTAGGACATGTGTTTAAAATGTAAGAAAATTAGGTACAGAACTGATAATCTTCATGAAATTTCAGTAAACTTGATGTAGTAAAGATAATTTTTTGATTCTGTGCCTTATTTTAAAATGTAAAACTTCTCTTCCCTTCAACACCAGCTCAAAAAACCAGTAATTCTTTGCTGACAGTAAAAAGCTTTTATCCTGCAATTTCCACACTTTTTGGGAAGGGTTTTGTTTTGTTTGCCTAACCTTTTTGTGAGGTTGAGTTAGAAAATCATCATGTGTAGTAAGACTGATTTTGTCAGGCTTTTCTTAATTGGCTTGCTATCCATTGCACTGAGGATGCAACGCTAAGGCAATATATGCTGATCTAAGTCAGACCTGCCATGCTCGCGTGCTCCTTCATGTCAGCCACATTTCCATCCTTTTCCTTTATACTGGCACTGTCAACTTTGTGACTTGTTGCTATGCCAATTCAGCTGAAATGAATTTTTGACTTTTGTGTTGGTTTTGGCCATATCAGTTATCTAAACTGTCTTGCTTCCTGGGTTAACAAATAACAGTGCTAGAGAAAGGAAAAGTGAAGAAGGTGTATCTATGGAAGGGCACTGTGAAGCCTTAACTTAGATCTGTGTAACTTGCTGCAGATTTTGGCTCTCATTAAAGGCCTTACTGGTAGAAAAGCTCATGCAAGTGTAATAGATACTTAGAAATACATATGTAGACACCATTCCATTTTGTTTGTAGTCTGGAATTACTTTGATTGTATTTAGCTTAACAAAATTTTAAAATTAAAAAATAAGGTATGTGGAAAGGAGGCGTAAGATGTCACTGTCATTTAGTCTGGTACTGAGCAGTTTATGCTGTGTTCTTACAGTACGGCATACTGATGTTATTTGTTTTCAGGAAGAATTACATTTGAGTATCATGGGAAAAGCAAGGAAAATAGTATTTTACTTGTATACATTTTTTGAGTTGGCACCTGCTTCCACTGAGAGAAGTGAGACTTCTCAATTAGTTGTCAGGGATTATTGCCATTGAATGCTCACACTACAGCACTTGACAACGTATAGAACACAGAAAATATGGTTGTGGTCTATGCTCCATATGCTGCAGCAAGATAAGATCCCTGATGTACAATAATAACATACTTTTCTTTGTTTTATAGTTTTTTCTAAGCTAAATTATATTAAGTCACTATCATAGTTTATCCGCTTTAAAACTGTGTTACCATCACATAAAATTGGACTTTTAAAATAGTCATAAAGTGTGAAATTAAGTTGCTTTAGGGTTTAAGCACACTTTAGTCTGTCTCCTGGGAGCAGTAGTTACTAATGTTTTAGTCACATGATGGTGTACTGAAACAAAAATTTTAAACTTTAGATGAGGCTCAGGTTAGCTTGTTGTTTCCCAATGGATGGTTTGTGAGAGCACTCACAGGTGCTTATGTCAGCCTTGGTAACATTACAGACCAATTAATATTAACCTAGTCATGTCAAAACAGGTAGCTCTTAATGAGAATTTAAACAGTTAGTTCAAGTGTCTATTTTTTCACTTGTGCTGGAAACACTTTTTTGAAATAATGCTAAGAAAGTAAAATCCCACACTCAAAAATCAATAAATAAGTAAAGTTGCTTGGCAAATTGATTTGTTAGTACAATTGGTTTGTCCATGAAGTGTTCATTTATTATTTTACTGTGATGCCCTTCATTTACTACACAGAACATTTAATTTCATATTAACCTTCTGAGTGCTGAGTAAATGCAAGTAATCTCAGCTTTTTCAGTTAGAAAATGTGTGTGCAGGAATTGACGCCTATCTGAAAAGTTTGATTCAGGTTGACTCGCTCAGTATACGATAGGAGTTTTGTAGAAGACGCAGGGAGATTGCAGGGATATGTGCTGACTGGTGATGAACCAGCATGGTGAGGTACTCTCCAAAGTGAGACCATTCTTGGTCATTACACACCTTTTAAAAAATTAAATAGAAGAGATTACACAAATACTTGCTGTTCCTTTTTGGAGCAGAAACTTGAATCCACCTCCTAAGTAACTGTACTAGTCACCAAGTTATTGCATAATTTAAATCGCATCTTTTTTGTTCTGTCCTCTTGGACTTGTTTCACTTTGTTGAGGCAATAAATATTAGGGTTAAACTACATTGGGGAAGTGACCCAGGTTGAAAATTAACTTTCCTCCTGACAGGTTATATTAACAGGGATAAATTTCTTTATCTGGTTCACTGCACAGCTACACAAACTCTGTTAACACAGCTGGAAGAGCCCCAAGGAGGAAGACGAAACAGTGAACACTAAATGGGGCATTGCTGTGGAGAGAAATTAACATAAAATACAACTTGAGCATTTTTAATTTTAATTAGAATTTAAAACTGTAACTTCAACAATTTAAGTAGATGAGTCCATTCTTATTTTACTTGAACTGAGTTAAAACATTGTTCATATTATTAGGTCCCTCACAGACTGGTAAGTTTGCAACATACAGTGATAGTTAAAACATTAGCCTATTCCACTAGCACAACTAAATCTGAAAGAAAATACTTGTGCTTTGCTGTTTTCCTGTCTGTTCTTTAATTTTTCCAGTTACATCTTACATTGCCTCAAGAAAATATCTGTGCATTTCAATAGTTTGCCAGTTGGAAAAAGCAGGTGTATTTCAGGTCAGTTTTGTATGTTGTCTGTTAGTCACCCGTAATTTATTTGAAAATCCCTAGTATGCTCTGGCTTGAACCACAGAAGACAATTACACTAGATAAGTAGTTTTTAAAATCATTTAACCGAGCATGCATGTCTGTCAGATCATTTGGTTAAATTGGTATTGAGTCAATACCTTTTATGTTGAAGTGTAGTTTGGATTTGGCTGTGACTGAATTGTAATTCAGTTCTGGTTTAGCTAATAACAGTTTTAACCATTTCCCTGACCCTGAATTAGTTAGTTTAGGAAAAAACAGCATTTAAAAGTGAGAAGCATCCCATTATGGGAACAGGCCAATGATGAGGAACTTTACATCTGATTTTCTTCTTTCATACTTAGATCTGAGGCAGAACACATAGTGTTCTTCTTTGTAACCCCCACAATCTGAGGCTGAAGATCTGAAAGAAAACTGGTGTGTGCTACACTGGTGACAGTGTTGTACTTCAGAGTAAGAAATAGAAGCCAAAGGGCAGAAAAACTATACTCTCCTGTTACCTTCCTGGTTTAAGCTGTGCCTGCATATGTACAGTCTGGAAAAAAAAGAAGCTGAAGTCTCTTCGGTGAGTTCTGGTCAGGGCTTTATTTGCTGGAGAGAAACTCAGGCTCTGAGATCCTTGCAAGTGCTTTGAGGATGATGTTTGCTATAGAAAGAGACAATTCTGCAGATCTGTCTGACTAGGAAAACAAGGATTAAGGCATGGTCAGCACTTCACAGTAAGAATAGTTTACTTATGACTGCCTTTATGAATGTATGGAAAGTATTTGTTGAGAACTGCAAATTATAATAAAGAAACAAAGACTTATATTGTACATGCTGTTCTGAGCCATCTGGTGATGAAAGATGAGAAAAGGTATGGTATGATGCTGTTTTTTTCTGGTCACTCTGAATGCAAGCAATTCCCATGCTGAATAAGCTCTGTTCTACTTTAACCAAAAAAAAACCCCAGAATTCAGAGCTTGTTTTCATTTTAGGTTTGATAGCTTTGGTTAGGATGTGGGTTTTGGTTTAGCTGACACTGATGCTGCAGTGTTTCTTCCAGGATAGCTGTACTGGCTCAGCTCTCTTGGGGTGTATGAAGCATATGCCAGCCAAAGGAGTAGTTCTGCCACCTTCTGTGCATAATTAGCTAAACAGAAAAAAATCCCTAGTCTTTTGTCAGCATAGTTGCACTTGTGTTAGGGTTTTTGTTGTCGTAATTGCTTAAAGAGGAGAGGAGGCAGACGTATTTTTTCACACATTTAGGTGACGTACCTTTATCTGGCAATTCTTTGTATTGTCAAATCAATTTAAATTTTGACCTAAATAGAGTGGGAGGCAAATTTGTTTGAATTGAAACAAGTCAAGTAACAATAATGGTCTCAGACACGTTGTATTGGTTTAATTTAGCCTAGACATGTCAGAATATAACTGCTCCTAAGTGCTTCCTAGAAATATAAAAGGGGAGAGGTGGAAAGGAAAAAAAAAAAATCACGTCTAGTGTCAAAGGTAGCTCAACACATGAAAAGTTTTTTGTTTGTTTTAACTAACTTAACTAATTTTTGCCAAAATGTTATAGCTTATGTCAACAGAAAAATTTCTCTGAGGGTTGACACTACATTTCTGCTAGGTGGCACTGCTGAAACAGCTGTGCCTGTGTAACTCTAGTGGCAGTCACTTCCTAGGGTTGTTGAGATTACATGTGTTGTTAGCCTGGTGCAGCTATTCTAGATGAATAAAACTCAGGATGCGCAAATGCTCCTACATTTCTCTTCCCTTCTTCAGTTATATCTTCTTTCAACTATCTTTTTATATCTTTTTCATATTTATTTATAGTTTTCTTGATTCTTAATTGGTATCTTGACACATGTTACCAAGTTTTTGGTCAATCAGAAGTCACTATATAGGACCGTGTTTTCCAGATCCAGTGGGGAAAGGATATAGGATCATGGCAGTCATCTGTTTGATTGCTTCTGGCTTCTCTCAAATAGCTGCTGAAAATTGTTGTTTGGAAAAAAAAAACCACCAAACCCACCAACATTTAGGGTGGTATTAATACCAAAAGGAGCATTTCTCCTTCTCGGTACATGTTCCCGTTGAGTATAAATGCTTTGCTGAAGGCATTACAAGCATTTGTGTGATTGTGCAGTAAATGGGGTCATAGAAAAGAGTTACTCAGAAAAAAAAAAGTTATTTTTTTAGAAAGGTTTTATTCCTCAATTGTTTAGTGTGCTACCACAAAACTAGTACATGTGATAGGGGACTGAAAATATGGGAATGACTGTGTGGAGGATTCAGTTGTTTCTCTATGATATTGATGACCTCTGATCCCTATGGTTTTATCTATCATTTTGTTTTGTTGCATGCGTTAAAAGCTTAAGGAAAAACTAAACATGTTAGACCAACTGTGTTGAACTTTCACTTGTATTTTATGAAGATCGTTTCATTATTCTATGATTGTCTATTACAGCTGACTGCATACTTGTTACTTTTGAAAAGTGTCAGTAAGTTCTTTGTAGTTGAGCTGAACACTTCATGTTCATTAGGAATCATTTAAATTTTGTTCTGAGAAAATGAAGTTGCTAATGCTCTGATTTTTACCTAGGATAAAAATAGGTAAAATCATGAGGTTGTCACTGATTTTTTTTTAAAGTGTGTTAACTCTTTTAAGACTGTAAATAGTTCCTTCTGAATATTCTAATGAACATAAAACAGTGACTAAGTTAAAAAGATGAATTAAAAGTCTTTGAAGAATTCAAATAATTTAACATTATTGGAGGAGTGAAGGAGACAAGAAGATCATCTTAACAGGTATTCATTTGATAGAGCTATGTCTCAATTTCATCGTAATTTTTAAAATAATTTTGCATGTGTTTTATAAAATGCAGTTCAGAGCCACCAGGGCTGCTTAAAATTAAGTTGCTGATGCAATGAGTTTAGACTGTGATAGATGACAACCCATGAGCAACTGAGACACAGGCACGTGCTCCCTTCTGCCAGCTTTGTTACCTGGTGTATTAACTTCAGACACAGAAGCTGTAACTTATTAAACTGCTCTTGTAATTTGCTTGGTTGAATGTGAGAGCTCTGGCTGTAAGAGGCACTGAAAAGTAATGTCACCTTGTGTTTTCTGCTCTGTCTTCCTGTCAAAAGTTACTACTTGACTGGGAGTCTTGTCTTTACAAACCAATTTAGCAGGTACTATAAACAACTAAGTATTTGAGGTAGCCAATTTATTTTTAGGCTATAGGACAATTTCATTTTTTCTATTGACATATTTCAATAAGTTTATTTAAATATGAGAAAAAAAAATGAGGGCTGACTTGCCTCTTGCCATGTTTTAACTTCTGTTACTTATGTTCCTAAACAACATGAGCGAAGCTGTCAGGAATTTTTAATGTTGTTTCTCTGCTTTTAAAGTGTATGACATACATTAGTATAGCACTATGCTAAACTACAGAAATAATTGTTGTTATACTTCAAAAGATACTAAAATTTGAGATGACATGAATGGCCAGAATGCTGTGGGAACATAAAAACATATTTTATGTTAATCTAAGTTACTATATTAATCATTCACTTAACATTGGCATTGTTTAGCAAGTCTGTGCTTCCTCTTTTGTCAGTGACTGGGTTAAAGACAATTGAAAATTTTTATTCTGTTCAGTGAAGGCGTGTGAATGACAAACCACAACCTTGTTTGAATGATTTTCACCAATATGTACTCTTCAACCATATTGTTTGTGTCTGTTATAGATCCCGGCTCTGCCGAACGCACAGCACAAAAAAGGAAATTTCCCAGCCCTCCACATTCCTCTAATGGCCACTCACCACAAGATGCATCAACAAGTCCTATAAAAAAGAAAAAGAAACCTGGTCTATTGAACAGTAATAATAAAGAGCAGGTAAGAGAAGTCATGATCTTGTTATGCTAGAATATGAAACTATTAAGGATGTAGAGAGCACTGATTAAGAGCTCTCTCTTTTTTAGAAAGCTCTATTTTTGTACTCTAAGACGTGGATATTCATTTTTTAAAGCAATGAGTGTAGGAGTTGGCATTATAAGTTGGATTTGGATGTTCTATTATTTTTATTTTTGTTTTACATCTGTATGAGAAAGACCACCTGTGTCCTAGTTTTCGATTTCATAAAGCTAATCAGATACATGCAATTTTGAACAAAAGAATTACGGAGGAATGTAATAACAATAACACCACCAACAATAATAGCTGCTATTAAATAAAACCATTAAAAGGAGATGTTCAGTGGCATGATATCCTAGATTAAGAAAGATCTCATAATGTCAGTGGAAGTCCCTCGTCTGCTTTCAGTCCTACTGTCAATTATTAACATAAGTCCAACTCCTTCCTTGGTACTCTGCAGATTCCCTCCCATTCCTTCAAATTGCTGGGCAGTGTACACTCCTACCAAACTTGTAAAAAGGTCACACTGACAGCACTTTTCAGTCTTCATGCTTAAAATCTTATTTTCAGTGTCTTCTGAATACTGAATTTATAGTGTTTGTTGTAATTCTTAGAAAAACTTGAGTCCAGAAGTCTTTGACAATTTCTGATTTGTTGTATGACGCAAGTGAAGGAATTATATGAAGTGTATTGAATGGCAAATACTGTGAAGTACCTGCATCATCTTGGAGGAGATTACATGAAAGCAGTCTTTAGCCTTTCTGAATTCTCATCTAACTTAATATTGACATGCCTGTGTATTTTTTGAAGTGCCTTTGTGTGTCAATGTTTTCTACCTCAGTCGTATCAACACAGGGTTAAGTTCTGAGCATTTAAAGCATGTTTTCCTGGTGTAACAGCATCCGTATTAAATACTGTCCTGGTACAATTGCACTGGTTAAGGAAGAAAATGAAATTTCTAATCAGTGCAGTTGTCCTGGAAAAAAGACTGTGAGTAAATCAGACCTTGCTAGGGAACAGTCTTACAGTGTCAAGTGTATTTTTTTTAAGGATAATTGGGAGGTCTAATAATAGCATGTGTAGGCATGCTTGCACTAGTTTATTGTGGCCAGTTTGGCTTTTACTGAGCTTCACTGCAGGCTGTATAAATTCCTCTACATCCTGGACTTTTCCTGGAGAGATGTTGCCCCACTGAATTCTGAGCTTCCAACTGTGTACAGTGTAGAGACAGTTTTACAAACAGTGGAATTTAATCTTACGTTATTAATTTCCACTTTTTATTCATGCATTTAAAAGTATACAGGCAAACACAATTACAGTTGTTGAATTTGATACATTCCCCTTGGTAAATCCTTTTCTGTTTTCCAGGTATCTCAGACCTAAAATATTACAGGATAGAATAAAATTATATATCTAATAAAGAAAAGCAATCAGACTTGCTTATTTTGCTCTATTTGTTACAAGTTAGCAAGAAAATACAATCTATTTAGTTTTGTTTAGCTTTTACAAATTGTTTTTAATTTAATATTGTCTTGCATGTCACATTTGAAATGGGCATACCTGAAGATTAGTTTCTCATGTAGGTGCAAAACTCTGCTCTATATGATAGGAGGAGTTATTAAAGATTCTTTTGCTGCTGAACAGATGTGAGCTAAGCACACAGTTACTTGTTTTGCTCTCAGGTTAAGTTCCAAGTATAATGTAGCTGATAGCTGTGGTTCCAGTTGGCTGATAAATGCATTTTGAGGTATGACAACATCACTGGAAACCTCTAACTTAGTATTCTACATTACAAAGTGTGTTGTAATGTTTGAGTATTTCAAGATACCGTTACTAAAGTTGTAGTTGCACGAAGCTTCGTATTACATGTGTGGATGCAGTAACAGATCTTCAGAATGGTGCCAACAGGTATTTAAAGTGTTGAAATACAAGCAAAGAATGACAGAATTGTAGAATATAGCTAAGACAGGTTAAAAATCAGGAACTTCTGACACTTAATTGGTCAATTATAATGTAATTGAGGTTGTCAGCTTGTTTTACTACTAGCTTCAATATTAATTTAAACTGAATATAAATAGTGATCTTTTTTTTTTTCTCCTTGAAACAACACTAAAATACTGTTGTTTTTTCTTCAGTTTTTGATGTCATTCTATAGGTCTTAATATCTTTAATAAAGACTTTAAAACAAGCTGCCACCTATTTGAGCTTGAATTGGCTAGTTGTGAAACAGTTGAGGAAACAAAGCTTTTCTTTCATAACTGCTAAAATTTAAATTCTTAAAACATTTTACTCTGATTAGAACTGGTGGAAAGGCCCTTTAATGCAGTTGAATCATCCATTTTCAGTCCTTTAGTTTTGTTGTTTGAGTCTTTTTTGAGTCTCAGAACCTTTTTTTTGCTTCTTAAACTTGGCTTAGACAAAATAAAGCGATAGATGTCTAAAAGATATAACCATCCTTGAACAGGAAATTAATTCCTCTTATGCTCTAGCAAAAATGAACTGTTTGGATGTTATGGGCTGATTTCTGTGGAGCAGTTTCACAGGTTTTATATTTGTCTGAAAGCAGTATCTTTGATTCTTAGGAGGTTAGTTTGGATATACTGCTTATACCCACTCCAAAGTTAGACTATGTATTAAATTTTTCTGTTAATTGCCCCATTTTTCTGGTAATGCATCTCCACATATATATTATGGAGGCTGTGGTGCATATAGCTGCAAACAAAACATGTTTCTGCACTGTAAATTGCAACTTTCCCTTCTTCACTCTGGGCTTCCACATGCCTTTGCATCTGTTTGAATCATTGTAGTAGCAAGATGTTTCAAGTGTAGTTAAAGCTTTATGCTGTCCATTGTATTCCACAAGATCTCATAGAACCTTCCTTCTGAAAGTCGTGTCATGTTATATGTTTAAATACATATACAGAGAAAGTACAGAAAATAACACTTTGCCCATTTCCGTAGTGGGAGTAAAGTATCTTTGTAGTCGCTCTATCATCTGTAGAATAGAAGATGAGAAACACCAAAACTGATAGAAATTTGAGTGAAATTTTAGGTAGCAGAATGCTCTGGGGATGTTTGTGGGTAACAGTATTATGATAATTGCAGATGATATCTCTTCTGATGTATCTTTTGAGATATAAAATCTTCAACTGCATTGTCACTTCTGCGTCATCTAATTTGACCTTGAAGGTCCTCTGTTCATGCAAATAATTGGACCTTGTCCTTTGTAACTTTAGAAATCTAGAAATATCACAGTCCAAGCTGGCATGCTGGTGGTTTCTGGTGACATTAATTTATGCCCTATGTGACTGATTTTGTACAGGATTCTGCAAAGGTATGGAACATGCATATGCTTGCACTGTTCTGTAAGTCACATGGGCATGTGACAGCTCAAGGGTCTAAGAACTTGCAGATGTGTAAATGGTATAGGACACATGTAAAATTTCCTGAGAACCAAAACAGTTCTGCAAACTACAAGCATTTGGATAGTTACAAGTAATGTCATGTGCAAATGGTTTTACATCAAACAAAAAAAAAATCCCAGTGAATAAACTGCCTAAAACTCTAGACTTTTTTTTCCCTCCATGGCCTCCTCAGCAAACCACCCCAAACAGAAAACTTAACTTCCCTTGTTATTAATAAATAGAATGTAGTTTTCCAAGAAATGTTAACAGCTCTTCAAAGCTGATCTAACAAACTTCAGGTATCTTGGGACCCGTTTTAGCCATCCCAAACTCTTCACTTGTTGTGTCTTGGCATCAGCTGTGTCATCTTTCAGCTGTCTGGGGCTCAAGTGGAGGACTAGTTCATGCAGTTTACAAAGTTAACACTGATTTCTAGTGCAGGCAAACCAGTAGAGATTGAGTCTTAAATTCTGGTACACATTTAAATGGTGGATTAAATCTCTCCTAGTGTTCTTGCTCCTGTAGCAGAGGTGGCTGTTCAGGATGTGTATTTGCTCCTTTGTCATCCTATTGTATACTTTGCCTTATTAATGAAAATCAATACTGGCTTCATTGTACAAAGTTAGGAACTGCTGCCACTGAGGACAAATTTGCATGGTGTTCAACTTCTTGTTTCAGGACTAACTTCTTCAGTTGTCCCAGGTTTAGGTACCACTGAATATCTCAGTACTTATCTTGCACAGCCCCATGGAATTCTGAGTTTAGAGGACCTAATAGCTTCTATAGAAATACTTCTTTCTTAAAGATAAAAATGTTTACTGACTTTTGTTGGATTGCATGTCTTGCACTCGATGCCCTCGCTTGCCACAAAAATTTATTTTCAATCTTGAGTGTAAACTGGCGTTTGACATCTGAATATCTTTATAAAAGATACTGTGCAATGAAAAACATACTGTGCTTGTGTAAATGTTAATAAAACCCTGTAAACTGCTGTTTGCTTATATATTATTAATATTATTATTTGAAAAAATGCAAATTTGTTTTGAAACCAAACCTGTTTTTCTTGCCTACATTTCAGTCAGAACTAAGACATGGTCCGTTTTACTATATGAAGCAGCCACTCACCACAGACCCTGTTGATGTTGTACCACAGGATGGACGGAATGATTTCTATTGCTGGGTTTGTCATCGGGAAGGCCAAGTCCTCTGCTGTGAACTCTGTCCTCGGGTTTATCATGCTAAATGTCTGAAACTGACAGCGGAACCAGAGGGGGATTGGTTTTGCCCAGAATGTGAGGTTAGTTTGATATCAGGAGGAGATTTCTTTCTTGTTTGTGAGATATTGGCAGCTTTTTTGCATTCTGAAATGTTTCTGGTTTATTCCTATATTGCCTGTTGGTAAAGGTATCAGAAAAAATCTGTACAGAGGGGAGGCATCCATTGCTGCTTCACCACTTTCTCTGTACGTGTCCCTGGATTGTGTTCGCCTTCTTACCATGAGTCTTCAACAACCTTTGTGTTTCCATCTCTAGAGAATGCACCATTTCAAAGAGTGATCTCTTCATCAGAAACCTCTAATTCTGAAAACGTTCTACAGTTTTGACTAGTTTAACTTGTGCTTCTTCTAGTGGGCTCATCAGCTCTGCAGCAGTGCAGAAAAAAATTGCACTGTAGGGCCTACATAAACAAGTGGGTATTTTATTATTATTTTTTTTTCTGCAGAGCTGAAGAAAAATTTAATCATCCCTCTCCAATGATTCCTAGGGAAAGAATACTTACTATTCAAGTATTCCCTTTGATCACTTGTTGTATTAGAGCCCAGGTGACCTTCTCACTTGTTCACATTGCTGTGAACCTGCGTTGTATTTGGCAATTTTATGTACTCACACATTCACTTTGTGTAATCTTGAAGATGATGGATAATTTTCTAGTCTTTTCCTCCTCTCCTTTACCCTCCCACCCTCCACCCCCCCTTTTTTTTTTTTAATTAACATACCTGGGAAAAATCCAAGTAAAACAAATATCTCATGTACTTATACTGTATCATCAGAAATGTTTTATTTCGTACAAGATAGTTATTATCTTCAA
The DNA here is from genome assembly GCF_036417535.1 of Chlamydotis macqueenii. Classification (NCBI taxonomy): domain Eukaryota; kingdom Metazoa; phylum Chordata; class Aves; order Otidiformes; family Otididae; genus Chlamydotis; species Chlamydotis macqueenii. The sequence goes on along the minus strand of NC_141571.1, from coordinate 6,742,266 downwards.
TTTGAATGCTAAAATGTTTCAGTGTAGAATAACTTACCTAGAAATGTTTGCTGACAAAATATTTTTTAATCTTAAATCTTAGAAAATCACAGTTGCAGAATGCATAGAAACACAGAGTAAAGCTATGACAATGCTCACCATTGAACAGCTATCATATTTACTGAAGTTTGCACTACAGAAAATGAAACAGCCAGGGGTAAGAAAGATTTTCCTTTTTTAAAATGTTTGTATCATGTTTGTCATAATCCTGGGTTTTGCTTCCTTTTGTGGATTATGAACCTAGCTGTCCTGACTTAGACTGGGATGGACTTAATTTTCTTCCCAGTAACTGCTGTGTTTTGGATTTAGTATGGGATTTGGTATGTGAAGAATGTTGATAATACGCTGATGTTGTTAGTTGTTGCTAAGAGATCAAGGACTTTTTTCAACTTCCCAGATTTTACTAATGTGCAGGAAACTGGGAGGGATGTAGCCAGTACAGCTGGCCCAAACTGGCCAGAGGAAGTATTCCATACCATAGATGTCATGCTCAGTGTATAAGTGGGGGTTGGCCAGTGGGTAGAAAATCCAGAAATCACTGTTCTGAGATCGCTACTGAGGATCATTCCAAGTTCACTCTCAGTTCTGCTCTGTGATCACTGCTTGGGACAGGCTGTATTGATCATTGAGTCAATGGATGGTGAGAAATTGTGTATCGATCGTTTTGTATATTCTATTATTATTATTATTATTGTTATTTATATCTTCCTTTGCTGTCCTAGTAAACTGTCTTTATCTCAACCGATGATTTGTCTGATTCTCTCCCCTTGCTCTCCCCCTGAACTGGGGGGGGGGGGGGGAGTGAGCGAGCGTCTGTGTGATGCTTAGTTGCAGGCTGGGGTTAAACCACAACACTAGCTTATTTTGTCAGATTGTAACTTCTGTACTGTCTGCCACCTCTCTAGTACAGACAGATTAGTTTAGGCTGTATATATTGTTTTGGAGTGCATTTAAAATGTAGTTTCTTGATGTAACTTCTGGATGTAAGTTCAGTGTACTGAAAATATAATGTGGCTTTCCGGTGGCACATGATGATTTCTCACTCACCAAAAGTGGACAGTGCTGGCTCTGAGATACAAGGGGAGTCAGGAGACATGATCTCTTACCGATATAGTTACATGGGCAAGAATATTATTGATTATACCTGTTGAAAACCTAGCTTCTATCTGTTAGTAGAAATTGTTCTTCCCACAAAAGTTAGTTGTATTATGTATTTCTAAAATGCTGAAGAAATTTTTCTCAGTGTGGTGAAAACCTGTGCCATTAACTTTAATGCACTATGAGATTACTGTTCTATGAATTTTTGTCACAGATATAAAATTGATTTTCCTTCAACTTTATGTATGTCCATGTGTCTGTCTTAGACTCACTTCTCAAAATCACCATGCCTCAAAGTTTCAGCTATTCCAGTCACTCATTCTTGCTTCTAAGTTTCAACAATTCTGGTCAGTTGTTCTTAACCATGCAAGTGTTGCCTTGTTTCCACATGTGTGAAGAAAACAATAAATCAAAATATGATGTGATGGGTTACCAAGGGTTGTCTTAACACCTATTGCCTTCTTGTTCCTGTATGTAAGTTAGAGGAGAGTGTCTCTGTGTCTGCGTTGTTATAGTAAAATATGTTGGGAAAACCAGATGTGCAGAATCATGGGCTCTCTGTAACTCTGATCTCTCTATGATAAGTATTTTAGACGAACAGTTGTGGCGATTTCTGGGAAGGTTACTCTTAAGCACTGACAGATTTTGGCTCTTGAAATCATTTTACTCTGGAGTGGTAAATACTGTCCTATTAGATGGAGCCATTAGAAGCTCTAAGTGCTGCTTTTCAGAAGCAGAGTGTCAGTGTTTGTTTATATTGAATTTGCGAAGTGTTTTAAAAATGTGGGTAGAAAGCTAATGTTTAATGAATGCTACTGAGATATTTTACCCTTTAGGCATCTTACTAATAACCTGCTATTTTGGTACCTGAGTACTTTAATTGGTTGTATTTGAAGAATTGCAGTTCCTCCACATTAGCAGATGTAATGTAGAGTCCCACTGATAAAAGTTAGAATGTATTTGTGTTACCAAGCCACCATTGTTTTGAAGGTTATGATTCTAATGAGAGTTTGAAAAAGAAGTGTGTGTGTGTCCAGTGAATTGGAAATTTAATAAGTGTCTTCATTCTGCTAAAAACTGTCTGTTGAGCTTCATGTGATACTCATTACAAAAAAAACCCTACTGTAAATAATAACAGTACATTTTACAAAACCCCTAACTTTTGCAAGTCGTTACTTCCAGCATATGAAAAGTCAGTTGAATGAGACCTTTTAATTCCTCTTGTTCTGTCAGTACGTTATTACTTCACTAAATTTGATAATTACCTTTAAAGAATTTTCTCTGACATCACGGTTGGAAGTAGTATTAGGAAAAAGAGTATTGTGTCACTGATTAAACTACTCAGTATTAAAAAACAGTGTGATTTTTTTTTTTTTTCCCCTAACAGACAGAGCCATTTCAAAAGCCAGTTTCACTGGATCAACACCCAGATTATGCAGAATATATCTTTCACCCAATGGATCTTTGTACATTAGAGAAGGTTTGTATGAAGCTAAGGGAAAAAGCTTCCTTCAGTTTGATTGCTATCATTAAGATTTCTGGAGTGTTTGATGAGAAGGTGAGAGAGATTGCTTGAAACTGATGGAGGTTTTTTAGTTGTTGAAAATGACAGTTCAGTTACAGCTTAAAAACAATCATATGCCAACTTAACAAGTCCACTATTTTGTCTGAACCAGTAATAAATTCTCAGGAAAAACACTATGAATAAGACAAGCATACGCTTACTTACAGGATAGGAAGGCTCTGCAGAGGGATCTGGGCAGGCTGGATCAATGGGCTGAGGTCAATTGCATGAGGTTTAACAAGGCCAAGTGCTGGGTCCTGCACTTGTGTCACAACAACCCCATGCAACACTACAGGCTTCGGGAAGAGTGGCTGGAATGCTGTCAGACGGAAAAGGACCTGGGGGTGCTGGTTGACAGCCATCTGAATATGAGTGAGCAGTGTGGATGGCCAAGAAGGCAAACAGCATCCTGGATTGTATCAGGAACAGTGTGGCCAAGCAGGAGTAGGGAAGTGATCGTACCCCTGCACTTGACACTGGTGAGGCTGCACCTTGAATATTGCGTGCAGTTTTGGGCCCCTCAGTACAAGAAGGATGTTGAGTTTCTGGAGCGCATTCAGAGAAGGGCAATCAAGTTGGTGAAGGGTCTGGAGAGCAAGTCTTCTGAAGAGTGGCTCAGGGAACTGGAATTGTTTAGTGTGGAGAAGAGGAGGTTGAGGGGAGACCTCAGTGCTCTCTACAACTGCCTGAAAGGAGATTGTAGGGAGGTGGGTGTTGATCTCTTCTCCCAAGTAACCAGCAACAGGATGAGAGGAAATGGTCTCAAGATGCATCAGGGATGTTTAGATGGGATATTAGGAAAAATTTCTTTACTGAAAGAGTGGTCAAGCATTGGAACAGGCTGCCCAGGGAAGTGGCGGGGTCACCATTCCTGGAGGTGTTGAAAAAAATGTAAACATGGCCCTTTGGGACATGGTTTAGTAGGCATGGTGGTGTTGGGTTGACGGTTGGACTTGATGATCTTAGAGATCTCTTCCAACCTTAATGATTCTATTCTGTTCTATTTGTAAGCTATTAATGGATCACTGGTCTATTAATTTGGGACCATGTGAGTGTATATCTAGGGGTGATTCCAGACTCATTTTACTGGTCATTCAAGAAATACTATGATCTCCACTGTACCTGAGATGCGGAAGAAAAAAAGAAACAGTCAAGAGGTGGATAATGGGACTTTCATTATCAATTCAATAATAATTTTAAAGTTTCAAATAATGAAGTTCTCCATTCTCCAAGGCTTAATGAAGAGTGAAGCATTGCAGAGTTTTGTTCTGCTAGGACCTGGTGAGGAGACAGGGTCCTCTATGTCTTTACAGTGGAGGTTGAAGTCTTTATGCTATAAAGATGTAACAAATTTATGTGACTGATTTTATCTAACTGAATTACTTTACCCAGTGGGTAGACTGAAATATCAAACATAATGTTTAGGTACTATGACCAATAATTTTTTTTTCTGGGTGTTGTAAAAATTTAAAAAATAAAAATGTTCTGGAGCAATAATATGTCAGTAGGAGAAATCAAGGACTCTGTTTTCTGAAGAGACATGGGATAGAATACTGTTTCAGGAAATGAACACTTTTTGTTGGAAATGTTAAAGAGGCTGATCTAAATAATTAATTACTTAGAGTTAATTTAGACAGTTCATACATTTTCAGGGTAGTCAAAAGACACCTTGAATTTGACAGATTCCTAAGGTTTTAGAATCATAAGTCTTACAGTAAATATGTAGCCAGTTTTATTAATTGTAGGACTGATAGGAAACAATGCTCAGGAAGAAGCTGTCAGTTTACTCATTTCTATTTCCTGATTAATCCTTAATTTTTTCTTTACAGAATGTCAAAAAGAAAATGTACGGTTGCACTGAAGCTTTTTTGGCTGATGCCAAATGGATTTTGCACAACTGCATTATTTACAATGGGGGTAAGTAGTAATATGTGCTTACATCCTCAAATATGAAACTTTGAAATAGGTAGTCATAGAGCAATTTGTAGACTTCCAGTTGGCAAATGCTGAAATTATCTTCTTGCTAATGACTGTAGTGCCTAAACTCAACAGATTTTTTTTTTTTATTTTTTAACAGCTGGCATACATAAAACTGTAGGACCAAATACAGCCCGTGCTGTCGCTCGCTCATTCCACCTTAAACAAAATTTCAAATAAGTTAGAATCATAGAATGGTTTGGGTTGGAAGTGACCTTAAACATCATGTGGTTCCAATCCCCATCATCTGATTTCAACCCGCGAGTTGCTTTAGCATTTTGCATTGTGCAGCACTTTATGTGAGACCTAATTGAGGAGGTGATACAGCATGTGCCTCACTGAAACGGTGTATCAGTGGTGGGCAGGCTGCAGTAGGTTTCAGAAAGGAATATTTAAAGAGTCACACAATGTTATGTTGAGAAGAAAAGTGCCTACGTTCTGCTTTTGCAGGCATGTAGTTTATACGTACGTGTTTTACGTTGTCTCATTTGATATTCTGTTTGTCTTTAATGTTGACTTTTAAAACTAAGACCTGTTGATTGATATTGATATGATTGATTAGATCGTAATTCTAGCGTAACAATTTTCTTGGTTAAAGCATTTTATTGTTTCCTTAGGAAATCACAAATTGACACAAACAGCAAAAGTAATCATCAAAATCTGTGAGCATGAGGTATGTGTGACCCAATTAACTTAATTGTTCTGTGTTTTTAAAGTGTTCCATTTCATGTATTCTTAAGTGAAATAATGTGTTTTCTAATGTGTATATTGCATAACTATAGTTTTTGTAGGCTTTCTTATGTTTAGATATGCATACCCATGGCCTACAGAATCATTCATTGCTAATATGTCTTCCATAAGGATAATGACTATCTATAATTAAGACTTGAGCGGGGAGGGAAGAGAAAAAAATGTACATACAAATTCTGCATAAAGACACCTATCTTCTAAATGAATATTTGGAGTTGGAAAAAGAGACCCACATCTTCTGATTCATAGATGCGCTTTTGGTGGTTCTTTTGCTGTAGCAATATGAAATTCCTCTGAATAAAAGCAAAAATGACTGCATGCATTCTTAACTGATCATTTGCACTGGTTTTATTTCAGTGGCAATCCATAATGTGACAAAAAATTGCTGTTCAAATGTCATATATTTGAGCAGTATTTCATTGATATAAATTATCTCATGATCTGACCCTTTATATTTATAGAAGTGCTTTCTCCAGTCCTGGGTTGACACAGCAATATCCATGACTCATAAATTCAGAGAATTTCTCAGTTCTTAACGGAACAAAATATATGTACAAGCTGAGCCTGATATATTAACTAGTTTATATAATAAGAGCATAAGGAGCAAAATATTTTAATTTTGGTTCTGCATAAATTATGAAATGGTAATGTCATTAAATGCCCAACTGAGGTTATATTTTTTTCCATTGGAAGAAGTTACGATAAATAATTCTTTATCACTGGAATAAATACAACACCAAACAAAGGGCGGGGTTTTTTTGAGTGGAGTAAATGACAGTAGCATACAATCTGAAGAGTGAGCCATGTAAAAATGTGACTGGTTTATTAACTGGAATGCATACATTACAGGGGTAGAAAAAGATGCGTGTCTGTCAAAACAGTGTTGATTTGACAGCAAGTGTTGATGTATGACCACAAATTTGGGGAAAAATGATGCTAGCAAACTAGACAGGCTAACATAATAATACTAATCACACTTTTGACTCTGTTTAAGGTCTTCAATAACTGTCTGCTTTTTCTTTTCAGATGAATGAAATTGAAGTATGTCCGGAATGTTATTTAGCTGCTTGCCAAAAAAGAGAAAATTGGTTTTGCGAGCCTTGTGTAAGTTATGAATTATGGTAGTCTAGCTAATACATTAAACTAGCAGTTCTCATTTGACTGTTGCTTGTTATCATCTCATTGTTTTAAACCTGTGGTGGTTACTGAGGCAGGGAAAGCTGCTGTAGTTTACCAAGTAGCTTGTGCTTGCACATCCTGCTCTTTGTGGAGTCAGACTGTCTCAAGATGGTTAGCTGTAAGATTGCATGCTTCCACAAAAGGATTGATTCAGTCAGAAATAACTGTAAAGGGTGTCAGCACCCAGTTTACAACTTCTGTATCCTCAAATAGAAGATATCTGCTCCTGGGTCATCTATGCTTACATGTGGTACTTGCACTCAGGGTAGGATTTCTGAAATGTGAATGTCTCCTTCTACAAGTGTGGATCTGAGAATTCAGACTTGATTTTTCTTTTGTAGCGTATTAATAGATTGTCTTTTTTCTAGTTTTGTTGAATACTGTACCAAATTTGGGAAGAGTTCTTAAGATTTGTAAGGAGAAGTGTGTAAGCCGTCAAGTTCTGTCTGGGACTTAAGTGAAAATTAAAGAATTTGAAAGATTGACCCTAGCCTAAATTAGGTTATGTTACATATTTGGAGAGGATTAATAAAAAATAAATTAATTTTAAAATGCAATTACAGTGTGTTTAATTGAGATACTTAAAGTTTTATGGGGTTTTTAAATTTTATTTTATTATTTTGTTGTCTCAGAATTTATTATATATATGTCAAGCATACAGTAAAATGGAATCTTGTATTTGGCAAATGCTTTGTGCGTGTGGTTCTTTATTGAATCTAAATAACACATACAATTAAAAAAAGAAATCATGCTATTTATCAGATTTGAAGGTAATATTGCTTGTAGTTTCTTACTGTGTATTTTGCATCTTCCTCTAGAGCAATCCCCACCCTTTGGTCTGGGCTAAACTCAAAGGCTTTCCATTCTGGCCTGCTAAAGCACTGCGGGATAAAGATGGGCAAGTTGATGCCCGTTTCTTTGGCCAACACGACAGGTGGGAATTTAACCAAAGGATATATTTGGCTATACTTACAAAATTATTGTTGTAATTTTGTGCTCTTAGAATTTTGTATCCTATCTTTTGAACCTTGACCCTAATAAACTATGTAATACTGTAGCATATACAGTCTTAGTTTCTTACATTATGTCTGTAGAATGTAAGTTGTGTGTTTGTAAGATTAATACCCATATAACCTCAGTGAGTATGCAAGTTAGTTCCCTTGTCAGGTTTTGTGCTGCAGAGAAGTGTATTTCTTAAGGTGGAGGAGGCCAATAAAGTTGTTGATGTTTTTTAAAAACAATGGGAATAAGCACACAATTTTAGATTTTGAAAATATAGAAAATACAGTTGAAAATGCCAGTTTTGCTCTGAAAGGAGTTTTCTGTACTTCGTGAACTCGCTGCATGAAGGAAAGCTGTGATGAATACCAGCTGATTTGTCATGAATTGAAAATATAAATCTATACAGTTATAAAAACATATACTGTAAAAAAACCTGTATAGGGCCATGAAATACTTGAGTCGAAGTTCTTGGTATTTTAGTATCTTGGAAGGCACATTTTTACAGTCTGCCTCATTCAATGATAAATAAAATCTGTCCGGTACTTGCTGATAGAACATTTCCTGGCATTGAGGAGTTTGATCACCCTGATGTGTGGTGTAAAATAGAATATTATGTTTTTAAGAATGTACTTGTGAAGTCTTTTTTTTTTTTTCTGACATACTTTTAATGTTCTTCTGCTAACTATGACAGATGGAATGACTGTTTAGTTATGGTTGTGTTACAGTTACATAGACTGTTCTAATAAGGAATATTTTGTCATGTTTGATCAGTGTTTATTTGTATTTTATGTGTTAGTGAGTAGAGTAAAATAAGCTAGTGATAATCTAGGACATGCATTTACCAAAACTAAGCACTGAACTATTGAAGGAAGGTAGAAATGGTCCTTTCAAATGATCTGAGGTGTGCATATCTCTATGATTAGACTGAAATAAATTCGTATGTGCACAAAAGTTGCCAATATAATCCACAGTGTGAAAATTAGTTATATTATTCTTTTTTTTTATTTATTTTTTTTGTATAGGGCCTGGGTTCCAATAAATAATTGCTACCTCATGTCTAAAGAAATTCCTTTTTCTGTGAAAAAGACTAAAAGCATCTTCAATAGTGCAATGCAAGAAATGGAGGTTTATGTTGATAACATTCGTAGAAAATTTGGAGTATTTAATTACGCACCTTTCCGGACACCATATACTCCCAACAATCAATACCAAATGTTATTAGACCCTGCAAACCCAACTGCTGGAACTGCAAAGACAGACAAACAAGAGAAAATCAAACTGAACTTTGATATGACAGCATCACCCAAGATTCTAATGAGCAAGTCTATGCTGAGCAGCAGTACTGGTCGTAGGATTTCATTGACAGATATGCCACGGTCACCAATGAGTACAAACTCATCAGTTCACACTGGATCTGATGTTGAACAGGATGCGGAGAAAAAAGCAACTTCCAGTCATTTTAGTGCCAGTGAAGAATCCATGGACTTTATTGAGAAAAATACAGGTAAAAAAAAAAACCAAAACAAGGGGGTACAGGACTTTGTATTTGGTTAATGCAGAGTGGTTTTGAGAATAAGCACACATTTGGCCCAACTGTATAGCTGCAATAAAATTATTTTCCTTACAATTTCTTTCTTAAACTAAAATTAAAGGGATAGTTGCAACTTAAAACGGAAGTGTAACAGTGTAGAAATTATTAAATAAAAATCCTTTCCCTGCTTGTGTGAGTTTAAAAGCTGTTTTGTCCCAGTGAATATGACTTTATTGTGATTATTTTAAATGTCTTCATTAATTTTGTACTTTTTCAGCTTCTCCAGCACCAACAAGAACGGGTCAAGCAGGGAGCTTGTCAGGCAGCCCCAAACCTTTCTCTCCTCAAGCATCAACGCCAATTTCTTCTAAGCAAGAAAGAACTTCCACTCCAGGAAGCATTCTGAATCTTAATCTTGGTTAGTCTTATCCTTTAAAATCTAGTGCTGTTATAGCTGAATAAATTACAGTGGTGTCAATGCAACATAATATGAACAAACTTGATGAATGGAAGTAGTTAAAGGATGAATTATTATTATTGGGTTTTTTTAGCTGAACTGTACAAATGAATGTTTCTAAACAGTAGGTAAGTTTCTAAAGGTTGTAATTACATGAACATTGCTCCTCATCCCTCTGTCTCTCAAGTGAATTGCTGGCAAGGTTTTTTTGTGGTATTTAGGATTTACTAGGGCTTCTCTCTTGCTGCCTTCACATCACCTTCTCACTGACCATCCCTCTCTAGGGAGATAGATGGATGAAAGGAATTAGCAGATGTCTTGAAAATCCCTAGAAGTAAATTTTGGGATTCTGGAATATTGAAAGATGGAGTAGGTAAGTACTAAGTTGATAAAATAGTTCTGAAAGCCAACCAGATGTAAATCAGTTTCCTCAGTCATGCTTCATTCCTGTGAGTATTCTGATTCAGTTCTGGCTACTTTTTACCTCCACATGACACTACCTGGAGAAGCGGGATTCTGCCCCTTGGTGTTAGCCAAATACTTCAGAAGGTTTGAGCTCAAATGGTGAATTCACGTTTTCAGTGAATTCAGTGAATTTCAGTGAATGATTCTGGATACAAGCTCACAAGTATATTTTTCAGTATGTTAATCTAGCTGTGTGGACATAACCGTAGAAATAATTTCTTCTGCTGCACTGCAATTGTTTGTCATCTTATCTGAGGTGACAATGTATTTGGAAAAATGGTAAAAAAAAAAAAAATGTATTGCTGCAGTATTTTGAGCCACGGATGGGAGACATCAGCTGGAGCATAGGATATTTTGAATAAATAGTGTGGACTGGAAAATCCAATGTCATAGTTCATGAGCAATACCATAAAAGAACAGTTAGTATGCTTTCAAGTAGAATATCAGTTACTTTTTCAGCTTTAGAGGAGTTTCCTTTGCTAAATAAACTCTTTAGTGCTAGGAATGAAAATTACTACCTTTCTTCATTTAATAGTGTCAGCTGTGCCAGACATAGACTTATCTCTGAATTCTATGGTTTTCAGATATGACTTACTGTGTCTTGTTGTCATACATAATGTAAACAGGGTTTCTCTCAGAAAAAAATGAAAGTGAAAGTCCGGAAAAACCCTCACTTATGTACCTTGAGCAAAGTACTAGGAGGACTAGGATTGTCCTCCAATTCAGCAATGAGGAAAGAAAAATAATGGAAATGAGCCATCTGTTGTTACTGGTAGACTGGTTAAATTGAAAAACGGAGGTGCGAATGACCAAGTTATACACAGATTGCTTGGAAAAATACATATTCCAGATAGTATAGGACCTGTCCTTTTATAACAGAGGCAGAAAAGATAGAACAACTTTGACCTAGTAGCGAGTGAAATTTTTTTAAAGGAAAAATAAGGCAATACTGTGACATCTTTAACTCCTGTGGAATGAAACTCTAAACAAAGCACAAATGCAGGTTGTGCCAGTGTTGTCTTTTGTCTTCTCCATGACCTCTGTCCTTTTCCAGCATGTGGCATTGGCTCTTTTTATCGTACTATGAGTCAGTCCAAGGAGCCAAACTGGCCAAACTTAATTCTTCTCTCCATTCCTTCCCCCTTTTTCATGTCCCCTTCCTCCTCCCCCAACTGACTCCATAAGGGTTTAGTGTCCTGAGCACTAATGGAGCGTCAGCATTCTTGGCAAAGAGTAAAGGATAGGATTATGGAACGAAGCATAACCTCCAAAACTGAAGCGAAAATGTGAAACGTAGTTGCTAAGACAGTTTTAGCTTTAGCACTGTAGTCTGTACTTTTTTGCAGGCAGATCTTTGTGTTTTAGAGTGAAAATTTTCAATGTGTATAGGAGAACTCGTGAAGATTTTGCTGACATATGCTGAAAAATGTATTATTTTACCTTAAATTTATTAATCTAGTATAACAATCCATTTTTATTTCTATTCTCAAGACTTACCTTTTGAATTTTAAGTGGTGGCTATAAGGATTTTTATTCCTGTTTAATTTTCTCTGTGAAAATATTACTACTAGTAGCAAATAACAGCAATAGCTTACTAGAAGTGCTGTCAGACAACTTAAAGACCTGAGTGATGATTTGTTGATAATTTCACATTGATGGAGAAAACGTCCGCGTAATTGATGCATGCATTTTGTGTGTGAAATATGTAGTATCAGAGAGGAAGTATCCATTGTTTGTAGTAAAGTAATTTTAGAATTATTATTTAGCCTGTTACTATAACAGAAGCAAAATATACTTCAGATTGTCTGCATTGTCACACAGTAAAATTTGTCTTACCTGGCCAGTGATCTCTTTTCTTTTTGTAAAATATTTTTCTTAATTACTTTTTCTTTTTCTAGATCGTAGCAAAGCTGAGATGGATCTGAAAGAGTTGAGTGAGTCAGTCCAGCAGCAGACCACTCCTGTGCAACTCATTTCACCAAAACGACAGATACGTAGCAGGTTCCAGCTTAATCTTGACAAGACAATAGAGAGTTGTAAAGCGCAACTTGGTAAGCATGTCTCAAGAATACAATGGACATCTGAAGGATACACTTGAGGAAATTTTGAATTGGAGTTTAAAAGAACTTATCAAATAGTAAAACCTTAAATATTTTATGCATTAAAAGCAAGAGAATATTTGAACTCTTTGAGGCAAGTGGAATGCACTAAACTAGTTTAATTCAAAATACAGTGAGACCTGATGTTTCACATTTTTGTCAAAAAGCTTTTATCTTTTAATATATTTTTGTACCATTCTGATATAGCTAGTATGACAGAATAATAGTCTTAATATTTGCTTCATAAATTGAAAAATTCAAAAAATTGTACCTAACAACATCAGTTGCACAAAAAGGTAATCCAGTCACACAGGAGCTGAATGCTGTTAGAAACATTAGTGTTGTCTAACACTTAAAGACTTTCAAGGCACTAAAAAAAGTAGAGATTCTCTTTGCAAAACTTACGTAGTCTAAAATTGATTCTGCAAAGATGCATGTCAGTAACTTCAATCAGGTGACTAGTGTTACTGATTTTAAGTTGGTTTCTTGTGGATAAAAATAATTCCTCTTTGTATTTGCCAGCATTGGTCCTAAGTTGAACAAAACAGCTTGCAGGTAGTGCAAAAAAGCAGTGCAAGAAGGGCCATTGAATGAAATAAAAATATGAATTGGCATATGTGGAAGGTAATTCTTACACATTCTGGTATTGATAGGGGACTAAAGGAAGTATCTGTAGCTTAAGGAGTGACAGTTAAAATAATGATATGTATACACTTTGTTCCAGTATATAGAGTATTTTTTTTGGTAATGTCAGTCAGTCTGATGTCAGCATGGAATGTACTTTCCTCCCCACAATTAGGAATAAATGAAATATCTGAAGCTGTTTATACTGCAGTAGAACACAGTGACTCTGAAGATTCTGAAAAATCTGACACCAGTGACAGCGAATATAGTGATGAGGATCAGAAATCAAAGAATGATCAAGAAGATGGAGAGGACAAGGAAGGTACAAGAAGTGACAAAGAATCATTGAGCTTGAAAAAAAAACTTAAGCCCCCAGCACAGAATGAAGACAAGGAGGAACTTAAAAGCACAAGTCCAGAAGTGGAGAAAACAGATGACCCAATCAAAGAAAAGGCAATTACAGACCCTGAAAAAGAATTTTCTGAAAAGGGAAAATGTTTACAGCATCCTGCAAAAGAAAAACTGAAAGGTAAAGATGAAACAGACTCTCCAACTGTGCACCTAGGACTGGACTCTGATTCTGAGAGTGAACTTGTCATCGATCTAGGAGATGATCATTGTGGCCGTGAGGGAAGGAAACCCAAAAAAGAATCTAAAGAACCTCCTCCTAAACAAGATGGTAGGATGAAATTCTTTCCTTCCTTTTTTTTTTTTTTCTTCTGTTCTGTAGGGCTGTTATCAAAACCAGAGTTGTTACCTTTATTTTTTGCATTAAGATAAAAGTACCTGTACTAAAACAATTTTTAGGAATGCTTTTTCATTCTTTATGACTATGAAAAAGATTTTCAGTCCCCGTTATAGTTTCCGGTTTAAATAAAACAAGTTTCATTGAGTTTCCTTTCAGCAGCATAGAACTATGAGTATCTGTAATACTTGTTCTGTGACACATGTAGAATTTATTTAGCAATTGTTATGACTTTCAGTTAAATCTTTACTTTTCCACAGATTTCCCAAAATTGCAGGTATAGAAGAAGTTGGAATTTATCAACATACAAATTGCATAAGGTCCCATTGAAATCAATGTAAATGCTCTCAGTAATAATGGAAAGAACAGCTAAATCCCATGTATTGTCCCTTGTTTCTCTGCATTGATAAAAGAGGAAGGCAATCTCAGTTGATGAGTAAAGTGCTTTTGCTAAGCTTGTTCTGCATGTTAGCCTTTTAACAAAACAAAATAGAAAACCAGACTTAAATGGTTAGATTGGAAAATATTTTATTCTTCATGTAACTTTCTCTTCTTGTCTAAATTTTATAACATGTTGGCTCAATCATTTTATTTAAAACCATATTTTCAATCAGTTAACTAAGCCTACATTAGAAGACAACTTAATGCCTCTGAATTTTTAATCTTAAAATGAAATTTAATGGCTAAATGCTATTATGAGGTAGTCAAGAAAAGAGGCTTATAAACTAAGAACAGAATTGTAATTTTGGGGAGTTTATATTGAGTGATTCTTGTTTTAATTAAAAATGTATTGAGCAAGGCAGCTTTATGTATTTTAAAACCACTGATTCATGTTTTACTAGTGGCCTAAACCAGTGATGGTTGAAATAAGTAATCCTAAAATTTTACTTCAATATAGAGGCAAAAGAATAATACGTACTCTGAGCAAAATTAAAAGTGGATTTAAATAGCCGTATATATAGACCTATTTGAATATGTTCTTGACATAATTTGTGTCCTGTCCGTGATTCCAGCGCCTCTACCTTTACTTGTGGCTATCTAGTGTTAAAATGCCTTGGTCCAGAAAAGAGAACTGATGCATGCAAATCTGAAGGTCTTTGCTGTCTTTCCAGAAACCTGTCAATGTAGCAGCCTTCTCTTTCAGATATGCTTTTCCTGGCCACATCTTTGGAAGAGTCATTCAGTTCTTAAATTGATCTGGTATCTGGAACAGTTAACTATGAACTCTGGAAAAGTTTACATCTTAAATACACTGTCTATTTGGTTGCCAGTGCCAGTTCACCTTTGTTTAGAAAGTTTTTAGTATGCTATTCCTTCAGTTATTCAGTCACTGTTCCTTTTGAATGTATTTTTCTCCTGAAAGAAATTGGGATGCAGGTGTAAGTGGTAACCCAGAAACATGCTAACAAATGCTAACTTCTCACATATGTTCTGAAGGAAGTCAGACTGGTTTTCTGGTTTTTGTACGTTTGGTTTTGTTTTGTTTTGCTTTTAGGTTTTTTTTTGTTGTTGTGTTGTTTTGTTTTGTTGCCTAGTGCTTCTGAATTGCCACCAACTTCAACTAGACTGAAATGAGCTTAGTTGTAGAATATTGAAATGAGTTTACTTATAGAATATCAAACACCTTTTGAGGAAAATATTTCAAAGTAGACTGGAAGGTGCATATGGCTCTTGGAAAGATGGAAAATTATAAATCAGATGTGTTAGTCAAAAGCTGTCATTACATCTTATGTTTGTTTAGTTGCAGGTAAAACTCCACCTTCCTCCAGTGCAAGCACTCAGCCTCTACCAGAAACTCCAGTACTTACCCGCTCTGCAGCCCAGACTCCACCAGCTGGTGTGACAGCAACTACTAGTGCTTCTTCTACTGTTAGTGCTCCATCAGCAGCCACTGGAAGCCCTGTGAAAAAGCAGAGGCCTCTGCTGCCTAAGGAAACTGCCCCTGCTGTGCAGCGCGTAGTGTGGAATTCTTCAAATAAATTTCAGACATCTTCTCAGAAATGGCACATGCAGAAGGTGCAGAGACAGCAACAGCAGCAGAGCCACCAGTCTCAGTCACAGCAAGCTCAGTCCTCTCAAGGGACAAGATATCAGACAAGACAAGCAGTTAAAGGTATACACTTTCTAACTCAATGTGCCTGTGATGCCATAATTCCCCAGTAGTGATCTCAGTGCTGCAAGGCTGCCTAACCAGGAGTTCTTCCATATAAACAAAATCTCAGTGTGGTTCTACTCTGATAAGTGACTTTAAAATACAACAACTTACTCACCATACCTGCTCTTTCTGGTGTGTATTTAGAGTCATGTCTCCTTATTTTCATGATAAAAAGTTTGTGTGTGTATCTGTATAAATATTTTTGCCATTCTTAGCCATCACAGGCTTGGGAGAGTGAACTGAATTATTTTCTGGATATATGCTAAAATCATTAACTATTCCACTTGCATGATTACCACTATCACCTCAATATCTCCAAACTGGATCCAGTTTTATCTAACAAGAAGCTGATCTGTACATTTTTCATAAGAGTATAATTTGACGACAATGAAATTACCCAGGCTACATTAGTCTTTGAGATCTCTGTTGCTTAACTCTTAATAAGACTGATGCTACTTTACTGAGCAAACAGCCGCGGCATTTTAGAGTGTCCTTCGCTGAAAGTTTGCTAGTAGTGGGCACGTGGTGATATAATAAGCCTATGCTTCTATGGGCTTCACTCTACAGAACAGCAAATTTATGTAAATCTAGCTTCATTTGTCATTTCAAGTTAATAAACTGAATTGTTTACTGGTGTGCCTGATGAATAGGTATTCTCCATCCTGCAAACACTGCTGGCAAGCCACTAATTTAGTACAGAAGAGAGGTTTGGGTAAGAGGTCACATACAGATGTTTACCAGAGGCACATTTCTCTGATCCCAAACTGCTTTTGTGACTGTCATTTGAAAAGTGGTGAAGAAGTGATATCTTTTTATTTGTAGATTGCACAAATTCGTTACAGAAATATTCAGTCAGAAGAAGAAATGTGAAACGTGGTGAGGTCTTATTTTTAATAGAATCATACTTTATTTTAAGAGCTTAATAATATGGGCTGAACTTTAAATGTTTAGCCTATGAGTTTGTTTTATCAATATGGATACTATTGAGTGCATATAGCATCTTCCATCCTAAATATTATATTTGAGAAATATATCAAATGAAAATTGTAAAATCCATAAGTTTCTTATGTACTGTATTGGCATAAACAAAAATATAGTACATAGAGGTAAACTGAATAACTTTTTTATTTCAGTAATTCCTGTTTTGAGGATATTGGCAATGAAGACATTTTTAATAACATTAATCATAAAAAATAGATTGAAAAGTATTGTCCTAAATTAAAAAAAATAAATTAAGGCAGATAGTCATTAGGGATGAAAAGGTGAGAGTCCTTGCATTTTGGTTTGTACTCTCATTTTGTCATTGCCCATTGTTTAAGATTATTTCAAATATTGACCAAAGATGAGAATACTTTTCTTACCTTGTTTGAATGAACACTATGAATAACTTATTTGGTTTAATGAGTTAATCTCATGTTGCATTCCTTGCTATGCAGCCAACCAAAGGCTAACATTGATCTGGATGTATGTATATTAAACATGTTGCAACACTAAGAATAATTGGTAGCACTAATAACAAAAGAATGGGAATAACACCAGGAAGTATTACTAAAGTAGGCTGCTTTCAACAGTGGGTCACTAAACCTTGTTTGAAAGCAAAAGGAAAATAAATTTAATAATACGTTTCAAAATAATGGAAAATGAAAATGTCAAAGTTTAACTTATGCTCCTATGTATGGTTTTAGATGAGAGTTCTCCAAATTGAGAGGTTATGAAGTAAATTCCTAGGAAGTGGGATGGAAAAGTCCCAAAGTGGGAGGAGTACAGATCTGAGGGAGACTTTTGCATTGGCCATTCTAAAATAAGAAGTTTCAAAGATACATTTACTTCATTTCCTTTCAGCTTACAATTATGTACAAGTTCAGTGGATGTGCACTGTAGAATTAATTGATTAAATGGCTGCATTTTATAGATAATGTAAGTCTTTGAAATGGTTAGGTGCACACTTTTAAGTTAGGCATTAAATTTAGAAGCTTGCCTATTTTCATAATTGTTTGTGATTGATCTGCTGTATGTTCTCTTTTCTTAGCTGTGCAGCAAAAAGAAATCACCCAGAGCACTTCCACATCCACTATAACCTTGGTTACAAGTACTCAGCCTATTTCTATGGTTACCAGTTCGGGATCTGCAAGTACACTTTCTTCCTCAGTTAATACAGACTTGCCAATTGCAACAGCTTCAGCTGATGTGGCTGCAGATATTGCTAAATATACTAGCAAAGTAAGTTCTTGAGCAAGATTTTCTTGAAATTTTATTTTGAAGTGAAGTTTCACATTTTTGACGTTTCAAATTCTGAAATAACTTTATTTTCAGGTTGTCATATGTTGCAAATTCATTTTACTAGGTATGAACAGCTAGATTTTTTTTTTCTCCTGAAGATGTAGATATCCTCTCAGCATTGTATTTACAGTAAACATTCATATTTCTTAATCTGTGTCCAGTAATACATATACAAAAATGTAGTTTTGTTTTAAAACACTGTATAGCTTCCTCAGATGGTAACTTGTCATAAGTGTGTATTCATGTGTAAAAACAGAAGCTAAGTCGTTAAAGAGAAGATGTGGTGCAATACTTTTATCACAACAGTGACAGTGAGGGATGGGACATTAGCTTTTCATATACTCTCTTAGATCTTAAAATAAAAAATCAAGGTGAATACTATGTAAAGAAATAAAGTTGAGGCATTAAAAGCACCAGTATTAATCTTAACTATCAACTTTCAGTGTTCTCACTCAACCATATGGTCTTGGTGGGATTGTCAGTGGCCAGCAATGTCAGTAAATGTCTTTTTTCTATCTTCTTTTTCATTGAGTTTCTTCCCCCAACTCATGGTTATATTTTTTTTGTTTGTAAATTATATCAATGGCAATTACTTGTAAAAGTAGAAGGTCAAGCCGTTTACCAGTTAAGGGCACTTAAAAATCAGAGTCCTGATCAAAAACGTTGTGTTCTGCCTTCTAAACAATCCTCTAAAAGTAGACCTAGGTAAATATAGAGAGAGATATGAGACATTGTTGGTGGTAATTAAATTCACATTACAGTGGTTGAAAGGAAGTGAAAGAGGGTATCTAGTAAAAATACATTTTTAATCTCATTTAAATCTAACAATTTTTTTTTTTTTAATTTTGTCTTTCAGATGATGGATGCCATCAAAGGAACAATGACTGAAATATATAATGATCTTTCAAAAAATACTACTGGAAGTACAATAGCTGAGGTTAGTGTAAGATAAAAAAAATAAAATAATACTCCTTGCATTTTAACTTTGAAAGTTGCGAAATAGTATTTTGATACATAAAACTACCATATACCTAGAAAGTATTAACAAACTGCAGCAATCTAGAGATCCTAATTTCTATCCTGTTTTACAAGTAATGATTAGAGTGGTAGAGAAAAACACTGAAAAAATATCAGATGGACACTAAGATAAGCAGCAAGAACAGTAAGCCATCAAGGTCAGATCCTTAAAGCTTCTGTTGAGGATTTAATTTTGTATCACCTTGTTTAAAATCAGAAATGAAATAGTTTTTTTTGAAAGTATCATCTTTTTAAAGCATGTATTTGAATTGTATTAAGTGGCTTATTCCAGTTACGTGATTATGACCATAGTGTTTAACACTTTAAAAAAATACTTTAAATATTTTTTTGCATTTTTTTGTGAAATGCTATACATTTCTTTTAATTGTCTCCAAAGGTAGTACTTAGTATCCTTTAAGTGTTTTCTTTAAACTTGGAAAAAGCCGATGAAGCAGTCTCAGTGAAGTATAAATGTAAACAAATAAAGCTCAGAGTTAGGTGTGATCGTTTGCTTGCTTGTTTTAACCAAAACAAGGAAGTCACAATTTTGAGCAATGATGTTTGTGTTCCCAATCCACAGTGACTGAAAAAATGGCTTTCCTAAACCTCATCTAGTTTTAAAGAAAAAAAAAAGAAGTCATAGTAATAAATACAAGCAAAACTGAGTACTAGATTTTTTTTATTCCAGTTAGAGAAATTTGAGACTAGACCAATTTCAGAGGAAGCAAGAGCAAGTTAAATTGAAATGCTTTTTGTTTTTAAACAATCCTGTACTTTTTATGGTAGGAAAATCTAGCGAACAAATATTTAGAATACTTTAAACTTTGGTTTGGGGTTTATGGTCTTGTCCTCATGTTAATATGAAGGTGCCTTGATGTAAGTGATGATCAGGCTCTTTTTTTGGGGCATGTTTTTCTGTATAATAATTACGTATTATACACTAAACCCTTTTTATTATTACTAACCATGAAATGTTTAATACTTAGATTCGGCGTTTGAGGATTGAGATAGAAAAACTTCAGTGGCTGCATCAACAGGAACTCTCAGAAATGAAGCACAACCTAGGTATGAAAATGGCAGTGTATCAGTCCAAACACGTGTAGTCTGTACTATGTATTACCTTCATCATAGGATATTACAAATTGTCCAAGTGAAGGACAACCTTATATAATGTGCCCTGCTGATGTTAGTGGACACCTTTAGAGTATGGACACACAGTTACTTCTATCTTTGTGTAGTAAGCAACAGGTGTTCAGCCCTCTGAGAGAAATTTAAGCTAAAGAGAGCTTTTGATAGGACAGAATAGCTTTATTTTATGCATAGTTGGATAATTCGTGAGATATTTTATGCTGATTACTTCACTCTAATTGTCATATGAACCAGGTTCTGTTAATATAGCCACTGGAGGAACCTACTTTCTCTGGTATCTCTGGAGATTGTAGCCAAGTTTGGGCTTGTAAAGACAGAGTATGTTAGCAGCACATGCATATGTCCTTTTTGTATTTATGCTGTACCTAGTACACCTGGATTCTGATCCCTTGTGGGATATCTACAACTAAAGTGTTAAATGGAAGGTAATAGTTAAGGGTAGAAATCACAGTGTCAGAAAAAGAAAAGAAGATGAAAGACTTTCATTTGTTGACTAGGTATGAAATAGAGATGCCCAAAGTCAGGGAATGTTTTGATTGCTAGTTTTAATTTCATGTTATCTTTGAATTAATGAAAATTATTGTTTTGCACCTTGCTGTTGGGGGGCAGAAAATGCAAAACTCATCTTCCTTTGCATTTTGAGTAGAACTGACAATGGCTGAAATGCGTCAGAGTCTAGAACAAGAACGAGATCGTTTGATTGCTGAGGTGAAGAAGCAGCTGGAATTGGAAAAGCAGCAAGCAGTGGATGAAACTAAAAAGAAGCAGTGGTGTGCTAACTGCAAGAAAGAGGCAATTTTTTATTGCTGTTGGAATACTAGCTACTGTGACTATCCCTGCCAACAAGCTCACTGGCCTGAGCATATGAAATCTTGCACACAGTCAGGTAATCTTGCTCTGGGTTGCCTCTTTCACAGCTGAGGGGGTTCGGGTGGGTGGAATACGCAGTGACTCAAAATTCTTCATTTGCATGAGTGCAGATGTGTCTGTGAAGAGTGACTGTGGACTAGTACACACAAGTAGTGACTACTTTCTTTTTTTTTTCCTTTATTTTAGCTACTGCAACACAGCAAGAAACAGATACTGAAATTAGCACAGAAACATTAAATAAATCGTCCCAGCCCAGTTCAAGTGTGCAGCCTACACCCACAGAAACAGCCAGCACCCCGAAGGAAAAGGAAGGTTCAGCTGATAAAAGCAAAGAGAGTGTTACAGTGAGTATCATTGTGGTCATGTTAAACAAAAGCAGTATGTAAGATTTTTCTGAAACCTACCCCTAAAGGCTTCCCTGGATCGGCCAGGAATTTATGACCTTTTGCATATTTCAAAGTGTGATTTGGGGAGTGAGATAGAGAGCTGTGGTTTGGTTGTTTTTTGGTTGTGTTTTTTTTTTCTTCATCCAAGCAAAAAAAAATCTCCTGTCCTCTGGGAACACCCTTTCCCCTTCACTCATTCCCAATAAAACCTTGTGTTGGCTTGACTCATCCTTCCAGCCAAAGGGGACTGGACCTCTTTCTCTCTCTCTCTCCAGGACCCATCAGTGTAGCTTCTGGTCTGGATCTTTCGATACAAGTTGCCTTCTGATAAGCAATACTGACTGCAGCACTTCCAAGCCCTTCTTGCCTGGGGGTTCAGAGGCCAAGCTCAAGACCTGCATTCAAATCAACTTACTTTATCACAACAGACTGCCACTAGGGTACCACAATGTTCCATAACACTGATACAACAGCTCACCTGGATCTACAGTTAACGGAGCAGTGTGCAGTTACGAAATCCTCCATAGCATCTACTCTAATAGTATTCAGTAGGCAAGGATGAGCAAATGCTCTAAAAAAAGGGACTTAACATTGCATATATAGAAAATGTTTATAGAGAAGATTCTGCTTTATAGGTAGGGCTTGACTATTAGCAATTTCAGCATCGTTTTTCTTCTGCCCTTGCAAGATTTAATAAATGAAAAATTTTATGGGGGAGCTGATCCTTCAAACCCTTACACGTGATCCCCCACATCAGTAGGAGCGTTGTTGTATTTTAAAATATTAAAAACAAACTAATTTTGTAGTATTGTGATTCCAGCATGATGTCTCATTGACATAGTCCTATAGAATTGGGAAGCATAGTAAACTAGAGAGCTGTGTTCATTTCTTGACACTTTTGCTACTGTCTGGTGTTAGATCTCTGGGCTTGACATGTCATCTGAGGGAGTAACTTGGGAAACAGATTTGAAGAGGGGAAAAAGGATGTGCTGTTCCATCTGAATGCTTTGATGAAGTTAGTTAAACTCTGGCTCAGTCAATGTTCATATACATTGTTTGTGGCAGCACAACCTTCATATTACTGTGGAAACAGGGGACGGGAGAAAATCAATTACCTAAAACTTTTGCCAGGGAATATTCCAGTTATACAAATCTGGAATTGCTTTCACATAGATGTTCTACCTGAAACATCATGCTGTATACATTGATCATGTTCATAATTTGAACTTTGTTTTATTAACAAAGAAGTAACCTGTGAATTCATTCAGATGCAAATTTTAAACACAAACAAAACATCCAACATAGATTTCATATAATAATAATAATAACAACTAGGTGGAATTTATATAAGAGCTGAGACTTCTACTGAGGTTGCCTGTGCTGTCTCTGCAGATAGCAACAGGTGTGACAAGCAACCAGCCTATAAAACTGGTCCAGGTACCGCAGACCACCACCTATATTCCAACTACTCAACCCACAATTGTAAGTACAATATTGTCATTTAAAGTCTGCAGTAGTACTGTTCCTGGCATTAAAATTGCTCAGTATTTCTGGGGGGCTGTCTGTCTGCCGTTCTATCAAGATATGAATTCACTGGTATAGTCTCAACTTGCAGTGCAAAATGTCTTATTTTGCTGTGCAACATTCCGCCCTTTCATTTCATCATTCATGATTACAAGGATTCAGAAGTTGTCTTTAAAGATAGTGAAGGCACTGAGGACAGTCAGACTTCCATTTTGCATTCTGATGTTAGTTATTTGTCCGTTTCATGTATATACTTGACCACAACATCAATGTAAATATATAGAATTCATTTTAAATATCTTTCAAATATCTTTTTGTCTATGGTATCCTAAAGATATTTAATTAATTCTGAGCTATGCTTGATATTCTTGTGACATCTCAGTAACTACAAAACAAAATATGCATTCATCAGTAGTGTATATCCCATGCAGTCTTGCACATTAGCATTGTGAAATTATGGGAAAGAGCATTGGAATCAGACCTGTTTTCTTCCATCAAAGACTTAACCGGGGACACTTGAATTCCCTAGTGTCAGTCACAGGAGATGGGACAGAAGTGAGTTTGATTTTTGTATTTTATGCACCGTAATATGTCATTCTTTCAACTGGTCGTGTTCTGCAGTGCTCACTTCATAGTCAGCATAATATCTGAGCTGACATTCTTCTTACCAGAAGGAAATACGCCGATACTGCACTGGTAACTGAATGGCACGCTGTCTCAGTGGTGGGTTCAACAGAGAAGCCCATGTGTGGATAACCTCGGTTCATTTTCTGACTGAAGTTAGATAATTTATAATAATAACTATGTACTAATTTAACAGTGTAGTTTAACCACAATGTCATTGTGAGGCCTAATTTGCTAGAGAAGTTACTCTGTCTTTCTCCGTGTGTACACGCCCCGACGTGCACACTCCCCCACACTGCTCCCCCAGCTGTGGGATACACGCGTGTGTATGTCCGTGAATGCACGCACGTGCACGCATACCGACAGTAATCCGTAGCCATTATATTCCACACCAATGTTTCGCTTTTAGTGGGGATCATGACTTTTCACATTCCTAGCAGCGTTTTAACTCAGCTCATTTTGTCTCAACTGAGAGCACTGTGCACCTTTGCAGCATTAGCCCGAAGTTGCTTGGACTGAATTACCATAACAACAAGGTTTTCTATGTGTTTTAAAATTAAATAGCAAACATCAAATATGTTAGATCTCTTCTGTGCATAGCTGAGAGGTTGTAAGATCGTAAGGTGATTTTGTGTAATATTCAGAAAAATGGCAGTTACCTTCATCAGTTTTCTGTAATACAAAGTGTATTGAGTTATCTAGAGCATAATTGGAACGTCTGAAAGGTTTCAACCTTTATTTGTGCATGTTTAAAACTTTGTACACATTTGCATTAGTCTTGCACAGCTACAGACACCTCTGTATTCTAATGACTGCACGTGCAATTTAAATAATTTTAAACCTTAGTGCATGTTTAATATGTATGCAAAATGTACATATGTGTAAAACTGGCAGAGGTGGAAAATTTACCTCTCAGGGAATGATCTTAACACGTTTAAGGAGTCTCGCACATTCCATAGCCCGACCGCTGTAAGAACTGAAACTTAATTTTTTCATTTATGTAAGTGTGTATATTTAAAAGGTGACCGTGGCAACCTTCATTTCCCCACCTGTAATACTAACAGTGACTTACATAACGGCTTCTTTAGGGTTCAATTTGGACTTTGATTCCAACTAGGAATTTCTTCCTCTGAACAACTTGCAGTGTATCTTCTGGGTACCACTTCCATTTATATGCATCTGAAATAATTACAAAATGGCAGTAATCTTGAATTTATTTAGCAGATTGGATCCATGTTTGGTTTTTATTCTTTCTGCAGTTGAAACAATGTAAAAAAATGAATTTGTTGTCTCTGCATTCCAGGGAATGGAATGACTGGGCTTCTGGAAGGCATAGACTTTGTCACAAAGGAGCTGATAAACACTCTAGGCTGTAATCCATCTCAGTAGGGATACTCACAATCTTTGTGGAATACCATTAAGACACTAATGTGGTTTCTTAAAAGTGTGGGGAAACACTGGGCTTCAGTGAACTTGTATTTCTTCTTCCATATTCTCTTTGGAATGTCACACTGCCATCAGGGGGAAGATATGTGCATCACTTTCAGATTCCTGAAAATCTCACTTCCTGTTTCTTCCACAAAATATTGTGAACTGAAATGGATGCATTTGTTTGATCACCAGTTGTGCATCACTGGAATTGTATCAAAACACACTTGCAGTTTGTATGGTGTAGACATTTCTAGACTTTCTCACATTTTTGGAGGAAGGTTAAGATACAGACTTAAGATTCAATAAATCCTTGTCCAGATCTTCCAGAGTGATGTGACCTTGACCAGATTGTTTAGCATTCTTGTGCCTTTGTCTCTGCATCTGTAGAATCAATTACCACCTATAGAGATGTCCTGAAACTTCATTTGTCAAGATTTATAAATCATGATCTGTATGATGGAAGTGAAAAGTTTATTCTATATTAATATTTTTACAGGGTGTATAAGACAGTTCCCAGTAATGCTGATGTTTTTGTTATTGATCTGTGCAAAAGTTAACTTAAGGACTTTTTTGTTCAAAAGATGTTCTTTATTCTTTTCTGTGTAGAGTGAATGCATGGGGGAGTTCCTTTTGGGGAAAAAGATTTAAGTAATGTGTAACAAGAATATACTTATAAACAAGGGTATTTTTATACTCCAGTTTGATTTGTCAGAACTTTTTCAAATGATAAAGGATTTTCTTAGTCCTTTTTCCTCTTCCCATGTATTAGTTTGGGGAAAATACATAACTGGATATAGTAACTATGGAAATTCTCCAAGCACAGACAGAGCGTGTACAGTCCCTACAGGGCCTCCCGCCCCTGTAATTATATAGTAGTAACAATAATACAGAAAAACTCCTGGCTGTAGGAGAGTAATATGCTACTTTCTACCCTGGAATGAGGTAATACTGCGGTAATAAAGGTATTAATTCTTGCACAAAATTAGAACTTTTTCTGGATTTTCCCTGGAAAAATAAATCTCTATATCTGTGGTCATGTTTATGTGACCTTTAACATAACAATATGTTTCTCTTGGTTTTAATTCACAGACCATTCCTGTAGTGGTAAGTCCTTCTGCTGGGACAGTGGCAATGAGAACTGGAGTTCAGTATGTTCAGACCACAATGCCAGTCCAAGTACGAAGAGTCTAACTGCTAACAAGAAGCCCATACAATTGTTGGAATAAATAAATCTAATAGAAATGTGAATAGTAAACACAGTTCTTTGGATTAACCTCAAAGGTTCAGACTTTAGCTTTGTATATGTGTACAAAGCATTAACTACACTACATTAATGTAAAGCATTAGCGCTGGCTTAGAAAAGCTGAGGACAGGTAAGATCCATATTAAATCTATGCTTCTTTTGTAAATAATGTACAATTTGTGGATGTCATTGAAGTTAGAGTACCATCTCCTTTTTATATTTGTATTGATTTTAACTTATAAAGAGCGTTTGAAGTTGGAAAAGGAAGGTTTAAAACAGCCTTATCACAAGCTAACACTGAAAACTGGTCTTGGGAAATTGCAGTTATGCATCAAAGTATAATAATGAGAATCTGAACAACTCGATTAGTATTTGGATAGAGAAAAATTTCTGCACTTTGAAACTCTTGTAGAATTTCTTTGAGCAACCAAATGATGAAGGGTATCTTTTTTCACTTAACTGTATTAGGCAAATTAGGACATTTCCAATCTGTGGACCTGGCATAAAGATTTACATTGTTTTTTACAGTGACCAGACTGTTAAAATTTATATTGTTTACAGGTTAAAATTAGGTTAAAATTTCATTCGATCTAATATCAGAAAAAGTTCAAAGTGTAATACCAGCTGGTTGTAGCATGGTTTCTGATCATTGGTATCAAAGATTGAGAAAAGTAAAGTTTTTTTTTCCTATGCTTCACAGTTCAGTTTTCTTGTTTTTTTTTTTAAATCCTCCAAAAAGGACTTTGAAAAGCTTTTTGAATGGAACAAGAACTAGGTGTGGAGAAAAACATGGATCGGAAACATGGGCAAAGGACATTTGATGCTGGGCCAGAGCATGTATTATTTATATGATGGAATTTATGTTTTTATGTAAGCATGAAACAGTACAGTATGAGAGAAAGTAACCCCTGAAAATGCTGTCTGTTACACTTATGCTGTAGTTCCATTTTGTATGTTGTGTAAAACGAAAGCATTGAACAAAGCAAAGGTGATGTATGTATATGAGAAAATTAATTGTATGATATCATTCCAGTACATCCTGTTGTACATTTTAGTCATGTTGATTTCTCCCATTGTTTATAAAAGAATGCGGTTTGTACAGTCTCCAGCTAGTACCCATATTAGAGGGAAAAAAGTATTAGAAGAAAAAAAGCGAGAACAGAATATTCGTGAATTGCAGTTGTGTCAAAAATAGCCTAGCTGGCCTTATTTGTGAAGCATAATTGCTTTTAGCATATGGAAGTATTTTTTCACATTTTCTTTGTATAAAATTTGTATTAAACTTAAATATCTTTTTTGACAATTGTGTTTCTTTGTGTCTAAGACAGGTGACACACACGATATGCTTTGGGTTCCCCCGATTTTTCAAGAAACTCCACAATTTTTTTATTAAACTGTTTTAGAAAAATGTTTCGTGTTCCTGGATTTACAGTTTCGTTTCAATCTGGATGAATATTCATTTCTGCACAGTCTCCAGATCTTAGGTAATTTCACTTACGTTTGGTTCTTCTGTCTCAGAAATGTGGGACCTTTGAATCGAAGCCTGTCAAATTTGAGAACAAAGTGAGCCACATTGATAGTCTGTAAATAAGAAGCCATTTATATAAAAAACTCAGTAGGATCCATTTTCTCGCAGTTTTAACAGCTGCAAAGGTCCAGTGCTTGGTGTAACATTTGCGCATTGGTTGGATTGTGGTTGGATTGATATAAGTGGTCTTGTTAGGTGTGTTTGTGGGTTAGAAATGGGGGCTTTCATGATGAGTATGGTTGTAGCCCTCAAAGGGGCGTCAGTTGGGCAAGGCTGCTGTGTGTGTCTTAAATGATCTGTCAGAAGAAATGGAGCTAATGAAATAGCTCACTGTAAAATCTTACTGTGAATATTGTCTAAAAGTTCCTACTCCTGTAGTCGCCTTGTTACATGCATTTGTTATACAACTGAAGTTCATGTTCCCCATGCTGCTGTTTAGAGAAAAGCACAAATCTTGAAAGCCTGATGTGATGTTTTGGCCTTCTCGGTGTAATCTGAATGCTGGTATCACTGAAACAAGCTCTTGTGTTAGGGGGAAAAAGGAAAGAGATGAGCAGGTCAGAAATTGTTATAGGAAACCACACTGCTTTCTGAAGCCTGTTTCAACCTGGTTTTTTCTTTCAATCTGCATTGTTTTTTTTTTCTATAAAAGAGTTGTTTTCTTTCCTCATGAGAAATAATAGGTGACCAAATCCTAGTAAAGATTTATATAAAAATGAAATAGTAACTCCCAGCAAGAGTTATCAGGTCAAGATATAAGTATCATCCTGGATGTTGTGGTGACTGTGGTTTTTTTCCGCATTTTAGCTAGTTATGAAACGAAGTTCATTGTTTTTCTGATGTCTGTTTTGTGTTAACTGACATGAAGGAAGAACACACATATATCTGGCTTGGACAGTATGGGAGGAGATGACACTGATGTGATATGAATGTAAAAGATAGGCTGTGACTGTATTTAATGTATGATTGATTGCCGTGGCTAGGCATAAGCTGCATCCATTGCTTGTGTCTGGAGTATCCCTTACCCTGTGTAGCGTATCCCTTGTTTATTTCAGATCTAAGTTTGCGAGGAATTACTGTACTGGGTCCAGAATGTTTTCCTCTTTCTGATGGTGAAGGGTCATCAGTTGCGGCACCTGACTCAGTCCTGGCTTGAAGACAGAGTCTGGGTGGCTGGCCTTTCGTTGTCTAGCTGCAAAGGGTGGGGCCAAGGATCAGGTGCTGAGTCAATGGGGGCCAGGAGTAGTAACTTGTAAGTAATGAAAAGCCCCTTTAACCATATACTGTCCTGGGAAAACTCGCTTTCACCATTCAGCGACAGGCACTGGGTGTCCCTTGGCTTTGCCATTCTCTGTTGCAACCTACTGAACGACCTGCAGGCATATTACTGCAGATTCTCCGGTACTGGGGAAAAAATGAACTTGTCTTGGAGTCTGAGCTTAGAGATCTTTGTACGACTATGCTCTTCTGTTATCACGTGGGCCTTCAGTTAGGCAGGAGATTGACACTGGTGTTCCTTATCTGCGCCAGCCAACTCCAAAGCTTTACCAAGTGGTGGAAGCGTTCTCCTAGCTTTAGTGTTACTCCAGGAAGGTGGGCACCCGGGGTGCTCTGAGGTTTTTGTTGTAGCCCCCAGAATGTTATGATCGGGATGGAGTTTACCATAGCAAGGTTTCATCACAGAAGCCTGATGTCAGCGTATGGACATGAGCAGATACCGATAGCTGGATCAGCGGCACACAGCTGTGAGCGCTGCAGTAGCCGCAGCCTGGCCGGCAGTTCTGGCTGCAGAGGCCGCTGCGTTTAAACTGGAACTTTATGGGCTGGCTATGAAGGCAGAGGTGAAGAATTTGCCATCAGTTGTGCTGTCACCTTCTGCTGGTGCTTGCTGCGTTAGCTTTTTAGCACTTCAGTCGCAGCAATGTAAGTGGTTACATTGCAGAGGAATGCGGAGCAGCCAAGGGGAGTGTAGTCCTTACAGAGCCACAGGCTCTGAAGTTTTTCATCCTCCTCAGTACGGATGGCCAGTTCAGAGGGGGTGCTGCAGGTTCTGCCACCCACGCTCAGCCGGGGCTCAGCTGCAGCCCTTTGGATGCTGGGGTTTCACCCCTTACACAGGGAGGTAGAGCCACGAGCCCAGGGTCCCTCTGAAGAGTCACCCTTTCCTTGTCAATCACAGAGGCTAGTTTTTGAAATGATTGTACAGCTGCACCTTTATTGAAGGCTTTTTAGAAACAATGATTTCTATTTTCCTTCTCTTTTAAAAAAATCATTTTTATATAAAATGCCATGCTGTACTTCCCCAGTGTTATGCTCGCCTTACCTGCCCAGGTGTGTGTCTCATAGCAAAATGGCTAAATGCTGAGAATATGCTTTTACGTATCCACGGCTTGTCAGGCGAGACGGCTGTGACTCGAGAACTTTGCAATGGGCCTCAAACCCCAAGGTTTTCAGGAGGCTGCCTGGGGGAGGAAGGCGGTGGTGGGGATTCCCGCTTTGTCCTGCGGGGCCCGGCTGCCCTCAGGCGGTCACACGGGAAAACTGTGTCACAAAGTACAGAAAACAGGTTAAACGGTGCGATTCCAGCGGGTTCTTCCGTCCCCAACGAGGAGGTGCTTTGGCAACTATGCTCTCTGACATTTTTGACAAAAATCCTATGTTCTGTTGTTACCGCTGAACTACTCAAAGCTGGGTAAGGCCCAAGTGTGGTTTCTGTCAAAGCTGCTTTGAGAAATGGTCCAGCTCCAGGCCCCGGTTGAACAGAATGACTGTGTGTGAAGATGGGGACCGAAGCAGATATTCTCTTTTGGTGCATGTCATCTCAATGGGTTTTTTTGGTTGGTAAGAGCTGTATTTACTTTGTCTTACAGTCCATGACTTGTTAGGAATGGCAGTGGAGAGCAGATGGGTGGAGAGACAGTAAGGATAAAGTTGGGGGGGGGGGGGGAAGTGTTGTGTTTCCATCCTTCACTTGAAGAGGATGTGTGGCACAACAGGTGTGTGGTGTGGGTCAGTTCCTGCGAAATTCAAGAGTTAAGCTGTGTCAAAGCAGCACATTATGCGGGAGTAGCATGGCAGGTCACGCTGTCCCGGCTCAAAGGACGTGTGTGTATATACGAACACTGCGCATCAGGTAAGGCACATTGCTGCAGGAAGCATACCTGAGCTTTAGGCCAGGCCAAAGCACAGGCGGAACTGAAATGTGACACGCAGAGCAGAAGCCAGTCTTAGAAAAAGGAGCAACAGTAGCAACTCCATCGAGTTCCTTTCTGAGGCCGTGCCTGTACGGCCCAGAGGTGGTGGGAAAAGCAACCATGTGCAGAAAGCCTATTCCCTATCCCTGTCTGCTGGCAGAATTCCTTGACTCCCGATTCCCAGTGACAGCACTGGTCATGAATCAGTCTTCATTTCCGAATGATCTTTGTATGGTTTCCAGTTTTCCAGTGTGTTGCTCCTTGTGTTACTTCTCATTTTAAGTAAGTGTTCAGTAAGTTAAGTTCCCTGTTCTCAGGCCAAAAGGCCTTTATAGCTGAATTGGCTATTGCTCTCTCTTTGCTCATTTTTCAACAACGAACACAGGTAGCTGAAACTCAGAAAAAGGTAAAGACTCTCCATGTTGTTCTACTCACATTTTGCATATTGAAATAAATAGTGTTTTTTAAATCACATTTTGTTTGTTAAAAATAATGCTATCTTCTTATTTAGAATCCCGGCAAGCAAGAAAACCTTATGGTGAGAAGTAAGTGGAAAAGAATTATTATGAATTATTAGGATAAATTCTTGCACAGTACCTTGTAAGTCTGATGAGTACTATTAGATACAAAGCTCTAGTCATGCTGAAGCGAATTAAAACATCAGGGATAAAAGCTGGACTCTGATTAAAGCCTACAGTTTATTACTTATGAACAACTCCAGGAAGTGAGGAAGGTCCTGGGCCGCACCAACTAGACGGAAGCGGTACGCCTGTTTGACAAACACGTGTCTATAATGCTGGTGTACCCCCCCGCCCCCAGCAGCTGTGTTGCCGTGGGTAAGCAGCGATCATTGGCTGGGAGGAATATGGAGAATTCACTTCCAGCAATGGTACGAGGAGCATAGGCAGGCACCAAGAGAGAACGGGCCCAAAGCTCTGCCAAGAACTTTGGAGCAGAAACAAGAGAGCTTGAGAATCTTTAAATACATTCAATAAGCAAAATCTTCCTAAGAAGCTTTAGGGGGGGACCAAAAAAAAAAAAAAATTCAGATAACTGAGTCAAATAAGGCAGCTGTTAAATTTGAAATTTCAAAGAGGAGCAATTAGCTGATTGACAGGGTGTTAAAAGCTGAAGTCATGCCTTCTTAGGAGTCTGCCATTCCTGGCATTTGTTCCTCTTTCACAGGTTTTATTTACAGGTGTGCTTCTCTTGCAAGCATCTGTCACTTCTCCATTGAGTTTGATTTTCTTGACTTGTGATAAAGCTTCCTATTTCTGACAGTCTTACAGCTGGAAAACCTTGAAGGCAAAAATTCTGCCAGACTTGCCTCTCAGCAGGCTCTGAGACAAGCAACTGCTCTGCTATAAAAATCACATTATTTTGTTTCGTGTTGTACTCAAGCCAGAGAGCCAGCGCTTTGCAAATGCCTCCAAAGTCTGTACTTAAAGGATGCTTTTGTTCATGCCTGTTGTTGACAAGTACAGCTAACATCTTCTCCAGCTGCTGCATGGCTGCTGCCTCTTGAGCTGAAGACAGACTGGCCTATTTTGCGATCAGATGTTCTGTTTTAGTCTGGCAGAAAATCCCCTCTCAGATCTAGCAATGAATCTGTTTCCCGAGGTAAATGTTTTCAGACGTCAGGAGCATCGCTCAGGCTCGTAACTTGTGTAACCCTTACTTGTCTGATCCCAGTTCGCATGGGATAGATAAGCGGATTGTATTACTGGCTGCGTCTCTCTCTTAACACCTTGTTTCAGTGAGAGTCTGATCCTTTTGAGATTCTGTGGTGCCACAGCAAGCAAAAATAAGCAGTTCTGAAAGCAAATTAAAGATTCATCCAGGCCCAAAGAATGGACATTTTGACAGCAAGAATTAACAGGCCAGCTCAGCCGAAATCCTAAAACTGAAGCTTACTTGTAGATGCATTTATTTACATAAAAATAAATATGCACAGCTGCAGTATTTGCTTGCCCTTTATCTCCCTTTGCAGGACAAGGCAGATTTGCCAATTCTCTCCCAGCGGACACGGTCGCTGTCTTCAGTCTGTGCCCCACCAACAGCCAGAACAGCTGGCTGTAGGCTCGATCTTGCACCCAAGGAGCTCCGTTCAGTCCTTCTGGCCTAACCCCACCCTGAAATGGGGAGTATGTGTTCTACAGGCACCTCTAAATCCAAGAGTGGCTGGAGAGAAGAGAAGGCAGGTAATACAGTCCCCCAAAATGTAAACATGTTTTTATTTAATGCCTTTCACTCATCACAAGGTACTTTTTTCCCACCCCCACCACCAAGATGGCAGCATAAGGCACGGTATAGACACACGCACAGCCCACATACCATCTCTGTAGGATTTTAAAACACAGCTGTAGTTCTGACCAACAGTACCATGTGTCCTTATTAGTAATGTACACAGTATGATTCTCTCCAGAGTTTGTTCTGGAGAAGTGAGCTATTAATTTAGAATGGTAAGACTTTCCCCACCCACCCACCCTAAAAAGCCAGATTAAAAACACAGGTACAGAGCTTAATACCAGAGTAATGAGATTAGTTCATAAATTAAAAAAATTAAAAAAAAAAAATCAACAGTTTCATTCTTATTTTCAGAAGGTCCCACGTGATGTGATGTACTGTGCAGAGACTCCTTACTCTGTCCTCTTCCCTTTTCAAAAGCAAGAAAACTGACAGGTAGACCCAAGACTTCTAGTTTGTCGTTGACGGCAAAGAGGCAGTTGCAGCTCCAGGCATCTGGCCTAACCATTAAACTGCAGGATCCCCAGCGCGTTATCTGAAGGCTTTTCCTCTGTCCAAAGGAAGAAGAACTTGATACAATGTTCTTTGGCTGCAAGTTCTCAAAGGCTTCCACTGAAAGGGTTCTCCTTCAAAAAAAAGAAAAACTGTAGTTGCTGTGTAATAGTTTGAGTGAAGCCCTCACAGTGCTAAGATGCTGGGGTCTGCTACAAATATTCAAGTTCCAAGGCGTGCCGAAGAGCTTCCAGGTCAGCATGACAAGAGATTCTCCAGAATGGCATGTTGTGCTAGAGTGAAACCAAAAGAGGGTATTTTTTGTTTAATACTGAGATCAAAACAGCTTTCTTAGTTTGCACCCTGAGGAACAGAGCTCTGTGCTTGGGCCACCAGGCAGCCATGGTGTCACCAGCAAGGGGACTCATCTTAGGGATGGAAGGGAGCGGGGAGGGGCTGTTTGCTGATACATTTCTCCTACGCAGAGAGGAAGATGGATCCTCCACAATTTGGGAGTGTCCTGCTTCAGAGATGATGTGGGCTGACTTTCTGAATGTACTAGCTACTGAACTACTCTCCCACTTCTCATGGATTATTAGGCACGTTTCTAGAACCGAAGTACTCCTAGAGACACTCTTCTTGCCACTCAGTGATGTTCACCTACTGTAACAAGTCATACAAGAATGTTAGGACTCCAGAAAGCATCATAGCCCTACCCCACACCACCAAAATTGGTCTGCTTACTACTAGTGAAGGCTGCTGCCACTGCCTCACAGATGAGTAAACAACATATATCACAAAGTTGAGTTATTAACATTTACAAAAATGTAAAGAAAATAACATAATACCACATAAAGTCAAAATGCTTTCTAACCATTCCCTTTCCAAGTTAACTGGAACAGCAGGGCACACTGCACTGTTTGGAAACACTGGAACTGGTAGAATTCCTCAGATCAATTATTTATTCAGCGTAACGCTACTGCCTCAGAGAAAGTCTTGCATGACAGCTTGTCCTCAAGAAACTTCCCTAATTCCTGTTTTTGAGAGACTGCCTTATCTTCTTCTCCTGCCTCCTTGTTTTTCAATTAATATTTACTGTGATAAATCTAAAGTAACGATACAAACACCCAATTTCTAACCAGTCAGTTCCCCTTGAAATCTTAGTGCCTGGACAAAATGTGGAAAGATCAACTATCTGTGACCTACTCTATCTTCTTTATACCTTGTTTCATCTCCTCAAAATTGTGAATATACTCTAGGAAAACCAGACTTGCATTTGCAAGGACAAAGTAGTACATATATATTTTTTTTTTAAGTGCTGTGAAACAAGCGCAGTGCTGTTATGCAGGGGGCCTGAAATGGAAACTGTAATCTGGTCAGGTACAAACGGTACTCCAGCACCACTGCACTGACACAGCTCTGCAACCCTTAGCAACAGCGGGGATCCTGGTGGTCGCCTGCAAAGAGATAACCTCAAAATAATCAGAACTTGCTTAAGTTGTGAAATACAGCTTTTCTCGGTATGTTCTGGCGAGTGTGGGGTTTGAATTGGATCTGTTTCTTATCCAAACCAGTTAAAAGTAGTTTCACTTTACATCAAAGGCACAGCTTGTTTCTGCAGTTAGATTTTATAACAGCATTTGGTATTGTGATTTTCTTAGCTTCCTCCCAAAATACCAGTGTCTGTACAGTCTGTGATATGTCCCCAGTAACAAACGTCTAAAAAGCCATAACTGACAGAACTTACTCCCCTTCCAGTGTGGGAATAAAATTTCTGAGTGTTTTATCACTGTAAATAATTCAACCATAAAAACACTGCTTCTGGATAAATAGCTTAGACACAGCTTCGTACACTTCCTAGGCAGTTTATCCTGATGAAGGGAGATGTTTCTTTCCCAAGTGTACCTACCTGTGTGAAAAAAAAACTCCAGTGGTGCCAGATGTTTGCTTTACAGAGTGTCTATTTACACTCCTCCAATGTTTACATAAAATTCAAGCTTCCCTCTGGTATGTTGCCTACCAGTAAACAAATGTTTCCTTCAAGCTATTTATCAGTGTGTGTAGAGACAGCAAGCAAACCCAGACAGCTGAATCCACTGCTCTGCAATTTCACTTTAAGGGGAAAAGTTATTTCCTCTGCCCCCCTCCTCCCCTGGTTGTTATTAACCCCCTTCCATTAAATTATCTATTTTTCTTTCTTAAATTAGAGGAAAACTTGGCCTCCCGGCCACTCCTGTTGTTCAGCATTTACAGATTTATCACTCAGCAGACAGGTGAAGAAAAATGACCCACTAAACTGGAGATACCATCAGTGCTGTCAGCAAAACAGTGAAAGGCTCTCTGCCTGCCCCTTCTCCACCCTTCCCCTTTTTTCTGTATAAAGCTCAGGTGTGTAGAAGCCTTGAGTAATGATTGTCATCAGTCAAAGGAGGTGACAGCCCAGCAAAGAATCTGCTCTACTAATGGGAGAGCTTCTTAGGCCAGGAGACACAAGCAAAAGGGCCCTTGAAATCCTGCCTATAGACGGTTGTTGAACCTTCCCACTTCTCCACGCAGCCAGAGAGCCCCTGCAGCCTTTGATGCAGTCACGTTCACTGACCCGCTGCCTTTGAAGTATGGCACTGGGCTGCCCAAAGCAGCAGGCTATTATCACTTCATTCCCAGTCACTAATTTTGGACTCTTCTCTGACAGCTCCTTAACCCTTCATGAGCTAGAGAGCCATCTGCACATTTAGTTAGTTTTCCAAGGTGGGGAGAGGTGTTGTTGCTTCCATTGGCCAGGGGAAATACACTATAAAAATGAAGGCCTCTGCTGCTTTGAAGATGACCTGAGATACAATTCTGGGGACAGAACATGTGCCAATCACCTTATTTGCTGGGATCCCTTTGTTCCTGGGCGTATGCACCAAAAAAGCTCAAATTTGCTTGGAAAGTCTTTGCAGGATCTTCATTCAGATGAGACATCAGATCCTCCAGCACAAAGTACATCACAGGAACTCAGCTGAACCATTTTGCACATCACCTGAGCTACAACAGTCATCTGTGTGCCCATTAAAAATGACCTAGTTTGCTGAAGATGGCACTTAGGCAGTCATCTCCTGCATCTCACCTCATGTGCAATGCTCCTGAAGCAAACGCAGCTCAATCACATTTCTGCAGTCACATCAGGAGCACGAGGCACCGGATGCACAGAGACATCTTGCAAATAACACTGCCCATTAAGGAATTGTATTCCTGTCCCTGTAAAGCCAAATAAATGGAGATTCCAGGCAGGCTTCTGTTCTAAAGATCAGGAAATCACAACTTTGGCTGTTCAGTCCTTACATTGTACAACTCAGCTGATGTACCCGATTGCTTTCTTTCGGGTTTTTGGCTGTTGCTCTCCATGTTTCTACCACTTCCTGGGTTTCTGTAATACACTGACATCCCACGAGCACGGTAGAGGGTATTCCTTGCTGGATCTCCAAACCCACCCCTGCTCTGCAAATCACTGTAAGTAGAACGTAAGCTTTGGTCTTCTCAGATTTTGCTTTTATCTTTTTCAAGCTCTGGGGTTCCAGCTTCTCTCCTCTTACAATCTACCCAAAACAAAAAAAGCTTCAGCTGGTCCCTAAAACTCCAGTTCTCATTTCTCAGTGAGTGGCCTGTGGATCCTAATGACTGGAGGACTCAATGGGATGCACAGGTTTTAGTCCATTTAATCCTGTCTCAGGCTACGTATGCCAGTGGGTCACACCTATGCAGTGAGCAGGAAATATTACTGAGGGCTTGTTATTCCTGATTGTCCCGCATTTGCAGTTTCTGTTCTACTTTGTATTCAGTACGACTTGCAAATTTCATTTTGCTTGAGAAATTAATCATAAATGCAGCAACTTGGTACTAGTGATTTGGTATTCGCTCTAATGACGTTACACCTCATGATCTCAATGAGTCACAAATCAAAATACCTGCATGTATATATGCGTGTTCTAGTGAGTAATTCAAAACTAATTCCAATAATTCGGAATTTACAAAAGCAACATCTGTAGATCAGAAATTCACCCTGCTTGCTCATCTGAGTTCACACGCTGGAGTTTTCCTTTTCATGTGTTTAAAGCCATCTTAATTAAAAAAGGATGATTCCTGGAATACGTGACGCAGCAACTGCCTGAAAAGTTGCACTGGCTGTCAAGGCAGGGGAATGTACAGGAGGAAATTTCTCATAAGGCTGTTGAATATTTTTCATATTAAGAAAACAGACCAACTGTAAACTGTTTTAAATGGAGAGAGCTTCAATAAATAAAGAAAGGGTCATGGAAATTAAAACTTGGGAGAATCCAGCATGGCATCCACAAACTGTACCTTTTTTGCTCCCTGTTCCTCTTCAACACCATCTCCTATTACAATGTACACGGCTTTCCTTCCAAACCTTTGCATTATTCTTTCAAAACAGCTCTCTTTCCCTAAGCAAGAGAAGAGAAGACACATTTTTTTATCTGGACATACACAGCAGGTGGGGCTAATGATCAGGTACTGGAACTTGCTCCTGCATTCCTCATTTTCATCTGAAGTTAGAACCCAACTGAATCTTCATCTGAGAAGGACAGTTACTAGCATTTTATCAGCCAAGGTCTCTCAAGAACTGCCAGTTTTCCATAAGCTTTGTGACTGATGCCCTTCTTAGACCTGCAGTCGGTAGACTGATGTGACTCATGGCATTCAGTTTCAAAAGCCCTCTTTTGTTCATTCTGGTTGCAGTAAAAACATTAAAATACAAAGCTCCGAGGTTCAAACTCTTACATCAGAAAGAACAGAACACAAAAAAAAAGCCCCAAGCCAACCCTAGCAGTATTCACTACTCACAAAGCTTTGTGAAGCTCACTCAGCACTTGACCCCTCTGCAAGAATAAGAGAATCCAAACTTTTTCTGTACATAACAGGTCCAACCAGACTGCCCTCCTCCTAGCTGGGTGCAGGTGAACATCACACACACAGCAGATGCTCCATAGGCTCACTCCCTCATGGAGACACTTGGGAAGACTTTGATGGTTTGGTTTTTTTTGTTTGTTTTTTTTTTTTTTTTTTCCAGTCTGTACTAGCTTAAGTGTGGGCAGTCAGGATGTGAATTAGAGATGTGTAAACACGGAGCTAAAAATAAAGCTCATACATTGCTTGCTGCAATCAGGTTGGACAGACGTGCCTGACTTAGGGACAAAACTTCAGTCTGTCTTCAGTGAGGCCTAAGTTAGTGTGCTCTTACCTGTTTTTGTTGCACTGTAAATGTTTTCAATGGGGAAAACGGGACCTAGTCCATAGAGAAGCACTTTAGCGAGAGCTGGTATAAGCTGAGTTGTGGTGACCAACACATTCACACAGTTAGGCCTAGAAAACAGAAGTGAGCAGAAGTTACAACCTGTGTTCCTTTCGTTCACTCTAGACTGAAAGACAGTAGGAAGCAAACCTTTCTTGCAACTGGAAATTCCCAAGCCATTGGGACATTATGCAGCTAGAGGCAGGTAATGTGAGTACTGGCAATGTCTTTTGATCAGCTTAGCAGAAATGAAAAAAAAGCATAAAAAAACTAGTAGCAGCGACACAGCCTTACTGCATGCGTGCCAGGATCTATTTTGCAGGAATTTAAACACCATATTGTAATGTTCGTGCTGCGTTCTTTGAGTGAACATGTTCAGGGACAGAAGGGTCCTTTACTCCCTTTCCTACTCTTTTCTAAATCTGCTCACATGAAGAGCGTGCCACAGATGAGGTAGCCAAGGAAAGGCAAGAAAAAGGACTGTTTTTCCTTTCGTTCAGTTCTTCGTCTCAAGCTCACCTCGACCCTTGATAATTCCAGTCTGGTAAACATGTGCAGACAGGCCTCCCACGGGTTCGGCCAGCAAAGTCCTACAAATGTGTCTCGATTTGTTTAGAGAGTGAAAAAAAAGGTAAGCAAAGGAGATCCTGGATCAAGCCTGTAGGCAATTTTTTAAGCTGTTCTTACCGGGAATGTATCAAATTCAGCGCCTTCAGGGCATGTGTGAGCCAGAGATCAGTCAGCGCTTCAAGTTCTGCTCTTAGCTGCAGCCAGGTTTCCCTCTTAGGAGCTCCTATTAAACCTGTAAGCAGAGAAAGCATCTTTGCAGAAGCACAGAAAGGGAGCTGCATGGCTCTGTATGCAGCATGCCAAAGGGCTCCTGCCTGTGTTCTGAACCCTGTCTCTTCCACCGCCCTTCTCCTGGCCCTGGTGCAGGGCGATGCCCACTGCGATGTCGCTCCAAGGGTCTGCCTTGAGGTACACGAGGCCTGACTGCAGCACACTCCTATGCTACTGCAGCTCAGCTTCCCTCCTCTCTGGTGGAATGGGATCAGTCACCTGCAGGCTGCGGGACCTCGTTAAAACACCTTTCCTGGAGTTAGCACAAAGCTTGCACAGGAAGTGATCAAGAGGATGAAAGAGCTGTGTATAGCATGTAGTGGCTTGAGCTGGGAGACATCTGAAAACAGGATGGTTCTGTTTCTCCTGAAAAGCTATGCACCATTTCCAGTACACGTGGGTAGACTACGCCTTCAAACAAAAAAAAAAAACACCTTGTGGTGACACTCTGAGTTTTGCTTCTTTCTCTTTCTAGTCAAAAACCTGGCACTGAAGTCTTAAAAGAGAAGCAGAGCAGCCTCTTGGAAGAACTGCCTGGAACTAGACGAGAGGAAGGAGCCCAGAGCACTGGTATCTGGTGGTACTGTTTTGGGGGACTTAAGTAGTTATAAGAATGCCTTCAGATAGAGATCAGCCATGTGTTCTGTGGGGGAAAAAAGCATATTTAGTTTTGAACTGTTTGCTTGCTTACCAGACATTTGGGAAAATTGGAGAAGGTTGCTTTCCTGCCAAAGAAATTACAAAATAAAGCCCCACACTCAAACTTGAGTCCTCCTCAAAACACTAAACCACGTATTTTAGCTTGTCTCCAGTAAATCCTGTACAGAACCTTATTTAAGGATGACTGCTGAAACACTTGCTCTGTGAAGTATTCTTATCACGATGCCCTCTACACCTCCACAGATGAAAGGCACGCTTTTTGCCTGGCCAGAGACACTTACCCCCTACATTGTTTTTGTAGGTGTTGTACATCTCTTTCACCCGACGGTAGCGGAATGCTAATTTCCTCATCCAGTCAACTCCCCCGTGAACACCCGAGCCCAGACACAGATTTGCACTGGCAGTTGAACTGTGAAAGCCGTCCGCTGAGAAGTTGTATGTACTGGGAAGGGAGAAGGAAGGGGAGAGGTCAGTATAATTACAGTCTACACAGTGCCAGCAGGGAGTGGAAAGAATTGTAAAGAAATGTGGAGAAAGTGGCAGCAGAGATACACACAGGACACGCTGCACAGAACAGGAGTTCATCTCTAGCACGGTTAGTGGCACAGATTAAAACTGTTCTTACTGCAAACACAACGCAGGTTACTTGGCACTCCCTGCCAATTCTGAGGTTCTCTGGACTACAAAACTGTCCTCAGGTCACTGAAACTCCTCACCTGCCTCTCATTCAGGCTGCCAAGGTAACTGCAGAAATACTCAAACCCTAAAGAAGATTCTGGTGTTTTCCTTCTAACTGCTTGGCTATATTGCTAAACAGGCTCTGAATATGCATTAGAATAAGAAAAAAAATTAAGAAATTCACTGAAGGAGCCTTAATTGCCTGCAATATGTAAAGCTTTTTTTTTTTTTTTTAAACTGAGTTAATATTTTAAAGCAACTCTGGAGTAATTACCACAATGAACTGGGGGCAAGCGACAGTTCCACAAACACCTTAAACACGCAGTTTATCTGAAGAAAGCAATCCTGCCTTCTACCAGGCATTTGTCCCTGTCTTCAGCCCTTCTTGGTGTTCCTTTCTTTGTACCAGCACAAGCATTTCTTCAGCACTGAGGTGAATCAGATCAGGGAACTGTTCCAGTTAAACGATAACACAGCTTTAAAAAAAATCAAGAAAGTTGCTTTTCAGCTGAATCAGTTCCCTGGCTCGGGCGGGAAGTGGGGCAAGGCAGCACACAACGAGGCCGTACCAGCTCATGCCATCTTAAAGTGTTTACCAGGTGACAGCATCAGGATGGGTTTCAAGGTTTGAGCAGATTTCAGACTGAGCTGCGATGGAAGAGAGCAGCCACAGCTCATGGCGTACAGTTGGCTGGAGCAGGTCACAGAGCCTGTGGATTTGGACAAACTGAGCTTGAACCAGAGCAAGGCAAGGGACAGAAAGGCTCAGTGACACAGACCCACCCTTCTCAGCTGCAGCTTGAAGTCAGCTCAGCGTACAGTGCTTCTGACACCTGACTGGGGGAGCAGCTAGTGCTTGTATATTCACATCCTGATTTACTGCACAGTAATTTCCCC
The DNA here is from genome assembly GCF_036417535.1 of Chlamydotis macqueenii. Lineage (NCBI taxonomy): Eukaryota > Metazoa > Chordata > Aves > Otidiformes > Otididae > Chlamydotis > Chlamydotis macqueenii. Next base: position 6,700,231 of record NC_141571.1, on the reverse strand, counting down.
TTCTAGAAAGCCCTGATGCCGCTTTATTTCTGTATTAGAGCATCCAGATAGCAGTTTAACATGCTTAACATACTTCAGTCAGCTCAGCTTCACTTGCCACACAGACAAGCCGTGATCAGCTGAGAAGTATTGCTGAAACAACTGAAACCACTCAGGCAGGGGCTCTTCACAGGATTCAAGATACGCTGCTAGCATAAGGGATTTTTTTGTTCACTCAAAGTAAGCGCACTGATTGAGATAAAACCCAAATTAGTGTTTTAATCAATGCCTGAACAAGTACCCAGACTCACTCCCTTGCAGGCCACTGGAGCCAAAGGACCTAAATATACATGTGCCGTTTCAGTGCATTGCAAAGTACAAACCAGCATTTCAGTTACAGCAAAAAATCTTCCAAGTGTTCTCTGCAGAAGAAGTCTCTTCCCTAAAACACTTCATTGTTTTCTGTGCTGATTCTGCACCAATTTCTCATAATAACCAGCCACAAAAACACAAATTGTAAAGCTCTGTATGAGCTCTGCATATTTGATTCTTCTGCCAATTACCATGACTCTGCAGACAACACTTTGGGAAAGGCAGGCGTAATTATATAGAATTAGTTTTTATGTACACAGTGACCTAACTTATACAGATAATGTTTGCTGCAGTTTTGATATAAGTTCCTACCAGTGACAGGGCTCTGACACGGCAAGGTCTACCACGATCCTCACTACTAAGCCCATTCATTACAGACCCAGCAGTGGGAAACTTTTCAATCTGGTTTTGAAGTGGTCTGGCCACACCTGTGCCAACTCGCTGGCCAAATTGTATCAGAAACTAGTGTAGTCTGACTGGAGTTCAGCCTGATTTTAGATATATTTCCCGGAGTGGTTCAAAGCTCAGTATAGACAGGGCTTGACTGTAGGCACTGGCATATTAACGTGAGAAAGGGGACTCTGCACTTCTGTGTGCTTAATAAATGCAGACAGCATGGAGCCAGGGAGGGCAGAGGACACAGCTCAGAATGTAATTTTACATCACTGACCAGCCCCCTGCTATTTTCAAACAGCTGGGGACTACCTGACCTGCAACTTCCAGCCTGGACATCCCGTACCTTAGATCTTGACCATTATCATCTGACGATACATCGTCTATGTGGATCTGGTCACAATCCTGAGAAGTGTATGAAAAAAAACACAGCAGTTAAGTAAATGCTTTGAAAAAAAATATGAAAGAATGTGATGAAAAATTACTTTAACAATAATATTAAGGAGATAAAATCTTACATACAGCTAGTATTGTCTGGCATAGTCTAGCCAGTTAACTGTTAGGAACAGGTATCACACAGCACGTGCACAAAATATGAATAGACAGAGCGTGTGTGCGTGTGTGAGATCTGCTATTATCTAAGGGCACAACAGCTCGTGAATAACACAGTAAGTGAAATTCTTTCCTATGCAGACAGGAGGGAGTTGCTTGTGTTTTAGCCAGGAAAACTGTGGTTTTTTAAACTTTGTATGCATGATAAGGCAAAGATTTGGCAGCCTCTCTCCCTCTGAGAATACTGCTTTGGACAAGAAGTGTATGCCCACGTAATGCTCAAGGGGAAAAGATCCGTCCCAAAGAAATTTCCAAAGATGCCTGTCCTGGTGGTGTTTTCCCAGTTCCTTCTGAGGGAGCTGAGCTTCCTTTGATGTGCAGGGAAGCTGGGCTGAAGCACTGAAGGTGGCACCCTTTCGTAACCCCAGTCAGAGAGAGAGGTAAGGATTAATGTGTGTCAGTAATGAGGAAATCCATGCACAGGAAATTTAACCAGAATATACACTTGGAGCTCAGCCTGCATGAAGTATGTGCTCCAGATCTTATCTCCCTAAATTCTTCATTGTTTTAATGGTGGAAGCCCTGCCTCAAAAATTTAAGAAATGTTATTTTTTTGGTTTCTTTCCTACTCTCAGCATTAAGATTAGAAAGAGAAAAATCAGGAAGCTTCTTCCACCACCTTCAAACTCCTTTCTCCATGACCCTTGCAGGTAAGAACAAAACAGAAAGCCTTCAAGCTGATGAACACTATCTTTTGTTCTGGCTGATTTTTTCAACAGAGGTAAAAGCACTTGGTACAAGAGGACCCTGAAGTCAAAACAAGTTCAGCTAACCAAGGTACAGTTAGCTTCACCACTTCAGTATTCTATAAACCACGGAATTTGTCTTACCTTTCTGAAACAATTATGGGTTTTATAAATAAAACTCTTTCCAAAAAAGAAAAAAATCCCCAAACAAGTAACCAAACTTGCTATCAATAACAAAATGTCACAGATAGCTCTTGTCCATAATCATGAGACTTTCTGCACTTTTTTTTAGGTAATACTCAAAGACAGGATTTTATCTTGTTCTCTTAGCAACCCATCACTGGAGTGTGCATTTCTGTAGGTAATTGCAGCCAAGCAGCTCAACAGCAGATCTCTGCTGGCACCTCTCTCTCCTCCACCCCCATCATTTTTTGAGCCCCTCTCCCAATAGCCTTTGTGAGCCATGCTGGGATAATATTGATGCAGCCCACTCCAGTTGTATGATGCAGGGCATTAAGTCAGGGGAAAGGTATTTGTGGAGGGATCTGTTTCTCTCATTTGTGAATGAATTGTTCTGGACACTGAAGTGTGACAACAGTAGCTCTCACATTTCCAACTTAATAAAATACCATGACACTTGGTGAGACGCTACCTCATAGTCCGCCGGCTGAGCCTATCGTGTTACTGGGTGAAACACAGGGAAGCTGGTTAAAGCACGAATGTGGACCATGTTTTACTACTTGGTTACGAGACTAATTTTTCATTCTTGCAGAATTTCCTTGAAATCTTAGTCAGTAGGGAATCAAGGCAGGATATCTGGGCTGCTGAAAAGGAAGGTCCAGATTGTTCAAATGAAGTCTGCAATGGGGACGTATCACAGTTTTCACATCTGCTGACTTTTAAAAATAGTACTCTAGGATCTTAGTGGTATATAAACTGAGTCAAACGTCTAAGACCTCAGTCAGCCCTTGCCAGCTCTGGGAACTGAACTGTTTTTACTGTTGTGATCTCTCTCGGTCAGTCTGTGCGACACAACCTGCCTCCAGGTGGGATCAGACCCTTGTACCCACGTGTAACAGAGCCTGGGCTAACGCAGCTTTGAAATGCTACTGCAGGCTTGCGGAAAGCCTCTGCTGCCTCCTTGTGAAATACAAGCTGTTCCTGAGGAGGCATCGAGAAGCTCCTTCTGTTACTACTTAGGCTCCCTCTGAATACTCTCAAGGTATGTCTCGTGCACATATGAAAACAACTTATGAACACACAGGTTGTCTATTTGTGTATCAGCACTGTGTTAGATATTTTTCATCTCGTGGATTCATTATCAGTCAAGCTTGCATCCCTCATTAGGCAGGGAGTTCACAGTTCCCAGAACACAGAATCGCCAGGGATAGCTCTGAAAGGTAGTACCTTGTAAACACACTAATCCCCTTGTTTGTTAATTCCTCATCCCCTTGTCAGTCCTCCTGTCCTTAATACCTGTTTTCCAGAGTGCTAGACAATAGTATCTCCAGAGGGACTGTGGGTGGAAAGTACTGTTCTTTAGCCAGCCTTGCACTGTGCAGAAAAGGTGTCCGGGAGAAAAAAAACACAACCCTGGAAAGCCCAGAGTTCGTATTTTAACTTCACTGTGATCTGTAACCCTGGGCACTCCTTTTCTCCCTAATTTCCCAAAGAAGGAACAGTGAGAATACGTCCTTTCAAGTGAATATTCGCTCGTATGTTCTGCTGTGATCAGAGCCCTTTGTACACAACACCTTGCATGGCCCACACTTGCAGACTGTAGGGATTTAATCTGCCTGTCCCGTTGCAACTGCAAGCAGAGATTATGTGGCTGACAGGCATCTAAGCGCTACAGGAGTGGATGAATTAGTGTGGCAAAACCAGACTTGTATGATTTCAACACATGGCTTAGCAAACACAGAACTTGCTCGCCTGGGTTGTGCTGCTATGATGTCCAGAAAGGAGCAGTGCTTGTGTCACTGCATCCCCTGGAAGTGCAACACACTGGCTGCCCTTCTCAAGGTCTGGTGCTGTGATTCTTCGCTATGGGGCAAGCACACCACCAAGCTGTGCTTCAACAAGCATCGACCTCCTACCCTGCGCTAAATCAGCTGGAAAAAAAGTCCAGCTTCTAAGCTGAACAATTTAAGAATTAACTGGCTGACAGAGAATCTCTTTCCACAAAAAGACCAAAAGTGTTTGCTAGGACTCTTAGGTCTAAGGCTTCTCCAGTCACCCACCTGCCCTGGTGACCAGAGATGAGCCTCTGTCTCTCCAACTAGCCCCAGGTTTGGGATGACTCGAATGGGAAACTGGCCTCTCTACCAGGCTGCAGCACTAAGAGAGCATGGGTTGAAGCAGGTTATCTGAATGGACCTGCTGGTTCTTCTTCTCACACATCCAAGATTCCCACTCTCAAGCATGGGAGGGAAAACGCATCCAGACAACGCATCCACAAAACAGTTGCCTGACTCGCTTCCAGGAAACCACTGAAAATGCATAAAGCCCTGGCTAACAACAGGGTCTCAGAATTTTTTTTTTTTAATAGAAAAAGGGGAGTATTCCAGTTCAGGCTTCTAATTCAGACTTCGAAGCCAATTTTTTTTTTTTTTGCTAGGATGTGAAGTCAGATCTTCAGCAGCCTAAGGAGGATCACACAAATGCTAGTAAGAGCTGCTGCTGTCTATGGACAAACGTTTCATCCTCATCAGGCACTTTCTGGGAATGCTTCAAAAGAGCTTTACACCCTGGCAGCACCTTCTGCACAGCACTGAAAACTGCAGCCAGCAAAATAAACCATTCCCTTGTGTTAAAGCAAGGTAATAACTGATTTCCTTGTCCAACCTGCTTCTCTGGCAAGGATGGGTGATATTTCCTCCACTTCTCCCCTTGCTTTTGCTGTCAGGTCCAAGGCCACCCATGCTTTTGTCGGTTCAGCCTGCTATGCCTCCTAAAATGCCTGAATTTGTCTATGGATTTGTGCCAGAGAAATATTTTGCTATGTTGAGCATTTTCTAGTAAAAGTATTATTGCTTTTGTCTTGAATGGGACAACTATCCTACTGCCTTCCCAGTTACAGCTTCTTTCACCCTGCCCCGACACAGAAGATGGTCAGAAATGGTTTCAGCTTCATGTGGTTTCAGCTTGTTCTCTCTTGTACAGGCCAGTGTTATACCACAGGATGGTGCTAATGTATACGGTAATGTTTGTGTCTAGAACTGAATCAGCTTTTGTGCTTGTTTTTTTTTATAAATTTCTTTTTTAAAGAGTATCATAAATCCTTTTTTTTTTTTTTTTTTTTTTTTAAGTCCAACACTTGGTGATGTACAATCCTTAAATATCACTTCGTGAATGCTCAAACCTGACTTATTTATCATCCTAAACAAAGAGTAGGATGGTTAACGAACAGAGACGGATGACTGTTGTTGCAAATTCTTCCAAACTAAAACGGCTTTTTTTGGAAAGTGACATTTTGTAAAGAACATGTACTTCTCTTGAATTCTCCCTCATCCCTAGTTTTTCCTCTTCTCTTTCCAGCTACCTGGGCCATGCATCATCATTTAGAACACTTAGCATTTTTACCTTGGTGCTGGACCTAAGATAAAATTGTCTCACAATGCGATCTCTTTGCTTGTTTCTGTTCTGGCTAGCTGGAATACTACTTGTTTTCAAAAGCCACCTGGGTCCAGCAGTGAGTTGTTCTCACCTTTAGGTGCCTGTGCTGTCCCTTTACACCCTTTGGCAAGTCCATTAAGGCTATATTGACTCACACATTCAGCTGCCAACTTTGTGTTTCCCAATTTTTTAGTAAAAGCAGGTAAGCTGATAAGATAGCCTACGAAATCGGCAAAAATTGCTTTTCTTTTCTCACGCAGCAACAAAACAGCACTAGTAACATAAATGTTATTTATCATAGCTATAGCCCAAACTACTTAAAGATAATTTCCCATAATATTTTGCTGAAAAGATGTGTCCTGTAGCACCTCTCTTCCTGTGTTGGAAATAGAGCCCAGGTATTTTGCAGAAGGTTCTGATTTCTATTTGGACACAGTGCTAAACTTTACCTCTTCACTGGACTCAGTTACAGTTATATTCTTCCTGGAATTGGAGTCCTGTATCTGAGAGATTTTTGTTTAGCTTTTGCTTCCTTATTGTCTAGAAACCACAAAAGAAAAATATCTACAACATATTAACTTTTTGTAATTAAAAACTTTGCTCTGCTGTAGTGGCTGAAGAAGAACTTGAGAGGCCACGTGAGACAAAACTGACCTAAGGACTCTGCTTCTAGCAGTCAAAGCTGTTACTGACTGATAAGTGTGCAGAATTTGACTATGGCCAGACAATGTGCTACTGCATTTCATGTTTTAGAGCGGTAAGTGAAGCAAAGAGAAAACTTGTTTTAAAATGATTTGGCAGCTTATACTCTTGCAGAAGTCTAGATAGGCAAAGGGTTTCTGGAGGGTGGCTCTGTGCAGGACATGGAGCTTTGTTGCGCCACATGTTGAGACCTGATGGATGAAAAGTGCTGGTTGCTTGTTCAATGTTATCACTACTTATATAGCGCCCAGGACTCCCAAACAGCATTTCTTCCCAACCCCCACCCCACCAAGAGAAGGATTTTTTACTTTGCATGTTCTGTACCCTCATCACCAACTCATTTGAAAAAAAGCTGGAAGAACAAAGGTCTGTCAGTTCAGGTGCTATCCACTACTTGTCTTTGAAAGGAAGTAAAAATTCTCAGCAAGTGAAACCTCAGCAAGGAGACAGATGGCAGGAAAGGATGTACCTCCACAGTGCAATTAAGCAGTGAAGGAACCAGAAGGTTCGCTGAACTCATCAGGTACAGAAAAAGTTCTCTCATTTCATCTGGCACAGAAACAAATTCTTCCTTTTTCAAGTGAAGAAAAAGACCACAGAAGTCTGCCCAGGAATGGCAGGCTTTTCACCTCCAAACACCTCCAAGACTCCAAGGTGCCTACAGCACAAACTCCATCTTACTCACTCCATATGTGACTCATTCAGACTATTTCTACTGACTGTAAATGCAACCAACTTTTCATCAGTGCTGTATGACTGTTTCTCAGCTGGTGACAGACTTCCACTAGCATCACTTTGCTTTAATTTTATCATATATTCAAAAGGATTTTCGCTTTGTATAAGGCACAGTCAGCTCTACCCATGCCACAAGCACGAAGGAGTTTTTTCTCTTGGTCTTTTATGTTGAAACTCCCATAGTTTCATCCTGCCGTGTGCCTGAGCTTGAGCAGACCTCCTGCTCTGTGTGTGCAAACAGAGCTGCCTCAACAACAGAGACCATTTTTAAAACCTCTGCATTGGCTTATAGCTAATTGCTACCTGCCCCATATGATCTATGCTAATTTAGCTTAATAAAATCATTAAATAGCAAATTTCAGGAGAAGTGGCAGCAATATCCACATTATTAGATTTAGTAAAACTGCCAAAAGCCATCATTGTTACCGTGTATCTAGAAAAAAAATTCCTTAACAGCATGAAGATGTCAAAGGGATACATTAAAGTATGCTTCCAATAAATCATTTAAGGCCCATTTCTTTGGGGTCAAAAATGAAAGTTTCTTGGCCAGAAAAACAAGTTTGTAGACCAGATGCAAATTATTACAAAGAAAGATATTAAATAAAATAAGCAGCTACATACCTCCAGGTCATTAAAGAACAGATGTGTATCTGCAAGGTTGAAGATCATTTCTTCCATCATAAGACCTATCCGCACAGACGTTGTAGTGTCCTGTTAGGGGAAAATCATGTTTTTTTTCCATTTGCTTTGATTTTCTTTTCCTTTTTTTTTTTTTTTTTTTTTTTAGGGAGGGGAGGTAGGAGATCTTAGAGCAAACATAGGATCTACATGTTCCTGATACATACACCTGATAGAGTATCTACTGTCCTCAGCAGCACACGTGCACCTAGGCAGGAGATGCAAGAGCAGCCACACTACTGCAAAGCCCCTCCATCCCCACTGAAGCTGCCTACTTATTTAACAGCATCAGCAGAGTTAAAACAATCCCATCCTACCCCACAAACCCAATTACAGCACAATAAAATGCTTGTCCAAGTATGACTATTCCTGCTCGGGACAGCGTGTGCTCTGCAGTGGTATAAAGCAGAGCCAGAACTGCAGCCATAAGGGCAGTTACACCCAAACAACTACATAGATAAAAAAAGACAAACCATAGCACATTAAAATCCTGGATCATCTATCACTCCAGCTAGTGTTAGAAATGGCAATGTGCACCCCACGCTCCTGCCTGCGTGGGCTGGCTGACTGGGACGGTTTGATCATTCTGCCATTTTCTTTACCAGCAGACCCCGGCCTAGCTGGGTGTGGGCCTAACTCAGCCCTTCCCCGAGAGGGTCACAAACTGCTTCCTAAAAGGGAAGGAAATGATGCAGAAGCTCTGGCCGCCTGCAGCATTTTTAAAACACACTTTCTTAACGATTAAGAGAATGTGAAAATGCACATGCCAGCAGCTCTAAAACAGCTTCTACACGTTCTCAAGCACGTGTGAACTTTCTCACATCCAGATCCTGCTCCTAACAACATCAGCAGCGAAACCTTAAATAAATTCCCCTGGAGAAGGACTACACTACCGGCAGCTCCACTGTAGTGAGTTTAGTTGATTCGGTTTCGAAAATTAATGTTTCTCCCTGCGCCTTGCTACCCAGCCGAGACACTACAACTGCCTGTGAGAGGGCTGTCACTTCATCTCCCCGCCAACTCAGCCAGCGCAAGCTTAAATCAGCCCAAACTGACGGGGCTGACTCTGCCTGACCAGAGAAGCCACCCACAGACAATCCTGCACGGCAGAAGTGGCTGACACTTTTGGCCAGGCCATTTAGCTTTCTTCTGGCTTGGAGCTACATTAACAGCCGACTGCCTGCGCAAAGCAGATCCACCTGGTCCTCCAAGCCACCTCTGGGAGAGGAGATGGCAGCTGCTGGGCTCCTTCAGCTCTTGGCTCACAGCTTCAGAGCTGCCCAACAGGCACTGGGCATGCCTCTGCGGATCTACTGCTCTTAAACACAATCCAGCGACCCACTGGAACCAGCCTGGTGCGCTGCGATATTAACTGAGTCTCAGTCACTTTTCCATGTCTCTCATGCATAAAATCAACCACCCTTCCCACCTGCAAACAACTGACTTTGTTTCTAAACCCACAGGAAAAGCATAGAAACACACTGATGCAAACAAGGTCATCAGCAGAACATTTTCTTATTCATTAAATACTTCAAAAACACAGGCAAAAATAAACTGTGGTTAATCTGATAAACACTCATAGCTCAAAAGCATTGTGCCAGTTCAAACTAAACAACAACAGACAACTAGGAAAAAAAAAAAAAAAGAGCACTCCCCCAACAGACTTTTATTTGTAATTCATCTTCATTAGGCCAGGGATTTCTCATCTTTATGTTTATGTGGGTGGTTTTCCTCCACTGCAGTTACAAGCCATGCTAAACCAAGGCAGATTTAATGTAGTCTTTGCTCTAATTTTCTGCAGATTTCTGTGGAGTCATGTTATTGCATGACAGGACAGAAATAAATTAGTTGAGGAGCCCTAACAGGGAGCACAATGTTTGGAAGATGACTACATTTCAATCAACCTTCGCAGCAGATGCTGTTGACATGGATGGTGTATTACACACTAACCTAATTATTACGCATTCTTGGTGTAGTTCTCTAATTAGAGCAGAAAGGCTGTGGTTTCAGCCATGTGTGTGATTCACAAGCATTGTGCCCATCTAAAGAAAAGCTCCGTCACTCATGTTTAAACATGCTTGTTGCTGTCCCAGAAAGAAGGGTACTTTCTCTTCTGGGCAATAAGTAAACTTCAGCAGACTTGCCTTGAACATGTCTCTAACTTTATGCCCCAAACTTGCTCCCCTGACAAGGCACAGGGACACAGGAGTAATCAGGGCATCTGACTGTGGCCCCATGCGAACAGCACTGAATCAAATTTTACTACCCAGGTGTAGCTACACGGGGGAATTGTTTTGAAGAAAATATGCTGCCAGGAAGAAATGATTTTGTAAAATAGTTTTTAATGAAGCAATTTATTTTTATACATTTCAAGGATCATTAGCCTTTAAAACTCTTTCAGGAAATCTCATTGGTTGGTATCTGTCATTTGTCCTCTAGGTTTTGTCTTCAGCTTTATTGGTATTAATCACTAATGGGGAGTAGGAAACATTTCCACAGTGTATGAAGTGACCTTCTCTAAAACTAAACAGTATGGAAGTTAAACTGTAGATGAGAGGGGAAAAAAAAAATCTTCCTCTTGAGATAGAGAATATGATGGAATGAAAATAAAACAGAAAAATGCACTTTACCACCCAGAGGGGAAGTAGCTTGGGGAAATGATTTGGCATCACTGCTTTCACAGCAGGGACATTTCCTCTATAGCAAGGCATGCTTCCAAGTCTCAAAGAGGCTGATAAAGTTAAAAGGCAAATCAGCACTCCCAGTATGAAATAGGTGTCTAGAGGCACTAGGCCAGGGTTCCACTGGCAGTTATTTATTTGCATTACTGTAGCATCTAGAAGCACTAGTCCCAGACTTGAACCCCACTGTGCTAGAGGCTGTACCCACACAGAGGAAAATACACAGTCACTACAGCTTTCAATCCAAGTATGAATAAAGAGGAAAATCAGGCTGCCAGGAAGGCACCAAAATGAGATAGGTATAGCAATCAACGTCTTGTTCAAATTCTCTGTGTAAATAATCTGAAAGAGAATGATGAAATTTATCTGAAGATGTGGATGGAGAGCTCTTCCTGGGCACAGAAATCTTGTACCACTAAAGGATATCTCTATGCTGCAGGGGATGCCCTCGTGGACTGCTAATGCCTACATTAGAGCAGTGTGAGTTTAGCAGAGCAACATAAATTTGCCACATTCATACCAATGATCCCTGCTAACACATCCTTCCATTGGAAAAGTGCACCCTGAAGCCCCGGGAACAAGCTTCCTGAGTAACAGATCTATCCAATGTTTTCTGATGCATACGAAGTCCAAGAAGAACAGACCACAGACAGCTTGAAATCAAATCTCCTCCAGGAACCACTTTTAACAGTGAAAACAGATTAATCTAAAACCTCAACCCTGAGTGCTTGTTTAGTAACTTTAGAAGACCGAGGTCCTACCCCTCTGCTAATCCACTGGTCATGCATTCACAAACAAGGACAATGAGAGGCAGGGATAGAAAGTAGGCAATAAACTCCTTTTGTAAATAAAACCTCCAGCACCACAGCGTATCCCTATATTCCTCACCTCTGCCATGCACCATTGCTGGAGCTTCCTTTAGGGGCAAAATTAAAGAGCCACACAAATTACTTTTAGTGCTAACCTCTGGTGCTCAGACATGACAGACCAGGCACGCCCGACACTCCAACACACACCTTAACAGGCTTCTTCCCATCAGCTGCGGGAAATAAGGACCAGGGAAGAAGTGGTCATTTTGAACTGAGAGACTGATATTCCCCCTCCTCAACACAGCCCTCACTCCCACTTTTAATGAACAGGAATAGTAGTTTCAGAGCTGCCCATTTCTGCTTAGTGCACATCTTGAGGGAACTGAGAGGTAAAAAGCCCCCATTCCCTAACACTCCTTCATAAAGAATACAGGATCAAAACACACAAAGAGTAAGATAAGTTCATTTTTAGCATTTTGGATAAAAAATGTTTGCCCTAGAGAGTATCCTTGGACATGTCTCTCTGCTGTCTCTATCACAGCCATGACCTTCAGCTAAGGACTGATGGGCTATTGCCCATTGCTGGCAACGGCCACACCTTGTGAGCAAGGTCATTTTCACTGTAAGCGAGGCACTGCCAACTCCCAGCTCCGCATCTGCTTGCTTTGGGCTAACTGTGCTGCCTGTTCAGCAGATAGTCCTACGAGAGGAAAATACGGGCAACAGAAGCATGTGGAACACGCTACAGAGGAATACAACAGTGTCCATTCACCAAGGGGAACATTTTCTTGCATAACCCAACATCATGAGCTGATATATTTGCTCTGCTAGTTGCACACGCTGTTCCTAATCCTTGAACTAGTTAGGTACGTTTGAAGCTAAATGCACTTTAAAATTACAATTTGAGTTCAATTATGTCCTCCAAGCTAATAACACCTTGCCTAAAATTAATTTGTTTCCATGTTGTCCCCTCATTTTGAGTTACAGGATGACAGAAGATCGCTAATAGGAGGTTGTTGAACAGCCTTCAGTCCGTCTTTGCTTGAAGATGATTTCCACAAAAACTGGAGGTAAGCAAAGAAGAAATATTTCCCTATCAGGGCAGTGAGTTAAAGTGGGAAGTTAGGTCTCTTCACTGCACGAGAAACTCCAACTAGTCTGCATTTTAGCAAAGCAAAGGGAATGCAGAATGTGCAGGCATACCCAAATTAGCTTTAAGCTACCGAATGGGGGTACAAAGAGCTGCAAGTATGTTGGAGCATGTGCTACGTAGGTCACCAGACCCCTTTTCAGGAGCTAACCCGCACAGAAGCCTAAACTGCCGTATTTTCACTACTAAAGGTATTGCCGTTACCTACACAAAAGCCCACATGCAGCAACGCTTGAAACTGCGATGTCAGCATTCTCCTAAATGGCTCTGTATTAAATCCTTCTTACCACTGCTTCCCTGAAACACGGAGATTGATTTTTTCATAAACTGCTTATACTTGCCCTAGAGTATGCATTAAAAAGACATGTATTTGTTAACACCTGCAGCTACTACTAATCCAGTTGGCTGGAGGTCCACAGCCAGCTCTCATCTCTTGTACACTGTAATTTTGAAAGGAAGAGGGAAGCAGACTTATCTCTGGCAATCTCTCAAGTGCAAGTCACTCTCACCTCCAATCCTGGCTCCAAAGCCCATTCCAAGCCGCTGCCTTACAGGTACCCTGTTCAGACTTGCAGGCCATTAGCAAAGAGGTAAAGCTGGCTCCTTTGAGATGGATAACAAATCATCTCGTTGTCTGACTCCGCTTCTATTTAGCAATGTGCCAATTAACCCGACATTCAAAATGTTACGACAAAGCCTTTCTGAGCCTGGATCCTGAATTCAGACCTCCCTCCCACCCCTGCTTTAAAAAAAAACAAAATAAAGCCCTAGTATTTCAAACTAATCAGCCTCTTCGAATCTCTGCCAAATACCTGTTTATGCCATGAGCAAATAATTACTTTTCTACAAGGAAGAAAGTATTAATTAAGAGTATTCATCAGACTCCTATTCTATAGGGTTTATCTGCTACAGGTGTCAGCCAGAGGTGAGAGACGGATTAGTGTACAATCAAGGGCTTTCTAAGTTAAATCTCCTCCTTGTGGTTAGCTGTTAATAATGAAGTTGTCACCAAAAGAAAGAATTTAATAGTTTTAATTGTGTTTAATTACTTGGAAACTCCTGGAAAATGGACCAGCTTGGTTGTAGTATAAAAATAATAATAATAACAAAAGCAAAGATAAAAATGCCTGGGCCACATGTTTGAACAGAACCAGTCTGTGAGAATAATCATTCTTTGGCTGTAACACTTTACACCTTGATCAGAATTTGAGACATGAACAAGGCTTTCCTACAGTAACGGGAAATTAACCATGTGCATCAGTTCTAATTCAAGTAAGCCCAAGTCTTTTTGAGGAAGAGAACACATTTAGCTCTATTACTACACTTCAGTAGCTTAGCTTGCAATTTTATCTTTTTCATAGACACAGGGGACAGCCAGACAAAGCCTCTCAGAGCTTTTCAAGTGAGAGAGTGGGTATTTGTGAGACAAGTTGTTTTAAGTAACTACAGTAGCTCAGCAGCTGAAATGCATTTCAGAAGTTACTTAAGTGACTGCACTTTTGACTTTTTAAAAAAGGATTGTCCTTTTTCAAATAGAATCACTCAGCTTTTGAGGCTTTAAACTTTTTTTTTCCCCCCAAAATGTTTTACTCTAACATTGATATACCCAGGTTTATTAGACAAGCTACCGAATTTAAATGAATAGTGTGTACAGCCACCACAGTGTGACCTTGTGAAAAGTCCATGCTAGATGGAGAGCAAATACAATTTCATCCCTTCAGATACCTTTTCGTATGCACCCTTATTGTAACTTAGGAGGTACTTCCAAAGTATTGCTTATTATTTCCTGAAGGACTGTCTTTTTACTGGCACGTATCTGTTCAGAAATGGTTGGGGACTACACCTTGGAAGTTATGCCAATGAGCAAAAGGGGATGTCAGTCACTAAATCCTCACATTCAAGAGCACACAGAGGCTGAAAAGGTTTTCCTCCCTCTCTAAATGAACGATGATTAGGGACAAGCAGTAATGACTACACTAATTTATCCAGTGTCTGAATTCATGAGTTCTGAAATGGATTACAGTCCTGCGGGAATACTGTACTTAAATACAGGTTAAAAGCTGGGCCATTATGCTTGAGGACAAATGGAAATTATTTTTATTTAGTAATACAAAAGGTTTATGACCAAAAAAATCTACAAATAATTTATTTTTACTATACAGAGCATAAGTGTCAAAAGGAGGAGTGGAATTTAAACCAAATGTGTCTTCATTCCCTTCCCCTCAACACAGGGAAATCACTGTATTTCTATACGTAAGCTGTTAATAGCTCTGTGAAAAAAACACAAAAACTCCTGGAAAGCCTGGTGGAAACACATCGCAGTGTGTAATTCTCAGCACATCTGCATATTTTGCACGTGCAATTCCTAACACAAGTTACATCCCTTTGGTTTTTTTTAAACTATTTTTCCTTTAAAAAAACAAGTCATGATTCAGTGATACTGGAAAGCAAGTTCCTGTTACTCATGCTTGTTTGACAATCTAGCATTGTTTCTGATATATATTTTACATCAAAAATAATCCTTTAATACTTCCAAATGCCACACGTGCACTTTGCTTAGAAAACCCTCTGCTCACCTAAGCTCTAGTACAAGAGGTTACATCTACACGAGCTCACAGCATCTCCCATGCCCACCATCTAAGCTGCTGTGGATCTGGTTTTGCTGTTTCTGCTGCTGCTTCTCATCAGCCAGCACAGATGATAAACACAGATGTTTGCTCCTGAAATACACATTTGAAATAATCAAATGGCTGGAATTATTTACTCCCTTCTCTCCAAAAATGAACTAATCATTGATATAGCAGCATGTCTAAAGTAACAGACTTTTTTATTACCTGCAGTGATTGAAAGCTTTTTTAATTTAACTTAAAAAGGCATTAAATACAAGGTTTAGCCTCCAGTGGGTAAAAAAATCTCCAACTTCCTCAGAAAATCCTTTCCAAATTGTATTCATCTTGACTTAATCCATGATCTACTGAGTGAATTAGGCTCTATTTGTTTTTAAAATCTATTTTATGGAGTTCCAAGGACTGTGTTTTCCTTAGGAAGGGCTTATTCTGCCTTTCTGACCAGGATGCCTGCTAGCAGCCCTAAGCATAGGCCTCTGCAGGTTTTTAATGTCCCAAGGTGCCCCACACATATGACTAACAAAATGTAAATAAACACAGCTGAGCCAGTAAGAAATTGGAAGGTTTTCTCATTAAAGAAATAAAATAAACAGATGTCCTTAAGCACTTTGGCTCATGTTTGTCAAAGGAATGGAAAACTCTCAGATGTTTGAACAGCAGTAGTGATATAAGGCCACATCTCAAGCGAGAGAAGAAGAAAAAAAGCGACGGCATGGCACTTAGAATTAACTAATAGTTCTCAAGGGAGGGCACTTTTGATTTGAACCTTAGCAACTTCTACAAATAGTTTTTAACAGCCGAGCAATAAAATGAGGTTTTATTCCTTCTCAGTTTGTAAAGTAGTAAAGGACAGATTCGGCCATTAGAAGCATGAATCACCATCAGGTTTGATTAAATCCCTATGGCATTTCAACCAGGCCCTGGCTTTAGGGTCCTGCAAGAGAACAAAGCAGGGAAAAGCACAAGCTACTTGACGCATTCAATGAAAGCAGGAAAAAAAAAAAAAAAAAAAAGAAAAAAAATTCAACCCTAGGGTCTTACAAGGATCTTGAGTAGAGCCAAGTAGGAACTTTTCAATGACTTTTTTTTTTTTTAAATTGGAAATTACAATTCACTTAAAGGAAAACTTCTAAGAACATATAACTGCCAGTGAAACTCCTGAGGAATAAGGTTTCTTAGATCCACACCACTTCTGGTGAGAACAAGACAGTCCAGTTCACAGACAACGAACATACAGCAGTTACGACATTTGCTTGAAATGCTAGAAAATCATGTTTATGTCCTGTCCTCAACTGGGCCAAGCAGCAACTTTAGCTACTCTGTCCAAAAGGTCTTAAGGCTCTGCTGTTGTTGAAAGACCCTCCCCTAGTCCTTCACATACCTGTGCCCCTGCCAGTCCCTCATCAGAGAGGCAGAGCCCACGTTCACACAGGCTAGGAACCTGAGTCCATGCCCTATCCCTACCTCACTGATATCTGTCTGCTCACCATTTGGACAAATCTCATGTTCCCACTTCTGAAATGCAAAAGCAATTAAAAACTATGGCTATCATAGAACAGCCGCCTCTACATCAATCAAGCAAATACAAGGCAAACTGCAAGTCCCCACTGAAAGCAGCCAGCGGTCACTCCAGGCAAAGTGACCACATAGTCCAGGCTCACAGGCACAGTGTAACACAAGCAATCTACACACCTTTCAGTTAACGCTAACAAAAATCTAGAACATGACCTTGCATGACTGATTTAAAACTGGGACATCATGTGCTTTATTATTTTTTTTGCAGTATGTTTTTCTTAATTCAAGCCAATTCAACATGCTGAACAACCTCAGAAAGTGCTATGCATCTTACAGGGAATTCTACAGAACGTAACTCCCAGGTACCAGCAGACATCATTAAAGTACTGGTAAAGATCCAACACAATTCAAGAATTTAGACTGTCCTATGTATTCAGTTCTTTAAGTCAGTGCTAAAATAAAATCCTTTCCATTTAGTTCCAGAATTTCAGAGTCGCTTGCATGTAAAGATTAATTTTAACTCCAGATTTTACTTTACTCACCATTCATTCTGACACTAAAATCCCAAGGAGTGTACCAACACAGAACAAGAACACACATTCTGGGAACAACACAAAATTCTGAAAGAAGGTATTAGCTTCACACATGCCCCTCAGCTAGGGAAAACAATGCACCCAGTGCTCCCTTTTTTCTTGATAGCCGTCCTTCAAAAAGCATGGGAATGAGTCTACAATATAATACTTAAAATTTCTCAGACTGGAAGAGATGCAGAATGTTTTTTTTAATGCTTTGACAACGCAGATTATGGAACAAGCTTGCAAATTATGTCAGTCAGGGAAAGGGGAATAGACATGATTTCTTTTTGGCACGGGAGTGCATGCAATCTCCTTTTATTGTGTCTGAATTAATACTACCAAAAGAGGCTTTCTGTACTGCGGCTAGCTGCCTCAAACAAATGGCCAAAGCCCTCTGAATTTTCCCCAGCTCACAGGAAAGCCCAACAGCAGTGTTATGGATTTTGTTAGTCAGTGATTTGGCAGGCAGATCTCTGCAGACACAGTAAAAGACTGCAGACATCTTCCTGTTGAATGGGAGCTCTACTATACATGCCTGAAGGGATTAAAAGGGCTTGGTGGACAGTGCATTAAGCTATAATGATGGTCTACATCTGCTGTGGTCTCTAGGCACATGGTAAATATTCTGCACCCATACAGTGATGAGAAGCCTGCAGAACAGGTTTCTAAACGCTCCTGAATATAATATTCAGGGTTAACTGGCTATGGAACTTTTTTTTTTTTTTTTTTTGCCTTTTCTTGTCAGAGGGCCTCCTTGCTGAGAAACCAAAGGGTGGAGAGATTTCCTCAGGTTTGACAGCTTTGCTGCCCTGATCACTTAGACCGTGACTGCGTATGTTTGTGCAGGTATGCAACCATTCAACCATGGGCAAGAAAGCAAAAGGAGATGTGAATCTGCAGGCCACTGACCGCCACTATAAAGGTTAAACTGCAGTGACCGTATGGGAAAGACATTAAGACCAAATGTCTGATGACTGTGTAATCCATGGGATAGAGCAAAGAGAGGGGACAAAAAAAGAGCAACCTGGGCTGGGCTAGTCATTCATGCTTCAACCTTGAGTAAATGCGTTTTAACTTCTATTAATGCTGGGAGCAAATAATTTTCTAAATACCTGAGATGAACTGTCCATGCTCTGAGAAGCCAGTATCTACGGCAAGGACCATAGAGGTTTCTCTCAGAAACCAAAGAGAATTTTCACATGAAATCAGGTCAGAAAAAAAAAAAAACAACATTGAAGGATTAATGATTAATACGACTACAATTGATAGTCCTTTTTGTAAATTCTTTCCTTTTTTTTTTTTTCTTTTTGTTTTTAAAAAAAAAAAAAAAAAAGTTTTTTTTTTGGACAGCTCCCTGTTGCTGCCATTACCAAGGAGGGGGCAACATGCAGAACTAGTTGAGATTTTGAAGCTAAAGAACATTGGAATTTAGACCCACAGGTCTGAAGCTATGGTTCATGTTCCTCCTCCCCTCTTCCCAGAAAAATCACCCCAGAAAGAAGTGTTATTCTTCAGCTTGATCAACTTCATAGACTAATTCTTTGAGTGGCTGCACAGCAGCTTTACCCATACAACAGACAGGATGATACTGGGGCATTAATGTTGGTCAGGGGAATGATGAAGATCATATAAACTGACACTTTTTCTGGAGGAAGACATACAGAAGAACCAAGACCTCCACATGTGAAACGTAATTCAAAGCATGTGCATGTCTAAATCTTTTACGATCAACTATGGACAAAAATAAGAGTTTTGGGCCTTGATACTTAATTTACTTTGAGATTAACACTTCCTACATTTTTCAAGTTAAGAGATTCTGAAACTCTACTAACCTCTGGCTCACTGCTTCACTTGTACTTGATAGCTCAGCTCACTTAAACATTTTTTAATTGTGTTACTATTTAACGGTTCCCAGGACAGGCTGTCTGAGTATGCTGTATTTCCCTCTTGGTTTAAGGTCTGTTCCAAAGCCCACCAAAGCCTCTGGTTGTCTTTGGATCAAGCCGTTAGCCTATAATACTTTTATAACACAACCATTTCCCTTATAGTAAAGCCCTGAGGAATTTAAAATTGATGAAACAAATGAAGAACTATGAAAAAAATCCTTCTAGAGAAGTCTGTCGTAACTTCATACAAAAGGTGATTCATTAATTAAATAAAAGTCAGTATCATTGTTCACATTTGTGTAAAGAAAACAGCCAACAGAAGTTTGTCATTTTGCACTTTTAAAGGCCTTTGAAACCAGACAATCCCCTGAGTTTCCATTTTCCTGTTTTCCTCTTTCCCTGGTCCTTTTTGCAGGCTGCTGCTCATGAGTGCCCTGTCTTGGCCTAACTGTGCTCTCACAGCCGATGGGAACGGCTCGGCCACTGGTGAGTGCCTTCGATAAACCCTTTCTGGCTCCACTCCCTGACCCCACTTCATCCCCACACCAGTTGCTCTAGAGATGGCAGCTTCTGCCTTTGCGGCAGCCTGTCAGCAAGAGCTCCGAGGTACTGCAGCGGTAGGGCTTCTCATCTCCACAGGGCCATCGCACTCCTTGGTCCATCACCATCTGCCCCCATGCAGCAGATCCCCACACCCTCTAAACTTGTGCAGGAGGCAGCACATTAAGGTGTCTGCTTCAGAGGTTTTATGCTAGGACAAAGTCAGCCTATTAAGAGAATTCTCCACATGCATACTGCAGCTCGTACCCAATGCTAAGCATGACCGCACAGCAGATCCACACAGCCTAAGTTTATGTTTCCTGATCCTGCCTAATTCTTTCTATTTTTTTTTTTTGCAGGCAGTAGGTTTGAGCTTACACACGTATACCTCAGACTGCCTCATTCATTATGTTCCCTGGGAAAAGTAACCACTTCAATTACATTGTACAACATGGGTCTGAATAAATCCCTACTTGGAAACACGTGCTTGGTTTTCAGAGGGTGCTGTTGGAAGTGTTAGCAGCATTCCAAGTGCTGCAGTAGACTTCCACACCACAAACACCATTTTATATCCCTTACAACTGTGCACATCTAACAGTGAACAATAAATCTATCTTACTAATTACACATTCACCTTGTTATAACCATCGTAAAACAAGTACAGCTGGTAAAGCCATGAAATGATGTCAAATCATATTTCTGCTTTCTAAGGAGAAGCAGGGTTATTTTCCAGTCTCCTGATGAAGCTGACTGCTCAGAGCCATGTGTGGAAACAGCTGCCAACTAGGTCATCCACCTTTAATTAGGTAATGATATTGTCTTTTTTCCTACCCATTTAAAAGTGTTTGACATTCTGTAATTCAAAGTGACTTAAGTGTTTATCGTAAAAAGCTGCCTTAGGAAGAAATAGAAGCACACGGTACTAAATCCAAGAACAAGTGTTTTCTCCTTAGCAGCCAAGTTCAATCTGTTCAGCCACAGAGAGAGTTACCTAAAAACCCAGAATTGCTTGCATTTCAAAGAAGGTTTCTGAAGTATGGATAGTTAAAGATATGGTTCCTAAAATCCCTTAAAAATGTGAGCTTCAGCAGCGACGTGGGAAGCAGAGCCAGTATCCTTCATGGTCACCTAGACTGACCAACACAAAATCTCTCCTGAAAAGCTGTCTGAGATTCATAAGAAAACACTGGTCTAACAAAAAAATGTGTTACCTCATTCAGGCTAGTTAAGGCTGTCTGGCTGCTTGTTAGGCTCTTTCTTGCAGAAGACAGACATTGAAAGAACATCCCAATGTCCTATCTAGCAGCAGCTGAATAATACAAGCTTTCAAAAAACAAGGGGCTACTTGGAACTTGAAAGGGAGGTAAATTAAATTTTCACATGTTAGAAGGAAATACCACAGGACATATTTATACAAATATGTCTGAATAAAATCGGCAGCATCTGTTTGAAAAGCTGTCTCATTAGCTGCCCCCACAGTTCCCGATGCAATTTGGCTGGACAAGCAGTAATGCTAAAAAAATTAAATTTTACCTTCCCATATCTGGACGCGAAGGTCCCCGTGAGTAAGGAGTGAAAAATAATTATCGTCTCATCCAAATCCCACACAAACACACGCTGCGATGACAGACAAGGTGGAAAAAAAAAATATAGTTACATATTAAGCAACTGTGAGAATTCATTCAGTCAGGAAATATGTCCTGTTGGACTAGAGCTTTTTAACATCTCAAATCCATTAGGAGCACTGACTGTAGATGCTTTATGAAAGCAGGCAAAATGAAACATCAGGAATTTTGGAATTACGTGTGTACTGGTCATCCTAAGAATCTGCTCTCCTAACAACCACAGAAATCCCCTGTTACACATCAAGCCAGGGGAATAAAACAGCAGACTTACAAAAAGCCCAAATGAAAAAAAAAAGTACATATGACAAACAGTTTGAGATGCTGATAACATAGAAACTGAGCAATTACTTTGACTACCCATGTCTGTAGGCTCCAGTTATATTACTGATTTTATTCTGCCTCTTACTGCTCACCGGTCTGATGGTGGGATTTGCTAATACTATTTATCCTTGCTGGATTTACTATGGGAATATAAATTAAAGTTATTACCTCAATGTCACTGTCAGCTGTAGGGGAAGGATCGTTGCTTCTTTTTGACCGGGCTCGTACCTTGCCATCTGACCCTCTGTGATGTCTGTCTGTTTCTATATCTTTTGCTGGTGTTGTTGAATATTCTCCTTTTATGAAAAAAGACATTTCATAGTAGACTTAAATTTTGCATTGTATCATTATAACTAAAGCATGACACCTTTTAATGGAGAGCACTAGAAACACTGTGAAAACACCATCAGAAAATCTTACTTTTTTAATGTCAATAGCTAACATTGTTAGAGAAATAACTTTTAACTCCTAAGATTTCTTAAAACAATTTCAGAAATCACCACGACTGTAAATGTAACATTTAAAAATGGGTACGTCATTTCAAAAACTTTATCACATTTTTCATTGGAAAAAAAACCCAAACAAACCTTTTTGAATTTTACCCCCCCGCTTTTCAACAGAGAAATTACAAAGGCAATGGAAAAGGAAACCAAGATCAATTAAGTTTCTGACTTATTTTTTAATTTAATGAATGCTCATGATTAAAAATAAACTTTCGACATCAACTTTTATTTAAAAATTTAGAACTAGACTGTTTAGCTGTATTCTATTTCACAGAGGATAGTATTTTAGAAATAACTGAGAAGAGACAGTCAAAGGTGAACTTCCCTTGTATAACGTACCTGTTTTGATTGGCTTGAATTTCATAAACCTGTCCAGATTTCACCCACCTGACATTGCAAATCCTTTGCAAACATATTTTTCTTTTCACCTTGCTAAGTTGCGGCCTCTCCAGCTTCCTAGAATAACCATATTCTTCTTCAGAGAAGCTTGGATTGTGCCTAACAAGCCTTTTTGAAATCACTCTTTCTCAAAAAGGCCGCGATAAGATCTAAGGAACAGAAAATCTCCCACTGCTTTTAGAGCAATCTGTGATCACTTCTTTTTAAAAACCAGTATTAGTTTATTTTTCTTTCAGAGCAACCACAGATGTTCGGATTTGTGTCATAAGTCAGCAAGACCTACAATGGGTGTATACTGTGACAATCCACAAATTATGTGGTGTTTTATATAAATGTTATTGCATGCCAATGAAAACTTCAGTAAGGAAGTGATAGCTGAAGATTGTACTTGAACAGTACATTGGAGGATCATAATCCGTCAGTAATTCCATAAACCATTTAAGCTTTAAGACTTTAAAAATTAAGCACTCAAAGAGAGGCCACAATTTTTGAAGCCTTTTTGTGTTGAATTCATCTCGAACTTTCAACTTAGACAAACAGTTTGTGCTGATTTTTTAGAGAGGGGCATTCTCTTGATGTCCTTATTTAGGAATGCATATATTACATGTTGTTGTAAGAGGTGAACATAAACCTGGACAGAGACATGGGCTAAAAAGTCATCAATCAGAAAACTCTGGGGCTTTTTCAGAACATGTCTGTTTGTTTCAAACTCCTTGCTACCCATGTTAGATCTCAGTACTCATCTGGATTTTGTGTGCAATTGTTTTATCTTTCTGTACTACCTTTAGAGGAGATCAAACCTCGCATACTCAGGAAAACGATCCAGGATGGTTTTAGAGAGGTTGGTTGTTCTCATCTCTTCCCAAAACCCTGTGCACTGTGTAAGCAGAACTTAAGTGCTATGAAATCTGCACATGTATTTTTAAAAATTACAACAAGGTTATAGTTTTTACGTCTACAGGTGGCTGAGACTGCCAAACTGAAAAGAGAAGAGATGCACCTACCAGACAGCGATTCTGTGCTCTGACTGGTGATATTGTGAGAAGACTCCTGCAGAGAGTAAGTGGAGGTTGGGATGGCTGAGGGGCTGATGCTGTTTGCAGACACATACGGAGAGTTGTAGGAGGAGCTGTAATACTGTGAGTACTGGCTTTGAGGGAAGCTTGGATATGATGAATATTCCTTTGAGGAAAAAAGAAACATCTAACTTCAGTGTACCTGGCTTTGTCTTTTGAATTAGTAACTTCTGTGTATCTGGTTTTATCTTATAAATTATTAAGGCACCACAAAGGTAGCATTATCTACACACACAGAAAGTCACGGCTCAGGAATATTTCACTAAAGAACCAAGTATCATTCATTTATGAAATTACATTTCCGCTTCTCCCAAATATACTCCTATTTTACTACAATCGACTAATCAACAAGAAGTCAGAAATCAGGCGAGTTCTGCTCTTTCTATAGGATTTTACTTATCAGCACTGACACATTTTGTATTTTAGAGTTCAACAATTTTAATAGGAGTGAAGTAGGGCAGCTTTTTGAAAAGGGCCAGGATGGAGCACATAGTCTCCGTAAACAACAAAATACCTAAGAAATGAGAAGAACAGAAGGAATAATTGGGTGAGGGAAGGAGCAAAACAGGCTGCCTTTCCCCATGATCAGCAACATTTTCTAATCAGCTGTTAGAATAGGTTACAAAAATGAAGGAAAAAAATAGCAATTGTTTTGCAGAAATGGTCACAGTTGAGATTGTCCAACTATTTCAGCAATAAATGGAGGCCTGAGTAATCTTCCCTACCTAGACAAAAATGAACCAAAAACACGAGATGCAAGAGACCCTGGGGAGCTGAGGTAGCACAAAACGCTTTGTCATCACGTTAAGGCTCCCAAACAAACTTCACACCATTATCTTCATATGTTCTTTTTTTTTTTTTGTGAAAAGCAGGACACTGGAATAGTTGTTTTTTTTTTCTCCTCTGGACAATTCAAAGATAAAAAGGTTTAATTTGTTTATTTTCATTTTAATTGCAACTCCTGCTCTTGTCCACCTATTTGCTTTTTCAGATAGAGAACTGTATTCATGCTCTGGAGACTGTCTCTAAGCAAAAGGTTTTTATTTCCTCAGAAATGCTAATTAGTCTCTGGTATTAAATAAAATTAAATAATAAACAGTCTTTAGAAAGACTAAAAGCACTTTCCTCCTTAAGAGCTTACATCTTTGCCTGTGACAAAGCTATTTCATTAACTTTCAGTCACCAGGGAGCTCTCAAGAACAAAAGACTCAAGTTGCCATAATAACAGTTAAACTAAAAAAGAAATGAGAGAATTCCATTGTTTTATCTTAAAGAACATAACAAAACAATGAAAACAACCCAATTACTTTCGCCCTTCTTAGGTAACCTCCATTCTTCAAAGGCACTTCTATCAGCAAATGCTGATGTTTTTAGCCAAAACTGACGTAATACAGAAATTGCCCACTGTTGTCATTAAAAATACAAGTCAACAATCACCTTAAAACCAAGGAATTGAAATTACTGGCCAACCAAAACACATTTTCTGAGACAGCATACTCATTTGTTTGGTCCAATCAAGAACAGCTGTTTGCTACTAAGAAACATCTGTCTTGCATACATATGCACGGTGTTTATATTTATACACACATTTATCAGGGTATCTGAAGCATGAAGCCCACAGACAGGTGTACTCTCAAAGAAGGAAGCACACAGACAACTCAGGTGGCTCAATATTCATCAGAGCCTGCCAAAGCCTCTTTCAAATTGTTCATATTTATTACACAGTGCCAAGACAGCAGATGACAGGATCCTAGAAGTGGAGCTCTCTGTAAAGGATGGAAAACATATCTGAAAGTTGTAAGATGGCAGAGGAATAATGAAACTCTTGGCATTTCTACAGTAGCACAGCAGAGAGTGCCAGGGCATCCTCCTCCTGCAAGGACTGCACTCTGTGCAAGCTTGTGTATTGGCACACACATCTTAAAATAAACCAAGATACCTAGGAGTCCAGCAAAGGGACAGGCCACAGGAGTAGAGCAGAACAGTGTTCAGCAAAACACACAGCAGTATCTTCCTTAAGTATATGTATACACCAAAATAATCCCTCTGATCTACCAGTCTTCTAAGTGTTTAAAATAAGTTACAAGGTTGCCAACAATAAATGCTGAACCATACCTGATGCACAGCACTGAATCCTGCAGAATTTGCCAGGCCATTGGCTCCCTGGTAAATCCCTGTTGTGCCTAAGGGAAAGAACATCATGGTCATAAAACACACCAGCAATCAAAGTAACAGGATATATTAATACAAATAATTTCCAATAGGAAGTAAAGTACCAACTCCCTAGAAAATTGTATATCACAAATCTTGGCAAATAGAGGCTGTAAAGACTTAGGGCTATTACTGAGGTCTGCTTACTGAAAGGCATTCAAAGACAACCTTTACATACGCTGAAACATCACTTACAGAGCTGGGAAACAAAGCTGGAAAACAAGAATTCAACTCAAATTTAAAATTCAATTACTTTTTTTTTCCCAATAAATAATGGGAAAGTATTTTTTTTATCATCATCTTCTGTAGGAAAACCCCACAGATCACATATAAAACCACACACACTCTTCCATGCAGAGGTATGTCCTGGGATGTGTCCTTATGGACCAGGTACCTGGAAATTTTTAGAAGACTTTGAAAGTTTGTTCCCTGGTGTAGATATCCTAAACATAAGAACAATATTGCTGAGATTTCTCAGACAGCAGGGAGAAAAAACACTGCTTCATCGTGGGATATTAAGGAGAGAAAGGATGGACAGGAGAGTGCCCGTTGTTATGTTCTATATGTTCTATGCCAGGTGCTGTCCCAAATGAAGCAGCTCCTTAGCCTCCTTAGCTGGAAAAAGCATAACTGCAAAAATTATACAGGGAAAGAAGTAAAGGTTTAAAAAAGATACACAGGGACAGTTCTCCTTTGCCTCCCACCAGGGAAGTGGTAGGAGAGCTGCAAGATTCACATCCCCTGGATCCTGCACCCCCAGCAAGTTCTAGCCTTGATTTAACTCCAGTCTATGCATTTTTCTATTTCAAAATTTTCCATTTCACATGAGTGGAGAACTTCCTCTCGAGTTTCTGTGGTTTGATGAGAATCTATACTAAAAATCTTCTTCCAGTGTTTTGCAACAGTGCTTGCTCCAAGAGTTGGCTGTTCATATACAGGAGGCAAAAGCTGCACTATGCCATATTCCAAGGTGATGGGCTCCAACGAGCACTCAGGCTACTGCTTCCCCAGTGAAAGAGGTGTGATTTTGGTGCTGTGTGACCACAGTGGGCACTTGTCTGGGCTTCATTTTGTCACCTTGATGTATCACCAGACCAAGCCCTAATTTGGCACTCAGCCTTTTTTTTTCTTATCTGCTTTCTTACCACATGAATGACTTTCAGCAGTGCTGTTTTAACCATATGTCTTCATGTGGCAACCCTTCTCCAAAGATCCACTTGCTTGTTTTTATTTTAAGACACCAGATTAGCTAGGGAATGGACAGCTGAACAAACTCCACTCTGCCAAGTGCAGCTACAAAGCACATACACTGAGAAATAAATCTAAAGCCCAAGAGAAACAAGAGGGAGGACTCTACCCTCCAGAAATTATTTTCTGCCACATGTAGTCTTCAAAAAGAAAAGGGCAGAGATGGGGGAAAAGAGGGTGCAGGTGACTGCCAGGTACCTGGAGGCCTGAGTCTCCCAATGCCACCTGCATATGCTGGCTGGGGAGCTGAGCCAGTGCAGATCGGTTCAGGTGATGGCTCTTCCTGGCATTCACGCCTTGGAGGAAACTCTGGCTGGATTTGTGTCCAATCTCTCTGCCTCCTCACAACCCATATGGAGAGACTGCCCAGAGCAGCATCCCAAAGACGGCAATGCGCACAGCTATTGGCATTTCCCCCACTGCCACCCACGCTAGGCTTTGCTTTTCTGCAGAGTTTTTCAAAAAGTCACAAGTACGCAGCAGGATGAATATATTCCTGTAGTAAAGAAGGATTTCTCACCACTGCGAAGGGGAGTAATAGAGCCCTAGCGCTTACAGGCAAAAACAACTTTCACAGAACACAAAACAGCTCTTGTACACCAGAGCTCAAAACAATACAGAGGGGAATTTTTGATCTTCCTAAACTGTCATTTAGATACAATCCATCATCCTTTATTAAAGCTGTCAAGAGGGGGATGAGTTACCTCGAGGGACTCACGCTTTATGTGTAAATTGTGATGAGAACATGTTTATTGCTGTGCTACCTGCACATGATACCATAGCTTCCTGGTTTCCAAACAGAGAGAATTATAAAAAGGAGAGATCTGCACAATTGGAATGAACTTACTCTGAACTTTGCACCAGCTCTGCAAAACGAGCATGTCCATGGGAGGGTATGGGAACAGGGAGAACTGGGTAGAAACGTAGGGGTGAGAGAATGGGCAATTACTCGTGCTCCGCAGCTTCCCACAGTACCTTGTGACTAGACCCTGTGTGGTGGATTTTACATTGTGGTTTTGTAGAATAAATTTTTGCCATTTTAGCTGAACTACCCTAGGTCCAAGTTCAGGTGTCCCTACAGGCTGCTGCAGTCTGGCTCCCTCTGCCCAGGAGATTTTCAAAAGGAAAGACTGTGGTGCAGAATCAGAAACTTAACTTCCTAATTTTTTACTTGCATATAAAAATACTTGTGAAAGTACTTAAGACTAGTATTTCCTATAACCTGAATTTCATCAGATCTGGCAAAAGATTTTGGCAACTCAGGTTTTTCACTTATTCTGACCCCTGTCATTGTATTCTGATCAAGTAGAAGTATTATTGGAACACAGTTTGTCCAAACTGAGATCAAACAACTCTTTTTCTGCCCCTACAGCATCACATTTGGAGAATGCAACCTCCCCCACCCCGCCCTGAGATACACCTTGAGAGCTGCTAAGCTCAGTATCTCTCGACAGCTCTGTATTGTTATAGCAGAACAGTAACAGATAAGGACACTTGAGACAACCAAATAACCAAAGCTAGTAACAAGGATGAAAAGCTTCTTCCCAGCTGAACAAGGACGAAAA
Organism: Chlamydotis macqueenii; assembly: GCF_036417535.1. Classification (NCBI taxonomy): domain Eukaryota; kingdom Metazoa; phylum Chordata; class Aves; order Otidiformes; family Otididae; genus Chlamydotis; species Chlamydotis macqueenii. The sequence continues at coordinate 6,671,728 of NC_141571.1, read as the reverse complement.
GCTGTGAGAAACAAAACAAAAACCAAAAAAAACTGCATGGAAAAAAGAGTTCTTGGAAGTTCAGAAACATTTCATTTCAACACCAACCTTTGCCTTGGGGAGTACAGCTGTTCCATGGGCACTACTACAGCTCAGTCCCTGTTCCACTCCAGGCTAGACTGGAGAGACCACATTTTCAATGATGCACAATGAGTTCAAATGGAAGGAAAGCAAACAAGCATCACAGGCAATGCAGACAAGGATAAACCCTCTCTCTTCATGAGCAGAGAATGAGGCCTGCTAGTTACAGTTTCTGTGAGCACCCCTGTAGAATTCAACAGGTCAGAACACAAATTAGAACTGGCTCCGAATGTTTGCTTTTCCTCCCCAAGTTGTTGACAAGAAACAAACATTTCTGTAATAAAAGTAATTCTATCACACGCAATTTCAGTTTTGTGTCAGTAAATTTTACACTCAAGAAATGCTGGAAAATTATCAATAGGCCCTGCATACTGACATCATCACTTTAGCCCTGTTCCCCATGTAACCATTTTTTTTTCGAATGCTTTTCCAGGTAGTAGCACTTCTTGTAATACTCAGAAGTAGACTGGAATAACACTAGAAAGTGGTGCTTACGTGGAATGAGGCACACCTAGGAAGCAATGTACAGGAATGCCTGGGCCCTTCTCATTTCTGAGTGGATACTGAGCACTTCCACAGGACTTTCGCTTTCACATACATTGGCTTTTTTCCCCGACTTCTGAAGACGGTGCACTATCCAAACTGCAGCTGATTCTGCATCTGCCTACTGTAGATGTGTGAGCAAGTGATTTTTTTCCATCTATGCTGGTAGCTCAACGTCATATAATTGCATTCAAAAGCCTACTTGCAAATCAGAAACAAGCCTAGGATTTCTCCCTTTGGATCTTCTCCATATGGAATATGGTTCACATCTGTGTTCAATCAAACCAGTTGGTAAATGTCACAATGCCCTCATTCACAGGTAGCTTAAAGAACATTTAGCTGGTAATAAAACAATCTGGACTCTAAAGAAGGATAGCTCTTTAGATGTACGGTACTGTAAATGTTCCTGTGAAGTATGTATATCACAAACACACTTGCATGAAAAGATGACGCATAAAAGGCATGCATATGCCATGCACATTCAGTGCCATGACTTTTCCTGCATAAACAGATGTGGCCCTTCTCTATGTGAGTGTCCACAGGCAACATGTATAGAGAAACCCTTTGTGAGCTGATTGATGGTGTATTCCTGTTCTCATACAGATGGATTTCATTTGCTATTTTCCTCTCATTCCCTTTTTAATTCAAATATTTTAATACCTCTGCCACAGTCAATGTTAATTTCATTGGTTTGTGATCTGAACTGTGTTCCTGCAAAAACTTTCATGCCAGCTTCTCCTTCTTCTCAGTTTCTCCCTTTCTATCTTTCAGTCACTGCAGTAAGAGGCTGCATTTCTTCCCCTCCTTTCCAGGTAAGAACAAGTAGAGAAAATAAGGGAATATTCATGGTTATTTTCAGTATCTTCAGAACTAAGCTCTGGCATTGCTAAAAGAAGTTTTCTTTCTGCTTATGAATACACAGGGTGACATAGGAATATTGGTGTCTTAGGGAGTTGTGATTACAGAGACAGGATGGGTCTGTGGTATAGTTCTGATCAATACCTGTTTGCGTCCTTGCATTTCAGAGGTCAGAGAGGCCCTGACCTCAGGGAGATGTTCTCCCAGTCTCCTGTGCTGCTCTAAAGAGAATAAGCCGCTATATTTAGAAGAACAGATGGTTTGCACTTCCAATATTCAATTAAATACTCAAAATCAGAGGAGGAGATAGCCAGGTTCTACACATGTGGACAGCAGGGGGTTTATCACAGCTCTCTGGGTAGCCTGCAGCAATTGTGTGTCCATGAATACTCAAAAGATGGAACACTGGACTGAGATGAGGGTGTTCAGAGGGTGGCTACCATGGGCACTTCTGAATATGCTTGAAACAGAACAATGAAGCTTAGATCCAAGCATTTCCTCTAACTTGTAGATGAATTGCACAGCGATTCCAAGGACAATTCTCTCAAAGGATTATTTGGTCACTTAGCACTAATAAAATAAATGCCTACAGGGTTCAGCTGAATTGCATGGTATTTTACAAGCTTGCATATAATGGCTTGTGTATTCTTGCATCAACGAGCTGTTTTCCTACAGGAAACAATGCTGACTGTGAGTGATGCAAGGAAACGCCTCAGTCTAACTCCCAGTAGTGCGTGCATTACTCTATGCTACGAAGAACATCTGGCTGAAGACTTGCATGGTCGTTCAGAAAGGTTCTTTGCAGTGCTTTAGCTCTCTTACAAGCTAATGTTTCCTGTAGTAAATATTGCCTTCTTCAAGCTGCTACTTTTTTAGTGAGAAAAAAAATTACCTCCCACCAGCTATACTCCAGTGCCTTGTAAGGTTCCAAATCCTACAACATCTGCCTGCATTTATTGGGCAAGAAAACTCAAAATGTTGCATGGCTGTCAGCTGTGGGGGTATTTCAAGACTATCTGACCTGTTAAAGGAGAAGAAACATTCAGCCCATATGTACTTTGCAGCAAACTGCTCAACTGTTTGTCATTAGGCATAGCGAACCCTTCCCCAAAAAGCCCTGTATTTCTGTCTGAAAGGGGTCAGACAGTCTAGGGAAGAGCACGCTATATTAACCTAGACGAAAAGCATGGTTCTACAACGTCACAGCACTTGACAAAAGCAGCGTCTATTAAAGGACATTGCTCCCAGAAGCATATGAACACCTCCTGCAGATAATACCCACTAATACGCAACCCATTTAAAATCTGTCCATTTGTCTCCCACTACAATCCCATTCAGTCTCGCTAGCCTGACCAGGTGTTTGAGGGCACTTTCAATGGTGATAGAAACCACACTTTACAGTGCATTTTTTCTGAGTCAAAGCTCTTCCCCTGCTGCCTACTTCTGGGAGTGCTCAACCCACAGAGCCACAAAGAACTTTAACAAGTGATGACCAGAGCAGCTTTAAGGGCCTGCCTTTTACCGGCCTTTTGAGCCTGGTCACCTGTGTATCTCAATCCAGCTCAACAATGATCTTGAAAGTGCTGGGCTGGTTTATATTTACTGTCAGGATCTGAACCATGGGCAAGCAATTAAATTTTATCCTATTTTGAGAAAGTGTTCCTTTTAACCACTCCTATCAAATGACACTGCAGCTATAGAAGGAAATCACACTGGACTGTCTTCAAAAACAAATCACAAGAAATGTTTTGGGCCAAAAAGTTAACATCCTTACAACAATGATGTATACTACTTCTGTGCAATCCTTTGTTCAAAAAACAACTAGCAAAATTGACTATTTGGGCGACTCCATGGACATCGAAGATTAAAGATTCCTCCAGCTGCGGTTTCACCCTAGACACAATCCTCCACTGATAGATAACAAGGCAAGATAAAGGAAAGCTGAATTTACCACCTCCTGTGCTGTTTAGTGGCTATGAGATTACAGTTCCCAGGTCAGCACTAAAATCTAACTAGCCCTACAACATCTGCTGTCATCATCTTCAGACAGTGCAGGTATTCTCGTTGTTCTACGGGTCACAGTATTGTAGTGCAGAAGTTTCAGAGTTTAAACTCTGGCAATATAAACATAAATTACATATAAAAAAGCCCATGCAAGAGTGCTACCCATGCCAACACAGCAGTTAAGAAACTCCTGACTTGCAGCGTCTCTGCTAACTGAAGCAGGGTTAGACCTTATTTGTCCACAAACATCACCACAGTCTTTGACTGTACGACTGCATTCTATTTTTTTTTCCACCAGAGCATTACCTCACACAGTGCCTGGAAATGAGGTACAATGGAAAGCAGCACCAATACTGCAGCAGCAGCATGAATCTGATGTTTCCTAACTTTCGAGTCCTTGAATATGCAGGTATGGATGTTTCTTGATGCAGATTTTTATATGTAATTTTACACTAGCTCTTCTACTGCCTTCTAGGTATTTTCAAGAAAAAATTATTAGGTATATCGAATCAATTATTCAGTGAAGCTTCTGTAACATTTTAGCATATTCTATGCCAACTGTACTATAAGCTGAATAATCAAGGCAATATTCATAATTTCCCAAGATGTTACCATTGTATGCTTTTTTTTTTAACAACCCACAAAAGTGATGAAAATAAAATCCACAAACAGAATTCTCTGTGGCTGTTTTCTATGCTGATTTTGCTCATTAACTCATGGTTTGAGTATTCTACCTGACCTCCACAAATGCTCCCAAGATAGTCAAGCAGCAGGTTCAGGAAAAATCACTCCTTTCTTCTCTGGTGGCTCCCACTTCCTCATCATACCACTGCAGAACTGCATTTTCTTTATCCAGTCCTTTCACTATTGCCCCACTGTTATTGCTTTTCTCTCATTCATAACTGTCATGCCTGCTTCCATCTCCCTGATACCACTCTCTGCCAGCCTGATGACAGAGAGTCAAATAAAACTCTCAAGCTTCCTCCCACACTGCTCTTCACACTGAGGAAAGAGTTCCTCCTAAATATTTGCAAAACTATCCTTTTTTGTGACACTAGGTAGGAGGCCAAGATGCTCAAATTACTGCTTCTAATGCAGATTAGTATTACTAATCTTCCTTTTTACTTTTTCTAGCTCTTTATCTACCCTAATTTACAAGCAAGGATCATAGTTGCAGTGATGATGTACAAAACAGCCATCACCACCACAACTGGGTAGCACTCACATTTTCTTTCAGTGTGAACACCAAGACAGCCAACTGATGGTGGAGCTGGACTTTATGGATATAAAGGCTGATCTTTTGTACAGGACAATCATAAAACTTTATCCAACACTTCCTGCAGTGAAACAATGACTTGTCTTACACTCAAACATATCCTTCTAAAACTACCTGTTGTAGCTCTTAAGTACAGATTTGGGCAGGCACTCTGAAACACAGGAACAAGCTAGAAGAATGAAGCCTCATGAAGTGCAAGCCAGCTTTTCACAGGTGTGGGTGTGGGCAGAGCCCTCCTCCACACATCCCCTCTGGTGAAACCTCCTGTTGAGCACCTCAGCAGACAGCAGACGCAAGATACTTCCAAAATCAATGCTCTGTCTCAGAGACAACTCCTGGTTTTGGCTGCACTGCCATCATCTCTACAATTGATATAATTTTGGCATTACTTCTGAGTTTCCATGGGTACTGTTCAAGCACACGGACCTGTGTCCCCACATAAGCTTTAAACACAAACCCTGGTGTTCGTCAGGGACAATGACATTGACAATAAACCCCTGATGAGCCTGGATAAAGCAGAAGTTACAGATGACTTGCCAGCCCATTTCTCTCTCGCAAACACACGTTTGCTCCCCTAGCTTCAAGACCGTCCACCCTGGTGTCTACTCTTTCCAACAGCCTATCCTCTTCCCAAGTCCCTCCTGTTTAATAGTGACCAAGGAATGAGTTCTGAATGGAACCTCAAAACAAGCAGTAAAGGAGAAAAGTTAAAGCAGGGCTTCCTCCTTGGGTAGCAGTAGCAGTTTACAGTGCAACACTGTCAACACCTTTGCCTCTCCCCTTGACCTCCCTCTCCTCTAAAAAAGCTCATTTGAAAACAAAGTAAATGTACCATGGTCAGCCTCTGTTGTTTAAAAATTTTTGAAAGGGAGCCTGTGCTGTTATTCTGAGGAACCTTGTATTTACACTGTAAAAAGTGAGGTCTGACCGCTCCTGAAGAGAGGCCTCTCCCTGCTGAACTCACCACAGAGGCACAGCTTTACTGCCACAGTTTTAGACTGCAACTAATGCAAACCAGCTGTGAAGCAGAAGCTTTTGAAAGAGACTACTCATTTTCTACTGAGATTTTAATTTTATGAACCTAAGGCATCTGAGTGACAGTTTGCTGAGAACATATGCTCTTGGTCTCCTCTATTTTCTGGGAATTCAGATGGATTCACTATCTGTATGTCGAAGTGTGATCCACATTTTTCAACTGTAGACTGAAATTTCCCCTTCTCACACATTTCATCACCAAGTACTGAAAAGAATTAAGCTTAAAATTAAACATGCCACTTCCTTTACAAAATTCATGCATGTAAAGTGAGCTATTCATGCCCAATATATATTTACAGGCTCATATTAAAATATGTAACACACAAACTGGCACACAATTGCAAGAAATTCAGGCATCTCTTGAAAAAAAAAAAAAATTGTCAAGATTATCCCAATATTAACAAGAGCCAAAATGTTGCCAGTATAAGAAAACATTTCAATTGATTAAATATTCATATTTTACTTGGTCTCAGCCCAATAAGCAATTCACTCCACAAACATAAGCAACGTATATAATGAGTGAATTTCAAAAAAGAAATGCTGCTTTCTATTCATTCATTATTTGACAGCTGATCAGAATGGACTCTACAAAGAAAACAAATACTCAGCAGTAGCAAAGAATTTCACTGCGTAGGTCTTTGGCCTCAAATTTATGTCTGTACTAAACTCAATACTGCTTTGCAATTCCTTGGCAAAGGAAAGTTATCCCAGTTACATAACTGAATTTTCCTTTGTAATGTAAAAAGTATTTTGTGGGTAAATTGATTTAGATATTAAAAAAAAAAAAGTGGTTAAATCTTTTCCTGCCCAACGACAGTATCTGCAGTGGTCTTTGGCTACAGTTTGAACTGTTGTGCAATTTCATAGTTTCATACCAGCTGTCATTTTAGCAATAATAACTGAAGAGCAAGGCATTGTCTAGGAATTAATAACAAGCTGAGAAGTGATGGCCTGATGTGCAATAAAGGGGTAACACATGCTCATGCGACCACAGGAAACGCTCCATAAGCTGGCTGCTATTTGGCGCTCTGCATAGCTGATGGTTTTCTGTGTTAGCTAATGTGCTGGCACAGGTTTCTCTTTGTATTTTACACAGCTCATTAAACGATAAGTTTCTTATACTCCAAAGATTTCCCCCCCACCCTCAGCAACGAGCAGCTTCTTCAATCGCTGGTTAAGATGGTAAGCTCTTTGGAGCAGCAGTTGAATACAATCTTTGTGATTTCTGTTCCATTTCTATCATTGAATAATAATTTTACCAAAAGTCTGAGAAAAATCACTGAACTGCTAAAATGCGAAAAAATGTAAACTTAGAAAAATGTGTGCTAAAGAGCAGTTCTAATATCTAGCCTACAGTGTTATCTGGAGATCTGCTGCTGTAATTGTAAACTTACATGAGGACTGAATAAGAAATGGCATAGACCTTGAAGCAACATACATTTACCAGCATTACAAATTTATCACTTTAAAGAAAAAAATCTAATGCAAGCTGTTACCTCCTTATCTGATTCATGACTCTAAAAATAAATGGCATCTCCAGACTGGTCACATGCATATTTCAAATATCTTTGCTTCATAATGAAACAAATTAATTTTGTAAATATTATAAGGACATGAAAAAAATGCTGTATACAGCACTGGTTAAAAAAAAAAAAAAGATAAATAAAGTCACTCCTTCAGAGTAAGTAAGTGAATACTAGATTTTAGTGTTACTCAAAGTCTGGCGATATATTATCATATCCACTGTTACACGGCAATTAAAGCCATTATTTCAATCTATAGTCTGTTTGTGACATAGTTTCATGTCGTAAACCCATGGAACTTGCCAATCTCATATTTTATTTTTATATACATGTGTGACATATTGCACTAGCTATCTGGCTTACAAACCTTTCCACATTTAGTTTATTTTCATGCTAGGGAAGCATGAAAATAGATTTCCCCTTCTGGTTGGCTGTAAAATAGGTTTGTTTTTTTTTTTTCTTTACCATTTAATGACCAAAGGAATGTTCCATCCTCATTCTTGCTTTTTAGTGGATTCTGCTCCCACTCAAGAACTAATATACAGTTGAAACTGGAGTTAAAGATGAAAAGCTGAATGCTGCCCCAATACACCTGCATCATCTGTGTTTGTAATGAAAACGAACAGACTTGAAAGGGCAGGATTTGGCCTCAGAAGCACTATGTTACTGACAACAGCCATCAGGGTGGTGAGGCTGCAACCTGACACATGTATCCCTGCCAGAGGTAGTGCTGGTACCAAACAAATGTGAGAACAAACAAACCAGCACCAACTACATCTGCACTTACCAAAGGAGAACATTTGTCCTAGAGCCCTGTGAAACAAAGTATTTGTCACCCAAGAGGTCATTTATTCCTTTGTGATTGGTGTAAGACCAGTAGGCACCCAACAATGCCTACTTGCTGCCTGGACCATGTAACTCATAAATGAGGGGACAGTGATGAGAAACTGCACAGGCTGCACAATCTGCTCGAGATTCACTGTCTGACCACCCATGCCTGCTAGCAGGTGACTTCACTACATTGCTCTGGGAGCTGATTCTCAATGGAGGCAAAGGGTAACAAAGTTATTTCACTCATGTACTTGAGCTATTACCATCTTACAATACCTGGAGAGCTTAGCTTAAAATATTTTTTTCCTCACACTTTAAACTACAAAACTGAGTAGCACACACTCCTGGAGACACCTGTCCTTGCTGATTCTCTGTACATAACCCTCTTCAAGGTCTCTCTTTCAACATTTTGTGCTTGAAGTGGGAGTTAAGAGCTTCACTCTTAAAGTCCCCCTGAAACTTGATTTTATAAAAATTTCTAAATAAAAATTTGCCCTTTTCAGCTGGTTATACTATCACCCAGAGCCCCTGCCTGGGTCAGCAACAGGATAACCAAAAGTATGATGTGAACTTAATGAAAATCTCAATGGTCATGGAGCTGGGCAGCATGGAGAGTTGCTTCCTTGCATTACGGAGACGGAGCGATCACCTCCCCACCCCCAAGTGCTGTGGCGTGGGAAAGCACTGAGCACACATTCCTAGGTAGCACTCAGCACAGGAAGGCTCCTGGCTTCTCACTCAAACCTTTCACTAGCACTCAGCAAGGTAAATAAACCGTATGGTCAGGGAGCTTTGGACTGTTCCTCTCATGAGCAAGGAGAAGAAGAGTGGAAATACTTGTTTACAACAGGAAGACACATTTATTCCTGCTCCTTTTGCCTTGCAGTAAGCACCTGCCACTTGCAGAAACTGTTTTCCTCTGTTTTCTTTTGCATTAAAGGCTTAGTGAGCCAGCTGAAATTATCTTCCTGCTATAAAAATCTGAAAAGAAGTGATTTCACCTAATACCATAGCATTGCCCTAGGGAACATTATCTGAAAGCACTCTGGGTACATTCATGCTCATACACATATCTATGAAGTTCCTCCCAGCCTATTTTGGTACAACACATGCTTGAGTCACTATTGTTTGGAAGTGTAACATTTTCAAGTGCTGATGCACGAAGTTTGCTTGCCTAAACCTCTTGATTGAAAAAAGGGGCCATCTTAAAAACTTCAGTCCCAAGTGAGTCAAGAGTTTGCCTTCTCAAACAGCTCAGATTCTCCTAAGCTAACACAAAGCACATGTGGAAGCTGTGTTCTGCAGAAACAAAAACATAACAGAAACCTAGACAGGAATACACTGATCTTCCAAGGCAGTAAAAGAAAATGCCAGTACTTTGTCAATAGTGGTGTTACAGCCATCAGCATCTAATCATATAGCAGTCAGTCAGGAAGCAGCATGGCTGTTGTCGCTCTGGGAGAGCACAGACCCAGGAGTCAAGGGGACAAAAACACCCCATAAGCTACAGGATTTTTAAATTTTTTTTTTGTGCCACATTCAAGGCAGATGTCTTCAACATGTCCCATGAGGGGTTCAAACCACAAAAACCACCTTAGAGATATGTGCTCTGACAAAAGTAGTGCATGAAGTCTCAGCAGAGGGTCACCTCTCAGTCTTCAGCTTTCTTAAATAATTTCTAGAATAAAATGTGTTTTACCTTGTTTCCCAGTTTTCATAACTATTGTGGATTTTATTTGCTCTCAGACTTAAAAATCAAAGTGGATGCACCCATCCACCTTTCACAGGTTGAGAAGAATTTAAAGCACTGACAGAGACGGCTTTACAAGGGTGATAGCTAAGTGTAATGACACAAAAGGGCATTTTACCTAGAGGTTTTAAAAAAAAAAAGATCCCCAGCTATACGAAAAAGCAAAGTGAAAGGCTTGATCTCTCTCCCTTAAAATGGCTTCTACACGAACTTCAGAAAGCCATGCAATTCCTCCTTGGTTTTCCAACCCTTGGAAAATCTCTTAGGGAAGTACAAAGCAAAAGCAAAGCTTTATTCTCACGTGCATTCGCCTTTCCCCCAGCGAAGTCACTCCCTTTGCAGTGACTTTTTTCTTCCAGTGAAAGAGCATCTTGGAGAGCTCGTGCCCATGTGATACAGATGGACTAGCACTGCTGCCAGAGCTGCTGCAGCTGTACCTGAGCTGCTTTTAAACTAGCGAGTCTGGATACACATAGCTACAGCAGGAAAGGGTGCAGCACACTTAGCCTGTGTGCCTGATGGGCTTCCTGACTCTTCCCATTCACCAGCACCTAAACTGGGCAATTTTAAACTACTTGAGGTATGTTCATTTGTGCTACTGTCAGTGTCTTTGTCAGTAATGAACATATTTGCTAAGAAACAGCGAGACTATCTGCATTTTGACCTCTTGGAAATTTTTTTTTTTTAACATTTGGCTCAGTTTGTGCACTCATGGCAATTCATGCTTAATGCAAGGCACTTTCAAATGCAGGTGTGCTGAGGTTTAGCAGAAGACAAAATCTAATCTTTACTTTTTACTAGTCAAGTTCAATACAAACACCTAAGTGGTCTCAGAATATGAGGCCTACAACTAAAAAAAGGCAAAGCTTATATTGATCATACATGGAGTTTTGCTAGGGTATATTAGCGCTAAATCCAATACCTCAGCAAGAAATTAATTCCCTTATGAGTAGAACAGACCTATGAAGACTTACCTCCTCCTCCATTCTGACTGCTTATACCCAAGCTTTTAATTTTAATTGTGAAAGAGGAAGAATTGGTACAGGATTCTGACTTCTCATAGCACATCCTGCAAGGCACCAAGCTGTACTCACCATGCATCTGGTACGTGTACGGTGCTTGTCCGGCAGTCGGGGTACTGAAGCTGGATCCGTAGCTAAGAAACCCACTCTGTCCTGGGGAATGGCTCAGGCTGTCCTCTGTTTTGATGCCTTTGGGGCATATGGTAGGAACCAAGAACAGAACATCAGTCTCATATAAAGGTGTAAAAAAGCAAGTTTAAATATTAACAATTTTTCAGCTAGATTTAAACCTAATAACTTATTTTTCCCCTACTTTTTTTAATTATCTGCATTACCCAAAACAGGTAAATAATAGAGTCAAGTAAACTCATCACAAGTAATACTTGAGTCAGCTACATCCTGCATCCACACCCAAATGAACTTTTGCTAAGATGAGGAAACAACCTTGAATAATATTGTTTTCAAAAACAATTTCTGAACAAACAGTTTTGTTTTAGAACTAAACGAACTCATTGCCTCAGGAACTTTCTGAATGGTTATTAGATACAAGCCATGAATAACAAAGGAACAGGACCTTCAGGGAAATAACCTCAAGACTTCAGTCGTAATCAGAGTTATCTTTTACTTGCATTATATTTTCAGCTTTGGCAGCAAAATATTTATGGGCAAATCATACAGAAGGGTTATCATCTATTCAGTTAGATATAACATACAGTTAAGGAACAACAGGTAAGCCTTGAAGCCACAAAAATCTTTTCATTACTAAAAACAGGCAATTAAACTGACAATTTACAGGGGGAACAGCAATAGCTGAATTAAACATTGCAAAATGAAACCTTTGCTGGAAGTCAAAGGGGTTGATATTTTATTCTGAGATGCTGCCGAGATTGTACAGCTGTATTATTAAAATAAACAGCTGAAAGGTGCGTCTTATTATGAACCCTTTGGGCATGATCCTTCCCTCATTTGCATGCCTATTTCCACAAAACAAAAAAAAGGCCACTGGACACACCCTGAGTGCTGGGACTCAACAAAGACCCTGTTGATGTTCTGGCCTTGGATTTATACACTTCCCAGGCTGTTGTCATCTTTAAGCACTTGCAAGAAAACTTGCCAAAAGACAAGTTGAATTCACATGACTTTCACAAACATGCTGTTTTCTAGCTTAACGACTCTTAAAAGCAACAAGTCTGCATTTGCTCAGATTCGGAATAAGTCCTCCCAAATAATGTTTTCTCTAATAAAAATAACTTCTTTTAGCTTTAGGTGAGAATAGCTGCAACACAATTTGAGTACAAGTTAGCAACACGATGACAACAGTGAATTGTGAAACGCAGGAAGTTTATTTGGACAGTGAATGAACATGTGCTGGTGCAAGCGTCCGGCTCCATTACTGCTGGGGAAGCAAAGGGATTTGCGAGTGTGCGCAGAGAAGCTGCTTTTCATAACATCCCATGCTTTTCAATTACATTAGCACTCCGCATGCAAGCATTCAACCTACCCCAGCTACAATTAATCTTCAGCGAATGGCCCTTTTTGGAAGTCTAAAAATTATTGTCAGACAGCAAAATAACTTAGCACCAAATTAATTTCCACACAATGTTCTGTTTTGTCTAGAAACTGGCTGAGTTTTATTTTTGTGCCTAAAACCAATACTGCTTCATTGTTCTTGGTTGTCAGCCAGGTGGAGTTTTTCATATGCTGTGCTGAGTATCTTAGAGAGGGTATAGGGGCTGGGGGAGTGAAATCACTGCTCAAGGATGCTAAGAGGTCACCCGCGGGATTTATAAGCGGCATATGGGGCTGACACATGTATGCCCTAAAGACTCCAGGCAGTAGCAAATGGCTCTATTTTCACCTGCTCTAACAGGACAACTGTTCAGAGTTTGCCTTGGAAATCAGCCAGCTGATGCAAACACACAAGTAGCTCCAGGAAAGGGTCTCAAAACATTCCTCTCATCATCCTGGTAGAGCTTAGGCTCTGCCAAGCCCATTTCCCTGGCCTTCCAGGCTGTTGCATTGAATTTCCCTTCGGTAAAAGCCTTGTCAATGGCTGTTTAAAAGCTTCTGGTTGGGAAACAATACTGTATTTGCAAAGCAAACGAAGGTCTTTAAGAGCACAAGAGAAAACAGGAACGGAAACAGAACTATGAAGCCGTTTTAATGTTGCAAGACTCAGCAGTCACAGGATCAGCTGTGAATAAGGAGCCCAAAGCTTTCTTTTAAAGAGCCCTACCTAAGCAAGAGCACTCTCTCTTTGGTCTTTAGGAGTGGAAAGAACTTCCCAGCTCCTTCAAGAGCTCAGTATTTCCAAATAGTGCTTGAGGACACTCTTAACACTTAGTTTACCAGGCATTACCCCATCAGGCGTGCCGGTTTAATTAGTCCCTTGCCTAAACGCCCAGCTGCTTCTGCCCAGATTCATCTTCCCAGAGCTACTGGTGAAGCTATGCAGAAAAGCAGGGAACAAAGCTCACTGGGGTTAGAAATGTTTACTGCACCTACAGCTAACAACCATCCATTTAAATACAAACTGTCTTCCAAAACCAAAGTACTCTGTATCATTTCACGCATGCCTTATTCTGCTCTCTGTCTTTGTTCTTCCGTAATAATATACAGAAAGTTTTTCTTGAAGCAGCCTGTATCATTGAAACTCCATGAAGAATCAAGGAAGGCAAAGTGTAATTTACCTAAATATACTATTTACTGCAACAGACTTTGTCTTGGCAGTGAGTCATGGGAACACTCACCAGCTACTGCTCTTAAGTGGCACATCCTACTGAACCTGAGTTTATCATGCTGTCTCATATCCTACTACTGACTAACTCCAAACCTAACTCGTTTGTAAGATCGTAACGTAGGATATCAAGAGCTCATAGACAGTTCAAAGTAATTCCAACATTTTTAACAGTCAGATTTTCCTCTAAGCCTAGGAAGACAATCTAAAGCTTAACATTTCAAATATATTTTTCTAGGAGCAAGAGGAAGATGTCCTCAAAGGTAACATGACATCTGGGTACTCACTGTAGGAGGGTATGCCATAGGGCTGCCCCGGAGGAGGATAAGCAGTGTATGCAGCAGCCTGCTGGATTCCTGCGCTGTACTGAGTCTGTCCATACGTTGCCATTGTTGGGAAAGATGGGACTGTCACTATACGGGGATAATGTCTGTTCAGAACAAGAAAACAGAAGGTCTAAGGCAATAGTTACTGTACATGATCTTCTAGAGCACAGGTAGAACACTTCCAGACATTTTGATAAAATAATAACCAAAGTATGATGGTGAGTATTTTGGGAACTCAGAATTGACTAGACTGGGCCAAAAGTTTGTTTCACTATATGGCTCCTGATAAGAGCTACTAAGATTAAGCTACCTATATGCATGGGGACTTTAAGACTGTGCAAAATATACGCACGTTAAAAAAATAAAGTAAAATCAACACTCTGATTTTTCATGTTTCATTTTGGGTTTGCCAAAAAAACGAGTGTCATGAGAAACCGCTGACATTTCAACATACTCCTCTGTGGTCACTCATAAACACAGTAATATTCAAACTGATAAGGTTTGGATTCCCAGGGGTACGAAAGTACAGTGCACAGTACCTCAAGCCTTCTTTCACTCCATGTCTAACAAGATTAAGAATCAGTTACTTCACTGGGCCAGAGACATGCAGGGGAACAGGTGGATGGGCTTAAAGCGAACGCTTTTTAAGGTGACAGAAGTCTGCACAAAATGGCTGTTCAGCAAAACACAGTTTTTGAATTACAGCACTTGGCACGAGCACTCACTTTGTGGAGTACAGATGGAGAGGACACTGTGGTGCTGCTTTGCTGCTGCCTGGAAAAAAAAATTAAAGAGTCTTAGATTTTCATCATGTTCAGTTCTATGGCCAAGTTGATATCACAGTTTTTACCACTGCTGATTTGAGAAAAATGTACAGGAATTAGAAGACTTTGTTTTTACTGAAACTCCACAAACTGAAGTAGGTAAGAAAGTTATTCTCCACTTAATAACAAATATAGATTTAGTTTTTAAACTGAGGATTATATTGATTGATTGAGCCACCAGTTTCTGTTTCTCATGGGACTGATACCAATCATGAAGCTGGGCTTTGGTGGGATAACTCATGTGCTAACGGCTATAAAAGCAACTACTATGACTACTAAAGTGATTTAAGCTCATTGCACTTTTTGCCCTTTTTGCTTTTGGTACTCTCCTAGACACTGACTCACTGCAACACTGTAGATCTCGTTACTCTTGAATTTTTTGAGTTGACTATAGCCTACTTTATTGACCTGCCAGTAATCCGAATATTAAACCAGTAGAAAACGTATCACAGTTTATATGCGCAGGATGCCTTCCCATGCACCAAACAGATATGTCCTGCAACACTACCAGAGAAAAATGTGCCACCATCTTTAGTTAGGGATAAATTTATGTTTAATTAACATTTAAAAAAATCTAAGGTAAGTTGCCTGCCAGTTGTACTGGAAACACCATACCTAAATGCCACCATAAATATTACACAGGTTGCCTCCGTAATGCCATCCAAATTTTGCTTCTTGGTTCCTGGCTGGAGCTGTTAGATGTTATTACAGCAGTACAAATGCCAAAACACCTTCACAATCATCAATAATGACATTAGGAACAAAAGATTCAGCGTCTCTATCTGCTGGCTGCATCACCGAACACGCCAGACTAATTGCACACAGGGAGAATGTCAAGCATCACATTGTCCATTGATGGCGGCACCACCACCCTCCACTTTGGCTGCTGGCATCCAGAGTGTAATTTGTTACACGAGATAGGAAATATCACCCAATCTCATGCAGAAGATAATCTCTCAACTGCAGCTGCACATGCTGGATGGAAAAGGAGATTCCTGCAGTGCCCTCAATGCCTGCACATTGCTATCACTGGGCAGGAAACGTCTGCAGTGCTGTCCCGTGCACAGGCAAGGGCGTACCCACAATGCTGTAGATGGATTATCTTCAGTACGAAGTTGTCCAAAACAGCACCACTTCATTTGTGCAGACGTTCGTAAGTTAGTGAATTAAAAATTTAAAGCATGTTTTATTTAATGAAATATGCAAATACATATAAAGTATAAATACATGCAAATAGTCCTATGGGTCTGAGTAACTTGTTATGCCATTGTCCTGGTTTCGTCAGGGATGGAGTTAATTTTCCTCTCAGTAGCCGGTGTGTAACCTGGAGAGAATGTCTGAAAAGATCTGACATGCTCACATAGGAAATGTTTGTTCTTCCAGATCTAACTCTCTTTTGAAACTGTTCTTCCCTACACAATCCTTTTTCACAACACTGCACATGGCTTTATAATTTTGCATTGTAACATGTAACAAACTATTTGTAAAAACAGAGGCATTTAATTTGACACCTTTTAAAACTAAATTTAATTTTAAAATGCATTTTTAGCTTTGTTCACTTGTTTATGGAAAAACCTCAATGCAGGTGCATGTATTTTAACTAAAAATATTAATTACTAGATATTCTTCTTTTTAAAGAATGTTAATTTGTATAATGTCTACTATATGTAATAATAATACTGAAAATATTAATTAATATTTTAAAAATCTTGCAATTTGTATGTTTACTGTATACAATAATAATACTGAAATTCTAAATTTCCTAGGAAACATAATACTGAGCTTAATAAGACTGAGCTGAATTTCCTAGGAAACAATAACATTTGATTAAAAGATGGAAACATCTAAAATGCACACTTTTTTCACAAACTCTGAAATCTTCAGCAATAACTTCATTCAAAATAATAATAATAATATCCATGTATTCCTTTCTCTCTTGTCCAAGGTAACTGCCATTGTTTAATAAGAACTAATTATTAGGTTAGAATAGACTAAAAAAAATGAGAATAAAGATGTCTGTGCTTAGGTGCTTACTGAGCTCTTTTCTGCATCTAAAAGCAAACAGTTTTTTTCAGTAATGTTCTCAAGCCTCTCAGCTCTCTCCTTGTCACCCAGCCGAGGGCCTGCAAGCTGGCTGCGAGCACTTTCTTGCCCCACACACACCGTTAGGAGTCTCCCAATTTCACAGGCAGTGTCAGAGCAGTGTTACTGCAGTGCCGTTGCTTTAGGGAAGGTGGCTCTGGTAACAAAGGCAGTGGTAACTGCGGGGAACAGGTTTCAGGTTGAGCTGGCCACGACTTCATCAACACTGCTGCTTACTATCATGATTATTAACAGGAAAACTCAGCTTCGGTACATCTATCCGTGCAGCAAGAGACCCCAAGGGTCACCTTCCGCAAGTCTATGCGCTGGACTCTAACGTCCTTCCCAGCACCACACTGGATGTCTGTTCCACCCTCTTCCTCTCTGGGTAGAAAGAAGAAATAGAACTCACTCAAATATAGCTACTGTGTTCAAATACACTTTCATCACCCACTCTTCACTCTTCCTCCTCCAAAGTGCTTTCCTGTCTCATATACCTCCATTGCACCGTCCTCCACAACAAATTCAAGCCTCGTGCCCTTTCTGATCCCACCTCTCCTAAGCTGTCTCCCAGTTCTGCCAGAGCTGGCAGAGTGTGCTCTGGCTGCGTACACTCCCAAAACACCACAGAAGGGCAAACACCACAGCTACAACCCCCTTGTGTCCTCTTCTAGGGTCCCCCGCAACACTACGTGCTCTGGGCACTGACTCTTTTGCAAAGGACAGCTCAGGTAGGAGGAGGATTTGCTGGGGGATACTGTGCAACCTATACAGCACCAATCACTAACAGAATCACCCTAATCACTGACCGAAACAAAACCGTTTCTTCACGCCCTTACAACCCTGAAAAACCTTAGAAAAGTAAAACCTACCAGCAACCCTGCCTTAGTTCCTCTATCTATAAAATGTAGGTACCAGTAAACTATTTCCCCAGCAAGAGGCAGAGAGGTTTAGTCAAAAAAAAAAAAAAATTACAAAGGATAGTGTTATACAAATGTACCTATTCATTTACATATACAGATATAGAAAAAAGATTGTTTATAAATCCAAAGCTGGGCTTACCTGACTTGTCTTCAAACTCACTATGGAAAATTTGCTTTGACTTACCTGAAAGAAAACAGTTTAGAAAATCAGATTTTTAGATTGTGCAAACAAAAACTATACCATTTCTGTCATACTGCTGCACGGTGCCAAACAGAATTTGCATTGAAGAAATATACTTTTTTAGTTTTAATTAAATATGTAATGCCTTTTACATTTCAAAAACAGCAGGACAGTTTGAGCATAAGCTTAATTTCGTTTCTATTTGAAAAATACTACATCTTCAAATTTTTCATTTTTGAAAAAGCTAAGTACAGAGTAAATACATTTTACAAGAATGCCAAGTGGGGATTTACTGCATGTGAATATGCAACATGCTACTGTCATTGGCAAAAAAAAAGCAAGTTAAACCTACATGTGTTTCTACCCAAAAAGTGCAGGACTACAGGCAAAATGTGCATTTGAGATTTGTATTGATACAGTTGCACATCTCATGATAAGCACCCATGAAAACAGCAGGCCAGACATCTATGTGGACATCTACGTAAGTACTGTAACTAGACTTGCTAAAATTAAAACTGTACATGTAATACAGAGCATACATTTGTGTACATTTGTGTGCATTTAGTGCATTAAAAGCTCTGGCAGTCTGAAACTTGACAAACGCACAAGTATTTTCCTGTTCTTCAAATTAATAATAAGTATCTTCAAGGGAAAAGGCATAATCTTGGTAGAAAAATAACCATAATATTTCTATAAGAAATGTATCAACATGAACTGTCACCAGCAAACTGATGTCCAGCAGTAGTATATGTGCTATGTTGGCTCTTATTTATATCACATAATAATAGTTCCTGCACCAAGAAGGTTACAAAATTATGCATTTAAAAATCATTTCTAGCTCTAATCTTTTCTGCAAACACGTACATTTAAAAGGATGTTTCCTTTTGATTGTTATCCCTTCAGCTGCTCTGGTAAACAGGCAGTCATGATGTATGTGATTTAATAATGCAATTTCTAATGCCTTAGCAAACATGCAAGCAAAACATCTCCTTGGCTTCTAAGAGCCTATAAAT
The DNA here is from genome assembly GCF_036417535.1 of Chlamydotis macqueenii. Lineage (NCBI taxonomy): Eukaryota > Metazoa > Chordata > Aves > Otidiformes > Otididae > Chlamydotis > Chlamydotis macqueenii. Next base: position 6,652,680 of record NC_141571.1, on the reverse strand, counting down.
GAAGGGTTAAACATACAACTAAAACATAATAGCCAGTGCCTTTTGCTAACTCCCCTCCAACAGGAAGGCTGACAGATCCTGACCGCAGCAAACAATAGCTGGGATTGTACTAGCAAGAACTAGTTCAGCTGCATCACTTGCCAATAATTTTTTTAGCAGATTTAACATTCTTCTGTTTCCTTCACTTGAACAGTATGATGGGGGGAAGGAGGAAGAGAAGAGCAGATAAATTTCCATCAGAGCCTCAACCACTGAAAGAATTTGTCCTTGCTACCTGCCAAATATGAAACTTCAGACCAGAGGCCAGCAGGGCTAAACGTGCGGAGATGCTAGCAGCGATCTCGGAGCGATGCAAATCCGGGGCTGCTTTGACAAAATGTTTTCTGGCTACGTGATACGTTGTGGGCAGCCCCTACACTCCCCCACTGCAACAGCAGCAGCACAGCCACCGAAGCACAGGGCTTATGTTCATGCCAGCACTGGGGCTCCAGTGGGGTTCAAACGAAAACTACCAGCTCTACACAAAGTATGTTTTATACCTGTAATCATTCCAGTGCAGCAAACGTATACATAACACACGTGCATATGTATGCACCTACTATACGCAGACATATATCTACATATCAAACACTCAAATAATTGCTGAACTAAAGGATTCAGCCACAACTGGAATGTCTCCAAAAAAAAAAACCCACAAAAAACCTCAAAAATCTCAGTTGCTCACTATACTGTAGAACTAATTGCCAGAAGAAGAGGCCTTGCATGTGTCCAGTTCCCTTTGGTTACACATACATACATATATACACACACACGTTACGTTAAAGCCCGTGAAGAATAAGCAAAAGAGGCAGCCTACCTTCTATGTCATCTGGAGCCGTAGCATAAATGTTGGAAAGGTTAAGTTTCAGTCTGTCAGGGCACTCTCTATTTACAGTCAGGCTGGGTGATATCACTAGATCTAGCATTTCCTTATACCTGAAGGAAAACAAAAGGAAAATATAATTTATTCATTAATTATGCATGCTTACTAATGATTTAATTTTTTTTTTCCCTAAGAATATAAATATTAAAGCTGATTACCTAAGCCCAGGCTTCATATAAATTCCACATAATAACATTCACTAAAGTTTTCATCAAAGGGAAATGCTGAATGAAAATGAAGTACTTGCTTCCTTGGAGATTACACCCATCTGATTAATGCTTTCCCTTTCTTCCTGGATTTTGACATACAAAAACTAAATTTCCTTATCTCTCATATGCCATCAGAGCGAGAATGTACACACCACTGCCCAGGGAGGCTCCAGAACAGACTGTCAAGGGCTGAACATGAAGTTGACAGCAGTTAACCGCACCATCTAGTCTTACAGGATAAGGTTAGTACTGGTGATAGGATCATCCAGGGGACACCTAAACCAGGCACCGAACTACAACATCCTGACCATTAGGTGGCAGTGATACAAGCACAGTTCCGTTCACATAAATAACTTCATCTGATTTAACTGAAAATTTCAGATGAACGACACATAGGACTTGAGTCTTGAAAGAAAAACATAGTTGTTCATGTGTGCACACGATCTACACTACAATGAAAGGTTACAAACTCTGCACTACACAAACAGTTCAGAAAAGAGAATGACTAAATCATTATTTCATACCCTGCGCACAACGTGAATAGGTCTGTTGATCTAAGTACCACCATTTTCAACATATGTGTCTAACTCCAGCTAGACCTCTTTTCAGAAGTGGGCTGCAAAGACACTTGCTTGAAATAAAGCTGCTTGCTTCCCTTGGAAGTGCTGGATCTTTTGGATGGGTACAAAATACGGCATTAAGTGCACAGACCTGCATACCTATGTTTGCAAGTTTGAGCAAGACAACAGGGTCAGTGCAGTGAGGAAACTGTGTGTTACATTAAATATCTGCACAACGGCTTCTATGCAAGACAGCTTTCCTAGACATCTTCACTCCCATCGAATCCTGTCCTTGTTCCCTGTGCAACCAATGCCTGCAGCTGGAACGGTGAATAAACCATTTGCCAGAGAAAATGTGAAGCTACATTTGTCAATTAATTGTGTTTATTTTTAAAAAAATACACACAATGCCATGGAAACCTATCTGAATTTTCTAAGACTACCCCAGAGTACTCTGCAGCTTTTGGTTCAGGTCCAGAACAAATGCTGAAAAGAGGAGGACTCAAAGATGCTACGTCCTTTGCTTTCTGCAGCCACAGAGTACATCCGCACTTCAGTCCCGCAGGGGCTACCGGGGGGAATTAGGGCTATGAGGGAAAAGTGTAACTGTGCTCCTGGACAGAGCAGGGCCCGGGCAAGAGCAGATTGGAGAGAGGACATACGGTGGTGAGTGATCTGAGGCACTTGGCTGCAGCCTGCATGGGCTCCCGTTTCCGTTCAGCACTCAAAACGCTACCTGCAAAGGCAGCTGGCACATCCGTGCTCTCAGGCTGGGACTTACCTGAGCTGGACTATAAAGGTAGCAGATGGCATGGCAGCAACAGGCCGGTAGCAATCCGTAACACACCCCAAACATCATTAAGTTAAAGACAACAGCACTTAAATTTGAAATCTTGACACTGAGCCTCTGCAATACTAATGACGCACTTCTGGGAGAAGCAAAGAGGTTTATTTTGATGTTCTGCTTAAATATCACTGTATGATTTGACCAGTTTTGAGAAAGAGAGAACAATAAACTACATACTTTTAATCTGAACCTCTCCAATCACTTCTACAAAGCTCTTACAAAAAGAGTAAGTATTGTTATGAACAGGCACAAACCAGATGAAGTATTTTACCTGTAACTGAACAGCAAAGACCAAAGCTGAGTTCATTTTCACTTTCCGCACCTAACAGCTGGAAAGGCACTCTGCCCAGGCAGAAAAAGCACTCATCCTCTGTGAATTTGCAGAATTGCCAAAAATGGGTATGAAGCAGCATAACCATGTACAATGTCCGCAGCCCTAGTCCTCATTTCTCTGAATGGCATCTGGGCTCCTCTTGTCTGCCTCCCTTGAAAATCCATGTGGACATATGCATTTTCACCACCAATGCAGCCTCAAGTCCAGAGGCTGGTAAAGGCTGCCTGATTACGTGCCATGGAGGAGACCTTAAGTCAGCAGTAAACGATCAGTGGAGTAGAAATACGGCACTCTGAATCCAACACTTGTGAGATCCATGCTCCCTACCTGCTGTGTGTTACAGATTTGCTAAGAAAACAAGACTAACAAAACAATCAGTGCTGCTTTGCAGCTGGAGGATCTTTGTTGCTAGTGGGTCTCAAACGGCTCCACCTTCAGATGTGTCCCTGTAAGATGAGCACAACTCCTGCCCTCCCCTCCCTGTTTTAGACACAGACACTAAAGCACAGCAAGACAGAAGTAAAAATGCAGGCACAGAGGGGCCACCAGTTGTGCCCACAACCAGCATCCATGCTACCAACTGCATGGAAATGCAATAAGGTACCAGTTTTGTACAAGGACAGAAAAAAGTCCCTAGCTGTACAAATTGCTCCCTAAGTGACTAGAGTCAGTTTTTGACTCAGCAGAGACAAAACAGCAATCCAGCATTCCTGACCTAACCCTAAACAAAGCACAGCCCATGAGAAACTCTTCTCAGTTCTAAGAGCACTGGAGCAAGTTATGCTCCAAACTGGTACCTGGAGGCAGAGGCTTTACAGAAGCACACGTACATCTGCTTCACAGGCAGCCTCAGGCACGGGGGAAGCAGGCAGATGCCTCAGAGTCACAGACTGTCAGGCAGTAAGGGATGGTCATGGCCCTTCTGCCCACTGTGCTTATGCCAGAGGAAAAATATTTTTCTCATGAAACTGCTAATCTCACTCTTTCGCTGGTACAACCAGGCAGCCACAGAGAAAGGAGTCAGGAAGGTTTCTGTGGTGCTTACTTCTCAGTGGGGAGGAACAAGGTCTCTCCTACAAGCAACCAGGGCTCCTAAGCATCTCTCAAAAGCAGCAGGCTGGGTGGGGGCTCTTTTCCCAGAGGAATTACTTTATTCAAATCCATTGGCACCAAATTAAATTTTGTTTGCATGGCTGAGAAGGCAGGGTTCAGTTTTATACTGAGTTTTCCTTTCCACTGTAAGCAATATGCTTTTTTCCCCAACTTATTTCCTTAATGCTATACCTGAACTGAGGAAAAGCACTGCTGTCGCAGATCCTGTCAAGCTGGGGATGTTCTACATTGTTTTTTAGATAACGCACACCCTTCAGCATAATCCACAACCCCATCATTCATGACACTGCCCAGACTGTTGCTAAGTGAATGGGAGCAGATGTTTAAAGGGAAATGATCTTCTACAATGATGAATGCACTTTAATTACATCATTGTTCAGAGATTTCATTAGCTACTCTCTGACTGATGATTTTTCTATTGTTTTTGCTCTCTTCACTTTTGTATTCACAAAGTCACATTACACTTCTCTGTATTTGTTCTATAACATTTTCATGGGTATTTTTTTAGCTTCCATTTTTCTTTAGAGTATGTATTAGTTGCATGTACAAACAGATAACTTTCCACAGAAATGCCTGTCTGGTTGTGCATGTCACGTTTGTGTTTGCATTGTTAGTGGCTCTGTTTTGCACGCACCATTAACCAATTTGTTCATGTGCATTTCTCACTTCTGTACTTCAAGAGTTTCTGAAATGCCAGTTTTAACAATGGCAATCTACAGAAAATCTTCAGTAAAATAATGGAACTGGAATGTTATTTAACATAGTAAATAACAAGCTGGGGTGTTACTGATGCAAATATCAGGTCTTTGCTTGCTTTTTAGAGCAAAAACATTTTCTGGCTAAAGTAATGTACAGTAAATCACTAATAAAGTTTGCTGAATATGAGCTTTTATTAAAACCAGTAAAGGCAGCATCTAGCATGCTGTGCTGACAGACATCTGGAAGAGCTTTTGGCTTCTATAATTAAGAAGAACCTTGTGTGAATTTCGTGCTCAGCTTTTCCATTAGAATCCCCTACTCAAAATCTAATATTTTGCCCTGAAAGTTGGCCCACAAAATCTTTGCCAAGAACAGAAACTTTTCTCTTTACTAATGTTTAGGAAGGAAAAAAAAAGAAAAATAAAAGTCTTGTTCAGTCATTCTGAAGCTATGAATGCCAAATTAAACATACTAAGGTTTCAATTTTTTGATCAAGGTGTTGGGGTAATCTTCCAGTTACATTGTCTTTTACAATGTTATTTTGAAGACAGTCATTCCAGATCCCAACTCAAAACACTCAAACATGTGCTGAAGATCAAGCTACTGAGTGATCCCACCTCTCTCCAGCAAAGCACCCAAAGATTGGCACAAGTGCAATGCTGAAGCAGGACCCAGGTGCAGACCAAGTGAGCAAGGTGCTCTGGATACTGACGGTAATGAGAACTTGATGGATAATGCTTTGAAGAGACACAACAGGAAACCACCATGGTGTTGTGGGCAGATGTAACCACACCACAGCTCTACTCAGCACAGCTGAAAGGCCAGAAGTCACCAGCAAGAGATGAAGGAGATGCCTTCCAAAGCTTGGACCTCTGCTGCTAGGGCATAATTTAAAACATTTCTCAGTCTGCTCTAACTAGCTGTCAACATCCTCCCCACAATACGCTAAAGGGATCATCTCAGGACCACGGGCATTCCCATCCCCACTGTGGAGGCAGAGTTGTTCCTAGGACCCTGTGTATTTCATTGGTCTCTACTCCATTTCTGGCTTCAATACATACAAGTACATGAAGTCAAACAAACGTTCAAAAGAGAACTTTCAATGTATTTTTAGTAAATAAGACACCTGGGTAGTAAGTAGTACTGCGGTAAAATCAACAGCCAGATGATGAAGAGATTTCAGAGGGGACATATGCAAGGAAGAGTATTTGCCCTGTAATGACAGTAGTCTGTAGGAGAGTATTTGAGCAACAGGAGGTTGATGGTACAGTTCAGAAAGGACACATCAGGAGTAAAAGACAGTGGGGGGGGGGGGGGGCGGGGAACCTGCAAAAACCAAAACAGAATGAGGTCTTCATCTGTCATCAGTGGAGGAACTGATGAGTTAAGAGCCCCACAGAATGAAGCAGGTGAGAAACGAAAGACAAGACTCCTGCCCTTGAGAAAAACATGCCAGATCCTACAACAGGAAAGACAAGATAGTTTAAGGGAGTAAGAAACTGCAAGGAAAGTTTGACCATGAGGAGAAAGGCAAACTAGAAGTGAGTCTCCCTGCAACAACCACACGTGATGATGTTCTCAAGAATTTTTACTTGTATCTGGCCAGAGGCCAAACACAAGCTTAAACCACTAGATCTTCCTAAACATACACATATGCCAACACAGAGCCCTAGGCAGGGGTAGTACAAGCCAAGTCCTCTGCTTTTAGCTTTGCTGGAAGGCGGATGAGCCGAGATAGAGATTGCAGCCTAATTGCAAGAGTAACATTTTTGTCTTGCTTCCATGACTTTATCTGGTTTTAATTACTTGATCAACTGCTTTCACCTTTATTCTCCTCAAAAAATGGTACAGATTACTAAATAGAAATCTGCAAATTTATTACTCCAGTGCTGCTACTCATAAAGATGACAGTCTGATTCCCCACTTTGTTTCAAAAGTGAGTTACTAAGAGGTAACTACAAAAAAAAAAAAAAAAAAAAGTGTGAAGATGGCTTTCTCAGTCTCTCTGATTCAAAGAAAACAACCCCAATCCTAAAAACTTTGCCTTTTCTTCATTCCTAAGAAATATCAAGTTTCTTGTAACTTTTTTCCACATAGGTAAATTTTTTCTAAAGCACCTCCTATGTCTCATTAATTTTCACTGGGAATTAAGACTTCTATTATTTTAATTCCTTGGGAAGCATGGCAGCTTAGACAGCTTCACCAGGACTAATTGCTTGCAAAATTACATTCCCCATTTCACTCTGCTCCAGCACAAAAAAAGGAATCATTCATAAGCAGGCAAAACGCTATTCTCTTGCAGCCACCTTCCAGGTGGTGTAATAATAAGGAAATCTCCCATACTAAAGATTTTGGCTGCTTCTATCCACACATTTCAAAAGCAGAGGGAAGTAATTTCATTTCCTCTGTCAGTACATTCCTCCTTGTTCTGTTAGGACATCTTCTCTCCATCTATAATAGATCCTTTGTTCCTTCCATTTCAAGAACTCAAAAATGCTTCAGTAGATGAAAATCATGATGCTATTTTATCTTTTATAATGAATCTTAGCTCATCCACAAGTACACCTGATAGATATATGCAGGAAAGGCCTGAACAGGCATAAAGTTAAACCTGAGCTGGCATAAATGCTCATGTAGGAGACTGACAGTACAGCTGCGATGACAAGATATCCTTTCAAGGTGACCTGCAGGGCAGCACGCCTCAGGCTCTTCATATTCCCGAGAGCTGCCTTTCGCTGACATAATCGGACAATAAAAGCTGCAGTACTTGTCTGGATTTATCATCACCCAGCCCATTCCAGACACAAAAATTAAGACGACTCACAGTAGTACGGCTTGTAGGACAGCATCTGAGAGTGAGGGTACGTATTTGCGTTATTCTCCAACACAGAATTTCTCAGGACAAGGACTAAGCCAAGAGGAACAAGACAGAAGTTATGGGACAGATAGGCAAGGGATCAAGCACGTTAGGCTGAAATGAGAAATTACAGGGGGTCGTAGTGAGGCTGCTCCAGATGACTGGCACGCAGCCACACCTTCTTGCAACTGCTGATCAGATTGAGTAAAGTATGAGAGATGAGGAAAAATAAATGGGTGAGACAAAGAAGGAGCTGGGAGATGTACTAGCTGAACTTGAGCCCACAGCAAGAAAAATCTTCATTTCAACCGAAGTAGGATGCCACTTACTTTCTCAAAAAGCTGGGCAGAAAGCCCTATCTGAGCAGTGCCTTTACGTGGCTCAGAGAAAAGTGGGCAGAGGCTGCAGATGGAGCACGCAGGGACACCTGAGCCTTCTCTGGCCAGAAGACAGTAGTCTTGAGCTGTGCTTCTTTGCATCCCTCATCACTCCCCTTGTGTATATCTTGTCATACAGTTTTTAAATCTTACTGCTGGTCTTCCAAAACACTAATCTTTTGTTTAGTCCACCACTGGCATAGTTGGCCACAAGGCTATGTTAAAAAAAACTACAACTTTAACAAAGTACAGAGATACACATATAGTGTTTCAGTTTAAAAAAAAAAAAAATAAATCAACAAAAAAAACTTGAAATAAGAGCACAAGCACCCAAGTAAGACCTGAGTCACAAATATGTTAATACAGTAGTCAAATGTAAAACTTTTCACTAAGAAATATAGCCTTTCCTTTTCCGTATTACTTCCATGTATATCTAAAATTATTCACTTAACATTAAAAAAATCTGTTTGGGTTTACATTAAGATTTTCAAATTACTTTTAAAAAATGTCTTAATTCCAAACAATTTTAAGAAAAATAACTAAGAAAATAACAAAATAGACATTTCTGCCACACTTCTGAAACCACTATTGTTTAAAAATACCCAAAGTATTCCAGCTTTAAAATCCTTCCCCATGTTTGTTTGGTTTTTTTTTTAAAATGAGAATTTCTGATCAAAATTTTACTTTCACTTGAGCTTTTCTCTCTTGCTCTACCAGATAGTAAAAAACAGATGAAAAAAAATCCTATTTTTTTTTTTTTTTTTTTTTGTGAGGAAAGCCTGCCTTAAGATTTTTGAGTGCTCAGGACTGGGACTTTCCTGGGAAGTCCTGAATTTCCAGAAGCATTGGCTTGCCTCACCTGGCTTACTCATCTTCAACTCTAGACTGCTTTCCACTTTTTTTTTTTTTTAATGCCTTGTTTCTTTCTTGTCTCAGACCTGCTGATTTAAAAAAAAAAAATCAGCCTGTTTTCATATAAATAGATGTTCTTCCTACTCCTAGCAAGGCTTCACCACTCCCTTCTCCAGGTGCTCTTTCCCCAATCCCCACGTTGCAGATACAGAGCGATACAGAGAAGAAAGAGAGGGGCCAAGCTGGGATGTGATTCCCCTCTGCACTTCCTGCAATTACCTTGGAAGAGATTGAAGGAAGATAGACCAGGGGAAGCATCAGCATTTTCCGGTTGAGCAGTCCAAGGTAAAGGAGATCAGTGCACATAGAAACAAACAAGCTGAGCTGCCTTCCCTGTTTGTTACGAAGGCACAGCCTGAAAGGTAGCCTGAAAATTCAAAGTGAGCTAATGAGCACCACAGACTTTCAATCTGGCAGCCTAACCAGGAAATACACTATCTAATTGTTTTGTGTCATCGGGTGTTTTAAAATTAATTTCAAGACTAGTATTTCACTTACAGTAAGTCAAAATGAGAAAGCTGAATTTTTCAGAATGCCTTTTTTTTGGTCTATTGAACCTGCTTCCTAATGGAGCAACATTTGCAAAAGATCTTAATCTGCCAAAAAATAAAATTGCTCAGCTGTCTTACTGTGAACAACCAAGTACCACACAGAGCAGACTAAGTTGGTAAAGAAACACTACAAGCTTATAGCCTACAGTCATTTGAAAAATAAAATTGTATGTGTATATATACACATATACACACAAACGTACATCTGTAATCTCTTTCAGTTTCCACATTTCTCTTTGACATTCACAAGCTTTTTAATTTCACTACATCTCTTCCTCTTCAGATTCCCCCAAGTGCACCAGGGCTGTGTACAACTGCAGAAAACCACTCCAGCAGCTCCAGCCCGAGAACGATGGTCCGTACTGCAAAACAACTGCTTCCAAAGATGGGGCTTCACAAACCGAGTATGGTAGGGTGACTAATTTGTCACTACTTCGGCATCTTAGTGTAAAGCTACATATTCAATGCAGCAGGTAATAATTTCTGCAAAACCATATGCAGCAGGACAAGTCAAAAGTCACCACAAGTCACAGAGGGCTCAGCAGGGAAAGCACCACGCAAATAGCACACAAGAGCCACCACCAGACAGGCCTGAGGTGGCAGAGAGTTGCTATCACATCTACGACTGCTGGTTGAATACGTCCATGAGCTACAGGGCAACATTAAATCTCTCAGTGCAAACACAACCTGTTTTGAGCCCTGTGTACCACTGAGGAGCTTTTCACTCTGTTTCGGTTTGAACTGAACATTAGCAGCAACTTCATTCTTGCTTCTGCTACTCAGCAGTCAAGGGAAGGAAGAGAGGAGCTGGATAGTTTCTTAACACCAAGAGAAACAAAGACGGTTTCATGCAGTGAAAGTTGGCCATTAGCTGGAACAAGTGCCAAAGGGAAACATTTTCCAGGAAGTTTAGTGCTGGACGGCTTTACCTCGGGGAGAGGAGCACTGGCAGCTGTCTCTCTCTGCAGATGGATGGCTTCACATTGTTGTGGATTTAAATGTGCGTAGTTACCCATAAACATTTATACCAGCCAGATTCTAAGGAAAAACTCCTGATTCAAAGGGTAGCGATGCATCATTCATGAAGTTTCCACAGAAAAATGAATGTACCAGAAAATATTCGCCCCCATAGCTGAGAGGTATGCTATTAATAAAACCCACAGGTAGCTGTGTGTAGGAAAGGGTGGTGCTCACATGTGAACAATTATCACAGAAGATACAGTAAGAACAAATTAGTTCTGCTGCAGAGAAACAGCACATCAAGCCCTGGTCTGAGATGCAGAAAACCTGGTTCTCTGAGTCTCAGATCAGATTCTCCCCTCTCTACCCTGGTAACTCAGCTGATCCCTAGGCAAGTCCTTTGTGCCACCACTGCACTTTCTGACCTTCATGTGCCTTCCCTACGGAGATTGCAGACTGCAGGACAAGCATTCCTCTTCTGTATATGTGAAGCATCAGCCAGTGCAGTGGTGTCCTACTCTCAGTGGGACCTCCAGGTACTGCTGTACTAAATAAGCAGCAGTAACACACACAAAAAAGTGCAGTATAAAGATGCATGTTGTCACAAGGCTGGGTCTGACACCAGCCAGGCAGAACTGTATGTAGTTGTTGAAGCAGACAACTGAGAACTGCAATTCTAGTTTTGTTCCCAAGCTCTGCCACTAACAGATTGGCCAAGTTTCTCAGGACTACATTAAAGCCACAGTAAAACTGGGAAATACAGTATAAACTGACAATTAAGCTCTTTTTGGGGGCTGGAAAGTGCTCAAAAATTTTCAGGTGAAATCTGTTACACCATTGCAGTATCAATACCCATGCCAATGAATAATGACCATCTTGAACATGAGACAGCCAAGACGGAGGTGAGGCACGAGAGCTGTCCTTCAGGGCACGTTCTCTCACTCATTTTTGGTCCAAAAGCTCTCCATTCCCAGACTGTGAGAATTCCTTCACCCTTTTGATTTCCCCCTTAAACCTGTCAAGAGTCCTGCAACGGCTCCAACAACCCACTGAGAAAGGTAAGGCTGCCCCTTTACAGCAGGCCTGTGTCAGCACCTCCATTCTCAGCCTGTAAAGGAGTAGCATTCAGGGAATAATAATTCAAGAGCAGCTATGGGAAAAGAACTATGAAATCTAAGTTAGTAAAAGGACCCTGGATGTGAGGGAAAAACCTAGCATAACAGTACAAGTGAGACTGGAGTGAGAATGACGTGCCCTCTCCTTGGTTAAAACCCCCAAATCAGACTTTCTCTGACCAGAGAAAGAGCAAAGAGGAAGCTCTGTTGTACATGGAGAAGGTTGAAAGCATCTTTCTTTGATTGGGAGTCTCTCCTGCTGCCCTCCCACCCCCAATGAGGGAACAGAAAACTCATCTGTTTAAAGGAACAAACCAAGGAAGATCATTCTCAAGGATTCAGAAGGAACTAATGCCTTATGCTTCATATCTTTAGTACACAGTTTCATCTATTTATGAAGTATCTGGATGAGGGAAAACACAAGTTTTGGCCTCATTGTCCTAAATGCAATTGATGTCCTACATACCAGAAGGAAAAGTGACAGTTTATGGTCTCTCTAAAACTGAAGACACTTTCTTAAAAAACTGGAAGTATAATATAATTTAACAATGTGTCTGAAAACGCTGTACTGCTTTAGCTTGGTCTCATAGTCTGGAATTTAAGCAGCCTCCCAACCACCCCTCAGCTCCTCACATTTTATAAATAAATAAATAAATAAATCTTACTACACATGAGGGAGAACAAAAACTCTAACCCCTCCCAAAGCTGGCTTCCCTAATTACTTTTCTTTATCCAATAGATTTTTTTTTTGTGTTAGGGTTTTTAGGGTAGGGGGGAGGGTGTTGGGTTCTTCCTTTTTCATTTTGCATTTTCTTTGCTGTGGTCTTCATTAAAGCATCACTAAATCAGAACTTGTGGTACCCAAATAACTGATGATTAAGCAAGTCAGTGGCAGCAGTGGGACATAAGCTCTGCTACTTGGTCCAATCACAGTTTGCCTGCCCAAACGACATATTTGTCCCTAGGCTCAACGCTGTGCAGGTGGAAAGGGCTCTTGTCCTGGTTCTGCAAAATTGGGACAGCACATTTAATACCAAAGTCAAGAGGCCCATGCGCTCTCGCAAGGGAAAGCCACCCTTCAACCCTCCTGCCTTGCTTTTCTTATTGATAAAACAAGAATTATGCTGATAGACCTATGAGATTTCAGAGTAAAACTGTTCTGTTAGTGCTAAGTAACAGGTACCTTTATTATGGAAGTACCAGATTCACAAAGCTTAGACCATTCTGTGATCAACAGTGAATTTCTGCCTGGATCATCTTCAAACATGTTGAGTCAAACTACTTAAGCATACTAATGCAAAAAGACCTGCCTCCCTCCTTTTGATCCTGCTTAGCATGCTCTTCTTCACCAATGCTGTAGGCAAAGCTTGTACAGCACTAATGCAGTTGCTGTGAAGAGGACTACGAACGCAGGTGCTTGCTCACCACCACTTAACTCTGAAGCTGCTTTCCAAGTGCATGGCCTGAACGTACAGCTGATTTGCTCCTGAATTATGACATCCAACTGTACTCTGACATACTTCCCCTGTTTTGATTTCAAGTAAGTCAGGCTATCAATCCAGATTTAGTAAATATTGTGGTTAAATAAATCAAATTTATAAACTTCTAATATTCACTTAGTCACAATGCTTTCTCCTTGTTTGAAAAGAGCAGAGAGTGTTCTTGGAAGAGAGGCTGTCACTCAGCTAAACTTCAAGAAGTTATTCTTGCCTCGTCTTGTTCACTGATGTAATTAAAACCATAATTTCCCCCTCTTTTGACTCTTAATAAAATAAAAATCAAATGTCATTATTAATAATTACTATTAATCTCAAATAATTTATCTGAAGAAGGAAATGTTTTCTAGAGGTTATAGCCAGGAAGTCAAAGGTTTTCATTCCCAGCTCTGACACTAACTCATTGGCCATACACAGCACGTCTCCTTTGCCCATTCCCTATTATAGGGCTGTTACAGGTTTATTTAACTTGAGAGCAAGCAGTTCTGCACACCAGTAATTCTTGGTTACGGGAACTTGGGTATCTGCATGTCCAAGTCCTAGGTTCTCCCAAGGGGAGAAGGACTTTACTCAGAGTAAATGTTCACATGGTGTGTTCCTTGATATTTATTCCATTATTATTTTGTTTCTGTGGATATTTGGAAGTCAGGCTAAAATAACAACAAATAGAAAAGAAATAGAAAAGAAAAAACAAATGGGACAGTTTGATTCACTTCGTGGGTTCAGGTGGGCTGAGGTCTGATTTCCCAAGAGTTCTGGTGTGACAATAGGCTGAAGCTTTTTCTTTAAGCCCAGGTGAAAGCTAAGCTGGACCCAAGATCCCAAAGCTGCTAGTATCAGGTTTATTTTCAAGACAGAGGGAAGAGATTTTTACAGGGATGACCACAGGATATTACCAAACAAGGAAGAGTTACGCAGCACCTTTGCAGAGATCCTGCCATCCAGTCACTGACACATCACAGGGCAGCAGGGAAGGGAAAATACCAAGTGACAAATGCACCAACCCAACGCCACTCACACAAATGTCCTTGTTTTTCTTTGCAAAATCTGATCTGATAAAGAAAAACACTTCCTGAAAGTGCCATTTTATGATATTAAACAGGCCTCAAATGACTTAGCAAAGTACATAGGGACATTGACATTTGAACTGCAGGAGTTTTGTTTTCCGTCTTGTTTTTCCCCCCTGTGACTACCGCATTTGAATAACTGGAATTTTTAAAATCCCTTTTCCTCCTTTCACCATGATGTAATGCAACTGTTACACAACACTAACAATGTAGAGCTACTGCTGCTGGAGCCAAGTTTGGCACCAAGAGAGATAAGCGTTGGCACCAAACACCATAATTTTTAAAATAAATTTGGCAGACACACTGAAAAGGTTTGCCATTGCTGCCATAAACAGCATACAGAGCAGTAAACGGAAAAGTGCTGAAAGAAACCATGGTTTTGTTACTGGAAAGACGTCGACTAGTTAACCATTTAATCTAGCACCTACTTATACAGGGAAAGTAGAGAGTTTTACAACGGCATGTCAGAACTACAGGCAGCAGCAGGGATCAAAGCATAACATAAAAGTGCCTTTCGTATGTCCATCATACCAAATTGACCCTACAAAAACCACCAGCTAGCTACCTATTAGCCAGGAGAATCTCTGTGCGCAACTGCAAGTTCCACTATTTTATTCGAAGAATAATACTTCATCCATGTAAGAACACATCTGTCTGAACAAATTTCTCTTCCCAGTACTTTTCAGTTATGTCTTCCTCAGTGGGGTATTTGCTCCTACTCAGCGATGCTGGAGCAATACTCTGGAAATCCAGAGATGTGTATGTGAATTTTTCTTTTTTAAATATAGATGGAACGGAGAAGAGAAATGCAAGTTTTCTTCACTATATTCCCCTCTCCCAGCTTGAACTGAAAGAGTGTGGGCTGATTTTCTGTACTCTATATAAGGGTCCAATGATTTGTGATGTGGACATCTGCCTGCAACTGGACTGGTGCCACCAGCTTATTTCACACAGACAACTAGACAGCCATGTAACAGTAGTATTTTTCAAGTGCTACTATTTTTAATTCATTACTTTTAGCAGAAAAACTCTGTATTCCATCTCAAATTTCCCCAAATTTTAAAACTCTAAGCACCCACTCTCAAACAAGGGACCACCTTCACCAGGCAGATAAAAGCCAGAAGTGTGTGTGGTGCCATAACAGCTTTTTGCCAATCTAGTTAGTACTGAAACACGTAAGAACATTCAAAGCAGACTTCAAGTGAATTATCTGATCCTCAGTAGTAACCACGCACTTTCATAAATAGTACTGACAAGCACTCCTAATGGGATATCCAACAGGGTGTTTGTGTGTGGAGGCATCTAAAAGTTACAGCCTCTTGTTGCAACTTACTTCAGCATAGACGAAAAGCAAGAACTGGTTTAAAGGTGAAAACTTGACTTTTTTTTTCCCCACCCTCAAAAAACAAACACAGTGAGAAAAATAGGATCCGATTACTATGACCTAACTTATTCTCCGACAGCTTCAAATTCTTCACATAAAACTGGCAAATCTGAAAACTGAGGACAACTTTAAGTGATCACAAACCATGCTATCTTTTACTGGAAGATGTTAACAGCTTCAATGACAAAACTAGCATCTTAAAGCCCACTTCGTTTCACTAAAGAGCAGTTTTGACCTATCATGTTATATACCACTTACCTTGGGATCATCAGTTCAACTCTCAAGAAGCTCCTCTGCAGTACAGCTCATCACCTCTGAGGCCCCCTGTCAACAGGAACTGCTCAAGCACAATGCCAAATCAGGGGACTGCTCAAGCACAAGAGTGCTGGGATTCAAAACAGCAACAGAGATGAATGATTCATTTACAGGACTGCAAGGCAGCTCAAGAAAATTTTCTACAGGTACAGAAAATGGCAGCTACCTTGAGTTCATTCAAATAATTTAAGAAAACAGTTTTATCATCTGTACAGATTAGGAAACACAGCTGCAAGTAAAAAACAACTTTAGCTTTTTGGATATTTGAGAACAAGCTTACATATGCCATTAAGAAGGTGACTGCCTTTGACTTAAAACTCAGATTTGATCTGCAATATCCCTAGCTTAAAGGCAAATTTCTCTCACACGCATGGGACTCCAAAGGCCCTCAACTTTTCACAGTCCAGAAGAGTAGCCTGACAGCCTGGTTCAACAGCTGATGCATTTCCTGACATTGGACTAACTTCAGCTTATCACCTTCAGCACAGTTTGTTTCTGACACTTTATGGAATAACTTCTACAACAGACAAAAGAATCAAGATTATTTCCATATCCAAATGCAGTGCTTGGCTTCCAGAGGAAATATAGCAGCTCACCTCTTTTCTCTCTTCCCAGAAAAGTCCTGGTAACTGTAGTGAAAGACAATAAAAAAAAAAAAAAAAAAAGAAGTGTATGCCTAATTTCAGTGTTTTTTCACTAGCGCGTACACAGGAGTAAACCAAGAATTGGAGTAAGGGGGTTTGAGCTCAGAAAAATTACAGTATTACAGTACTACATAAATTTCCCCAAACTACTAATTAGAGAGCCACCTTAAAGTACTAACACCAATAAAACTGCAATTAGGGAAAAAAACCACTTTTTTTTCCTCAAGTGGAATTGTGAGAAATGGCAAATTTGACGCCATTATCCTCAATAGGGAGGCTTGGATTTAGTTCTTTGTCAGCCACAGGTTTCCTGTTACTGGAGTATTTTACAAAGCCAATTCACATTTAATCTGCTTGCCTCTGTTTCCCTTCTCTGTAGAGATTACAGCATTTTTCCACTTTTGAGCATGCTGAGCTCAAAACCATGAAGACAATGCACTGCACTCAGGTAAGTGAGCACAAGGGTGCGAGGGAGAAAACTACACAAATGCCAGAGTCAGAAAAGCAATCCTACACCTACTAAAAATGCCATACCACCAGCATATTCTGACTTTTCCTTACTGGTTCACAATCCTTGCTGCTCTCCTGCCAATGTGGAGAGCAGACACTCCCTGCAGTTGTCAATACAGAACAGAAGCAGAAGTCTCACATTGCTGTTTTCTCCTAGACCACATAACATCTCTTCCCTTCCTACATTCAACTTTTGCATGGCTAAATTCTCCCTTTAATTCCCATTTGGCTGTCTAACTCTTCTATCCCAGTCATTCTACTCCAGTTGGTCTGTTTCTACCCTCGAGCAAGAGGTGCTAGGTATGTTGTGCATCTTCTGTTAGCACATGTCCTGCCACGGTTCACATTAAGCATAACCAATCTGCTAACCCCTGGACAGCTGCTGGTTTTACAGGCTGTCATCACAAAGACTGTCTGTGTGCCTGCTTGTAGGATTTTGATTCTTTAGGAGGCCAGCAACTTCATTCATTCAGTTCAGCTGCAATAATTTAAGCATGGAATTGAAATGCCACAATTAAGAGAACCAGCCTTGCTTAGTTTTAGTTTCTCTTCATAAACTAGTACAGGGGCTCACCTAACATCTTAAAATCCTGCATCTTTCACTACTGGCATAGTTCCTGAAGGTTAACAGGGTGCATTTTCAGCAACAGATATTGCAGAGTAAATGGGTGCAAAAAAAGATCCCAAACTGCAAGCTTTCACAAGAGAGGACAACCTGTACTTCTCCCTCTAAAACTGGTCTAGGAACCACTTCCTTACTGTGTATGTGCATGTGTCAGGAGAGTGGAAGCTAAGAGAGTCAAAAATCAGTGAGAAAACAACACAAAACCAGAAGAATGCGTGACAAAAAAGTAAAGCTCCTGGGACACAGGTCTGAGAAACACCTTTTGAAATGTTAGAGTACTACTGAAAAAAACACAATCTCTATTCTTTTCTGTGCACTGGAGTAAAAAAAAAAAAAAACAAAAAAACAAAAAAAAAACCAAAAACAAAACAAAAAAAACCAACCAAAAAAAAACCCACAAAAAACCCCACCCAAAAAAAACCACAAAAGCTTTCAGTGCAATTTGTAAACAAACAAATCAAGTTTCTGCTAAAATTACACTCCATCTATTTTCCTTTATCATGGCATTGTCCACAAGAACTCAAGTTTCTGGCTTGTTATGGAAAAGGTTAACAGTCTAACCGAAAAAGGCGTCTTTTTCCTTGTTCTGTCACATACCACTTTGCCAGCAAGTATATGGGACAAATACTTTGACAAGCATGTACACACACCTGGAGCAAAAATCCAAGTTTTAAACGCCATAGTCTGAAACTGAGAGCTGTAAGAGTTACGATTCTTCTCAAAGCTAAGCATACATTTTTCCATACAAGCAGCTGAATCATGGATGTTTTATAGAGTAGTTTATTAAGCACAATATAGCCTATCTCCAGTTCAGCTCTATAAAATATGTCCAGTGTCGTACAAAGCATTAAAAAGCATTTACATTTGGAACTGACTGGCATCCACTGGCACAGCAGAAGAATTGAGAGAACTAATCTAACACTTGTCTTGAAACACAGCAGATTTATACCTTAGGTTTAGTCATCAATTGTGCTTACCTGACTTCTACCAGAACACAAAATGAGTAGTGGTGGTCTCTGGACTAATGGAATGTATGGCAACACCCAAAATACATTCTCCTGACTCCAGGCTGATGAAGTTAGTTGCATTGCTTCTTAGTGGAAGCATTCAATTTCAGTTAATATAAAAGTGTGGTCAAAGGAAAAGGCCAAATAAAGCCTATATACAAGTCAGTTTATCAAATATCTAGACACAGAATGGTTCTGTTGGTCTTTTGCACTGCTATAGCACTGAATCTGCAGACAACACCCACCAACTGAAAACTGGCATGATTTAATAGTTCAACACTTTTTTTTTTTCCATGTGGTGTATATATATGTTTATGTTTATTTTTTAAAGGGAAGAAGAGATAACATCAGAGAAGCAGTGGTATAAACATTACCCTTAGCTGTATGGAAACTTAGATTTAAGTATGTATTCAAGAGTACAAGACATGGGAAATACTGCTGATTGGTTTTAGAATTCAAAATTGAAGGTCAGTGAATTCAAGGGAAAGAGTTACATGCATACTGCACGAATCTATGAATAACTGAGTGTATAAATGAAACTCTAGAAAGGCTGGCAAAATTACCCTCAGTTACACCAAAACTTTGGGTTCATGCCAAGAAAAGCTCTATGGTTTTCAACAGAAGTACTCAGGTAGGCAGAACTTCAGGTTTAGTTCTCACTCCAAACCGGGGTTTTCCTGTGGCCTATAAAAATACTGCACGATCTCTACACTTCCTTACATTAGAGCAGCCTGATCAGCATTTGCACTCCAAGGCTGGTGGATGGCAGAGATGTTACAGAGTTGGAAAGCAATGAGCAAACTTTTGTGGATGCTTCCTGTAAGGACGGAAACTAAAGATGTCAGAACCTGATTTCAGTCCTTCCTCATATTCTGCCAAGACCATAAGTCAAGATGCTAAGAAGCTTTTCACTGTCATTTTGTTTAAATATTTTTAAAGACTGCTATCAAGGACAACACTGAGGTAATATGAAAGCTGAGCCTGGCTTCTCCTCTCCACCTCCCATCCTCCAGGCTGCTCTTCTCTGCAGTTTATTTGGCAGAAAGGCATTGCACAGCATCTCATCCAACATTGCTACGGGAGTGTTCCTGAACATGATTAATTTGCTAATGATACAAATCTCCAAACAGCATGTTAGTACGGCTGATGATTTATGAAACACCAGAGATCATTCTCTCAACAGTGATAAGCTCTTTCAAGCGGGTGGTTTTGCATGAAATCTCTTGCAATTGCTAAGACCATTCTCATCTAAGAATTGCTCCCAGACAGTGCAGAGGCAGAGGGCTGCAGCAAGGATTTCTCTAATGAATTGCAGGTTATATATACACATAAATAATATAGAGGGTCAGATTAAGAATTCTTGCATACTTTCATATGCAAAAAGCCCAGAGTTTGCTTTGGAACAGCGACAAGCCTCACTGGGCAAACGCTCTGCTTGGTCTGCTCTCCTCCCAGGATGCAAATACACACCAGCAATTGCAAAACTAGGGAACATGTTTCCTTTTCTCAACTGCTCACAATATTGCCCTTGGCACCCCAATGGCCCGAGATACATGAGTAGAGATTCCAAAAATAGTCTCAGAAACATCAGTAGTTTTTCACATTTCTTGGCCAGATATTTCCTATGCCGTACAACGCATCTGAAACCCGTAACATAATCCCCATAAGTTACCCTGCTCCCAGTATCCTCTTGACCAGAGAGCACTAGTGATACCAAATTGCCCTCAGTTATGATTTGATTATTGCGATCAATGACATATACAATATGTTTTTTCTTCCTCAAACATTTGCAGTCAGCTTGTGGTTTCCTTGTGTTTATTCAAATTTATGCAGACCATCAGTTATTTTTACCTATGTGGAATAATCACAGATAGCTGAAAATATTTAAGACGTGAGATCTTCAGTATGACCAGCCAAGAATCCTATGGCTGCTTTTTCTGTTTCGACAAGTTAGCCCTTGCTTAATTTTTCAAAATCAGAATAGCAGGGATTTATAGGACAGTTTTGGAACTTTTCCCGAATCATACAGACTGTCATTAGCTACTAATTCCTATAAAACTAAGCTACTGCAAGATATCTTTGCTGAATGCCATTTGAGCTTGGTTTTTAGTTGCTACCTTCCCACAAGTGCACTGTTTCTGAAGGGTGCGGTTAGCTCTCCCCATAGTACATTTACTTGTCTCCAATATGGGTGTGCTGAGACATTGCTGGAGCTCTATTCAGTTTCATTGTCTATAAAATAAGCCATTAATTTGTAAGCATTAATGGACATGCCATCTATCAACATGTGCACGCCCAAGGCTAGCCAGGGGGATTTTCCACTAGCAGTGCCTACAAAGCCAGACATTTGAATCACCTTGTACACCACAAGTATGGGGGTCACTCTGAGCCTGCCCTGCATGCTTTCCTGGCACAGAAACAAGTCAATCTGGTCAGACTTATACGTGTAAACATGATTTTTATATTGTTAAAAACATTTCTCAATCCTATCACTATTCCTCTATCCACTCCTCATGCACATTTACTACACTGAAATATTTCAAAGAATCCCATTCAGTAGTGCCATGCATTTCTCTGCACTGTTACAAGCATCACATCTTCTCTAAGGCACTCCAGACTATGACATTGCACTGAGACCATCTCAAATCACCCCCAAGTTATTATTCCAAGCCAGCGAGAAGTATAAAACCTGAATTTAGAACCTGAATACACAGAAAAGTAACAAGCAGCAGGACGAAAATTCCATTCATACCATAACTAAAAATGACAATCCAGAATTCAACTGCATATATACTCTCTAGTAACTGTCATGGCTTTCTTTTTACTTTAGCACAACTGATTAATGTGTATGCATTTAACACTAGGGCACTACCGGTTATAAAACAAGAGTTGTACACTTGACAGAACAGCAGCTTTAAACTTGCAGTTTGTTTTGTAAATCAATGCAATTCTGGTTGCATTCAAAAGGCAGGAGAAAGGAAGAACTTTATATATAACTTGTTCAAACTTACTTCTGTGCTCAGACAGGCCTCAGATTTGGTTGTTTCAAATCTACAGTTCTGTCCACAAACTGGTATTGCCACAGAAACCTCACAGAGACAATTAAAAAAAAAAAACAAACAACCAAACACTAAAACCAGAACAACCTATCTTCATCTGCATGCACAGAGTCTTACTGAAAAATATGCATGCAGTCAAGCTACAATCAGCTCTGAAGACTAAGATCTATGATGTACAGATCACCTGCAAGTTATGCCATGTGTTAGGCTTTTAAACCTACTAGACATTTAACTCCAAATGGGCTCCACATTGGTACTCTGCTTCCAGCCTGAAATGAATTGTAACTTCAGTCACAGGAGTAAGACTCTAGGACCAACACTGCTGCACTCCTGGAAGCAGAAATGTTTGAGCAAAGGTAAGGAGGTCAGACAAGGGCAAAGTCCAAAGTAATTTTAAGTGGTTCAACTAAGGAGGGAAAGCTAATGGGAAACCGTTTTAATTTATTACAGTCATCCCTAGTGAATAAAAGGACAACGTTTTTCTTCAGCAGCTTGATTACAAAGCAGTAAATCCCTCTGTGTATATAAAAAAGACCTATGAATAGTATAGATCAAATGCCAAAAAAAGGTTTGCACTATATGTTGAACGCAGGAGAAAAATATCAGAGTTGGGAACAGTTTTAGATATTCAATTATTCTAATTTTAAAATATTTCCAACATATTTTCTGTATATAGGAATAGACACATGTACGTAATTCTGCCATTCCCATATACAAAAACACAAAGTAATGATGTTTTCACAGCACACATTTTTAGTTCTTCCCTTTCCTAAAAAACTTAAGAAACATGCTCTTGAACATAGGGAAGGATGACATGTTCCTTTCTCCCCACAACAGTTTCTGACTCTTGCTGGCAACAAAAATTTATGCTGCTTCAAGTCCCGGCTGCAATCTCTAATTTATAGACCCTAGGCAGCAGTAAACAAGCAAACAAAGCATAGCTTGAGGTGACAAGATACTTCAGCAGCATAAACATCTTAAAGTAAGAATAAGGCCAGAAAAGAATTTTCTCCAATTGCTGACAGGGTTTTTGTTCAACATACCAATTTCTTTTTCCCTGAACAACTGCCTGTTCTGATAGACCCATAGGCCTACATACAACCAATAACTCTATTCTTTGCACTGGTCTAAGATGAGATTGAAAAACTTTTAAAATGGCAGAAGTAGCAGCTACTCAGCCCCAGGTGGTTCTTTTAAATTTTTGTTGTTGTTGTTGTTGTTTTTTTTGTCAGAAGCAGGATTCCTAGGCTTAGAAATAGAATGTTCAACCATTAGGAACTATTAAGCTTTCCCAAAGCTGTAATTCAGAGGCAAACCCTAAATATTTGGCTTACTTCACAACAAAACAATGTCCTGGTTATGGCAATTTGTACCTTGTGTCCACTCTGGGTTTCCACACATTCTTCTCTGGTCGGGAGAAATAAACTTTCTGAGGCAAGAAAGCACTTTAATTACACCTGCGTACAGAGCAGGGCTGGGACCTCCACCTGCTGCTGTAATACAACAGCCACCAAATACTGTCTGAAGCATAAAACATCTTTTTGTAAAGTAATTGCAGTAATGCTTGCTGAATAGTTTTGTTGACTCAAATTTTCAGAAATCTTCTTGTATTGGGTTGGCCTCTTGTTGATCAACATCAACCAGTCCTACAGCTTTGGAAACACTTGGGGTATAAACCCTAACAGCCCCCAGGGACTACTTACAAGAGATGTTAGTGTCTTAGCACACCCTTGCAATAGGACAAGGGGCCTTCACAGAGGTCTGGGGACACGATCACATTTCCAATAGCTCAGCTGTAGGGCGGCAATGCTCCTTGTAAGGATTACTTACCTTTTCCTAACTAAAGGACAAAACGCTTCTGCTGCTGGCACCTCTAGTGAATAATGCACACCTGCTTCATCAGACACTCACCTCAACACTTCTCACCTTTGCTGTCTTGAACTAATACTGTTAGGTGCATCATCAACCAGGTTTTGGAAACACCACTCCTGTCTTCAATGAACCTTTCTATACAGCAGCGAAGTTGTATGCCACAGGCATAATGTAATTTAAGATGTTGAATTTTTAACTTTCAATCAATTTATCGTCACTAAAGAATTCTACAGCAGTTTAGACAGGTTGGTATCGACTCTTGGCTAAAGTAGGCTTCTAGTGTTTTGTGTTCTGTCTGCCCACAACACTTCCTGACATTTCTACCGGCTAAAATGTTCTTTTCTGTGGTTTTGCAAAGTGTCCCTCCCTGCTGTGGACTATACAATAACAGTTGGGTTTCACCTCATATATGGCTCTTTTGAGCTCATGGGGAGCAAAGGGAAGGAGCAAGAACAACGGGGGATGGGACCGAAAGCTAAATAAATCAGTGTTTCTTTGATCCTTTGGGATCAGGATGCTGTAAAAACACATGGTTATTAGAACTGTGAATTTATCGGTGAAGGAGTTGGTTACTGGCACTGTATTTCAGCATGAACTTACATTATGGTACTAAGTACAAAGCATTCATTCTGTTTGTGGCTACGAGAATTAATCTCTTCCATGTGCAGAGAGGCTGCGTGATAATTTAACTGAGACTCCTGTTGGTAGTCTGGGCAAGCGCTCATCAGCTGCAGGGCTTTCAACAATACACAAGCAACAGCTCCAAGAGCAAATGATGTAACCAACATCCATCTCAGTGCTAGCAAGCAGGACTAGAGGGGTCTGCTCATTTCAGGGTTTTCATCCAAGTAGGTTATCAAAAACCTGAAACTAAAAGGTGAGTTTCTCCCAAAACACTTCAAATGCTTAACTTTGGACAGGATTCAATAACTAATGGACTTTGAATGAAATTGTATGTTTCTAATATCTTGCATTTGCCTCAATACTAAGAAAAGGTCTGATCCTGATTATTAAAAATGAAAAAGTAATTTGAAATGTTTATGTGGATGGCAGCTTTATATGCAGGATAGAAATGCTCCAACTGCCTTTTCAATCCAGCTGGAACAAAGTTTTCATTTTTCTTTTTTCATGAAATTTCATTTATTATGAGTACTATGTCTTAGTAAGGCAGCTGTTGGCAGTAAGCTGTGAAATTAAAGTTCAGCTGGTTAGTACTAAGAACCAAGACATAATATGCTTTTGTCAGAGAGAAGTTTTTCTTCTATATACGTAATCTACATTCAGTAATTAAAATAGCGAGTCAGTCAATCCTACTAAACCCACTTGAAGGGAGAGTTAATGCTACTTTAAAATTCCCAAACTGTACAAATTACAGCCAAAAAATTGGGATTGCTATAGCTCATTTCAGTGAAGTCTTTAAGTAGTCAATGCACCAATGACTTCAGAAACCCAGAAATTAGGGATTCCTGATTCTCATCACTGTCCTAATAACATGGTTCTAAATTTTGGGCAAGTAACTTCTGACAAGATCCAAAATGGGAATAAAATCAGGATCAGTGTGTCACCATTATCCATGGAGGAAGTCACATACAGCCTACATCTGGAGGAAATAATCCTGGGCTTCCTATGACTGGGGCAAGCACTCTTATCATTCAATACACAACCATGACTTTCCTCCAGCTTCTCTAGCTGCCTTAGAAGAAAGCAGCAGTAAGCTTCATGTATTGCTCTGAACCTCCTCTGGAATGTGCTGAAGATGCATATTTCAAAAATACCTACCCAAAAGTACTCTTGGGAACCACGTGAGGGAACAGGACAGGACTTGGCACGTGCTGTTGAAGTCCAAGCCAGGTAAGGGTTGGAATTTTATATATTAAATGCATAAATAAAAGAGGGAACATGAAAAAAAATGCCTAAACTAAAGCATCAAGCCGATTAATCCTCAACAACTAAGCTGACTACACGATGTAAATTGACTTCTTTCCCAAATTGTTGCCTGGAAGTTCCGTTATTAAGGGTAAAAGCATAGCTGTCTCAGGATCTGATGGGCTTCAAACGACTGTAAAAATTCAAAGACCTTACTTATGACCAAAGATACAACCATGTTCTCTCCCTGCCCCAGCCACAAACTCTTGCAGACTCCTGCAACCACACAAATTTGTTTACAGCCAAACCAGCAAACTGATATTTTTCTGGCTTTCTTCTCAGCTGGATCAGCAAGTTGATCCAGTTTGAAGCATGTCCAATAGCACCAACATAGAGGAGGAGAAATGAACACGCACACAGGCTGAGGAGGACACTTCTTTCGATGCCAAGACAGCCCTCGGTTAGCTTAATCCAGTCTTGAAACCATACCTGCACTCTATCAACACGACTGCTGCAAGGAGGGTCCCATTGTTCACAGGGTGACTGCAGTTCTAATGCCAAGTAAGACAGTCTGCCCAAATTACTCCACTGCTCAGGTGACAGCTACCTGTACTTTTCTGTAAACAAAGGATTACAATTAAATACTCCAATATAGTTGAAGTGGGCACCACTTTTACTATTTTAATGTTAAATGACAAACAGATTAATTTAACATGGCTTTGAGAAGCCTTCCCTACTTAACCCATAGACCCCACTCATGAGCTGCCCTTGAGTCAGCTGACTTCTGACCTGACTTCTACTTTAGGCATCTACAGCACTGTCCTATTTGCAGGGGTATCAAACTCCGTTGGGTGTTTACTTCGTGTCATGCGTATACTTTGGCAGCCATCTACTACAGTTAAGAACAGTTATCTACTAGATAACTAGAAAATGAAATAACATTTAGGAATTGGTGGGAGATTGCTCACTGGTGTTTAGTGTCAGTGAACATAGTGGTTGGCTACAGGGTACTCGTAAGTGCTTTTAAGCAGAAGGTGACTCGGCAGGTTCTTTCCTCCTTGCAATTATTTTTCTGAAGAGCTTTTTAAGGGATAAGCATAGGATTTTACTTCTCTGAGATTACACACATTGTTAAAAACAACTGGATTGTATCTTTTGTATTAAAAAAAAAAAAATCTGACTTGTCAGTATCTAGATAGTCAAAATCCTCAAATCAAAAATGCACTTAGTATATCCTTGAAAGATGAGAGCTGGTGGCCATCACTCCACAAGTATTGCCTCGAAATACAAACTCACAGATTCAAAGCAGTATAAAACACAAGGCTGGCAAGAAACTGGAATAAAAATTTTTAAAAAATATGAATCATGTATACAACTAATTAAACATGAAATTGATTTTATAGTCACTTACCTTCACCATTCTAAGTTAACATTCAGCACAACAAATTTATGCAGTGTATTTTGGACATTTACAATCTGGGAAAAATATTTCTTTTGAACTCATGTCAGGATAACTCAGCTTCCTTTCCAATGATTGATTATTTCAGGCCTTCCTAACCAAAGTGAAAAATGCTTAAGACTGAACACAAGCCTTGGCTGACAGCACTTAAATGAGCCTGGAAATCTTCATATTTACAGTGTCGGGAACTGCTGTGTAACTTCTAGGCTAAGACTTCAGGGCAAAGCATACCTATATTCAGTCAACTCAAAAGTTAAAGTATTTGGCAACTAAACTGGCTTCCGTTTCGCGTAAGTAATACTCCAACTTCTAAGCACTGCACCGTTCACTGTCAGGGGACCATCTGAAAAATGCCTCCACAAGTCACATCCCAGCTATTTCTTCTTTATTAACATTTGATTTGTGGATTACAATCCAAACTGCACTTTCAAAGGTCACAAGGATACATCAACCATTTGAGGCACTACAAAAAAAAAAACAAACCCAAAAAAACCCATGACAACTCAGGGCTTGATTTTCAGTGACTCTGAAAAAAGTGCAGTATGTATTAACCTCTAAGAGTATATAAATAATTACAGAATTTTAAGTTCCAGTGACCACAAGATTGCAGGTTCCATACTGCTTCTTCTGGTAATGGTATCTGCATCAACACAGAGAGCATCCATTTGAGGAAGGCCAGAGAGCATCGTGTTGGCACAACAAAACCCTTTCATTAAGGGGACATCTGGGCCATTAATAGTATGTCTGCTGGGGGAGGCAGCACCTCGCTAGATTGGGTTTCAAACCAAGTTCTGCATGAGGTGTTGAGCAAAAGAGAATTGGCTGCAAGCAGGACAACACAGGCCTGGTGGGTTTTGTTTACCATATAGTTAAAGGACCACTGAATGATTAATGAAAGGCTGACAGTTTCTTTGTAGAATGGCAGACAATATTTTGGAGCAAGACTTTGGCTTGTCAGGTTAAGCATAAAAATGCTTACGTAGAGCTCTCTCCTGAGCTGACTGTCATTCAAATAACTTTACTAACTTGGTTCCCAGGACAAAGGTATAATGTAAGGCTCTCTTGAGAAGAAAAAAAAGAAGCCCTACAAGATCTTAGTTTGACAACAGAGCACCTGGCACATTAATATGTGCAATAACACTAGCACCATATAGTCATCTTCACTCACCGCCTTGTTAGTGGCTACAGGTAAATCTTTGGCAAGATCCTTCTCAAACTAAACGTATTTCCACTCTCCCCTGCACACTCCAGGCTCTTCCCAGGCACAGAGCCACCATCATCAACAGGAATGGCAAGTGGCTTATAAGGAACTGAACATGGATTTTTCTTTGTAGCAAAAATCAGGTAGAAGAACAATGCCATACAAGCTTCAGGTTAATGGCTTAGAAAGCCCCGAAGATCAACATCTGAAGGAAATTTTAAATGTTATTTAAGCCCTGGACACATAGTTAAAATCAAAGGACGGCTGCCATTTAATGGCAAGACCACCTCATCTGTTTCTACACTCCTGATGTGAATATTAATAGAACACATCCAAAAAAACTGAAACATATAAAAAGGTTTGGCCTCTGGAGAGATGCGGAGGAGGACAAGTCTCCTACAGTAGCCTTTCCCATCATCAGAGGAGTTACGAAATTACAAGCCACTTAAACCCAAAAAAAAAAACTCTCAAGAAAAATCCTGAACATGGAAAAAACATGTCCCCAGTTCAGTCATTTAGAAAATAACAACACATTTCAACAGCCAGCACATTACTATACAAGTGTGATTAGATTATTTTAAAAAAATTCAGTCCTTAAACACCAGTCAAGCACAAGTTCAGTTTTCTGTGCAGGATGACTTGTGCCCACAAGATGCCCAAATAGCCTTTTAGCATCTACTCAGAGACTTTTGAAAAGATGGATCTAATTTTAGCTTTCAGCAACCAGGGATCGCTCCCTACTTTCAGACTTGTCTCTTACCTCAGCTGGGCTGCAGGATAAGCAAGGCTGACCTTCTTCTGTCACCCCTCCCTTTTCTTCCCTGTTCTAAAACGCTCTAAAAACAGTAGTGATTCGCACAGGGTGGGATGTGGAAGCACTCCAGATCACAGTTCAACAAAAATTAATAAAGTGCTGATTCTGTCATGCTGTAGCAGGTGTCTGTGCCCGGGCGCTGGCAGAGGGGGCTGCACAGGCCTCTGTGAGCAGAGGCCAGAGGCTGCCCCGTGCCTGTTCCAGCCGGTTCCAGGCAGCCCCGCAACAGACCCACAGCAGGGCCCAGCTGAGCCCGTCAGGAGAAACCTGTGGCACCGCTGTGAAAATGTGTTTAAAATAGGACAAAGCTCAGCAAAACTCCTTTTCAGAAAGGAAAAAGGTGAGAGAAACAGCCCTGCGAGGCCTGCACTGAGGCCTGAGAGAAAGGCGGGAAGGAGGTGCGCCAGGTGCCAGAGCAGATTGCACTGCAGCTCCTGGAGAGGAGGCTGGAGCCAGCTCTCCTGAAGGGAACCGCAGCCCACAGAGAGCCCACGCTGAAGTAGGGGAGAAGTGTGAGGATGAGGAAGGAGTAGTAGAAGGGAAATATTTTATACCAACTGCAATCCCTCATTCCCTATCCCCTCACCACTTGAGGGGAGGTGGAGGAATTTGGAGCGCAGGAACGAAGTTGAACCTGGGAAAGGGGATGAGCAGAAGTGTTCTAGTTCTTGCCTTTGTTTCTCATCATCCAATGCTATTTTAATTGGCAATAAATTAATTTCCCCTAATTTGAGTCTATTTTGCCTGTGATGGTAATTGGCAAATGATCTCCTTGTCTTTATATTGAGCCATGAGCTTTTTAATCTTATTTTCTCCCCCTGATCGGCCAAGGTTAACCCACCACACATACAAAAATGTTTCTTATTCACCTCAGTGCTCTGACTGAAGAATACACTAAAACTGAATGAAAATAGCAAAACCACTAAATTTCCTTTCCAATAATCTGCTTCTGACAGAACATAAAATCTTCTTTTTCTCCAACTAACCATAGAATGGCAGAGATTAAATTTTACTCTCTAGTCAGAAAAGAGAACTGTGTTAACACGGCCTGGAATCTGCAGGACACGCCAGGGCTCCCCCCAACTACACAAACACTTACCACAAAGTTGTTGTGCATGTTGTTTCCAACACATACATTGTTTGGTGCAGAACTTGTTACTTCTTCCCCAATCTCTAACATCACTGCAATCCTAACTCTGAATCATTACTTCTGGCGCAGACATCGACTACTATCATGCTTCCTCAGAGACTTCTGCGGTTGTACTAAAAAGTAGAGGAGGAGTAAACCAGAAAGCCCTCAAGAAGCTAGACTGCTGCTGCCACAGGGACACAGGATAGTGCCCTATCTGCTCCATCCGAGAGCATCCACTCCTGAAGTGGAAAGCAGAGGAGCTGCTGCGATTCTTGTACCAGTAAAGCAGACAACAGAGGCTGCTTGCAGATACTCTGCTGCCACAGGCCGACATTTTGCTGCCATTGCCAATCATCTACTTCACATTTCTAAAGCTGGTCACAAGCAAATGTCTTATCATATTTACATTCATGTTTCACTCTGCCTAATCGCATATGACACAAGTGCAGAATTGGTTTCTTAAGGGAGGGAGATAAAAATCCTCATTGCAGTCTCTCCTGATCTTGCGATGGCTCACACTCCCCCTCTGTATACAGA
The DNA here is from genome assembly GCF_036417535.1 of Chlamydotis macqueenii. Lineage (NCBI taxonomy): Eukaryota > Metazoa > Chordata > Aves > Otidiformes > Otididae > Chlamydotis > Chlamydotis macqueenii. The sequence continues at coordinate 6,622,236 of NC_141571.1, read as the reverse complement.
GATGTTGTGAAACTGCAGTACTAGAAGGACAGGAGTGGAGTCAAAGTTTTGTTACTGTGGCAAAAGGCAAAGAGATGACGCTATGCAAGTGTCTGGACACTGGAATAGTTCTCCGCTGGGAAAAGTGACTTCTCGAGACACTGATGTGGCAGAGACACCGTGATCTCTGTTGGCAGGTTTGAGCTGTCAGTAGCTGCAGATATTCTCTAGGCAGCATTTTCATCTGAACTAGAGGTCTTGGACCCAGTTCATTTAACATTGTGATAAGAGTATAAAAGCCATTAGTGAGCAGAGCGGGACTTTTTTAAACAACACAGTTCCTCCTCAAACAGTTGCCAGGATGCAGTACGTGCAGTCTGGAGGAGAACAGAGCGTCAGCCTGGGTATTACTGCATGTCAGAGCTCCTCCTCTGGAGTCGGATCGAGTGACTTTTCTCCTCGAACACGTCCTAATGAATTCCACTGAAGCCCGCAGGTAAAAATCCTTCCCCAAACATTTTGCCCTGAATGATAACTTTAGAGCCTTCCTTCACACTGCTTCAGCTGCCTTCCAGACTTTTATTTTTCTCTTTTTTTTTTGCAAATGTCTGCAAGAGGAAGTTGCACTCAGTTTTTTCACTGTATGTTTCTCTTAAAACTGACATCTTTGCATTGTAATGAAGGACCCCCTGGGTATTAGTGACAAATTAGTCACCAGCTAAAGAATATTTTCTTTTCATTTATATACCAGGTGGAAGATATTAAAATCTCTAGAGGAATTTTGCCTACTTTGCTACAATAAATCATCACACAATTTTCTTTTAAAGTGACTTAATTTTATGACCTCTAAAACTTCAGCACAAATAAAGAATCCCACAACTGTGTTAATGTAAGATTAAAATAGTCCCATGAACTTGATCAGGGATCATAAAGAATATGTATTTAACTTTACTTTGAAAATTAATGTAATTTTGTCTTTACATTTCAAATTGTATTTTTAAAATAAGGAATTATTCCTTTCTGAGAACAAAAAAATCATGTACCTACCACAGGTAGAAGTTTCATCTTCAAAAAGTTAGCAAAAAAAAAACCAACTCTTTTTCCTTCTTTAATTATTTAACTTAACAGGGAACAGTGTTTTAAAAATCTACAGAAGACACCAAAGGTCCCTTCCAACCCTAACTATTCTATGATTGTAAAAGCTGAAGTCTTGCAATGATTATTCTTTGTTGAAGAGGTTTTTTTTAAGTAGCAACCACAGTAGAGAAAAAACAAACAAACAAACCCCAAACTCAGGTAGTTTGCTGAACTCACAGGCCACTGAAATATAGCAAAACATTCAGTGAAGGCACAGCTTTCCCTTTTTTTTTTTTCCCCTAGAAAATTGTAACATGTTACCAAAAGTTGATACTCAAAATGTTAACTTCACAACTATGCAGACTTTGTGTCCTTTCAGTGCGGTTTTCTACTTTATAAAACAGATTTAAAACTTCTGTAGTTTAATATTAAATACTACACAAGTGGCTTATGGCTTCTGATTAAATGGCTTAACATACAATTTTGTGCTCTTAATAATCAATTAAGTCAATTTTCCATATTATAATAGGCTTTTTTAAGAAACCCAGACAGTAAAAGAGTTCGTTCTATAACTGAAAGCAACACTAGGACCAACACAGAAATTTAAGAGTCCTGTCCCACCAGCAAATGGGGGAACAGGAGGGTGTCTATCAATAAATACAGTACATGAAGTCTGCATGCAATTGTTTCTTCCTCTGTTTGCCAAGGAAAAAAAATGAGGAGCAGAAGATCAATTAAAAAGCAGAAATGTAAAACCAAAGCATTAAACACGGCTAGATATTTAAGATCCCGCAGTGCTGCTTAGAAGCACAGTGCATCACTCCCCCTCTTCTCCCAAGGGAGTTCCAGCTCCAATAATTACTTTCTGTCTGCTCACAAAGTTCAAGTTCAAAACAATATTCGTTTTCCACTTCCTGTCCTAAGCCAGGGCACAATGCTTCTGTGCATCGTTAAGCAACCATCCCACTCCACCACAGACACGGTTAAACTGCTGTTGCGATTGAATAATCCTGATTTGTGGCAGGGGGGACTGGGAAAAGGAGAAGCACTGGGCTTTAAGAAGGAAAGCATCAGGCTCCAACATCAATGCATCTGACTTCTAGCAACAGCATCCTTTGTTACTTCCAATTTCAAATCAAGTATTTGTCTCCACCACCCACCCCTATTTTGCAGAGGGGTCTAAGTGGTGTTTCAAAACTAATCTAGCTCAGAAGTTTTGCTGGATCTCAAATATTTTTTACAGAAGACTCAGTTTGCTTCCCTAGTCCTCATCCATTTCTCTTCCTCAAATTATATTCATCTGCTGCAGTGAACAGGAAGGATGGTTGCCAAACAATCAAAATTAAATCATATATATATGATAATAGGCAGAATACGCCTTCTTTCTAATCACTACTTAAAATTTTCAGGCACAGAGGTACTGAAGAGGGCAAAGTCATTTTAAGGAGATACAGCAAAGGTCTGTCAGAATTTTCTCATAAAAGATATCTTACATTGCCTTGTACAGGGTTACACGCATTTACAGCGTTGCTGAACGATTATGTATTTTAGGTCAGAGACCTAAGCTTGCCTCTTTTTCTGAGAGAACTGAATTTTATTAAAAACAAGATTCCTCTAAAGTAGACATTTACACAACAGGCCATCAAAGCTAAACAGAATGAGGATCTTAACTTTATTTCAATAAATAAAAAGAAAATTGGTGCCTGCTCTACTTTCCTGCTTCACACATAATTCTACCAACACACTTAAGAGTATTAGGTCAGAAGAGATGTTATACCAAGCCATATCACTGCAAAGGTGTTCCGGTGCAGGAGGTCACATCCACTGTCACTGCAGGGGCTGTGGTACCTGCCTCTCAGGGACCTGCACCGGCTTCCCACTCGAGTTGGATTTGTTAGCTTTTGCCAACTGCTGCCGAGCACGGATAGCAAATGGCGATTCCCACTCCTGTTGTGCAAGGCTTAGGCACTGAAGAAGTCAACTGGACTTGTGGTTACAATGTGATTCTTTACTCAGGTTTTTTTTTTTGTGTGTTTTTTTTTTTTTTTTAATGCACTTGTGCAACAAATAGAGATTTAAAACTGGTCCCTCTAAATAAGAGGCCAATCCTTATTCGAGTGAAATGACTAGAAACTGCAGTGGCAGGACTGGATCCAACACACTTACCCACATTTAAACATAAGGAAGGAGAACATGAATCTATTTTTCTACAAGTATTAAAGCTGACTTACTTCTAACCCTGTATCTCAGTGGAGAGGAGTAGTATCAACGTAGCACTTGCCAAATGTAAGCTAGCAAAAACCATGCTTTTATAAATTAAAAAAAAAAAATAAAGTTAGCCTACTAAAAAAGGGAAAATTTAGACACAGCAAATATAACATTAAAATGTTTTACTTATAAAGTGTAATGTTTCTTTAAAAAAAAAGGTGCTTTTTAGTTTGTTAACGCGTGGAAAAACAATCTCTTTTTCAAATTAAAAGTATTGCTCAATTCTAAACAAGATTGAGTTGTTTCAGCCACAGAAAAGGGAAAAAAACCCAATAAATTTGCATAGCAGTACAGTTTACAAAACTGAAGTACACATTGTCAACATTTACTGAAAATAAAGTATTTTGTAAACACATTTTGACTTAAAGAATCATCCGATACTCACAATTAAACTCTAAAGATGGTAATTTAGCACAGAAGAGCGGTTGCAATAGGAATCAAACTGGTGATACAGATCTATACTCAAAACTGATCAAAGTTATTTTGAAGTAGCTGTAGGACAATTACACAGCAAAAAGCTCAATCAAATGTGTCATCAAAAAATGCAATTTGCAATAGATGCAAAACTTGCCTTTAAGACAGCAGATGAGCCTCTCTGCACAGACTAAGTTGTAAATAACTGGGGCCCTCAGATTGCTTTGCTTACTCAACCTATTTAAAAAATAATAAATAAAAATAATCAGATGCCTGCCCCACTTTCCCCTCACTGTTTCTTGTGGGTGCCTGAGTAATCCTAGAGGTATTTCCAGTTTTTAAGGCATTTGCTGAGTTTAAGAAATTTTCCCCATGTCCTCTTGTCTTTGTCTGGAACTACCAGGCCTTCCTACTCGGGTTGATTTTCTTTGTGAAGTCTGCCCTTTCCAGCACAGACAGAGCTGTCAACTCTACAAGTTAACTAGTTACTATCTGGGCTGATTAGTATGAAATTGTTCTTTTTATTTAGGATTTTTATTTATTTATCTGGGCTGTTTTCCTTTTCAAAAGCAGAGATGGCAAGTGAGAATTTCTGCACCGCATGACTGAACACCTAGAGTTAGCACCAAACAGCATAAAATTATCAATTTTCTTAAACCTTTCTGCACATCTAAGAACAGGCAATTAAATGTAGACCTTCTTTAATTACCGCAACCCAGAAAAGTAGTTCACTGCCAGGACCGGGCACCAGAGAGAAACCTTGTCTGCAGAGTGACTTGGCTCTGGCCAGGCTTGCAGGCCATAGCATTGGTTTATTTTAAAACATCCCCAAAGAAGTCTATCATTGTTGAAATAATTCAAGACTTCCATTTCCCTGAATTAAGTGGCGTTGCAGAAAAGGCAAGCTGAGGCTCTACTGCGCATCAATTTCCTTTCCAAAAAGCAGAAGGGAGATGAATGACACCGGCATCTCATGCAGCACTCACAAAGACACGGACGTGAAGAAATCTCAGGTTTGTAACCAAATACTTTAAACCTTCATTTCCTTAAGGAGAAACCAGCTGGGAATAAGTTTGAAATGGGCTATCATCAAGGAAGTTTCTAACATCTGAAAAACAAACGTCAATCGATTTCTAACCATTTCTGTCCATCAATAGCAAACCTTTCACCTGCTTTCGAATTGCTAAGGCCCAAATAATATCCAAGCTCTCCAGGCCTCAATCCCATTTTCACTCTTTGTATTCAAACCTGGCAGCAACAACAACAACAAAAAAAACCCCTCAGCAGCCTTTCAAACAACAAAATCCCACACCCCAACGAAACACGCACTCTGCTTCTACAAAAAAAAATGTCAGTCAACAAATAGGCACAAATTTCACAATGGCTGAGGTCATTCCCTTTAAGTCATTATGGGTTGTGGGTGAGTTTTCCTGGTGGTTTTAACATTGGTTTCTGTGATTGCAGTTATGCTTATTTGTGCATTTAAGGCATATGATCTAATACACTTAGGTTTAACTACTTCATTCTTTTGACATTCTTTCCAAATTATAAAAAGGATTCTTGGTGTTTTCACTGCCTTGGTAAAGAAACAAAATTGCTGTCCACATAATTTCTTAAAAATACAGAACAGAGTAAGTACTTGTTGAAAATAATTCAAAGAAAAAAAAAACCAAAAACAAAACACTATACCAGACATTCCCCCCCTAACATAACGCTTATTTTCGTTCTCTCTCTACGCTTCTGAGGGAACCTGCTACTTTTAGAAACAGTTGTTTCGCTGGCTTTTTTGAAACAGTATTCAGGCCCTCACTGTATGTCAGTTACAAGTTATAATCAAAACAGAATTTCAGTTGGTTTTTTTTCTTTTTTTAAATCACTTCCATTTTTACTGGTTTGCTTTTAAAAAATTGCACACCTGCACTACGTTTCATTCACAGTGCATCTTCCACAGCCTCTTTGATCTCTACAATAACGGTCATTTTATTCAATACCTTTTGGTTATGATCTATCAGGGATTCTTGCTTGATAAAAATCATAAAGTCAATTTTTTATTAAAAAAAAAAAAATTAAATTATATTCTCCCTGCAAGGCAAAAAAAAAAAAAGCCCAAACAGCCTCCACCATCCAGTTTGGGCTGGAGAAATTCACCAACTTGTCGGAAACATTGAGAAACATTTTCAAGAAGCTCAAATAAAAAATGAAATTGTGTATATATGTGTGCGTGCACATCTCTCCATCAACCCTGTGGGCAGTGCATGGCTATTAGTCATATACATAAATCATATTAAAATATTTTAAGTAATCTTTTCAAACTTGAGGCTGTGGTTACTTCTACAAGGTATTTCCAGTGCCCCTGATACCGTTTCCTATATCCAAGCACGTTTCTAGCCAACAGTAGAAAGCGCAGAGAGCACCCCATAGCTTTGCAGGAGACTGAAGGGCCCGTTCCCACTCCATCCCCTGCAGATGGAGGTGCCACCTCTTCTCCTGGCTCTCAGCTCAGCATCACCACCAAGTCCAGCTGTTTTGAGTCCAACTGCAAACCAGCCACACCGACAGCAACAAAATGTTACTCAATGGCCCACAAAACGCTCTGAACTTCCCAAGCCATCGACCCCCATCTCCCAATTCTGTAAAAGACCAAGATTTACAGCCACGCACTTTGTGGGCACCTCGTCAATGTCTCAGGCTCCCTTCTCTCCTGCTCCTCCCTTTCCAAGCCACTTTTTCTAATCAAACCCCAACTAAAACAATCCTCCACAAATTACAACAAACCTTCCTTAAAATTCCCCATAAACCTTACCGCAACTCTGCAGCAGACTTCTGGCTTTCCACTGAGCTTCTGTACGTAAACGCGAGGGAAAATACTTCATTAGTGCCGTGCTAAGGTATCTCCTGGAGACAGCAGAGGTGACAAACAGAATGAGAGCAAAGCCAAGATGCCATCTCGACTTCAGGCAAACAACCTCTTCTGACCTCTGGCAGCTCCCACACACTATTAAACAAAAAGTATTCTCTCCATGTTAATGAACCATGTACAATCTAACAGATAACGCTGATGTTAAATAAACATGTTTATACGTGACTCCTAATTGTAGGACTTAAGCAGCTGCAGACAAATAATATTAAATGGGAAAGACTATGCCCATGTAATATTTCTCCTTTTATTTTACACACTTTGAAATAATTGAAATACTTAATTAAAGCCCAAATAGAAAGAGTGAGTGAAAATGAGGTTTGATGATTTTTAACCAAATATTCACTCTGCGAAACACTCACTGCAACTGTCTACAAAGAGACCACTATTTTGCATTCAATTTTCTTCTCACACCTCTCACAGCTGTAAATCAAGAGCAACTGAACAGCTCACAGAAGAAGGGAACTGGATCTGATTTTGTATGCTGTGATCAAAAAAAATATTTTGCAAGTTGACGGCTTTCTCCTCCCTCCCGCCTCAATACTCTGGCAGCACCAAATCTACCTGCAAATGGCAACACCTCCAGGCCCCAAATGGCCCAAATGAGAGGAGCAATTATTTGCATCCTAATTGAGGGGCTTATCCTCACCTGATTAAAACAAGGTGTTTGTTAAACATCATTATTTGAGTTAAGATCTGCAAATAAAGACCAAGTATTGTTTTAAGAATTAGACTGCCATGAACAATTGTTTTCTGATGAGACCTCTTCAAAAACAATCCCAGCCAGGATAGTCAGTAGCAAAGGGACAGAAAGAGAGTTGCTGAGTTCTACCTGTTCATAGCAAAGTGAATATTATGCCAAGAGGTTTGAGTAGTTACACCTTTTTAAGTAGAGATACACTTAAAAAAATTAAACTTGTAGTTTTTACTAAATTAAGCCACTGAAATGGATGTATCTGAAACTGGAATGCCTTTTCTTTGGTATATGCCATTGTTTATAGCTTTGAACATTTTTTTTTTTTGAGCCTTCCTGCTATAACTATTTTTCTGTCCCATCTATTACAATTTTGTGAAATTTGATTATAAGAACCTGATTGTTACTCCAGGAGACAACACCACGTACTGACCAAGTTTATATTGCTACTGCTGTGAATAATAGACATGCACATGGTAGCTATACATTGGAAACAGCAATACAAGATTTCCCTACTTGATCTACCAAATGACCCCTCCACTTACAGGATATATCTAAAATCTTCATATTAAAACTGCAGCATTCCACAGTTTATGAAAAGGATTTGCATTTGCAACTTCATTTAACAGTCCGTCCCTAACAAAAGTTACTCCAGCCAGGCAAAATTAATTTAAAAATATTTTCTTAGCATTCTAAGAACTTTTGCTATTTTTCACAAAATTTTAACAGCATTTTTCACTGCACAAGTAATCTTAACAATCACTTCCACAGATTAAGTCTAACAACCTGTGAATTTATTGCAAAAGAAATTTACTGCAAGCAGTAATTAGTCTTCAGCACTGTTCTTGCTTGTTCTCCAGCTGAAGACACCTTAAAACCATCTGGTTACTGCAAAATTTGGCACAGAAGAAACAAATCTTACTGAAGAGAATTATAGCTGATTTCAGAATAGCTGTTTTACTATTACACTTCATAAATAACAGTTGGGAAGACAGCAGAAAATTACTAACTTCTTTAATTGTTTTCTTTGTCAGCAGCGTGTACGTATACACACTGACACACAAATACAGCCGCACCGACTGCGGGAGAATGAATGCCTTCCAGGCTTGAGGTTAAACATGCAACTAATTTCTCCAGGATTAAATTATTACCTTTTCAGAAAAATCTAGCATATCAACCAGCTAAACACAACAACGCAGCAAGACACAAGACTCTAAGTGCCATTCTGAGATCAAGTTTGCCGTATGAATACCCGAGTTTAACTCCTTTGTATAATCAAGGCATAGCTGCACACATCGCATAGTTGAATATGGGACTTATTGTTGGAGGGGGAATTATCAACAACATTTTTATTTCTCCCTAATGAAGCTTTCCTAATGAAATTTAAGACTGCCAAGGTTGTGAGATATTTGAAACAGGAGCCCATTTCAAACATTTCAACCAAATAATGGTGATAAGATTAGTGAGTCATGGGAATCAAGTCTCTACGCAGTATTTAAAAAAAAAAAACCACGCTGAGGGGAGCAGGCTAAACAAAGCAAAGCAAAACAAATCAATGAGCCCCAAACCAAAAGAGTACACCACTTGTTATTTAGGCAAATGTTTTGACCGGTTGGTGGGGAGTAGAGGATGCACAAGAATTCTCTGGACAGTTTGACTCAATATTTGACTGAATAACTCCACAATTTAATTTTGCATGAAACATTAAGTTGTTTTTTTATTTTTATTTTTTTAAGGAATCGAAGTTAGAATAATTTAATCAAGTTATCAGCTGCTGTGCCATTTCAAATGAATTTTCAAAACATGCTTAAAAAGTTTCTGGAATGCTTCCAAAGTTGCGAGCACTGACTATTTTCAAGACATTTGTTCTGCAAGTCTTTCCTATTTGCCTGCGTAACACTTGAGGCCACATGATCCCTTGAATTTCAAAGTAGAAATAAAAATTCAGCTTTGTCTAAGAATAGAAATGGCTTATCCAGGTCAAAAAGGATGAGGAGAAAGAATTTATCTTGTATGTAGCAACAACTAACAGAAAATAATGCAATACTAAATATATAGAAGGATCTGAGAAACATCAGTTTGGACATAAAACAACTAGTCTAAAGATATCCCACCTTTTGTGGACCAGACCGCCCTAATACACAGAGATGCAGACAGGCAGAAAAAAATTTAGACATGTTTTCTCAATATATTGGGGGGAAACCCTTCTATGGATGGGATTGCAGAGGAAAGAAATTATCAGTAAATTAGTAAAGACCACAAGAGAGATTAAACAATAAACCATTCCTGCCATTGCCTTTAGCAGCGCTAAGGGATGTGTGAATTTAATGCTACGCTGAAAAAAATTCCTGCTAATAAATTTGATGTAGACCAATAAATTGTTTATTGGTTAACCGTATGTACTTTAACAATAACAATTTTATAAACAGAATATATCATTATTTGAGATGTCTGAAAAACAGCGGTTGTATACCATGAATAATTTCCTTTAGAGGCCATTCACCGGGCTCAAGCATAACTTAACGCTCAACAAGTTTACTTAAACTGTGTAAGTCAGCAGTGCAAGTTCTCCTCGTACAAGCAACCGCATCAACTAATTTTATTTAAACGCACGCTTCGGTTTTTAAAAAAATTACTTAGCAGTTCTGCCAGTTTTAAGGCAAAGTCAAGCGCCGCGCATTAATTAACCGCCTCGCGTAATTGTCGGTCGCAACTCCGCAGGAAGCACCCCAACCCCGCGGAGAGGCCCGCGCTGCGCCCAGAGTCGCTCCGCGCCCGCGGAGGGCAGCTCACTGCGCTGCCCCAACGCCGCCGCCCCTCGACAGCTTTCGGGGCGAGCGCCCGGCTCCGCGGCAGCGCCCCGCTCCGCGCAGGCGGTTTCAGGCTCCGGGACCAGCCGCGGGCGGGCAATACCCACTCGGCAGCGCACTGCCGCCGACCCCCTCCGCGGGCGCGGGGAAACCGCTCCGCGGCCGTAGCCGCCCCCCCCCCGCCCCTACTCACCGGAGGTGCAGCGCGGAGCCGCAGCGCTGCGGAGTGTGCGCGCCTGCTGCGGGCGCAGTGAGCATGTGCGAGGCAGGCGCGCATGCCCGCGGAAGGGAGCGGAGCGGGGTGGTGGCTCCGCACCCCGCGCTGCGCCCGAGGCGCGCCCACCCTCCTCCCGCCTCGCCTCTCCTCCCCGCCGCCCCTCCCGCCGCGGGCTGCGCAGGGGTGCGGAGCGGTGCGGTGTGCCCGGCTGGGCCGCTGACACACGCAGCACCAGGGACGGCGCGGGGATTTTTAATCTGACCTGTTGCTTCCCCGGTGGGGAGGCCGGAACACCCGGCTCCTCCGCCCCCCACGGCAGCCTGTTACCGGGGCCGCCGGCCCCTGCCAGCATCGCGGGGCTTTCCCCGGGGTCGCCCGCCGTCGGGGGTGGCCGGGCCGCGCTGCTCCGCACCTACCGCACGCGTGGGGCCGCGGTGTGTCCCAGCGCCCGCCCGGCTGCGCTGCCCGCTGCAGAGGAGGAGCCTCCCGGGGGTCCCGCACGTCGCGGGGCCTGGCCGAAGCGCGGGGACGGCCTGGCAGCCCCTCTGCTGTTGTCCCGAACCTGCCCGTGTCACCCACCGGCGCGGGTCGGGCTGTCCCCGCCGCTTCCCCCGCGGGTGCTAACAAAAGCCGGTCAGTCCTCTCCCTGAGCGGGTACCCTCCGAGCAGGCTTTTCTGCTTTCGTAGCTACGGTTTTATCTTTGCCAGTGCTGTCGGTGTACATTTAGCTGCAAGTTTTTAAAAGAGATTTGATTCAAAACTTGGACACTTGAAAACCACCGTATCTGTAGGCTCTGCTTCAATTAAAGTAACCATCGTCACTGCAGTCCTTGTGTTACTGATCTCTGGTGACAATTTTTAAATTTAAAAAGATGGGCTTTTGTGGGCATCTGTTTTTCTTACGCGCACTGTGCCACCGAGCTGTAGGTCCTGCGGCCCTGCAGAAATACCTTCACTTGCACAAGCCATCCCTCTGCACTCACAAACACAGAGCATCGCACAGCTCCTGGCTCCCCAGGAGGTGAAAGCCCCCCAGGTGATCTTGTTCCTACTCCGATGTCCTCATGGGAACCAGAATGGATTTGTGGCCCTACAGAGGTGCTTCCTCATCACCCATGTCAGCACAAAATCAGAGGCGGTTTCTGCCACGTGCACCCTGAGTGGGACCTCTGCTCCTGCCGGATGGCGGGTGCCTCTATCAGGTGCATCATCTGCTTCTCCACACAATGTGGAGGCATCTCCAGGCACAGGAGGGTTTCAGGGCATGCAGGCACCTTTGGAGGGCTCGTGCTGGGGAGATGGTGCTGGGGCCTGCCACCGCGTGCACCCTCCACACATCCCCTCATGCTGTACACCGTGCCCACAGCTTCACCTCGCCCGTGCCAGCTCCGACCACACGCACGGCACAGGTACCATGCAGCTTCCCCTTCCCATCAGCGTACCTGCTCGCTGGGGCTGAGGCCCGGCCACAGCAGCATTGAGGTGTTTCATTTCCACACTCAGCTCTTCCTCTTTATTGCCCCCTTCTCACCAGCCTGAGGCAGACTGCAGCTCTCCAGTTCTGTCTCTCCAGCACTGGGAAGGCATCGGAGGAGACCTGCCGGTCCTCACCCCGACGGCTTTTATTACACCTAGCCCTTTCCTCAGGAAGGGGATATCCCACGAACCGCAGTGGAAAAGCCAAAGGAGTACAAAGGGTGTTGAGTTCAGGGTTTGAACAAGATGCAGCCCACTCATGGGTTTAACTTAAAATTTTGACAATGGAACAAAAACATCATTGCAACGAGACAGCTGGTTTTACTATCAAAATCTCTCAGATCAGTTTGACTGCAAAGTGTGTTCCTACAATCCAAAGGAGACAAAGCTCCCAGCATCAGTTCAGAGCTGGCAGGCTTCCTAGCATGAGCTACCTCCCGCCGGCCTAGAAAAACCAAAGCTTTTTCAGTTGTTATTCCCCATCAGTTCTCAGCACTAACCCCCTGATTTCCCCATGGATTATCTGCAGTTCTGAGTTTACGCCGCTCTCACATTAAACTCGGAGAGATCGCTGGTTTGGGGGACTTCCTTGCTGCCTTTCTTGCCTGTAATCATGGTTCTGGTGAGGAGTCTCTGAAGTACAAGAAAGCCTTTAGATCTGTCTTTAAAAAAAATCTTTTCCTTTCCCCTGCTGCCCTGCCCAAAAATCTGATTGCCACATTAGCTCCTTTTGAAGCTGGTCTTAACAAGTAAGTTCATACAGACTAATCATCTAAAAATGCCTTGCATGCAAAATTCACTTGACCCCTGATTTCACAACATATTTGAATATATGCTTAGTTTTATGCATGTGAATAGTCCTACAACAATCAATACAATTATTTACTTAAGTGCTTAAAGCCAGGCAGGTATTTAAGAATTAGTATTGTTTGCGGTAATGCCACAGAAAGCCAGTCAGGGACCAGGACCTCACTGTTTGTACAGCACCCCTCACACAAAAAGACACTCCTTGTCCTTTTCAGTATAAGTAATTTTTGTAACTTGTGAATTGGTGCCAGAAACACCTTTCTTGAGCTGGTGGGCAAACATTATTTGTCTACTCTAATATCCTTTCCATTTACTGAAAACATTGCATGCAATATTTAGAAAAGTAGATATGAGCACAGTGGGAAAAAGGTGCAAAGCGGAAGATAAAGGATATTTTCCAATTAGGAATTTGAAGTATTTTCATTATTGTTACTATCCAGCAAAATACGTGTAGACCTTAAAAGCCATTTAGAAAGGTAAGGGAACAAAATGGTTTCTGCCCCACAGACAGACTGTGGGTCAGGGTGCACAGGTGATTCAGCTGCACAGGGTACCAGGCTGCAAGACAAGATGAGTGTAGGAGCAAGTCCTAGTAGCTGGCTCAGTAGACGTCTCCATTTTGTCAGGCTGGGTCATCGTCTGTCATATAATGCCAGGGATTTCTCAGAGTGATGGAATATTTTTTTCTTAAAGACCAAGCCAGGTTTAGAACGGAGTTTGCCTGACTTGTGCTTATTCCCATGTACCGTAAACTTAAAGCACAGAGGGAAACTGTGCAGAGGGCTCCACATAAGAATCTGCAAATGGAAATGCTCCCAAACACCTGGCTAGGTGATGGTGTCCTGGACAGACTGAGGAGCTAACGGTTCCCTTCTTTGGGCACCCTGGGGGCACCTGAGCAGTCAGCCTGCACCCAGTCCTTAGGGCACACAGGGAGCTGCCTTCTGCCAGAGCCTGGGACCCAGAGAGCTTATCCCACAGTGTGGGAGAGCCTACAGCTACACCTCTGCCTCTTCTCTGAGGAGGCAAAGAGCTAGATCCCGAAGTTTAGTTACTATGGAAAGTGTATTTCCCTTGAGGAAATATTTCCAGTTTCTGCTGTCTGCCTCATCGTCAAAATGAACAGAATTACATCAGTAAAACTGGTTCCATTTTTAGAAATAAGAGATGAGCCAATATTTAATTTAGCAGCCTCTCAAACAATATGTGATGCCACCCTCTGGTACAGCCCACGGTGAGAAGCTCTCAAAAAGGATACAGAGGATTTATTGGAGTACTGAAAGTGGTTAACTCCAAGCACAGAAACACCTCGAGTCAGACCCTGAGTGTCATGAAATTGCTTTACAAAGTAAAAGATTTTAAAAGCACTGAATTCCAGGCTCTTACTAATTGTTCTCTGGCCCTTGAGTTCATGTTTTCAATTTCTTTTTGCAACCACAATGCTGAGTAACTTTCTCATCTTCTAAAATTAAAACTGAGAATCTCACATTTTCATATTTTCACATGATGCCAGAGCTCATGCTTTGGGAAAAAAACAAAAACAAAAACAAAAACACAACCAAAACACCCCAACCCTCACATTTTAGAAGACTTTCAACAAAATTGCAAAAGTTGGCAACCATAATATTTCCTAACACATTATTTTGTGGACTCCAGTGAAATTTCATTCTCAAGGCTACTGGTTGCTTCCTCTCCGGTAAATGCCCAGAATTGCTGCTGCTGTTATTGTTAGAACATCATTAATTTATGCAGTGCTTTAAAAACAGAGGAGAGGTACTCTGTCCTCAAGTAATTAGAGGATAAATAACACAAGCTAGGGACTATTTTGAATTTATTTTTTTGCATGGCTAAACAGAATTACTTAAGAAAGAGCTATTTTGTGTCTTAGTGCTCAATCCTGCAAGGTACTAGGGGTCTGATTCTGGAAACTTTAAACATATGTTTAATTTTGATACTGCCAAACTGAGCTCAGTGCAATGGAGCACTTACTGTGGGACCAGCTATTTCACAGCAGTACTATCTGAGATGACTTAACGATGCTATACTGGGTTGCACTTTTGCTGCTAAAAGGCTCAGCACTTTGTAGGATGGGTTCTTCCAGGGATGACAAGAGCTGCGTCAGGATCCCAGTGCTAACATCTCAGGTTCAGCATTCAGAACCAGAGCCATAAATTTTAAGATTATTCTTGTTATTTCTAAGAAATACTTGTTTGCAAAGTCGCAGGCTACAATATTAAACAAATTGTGTTGTTTAGCCTGCTTCATCAAAATTCGGAACATTTGTAACTGATAAACAAAGTGCATGTTAGCTATTAAAGCTCAAAATTAGGCAGGCAGTAAAAAGTAATCTGAGAGGAGGACTGCAGCTACTGATACTATTGAAGCTGGTCCTAAAACATATGGTTTCCAATCATTGACACAATGCACAAAAATAAAACCCTGCAACTGAGGAGTGCCTGATCTTTTCACCACTAAATGATCAAATATGCCTGTTTGTTTTTTAGTTTTATGTCCCCTTCCTCCTTCTGGTTCTTAAAAGTAGAAGCTTGCTATTTTATATTAACTGAAGATTTGGCCCTTTGTACCGGCTACAGACGGGCTTCATTAATCAATTTCCACTACTGGCTTGAAATGAAAAAAAACCAGAATTTTTTAGTACTTTTTTTTTTTAAATACCCTCCCACTATTTTGCTTGGAATTTCTCCTGTAGAAACAAAAGATCTCTCTACTCCATCCTTCCTGTTTCCTTGTGCTTTAGCAGAAAAAATGATTTGTACTATGAAGACAATGACATTTCACAAATAATAAATCCATGGAGAAAAAAAATTATTTGTTGCAGGATGCGATGCTGCCACTCCTTACTGCAGAGTCATTCTCTGTAGGAATAAAACCAGTTTCACCTGTGAACACAACTGCATAACAATTTGCATGGAAATTTATTAAAATGGAAAATCAGTTTTATGGCCATTTTGATCTTTTTTTTCTCCATGAGTCTTTTTAGGAGCTCTTTTAATAACATAATGTGACAGCAAAATTCTTGTGTTGTGCTGCATTCTTAGCTTGAGATGGAGCATTTTATGCAAATAGATGCTTTCTGCTTGCTCCCTTTGGCACTTGCAGTTACAAACCCTGCTCTGAACATGGGAAACACCACGGCTCTGCTGGGCGAGGGAATGTTGGTCTGCAGGAGAGATTTGAAAACCTGACCTGAGACAGAGCTAAGGCAGTATGTTAAAGTTAAGGTTTGATATGTTATTTCAATTATCAGTAATAAAAAAAAAAAAAATCACTAGGAAGAATTTGGACACTGATCTATTTGGAGAGGAGGTACACAATTGTGGGGATTTTACACTACAGCAGAGCTGGAAAACAGCCAGTTTTCAGTTCTAATTGATACGTGTATTATAAGTCAGATTAAGAAAATGTGTATTAATATTTCATAGAAGAACATTCCCTTTGAAAATAGGATGTATTTGTGGTCCAAAAGGTAGACACATAGTCTGCTCATGTGGCTGTGAAGGAAAACAGGAGGTATTTGTGCAGTTGTTTTCTCATGGGTCGTTAGCTTCTTTTTTTCTTTTTTTTTTGCACTTCAGGTGAAGTATTTTGTAGATATCAGCTTCCTCCTCAGGGAAGACTTACGAATTCCATAGACTGGCAAACCTACTTATAAATTACAACTGTTGGCTCTGTTTCTTTATGACTAGAGCAGCATGCATGAGGCAAAATGTAATTCAGGGACATCACTGAAGCTGCTTCTAACCCATATAGTGTTGCATCTGCCTCCAGGTAGATGTTATAGTAAGCTAAAAAAAGCAGAATTTTGGGTGGGCTCCAAATTAGGCACTGGTTAGCTTTTGATACAAGAGCATCAAAGTCCCTCAGCTGTTGCTGTGACAGCAGCTCAGCAGCACCCCTGGTACCGAGTGGCTGACTGGTCTTCCAGAAATCTTCCATTTAATTTATCTTGTAGAATTGACAAGTGTTTGGAAAGTTCACACATAAATCAAAAGCCATCCTTCTTCCAGGTTCACATTGAATTTTGACTGCAAGGAGGAGTTTGATTTTAGGAATTTGAATGCAAGCACTCTTACTTTTTTTAACGTGCCTTTCCCCGTGGGAATAAAATCTCATTATTATGTACATTAAAATTGACAATCAAAGACAAGTGCTTCACTGTGTTATTTTAAACTTGGAGAATGTTTACCTAAATTCTATCTATTTTCGTTCAAGAAATCTCATCTGGCTTTCCAAATGATACTCTTGTTTTAGCAAACTTTTCTTTAAGTCACATTATACTTGATGGAAAAACTAGGGACAAATTCTGTTGTACTTTCAATGTAATTTAACTACACCATAGAAACAGGTTTTCAAACTTTTCACCGAACTGATTTACGAGCGGAACTAAAGTTTGCTTAGTACAACATTTTCACAGTAAGAGTTACATTCCCACAAAAGGGAATGCTGTCAGGTAGAATGACCATGAGTCAATTCTGCCAAAGTAATTGCGCTGTTCAGATGAGTCAATCTGGCTGCCTCAAAACTTTAATTGTAAAATTTAACAGAATATTTTAAAAATTGCTCTAAAACATGGCTGTTAAATATTTTAAAACAAACTGAGAATACAATAGATGCATAAGAGGATTTTGCTGTTTTCCTGTCATTAGTATTCATTGGACTTTTAAATTTGTTTTACAAAGACATGAAAGGGTAGAATGAAAAACTGGAAAGTACCAAAGGAGATATGTTTCCAGAGAGCAACTTATACTACATTTAATGAATGCATGTGATTACAAGCTGTAAGATGCACCTCAAGTTAAAAGAATAAATGATCTTTCCTAACTGCCATGCTAATACACGGGGAAATTTAAGAAACTCTGATCTTGTCATGTAGTGCTAGGAAGTCACAAATAGTCTATTCCCTTTTTTTTTTTGTTGAGAAGAAACACATTAATTCTCTTTATTACAAAAGAGAGATAATTTGCAATCCATATTAGAGGCAGGAATAAGCCACATATTTAGTCTGTAGGGTTGGGGGCTCTGTGCACCCTTCTGATAACTCCTTGGCCAGCCTTTAGAAGTGTAAAGCAAGTAAGTCAATATGATTTATAGTTTTGGGAGCAATTCTCTGCAGATCAATTTACCTGGGATAATTCTTTTAAAAACTGACTCTGGTAAAATATTTCCTTTTCTTTCTGTGCTCAAGAAGATAATTAGACTAAAATGTTCCCTTATGCGCCAAAAATGTGACTTCTTATGATCTAATTTTTACTTTGTTTTTGTTTAAGCCTACATGCACCTTCCACTACCATGCACTAGTGTAGCACATGCCCAGGCAGGAGGCTGCACTTTGGGTCCATCCTTAGAGAGAGGGGACAGGCAAATATCTGCTCTGCATGGCGCAGTTCACATTGACCCAGGAGATTCACTCATCTGCTCTGCTATAAGCAGAATAACTTGGGGCTTTCAAAAAGAAGTTGTTCTAAATTGTGGGAGGTAGTATGATAAGATCTCCATCTGGCTTGCAGCAATTTGAGTACTTCTACTGCCTTGTTTATACCGTTTGAAATATCTAATGAATACAATATGCTGTCCCCAAAATAATATTGCATATAAGGCCTGTAAATTCAGAGTAAAAAGTTTCTTAAGAGAACTTTTGCACATTACCTCTCTATAAACATTAACTGAGTGCTCCTCATAATGTGTTCCTGAGCTTCTATTACACCCAACAAGCAGGCAGGGCAGTACAGGCAGCAGGGATGCTGCAGCACCAGTGGAGATCCAATCCAGTAGTCAAGCTTTCTTTCCATTGTAGTTTGTTGCTGCTTTTCCACCCTCAACAACTTTTCACTTAAATAGTCCATTTTTCAGGGAGCAGCAAATGCCAATAGGTTCCTAAGGGAAGGTGACTCAGGAGCTAAGAGCGACTCTGGCACAGGCAGTGATGGGTGCTGGCAATGGGGCCCACTGAGACCCCCAGGCACAGGCAGCAGTGAACCAGGTCCAGGGTCTATCCAGATAGCCCAGTCAGGTTCAAAAGCAGGAGGGGCTGAAGATCAGAAGGACACAAACACCGCCAGCCCAGGCAGGGACTGGGTGTCCTAGGGCTGAGCTTAAATGGAGCTCTGGGGCCGTAGGCAGGGGCTGTGGGTGGGGGTCCTAGGTGAGGCTGGTCAGGGCAATTAAGGCCTCTTGATACATTCTAGGCCCTAGTGACATCTGGAAATAGGTGGGGTCCAACTTCATCAGTTTTTTTGCTTGAGTTTGGTACAGGGCGTGAACAAACAAGTCAGGGTAAAAGGGGAGCCAGATAACAGCTTAGGCCTGAGTCCAATTTTTCTGCACAAGGTTGTTGTGCAACTACAGCCCCAGTGTGAACGGACCCGGGGTTCAGGTGTGTGGTGGCTGAAGATGGGTTTGGTGCAAAGCAAAGATGTGCCCCACAGTGACCCATGTGATTGTACGCTACAGGTACCCGGTATCTGCTGTGCCTCACCGGACTTTATTATTTAGGTGAGTCTACCAACTCTTGACATAGATCAGACTGGCTCCAAGGTTTGTGCTTGTGGCTGGGGCTGCACAAAGGGGCAGGAATACGGAAGGCCCAGGTGGAAGAAGCTGTTCTGTGAAACTTTTGAGCCTCTTTCTGCTGCACACAGTTTCTGAGAACACCCAACACTTTTCTCTTTCTCCAAAACAGGTTGAGGTCCCTGTGTGGCAAACTGAATGAGATGGATCATTTTGCTGAGAAAAAACCGTGTGGCATCCGCCTTGCTCTCTTAGAATGTGTTTATAGAAAATGGTATGTATTTATATATATTTACAGTCATTTCTTTTTTGCCTTTATGAACTGATGAAAAATAATGTCTTGGTTTGGGAGAAAATGATTTTGCCGTCAGACTTCATGAGCCTCTCTTCATTCATTTCAAATGTTGCCTGTTTTAACATTAACGTCCAGAGGCCCTGTAGGCCTGTACAATACAGATCAGAAATATTGAGTGCATTACAAGTAGCAGGTTACACTTCAAAACACTTGGTTCACAGTGTTCAAGACCATTAATCAATTTTATTATTCTAAAGGACTGAAAGGGCTTAGAAACTGTGCCTAGGAAGCAGTATAGATTCTGAACAGCTGCACTATGATTCCTGCTCACATTAGGTTTTGGACAGACCATTGATTTTCAGTAAATGTTCTTGGCGGCCAGGAAGTGCTGAAACTGGCAAACTTTCTCTTGCAAACTTTTTTTTTTTTATTTCCTTCTGAAATGAAAAACATGCTGGTTATTCTGATTTAGATCATCAGTATGGCCCTGATTTACCACTACATCACACCGTCATAAAACTGGAGTATCACGGGAATTTCGTTACAGACCAGACAAAATCAAATTCACTGCAGGGTGCATATATTCTATTTCTGTTAGATTTCTTTTTGGAGGCTGTGTTAATAGGCACTGTCTATGTAAACTTTCACGTATGTTTTTTCTTTGTCATTACGACAATTGTTAGTAAGATAGATACTTGATAGAATTTGTCTGTATGTGAATTCAGATTTTCAGAACAGACTGAAAAACAATGCACTTAGAGAAGTATGCCCACAAACAAAAATATTGTCGTTACCCATGCAATTGTACATACACTAAAATTATATTTATGTCTGCATATATTTTTGCATACTTAGTTCTTCAAATGAATATAGCAGCACCGTACAGAAAGATGACAGGGTACTTTATCCAGGGTTTCCTTTCTGGAAGTTACACTTTATTACTTGTAAACCAGAAAATACAGCCTGCATTGTTCCCAAACCTGGGTAACTGTTTAGGAAGAGAGGCATCTAGAACTAGGTTATGTTTTTAAGAGACAATAGGGCTGTAGTTTGGACTTGAATGTTGGATTTAAATGCATAGGGAGATCTCAGTTCTATTTTTAAAAATGAATCCGTATCTGAAAATGGTGTTCTAATTCCATCTTTTCAAGAAAGAAACGAGGTAAATAAACACCATTTATATCCCCTAGGCAAAGCAATATCAATTTTTTCCTCATTTTCCTTTCTCATTTCATGCTTCTTACAAGCCATATTTCTTTTCTAGCGAAGGAGAAAGTTAAGAAATTGGAAACTCTCCTGCTCTGCAGGAAGAGGTGGAAAACAAAAATGCTCAGCTGCCAAAACCTGAAATGACATTCTGAATGAATGCAGTATAAAGCAGCAATATTTTTATATTTTCACTTGAATGATTTTAAATGAAAATAGAATTATAATAATTGTATTATTATAATATATAATAATATATATAATATATAATAACTATCAATAATAATATTTGAAAACATTTCTGGAAAACAAAAAAATTGGCACTTTTTGTAATTGGATTTTTATTGAAAAAGGTTCTTATGAAGACTACTTGTGCAAAAAAAAAGGAGAGGGATTATAGATTGGTTAGTGTGAAGTACTTCAGTCAGAGAAATAGAAACATTTTCTGTATTTGACATTTGCAGTCCTATAGAAATCTTCATGTAGCAAAGCATGGAGAAAAGGAAATTCAAATGGAACATTTGATGTGATTTGTGAAATATTGATTATAAGAAAGACTTCTGTTTCCTACCTCAGTAAAAATTAAATGTACTGTTTGTAAAGACGGATGATTTCACAAAAATATCTTTTCTTCTGTTTTTGTGTTTTATATTTTGTGATAGAGTAAGTTTCTAGCTTTTATTGCTTTCATAGGCTCAAAACCCACTGATGCTGAATGAAATCAACAAGATCTCTCAAACCTTGTAGCTTTTAAAATCTCATTATTCTTAAATTCATGTCACTGTTCAGAGCTTGGAGGGCTACGCTGCTATGATTTACTGCACACGTGGTTGGCACAGCTGCAGAGGGGTATCAGACAGCGAGCCCACTCTGTCTTATTTATAGACACCCACACATTTTTCATCTCTCACTAGTATTTTTATTTCAGTAGCATTTGAGATCCCATTTTCCTGCCTATTCATGTAAGAAAAGAGTGCCTGTCCTGAAGAGGTGAGATTCTAACAGCAGACAGATGGAAGCGGGGAGAGGGAAGGGAAGGGCTCCCTCGTCCTCTCTGCTCAGCTCCAGGTTCCCAACGGGAAGGTTCATGCACAGGATACAGAGTCCTGCCAATTTAAAACTGTTTGTTTGCTTTTTTTTTTTTTTTAAGACAGCTGTGCTTTGCGACTGCACAGAAAAACAATTTGATGCACAGTGCCACTTAGAAAGCAAACTCATATTTTGACAATTTTCCTCCAAAGTATGTTCAACTTCCCAAACGGCTTGCTTTTGCCACTTTTGAGATGAACTTGACTTTCATCGCAGAGAGCCGTCTCCTTTGTTTTCAAAGGCTTTTCCTGCCAAGCAAAGTAACTGTGTTTCTCAAGCACAGTCCTCTGAAGGCACTGAAGCATGTTGAATACAGAAGAGGTAATTTGTTCCCTCAGGCTCTATATGTCTTGTATTAAAAATTACAAGATGAGAATCTACGGCTGTGCTGGGAGCACACACTGGATTTGTTGTATGGTGAGAAGAAAACAGGTTATGGCTAATCTTGTTCATTCATTGCAGATAAGAGAGGCGCTGCCCTTTCTGCTTTTTTTGTTTTCTTGGGTCGGGATCAAATCCCCATCTGTCCATCAACATGAACAATTGTGTCTGAGTCGAGAGTGCTTTGATTAAAAATGATATGGTTGGAAACACCCTCTTTGCTGAGAAGAAACGAATAAGGAAATGGCCCTCATGTGTGAGCTTCTGGGGAGAGACTGTCTGCTCAGCTTGCAGGCCAGTCAAAATATGCTTTCTGGCAGGGAAATTAATAAATAGACGAGTTTCAATAGATGGAGATTTAACAGCAAGAGGCTGATGTTGTTCTAAAATTCTTTTGGGCTGGAACTTAAATCCAATTTTAATGAGGTCATAGTAGAAAATTAATTTATTTTCTATCTTCCAAACAATATCTTCTTTGTTAAATAAGAAGATTGGAGAGGGGTTTTTTAAAAAATATTATTGGTATATGTTTAAAAATGTGTAAAAGCTCTGGCCCCTTTCATTTCCTGAAGACAATCATATGATAACATTAAGTGGACCACATAAATGTATTAATCTCATATCCCTAAGTGTTATGAAGAATTGAGAAACCTCCATATTTTGGCTTTCCTTTGTATGTGATGTCAAGAATGATATGAAAGGAGTGGTTTTGTAGTGAAAATACAAAACTGCTGAGTAACAGCAACATGGGTATACAGAGACCTGTTATGGAGTAGTCTCCAGTGGAAGTGGTGGAAACTCCATCATTCAAAACATCAAAGTCTTATGACTGTTGAGAGTCTCACAGTACTGACTGTTTTCCTTAAATCTCCAGTTTCTGGAATCAATGAATTTGTCAGCATTTCCATGTACCTCACATAAGCAAGCACAGAGGCAAGCTACTAGTTTTCCTACTTGTGGAGAAAAGCTGAGAAGTGAGATGAAATGATTCAAATAGTAAGAAAAATGAAGAAGTAACTTCCTGATTTTGCAGATCTGGCAGATCTTTACATTTTGAACGTGCAAGCTTGCCCATGCCTCAACAAATAAAAGCAGTGGCCTGTGAAATGTCCACAATAAAGAAATGGTGGTAGTAAGAGGCAGTGTGGGCATCCTGGGATACTGACATCCATCAGACATTCCCTGCTTATCCTTTGCCTGTGGCACTTTGAAAACGCAGAGGCATTCAGTGTGTGTTTTACCGAGCTGGCTGTGAGGCAGTGAGAAGGTACAATGTGAGCGCTCCATGAGTGCAGAACTGCTGGGATCCATGTCTGCGTCTCGGCGTTGGGTCTGTGATGACCAGGATATGAATGTCACTATATATGTTTATCACTGTTTCTATGAGTGCTTTCCATGTTCTCTTTCCTACATGAAGTGTGAAAGTCCTCCTCATCAAAAGAAGCATTTATTTAACAACAGCGAACTTGACAATATACCCTCAGATGAGTGGATAATTCTCCAGTGGCAGCATCACAGCTGACCCAGGGAAAGAGCAGAGGTAACTGATGGAAACAGGAGACTCTTGGAGCAGATGATGCCTGATGGCTCCTCACTGTGTGCAGACAGGTAATGCTTTATCACGTGTATGAGTCTCATCTGGATTTTGGAGGGAAATTAATTGAAGGCAATGCAGATGTTTCAGGTATGAGTGACTTGATGGAAGCAATGGTATAATAACAATTAAATTACTCTACTGTGGTCAGGAGTATTCATCAGTTCTGGATAAATCTCAGTGTGTCTCATTGCTGCAGACCCTATCGTCACTGACAACTTCCAGCAAAGGCAGAAACACAGTGTAATGCAGCTCTGTTACTACAAGTGCTTTTCCAGTGGCTGCAGAGATGCTAGGAGCTCATTTACACACACCCTTCTGCAAAATCCACCCGGGATTTTGTGCAGGGCCAGGGCACTGTTAACTCTCTGGTGGCTGTGCAAAACACCACATTAGCACTGAAAGCAAAGGGTGGACTCTACCAGAGCATTTCATGCAAATTAAAATGCACTTACAAGCAGATTCTTAAAATTTCACTTCCAAAAGGAGCTGGGCTAGTCCTGCTGGGATATGAAGCAGTGATTCCCAACCATGTTTCAAACTTGCTGCTTAGCTCCTTAAGCCATCACACAGCAACTGATGCCTGCGCTAAATGGAAACGGGTATTCTTTACATGCAGGCACAGTTTAATGTCTTTGCCAAAATTTTTTCACCTCCTCTGCTACCCTGAGCCATCACCTGCTAGTGCTTGTGGTGTGCAAATTGGAGAGTTTTCTTTATGAGTTGCACATAAAATCCACACCTCTGGTCATGCATGAGAAACTGCTGAAAGAGCCTGATACAGCCCCGAACGTGTTCCATGTTTTATGGACAGGACCTGAAGGTTGTTTGCTTTTCAGAGCTGCACCATGTGTCATGCCTGACCCCGCTGGCACTCACAGATATGGAATGACACACTCTTGGCAGGGGACCCAGCTGGCTAATTCTGCATGCAGTGTACCTACATACCAGCTTTAAAAGGAGCTCAATTAAATGATCCAAGGGCTCCGAAGAAAAACGAAGGCATTACTAGAGGAGTAAAACCTTTTGTGTCTCCTGAGGCAAAACTAACTATTTTTATGGTTCTCAGGGCAAAAAACAGAGCAGATGTTTTCTTTTTTAAAAGAGGCATACTTTGCTCCTAGTTGGTGTTGATGATCATCACCCTTGACATTCATTTTTGGTATTACAAAAAGAGGGATTCTCATGCTATTTGAATATTATTTTAATGCTGATCTTTTTCTCATTCAATAGCTGTCAGCTTCCGTGCGGATATTATTACAGAAATGCTAGCTTAGGTGAGCAAAGATGACAAAATCTGTCCCTTCTTCTCTGCCTTGATGGTTGGCAGTTTTTCTAGTTGGGCTGCTATAACCCCACTGTCCTTTATGGAATAGAATGGGCTTTCCAAATTACTCTGTTTCCTAGTTAAACAATATTTCCAATTCAAAGTTATCTGTCTAACAAAAGAAAAAAAAACCTAGGGATACTTATTACAATTTTTGACAACTATGGGGGGCCTTCTTGAGTTTTTAGAAGACTCACCCAGGGGCTTTGCCTGGGTTGCTGCCAGGCACACGATGTTGAAAGGAGTGCCAGGGCCCCATTGCAGTGCAAATGCCCAAGCACAGGCTGCAGTCTTGGCTCAGCAGGCTGGTGGTCACCAAGTAGAGCAGGACCAGTGGATGTTTTCAGCCTTAAAGCATTTGACCTCTCAGTTCTGCTCCACAGCAGTTAATGGTTTTCTCTGGAGGTGTGCCCAGCCCTTTTGGGGAATATACCTCTTGCAAAATAGGACATGAACTTGAGTTTCCCTGATTAAATCTTGTGGCATGCACACTTCGAGAATTGCCCAGCAAATGCCTTCTGCATTTGACAGTGTGAACCCAAAGATACCTCACGCTGCTGCTGTCTGAGCAAACTATTTTTCCTTCTGGTGCCTATAAAATAGCTGGAAAAACTTCTTGGGGGAGAAAAATTTCTGGAAACTCTAAAGTGAGATGAATTCCCCAAGTCATTACACTTGGTTAGTGTCTTTCACAACACTGCTAAGCTCTAGGTAATGGTATGCATAACCCCGAAAAGCAGAAACAGAAAGACAGGAAATTATGGCTGAACTGGTGTTTTTCTTAGGGCGTTTGTGCTCAATGTTGGAGCAGCCAGTGCCAGGTATTGTGAAACACAGTGAGAAGCCCCTTTTCAGCTAAGTTGCTGTTTAAAATTCAGTCAGATTACAGTGAGATATGAAAATCTCCAGAAGAAGTATCCTGTAAAGGCAGGAAGCTGCTTCAAGAAGTGTGACTGGCCTCTCCGGGAGTCTCGTGTACATCCAGGTCGTAATGCCGTCCCTGCGGATCTGACAGTGCTGCCAATCCCCCAGCTCCGGCATCACAGGGAAGTTCCCTCACTGGTCTCAGAAAAGGTCAGTTGATGCTTAAAACAATCATGACATGCTCTTTGAGCTTTTAAGGGTTTAGATTGTCCTCATAACTGTGATTTTCAGTATACTTTGTATGTATCAAATGAAGTCATAGCTCGTTATCTAGTGGCATACAATAGGGCTGTTGATTTAAAGAGAACTTCAAACACTGCAACACTTGGGCAAAAGCTCTGCATATTCCAGTGAGTGCTTCTCTGGTTATCTCTGTCTGTCTTACAAGCCCCTCTTAAAAAATGTTCAGTGTGCATGGCAATTCACAAAAATGTGAGTCTAACTGACAAACTTTGTTACTGGGAGCATGCAACTGTCCTGTTTCAGGACACCCAGAAGGTCTGATGAGCCCTTGCTTGTGCCAATACCTGATGTACACAGTGCAGTGTTTAAAACAGCCTGAAGTCAGGCTAAGTCACCTGCCATCGGTTTTCCTGAAGGACATAAAGCACAGTAGAGCAATATTTGCTGAAAGCCGTGTTAAGGGCTTGATGCATTACTGACCTTCTGCTTTTCCTGAGCCTGGGTTCTCCCAACAGCCTCTCTGCACCTGAAGGTTTGCAGTCCATGCAACTGGCCCCTGATACCCCTGCTTTCTGCAGGGTATTCAGGGCAGGCAAGCAGCTGTTGCTTTGGATAACAAGGAGGAGGGAAGGAGCAGCAGCAGGGTTTCAGCCTTTAGACCTTCACAAGGGGTGAACAATCAAATGCAGTTGTTGGGCAGCCACATGAAAGGATCAGAAGCAAGGACAGCAGCTCCCAAGTTCATATTGACAAACACAAGCCTGCAGCCTTAAACACTCCCCAATTAAAAATAACTTCTTCCAAATTTTGAGAGAGACATGGTGGAGTCTTATTGTACCATTTGTCTCCAATTGTTTTTTAAGATGTTGATGTAGCAGCCAGATCTTTTTATTACAAAACAGATGCGTCTTGCGTGGCCTAAGGAGCCGTGCAGACAAATACCTGACTTACAGTGCAGCAAGCGCCATAAGGAACAGATCAAGCCTTGCTCACGTGTGTTGTTCATTTACACCTTGCATCACACACAGTCCAGCGCCTCCGTCTCAGCTTTGTACTAAATCTAGACAATGAGCTTGATTCACCACTGCATTCCTTTATTTTTACCTCAGGATAATTCCATTTAAATCAGAGTATGGACTGGACTAACCCGATGGTTTTTGTGCCAAAAAAATCAACGCTACAAGCCTTTGAGCTTCCTGACCTGCTGTTTTGCTTTAGCCTTCACTTTGGGGTTTTTTATCCTACTTGAGGATCTTGATGGGTTCATATTTGTTGGAGGCTTCCCTGTTGTCTCAAGAGAGCCAGTTAGGTGCTAGAATTAAATACTGAATGACAGATTTTTCATAGCATGGGAAGAGCAAAACAAAACAGCTGTCTGCATAAACCTGAAGGAGCAGGAACTAGACTGCTCTTTAAAAATAAACTTGGCATTGGAGATGGTGACTGAGATAAAGTTATAGCCAAAAATGGTGAATATTTAGGATGCTCAAAAATATTCTTATGTTAGTGGTTTGCAAATGTGGGAACAATATATTCAAACTTTATTTTCTTTAGCATGTTCTTTGGCTTAAAGTGAAGTTCAGCATTCAAAATGACCATGTAATAATGGAACTGTTTCAGTCGATCCACTGTTTTTCTGTATTCAGTCAGATCCAGTGCCTATGGTGCCAAAAATAAGTTTTTACTGATTTTTACTTCTGTTAGCCTGAAAGAACCAAAACAATGGAGAATCAGCAAACTTGCGGATTCATTTATACAAATCCAAGTTCACTAGATTCACCTGTTTAAACTCATTAAGACAGTGGGGTACCATGAATATTGCTGAGATTCTAATTTGACCTGCAGAGTAATGCATGATGAAGATATAGGGCTGAAAGAACTCACACAGACAAAACAGACTTTGATCTTGGTAATTTAACTCTTATTCAACAATATTTACTTGTGATATACATATATTTTGATATGGAAATCAAAGTGAAAAGGAGTAAATACTCCATGATTGTCTTTTTACAAAGATGCTCTCCAGAGCCAATCTGTACTTTTGCCTCCACTGCAGCACTGAGGAGTTCTCATTTGCATATCCCACAGTAAGTGAAAATTAAGTAAAAAATTCCTCTTTCCCATCAAAGTGCTTCAGCCCTGGCCCAGGCTGAGCTGCTCCGTGTGTGAAAGCACATTACAGTCCCTGCAGCGGTGTGTTTGTCCCCAGCTCTGCCTCAGGATGGCAGGAGAAGGGACATTGCACCAGGGAGGGCTTTTTCTACCAGAGCCAGGAAAGAGTTATTTGCCAGTGTTGCCATGTGCCCATCAGCAAGTGGTAACTTTGGTCACCATTTTCATTACCCTCTGAGCTGCTTGTGTGAAAAGGGCTGTCCAGCTGTCAATGGCCGTCTTCATGGACACATGGAGCAGGAAGAATTAATGAGAATTAAATTTCTGCAATTGTGACTTCATTTTTACATGACCATAGCAAAAGGCAGGGCCATTTCAACAGCTTGTGGGATCTGTTTGGAGAGCTACATTCCAAAGCGTAGTTTGACTGTTTGCACACTGGGGATGTTAGCTCCGTATTGGGGAAGATCTGGGAAGACTCCATTTACAGCTCTGATATTTCATTTCCCAGGACCTTGCAAAAATGTTTCCCAGTTTTTATGTGTGAGAGCGTGTCTAGTCTGGTTGTCACTCAGCTGCAGAGTACAAGGCTCAAATACAGAGGTTAAGCTTAGCTTAAACTGTTGTAATCAACTCATTTTTGTGTCTAAACTGTCTGCTCCTGTCTTTGCTCACTTTTCAGGGAAACACAGGAATGGGTCACAGGTATACAAATCTTTCAGCAGGGAGGTACTTGGTTTGGAGGCTATGATGGAATGGGAAACCAGTTTAGTTTCACGTAGTATCAAGTTTTCCTGCTGGCATTTTCTCTGACTGTGTTTATCAGGGAAGTTGTGAAAAGCTGGAAAGCTGCTTGACAGGAACTTTGAAGCAGAGCTGAGGTCCAAAGTGTTCCTCAATGTCATAGCTGGTACAAGAAATGGATGCCTCCTTGTCTCTGTCTTTCGCGTGCACCTCTACTTTCTCTTATGCGCAAGACCCTGTTATAATGCAACTTAGAGAAAAATGTCAGGGATACTGTATACTGTCTAGTAATACCTACATGCACTTCCATTGAAATCGTTTTGGTATGCAGAGAACTTGTTTATATTACATTTCACAAAATATGTTGAAATTGTTAATTCAAGCACTCAAAAACTAGGATAGTCAAGAATTAATGTTATAACTTTAATGCAGCCTTTTTTTTTCTTTTCTTCCTACGCTTGAATTGGTTAAATCATAATTATGTTATCCTGTACTGCTTCATCCACTGGATGCTCACTGGCTATTCAGGATTTTTATACCCCCTTTTAATATGCATTTCCAGATGTTTTGTACTGCACATTATTCAAATGCTGCCGGAATATGGAAGTTAATTTACTTGTGTACATTTCTGTGGTGGTATCACCATCATATTTGAATGCTTCTCAAATCAATTACTTCACCTTTGCCTCAATGCTGCAATAGTCAATCATGTTACTAGCCCCCCTTTACAGCTAAATAGAGAAGATAGCTACTCAGCTTCCAGGAGACTCCAATGAGTATTTGCAGACTAGCATTTCTGAACTGCAGGAAAGGAGGAAGGAAAAGTCACAGTAGAGATTGCAAAAGATCCAGACACCATTCTGGTTCCCACAACACCAAATGTGAAGCCCTTACTGAAAAGAAGGGAGGAGGCAAGAACTTCTCAGTGAAATATGTGTGAGATTGTTATTTTTACAGTATTTCTAAGCTTCAGAGACGTCATCCAGGTGGGTCAGGATCTAAATAGCAACACTTTGAGCTGCCTAATGTGATGAAAACCTTATGCAGACCCTCTGCTCCTCCTGTTTTGCCTCCTTGTATAGTGGGCTTGTGACCAGAAGAGCCTTAATTAGCTCTTGAACATGTCCTGAAACAGCAGTTGGAATTTATTCCCATCGTTCTTTTGTGTATTCCTTTTTCCCTAAGCACAAAAGGAAACGTAGTGCTGTCTCGGAGGAGCCCTCAGCTGGTGTTACTTGTGGATGATGCCCCAGTTATGTTTGTTGCTGATGAAAAGATGCAGGTCAGTGCTGACAAACACAGCTCATACTCTGCTTTCCGCAGTCCTAGGGAGGAGCGGGTCTGACTTTCTGGGTGAAATCTCTTTGCACTGCTCTGGCTGGAGTATATGGCTGCTTGGGTGGCAGCCAGTTACACAGCACATCTGTGAGATCTAGGGGCTGCCTGGTTTGAAGCAGCGTCGCTATTATATCATGTCCAAACTATTTGTGAATGGGAGCTGATGGTGATACTTTCAGCAAAGACAGACCTTTTCTGAAGCTACATGCAATTGCTAGACTTGTAAATGTCTGGAGGCTATTTAAGAATTTCAGTATATGTGTGACTTTATATATGTGCATCTGTCTCTTAATAGCAGAGTGATTTCTGACTTTTCAAATAATGTTAACTCTGTACTGTAGCATGCAAGTTGCACATAAATTAGCTACAATAAATTATAAAAATTAAAATGTTAAGAGTCCTGTTAGATCATCTTCTCCTGGCATTCTCTAAATGTTTCATACAACGCTTTCTCCTATGTGATAGCTTACTACCAGTCATGAGGGTATTAGTACAGTGATCAAGCATTAGCATTAATCAAAGAGATATTCAATCCTACTCTGAACATGTCTAGATGACAGAGGAGCCAAGATGCTGGTGGATATATATGCTTTACTTGTAAAAGCATCATTACTTGTAGATCTTACACAGCAATGGGAGAGGAATTATAAGAAAATGATTTTAAAACAGATAGAGTTTAATAGACCTCAGCAAAATAGACTGATAGCTGTCAAAGTGAGCCATAAACCTCCCTTAAGCAATGGAGCTTCTGCTTTCTGGCAACTCAGATTACTGTTTTTTTAAAAGATCATTTTATATATCTATTACCCCCTCTTTCGCCTTTGTGACCTCGCATAGATCATATGGATTTTGAGAGAGGTTTGAGACTTGCTGGATGGCTGGATGCTGGACACGGAGGCAGTATTTTCTCAGATTTCCCTGCAAGCCCCAGACTTACCCTCCTAACTTAGATGTTTCTCAGGCACCTACAACTTGGCCGATAGAAAAGAGATCGTATTATTTTTAACTGAACTGCTGCGGATATAATAACGTCTGCAGTAAATTAAATGCGAAGGAAGGACACCTGTGTTACCCCCTTGCTCGCTGCAGGCAGCGTTTGGAGGTGAGCACAGGCACGGGGGAACATTCACAGTGCTGGAACAAAGACACGGTTGACCCCTGACATCATTTAAAGCTACTTGATGCCAAGGACTTCCTCACTTTTTACGGATATTGAAACAAATAAGTCATGGAAATGATGACTGACCCCAGCCATGTGGGAGCAGAGAGATTAGCTGCTAATATGGAAAGTTACCTGGCCAGGGTTGAGATCAGCCATGAGGGAAAGGGGAGATCAGAGGGAGGGCTGCCGAAATCGTGAGGTAATGTGGCTGCTGGTGAAGAGGAGCTGGAGCTCAGGACAACTGGAAGAGAAGAGGAAAAGGTTTTTTTCTCTGCTGAAGCCAAAAGTGTACGTCATAATGTGGCTGACTGACAGAGCTGCGTTTTCTAGGATGTGCTTGATATTATGGGAATAATAAGCACGAGGAAGTTACTGTGAAGTGTATGGCAGGAAAAGCAGTAAATCAAGGACCAGCACAAGGCTGGAAAGCCTCTGCCCAGTCCTTAGCAAAAAGCAAGCAAGATCAAGGAGTTGGGGAACAGGAAAAAGTCCCCAGGAGCACACTTGTGTGAGAGTTAGAGAGAAGAAACAGGGAGCAGCATGGTACAGGGACGCCTCTGCTGACAGCAGTGCTGCTCAGGTGCTCTTCTGGGACAGAGCGTGTTAAAGAACAACATCACAGAAGGGACCTTCAAGCTCATCCCATGGGTAGGGACGCCTTCCACACATTGAGCCAATTAAAAATGGAGAGTACATAAATTAAAAAAATCTTTGTTGCAATTTGATTAGGTGATACCAGTCTTTCTTTAAATACATATCCAACTGAAACCCAACAGGAAGACTTCAGATGGTGCTCTTGCAGCACACAGGGAGATGGTACAGTCTTGCTAAAGATTATTTTGGTATGGAATTTCCACCTTCCCTGAGCATAAGATTTAAACCCTCACTGAAACTGCTTAAATCTGTTACAAAGCTGAGGTGTGTAGAACTTAAAACCTGTCCTCTTTTTGTTGCTTATTCAACCAAATTATGGATGCTTTATTGTAAAGAGAGTCAGCCAGTCCATGTCAGAAATATGTAGATGTTAAATTTAGCAAAAGACCATTGATATTAATTACCTTGGAAAAGACTGAAATATGGTTTCTAGGAGGATCAAAGGTTTAGAGATCTATAAAACTGGAAAGGCCAAAAAAATGAGAGAAAGACAAAACAAGAAGTAAGACTGAAGTCAATTTTTTACCTTTCACACTTGGGATAATCACGATGTAATCCTGCTGGACCCAATCTGAGAAGAGTATTCAATGTGAGAAGATGTTTGTTGCTGAAGGAGAATGAAGGAAACGTGCACATACTTGTGAAGGGTTGTGGCACGCAGACTGAAATCCAGGAAATGAGGAATTAGCATGGAGCCATTCACATAAAAGATCAGAAAACATATTGTGTGGGATAATATATTGC
Source organism: Chlamydotis macqueenii (assembly GCF_036417535.1). Taxonomy (NCBI): domain Eukaryota; kingdom Metazoa; phylum Chordata; class Aves; order Otidiformes; family Otididae; genus Chlamydotis; species Chlamydotis macqueenii. The sequence continues at coordinate 6,589,296 of NC_141571.1, read as the reverse complement.
AAGAGGTCATTCCTACACTTGTTATGAATTATTTTAAGACATAAAGAGACCATGTCTACATTTCTGTCTGTCTACCCGTAGTGGAACTTCTGGTGAAACCAGATATAAGTTTTTTTTATAGTCAGATTAAATGGAAGTTGAATTTCCTCTCCAAAATATCATTAAAATTATGATTTTTGTTAGAATGAGTCTCTGCCTTAGGATTGCTTGAAAGGCACCGTGTGGATCACTGTGCAGTGAACTAGTTAGGTCCTGTAAATTAGATCCATAGAGGAAATGGATAAAGGACAGAACTTGAACAAAGACATGAAAGCTTTACTTCTCTTTTTTCCCTTGTTTGTTTGCTGTTCAGTCCTGATAATTCATGGGATTATGTGTAATTTTCTGTCTGAATACTGACTTACACATTAGTATATAATGTATGCATTATGTTAGCTTAAGTTTTTGGCAATTACGGAGATCTGTCACCCTTAGGGCTGCCTTCTGCTTCCATTCTTGTCCCTGACTTTGGTGGCTGAAATTTCTTTCAGTGTCATAAAATTTAGGGTTGTAAAATTCATATTGTAACTTTAACAGCCACATCTGTTTTAAACATTTTTGTTTTAAGAACTCAATGTGAATTTAATGACAAGGCAATAAAAGTAAAAGTTGAAGGAAATTATCACAGATTTGTAAAGCCTTAAGATATGTTTCTGCACTTCTGTGGGCCGTCAAATTACAAAGAAACAACCCAATTGCTTTTATTGCAGGAATTCTGCTCTTAAAGCATTTCATAGTTTAATCTATTAGCAAGAATTAACATTTCATTTAGATCATTATCAATAATGACAATTATACCTGGGTGTAGGATATTGCCATTTGCATACAGACACCCACACTATGTTCAGGAAAAAAATAATTCTCTACAGTGCTGCCACAGTGTTTGACAGTAATAAATGATAAATTATTGACATATTTTGTGTGCCATCAAATCCATCTACAGAATCAAGAATGTAACAAAAATCACTTTTGCCTTTAGTATCTTGCTACCTTTTGGACGGTGTAAGTCATGATGATACAGCTGTTTATGGCTACTCAGACACCATCTGTACAGCAGAATCACAGAAATGCTGAGAGTGGAAGGGATCTCTGGAAATCGTCTACTCCAGCCCCTTGCTCAGAAAAAGGTCAGCCAGTGCAGGTTGCTCAAGGCCAATGTAATCTGGTTGGAGATGTCCCTGCTCCTTGCAGGAGGGTTGGTCTAGCTGGCCTTTAAATGTCCCTGTCAACCCAAACCATTCTGTGATTCTATGTCCAGTCAGGTTTTGAGTACCTCCACAACCTCTCTGGGCAACCTGGCCCAGTGCCTGACCACTTTCATCATAAAAAGGATTTTTCATATGTTTACATTAAATTTTTTGTGTTTGATTTTGTGCCCGTTGCCTCTTGTCCTGCCACTGCATACCACTGAGCCATCTTCTCATCTGCCTCCCATCAGATATCTGTCGACATTAATAAATAAAGTCCCCCAGGAGGCTTCTCTTCTCCAGGCTGAACAGTCCCAGCTCTGAGCCTCTCTTCATCTGTTGGATGCTCCAGTCCTTTCATCATCTTTCTTGCCCTTTGCTGGACTCACTGCGCTACATTCATGTCTCTGTTGTACTGGGGAGCCCAGAAAGCTTTAATAACAGCCCACCAGAAATGATAAACTCAATCTGAGGTTTAGTACCTCTGACATTAGATCTCCTGGTCCTTCTCTGCCTCTCCTTCTGGCCCTTTTCTGATCTCGGTCTCTGCTGATAAATGGAGACCAAATGGAAAGCTGTAAAAATCTGTCCTACAAATCCCTTAACGTTGTATGTAATGTTTATCAAATCAGAGTCACATAAACATTTATGTAAATCAATTAGGAGCGGGCAGCCAGGATTCAGCATTGCTTTCAGTATCACTTTCATACCTAAAACCCTTCTAGGCAGACTTGGTTAACCCAGTCAATATGTTACAAGCTGTCTCAGTGCCATCTCTTATATATGTTTGCAAAACTCATTATGGCAGAGGAAAGGAAGGGGTTTTAAAGAAGAAATTCAATGACTAGAAGCATTTCAGCAGCCTAGCCTGCCAAAGATAATTGCTACCGTGGCCTGACTCTTGGCATCTGGTTGTGGCTCAGATGTTATGGCTGTCAGTTTGGAGAACTGTCAGTCTTCTACAGTATTTAATAAAGCCACTATAAAGAACTCTTTCTTAGATAAGATTCTGCAAAGAAACACAGGCTCCATCTCACTGACAACTATTTCAGGTGAAGTGATTTACTAGGTATTTACAAGCAAGTTGCTGCTTCTGGCACTCATAGCTCGCCAGCAGTGCAATGGCTAAAAAGTTTGTTGAAAACAGGTCCACTCAGGACAGATTTAAAATTGCTTCATATATAGATCAAAGATAAGAAAAATAGTAGCACTGCACGTTTAAAATGTAATTTGATTCTTAGAAGGGCAACACTGCGCTCAAAGGAGTTTCTGTTACACCTAAGTGATGCAGTAAATTCCCATAATACAGGGTTTGCATGCTCAGAGCCGTGGTGTTCTCTTGCTCTATGGGTTTGAGATTATCATCTTCAATTCGTAGATATGCCACGGTGCAAATGCATGAGGAATGCGTATTTCACCAGTTGTTTTTAATTGCTCAGCATAACTTACGTATAGACAGGATATGGCTTTCCATTGGCAAATTGACATACGTTTCTGCAATTTGTCTGTTTTGTCTGTGAAATTCCATGGATTGAGTTAAAAGCATCTGCTGCAAATTTGATCCTAGTAGCCCTGCTTGGATATAGAAAGGTGCTAATAAGTTGCCAAAATTGATGGAGACTAACACTGTACTCTCCAACGGACTCTCTGAAATCTTGAGCTGATAAAAAAGTTTTCAAAACAGATTTTTTTTTTTTTTTTGTGTTATAGACTTGACTTCTCTATGATAGTTTGTCTCATCTGCGTAATTTCACCAATGGCACACAAAACAGGTAATAATGCAGGACTGTACCCAATTTGTCAGCTGTGTGCACAGATTCCTATTTTTCTTGTGCAATAATGATTAAGCACATCTCACATAGGAGCTCCACATACTCATAATTTACTTTCTCTGTTATTTTTGGAAGATCTGGATTCATAGACACTAAAAGAGCACAACTTATAACAGAAAATATTATCCCAATCCAACAACAACCTTGGTCTTTATTTTCTATGAAATCACAGGTCAAAATTTGCAAAATAGCAGGTCAGCTGAACTGCAGGCGGAAAATTTAGGACAATCAACTACATTTGTGCAAGATACTGGTTCTACTCCATTTCTCAAGAAAAGTGTCCTGAGATCACAATGGAGGCAGTAATCTAGTTGTACGAGTTGTAGATAGGTAATTTTGTCATTCATAAAGCAGCAGTGTCATATTTAATAAAACTGAGGGTGCATTAAGTACTCTTGCCTGATTAATATGTTATTCTTCTGTGCCTAACACAGACAAAATAAGATATGTACAGAAAACTTTCCTTCTTTCAACTAGTTTTAGTACCATTTTCTATCCTCAGAAAGCCTGAGATAATACCTGCGGTATTTTAGGGTTGAGAAAGTGAAAATGTGAAGCCTGCTCTTTGATTTTAATGAGGTCAGGGGCATTCAAAATCACTATTTTTTATTTATTTGGTTGTAAAAAAAAAAAATACCCCGAAGGCCACTCTTTCCTTCACTGGCACTCATATTTACCTCCTAACTTCAGTAAGTTTTACTACAGTTTGCAACTGAGATTGAATTTTTTAAATTTAAAACAAAAAATCAGTCAAAAAATTGTAGAAAAGAAAGAAAAACCTTGACATTTGTTCTGTTTTTTGCCAGCAGCAGTAGGTTTCATGCAGTATTAATGAGAGAAAAATTTGGATCTAAAAATGTAATTTGGTTTCTTATTTCTCTTTTCTGTCACTTCCACTGAAGAAACAGATTTACAATACATCTTCACTTGCTTAATGCTATTGCTAATTGCCCAGATGGGACTCTGAGAGACCATTAAGTGTCTATTGATTGTAATCAGCTTGCCTATGACAGATGAAGTTGGCTCTGGTAGGTTTTTGTTGTTTTTTTTTTTTTTTTTTTTACCCTGTCTGCTGCCGTAAACTGAGGTCTTTATGCACTTGCTGACCGTGACTTTCCTGCATTGACTCTCATACCTTTTTTCCAGCTTTCCCAGTACTTTATGTTATTCAGACAGCCAAGTCTGTCAGATGGCAAGTGCTGTCCTGTGTGATCAGCCACCTAGCCCCGGGAATATTTAACTCCTGAGCATCCGAGTTGTGTGCTTGCTAGTATTCGCTGTGGCTGGGGTTCAAGTGTTGAGATATTGCATGTGGTGAAAATACTGTTTTGTAGGAGCGATGACTGCCTGGGGCTCTGCAGATGTGCGGACCCACACCACCTCGACGGGATCCAGGGTCTGCTCTAATGATCACATTTTTTTTTAAAATATGGCATTTAATGCTTTCTCGAGAGTCATTACCACTTTTGTGGATGAAGGTGTGCTAGCCCAGTTTGGTTGTTAGCTAAGATGAATTTGAGACTGCAAATCATAGGTAGCAAGTCATCCAGGTTTTGTTTGAAAAGTCTGTTGTGTTATCACTGACCACGAGGAAGGGTCTGCTCGGCCTCCCTCCATTGGAAACCTGGATCTCCGGGCAGTGTTTAGTGCATTGTCCAACAGCTAAAGCAACTGTTGTGTTAAAAATAGAAGCTGCCTACAAATAAAGAGGAAGAGGGAGCTGGGGAAAGGTATGGTTTCAAGAGCACAGGAGGTGGTGGGACTGAATGGAAAAGAAAAACGAGGAACACTGTGCAGGCTGAACAGATACAGGGGAAAAAATGAGGATAAAATAATCCTCTGGAGATGGAAACAAAGGCAGTAACAAAACTGTCTGAAATAGAAAAGAAAGTGTAATGTTATAAAATGAGTAAAACCAGGTGTGATAATGTGGGGAAAAAAGGCAGTGGTTCCCAGCAGCCCTCGTGGCTCCTTTGGGCAGGCTGTCCAGTCACCGGTGGGACTAGAGACCCCGGGGTGGGACTCCCTGGAGTGAGGGCAAGGCCTGGACCCCAGAGCACGTGTGAAAACAAGGCTCCCTGGACCACAGTGGAATAATTGTGGCATCTGCAGGATATGCTGTTCTGTAATGACAGGGCAATGAAATTGCTGTAACTGTCAACTCTGTCGCGCTGATCACTCACGCTCTGACCACTGTCACTCAACTGACTGGCATCAGCTTTTGTTGCTTTCCCCATTCACCACTGTCGCTTTTTGTTTCACTCTGTTCAAATCCTGGTTTGATGATCCTGAACATGCCTTATGTAAACCTCATCCTTTTCTGCCTCTTTCCTCAAGAGAGGCAACTGCTTGCCCCGTAGCCCCCTTGTTTTCCATGCAGTTGAAAAATTGTTGTAACACATTGAGCTGCACGATCGGATTTCACCCCTGCACGGGCTCTCGTGAGATGCGTCATTGATTCAAGGCACTTACAGTGACCTGCTGGACTCTGTGTAATATAAGGTCTGTCTGTGTGGAGGAAACGTTCCATCTGTGTGCGCCGTCCTGCCAACGGCTCGTCCAGGCCAAGGTCAGGGCCAGCAGCTCAGCCCGCAAAGCTGTCGCTCATGGGTCTTGTCGTACGCTGCCGTCTTTGGAGCTGTGCGGGGAGAGGGCACAGAGACACGCATGGGTCTATGCAGAGAGCGTAAAGCATGTGCTAACCTCTCGCAGCCGAAGGGCAGGGAGAACTGGAGGCAGATCTGCGTTTTTTCAGCTGAGTGATTCACTCAAGGACCAGCCATGTCTTCACAGTGGCATTAACTTAGGACTGAGTTTGGCCTCAGATGCTTAGTAAAGGAGAGTCCAGGATCTTCTCGGGTTGGAAATACGTTGTGTAAAAATAAAGGCCAATGCTCTGCAAGAATCATGAGCGGCTGAGTGAGCCCCACTTTGTGCATCTGTCAAGTCTCAGCTGTGGACCTGCTGACTCCTGACAGAGGACACATTTCTCAGTGAATAGTTCACTGGGAACTTGTTCAAGGGAACAAGAATAGTTCCCTTAGGCTGCTCGGGGAACCACTATGGGGTGAGGGCTCTGCCTCCTGCAGCGAGCCAGGCCCGCTGACCCCTCTCCTAAATGCAGCTGCCGGGATACCCAGCTTGGGATGCAAACAGAGACTCTGTGCGCTCCTCCTCTGCAATCCCCCAAAGGGAAGGAGCACGCGTACCATCTGCACAGCACAGGTGTGGGTCCCCATGCAAACACCCCACACAACCTGGCAGAGCTCGCACACTGCCCCGATTGTTCCGCCGGGCTGCCCCGCTCCGGCGCGCAGCTGTGGGGGGACGGCCATCTGCACGAGCAGAGCTGCCGCGGTGGGGTACGGGCAGACCTTAGGCTTAAGTAGCAGCCATTCAAGAGCTGACATGAACTAATTTATGAGAAATTGCTTTTAGCAGGTGCTAACCTGTCTCGACCACGGATAATAGGATAGTTGCAGTTGGGAATCAAACTGAAGAGCCATAAAACCTGAATATCATTACTCAGTTTGCTAGAGAGCACAGCTGTTGCACTGTCATCATTTCTCTCTGTCGAAGACACACCAATTCCTGCTGAATTCTGGCCAACTAAATGCCAGGAATTAGAGCCACACAATCGCAGAGCAGCAATTGCCACTTCAGTTTTATTCAATTCTATCTGTGCGTGCACGTGTTTGTCTGGCTGCCATGTTGCCCCGTGCTCTTGACACCTACTGCAAATCTGGTCTTGGCTTACCCTCTCATTTCTATTTCTTTGCGAGAGCTAAACCAAGCCGTGGGGATTTTTTCCCCTTCAGTCTCACCATATACGTCACTAATAGGACTTTTCAAAACTTTGTCAGTCACCTTCTGTAACAGCCTGAGGAATACTGTAGGGACATCTCTAGTAGCTGGATACAGGATATTGTATTTCTTAGTTTGTCCAGTTGAGTAATTGCTTGGAGTAGCTTTGTGAACTTGCACAACTATTACTTGGAAGGAAGAGAAAAGCCAGTTGGTGAATCAAAATATTTCTAGGGTGACTTATAGAAGAATCAGGTTAAAATCAACAGGTCAGGGTTTGATTTGAGATCATAAATTAGGTGCCTGGAGAGAATTTGCTGGTAGGAACAATGTTCAACATATTGAAATAATTTGAAAAAACACTGTTTATTGATGTGCCATTTTTCACCATTAAAATAAAATGTTGCTCCTGCTTTTTGCATTTAATGCATTTTAGCTGCAACACACTGTTGAAGAAAACGGTGAAAGTCAAAACTATTAAACTCTCCCCTTGTTTTCTCTCTTATTCTGGAGAAGGCATTCCTGGAGGTGATACTCTTTGATAGAACTGTAGGGCTGGATCAGCGAGCTCAGTTCTCACCCTAGAAATCATCTGTCTGCATCAGGTAGCAGCAGGGAGCTGAGCCTGGAAAGCAGCTCATTTCGGCAGCAGCCTGTGCAGCGAACAGTGAACTCTGCTTGTCAGTCTGGCATCTTTCACTGACACCGAATTTGCTTTAAGGATAAAATAAATGAAGGCAGAATGTGGTTGAGAGTGAACATATGTTGGAAGTTCAGCTTAGGTAATACAATAAGCTATTCAAGAGTGGATTCTCTTTCTTCTCAGTGTAAATAAATACTCATGATAGCCCCAGACATATTCATTTTCTTGCAATTCTCCCCCTTCCTTATCGGAGGTGGTGTCCTGTGCATTATTGACATGGGTGCATTTGTGAGACTGTGCTCTTGTCCATATGTGCAAGTCACTTAATAAGATGAGAAGCAATGTGTAAAATAACAAGAGTGTTGATGTAAAGTTCTCAAATGGCCAGCACTGGGATTAATAGTTAATGGCCTATTGACACGGAATATTTATTGATGAGCAACACAGGGTTCCAGTAACACCAATATAGGGTTGTTTTGGAAAGCTACATCCCTTTTAAAAGAAAAAAAATAAGGTCATCATTTAATTAGTAAAATGTGTTTTATTGGTGTCTGTTAAGAATTCTTGTACTATGGTTGTGGGTAAGTGTTTACTTTGAAAGAAACAATTTTAAGTGAAGAAAGATCCTCTAAAATCACAGTAGATGTTTTGAAAGGCCTGATGAGATTGTTACTGCTAACAACTTTTTTAGAAATGCTTGATGAGATAATTAAGAGGCAAATCAAATTTTGTGCTTTGGGGTATAAATTGATCAAAAAAAATTTCCCATGCACAGCTGTCTAGTTAAGTATTCAAAATGCAAATGCCTGTACATGTGAGTGAGTGTGATTTTTCCATCCTTGGAAATAGTGGTAAGCGGGAGCAGAGAGTGGACCAACACCATCCCCACCCCACGTCACCAGGGATGGGAGCAGCCCTAATCTGATGGAGGCAGTGGTCAGATGGAGTAGCACCCAGCTGTGCTGAGGCTGTGCTGGTTGCTCAGAGGAGAAGGGATTACCTCTGCCCTGGGTTCCTCCTGATCAGTCAGAGTCTGGTCATTGGGAACATGCAGTGACCCAGTGCATGTGCTGGGATCTGTTTCTCTCTGGGCTTCACGTGCTTCAGACCTCTCGGCTCTCCTGAGTAGCAGCACACCAGGATTACTGAGGACACCGCAGGAGTTAGAAACAACCGAGCTTGACTCTCTGCTCCCAAACTGGAGACTAAACTAATTATGTTTTATGGTAATTGAGCAGATTTAGTGAAACAAGCTGGAGTAAATAAATGAAGTTTTAGAATAACTCTTCCAAGGTCAGCAATTCTTTGGGGAAAATCTTCTCCTAGGCTGTTTTTCGGTAGCAGTGTACTTTACACAAATCTTCACCAAAAATGCTCCCAGGATCAGTAGTCAGTGGAGTTACTGACTCCAGCACTGCCTCCATGTCACTAATGGAGCTGGGTCTGTATAATCACTTAGTGCTCTGCAGGCTGCCGAGGGCTGATAGAGAATGGGATGGGAAACCTCGGTGAAAAGTCACCTCCTTCCCCAAACTACGCCATGGGTGATGGTCAGGTCTGCAGTGATGTAGTCAATAGTGAAGATCTACTGAAGTGATCAGGTAGTCCCTTCCTGATCACTTCAGTAGATTAAAAACTCATTGTCTTTACAGCTCATGTGTAATATTTCCTGGCTGATTCCTACAGGTTATATGTGCTGTTGTTTTAAGGAGAACAAAAATGAAAAAGATAGTGGAATAAGATAAACTCATTCACTGCAGTTAGAAGAGCATGCTGGCACGCTGATATGGCAGGAATGCCGGTATTGATGTACATCTATACACCTGCATGGCTGTAGAAGCAAACATAACCTTCGAGATGTAGATGCACAAGCGCTAACAGAAACACACCCAAACATATACAGATTTTATAAATCTGCAAGCATATACGCGTACACCTACGTGACAATCTGTATAAAGCTGTGACAAACGCACATTCTTGCGCACAGGCAGAAAGGCAGTACCCATGCTCTGGTACATGTGTGCACAGACATGCACATAGACGTCACCTGTCATTTTAGACCAGCTAATGCATGCAGACACACTGGTGAGCACTGGGCAAAACAGGCATCAATGAACTGACCTCTAAGTCTGGGGAAGTGGTTGAAAGCTAGAAGCGGCAAGGCTGGGGCTTTTAATGAAGCGAATGAGAAATGAAAAAAAGAGAGATTGGAAGTGCCTGGTGCTGTGATGCATAATTGATGAGATTCCAAGCAGGGCTTCAGTGTCTAATAAATTATTAAACACTGACTCATTAGGGAAAGATTTCATTATAGGATAATTTAATTAAACGACAGGCAAAGAGAGGAAAGAGCTTTAAGGGACTGAGTCCTTCTGGTTTTTCCACTGTGACACTGATGATTTAAAGAGAGAGGAGCCAAGAGATTATCCTGGGGGTGGGGAAGCTATTTACTGTGCACGAGAGGACTGATCCTTGGTTTCCTTGATGCTTAATTTTTCATTTACCTGTTGCAAAGTGGATGTGATCTTTTGTTGTTCTGCTTTGAAGACATTTTGCAGACACTTTTCCCTGCTGTAGAAGGCTTCCCTCATAGCAGGGCAGCTGAGGATTGGCCCTGGTGATGCTGTCCCAGCTGGTGACAGAAATGGGATTCATGGTTTTGGTCCCTGGAGGAGGCAGGGCTGGAGCTGTGGCCGAGGCCAGGCTTTGCTCCCAGGGGGCCAGGACTGGGGTGACCCTGGTCCATCACTCACCAGCCCCTGCCAGTCACCCTGCTTCAGGGGATGAGACGGCACAAGAGGGCATCCAGTCTCAATTTTCAATCTTGATGAGGCCAGAGGCCTTGAGCTGAGCCAGATCTCTGTCCTGAGCAGTACAGAGGGTCCAGGTGCCTCTGCCTTTGGCTGCCCTCTGTACCTGTCCAGGGCACCTACCCCTTGTCTTTCAGAGGAAGTGAAGTCCCTCTTAATTTAACTGTCCAAGTAAATATGGAAGTCAGTGTACAAGACAAGGACCACTTGTGGTGTAGCTCACAGGTTGATAGTGTCACCAGCCTGGAGAAAAAGAGCAGAAGGAAGAGCCACGTTGACACTCCTCAGCAGCTCAGCTGTGTTTGGCTCCAAAGGGGTTTTTTTTGATCCTCATTAAAGAGAATGAAGATACCATCTAGATCCCTGAAGGTAGGGTGAAGGGACACTGAGTCCTCTGGCAAATATTTGGCAGCAGCGAGAGGGCTCTCTGAGGCAGGGCCAGGGTGCACAGCCACAGCTCCCTCAGGTTCCCGCATTGTCTGACCCATTCGGAGGGGAGAGCTCCCAAAAATCACCCTGCAGGCACTGTAGAAAGCAGGCACAGGGGCTTGACATCTTCCCATCATCAGAGGGAAGATATGTTTTCATTTGACATTTTCATCATCACGACAGAAATTTGTACAAAGAGTGAATTTTTTTCTTCTCTTTTCCTACAGGGTGGGTTTTTTTTTACCCAGATGAGTCCATTGCTCCATCTCGGTCAGGTAGGGACGTCGGAAGGGGCAGCTGGGAGGAAGGAGACAGGGCGGTCAGGTTGGAGTGAACCAGGGGACAGCAGCCATAGTGAGCTGAGCAACCCAGAGGGATTTCCTTCTGCATCTGTCCTGGCGAAGCCTGGTGAACCTCCCTAAGTTCTTTTCCAGTCTCTTTTTGCTTAAACAATGTCCAAAACAAACATACCTACAAACTTGTTGGGTTATTTGATTGCTTTGCTCAGGACTGCGAGCGGGACGTTTGCCCATCTGCTGCCTCTGCACAAGGAGGTTTTCGAGATGGAACAGACAAGGTCAGGTGCATCCAAACTGATAAATAAAACAACAAGAACTTGCAAGCTGACAAGCATAGCAGAAGCAGAAAATCCTCATTTCCAAGCAGCTACATTCAGGATCTGTTTTACTTCAGAAAGATGCATGCAGCTGTCTAACATTTGCTCAAACCCTAATTTTGGGCCCCATTTCAATTCCTTCAGGCTTTCCTAGAACCAGAGTATATCTGCAAAGTAGGCTAAATTAAGACGGAATTTTTGCAAAAACTGTGAGGTTGCTCCAACACCAGTAACACCTCGTTTTATTAATCTTTTTCTGCCCAATGCAAAGATAAAGAACACATGAAAATTATGTTTGGTTGAAGGATTCTGTTCATCTGCTCACAGGGAGAGCAAGAAGAGGGAAAGAAAAATGAATGCATAGGTGATGAAGGCTGTACTAATAAAAGCGCAGCCAGAAGATTGGAGAAAATGGTGATTCCTCTCTGCTCCGCAGCTGTGTGACCCACCCTGGAGTGAAATGCTGGGTTCCCCAGTTTAAGACACGAATAACTGGAGGGAGGCCAGTGAAGGGCCACTAAGATGGAGCAAGCAGCTGGGTGAGAGCTGTAAAAGTCTAATGGGAATCTTAATTGCTTTTAATTGCCAGGCTCTTTGTAGAGATTGTAACAGGCAATTTTATCCCTCCAAGGATAATTTTTGGCAATTAGATTGTAATAAAATGCTCACCTAGATGTTTTTCTTAAGTGTATAGTAAGTAGGGAAAAATACCTTTGTCTTTTATCATGAGAGAGAGTTCTTAATAAATTTATGATTGTACTTAACTGCAGTCGTTTGCCAGCAGAATACCCACAGCTCTTCCCTATAAATGCTGATCTTTTGGGGTGCTTGTTTACTAGTTGTGACAGAAAGACAGGAAATGGCTGTGGTGAGTGTGGTCAGAAATTTGGGAAATTCCCCAGAAATGCCAACTTTTAAAATTATTATTCAGAAAAGAGAGAGCCAAGGGAACAAAATAGCCTGTCAGACAAAGGAGGAATCTGACAACATCTATCTCTTTAAAATCACCGATAATTGCCTGAGAGAAAGGAAACCAGTCCAAAAAATGCTTACGTGCACTGCGAGAAGAGATTATTCTGTCTGAGATCAACTGTGTCAGCTTTGGTTCTCGTTAGATCCTGGCACAAATCTGTGAATGTGCATGAAAGAAAAAGGCTTAGGAAAGGTCTTTTCTACAGGGAAAGACAAAACTGGACTATTTAATCTTAAAAAAAAATGCAAGAGATAGATGGTAGAAAGTGTGAGTTCTTGGCTGTCTGGCCAAGTCTTTTCAGGTTAGCATGGAAGCTGCTGCTCTGCTGAGGCAGGGAGGCTTTAGGAGACCTGTGGCAGCCAGAAAGTCCGTCAGATGTCATTGCTTCCTGGGCAGGATAAATGAAGTTCTGCAATCATACCCGGACCTGTCTCACTGTTCAAAACTAAGGAACCTACTCTGGTAATTCCCTTTAACGGATTACCTGGGAAATGGAGCTGGGATGCTTAAATTCAACAGATAAGCATGTAAAAAGACAATTAAGCATAAAGTGAAACAGATAAAGAGATCACAAAATTAACAGCACTTAACTCAACTTCCAGGTTGTACTCTTGAACTGTCTTGCAGCAGCCTGATGCATGCTAATTGCTTCAATTAGTTGTGGGTGTAGTTTATTTGTGAACTTACTGTGTTTGGTACCAGGTGGCTGACAAAGGACCAGTCCCAGTCTCCGAATGGCTCAGTCTTAAGCATTATATTTTCTTCTTAAGCTCTCCTTAAATAAATTAAAATTTCCCTTTCTGCAAATTTTCTTTGACAGATCTTACTGTGTGAAATAGAGAAGCCTTTTCCCTTTCCCTTATAAAAACTTTCACTTTGAGCATTTCTTGCTATGCTGCCCAGAATGTCTGTGATAAGAATGCAGATAGGTGCTGTGGTCACATCTTCCTTCCTCTGGCTGACAGTGAGCAGCAATTTTCATTTACATTTTCAGCTATTTCGTTTCAGAAAGAGTGGCACATGCTCACATTCCTACTGATGTTGGAAGGATTACCTTTCTGGTAACTCCTGCTACTCTCAAGGACAATTTTGGAAAGAAGACAATCAATGAAGCTGAAGTAAACTGTCTTAGTAATGCAAATTAGTATTTTTGTATGACTGCTCAAATGCAGTGCTTGCTCTGTTCTAAGGATTCAGTAACAGCTATGAAGAACTCCTGAAATCTCCCAGTTTTATGCTGTGAGTTTCAAACTGCCAAAGATTCAGAAGTCTCCCTTGGTTTGCCGAGATACTCAGAAGATGATGCTCTCTTTGGTCTGCAGAGGGAGCAGATAATTTTCTAAGGAGAAGTGTTTCTGAGGAGAGTTTCAAGAAAATTTGAAATCATATGTGGATTGTCTGTTAGCTGATGGATCAGGCTTTTCCTCTGGGATGAGGAAGAAAAAAGGTATGAAATGGGTAAAGGGGGAAAGAGGAGGAAAAATACTTCACTTTTGGCTGTACATGCACAAGATCAAAATTTTTCTTTATTTTATCCCAGAATAAGTCTGGAGTAACTCTGCCAGTGTCCACAGGTACCTTCTTGCCTCCAAACCAGTCCTTCCTTGCTTTTTTGACCTTCTCTTCAGCTGAGGCCCTTCTCACAAGGCTTTGCACCACAGCTCAGTTAGGTCTTTAGCTACCACTCCGCACCTTCACGTTACAGAAGAGCTAACATTCACCCTGGCACCCCTTCCTAGGGCTCATCACTGCAGTGATGTTGGCATCGCAACTTGCAGAATACTTTTTTTCCTGGCTGTGCTGATGACAGGGGATTACTGCAGCAGAGCTGGACTTGGCACAGGCTTTCAGAGCCATGCTGGCAAGAGCTCTGTGGTTGCAGGTGGTCCTGGTCACTGAACCGGGACTTGCACAAAGAAGGTTGTTTGGGAACCCTGTTCCCTGATGAAACTTGTTTCAGGTATAAATGTCCTTTTCTACCTTCTGTTAGCTGGAATATTAGGGTATTTCTTGATCCTTAATGGAACAGGGATAGAAAAGAGAGTTATCTAAAGGAACAGGTCATTAGAAGAGCTCTAGTTATCTACACCTAGTTCCTGGCACTCCCACGGTTTCATTTGGCGATCTTTAGAAACCAGGTAATCTCCTGCCTCAGTTTCTCCAAATATAAAATGTAGACATCTCCCAGATGTGTTGTGAAACTTACTGGTTGTCTAAAACTTACCCAGGCATGAGAAGACTGTCATTTGCACCTGTGGCATTTTTTGAAGTCCAAAGGTCCCAAATGGCTTTGCGGACATTACATAGCCCCAAAGCCTGGAAGTCAGGCAAACAAGACCGATTCAAATGGCGCGAGGGTGGGAGAGGCAGACATCCATTTCAGCAGTACCATCATCTTAACTTAGACATTAAGTACTGGGAGCTTGCTACTGGGATTAGCGTGGCTGTGGGAAGGGAAGGGTGGCGGGTGGCTAAGACCTCTCCGTGTGTTCTGAGGACAGCCCACAGCCTCATCCTTTGGCTCAAGCAGCCTTGCTGGCAAAGCTCTTCTGCCTGCAGTGAGAAATGACCACACCAAGTTCTGGAGGTGCTTGTTGCTGAGGTTCTTCCCCAGAGCCAGCTGCCCCTGCACTGGGGTTTGATAAATCGTTTCTGCAAAGCCTTCAGAAACTTTTTGGGTGGAAGTCGTGGTGACAGAGTAGTCTTTAACATTATTATTCTTCTTTGTTATCATAATGATTGTTTTGAAAGATTTGACTCGCTGTTTTTCAAAGAGATTTTCTACCTGATATGCAGAAAACCACCCCGAGGGGGAGGAAGAGCCCCCTCCAGTGAAAGGCTCCCAGTTACAGCCCAGAGCAGAGACAAACCCCTCTTTTATTTTGCTAGTCTACCTGCTTTACAGCCTGATGACTCAAAAGGATCTAAAACCTCTCTGTCTCTCCATTTCAGAGGTAAAACATTGGGCTTGTTCTCTCGCTGTGACCTCCAGGAAGTCTGGCACATTCCTTAAGTAAGATTGACCCGAAGTTCCTTTTTCTGATGTTTTTGGATTAAGGCAGACGTGGCATTCACGTGGGCTGTGATACAGCCAGCCTTCCCCAACTGTGATAGTTTGTCACGGGTCAGCACAAGCGAGAGCCTGTTCAGCGGCAGCTCGCGGTGCCGCAGCAAGGCTTCCTGCAGGTTGGTACTGACGTCTGTGAAAGCACGAGGAGGGGAGCGTCTCCGAGAGGCTGAAACCCTGTGGGTGTCGCAGATCAGCCCTGATGTGCTGTGATACTCAGACATGCTCAGAAATGCATTAAAAGGTGGTTTATGAACAGAGTATCTGTTGGGTGTTTCGGGCTGCCTCACCCACTGCACAGCTTGCTGGTGTCCCATGCTGGGTTGTGCAGAGTATTTCTGTGACACGGGCTGATGTTTCCAGAGCTGCTGAGGCCGGTTAGACACATCTTCCATTACTCACCTCAGTTCTTCTCAAAATGCCAACCATGGCTTCATCAGTAACTGAAGCCAGAGCTGTAAGTCTGGGAGTAAATGCAGCCTGGGGTACAGCAGGAGGCACTGCTGTCACAGCGAGGGAAGATCTGAGGTCTGAGCTCTCATCTCTTTGTGGATGAACCAGGTATATGGTGGGTGAGACCCTGAGAATGTGTTTGTGGCACTATACCATAGTCAGATAATAAGCTTAGATCCGTGGCTCTTAAAGCTTCCTTGGAGAGCGCTTGATTTTGCTTAGATATGTGTGCATCTAATATTATAGAGCTGATAATGTCTTAGCATGCTGCGCTCCAGCTGACATTAACTGTGATTTCTACACGTTATTGCTGAATGTGGCTGTATCTATTTTTCTTTTCCCTTTTTACAGTTGATTAAGAAGGCTGCAGGAGTATTCTGGATTTAAGTTATTTTCTGTCCATTAATATTTCAAAGTTAAAAAACACAAAACAATTGCAGAAACAGGCCTTTGTAGCATGATGGTCAGACTTGGGAATAGATTTTTTTTTAATTTTATTTGGAGTAATTGGAGTGCTTGCATCTTATCTGAGCAGTGAGGAGTACTAGATCTTTAATAAAGAAATTCTTCATTCATCACTGGAATGACTGCTGTTTAATTAAAAGTTTAGAAATTCTGAGTAAAAGTCTAATTTATGATATAATTTAATTCCCCCTTCAGTGTTGCGTCTTCTTCTTGAAGCCTTCCAGCACGTTCCATCCCACAAGCACCTCCAAAGCAGATATACTAGTGTTGGTGACCACCGAGTTATGTACATCTACTCTGGTCAGCACTGGATTGCAGAAGGTGAAGCACTCCAAGAGCTCATTTATTCTTGTATTTCAAGTGTGGTTACCACAGGTGGACAATATTGAGCCAGTGGCACAGATACAGCAGCCTAATCTTGTCCCTGAGAAAAATCAAAAGCTCTGAAGTGAGACTAAGGAGATGAAAACTGCTTTACCTTTCTTACAGGCTTGCTGAGGCTGTGGGCAGGTCTGACACTAAGTAAAGCATAAGCTCTGCATCAGATGGCTGAAAGGATTTGTTCATATAAATACAGGATTTCTGCATTTGAACGCAGTATTAAGAGGAACCTTAAGCACCTGCTTGCTGTGACCGAAGTTAGAGTTAGCTATCTCAGGGAGACCGTGCCCTTCCAGGAGCCCTTCCTTTGCAGGCATCATGGTGGTGTTGTCCATAGCTTTCTTCCTGTGGCTTGCTGTGTCTTAACCACTGCAAGGTGCCTTTTGTGAGTTTCTTCAGAGTTTTGGTTTTTAAAAATAAATTTCCAGGATAAGCCATATTTCATATGAAAAAATGGAGCAAAAGAAGGAGTGGAAGTAGTGGAGTGGAGTGAGAAGAAAGCTCTGAAACTCCAGAGACCTTTCAGTAACTTTTAACTGCCCTAAGAGGCATTATAAATAACCATCACAAGCCCAGTTTTTCACCCTTCATTAGGTATTCCAGTCCAGCTGTATTTATTGATGGTGATACTCCAGCTGAGCAAAACTTCACCATTTGTAGTACCTGAGAAAGTCAGTGAAAGTCTAAATGCAGAGCTGACATTGGTAAAGTACAGACCATAGCCAAGAAAGCTGCATTTCTGGCTCCACATAATATTTTCCAAGCCCCTCCACAGTCAGAGACTTGCCAGATCTCCATTTAACTTCTTGAATTATGGTATATAACACCTGAGATCAAATGTAGACATGACTTTGTCTTTAAGCAAGGAGTCAGGTTTAAAATTATGGCACCTAAGAGCCAAGGGAAATTTTCTAGGTGCTAATTTTGGCTCTGGAGCTGCCATTTCCCAGCACAGTAGAATAGTTCACCCCAATCCAAGAGGTCACGGCAGAGCATGAATGAAGGTGTTAATGTAAAACCCCAAATCCACAGACTTCTTGATTTATGGAGTTGACTTTGCTTTCTAGGAACGAAGAACAAGATTCGTTAGAGATGAGGATGGAAAAAAAACGTTCATGTTTTTTATGTCACAAGGCTTAGATTTGCCATTTGTTCCTGCCGCTAATAGTTCAGGACGCTGCGGACGAGCTGTGCTTCGTGGTAGCTCGTGGAGCCTCTGTGAGTTGTGGCCCTGGCAGAACTGAAGGGGCTTTACCGGGCAGGGAGCAAGGAGAAAGAGGGAGTAATGAGACTGTAAATATGTATATATGCTAATAGAGACACAGAGATGCCTGTGGAGCAAAAATAAATGGCTTAAAATCTTGTTGTTGTTGACCTCCAGGACTAAACTGCTCCTGCTCTCAGCCTCCTCCTTTGCTGCAGAGGCCCAGGAGACATGTTCGTAGCTATGGCCGGGCAGGTTTACCTGCAGTTACTGGGATCTCAGTTTGTGGAAAACTTCAGGCATGAATTTACTGAAAGGCAGGGTCAGTGCAGGGGGAAGGAGGGACAGTTAATGTCATAGCTCCTCTTCTCCTCCCCACATTAGCATCCTTCATGTGCTGGGTGCCTTATGTTACAAAATTGGAAGAAGTTGTACCACTCCAAGGTTCCTCCCCATCATTCCTATTACAACCATTGTGGTTTCCACTCTGAAGGTCTTTACCTACTGAAAAGGCTCTGCTGACCCTGAAACAAGACAGAGAAGTGGAAAAACACAGAGAAGGAAGCCTGCATTTGAATCATGACAGAATAGGTCAACAGCATATTTAAGCATGCCTGCTGTTGTACAGGGATGAGTCCCTCTGCATCTTCCCGGATGGCACCGTGATGCTGTGGAGCTGCTGTAACTGTGCAAACTCCTGAGGCTTTGACCTCAGCAGCAAAGAAAAAGAAGCAACAGAAAGAGTTTTCCTCCAGTAGATCCTCCTCTGCCCTTGGTATCTGTAAGCTACAGCGGGTGACCACAGTGTGAAGGTAAACCTTGCATTGACATGGAAAGCGATGAATAGTTTCTATCCTGAAATCCAATCTCTGAAATTGATTGCACCATCACAGTAAATCCATTACTGGAGCAACCCGTTTTACCAATACCACATTTCAATAATTTATTTTAGAATAAAAGGCTTTTTAAAGTATCAGATGAAATTAAGACCAGTTCTTTGATATCTGTAAATACTGGAAGCCCTGCTTCAGATGGGAGAGTCATAGATACTTCCTGAAAGCAAAATTATATTTAATACAGATAATAGCCTAGAGAAGGAGGGAGTGCTAAGGGGAAGGGGAGGAATCTCATTAAGTGTATGCACTATTTGGGAATGGCCAATTCTGTGGTCTTTGTGTAGGCAGAATTGCTCAATGGCTTATACTTTTAAGATCTGCAGAGTAGCAGTTAATAAATGTAGAGATCAACAGTTCTGTGAGTCATATCTTTGCACCAATGTTCAGACAGGCCAGCATGCTTTTATTCAGAACTAATTAGACAGATACAAATACCCAAAGCAGTTCAGGCCATAAGTCCATCCAGCCTTGCACCCTGTCTTTATCAAGAGCTGGTAGTGGACAAACGTAAGACAACAGGAGCAACCTCACGTGTGCTGTCAGAGTACCTGGCGAGCTAAGCTGGAGGGACTTCCATTGAGGTGCTTGGTACCCCTTGATAGACTCCTTTGTTTCTTTTATATCTAGAGCTGTATGAATATCAGAGCATTAAATAAGTGCTAAGTCAAAAGGAAGACACATTGTTCACGGTAGTCAGCAAGGATATCTGCCATTGGTATTGACTTCCTAATTCTCCTTGTTAAGGATTTGAGTTTGTAGTTCTCTATAGACCTGGTTATTTAGCTCTAACGTTATCTGTGGGTAGCTTTTAGGCATCTATGTATGTCTCAAGAAAGCATCATCTACAGACCCACTAGATTTGCAAAAGTTGCCTTCTGGTACTACACGCGTGTGTACTGGCCTGGATGGAGTAGCCTACGCCAGTGTTGAACAGCATCACGTGAGCCCAGACATCAGAGACAGAGGCTGGGCAGTCCATTTTGACTGTAAGCACAGACTGTCTCTTGTGGTGTCTTCCAGGATTTTGTTCTTGGGTGATACATCACTGAGTTACTGGGAACTGAAAAAGGTAAAAATGAGGCAGTACACTTCATTTGTGGATCATTTTTATCTTCCTTTGACAATTTTTGAACATAATACTCTCTCTCAGTTGATTAAATGATGATCTGTAGAGCATTTTGCCTTTTCCTGTAGGACTTACCTTAATTCAGATAACAAACCAATCTGAAAGTAGTAGCGGCAGCATCCATGCGCCCACCTTCTGTCTTTGGTGCAAGCACTACTACAAAATAAATTCACAGACTGCTGAAAACAGGCTCTTGTTTTGATGAGACTGCCCTTTTTTAAAAACAATTAATCTCTGTTTATGACATGACACATTAACCAAGCGTTGTGTTTATAACCACGGCTATTCCCCCGCGCTATGGCCGGACTCTGTATTGCATCCCTTCTCCAGGCAGGGCCGTGCTGGGCTGTAAAGCAGCCCGAGCTGGGTTGGAGGTTTCTGTGTTCACTGTGTGATGCTCGGCAGCTATCAGAACACAGAGTAATGGGATCTGGGTTTAGGAAGCTGAAAAAAGGGAAAAAGTCAAGCAGGGGTATATCCCCATATTTAATAAGCATGTAACGTTTTAGCCTCCATCTTCTGCCTGTTTACAATACAAATAAAATGAGCTGCCCTTGGTGTGACATTCCTTGCATTTTTACATCAGCTTAACCCTGGAAAAGCTTAATCCTGGTTTAATGGTCTTTTAATAGAAGTGGTCAGTAGTTTGGTAAATGTTTAAGTGACAGGTTGACAGACATGGAGTTAACGCTTTAATCCTGGCTGCAGGCCAAATGGCTACCAAGCCGGTTTTTCTTTAAACCTGAGAGCGGGGCATTTATTTCCAACTCAGCCTCAGGTTGGAAGTGGTGGCTTAGGCAGCAAAGTTTGCTCTGGATGTTTACAGGAGGAAAATGGCTGTTGCACTGGGCTATCAAGAGGTACCTTTGGGTGATGTGAAGCATTTCTTTCCCAAACCTTTGACAGACAATTTCCTCTTCCGCTGCCGCGTGCAATAACATTATTACAGGTGGGTCTGAATGCTCTGTGGAGGGATTGACTTTCTCTTAAATCCTAGAGACGTTCTCTGTTAGTGATTGCTATAATACAGAACCATAGAATCATTTAGGTTGGAAAAGACCCTTGCCATCATCGAGTCCAACCATAAACCTAACACTGCCAAGTCCACCACTAAACTGTGTTCCTAAGTGCTGCGTCTATGCTATCAAGAATTCCAGAAGCAAAGTACTAGATGGAAGTTTCTCAGAATAAGCAGATACTTATAAATGTTGTAAATAACAGCATCGCTATGCACCGGTCATCTTCAATGAATTTCTCAAAATCAAGCATGGGTTTAGAGCTGAGCTTTTGTGATAAAATCTGGAACATAGAGCTGATGCCCTTGTGATCCAGATGTGTTCGCCTCACCGGATCACACTGCCTCCTGAGTCAGCTCCTTCCCCAGCTCTGGCAGTGCACATCTGGTGCCTGTCCGTACACATCCCTTCCCCATTCCAGAGGCAGAGCCCAGCTCTGCTCAAGCACCTCAGGACCAAGGTGAAACAAGAGTTAAAGAGGCCGGTGCCTCACGTCGCCTGTGAATCCAGTGCCATTCTCGGAAGAGAGCAAGATGCTGGGGTTCTATAAGCCTCAGATATGCCATTATTTGATTTAATGTGTTTCTTATGTGAGTAGTTCTTTGAAAAGGGCTGAAATAATTTATTTTATGTTCCAGACCATATTTTGCTTAGGTCAATCTGTTCAACAGTAAGTTTTAGTTTTATGGGAACAGTCTTTATTCCTTTGCGGAGGAGGGGTTTAACAGATTTGTTACTTGCTACCAGCTTGCATGGGAAGCAGTGAGTTAGTATGAACAGACAGCCTGAACATATTTCAAGTAGTTAAAAAAAGAACATTGTATTTTTTTTTTTAATTTACACGACATACTTTTAACTATGCTTTATTTTCTCCTTCATTTTGGAATTTACGCTGCTAAGATTTTTGTTATGTATTTGGCGTGTGTGTGTGTATGTTTGAGTGTATGTCTGTGTATAAAGTATATTCAGTTTGGAATGACCTCTTCAGAGAGGGATAAATTAGAAAAAAGTTTCTCCCGGTGATTGACAGTTGCACTCAGACCATGGGGATTATGGGGGATCAATGAGGATTATCTCATTTACTTTCATTAACCCTTGAGTTTACTTTGCCCGTTTTCTTCCACATGCCACTCAACTGAATGTTAACAGTTTCTTTTAACGGTCAACTTCTCTGCCAAAGTCAGGGGCTGGTTTTTAAAGATATGTTTTAGTGCTCTAAAGTGGTTAGTGATAGAGATATTTAATATTAAATGTCAGTAAGCATTGATGCTCTGCACTGCTATAAAAAACCCCTTCTTCAGAATGTATCCATTTTATCTAATTAACTCAGCTCAACGGAAACAGAAATTGAGCTACTACAGGCGTTTTCTTCTGGACATCCCACAGTTTCTTTGTAGGAACTTTTGAGATAAAGTTGAACAGAAAATTTAATTCCATTCCCCTATGATGAGCAGTTCAATACCTGTCTACTTAAATTTGGTACTTTTATGCATTACACATTTTTAAAAATTCCTGTTGGTGTCAAAGCTACACGTCTAATTCCTGCTGATGAGAGAAACCAGCCTGAGTCCTTTGAGAAGACAAGAGTTAAAAAACAGTTAGAGGACATGGTCCTTGGAGGACCTTGCTTTGTCCTTGGCCTTTTTGTGAGGTTGCTAACAGGTGTCACTTTGTGCTAGCAAATTGGTAGCTTTATTTATATTGATCCATATCCAGCATCCACAGGAGAGAAATCCTCCGTTGTATCACCGTTGCCAAAGTCAGGTGAACTTCTGGCAGTTTCACAAACGTGGAAGGAGAAGTTTGGTGAAGGAGCTGGTTTTGCATTCAGAGTCCTGTTGGCAGGAAGCAGTCCTTCACTCAGACTTAAGGAGGAAGATTTATCAAAATTTTTATGATTACAAATGTGTGGTGTATGAATAACCTCCTGCTTCCTTTCCATCCTTTCTCTGCCTAGGCCAAGAATAAAATAAAGACGATATGTGAAATGTAAAACCTTCTTGTATCTTGGAAGAAATTACTTTCTTTGCTCATGATTGTGCAGCACAGTTGCTTATGTGACTGCATATTACATGTGTAATACTAATAACACAATATGGAGAAAAAGCTGCTTAATCCCACTTTTGCTCCCATGTGACTCTTCTAGGGGAATGTCCAGTTTTCGGATATGTGGAACTAAATGCGGAGTGGATATGTATATCCGCAGAGGCTGAGCTCAGCCCAGAATCCCCTGGATTAAAGGCTGGATATAATTTTCATTGTTCATGCTTTACACAACTGTCTACTGTGTTTCAAATCCTGTGTTATCCACTTGCAGATCATGAGTGAAAGATACGGCTGGATGTGGCTGGACAGATGCTCCACTGTACACTGCGCCACTGAAAAATGGCTTTGACACTCGAGGGTCAGGTTATAGGGTTTTAATTTTTTTTTTACAAGCACTAATCAGTTTGATACAAGTAAGCAGAAGCTCAAAATTAGGTTTTGGTATGCAAATTTACGTAGTTCTAAAATGCTCTTATGAAGTATGAAAAACATGCCAGTGATGCTAAGGGAAATGGGTATTAAAATATGTGTTAGTAAGTTATTTGATAAAATTAAAGATAAATTTAATTAAAGATAAAATTAATATTACTGACTAATCTAAGATAGTAAGGAATATGAACAGTAATTTTTTTAACAGAATCTTATTAACTAACTTTCTAGGAAGGTCTTTCACGGAACATCCTTCTATGTGCTCAGCATATGACTACTCTCTCAAGAGTCCAAAATCATTGGAAAATCCTGGTTAGGCACTTTTTTGGGTCCTTTGCCGACATGGAGTCATGCAGGCAGGTGTGGAATTTCCAGGCTGTAAGAATTAGGATGCAGCAGACAAATACTACTTTGAAAATTCATTTTCTATTTCCAAACTCATCTCCAGTCTTCTGATTTTATTTTTTTTTAATTATATTTGAAAGTAATTGCTTTCTTTGGTGTTTCAAACACTTCCAGCTGGAATTTGCAACTACCTTTATCTAAGAACTTAACTGCAATCTGCTAGGGCATGTCCTTTGGTTAAACAAATAAACCCAGAAATGTTTGGGAGTGAAGGAACATCAGATGTCAAAGGCAGCTTCACGCTCTTGAGAACCTTTTTGTGAGGTGCCTTAAGGTGCCTAAAATAGGAGCGTGTCCTGCCAGAGGGAGGATGTTAGCAGGGGTCCTAATGAGCGCAGGTGCCTGCAACTCCTCTGTAGTTAGAAAATTAAGAAACACAACAAAACCAAACTGGTTTCTCCTTAGCAACTCATCTCGAGTGCAAGAAGTAGACATTTCCTTCAGGTTACACAGTTACTTACTCTCCAGTCGACCAATTAGTGCTAGACAAGGCAGTGACATCTGGATTTGGTTAACAGAGCATTAGCTGTTCATTGGGATGTTTTGACTGGACTCTTCAATGGGATTTATTGTACTTTATAGTTGTTTATTTTCCAATCAGAGTCAGCCTTTAAGTCAAGATTGCTGCTTCAGCCCCTTCTGAGCAAAAAGAAACACAAAGAAAGAGCCTCCTTTGGCTCTTAGGTAGAGAGGGTTTCTCAGCAATTATACATTGGCTTAAAACACTGCTGGGCAGACAAAGTCAACAGAGAGCGCTTACCGCACGCTGGGCAGCGCAGCGGAGGTGGTGAGAGGGTGAGGCATGGGGGCAGCAGGGCAGGTATCTCTGAAAATACATCAGGAGCTTCTTTATGCTTTAAAAATAAAGGTTTTTCATCTGAAGCTGGAAAAAAAAATACTAGAATGGGATTTCCTGCATTTTAGCCTTGTCTAGCAGAAGGTGCAGTGTTTGCTGCCAAGTTCACACCTTGCTGATCTCTGCACCTCCAAGAAATGAAGACGTGTATCTGCAAACTGCCCTTGTCTCATCTGCTGAGGTGGCTCCCAAAGAAGCGTGCCTTGCTGGTGAGGTGATGTTTTCTTCGTGGGATTGTCTCTTTGGGATTGGAATGAATTCAGAAAAGGCCTTTGGCTTGCTAAGGCCAGTGAGCATCCAGCACCTGGAAACTGCAGGCAGTGGTTACAGACACAGGCCAACTTCACCTGACCTGAAGGAAAAATTCTCCCTCTAATTTCTCACCTCTGCCCAGTCACACAGTGGGTTGTTTGCAATAACAGCATACAAAACTATTGTATGAAAATGCACCCAAAACGGACTGTGGAACTACTTCTCAGAAGTGCCTGTGTAGAGAGCAGCCTGATTATTCCTCCTGTGTTAATGCCTGAGTTTCTCTGACAGTTTTAGGTGCCTAACTTCAGAACAATTTGGGGAAAAAGGTCATACATAGGCTGCAAGCCCAGTTAGGAGGTGAGAAGATGTGAAAGTCTGCAGCTCCTGGCCCTGGGAAATAACTTCCATGTGGAGCTCTGCCCTCCTCCTCATTGCTCTGTCCCTGCACTGTCACACGGAGGCACGCTGGTGGCATTTGGCTCTGTTGATCGGTTGGGTGAGCGCTTGTGCTCTCCTGGGGATGCCAGTGGCAGGCGGAAGCCCACCCAGCTGGCCAGGCTTGGGGGCCCAAGCACAGGAGGCTTTCCTGAGGTGGAAATCTGTTTCTCTGACACACACCTGATTTTCCTCAAGATCCCAGCTGTGCCTCATTGCCTGGCCATAAAATAGCTATGTGCAACTGAGGAGGGATTGCACAGTGTCCTCCAGCCTACACAAACAGCCGTAACTGCGGTGCTCCCCACGAAGACGTTGGTGCGCAGGCGAGGTGTCCCGTGCCGCTAATGGATCGAGCAGCGGGTCCTCTGTAAAACTCCCACCCAGTCGCCACGGCCGGTCTGCAGACCTCCACTGATGCTTCCCCTCGCTGAGCCAACCTCAGGAGCTGCGTCAGTCTCGTTCAGCGCCGTTTGGCAGACCTTCAGCCTCATTCATTAAACCTCCAGCCAAAAAACGTGCAGTTGCAGACTCACCATGGCCACCTCTTTTATTACCCAGCTCTACATAATCTGTATTTTTTTTTTAATATTATCTGGACTGAAGTCCAGCAGAAGTGCATGTTTCTATGCTGGCTGCCTTACAGTTCCTAATACTCACTGTACAGAAAGCTAGGATTGCTTTTTTTTTTCTCCTTTTTTTTTTTTTTTCCGTATCAGTGTTTCCTTTGGGTCTGCATCAAGCTGCTTCAGTGATATTCAGTCAAGATTAAATATTTTGCACTTAACATCACTTCTGCTACATTTTTTTTTCTATTTATCCTAAGCAGAAGTGTAATTCACAGAGGAATACATCCTCAAATTGTACTTCAGTGGCAGCCTAGCTGGCCTTTTTCTAAGTCTGTTCTGAAATGGAAATGACTTTGAGCTCACAAATGGAAAAACGCAACAACTTCATTTGCAAGCAGGTATTAAGACTTGATGCATTACCAAATATGTCAAAAAAATGAAGACTGAGAGTCCTGGGGGCATCGCATAGGCATTTGACATTGGGTAATAGATAGGACGTTTGTTTTTCACTCACGGCTTTGCTGGTAATTGTTGGTTTTATACCACAAATTTGATCGTACAGAGCACACAGAATTTGACCTCTCCCTTCCCTTACCTCCAACCACTTGCACATGGTGTTCCAGCGCATTGGCATTTGGGACTGATGCTAAGAGAGACCACATGGCGTGTTTCAGATTATAGGCAAGGGAGGTGATCTTAATTCATTCTGATGTGCTTGTGCTTGCTATGTGTGTCTGTAATGTCATCAAGAGCTGCTGAGGGAAACTGCTAACCTTGCAGCCTGTCGTTTTTAATGGAGGGAATAACAAGTAAAAATCACCTAATTTGCTACGAACGTGAAGTGGCAAATTAAAAATGCCTGTGTCATCACATTTGTCTGGAGGTATTTCCTGACCAAACAAAGGCCCAACTAATAAAGCGTATTCCAGATTTTCACTAAATAATGTGGGTTGTTACATAATAAAGTCTCCATGCTCCTGGCCCTGCTGGAATCCATGGGGAAACCTCTGTAGCTCGACTGCTTGGAGACGCAGAAGGTATCTGGGCTTATTAGACCTTCATGCATGGAGAAGGTGCACAGTGCAAATTTTATAGATTTGTCTTGGCCAGGCTTTTCCCGTTGCTGTGTCGTGCTCAGGGCTGCCAAGGTTTGGAAATCAGCACAGTGTATGATACAAGGAAAACTTTTGTCCCCTGGATTTCCCCTCCTCCGCCCCCTTATAAGCGGAAAGTCTTTACATTTGAACTAAATATTTAAATGCTCTGTTTTTCAGACAAATGAGAACATGATCTTGGGCCTTAGCTATGGAATTAATGTCAATACTCTGGAATATTTAACTGACCTAATGTGTGTTCGTTGGGATTATGCCAATCATCAGGTATGTTTGCACATATGAGAATATTCTTTGCTTTCACTGGAGTGGCTTGGAAATCTGCTGTTCAGACTACTTTAACTGAGCCTGTGGTGGACTGGGGAACTGACCTGGGGAGACCTGGTTTGTTCTCAGTTGGACTTTGACAGAGATGTGTGGGATTTCCTTTATCACATCTTTTATGCTAGTAATAATCAGACTAAACCCCCAAAAGGTTATTGTGCTCATTGTATCATTCACCTTCATATTTTTTCTGAAAGGCTCAGATTTTGTAATTTACGTCAAGCCATCCCATCCTTTTCTTCATGCTGTATACCTGTGCTGCCGCATGGTGTGGACTTTGCCCAGTGGAGAACCCGTTTACTGTAAGATAAAAGAGATCTTTGCTCAGAGCATGGCCCCACCAGCACATGCTGCTTGCAAAGCGCTGATGAGTGCTCAGCAGCAGCTCTTCAGCCAGCTCTGGCTGGCTGTGGGCAGCAGCATGGGGCAGGAGCCAGAGCGAGACAACCTTAGAAGCTGAAGGGAGCAATTGCAAAAGCATGGCTGTGAGGTAGGATTCTTCTTCAAAGCCGCCCTGAATCCATGGTGGAAAAAATTGCTTTTGAAAATGGGAGATAGGCTCTGAAACCACAGAGATGCCCTATAAAAATGCTACCCTGGAATGGGTTTTGCTTTTTGGTTATTTTTGCATCTTATTTTCATTTCTGGAAAAGCCTGTCAGCAATCAATTTCTGTTGATATATTTAAGGAAAAATATATCAGAAAACACTAATATGCCTGCATTTATTTTGGGTGAATTAACATACACATCAACTGCAGGCTTCAGGTGTCTGAACTTGGAGGTGATGTGAAGAACAAAGAGAGAAGTCAAGCTGCCCCTGTGGCAGAAAGCTGCCTGGATTATCACCTGGGTCCTTCTGCTGAGGTTCAGCATGGTTTGGTAGCCCTGCAGAAATCCCCGGAGAAAAGGGTGTTAAGGAATTCACTTGGTGATGGGAACACATGGAAAACGTCAGAGCTCGCAGGGCATTTTGAAGTCTTGATTCGGACGGAGGTTTCCCGTGTAGACCCTGGAGGTGAAAGGTCTCCCTGCTTTGCCAAGGTGCCACCATTAACTTGGATAGGAGGGCTGCGGAAACAGCCGCGTGAAAATGGTGGCTTTTAAGAGGAAGATAAGGAGGTTGAAAAAAAATTTTGAAAAAAGCAAAACAAGATGGTGAAATGGTAAAAGGCACAGCAGTTCTCACTAAAAGATGAGCTGCAGCATCTCTGTGTCGCGAGGGACTTCGGGCCACAGGGAAGTTCATTCGAGGGCGCTCTGCACAGTGTGAGAGCTATTGCTAATGGCAGCTTCACAGTCGCTGGAGTTTATCCATTGCCATCTGTCTTTATTTTACATATCCTACTCGGGGAGACACCACAAATCAAAATGACTTGGTGCGTCATCCCCGCTCCTCCAGCCGAGCCGTGCGGTGTGTGTGGCTGGCAGCGCGGAGCAAACCGCTCGGAGACAGGCGGAGGGCAGGAGCTGAGGCTTCCCAAAGAGGATGGAGCTGTATTGTTTGCTCAGTATCAGCTCTACCGCTTTAAAGGTCACAGCAAATTGAGAATAGAAGCCCTAGTGAGTCAAGATACTTAGGCATAATATCTGGCTGTTCCTGCCCTTTTCTGTTATTTTCTGTGGTCTGATGCTGGGCTCCAAGCTGTGAACCCCAGAAGGCTGCTGCAGGTGTGGTGCCAGTGTCTCGTCCCAGCAGCTGATAAGGAGTCTTTCTCATCAGCTTGGCTGAAAAAATTCTGTTTCAATTGAGGGATCTCTGATGGCAAAGGAAGTGTGGCATAAATTTTTCCCTTTGAAAAATAACTTTCACGCATAATGTTGCCAGCATAAGTCCTCTCAGTCAGCAATTCTCCCTCTATACATTAATTTTACTGTTCTGCAACATAGCTTTTCTTAACGTATCAAAATAAAAATGTTTAACAAGAGAAAGACAACCAGTGTAAGGAATTTAGTAGACAGTAACTAGACAAGCAGATGACAGCAAAACAAGTGCCATCTTCTCTGAATAGTTTGATGATGCTTGATGGTTGTTTGCAGACTTAAGGCAAATGATTTTGGGAGTTTGTGCTTGCCTCTCTTTCCTGCAGCCACTTTTCAGTAGTTGTATTAGGTTGACTTTATTAAAGCTGTAATTTTAATGTAGCTTTCCAATTAGTTGTAACTTTTATCTGGGCAAGGCTGATAAAGATTGATGTTTTAATAGCCAGGTGGGATTGAGCTTGAGTGTCTTGCTGATGAAGGCAAGGAAATGCTGAGAATTAGGTTACTGATGGTGAAACCCCAGCTGTGAACCCAACGGATGTACACACTTCTATGCAACTAGCAGCTCTACAGCCTCTTCAGGGATCTCAGTTCCCTAGCACTGCTTTGTCTTTTCTATAAAACATACATTTCATGAAACACAACTTGCGGAACAAACCCAATTCCCCTGTCACAAAATAACAAAAAGACTCCCCAAAACTTAGAATTCTTGTCCTGCTTCCTGGTTTCCTCTTTTATGGGCAGCAGGGTGGGAAAAAAAGTGCTCTTTCTTGTGCTGAAAACAACACGGAAAGAATAATCTGCAGCCAGGTCCCAACAGGGAAGAGGGAACATGATGTTGAGCTCCTGGCTGCAGCAAAATGGCAAATTCCAGCACAGAAGCCGGGGATGCCAGGCTGGACTGGGGAAAATGCCGAACCGTGAACAATCTGCAGCCACAGAGCCAGCGCGTACCCGGGGCCCCCATTACGCAGGAATTTTCTGTTGGCAGGAGAAGCGACGGTAGCAGCGTCGATGTGCGCTGTGTGGCACTGTGGGGAGCGGGCTGGTCCGGTGGCCACCCTGGATGCCGGCAAACGGTGCTTTGCAATGATGCCTGTGCTGTGCCACTGCTAACCTGCGGTCCCCGATGCGACGGGGTGCTGACGGAGAGTGTTTCCAGGTCTGTGTTTCAGTAATCATGTCTTAATACGTAGGAAATTAAGAGATAAAGCAAGTGTTTTAGCAAACCTGGAAACGTGAGTGGCTTAATAAATATCTCTTTTACTTCTCTCCCAGATGTCTACTAAGCCTTGTAAAATGGTTTCCTGAGTAGCCTGGATAATAATTATGGAATTCAGCATTATCACAAATCTGACAATTGCTAGCTTGGGTTTCATTTTTTTTCTTTTTTTTTCCTTGAGGCTTTTCGCCTTCTTTCTTCCCGGGAGAGCTGAGTCTAGACAGTAAGCTGGGAACACGGGAGAAAGCAAGGCAGAGGGACTACCTTCCTCGTACATCTGCTCCACTCTGTAGTCCAAGTTTTGCATATGTGCTTTATTCACAACTATTTCTAATTAGTTGTCACAAACTGAGGCCTTGTAGACTGAGAATCTAGGAGAGTCTGTTGCCTGCATAGGAACAAAATTAGCGCATTTGTCTTTGCAATCAATGTAGCTTCATTTGAATGGTGCTGTTGGCTGCTGCTCGTCTCCTGGGGTAGAAGAGAGGAGTCTCACGCAGAGCCAAGGAACATCCTGAGCCTCACCTCTTCTTACATCCTTTTTTTCCTCTTACTCTTACATTTTTCATAAGTAGCAAGAGAACACTTCTCGACAAGACTCCCAAATATTTGATTTACAAGAGATGAAAGGCTCAGTAAACCACTTGGACCATCTCCTGAGGATGGAGCAGAACTGTTCCCCAGGGCACTCTCCCTGGATTGGTCCGTATGCGTACATACATGCACTGACACAAGGCAGAAAGAAAAATAAAAAGTATATAATGACTGGGTCACATTTTCTAATGCTGATGAAAACTGTGTTCAGCTGGAGAAGAGGATCCAGCACTAATGTAAGTGTACGAGCATTACAGAACGGAGTAATTCTTCCCCCAAAAAAAGTCTGCAAACCTGGAGAAGGCAGCACTGAAGTCAAAAAGCTTCTAAATGTGCCTAGGCAGGGAATAGTACCACAATGTCAGCAAAACAGCCCCCAGTTTGAAGTGATGCCATTCAAACATTATGAAAGTAGAGTGAGCTCAAAATAATATTTTTAACCCAGATTCAATGGCACCAATCCCAGAAGCAGACGGGGGGCTCCTGACCCTGATGTCCCTGTGTCCTGAGGCAGGATCGCATTGGCCCAGCTTCCTCGCTCATATGTGCAAAGTGGTTTTGCTGGAAGGGGTTGTCCAGTGCTCTGGCCACATGAAGCTCTACAGCAATGGTGTTTTTGTAGTGAGCAGAGAGGACCAGTACAAACTGGGAAATCAAGAGAATCAGAAAAAATGGAGAGCAGCAATGGGCCAAAGGAATACTTTCCTTTCCAAAACCTTCCCTGTCTGAATTGCAAGGACCTTTTCCACCTGGATTAGTAACATGAAGGGACCTTGCAAAGAGGTTTATAAGGGTTTTCTCTTTCCATCTCCAGTTTCAGCATCCTGGGGATATCGCTAGCCTCCAGCACTGGCCTCTCGCGGCAGAAACACGTGAACTCCGGAAACTCTGCTCCAGGTTTCAGATAGGGAAGCTGAGTACTCGAGTCAACACTTCAGATTTATTGATGTCTTGCACAAATATTTATGGGGCCATTTCCTCCTCGAGTGGCAGGCAGAGAGCCAGCAAGTTCGCTAATTTATGGCATGGTATTTATTGACAAAAAAGTATAATTGTTTTACACTTAAGGAGAAAACTGGGTGCTGCAGCATGGAGAAGGGATGCGTGAGCTGAGAGCTCGGTGAGAGAGGGGGAGCCTGAGGGGCATTTGCAGCAATTTCCTAAGCCAGCAAAGCGGGGGCACTGTGTGATGTGTCAGCACTGGGACTCCTGGGAGCACTGAGGTCCCTTGGCACTGGGCTCTGCTGTTGTGCCCCTTCGTTGTCCTTCCTACAGCAAACTTCACTGACTTTGAGAGGAGTTTGAGGAATTATTTCAGGATCCAGCTGGTAACCCTGCAAAACTCCAGCCCTCACTGCACGGGCACATGCAACATCTCCTGGACCAGCTGTCCAGATTATTTGACAGAAATACCGATGTGTCCTGACAGTTGCACTGTACCAGATTCCTCAGATTTTGTATTCCCAGCCAAGATCTCTCCACAATGAAAACTGGTGATGCTTGGCTCTGGAAATACTTATTTAGAAAACAGAGGGATGGCATACTTGCAGGCTCCTAGCTCTGAAGTGGTGCAGCCACTGTTACAGCCCCTGGCTGCGACTGGCTCCTTCCTGGCTCAATACAGCACGGCATCAGCGCGAGCTGGAGTCCCCTAGACCCAGTCCTCAGCATCCTCATGGGGGCCATGAGGGAGTGAGCAAAAGATATTGCTAGAACATATCAAACTCAGTATGCATAAACTCAAAGAAGCAAGAAGGCTTTGCCAGACAGATGACACAAGCACACTGAGGTTTCCTCCTCTCTTTGGCCCTGGGGTGAGAGGATGGGCATTTTAAGCACAATCTGGTTGTGTTTTCTCCTTGGCAAAGCTGGTATGAGCCATATCACCAGCACAGACTGGGAAGTGGAGCAGGGCAGTGGACGAGGGAGGAACCTGGCTTGCTTTGCAGGGCTCCAGCAATGCAAATCTCAGCAGATTTGTACCAGGAAGGCACCAGCCCAGCTTCCAGACATGGACAGACGGATGCAAAGGTGACCAAAAGCTACCTTCACCCATCCTCCCCTTTCCCCTTCAATGACAGATCTCCCTGAAGCCCGGCACAGAGTCTAATCAAAGTGTTGCCCTTTCATGTATGCCTAATGACATGGAAGAGAAAAGTCACCAAAACTGTATGTCCCATAATTCTATTATAAAAAATGTGATAAAGTAAAAGCTTCCTTACAATGCCATGATTGAAGGGAATTTTTAACTAGCTTTGTTACTGGCATCTAAAAAATAAAATAAAAAAGCACAGGCATTAATTTAAAACAGAAACGTTATTACAGTAACTCTGTGTATAGTGAGAGTTTCAATTTTAATTTTAGTTCATTATCTTTTTCCTTATTAAGAAAGGTAAATCTGTTTTGTGTTTTCATTATTTCATTAGCTCAGGAAACCTCATCAGTAACCATGAAAGCTGCCAGCATAAATAGCACAATTTTCATATGTGAGATGGAATAATTTGCTTAACCACCTATTCAGCAGAGGCTGGAGCTAACAATTAGAGAAAGCAGCGTGATTCAAAAATAAGTTACAATTGATTGTGTTTCAGTGGAAATGAAGTTTGGAATGTGCTAATTGGATTTCACGTGCACATCTGAGCCACAGTAAGTTGACATGAGACTTGGGACACCTCGTGAAAGAAGACTCTTCTTAGGAAATGTACAAAAAATTGTTTAATGTAATATTTAAAACACAATTAAAGCAACATGCTAATGACACCCTCACTTTCTCAGAACTGACTGGTGACACCTCCTTCTAGGATTTACTCTCAGAAGGAAAATTTAAGAAATGCTCTGCAGGGTGAGACATGGTGTGTCCTGGAAGTGCTTGTGAACCGGTTCACTTTGGAGTGAGTGTTTTAGAACATTCATAATTTCAGTACTTTTTTTGGTTAAAATGTCCCATTCCAACAATGGTCCTTGTGGCCTAATTAATTATTAAAGCCCAGAGAAACAGAGTCATCCCTAACAGACCATACAGCAAACTATGCACTAGAATCAGTTAATTTTTACTCTTCAAAAAACTATGGAGGCAGGAAGGAAACTTTCAAGAGGCCAGCCGCTCATTTCAGCTGAATTTTTGAAAGCCCTGTGAAAGGCAGGATTTCTTTGTGGAAACGTAGAACAACAGGCTTGGTGTTTCCCTGCCCTGTCTTTTCATCACTGGTGATCCATGTTCACATACAGAAAAGTCCAGGCTCTATCCGGGCGTGCAGTGGATTTGGGGGATGCTGTGGCCACTTGTCCACCACATAGCTAGAGCACGTGTGGGTTAAATTCTTCTCCCTCTCTCCCGGCTCTCCCTGGCAGGTGTGAGCCTTCACAGGCAGGCAGCTCCGCTTCCTCCAGAAGCCTGTCATCTGCTTGATTTCTTAAGCTTTTGCAAAATATCTTTCATTATATTCTCTTTAATGTGTAATTATGATCAGAAAAGTGGTATGGCACAGCCAGCTCCTGGATCTGGAGATGATCGGCTCTTTATGAGCTGGCCAGAGGTGATCTATCCAAGCCATCACACTATTAGGCAAGAGCTATAAAACAGCAGTGCTTTCTCAGGGGATTAGCGGAGCTTCAGCACCAAACTCTTTGCACTGCCTGGTGATTTTTCGTGGTGTAAATGTGTCCCTGCTGCAGTAAGAGCAGAGCTGGCAGCGTAACGTAGGCAGTTAACCATGCAGGGGCCAGTGGCAGTCTAGCTAGCACAACAGGGAGCTCAGTGGAGGCTAATTTATCCTGAGCTTCAGCTTATCCATCAGCCCCTGCTGAGCACGGTGCTGGTGATGGCCAGCCCATTGCTGAAACCTGAGCTTGCTCCTTGGAAGGGCGTGGGTATCCCTGCGCCGTCCGGCCATCTGGTGCGTAGACACCACCTCCGCCTGCCTTAGACCACCTTAGCTAATCACTCCTCAGAGTACGCCTTTACATTTTAATTGCTCCCAACTCCTTCCCTGTTCCCAGAATGTCTGCCAGAGGGATCAATGGCAAAGTAATTCATGGTAACACATTGCGCTCCCGCTCGTGCTGCCAGTTGTGCATCTGCTCCCCCTGGCCAGGCTGCATGTGTGCCCTCAGCCTTTGGTGCCTTGGCACCCTATTTTTCCCTTTTTGACGGATGCAGTTTGGTTCTTCCCACTCATGGGGCAGGATCTGGACTCAGGACCTCAGATTTTTACTTTCTTCTGTGACTACCTTTGATTTTGGTGGATCTTTGCTCTCAGAGCCTGGGACCGAGAGTCACAGTGGCTTCCTTAAAACTGATGGTGTCCCATGGCTGCAGGACTTTCCTTATCCTGACCTTGTGACTTAACAGCTGCCAAATGTTTGCTGAAAAGTGACATATATTGAGCCATACTTTCCTTTACTTTTTAGTTTCTCAAAAAATCTTCATTAAACTTAATGTACGCACGCGTCACTGCTCCTCCCAACAGCCAGTTATTATATGGTGTCCTTAAATTACTGGGCTGCTCCTGATAGTCCTAACACTTGTAGAAGGCTTTGAGTTAGCACTTTAATTAACAAGGTGGGGAAGTCAAACTTCAGATTCCCTACAGGTGTGGGAAGGTTCCATGATGCAATTTCCACAGGTGCAAATCTGGTTTAAAAGGTTTCTGATGTCCCTAGCAGCAATGTGTGTGTACCTGTCTCTCATGCCTTTCTCCATCTCAGGGTGCTTTATTCAACCATTTCTTGGTCCACACTCCAAATCAGAAGAGCAATGTTGTTCAGGTTGAACTGGGAGTGGGAAGTTTGAGATGATATTTCATGGTCTTTTGGAAAGAAGCCTTAGACTGAAGAAGCTCTGCACTGCGTCTGTGGTCAAAGCTGGTAAGTCAAGCAGGTAACATCCAACTGGCATATGGAAGTCTCAGTGTACCAAAGGAGACGGAGTTTTAACTGCCTTTTTCACCCTACGCTGCTCTGGTTTGGCTTCACCTGGAAGATGTAATGCTGTGTGAGAGCAGAGGGTGGGTCAGTTTTTCTTTACTTTATGCTGATAAATGTCTACAAGAAGCTCCATTTGGAGTGAAAATGCTATTAGAGCTATCGGACCTGCCTAGGTAGGATTGCACACTCTATGCAGCAAAGATATATGAACTGCTAATCTGCAGGAGCAAATCCTCTGTGCGCTGACTCTTCTTCGTGTGCAGAGGCTACTGCGGCAAAAACAAGGAGGTGTTTGTTACTAATAGCTATATGTGCACTGTAGAAACCCATCTGCTAGCCAGAGGACCACCCACAGATCATTGTTTTGGACACTCAAACTGCAATTTTCTTTTATAGATGTCCTGCAGTACAGACTCCACCAGGATTCTGGTCTCTGGCACATAGATACGTATTGAGCACACTGACAGAAACCTAATGACTTGCATGGCTCAACCGTTAAGAAAGTATTTCAGAGATTTTTAAAGCAGAAGTCCCGAATTGTTTATGGAAATCTCTTTGGATCTCCTTTTCCAGGAATGTGTTATTTATTGTGCTGGTACCACAAAGGGACAAGGAAGGCATACACCCTGAGGACGGGAGGCTAAGCTCCCTGTGGGGTTCACTGTGTAACAAAGCGCAAGGGCCTGGTTCTGATCTTACTCATGTCGGTGTAAATCATGAGTGAAGTGGGCTGTGGACACATGTTCTCTTCTTGCTTAAGTGGTGCCAGCACAGAAGCTGGCTGCTGTTTGCTGCTTTCTTGCCACAGATTCCCACCTTGCCAGCCACAGGGCACTGTCCCAGTCCCCTGCTCCTGGCAGTAAGATGACCTGGCTGGGTGCTGGGGGCTGCTCTTTCCTTCTGCAGCCCCCCAGTGCCTACTTTCCCCAAGAGGTGCACAGAGAGGGAAGCCAGGAGCACCTATATGAGGTGAAACACATCTTGCCAAGCCAGGTGTGGGGGTTCACTTTAAATAGGAGACTTGGGGCTCAAGCCTCCAAAACAGCTTTGAAAATCTGTCTATACTCAAAAATATTCATAGGATAGGGATCCATTTGATGTGCCCATCAGTGAGTGATCCCATTGACCACATCTGTGCATACCACCGCTCCAGCCAGCTTTCCCCCTTGCTTCCTCTTTGCTGTTTTGTTGCCCTCATCTTTGCTTGCTGGCAAACTAGTTCTTCCTCAAAAAAGGTGCAGAGAGCCTGACTTTTTGCCAACTGTCAGCAACATGGGCTGGCTGGGTGGGCTCATCTCCTGGGAGAGGCAGCTTGGCCTCAGGATGGATAAGTAGTTCTAATAGGACTGACTTGAAGGAGGCAAGTCTTCTCCAGTCCATTCTTGGCTTGCTGTGTGACCTGAGAAATGTCTCAGACTGGACTGCAAGATCTCTGTTGGGCTGGTCTGTGATTATGGGTCTTTACTGCAAGCAGGGCTGTGTGTTAACACAATTTTATTATTGTCTATTCTTTCTAAGGTTTCTACTCAAGGTATTTGCATGGTGTCTAGCACAAAGTGAGGCTATTTGTGGTCTGGATGTGAAGTGAAAATGCAGAGTAATAGAAATATTCAGTGGTAAATACATGAGAGAAGGGCAAATCTGTCCTTGTTCTTTTCTGCCTGAAACAAGTAGGCTGTTTTCCTGTTGGTGTGATGCCCAGTAAGACCAGGTGGGCAGTTGATCCTTACAGGCAAGGGGTTCTTTGGGTGAGAGACGACCATTTTAGTCAAAAGTTCATTAGTGTTGCTGGTCTGTTAAAATGCAATATTAATTAATTAATTGCAGAGAGACACATATGGAGGTAGAGGGGAAATGGTATCAAGTCTTGTGACAGGCGTGTCCCTAAATGTGCTCTGTCCAGTGACAGGATGATGTCCAGCTGGATGAAGCTGCTGCCTGGGACAGAAACTTGAGCAGCGTGGTGCCCTGCTCTACAGCAGCTCTCCTAAATGCCTCCCTGCAACCAGTGGGTGACCAGATGGGTCACCGGTGTCCTGGCAACGCACCCTGAATATGCATGAGGGGTTTGCTCAGGTGGATCAGCGAGATACCACAGCCAAGGGAAGGAATTTCACTCCCAGAACGTGAGCCTCAACAGGTCCATGTGCTAGGGGCAAGAGCGATGCACAGCAGGAATGTGTACAAGGTGGTATCACTCTCCCAAAACCACCCTCTGGGGCTAGAAATTGGATTTCAGTCTCGGAAGCACTGCTGAGGCTATAACTTGGCCGCTTGCTTCATTTCGCTGCTTTCTGGCTGCCTGGGTTATAGATCGCCATTATTTCTCCATTAGACTTATATTAAGGGACTGGAAGGAACTTCAGTTAAGGGGTCTAGCTCACTTCTTCTGTGTTTCTGATCCAGGGACGGGGTTTTTAGCAGGACAGACAGAAACACTAGTAACACCTTGCAGTTTATGGGGTGAGTTTGAGCTTGTAGGCAATCACATCATTCTTCCAGCATGTGTGTTCATTAGAACGAAGGGCACTTATACAGATGTTGGGATGGGAGCGGTCACCTCATAATGTCTATCATAGGGCATCCTTTTTCAGTGGATGTGGCTCTAATGCGGCAGAAGGCTGAGGGTTTAATTAGACTGTGACACTACAGAGCCATGGAGATTAAAGGGCACTTTACTTTTTTTTTTTTCTTTTCCCAGGGTATTTGTTTTTTAAAATGTCATTGCTAAGTACTTTAGGGCTCTGTTTCATCACTA
Organism: Chlamydotis macqueenii; assembly: GCF_036417535.1. Classification (NCBI taxonomy): domain Eukaryota; kingdom Metazoa; phylum Chordata; class Aves; order Otidiformes; family Otididae; genus Chlamydotis; species Chlamydotis macqueenii. The sequence continues at coordinate 6,550,662 of NC_141571.1, read as the reverse complement.
CATTATTTCTATTCTATGCCAGTGTCACCTCATTGATTTCTGGATGTAAGGCTGGGGGGTTCAATGCACCATGGAAATTCTGAGGTTGGCTTTGAAATGAAATCTGGGATTCAGCTCATTTGTCATCTTGGGGAGTTTCCAGGCTGTGGTCACACTGTGTGTGTTCGCATATGCAGAGAATGAAAATTCTGCCAGTTCGAGGTTTCTTCCTGGACTAATGACAAATATCACTGCTGAGCCAATGGTCCCGTGGCTCATCTAGTGTCAGGTGCCTCCAGGATTAGCCAGGCCAGATGTGAGTTGTTAGGAAAAATGACTGTTTTCATTAATTTTAAAATTAAATTGAAAAATTATTATGTGAAAAAGAACTGTTTCTGGTATCTTCAGTAGAAAACACATAAAAATAAGAAAAATTATTCAGAAATTATGGTTTTGGTTCTGACTTGGTTGGTTTGTGGTTTTTTTTTTTTTTTTCCCTGCTATCTTGTTCCTCTACTTCCTCATATTTTTGCACTGAAGAGGTGAGGGAAGGCAGAGAAAATAGGGTAGAGCACACATCACACTTGGAATAAAAACTATACTTTTTTAAATCTGAGAAGTTTTTTTAAAAAGAAAAATTTAAGGTTATCTTAAAAATATTAGGAAAATAGCTTTCTCAGACAGAAAAGTTAGAGCCACCTCAGCTGGAAATAAATGCTTGGAAATTTCACAATACATCACTAGGGTACGCTGGATTGATATTTCTAAATTATCATTGAGTGTGGTGGAGAGAACCATATATCATAGAAAATGGATGTTCCTCCTGTGGAGAAGCTTGGGCAGGTGAAGACCATCCAGACATTACAAACACAGCTCAGGGCTGCTCTCTTCTTTGACTGCCTCCAGCCCAAGGGACGAGGCACGTTCCGCATCCGGGGATGCGCAGCGCTATCTGGGCCGGCACAGACTTACACTGCTCCCGGCTGCTCTAGCACTGCCCTGCCCTCCCTGCAGCAGCCAGGCAAAGGATTGCATTATTTTTATTCTTGTGCACTGCAAAGACTTCCCACAACTGAAATGAGAGGCAGGAAAGCAAAGATAATTATTTTTTATTATTTTATTAGTTACTGTCCGCTCTGTGATGCGCACAAGAGCAGCCCATGAGGATCTCCCAGTTAAATCTGGATGGTGTTACTCAGTGGCTAAAGTGTCTGATGGCTTGAAGGAAGGGACACTAGAAGTTCCCAGGCCAGGATCAGTAAAGAGCAAAGGAAAATAAACTTATTGGTTTCAAATACATACTTTGTGGGTACGAACCACATGTGTACCGCATGTACGTGTGCTGTGTCTGAGCATGTATATTTAAGTGCAACCCATGTGCTTGCGTTTAGTGTATCTCTGAGCACTTGCTGCTGGGCTTGAGTGTGCAGGTGTCGTACACGTGCTTCTGTCCTGCGTTTGTGTGCTTGTTTATGAGATTCTGGCTGTGTGCACTGTAAGTACAGGGTGTGAGTGTATGGTTTTCTATGTGGCTGCTGTGGATAGATGGTAATGACCAGTCTGTATGGCTGGGAGAAGATGAAAAATATTTGCAACGAATTCTGATAATTCCTCGGTTCTGCCTTCATTGTGGCTTCAACTTCTGAATTTGGTTTGGGAGATTATTCTTCATAGCATGTAAAGAAGGAAAAGATGTAGTAGTTAATCCGTATATGCCTGCAGATTGTAAAAAAAAAAAAAAAAAAAAAAAAAAAAAGACAAAATGTTCCTCCTTTTCAGTTCTCCCTGTTCTTGATTGGGCATTGTTTTAACAAAGTAAAAGATTTGACACCCCTGTAAGTGATATTCTGACCTATCCCTGTGTTTTCTCTGGAGAGGCACTGAGAGGACCACCACTGCAGGGACACAAGCAATATAGAGTCTGATATGTAGGTTTTACATGGCCAGACTGCTTTTCACATCTTCAAAGCACAGTAACAGTTTTACGTATGCCTTGTGAAAATTATGGATTGTTGGAAAAAAATGCCAGCTGATGGACTGTGTTTTCGCCCCTTAGATAGCATGAACTGCTGTCTGAAGCTATCTAATAAGATTAAAGATAAAGGGTCTGAATTGAATTCAAAGTGTCAATATGTAACTTTGTAACAAATGAAACATTTTTCAATTACTGGTAATATGAAACAAAATGGTGGGAAATAGAAATGGCAATCTTTTTAGGTAACCTGAAGGCCATTTCCAAGAGGCAGTGTGCATTAACTAAGCAGTGAAAACTTTTACATCACTATTTTCCCCTGTGCCCATAATAGCATAAAATAAAAAGATTTTAGATAAGATTTCATTCAGTGAATCAATTGCAAAACCACACAGAGCCTTAGTGGGCATGCAGTCCTCAATCTAATGGAAATTTTTATGAGGATGTCAATGCTAAGTTGATTCCTATAGCGGAAAGCACATACAAAGGATCCAATTACAGATGGAAACCTTTTGCTTTCTAAGAGACTTTAACCCCTAAAGCACTGAATATGCAAAGGGTTAGTGAAAAGTTTGCTGATGAACTGGATGATGGATGGCATCTGATTGCTCCCCCCACCATTGGCTCACTTTTTCCTTTTCCTTCTGTGAACAGAAAAGAATGCTCTGCACTTGTGGTCATTAGCAGTCACACTGAAGCACAGCGACTGTACTGGATTCCAGAGCAAATTCACAAGCTGTAGGAAGTATTCACCTAACAGATTTTAAACTTAAAAGGGTATCATGCCATGAAAATGGTCAGCAAATAATAGTCCTTGTTGGACCTCCTGCCAGGCAGTCCTCAATGCTTGGGGAATTTGCAATGCAGGAACGGGACCAGCAGCAGCAAAACGTCAGGGGCAGAAAGAAAGGTGATAGCATCACCTCCTGAAATCTGCACCAAAGCTCCCTCGGGCTCTCTGGGCTCCCCATGGTCCAGGAGTCAGTGCATCGGTGCTCTGAGCTCAGCATTGCAGTGGCGGATTGGGGAGCATCCTCCCATTCAGATTCTCCCCTCCATGGTGTCTGAGCAGCAGAAGAGCTTCACAGTAGTTCTTAAAACAACATACTGGGACCTGGGAAGTGCAGGTTTGGAGTTCTATTGCAAGCCCATAGGCAGCTTTTATTAATTTGTGTTATAATGTTTATTACTTGATTGACAGCACGCAAGCACTTTGCCTGGTGAAATCTCAAACGTGTGACTCCTGCCTGCTCTGAGCAAGTAGCAAAGCTCAGGTGCTGAATTTTCAGTGAGGAGCTGCTGAATGAGAACACTTTGAGGTGAATGTGTGGAGGCTTGTAAGAGGCAGTGGAGTCTGCAGTGTGTGCTTGCTGCTATGGTGCTGGTGATAATTGTTTGGCAGAAGAGATGTGAATTTTCACATCCACTTTTGAGCACTTCCTGTTTGTGTGCTTCTGCTGAGTCTTTGTCCTGCTTAATTTCACCTCCTCCTACCATGACACTGCTTTATCGCAGAACTGTGTGCACCACGTACGTACATGAGCCCCTGTCCCTAACTGTGTATTTTACCCAGAAATGAAAAAGTGAAAAGCTAAAGCTGGTTATATGAGTAAACTCTGTTCTATTCCCACTTGTGGTCAGGTCTAACTTAATTTCACAGCAGTAACTCCCGATTCATGGTAGAGTAAAGCAGAAAAAGGCCATGGCAGAAGTGTTTATGAACCGAACTCCTAACTGAAGCCCTAGAGATGGAAGTCCAACCACAAGCTTCAGATCTGGATCCAGATTTCAAATGCTCCAAAGTTTCAGAGGGTTGGGATCCAGGCTTTTGTTCTGAGCCCATAAGAGCCCCAGTGAAAAGTCAAGTGTGGTGTTTGTTCACACTCCCAGCAGCGGTTATTCACTGCTCTGCTGAGACTGCAGACACAAAAACAAGCACAACATGCCCTGGGCAGCCTGGCCAAGCTCCAGCGGGGAGTTTCATCGCATTGGAAGAGATGCAAAGAGGGCCTGAGCCAGGGCGCTGGGTAAGCGTGTGCCTGTGAGTGTGCGTGGGGGAATTCTGGCTTCTTTTCTCCTGCAATGAAAAGCAAGAAGAATATAGGGTCAAAGTTCTTTTAATCTCCATTGATTTTGTTTGTGTTTAAGCTGTGGACACTTGAGACATGTGGGAATGTTAAAAATGTCTTGTGCAAGCTGAACTTCCTCGCTTATCCCTTGCATATTTTGAAAGACTTATCTTTGTCCCCCAAGTCCAGCCTTGGTCTCAGATGATGGGTAGTGAAATCGCTTGATGTTTACCCTCGCAGGGTGAGCTCTGTAGATAACTGTTGGTACTAAGTTATTAGTCAAAGATTGGAATTCTCTAAGGACAGAAGCTTTATGTATTTATGTTACTCTAGCAGGAGGAAAGGGAGGCCACCAGGAAGGAACATGTTGCTCAGACCCTGCTTGCCCCAGGCTGTGGGATGCTGGCAAACAGTACTGGTTTTACCTGAAGGAAGATAGTTCAGTCTCCTGCTGTTGTGTTGTGACTTCCCAAACAAATAGTCACCCTGAGATTTTCTTACGAATAATATAGTTGTGTCTAAAAATAGGACAAGCCAGAGTGCAGCTCTAGGCTTGGCTTTGGCCCCACCACCCATTGCAGTGGAGATGAAAGGAGGCTCACAGGGGAGCCGATTTGCTTCCATGGGGACTTGTCTACATCTTGTTTCCCAGCCCTGCTTTCCTTTGCCTTGCCTATCTGAATCATGCATTTCAGGTCAGCTTGTGCTTCTGTGACTGAAATAAATGTAAAACAATCTTTAGTGTAGCATTTATTCATGAACCTGATTTTTTTCTGTTCAAAATGACTTGATGAGGTTTTATGCTGAGCCACTCATCCAGCTTTATTTGGGCCACCTTGTATGGCCCAACTTCGCTGTTTTAAGCTTAAGCAGTTCAAACAGTGCTGTCTTTACTGGGGTGTAGTAGCAGCATCAAAGTCTCTGTCAACACTCAATAAATAAGATAGCACACAGGCTGTAACTTTTAATGATAAATGCTGCCGGTATCCTGTGATATGCTTTTTTTGGGGAGTGATGAAGCATATTGCTATTGTATACAAGGAGAGAATATCCTGCGACTAAGAGCAGCTATATTTAGAAGACAGACAACTGCAGCAGGCGATGGGGAGTGCTGAGGTGGCTGTAACCGATACCCCGAAATGGAGGTCAGTAATGTGACCTTTCTGCTTAGCAGCCAAGCAGCTGAACCTTGTTGTTGTCTTTTTGGACAAATTACAAGAACAGAGGAGTTGTTGCCTGTTCAGAAATACTCTAATCAAATTGCTAGAAATTACTAAAAAAGTATTTGCAGCAAACTTAGTAAATTTATCACATGGTAGGCAGTCTTCAGAGTTTCTGCTGAAGGGGCAGGCACAGCTTTTTTTTTTTTTTCTTCTCCCTAGAACATGAAAATAAGAACAAATGTTGAAAAAATTTTATTGTGGGAAAACACTAAAAATAGACATTTCCCAGCAAATCTTGTATTTCAAATGTTCTTTGAATATTCTTTGTAATACCATGAAACAATCTATTTTCATCAAAATCAGCTTTATGAAGTTAAACTGCTTTGATTTTTCTGCCCAATTTAAATTAAGAGACTAGGGCCCACAACAGATGTGCAGAGCAGTAAAATATCCTTACCAAGCCTCTTGTTGAGGGTGGCTGCAGTTGCATAGCCCAGGAACTACCAGAGCCACAGCTTGTGCCAGCAAAGCCAGAATGGGAGAACAGTCACCCAGTACCTGTGCCCAACATGGTCCACTCATCATTGAGGTGGTATGGTTGGTTGGTCAATGTGCTGCAATAGAAAGGCAGGGGTATATCTCAAATAATATTACTTAGCTTTTGTAAGCATCCAGGTAACTCCGTTACTGTGGTTTTCACATATAATTTTGGGGGTATTGGAGAAGACGTCCTATTTTTTAGGACAAGGGATCCTCATACTTAGTTGTTCCATCCTGCACCATTCCCAGCCTTTAACATGATTCAGATACACGGAGATATTAAAGCAATCACTGCTTAGTCAAACATTTGAAAAACAAGCATGAGAGGTGTGCAAGAATCATGCATAGATTCTCAGAAGAAATATCTTCTTCACTCCTGTTCCATGCCTAGTATGTTGACTTTTCACGTACACACCACTGGTGGATTTTTTTTCAATTGGGCTTGTCTCTCCTGTGCTTCGAATGAAATTCAGCTCTAACTTCTTACAGTGCTCCTTATGCTGCAACTAATGCCACTTCTCTGTCACCGATTGCCTTGTTCATGAGCCCTGGATGAGTGTCGCTTTGAGCTGCCAAGGTGTGTAGGATATAACGCATCTAGCTTGTTTTTTTTTTCCTACCCTCCTGGCCCGGAGCCAAAGAAATGCCATCACCTCATCACCTGCAGCTCTCCATTCTAATATCTCTCATTTTAAATTAAATCTCACATTTTATTTCTCTGGCATGGCAAGAATTTTACAGCTCTAGCACTTCAAAGAGGTGGCTTTGGCCATACTAGGGAAGGACATGTCACTCCAGATGTCTGCAGTCTCTTTCCTTCCTTTCTGCCGCATTGTGCATAGGTGGACAAGTTGATTCCTTATGGATTTCGTGGGGGTAAATGCTGGGCTGGGAGAAACCATAGGGCAGTAGGCTGAACTGGCTGCCCAAACTGGTGTCCAGCTCCAGGGGTGAGAAACAAGTCACCTTCCTGCTGTACAGTTTCAGCATGACTTCAGCGTGATCGAACAAAAACTATTTGAAGAGAACTTGAGGGTATCTTTCTCCGATTCGAGGACTGCTATGAAGCTGGGATGGGCAAAGTTGGTGCCACAGCTCAGCATTTCTCTCGCATATGCTTAGTGGCTGCTCTCTGAGCATTTTACCTTCCTCATTGATAATCCAAGCGAAATATTTGCAGCAAACTGAAGAGTAGACTATTGGTGGTGGAGTTGTGCTGTTAAATTTTTAATGCAGAGACCCGGGGCTGGGCTAGATTGAACTTGGGTTTGGAAAGTTTTTCTGTACCATGCTGGGCAGATATATGTTTGGATTCTCTTCTTGTTTATGTATTTTTCTTGGCTCCTGCAACTGCGTCTGCATTGTGATTAAAAAGTATTTAATTAACATACAAAAATAAAATTAAAAAGTGTAATAGTTATTGTAAAAATAAAACTGTACCAAACCACTCAGGCAAACAGCACCCTGGGGAGCTGGTAAGCTTGGAAAAGCTGGAAAAATACAACTACAACTGTAACAACTTCTCCCGAGAGGGGTACAACAGGCTAGAAAAATAAAACCCACCGTCTACTGCAGCCAACAACCACCCCGAGGGCACCAAGGCAGGGAAAATAAAATGCACGCCTGAAGCTAAAGCAAGGAAAGTGCCTTTCCCCATACTTGCTCCCAAGAGAGTGTCCAGCCAGCAAAGCCACCCTAGCTTTTCCCGGGGTTGCACTGTTAGGAGATGCAGAGGTGAGGTTATGGCCCTTTGAGCGGTGAAGGACAGGCCACTTGAGATCCAGCTGCTTCTGTTGATGTTGCGTTGCCTCTGGTTCAATGTCTTGGTGTCAGCCTTTTTCTTTTTTTCCTCTTGTCTTCAGATCTGACACAGCCCACCCCATGCCGTAGCAGTGAGGGGGTGTGACAGCCCTGTCCCCTGCAAGCAGTGGAAATGCAGTGCCTCATATTCTTGCAGTCTGCCAGCAGCTCTGTCAGCAGCATCCGACAGTATCATAGGAGACGTGTGACACCGTGGATGGCAGCTTGAACCCTCGTGGTGTTGACCCTGCACCGCAGAGGGGGACAGGACATCTCCAGCTACTTGAGAGCAACACGAGGTGTCTGGGTCAGTGGCCTGGAGACCCTCCAAAACTAGAGATCACAGCCCTTGCACACCAGCAACTCCTCCCTTGCTATCTTCTTGTCTTTTTACTAGATTTAGTCCCAAATACTGAATTCTTACTGTTCTGTCCTGGTAGCAGGTGGGATTAAAATGCTTGAACAGAATTAGCAAGTATATGAGAAACGGAGAATGGCTTAGAGTGGGAAACCCGGGTCTGGGAGATGGGGTTTGCAATTAGTCTTGCATGCTGTGAGGCTGAGGCTTGTCATTACCTCTCAAAGACCCTGTCTTGTCTTGAGTCCTTTGAAAACACTGCTTCCCAGGCTTTGCTGTCCCTGACACTTCTGTTGGCCAAAGGCACCTGGTTGTACCAGGAGACCACACCTGCACTGGACAAGGGACCTCCCCAGCTCTGAGAGAGGGCTGGCGATGCACGGGGCCGCTCAAGAGGAGCGAGGCAACCCGAGCGTGACTGGCAGTGAGTGGGGTGGAGGGGACACAGAGGGGAGTGGAGATGAAGATGGGGCACGGTGAGCTGGAGCCCACAACGCAGCTGGGTCAGGGACCCCTTTTGCGGCAGAGCAAGCTTCGAAGCACTGTTCCCTGCCCAGAAATGCTTCTGTCTTATAATTCCTTCTGGCTCTTTGCGTTGCCTGACAGCTCTCTAATGCACCTTTCTTAACTGAGTGATTTAAGCCTCTCTAAGGCTTGAATACATAAACTCTTCTAAATTGCTATAGCCGCATTTTTACTCCCTTTAAAAAACAAGTGTAAATTCCTCATGGCCAGCCACTTTTTATGGATCCCTTCAGTGCTTTTGTGAATTGCAAGGTCCTTGGGCCCCAGCCATGAATATCAGGTTTGCAGCAACCGAATTATTTTCATGATTAAAGATAGTAAAGAGTTTACAGGCTTTTTTTCATAGAAATCTCTCTTGGTTGCAGTTGTCCTGAGCTCTGTTGTATTTCATAGAAAATGAGATGGGAATTCATTCCAAAGCAAAAGGTTCATTTCAAAACCACAGTAGAATTGTGAATATAATGGCATAGATGAGGCTTTATTTTTCTGCTGGTAGCTCTGGAAATAGAGTTCCTATCTTCTGTGCTCGGGAACTCACCTTAACGTGAATAATGAGAAAACATCTATCTTCGTTCTGCCAGGGGAATTAAAATTAATGTGTCTTTCCTCTACAAAAAGGGAGACCCGTCTATGCCCAGCCACCTTCTCCCCACCATGTGCACGGGAAATTATGTTAAATTTTGCGTATTCTTTTCTCACAGCCTTTGGGCAGACCTTGTGCTATTAATTTATTTTACAGACTCTTCTGTAGGCTAGGATAGTATTATTGAAAGGCTCAAGGAGGCACCTGCTTGATGGCTGGTACAGAGCAAGTTGGGATGGCTGCATCAGTCTTGATGAAATAAGAACGATCCTGAACTGCTGACCAAAACAAAAATTAGTCCTTTGATGTGACAAAGTCATTTGGCAGTTAATGTTGTCCCTGTTGGTGTGTATTCCTGCAGCCTCAGGCATTTCCTGGTGCTGGTCCAGGCTGGAAGTTGATGTACCAGGTGCTGGAAAGCTCGTGTAGAAATAGCCAAAGCCCTGTTGTTCCCTGGGGCTTGACATTGCCCTGTGGGGACTGAGCTGGTTCTGGGAAGCTCTGGAAAAGCATCCTTCAGATGGCGTCGCATCCTTTCCAGACAGGTGCTAAATTTGGCCTTCCTACTATATGCTACTAGAAAGCAGAGATTTATGAGCCAACTCCATGACATATTGCATTTAATCCTAGTCCTGATGGCTTGCAAGATCTTGGACCTTGAATTGTTTCTGATCCCTGGCCTAGCAATGCTGCGCTGGCATGGCTCCAGGGCAGAATTTAGCAAGTCCTACAGCTCAGGCCAGCAAAACTCTTTAACTACTGACAAATGTGATCTTCCTTTGCTCCTTACCCTTGATTTGCCTCCATTTATTTTCCTGTCACTGAAGTCCCTCATTACTCCCAGTTCAAGCTGTTCACGAACCTTGCTGAATTTGTGCAGCCATTTTTTTTTTCTTTAGGCTGAAACTTTGGTCTGGCCTCATAATTACAGTATTATTAATGTATTTTTATCATTGTTAATTATTTTTACATGCTGAAATTGATTCAATATGCCTGGAGCTGCCATGCTGGAACATGCCTTGATTCTCTTCCAAGCTGGAGCCCTCGCACACCAAACATTGAGAGTTCCAATGGCTTTAAATCACCATAAACCTCACTGAGTGATTTAAGTTATTGGAGCATATTCAAGTTTTTATAAGCCCTCGAATGTGAACCCTGCTTGGATTCTGGGTATGTACAGTGCAGCAGGATCTAAAATGATTTGAGTGCTCGACATATTTTCTAAGCCCCTGGCCGGCTGGGGAATAATCAGGCTTGTCGGGCAGTGTGCTGTGCACGGACTTTGTGTGATGGGAACCCTCACATTTTAAAGATGCTTCTAATTCCTTTAAATTGAAACATTCCTACTTCATTTAAGGGACTTTGGGCAGAGCTTTCTGTGTGACTTGAAGGATCAGCAGTACAATGAAGTGGGTTTCATCCTGGGGTTGCTGCACCGACTCCTGCACAAGGTCGGTGTCAAGGCAAGCCATTGCCACCCAATCTCTGGTGACAGCCCAGTGGAGGTGAGATCTGTGCCAGGACCTCAGGTGTCCAGTGAGCAGAGGACTGAACCCTCCTCTGATCTCTGGATCAGGTCCCAAGTCTGAGTCAGGTGATGTCCATCCCGCTCCTTGTTTAGTGATGTTCAGAACAAGCAGTCCCTTGGGCGTATTTTCTAACCAGGAGAGCAGCAGGGGTGTCAAGCAGGACTTGCTGGAACTTTTCAGCTCCTTTTTATTTTAAAAGGTCTCGGGTCAGGAAAAGTTGTAAGAATGTAGGCTGGAGGATGGTGGAAGGAGCAGACCAACATAAGTGTGAGAGAGCATGGCGGAATTGCTCCCTCTCACCCTGGCTCTCCTCAATGTTGCTCAGACACCATATTAAACTTCCTTGCTACCCCATAACCTGGGCCAGCAAGTGCAGAGTCCTGAGACACCCAATGGACCTTGAATAGCACCTGAACTCTTCACGCAGAAGCCGCAGCCCCCAGCCATGCCCAGCATGGTTTGTGATGTCCCATCCACTGCAGGAACACGGCCCAGGGAGAGCCACGGGTTCAGGGAGACCCAGCTGCAGTTCCAGCAGACACAAAAGCAAGTAAAAATGCAAAATCTCCTGAGAACTAAGGAAAAAAAGATCTTGGAGTAGAGGTAGCTGTAGAGCAATAGGAGTCACAGCTCTGAGGTGCTGACTTCAAGGCTGGGTGGATTGGAGACAGCAGAGAATCCACAGTCCCGCAAAATACTTACCCGTTTCGGATTTCAGTTTTTATGGACAACTGCATAACATCTCCACGATAATTCCTTGACCTTGCAATCAAATAGCGAGCTCTTTTTACTTTCACAAGTGCAGCTGCTGAACACATTGCTGTAGTTTGGAGTTCCGCCTCGATGGATCGTTTCATTTGGTTTGATATCATTAGGTATGTATGTGTGTGTGTGAACCTGTGCCGTAAAACATCTAAGGCTCGTATCCGTAAGACTAATTCCTGCGGCTCCTACTCGGTAAATAATGACAGCCTTGAGAGCTGTGAGCGTTGAGGACCTTAGAAAATTCAGATGCTTTTAGTTACGTGCCTATATGGATTTAATAGTCTGGAGTTTATTGAAAAGGTAGGTTTTCTTAATCCTAATGAACTAAATTCTGCCCTAAATTACTAAAATGTAAACCCAAAGTAGCTTTAACTACAACAGAGAGCCTGAGTTTACTCAGCTATCAGTGAGGGCAGAATTAGGCCCATTATACTGCTCAGATCACATTTTAACAGCAAGAGAGAGTTTCATTAGTCATCTTAACTTTAATGACAATGCACCCCCCAAACTACCGTACATTCAAGGAACAGGTTCTTATATTTTAAACAACATATAATTATCCTTAAAACCTCTTTTATTAAAAAGTTTTAAGAATAATATTAAATACATAAACAGCCATGTTAATTAGATTATATAGTTAATGTACATTGGAACTATGACTTATTGTGAAGTTACTGACCATGAAAGCACATTTTGATCATTCCAGGCTGTAATCCCCACTTAATCCATCCCCAGTCTGTCAATCAGAGGAATACAATCAGGATATTTATGATCACACCAGACCAGAGATCTGGAAGAATTTAGCAACTTTGCAGAGCTGAATCCAGAAAAGAAGGGGGGAAAAAATGTTTCCACTGGCAAAATGAACTGTTGCCAGGAAAAACATTATTGTTGACTTGGCCCATGTAATTGAGTTTTCTGCTCAGAAGTAACTTACAAACCAGCAGCTAGGAGAAATTATCAATACTGGGAACTCTCATAATAACAAAGCGGAGGAGTTTTACCTGGCACAGCACTTTTGTAAATCATGTTTCTCTTTTTTTAACATAGCACTGTGGTTTTTCCTCTCCTAGTTTTTGCCATCATGAAATGATCCAAATCAGTGGAGCAGCAGGAAAAAGCATCCCTTTCTTGGGGCCCCTGCCTCCTGACATCCACCACAGCCCCTGTTCCAGTGATTGCAACTGCCTCCCAGCACGAGCTGTGTCTCCGTGGTAGGTGAGACCTGAACGTTGTTGAGGACCAGATCTCCTGCCCAGGTTTAGGGAACGCTTCGGGATCCATGCTGCTTTTAAACACCTGATTCATGTCTCAGTATTTCCATAAAAGATATGCAATTCGATAGCGAAGATACATGACAGTAGTGAAGGTGATGCTAAGTACGTGCTACCTCTTGCAACCTAAGAGACGGGGACTGTCATCTTTTGGGGACTGCAATGATTGTCTCATGGGTTATTTCAATGCCCTGCAGACTAGAAAACATTTTCCAGGAAAAGACATGGAGAAACAGAACCTGTCAGGAAGAAAGATGTATCAGAAAGGAGGGAGGGGGCCCTGGGAAACCAGATGCCCAGGAACCAGCACTGTTCAGCTTAGGGTAGGGGAAACTGAATGGAGCTTTATAGATGGGATGTAACGTGCCCTCACCATGCTTTCCATCAAACCCTGGATAATCTTCCTCTATGTAGCCATCATCCTACCTCTGTTATTCTCTCACTTCAGTGAGATGTTATTCTCTCACTTTCAAACAGTGAGAGAAAATGAGGTAGGAGGCTGTGCTATCACCTTTCTTGCAGCTATACGTGGGGTGTGATTTTCACATCTGTTTAGACACCCAAATCTGGTATTTGGTTATTCAAAGCACCATATAAGAGCTTGATCTGGTCATTTCTGCCCTAAGAATGTGAAGCAATATTATGAAGACTTTTGCCCGCTAACTGGTGCCCGGCCCCTGTGATCAAGCTTGACCAGTGAGTGACTTTCCTCCCAAGCCTGAATGAACATAAGGCCGTTTCACACTTCATCATTTGGCTGTGATTTGGTCCTTTGCTGGGATGGCAAAGAGCTGGATTAAAAAAAAAAAGTTTATTCTGTGACCTTCAGTGACTGGAGCTGTGCTGAGCTTGGATAGGCAATCCTCTGATGGACTTTCCAAGTTCCAGCTGGCTTTTTAACAAACTCCCCCTCTTTAAGCTCAGAAGGCCACTGGAGATCATGCTTGAAGAATGAGCTTGCTGGGCTCTTGATGCTGATTCCTCCAAAGCATATTTTTCTCAGTTGCTACTTTATCACCTCTGACTTAGAGCAATCTCAACATACTCAATATGAGAAGTGGACAAATATTTCTTAGGGGGTTTTTTTTCTTTGTTATTAGAGAGAGAAATACAAAACAGAAAACAGCAGGGTAATCAATAGTCCCTACAGTTTGCCAGGATCCATCTGATAAAGAGATCCAATCAACACCCGTTCCCTGCGCTGATAGCAATAAAGTCCTTGGAATGGAGCATTGTCAGGGGATTAGTCTTCTGCTTGTAGAAGAAATGCCTTAGCAGTTAGTTAGCAGCGTGATGCCATTATCTTGTTGACAGTGCTCTGTGTCATTGATACTGTCTCTGATGCAGCTTCTGTTCAGCCACAATTTATTTTCATTAAGCTTTCATCCAAGCTCTCCCTTTTATAAGACTTTCCTTCGTTCTCTTACATGTGCCAGAGTATCTCTTGATAACTGTGTGAACTAAAACTGCACTGAGGATGTTTAATTTTAAGTGGGCATTAAAAAGCAAAAAAAGTAACCAACAACCCCGGACCCTTTGCTGCCCGTAGTGCGATACGGCTGCTTGCTTGAGAACTTGAAATATGTCAGTTGTAGTTTGTTTCTATCAGAGTAACGTGGTAGTTGTATATATGCCACTTTCCCAGGAATGTAAATGCTTCGTTAGTTCTGTCCCTGTCCTGAAAAATCTAATATGGCACAAATAAAGTGCGGTAAACGGCTTCATGGAAAGCAGATGTGAGTGGAAGCCTAGACTCCTACCAAGGCTTTAGGGGACTTCAAAGACGGAAAGAAAGAGCTGAACAAAATATTCAACTGTGCCAAATTTTCACTGTTCTTGATGAAAGAGCAAAAGTGAGGGGAAAAAAAAAAAGAAAATCAGGCTCCTTGTTTTAATTTTCTACTAGCCTAGGGCAAGACTTTTAGAAGGAATAAATTACAAGCAAACAGGGAGAGAGACTGAATGGAGCAACTGCTGAACAAAGGGCATTCTTGGAAGGGTCTGGTTTTAGAGAACCTAGAAATTGTCAGCTCAGTTATCAGGAGGCCGTCTGCCTCCCTGCTTGCGAGCCTGCTGCTTTTGAGCAACGCCACAGCTCCCCATGAGCCGGCTGCGTGCAAATTCTGTCACTGCATGGTGGCTGTGAATGCTTGGAAAGTGTCCTCTGCAGAAGCATTTTGTGGGACAGCCAAATGGAGAATGCTTTGACGGTTTGGCAGCAGATGTGAATGCGACATAAATGATGGTAACCTTTAAAGCTGTTTTCCAGAACAAGCCGTTTGGGCTGGACTTGGAAATGATATGGAATATAGATGATGGTATTCAGGAGGCTAAGACATGCCAACTCTAAAAATGAGGATAATTCATTCCCGTTGTTTTGGGTATCATGTACTACATAAGGATAAAAAAAAACCCAACAATATGCACAGATTTTTCTTCTTCCACAGATGCTGTGTGGGAGTAAAGGCTGTGACTTAACAAGAGCCGGTCAGAAAATGGAGGAGAAATGTAAGGAACTGAGCCATATTGCTTATGGCAGTTTTATGAAATTATGCTTTATCTGCTTAAGATCTCTTCTATCTCTGATCTCTTCCAAACTGCCCCGTAGGCTCTGTCCCTGGTGAAGATTTGGCTGGCACAGCCTCGCTGGTGGGAGCTGTGAAGCTTTGACCATCTTCTCCACCAGCAAGTGCCCCCCTCATAGGTGCAATTTATGCTGCTCAGCTCTGCCTTTCCCTCACTCCATGTGGGAGTAAGCTGCTGGAGGGTCTTTACATGGCCGAGGAGGTGTGATCTGAGCTATGCTATCTGGGACAAATACTATTCTCCCCGCTTTTCCTTCTTTCTCATGCTTCCTTCTCAATCTCCTAAAAGGGAGATATCTTTTAAGAAATATTAATTCATTCTTACTGCACAATTCAACGTTTAATTCATACAGATGCTTATTGTGACTGTACATGACAATGAGCTAATGGTTTGCAGAAATAATTTTGTAGATGGACACATAGTTGTAAATCATCTGTGAGACCTCGAGGCACATTTACCAAGTACAATTGTGCTGCTACATCTGAAAATAATTACATTTGCTTGAGTTTGGGCCAGGCTGCCTAAAGATTCTCCATGCTGTAATGAGCTGTTGGTGACTTGGCCTGTGGTTTAGGTGTAACTATGAGAGTTTTTTTAATTTTGATGACATTTTATTTTTGTAGAAGACATGTAGCACAAGAAAATGGGAAAAAAAAAAAAAGAAAATGGGGCAGATGAAGTGGATGTATGGTGATAAAGGAGAGGAAAAACCTGGTACTTGCCAATTGCTTAGCTGATTTACCACTCATTTTTCTGCAGTAGCCCAAATACCAGGCTGTATTTGTTTGCCGCTGCCTGCTGAAGCCTTCGACCTCAGCCTGCCCTTTTCTCCCCCAGTGCTGACAGTAAGTTAAGAAATGCAAAATTCATTCATCTGCCTGGGATCCCTTTGAAGTCCACCAGTAAAAGCTCTATTGTTTTATTAGCTGTTAATGCGGCACGAGGGAATTTGGCTGTGCACAGCGGAGCTGGGGTGTGGGGGGGAGCCCTTCCTGGTAATTTGTCACTCTTTAGAAGTATGACACGCTCTGCTCTGCGAACACGCTGGCAAGCCGGAGTGCTGGGGGCTGAGAATGGAGCTGCTCGGTGCACGGAGCTCCCACTGCCGCTGGCAGGAGCCCCGGGGTTGGAGCGGCTGAGGGATTAGGGCAGGCAGAGGTCACACACCTTGGTACTCTCTGCTGGGCGTTACTCAGGCCAAGGTCAATGCTAAATTAAAGATCATGGGCTTCTCCACAGAGCCAGCTGTCCTGGCTTACGGGCTGGATACCAACTGCAGAGAGCCCATTCGTCACAGTGGGCAAATTTGGGGCAGGTTCTCAGCAGGGATGTTGCTGCAGATGCTGGAATCAGGGGTACATTGCCTCTTCTCTTCCCTGGATTAAGATGGTTTGTGAATGCTTGAATGCAGCTAATTTAAATCCCTTTCCTGCCCTTTCTCTGGTACACAGCTTGTGGAGCTGTGGGATGGTGCCTGCTGCCTCCTGGAGACGCTTCCAGCACCGGTGGTGCTCAGCGCTGGCATCGCAGGCCAGGGAGACTGGCTGGTGGCTCTTGGAGGCGATCCAATGCCCAGACATCAACACAGCCTCCTAACTAAACGCAAGCATGTGCCGGGAATGCCGCTAAGGTGCGAGATGAGGCTTGCCTTTCTCCGTAAGCACCCTGTATGAGCAAATGGTCAGTGATGCACAGGTAATCGATGAAGCACCCATTGCCTTCTCCTTTTGGCTTTCGGCTCCTTATACCTCACCTCTCTCCCAAGATGGAGGGAGCTGCAGGAACTTGCTGCTGGTGTGTAATCGTCTGGACACACGTACGCTTTGCGACTGCAAGCTGGCTCCTGTGCATGGTCTGAAAGCTGGGCAGAGCGCTCTAAGGTGTGAAGGAATGAAGTGGATGCTGCCGCAGGCTGTTTATGCTCAGCCCCCTTGGCAGGTACGAAGCGTCTCCGCAGAAGCCATCCGTCACGGGAGCTGCCACTCACTCTGAGCACAATGCCCTGAGTGGCAGGAGCTGTGTCCTGGAAAACACAAACAGGAAGGCCAGCGCAGCCTCCCGGCCTCCGCTGCCTGCAGGCAGCCGCCTTATTTGCTTTGTTTTGGTCTGATTGCGTCTCGCTAACTCGGCTTCATCGGTCTATCAGCAGAGCCTTTCTTTCCATCCATTCTTCCCAGTGCCTTCTGTAGCACTAAGTCAATAGAAATGCAAAACTTCTTATTTCCTCAGTCTGATGATCTTGAGAACTTTGCTGGGGCAGCTTGTTGGTTTGCATAACCGCTTAGCTAGGCTGCTAAGTGTCGCTTATGTGATGAAGCGTGCTCGTTAATATAACATTTTCCTGTGGTGCAAAACTGCTGCTGTTTGTTCCTGCAAACAGGGGGAAATGAGGCTCCCAACATTTTGCCATGGCGGAAAGGTGAGAGGTCACGAGGAGCTTGTTCGCTAACATCCGTCGCATGGGAGCATGCAATCGATTCGATATGCTGTGCCCTCACCTCTGCGCTTGGACAGGCAGGCAGGGCGGCCCTGGAGCAGAGGGGACAAGAGCACGTTGCTGGCGAGGTCAGCATTCCTTTTGGGTAGGGCCATTTAAAATGCAGTGCCTTACAAAAACCCTACGCAGTGGTAGAAAACAGCTCCCACACCAAGGTCCTGGTTCAGCAAATCACCTGCGAGACTTCTGCGTGTGTTCTGCATAAAGCACATCCCTCGCTGCGCTGGAGCCGTTTGGTTTGAAATGTATATCTGTGCTGAAGCCTTTTTACGGTTTATTGTTACTGACTGCAGCTTTGCTGAGAGGTAACCTTGCAAGGCACTTGTTATAGAACTAAATTCAGTGCAGAGCTCAATAAGAGTTTAAAAACCAGTGGCCTGTACAGGCTTTCTCCTAACATTGCTAGTGGGTTTGACATTCTTACCAAAATCTCTGCAACCACTCTAGTGATTAACTAAATAGTATTTAATAACTAAATAGTAACTATTCAACTGTTTATGATGCTAGGGAGTTTTTCTTTTTTTTTTCTCTTTTGTAAAAAGTGGTGGTACTGACTAGTCAATAAGGTATCTGTAATTGCATCAGTAAGTCTTGCATGTGGTCACAGCTACTGCGTATGCGGACTGGGCAGCTGGCACAGTACTGGAAAGGACCTGGCACGGTGCTGGAAAACGCCCAACGTGCACCTCCTGTGACCCTCTCTGCAAATCCCAGCCCCCTTTGGAGCTGGTAACCACACACTGGTGGGGAGGAAGATCCATTGCTGTCGCTCATTTAGTAATTAACGGCTTCTGAACTGCTGTGGGGCACCACGTACTGCTCCAGTGCGCTTCTGGGTTTGTAAAGCCTTGGATGTGCTGTTTTACACCAGGAGGAAAACTTACCCCCTCCACTGACCAAATTCACTGTATTTCCAAACTGCAGTTCTTAGTCTGATGGTTAGGTGGAAATTAGGGGTGCAGCATGCTCGCATGGCCCCTGATTACTTAATTAGAGAAGCTTTAGGATGGAAGCTTTCCCCTCAGAGGCAAAAAGTGTCAGTCAGCTTTGGAAAGATTTTATTCTGGGACAAATCCCCGCAGGCAGTGTGCATACATCTTTTGGGTGGCTGCGTTGTCTTTTAGGGCTTCTAGCAGAGCAAATGTGGTACCCTGTTAGTGGGTGACTTCCTCACGTGGGTGCCGGCTCACGGCAGCCCCGGCTTGGCCGCTGCAGAGCCCTCCAGCCACGAACAGGAGCACCTCTGCAAGCAGCACAATAGATTGCTTCCTTACCGCTCACTTTCCAGAAGTTGGAGAGAGATTTGAACCCTGTCCCAAATTTCTCTGCTATAATGCTTGGAAAATGCATTTAAAGGAGGCATTTACTCAAAATGCTGCTCTACAGAAATGGTTCTTTCATCACATTCCCGTTAACCTTAGAATGCTTTTAGGCACTTTCTCTTCTGTGGGAATGAAACTGGGAAATATTTCCAGCTACTCAATTTTTTTTGTTTCAACTCATGGGAATTGGTCAAATCCAAGGCATGTGAGTTCAAACTTGACTGGCCTTTTGTCTTCCAAAAACGCCCTCTGCCCCATTATTACATCTCTGCATTCAGATTCCTGTTTCTCAACATATAGCAGGGATTTTGTGAAGCTCACCAGCACTTCTAGTGCCAGCGCAATGTGTAGTGTCTCACTGCTGTGTTAGAAAGGTAGGTTTGTGCTTACTGTGTTACTTCAAAACACAATAAGACAGACATTTTTTAGAAAGCAGTTTAGTACTTCATGCATCTGGCTTCCTGTGGAAAAACGGTGTCACATCCCAAGTGACCTGGTCCTCCGGAGCCGGGTAGATGCCACCGCAAGGTCCTGGCTTTCTCTTAGAAAACAATCAGTGTGTGTGCTGGGTTTTCCTCTCTCTTTTTCCTCTGTCTTTAATCTTACAGCTGCTGTTTAGGGACTGTGAAGTAAACTGAGGTGAGGCCAAGGGGGAGGCTGGTGTTTCCTGCGTGTAGCTCGAGCTGTAATTGCAGCAGAAGGGTCCCTGTGCGGTTTCTCTGCAGACCTTGGTGTTGGCCTGTGTGTCAAAGCAGAAGGCGAAGACTGGAACCGGTTTCAGCTTTCCTGATTTCTTTCAGAGAATTTGCAGCACATCTAAGTGTGACATTAAGTGTCCTGTGGCTGTAGGGGAAGTGAAGGGGCAGATTTTAGCGGGGTGGTAAAAGCCTGATGCCAAAGGCCGGTATTTACACATGCTTCTCCTGAGTAAGTTTTAGGCTGTAGGAATGGAGACAAGGAGCAAGGGAGTTCACGTTGTGGAACTGCTGGCATCCAGCGGTGCTGCCTGACACGGAGTCCGTGCTCCCTCTGTTGTCACGCAGGCTGGAGCAGCTCCTTCCGCGGGCGCTTTGCAGCGCTGCCGGGAGCCAGTTCGCTCCGAGACCGGTGAGCAGCCTCAGCAACAAATCCCAGGGGGTTGCCAGGGGTTTATACCCACAAAATTCTTCTCTGTTTCCGTGGGAGGTTTGACAAGTTCGAGCCAGGCAGAGACTTTTCCATCCTTAAGCCGTGAAGCTGTCGCAGTTGCAGCCAGCCATATTTCCAGATGGGTAAAATTCCAGAGAAACGATGATGGATTTGACGGATCTCAAATGATGACAGCGGAGGTGCTGACTCCCCCTTTAATTCCTTCCCTTAACAGACAAGGTCCCTGAACCTGGCCCGCTTCGCTGACATGTGCGGCGCTTGTTTCTCTTTTGCTGCATGTCTGGTTGGCTTTGCCTTCCTCCCCCTACTCGTAACTCCCAGCTCCTTTCCTGCGGGAAAGATTAGGAAGGATAGGAAGTCGTCTGTGCAAAAGGCATCCCCAGCCAAAGTAAATACAGGTCACAAGATTAGGATTCATCAGAACTTTAAGCCTAGCCCAAGCTAAACAAATGAGCTGTCATGCTTTGGTAAAAGCTCCAGTATGAGTGAACTGGCATGACTGCAAAAATGGTAAAGCAGCTAATAGGTTTTGCAATATGGAAGCTTTAAGTTTTGTTTTTAGTGCTGCATTCCTGACACTCAAGACTTGCACTGAACTTCAGGTGCCATTAATTTTGTGTGTCGGCCTCGCTGCTGTGCAAACATGCTTCCCAAAGCCCAGCAACAGCAGCAGAACAGCACCCTGTGGCTGGTCCGCCCCGGAGAGCCCTTCCAGTGCAGAGGAACAATGTGGGACAGTAAGCAACGCCCTGTTGCAGCTTGAACCCTGGGTTTCTTGGCTGTTAACGCTCCGAGACTGAATCTTTGAATGAATTCCAGATCTGCTTTGAAAAAAAAAAAACAACCTCTAGCTGGTCAAATATCTAACTTTTTGATGTCCAAATATTAACATAAAAACACCAACAGAGCCATGGTGATGGACGCCGTAGCCCAGGCATAGTCCATAGATGTTGGGTAGTTGTTCACAAAAAAAGGTCAATTGAACCTGTAAATGAGTGCAATCTCTCAAGTTTCCCCATAAAAAATAAGAGGGTAATTTGCACTGAGAGAGGACGGGGAATGTTTTTCTCTTGCAATGAGCAGAGTCCATGGACGTGGGATTTGGGCTCTGGAGCTGCCTGGTTAGACATCTCTGAGGATGTTAACCCCCATGAGGGATTTGGTTCCCACACCTGCACAGCGGGCTTGGCGGCAATGGCACAGACGCGCGTGGTGGGAGAAGTATGGATGCTGCAAACCACACAGACCTGCAGCGATCTGCGGTGCTCCGATATATTCAATAATTACTGGTCATAACCATTATAAGAGAAAAAAAAAAAAACAACAACCCAAAACCAAAAACCAACCAACAAGCATTAAAATTCTTTATGGAACAAAAGCCAGGCTTTTAATATTGTTTTAGTGTACTTGACAAAGCTGTAGTTTAGAGCTAAGGCCAGCCTCTTGTAAGAGTGCAAGGGTTGAGACAATTTAAAAACCAAAATATTTCTCCCAGTAGAGACCTTGCAGCTTATCAGGTAACTGCAGGCTGCATTTCGGCCATTTTTAACTGGGCATTAAAAGTCTTTTTGACACTTGCTTTATTCCCCTACAATAGACCCTAACAGCCCCTCCGAGGCCTTCTACAGCCCGATGTGTAAAATGTAACAGGGGTTGGTTTAAAGAGCGGAATTTGACCTGAGAGAGATGTGAGTATTTGGGGACTACTTAGTCCTTGGTAGCACTTGGGGGCTCTTTATTTTGTGGAACACTTTATTACTCATTAGTGCTTGGGAACACTGCGCTGTACTCGTTAGCGTGCTGTCCAGTGGCTTTCTCTGTTTAAGCATTGCTGTGTTGTGGCAGAACATAAAGACCCTTCCTCCTCCTCTTCCTCCTGGTCATGGAAGGAGCAGCTGGGCCTGGGGCTGCTTGGGGAGATCAGGGTGTCCCTGAAGGTGTTTGTCAGCAGAAAAGGACTGAGGAGTCACGTTGGTCACAAATGTGACACCCAGAGGTGTGGGGGAGCCTCTGGTGTTCACACAACCGTAAATATGTGGACAAGAGACCAAAGCATGCCCACAGGGAAGCTGTTCGTGCTGGTGGGACTCTTGATAAGTAGCTTTGAACTGGAATTATGCAATGCAAGCAAGAGAGGTCCTCATTTCAGCCTTTTCCTTCTGCTCCTCCTCATCCTTGCCGGAAAACCAGGAACAAAGAGCGAGGTGGCCACCCAAGCCGTGCCTCTCCGCTCTCTGCCACTGAGAGTGCCCAGCCCTACAGCAGCCACCACCGAAAGCAGAGAGGGAGGCTGCGTTGCTGGCAGACTCCATTACCTTCCGTTTCTGTGAAACAAGCCTGGGTAAAACTGCTAGAAGTCTTGCCCTGCTCTGTGCTGCCTCTTCCTTGCTTTACAGTGTTGGGCAGTTGTGGAGACGTGGTTGTTCATCTTGCATGGCCCCTGCCACCCTCCCAGGCAGGGCTGCGGGGTGAAGGGAATGAGAAGGGCTCAGGGATGGTAGCAGTCTTTCACACTTTTACTTTTCCCCTTAGCTTAAATTATTCCCAGACGTGTGAACTCAGCAAACATGGATCGAGTTTTCTCCAAAAGGCAAGGTTTACTCCAGGCCTGGAATAGTGCCTGAGCTTCCCAGCGGTCAGGAAAAAGCTTGTAGTGAGCAGATGAGCAATTCCTTTTGTATTTTCCATCCATCAGGAAAAGCTGCATCTGAAAAAATAATAGCTGAACTGGAAAATAAAATTAGACAAGTCTGAACAAATATGGAAACCATCCCTGACCTGGTATTGGAAAAGAGTGTCAAACGCGAGAGAGGAGAGAAGCAGAGAGAGGGAATGGATGAGTTTTGGCCTCTGTCGGGAATATGGAAGGAATTATTTCATTTTTTTCCCCCTGTCTATTTGTCTCTATATGGCACTCTGTGTGGTTAACCCTCTGCCTTTGTCATAAATACATGTGGCAGAGACAAGTTTTTTCAGAGGTCCCAACCAAACCATCTGTTTTGCATCTGTGGTTTTGCATATGTAAATATTATTATTATTAATAGTAGCAAAAGCGACCGTAATGGCAGCAGGAATAGAAACACTATTAATAGTCATTGTACTGACATTTTTATTTGTACTGCTGTGGGAGGTCACAACATGCACCGGGACTCGGCTGTGAGTTTCAGTAGGAGCACAATGACAGTTGTCACCCCCAGGAGCTCTGGTTGAGCGCAGGCACTGCCACGGGTGTGGTGCTGGGATTGTCACAGTGGGACCATGGTGCCCAAGCATGGTCACTTCCCCCAGACCCTTGCAGAGGACCTTTCCAAGGGGAAATGGCTCCTAACAACTGCCAGTTCCTTGCAGCTCCTGCCATCAAGGCGAGGAAAAAACAATTCCCAGTGGGGAGAGCTCAGCTCAGCAGCTCCAAAGTACCTGGGGACAACTGGAAAACCTCCCCAGTAAAGGCAGTTGTGACTCCTGCACAGAAAACCCCCGCCGCACACTGGGCTTGGGTCTGATCGGTGCAGTGCCTGGAGACACAAGAGCTGGGAAAACATATCTCAGCACACCCTACTCCTTCCAGGTTCTCCTCGGGTCGAGCCAGTATCTTTGTTCCTATGCAAGGAATGTTTTTTTTTGTTTGGATCTGGTTGTTTTGCTGGATCTGTAGTGCATTAAACAGCCCATCTCCTGGTTTGTATTTTTTCCAGTTATCATATTTCATGTATCCTGGCTCCTTTCATCCAGCCCTGTGTCCCCCCAAGCAGAGCCTAAGCGGGATCCAGCCCTTGAGTTTGCTGCCTTTGTGCGCACGAGAGTGACACGGACCCCCATCCCTGTGTTGCTCTGCTGAGTCGTGGGAGCATTTGCAGCAGGGACTGATGCCTTCCTGTGTTTTCAGTCTGTCACCTAGATCCCCATAGCATGGCCTGGAGCTCAATGACTCGATGACAGTACATGCTGCCCCTCATGCTTTACATCGCCTCTGTACAAGCTGGTGTCTGAAGTCAGTCTGGAGCAGCAATAACAAGCCAAGGTCTGTACTTATTTCTTACATCATTCACATTTTGATTATGGCACACTACGGGAGCATGTGGGGTGGTGGGGGGTGCTTCTCAGTGCTTTTTAGAAGTTCACCCTGACAGTGCACTGTAACTTCACTTCAAACCTCCTGCAATTAAGTGCTGAGTGCCCCCGACCCTGCCACCTCCCAGCCTGTCCCTGTGCGGCTCTGCAGACCATGGAACAGACAAAATGCTTCTCTATCTCTCTTGGAAATCTTTGCAGACAGGCATTTATAACACAAGGGGAAAAAAAACCCTAATCAGATAAAAAAGGGATAAACATCTAGTTCACTTCCTGCTCTGGCACAGTACTGACCCCATGGTACAGACCCCAGGGCAGTGGCCTTTGCAGCAGGAAGGAGATGGGGACCTGGGGGGGGGGGGCACTAGGAGAGATGATGGGCTGCCACGGCTCCTCCTGCCAACGGCAGCATCCGACAGGGACCCCGAGGGGAAGGGGCAGCAGAGGACCCAGGCAGGTCTGCACAGGTCCCCAAATTGGGCACCCAGCCCTTTCTGAGGAGCTCTCTGAGCTGGCCGATAGTCAGGGCTAGCCCCTTGCTGTCCTCCCTATCCTCTGACCAAAAGAAGAGCTGGATAACAGGATAAGGATCATCTGTGTACTTCAGTTGGGCATTGCCCTGCTTGCTATATCCCAGTCTTCCTGCCAAAGACAAAGTCTTCCCTGGGCACAAAGACAACTTTAAGGAAATTCAAGCTTTGAGCCTCTCCAGAAGTAGCTTCTGGTTGTACCCCAGATGCCCTCAGATCCGGTAGCTGCTTGCAAGTGTCATTCTCCTGTTGTGGGCAAGGCCTGAGAGCTGGTTTCCATTTGAGCAGGTTGATTTACATGGTCCCCAGGGCTGAGCCCTGTTTCATAATTTCATGCAAGTCGTCGAAAGCAATGGTCATCACACCCACTGTACGACTGGCTGTGTATGCTCAAGGAAGGGGGCAAAGCCCAGAACAGCTCTGTTCCCCCTATGCATGCCTCCCCATCCTGGCTGTGCTCCTCTTACCCACAGCCACCTCCCCTGGACATGGGGCTTTGCAGAGTCCTTGTCCCCACCCTGAAGCCTCCTGAAGACTCTCCCCTTCCATTTCCCAAGAGATGTTCAGCTAATCTTTTCCTGCCCACTTAAAGAAGCAAGTGGTGACTGTGGGTGGGCTGGGGCTGGTGGGGCTCTCCTGACCGGCAGCGATTATCCAGCAGCTCCTTGGGGAGGGGGCCAGGGAAGCCACTGCCTAATCCGTCCCCAGGCTGGATGGGTGCCTGGATCATTTCAGCGCGGCTCGGCATGTTCAGACGATGCGCACGCTCTGCAGTGCAACCCGCCTCCTCGGAAAGCTCGTGGTACAGGCATCTGTCACCGAAACCTGTCTGCATGAAAGGCTGTCTGCACAACCAGGGGGAAAAAGAAAGGCATGACAGCACAATTAGTGAGAGCAAATGAAAGGCTGTTTGAAGAGGAGGAGGGAGGAAAGGGGAGAGCTGCATAAATCCCTGGTGGGACTTTGGGCTTGACATCAAAACCCCTTAACAGTGTATTACTTCAGCCCCCAATGTGGACAGATGTTGAGCTGTGGCTCAAAGGAAGTCAGAAATCTTTCCTTAGAAAAAATTTGGCTAGGAAACTAAAGAAAATATTGTGAAAGAAAAGGAAATAAAAGCCCACTAAAGAAGATTTATCACTGCCTCAAGCATTTCTGTATCCTCTAGTCTTAGGAGCTCTCAGCCTCAAGGGAGAGAAAAAGAGAAACAGCCTGTTGCTGCGTTAATGGGTCACAAATTCAGAGTGGGGACACGTTTGTACAGTTAGATGATGATGATGAAGGGAGCTAGCTCACACGGCCGAGGACTCCTCCAGTCCGTGCTAACTGCTGATGGCTTTCAGAGGCCTCTGGACTGGTCTGCAGCTTTCTCTGGCACGTCCATCTCAGGTGCCCTTTTTGCCCACTCACTCACTTCTGCTCTTCTGGAGCCCTTTGTCAGTGGCAAAACACTATTTCCCTGTAGGTTTCACTGTCCTTTAGCTTCCCAGTGCTGCAAATGAAGGTGTTAAATAAAACCAGACCCAGCAGATATTCTTGGGCAACGCTGTTGCTGAATCTCATTTGTCCTCAAAAACTGCCTGCTAAACCCTGCTCTTTGCTACCTACAGGACAAGAGTATCTTTTAACTAGGTTTCAGTTCATAAAAGGACTGTTGTTTCAACCCCGTGGCAGTGTAAATTTTTAAAAATAATTTTGCCAAAATCTTTTTGAAAATGTCTATCTGTTCTGTCTTTTGGGTTCTCCTCATCCCTGCGCATGCTGATGTTTTACGGGTTTTCCTTTTCTCCTCATGTGGGAAACCTTTCCACTTTTAAAACGCTGACCTTCTCCCTGTGATACCTCCTTAACCTTAGCAGTGAGTCAGGCAGGGTGTTTTTTAGGACCTCTTAGCTCTTTCTGAGTTGCAGCACATGTTGTAGTTGGGCTTTAATAGAGCGTTGTTTAATCACCTCCAGACTGCTTGCAGGCTCCTTGCTTTCTGTCTGTTCCAGTTCATTTTGTTGTTATTGACTAATAACCTTATTTTTTTCATAGTTCCCTTTCTTGAAATTGCAGAGCCACATGCTGGATTTATTTGGTGTGCTCTATCCCACTACAGCATTAAATTGGTTGTTCTGCGGTCGCTCACAGAGAGCAGCTTGTGAAGCAGGTCCTGTGCACCGCTCCCCACCAAACCCAGAGCAGCAGCCCTCCTCGCTGCTTCCAGCACTCCTTCTTCCAGGAGAGTCCTTGTTGCATCCAAAAACTTTTTTTTTTTTCTCCCTGATGCATCACTGAGCTGACTAGCTTCTCTAATCTCATTTTATATTTGCTGATCGTTACCTTTACCCTGATCAGGGGTCAGTAACACAGCCCGGGCTCTACATTTTTCCTAGTGGAATCTGGGATTCCCCATCTCGAGAAATCCATAGTGATACTGGCGTTGTCATTCAAGGCAATGGGAAAGCCTGGCATTACCTTTTTTTTTTTTTTAAGCTTCTAGTATAGAGGCAGAAGCACCTCTAAGTTTTGCCCTTGCTTCGTTGTGTAATAATATTCCTGTGGGTCTGCCAGAGCTCCACATGGTCAAACTCACCTTGTTTTTTGCAGCTGCACCATTTATTTCCCTGCTGCTCTTTCCCTGGATACTGCAACATCCTGCTCACAAGGGGTACAAGCCTGAGTTTCTACACCCACTGACTTTTCTTCAGCTTCTCATTTAAAGAATTCTCTGTGGCCTTTCCATTTTTCAGTGCCACCAGCCCAGCTCTGCAGCGATGGAGGTGCAGGACCCTGTGACACCGCCTGGCAGGTTCAGGGCTGTGTCCGGAGCACGAAGCCCTTCCTGGGTGCGTACGCCCCTCATCGCAAGGGTCGCAAGAGTGGAGGTTGGACTCTGCTCTCAGCATGCCCCGGGCTCTCCCATCACCTTGCACTCTGTGGAAGCGCAGATGCCTGAAACGGGTGGGCTGTGTGTGATGAGCTGCACGGCCCCTTGCAGATGCCTCCTGCCTCACAGGCTGAAACTGTTGGGCTTGCAAAGTTGCATCGCATTTTTCTGAAGAAAGCAGGGAAGGCATCCCTCTTACCCCGGGCTTGTTAAACCCCCTTGCCATAGGCTTAGAGCTCCCTGCGCCGTCACCCGCAGAGCCTGGCAATGGCAGGGGCCCTGCTTGCTGCCCCAAAAGCTAATTTGCCCCCCTACCATCCCAACCAGCCCTGCTTGCCACCCCAGCAACCTGCCCCCTGATCTGGTCCCCAGGGTCCCCATCCCTTCCCCTCTGCCTGCCCACCCCCGTGCCGGGGTGCCCCTGAATTCCCGTTCCCATCTCCCTCCTTTCCAGGCTCCAGGGGCGGGGGAAGGGCAGCAGCACCCCGCCGTCTGGGGCGAGGGGGTCCGTCAGTGGTGCAGCCGCAGGCGGGGCCGGGCCGTGTGGCGGTGCCGCGCTGTCCCCTCGCGGCGGAGCGGCCGCGCTGCACCCCGAGCGTGCGGGCGGCCGCGCTGCCCCGGCCCCGCTCCCGGGGGCGGGCCGGGCCGGGCAGGGGCCGCGTCCCCCCGGCGCTGCTGGGGCGGGCGGCCAGTGGGCACAGCCCAGGAAGGAAAACGGCTCCAGAGCTCTGCTGCCCCTTCGCGATACCCCCTGCGCCCTAAATAGGTACAGGGGTGCATGCAAGCATCCCCCCTCCACCCCATCCCTGGTGGTCAGGGATCTCCTACTGAATAATCACCCTGCTACCAACCGCCACAGCCTGCAGCCATCATCTGGAGGCTGACTTTAACTCCTAGGACAGCACTGATGCTTATTTCCCCTCCTGGAAAATCAGTTACCCCTGATCCAGCTCAGTATTCACGTTTGTTTTTTTTTTTCCAGGAAGAGAGCATGCTTTTTCTGCTTTACAGGTGTCCTTGTGTGCCTTGAGCATCTGCAGCACAGGAGGGGCTTCAGGAACACCAAATTCCAGCCACAGCAGAGGTGCGGCAGGGAGGCTGAGGCAGGTGAGGAAGGTCACGGGTGACCCCCTGTACGCAGTGGGAAGAGAAAAGCACTTCCATGGCAGACACCTGACAGCCATGGACTGAATTACAGCCAAGGACAGGTCAGTTTCCAGAGTTTTTGTGGCATGTCTTTGAGATGGAGGTTTGAGTGACAAGGCCACATCCTTTGTGTTTGTGCCCTGGTGCCAGCTAGGTGGCTCAGGGTAGCAGTCACTGGTCCCCAAGGAGTGGAAAACCCTAAGCTTTAGGACTTTGTTCCTTCAGGGGGGCTGTTCAGCAGGATACCAGCTCCTCCTCTCTCACAAGGTTTGGGGAGTCAGTACGGTATTAGTAGGGCGGGTTTTTACAATCCACATGCATCAGGAGGAGGAATGAATTAATCAAAGAACGTACAATTGCAACAAGTGGAAAACTTGTAGAAGGTTCCAGAATAGTGCACGTTGTACGTGCAAACCCTGGTCACAAAGGCAAAGCAGCCCCCAAGTACAAAAGAAGGCAGCCAGACACACATGTGAGATGTACTTCTACACTCGTTTAGCACGGTCCCTGGGTGATCAGGCAGGTGAGCTGCTGGGCCTTGACACAGTGGGAAATAGCAGCCCTGCCTCCACTGAAACAGGGCGTTTATCTGCGTTAGCTCCCACCTCAGGCTCCAGGCTCCTACACAGATGTTACAGTGGGTGATGATATTAATGTATGCTGCTGAGTGCTTGATACATTCGTCCTGCGCTACTGTCCCCTTCTGTAAAGCATGAAGTATTTCAAAGAACTGGAAAATAAGATACCTTGCTCACAAATGAACTGCACAGAAGGAAAGCATTGTCAGTAAAAGTTGTGCTTTAATTGCTACATACAAAACTATTAATCTCTTAAATGACAGGAGATACAAACCATGAAAAATAAAAGATATCAAAGGAAGAACATGTTCCCTGTCTGGGACCTACGATCCTCCAAGGACCCTAAGGACAGCTATCAGCATGTCCCGAGATTTAAGGCACTGCGGTGAGAACCGTCTCTGAACAGAGGTCACCAGTTAGAGGTCATGGAAAAGAACTGGCTGGCTGGCACAGCCTGCTCCTCTCCTCAGGGCGATGCTGCGGGCACGCCACTGGTTTCACGTGCTGCTGCCATGCTCCACTCTCTGGTACTGGGCGTGTGTGCAGCTCGCTCCTCTTCCACGTCTCTGCTTAAACACGTTTCCTTCCCACACCCTGCCAGGCAATGGTGAAGGTCAGCTGCAGCAGCTGCTGCTCACAGGGAGCCAGGAGCCAGGCAGGGGTTTACAGCAGTTACCCCTCCCCGGTCATCCCACCGTGGGGTGTGTGCTCCGTCCCCTTGGCATCGTGGTCGTGTGGCTGCGCAAGCTCCCTCTGCTCCAGCAATGTTTGCCCTGCCACCTCCTTCACAACCAGGACTGCACAAATACCCCTCGATCCTTCCTAGCCCGTTACAAGTTACAGGCTTTGCATGGAAATTACTGGATGAGAGCACATGGCATCTGTTACACCGAGATGTCTCTGCCCCAGACGAGAAGGATCAGTCCAGGACTACTCTAAGGACCTCACTGACCTGACCCACCTGTGCCATGCTCTGGTCCTGCTCTCCTCCCCTCGTCCACAAGCCCTAATTTTTCAGCCTTCTTCCTCAGAAATGTCACTAGTGCCCTCTATCAGCGTGGCCACAAGGCTCAGGGCAGTGAGCTGCTGATGAACCACGGTGCAGCTCTCACACGCCCTCCTACAGTCCCGCCACAAACTTGAGATCTTCTCGGCAGCACTGACCAGACTCTGCAACAGCCCTGAGCTGCCCAGTGTCACAGACCTCAGGGACTGCTGGTGGGAAGCACCCACAGCCAGAACTCACGCTGGTACAACAGCACACGTACCGTTTCCTGGAGAACTGCTGGTCTATCTCCTCTAAGGATTGTCCTTTCGTTTCCGGAACAAAAAGATAAATGAATATAACAGCCATCACTCCCATCAGGCCATAGAGAAGAAACATCCAAGAGAAACCAATGGCATCTGCAGAAAGATTCAAGTGCATTAAGGGTCTGTTGGAGGTAGGTCACATCATGGGACACAAAGCTGGTTGCTTACTGCGAGGTTGTCATTGGTGCCTGACAGGGGCATCTTATTTTGAGAAGCCCTCAAAAGGGCAAGGAAAGCTCCTTATCTGCAAGGCCTGGACTGGGAATCAGCAAGGGAGAAGGATGGTTTGTGCTAGGCTTTGCCAGCAGCACCACAGAGGGAAGGAGAAGGCAGCTGAGCTCCAGGGCCCAGCAGGGCCTGCTGAGTGCCTCAGCCGAGAGCTCTGCTAGCAAAAAACATCGTAAAGCTACTGGTGTGAAAGCTGCAAACTCCAGGTTTCCTAATACTGCAACACAGTGGGCAATGGGTGGTTTTTACGAAACAGGTGGCAGAGGGGCTCAGACCAGTGTCACTGGTGCCTGGTTTTTCTGCTCTCAGAGGCATCAGGGTCACACCTATTCCAGCATCAAGTCCTCAGGGTTCAAAATGCCACTTCATCTCCAAACGGCTCCTTCGCTAACCAGCTACGGGAGTTGGAGGGATGGGGAACGGCCACTTACCAATAAGGTCCAGGAACGAGAGGCTGATCAGTAAATTAGCAGCCCAGTTAAAGCTGTTACAGAAGGCAAAGGCTCTTCCTCTTATCCCAGCAGGGTAGATCTCACTGAGGACCAGCCAGGTCACTGCATGGATTAGAGAGATCAGAAAGACAGTTTTAGAGGTTAAGCAATTTATTTGGGAAATGGGCAAGGAAGATTTCAGCAGGGGTTTTAAACTCTGGCTTCACCCAGCAGCCGCTGTCGGTCTCGGTGTCAGGTCACAGCAGAACACTTCAAAACTCCCAGGAGTTCATGAAATACCCATGAACAGGTCCACGGTGCAAAGAAGACAGCAGGGGAGTTGGTCATTCCATTCAGGGATGATGGAAAAAGTCTGGTATACCTGCTGTCAGGATGTGCTCTTTGTAAAGATATGAGGAAGGGGTAGGATTAGGGAGATTATGTGTTTGGGCTACAATCAGAGCTAAAGCAATATATATATCTTAAAATATATATCTTAAATTCCAGGGTTATTTTGCTTGAAATAATTTACAGGGTCACTGTCAAAACCATGAGACTTGCTGTGCACTTCTGTTTTCCCTCGAGTTAGATGCTGTTTTCTCCCACCGGGGCATTTAAAGCAATAAATGCCAGAAAACAGTAGAGCTCACATGGAAGCAAGAACTAATCTCTATTCTCATCTGATGAATAAATAATGATTTCAGAAAAAGAGAACCTTTCAAAGAGGTTCCACTGCCAGTTCTGCCACTGACTTTCTCTATCACAGAGCAGAAGCCCCTCAGTCCCTCTGTCCTCAGCCCTCTATTTTCCTCCTCACCAGGGTGCTACGAAGATTAGGTAGTTCTTGTGGGATGCTCTGATTTTGTGATGAGCATGACAGAAAAAAAAAAAAACATTACAAGGGCAGTGACAGCATGGAAGAGAAAGTTATTCTAGTGCTGTACCATCCCTATAGCTGACAGAGCTGCAAAGCTAGAAACCGATTCAGTGGGCAGAAGGGGACGTTCCCAGACATGGAGCTGCTTGGTAAAGCAGATGCATGATGAACGTTTCAGACAGACTGTGAAGATCAGCCCTACTTTTATTCTCTGGGTTAGTGCAAAGGTATATAAACACCATACTTACTTGGTCCAAATCCAACTGAGAAGGCACTCACGAAAGCCATCATGCTCAGCAGCATAATCCAATTTAAGACCATATGTTCTGCCCAGGGAGCACCACGGAAAGGAGGGCCTGTGCTTCCCACCGGCTCTTCTTTGGCCTGACCTACCAAGCCCCTTTTGTGACTGAGAGAATAATTGGGAACAACCTCTCTGCTTTGAGTACTGCTCCTCATGGCAGCAAAACCAGGGCCTGCCTGACTTTTGACAGCACCCAGTGCTGGCGGGCTGGGTGACACAGCAGAGTGGGAGGATATGGGCATCATGGGGTGCTGGGGGAGGCTGTGGGATGCATTGGGGTCTGCAGCTGCCTTGCAGTCCCTGGCCATGGCCAGCGGAACGACGCGGCTGGTGAGGCCAATGGTGGTGACAGAGATGGCCATCACCACACAGCCAGCCATGAGAAGCACTCTCCTGCCAGCCTTGTCTGCAAAAGCCATTGCGACAAGCGTGGCTACCACCTTTATTGCCCCCAGCCCGACAGAGGCCAGGATCGCTGAGGAGTTGCTCTGGAACCCCACGGAGTGGAAGATTTTGGAGGCATAGCCCAGCACGTTGGGCTGCCCGGTGAACTGCTGGAAGAGCACCAGTCCCAGGCCCACCAGAGTCCGCCGCCTCATGTTGTCTCTGGTCCTGAAAAGGTCAAGAAATGAGTAATGCTTCTCCTTATAGGGCTCCCGCTTTACTGCTGCTCTGTCCTCAGTGTTCTGCAATTGAATGAGGCTCTTCTGGCAGTCTGAGTCCCACGAGCTTAATTTAACAGGGTTCACTGGGAGAAAGAGGATGCTGAGGAACTGCATGGCTGTTGGGGCAATGGCCAGTCCAAACATGTACCTCCATCCCTCATCCACGTCTGCAAAGATGTAATTCAGTGCATAGGACAGTAGGATGCCTACGGTGATGCCCGCTTCATAGAGAGACACCAGCAGCCCTCGCTGATGAGCAGCCACCATTTCTGAGACGTAGATGCAGCAGGCCATGGACAAGACAGAGATGGCAAAGCCCACAGTCATGCGCCCAATGACCAGCCCAATAAACGACCTCACCAGTGTGAGAATAAGGCTGCCAACCAACAGGACCAAGTTGCTGACCAGGATTGCTCTCCTCCGTCCGTGGCGGTCAATGAGGATCCCCCCAACCAGAGAGGCAAAGAGAGCTCCAATAAGGAGGGCGCTCACAAGAACTTCTTGCTTGAGGCAGCTGAGGTGAAAGTCTATCTGCAACTGCAGCAGTGCACCAGAGATAATCCCCAGCTCGTATCCAAATACCAGCCCACCCAGGAGAGAGACTGTTGCAGACAAGAGGAGGACCAGCAGTGCACGACCTGGAAAAAAAGCAAGCAACGCTAGGTTCAGTTTTCTCGCGCTGGCAGGCAAGCTATCAGCATGAACAAGCTGGGGAAAAAACTCTCCCCAGACATCCAAAGTTTTCCATCTACAAAGCCATGATGCTGAATTTCCCCAAAAGGCACCAGGTCATGTGTAGAGGCACTTGCAGATATTCGCACAACACACCAGGCCTGCACACACGTCCACCAACTGCAGGGGTACTCGTTTGGGGTGCAGAACTGAGAAAATAGGACTTGGTTAACAAAGTTAAGACTTGTATTTAAGTGGAGGACAGTGATTTGTACTGCCTGGAGTTGTACAGGGGGATCCTCTGTGGTCTCCTGTGATTCTAATTTACAAAATCTGTTCTGGGCAGGAAACGCAGCTTCTGCTTTCTGCTTATGAATTGTTCTGCATTATCATTTTCATGCTTCAGTCCATCTGGCACCATCAGTTCTCACTGCATGCTCACTTCTTACCTTGCCATTGAAAACACTGCTCATGAAAGTTTATTTCTCCTAGTTAATCCTGCGCTCCCAGCATGACTTTGTGGAGGTGGCCCTGATTTCTTCATCTTTCCTTCTACAGCACACAGCACCCAGGATCCCTGAGCCTGGCACAACCTTCTCAGGCTGTTCCAGGACTACAAAACAAACTTCATCATGAGCTGAAAAGTTCATTCTTGCCTGCCCCAAATACAAGAAGCGATTCTTTGACCTTGCCATTCCCATATAGCTGAGCATGCAAGTTTAGTAAGTAAATCAGCTTAACTAAAATAAGAAAAAACAACAGCAAAAGCAAACCAAATCCAAACCAACCTGCTCCAAACAACTCTATAAAAAAAAAACCAAATAAAAACAAACAAACCAAAAAAAAAAGGTGCTTGGTGACAGGATGAAGGGGTGACCATGTGTGAACCATTACACAGGTTATGGCACGGACTGCACGCGCTGAAAGGCAGTGCTGATGTAGGGACCTTTGGGCAACAGCAGTGACAGTGACCTTCCTCCTCCAGTTACAACTTTGAAGGCACAGGTAAAGTGCATTCTCTTAGAGGTTTGCACTGGTTTCCAGCTCATAATACTATCTGTAGTCTCACACTGGCTTTATTTAATTAGAAATATTCACAGTTTCAGTAGACCGTACATGGAAAGAATGTGGACACAACCACCAGACCATGGAAAACTTCCCTCATCCTGCCTAAGGGCTTTTTTAATAGGAAGTGTCTCTATTCGGCCTTTAATTGCAGCTAGCAATAAAGGTTATTTCTCAGCGATGGCTATATTTATATTTATTTATTCTGTAACCCTCTGTGTTTTGTTTGTGTTACTTATGCCATCCCAGCTACGCACCATGCTCTGTGTGACTACCTGCTCTGCTTTTATCAAGTTATGCAGATTAGAAAAAAAAATATTTGCTCATTGAGGCAAAAAAAGGCTTTGCATACAGCGGGCATGCCGTTAGTTTCAAGCCACGAACTCAACCAGACACAGACAGCCCCGCTGTAAATACTGCAGCTGGTTCCATCAGATTTTGCTGTAACAAGAAAGTTAACTTAATGAGCAGAAATAGTTAACGAAGGTCGATTGAAATCTAGCTTTGTATGTAGTCTGTTCTGACCCGGCTGGGACCGGTCCCGGCCGTGTTCCTCTCTGCTGCCCCGGCCGAGCGGCCCCGCTCCCCCCGCACCCCGCCGGCCCCGCTCCCGCAGGCAGCCCCGCTCCTCCCGGGCTCCGCTCCCGGGGGCTCTGCCACAGGAACCGCTTTGTCTCGCCCTGTGCGCTACGTCTGCTGCTGGGAGCGCTCCAGAAACAGACAGCAAGGGGGCTGGAGGAGGGGGGTAATCCCAACCTTTAGGAAAAGCTGAAAACTTTTTTGGAAAACTTTTTTTCCTGGGGCAGGACGCGCCCATTCCCAGCCCGGCTGCCCGGTCCCGAGCGGGGCTCGCTGTCTCCCTTCCGCCTCTTCCCCTCCGCCGCCCCCCGGCCCTGCCCGCACTCACCCATGGCGCGGCGGAGCTGAGCCCCCGGCGCTCCGCGGCGGCGGGCGCGGGGCGGGGCGGAGCGGGGGCCGGCGGCCGGAGCGGAGCCGCGCAGCGCCACGTCGCTCCCGCCCTGCCTCCCGGCCGAGCAGCTTGGGGCTTGTAGTCGCCCTGCCCGCCCCCTCGGGGTCCCGGGCGGGGAGCGGATGCGCGGCAGGAGCTCCGGGGCGGTGGAGGCCGGGGCTGGGCGTGCGGGTCCCGGTTTGGCCGGGCAGGGTAGCTGGGGGCGTTGCAGCGGGGGTGCGCGGTTGCCAGTCGGCGTGGGAACGGGGATGCCGCAGGGTGCGGCTGCGGTTGCTGGAGTGACAGCTCTGTCCCCAGTCTCTCCCTTCAGCGGGAGCAGAAA
Source organism: Chlamydotis macqueenii (assembly GCF_036417535.1). Taxonomy (NCBI): domain Eukaryota; kingdom Metazoa; phylum Chordata; class Aves; order Otidiformes; family Otididae; genus Chlamydotis; species Chlamydotis macqueenii. Next base: position 6,514,509 of record NC_141571.1, on the reverse strand, counting down.
TCCCCTCTCCTCGTTGGCCGCAGACCCTCTGGTGCAGAGCTTCGCTCCTCTACACCAGAAAGCCTCTAGAAAGCCCACAGGAGACTGACAGTTTATTATCGGTTTTAGGTAGCTCGGCCGCAAAGGCAAAGAAAGCCTGCTAGGACCGGAGTGACCATTTCAAAGCTAAAAGGAAAGAGCAGCGTGACTGGGTCCGCGCTCTTACCTTTCTCTTGTGTGGGAAGGAAAGGACCAGGCTCTGGATCTCATCTCCTTCCCCAGCACAGTGCTCCATTAGGCACAGCATTTGAGTATTCAACTTTTCTGGCAATTAACATTCTTGTTCTGCTCAGCGGAACAGAAACCTTCCTGCTGGCTACTGCATAAAAGGCGCTGGTACTTGCACTTAGATGCAAGATTTTTTTTCAGAGTCTGAGGCTAAGTTCCTGTATCCCAGTTTGTAAAAGAAGGATTTTACCAAACTTGATATGCCTAGAAGTGCTTTCAAAACTCTTTAACACAATGCAAACATTCTCCCTTGGTGCCACTCACGCCAGCTGCAGTTGCTGGGCGGGTTGCGTTGCGGTAAATACGTGTGTGTGCAGTGAAGCGCACGCGATGGTCAGCAATTTGCCACAACACGGCTTGAGCAGGGACCGGCGCAGGGAAGATGCGCTGCAGCAGGCTTGAGGGTGGGCTCACACAGCCTTGCCAGAGCCATGCAACAGGGACTGCCGCTGAAGGGTGAGCGCAGTGACCGTAAACCCGCACGGGGAGCTGGGATGGGACTGCAGGTAATATTTAATTTAATCACACAGCTATAACAACACAAGCTCCAGCCCAGCGCCCTGTGGAGCCCATGCTGGTGAAGGTTTTGCTGCAGTAGGAGGCTGAGTTGGGGAAGATCTGCATGAGTGACCGTTGTGCCTGTGGTGCAGGCACACCCTTTGACACAGGCAAGAGCAAACAGGTTGGGTGAAGAATGAGGAACGTGATATTTTTTTGAAAGAGCTTTTTCAGTCATTCCACATGTTAACTTAATGGGGCATTTAAGAGAAATATTTAAAGAATCATTATTCTTCTATGTAGGGGAGTATATGCCACATCTCTGCTCTGGAGACCGGTGATGCCAACTCTTTTTTTGCTTTGACTCAGAGTTTTGGGATGCTTGAGATGGACAATACTGAATCATGCATGTCCTTGCAGGCTTAGTCTGTTGGATAGCTGACCTGAAACACGGGCAGCAGTTGATCAAAGATTTTTGTTTTGTTTCTTCTCAAAATCACAGTGAATATTAAAAGTGTTTCAAATAATCTGTCTGGTTTATAGACTAAATAAATGCTTCCTATTCATATGCTCTGGTTTAAATGAAAATAGAGTATTTTAAAATACCTCTTCTGAAAATTTTGACCTGATATGGACAGACAGCTGTAGAGGGATCGCACACTCAGGGAAGAACGACTTCAAACATGAACACCAGCCAACAGAACCTAGTGGTGCTTGTGGAAGGAGCCTCTCAATGGGATTTGTAACTCATGTTAAAGTAGTTTAAATGGCTCTGAAACCACCACTAGCTCTCATGACACTCAGAGGAAGAAATGGCTGCAATTTTCTCTCTTCCCCAAGACCCTGCATATGAGGCCAGCTCATGGTGGGCAGCAGACGCTACAGCTCTGTGTCTGGGCTTGTGTTTTGGGAACACGGGGGGATGCTCAGCATGCAGCGTGATCCTGCCTGTGACCTCTGGCCCCTGCAGCTAATCCCCAGAGCTCAAGCCTAGGTGTTTTGGATGCATTGTGTTGCAAACCGGAGGGGATGTCACCCACCACACCAGGCGCAGAGCCAGAGGGGACCTACAGCCCTCGGCAGCCGCTGGGCAAACCCGCTCTTGGCTACGTGATCAGCAGTTCACCTGAGCAATTCCTTCCTTCTCAAATTATTTCAGTGCGCGAAGAAATGGTATTTTCCTCCATATCCACTCAGCATTCATTTATCTGCCATCCTGATATTTTCTGAAGGCTTCCTGTTCTCTGGCAGGGTGATAAACATTATTAGCACACACAGCAAGGAGGCGAGGTCCTGAGGCGTATAGGCAGAGCTGCATGGTATGTTTACAAAAGGCGGCCAGAAAGATGACATCAGTATGTACAGAAACGTGGCTGCCGTGTCAGCGCTGCTCATCTCTGGGGTTATGGTCCTCTGAAAAAACATGAGAACCTGCTATGATGTACAGCAGGAAAAATTCTTCCTTTGCGGGTTTTTCTTTTTTCATTTGCAGGAAAAAAAAAGTCTTCCTTTACAGTTTTTAAAGTACATCTTTCTTATCATGCCATTTGAGTTAATGGGTATTCTGGGCCCACTGAAGTCAGTAGCTTTGGTCCTGAAGCTCCACATGAGAAGGTCTGGAGGGGTTGAATCCACCAGGACCGGCTCAAGCTTCGTGTCTGCCGGCATGCTCCTGGCCTCGCTCCCTCCTGTGACGCTTTCCTCCTCCTCACAAGAGTGTGTGTCTTGGCAGCGCCATTTCCCCATCTGATCCTTATCTCGCTCTTGGCTGCGGGACTTGCGGGGTGCGAGGGCGCGTTCCTGCGTCGCAGCCGAACAGCACATCTCCAGGGCTGAGCCGCAGGAATGCGCTTCCTGAAGAGCTCGGCGTTTGAACCGGCAGCCTGCGTTTGGTAATGCAAACCGGCTGGGGTTACTGAAAATGTTACTCGCTATCTCAGGGTGAGAGCAGCTAGACGAGGTTTGAAAATCACAAATGAAAATAAAAATGTAAGAGGAGAGAGGAGTCTGTCCTGGAAAAAAGAAGACACGATGTTCAGCAATGCTCAACGTACACTCAAGCACATTTTCCATCGCTACAATTGGCCCTTAGGAAGGGATTCAGGGGACCAAACTGACCGAGCCCAATTCAGTTAATGATGAAAATTGTAACCCAGGAGCAGGCACCAGTGTCACAGCTGGCTGGGATGGAGCCAGCTTGCCAGCCACCTGCATTTTTCGCGTGCTTGTTTACAGCCCAGAGAGCTTTCTCCTTACAACACCAGGCTGCACACATTTTTTGTTATCCTGACCCTGGGGGTTCACTGGCAGTGCTGGTCAGCACTGGGGGTCGCCCCATGGGTCCTGTTTCCTGCATGTTTGAAGGACGCCTGCGAACGGCAGCCTGTGGTGACCTGAGGTGCTCCCCTGCACCCCTCTGTTGGATGGCCAGTCCCCCCAGCCCTCCTCCCACTGCCCGCCCTGCCCGTAGCATCCTCTTGCTGGGGAACTGGCCAAGATCCATAACTCTGGGCTGTGATGGGGGTCAGCGCTGTGGAGTCACGCACAGGAGGGTTTATCCCTGTGCTGGCACTTTGAGGGTTGAGGACGCAACCTCAGAGCCAGCTGGGCATGAGGAGCCACCTCATGTAGCCCAAATTCAGCCCTTTTCCAGTCTGTCCAGCTCTGAGGATGGCAGCCTCCATCCTCAAATAAGGTGGGGGGCGAGGGGAGAGCTGCCCACAGCACTGCAGCCTGCCCGATGCCGAGGGATCAGGGGGACAGCGGGGAGCAGCCCGTGGGATCTGCCTTAGTTTCCACCAACTTGGCTTGCTGCTCTGCAATTTAAAACTCAATTACATTGTTTGTTAAAGGGGAGTTTATAAATGCTTGTCGCCAGGAGAACAAAGTTACATAATTAAACAATTTAACAGGGAGTCTGTGGCTTCAGCGCAATTCTCTGGGGCGATTCAATATTCCAATAAAAATACTGGGTGATAGCATAAATATTGTAAATGGCTCTAGATGGATTCCAAGGGCTATGTCAACTGTTTATTGCATTCAAAGAGAAAAGAATAAGTGAAATCACAAGGAAGACAAAATTTAAATAAATAAAATAATGGGAAAAATAAAGCAAAAATATTTTCTTTTGTATTTTGAAAGCTCTGGAGGATGGTTTTGGCCAATGTGAGAGAATATCGTCATATTTACCAGAATAATGAATGGAGGGCATCTGTGTGCACTTGCTCACCGGTTATATAGGTATGTGTGTGCAGACTGTGCACGGATGCTTAAAAAAAATCTGCCCACAACAGGGGAAAACCTCTTCGTTTGATTGTTTGTGGCATTTGCAAATTCCATCCACGGAGCCCAGGAACACATCTCTTTCCCTGGCCAAGCTGTCGGGCTCCTGCAGCCCTGCCGTGGTGAGGGCAGCTGAAGGAGGAGGCCACGAGTGGGCAGGATCATGGGCTGGATTACCAGTATCATTGAAAACTTGGGAAGGTAGTTTAAAAGTTGTTACTGAAGCAAGATAAATATTTGCCAGGCATGATCCCACCATGCAATGACAAGTAAGCTGTGTGGAATGTGTTAATAAAATATAAATGTTCTGAAAAGGAAACAAATGTTGTGGACAAGAAAACAAGGACAAAATGGACTTGTGGCATCTCCAAAGGAAACAACTGAAAGCGTATTTACATGGACTGGGCAGAGACCCTTGTATCTTCCGAGGAGCATAAACTGCAATGTGTGCAGATCACCCAGTGGAGTAGCGGGTTTTCAGTGTGCTGTGAAAACCCAAATCCTGCTCCCAAGATAATGAAGTTTGTCCATCTAATGCGGAAACGCGGGGCTTGGCTGCTCAAGGAAGAGGGAGTGACCCGAGCTCACGCCAGCATGCAGGGCAGAAGCTTTGGTGCTGTTCGGAGTGGGGGCCTGGGGTCACACCACGCCCAGCTGCAGGCTGCTGATGCACTGTAGCTTAGGGGCAAACCCCTTCTCCTCCCCAGCCACAAACTGGGCAGCTGCCATGGATCTGCATGGGCTCCAGCAAAGGCCTTTGGCACCTGAAGCGCCGACAGCCAGCGGTGGAGTGATGGTGGTGGTGGAGCGGTGGTGATGTCTTGGGAGTGATGCCCGGGTGGCGGAGCGCCATGGATGATCCCCTGGTAGTGGAGCATCCTGGGGTGATGCCCCGGGGACGGGGTCCCAGGGGTGATGCCCTGGCAGGCCGCTCTCAGGTGGTGCTGGGAGCACCTCAGTGGGACCGTAAGACCTCACTTGCCACCTTGGCAAGGTGCACATCCAGCACCTCGCTTGCAGGCCCTGGGGCAGCTGTGGGTCTTGCTCTTGTACTGGCAGAAACACAGGAAAATGCCCTTGCTGGGGCTGGGGGAGGCTGGGGCACCATTCCTACCATCCCACAGCTACTCGGTATCCCCCAGCATGGCAGAGGTGGGCAGAGGGCAGCAGAACCTATGGGAGGAGGCAAAAAAGAGGGGTTTTGGGAGAGGCAGCAGCAGAAACAGCAAGAACGGGGCGCTGGGGCACAGCGCGCTATAGCGAGCACAGCGGGCGCGGTACAGCGGGGGCTGGCGCTCGGGGAGTTCGTCAGTTTCCGTCAAGGGCCGCCGAAGATTGCCGAAGCGGAGGCGCGACGCGCATGCGCTGTGTGGCGGCGGGGTCCTGTGATGGCGGCGGCTGAGGCCGAGGCGGGAGGCGTCTACTCTGGCATGGCCGGGGCCGGGGCCGCGGGCCCTGTGACAGACGAGGCGGGGGCCGTGGGTCCTGCGGTGGACGGGGCGGGAGCCGCGGGCCCTGTGACACAGGAGGCGGGGGCCGCAGGCTCTGCAATGGAGCGGCCTGAAGCCGAGGCGGGCGCCGCGGGCCCTGTGGTGGCCGAGGCCGAGGCGCCGCCACCGCCGCTGCCGGGGCTGCAGCTGGTGCAGCAGGGCGCCGAGGCCCGCGTTTACCGGGGTCTCTTCCTCGGGCGGCCGGCGGTGGCCAAGCTCCGCATCCCGAAGCGATACCGGCACCCGGAGCTGGAGGAGCGGCTGAGCCGGCGGCGCATGGCGCAGGAGGCGCGGTCGCTGCTGCGGTGCCGGCGGGCAGGTGGGCCCGGGGGCGGCGGGGCCGGGCCGGGTCGCCGTGAGGCAGGGCTGCCCTGACGGGTCAGACACCTCGGCGCGCCGGGTGCTTCCGTGCTTACCAGCACCCCTCCGGCTCTGCGCGTCCCCCGGGGCAAATAACAGACACTTGCAGGCCTTCCCACTTGATCCTGAAGGATGCAGCTGTTTTCTTCTCATCCTGGGGTGCCCTGCACAGCTTTTTCAGGGTGCGCCCCTAAAACGCAGCTTGTCCTCGGCCAGAAAGCCCCTCTGCCTCTTTTTCTGGGGAGTGTCAGCTGAGGAGGGGCTGATCCTGTTACCAAGCGCATGCTGCCGGCTGGATTCAAGGCACGGGTTGGAAGCTGGGGGTTGGCAGGGGGCATTTCTGGATGTGAGTTACCAGTGGCAGGGGGTGACCTCAACTGGCACTTCTGGTATTGGTTGTGTTTTGTTGTTAAAATTCAAAAATCCTATAAATTAATAGCTAGCATTTCATTTCTTTTTTTTAAATAGGGATTCCAGCTCCAGTGGTCTACTTTGTGGATTACGTCACCAACTCCATATATCTTGAAGATATTGTAGGCTCAATTACTGTTCAAGATCATATTTATTCTGTACAGCAGAGGGGAAATGATATCAGCAGCCTCCTTACCTTAGCAGAGAAGATGGGTGAGCTGTTAGCAAGAATGCACGATGAAGATCTCATACACGGGGATCTTACAACTTCCAATATACTTCTGCGGCCTCCCACGGAGAAGCTGGACTTGGTGCTGATAGACTTTGGACTCAGTTTTATTTCAGGTCTTCCGGAGGATAAAGGAGTTGATTTGTATGTTCTGGAAAAAGCCTTCCTTAGTACTCATCCAGATACTGAAACGATGTTCAAGGCTCTGCTGAATACCTATGCAGCTACATCGAAAAAATCCGGTCCTGTGATCAAAAGGCTGGATGAGGTACGACTGAGGGGAAGGAAGCGATCCATGGTTGGGTAGAAGAGAGCAGGCTTAGGGATGGAGAAATATTACTACTTTGTTTCTGCAAATGTGGATATTTATACTTCCGGTTGGGTTTTAGTTCACAGATCACTATTTTGATAACTGTGTCTTCAAATAAAAAAATTTGAATGAGTTTAAGTGTCATAAAGTAACCAAAGCTATTGTGAGATGGGAGACGAGAGAAATAACTAAAGGTCACCTCTTTCCTAAATGTTAAATATTTATTCTAAAAAGTAGTTTACAGTGTCATTCCACTCGCCTCTTCTTCGTGTGGTTACAATCGTACCGACTAATCTTTCTCAGCCTGTGGACCATGGATTTGTGGGAGGTAGAAGCCTAGGGATACCAGAGCATCTGCAAAAGGTGATTAAGGAAAACAAATGTGTTCCTTTTCTTGGAAGACTTTACAACAGAGTGTTTAAATCCATTATAAATGGCTGTGCACATCCCGAAAACTTTTAAGACTGAATTCCAGGACATGGCCAATGCTGAAATACAGCGCGAAACATAAGACACGTTCATTTTCTTCCAGTAGAAATTTTGGTTTTTTTAACTTTGAGTCCATAGTGCTTCCTTAAGCAAATATAAAAATTGTTAATCAAGACCAGTTTTCTGCTGAGAAACTTCCACTTGATGCAAAAAGTCTGCTGTAAATCCGCATTTTTTGGAGCTTTATAAGGGGGACTGCTTTTATTGGGATTGTGTGCCTAGGTAGGCGATTGGCAGAGGCAGGCAGTAATACTGGGGGGGGTTTGGTAGCATTTTTTTCTGTATTACTTAGTTTTCTGGATTACTGTGTCCAGTAGCGTCAATGTAGGATGGCCCGGAGGGAAAGTTTACAAACCCCGCAGCAGATGGGTTAGAAGATGATCGGGCCTCTGTGTTGCAAGCAGAACGGGGTGTTAAGCTGTGTGCTGGGTGAGTGCATGAGCCCGCGGGGTGCTGGGAGCCCCGGGCAGGGAGAGGAGCGAGGCACCAGCACGGGGCTGCGTTTTGGGAGCGGGGGGGGCGGGCTGAGGGGGGGGGCGGGGGGGGGGGGAGGCGCCGCGAACCACAAGGCGCTGCCGTAGAACGGGGCTCGTTCTGTGCGGTGGCGCCGCGGCAGCGCGGCCGTTTTGCAGTCCTATAACGGCCGGTTCGCGGCTGCTGCAAGTGTCCTAGCGCTGCGGGCTGCCCGTGCCCGGCGCGCATTCACCTCTTGCCAGAGGAGCCGCCTGGGCGAGTGCCCGGCCCCGGCGTGGGGCACCGGGTTCCACCGCCCAGCCACAGCTTTGGCTCCGGGGCCCGAGGACCCCCTGTTCTGTGCCCAGCCCCTGGCATGTATCTCGTTTTTATTGCTTGGGTGCCCCAGCCGTGCTCACCCCTCGTGGAGCGTGCTGGGCCTGGGGGCAAGAAGGACTAGCTGTAGAATCACAGTATGGTTTGGGTTGGAAGGGACCTTTAAAGCCCATCCAGTTAACCCCGCCTTGCTCAGAGCCCCGGCCAACCTGGCCTTGAATGTTTCCAGGGATGGGGCATCCACCACCTCTCTGGGCAACCTGGGCCAGTGTTCCACCATCCTCAGCGGGAAACATTTCTTTCTTATGCCTAATCTAAATCTGCCCTCTTTCAGTTTAAAACCATTACCCTTCATCCTATCACAACAGGCCCTCCTAAAGAATTTTTCCCATCTTTTCTATCAGCCCCCTTTAGGTAGGGGGCCACTGTAAGGTCTCCCCGGAGCCTTCTCATCTCCAGGCTGAACAGCCCCAGCTCTCTCAGTCTGTCCTCACAGGAGAGTTTGTAACGGTTCCATGCAGGGAGCAGAGGGGCTTTAGGAGCTGCTGCTGCACGCCCTTCTGCCTGCTTGGAGGACAAAAGGCAACAGCCCGAGCAGTGCACGATCACTTAAAATGGTGCTCCTGGGGTGGCCCACAGGCTGCTGGAGAGGGGCCTTGTGGCGTGGTGGGAGCAGATGGATGTGAGCTAACGAGGCCCCTCGGAGGCTTGATCAGAGCCCTGAATCCTGGACCCACTGAGGGGAGGCAGCACGCCCAACCTCCCTGCCCGCCGTCCCCCATCTGTACAAACACCGGTCACTGTCTCCTGGTGATGCCAGGATTGAGTTCTGTTTGTGAAGTCCTTTGAAGAAGTCTGTTTCTAACTATCGTTATGTTTATTAAAATGCTGCTCTCCCTGCGGGACCGCGGCGTGGAAACAAAGCTGATCACTGCAAGTTTTTATGGCCGGTGCGGTGCTCCGAGATGAAGCCCCGCAGTGGAGTTGGGGTCAGCGGCCAGGCTGGTCCTCCCAGGGTGCTGCTGCGTGGGACTGGCCTCTAGCAGGGACTGCTGAATGGGCCTCTGCTGAAATCTGCTCTGCGATGGAGCTTCAAAACAAAGCAGAACATTGCTGGGAATGAAAAGCAAAATGTTTTGCTTTTTCACTGCGTGATAAAACTCCTCCTCGTTATGTAAGTGTCACTTTTTGCACATCTGTGTTACGCTTGTTGATGTTTCCTGATGCGTCTATATGGATTGCTGTAGTGAATGCTGAGCTATTGCTGTTTGAGGGTGGAAAGTCTCAGCAGGTGCACATCCAGCAACGGGGACGCTCTGGACCTGCCAAGTATCCGCCCCGCATCTTGCCGCCTCAGCTGTATCTCTGGCTGTGCCTGCGGCAGCAGTCCTTGGGTGAAAACCACTGATTCCCTGCCTGGTGAACCAGGCAGGTGGAGTTTCCAGCCTTGGTTTGACTGAGGATAGCACGGCTTGCTGCTCTGATAGCTCTCAGTGCATCTGCAGGGTCATAAGCAACACTGAAAATTATTATTATTATTGTTATTGTTATTATCAATATAATTTGCCATTGCATTATTAATACTCAGGCTTTGTGTCCCACGTGCATGCGTTCTCATAAGGAAAATGGGACTCCTGGTTTTTGTCTTTTTTTTTACATGAATGGTTTATCTGCTGCAAATACAGTTTCTAGCCACCAATATTCTTTCCGTTTGGTCTGACTTTGTAAAAAGTCCTCGCAACCTAGTTTAGCTCAACTGAGTTTAAAAGGAAGACCAATACAACAAAAACTACTCTTTTAAGTGAAATTGAAACAGTAATTTTTGGAAAAAGGTAGATTATCTTTTAGCCGAGAATCCTAAACTTCTTTTTAACTCAGAGCAACTGTCTGTCTTGTATTTCCAGCGCTGGCGAAAGCAGCCCAGCAATCAGCCCCCCCCGCCTTCCAGAGTATGCGGCCGGACACTGAGGACGGTCCCAGTTCCACATGACGCTGACAGAAGCGATGCTGTCCTGCCCCAGCTTACCCCAGGGGCTGTTCTCACCAGCCCCAAGGGCTGTGTTGGCCTTCACCCCAAAACCCCTCCTGTCTGCCTCCCCGGGGGGACACAGGGAGGCGGTGGGGATGTGTAGGGTGATGGCTTCTGTTGCACCCAGCCACTGGAGGTCTCTCTGCCACCATCGCTAACACTGGAAAAACCCTTATATCTGGGAAAAATGTTCTTTCATAAAATATTTTCAGAAAATATTTACAACTGTGCGCTGGATGGAGAGTTGATTGCTCTGGGTTTTTCTACCACTTGAATCTTCCTGCCGTTCAGAATGATTTGTTGTCTCAGGGATCCAGCTCCAGGCCTGCCAGGAACCGCTTCATTTCCAGGGGCTTCCCAGCACCCGTGATCCTGCTCCACACCCAGCTGTCACCCAAAGTGCCATGAACACAAGGAGTGTGCGGATAAGCCGGGAAAAGAGGAATGAAAGGAAAGAGCGCAGGACAAATGAAACGGAAATAGAGGTGTTTCATCAGCAGAGTGTGCAGCGTTAGGATTTCCGAGGGAATCGCTGGTTATTGATGGAGTTGCCTTTTTTTTTTGTTTATTTTGGTGTCTGACCATCATCAGTGATTTCTCTTATGAAGCAGGCAGCCAGCCTGCGAGCTCAGGGTTACCAGCCTGACTTTAGTTTGCAGTAATAACAACAAGTTCTGGTTTGTCCGCTGGTGCCCTAAGTGCAGAACTGAAATAAGGGGATTTTTGGAGAGAGATTTGAGTTGTATACCTACAGGAGCACTAAGAGGAAAAACAGACATGAAAGAGAACACATACAAGAATGGTAAGAAACAGGAGTGAAAACACAGTTGCATAATCTGAGTGCGCTGTTACCGTGACTTTTGGACAGTGGCTGCTCTGTGCCGCGGTTACTGTGTGGATATGTAAGAACTGTGCATACAAGCCATATGGTGCAGTTTTTTTCGAGCTGACTTTTTTTAGTTTAGACCTTGATGTCTGCAGGAAGTTGATATTTTCCAGTTTTGCAAGATGCAAAACACTGATAACCTTTTGCAACCCTCCTCTCCCATCAGTGCTGACAGGGAACCGAGTTAGTGCAATAAAAGCATAAAAGTTCGTTTGTAACCCAGAGTCCACCATCTGAGGGTCACTGCAGATAAATAAAGCCTCTCCCTGGCCCAAGCACAAGCAGGGTCCCACAGTGGTCCCTTTGGGCAGCACCTCTTTCTTTTGTGCTAAGCTAAATTTACTCTCTAATTAAGGGTGAGTAACGGCCCAGGAGTGGAGAGAGGTCTGATCCCAGTTATGGCCAAGGAGCACGGCAAGGGCAGCTGCTGCTGGCACTGGAAATGGAGGCGGTAGAAGATGGAGTTTACCAGGAAACAAATTAAGTCTTAATTCCCAGCTGAAGTCCTGGAAGGCTGGGTGAACCGGCCTGTAGCCCCTGCACTATGCTCTCAGCTGGGAAGCGCTGAGGGCTGAGCCCAGCGTCCGCCAGCGGAGCCGAGGGGCCGGTGGCATCGGAGAAAGGGCTGCCCAGGCATGGACATGGCTCACGGCTCGGAGGGGAAATGTGCTCCCCTCGCCCCCCACACTGGCAGAAGTCTGTGTCTTTGTAAGAGAAAGAACAGATTGTGGCATTGATGGCTTATTATTCTTTTGAAGCTTTTTTTAACTTACAAGGTTGATTTTGAGAGAAGAAGCTTTGTAGAGCTCCTTTGGTCCAGCACGTGGCACAGACTCATTCACGTGCACGCTTTCTCTGGCTGACGGTCTGTGGGGTAAGCTGGACCTGTTTGAAGCAGTTGCATTGTTTTGATGGCCTGTATTTTGCTTTCAGGTCCTCAGCCACCCATCTGCCCATGCTCTCCATGATGCACCACTACCCGAGCAATAAAGCACTTTGTGCTAACCACAGCCCACTGTGGCAGCGTTAATCTGGCACAGAAATTTCCTACTCTTTAATAATGAAAACTTTTTATTCATGTCATTTAGCAGTTAAAGAAAAGCAAGATATAGATCCCCATGGGTTTTTCTCAGCCAGCTCTGTGCCTTCTTCTAGGCCCCAAGAGAAGGTGCCTTTGGGGCTGGGCAGCCGCGCGGCCGGGAGCCAGGCGGATGCCGGATCCTCGCTTTGCCAGCGGCTCCCGGCAGTGCCCAGGAAAAGCTTTTGTGTCCGTTCTGCTGTTTGGAAAGAGCCACAGTGGTGATGCTGTCACCCTTTAGCCCCTGCCCAGGATGGGTGCGGGGATTAACTGATTTGTTACTATTTGTGCAAAATTTTATATGGCATTAAGGAGAGGGAGGGGAACAGAGGAGGTGGATCCAGACCTGGAGCAGAGTCCATTCAGACAGGGGTGCAGTCCTGTCTCTGATGCTGATTGTATTACTACACTCTTCCCCTCCAATTTCTTGTTCCCTCTGTGCCAGCGATTCGTGGTTTCTACAAGCTGGAGAAAGCTTTCCTCAGTAGGGTCTGCTTTTTTTATCCGATGCATTTGACTGCAACTTCTTTGATGCTCTAGAAGTGACCTGGCTGGCAGTAGTAATTCTCCAGAGAGCTGATTAATCATGAGAGGGGAATGGTTTCTCCACTGAACATGGTTTTTATACATCTTTCATATATATGGGGTTTTGAATATGTTTTAAAACACTCAAAGGATGCTGGTGAGGTACTAAGGGGGTTATTTTGCTTTCCCTTTTTTTCTCCTCACTACTCAGCTTTATTTAGCCTCCAATCGTGAGAATCCAGGCAATGGAAAAAGCAGAGAGAAAATCCAGCTCCCTTGACTTTGATCTCTTGCTCATCTTGATAGCGCATCAGCTCGGTCTCCTGTGATGTGTGGCTGTCGCCTGGGCTCCCCGCGGTCAGACTGCAACCTCCGCAGCACTCGCTGAGATTTACCTTGGTCCAGGGAAGGGGATCCTGTCCTGCCCCACATACTCGCCCATTTTCTTTCTGATCACCCTGATGCAGGGCAGAGCTGGCAGGAAAATCTGCCCTCAGAGTTAGAACCGGGCAGTTTTTGTGGTTTGTTTTTCTTTTTTTTTTTTTTTTTGACTGATGATTGAAGCATCCTTAATTGCGCGGGTCTGGCTTGATTGTGTTAAGAGCAGCCAGGGTGTAGTCATATGCTGCTCACTTGCTGGGGCTCACATCTGTGTGAGCCAAGACTTTGCCTCCTGCTTTTCCGGTATTTCCCATGGCTCCGTCCCGCTTCGCACCGCTGGCCTTTTGTTTGGTTGTGTTCACTTAAAAAAAAAAAAAATAGTGTTTCCCATGGCATCACAAGTAACTTGTCAAGCCTCTGAGTCGCTGGTTAAACTGAATTGTCAAAAGCAATCACAGCTCCCTATTTTTTCATGGTTTTGAGTTTTTAATGATGTGCTTTTCTGTACTGTTTCTGTCCGTGGAGGGGAAATGTTTGAGAATGGAACCAGATATTTAAGCTGCTGGATTTGGGTGGGATTTTGCTCTAGCAATCCCTTGTACTGTTTCTTTATAGTTAGAGGTATTGAGCCTGAGTTTTTAGCCCAACCAGATGCTATTTTTCGGCCTGCAGTGTACAGACAGTCACACCGAATGAGCTCTCCTGCCGCCGGAGTTTTTGAACAGGTTTTGACCTCTGCTGCCGAACCCCTTGGACTGCAAAAGGTGGGCAGCGAAAGCGGTGAGAAAATGGTGAGATGGGGTGGGGGACGGACACGGTATAGGGGACTGGTATGGGGGGCAAAGGGCAGTATGGTGGGGTGGTATAGGAAGGCGAAGGGCGGTATAGTGGGGTAGAACAGGGGGATGAAGGGTGGTAGCGGGGCAAAGGGCGGGATGGTGGGGTGATATAGGGGGATGAAAGGTGGTATGCGGGGAGATATGGTGGGGTGGTGTGTGGGGATGAAGGGTGGTATAGCGGGGTGAAGGGCCCTATAGTGGGGTGAAGGGCAGTATGGCGGGGCAGTATAGGGGGATGAAGGGTGGTAGCGGGGCAAAGGGCGGGATGGTGGGGCGGTATAGCGGAGCAAAGGGCGGGATGACAGGGTGGTATAGGGGGATGACCAGCAGTTTGGCGGGGCGGTATGGCTTGGTGAAGGGTAATATGGTGGGATAAGGGGACGAAGGGCGGTGTGGCGGGGCGGGGCGGCGGGGCCCCTCCCGGCGGGGCGGGGCGAGGCGGCGGCGCTGCGCTCCCGCGGGATAAAGGCGGGGAGCGGCGGCGGGCGCGGCGGTAGCGGGCGCGGGATGGCGGCGCTGGGGGCGCTGGTGAAGAAGGCGTGGAGCGTGCGGCGGTTCGCGGTGCTGCTCTGCGCGCCGCTGGCGCTGGTGCCGGTGCTGCTCAGCCTGCCCGCCAAGGTACCGCGGGGCGGGGGGCTGCACCGCGGCCGCCGGGCGGGGGGCGCCGGCGAGCAGCGGCACGGACTGGGGCTGGGGGCGCTGGCTCAGGGCATGGACGGAGCGCGTGGGTCAGCGTTACGGACCTGGGGCAAAGCCCTGCTGCCCTACCCTGTCCCGGCTGGCTGCTCCCCTCTCGCCTGGACCCCAGTGGTGTTTGGCCCTGGCCAGGGTCCCCCCGGGGGAGGGAGGGGACCGCCAAAACCCGCGGCTTACCGCAGCTCCTCACCCATCCCCAGCCACCTTAGGGTGCAATTGGAGGGCACATCCTGGGGTTGTAGAATCCCAGAATGGTTTGGGTTGGAAGGGACCTTTAAAGCCCATCCGGTCCAACCTCCCTGCAAGGAGCAGGGACATCTCCAACCAGATCAGGTTGCTCAGAGCCCCATCCAAACTGCCCTTGAATGGTTCTAGGGAAGGGGCATCCACCACCTCTGTGGGCAACCTGGGCTAGTGCTCCACCACCCTCACTGTAAAGAAATTTCTTCCGTTGTAAAGAATTTCTTCCTTACTTACCTTAACTTTTATCTTAACTTTCATGAACTTTAGGGAGAAGAAGGGATAGGTAGCGTGAACTGTGTTTCTGTTGCTTCTGTAGATGTTGGGAGGTGTAAGGAACATATGGCTCAGAATCAGCTTGAGCTAAGTGGCACTAACTAGTACTTCTTGCTGATACCTAGCTGCCTTGTCGTAGTTCTCATCAGTAGGTCTCAAAGGAGAGCAAGGGAAACTGAGGCAACGCAGGTCTGCGGCCAGCATCACCCAGCAAGGTGTCTGTGGAGCTGGCATGGAAGGCAAGTGCCCAGGGCCCCGTGCCTGGTGTTGCTCTCCCATCTGCTTTGCCACAGGAATTGCAGCGGGTAGCAGTGTGGGCAGGGAGAGAGGCAGGCTGCAGAGCTGGAGGTGGCCGTGCAGCGGGGTTCGTGGTGCAGGGCTGGGAAATGCACGGGAGCCACCAGTACTGCTTGCACCACTGCGGGAGATTGTGGGGAGGGACCTTTTGTGCTGTGTCCGAAGAGGCTCTGTGAGTAGGATATTTGTGGTGATCTGTAGATGTGGGAAAACTGGTCTTCTGGTAAGGTTTGGGCTTTGGCATGTGTGTTAGGTTGCACATGAAGCAATCTGTGGCAAAATTTTGGAGACTGGAGGATTTTTGCAGCTGTCCCATGTACATGGTTCCACGGCATGAGAAGGTCTGAGCCTTGGGTGGAAATCCATGGGGCAGTGAAGTCACTGGGAAATTTTGTGCCATTGATTTGAGTACGGACGGGATTTCACTCTTGCGTTCTGACTCAGGTCCATTTGAGAATGACTTTGTTTACATCAGAAGATAAGTGATGTTCAGACTTAGTTGTTATAGAGTGATTTAGATGCTGTAAGGACATGAAGGTGGCATTTACTTCTGCCTGTATAGTGCTTGTCAGGTGAAACCTGTATGTTCAAGATAGGAAAATGAATCTCCCAAATAATAATAATAAAATAGAATGACCATTGCTTTTTTTTAGTGACACCATATGTTAAAAGACAAAATTCTTTGGATTTAATATCCCTTTTTTCTATTTTGTATTATTGTATGAGTTCTTAAGAGGAATATACTAAGTGTCTGCCTCGAAGAGCAGAAAGCACGTTGTACTTAGTTCCTTTGCAGATTCATAAGTAGATAATTATATTTGTACAGTCATTTACAGTAGCTGAACTAGTGACTTCAATTATATTTAATAGTATCTTGTTTGACTTTGGCACTTGTAAAATCGTGAGATATGGTTGGAGGGTGAGGAGACACACTGCACGGTCAGTGCAAGCTTGTGCCTGAGCTGTGTGGTAGTTAACCGTGAGAATAAATCACGGAGAACCTGGCGCTGCGCTGCAGGAAAGCCTTCGGTCCCGATGCTCTGTGTACTGGTGGAAGTGTGTAGTGTTTCAGAGGCTGTGTAAAGATTTGGGTGTTCAAGAAAGGGATTTCTCTACATGTACAGAATTAAAAAAAAATCTCTGCTGGTGTGATGGTGCTGTTCCCACCTGCTCCACTCCTGCACTGTGCTGGTAGCACGCTCCTGGGTGCGACTCTCGCAGCACCTTGTGCACAGTGCAGTCTGATCAATGCTGTTTTCTTAAAGAAGAACTGGTGATGGGAAAGTGGAAGTGTTTGTGGCTGAGAGGGCAAAGGAGCAGCAGGGCAACTGTGGGCGGGGAAGGAGAGGCAGAGCTGAGTGGCCCGCTCGCCTTGACGTTCTGTTCATTTTCCGTAGGCGCTGAGTCCATTACATTTGGTAGCAGTGAGACTGGCCGGTATCTGCACTGGCCACTGTCAAAACTCTGATGCTCGCGTGGCTGTTAACCAGTGCCACTTTTCAGGCAAGCCAACTGCAGCTTCACCGAGATCTCCCCAAGTCTGATGTAGGGGTGAACCTATAGCTACCATACAAAATTGTACCTGTTCATGTTCAGAGGTCAGTGATTCATCTACAATTTCAACACCTAATTGTCTCTCACTTGTTCAGCAAGAAAGGAAACTTGGTGTTGCATCAACAGGGGATTAAGTTCTGACGTCTGGAGCTTGCTTGAGCCGCTCTCTGCAGCCTGAGCCGCAGGGGGCTGCAGGAGAGGAGGGCAGCAGGTTATGCTTTTGACCGCGCTGTACAAACACCAAGGGGGAACAGGCAAGGGCTCAGCAGGCGGGGGATCTGGTGGTGGTGGAGTTTGGAAGTTACCCTGGCGCGTGATGGAAAATGCCTGCGCTCAGCTGCACCACTCGGGTCGGGTGGTTTATCCTAACACGGGACTCGAGTCCAGCCTCGTGCTCTCCTGGGCAGCCAGGTCATGAGAGCTGCTGCCAGCGCTCAGCAAGCTCCATCTCAGAAGGAGTTCAACTGACTGGGCTGCTGCTGGTGTTACTGGAATGCCCACGGAAAGCAGGCTGGGGCAGGAGGAGCTCCTGGGTGCAGTGCAGTCATTACAGCAGCCTTGATGCTGCTAAGTACTTGCACATCTGGATTATGGGAGAGTTGGATGGGCTAGAGGCCCATGTTCCTGCTGGGATGGTTGGTGTGCGACCCTGTTATAGAAACTGATAGGAGATGAGAAGCAGTGAGGCTCAGCCCTTCCTGGTCTCAGGATGAGGTTTCCCTTGTGAGAAGGTATCTTACAGGCACCTCCACCGTCCTTTCCTCCTCTGAGGATGCTAAAATCTGTCACCATTTACCTTCTCCCCACTGGCACGCCTAGCAATTTTAATCTCCCAAGGAACTGGAGCCATAAGGAGCCTCCTGATCTTTGGCTTCAAGGGCAGCATTTCACTTGGATCTGGAGACCAGGAAATCATGACCTAAAGTTGATAGGACAGAGAACCACAAATAGGATGTGGCTCCTTGGATTGGTGTGTACTTTTGAGTGACATCCTGTGGTCTGGGTGCAATGGGTTTTCCAGTGAAACCTGCATCTAGGTGACATCTCCCTGGAGGCAAAATCCTTTGAGAAAAAGCCTCTGTCAAGTCTGGCCTCGCTTCTTCCTGATGAACTGCAGCATCTGTATCTGCAAGCTTCTATGAAAGCTCTCATCAGTGGCAGTGGTTGTTCTCCAGATCTCTGCATGAGTCCTTTCACAGAGGGACGGCGTCAGGACCAGCACTGGTGCTGGCGCTACGTTGGTAGCCCTTGTTTTCATTTAATGCCCTTTGTAGGTTACGGTAATAGAGAGGGAGACTTGCATAAGTGATTTCTGTCTGCAATCTCCTTTCTCTTAAATAGAGAAATGAAATTTCTGCTTTGTGGATGAATTTGCTGAGATCTCAGGGTGTGCTCTGCAAACCGTGCCTGGAAGACTGACTTGTGTCCATCACACAAAACAACAGAAAGAAATGCTCAGTGTGGAGCTGCTTCCCAGGAGCCACTTCGCCGTGCAAGGAAGGGTCTGTGTGTCACCTCCTGCTCCGGTTGCTGCTGAAATGGCTGAATATTTGTCCTGTGAGTGGAAGTGCCTGCGACCCCCCTGCTTGCAGGGCTGTGAATGATTGCAAAGAGCTCGGGCAGGACAGGAGGGGCTGGAGGAACTGTTCTGCTGGAAGGGGCATGGGGGGCACTTTTAATGAGCTGTGCAAAGAGCTTGTTCCAACAGCTTCTAATGAACTCAATGTCTACGGCCTCTTGGCTTGGGAACAGCTGAGGCAGCCAAATCTGCTAAAAGGAGCTCTGAGCAAGCAAATAGGGCCCAATGCCTCCAGAAAACAGACTTGACTTCCTTGGTGGCCATAGAGCAATTTAAAATTAACTTGGACGTAGTGAGTCCTCCTGGTTAGAACAAGGAGACTTTGAGAACTTCCAGAAGAAAAATGGCATTGCTTGCACTCGAAAGCAAAGAACACGAACAAAGGCAAGTGGGGTGGTGGGCTGGGAGTGGGGCGTCCCAGGAGGTGGAGGGGAGCTGGACCCTGGACTGGAAAGCGTGGCAGGAGCATGGGTGGGCAAAGGGGTAGCGGTCAGGAGAGCAGCCTGGCAGGTGGAAGAAGTGATTGCAGCCTGATCATACATTTCATGCACGAAGTCCATCTCTGCTATGGATGTGCTGGGTGATGTAGGAAGGCCAATTTCATGAAGTTGGAAGCAGTGGTCAGTTAAATGAGATGAGAGGAGGAACTTCACTGAGGAAAGAGGGGTGATAACTGGAAATAGGGTGACTACATTTTACCATGTGTGCTGTGAGAAGATGACGAAGAGAAGGCTGGCACAGAGAGGAAGTGAAAGCAGCAATACTTGGGGGAGGGAAAAGGGAAGTTGACAAAAGTCAATATCAATTGGAAGCTAAGAACCATATAAAAAGTGAAAGAATTGAAGAAGAAATCCCTGGGCGGGGTGTTGAGGGTGATGAGTAGTGTTTCAAGCATGTGGCACAAAAGGAATCTGGCCCATGGTATTCAGTTGCCGGATGGACAGCGCAGAAAAAGCCATATTCAAGGAATCATTTTTGTTCTGAACTCAGGAAAGTGCTCGTAGTACAGTCCTATATCATAAGAAGTTGACTGATAATGAAATATTTTTATTGTGACAGTAACTAAAGGGAAATTAAAATACTTGCATCCAACCTGGCTACTTTAAAATCTACAGGTTTAGAGAACTTCCATACCAGAATTTCATAAGAGCTACCAGAGGAGTTTTGTGAATCAGTAAACCAAGTGCATTTCTACGAATCCCAAGGGAAGATGGAGATCACTGGGAGCACTGGCTGCAGGTTAGGTGGATCTGGAATTCCCTCTTGGGAAGCAAATTCCAAAAAAAAAAAAAGGCTTGAGATGGCAATATGTGATTAGTTGAACATGGCTACCAGACTGGCTTCCCACAGCCAAGAGGGTTAATGTCATATTTGTGGGTATGGACATGTGAAAGTTGAGCAAGAGCAGTGAGGATCTACCAGGCTGCTGTCTGCTGAGGTTGGGACTTTCACCAGAACATCCTTCCAGTCTGGCTTCTACAGCTCAGTCTTAGAATGATTAAAGGACTGGAAAACAGGCCATGTGATGAAAGGCTGTGGGAACTCAGCTCTGTGCTCAAAAGGTGAGGAGTAATGTGATTGCTGAAGGTGCATCCATCATGAGCAGAGTTCGCATAAGGGCAGCCCAGGCTGATGCATAAAGGAGGAGCATGTAAGAAGATGCAGAGGATCAAAGCTGGCAAATACAGATTATCACAACATAATTTTAACAGTGAGGTTAATTAATCATAGAGTTGGCTTACTAAACTTGTGGTGGGCTCACAGGTTTGGTTTTTTTTTTTTTTTTTTTTTCTTCTAATCAAATGTGGTGGCTCTAGCTTAAAAACAAAACCAAACCCTGATGCTGAAATGGAGATTCACAAGGGGAGCCCTGTTAACCTCAGCCAGGGTGTCAAATCATCACACTCTGCTGTTTCAGCTTCACAGTCCATGAATGCTTGAAAATGTAGGATTGATTGCTGCCTGTAGGGTTGAGCCTCAGACCTCTGAGCTAGGGAAGATTTTCCAAAGATGCCCATTTGATTTTTGTCATTAGTGTCTATGTGATCTTGGTTAGTTTGCCCACTTTCTCTGAGCTACAGCTGTCCCAGTTGTAAAACAGAGGAAACGATTCTGTTTTCCTGCCAACTACAAAACACTTCAAGAAGTTTAAATAAGTGTTTAATGAGCTTTGTCTTTTTTAGTATAACTCCAGGGAAAAATATCTTCCTTGCAGCTTGGGCCGCTGTGGTACCCTTTCTAGCCACTCTGCGAATACCCGGTGGGAGCAAAACAGCTCTGCTGGCAGGAGGGCTGGTAAACAGGGCTTGGTTTGTGTCCAGATTACATAACGTTTGCAGGAGCTGGGTTAGTAGAGATCGGGTTCACATATCCATCGCATCGGAGAACCCGCAGTGGGACCGAGATGGCCAGTAGCACAGTCACAGCTGCAACGTGAGAACAGTTTGCGAGCGAGATGCTAAATGCCACTGGTACTTTTTTGTACCAAGTAGTTTTGAATATCACAGATGTTCCTTTGTGATGGTAGTGGGATAAAAGGGCTTGAAAAGCTCCAGTTCCAGCCAAAATCTCTCTTGGTGTTGGGATCAAGCTCCTAGAGGAGGCTTGTCACCTGTCTGCCATTTGTTTGCCTGGTCATAAGGCAAGGGTGATGGGGGGAGGCTGTGTGGGGGTGGTGAGGCTGTGATGACCATGTAACATGCCAGGGGTGATGGAGAAAAACCAAAGCTTGGCAGTGCCTTTGGGTAGGGCTTGTTCGAGTGCTGGATCAGGCTGGTGGGGAGGGTGTGGGCACTGGGCTGCCCAGGACCCACGTGGGGCTGGTGGAGGACAAGGTCCAGCTGAAGCTCCTGCTGTCCCCTGTCAGGTTGTTGGTGGGGACTGGTGGCTCATGCATGCCTGTGCCTTGGTGCTATGTCTGGGCAAGCCGGTTCGCCTTATCTGACCCATGTTCCCTGCTGGCACCTCCTTTGCCTGGGGCACCTCATCTGTCCTTCTAGGAGGCCTCCTGCTCCCTCCAGCTCTCCTGCCCTCGGGAGACTACCCCGTGGCTTGGCTTCCTCTGCCATAGCTCAGCAGGTCTCCCAGTGTGGAAAATCCCCAGTGCTTTCAGCGCAGCAAAGACAGGATCTGTGTCTGGAGGGGCAGAGGTCGCTCCCAAGGCTCTTGAGCAACAGGAAAGAGAGCTTCTGCGGTCCAGAGCCACCAAGCACTTCCCTGGAAATCATTAAATGGTTATAAAATTAACCCAATCACAAGACTCATTTTAAAGTTTGTAAGTGCTACCATTTCACCCCCCTGAACTTTGATAGACTTGTTTTGGGGGAAAAAAAAAAAAAAAAAGGCAAACCAAACCCAAAGCTGCGTGGAGGTAGGAGAAATGGGAGCCTGACAGTGGCAGAGCAGAGGGATTGAGGGATGAAGATCATGTGGGGTGACGGCGCTGCACGCAGCAGTGGATGCAGCCCGGGCTGTCCCTGGGCAAGCATGGTCATCTCCCTCTACAAGACCATTCTTCTGACATCTGTTAGCATTTATTGTTTGCATACTTATCAAACTTGCTGGGCACTGGAAGCGTTAATTAACATTTACAAAATACCTTGAAAACAAACACATTTCAGTTTTATTTAGTTTGGTTCAATTTTATCAGTGGTTTAAATTTTTTTATTCTGAGGAGCGCTTGTTCCCAATATACGTTATTCTGAAGTGGTCTTGTTCCTTTTTTGTTCAATGATTGTCCTATCACTATCATCTTAAGTGAAAAACTTGTCTAATAGATGTGCAGTTTGTCCTCTTTTGAGGTAGAATAAGTTGGATAAACAGTACTACAGCTTCCTTTTTGAAGTGGTTTGCTATTGATCCATATAGATCTCTAAACTTTGGGGAAACCCTCCATGCAGTACTTCTCTGCCCTGTTTCAGTTTTACCCCCTCTCTTGTGATCTTGCAATGAAGGTTGTTATTAGATTCATACTGTGTTTCGTTGCAGTGTTTTCCAGAACACTTTCCATACACCAGAGAATAAATATCCCTTGCTTGTAATTGGTTTTCTAAATTGTACTTATCTGTTTCACCAAGTTGATTAAAGCCTTCACGGATATGCTGTTATATCAAGGTGTTGTTGGATATTTTCAGTTCCTTTACCCCTGTAAGAGGCTAAGTGTGTTTATTTTGAAATTCACTTTGGTACAGCTTCCCTTGCAGAAAACTGAAGAATATTTTGCCAGTGGGAGGAAAAAAAAAATATTTATATGGCCTTTAGAGATCAAATGGAAAAGGACTCGATGAGAGCCAAGCTATTTCTTTGGTGTATAAAAGGAACCAGAGTAAAGAGGAAATTATCAGTTACCATGGGAATGAAATCACTGATCCAGTGTGCAAACATTTTAAACCACGATTCTTTATTTTTGCAAAATTTAGCACTGCCAGGTTTGTTGCTCTGGTCCTGCTGGTTTGGAGGAAGTGAAGCCGTGGGAGCTCATGGGAACTGCCAGGTGCCGAGGCTGAGCCCTGGGAATGTCGAGGGTTGACTTCACAGGATCTTGTGTGTTGCTTTACTGGGAGCTAAAATGAGGACTGCAAGTGGTCTTTAAATCCAGATCTTAGGAGCTTCACATGAGGTGTAGGCTCTGCTGCGATTAATGTATTAAAAAAAATCAAAGCAAATTACTCTGTTCTACAGTATTTGTGTTTCCATGTGCACTGGAGCTGTACTAGCAGAATTGCTTGTGAAAATGCAAAGCTTGAGTGTTAAAAACAAGTCAGAAGTTCTGTCATTCTTGCCAATTTTCAGTCACTCTCTGCAGACGTATTGAACGATAAATCCGTATTGATTTCAGTACAGTTGGCTGTATGCATCCGGCAGGATGTCGGGGTAGATTCTGCTCTTTGGCTTTCTCCGTAACCCAGTTATTTTTTATTCTCAGTTTATGGGCATGTTGCTGAGCTGGTGTCTGCTCTGGCAGCCTGGGGATGACCACGTTCAGCTGAGGCCTGGAGTGCGTTTTTTGTAGGTGGCCAGACAAGCCGTGGCTCCGCTGTAGCTGCTCCGGTGCCTTGCTGTGTGCTCCAGCTGAGACCACGTTATCCCCAAAACGCAGCTCCGCACACTTCGCAGCCCACCCTGTTCCTGACCCAGCCGCGGTGGGGAGCAGAGCCATCATCTCCCTCGCAAACCCCCAGCAAGCCCGGCCCCGGGTGCCGGGGAGGGAGGCCCAAGCAGCGGGACAGAGGTGCCTTTGGGTAACAATTCAACCTGTTCAACAAACTGGAAAAGAGTGGTGAAATAAATAGCTCTGTGGCTTCCAAATGGCTCTCAGCTGTTATTTATAACGCTGCGGGCACTCTGCCCCACGGTCGCTGACAATATCCCCCTTCAGCCCCGCCGTGGCTGAGCTGGGCTCCCCCCTGCCCACCCTGGGGCTCTCCCCTCCGGGACTTGGAGCCGTTCTCCTCCTCCTTTCTGTTGCTCGTTATTTCGACTCTGGCTGTCGTGACAAATGGCTTTGGTCTGGTTTGTGCCTGCTGGGTGGATGAATGAATTCACGGTGCGGTGTGGGGGCACTGGGTTTCTGCCAGCCTTGGCCGAGACCGGGGCGATGCTGGCCATGGGCGAGCTCCCTGCCCTCAGGAAGCGGCATGACACCGGGGCGCTTGATTTACTGATTTCCGTAGGGACCGGGGTGGGTTACTGTGGAATGGTTTCTCACAGATCTCTCAGGAGACTCTGATCCAAGAAAAGAAACCTTTGTGTGCCTCCCGCTGCAAATGTGGGGCCTCGATACATCCATCTCGGAGCTGATTTTCCATAGGCATGCAAAGCACAGCCTGTGGAAGTCGGAGAGAAAGCACAATAGTATTAAGTGTAGCAGAGTCAGATACTGGGACACATAAGGATGTTACAGCAGTGCCTGCTGAGGATTAGCACCCTAATTCAGTGTGGAGAACTAGGTTCCTGCTCCGCAGAGCATCCTTGGTTGATGCCACAGTGCACTGCTGCCCTGCAGCACATGGGAAGCTCAGGCAATCGAGGAGGATTTGGGTTTTACGGTGTCCCAGAGGACTGGTGTAAGTCCTGAACCCCTACACAATGTAGAGGGGAAGATGTTGCATTTCCTGGAAATAATGTGGGAGAAATACTGTATTCTTGAAGAAGTAGTGGGTGTGTTTTGCTTGTCTAAGTGTCTCCAAGTGAAAAGATGTCTCTATAAAGCCACCTGCCTTACTTTTCCTCTCTCCTCCTTTTTCAGGAAGGAAGATGTCTCTACGTGATCCTGCTGATGGCCCTGTATTGGTGCACAGAGGCACTGCCCTTGGCCGTGACGGCTCTGCTGCCCATTGTCCTCTTTCCCTTCCTGGGGATCCTCCCATCTAACAAAGTTTGCCCACAATATTTTTTAGACACCAATTTCCTCTTCCTCAGTGGTTTAATCATGGCATCGGCCATTGAGGAGTGGAATTTACACCGCCGGATCGCGCTCCGCGTCCTCATGTTGGTGGGAGTCCAGCCAGCCAGGTGACTATGGGAGCAGGGGGATCTCCATGGGGGATGTGAGCTGCAGTGTCTCTCATGCCAGAGGGCTGTCCCTACCAGCTTTTTCTAGCTTATTGAGTTTTTTCAGCTGTTTGCCTTTGCGCAGAGGCTGGTGGAGTGCCGGGAGAATCATTTGGTTCAGCCCCATAGTTCTAATCCATCCAGTTACAGGATAGTCACAGAAGTCCTTTTTCCTATTAGTTTTATTACCCCAATAGGTATAATACATCCAAGAACTTGTCAAACTGAAGAAATTCAACATTTCATTTTTTCTCTCTTCCAGACTAATTTTAGGGATGATGTTGACAACGTCTTTCCTGTCCATGTGGTTAAGTAATACTGCCTCCACTGCTATGATGCTTCCAATTGCAAATGCAATTTTAAAAAGCCTCTTTGGGGAGAAAGACACATCTAAGGATATGAAAAGGGAAAATGAAGAAAACCAAGGTAATTGAGACAGCGCAGTAGTATAAGCCAGCTGGGGTCTGCGCTGCTGCTGTCAAATACGCCCTGTTTTATTGACTTCACTAGCACGAGTGCCAGGTTTCCTAGCTGCAGCTTGATCTCAACGCTGGTCCCATTTCAATATACACTTCATAGCTACAGTGGAAGAGTATTGGCATAAAACTCCCTTTTATCCTGCCCCTTCCTCGTGTCATGCAGGAGGCAATCCTTGTGAGTTGTCTGGAAAAGCCAAGAAGTGGTGATGCCCAGCCAACCTGCTCCATGAACTGACACAAGTGAAAGCCCAGCTTTCTGGGCACAGTGGTGATGGGATTCGTAGGGGTGCCTCGCTGTGGGATAGGCAGAGCCAGGGAGGGCTGTAGATGGTAACACCTGGGCGGATGAGCGCTACGGAACGGTGCGTTGCCGCAGGGACAGGCAAGGGACGGGCCAGGCAGTGAGAGCAGCGCAGGGGTGAGGACAATTGCCCCTTCGTGGCAGCACACGGGCTGCCCTGTGCTCGTGGGCAGGTGGGTTCTCCTTTCACTGTCCTGTTTGTTCCCCCGTGAAACTGGAATCTGAGCTGGAGGAGCTGGAGGAAGGCTGGCAGGTTAAATACCTGTTTATAAAGTGCTGTGTGATTTCCCAGCCTGTGCTACTGCTTGGTGGTGTTCCTGAGCAGATCGTGGACAAGTCGGGTCAGGGGGATGCAGTCAGATAAGCTCTTCCCCCAGCCCTGTCTTCACAAATCGTTTGGCAGAGGTTTAGGCCTCCGGCAGACAGCGGTGAGAAACAGAAAAACAGACATGAAGTAATGAAGTCCCCTTTATAGCTGTCACTGATAATTGGAGCAGTAGTCACAGCTTCTCTTTCTTGCACTAATTAGTAATTGTTCTACTCCTGTGATTTAAAAGCAATGGCTTTTTGGTTCCCACTGAGTCCTAAGGCAGAAAAATGAGTCCACAGAAGAAGACTCATAAATGTGCATACTCTAATAAAGATATAATTAATCATTCATCATTAATGTCTAGCAATCATGAGATATCTGTACTCCAGGTTGCTTTATCACATTTGCTTTATGAATTTTTACTGTTCACGACTATTAAAATCAACTGCACTGACCTTATTGCTATAATTTCTTATTCTATAGAATCATTGTGTTTTGTCAGTCTGCTTTTAACCTTCCTGACCACATCCTCTGGAATGATTTGACTGTGTAGTTGTGGCTGTAAATACAGTAGAGTTTAGGGACACATAAAATCAAGACCCCTGTTGTCCTAGACATTGGCAAGCACAAAATTAACATCCTTGGCTCACAATGCTTATGGTGGTGAGAGAAGCCAGAAAAAGCAAAGGGAGAGGCATGCAAGTAGAAGAATGAATAAAGTGATACTTTGCAAATATCATGTGGTCGCGTGATGATGTATTTTTCTTTTGAGGGAGAGACTTACAACAGTAATAAATACAAGTGAAGGAGGAGTCGTCTCTAAAAGGTACAACATGGAAATGCAGGTTTTCTTGTAGACTTTTTATTTGAACTTTGGTGTCCCAAGGTAGACTCATCCTTTTTCTGTAATCTTGCTGAATGGATGAGAAAAGCTTGAAGGAAACCCTAACCCTGAAGTCAATCAAAAGCGACGAATCTGATGTTACACCTAGGAGCGGAGATGTGAAGGTGAGCTTTCTGCAGGGGGTTCCTCTTTGTCGGGCATCATCTGCAGTCAGGGCTGGTGGCACATCTCATGTGGGGCTGCTGCCGTTAGTATTTTCACAGCCTGATGAAACCTGACGGAATGTAAGGAACGTGCATTTGAGAAAAAGGTATACTTACTTCGTAGTTTACTTAATTTTTATGATCTGACTGAATTGTAATCTGTAGTCAAAAAATGACAGGCAGGTTTGTTTGTGAAGGGGACTGTATGTGGAAGTAAACTTTTACAATGGCACGTGATCAGTTTGCACGCTTTCTTGGATATGCTTTAATAACGTCGTAGTAGTGTTCGGGAGGCTGAAAAATACTTCAGTGGCTAAAAAACCCCCTTAAAATATATTAAAGAATAGGTGCCATGTAAAAGCATTTGAGTTTCTGAAGACATCTCAACAAGTGTATGAAAGCAGCTTTGTGCAGGGCTTTGCTTACACACACGGTGCCAGAATTAGTGATGTCTCTAATCAGATGGTCGTGCTTTTTTGCTGGTGAAAGAACCTCAAGGTTGCAATGACTTATGTCCATGCTTAACCACGTGGGCAGCATCTTACAGATCAGTAAATATTTGCATGCTTGTGTCGTTGATAGCTAAAATTTGGTGTAGTGTTTTGATCACTTTGATGTCGTTGGCTACTGATGCCAGAACGATGAGCTTTGGCAGCTGAAGTCTCAGCTGGTTCTGGTTGATCGAAGCAGGGTTATAAGCTGAACACCAACAGACTTTTTTCAGCTTCCAGAATTATCCTTTTGGAGGTGGGTTATAGCTTCTCTGCAGTTCTGTCTGACATCTCCAGCAATAGGTGTGTGACAAGCTGGAAACCACTGTGCTAGTGAGCCTGGCCATCCCTCCTGCTCTCTGCCCACTAACCCATCATTGGCAATATTTCATTTCTCTGAGCAGCTTCAGTATCTCCAGGTAAAAGTCGTGAGAAAATATTTCCATCTTTTTTTTTCCTGCATAAAGAATATCTTCTGCAAATTCAAGATAAACTGCAGTCAGTGCTTGAGGTGTTTCATTGGGTCGTAGACGTGGAAATGATGCCTCTAAAGGGGCAGGTGGGAAACGTGCATTTTTGGGCACCGCTGCCTGGTTTGGCTGCCTAACCCCAGCCTGTGCTGGCAGGGTATGGCCCCGGCACTGCTGCCTGCACGTCTCAGTGGATGGAAATGTTCCTTCTCAGGCCTTTTCAACTTTTTAGAAACAATAAAAATGTCATTAAAGCAAAAATTTTCTAGGACAAGTCTTTCTGCCTTTAAGGTACACAAGGTATTTGGGTGAGCTGGCCACTGAATCCTTCTCATACCACTCTGAGAGGTACAGCTGGGTCCTACCTCAGTGGTCTTTGGCCCCTTCCGACTTATAGACTTGCAAAAATTTTCAACTCCTTTTTACAAATGTCGTAGGAAAAGTTTACTGTGCAGCAGCTCCAGCTTTCTTTTGCAGTTGCCTCTTGCCAGACCTTCCTTGGCAGGTAACTCACAGATGGTCCTGGCAAGATGGGATGGGAGTTTGGGCTTAGCAGGGAAAAAATTTGAAAAATGTTGAGAAGTGGAATGGAGTATGTCTCTCTGCAGAGCCAGCACTAGGGTTGAGTGGGGTGGCAGTGGTAAGAGGCAGTGGGCTAAATGTGTTCGGGGAGCAACAGTCAGCCATGGGTTAATGTTTGTCCTAATTACACCCCTCCATCGCATCGTTGATGGGATGAAAGCTCAGCATGTGTGTGTCCAAGGCAATTAACTCCAATTCTGTAAATTAGCGATGTGTAAAACATGACTTTACAAAACTCACTGGTTCACTGAGCTGGAACGAGCTCTGTGTCTTCAACGCACACATGAGTGACTTGAGACTTTGACCACTGGCCCCTCTCCATGCACTGCTTTTGGTCTCCAGTACATGTATGGGTAGAAAAGGATCATGGTTTGGACTGAGGAGGGGTGCAATGAAAGTCTGGGACTGATGGGGTGTCGGTGGTGGAAAATGGGCTCTGCA
The DNA here is from genome assembly GCF_036417535.1 of Chlamydotis macqueenii. Classification (NCBI taxonomy): domain Eukaryota; kingdom Metazoa; phylum Chordata; class Aves; order Otidiformes; family Otididae; genus Chlamydotis; species Chlamydotis macqueenii. The sequence goes on along the minus strand of NC_141571.1, from coordinate 6,485,331 downwards.
CGCAGAGCCTGGGGAGGTGCGGGGACAAAGGCTGCTGGACCCAAAACCATGCAGAGAGCCCTAGGAAGGGCAGCAGAGCCAGTGGTAACAGGGAAGGGTGACCTGGGCTGTAGATGTATAAAACTCACAAGTGCTCCAGTGCTAAGGAGTATGGAAAATGGGGTTTAATGGCACATCTCTACTCCCAGCCTCAGGAGATCAAGCCATGAGCCAGGACTACAAATGGGCAAGGCTTAGTGTGAGATCTGGTTCAAACAAGAGCAATTGTATTGCATTTCTGTCTTGATTTCTGAATTCTCCTGATGTCTGTGTGTGGTAGAGTGGTGAGCACCTCCCATTTAACAGCCAAAGAGAGCATTAGTTGTTCTGGTCAAAATATACTCTTCCCCAAATGCTCCTGAGCCCTGCTCATGTTCCCTGTGGTTGGTGATAAAGAGGATGGTGAGGCAGAGCCCACGTGAGATATGCAGGAGGGTCCCTGGGAGTTGGGAGTGCAACAGAGTCCCCCCTGAGGTGGCCCTAAATGTGTGTTGGGGACCGGTCACTCAGCTTGCAGCGTCTGTCATTTATGGAGAGGCTGATGGGCTTGGGAATGGTCCTTGCTGTCGGGGTGGATTTCAGAGGACCTGGTACGAAGCCTAATCCCCAAATGTGCCCCACTCTGGTCTTTAAAGAGCAAATTACAGCTTTGCAGTGACTTTGTGCTAGGTGTCTACAGGGGGTAAAATTCTCATCCCTTGGGAATGGAGCTCCATGGCAGGGAGTGCTCCTGCTGTACCCTGGGGAACGTGCCTTACAGATACATCAGGCCCAATAGTTTCTCTTCCTAAGAATGAGCTATGGTTACCCCCCAAAAAACCCCCACCCCAAACTCATGACTTGATAAGGGACAACCTGAAACTCCTGGTCATGTTAGAGGATCCCAGAGTCCAAGCAGGGGCAGTAGTGAAAGGACCAAGCGCCTCTGGGTGTTAGAGGAGAAGCTGGGTGCTGCAGTGGGACTGGTGCGGTGGCAGGAGACAGGCTCGTTCATCCCTGCCAGGCACTCCCATCCCTGTGACGTGAGCTCACCCGTTATTTGCACAGGCCCTCTTCTGTAAATGGCGGTTGTTTCCTTCATCCCTCTGTTTGCTTCAAGGAGGATTTTCTAGATGCTTTGAACTGTTTTAAAGTCCTAATCTTTCTTTTTCAGCATCTTTACAGCAGAATAAACTTTACACTGTACCAACTGAGATGCAGTTTCTGGCAAGTACTGAGGAGTAAGTTAACTATAAAGTTTGTATTAGAGAGTTGAGAGAGAGAATTATCCCCTGAGCTAGACCAAGTTTTAGGAATTTAAATTCAGTCAATATTTTGATTATACCCAACATCCCAATCACTAGCAGCCTGATGATAGCAACCCTCCTCTGTGTGTCCAGCATCCCTCTGCATGGTCAAATCACTGCAGAGATTTTCCAGCCATTCTGAAATGGCAGCCAGAGGTGTCTCCTGCTGGGGAACTGTGCCTTGGTTTCCTCAGGAACGTTGAATGTGGGAAGCCGATAATGTAAAACCCACCAGGATTTACGCACTGGTGATGGTCTGCTTTGGTAACAGCGATGGGAAGGAATCTATGTTTCTTTCCTCTCGGTGCTATCAGATTTTTTTTTTTTCTCCTTTTAGTGGTCCTGTGGACTTTATGCTATGTGTTACAAGTTGCTGAGGGGCTGGGCAAGGCATGTGCACCCTCAGCTCCTATGGATGGGTGCTGAGGGTGCTCTGCCCTCTGCGAGGCTGCTGGTCCCGCGTGGCAGTTCACCAAGCAGACCCCTCTGCTGCACTGAACTGCTGAGGTGTCCCTGAGGACAGTGTTAGCTTGGATTTCTAAAAACTGAGAGTTTTCGTTCTGTCAAGGCTCTGAAGTGGTTGCACTGTATTTAAACCAGGGCTTTCACCGGATTCTCTTTTGGACTATTTTAAAGCAAAGATCTGACGGAGGAGAAGGAGCTTGCCAGCGATGCGCTCTCAGACTTAAAGAAGGAGGAGGAATACAAAACGAATATATGGAAAGGTTTCCTCATCTCCATCCCATACGCGGCCAGCATTGGAGGTACAGCAACGCTGACGGGAACTGCACCAAACCTCATCCTTCTGGGACAGCTGAAGAGGTATGGCAGGCCATCCTGGAGAGCCCTGCAAATCCTGGAAAACAGAGCTGTGTTCTCCATCCCTGTAGGAAATTCTCATCTGTGCTGAGAGCTAGTTTGGAAAATTTATGCCCTTCCAGAACATTTTGGGAAACTTTGTGAGCAGGTGAAAGCAGAGAGTGGTTGCCTCAGCCTTAGCTGTAATAAGCAGGTTCCCAGCATACCCAGGCAGGCTGTCAGCCAGTCCGGTGCATCTGTGCTTCACCTTACTGATGCTCTTAGTCCCATTGAGTTTAATGGGACTTGACTACATGCTTACAATTAATCTCATAACCGTTTTGATGAAACGGGCTGTGTAGTGCTTTACGAGCAATTAGATCTACTGCTGTGTGATAGAAAGGAAAATAAGGAACCCGCTACTACTGTTTTCTTAGTCATAAAAGATCCCTCCTATGTGCATAGGAACAGAGAGTTGTGCCATCCTAAGCGCCCACAGTTATTTATTTACTGGCCTCTACAAGCAGTGCGTTCAGGCTCTCCTTGGCACGTACAGCATCCCTATGCGGTTCATCTCCAGACAGCCCAGCAGTTACTGTAGTGGGGTTTAATCCTGGGTGTTCAGGAGTATCATTGTGTGGAAGCATCAGCCTTCTGGAGAGGGAATTCCAGATCTTCCCGTGGAGGCTTGCAGAGCTGGGCTGGGCGAGTGGTGGGTGGCTGGGTGGCCTGGGGATTGTCCCAACACAGCACTCCCCAAAAAATCCTAGTGCCTAGATGACTGCTAGTGCACACAGAGAAATAGTTTCTAAATGCAGACTGACAGGTTTGTGGGATATTCTGCTGCTGATTTCAGATGTTTGTTTACCCTTAAATTGAAGGGTTGTATTCCCCTCTTGCATTAACGTGATTTTTCCCATTTGCTTAGTTATTTTCCAGAATGTGATGTGGTGAACTTTGGTTCTTGGTTTATGTTTGCATTTCCTTTAATGCTGATTTTTCTTCTCCTGGGATGGCTATGGATATCCTTCCTGTATGGAGGAATTAACCTGAGGTACGTTTATATTCCCTATACATATATGTTGGGTGGTTACACCAGCATTGTGAAATACACGTTCATCATTATTTTGGTAATAAATCTACTGATATCACTCAGGATCATCTTGTGAATGGAGGGGGGGGTCCATAACTAACGTCAGGATGTTCATGCTTATCAAATAATCTATTTTTAAGAAGCTGTTATGCAGCAGGAGGGTTTGAAAGATATCTCATAGCTGCATATACTTTATCTAACTGAAACGCATATCTGTACAGAATATGTATTGTATATTAATTCAGTTAAACATATGATTTTTCAAGGTTATTTTACCGCCTGTGCTGGGTCTGTGGAGGTCAGTGGCAGATTTTTGTTGACAGAAGGGGAAGTGGGATCAGTCTTTGAAGATGAGCATGAAATCTTGGTTCCCCTGGAATTAGTAGCAAAAATCTTCTAGAACATAAAAGAGCCAGGATTCGTTCCTGGGGCATAAACTTGGGTTTGGAACAGGTTACTTCACAAGAGGGCTTAATTTTACAACAGCATGTTAATCTGTAACTGAGAATAACATGTTTTTCCAGTAAATCTTTGCTGGATACATGCAGCCCGTAGTGTACGCTACTTAAAACGGTTGCAGCATCGCCAGGCTGGTTCATTTGGAGCCCTTTTTCCCCCTGTATACTCTCATATGTGATAGTAACAAACTCAGTACTGCTTCCTCCAGGGACCATACAGAATTTCTAATATTTAGAAAAGTCTTTAATTGTTATTTTGAGTACAAAATACAAATGAGGCGAGGGGAGAGAACAGGTGTCCAAGTATTTAGATTGTCTTAGAGACAGGAAGAATTGATAGGAAAGTTTCAATCCAGAAAATGCCAAACAGTGGTCCTTAAATTGCTGCTGTGGGATGCTCTGCTGCCTCGCAGCCGCTTTGGCCTGCACTGCTCTGCATGGCAGGCCCGCGGCTTGTGCGATGCGGAGCCTGAATTCCTGTGTCCTACAGTGAGTGAGGGAGGAGGTGGCTGTGCTGGCCAAAGCCCCTGGCCAAATACAAAATTGCTCTTCTGCTCGGAGAACGTGATGCTTTTTGTTTTGTTTGGCTTGTCTCTGTCAGCACGAAGCTGGCTTTATTGGGATAGCTGGGCCAGCGCAGATACCAGTATTCCCCAGTGGCGAAGTGTCTCGGAAGAGACATTGCAAAGCCGCACGCGTACAGCTGAGTGTCTGCAGGAGTTTGGGCTGCTTCAGCGGTAACGACTCAGGCTTAGTGACTGGACTTTCTGTGTGGGCAACTCCTCGGTGTCTGCAGCACAGTACAGGCAGATGGACATCGCTGATATAGCAGGTCGGCTTTGCTTCAATCCAAAAGATATTAAAAGACTTGGTTACAGGCTGGCTGAGCTGAGATGATGCTGCCATCAATATCACTCTCCCTAAAAATGAAGAAATTAAAGAGCAAAGTCTATCTGCTTAAGGTTCAGGAATTTCTGAATGATCAACCGTTCATCCACATACAAGACCCAGCCACAATATCCCTTTGCATCAGTGAATGAATTAAGGAAGCACAGGCACTGCGGGGCCGGATGGATGCATCTGATACAGAAAGTTGGGGTTTTTAGGTAATCAAGGTCACAGGCAGGGTTAGAAACCAGGTTCAGTGGCATGCGGTGTGATGGGAGATAGGGTGCGAGATATGAACATAGCATTTGTATGCACACACTACAAAGGATCGAACAGTGTGTGCGGTCAGTGCAGCTGGGCTAAGAGGCTTAGCCAGGAGCACATTAACATTCCCGGCTAGTTAGAAATTCCTCACATTTTTGTTGATCCTCAGCAGCATCCTGGGATCACGCAGGAAATTGCAAGTAACTTGAGGAATGAACAGATTTATTTTCCATGTCACCTTCTTCCTAGTTGTTCTGCCCAAGGAGGTATCCGTGAGAGACGAGGAAATCCTATAGTGACTTTCTTTTGGCAGTCACAGCCCATGCTGGAGGAAACAGTTCAGAATATAAATGAAAGGAAATTTCCTAACCTCTGCAGGGTCTCCTTTGTATGAATGCAGAGAAAAAGGGTGTATAAAACAGGGCCTTATTGCCTGTGTCTGCACCAGAGACCTTCATCATCAGTCTTCGTGGTCTGAAGATAATGCAAACTGAGCCACCAGAGATGGGCAGCTCTTTGAAACTTGCATCATGTGTGCGTATGCTGCAGTGGTAAATGCAGCATTTGCCAAGTGTCAGTTATGTTAGAGGTGTGTAAAGATGAAACTGTGTTTCTTGACAGGGGCTGGAGAATGAAAAAGTCAAATATAAGAGCGGATGCAGAAGCCCGAGCCAGAGAAGTGATAAAGGAGGACTATCAGAAACTGGGCCCAACAAAGTGAGTCATAAAGTCGGGACTGAAATGAAAAAGAAGTGAAGTGGGTTGTGAATGTCCTGTCTTGAAAGTGGAGAATTGAGGGAAAATGAGTTTTTGAGAAGAAAATGAATTAGATGTTTCCACTCAGAGTGTTTGTAACCTGCTGAAGTTTACTTCTTGCACACTCTTGTCTCTCCACCTTCACTAACAGGAATAATTGCAAACAGCAGCTTGTACTCAAATCTTCTCAAGAACAAAGTCCGTATTATTGAGTGAATTCACACTGGGTTGTTTAATTACTGTTTGTAATTTTTCTACTCCAGGGACAAAACCAATCCTGTGTGTTGTGTCCTAACCAACACAGGCTGAATTTTGAAGATTGTGCGTACCTGTTCTGCAGAGCAGGAAGCATTTGCTGAGGATGTTGATGAGTCATCTGATAGATATGAATCAGATGGATTGTGGATATATGTTAAGAAGTCTTAATAGCTGCTCAAAGAAACTGTATGGAAAGAAGTCAGGTCCATGTCATGGAATACATAATTTTTTTTTCTGTGTAATTCCTTCAATTGTATTAGGTAGAGAAAGAACAAGAGACTTTTAGCTTCTTACTGTAGTGTCTCAAAGGTCTTGTCTTCTGGAAAAACCTTGTTGCAAATTGCAATGATGGGGATCGTATTTTGGAGAAAGGAACCAGCAGAAAGAAACATGAGATTTAGGCTTATGAGAAATGCCAAAAAAAGGGGGAAGCAGGAAAAGCTGAGTGTCTCCAAGAATCAAACCCTAGGTATGTCCAAGCAGCCACTGATATTCTGGGCAACCAGGGCTAATGAAGGTTTTTGAAACTGGAGCTCTTAACCTTAAATGGTCTGTGTTTCTCCATCTGTAAAATAATATTTTCATACTCAGGGCAATGCTGTGAAGATGCAGTGATGCATGTCATGCTATCTACATTGTAATTATTGCTGTTGTGTGGAAAATGGAGTGGTTCTTCAAAGACAGTTGTCTGTGCCTGTGCTGTAAATGAAAGAAATTGGTTTATTTGTTCCATTCAGTACATTATCGAGCAGCCTGCAAAATGTCTCTGAAAGAATCAAAGTCCCACTTTGAGGTCTAGGAGTGAGAAAGTCCATTAAGCTGTGCTCTACCAATTTGATTAGCAACCCCATAACTTAAAATCAATGCAAGTGCCTCTTCCCAATGGTTTAAATGCTCTTCCTTGCACTCAGAGAGATTTTAGACAGTGTTTTGAGGCCTTATTTTGGTTAAATCTTGACTCCACTGGAGTCAAGCCTGATCTTACCGAATGATATTGCCATTTACTCTGCTGTTTGTCATGTGCTGAGGGATACTGTTTAGGTTTTGACCTTGAAGTTTGTTCCTGCTGTCTCATATATGATTTGCATCTCAGCCATCCTTTTACGCTGCTTGAACTGGAGGGAAGCCATCTCTAGCTGACCGTGCCTTAGGGACATCCCAGAGGGCAGTGGCGAGAGGAATGACCAGGAGAAGCTTGGCCCTTCCTCCCTGCCGCAGCCAGAGGATCAACCTTGCATGTGCCGGTTGTGACATCTGGTCTGGGCATTCCTGATGCCCGCTTTGTTGCTCCTTAATGTCTTCCAACAAGAGATAATTGATGGCAAATATCAATATTTGTAAATAGATTTACAATCTATTCCCATGTTTCACTGTAGTTATGTTTAGAAAACCAGCCTACCTTCTCACCCAAGCTGCTGCAGCGTAAGCCAAATACTTCTCCTAGCTTGGATCCACCCCTGTAGCACATCAGTGTTTTAACTGTATTTCTTTTCATTTTAGGTTTGCAGAACAGGCAATTTTCTTCTTATTCTGCATGTTTGCGATCATGCTTTTCTCCAGGGATCCCAAATTCATTCCAGGTTGGGCAAGCTTGTTTGCACCAGGGTAAGATTTTATTTTCATTCCACTGTGACATTTTTCAGAAGCATTTCCAAGTTGTTGAGATTCCTGGGTTTCTGATTGCATTGCTTAACACTATTACTCAGGTTTCCTGGAATAAATTAAACTGAGCTTCAAGTAGCAGAGCCGGCTTTATTGTTTCTGTCTCCTGGAGGAGGTGCATGAAGCCTGGTGGGAAGCTGGCATATGTCTATCTGAGGCCATCCCTAGGGTTTTAATGTTGGGGATGCTGTTTATAGGTACATTTACAGTGAAATGCTGAATTCTTTATGCAATCCACTGATTTCACTGGAGGTCTGGAGACTGAAGAGAGGTGACAGGAGCTGACCCTGAGTGCTATCCTGTCTGTTTGGCAAGTTTGTCTCCCCTGTGACATCCATACCTTGGGAAGATGAACAGATATAGCAGTTGAGGAATGCTAAAGCTCAGAGAGGGTGTTGTTATTTCTTAACAGAAGAGACCTTCATTGTTGTTTCTTTTTTAATAAAGCCCTAGCTTGATAAATGATTCCTTAATACAACAAAGTAGTTATGGACTTTTTCCTCATCATAGCTCCTTACAATCAAACACATGCTTAAGCTCTTTACTGGATGGATCCTGCCTTTCACCTCAGAGTTTGAGCAGTTCGCAAAGAGCTCAAACAAATAAGATGGGCTGGGTTTTGCCTCTCTTCCTCCCTGCAGTGAGCTGAGGAAACTTGTCCTCACAGCCCCTCATGGACTGACCACGAATTTGCAGTCAGGGTAGCTGGAGCATCAGTGTGGTGGGGATTAGATCTTGGTTTTTACATTTGTAGGGCAACTTTTCTGGGGGGTTCACAGCCCATGCAGAAATGTAGCTCGGTGGGGAATTAAAAGAACTGGGAACAGCGAGTGTTGTTCAAACCTGATGGAAACTTGTAAGCTTCTTTGGTAAATCCTTGTTCTCATAAACTTTGTAATTCTACAGGCTCGTGCTTCTTACAAGTGTTTCTGCTGCTTTTGGACAGGTTTATCTCCGATGCGGTTACAGGAATCACCATTGTGATTGTACTGTTCTTCTTCCCTTCGCAAAAACCCTCCTTCAGGTGGTGGTTTGACTTGAAAGGTGAGTAGGAGACCCCTTGGGGCAGGGACTCAGCCCTTGCCTGTGCTCTGGGAGGGCAAGCACAGAGGAAGAGCCAGGACTGTCCCCCCTTGGACCTGCACCAGCCCACAGCAGCTGTGCTGGCTGTTTGGAGCAGAGTGGCCTGAAGGTGCAATGTGATCATACAGAGGCTTCTTCTTCCTCAAGTGCCAGAAGAGGTTTAGCAGTCACTGCCCTGGTACAGATGGCAGCAATGACTCAGTTGCTCATGTAGCTGTTGGAAATGATGCCATGGTGGGTTGAAGCGAACTGAAATCGGTGTTGATTTACCGCAGCAGACTTGGTTGTGAAACAGAGGTTTGGTTGCTGCCTCCCAAACAGCTCCTGTCCCTGGGAGGGGGAGCATGAGCCTCTGAGCGAGCAGAGCTGGGCGAGTTGTCCACACTCAAAAACAGGGGCCCTTCCTCAGTTCCCAGAATGACTGAGAATTTAAACTTCTAAAGCCCAAACTCTCCTGCAGGTTTTGGTTCCAGGAGTCTTTTGAGATCTTGAGTCTATCCTCTTGAGTAGCAATAAGATACAAAGTTTAATTCATAAGCCACTTGTAGTAAGTCTTAATGTGAAACGGTCTTAATGTGAAGATGCAGCTGATGAAGGCCCTTTGTGGATGGTGCAGCGCCGTCTGGGATCTAAAATACCGGCTACTCTGGGGCATGCACATTTGTTGTGCTGTCCATAAACAGAAAGATGTTTAATCAGGCCTTCTCTGGATAAAATATGTGTGCTCTTGTTCAACAGAAAATTACAGTCCCATTAGTGCATCCTTCCGTATGACAGAGCTCACTTCATCATGTATTAAGAGATGGCCTTTAGAGGAAATGAGCTCTTTGCTATAAAACTCACCGGCCCTTGAACAGCAAGTAGAAAATTAATAATATCTTCGTAATTCAAATAGTAGAAAATTTCCTCCTTCCATAGACTCCCATTTGTTGAGGACAATGTTTGTCTGTTACAGAAAGAATATTAACCTGATATTAAATGTTCCCTCAGGAAAGCCTCAAAGAAAACTTTAAGTGCTAGAATTTCTTTTCCTTTTTTAAAAAGATCTAATATTAAGTTAAATGATCTTTTAATTGTCTAGCCTAAGAGACTCCATATGTATATTTTCGCCATCAGCAACTGATGGTCAGTAAGCTTCAGCACTGATGTCAGGATCATGATATCACTCTGTCAGATGATGACTGATGTGCTCCTCTTTGAGTGGGTGTTTGACACGGCGGGTTTTCTCTTCATCTAGCACCAAACACTGAGACGCAGCCCTTGCTAACTTGGAGGAAGGCCCAAGAGACGGTGCCCTGGAACATCATCTTGCTGCTTGGAGGAGGCTTTGCCATGGCAAAGGGATGTGAGGTGAGGCCCACTGCAGATGCCACATTGCAGTCATCCTGCCCAACAGAGTTGAATTTTATCAGGGTGTCACTTGGGATTCTCATTTGGATCTGGGAAATTTGTATCTGCGGGGTCACAACAATTGAAGGATGTGTTTCTCAACTCCAAGGGGTAACAGTGCACAGCAGATGACTAAGGACGTTAAGAGATCTTGCAACTCCTTTCAAACTGCTTGCTGTTAAATTCCCTGAAGACACTGCACGTAGGTGCTTGTGTGGGTTGCTGAAGGTCCATGTGTGATCTGCAGTTCTATGAGAGGGTCAGTTCACCTGCAGGGATGCAGGAGCTTCGCTCTCCAGCTCGTTTGCTCTCCCCTTCTGCAGGAGTCCGGTTTGTCTGTCTGGATTGGAGGCCGTCTGCATCCCTTGGAGGGTGTACCACCGCCCGTGGCTGTCATCCTCATCACAATTGTCATTGCCTTGTTCACAGAGTTTGCCAGCAACACAGCTACTATTATCATCTTTCTGCCCGTCTTGGCAGAGCTGGTAAGATAGTCCCATGGCAAGACCAGCTGCTCCTCTGCCCTTCTTGCTCTGCCCCTTGGACGGGCAGGTTTGTATTGTGTCCATATTGGAACAGGCACCATAATGGTTCTCCTGCTTCTGGACCTCAGGCACTTTGAAATCCTTGCAAGCAGCAAAGCAAGTGCCTGTAGCATAATGTGGGCGCTGAAGGATAATAATCCTTCAGACATTGGTGAGATATGCGGTTGTTTATCATGGAGTGTGGGATACAGCTCTGCACAGAGCACTAGCTATTCGCATCCTTTAATTGTCTGCCTATGAATCCTAAGCCCCAAGGTACAATTTCTCTTCCTTTCTGTTTTTCAAGGCTATTCGTCTGAAAGTAAATCCACTCTATTTAATGATACCAGGAACTATAGGATGCTCCTACGCGTTCATGCTGCCAGTCTCAACACCGCCTAACTCAATTGCATTTTCTTCTGGACACTTGATGGTCAAGGATATGGTAAGTTTTTAGATATAGAAAATACTGAAAACAATCAGCCTTAGCAGAGTATTTAAAAAAGGAATTTTCTGGATTGTTACTAGTTCAATCTGTAGTAATGTGAAAAGACAGAAGTCTGATACTCTTCTCAGAAGTGTTTGAAGGCACAGGGATATGGAAGGAGCCTGTATGATGTTTGGTGCTGTGAAATTTGGAGCCACCATGGCTCCAAATGGTGACAAAGCTGGTCTTGGAGATGCTCAGCATCTCCCAGACCCTGCTCCTGTTCCTGCTAGTGTCAGCAGCTCAATTTTCATAGGTTTCTGGATGCAGGAAATGTCCCCCAGCTCAGTGAAAAAAAAGCTTTTGAGTAAAATTAAGCTTGGTCTCAGTTCCTGCTCACATTCCTGAGGCCAAACAGATGTTAATGTTTTTGGTGGATCAAAGCTTGGTAAGCATCTGCAGAATGGCCTTCATGGCTTAAGAAAGCCTCCTTAAGATGTTGCTAATATTAACGGCAATTAAGCCTTCCATTTTTATAATGTTTATTTTCAAATAGCTTCATGCTTCACATGCTGTAGATGTCCAGTCTAAACTCAACAGTTGTCTTTGTATTTCTTTTATAGGCAAGAACTGGCTTGCTCATGAATCTTATGGGAGTTCTGCTTCTTAGCTTGGCTATGAACACATGGGCCAAGAGCATCTTCCAGCTGGGGACCTTCCCTGCATGGGCCAACATCCATGCAGAAAATGCCACCTCACTCTTGACATCTGTAGAAAATGTCACTTTAAGTGCACTAAATAAAATATGAACAAAGGCACCCCTGGGGAAGGACTCACTCACTTAGGACTTGGGCACTGGAATCGTCAGAGCATGCGCAGGAGGAAAGCCACATGGCTGCTCACACTGTATGGGACCCTCTGGTTTAATTTTATTTTTAGAAATACTGGTCAGTGTCACAACATCCATGTATTATTTTCTCTGAAGATCTTTCCCCACCTTCCACAGGTACCAGTCAGACTCTCCCAGAGTCCATCTGTCGTAGGTGGTTGTTAACTGGACAACCCTGTAAGCGTCGAGCGTCTTTAGGTAGATGCCTCTCCCCTCGTGAAAGCTCGCGAGCTTTGCTGCTCTGGCTTCTGATACCCTACCTCGTTTTGGAGAAGAGCCCTGGGAACGGGGTGGAGGCAACTGGATTATTTATGTACAACCCAATGTGAGTGAGTGTATCAGAATCTGACCGGGGGAAGGCGGCGTGACTGGGTGCTTCTAGCAGGATGTGAAGGATGGGATCTCATTGCCATCTCATGAGTAGTTCTCTCATGGAGGATGAAGACTATTTCTTCAGGTTTGTGCATGAAGGGATGACTCAGGAGATGTGTCGGTAGGACTCGGTGCATAACTCCAAGCTTTGGAAACAGGAAGGCGACAGTTTGTTTCCAAACATGTTCAGTGTTTTGAAAACCTTGGGCAGGAGTTGCTGCCTGGTTCTTTGCACTGAGTACACAGATGTGGGCTTGGGACCAAATTAATTTCTGAGGTAACTTTGGACATTGGTGGTGTAGGTTTGTCAGATTGACTCACTCGTGAGTGACCTGCTGAGTCACAGGTCACTGGACAAGTTGCATTGGAATATTATTGAAATTTCTGAAAAATACGCCTTGATTCTTAACGTCTTTTAAAATCAGATTGCTTGGGTACTTTCAATGAAAGCATTGCAAATTGACTGCGATTTTAATCACCGTTTTATCTGATTTTTTAAATTTCCTGTAAGAATCTGAAATATTTAGTTTAAAAGAACAGTCATTGAAATAGATGGATTGGAAAATGAAGGATATGATTCTTGGTTTAGGGAAGGTGAGTGACTGGATCCCTGTGCTAGGACAGATTTCTCTGATGATGTAAACTGGTGGAGCTGGCCCGGGCTAGGGATCCCATGCATCCCCCCTGTTCCTGTGCTGCTGCTAAACCCTGGGGCCGGGTGGGAGAGCTGGCAGGGCGACGCTCGCCAGCCACAGCGGCTGCAGGGGTTACCCCAGGGCTGCATGGTAGGTGGGGACTTGAACTGAAACTGCCAAAACCAATTGAATGTGGAATTTTTATCGGTCAGGTTCAAAAAACATCCTTAATGTTCAACAAAATCCTTAATGATTGTGGAAAACATCCAATAAAGCGCATTTGTTAGCATGTCGCATCGTCCTGTTTGCTCTGTAGATTGAGAGGAGAAAAGCAAAGCCTGAGCCTCCCTCTCCCTTAGCTTCACCCCCTGATTTGGGCAGTGGTTCCCCAGGAGGACAGTGAGGTCTCCCTCCCAGTCTGAGCCAAAACGGAGCCCTGTTAAGCAGAGGAGCAACGAGACTGGGAAGGCTCCTTGCCCAGCATCTCGGGCCCCAGCAGCCCCTTTGCTGGGGATATGGGATACCCTGAATCTCCGTTCTGCTTCCCCAGGGCAGCTTTGTGCCAGCTGCGCACTGGGTTTGGGCGCCATCGTTCTGCGTGGACGCTCCTTGTCGTGCCTTAGCGAAGATGGGCTGAACAGGGACAGGAAAATTGCACCCTGCAGTTCCCTTTCCCAGCCAGCCGTCCCGTGAAACGGCACAGCATCGCTGTCCCGGGGCCAGGGAACGCGCTGTACCCTGTGTGGTTGGGAGCCGCAGGAAGGATCCCCGCTGTCCCGCCGCGGCTGGGGCTGCTGCGGGGGATCAGGGCCGGTCGCTGGAACAGAGCTGCCTCTGTCCCGGCAGCGTGAGGACAGGCAGTGAGAGGCTTTGGATCCACTGAGTTTGAGACTCAAAGGGTAACGTCCAGTCCAGCTCCGCTGCAGACACAGGAACTGCAGGTTTACCTACAGTCTCGGCTCTGCCTTGGTGCGTCCTAGCTGAGTCCAGGAGGATGGTTTTACGTGGACGTGAAAGCAGAACGGAGACAACAAAGTTTGTGTGGAAGTCTCCAAAAATCAGCGTCCTTGGCACGTCTGTGGCCCCGTGTCCAGAGATCAGAAGGTATGTCACAAACGCAGCCAGGGGAGCTTTATTATCGCTGTGCCCACATGGGAAACTGAGGCAGAGAGGGGACCAGTGCCTTACCCAGGGTCACACCACAGGGCCTTGGCAGGGCTGGGAAAGGCGTGAGGAGCACCTGCATCCTAAACCTCTACTTTCCTCAAAGACCTGACTTCTGCCAGCTCTGCCAGCAGCCTCTGTGTTTCCCAGGGCTCTCCTGGGGGGATGCGGTTTAAAGGATGACAGCATTACCTGATTCTGCTTTTTCATATCCAGGGATCCATCAGAGCAGGACTAGTCTGGCATGCTTGATTTAAATTATTTTTTTTTTTTTTGGCAGAAATGTTAAGATTTAGTATTTCTTGGGTTCAAGGGTGAACTGGCCTGCATGAATAATTTCTGATTCCGTTTGCTGCTGCTAGTACTGAAATTTGCCAAAACCAGCTTTTAGTGGTAACCTCAGTATTCCTGAAGGGTCTGTGATGTGAGCAGAGATATGAAAATTCCCAGGGAAGAGCATTTCAAGCGCTATATTAATCTTCTATAACTTCAGCTGTGTTATTTTGAAGGAACTTTGCCCGCCTATGCACCGTTTCTCTAGGAATGTAAAAATCCAAGAGCCATCACAGAAGCCATTCACATCGGCAGCCCGCTTGTGAATTTTAATTAGCAGGAAATGCCGCTCACACATTGAAATTCAACATCCAGACTATCTCTGCTTTACTCCTTTGATGTTCCCCATCCGATCCTGGACCAACCTCCGCGTGTTCTCCTGGGACGCTTGGAGGAAAATCGTTCTGGTTTATTTACAGTAGGAAAGCATTTTGTAGTGTCTTCTGTCCTAGTAGCATCCGAGTTGCTTTACAAACTGTTTGCAGGGAAGAGCTGCTCTACAGTGAGTGATTCTGGGGCTGCGCTTGGCCAACCTGCGCGCAACAGCAGTGCTGGGAGTTCAGGAGGGAAAGGGAAAGATTCCTGAAACGAATGAAAGCCTGGCCTGATAGGGAAAATTCAGCTCTGGTGGGGTAGATAGCCTTGGTCTCCTTGCCACATTTATCCCTCATCAGTCGCTGAAAGGATGTTGCTGGGATTTTTCTGTATTTCTGTAACAGAAACCTAAGCAGACACGACCTGGCTCTGTATCACTGTAAGTTGCTCACTTGCACGTGATTTTAACAAGCGAAGGGTCACCACTAATGGGCTCATCTTTCCCACACCCTCAATTTCTTCAATTAGCAGAATAATGTGATCAACAGGTGCTGATGATATTGCCATGGAGGAACTCCTTCAGTCTTAAACCATCCTGTTTTTAGCCCTCCACTCATCTTCTTTACCCAGTCTTCAGCTGTACAGTCCATGTACCCCTCGCCCCACCTGTGATACAGATGCTCCTTTAGGTCGCGCCCCCTCCCATCATCGCCACCGCCGCGGCGTTACCCTGTCACTGCAGGTTGGACTTGCAGGTGTCCTGGCAAGAGACTCGTGTCTGGGCTGCCCTGAGACCCACTCTGCGAGCACCGCAGCCTGCAAAGCTGAAAGGGATTTAAAACCTTCGTCCCGGTAGGTACAAGCTCAGTCCCTGTCCCTAATCGGAGCAAAGCCAGGTTGTGCTTTCTGGCTGAGATACAAATGAAATCCTCTGCCTTCTCATAGTTACAGCAAGCTAGTTCTAGGGAAGTGGGTCTCTTCTTTGTCTCCTACCGCAGTGCTAAAAAGTCTAAATCGGGGATGTTAAACATTTCTAGAGCTTCAGCTTTACAGAGGCTGGAGCTTGCCAAGAAAGCAAAGCCCCTTTGCACCACCTCAGAGCTGGGCCATGTGATGCGGGGTGGGAGCAGGCACCTCAAAGCATCCCGAAGGGACACAGCCAGCCTCCTGTTCCTCCTTCGCTTCCTCAGTTTTCCTTAAAAGTCTCCCACTCACAGAGTTGTTGAGTTTCTGAGCTGAAATGAGGTCAGACCTGGAGGTACTTTAGCAGAATGTGACCGCAAGATGTCACAGTTGCTTTGCTGAGATGCGCAGTCCTGCCCATGTCCCGCTCCCCAGCCTTCGCCCACGGTTCTTCCTGTACGTCTATAAAGACTTGTCACTGATTCCCACCCCCCACCCCCCCCCCCCCCAAAAAAACCAAGCTTGTTCATTGTGCCCTGGGGAAAGTTAGGCATTGATGGTTCCAGCTCATTTAGAAGTTATCAGTTCAGGGTATAAAATAGAAGATATCCTAGACTTAGGATAGTCCAGCCTCCAGAGATCAATTCTGAGTTGAGCCGGAGGAAAATCTAGGTTTGACTTTGCATACAAATACTTCTCGGTGCTGCCTGGAGTTACTGGTCAAGCACAGCTCCCCCACAGACTTCAGCTGCCCTTTGCCAGATGATGCAGCAGACTCAGAAAACACTCATCACTATGTTGTGGACTTGAGGGGTTTGTTTGTTCTTTATTGCTAATATCTTTTTTTTTGTGGCCCAGAAAGCTACCTGCTTAGTCTGGATGGGGTCCTGGGGGCTGATGAAATCAGCTCAGAAATACAGCGAGAAAGAAGTTTAACTCAGAATAGCGACTGAGGAGAGCCTGCTGAATTTTTCAGGATACAGCTATGGGCCTTTTGGGGGGATCCTTTATAGTCTGCAGATTGAATTCGTGGCCAGTGCAAGCAATTGCTATGGATGCTCCAAACAAATGGCACTTTCTCTCACGCCCACCTGGCTGGTGCCTCATCCCAACTGGAGCCAGCCAGGGTTTCCCATTCAGTGTCTGTGCTCCGGGGCACCAGGAGGAAACCTTTGCTCTACCAGCCATGTGGGAAAAAGAAAAACTCCAGCAGGAGCGGCAAGGGCGGAAAGGATTTGTCTGCTACCTGCAGGAAGGGCTGAGGGGGCGGACTGAGGATTGCTCTGCCTGCTTGCGCTCATGGTTGTGCGTCCTCTGACGACTGACGCTGCTGCGGGACCCAGCCATGTTCCCTGGGGAAGGTGCTGCTCTCCCACTGCTTGCCGGAGAGCAGAGCCCCCCCGTGCTCGGTCCCTGGGGGCGGCCGGGACAGGGCTGACCTCCAGCCCTTTGCCCTTGCCGGCCCAGGGGAGCATGAGAACATCTCGGGGGCCCAGCGGTTCCCAGCCGGTGGGAGGGCTTGGCTCGGCTCTGCACGGGACAGCGGATCCCTGTAATGAGTGGGGTCAGCAGCGGCTGGGTGAGCTGTGTCACCTTTGTCTACAAGCGGTGGCTTAATGTGACAGCATCTGGTGAAGGGGCAGGTTTGATGGGAGCCATGACTCTATGCTAGGCAGTGGTGGTACGCGTTTCTTGTGTGCCAGCTGGATGGAGGAGGGGGATTCCTCTTATTTGGAAACATAACCGAGGAGCAAGCACCACGGGCTGATCCTCCTCTCCTGGTGAGTGGGTCTGGTGGCTGGAGCTCCATGCCCTGCACATCCCAGGGGTCAGGCGAGTCTGTCCCATGGGGACCAGAAGTCCTGGGTTACTTGTCTGGGAGCTTCTGCGCGCTTTGGGAATCCTGCCTGTGGCAGGGCTTTCTTTGCAGTGGATTTGCTGCCTATAGGGAATTGGTTCCAGTTTGAAGCTTCATCTTCCTCTGCTAGGACTGTGAGACGAGCCTTTAAGCAGTTCGTGTACCCTGCACACGAGCTCACTGTTCCAGCGGGGAGCGGCAGCCTGCCGAAACAGATGAACAGTTATCAGCACGTGGTTTGCTGGATCCTACCATACCCTTTGTGCCATGGCTGACCTCTGAAAAAGGAAAAGCTCCCCTTCTCTCTGAGAGAAATCTCAACCTTGCTGCTTGCTGGTGGGCAGCGGGAGAAGTCAGCTGGGGTGAGACAGCTGATTTCCCCACAAGGGATGGTGACACCCTGTGCTCCATGTGATGCTTGTTCCGTCTTCGTCAGTCCATATGTCATTGACTCACTTTTTTTTTTCAGCTATGTGTCATGAAAATAAGCCTTCTCTGCAATAACAGTGAGACCAGAAGAGGTGTAAAGCCTGAGCAGTGCCGTGCATCCCAGCTCTGTCCTGTAGTGTGGCTGTTCCCCAGGCTTCACGCACCAGGTTTGCCCACTCACTTCAGGAATTGCCAGTGTTGCTGATCTGAACTGCCTTAAAATAGCCTTTTTTTGTTGTTTTTTTTTTTTTTTTGAGTCCTGGCTCTCTGATGCCAGCTGCCTTGGTTTCCTATCCTGCATCTCCCAGCAGCTACATCCAGGATCCTCTCTCAAAGCAACAAGAACCGGAGCATGGAGAGTTTTTGGGCAAGACTGGGACACCTCTCTGCCACTGGGTACGTAGCGTCTGCTTTAATCCCTCTCCTTCCCTCTGTCTTGATAGCTGTTGAATGGCCTTTTTCCACTGAAAAACCTCCTTTGCTCATCAAAATTCTTCCTCAAAGGGTAACTGAGGCTGCTGTCAGGTGGTGGGAGATGAGAATTGTCTAGCTGGGTTCAGTCCTGGGGAGAGGCTCCTTCTCCCCACCAGGTTTTCTGGTCTCTGGAGAGTCACTCCAGATGTGAGGCCTGGGAAATTATATTCCTTCCCAAACGTTTTTTTCGTTAGACATTTAAATAGCCTTATGGGACATTTCATCCTGTCTGCAGTGGCCAAATCCTTATCCTTGGAGATTTCCTCTGGCATTGAAGCCTCAGTGTGAAACCATTTTCTCTGATTAGTTCTGTATTCGTCACCTTTAAACCTGCAGATTTTTATTTGGTCTCCTCTTAAGAGGCAGGGAGATCAGAAACTCCCACTCAGATGCTTCTTATCCATTTAACACCTTGTAATTACAGAGCTGTTCTAATGATTTCCACAGCAGCCAGGAGCCTCCACTTTCTTCCTCCAGCATCCTCTAAATAACTGCTAAAGCCACTCTTAGCCACTGCCAGGGAGTGTTTGCATTAGAGGAGGAGCAGTCGCATTGTACTTGATGTTTGACTTTTCAAGAAAAGCCTTGAGCTTCCAGGGGAGCTCTCAGTCCCAGCTACTCAGGTTAGCGGAGAGGTAGAGTGGAAGCCCTCAGAGAAGGACATTATAAAGGCCCATGAGTCATCATCTTGAGGAAACCCCCTCATTAGTGCGTTTGTGCACTTCCTCTGCTAGCACCCAGGTATTTGTTCTTTGTTCAGGACAAGAACCCGCGTCTACTGTGAAGACTCTCTGTTCCCAAAGGTGCACAGGATTGCGGCAGACCTATGGTCAGTTTACTCCAAACCTGTCCCAGCAAACAGCAGAGAGCTGTGGACCTTATTTCTGCAGTGTTCCTGCATTACAACGGTGATAGGAGGACTCTTTTACAACTGGATGTTTGCTTCCCTGGAGTACTCCTGGCATCTCTCTGTTGCAATGGCCACCTCCTTCAGTCTGTTCCTTCTCCTCACCCTTTTCTTGGTGCATCCTGCCCGTTGTGTCTTCAGTATGATCATGCCTACGTTAGGTACCAAACAAGGCCGGAAGCTGCTCTTGTCGACCTGCGTCATGATAGTAGTGGTTAACATCACACCCAACATCATCAGCAACATTAAAACCATCCTGCAGGTTATTAAATGCATCTGCAAGAATTCCTCTGAGAGTCTTCTGAACTCAACTGCTCTGCTAGAGACAGCTTCCTGGGAGTTTGGGAATGCAATCCAAGAAACTGCTCATCTCATTAATATTTATAAGCCTATGAATGGACATTTTCAGTTTTCATTGCTTAAGAACAGCTCCTTGGTTTACCAACAAATGCACCTTGCTGGTGAGAAAATTGGGAGGGACTTTTTGGCTGTTGAGGTACTGGTCAAAGACTCTGTGCGAACAGGCAACAAGCTAGTTGCTGGCTTCTCCATGCTCTATCTCTGTTTTGAGTCCAGCTGGTATTTGAAAAATTACCTCACCAACCTCCGCTTTGACAATTTTTACATCACCAAGAAGCTGGAGCGTTTAGCTGTGGATGGAAAAGCAGCTCATCTGCTGGTGGGCCCATCCAAAAACCTCATTCGACCAACAGGCTTGAGGTTGTCTCGGGAAGAAGCGATGCTGTGCGTCGTGCGAGCCATGCTCCTCACTGTTGCCCTGATGCTGGTGCTCGTGGTCGTGGCGATGGACCACTTTGCCTTCAGCGTGGCAGACACGGCAGTGAGAAAGGCGGATCAGTTCTCTGAGGTGCCCGTCGCTCTCAGCATCAAGTACAGAGTAAGTGCTGGGGACGCCTCTCCTTCCCTGCACGGGGACTACAGTAGGTGGCGGTGGGGATTGCAGTCTTTGTAGCCTTTTTTATGCAATCTTTAGTTCCCTTCACAGGCTTGGGGCGGGGAGGGGGGGTAGAGGCACAGCCTCAGTTACTCCTTCCAGTGCATCAAGCAGCAGCGTACACCCCGCTCCAAATCACAGCTCCTTGGGAGTGAGGAGGGGAGCAAAGAGTCCCTCATGCTGCAAAACCACTGCTAGCACGTGGCAGTTGGATGTCCCTGTATCTGCAGGGCCCTTCTCCAGGCAGGGTGGAGGAACGGGCTTCCCTGCGGCACCGTCCCGCCGCTGCAGAGTGGGCACAAGCGCAAGAGGAATGGGGAAGCAGCCGTGAGGATGTCTCCTCATCTTATTGCACTGGCTGTTCCTCATGGAGAAAGCCCTGCTCACTGCTTTGTTGTCATCCCGTGCAATCCTTTCCACAATCCTCCCCAGTTTCTGTCTATTTTAATACTATTTATCTGGACTAATTCTGGTTTAGGTTTTTTTAGTTTTCCTTGTCTACCATGCAGCCTGCCTCCCTCCCCAGCCCTGGCGCTTCTCAGTGCAGATACCTGTTTATGGTGGATTCCCAGTAAAATAACAGGGTTTAGAAAAAAACCTCAAATATTTAAATATGCAGCCACTAATACTGCTGTCTGTATTGCACCTTTCGTCTTAAATCTCACACAATGAATACCTGTTATGATCTCTGTAGCAGCAGATAAAGATGACAGAGATGAGTGGGTCTCACCGTGCCAAATACTCAGCACCTACACGTCACGCTGTTATTGTCACTCAGCCCGAAGTGTGTAGGCACTTCAGTGTCCTTCTCCTAATGCACCCAAACCAGCTGCAGCAGTGATTGCACCCCCCAGGCTGATGGTTTTATAGCAACCTGTTGATTTTTGTTTGTTCATACTCTATTTAACTTTTCACTCTCTTTATTTCAGGCTGAAATAGGGATCCTGCCTTCTCTTTTCAAAGTTTTACAGCCATTTCAGGACTTTGAACGAAGCTACCACCATCATCTGATCTTCAGCTCTGCTCGCTGCAAGATCAGCCCCCCGACACCTCCCAACCCCTCTGTGCTGCTCGTCGTGGGGCTGCTCTCCTTCATCCTCTACGTCACTGTGTTTCTGGAAACCTACGCACACCGCCTCTGCAGAAAGATCGCAGGCTCCTTCTTTGAGACCTGGGAGGAGAAGCGAGCGCTTTACCTCTACAAGAAGCTGTCCAGGAGCCACGAGAAAGAGCAAAACTGCGTGGGGAACTAAGGGCGCTTTTGGAAACACAGGGGATGCCTGGGACCTGTTGCAGTGGCTGGGCACAGGCTTCTGCAATGGGGTCACACATTTGATTTTCCTGAGTCAGAAAAGTGTTTGGAGTCTGGAGAAAAATATTTGCCAAAAAAAAAAAAAAAGTGAAAGTCACATTTTGCATTAATTTGAGAAAAATGGGCTAAATTTTCTTTCTTTTTTTTTTTTTATTCTTGTTTTTTTTTTATCTAGAAGGTCTGGAGTCAGCTGTTCCAGGAATGATGGGAAACAGCTCATATGACTTGGAAGATATCTGCAGTGTTAGGCAAGGCTGACTGGGAAATATGTCGGAGCTGGGGTGGGGGAAAAGCTCATTTACCTCTCCCACCACATTCATGCTGGAAGAAGTACATGCTTCCTTTCTTTCCCAAGCAAGAAAGGAAACTCATTTGGGTTGATTAATTTAGTTTTCAGGGAATTTTTCTTTCAGGCTTCATGCAGAGAAACCTGGGTAGACAGGACAAATATTAGCCTTTAGAAGATAATTTATTCACTGAAGAAAGCGTCGCTTCAGCCCATGGAAATAAATTCAAGGCCAGTATGACCATGAGATGCACATCCTGGGCATGGGTGGTGGTGGAAATCAGCACATGAGAACTTTATGAGGTCGCTTCCCAATAGCTGTTCAAAAGAAAATACAAATAAAATAGCTGAAAGGCTTCAGAAGAGGATGAGACCAGCCAATAAAGGCCAGTTTGGGTGTCAGTTTCTTTTTTTTCAAGCAACAAGTGATATGATGAGAGGAAACAACCTCAAATTGTGGCATGGGAGGTTTAGATTGGATATTAGCAAAAAAATTCTTCACTGAAAGGTTTATCAAGCATTGGAACAGGCTGCCCAGGGAGACGGTGGAGTCACCATCCCTGGAGATATTTAAGAGATGTGTAGATGTGGCCCTTAAGGACGTGGTTTAGTGGTGGACTTGGCAGTGTTAGGGTTATGGTTGGACTTGATGATCTTAAAGGTATTTTCCAGTCTAAATGGTTCTATAATTCTTTGATTCTGATTTAGGCCAACATCCTGGAGGACTTCAAAAGTGGTAGATAGAAACTTGACATTTGAGTCAGTGCTCTGCAGGAAACAAGAAAGTAGCAGGGCTTGGAGGGCTGGACTGGCCTGAACCGAGAGCTGGTTTTACGTGTTGGGTTCTTTCAAACTCAGAAACTGTGGTGGTGTATCAGAGAGGCAAAAATCCATCTCCGAGGCAGCATCTGAAACATGTTGCTTTTGAAAGAGGGGACAGATCGGGCACTTCTGTAAGGGCAAGAGCCAGAGCAGGGGGAGCTAAATCAGTGCTTGCTTAAAAACAAAGCAACTTTGCAGCTTCCTTTCTTTAAAGCATCTCTATTATTTTCCTCCCTTCTCCCATTAGAGTCTTCATTAAGGTAATTATTTGACATAAATGCACCTCAATGAGATTAAATTACAGAAGTGAAGTGGCAGCTGCAGCCAGATGCACTGAATTCTCTCAGCTTTTAAGGTGCTTGAAACAAAGTAGGTCCGGTTTATTTTTTTTTAAGCATCTATCTAACAAAACCCTGGTGCATTCATCTCCCCAGGTTTCTTAATTCCCTGCTATTATGATGATTAATCCAGCTACCTTTCTGCCTCTACAGCAACTAGGGGGCTTTGTCATGAGGTTTCTGTAGAAAATGCTCTGTGTTGTTGTTGGGGAAAGCAAATAGATTTCCACATGCCCACTGCGTAGCCAAAATTATCTGGAGCCAGGGGTTAAAATAGCTGGGAGGTGAACAGAGAAGCCCCTTTAGCCAGCAAATAATCCCAGCAGCATGTTGCTTTCCAACAAGGACATCTTTAAAAAGAAGATTTTCCTTGGGAAGACTCATCTTTTTAGCAAGAGATATTCATTAACCTGGAAGAAATATTTTTTTTATGACCAGCAGCATTTGGGGAACCATCCCGAGCAACGTCCAGTTCCTCTCCTTGCCTTCTGAGGGAGGTCTTCAGAGAAGACTGGGGCACGGGGAGAGGAGACTGAAATGGCGAGGTGCTGGGGACCAGCACGGGACTGGCTTTGCTTTAGAGACAGGCCCTCCAGGTTCAGATGGGGATTCAGAGCGGACGAGACCACAGAGGTGGACTAAGAGGATTAAGTACCACAGTGAGTGTCCCAATGCATCCTTCAGACAGGCGCTACCCAGCTCCCAGCCAAGGCAGCTAAGCAGCATGTGAAACAGCTCCTGAAACATGCAATTTCGACCTCAAAAGTCACATCTATTGTGAAAAACTGATCTCGGTCCATAGCAGTTCTTCCCATCTTCTCTAGAGTCTCCTTCAGCTCCCATTGAATTTTAACCACTAAAGACTAATCCTGGGAACTTTGCACTTTTAGATTGTGAAATTCAGCATCAGACAAGCCTTGATTAGCATAATTACATCTGCTTGAAAGGATAATACTCAGTACAAGGTACTGCCGCTCTGCCTCTGCCCCCAGAGCCGCAGCTTTCATAAACCCTTCATGAAGCAGAGATGTGCTGCCACTTCCATTTTGCAGAAGAGGCTAAAGACAAGATTTCATAGAGTTCTTTGGTGGGTATCATGCGAGGTTCAGCGGGTTCAGTGACAGGGAGCCATGGGCAGCCGAGCCCCTATTGCCTGCCTGCCCTTAGGGGTCAAGTCTTCTGCCAAGTTTGGACATCTGCCCTCGGAGGCAATGGATTGTGCCCCATGTGCCATCTGTCTCCACGGCCTCCTGACCCTCACACACGGGTTTTTGCTTGAATAGCTGGGCAGAAATCAGTAAGGGATGAATTTGGGTTCGGAAGGTGAACACCCTGCAAAACACTGGTGAGGAGGTGAGGGCTGGGTGGTAGCTGAAAAAATCTGGCTTTTGTCACGGTGATGCTGAGATTTGCTGCTTAGAAAGGATGGTAATAAACATTATGAAGTGTTACCCTGTGCTGTGAAGTGTCATCTCACTAGTATTAGAAGGATTTTTTTAAATATAGGAAAGAAAAAGTCACGTTGATTCCCATTACAATTATTTTAGAGGTGAAATTGTACTGGTGTTAGAAAGGAAGTGTGTGGCAGAGGTGAGACCTGGGGCAGCCTGCATGGGGTGAGCAGAGGGAACCTGCCAGCGCACCTGGAAGGAGCTTAGTCCCTGCAGAAAACATGCTTTTTCAACTTCCTGGGGGGTGTCAGCAGGACCCTAGGAACAGAAAAGGGAGGCCCTGAGGAGCGGAGGATGCTCTGATGGTCCCTCCTTTGGCAGGAACAGCCTGTGCAGCACATCAAGCACGTAGTCCCTGGTGCCGAATTGGGCTGCGATGCTTTCCCTGCGCAGGGGGGCTGGCGGGAGGCAGAGCTGCTGGAAATGGCTTTGCTTTCCTGTGAGGTGTTTTCCTCAGCAAGATAAAGGCATGACAAAAGAGAAAATGTTACCCATTATAGATGGTGCTGTATTATGTGCTCGAGAGGTAGGCTGCCTTGCCAGAGTTTGCTTAGTGGTGCAACAGAGAAATACTGAACAGATAAAGGCAAAGTTAACTTATTCACACATTTTTATTAAGTAGGACTAATTTACAAGCCTCGTTATTTGCTAAGGGATTTTCATCCCTCAGAGCCCCTGCATGCTCCCACCCCCACTTCCGCTCAAGACCAGGTACTGAACTTCCGCAGTGTTGCCTAGTAGTGCCAATGCCAGCTCACATCTTTGCTGATGCCAGCCTTGACCCTGCTGTCGTGGCTTGTCGTCGTCACTCAACTCTGTTTCAGCTGCCACCACTGGAAATGTTGCCATTGATTTTGAGGGAGCTGGAGCAGCTTGCTCTGTCCATAGCTGCCCTTCCCCACTGCTTGCTGTAACAGAGCTGGATGCTGCAGTAACCCATCACAGGCGTGGGAACCGGAGGGGTTTCTGGAGGACAACTGCAGCTGGCAGCTCTCCCTGGATCTCCTGTTGGAGTGGGGCTCGTTGCTGAGGGCGTGAAGTCCTTTATTTTGGCCTTGGCACAGGGGTGGCCCTATCTGGAGTTATTTCCTCCACCAAGTTGCCCTGAGGCCATTTTTTTTCCAGAAAGACCCTCACACTTAGGACAGGAAGCTCCTGCTTCCCTTGAGGTTTTGTGCTCTATTCTTGTGCATTTTTTCATGGGTAAAATATATGCTAAGTTCCTGCTTATGCCTGGCTGGCAGGCAAGAATGAATGGCCTTAATATACTGAGGGGCAAGCGGAAACTATTCAGCTAAGACAGTGCTTTAGGAAAGATCTCATCCACAGCCACAAATCTGCAGCTACAGGAGCAGACAATCGAGCAAACAAAAACCTCTCTCCAGAAGTACTTCCTGATTTTTAAGCCAATTCCTGTCTATAGTATTTGCACTGTAATGGCAATGAAGAAGCAACAATTAAATGCACTAAACTTTAGAAAAGGAAATATTAATGAACGTAAGTAAAAGCTGTTTCACAGCATTGTGCTTGCTCTGCCCTGGATGCCTGCCCTTGCTTGCAGTGCCGTGCAGCGTACCAGAGGAGGCATCAGTGAATACCTGGAGCATCTGTCTCTGCAGGAAGCCTCCTCCCAGGATGTGAGGTGCTGGTGATTTGTACCACGGTCAGAAATGTCGAATGAAACATGACTTCAGTAAAGGAAAGCAAAAAAAAAACGCTGATGAGAAGTATTCTAGAAGGGGAGATCTTCTCTTTCTTTGATTTGACCAGTGAAATCTCTTGCTTTGCAGAAGCTGATGCTGCGGCTGACCACAAAGAGCTACACCGCGTCACCAGATCTGCTCCTGGCAGCGGGGCCGGTGGCACAGGACAACCGGCACCATGCGCCCACGGGGTGCTGCCAGCAGCGCTGCTGCCCGGTAGGAGGTGGTCCCAAATAGTCAATCCCATCTGCAGCTTCCATAGAAATACGCAAAAACTCCCAGCCATGAGTCAGTAACGACGCTCTCAGTGAGTCTGCATCTCTGGTGACCACTGAGATGGGTGAGCCTGAGCCTTTGGCGAGCTGTCCCCTGCACAGGCAGGGAATGACTGAGTTAGCACTTTGTTAAGGCAGTGCTTTCAGCACGAGAAGCCCTGTCTGAAGGCAGCTCCGCCATCCTGAGCTCTGGATGACCACCCAGCAAGGGCAGCTCCAGCCCAAGGCATTTACCTTTTAGACAGGGGTGGAAGAGATGAGAAAATTCCTCAAAGACAGTTGGTGAGGGGGGAAACCTCTTTCAGATGGGGTTTTTCCTGCCTTTTCCTCAAGGACGGTCTATTGCAGGCCCTTGGCTGGGCTGTGAGGTGCTGGTGCCAAAACAAGAGGTAGGAAGAAGAGACAAGATTATCTTTAGAGGTAAGAGGTGGTAAACAAACTGCTATCTAAGTGCAAAGGTTACCAGAGGTGGATTCATAGCAGCAAAGAGGTGTCAGCACCACGTTATCCTGAACTGGTGCCCTGTACTGGTGAAAAGCGACTGCTTCCTGACTTGGAGCTGAAAGCACAAATTCATAAACCTGCAGGACCGCTGCGCTCCTGCGGTGTCTGGCACCTGCACTGGACTGGCGGATGCAATCCAGGACAATCAGGACCAGTGGCTGATGACCAGGCATCCCACCGCTCCCAAAATGATGCCTGATAATGATGTCAAAGCAACTGCCAGGAGATGTGATACAGCATGTGGGAGCTGGCACCACAGCTGGTTCTTGTTCTTTGGAGCAAATTCTCTTAGAGACCAACATTTTTTCCAAGGAGGAACAAAAATGTGTCAAAATTAGTTGGAGATATGAGACAATTGCAGAGAGAAAGGGAGAGATTTGCAATTCATAGGGACAGGTTCCGTAGTCCTGGCTCTGTCAGATGCCGATTGTGTCAGGGTTTCACTCTGAACTCACTGCCTCATATTTCGCAACAGAAAATTTCCAAATTTGTTGTAACAGGCCTTCGGCCTGCAAGAAAAAGGAGTCGAAATGAGGAAGAAGCAATGCTGGTTATCCCAGCAGGCTGCTAAAAGCTGGGATATCGGTACAGAAGCCCATCCTCCAGGCACCTTTCTCAGCCCTCTGATTTCCAGGACTATGTGCGCATCGCTGATTTCCAAAGGTGATGGGAGGTTTGACCACCAGCTCGCTCTTCAGGCACTAGGAGAAGCCTCGAGATACATGATTTCAGCCAACAACTCCAGCAGTTTGCGGGGCACATGAGATGTCATGGCATGTTGAGGAGATGCTGAGGAAATAGAGTTAGCCAGGGGTTTGCCTCCATCACTTCACAGCCCTTCCCAAGGATGGGGCAAAAGCAGTTCTGGGTTCCTTTGCAGATGAGCAACTGAGGAAATGAAATCACCAGGAGAGATGTTTTCAACATGCAAACATAAGGTGAAAAACAGTACCACACTTCCACACATTTCTTTCTTACATGCTGTTCCAGTTGAACTTTCTGTAATTCCTCATCCTACCTGGAAATAGCTGGGGAGATGCTTTCACATCTGAGAAGGGAGAGAAGCCAATTCTGTGAATTTATTTCCCAAGAGATTTTTTTTTAAAAAGCCCAGCAGTATGACTAGTTGGGGATGATCCATGGCTTGGATAGAAGGTTCTCCTTTGAAGTAGGTTGAGAAACTGAAATGGCTGAAGGCTTCCTCTTGCCTTAGCTGGAAATATGCCGTGGCTGTTCAGATAATAAACCAGGAACCAGTCAAATTACAGGAAGGAGCAGGTCATAGCTGAGGGCTCAGCTGAGTCACTTTTTCCTTTTACCAGGGGAGAGAAAAAATTGCTCCATGTACCCGATGCTTCGTGCTCTGCGCTACCAGGACATTGGCAAAACCAAGTTTATAACCCCAGTTACGTGAGTATGTGGGGTGGGGGGAACTTTGGTCCCATCTAGCCCTATTCTAAAAAAAAAAAAAAAAAAGGTGCCTAAAGCCAGCATGGCTTTTACTATCTCAGGAGCTGCTGATGTTGTGCGCGAGGTCCTGGGCTCTGTGGGAAGTGACCACAGTGCTCCCAACAGGGCTGCCAGGAGGAAGTAGCTTCTTTTGGCATTAAAACAAATTCATCTCAGAGTGGGGAAAGCTTTTTCCTCTGGCTGGACACTCTGATGAGCAGTGCCTGCAGGAAAAACTGAAAAAATGATCAAACCCCACAATTAACTGAAACTCTTTGAAGCCACCAATTGGGTGGAGGAGGCTGCCTAGCAGCAAGAGCGCTGTAATTTCGCTCGCTGTGCTTTGGGACTAACCTAAACATATCAGTTGAATTAGTGGCTAGGGCATGATCTGTGCAGCACCGAGGCGTGAAGGTGGGTGGATTAGAGACACTTGTTTGGGGACAGCATCTGGCACAGCAGGCTGAGGGAGATGAGCTTCAGCCAGGGTGCAGTGATGGAGTTCAGTGATGGAATTCAGTGATGGAGAACTTTATGAACACCAGTTCCAGTGAGTCCCTATCTGCATCGGCGCTGACTAAGGACTCAGAGCATTTCGCCATGGTGGATGTACTGTCATTGCCCGGGCACTTCTGCTGGGAAAGATGAAGGGCACGGTGCTCAGTGTGTGTCCCCTCAGTCACGGTGTGACCCCCCGGGGCTGGATGCCAAGCCAGGGTGGCCTCATGTCTCCTGATGCCCATCGTGGCTCTGCGTGCTGCGTGGAAGGGGAACAGGAGCAGAGCTAAAGCACAGTGCTGTACCTGCTGCTTGTTGTTACAGCATTACGGGGTTGACATTCAGATGTTGCAGAATCTGAAACAACCTGTAATTACAGCCAAATTATTTTGCCGGAGTTTTCCTCTTTCACAATTTTGCATGCAGTGCTTTTCTCTCCCCCCAGCATTATCGCCGTTATTATCCCCCCAGGATGCCCCTCCAGCACCTCACCCACCCTGCTGACTCTTTTTGGGAGCTGCCTATTTCTGTCCCTGCCCCAGACATGTCCCACCCCATCTGTTGTCCTTGGGATGAGCGCTGGGGTGGGTAATTCAGGTCAGATATGGCACAACCAGTGCCCAAAAGGTGCATGGGAAGATGTGTTGTTTTTCACTCTCAGCACCATTTCAAGCCTTACCAATTTTGGCCGAGGTTCAGCTTTGGTTGCCCAAACCACAGTTTCCTCTTGCAGCCATCGGTTTCCGTGCTGAATGGGAGATCTGGAAAAGCCAGTGACTCTTGGGGCTTCCCCCTTTGTGCTGCCCTGAAAGCCAACACCTCCACCTGCTCCTCTGGCTTTTTTTGCTCTCCCAGGTAGGATTTCTGGTGGATTGGGCACACCAGAAGCAGCAGGACGGCTGTCAGGGGCAGCAGGAGTTGTGACGTTGGGCTCCTTCTCCCATGGCTGAACTCCCAGAGCCAGCACTGCTGGTGTCATGGGGCAGGGCAGGGAGTCCCTTGCCATGCAGGACGACCACGTTTGTTTTCAGAGGCTGTGTAAAGACACACCGTGCCCTGTGCTCGCATGGCCTCACTCAAGCCAGATTCCTGCAGCAATGGGGGTTTAAGAGTGAGGGGAAGGTGCACCCCAAGAGGTGCACACAGCATCCTTTCCCACGCTGTTATTCTCTGCAGAGCTGTGTAAATTCCCAGCAGTTTGGTTCATTGCACTTCTCAAATCAGTCCCATGCATATTACTGCGGAGCGATTTTTTTTTTACTATTCAGGCTGCATATCTAAGAGCTCAGCCATTTCAGGAGCTACTTGGAACAGAGTCTGAAGGACGCACCTCTTAAAAAGCTAATAGAGACAGCTCATAAATAAGGGATACTCAGAAGCAATGACTTAATTTGGGATGCTCCTGTCTGTACAAGGCAGCTGCTGGACGTGGGCAACTGAGCCTGCAGTGCAGGAAGGCAACATCCGTCACACACACTTACAACTCCACAAAGAGCAGGCTAATTCCTCCTTTGTTACTAAAAATTTACCCCTATGATCCAAAGCTGACCTCATGGGCTCCTGCATCAGAGAACGCCTGCTGCATTGGTCTATCTTGCAATATTTTGGTTAAAAGCCAGCTGCCTAATGCTGGCCAAGAGAAGGTGAAGTGGTTGCTGCTCCGTGGGGTAGCAGGCTGCCTCCTTCCTTCAGGCTCCAGGGGATTAATCTGGTTTTACAATGACTATGTGGTGATGTTTCTGGGGAAAGATCAGAAAATATCACCTATTAGTGTGTTAAAAATTATTTCCTTTTAATTCTTCAGCAGGACAAAGCCTAGTGCTGTTGGTAAGACACCTCCTGAAGCCTGCTCCCCATCGCCTGTGCCACCGGTGGGACGATCTACCCTGCCAGCAGCTCCCTGCTTCAGAAATGCAGGTTTTTACAACAGAGCTTGTGGTATTTGTTTTCCTCTGCTTACTAATCTCTGTGCAGTGAGTGGCTTTTCCCTTGAGGACCCAGGCTCTGAACGCAGCAGGGAAGCACAGGAGAGGAGAAGGGCTTTCCCCTCCCATAATTTGTGACAGTGGCGTCACTTTGCTTTCTTTAAAAACTTGAATTATACTTATTAGCTGAAGAAAAGTCACCAAGTTCCTCTGTGCCCTGAAGGTATTTCCAAGACCTTGTGCATAATAGATTTAACAACATATCTTTAGAAGAGATTATATAAACTAGAAAGAAAACTACCCAGAAGCCAGGAGGCAACCCTGCGCCAGCCAGGCAGGGAAGAGCGGAGACTGAGATGACCCGCAGAGCTGCCTGTGCTCACTGAGTCCGGAAACAACAAACCGTCTCTGCCCTCATTTGGGGCTGGGGAAGCGCTGTTTCCCTGTGACAGCGTTGCCCAAAGCTTGGTACTACAATATGCGGTCGGAGCGCCTTAAGCCTGGCACCACCAGATGGGTTTTCCCGTCCATCCGTCAGGCACCCGCTGCCCCCGCGGGAGATGCCTCTGCCCCGTTCCTGGATCTAAGAACCTAAAGATATTCCTCTTTATATTCAAGCCTGAATTGGCTTTCATCTACAGAAGACTATATCACTGCCTTTCTCTTAATCTTTTTCCAGTCTTCTTTTCATCCACAAGATTTTCCAAAGGCACCATATTGCTGTTCCCTTCCACATCATTGGCATGGATGTGATGCAGTCCAAGTCTGTGACCTGGTCCCTGTGGGGCTCTCCAGGAGCTGCATCCCTCCAGGGATGCTTCCCTGCTCACAGGAATCATTAGAAAACCACCAGCTAGGTAATTTTTATGTATGTATAGAACATACTTAGGTCGATTTTGCATCTTTTTAATTCCATCACAGCTGCCTCTTTGCCTGGGTTTGATCTCTGAGGGCATTAACCCATAAAGCCCCAAAGCTATTTGCTTCTAGGCTGTGACTCTGGAACAGGTGAAGGCAATTTTGACAGAACTTGTCCCTCCTTTTTTTTTTCTGAGTAAGCAATAACTGCTGCTTTTAACAGATTGACTCATACCCTGTCACTATCAGTACTTGTCAGCCCTCAGGCTGCTCTGCAGAGCCATGAGCACCTTCCTGCCCACTCTGTGCTGAGCTGCAGGGGTGCAGAGGTGGGAATCACTCCCAAGTCAAAATTTAGCAGTTCCCCAGAGCCCCAAATCCTGTAAACCAACCCCCCCAAACCACTTGTGGCCTCTGTGATTCAGCATCTCCACGTTCACCCACACCGTGCGGATGCAGCTTCGGTGCCCCAGCTCTAATAGCATAAGTTTTATGAGTTTAATATTTATAGTTTATGAAGCGCCAGAGAATGGAGAGGTGTTTATGAGGGATCTGGGTAAGAGAATTGCTTTCTCCCAGCATTGTTTATTAAATGTGCTGAGCCTCAGAGGTCTTTTCTGTTCATAGGACTAAATGAGCTGCCCAGCGAGGCTGAGTGAGAGGGATGAACTGCATGGGGATCGCAGGGAGATACCGAGGTTGGTGTTGAACTTCCCAAGCACCCAGCCCTGGCACGGTGCTGCTAACAAAACCACTCCTTCCCAGAAACAGCCCTGCCACAGCCAGCACTCCGGGACATGGCCATTCCCATTTGGGAACTCCCAGGAAAATTAAGACCTCTCCTCCCTGACGTTTCAGGCAGGGGGTAAGGGCAAGTAAGGTTTTTGCCCATCTGGAACAGCTGCTCTGCTGTTCAGCACAACTTGCAGGAAAGAGCTTTTAGCAGAGTAGTTGAAGGACAGGGATCAGATTCGGGGCTGTGGGCCCCATGATGCTGCTGAACGGCACGTCTAGTGCCTTGATGCATCAAATAAAGGTGAGGAAAAGGGAAACATCATCTCGTGGTCTAAGCAGAGGATTAAGTTGCAAGCTGGGTCTCATTTTCAGCTCTGCTCCTGCTCAGCCGAGAGATCTCGAGAGATCGAAAGGTCTCAGATCCCAACAGAAAGCAGAGAGCGCGTGGGATGTGCCTGTCCTGCAAGTGCTTGTCCCCTCAGAGCTGAATTTATTAGGTGCAAGGACTCACCTCTTGCTGCTTGGGAGGTATTTCTCTGTACCTCTTTTGGTGTCTTTCTGAAAACCCGAGGGAGCTTTTAGCACAGTGGAATTGTGCTTGGAATCGGAGCATCCTGTTGGGCATGAACCCAAGCAGGACGGTCACACTGCGCTCCCACAGAGCAGACTGGCTCCGGCCAAGGTACAGCTGTATCCCAGGGACGGGGGGGGGTCTTCTCCCTCAGGGAGATGCTGTGAACACCTCCAGCTCCCAGCCAGTCCACCTACTTACGGAGCACAGGACTTACAGGAGGGAAAACCTCAAATCCTCTGTAAAAAGGAGGGACGAAGGGGAATGGGAGAGGAAGGGCAAAGGGAGGCACAAGTTTTCCCACAGAAAAGGGGAAAACATTATTTGCTACAAAAAGCCAGAGCCTTGGGGCAGACCACTGGAGCACAGAGTGAGGCAAAAGGCGTTTTATGCACCCGGACAGCTCAGGCTTAGAAATTGGCCTGTGAAAGCCTGGACTTGACTCACCCAGCATCAGGACAATCCTTCACATTTTGGATATGCATCTCAGGGACTGGGATTAATGGGGTAGCTCTGCCTCTAAATTGAAATATAATCTAATAAAAAAGCGAGCTTTCCCCTCGTCCTTTCATCCACTCCAAAGATTCAGGGACCCTTCCTTAGCACTTTGTCTCTGCAAACACGATGGCTCTTTCAACTTGAAGATGCATTTTCCGACAGATTGTGAGACGTCAGGAGCAAGCACGGAGGTGGCAGCAAATTCTGGCTACTGCTGACCATCATGGAGATATTGGATCTCCCAACCTGACCATCAGACAGATGCTGGACCTCGCTGCCTGACCATGAGGGAGATTCCAGATATCCCAGCCTCATCACTGGGGAGATAGGGGATCTCCCAGCCCAGGACTGGGTAAGCCTTTCCCCAAAGGGAGTGCTTGTTTGGGACAGGAAAGATGGCACGAGGAGGTCACTACCCCCAGGGAAGGAGCTCCTCTGCCCCAGCCCAAGGGAAATGGGAAAGGCCATGGGTCTCTGTGGCGCTGTCCTGGTCCCACCCTGCTGAGAATGAGGAAGGAAGGACCCCTCATCCTCAGCTTTGCTGTCTGGAGGGGACGGTGCAGCCACGGCTTGGCTGGGCACACAAGGCACCGGCTGTCCCGGGTCCCGGAGCTGACGCACTCGTTTCTGGGGTGCTGTCAGCCCCTGAGCTTCTCCGCCCGCGGGGTCTGCAACCTACCACCCTCACCCCCTGCCTGGGCTCCTTCCTCCCCCTCTTCCTCCTCTTCGGCTCAGCGGTGCGCTAGGACCCGGCGGGCGCTGGCGGGTGATGCGGGTGGGAGGCGGATGGGGGGTCCTAGGCGGTCCCGCGGGGTTCCCGGAGCTGGAGGGTCCCAGAGACCTCGGTGGCCGGGGTGGTCCCGGCCGCTCCCCTCGGTGGGTGCATGGGAGGTGGGTGCGAGGAGCCGGGCGGCTGCGAGACTTGAGGTGAATCGCGGAAAAAAAATAAAGAGGGGGGGGAGGGGGTGGGAGGAGCCGGGCAGGAGGGCGGGGAAGGGGCGCGGGGGGCAGCGGGGCTCCGCTACCGGCTCCCCCCTCTCCCCGCCGCAGGGTGCGCGGGGCTGTGGCGGGGACGGCACCGGGGGCCGATGGACAACAGCAGCGGCAACCAGACCCTGGGCAGGATGCCCCGGCAGCCCCTGGAGCTGCAGGTGGTCACCATCCTGCTGGTGCTGCTCATCTGCGGAGTGGGCATCGCGGGGAACGTGATGGTGGTGCTGGTGGTGCTGCGCACCAAGCACATGGTGACCCCCACCAACTGCTACCTGGTGAGCTTGGCGGTGGCCGACCTCATCGTGCTGCTGGCCGCCGGGCTGCCCAACATCTCGGAAGTGGTGGCTTCTTGGGTGTACGGCTACGCCGGCTGCCTCTGCATCACCTATTTGCAGTACTTGGGCATCAACACCTCCGCCTGGTCCATCACTGCCTTCACAGTGGAGCGTTACATCGCGATCTGCCATGTCATCAAAGCGCAGCTCCTGTGCACCGTGTCCCGTGCCAAGCGCATCATCTCCTCGCTGTGGCTCTTCACCTCCCTCTATTGCCTCATGTGGTTCTTCCTGGTGGACACGACCCAGGTCACCTTCTCCGACGGGGCGCAGGTCAGCTGTGGCTACCGGGTCTCCAGAAGCCTTTACATGCCCATTTACTTCTTGGATTTTGCTGTCTTCTATGTCATCCCGTTGGGGCTGGCAACTGTCCTCTACAGCCTCATTGCCCGCATCCTCTTCATGAGCCCCCTGCCCGCCACCCCACAGCACTCCTGGCCGGGCTCCGTGCACCAGGGTGGCTCCCTCAAGCTCTCCGGCCAGGGCAACAAGGGGGCCCTGAGCTCCCGCAAGCAGGTAGGGGCTCCCCACCGGGCTGGGACATGCTGGGCTGCAGGCAGCACTGTCAGGGGCTCAGTGCTTTGAGGGGCATTCTGGCAGGGGATGAGGTGCCCTAGTATTTCACTTCCCTCTGTGGGGGGAGTGGAGAGGGTTGGTTTGCTGCACAGAAGTGCCCCCGGCCCCTCCAAGCCCAGCTGGGGTCTGGCAGCACAGATGGGCTCCCCCTGCTTTGGCTGGGCTTGACAGAGCAGGACAGTGCCTCCAGTATCACTTGGGAGAGGCAGGGATGTTTGCTGGATAATTGATGACTGATTGCCTCCCTGAGGAAGGGAGTGCTGGGTCGCGTTATGCCAGTGGGACTTGCCTATCGGGCAGGGTCCTGGGCAGGTGACCTTGGATTTAGGGGAGCAAAGGGAGGGGAGACCCTCTGAGCCCAGCTGTGGTCCTGGCAGCTGGGGAAGGTGTCACAGCGGTGTGTATGCTGCTCGGTGACTCCTCTGTCATTCAGCTGCCTGCTCGCTCCCCAGCTCCTTCTCCTCCTGCCTCTGTTCCTCTTCTTTCTCTGTCCACATGGACAACTACTATTTCTTGCCCCATCTCCCCGGACCAGTCAGTATCTGGACATGGGACACTTGCAGGAGACTGTCCCATTCTGGTTTCAAACTTTGCATAGGCAGAGACGTGTGCTATTTTAAAGGAAAGTCCTGAATCCGGGAGTCTGGCTTCAGCCCCTGAAATCACCGGTTCTGTTGCGAGTTTGAGGGAGCAGGAACTGATTTCCAGACAGCCTGAAATAGGCTTCAGCCTGTCTTAAAGTCCTCATGTTTCCAACTCAGTATCTTGTTGCCTGACCTGCACAAGAAGCTCCATTCCCCAGGAGAGATGATTCAGTTGTGGAAGGGAAGTGAACAGCCCAGAGAACGTGCATTTCTTCACAAACTTCTAAGTCTACCCATTTCCACTTTTTCTCCCTTTTGCTCCAGCAGAGAAAGATTTAAAGCAAATCCTGACTTCTGCAAAAGTACTTGCCCGCTCTCCCAGGGTCCCTGGCTGCTGCTGGAGCCCCGGGCAGGGTGTTTGGCAGCGAGGTCTCGGATACTACAAGGCAGTACTTAAAGGCACGGGTCGATGGACCCCTTCTTCCAGATCAGCCGCTGCAGGGGCTGTGCTGCTCCCCCCATGGTGCTGGGCTGCACACAGCATGCTCCAGCATCGTTAGGATGAGTGGCTGAGGCGGTTAGTCCTGATGGGGCTGGATGCCAGGTGCTTCAGCTCCTGGAAACATCTTGTGCTCTCTCTTCTGTTATACTGGAAGTTTTCGCAAGATTGTCATTACCTCCTGAAATAATCTTAGGATGGAAAGACTTCCCCTGGCTGGCTTCACATCACAGAGCTGGCATCGTTAGGAATAAACGTGGCACCAAGTTTTTAAACTGTAAAGCAGTTTCCCAGGGCTTCCAGCTATGTTTTGTTGAATGCTTCCTTCTGATTTCCCACCAGCAGCTCTTCAAAGCAGGCTGTGTTGGGAGCGATGGAGGAAGAAAGCCCAGGCGTGCCAGGGGTGGCATGTGGGCAAGTGTGTGACACAGGGGTTGGTGGCTGTCAGATGGATGCAGGGCTGCACCCCAGAGGTGGCTGCAGTCCAGATTTTTCCATAAACACCTTTCACAAGCAGCATGTGGCATAGGACAAGATCACTTCCTTTTAGAGAGAATCAGAGGGAAATGTATACGGCTGTCCGTAAAAATCAGAGGGGGAGAAACCAGGGTCTGTGAGTTCAACTTTAACGACTTGATTCATTGCTAAGGGGTTGATCTGCTGGATGCTCTGTGTAGAAATAAGTTATCTGTGCACCGAAGCTGAGTAAAACCACACAGCTCTTCTGATGACTGTTTCAGACAGTGCATACAGGCGTGCTTCAAGCATAACAAATGCAGGTGCTGTCAGAGCATCTAGCATCTACCTTGGCACGGAAATCCAGCCGGAGGTTTTTGCTGGCAGTGCGATGGATCGAGGAGCAGAAGCTCCTTACCAACGCAAGGTGTGAGTTTTGCTGTATTTAGCACCTGCAGAAGGGTCACAGATACAAACACCAGCCACCTTCAAGCACGTATTTCAGCTGCCGGAGAGGGACCACTAGAGGGAGTGGGATTCCGAAAAAAGGATGCTGCAGCTCAGGATGGTGGTGCCCGGACAAGGAGGGATGGCAGTGGCTGGGGAGAAGCTCTGTGGCCTCCAGGACAGGGGCAGAGGCTGGACAAAGGGCTGCTACAGGGAATGTGTTGGAAGGGCTGTGGGGGATGCGAGATGCCGATTGTCTCATATGGAGCGAGAACGATGCTCACTGATGGTTTGCTCTAGGACTTACACCAGGCTTGGCTCGTGGAGGTGGAAGATGAGCTGTCCCTTAGCTTTGACATAGGGACCCAGGATGTAGTCAGGGGCTCTGAACAGCAGATATCCTTGGCCATCCAACAACAACACTGGCTTACGTGCTCAAAAGGGGTTTTTCAGCTAAATATCAACTGTTCTAGTAAAACATCCCCTTCTGTCTACAAACCCTGGTCTCGCTTCTCTCCATAGCTCCTTTACAGCTGCTGTGTGCACACACTGTGTACAACAGAATTGTTGCAAAACACTTGTTGGAAAAATTGTTGTCCCTGAGCTGGTGCTTCCCTGAGGGATCCCTTGAGGCTACAGCAAAGCTCTGGCTTTTTTGGGGGCAGCTGTTTTTTTGGGGGCCATAATTCAGGACTACTCCAGTCAGGAACAATGTCCCAAACCCTTCTTAGTGCCAATTAGGTTCATTTTTCACATAAGCACCAGACGTAAGTTCAGAGCACCTCAAGTGTGCTGTTGTTACTCATCTCAGCAAGGCAGAGTGAGGAGAGGCCCGCAGACAGGTTTCAGCCATGCATGCAGACAACACTGGAGATTTCTTTCCCCACTATGGAGCTATGAGAGTGAGTCTGGGATAGACTCTCACATTTTATCCAGAGGAGACATCCTATGTCGACACAACTTTGCTGAAGTCGGACCCAGGAGAACACAATCCGTACGGACACTTGGCTTTAAAAGGCAAATTTAATGTTACAGCACGCTCAGGGCAGGGCTGCCTGTCCCAGCTTGTGGTCTGGATGCAGCGTCCTCGGGGAGCACTGCAGGCATTTAGTGCGACAGAGGTAATAAATCCTCCTGGTGCTGTTTCCAGCCGGTTTCCCCTCCCAGGACAAAGACAGCTTTTTCGCAGGGCTGTAGGATGCAGAGCAGGCGTGACTCTCCAGGTGACAGCACTTGGTGGTCTCCTGTGGTCTGGAGAGAGGTGTTGGGCGCTTGCTGGCACCGCCAGCATTTCTATAACCACCAGCCAAAAAGCAGTGGCAGTTATGGCTAAAAAGCAGATGAATCACTGGTTCTTTTCCAGACTACATTTTTTTTGGTCTCAGAAAGGACCGGAATGAGCTTATGTTTCAGCCTTATTAGGGCACGCTCTCCCTGGTGTTGTCACTTGGATGCAGAGTTCAGCTCACTCTTCACAACCATTGTGGGTTCCCGAACAGTAAAACAAGGCAGAGAGTTATACCATTTGAAAAGCCAAAGATGCTTCAGTCTCAGGAGACAGCACATGAGCAGTATCCATGTGTTCACTTTAAAGGAGACATTTCAGCCATTCAGAACCCTCCCATGCAGAAGGAACACCTGGCAGAGAGCAGAGCTGTGTATAAAAGCTCAGAGGTTTATTCTCCGTAGCCCTGTGGTGGGTAACTTTGCATCTCAGGAGCTGAGACCACCGCTCTGTTGGGTGAGAAGTGTCTGCGTCTCAGTGAGGACCTGCGGAGGTGTGGTATTTCACTTTCCCAGGATATATTTTGCAGCGGTCCTTCTGCCTAAGGCTGCTGAAGGTGATAGAAAGACTTCCACCAGCCTTACCCTCGAGACAGCCCTTTAACCAGGGTCCTTCCAGGCAGGACCGGGATGTGTTCAGTCTCTGCATGGGATGGATAGAGCGCAGAGCCTGCCCTTATCTCCCAGGAGCATCAGTCTGAATAAACTGCTTAGTAGAGGGGAATTAAAATCTGACTGAATTTGTACTTAGGATGACTTAAGCTGAGAAGTTGGTTGCATTTTGCTGTAGGGTTCAGCTATTAGCACAGTTTTGTTCAGATCAGCTTAATCCAGGTTCTTGGGAAATAAACCTCAGATGCATCAAAAACATGGCAAAACCAATTCTCTCCACAAATCTGAGAATTGGGTCGTGGAAGGCAGCAGGCTGGCTGAATGCTTCATCACTGCTGTGCCTATTTGCTATAGCAATATACAGAGAAATAGAAAATGCACGTCTCATGCATACACACTGCTCATGTAGCATTCAGTGATGAAGTAAAATCTGTGCCTTTCTGGGCTGATCTGGTATGGGGAGCTCTCTGTTCCTAGGTTTTGCAGTGCAGACCACAGCGATATGGTCTCGCCATTGCTGTCAGGACGCTCCTTGCTTTGGCAAGGGGTGCTGGAGCCTGGATTGCCCTGCCAGCCTCGGCGGAGGCAGCGGCTACAGCCATGCTGGTACACAGAGAATTTGACCATGGCCCAGTGTGTGCCAAGCAGCTGCTCTCCACTCACAGCCTAGCTGTTCAGGAGTATTTCTGTAAACCAGATTATCACCCTGGTAGTTGCACACTAGATAAGGTGGCTTGAAACCAAAAGCTTGTGAGATGGCTCTTGCTTTTCTGGATTGAGCCAGTCCTTGTAAAAGACATTGAAAAGCTCTGAAGCTATCTTTTACTGACACAGCTTGTAGAATCTCTCAGATCTTTCTCAAAAGACAATGAACTATGGCAGCAAACATGCTGCAGTCTTAGCAGCAGCCTCAGCACTCACTGTATCACTGCAAGATCTTGTTCTGGGAAGAGTCCTCATATTCCCATTAAACCACACACAGCAAAACACTTCTATTGTGGCTTCAGCTTGACAATAGTCCCTTTCTTGTAGGGAAAGTTTTGTTGCCACTACCAACCACCCTCAATTTCTACTCAAAGCATTACAGGAAGGCATAGTTGCTTGTGACTAAGTAAAAAAAAACACTCAAAGAAAAGCTGAGAGACTGTGAATGTAATCTAAGGGCTTATTCCCATATTAAGAACTGGAGTCATTGCACAACTCCCCTTCTGACATTTGAAAAGCCACTGCCTTAATACTCGTACGACACCAGTGTTTACTCATACTTTCCTCCTTGGGAATATGTGTATTCTGTAAGTATTTGTTGGAAGATAATTGTCACCTACCAGAAATAGCTGTTGAAATTATTAGGATCACTGGAGTTTCAGTACAAAATCCTACTTTCTTAAACAAGCTTGAGTTAAGCTGAGGATAATCACTGCTTGCTTCTGAATTCTCAATATCTTCTTGTTCCTAACATGTTAATGTAGTACTTCCCTAGTGTGCTGCAAATTAAAATAACCC
Source organism: Chlamydotis macqueenii (assembly GCF_036417535.1). Taxonomy (NCBI): domain Eukaryota; kingdom Metazoa; phylum Chordata; class Aves; order Otidiformes; family Otididae; genus Chlamydotis; species Chlamydotis macqueenii. Next base: position 6,444,658 of record NC_141571.1, on the reverse strand, counting down.
ACATCAATTAGCTAAGAAACTCCCATATCAGCACAAGTAGGAATTTGTGTAAGACTCCAGGCAGCCTCCTCTACTCTCAGTGCTGCTCTGTACCGGGAGCCTGGCCCTGGGAACAGCATAGCTGGCGCAGGAAACCAGAATATCCTAGGCAGGGAGTTGAAATATACCCCATGGCACCTCCAAAAGTTAGGACCCCACTTTTGCACAAGTTATCTTCCCCATTGATTTATTGTTATGTGCAATTTTCAAATTTGCTTTGTGGTACAGAAATTCCCATGATTATCACATTTCCAGGCTGGTGGATGCTTGCCTTAAAGAGCTTTAAAGGCTCTGCAGTGGCAGGTGAAAACCAGTCATTTAAGAGGTTTGTTTATGTAAGATTGTTTAATGAAGAAAATGGATTCAGAGAGGAATAGCCCAATGGTTTGTGTGCCTATTTTAAACACTTAAACAGAGATAGAAGCAATATGTAGAGTGAATTAGCTGTCTGCTAATTCTCCACGTGGGAAAGCTCCGCTGGAGATTTAGCATCATCTGACTGTTTCTTTTTTTTGCATATCCCCACCGGCAAGGTAACCAAAATGCTGGCTGTCGTGGTGGTCCTCTTCGCCCTTCTTTGGATGCCTTATCGCACACTGGTGGTGGTGAACTCCTTCATGGACCCTCCGTACCTGAACATCTGGTTTCTGCTCTTCTGCCGCATGTGCATCTACCTGAACAGTGCCATCAACCCCATCATCTACAACCTCATGTCACAGAAATTCAGGGCTGCCTTTAGGAAGTTATGCAAGTGCAAAGAGAAGAGCGCTGAGAACCCCGCGCTGTACACCGCCCCGGTGTACTACAGCGTTATGAAGGACTGCTCTCATGACAGCTCCGATCACAACATCACTGAACAGGAGGATCTGAACCGTCTCCCTGCACCTGCAAAGAAGAACAAGCCCGCCAAATAAATCCCGGGACCTTGAAACGATGCAGGCAGTGGGAGCTATGTGGCTGTATGCACTGTGTTGGGAAAGTGCCAACAGAAATTGCTTTGGCATCGCAGCAAGCTTAATTTAATGGCTCTCCAGAGCATTTAACAAAACAGATTGTTAAAAACAAATTAATTTGCTTTTCCTTAATGCTAATTTATTCTTGTTTGGTGAAGTGTTAGGCACGGGTCAATGTTTAGCATCTTTAAAGATTGTGTCGTTAAATATGGTAGTGCGACGCTATTCTGTGTTACGTGCAAGTACAACTGCTTGTCGAGTTAGGCCAGAATGTTGAAAGGAAATCCAGGAAGAGAAGGGCATTCAAGGAAAAGAAGCAGCTTCTTTCTGCTGGAACAGTTTTCCTATAGGCTGAGATTCACCTACCCAAATTTACACACCTGTAACACAGACACCCTATGTAAAGTGCCCCTCTGGAGTACCTTTAGAGTTAATGGGCACAATCAGGCACTTCCAGAAAGTGGCTCCTCTCATCTCAGCATAGTTCTCTGAGGAAGACACATACCTCAGAAGGAGACGAATGCCTCCTGAGATGTGACAATTTCAGTCCATTGTCTGTAAGGGGACTCTCTCAGGTGGAGACTCCTGTGTTAGGAATGACTGAAGTTGGGTGTCATGGTCCTCACCCCATGCTTATGGAAATACTGCAGTGCTGGAACCACATATACCCAAGGCCCAGACCAGTTAGATTTGTTACAGAAAAATGAACATGCTAATAATGAGCATCCCCTAAGGTAATAGTAATGCTTACAGCATTGTGGTCTAAGTTTCTCTTGGATAATTTTACCTTTTCTGTCCAGATTCCTCTAGTTGCTTCAGCTGGATACCGTAGCCTTGTCCGGCAAGCCCCAGTGTTGTGTAGCTTCTTACTGTCGAGCAGCATTGCTCTCTGTCCCAGCTACAGTTGCATGTCACTGGCAGGTGAAGCAATTATTTTATTTCCTGAAAATAATTTGTGAAAGTCCATCAAGTATTTTGTGATAAGTGACACACTGACTATAATCACTGCTGCTATCATCTCGTGAGCAAAGCAGATGTTCATAACCTGAGGCATCCAAGGAACCAGCCCAAGGACACTTGCCCCGGACTGGCAAGAAACTATCTGGACTAGGATTGCACATGTGCCAAACGCTAAGGCTCTTGCCAAATAAAGCAAATGTCAGCCACCAGTGAGCCTGCAGTGACTGTAAAAAATTATTTGAACAGCTAATTCAGCCTCACCCTTCAACACCATTTTTCACCAAACTGTAGTGTTAAATGATCTTAGAATGTTGCATTCACTTTGAAAAAGATTGGTGTGTTATTTTTAAGAGCACAAGATGTTAAATAACCATTCTGTGTCTGTGGGAAATCTCTTCCCTGGGTGAGTCAGAACAGGACCTGACCTCCCATTGATGTGCTGGAACTGGCCAGGACAGATTTCATTTTGGTGTAGGGTGGCTTTGCATGTATGATTATTATAGTGTGAGTTATTAAGCTATGGATTTTGCCCCTGAAATAACTGAAGGATGAAGTAAGAGCACATTGTTTTTTGCAATTATTTGAAACAGTATGTGTTTGGAATTTAAGGATTCATGCCATTTTTTTGGTGCTTTTTTGTGTATATTGGAATTTAAGAACGAAGTTGCTCTTTATTGTTGTTAAGGTTTTTCTACACAGAGATTTGCTTCTTGAAGAACATGGAACTGTTTTGCTACAGTGTGAGAAAATTGTTCCACTTCTTAGCAAAAGAAACTAGGAAATGAAACAATTTGCTTGTAACAATATTTTCCCTAGTACTGATTTCTTCCCTCCTTAGAACAGATTTTTTTTTTCCTTAGCAGCTCAGAACAAGGCATTGATAAAAGCATCTGCAGACAAATCAGAGCGGTAAGGATCAGGGTGCCTTGAAGTAACACACAGGTAAGGCGGAGGAGGAGGAAGGTCTCCTGGACCTGGTGAAATCCAGGGCTGAGGTTGTCAACTCTTACCTTTGGATCCATCAGCTCTCACGCAGGCTGAGCTGAGGCTAAAAGGAATAACTTATGCAGACCTAAGCTGGGGTCTTGTGCTAATGAGTCGTTCTTCCAAGGTGTCAGAGTTATCTCCTCAAAATATAACAGCTTCTTCCCCTTAAGCCACTCCACGCTGTCTAACTAGCATAGGAGTTAATTTTCTTCATCTTCACAGCCAACTGTGGCTTGCAGCTCCCTGGGCTGCAGGGCCCTGAGCTCGCAGGCACGTTTGGGTGTGCACATGCCACAACCAGCCCTGACAGCCAGAGACATGCAGCAAGCAGCATCCCGTCCTCTGCTCTCCCTTTTCCCTCCCTGCTCTCCAGCCAACTAATCTGTACAGCTATAAGGGGACAGGGGATGGCAAGGAAAGAAGAGAGGAGAAAATTAACCTGCTGTTTGCTTTGGTCCAGTAACTAGATCACGCAGCAAAGCAGAGCCCAGCTGCCCTCGATGCTGGGGGGCTGTGGAGGATGGTGCCTCCCCGGGACCTCGAGCACAGGCAGCATCTCCTCAGTGCTGGGCTTTTCTGTGGGTGCAGAGAGCAGCAGGAAAGCCAGCTTTGTCCTGAGGCCATGTGGGAAGAGGATTTATTGTCTGAGCTTGGAAACCCACCTGCATCCTGACCAAAGGTATTTCTCAGGCATGGGCTGTGCAGTTTGGCAGACAGCCTTGATCTTTGCAAACTCAAGTGGCAGCTCAGCTCTGAAGCACCTCCAGCAGGATCTTTTCTGCCTCCCCATCACATTTCCAGTCTTCACTGTTCCTCTTTATGCTTTTTTCCTCCAGACAGAGACAGAGACATCCTAAAAGCACTATTCGCTTAATTAAATTTCAGCTCCAGGCCAACAGCTAATTGACAGTTCTGAAATTTTTTGTTCAACATACTTGGGATTCAATTAAAACTCAGTTCTCTTCTCCCCTTTCTGCCCTTATCTGCCAAGTTACTGCATGACCCTTGTTTTTTTTTTTTTGAGAAGTAATTGGCAGATAAATTCCCCCAGCACCACGAGATCTCCAGCAAATGCACCAGAGCATTAAACTCTGTAGATGAGGAATGAGTTCCTACTCCTTCTTCCCGCACGTATTCTGACACTTTAGGAGGATTTGAGAGAGTTTTAGGTGGAAGTGGAGGTGGAAGGTCAGCACTCTGCATGCTAAGGAGAAGCTGGTTGAGAGGACAGGCACCTGTGTGCTGTCAGGAAACAAATCACCAGCAGAAAGGAATAGAAACAAATAAATCATCACTGTAATTTCCTCTGGATATCCAGGGTCTGAATAAAAACCTTAATTGCTTTTAAGAAATCAAAGAGCCTCCTTCAAGCTTGAGCATGGATGACCTTGTACCCTGCAACACCCCACACTGCTCATAAAGTCTGAAGCTGCATTTTACCCTCAGCATTTATTTACTCTCAACAGCATGAGTGTAGGCTGTGAGTTTATAAATATGTCACCAAATAGAAAACCTATTACTCCAAAACAATTTACCCCATTGAAGCTCCTCAATTTAATCTAACCTGTTAGTTTCTTAAGTGAAGCCCTTCCAGTGATTGTTGACCTGGTAAAATGCCATCTGCTTTCTTCGATTACACAGCAGACAAGTCCCTTGGCAGAAGAAGGGGGACCTGGCATTGCCACAGAGCCTCAAGGAGGAGAATGAATTTGTGAGCAGTGCAGAGAGGGTGACAGAGGAGGCAGCAGCTTGGGGAAGGGCTGGTAGGAAAGGGATGAGTGAGGTTTATGGGCAGGGAGAACCACGGGTTGGCTGAAGCTCATAGCATTCATCAGAGACACCCAGGGTAGGAGACACCATACCCAGCACGTTTACCTCAATCTGGCCGGTCCCAATGCATTGGTGAACGAGGCCACGCAGTAATCACCTCTGTGCAGTGCATGGATGGGTCCCCAGCAAGGGTTATTTACTCCTGCTAAACACAAAAGTTGAAATAACTTATGAAAATCTTCAGTTTAAGCCCCAGTCAGGCTGTCTTCTTACCTTACCTCTAGATTCAGGTGGTGGAAAAGGTATTTTGGGTGGAGGGGGTGGAAATTGGGCATCCATGCCAGCCTGCGCCAGAGGAGAGTGAGGCCATGTGGTGGCTCTTTGGGAGAGCCTCTCCCTGCCATCCTGGCCGGTGTCCCAGGAGCCAATTTAGAGAGTGACCCACAAAACACCAGCAGTTCCCTAAAAAAGGGAGGAAAAGACCACAAGGGCACCCAGCATTCCCCAGCAACCAGAGCAGGCTATTAGAGCTCGGCTTTGGCTCTGTGGTACAATCCTGCAAAGAACACATTACTAAAACTAAAACAGTGGTACCGTTAAATTAGTAATGCTCGCGTCACTGGAGAGAATACTGAACAACTGCTTACATTTTTCAGAGCCACAAGAGAGGGTGGACCACTCATTAGGGAATGAATTTGATAACAACCCCTTTTCAATCTGGTCTGGCCTCTGGCTGCTTCTTTGAACTAATTAGTTCAAGCAGGCCTCAATTACAGAGCTGCTAATAAAGCCTGGGGGAGAGCCCTACAGCAGTATTAATGTAATCACCCAGCAGTTATTTGTTTATTTTGCAATCCATGTTTCCCACTGGCTCTTTGGCCAGTGCTGCCCTGGGACCTGCCTCCTCTCTGCTCACTCGGGAGTTGCTCCTCATCACTCTTCAAACCAAGGGATCCATTCTGGGGAGCACACTGTGATGCACAGTGGATTGAAGCTCACCAGTCCTGCAGGACTGACTCTCATTTACTGAAAAACCCTCTGTTTAGCAGTTGACCGGCCCTGCACATTTCTGCCCTGCCAGCGGTTAAACGGGAGGACACTGACGGCATCACCCATGCTCCAGATCAGGGGCACTTCCCCAGCTACTGCCTGGGGGAGGGAAAGTGACTGCAGTGCCACAGGTCCCCTGTGCCGTGGGTGATGAGCAGAATTATTAAGTAAAATCTGTGTTTTATAATTGCTGAATTTTCTTTAATAACCACCTCCTGAATTGTGCTCCAAGTGTGCTGTTTCTATAGAGACAGGGGATGCTGTAAGCGCACCTGCGGGCCACTCGCTGCTCCTCCAAAAGAGAACGCCTGAACCATGAGCTGCGAAGCTTTTACAAGCTTTCCCCTCTCAAGGAGAAGGTCCTGGGGTGGTCCCAGTGCTAATAGGATTTTGGGATGGTCAGTGAGGGCCCGTTGTCCTCCCATGCTGGCTGCTGCCTCCTCACGGGCACAGCGTGGGTGGCTGCTCAGAGGAAATAAAATAAACACTACTTTTTCCAGCCATGCAGTGCGAGTGCTTCTGGCAGAAGGGGACAGGAGCTAGTGGCTACCAGGGGCCCCTTGCTGCTGGTCCCAAGCCGGGTAAGATGTGCCCTTGGCTTGGCCAGGCAGGAGGGGAAAGCCAGTGCCTTCGGAGCCTGGGCTGGGGTCTAAGCTGTGACCAGGTAAGAGAAAACATTTTTGCTGGAGTCGCTAACAGTGGCTACTCCCTGATGCGTTAATGCTCCTGGGACTCACTTTGGCTTCCTCCAGGAAGGGTCTTGGAGCAAAGGTGGCAGCGTGGAGCCAGCCCTGTTCCCAGCTTCTGGCCCAGAAAGGAGCACAGTAGCCGCTCTCCACTTCCCAGCACCCACTCACTGTTGGGGCTGCCTTGGCCCCAGCTCTGGCCCTTCCTCTTGTGCAAAGATGAAGGCCAAGAGAGGGGGTTGCTCCCGCGAGCCTTGATGCCCCTCAAGGATGGTGGATGGCAAGCGTGGCCGTCCCTGGGACGCCTGGGCAGGTCATGCTCAAAGGACACCGGGGCTCAAATTGCACCTTCCCTCCCACCGATGGAGACCAAGGCTGCTGCCCTTCGGTCACAGGATCAGGCCAGTGTCTTTATTCTGCTTCTCACATATCAGACACCTCCCTGCCCACACCCAGGGACCCTCGGCCGGCAGCAGTGTGGGGGATGTTACCTCTGAAACCAGCAGCTCCTGAGGCAGACCCAGCACTGTTCCCACTACCCTGGGGAAGGGGTAGGCTTTTCATTTTGCCTTTATTAATATTTTTGAAGCAATACATCATTGCTTTAGCAGCAGACCCACCCCCTCGGCCTGCTGCCTCTGCCACACACGGGCCAAAGATCTGCTCCATTCATCAGCCTGAGATTTATGAGGTGCAAAGGGCTCTGGTTACACTGCTGCCCCCAGCCTCCTCCCAGAGACTGGATGAATGAGGCACTGCTGGTTCCTCCCATATCAGAAGCAAAACAAACCCAGAGGAGAGTAAAGCCATCATTTCACCAAACTCAGCTCCTTAAGTCCCTACTAGAACATGAAATCTTCTGCCATGAGACCCCTTGTGTCCCACAGAAATCAGAGGAGGCCCTGTTGCCTGTGGAGGCTGAGCCTGCGTCCCACCAGCCCCTCTGCAGAGCCCAGCTTTGCTCATGTGAGACACTCCAGAAATAGAAAAGGGATTTAAGGTTTCAGCTACTCTGGATTCCTCAGGCCCCCAGGCCTTGCTGCCCCTGGCTGGTGCTGGGCCGTTCTCCCATCCTCTTCTGTAACTCACTCTTCCCCCAGCTGCCATTTCCCTGTCCCTCCCGCCTGGCTTTCCTCTCACTTTGGCCATTTTGAGAGGCTGAGCGAGAGGACAGGCCAGAGGAGAATCAGTCCTCTCCAAACCCAGGAACGTGGTGCTGGAGGTGCAGGCAGTGACTCACAGCTTGGAAGAAACTTGGCAGCAGCCCTGGGGTCAGGAGGCTACGAAGGGACCTGTCAGCAGCCCTCTGCATCGCCCAGGCAGGCTTTGGGCCAGCGAGCCCGCCTTTCCTCCCTGCCTCGTGCAACCTCTGGAAGGGGTCAGCGTGATGGTAGCACACAGAGCTTGCTTGGAGACCTGGAGGTGTCCTCAAACATCTGGTACCAAACTTTAAAAAAGGAATTAGTGAAAACAGTTCTCTTTGCAAAGTACCCCCCATCAACAAAAAAATCCAAGATTTTGAAATAGATATTGGGAAAATGCTAAAAACCATCCAGATGCCACCTGTGAAATTCTGCACCACCTGTTGATGAACTCTCCTTTAAGACTGGAGTGAATGTGTCAAGGTGGAAAGAAGCCTGGAGCCTCCCCTGCAAAGATCCACATGGATACAGTGAGCAGATAACTGTTTATTATTGCACGTAATCCAGCAGAACAACCGACAAAACTCCAGACAGTAGTACACAGGTTGTAGTAAACAGCTTGCAAAATTTGTGATGAAGGTATTTTTGTGTGAAGAGTGAAATGTATCTGCATCTTTGTAAGACCTGAAAAGTATAACACAATATCCTAGTCAGTTTTGAAAGCATGCAGTTTGAGGTAAATCTGTAATTTTTGCATCTAAGAAAACGAAATCCCTAAGGGGCTATATATATACGTGTATATATCCATACCTCAGCGCAATATGGATATACTTATACGTCACATAAAAGCAAATCTACCTACTTTTCTCAGAAGATTACTAGGAGGAAAGCACATTATTGAGTGCACATCACATGCATAAAAAATTGAGGCGGGGGGGGAAAGTACCTTAGCACTGTTGAAAAAGATCAATTTTTGTGCTTAGTGATAAATAAAAGCCCCTCAGGTCTCTCAACGGAAATTGTCTTGGTGGTTAATAAAAGCAGTTGGCATATCAAAACTGCAGAGCTGGCAAGTGAGCGCCAGCAAACAGAGATAAAACGTCAAAGGCAGCAGAGCCTGGGGTTTGCAATACATTTATACTTAAGAAAAAAAGAAAGAAGCAAATTGCTACTAAACTATGCTCTGTGGAAGTGTAGATGATGCTGCACAGCTTTCTCAGGACTGGTACAGCCAGATGGCTTTTAGGAAGGGATCACATTCACTTCTCCCACAGTTAACACCACGTATTTGCTACTGTGGCAACGTTCCTGAGCTTAATAAGGTTAAAAAATAAACTTGGTTCACAAAGAAAAGTACTGAATTATTCTCACTCTCTTACGCCATAATTAGAGCAGATAAAATAGGCAGGTTTTGCCCTGTGTCTCCAGTCAGTGTAAACCTCTGCCTGTCTGCCACCCTGCCTCTGAAATCCTTTCAGATTGACCTTTGGAGCAGACTGGGCATCTGTTTTTTTTCCTTAACCATCTTTTTCCCATTCTTTCCAGTCCCTCGGGGTTTCCCACCCAGTCCTGTGCTGTGGGACTTCAGGATACACAGAGGTGCACAACCAACTGTAAATAACATTTCCGGTTATCTTAAAAAGGGATAGAAAATACATATTGCTCTTAAAAGAAGGAAGAAATATATCCAAGCGCTCAGCCTCACACTAAACTGTAACTTCATCTGTGCTGACTTTCTAAGCTCGCACTGCTAAGGATCAGAGCAGATCATGGTGGAAACATCTCCTTCCAAAGGTCACTCTCTGTCGCAGCTTTGGGAATATTCAGTGCAAACCGCTCAGGCCTCTAAGCCTCGCACACAAGAACAACAGCTAGAATTGCCCCTCCGTACTCTATCACTGCTGAAAGTCTGGCTGCTGCGTATTTTTGAGCCTAACACTCAAACACATTGGAGTCACTCAGGTCTCTGCACCTTTTTCCTTCCAGAAATAACGTAACCTCTTCCACGACAGCCACCCTGCATCCTCTGCCTGGAAAGTCTGTTCACTCTTTTGCAATGAGAGAGCCCAGGAGCCCCCCTGCAGCCCAGCGCACCAAGGGGAGGAACCTGCAGGCGTATGGGGGTATTTTTCAGTAAGTACCTCCTTTTCATTGTAACTCGCACCATTTTGTTAGAAAAAAAAGGGGGAAAGGGACAAATTCAGCACACCTACTTCCTTTGCCGTTACAGTGGAAAGTCTCCCACAGCAAGATGTTTCTGTGCAGAGCACTGCTGGTGGCAGGCGAGCGTCCAGATGGTGCCTGGTCCCAAAAGAGGCACCATTTCCACCCACAGCACCCCCCGCACGCATGAACAGCCTCGGATCAGCCAGTCCCTTGCACCCCACCCCAAAGCCCCCATCTGTGGCGCGTCGGCAGGCATGGGCAGGACTCTGGTTACACTTCAACAAGCCCAATTTCAACTTGCTCCCCCTCTCAGTCCTCCATATGCGGAAAACAACTCCAGACAACAGGGAAAGGAAAGACTTTTTGTTTGTCCCTTTGGGATGACTTCCGAGCATGGAGGGTGATGTTGTCCACCCGTAGCCACGGCGCAGCTCTCATGAGTCATTTCAGTTGCTGTGTATTGCTTCATCTCCACTATTCTTTGGGAAATCTCTGACACCAGGTCAACCAAGGAAGTTACAAAACATCAGTGTGCATGGATGAGACCTTCTCACTCATTTTCCTACAGCTACAGATAAATCCCTCATCCCTGGCATGACAGGACAGTTGATGGCTTTGGTGAGAACAATTTAAGGCAACCGCTATTTTATACAAAGAAGAGAAGGAGGTTGAATTGCAGAAACCCTGGCTTTTCCTTGGTAGATTGCAGAGGCCAGTCACAGCCTGGGAGCAGGGAGACTGAACTGATCTTCAGGCACTTTTGTTTAAAGTTCACGTTTGCAGTGCAACCTTGGGATCTCTTAGGTGTTTCCAGGTGGCTGAGATTTAATCCCCACTAAGGTCTGTGGTCTCCATCAGCAGCAATGCCTGTCCCAAACAGAGATGAACGGGAGAGTCAGGGGGGAGCAAACCACACAACCAACATGTAATCATGGCTGGCTGCAAGGCTTTCACCTGTGCAAGCTGAGTGAGGACTAATATCAAGCAGAAAACAGTGCCCAGAGGAGCAGTTTTATCCCCAGGAGGCACTGGGAAGGCAGCCTGATACCCTCACGGGGGCTTGGGAGAAGCCTCTCACATTATCTTCACGTGAGGCCCAAGGGTCAGGTTCAGCCTTGATGGTTGTTTTTTTTTTTTTTGCAATATTTGAGCCCAAGGCAACAGAAATCTTGTGCAAACCCATGACACATTCCTGTGTGCAGGAACCCACAGGCACAAGAAACCTCACAAAATTTTGTTGCCACCAAATCCAAACACAAATCCTCATCCCAATTCAACTGGAAGACCAGAGCGAGCTCCAGTTTAACCTTAGTCAGATACGCATCTCAGCTCGTATCTACCTTTAGTAACACAGCTACATAACAACAGCTGCAGAACTAGCACGGGTGCAATCAGAGCTGCAAATTTCAGTTTCACATTCTCTTTGTGCTCCTGCCTCTTGCTGGGCTGAGTGCCAAGAAATACTGCAAAGCACGAGTTACCTGGCAGCAGCAGCCACGGAACAGCAAATTGAAAGTGTTTCTTGCAGAAAACAAATTTCAAATTTAACATCACACATTCTTGCACGGGAAAGTCTCCATGAATCATGTCCCTCCAACTGGGAAAGCAAAACTATACTGCGGGACTGTATCCAGTCAACACAGTTCAATTTTTTAAATCTGAGGAAATGGTTTTATGAAAAGACTCAAGAACTATCCCCTGAAATTACTGCACAAATACTCTTGGAACAGACAAGGGGTAACTGAGAATCTCAACGCTCAACGCAAGGCAATTGCATGTATTGAATAAACGTCCATGCATTTCCATCACCCAGGCATCCCTCAGTGTCAGCAGTAAAGCCAGTCAACCCTAAACTGTCCACAGTGAAGTCTAAAAATTGAGGATAAAATCTCATTGCTTGTCTTACCTTGTCCAAGGGGCACATCATGTCAAAAAATGTACAAATAGGATGGCCAGACCAATGTTCAGTAAGATGACCATGCAGATCACGATTGTGTTAGGTCCCTGAAAGGAAAACCCAGAACAGAGTATTACACACCACAATTCCAGGTGAGGAGACAGATACAGCTTGATTCTGCTACTCAAAACCACCGGAATCGCCCCCTCCCAAAGCACAAAAATCTGGCATTTAATAAAAACCCTGAATTTCAGGTTGGTTGAATATCTATCAATCCTTATTCCTATTTCTCCTCTGCAAACTCCTTCTAAGGAGGCTAAACCAGGCTGCCTCTAAGGCTAAAGCAGATTAAAGGGGACACTGACCACAGGCACTGAGACTGGCAGGTCCATGTCAAGCTGCTCCCCGCCAACTCCTCTCTCCACCCACAGCACCCATGTTTGTAAAGTTGAAAAATGAATCAGAAAAAGCCTGTTCTCCTCAGATTTTGAAACAGGAAAAGCATATCTACCCTGGCACAAAGAAGAAGTTAAAATAACAGGGTTATGGACACCAGCCTGGGTAGCTGGGGCAGGGTGGACTAACAAAGTGGCAGGAGAGGGGAAACCAAGGCCCTCCTGCAGCGGGCTTTGGGATCTGGAAAAGAGCCTCTGGACACCTCTCAGCGCCCGCTGTAGCCCCCAGGCCGTGGGCTCTGCATCCCTCTGGGCCCTTTCCGACCTCTAGGGGAACAATAAGCCAAAAAAAAAAGCAAAGATGGCTCCAAGGCTGCCCTCACGTCACCTCTTCGCACTCCTCCGCCTCCTTTGCTGCTGCCACCGTTGCCACTGGGGCTGGGCCCCGCTTGGCCCCAGCCTTGGGCTCCGTCCGCCCCGGCGCCCTGGCCTCAGTCTTCTTGTCGGCGGTGGGCTCAGCCCGGCCCACGGCCCTGTGCTCGGGGCTGAGGCGCTGCTTTGGCTCCTTGGGCCGGGGCAGCTCTGGCTTGGCTTCCACCCTGGCCAGTGGCTTCTCCTCCCGCTCCTGCAGCGGGGCCGGGGTGCCCCCCCGGTGCTGGGGGTCCCCGCGGGGCTCAGGGGAGGGCGGCTCGGGCTCGGGGAGCTGCTCCTCCTCATAGTCCATGGTGGGGGAGACCGAGGAGGTCCGGACGGCGTAGCTGTGGTAGCCCTTGATGAGCTCGACGTCGGGCTCGTGTGCCATCCTCTGCAGCGGCCCGATCTCCATCTGCTCGGCAGGACGGCCCCAGCCCCGTGAGGCTGGCCGGCCCTCACCCTCAGGGGGCACGGGGCTGCTGCCTCCCGCCCGGCCACCCGCCTCGGCCCAGCTGCCTGGATGGAGGGCGCCATCCTGGCGAGGGGCTGCCTTGGCCCGCTTGGCCTCAGGAGGGGTGGCGGCAGGGCTGGGGGCCGGGCTGGCACGGCGGCGGGCCTCGTCCTGCTCATGGAGCTGGGGGCTCTCGGGGGGCGTGGGGGGTGGCGGAGCAGCCTCGGGCCGTGGTGCCTCCTCCTCCATGTTGACAGCGTGCTCGGCGTTCTCCATGATCTCCTGCATCAGCTTCCGCTTCTGGTACTCGGGGCCTGCGGAGAGAGGGATTAGTGTGAGGAGCTGTTCTGGAGGGACGGCAGGTTGTCCTAGCTGCACCATGGCACCATTAACAGCCACGTCCCCAGCCCTGACGGGTTTGCAGACAACTGCAAGAGGAGTCCCTGGAGCTGCGAGAGGAGCTGCTCCCAAACCAGAGCCTGCTTCCAGGAGAGATTTCCCCCAGGAGCCCCAATGTGTGCTCTCTGGCCAGGAAGAGCCCAAAGAGCAGGTGGGGAGCTCCAGATGAGGGTAAAGAAACTGTAAAAACCTGCAGCCCAGCTTTTGGCAGTCACACAGACGGGTTACCTCGGGGCTAAAGAGGATCCGGCTCCCATCCAACTTCCCCGTGCTGACTTGTCAGCTCCTAGCAAGGCATCCCTTGCTTCTATTATTCACCTATCAATAAATCTTTCCTTCTTGTTAACCCTATGTCCTGTCTGCCAAGCAAACTGCAGCCCAGCTAGGGTCTGGGGAAGTCAGCCAGAGCCTGGCACCGAAGATAACCACTGTGCTGGGTGGCTGGCTGAGCAAAATCCACCACTGAACAATGGGGAATATCTTTTGGAATAACAACCCTGCACAGTGCTCCGCATGCTGGGACCTGTGCTGGGACAAGGGTCCCCGCACATCACCGCACCTGCTTTAGAGAGTGGCTTTGGGCTCATTCTGCTGAATCCAAGTGACGCTGAGGGTTCAGACGTACAGGGCTTGCTCAGTGCTCCTGAACAGCACAGGCCCTGGAACACCACCATCCCCAGCTACCTCACAATTTCTCCCCTCGTCTCCTCCACCCCAAGGACTAATGCAGAATTGAGCCTGGTTGGGAAATTGGGATTGGTGCTCCTTTCCCTCTAATAAATCAGTGGTGTGATTTGCGTGCTTCCACCTCCTGCCCACGCAGGCAACGCCTCCGCTCGGAGGGGACGGTGGGGAGGAAGAGGGCACTGATTTTAGCTGCTCTGCCCTGCCTGCACACTCCTGTCACTCAGCAGGCAACTGACCCATTCAGGGCCATTTATTTCTGGCTGCAAGTGGATTATTTGGAAGCCATTTCAACAGTTGTTCAGACTCCTCAAAATAGGCTGCCTGCAGCTCCAGGCTCCTTGCTCTCTCCTGCTGCTTTCTTCTCCTCCTGAATAATTCACACCAGAAAAACCCAACTGCCTGGAGTGCATCGCACAGCCCCAGATCCTCCTCACCTCCCGACCTTCAGCACAACATTTCAGCAAGGGCTTTGGCTTACATCCCTCTCCTCTAAGCTATTAGGGTTGATATTGTAAACGAAATCCAGGGCTAAATACTTGTTAGAGAGGTAAGGCTTGCTGAGCAAGACTGCCCTGTGCCAAACCCAGGGATAGCAGGGAGAAATGCAGCTGCTGAACACTGCCAGGTTCTCCTGACTGTGCGATCCGCAGCTCCGACACCTAGCAAAATCCAAGGGTGGACTTTTGTCTGTTTGCTCCTGGACAGTGCAACCATGCAAGAAGAGACCTTGTTGTGCACTTCAGGAATTTAGAGATTTAAAAGAATCATAGAAGAAGAACATGCATCAAGAGTTTACAAGGCCATCGAGAGAGGCCAGGACCCAAGCAAAGCCATTATGTAAAAGCAGCAAGAGGATTCAGCACCCAAGGAACCAGGAGTGGAGGACAGGCTGTTTCAGGCATTTTGCAGAGACTGTTTCAGTTGTCTCATTCAATTGCCATGGGTGGAAAAAATAATCTAGCTGGATGTCAAAAAGCTCCCATCAGGAATTCCAGTTTCCTTTGCCTCTGAGCTATAAATATCCCAGTGTGCAAAGGGTGAATGCGGAGCTGTAAGTGGCAGCTCCGGGGCTTATGTCAGGATCAAGTGACGTTTAGTTATTGTTAAATGAAGTGCCACATGCTGGCTCATGCCCATGCCTGGGCGCTGTGGTGTTTCCCCACTCAAAGCCAGCTGTGACGGACCTCGCTGGGCTGCGGGGAGGAACAGACAGCCCTCCAGCACAGTCTCTCCAGGTGCAGGGCAAGGTGGGAGTACAGGGAATATAGGTAAATCTGTCAGCATGACTCTCCCCAGCCAAGCGCCGGGTATGAGCTGTTCCCCTTCCCCACTGTATGCCCTGTGCCAGGGTGTAGTACCAGAGACCTGGCGGCACCAAAATCAGAGCAGGAGATGGCAACAGGTTTTGCTGAGCAGGTGCTGACGTTTGGCTCCTACCCTCAGTTTTGCCACTGTGACAGTCCCTTGCAATCCTGCCTTGGCAGCTGTGGGGCACTTCTTCCAGGTAACACAGCCAGATAAGAAGAAAGATAGGATGAAGATGTAGGCAAATGGATCCTTGTTTTCTGCTCTGCTAGTACCTTCCCTCTCTGGAAGGGAAAGCTTTCCAGGAAGAACCTATCTCTAGCTAACTCCGCCTAGGGAAAGGTAATGGCAGTTACAATACTGCTTCTCATATTACACTTCCTATCTACTAATCCTCAGTGCTTGGTCTCACAGAAGGAACCTCCCAAGTGTTCTCCCTGCCAAATAATCAGCAGTGATGCTAACAAATACATACAGAAACAAGGAAGTAGTATTCTGCATCAGCAAATTTCTTACAGGCTATTACAGCACCTAATTAGCAGAGTCTGATCGCACCCTGGTGCGGTGTGGGACCCCACATGATGTGGGTTTGTGAGTCAATGTGCAAAGCTGTTCCGAGAAAAAGCCAAGAGGGATGTATCTACAGTAGCACTGCACATAGACCCGAGCTCGCTATCTGCTCTGCCTGGTGCTTGGAGGGCTTCAGTGTGTGGAGAAACACAAGGGGAGGCTGAGGGGTTGTGGGCTTTTCCTCCAGGCTATGGTAACCAGTGTAAGGAGGACAGCACATCACCCACTACAAGGATCTGGGGTTGAACTTGTGCAAAAGAGGATTTAGGATAGACAGGAGGGCAACTTGCAGAGTTATAAAGCGAGTGAAGCACTTGAACAGATTCCCCAAGGAAATTGCAAAATCCCTCTTGAAAGATGCCTCTGGTCTCACCTGGCTGGTAGAAGTCTGGGGAGAGCTCTCTGGCCATCATCCTGGCTATGCCCGACTCGTTGTTAGCTGCTTGAGCCGCCTGCTCAGACGCTTCAGCCTTGGCTTTGGCGTGAGCTGTCCTGCGGAGAGAAGAGAGGACAGCCGTGAGCACTGTCCGAGCCGAGATCAGCCTGGACCCTGTCCAGGAACAAAATCAAATCAGCCCATCTGGCCTAAACGTAGCACTCAGAGCCTGCCCAAAACGACTCAAAACCCCCACACTCGAGGAGAAAAGACCAGATTTTCAACAAGGGGCAAAGATGCTCAAGGCTAAGGTGCGAAGGTTGCACTTAGCCCCGTGAGGAAAGAGGGCAGGTGTATTTGCAAACACAAGCACGTTCACGTGGGCTTGCCGCCGTGCTGCAAAGCACTGAAAACGTAGCTCACAGGAATGCCTACAGCATTGTTGCAGGCATCTTTGGAGCATAAAGGGACAGTAACATGATGGCTAAACACTGCTGTGCTGTCACCAGCCCTGAGCTGCTGCACCTTGCCAGCGTGCCCCTGCCCAGCGTGCCGGACACGTTTTACCCCAAATGTTTCTCCCATAGCTCTCCAGCAAACAGCACAGTTCATCCAAGGGGCAACTTTACTCGCCGCAGCACAGGGCGCTGCTCTCACCGGTGCTAGGAAAGGCAGAGCTATTCACTCCCTCGCAGCTTGGAGTCCTCTCCACTCCTTCCCTGCACATCTCCTCCTTGCTCCATGTGCCTACAGGGCGATCAGAGTTATTTCGCTGGCCGGCTGTCATATTCCTCGCATGCCTCACACTCAGGGCCCTGCGATCTTTATGCTAAAAGCAGGGCTGGGTTTATAGCCCAGCTGCTCACAGTCTGGGAAGGAGCTGACTTCAAACAGCAAAGTCACACCTTAAAAATAAGGGAGGGTGAAGCACCGTATGTTCAGCTGCTTTGTTCCACCCGGGGCTTACGGAGAGCTGCTTTCCCCACGCTCTCACTATCACATTTGCCGAGGCTCCCCATATCTCCCTTGCCGCATGTAACGGAGCTGCGCAGGCAAAACCACATCTTTTTGTGTGGCCAGTTAGATAAGCAGTTATCAGCCTTCAAACACCAATTCACTATGAATTACCACCTTTAATGTGGTCTTACAGTGTCTGATGAGCCCTTTGCAGACTCAGGTTGGTATCTGGTCATGTTTTAGGACAAAAAAATGAGGAAGGACATAGTTCTCATCTCTGCAGTGAAAATGCTTCAGAGGAAGTCTTGGACTATCAGTCATGAAATCAGGATTAATTCCTTCCCATTAAACTGAGACGCAGTATGCAGACAAGGCTAGCTTTAGTCTGAATACTCAACAGGTGCAATGAAAAGGGGATAGAAATGCTGTTCTGAGACCCTTGAAAGGCAGAAAATATAGATATATACACACACACCCCCCATTACGAGCTGCTGCAGGGAAATAATTAGGTGTAGGGCATTAATCCCAACTGATACAGGCAACAGTGTGACTTGATGGGGAGCTGAAAATGCTGTTCAGGGCCCTGCGACAGAGAAGAGGGTGCGGAGCTGCTGTGGCCCAGCCTGTCTCTCCCTGGGATGACATCCCACTCCACTGGAGCCATGATTCACCTCCCTGCCCACACTCACACGTTATCTCCCCATGTTCTCTGCAGGCCGAGCTGCCTGGGATTGCTGTCATTCTTGGTCTTTTTATTCAAAATTATAACAGCTCCCGAAAAACACAGAGACAGGATATGATGAGGCAGAAAACAGCAATTTTAAGCTGCTGCTTGCAAGCAGGAGGTCTAAGGCAGCTCTGAACAGAGAAAGCACCTCCTTTTTTAGTAGCATATAATCAGCATGATTAATTCCACTATAATCTGGCAGAGGCCAAGGGGGATGTTTCTATGCTTTCCATGCCTGGGGGATTAGAGTGGACTGAGCACGCTGTGCGTGGGGCACACAGCCTGCCCGGCGCCAGCCCCGAGAAGAAGCTTGCACAGCAAAGATCCAGCTCTTCACCCCGGCAGGACATGCTCCGAGCCCTGGCTTTGTCCTGCTGCTCTCAGAGGACGGGATTCACCATACAGAGATAAAATCCTCCCTTTCAGCTGCTTGCTGAGCCAGGCAGAGGCTATCCCGGCCGCTTCCCAGCCACACAACCAGCCAGCTGGCCACAGCTGCGGGAGCAGCAGGCAGCTCTTGGCAATCTTTCCTAAAGGTGACTTCCAAAAAAGTAGTCTGGAATTGGACTGGATGTGGGGTCTGCTCCCTCTGCTAATAGGGACATACCCAGACTCATGCTGATGGGTGCAGGCGGCTCCCACATGCTCAGCTCTCCTCCAGCGACTGAGGCCAATGCAAGGGGACAGTCTGGGGGTGACAAGACAGCTCCCAATTACACTCATCTCCTGATGGAGATCTCCTTTCGTCCAGAGATGCTGGAGGGGCTGCTGTGTGGGGTAAAGAGGTGGTGACGCCAGGAAGACCCCAACATGGCTTGCAGAGGCTGCAGCAAGGATGCTGTGGGTGCTGAGGAGCTGAGCTGGCTGGGCTGAGCCACCACTGCAGGCCATCATGGCCCCAAGGGTACCAGGGCTTTACAACAAGCTCCACGCACAGAGCTGTGACACCAAGCTGACTTTGGGATCCCCCAGTGGGACATACCCGACCCCTGCTTGCAAAGTTGCCCACAAGTGCTTGATATGGGAGGGCTGAGACCAACGCAGTGGCAGCCTCAAATCTGGCAACACTGGCACACCACGTGTTGGCCCTGCCAGTGTCCCAGGGATGCCACGGTGCAAGGCAGAGCACTGCTCTCCTCTGGCCAGCAGCCTGGACCCCACTGGGTCCCACCATCACTGAGATCACTTATTACAGCAGTGGCCAGATGATGAACATCTGTCTTAGAGACACAGCATGGTGTTTGAAGTTGTCCTCCCCAGCTCCTCTGGCTGTGCCACGTGTCCCTGGCGCACGAAGGGAAGGCACTGCTGCTCGCACCCTCCAAAAAACTACGCTGAGGGTTTAGTAAAACTGTGACAAAGCACAGCCTGGAAGAAAGGGCCCCACCATAACAACAACATCTAACTTGCCTAGAGTATTTATGAATTAATTATTTATCCACAGGGCTACCAGTGCCTGTGTGCTCGATGGCGAGAAAAACTTGGCCCTGGCTGCAAAGCACGAGACAAATACCAACCACCCTGGGAGAGCTCCGCGCACGCAACCGGCAGCACAAAAACCTCTCCCAGCCCAGGGCCTGGGGTTTGCCAGGTGCAGTGGTGGAGAAAAAAAGCGCAGGGGGTTTGAGGGAGGCTAGAAGGTGATCTTTGAACCTCAGACATGAAATATATAATAGGGAAATACATAAGAAGGAAAAATTCTTGGGATGAAACTGAAGCAGAGGCCCACAGATTTCATAGCACCCAGTAGCAAAATTCAAAAGCCTTTTTTCAAAGCAGCGCCAGAAACAAACCATGAACGTTAAACATGCCCAGCCGAGGGCAACAAACACAAAGAGGGTCCTTTACAAACCAATACCAGCACTCCCTGTCCCAAGCAAGGCAATACCGTCCGGGATGAGCGCTTCCCAATTTCACCCTGAGCCATCTCCCCAGGCAGCACCATTAAAAATAGCTCCGGTGAATTCTTTGCAAGGAGGAGCAGCAGTCCCACGCTGAGCCGAGGGCAGGTCTGCAGGCAACGTCTGCAGCCCCCACCCCAGCCCTGCTGCCTCCCAGCAGCACCAGTTGGGTCACAGTGTCTGCTCTGGGACCGCCCTGGGCAGGGAGGCTTCATACCCTGGCTGGACGGGTGGGAGAAGGAGGGTTAAATGCCTCTGCTATTTTATTTGCTCCTCTGGCAGGGCTCTAATACTCTAATTGTTTTTGTACCAGTGCAGGACAGAGCACCACTCCTGTCCTGCCTGGCCGTCTCCCAGAAACACTGCCCGAATCATTCCTCCGACTGCTACTGAAATCCCCTGTGGATACGCGAGCCGCAGCTGAGCACCGCGCTAACAGGTGAGACCCAAAGCTGAGCCAGCATGCCCGTCTCTTTGGACAGTTTATGCGGTTTTGCACATCCACATTGGATTAGACTGTAAATGAGATTGGAATTAGCAGAAAATACTGCAAATACCAGACAGGGCTGGGGCGCCTGCAGGTGCAGCGATGACCTTGCAGCCAGAAATAGGGGAAGAGCTCAGCTCTCTGCCCAAGCTTTTGCACATTTGCTTATTAAGGGAAAGACAGACCCGTCCAGCACCGTCCTTCCTTCTCCAGGGTCTGCCTCATCCCATTGATTCAGCAAACCCTGAGGAAGGATCAACTGAGCACCTTTTTCTTGCCATTCTCAATATAATAAGCTGCAAAGAAAAAGGTTATTAAGCAATTAAAATTCATCAGTCAGCTCTAGGAAGGAAGACTTCTGTTAAAGTCCCCTCTCCTGGAAACTGGCTTTTCCACCCCCAGCCAAATTCCTGCTCCAGTATCTAGCAGAAATAATTTTGTCCTTCTGAAGAAACTTAAGATAACGGTTAATCTTGGCAGGAATGTTTGCAGCACTTGAAAGGGAAAGCTGCAGAAGTGCTTTTACTGATGGCAACATGGTCCTTTCTGTGTTCAAATCATGAAGGGCGAGGACACACAGACCTGACCAACACAGACCTGTGCTGAGGTCGGACTAGATGACCTTTAAAGGTCCCTTCCAACGCAAACCGTTCTATAATTCTATGACCTGACCAGGACAGACACTTTCCAGCTTCTTCGTTTTCCAGATCATCTCTGGACTTGTGTCACCTCTACAGCTGGAGCATCCTTTTCTCCCTGCTCAGTCCCAATCCATCTCCTTTGTGCCTCTGCCTCCATGTGCATGGAGATAACAGCAAAGCTCTGCTACCCTCGTTTGCCCATAACCAAATCCCTTTTCAGTTCACTGCTTGCGACACTTTCCCTGTCCACATTCAAACCCATCTGTGTGTCCCACCCCACGAGTGTCCTGCCCTGGAAGACAGCTGTACCTTTTACCGTGCTTTTGCTCTTTTTGCTCCATCACTCGTGTGCACGTACCCACTCAAATTTAGACTCTGACATCCCTGGGGGCCATGAGTCTTTGCTGGCTTATATTACAGACTCTGCATCTGCAAGGTGTGATCTCAATTGTGAATTAACCATAAATCAAGACAAACTGGCTCCTAAAGGAAACACCTCCATATCACTGTAAAAGAAATCCAAAAAGAGAAACCATCCTGACCTTGCAGAGCATCTCTGCCCTCCAGCCTGATCTTCCTTGCAGCCAGCTGACAGGATGCCCCAGGCTTTTCACTCACCGTACCAGCACTTACACAGAAGTAGTGGCACTCTGTACATGCCCAGGCTACTTAGCCGGATAAGTTGGACCTTTTCTCCTTCCTTCCACAGAAAGGGCACAAACAGGCCATTCAGCCGGGAGCAAAGCATCCTTTTCCGTGCAGTGCTTCAGGAGCACAGGCCTGGCAGAGCTCCCTGCCACCTAATGAGCTCAGCAAGCATTAACCTTTATGATTACTTGGTGAATTTTTAAAATACCGAAATGTTATCCTCAGCTCTAAATAGCTCAGAGCCACTTGCATCTTTCACCAAGGGATACTTCCCCTCGGAACAGTTAAAGTGATATTAATCTTACAGCAGACAGATCTGCAGCTGTCTGCAGTAAGACGACAACCTACGCACGCTGGTCCTGTGTATGGGAGGTGTGGTCAATCAATCTCTGTCGCCTTGATTGCCCTGCTTGCTGAGCGGGGTGGGTGCGCAGCTAGCCGGCAGGGCTTGGCCATGCCAGCCCGCATGGTAGCCCGTGGCCTGCAACGAGCCAGTGGGGCCAGCGCAGACTGCAGCTGCTCTCCATTTGCCCCGCAGCGCTCGGATGCCAGCCAGCAGCTGCCTGGAGCCAGCTCTAAATGGAGCGATGCAAGCCAGAGCCTGCCAGCTCAAAGGGCCACCGGTACAGCAGCATGGCCCCAGGGCTGCCACATCGGCCCCAGGCAGGTAGGACAGGCAGCAAATCGCCCTGCCAGAGCCCATCCTGCTGGTACAGCCAGGCTGGGAGCAGCTCATGAGAGCATCCACAGAGATATCTTCGGGGAAAAAAAAAAGGGGGATTTGCAGCTGCCCCACTGGACTCTCCCTCCTCCTCCCCCTGGTTCTCAGGTCCACTCTCCACCGTGCTGCCCTGGGTGCAGATCAAGCAGAGCCCAGAGGAGTGAGGGTCCCAGAGCAGCACAGCCTTGGACTATGCACTAAAACCACTGATTTTTTCCAGCTTCCACCACACCTTTACAACAAAGCTCAGCTAACGCTCTGGGGACCCTCAGCCACCACAGCAAGACCAAAGCAGCCAGGTTATCCCACCGCTAAGTGCATCAAAATTCCTTTACAGCACAGCGCCATCAGGGTCTTCCAGCCTTCTTCCCCCACGTGCTCCTGCCTCCCTGCCCTGCCCAGAGGAATGAATTCCCACTTCCACAAAAACACCAGGGCTGCAGCAGTCATTTGTTTTGAGGGAGCCCAGTCTGACCCAGGAGCTCCTGTCCAGCCCCAAGGTCTGCCAAATGGACAGCATTCACAATCCGAGCATGTTTTACCCGATTGCCAGCCCCGCCAGCACTAAAACGGGTCAGAAAGTAATGTGTTTTCTTTCTAAGATTGTCAGTTTTTTCAACCAAAAATTTTAGCAACTCCTAACTCAAATATTTTTCAGATTTCAGTAATCCAAATAGAAAGAGTGAGGAACTGCAGTATCTGTTTTGTGATGATTTTTTTTTCCCCCAGTCAAAAAAGAAAAGCAGGAAATGTTTTTTTTTTGAGAAAATGAAAGCAGGCAGATTTCTCAAAATATTGCATTTGGTCAGAAGCCCAATTATTCATCAAAATTTAAGGCAGAAGCATTTTTCTCCCAGCGCCATAGGTGTCTCGAGTTGACATTCACAGATCTGAGGTCCAGGAGAAACAAGAGAGGGACAGGGAGCTGCGAGGGCTGCCAGCTTGCCGCCCGGGCTGCAGCACCCGCGTCCCCTACGTCTGCACCCAAGGCTGCCGAGGGCGCCCAGGCGAATGGGACACCAGGTCCGCCCTGGTGCTCGCTGAAGGCTCAGCAGGGCTCGTAGGAGCAAAACGGCAAAAACTCGGACTCAGAAAGCCAAAGAGCTCTGGCTTGGCACTAGGATAAGCTGAAAAAAAATGCACCTTCTCCAGAAGTAGGGAGGGTTTCTGTATCTCAGGCTTTATATTTAAATTGGACATTTTACTGAAATACTTTTTCTTTTTCAAGATAAGCCTATTTCACATTCCACTGAAATGACGATAACCTCTCAGCAAAGCCTGACTGAATCAGATGATTTTATAGTCTAGCTCCCTGCCAGCTGATTTCAAGCACTTGGATGAGAGTCAAAGCCTTCCTGCTCCAGCAGATGAACTGAACAAGAAACTACCATTTTCTACAGTCTTTTTTGCAGATTAAAGTCACACTTCATTTTTCCCTTTCTGTGTCTGTAAGCTGTTGAGATAAGGATTTCCCACAAGGTCAGACTGAAGAGCCCATTAATTCCACTTTCCCTGCCTGGCCGGCTATCTGAGCCATACCCATCGCTGGGACTGACGTCCTGCCATCCCGACTCTACTGCTCCTCAGGGATCCCTGCAAGCCACAGCCCCGCTTGCTTCAACCCCAAAGATCTGGGAAGCCCTGGAGAAAGCCTTTTGCTGCCCAGTAGACGCTTTTTCCTTGCAGCTACTGAAAGTCCATGCTCCTTCTTACCCTAATAGGGCATGAAAGTGCCTAAGGAAATTCATGCGAGGTGGCTGGAAAACAGATAAAGCCGTGCGCACTCTCCTCTGGAGTCAAAACGCATCTCAGCGTAACAAGGACAGTGGGCCAAAAATGTGTCAGTGCCGGAGCCGCAGCCAGCCTGGGCTGGAGATGAAGCCGTTCCGGGAAAGGGCTGGAAGAAAGGGGTGAAGGCGGCACGCCACCACTCATGTCACAGCACCAAATCCCTCCAGTGTGCAAAGCCCTGCACACGGAGGGGACACATCGTGCGGGTCCCACAGGGGCAGGTGTCTGATCCTGGTGCTGGACCCTAACCCTGGGGCTTCCCGTCCCCATGGCTGCGCGGGACCAGGAACAGACAGCAGCTCACCCAAACAGCGGCCTGTTCCCTGCCCGGCTCCAGCAGCCAGGACAGTGAGG
The DNA here is from genome assembly GCF_036417535.1 of Chlamydotis macqueenii. Classification (NCBI taxonomy): domain Eukaryota; kingdom Metazoa; phylum Chordata; class Aves; order Otidiformes; family Otididae; genus Chlamydotis; species Chlamydotis macqueenii. The sequence continues at coordinate 6,420,184 of NC_141571.1, read as the reverse complement.
GTGAGCTAGAAGGAGGGGTGAGCCCAAGGGCCTTTTGGGGTGGGACGAGGGCCAGGCAGTGGTTTGAAACAGGCAATACTTCCGCAGAGCTGGAGACTGGTGTGCTGGGGCAGCAAAACCACAAAAACATGGCCCAACCAAGCCCAAACCAGCCCTGCTCAGTCCTGATCACAAGGCTGTAAAAACCAAGGCCTGGCTCTCTCCCATCTTCAAGGTGCAACTGTCACAAAGTCCCCGAGCTCCTGATCCAGGGTGCGGGGAGGCTCGGGTGGAAGTATTCCTCCTAACCAAACCACATGCGGTGACAACACAACGCCATGGCACAAGGCAGCTGAGGGTGTTCTTGCTCCAACAGCTTTGGGGAAAACCCGAGCTGAAGCGGTCCTGGCCATGGTGGCACAGGCCAGGCAGGTTTCCCCTTGCCATCCCCACGGATGGTTCTCCTGGATACTGACCTCAGTTTGTGCTGATAAGCCACGTGGAGGAGAACACGCCTGCTCAGGAGCTGCAAGGGGGAAACATCTTTATTCGTCTGGTTTCATAGGAAGGAGGAGCACTGCTGGCACTAGCATCACGCAGGAAGTGTGAGAGTCCCAGCCCCGGGGTTCGGGCGGTGCAGAAACAGATGCCAGCAACTGAGTTTCTATTAATCGAGAACGAATGAAACAAGATTATCCTCTTTATAAACACACCGAGCTCTGTGAGAAACGACTTTGCTGGGAGAGCAGGACCAAGGAGCATCGCCTCACCACTGTGTCCTGGCACCCAGCTATGGCAGGAGCTGCCCGGCTGCCCACATTTCTCCCTGCCCACGTGTGTGCTGGCTCTCTTCGAGCCCTGCCTGTGGACACACCGAGATGCTTATTCCCCCTGTGGGGGGATTTTAATGAAGCTGGGGTAGTCCTGTCCCCTGCTTCACCTGCACCCACCTATCTTTTAAGTCCCCTGAGAGGTCAGGCTGTGGCATCTTTGGTCTCCGATCATACAGCTGCAGAAATGCTGCTCCCAAATCCCGTGTCCCTCCCTGGCAGCTCCCACTCGGAGGTAAATTGCAGACGATGTCCCACCCGGGGCCAGGACAAGCTCTGCCCACCTCCTGCCTGCTGCCTCCTTGTTACATGTCCATCTGTCACATCAGGGTGTGTAGTACTGAAGCAAGGAGATTGTGGAGCTGGGACAGCAGAGGAGGATGAGGATCAGCTGTTCTCCCAAGCGAGAAGCTCACCTGGCAGGGACTGCCTTGAACCACCGCTACCCGCTCTCCTCGGGTGGCCATGAGCATCCTGCCCTCCGGCTTCAGACCTGAAAGTCTGGGAATGCCCACGCCTCTGGCTTTTTAAAAACCCAAGGAAAGCAGAAAGCAAAGGGTATTTAAAAAAAAAAAATCCTAAATCTCTTTCAGGGCAAACTCCGAGTCTGGGCACAGGGGTGCAACAGACCTGAAAATCCCAGGCCCTACCTGGCCTAAGAGAAGCTGAGCTGCACTGTCGGCCTCAGGATGACCGAGGCCACCATGTTCACCGGACCAGCTCTGGACAAACGCCGTGCCTCACCAAAGAGGTGCACGGGGAAGACATCACTTTGGTTGCCCACCTTCCCCACTGGTGGCATAAACCCCCGAGACTGCCGGGGAGGGAGGGCAGGGCGGCTCGCCAGGCAGAGTCATGCGAAATAAAGCACCTTATCGGTGGAAGCGCGCAGCCGAGCTCCAGCAGCGTGGGCTGCCGCAGGCCTCAGCTCTCAGCTGTCGTGCTCGGGCAGCGCTGATAAAGCCCTGCTCTGCCTGCCCTTATTTAGTCAGGAGGCTCTGCTGACTCCAGCAATTTCAGGACGTCATTTGCACCATACACCCGCGTTCCCCGAGGAGACGCTCGCTGCCGCCTGGCCACGCCGGCTGGAAATGCTGAGCACAGGGAGATCGGCAGTGCTGCCGGGAATGCGGCCGGGCAGAGGAGGTTCGGAAAGCGATACGGGAGCCGTCAAGCACTCTTGTTATTTGAAGGGAGAGTTAAGACATGCACTAAAGACAGAAAAACAGCTTAGGCTTCAAGACAAGGCAACAGCTCACGCTATGAATGATGCCCACACAGCGCTGCCGCAGAGGCTGCACCGATGTGGTTTCTGTGCGCTCACCGCAGCCCTACACTGCTTTAACACAGCCCAGGCCCACCGCGATGTATATACCCTTCGTTAACAGGAATGAATGCCTAACAGAAGGCAGTTTAGAAATCCTTACAGGTACCTAGCCAAGCAGCAGTATTGCAGGACCTCTATAGATACTACATTAAAACCCAAACCACATTCAAAACGTATTCATTTTCAGTTGTACCCTCCAGGCATAAAACACCCAACTGCACAGAGGCTTCAGGGTCGGCACGTGAAGACAAACAGCTGGAGCACAGCAGCCATTCTTGCCTCTTACACCTTGCTTTCCTATTGATCCCATCTGGCAGATATACCCTGAGGCGTTATTAACGGCAGATACGCCTGTCAAACGATCTCAGAGTGTGACCAGACCCGTGCCTTGCAGGACGCATGGCCAAATCCCTCCATTAGTTTTGGTCCAAGTCACTGGGAAGCACAACCCTGTGCAGAGGCAGACCACGGCAGACACTGTTGCAGCAGGATGGAGGTGGGATTTACAGTATTTACACTCATTTTGTCCATCAAAGGCACCAGTGAAAAGGAAATCACCTGTACGAGCTGCCTGGCTACTGAACGCACAGCTTTCAAAAAATCAAAAGTTTGCCCTGCAGCCCGTCCTGCCCTACCTCTTGCTTCTTATTTTATTTTAATGTGTTCTGAAGAGATGAAAGGTAAACATTTCCACAATCCTCCTCCCTGCTTTCAGTGGGACCATGCTCTCCATGTGATAGGCGAGCGCATATGCACAGGCAGCACCCCTGGGTGCTGCTGCTCCCCAAGCACCCAGGGGTGCAGAGCACCCTGCTTAACACCAACCTCCGTGTCCAGAAAACTCCAGGGCAGCCGTTACACACCTTGGGATGGTTTTTAACTGGTTTGCTCATGGCTTGGTGGCAGCTCTCCCCTCCTCACAGGGGCTGGCGGGGGACAGACCTGCTGCCTGTCCTCGAGCCAGCTTGTCTACTTAAGCACCGGGGAGATGACGTCCCAGCTGCGATCCCAAAAATCTCACTGCCTTTTCCATCCACTCCAACATTTTTCCAAAGGAGTCCCCAAATGAGACAGAGGGTGGGAAAGAGGGAGGCTGGAGAGACATGCCTTCACCTGGCAATGCAGGAACAGCCACGTTACAGCGTGACCCCATGCCAAATGATTCTCGCTAAAATAATGAAAAAAATAATTTAAAAAAAAGTGCTATTCCCTCAGCCAGCAGCGTGGTGATGACAGCTCTGTCCTCAGCCTCTTGCACAATGGGGAAAGCGGCTGGATTGCCCATTTGGGCAGATTCGGGAGTGTCGCTCGGGCAGAGGGGACAGGAGCTGCAAAGCAGCCCCGTCCCTTGGATGCCCTCACAGCAGAGAGCAGGATGAGGAAGGTCTGCTGACCATCGACCCCAACTGTCACTGCTCGCCACCCGTCTTTGCAGGGCAGATCACAGGCAGGGCGCCCATCAACACCGCTGGCAGCCTCCTGCCCGTGCGTGGGATTCCTGCGGTGCAACTGGCCGAGGCAGCTTCCAGCGCTTGGGCTTGTTTTCCTCAAGATTTCTATGCCTTTAAGAGCCTTTTATGGTGCAAAAGCATGAAATCTGGTCTTCTCCTGATGTTTCACCTCCAGACAGCAGCAGGAGATAAGAGCAGTTCAGCTCTGCAAGGGGTTCCCCACATGCCAGAAGCAAGTGAAACTCAAACATCCATATGCAACAGCACAGGCACACAGAGCTCGTCGGGCGTCTGCACAGCCTGGCCGCTGGGTCCCACTAATTAGCTCCCAGTGATAATCTCATATACAGATGTGTCACCTCTTCCCCAAAAAAAGGATCCATGTAGTCTCAAAGACATTTCTTTAGGTAAGGTACACGCTGCCATCTGAGGAGTAATAGAAATGTTCCATCTAGAAAATGCCACCTCATAGTTATGAACTTTTATAAACCCTTTTATAAACCCTTTTATAAACAGCCCTTTTATAAACCACAATAACTGATTTTCACAATCTGTCTGCAATAACTCTCTGTTTTGCTGTGGAAACTGAGGCAAGGTTCAAGGCCAGCAAAAAAGTCAGTGGCAGAGCTGATATTTAACATAAGGCTCCTCACGAGGCAAAATTATTTATATTTACTTCTAGCCCTAAAACTGAGCTGAAAGGAGGAGGAAGGAGAGCACAAGTCAGCAGGCAGCAGGTAGAGAGAGTGGCTCTGCCCGGAGCAATATCCGCCAGGAATAAACGCTGATGGAACCGGTGAGCTATAGTTTACAGGATAGAGGAGCCCGAGTTCCGCTCTTGCAGCAGGTCCAGCTCAGCCGCAGGCAGCGTCGCAGGAATGCGACCAGAGGCATCGCACTGCCGGGGAAAGAGGTGTGCTCTTCTCCTGCCACAACAGCCCCGCTATCGCAGGGTCTGTGAGGCGAGGACTCCCTGGAGGAAACCGGCTTTAACGTCTTATTTCCTCCGGCTCCAAGGTTTCCTTAATAGGAAATTATTCCCCAGCCGCGCTGGGAGGGATGCGGTCCCCCGTCAGGGCAGCGGGCGCATTCCAGCCCCTGATGGAAAACACTGCAGAGCCGCTTTTGATCCAAAGTGTAAATAGTGTATAATAAAAAGCGGCTTGTGTAAACCGGCTGAGCTCTCGGGGAGCAGCTTTTGCAGCTCCAGCCTCCGTATTTACGGGCACCCAGCGCCACGGCTGTATGCTTTCCTGGGCACGGTGAAGCAAGTGCCGGGCTGAGCCGGCCCCGCGGGGAGGCTCCAGCGGGACGCATGCCATCCCAGTCTGTTATTTTTATCCCAGCTGGCCCTGCACGGTGTTTCACTTGCAATCCCGCCGGTTTTTCCTCTGCTAGTTTCTGAGGCAACTGGGTTTTGCTAAAAAAACAATTACACTCCCTGCAAAACTTTGGAGCAGAAACAGCTGCCAGGAGAGTAGAGCCAGGGTTTCTCGGAGAGGAGGGATGGGGTTTGGGAACAGGCGCCCTCCCCACTGCTGTTATTTCCCATCTCTGCTTGATAATGAAGTAGCTGATAATTAAACAGCAGTGAAAAGCAGCAAGGCAGGACGCCCATGGAGTCCCAGCCACTGCCCAGCAGCTGAGCAACGCCTGTGCGGGGCGAGGATTTGATGGAGAGGCAAAGTGAAACCTCGAGGTCTGTCACAACCATGTTTCCCCAAGGAAGAGGAGAGGAGCGAAGGCCCCAATCTCACTTGATCTCTGGTCTCTGCCAGGCTGGCTCCGAGACTGGCAGGAGCGCTGCGGGAGGAGGAGTGTGCTGCCAGCACAGCTCGGACACAGGCAGGAACACGAGCGGAAGGAGGTTTTCCCCTGCCCTTCCCAGGCAGACCCCAGAGCCCCTCTTATTTCCTCCCTCCTCCAACCCTGGAAGAGACAACGGAGCAATTAGCACTTTCCTCTCCTGCTAATTCCTAACACAGTCAATCCTGAGCAGAGCCCACCTGTCTGGTCCCAACATACCAGGCGGTATTGTGGCAACACAGTGCCCAGAGGTGCCCGTGTGTCTGCCGGCACAAGGGACACCAGTGCAACAAGACACTGCCACGCGCTCGCAGCAGCCCCTCGCACGCTCCTCCCGTGCACACCCCTGCGCACACATCCCCAGACATGCTGCCGTCTGCCGCAGCCCCCTACCCAACCCCGGGGTCTGGCCAGGACAAACCGGGGGGGGAAAAAGGAGACAAATCCAGCTGAGCCTTCCTCGCTTCCTCCTTTCCCAGCATCCTAGAGCATCGCGGGCTGCAGGGTTATGCTGTGGGGCACGGCACTGGGCTCAGCCATCCACTGTGGGCTCAGCCATACGCCCTGGCTCTGACCACAGTCTCGCTCATGGCAGAGACACTCATATAAAACTTGGCTGAGGGCAGACAGGGCTCCCCAAGGCAGCCCTCTCCTTGTTTTGGCACCCGCTGCAGGTCCTGCCTCCCAGTTCAAAGCATCCCAGCAGAGCAGTGCTTCTCCCAGAGAGTCCATTACACCAAGCCACTAAAATTAAGCGGCAACCCTAATGCACCCCATAAACTCCCCACAGAGCCACACTGGGGTCCTGGGGCAGAGTCATGCCCTGCTGCAGACCTGGTTTGTCTGGGACACGTACCGTTGGCTGCTCACGAGCCCGGTGGATTTACCACAGTCAAACCCCACTATTTGTCACCCTGCCCTGTCAATGACACAGCAGCTCCGGCAGCCTGGCACAGCACCAGCGTGCTCTCCATCCCACCGACTCATGCTCCCCATCCCTCTGAGCATCCCTGCTGGCCCAAATTTGCTCCTCCCTGGACGAGGGTTGCAGGTGGACAGGAGACGGGGTGAGAGGGAGGACAGGTCCTGAACACCCCCAGGCTGTCCTGAGGGCCCTCAGCCCTGCTCTGCCAGCCTTTTGTAAAAAGAATTAAACAGAAATTGCAGGGAACCTCTTATGACCCCACTGCTGCTGCGCGGTGAGGAGGCATGCAGCACGGCTCCAGAGGGACACATGGGATGGGGACCACCACCATGGGGACCTGCGCGCAGGAGCCCTGAGCACCTACCTGGATGCCGCGATCTCTGACTTCTGCCGGGCGATGGCTGCAGCCCTCTGAGCCCCCTCCACGCTCCTGTCCACCTTCTGCCGGATCTTGGCGCTCTTGAGGGGTATCACGCGCTTCTTCATGCCCTTGACGAGGACATTGTGGCGGTACTTGCCCTCCTCCTTCTTGCCGCTGGGCAGCGTGGTGCAGCCGTAGCCATGTCGCAGGTTATCCAGCCACTCGCCCTCGTACTTCAGCCCGCTGGAGCGCTCGCTGACGCCAAAGCCGGCGCGCTTGTCGTTCTTCCACTCGCCCATGTAGGTCTCCGTGGTGGTGGCATCGATGTCGGACTCGAAGGGGGGATACTCCTCGCCTTCGGCGCCCTCACCCAGGCTGACAGTGGAGGTGGCGTCACTGGCAGCCGAGCTGATCCCGCTCTCACTCTTGAGGAAGCTGACGCGGCTCTTCTGGCTGGCCAGGGACGACTTGGACTCGGACTTCTTCAGCTTCCCCAGCAAGGAGCCCCTGCGGAAGAGCCCCCCCTTCTTGGGCTTGCCGGCCTCCGCCTCCGCGTAGAGGCTGAGGGCGAAGCCCCCGCGGGTGATGGTGGGCGAGAGGGGCAGGCTCTCGGGGTTGGCGGCGGGGGAGTCCTGCTGGGGCAGGGTCCCGTTGCTGTGCTCGCTCCGCAGGGAGGAGAGGGAGGTGCGCAGTGGGGAGCGGACCACAGAGGCCATGCCGTAGGGCACACTCTGCCGCACCCCGTAGCCGTGCCGCATGCCGTTGGTGAACTGGCCCTGGTACGTGCCTGTGGGAGAGAAGAGGGATGGGGTGAAAAGGCAGCTCGCTCCCGGGTGAGCCAGCAAACGAAGGTGGGCTGTGGGGCAGCGCTGGCATAGAGGGGATGTAGCCACCTTCCCTCGAGGAGAGGAGCCCCACGTCTGCTGGTGCTCACCCACGCGCAAAAGCCACAGTCCCCAGGGAGCAGAGGACACCAGAACGAGAGCCGCTGCTGGCAGGTGACATCTCACTGGAAAGGGTCTGGGGTTCCAGGGGAACTGGTGCAAACCCAAAGCCACTCAACAGACACGGTCTGGATTTGCATCCGGACGAGGGAGCAGGAGACAGCCCCGCAGGCCTGGAGTTAGGGCTGTGCCGAGGGCGGCAGCAGCCCTGCAGACACGCAAGCTGTGGTGGCCCAGCACTCCTCAGCTCGACGACAGTCCCTGCCAGCCCGTTCTGCAGTTTGTCACTCGCAGGCTGCCAGGACCAGCCCTAGACCCCCGGGACACATGCCTGGCCGTAGCAGGGCTGCCCTTGTACCTGCAGCAGCATCTCCTTGGCACTGACATACAGCTTCTCCACGGTCCCAACACCAAGGTTTGTGCCACACTGCACGAAGCAAGAGATGGGTGAAAAAGGGAGGAGCAGAGCAGTTCTGTGTGGGGTTCCTTCAGATCTGCCCCAAAAATCACTGCCCTACCATGCTCCTCCAGATCCAGCTCAAGAGGGCACGTGGTGTCATATGATGAGGGACACAGAGAGGACTGTGGTGACCATGGCCATGGCTGCACCCCAGGTACAGGACCCGGCTAAGAGCCAGCAGAACCTTGGCAGTGACACCTTGAAGGACTGGAAAAAGCACACCGCTCCTCTCCAGGCTCCTTCCAGGTCTGCACATTTGCAGGCTCCAGAAGAGTGAGCTGGAGACATCTCTGATTTTTCTCACCATGATGTCAAGAGACTTAAATTAGTAGCATCAAAGCACCCTGCAAGAAGAGCTCCTAGGGCAGGAGGGCTGGTGGGGCAGCCTTCGCCTACAGCACCCATGCTCATATGCCAGCACAGGGGGCTGCAAGGGTCAGCGCATCCTCGCTGAGCGGGATGGGACAGGACATCTCCCCAGCCCAGCTCTCCTCCCCCTTTAGATAAGGTTGCCTCAGAAACCACCAAACCAGCCAAACGCTGCTGGCATTACAGGACCTGGGATGGGCCACCTCACCTCAAACCAGCACCCTGCGGGGCAGAGGCTGCTGGCAGCCCTCCTTCCCGGAGTGCAGGGGTGCAGGCAGAGGGTGCTGGGGGAACAGAAACACCCTTGGAAAGGCCACCCCACTCCTTTACTCTCCTGGGCGCGGCTTCATGCAAGTAAAGGGCCAGCCACGCTGGAGGCATTTTCACAGGCATCTCTCAAACCTGGTTTTCATTAAGCAGCGATCTACCAAGAGGCACCAAATTTTGGGAGACCAAACACTCCCAGGGTCCCAGGCAGGCTCTTCGGGGCCAGGCTGAGAAAGAAGGGGGTGACTTATCTTCAAGGCATTCATCTCCCCCCTCAGATGCCAATACTGAGACCAGGGATGACCCTGCTCCCCAGGGAGCAAATCCCGTTCCTTCTTTGGCGATGGTGGGAGTGCATATTTTACGGTCTCCCAGGCCACTTCTGCAGCATAACCTCTCCTCCCAGGCTTCAGGTTTCGTCGAAATCCTCTTTGGACCCGCCTGTGGGGTGTTAACTTACAGCACCGGGGGCCAGGAAAGACAAGAAGTGCCCGAGCGGGCAGCAGCTGCTGCCTCGGGGTGAGCGGCCCCCCGCCAGCCCCTGCCCACCCTGTGGCACACGGGATTTCGGGCTCCCTGCAAACATTTGGTCACCCCTGCTAATAAACGTGAGGGTTCGGGTAGCGCAGAGCATCTGAGGGCTGTGGCCAGGCGTGGGGAGCAGCCTGCCAGAGCAAGGGGCCATCGCCCAGTTTCCTGGCAGAGCTTGAATCTCCGTTGGGAAAAATAAGGTGGGCAGCACGGGTTAGGAGTCTGGGCATGAGCGGGGAGCCAAGGACCATCACTGGAGATGTCCAGGCATCCGGGCACGTTCCTCACTGTGCTCCCAAATCCCACTCTGTAAAATGGTGATGAGTCTTCCTAGCTCAAAATGAAGTTACGGAGACCCCCCCAGTGCCCCTACGTCCCTCCCCACTGACAGCCAGTGAAGTGGGCGCTCCATCCCTGCCTGCCCAGCTAGCGAGCAGGGCTGACACATGATCGGGGTGACATTGAGACCTCCTCCTAGGACGGGACAGCCTCGCACACAGCAGGCTGCAGCTGATAGTGCCATCGCGTCAACCCCCTGGAAGAAGAACTCTGGAAAAGCCTCACAGGTTTAGGGGACTCAATTGCTCTTCAAGGGCCAGGTCGGAGCACCCACTGCCCTCCAGAGAGTCCCCGGCCCCCTCTGTCCCCCCCGTGCAGTGTTGGGACCACGTGGATGGGAAAAGCCATGTGGCACCGCAGGTCTGCAGGGAGCAGAGGTTGGGGTGCCACTTCTTGGTGCCTACCCTCACCAAGAGGTTTCACACCAGCTCTTCAGGCTGGCTTCGGCTGCCTAATTTCAGCCCACAGCTGCACAACCAACGTCTTCCCTCTGGCACGTGGTGTGACCAAACCTGCCAATCCCACCCGGCTCAACGTAGGGCACCCACACACCACACTGTCCATGGCTGCCCAACGTCAGGGCAAGCAGGCACTGCCGTGTCCCTGTCACGCCATGATTCAGTGCCTGCCTGAGGCTTCCTGCCAGGGCAGAGCCACAAACCACCCCTGGAGCAGAGCCAGCGGCTGCGCGTCGGGGCACGCAAGGTTTGAGCGGAGACGAGCCCCAGCTCACCAATGTGTACCAGCACAGACGGTTCAAGAGAGAATGGGGCTGTGCGAAGCCCCTCTGCAGTGCAGGCAGGGCTCCACGTCGCTGAACCACCGCTACCCCCAAATATCAAAGCAGCCTGGGCAAGGGGGGACAGGCAGGATGCACAGCTACAAGCTGTAAGCCATATGCTCACGTCTCTGAGGTTCTGTAGCAAAAAAAAAGCAGTGGACATGGAAAAAAAAAAAAAAAAAAGAAAAAAATCACTATTTAGGATGAAAATAGGACAGAGCCCCACTTCCCTGCCTCCTCAGCCCTCCCTGATTCACCAGGGTGGTGGGACAGAGCCACCTGACCCCACTGCGATAACTGGGGGACAGGACCCCAATAATCCTTTGTTGCCTGCCTTTTTTCTTGTTGGAATGATGAAAAATGCTGGTTCCTCTGCAACCCCCAGGAACCTGCTTCATCACCTCTCCCATCCCCAAGTAAAATAGGGAAGTGGTGGCCCTGTCTGGGTATCTTCAAAGGGTGGGAAGAATTAAATTGTGGGATTGATGAAAATGGTATCCCTACAGCCTTCGCCTCACACCAGCTCCCCGCAGACCAGGGTGGCACCCTCTGTTTACCCTGCCAGCAGCTGGCAGCGGGACGGGACAACATCCGACCGCATCAAAGGCGACAGCGTCAGCTCCTGGTGCGCACCCAGCCCGGCAGCGAGAGCCCGCTGTCAGCAGCCTCACATCTCCCCTTCCCAGCCCGCCTCTAAGCTCTTGTGTAATTAGCGATGAATGTAAATACTACAACCAACCAGGTAAATAATGCAAACAACTGAAACCGTATCACTGCCCTGCGATCCTCTGCTGTTACGCAGATACTGTGATGACAGACGCGTTAGAAGAACTTGGTGTAAGAGGCCAGGGATGTTAAATCAATGCACAGCACCACGTGCGAGATAAGCCAGCAAAAACCTAGCACTTCTTTTTGGTGCCAACAGTATTATCTGATGGTTTCTGTTGTAAAAAAAAAAAAAAAAAACGGGTTGGGAAAAAAAAACCAACCAGAGAGAAGGGAAAAAAAAATTCACAGCATTAGTTCTCATGGGTCAAATTCAGCCACGCAGAAGCGTTGCTACAGAGGCAGCAGACACAAACCAGCACCACCTCGGCTCGCCCAGAGCCTGTTCCTGCTTCCCACAGATGCTGCTCCTGCCCCAGCCCAGGCCCCCGCCCTGCCCCGGGCACCCAATGACCCGGCGCTGCTCCACATCACCCCGTCTCATCTCTCCCAGTAACGCGCACTTCTATTCCCCTGTCACGGTCTCGTGATCACTGAATGGTCTAATGGTTTCCACACGCAGTTAATCGACACCGCTGGTTTCTCTTAGCGCCCTGGAGACCAAACGGCAGCGTCAAAAATAAGTTGGTTTTAGGCTGCTTCAATTGCAGGTGAGCTCCCTCCCCACACAGACAGATATAAACCGCTGTTTAGCAACGCCTGGTTTTGAGCCAGGATCCTGTGTACACAGCATGATTCTGCATTAGCAGCGAGATTTTTTTTCTGCAGTGGGATTTGACTGGGTCAAGCGCTCGGAGTCAAAAGCACAAAAGTTTCCAAAAAATTAGACCTTCCTTGCAGCGGAGACAAAACTTACAGGTGGAAGGCAAATAACTCGGTGCTTACTCATTGCTTAGGCTGCAACATAATGAGTTCCTTCGCGCTATGCCTTCCACAACCCCGATCACCCTCCGCTTCAGCATCCTGTCCCTATGAAGGGCTCCGAGCTCTCCCCTGCTGACAGCAGCAGACACGCACATATATTCAGCTTGGATACCCAAGGAGATGTATCATAGCATCACTGCCTGTGCCTGGCCACACCAGGGGCTCTGAAACCCTCGGCTTATTTCAATTGACACTACAGAAGGCAAGCTCTTTAAGCCATCAGTCCCCCACAGTTTTCAGAAGAATGGGCACTTGGAAGTGGAGAGAAAAAGCAAACAACCCACGCAGTGCCTGGGCTAAACCATACCATGGGTCCACTTCTTACTAGACACCCAAAATCTACACATGATTTCCAAAAGCTTCACTGCAGATTTGGGCTTTATTTAGCCACCAACTTCAGCCAGCCACGAGATAAAAGGGATTTGTAAGTGTATTTTAAAGTATAAGGTTTTTATGTGTATATATAAGTATATTTTAAAACGTTAGAATCGGCTACATCCCCTGAAATCTGCAGGCAGCCCAGCCATGACCTAAAGCTTCTAAGGACCTGGCAAGAGCCGCATGTTCCCAGAGCCCTCTTCCTCACGTGGCTGGCTTCCAGGGGGCTTGGGAATCACGTCCCCTACTTGAGGGACAGCAGATTTCCAAAGCCTTTCCAGATGGTTATCTTGGCAACCTCACATTCAAATATTAACAGGTCCAATTAGCCCGGTCACATCTGGATCTTGCAGATGTTTACTGGGTGCAGGTGAGGAGACAAAACAGGAGTGAGTCCTGCAAGTCCTACGCACGTGATGCTGGCTGGCGATCCCCACCGTGGCTTTAGACACAACTTTCTACATGTTCCCGTGCCATCAGAGAAGCTCACATGTTGAACGAACGGCTCAGGCCAGCTGGGATGCAGTGGCCCAACACAAGGAGGGACGCTGGACACCACGGCACAGTCCTCGCGAGCTGCGTCTGGCCAGGTCTTGGGGGGCTCAGCTCAGTGCTGCCCAGGGTGGCTGTGGCAGGGCACATCTTCACGGATCAGGGCTAAACTGCCAGCCTCAGGTGGCACCGGGGATCACGCAGACGGCACATTCCTGGGTACGGGACAAGACCCCGGGGAGCACTATGCTGACGGAAGCAATATCTTGTATATCCTCACAGGAGACAACCTTGGCTCATCTTTCCCCCTCTTCTGTCCCAAGTCTTCCATCCAAGATCTAACCAAATCCAAACTCTACGTCAAGTTTTGCCTCTCGAAATTCTCTACAACATTAACTCGAAATCCAGTCGCCCTGCACCCTTAGAAGATGCATTTTAGGAAGCAGTGAAGAAGCGGCTGTGCAAATTCATAGGAGACCTTGACATCTCCATAATGAAAGTCCCAACGGCAGCCGTTGCCAAGTTATCTGATCGCTGCTCGTTACTCCTCAGAGCACAGCTTACTCATAACCTACACATCTTACGCTGCACATGAAGTTTCTGCAACGCACAAGTGCACACGTATGCGTTAGCCTGAACTCCTGCCGCCGCTGCGCCACCTGCACAACATTTAACCGTTCCACAGCCATGGGGCAGAGGGGGAGGAACTTTAAGAACCTGGAGGGATTAATCAGTTTGTGTCTGTACCTACAACCTTAAAGGGCACAAACAAAATCAGTCAACTTCAAGACTATATTCCCAGGCTTAAAGTTGGCCATGTACCTAGGCAACTCACAGAAAAATATGCATGTAAAAGCACAGCCCTGACAGCCAGTCCTGAATTAGTCCCTATTTCTAGTCTCTATAAATATGATGCTTTTCATTCTGAAGATTTATACCACTACTTTTACTTTTCTTTACAAACTGTCCCAGATAAATATAGATGAAATTCTGACCCACATTTTGAAGAGTATTTATTTCAAATCACCCTCTCTATTTAGCTATCCTAAATATGACAGCCTGGAACATCACAGTAGTGAAGAGCTACAGAATTACTTGCACAGAGATTCCTGCAATGTTTCTAATCCCAAAATGACCACTAATGCAAGAACACAATTAGACTGAGCACTTACAGAGCACGACAAATATCTGACTACGCGGTGCATTTGTGTACTAGCAGGGCTTGAGAGCTTCCAAGTAATTGAAGGGATTTATTTCAGGGAAAGGCGTGTGACCGTATTCTAAACAGCTTAGATGAACTCAACCAAAACGGTTCAGCAAAGCAGATGTCCAGGCAGCCCGTCAGAGGCACGCAAGCAGCGTTTAATCCATAGGCACAGCGTGCTACGATGCTGTGGGCGGCTTGTATCTGATGTGAAAACATTCACAACTCGCTGCTGAGTGAGGCAGTGGACGGCTCGCTGCGGCTGTGCACCAGTGAGGAGTTTCTGGTTTGGTTCAGTAATGAATGGCAACAACCAGTCCGTGGGGAACTGGGAGCCACAGACTACACAAAACCAAGCTGGTTGGTGTTAACTATCGACACGGACACTCGAGAGCAGCTCCCGAGGGAGGGATGGCGGGGGCAATGCTCCTGCTGCTCCTCCTTCGTGCCTGCGGACCGCGAGCCGCACGCGCTGCACCCGACGGCAGGGATCAGGGCACGCACACGCGTTCACAAGGCATTTGCACCCCAAGCCCCGCTTCTTGACTGGAGCACCCCAACGGCTCATTGCAGACCATCGTGCCTGTCCAGACCTCGCTAGCAGGTACAGGACCAGGTCACCCTTTCGCTGGGGAGAGTACACAGCCTCGGCCATCGCGGGCTGGGTACCGCACCGCTCACCACCCTCCCAGCCCCTCCAGAGCCACCCTTACCTCCGTCAGCGTACGTCTCGGTGCCGTAGCCATCCTGCAGGCCGTTATTCCAGGTACCCTCATACTTGGCTCCGCTGCTCATGCTCTGCCTTGCGCCGTACCGTCCCTTAAAGCCATGGGTCCACTCGCCTCTGTAAACCCACCGTCCTTTGGTCTCGATTCCTAGGCCGTGCCTCTTGCCTTGGGACCAGTAGCCTTCGTAAGTGTTGCCGCTGGGCCACGTGTATATGCCCACCACTTCGAAGCCGTAGTTCCAGGAGCCCGAGTACTCGCCCTGGCCCTTGGGGCCGGTGCAGATGCCGTGCCCGTGGGCTTTGCCCCCTTCCCAGCCCCCGCAATAGGCGCCTCCATCATCGAAATCAAACCTGCCGCCGCTCATGGCGCCCGCCGGTGCCCCCTCAGCCGGGCAGCTCTCGCAGGGGCTGAGCTCCGGGCCGGCCACCGCATCCCCGGGGGAACCGGGCTGGGCTCCGGGAGCGGCCGCTCCCGCCCGGCCTCGCCCGGCCGAGGGAACGGCAGGAAGGAGAAATTGGAGGGAGGGGAGAAGGGCGGGTCCCAGCCCCCCCCCTCCCGCAGCCCAGGAGGGGCAGCCGAGCCTCGCCGCTACCTGTCCCGCCGCCGCGGCCCCGCCGCGGGCATGGAGCCGAGCGCGGGGAGCCGAACCCCGCGGAGGAGGAACGGGGGGTCCCCAGCCGGCCGCGCTGCCCCGGCCCGGCCCGCCCCGCTTCGCTCTCCTCCCCCGGCGGCAGAAAGGTCAGCGCTGCCCTAAGAAGGCCATCGGATCCCAGGAGCTGCTCCCAAAAATAACCCCCCGGAGCCCGGCCTCCGCCTCCGGGCCCTTTTATGAAGGAGGGAAGAGACACATTCCCCCCCTCTTCCCCGCCCCGGGCAGGGATCCAGGCGCAGAAGAGGCTGGGAAAGTAAATGTCTGCTTAAAATAGCGCCTGGGAAGGGGGCGCGGCGCTCCCCCCACGCCGCCCGCCCGGGCGCACCGGCAGAGGAGAGGGGGCGAGCCCCGCGCCGCCGGCCCCCGGGAGGTTTGCTGGTACCGGTGTGCAAGCGGGCGGAGTTGGAGCAAGGAGCAAAAAGCACAACCCTCACCCAGATGAGAGGGTACACCCCACTCACCTCCGCGCTGCTCAGCTCCCCTCCCCGTCTGCTACTTCCAAAGGGAATCTCCAGAGCTGCTTTAGGGTAGGATCCACAGTCTCTCTCCCCGCTCCCGAAGAAACAAACTTACCAAAATCTTCTGTCTAACAGCTGGCAGCATAATTTAGTCTCACTATGTTTGGAGAAGAAAGGTGAGGCCCTGCCCTTGGGACAGTTGCAGACACATTAAGACACACGAGCTCACCTTGCCTGTAACAATCCAGGTCATCAAATACAGACGGTAGAGAGGACAAGGAACGAAACATCAGGTAACAGGCTAATCCAAGCCCTCTCTTCTTCTAGCCACACCTGTCCCATCTCCTAAAGACATTGTCACAGAAAGATTATGAAGAGAGGACCTTCTCCTCACTGACCACGAGCTGCTGAGGAGCTGCAGGAGCTGTGGGGTGAGGCTGTGCTATCAGCAGGCTGTGCTCTGCCCTTCCAGACGAGCTCCCGAGACCCACGCAGAGTCCTGGGGCAAAGCTACCACAGACAACAGCAAGTTTCAGACGTGCATAACACAGCTTTACAGCTTGGACAACCTCCGTCCGTGTTTCTACAAAGAAGAGACATAGAAAAAACCACGCAATACATAACTGCAAGAGCCAAGTGTGCATACACAGCAAGTGTGCATACACATGAACTGCAAAACACCTGCAGGCACAGGTGAGAAGGACCAACTGCCCACTATAAAGCAAATTACAAAAGGCATCACTTTTGTTCAGGCACAGGAAGGAGTGGGCACTTGAGTAAGGGACTCCAACACGACTCAGAAGTGCCACTTGGCAAACCCAGTCCCTAAAACTTTTTTTTTTTTAAAGAGTCAGATTTTTAAATTGGTTCAAGTTGGATTTTTTTTTTAAAGCTGAGCTTTTAGACTACTCAGGCATGCTCTCAAGGTTCTTGTTGCACAACTAAGGGCTGGAAATTCACATTTTCTCAAAGCAAAAGCAGAGGTTTTTGTTTTGTGGTTTCTGGGTAGACCAAAGCATCTTAAAACACCCAGTAGTAACAGCAGGGAAAGTGTTAAGGCAGCAGTCATGCCTGTTTCATGATGTTCCAGGATTTACCAGCCCAAATATGCTGCAACTGCCTAAGAGCATGCCAAGTTCAGGACCACGTAATTATTTACTTAGCAACTCTTCCTAATTACATAGCACGGTTGTGAACTGATGGTACACTTTGTTTAAATGTTAGCAACTGAGGCAGATGTTGGCATGTTAAGAGCTTCTGTTGACCGCTGTCTAACTTACCCACACAGTCAAACTTCAGAAAGCACTCACTTTGTGTGTGCACTAGGGCACCACCCAGAGCTGGCCTTATTTCTTCATTCTGGCAGAAAAAGTCACATTCTCCCCTGAAGGCTAAGGAGGCGCGGAGGAGCCCGCTGCACCCAGCCAGCCCGCACCCGGCCTGGGGCTGACCTCTAGTGGCCCAGCACTGCTGGGCTGCCTCCCCACTCTGCACCAGTTCAGGTCTTTCTACGCTATAATTTTTTTTTTCTTTTACATTACCTCCTGGATTTCAATCCACTTTCTATATGCGGTACCGAGCACTTGACGTTGCAATCCTAAACCCTGCCGGCACAGGTCTGTGGTGACAAGCCAAAGGAATGGGAAAAAGCAGCACTGTATTGCAAGGTGTTCTCAGCCCCACAACGGTGCTGCGGCTGCTGCCTGCAAGCCTTTGGGAAGAGTAAAGAACAGTTATTTGAGAAGTAAGGTCATTCTGCACTTTGCAGCCCAGTATTGCAGACAATAGTCACCAAACAATTGCTTGGAATTCAGAATGCAGCTGTTTAATGGAAGGGAGATGTGGGACCCAGATACACTCTCTGCAAGCGGTAGATGACACTTCAGAACTGGCAAAAATGGATAAATTTGCATGGCTACCTAGCTCTAAGATACTAGATACTGCCACAGAAAAACCCAAACCAAACCAAAAAAAAAAACCAACCAAACCAAAAGTAACACCAAAGGATTTTGCAAGGAAATGTTTGTCTCCATTTCTTCTCCAGACCTTACAGGTCAGAAAAGTTCAGTACTGTAAAGGCAAACTTAACACAACTCATCTCTCCCTCAACAAATCATACTATTTGATAGGATGCTCCTTTGCTATACACATCTGTATAAGAAACAGGTTGTCACACAAAGTATAGTAAGCTGGTTGTTTCTGAAGTGATGAAAAAAACTAAAGTGAAAAAAAACTAAAGTGAAAAAAAAACTAAAGTGAAAAAAAAACTAAAGTGAAAAACAGTTTTAAAAAAGCAAGTAAAAAGACTGGAGGGGAAAGAAAATACAGTGTTCAAGATCTCCCTACTGCACAGCTGACAACTGTTCACTCATCTACAAATCTTAATACTTGAAGGGTTGCACTTGGTGTTACAGAGCAGGCTGAACAAAGCTGAAAATACAGTGCAGGAATAAGGACCATGGAAGGCTGTTTCGGCCTTCATAAAAATATACTGAACGAGTCCCTCATCTCATTTCTCCTTTGGTTAACTGCAGAAGCAACTCCCTTGAAGAAAGCAGCGTATTTCTGCTGCTGCAGGCAAGTCTTTAAGGCCCATTGGACACTCAACAAAGTTATGCTTGCTTTACATTTTCTACTAAACAACAGGACAGAGATTAGAGTAACCTCTTGAAACAATCTTGCTTTGATCATCCAAGTTTCTTGTCTAATCAGGCAGCCTAGCAAGCAGGTGTTACATTAACCTACTGGCATCTGACTACATTAACATCAGAGACAGGGGAAGAGGATGCCTGTTCACCTGATCAGAAATAAAGCCTCTTTAGACACAAAGAAATAACAACACCTCCACCCAAGAAAAGTTGACTCTGCCTCCTGAATTGGCCTAGAGTAGCAACAGCACCAAGAAGAGGACGGGAGATGGTCACACTCCTTTGTAAAATAAAATCAGAGGCATAAGCATCCAAAACCACAAGTGTAAGGGTTACAACCTGAGATCAAAGCCATTTCAAAGAACGTGAATTACATGAAGTTTCTCACAATACAGACTCTTCTCTCCCAACAAACCCAGCCAGGAGGATTTTGAAAACAAAGTAGAATTTCCCAAGCGTTAGGTCACTGAAGTACAGGCAGGTACGCTCTGAACACTGTGTTTACTTCATTATCTATCCCAAGCTTAAACTGTAATGCTTAAGCTAAACCGTTTGTCCAGTTTAAATAATGAACATTAGCTAAGATGCAAAAAAGTGTTTTTATTGCAAGCACAGTGAGCAGGGAGAGGGCTGCATCTCCCATGAAACTGACAGAGGTCAGATTTAAACCACCCACCCTTCTTTTTTTAGTGTTCATTGCTGTCAGGTGTACATCATTTCTGCCATGTGAGACATTTTCTTTGGAATATACAAGTAGTATTCCATGTATCCCGACAGATCTTCAATAGTCACATCATCCACAAAGGCCCTGGCTTGCTCAGAGCAAGAGCGTGGAGAACTTGCGGGAGTTCTTGATGGCAAAGACTGGGAGCGGTCCTCAGAAACTGTTCTTCTATCAGGTGCCAACAGGAGGGTGTTCTGCAAGCCAGAGAATTTGTACACTTCCATATCTTGCCATCGTTTACACTGACAGGCTTTATCTGCACACGCACACGGCTTATTTGTGTTCAGCGTGGACACAGACTGAAAGTCAGAAAGCTCCGTAGTCTTTAGGCCAGCTTTGGATACTAGAGAAACGGCAGCTGGAGAATTCTCCTGTTTGTTCTCTGATGCTGACTGCATAACAGAAGCTCCCAAAGACTCAACATCAGCTCCCTGCTGGCCAGCGTCAGGAGGAATACTACATCGTTCATGTGCACAAGCTTCCTTTGGGACTGGCATCCCAAACCCAGTGCTGTCTTCTGGGGCATCAGTCTGGCTCTTCTGCACTAGCTGGTTGCACGTAGAATGTGATTTTGGGCTGCAATGGATAAACTTGGGAGGATGAAGAATTGGAGACTTGGAACGCCTGCGACGCTGGGTTCTCACAACTCCTCTTGAAGGCTTCTTCATAGACCTACCAAGGAAAGATACAAGAGGGAGTGAAGATTCACTAAAAGACTTATCACTGGGTTACAAATAACACTGGGTAAAATCTCTGCTGCATTTATTTTGCATGCAAGAGCTTTAAGCTTGGAGTATTTGCTCAGAGTATTCTGCTACCTTGGAGTCTGTCTTTGTTCTAGCCAAGCAGCTGTATAAAATATAAAAGGAACACCTGAGAAGTGAAACCTAAAGTGTGTGCTGTAAAGATTAGAAAACGAGTAAAGCATGCGAGACAAGAAAATAACCTGAGAGAAGGACAAAGCAGAAGACAGCACAAAACTAAAGAATCAAGGCCAAAGGGTAGTTTTGTTTCACTAGATGAGTGTGAAGTTCTACACAGACACTCCAGAAACCAACCCTTTATTTTAATCTAGTTCCCAAAGCATACTGACAGCTTCTGCAATGTCAAACAGTTATTGAAAGAGATGTATTCATAACTGTCCAATTCAAAACCAGCCGTTCATGGTTACATTAAAAAACATCTACAATGTTTAGAAATCTATAGCTGAACAGCATTTCTTTTCACCTCATAAAATTGTAAATAAGCATAGCAGTCACCTATGAACAGAAAAATGTGCTGTAGAGTATTTTAAACAGTCTCTTTAATAAAGAAAACTTGGTTCCCTTGTGTAGGGCTGTCATTACTAGAAGACCTGTCTATTTAAAACTCCCTCTCAATGCAGTATAATTGGAAGTAGTCTGACAATCCCAAGCTTCTCTTACCCATGCCAGGTTTCCTTAGAAGTACACACATTCTTAGGTTTGGTTTCATCTGCCACTGTTCTAACTAGTGCTCTAGGACTTGTCCCTTCACCCACAGAGAGAGAAGCAGTAGATCTGTAAAAGACAGAAAAATTAAAAGCCTAGACTGGTTAGCATTATGAATACGAAAAAGCTTATGAATCTTCTTCCCAGAAAAGATTGCCACAAATCATTTACAGTATGTCTTAAAAGACTTGCCAACAAAGACCACCCAAACCAGAAATACAGTGTTTACGCGTTGCTGTCCCGAAAGTTTGTGTAACGGACTCCTTCACCAAATGCGATGCCATTCAGCAGCTAGACTGCAAATCCAAACTCCACGCGTCAATGACGAAGCACACACAATGGCTGAATTTCAGTGTCCCGGGAGAGGGGAGGGGAAAAACACCATCACTGAAGAAACACGTCTCTTTTTCCAGAGACAAATAAGCCATTCTTTCCTAAAAATAAATGTTCTTTGGACATAAATAGACTTTGTTTAACTGAAGAACACTTAAGCCTCTGTCTAGGACGACATAAGCTAAAACTCTTCATACGATTGCAAGTTCAATCACTTGAGCAACAGAGTTCTGTCAGATCTTCAACTTCTACTCAAGCCAGGGACCTTAGAAAATTTACTAATTTTTCTGGTGCTATAAATTCATCCCAAACTCCCATTTTCAAGGACTGTGATAACCCCAAGAACAAATTTTTCCAGGTTGTGACTTCACATATTACACCGGAATTCACAAGGAAATAATTTTCCAAATACTCTATCAAATTTGTTTGTAAGCAGGGCTGATTCCCTGAAAAGTGAAAATAAGTCTGCGCATCCTGTTCTAGGACAGCTTTAACTGATATCGGATAGAGGCTAAATTGTCAGTCAAACACCTGCTATTTTCCATTTAAAGAACAACGAACACGGAGCAGTAAATTGAAGGCCAACAGTAAAAACTCCGAAGTAATGAAGTATGCCTGACCTGGGGGTGGGGCTAGAGATATGGAAGAACTGAGAGGCGCTTGGGTGGTGATGCATTTCTAATAAGTTTAATTACTTAAATGAAAGAAAACTTTACAAGCACATCTACTCGCCACCTAATTCCAGCTACCATCTGGATACGTACATACTGCCTTACCTACACTTCCAGTTCAGTCACTGCCACAAAACATTATATAGAAGCCCTTTTTCTTTTTCTTTCAGATAAAAATGATCATCACCAACAGAAGATACAGTCTGCTTGTGTTCTGCTACTTGGGACAGGCAGGGTAAGTGCCACATGTCACATCTCCCACAAAACAAGACAACACAAAAAGCATTATTTCCCATGTAGTGATTTTGGTTATAAATAGGAAATTTGTAAATGACATCAATAAAAATAGTTTGCGTGGGAATTATGCACTGAATCTAATGCTCTCGTACACTGACATGGAAAGAACGTTTCTCTCCTGGGAAAAGATGGGAGTTTATTCTCATGACAGACCTTCAGAGCCATGACAATATGTTGAGTTTAATAGCGGAGTTCTAATGTTATGGACATAATCTCTGGCAGCCAGATTCACGCCAAATTTAATTTCAAGCAAATTGTCAACTGCTGACTATCGTTAGGTTTCTTTCAAGCCTGTAGGGAGCTAACAGTGATAAAACAAATCACAATTTATTGAGCAGTGCAGTCTACAGCTAGTGAATTTATTTCAGTTTAACTAGAATGAAGGCTTTCAGTGCCTAACCTTTGGGAATTACCTCATTGCTTCAAGTTTAACAGCAAGGGTGTTCCCTTCGGCCCTTTGTAACATGTTAACTCCGTACCTCCCTGTGGTGTTACTTACCCAGCTGTGTCAACTCTTAGCTTTTTGAATGCCGTCTGCAGGCTTTCCTCTTCTCCATCCTTAGCTTCCGTTTTCATTATTGGGATGGCCAGAAGCTGACAGAGTTACCATGTACCGCTACAAGCAAAAAAGAGACATGACTGTAAGAACCTTGTTAAAAACATTAGTTGCTCAGCAGCACCACAATACACAAAAATAAACTCAAAAATAGCACACCGAGCGCACAAAGCTGAGGTCATTCTAGCAGAACATTTTTGAAGGTTGATTCAGAACAGCTTTACGATACCCAAGAATGGAACAACCAGTCCCTTGTACAACTGCATAGGTGAATTAGCAATTTAAAGTAAAATTTGGTGTCGAGAGCGTCTTGCACATCCATTACGATTTAGTCAAACTCTTCTGTTTGTGTTACCAGCGTAACTCCAGAAGAGGTGAAAACTGAGAAGGAACACCACCATTAGAAACAGTCAGCTTTATACAGCCACTGCTTCCGGCTTTGGGACTTGATGGTACTCACATACTTAAAAAACCAAACCCAGCAGAAACGCCTGACAGAAGCAAGTCTCAGTTCTATGCCAGACTGCCTCAAGCTCGGTATTTGTTAAGTTTACCTGGCTGATCAGCCTGCTTCATTCCATGCTTTTGACTTGACTGCTTCTGGAAAAACAGGGCCATTTGGTGTGGGCGGCATTTCTGTGAGAGCCTTTGGCCACACTGTGCAAGACCATCTTCTCAGGCTAGGGGAAAGCAGTGGACATTTTCTACCTGGACTTCAGTAAGACTTTTGACACTGTCTCGCGTAAGGCCCTCATAGAGAAGGTGATGAAGCACAGGCTAGATGGTCAGACAGTGAGATGGACTGAAAAGTGGCTGAACGGCCGGGCCCAGAGGGTGGTGAGCAGTGGCACGAAGTCTAGTTGGAGGTCAGTAACTAGCGGTGTACACTGGGAGTCAAAACTGTGTCCAGTCCTGCTCATCACCTTGATGAATGATCTGGATGACGTGGCAGAGCGTACCTTCAACAAGTGTGCTGGTGAGACCAAGCTGGGATGAGTGGCTGGTACACCAGAGGGTCGTGCTGCCATCCAGAGGGGCGGGAGAAAGGGGCCGACAGGAACCTCATGAACTTCAACAAGGGGAAGGGCAAAGCCCTGCCCCTGGGGAGGAACAGGCGCTGGGCTCCCCACTATGAGACACTGACATGCTGGGGGAGTCCAGAGGAGGCCACAAAAAGGGGATGACAAAGGGACTGGAGCATCTTTCCTATGAGGAAAGGTTGAGAGGGCTGGGGCTGTTCAGCCTGGAGAAGAGGAGGCTCAAGGGGATCTCATCAATGTACACAGATACCTAAAAGGAGGGTACAAAGAGGACAGAGCCAGGCTCTTCCCAGTGGTGCCCAGTGACAGGAGCAGAGGCCATGGGCACACGCTGAAATGCAGGAGGGGCTGCCTGAGCACAAGGAACCACTTCTTTGCTGTGAGGGTGACCGAGCACTGGCACAGGCTGCCCAGGGAGGCGGTGCAGTCTCCCTCCTTGGAGATACCAAAAAGCTTCCTGGACACGGTCCTGGGCAACCGGCTTGGGGTGGCCCACCTTGACAGGGGGGGTTGAACCTCCAGGGACCCCTGCCAACCTCAACCGTTCTGCGATTCTTTATCTTTCTGAAGCTCTGTGAACCCATGACGAAAGTAACTACCCAAACCCAGCACATGGTAACAGCTCCTGTAACAAGAACGCACACAGAGCACTAACTCTACCTCATAATACAGCAAGAATGCCTACGTTAGTACCACTTTAATCAGCTAAGCACCAGCTTTTTTTTTTTTTTGTAGCATGGAAGAGAAAAGGTCTTGGTGAAGAGTAATCAGAACCTCTGCAGCTCAGTCACTTATGCAGCTACAGAATGATAATTTCTGTTCCCTCCCAACCTCATTCCGGTTGGAGGCGGCAGCTCTCCCTGCTATGATTTCATCTGGACGCCCTGTATTGCAGACAGCTATTATGACACACGCAGAAGGATAATGTATCATAACAACTTCAAGGCACATGTTGTCCCGTGAGTCAGACAGCACGTAAACACGAGATGAGGAAGCTAACACAGAGACTGACAACATGATGCTCATGTGAGCAGGTTACTACGTTAGATACTCTCTTAGTTACATATTATACTCTGGTGAAACATATGGTCCCTGCTTCAGAAAGTTCTTTTCCTTGACCCAAACAGAAGGTTCTTTAAAATTAAAAATTCAGTCTACAATGTTTTTTTTTTTAAGTATCAAATCCCTTTATTATATAACCTTAGCAAGAAAATTATAGCAAACAATTTTTAAATCACTGTACGTTATTCAAAACATACTACCAGTCTTCGACTAAATATTTTACCCTGCTGCCCTTCACCACTGACACTGTAAACCCTCAAAAAATACGCAGAATTTATTCAAATAAAACCCCACTCATTCTGTGATAACTAAATATAACCCTAAGCATTTCAGACACACCAGCCAACTAGCACCGATACCAACAAAAAAAAAAATTACTGTGAAAAACAATCAAAGTTTAACGTTGTGTCAAAAACCACATTGAAACTTATGGTTTTTATGTCCTAGGAAAATACACATCCCACACCCGGCCTTTCCCGTCTTATTTCCAGCTCTTTCCCACCACACAGGGCTATGAACCCAGCTCGACGCACCACCCCTCGCAAAGCCCTGACGGGGCGATGCACGAACAAAACACGGGCGTCTGGTTTCAGAGCCGGGCACGCGAAGGGATCCAAAGCTCCCAGGCGCTCCCGGCCAACGCTCCGGCGGCGGCAGAAGCGCCCCGAGCGCGGACACCGAGCCCGCCGAGCTGCCCTGGGGCGGCACCGGCCGCTCCCCCGCCGCCCACAGACGGCTGCCGCTCAGAACCGACCTCCGGCCGCTTCAGGGGCTTTCAGGCCCCCCCGGCCCACCCCGGCCCCCTCCCGGACACTCCGGTCCCGCAGCTCTGGGCGAGCCCTCCCACCGGCGCTCGGCCCGGGCCCTCGGCGGGGGTGACTCAGCACAAGCCCCGCGCCCCACTGCGGCTTCCCCGGGGCCCTCCCCGCTCCCGCGAGGGGACCGGCGGCGGCTCCGGCGACCCGCGAAGGGAGGGCTCCGCCAGCACCAGCCGCCCGGGGTGGGGGGGGGGGGGAACGGAGCGGGGACCGGCGCCGGGGAAGGGGCCCCGCCGCCCACACTCACCGCGATCCCCAGGGCCCGGCCCGGCCCCGCCGCCTCCCGCCGGGCCCCGTCCCCTCCACCGGAAGCGACGGCGGCCGGGCGGGGGCGGGGCCAGCACCCCTCGCGCACGCGCCCTCAGCAGGGAGGGGGAACGGAGGGGCGGCGGGCAGCGCGCCCGCGCATGCGCTTCCGCGCGGAGCTGTGACCTCACTTCCTGTTGTGCTCCGCGGTTCCCTCCGCCCCCGGAGCGCCAGGCTGGGAGGCGGCGGTGAGTGGGGGGCCCGGGGCTCCCCCCCCCCCCGCCCCGCCCCGCCCCGCCGGGAGAGCCGCTCGACGGCCGTGCTGGCGGCGGAGGGGCGGCCCGGGGCAGCGGGGAGGGGCGTCGGGCGGCGTGGCGGGGGAGAGCGGCCTCCGCGGGCCTTCCCGCCCGGGCGGTGAGGAGAGGCCGCGGGGGAGCTGGCGGGAGCCGTGACAGGGCGCGGGCGGCGCGAAACCGCGGCCCCGGGCCGTGGAGCGTTGCGCTGCCGGGGGCTCCGGAGCCTTCAGGTTGACAGGCCCGGCGGGGGGGCGGCGGCGGCGCGGCCCTGTTGCAGGTCTGGCGTCGGTGGCGTTCCGCAGGCTGGTGACCTGCTGGGCTGTCACTGGGCTGTCACGGGCGGCGGCGGCGCCCGCCTGTCGCTGGCTCTGCCGGCGGTGTCACGCTCACAACTCAAACTGGAGTTACACTAGTTGACAGAATATATATCTCGTGTGTTCCTGGGGAAGAAAAAAAAAAAAAAGGTATTTCGTTATTTTTGGCGTAGGCTGTGCCTGTTCTGAGAACAGTTTGGCGTTCACAGTGAAAAGTGGTGGACAGGTCTGGTCAGAAGGCAGTGAGATTGCCCACGGAAGAACCAGCGTCCCTTACCCATGTCATTTGGGGTTTGTAGAGACCGTGTGCATTCAGACCACAACATCAAATCCTGATTTCTGCATTTCAGTTTATTCTGTATGGCACAGCTGGTTACACGCTGAGAGCCCATCAATGGACTTGGAAGCTAAAGATGAAGAGGAAGAGAGTCTGCAAACAGCTTTCAAAAAGCTGAGAGTGGATGCAGCAGGGTAAGCGAGCAACAAAAAAGACTGTGTAATTTGTTTTCTTATTACATATTTGTATTTGTTTTCTGTTCTTTTGAATCTCAAAACAAAGGTCGCAATTTGGTGAAAGGTTCCTTACTTTCCAAGAGGAGACAACTGCATTGCTTCACATGAAGTGCAGTCATTATAACTGTCTAATAGGCAAAGCAGTACTTGATTACTGGCTAATTTTGACACAGTATCCAACGGAAATTTCACAGTGACCATATGAAAATGTGAAATGACTCGTCCAAAGCGGTGAACCCACTCGTAACTGTTGTGGCAGCCGTAGTCATCTTGTGTGATACAGAAGTTGTTTGTCCATTCACGTAAACGCTCATGTCTTCTGCTACGTTGTCAGCCTTTACTGCAGTGCAGGAAGATTTGCTTGGAAAGCATCTGAAGGACAGCACCAGCACTTCGTAGTGTCCCACTGGAAATCACCAGGCTAAATATGAGCACTGATCATTTCTCATTTTGGGGGATTTTGTAGCGTAAAATGTCTGCAGACATTCTTATACTAAAAACTTACTTATACACTGAGTATACTCATAATATGTAGTATAAGCATCTTCCTTAAAGGTAGGAGTTAATAAAATTATGCAGTCTAGCACTTTGTGAGATAGTTCACCTGATGTTTTTTGGGAGTTCGCAGACACAAGAAAAAGCTTTGTGTTGATAATGAATGTTACCTTGTGAATTCATCTCCATAGCCATCAGTACTGCCAACTCATTACTTCCTCTGCGCGTTAAAATGTATTTTGCTTTGCTACTCATTTCCTCTACTTCAGGAGATCTTCTGTTACATGTAGAAAAAATAGCTGTTCTCTAACAAGGACTATGCTTATTAAGCATATCCATTTTGATGTATTACCAGTGACAAACTGCGTGGAATTCTGATTGATTCTTGGTGATATCTTGCTAGGCGTAAGAAGCTTGTGTTTTGAACAGTTCAAGTCTTGTGATCAATCCCTTAAGACCGACTTTGGGCAGAGTATTTGGGCGCATCTGCTAGAATTTCAGCCTCATTTCTTACGAGTTCCTATCCCGTGTTCCAAGTCACACATACAGACATCATAAATACAGATTTGCACGCTGAGGCATTTATGTTTGTTGTCTGGACTTCCGGGGCCAGATGTTTTCTTTCATTACATGTTTATCTGGGAAATCTATTGAGACATTTAATGAGAAATAAATTAGCAGCCTGTCCTAGTCTGTTATACCTCATCCAGTCCTCCGCTGACTCCTGCTTAGCCTGCTGTTATGGGTTCCTGACTTTGCATTTTAGATGAGTAGCAGTCTATTTTTAACAACTATTGTCTGACAAGGACATTTGGAACCCGAGTTTACATTCCTTTCATGTGTCATATTGGAACAAATAGGGCATGGCATCAGCCTCTGGGCATTTTGGCCTCCTTTCATTTCATCTCACCTATCTTTAGACGCTTGATGGAGGTCAGTATAGTAAGAGCGGTTAGATAAATCTCTGTAATATCCTGTTTCTAACCACTGACTAGAGAGGAAGTCAGGCTGCAAACTTAAATGTCTTAGCGAAGCATCTAAAGCAAATAGGCTGGATCTAGACCTCTGAAGCAGTACGTTCAGGCACTGCTGTAATGTGGCATTTCCCTTTTTACTCAGATGTGTTGCAGCTCTCTCTGTGGGTGACGGGACGCTTCTCAGAACACCGACAAGAGCAGCCATGGATGGAGCCAAGCAACAGGCTGTCTGCTCAAAGGAGGCATGGCATGGGTAAAACACTGCATTCACTGCACCCTGCGTGTGTTTCTGGTTTGAGACATTTATCACTTGCGTACCGTTTTCCTGTGAAAGTTGTTGTTAATTAGTTGCTTCAACATGCCTTTTCTCTCTAAAACTTTCCACCGATTTCCTCAGAAGTCCTTTTCTTCAAGCCTTACACCTTTGCGACTCCCTCTCACCTCTTTCTTGGGTTATTTTATTTCTGTATTGAAGTACCTGGATATTCAGTGCAATTCTGCCAGCAGCTCCAACTGATATCCAGGTTCTGCACTACAGTTCTGTTTGGGATGACAAACTATCATTTGCTTAACAGAGAAGATTTGGGGGGGAAGTCCTTTAAAATGGGGCTGGTTATATGCGTCTCCTTTGGGGGAGCCCCAGTTTCTTCAGACTCCTCCACTGTTCCTGTCAGAGATTGTAAGTGACCAGTCACCTGATTTTTCTAAGCAGAAAAAAAAAAATCTTCTAAAACGTTTTTAGCCATATTTTAGAGCTTATTGAGCTATGGTGTGGATTCTGGAGTGACCTACTTGCTCACCTGTTACAACCCTGCAGGTGTGTGCGAAAGCCTTCCAGAGGATCAGCAAGAGCCCCACGTCGTAGACGCTCCAAGTCTCCCGTCCTGCATCCCCCCAAGTTTACGTATTGCAATACAAAAGCCAGCAGCCAGCTGAAACACAAGACCCAGGCCGACACGTCAAAGAGTAATATCAGTTCAGACGTTTTCGTTACAGCAGAACACGGTACGAAGGACAGGCACGATTCTCACCTTGAGGCCAGTGATGACAGAACTGACCCTTTGGAAGCTTTCACCGCCGAAGAGCCTTTAGAGAAGTCGGGAAAGAATTACCGTACTCTCTCCTCATCCTTTGAAACTAGCTTGCGTTCTAGCCAAACCTCGGATTTCCAGTCCTTATCCATGCTTAGCAACGGCAAGCAGTGCCCTTGTACGGACAAGCAGTGCCGGTGCAAACAGTGGCGCGCCATGGAAGTGTACTCTTTCTCTGGCTTGCGGAGCGTTCTGTCTGAATGCGAAAAGGCGGTCCTGGGAGTCCGCACCCACTCTCTTCAAAGTAGATCCCCTTGTGGGACAGCCTCATCAAGTTCTCCTAGATCTTGTTCTGAGCAAGCCCGAGCCTTTGTGGATGACGTGACTATTGAAGATCTTTCGGGATACATGGAATACTACTTATATATTCCCAAGAAAATGTCCCACATGGCAGAAATGATGTATACTTGACTAAGAGCAATACAGAATCCCGAAGCAGAGTTTGTGATAATGATTAGGTTAAATGCCTTGCCAGTGCCATGTTTTCACTGTTCTGTGTTTGAACAAAAGTTTCCTTGCCTCATACAGTTTAGTTTTCTAATAAAATTAAAAATGGAATATAGTTTCCAAGCTTAGTTCTAAAAAGAATGCACTAAAGTATCTGAATACCATAACAAAAGCACTGTAGATCAAATGAACTCCCTTTGTTTTTGGGTTTGTGCTGTGGATATTCAAGCTCTGTGTGCTATTTTCACTATGTTTTGGGAAAAAAAAAAAAAAAAAAAAAGCCTTTTAGGTTTTGTTCTGAAATTTTGCAGTGTTTGGAAGGTTCATTCTTAATGTGTCCCAGTACTTAGAGAAATGTTTCATAGCTACAGCTCTGTCCTCCTCATCCTGCTCTAGAGAGAAGCATGAGAAGGCATTCAGTATTTTGGATAGGATGGATCTCCTTTCCTCCAACATGCTGTGGCTCCTTTTTAGTTGGATCCAACTGTGAATGCTTCCTCCTCACAAATTTGTTGGGAGGTCCGGAATGTGTGGGTGTATGCTTGGACTCTTTCATAATCTGACTAGCTCACACTTAAGCAGTTCTATTTTTCTGCAGATAAGTGAAGCTCTTAGAAGCAAAAAATATATTTTGGTATTTGTGCTTTACAGATTGAATAATTTAGAGGGGAGTGAAGCAGGCTGATAGGTTTTTTTGGGCCATGCTGTTTCAGAAGTGGAGATGGTGGAGCCATCTATGCAGATTGTTTCTGAGTACGTTTGGTACACAAAGCAGTGTGGAAATAGGGTAAATAAGAAGTGTTTATCATACAGGCTTTGTGGTGTAGAGCTATAACGTTCCTTCTGGTTGAAAATATTGAAATAAAAAATTTTGTTGCCGAGACTTGCATTAATAAATATTTGCCAAAACCCAGCAAATTAAAGCCTGAATAGTTTGACTTACACTTGTCTACTTTTGGTGTCAGCTATACACACACATGCTAAACAACGACATTTGAGTAAAATACTGCGATTTAAATATCAGTGGTCAGCAAGCCAAGGAGTCACAAGCAGTTGTTTAAAAATAGAATATAGCAGACAAAGAGTTGGCCTTGTATTCTCTGCTAGAGAAGTCTCAGACAGTCTAGATGATAATTGCTATCTGTAGATTTTATTCTAATCATCCCTGAAATTCACACTGTGGAGCCATGAAGTTCAGATTTAAAGTTCAAATAAATCTAAATAAGTTAACGTAGGACTACAACTGAAACTGTTACTTTACACCTAAGTGTCGCACAGCTACTTAGCATTCAATATTGGCTCATACTTTTAAATTTAACTGATTTCCAAGTTTTCTCAGGTTGGTACTTTACTGTTCCCTTCCCCTTCCAGCACTATCCTGCATACCCATACGCACAGTTTTGGTTTTCATATTTTTTCCCTTCTTTCTCCCTTGAGTAAATCTGGTATAATACATACTTTGCTTTTGAACATAAATATTTAGTACTAGTTCTCTTTGCTGCTGCTGTTTTTCAAAGGCTCTTTCTGCCTCAGCAGAGGGTGTCTGCTCATGTTTCTGTTCACGGTTTGGTTTTGTGCCCTCTTTAAAATCGTTTGAAGGTGGTGTTGCCAGATGCAGTATTTCTCCCTTTTAGCCTCTAACAATTACCCTGCCCTTCGGCGAGCGTTGACCTGGAGCCTGTGCGTATGCAGCTGGGGCACAGATCTTTAACGCGCACGGATACAGTTATTTAAATCTGGTATTGGTTGTCCCCACTCCCCTCTTCAGCTGGGGGGGGTCTATGAAGCGGCACAGTGAGGCTCTTTTCCCCAGGAACTTGCTGTGGGTGGCTGGCTCAAGGTCACCTCGGAGCAGTTGTTTCTGCTGTGGAGCAGCAAATGCTGCTGCTTCTCTTTAATAAACAAGGACAAACCCCTGGAAGTGTCTAGACCTTCCAGCTGGAGTCATATAAAACTAGCAGGGACCGACAATGTTGGAAGGGCACAAGTTCCAGCTGTGGAGCAGGACAGTGCGCAGCAGGTCTGCTGTGTCCGGGCAGAGTGGGGAAACCAAATCGTGGAAGTTAAACTAGTCCAAGATAGCTTCTGCAGTTTAGGGCTGAGAAGTGAATTCAAATTGCCACAAGATAGGATGGGGGGAAGAGCGAGAGCGGGTTCTCCAGGCACATTCGCATAGCGTCCCATGCAAGACAGAGGTAACTAGTAGTGAGGGGGGAAGGAAAGGCAGTGTGGGGAGGGAAGAGACAAAAACTCAGCAGTTTTGTATTCTGCCTGAATTTCTGTTTGTGCTAGTGTTTAAGAATGCCCAGTGCTGCCTGTGGCAGAGGAAGGACAGATATTTTGAGTTCTTGACTGCAACTACCAGGCTCATAGCAAATGTACCGAAACGTTGTTGCCGACATTCACATTGCTCAAACCATCTCATTTTAGTGAAATGATGAGCACTAAGAGAGGACTCGATCACAAACTTACTGTTCCTTCAAAGCCTTCCAATTCACTCAGTGACTCCTGCTTGCTGCCTGCCCGAACCCTCAAGCATTACTGGCAAACGGCATCTTCTCTGGGAATGCCTGCACAGCACAACTGACTTGATTGATGAGCACCAGCGCTTGGCCTTGGACATGGCCCAGTACAACCGGTGCTGAGCACAGCCCTGCCAGCCTCACTGCTCCCAGCCTGCTGCTCTACCTGCCCCAACAAGCCTGGGGGCTCTCTTCTGTCCAGGGATGCCCCAGGACGGGCCTGCAGTCCATCTGCAAAAGAACATGTCTAAAATCCTCTGAGAAAGCACTGGTGGGCTTGGAGCGCTCCCAGGACTTTTCTCAGATCGGATCCCACCTCTCTACTTCCTATCTCAGCTGATCCAGACTGGTGCTTTGTGGTTTTTTTCTTGTTTGTTTGTTTTCCTCCCAGTGGCTTCCCCCCACCCCAGCATTTTACAAGTTACTTGTCTGTCTAGTTTGGGGACTAGTTGAACTGAAGAGGGATGCAGAAGGGCACCCTGGATCAATGAAATTTATTTCTTACCTTACAGAAGTCAAATCGAGTCCTACCTAAGCTTTACATTGGCAGACGCTGAATCAGGACACCAGGAAAGGAGAAAAAAAAATAAAAATTAATGCAGCTGATTCTACAGCCTGATTTCCACCCCACCCTTCTAAAACAGGGAAGGTGCTTCTGTGCTGGCAAAATCCTGTGACCGACTCCAGCCACCTGCTCTCTTCCCTCCGTAACACTTGCATCAGCTCTGAGAGGAGACACCCCAGACTGTGTGTTCCCAAACCGCCAGCACCCCCAATCCTGCCCCGATGGCACCTTCTGCCGGGGCTCTGCTGATGCCACCGGGTCCAGCCACACCGCGCCCCATAGGGAGCCCAGCATCGGCCCCTTTCACAGGCGAGGAAGCTGGGGACGATGCTGGGGGATGATCTCAAGGTCACGCAAGGTCAGGACATCCCTAAAGGGGGCTGGCACCCATCCTGCCCATCAAGTCTTGCTCAGTTTAGCAAGCCAAACCCCAGCTAAATAAATAAGCGCCTCCAGAGGTGCCACGTACCTGCAGGACCCAGAGGGATGAAGCAACTTATCATTTTTTATTCCCAACGGTGCAGCATTAATTCATCACAAAATACGCCACTAGATGGGGCTTTCTGGACAGCAATCCGCAGGAGAGAACCGCTTCTGCTTGGTCAAGCTGCTCCTTTCCTTCCCTAAACCCAGAGGTGGCCCTTTCCAGTGAGGGGAGCCCCAAAAGATGCTTTGGGGCAGTGAGGGCTCTCCTGCACGGAGCGGCTGGGAGAGGAGGCTGCAGAGCAGAGGGCAGGACAACTCCACACAATGGTGCCAGCTTTTTATTTAAAGCCCAATTTGCTCCGAATTTGCAGCCGCGCAGGTCACCGCCCTGACTTTGCAGCCCCAGAGCAGAGGCCAAGCCAGAGTCTTTTCCCTGGGTGTCCCCGAGGCCAGCGCGGGGTCTCCAGCAGCACTGGGGAAAGCCCAGGCTGGGGAGGGAGGGTGGTTTGGGGACCTGCTGCCTATGGAGAAGAAGGCAGGGAGGAGGCAGGGCAGAGCAGAGCACTTCCCAGCCTCAGCCCTCCGTCATCACCCTCCTAAGCACCCTTGGGAGCGGGACGTCACAACACCAAAGGATTCGTTTTCACCTCCCAGCCCTCAGAAAATCGCTCCTTTCGCTGTGTTTGTGCAGCCGGGTTCCAGTTTGGCTCCGCTCCCTCCCAGTGCTCTTGGGCAAAGCGTGCCTCAGTTTCCCCACTTGAACCGGCTCTCCCAAACCGTCCCGTTTCCCTCCACCCCTGGGGTGACCTCACCTGCTCCAGTCTGGTTGTACACAGGAACAGTGTGTGGAGGAGCCACGTTCGCACCCAGAGCCCTCTCTCAGCCCCAAGACCAAGCCTGCAGAGCCCAGTCCTCCATCCTCTCCACAACTTGCCCCTGTGACCCCCAGAACTGGGCTGGCTTTACCCTATGGCACTGGCAGCCAGTCCCATGCGTAGGAATTTATCTCCAGGCTGCCTGATTGCTGGAGATGGAGCGTGATGGAGCCGAGTGCCATAATGCGCAGGCCCGAATGTCCAGCTCGCTGTGTCTAGGACCGTGTCAGCTGTCCACAGGCGTTTGCCCGCAAACCCCTGGGTGATGCTCGCAGCACCCAGCCGGCAGCAGCTACGGAAGCCCCCGCGCTCTCCAAGCAGCAGAAACCTGGCCAGTTTGCAATTGCAACACTCCTTGCTAATTCTGGAAACGATCCCCGACCGTGCCTGCTTTGGCGCAGGAGGGCTCGTGCGGTTTGGCCCGGCACCCCAGGGGCTCTGTTATGCAGCGAGGGCTCTGGGCTTTACCCCGGTACAGGCTGGACGACACCCGTTAGGCAGTAATTTATCTGTGCTCTCCAAAAATGACTGAACACCTTTAAAGAGCCATTGCTGCTTCGTTCCGTGAGGGTTGCAAGGCAGGCAACACACCTGCCAGATGTTTTAAAGCCACTGTCCATCAGTGTGGCTGTTTATTACATAGCTGCCATGTCCAAACCAGTCAAAAACAATCATCTCGGTCTTTGCTGCAAAATATTCCTAAGGAGCCGCAGGGGTTGGAGCTGCCCCGGATTGCCGAGCTGGCAAGGCAGCAGGAGCCTCCGCTGCCGACTCGCCTGTGGAAGCGATGCCTGCGAGCGCGGCACGTTTCCGTGGGAGCCCCACCATGAGCGGGGACGGGCTGCGATTTCACCCACGCCACCGCCACCATCCTCTCCCGTGACCCCTTGGCACCCACCGCCCTGCGCTGCCCACCCCAGCCGGGGAGATGGAGCTGCCCCGGGAGTGATGCTGCTGGCAGGAGCCCATGTGATGCTGGGCTAGCGCCGCTCGCTCCCTCATCCCTCTCCCCGCTCGCTCGCAGGCTGTCATGGCGACTCCCAATAATGTTACTCCCACCAACTGCAGCTGGTGGCCCATCTCGGCGCTGGAGAACGACGCAGGGAAATCCACGGAGGGGGAGGAAAACCAAGACCCGACAGACCCCGCTCTCAAATCCCAGGACAGACTGGTTTTGTACCACTGGACCCAGTCCTTCAGCTCACAAAAGGTACCAAAAAAAAAAAAAAAAAAAAAATAAAAATTGCTCGGCCGGGTTCTCGGGGAAGAATCACCTCCGGTCCCCAGGGCATCCCCTCGCCTGGAGAGGATGGATGCTGTCACAGGGAGAGCAGGGGGCTCATCCCCAGGGCTGGCGAGGGCAGAGGCGCGTGGCTGGGCAGCTCTTTTGTACCCGCGGTTCTGCGTTTTAACAGCATCTGCCTGGGGAGGGATGGGGATGGAGGGGGGGCTCAGCCAAATTCTGCTTTGGCTTTGGGATCGTGGCTGCAGCGGGAGCCACCCCGGCTTGGTACTTGTTCACAGCCCACCCCGGCGTGGCCAGGAGCACAGACAAAGGCTGAGCCGGGCCCCAGGACCACCCTGCTGCTGGGGAGAGGGGGAGGCAGCCCCTGAGCTGGGCTGCTTCCAGGCAGCAGACCCCGGCACGCAGCGATGATTTACCCCCAACATTGCAGCAGCGCCCTGGAAATCCTATTTGCGGGGTGCCCCAGTGAGAAATCACGTTTTCCAGGCGATAGTAAATGCTCATTTTTCAGCGCACCAGCTGTGTATCAAACCTGACCTTCTCCCGGCCCCAAACCCCCCATCATTCCCACACCACGCACATGACACGGGGAAGGGGCTGTTCAGAGGGGTGGGGGAAACACCCGTTCCCGCTCACAGGCGCAAAGAGAGGGGAGGATGCCCAATGCAGCAGGGTGGCTGCACATGTTCGCCTCGGCCGCTGCCAGCGGCGGGTGACTAATGGGCTTCTGATCCGCACCGCCGAGAGATGCTCGCGCCCGGCTCCCCCGCCTCGCGCTGGGCTTGCCGCTATTTTTCCATCTTGTCCGTTTGGCCACGAGCAGCAGGGAGGCAGCGGTTAAGGTGCCTCTCGTGCGGGGTTTCCTACAACCGGCCCCACCTCTGCGGGGCCGGGGATGGAGTGGGGCACGCCTCGAGCCACAGCACCCGCTGGCCCCGCTTCGAGCTTCGCTTTTGAGGTCACTTGCAAGGGAAAAGCGTTTGCTGGAAGGCAGGCGAGCACAGCTGGTGTGATGGACGTCACAGGGCAGGGAGCGGAGGGGGCTGCACGGGACCCCCCAGGCAGAGGAGTTCTGCTCCACGCCGGCTGCGGGTGAAGCTTTTCCAGCTCTGCCCCGGGAGCTGCTCAGAAGCACCCCCAAGGTGCTGGGGCTGTTTGTGGGAGGGATCCTGAGCCCCCACCAGGCTCTGACCCTCCCTGCAAAGGGATTTTTGGAGTTTTGCAGCCAGCGTTGGGCTTTTATACAAGATGCCCCATTGCAGGCGGCCGGCGCTGCAGGAACTGGCTGGGGGGGTCTGGGTGCGTTTCACCACCTCTGGCTGGGACCTCTCCTCGGGGCGCTGGCAGGGGCTCCCCTCACCCACAGGCACCGGGATTACCCCAGGAGCAGAGCCCTCCAGCCCCCGCTGCCTGATGCCAGGCCTTCGGCCTCGGCTCTCCAGAACAAAACAGGGAAGCACGGGGAGTTTGGAGCCGGATGCCCCGGGTGCTCCTGCCCAGGGCTGATCCATCAGCTGGGAGGAAGAGGCCGAGAGCAAGTTGCAGTTGAGGGACTCAGGCTTTTCCTTGTTTGGCTTGAAAAGAAAAAATTAATTTGCCAGCCCTGTTAATAACTAATGACTAATTCCTCAGGAACTGTGAAGTACTAATAGAAATGCTTATATTTGTCAAGTTGTATTTTTAGCTGAGGCTAGCTGGAGGAAAACAAGCACTTTTCCCTCACTCAGTGATTCCGTAAGATGTAGCTGTCTCACATCCCCAGAAGGTTGCGGGTTTTTTTTCCTGATTGACACACTTAGTTCATAACAGTCAGATTTTTATAACCCAGAAGCCTAAAATGCACATTCAACACCACCTTGAGCACAGAGCAAAGCAGCAGGCTCAGCCCCGAGGGCTGGCCATGGGGACGTGGATGAGGACGGTGTCCCACATTCAGCTTCACTCCTGCCTCTCCGCACCGCTGGACTCGGCTTTCCCACCCGTGAGACAAGTGGGTGCCAGCCCAGCCGTGCCGCTCGCTGGCCCGGGGCTGGAGGAGGGCGGCAGCAGCAGGGGAAAGCAGCAGGTTCAGCACAAGAGGTGTGAAGGCAGCAGGCAATGCCCCTGGCAGCGTGGAGGAGGAGGGATGCCATGCAGGCTGCTTGAAACCCTCCACAAAACACAGCACCCCGCCTGCTCAAAACAGGGCTGGTAAAGCCAGAGCCCACCCCGGAGGCCAGCACATACCTGAGTCAGCATCCAGGTCTCCTTCAGCCAGGCAGCAGGACCCACTGGGTGCAAGCACAAAGTATAGCATTGCTGCAGCCCCTGCCTCCTCCTCTTCCTCCTCAGCTGTGTGCTGGGCTATATTGGGACCCTCAGCAGCATCACTGATCCCCCACAGCTGGGGAGCTGCCACCTCCCTCCACCTGCTGCCATGGGATGGGTTCTCAGCCCACCAGCCCCTCCGCCTGTCTCATGGGCCACCAGTGACCAGAGGGAGGATGGTCCATGATCCTGCAAAGTTAGGAAGGGTTTGGGTCTCCCCCTGTTTGCTGGGAAGGCAAAGCCTCGCTTGGCTGCCTGGATTTTTCAACTGCCCCATGCCAAGAGTGCTTGGCTTCTTGCAGGATGAGCGTGCGTCCTGGCACATCACTGTGCTTACGCGGCAGGGGAGGGCCAGGGAGGTGCGATGGGGCAGTGGGGCTCTCGGGGCTGGCTTGGTGTGTGGTGCTGAGCCCTTTCTCCCCGGTCCCCTGCCCCAGGTGCGGCTGGTCATTGCAGAGAAGGGGCTGCCCTGTGAGGAGCGGGACGTCAGCATGCCGCTGATGGAGCACAAGGAGCCCTGGTTCATGCGCCTCAACCTGGGGGAGGAGGTGCCTGTCATCATCCACAGGGACAACATCATCAGCGATTACAACCAGATCATCGACTACATGGAGAAGAACTTCACAGGAGGTAAGGGAGGAGAGGGCTGCATCTCAGAGGAAACTCGGGTCTAATCCAGATGCTGTTTGCCAAATGCATGCACTACGTCCTTTAAAATTTCAGCACACTGGGATGCTGGGACAGTGTTCAAAGGCAGCTCTTTGCAGGGCCGCTGCGGCAAGCAGCCTCTCCCCAGCATCTCACGCCCCTTCGCCCTCATTTCCCCAAACCTGCGGGCTGTCAGGCTGGGACGCTCTGCCGGAGAGGCTTCAAAGCTGAGCCGGGAGCTCGGGCTGTGCCGTCACGACGTTCGCCCCAGCATCCATTCCCCTTGCAACAGAAACATCAAAACCATCTCAAAATAGCTCCTGAAGCAAGGGCATCTCGCCAGCTCAGCTGCTGTCCTCTCCCGGCCCCGC
Organism: Chlamydotis macqueenii; assembly: GCF_036417535.1. NCBI lineage: Eukaryota > Metazoa > Chordata > Aves > Otidiformes > Otididae > Chlamydotis > Chlamydotis macqueenii. The sequence goes on along the minus strand of NC_141571.1, from coordinate 6,381,295 downwards.
CATGCTGGTGCTGCTTGGTGGAGGCACAATGCTCACTCACCGGCGGGCAGCGGGGATGGGATGGGATGGGATCGGTCAGGAGGAGCCCGCACTGGCAGCGGCTCCTGGGGAACGGCAGCCGCTTTCCTGCACGGCGGCAGCCCCGGGGCCGCGAGGCAGCGGGGAGCGTTGATCTGTGGGGCTGTGGTCCCTGGACCACTTCGCCCGGCCTCTGCGAAGGGCAGGTGGTCCGGCATATGTGACAACAGGCTGTCCTCAGCGGGAGGGGGACACTGCACTGCCCGTGCGCTGGGAAACTCCTGTTGTAGAGATTTTCCAGCCAGGTGCAATTTCTTACCTTTTTGCTGAGAAATGGAGAGGGGAAGCTCCAGGGAAGGGGCCCGGAGCATCCCTGCCTGCTTCGTGCTCTGCCCCAAGTCATTTTCTACCAGCACTGGCTGGCAAAAGCATTGCCAGGATGCCACGGTGTTGGTCCAAGGAGGAATCTCCCACCTGACAGAAAGGTGCAAAGCTTGAAAATGCATTCGTAAGAAGGTGTATTCACTGAGTTGTGTTTTCCCCTGGGCTCGGAGCATAGTCTTTTTCAGATGCTTACACAAACCCTGAGGCTCAGCTGTCAGTGAGGGGCGGTGCAATGAGCAATGGTTTTCTTTCCCCAAAAAAGCAGCGAATAGCACCAACAAGCCACCTTTGAGGGTGCCTCTCACTAGGGCACTGCCCAGCAGTGCCAAGAAACCGCTGATGAGTTGGCTGGTGGCAATGCATCTCAGAACCTGGGCGAGGGGCTCTCCAAGGGCTGCAGCCCCCAGCTCCATCCTCTAAGCCCCCCTCCATCCCACCTTTGCACGGCCCATCCCTTGCTGACTCCTAGTGCAGGTCCACCATGGCATGCAAAGGCAGAGTGAGCGCCATCCCACCAAAAAACCTCCCTGGGACGTGCTGAAGGTTGCGGGCTGGCAGCCAGCATTCCAATATTTCATTGTGGTTGCTCCGTCTCGCTGCCGGACGGGGCAGTGGCTCTGGATTGCACTAGTGTAATGAGTCCGTAACTCAGGGGAGTCCAAACTCAAATCCCTGTGTCTTAGCTTTTTTCTGCAGAATGGGAAGATTTTGTTCTCCTTTGGAGAGATGTGAAGCCGCAGTGTACAAATTGAGGGGCTGCAGAGGTGAAGGGCTTGCTGTGCTGAGCTCCTGGGGACGCGGGGGCTGCGGGGCTGGGTAACGACAGGCGTGCACGTCCCTGTGATCCCGTGGGTTTGCCCACCTCTGGTTATCTCTCATGCCAGCTGAGCACGGGGTACGGTTTTGAGTTACCGCACCGCCCCAGCCAGCCCTGCTCAGAGGTGGCTCAAGCCAGGACTGCAGGCTGGTGTCCCGCGCAGGCTAACGAGCCACTAATGAGTGTCCTGCTAACAGCTTTCCCTTTGCGCTCGCAGAAAACGTCACGCAGCTGATCCCCGAGCCGGGCAGCCTGCTGCACTCGCGGGTGCTGCAGTACCGGGAGCTGCTGGACTCGCTGCCCATGGACGCCTACACACACGGCTGCATCCTGCACCCCGAGCTCACCACCGACTCCATGATCCCAAAGTACGCGACTGCTGAGATCCGCAGTAAGTTGCCTCTCCGGCGGGGCTGCCCAGGGCCGGCGCCGGCGGGATGGCTCCCCCAGCCCTTCCTTCAAGCTCGGTTTGGCTCCGCGGTCTGGCCAGCCACCCTGCTCATCTCTCCTTTCCACCAACACGGGCAGGGACAGAGCTGGGAAATGCCAAAGCAAAATTAATTTGGGAGCTGCAGGCACCCTGTGGAGGCTTCCTAGCCCCAGAGGTGTCTGAGCTCCCATGGGCCATGCACGTTTCTTCACCAGCTCTTTCTAGGGCACACAGATTTACTCCCTCTCCCACGCATCCCCTCTCCCTCCAGTAGCTCTAAGGGCACAGGTGGGAGAGTACAGCCCGACTGAGTTGCAGACAGAGGATGAATTGGCATAAGACTGCGTACCTGACCTTCAAGCACTCATGAAACATTGACGATGCTTAAATTAACTCAACAGCGAGGATCACTCCTGGAGAGAGTCCCTTGCCAGAAAAGTGACCTTGTTCAAAGGGCACCAGTGTGCCCCACATCTCTCCCTTCCTTTAGGCTCTGGACCCAAACAGCAAACGCTGTTCCCCCCGCAGTCCCTTCAGCTGTCTGAGCTATCACCCTCTGAAACGGGGTGCATGTGCATGTGCACACAAAGAGAAACAGGCTGTTCCTGAGGTGTCTCGTCGTCTGCCCTGTCTCTGCTGGCACCCTGCACAGGCTGCTTTCACTGCGTCCCCAAGTGTCACATCTACCCCCAGACCTCAGGCAGATGCAGGGTGCAGAGCCCATCCCTCCCCAAAGGGTGCTGCTGTGATGGCTTTTGACCCCACCTGCCTCACATCACCTCCTCAGCACTCTGCCAAGGTCCTTAAAAATATCTCACCATCCAAACTTTCTCACTGGTGGTGTTTTTCCCAAGCCATTGCAACAGGGGGGCTGTGGGATGCCCCAGTGTCAGTGGTGCCCTTCGTCCCCAACACATTCCTACACCCAGGGAACAGCTCAGCTGCTCCGTTGCAGTGGGTGCCGAGGCAAATCCATGTAGTTGTGTCCCAAGGAGAGGGTGAACTGAGGGCCAGGCTCTCCCAGGGGCAATGAAACCAGGGTGATATCCAGGCTTCCCTCCAAGTTACAGCCCCAGGAGAGCTGGCTGGGAGCCTTAGTGAGCTTGAGCTTCAAGGCTTGTGGTGGAAAATAGGGAGTTTCACCATTTTGTGGCAGCGTACAGCCCACTGCTGGCTGCCGCCCTGGCACCTCCTGCACCCACGCATTGGCAGAGCCAAGCCCTCTTTAGGGGGAACAAGGAGGGAGAGACAGAAGGTCCCTGGCAGGAAGAGATTAGCCCACTTCAGGTAACTTAAGTCATCCCTAAGGTGTTACTTTGCATCTCGTGGTCTGTTCTTCCATTTACCCTTCTCCTTTCCCTCTGTTAGCTCCCTTGCATAAAGCCCTTCACAGCCCTCCCGTGCCCTGGGCGGGGAGGAAGGTGGGTGTCTCTCCCGTGCTCATGATGGGCTTCACGCTACAGAATTGCATCTCCAGACACTGAGCCAGGGCAAGACAGCTTCATTCAGGAAGGAGCATCCCCTCCTCTGCTGCTCACACGTGCACACCCACTCGCGGGCAGCCGGCTCAGACATCCCAAAGGATCGACTGGCTGGGGACGGAGCTGCAGGAACCAGGTTATGGAGCAGCTCAGGGCTGTTCTTAAAACAGTGAGAGACAGAGATCTGCTGGCAGCTCTAGTATGAATCCAGTAGAGGAAATGAAGAGCTGAACCTCCCCTGAAACCTGCAGAGCTGGAGCTTGCCAGGGCCAGGGAGGGGAACCTGCCGTACCCCGCAGTCAGCACTGCCCTGCCATGAGCGGATGGGAGGGCTGAGGAAGCCACGTACCCTTGGGAGGGCATGCAATGCCCTACAGTGACATGGTGGCAGCAAGCCATGAATTTGGCCCATTTTACCTCTCTGGGGTGTTTTTCCTGGTGCCATAGCTATTTTCCATGCAGGACAAGGTGCTTAGATACCAGCCACCCTAGATACCAGTCATCCCTACACCAGCCCCTCTGTCTGTCTCCCCGTAGGACATTTGGCTAACGCCAGCACGGAGCTGATGAAGCTGGACCACGAAGAGGAGCCGCAGCTATCAGAGCCCTACCTCTCCAAGCAGAAGAAGCTCATGGTAAGTGGGTCAAAGCCACACACATCTCTTTGGTGGTGGGGGGACACGACCCATGGACCTGCCATGGGCACCTCGTGCCTCACATCCCTGCGCAATTGCAAGGACATGTGTCCATCCATCCATCCCCCATCCTAACCCCAGTCTCCACCCAGGCCAAGATCCTGGAGCATGATGATGTGAACTACTTGAAGAAGATCCTTGGTGAGCTGGGAATGGTGCTAGACCAGATTGAGGCTGAGCTGGAGAAGAGGAAACTGGAGTACCAAGGTAGGTGCTAGACTGAGTTTAGGGGGTGTTTTTCCACACGAGGCTGAGGTGCAATGCCAGGAACAGGTGATGGCTTTGCACTTGGTGAAACACCGTTCAGGTTCATTGGGGGCTGGGGCTGCCACTGGGCTCTCCTGTTTTTGGATGCCATGGCAGATGTGGTCTTACTAACCTCCGGCAAACCACCCCTGCTCTGGGGAGCCCCTGTGCCCCTCGCCACAGGGGACAGCGAGATCTCTGTCCTCATGGCTGTTCTGGGGGAGCTCCAAAGTCATCACAGGGTGGTGGCAGGTCCCCTCTGTCTCAGTGAGGGGTCACCAGTGACTGATGCCCTGGCTGATTCAGGAAGGAGCAGACTGGCTTCAGGCTCTTGCAGCACGAGGAGCACAGACTGCCAAAAGTGCAGGGCTGGGGACGTGTCCCACAGCCAAGCCCCCCGCCAGCTGCGAGGCTGCAGCACGTCCCAGAGGAGCACAGGCAGGGAAACCCAATGGGAATTTGAGGGGCCCTGGAAGGGTGGGAGCTTTTCTAGTACCTGCGTCAAACGCCAGTGGGTGGGAGAGAGCAACACCAGCCATCCCTGACATCAAATACGAGCTGCTGGGGGCCTGTCGAGAGCCACCCTGGCAGACAGGGATGCATGGGCACAGCTGGGCATCGCTTGGCCCGCTGTCACCCCACGATGACGCCATCGTTCTCCCATCCCTGCTGCTGGTAGGGCTCATAACCCCAGCCCTGGCAGGGCTGGCGGCTGCCAGCGCCGTGGTGCCAGGTCTGGAGCAGAGCCCAGATGCAGTTAATCAGGGGACGACCCCACGGCTGCCCCTGCCCTTGGGACCAGCCTCAGCCACGGGGAGCCGTGCGTCATGCTCGGGGCCGCACCGAAGGGCTCTCAGAGGTGCCAAGGTCGGGCCCTGCAAGGCGCTGTTTTGGGGATTTGCTGAGAGCCCTGATGCGTTCACAGCAGCACCCTGTGTTGCCCTAATTGCCTCCAACGAACACCCTCATTAACTGATCCGAGAGCTGGGATAGCTCAGCAGAACTCAGCATAATGAGGTGCCCTTGGAGGATGTCCCGCGTGCCTGGGGCAGAGGGATGGCTGCTGCTGCTGCCAGCACCAGAGCAGTCTGCTGCCTTTGGTCTTTGCGTGCTGCTCCTGGCCCCCAAAGCTCCCCCCGCCAGGTCAGGATCTCAGCGGCGGGCACAGGCACCAGCCCCTTGGCACCTTCCCAGGAGCCGCAGTGCAGCAGCTCTCCTCCCACGCAGCCCAGGCTGCCGGCCGAGGCGCAGCGATGCGGGCAGGGCAGGGCAGGAGGAGGGGGAGATGCTGCAGGAGCACAGGGTGACCCCCTGCCACAGCCACCCCGCTCGGCTGGGACAGGCTGGTCCAAGCTGGGGCTGCTGCAGACGCAGAGGGGACGAGTTGCCCTTACCCGTGTTTCTGCCCCACTTGGCACTGGGAAGGGGTGCAAGGCACTGGGGCACCCCACAGCCAGGTCCAGACCTCAGCAGCGGGTGCAACCCAGAGTCGAGAGAGGCAGGGCTTCCTCCCAAAGCTGCCATCCTCACATTTGCTTTCTCCTTTGCCTATAGCAGCGCCTAGGAGCAAGGCACCTCAGCCCTGCTTCCCTTACCTCTGAGCCAGAGCATCCTCAGGGTCCCTGCAGCACCCAGGAGGCTCTGGCTGCAGCACCCCCACAATTCATTAGTCACTGAAAACATTTATTGACTAATTAGGCACAGGCAATCTGTCCTCTTGGGCTGTGCCTCCAGCAGGATCAGGCAGGCTGCCAAGCGGCTACAAACGAGGGCTGCTAATTACCAGTAATTCCCCTGGCCTGGCCCTGCAGGCAGCACCGGTGCCGGCTGAGGGGTGCAGTAAAGGTGCCGCTCTCTCCCTCCCAGATATAACAGCCACAGGACAGTGGAAGAGCCCCAAAATTCATGATTTGGTGCAAAGCTGGAGGCTCAGGCTGGATGGGGCCAGGTTTTGTGGCCCTTCTGCTGTTCTTGCCTACTCGCACCTCCCTCAGCTCCGTCCCAGCCCTGCTCCTCAGCCCTGAAGGCCACAGAGGAGCGTTCAGTGCCATCCTGGCCAGAGCCCGCTTCTTCCAGCCTAACAGCAGCTCCGTTTCTTCCTGGATGTCTCTCTGGTGAGGTTACCCATTATCAGGGGCTCTCAACGCTTTGGTGCCTCTCCTTACACCCGCCATTCCCATCACGTCCTGCCTCCCCCAAAACCTGGCTCTCGGCACAAACGTGCTGCCAGTGTTGGTGTCCCAGAGCGGGGTCCCTGCTGCAGGAGAGCGGACAGAGGCAGGACCACCCTGACAGCACCCAGGGAGAGCAGCCAGGCCAGCCAGCACATGTTTTTGATTCTTGAGGATTTCTCACATCCCTAAAATAGGATAAGTTAACGTGACACTCCTGCAACAGCTCCCGGTGCAGCCAAGGACAAACGCTGCTGCTCTCCCCGAGCGCTGACAGGGCAGAAGGGGTCACTGCACCGCATCTTCCTTCAAGGGCAGCCAAGGGCCCTTTTCCAGGGACCTCCTGGGTACGGCAGGATGCCATCTCCTGCTGCTCTTGACTTGGGAGAGGGTAACAGAGCTATTTTGCAAACAGCGAGTTGTATCTTCACGTGGGCCGTAAATTATCATCTCGTATTCCCAGATTTGTGGCCCCACGTGTCCTCCATCACATAGCCTGGTAGATTGGGTCTGAACTCTTGCAATATCAGACAGCTGAGACAAAACACCCCAGGTATAATACAAACGCTGCTGCCCTCGTGGATCCTCTGAGCAAGGTGACCACCCAAGGGTTCCTTCTTACTCTGCCTGTTCTGTTGCTTCTCTCTCTCCAGGGCAGAAGTGTGAACTCTGGCTCTGCGGATGCGTCTTTACTTTGGCCGATGTCTTGTTAGGAGCTACCCTGCACCGCCTCAAGTTTCTGGGACTATCTAAGAAATACTGGGAAGATGGCAGCAGACCTAACCTACAGTCCTTCTTCGACAGGATACAAAAACGCTTCGCCTTCAGGAAAGTTTTGGGAGATATACACACCACGCTCCTGTCCGCAGTGGTACCCAACGCCTTCAGGCTGGTCAAGCGGAAACCTCCCTCCTTCTTCGGAGCCTCCTTCCTGATGGGATCTCTGGGAGGAATGGGATATTTTGCTTACTGGTACTTAAAGAAAAAATACATCTAGTGCTGGCTGCTTGGTGTTTAGTTTGGTGTCTCTGTGCTGTGTGAAATTATGATGCAGCCTCAGTAACTGTAATGAAATTTGAAGCAAGGTAATGAATAATTATATTGTTTAATGTAACATTCCATAGTCTAGAAGTAGAAACGTATACTGCAAGGAAATAAGACAACAACAACAAAAAAAAATGCGTCAACTTGTAAATGCCTTTTTTAGGTTTAAGTATTCAACTCCAGCGAGAGGCTCAGGGGCTCACGGGCTCAGCTGTGCCCCCCGGGAAGCGATGCCGCCTCTGGCACCAGCCGGCTCCAGTGGGAGAGACGAGAACCCCGGGAAGACTCCCTGACGCCCAGGCTAACTAACGGGACTCGGCTACTGGGTCCTGTATGTTTGTGTTCACATTTCACACATGCAGGTAGTGGGGACTTTCTTCTCCTAGAAGGCGTTGCATTGTTGTGCTCGGAGGCTTTCCTGGGAGCAGAGTGCAGTAGCTGGTCACAGTCAAGGTGGATTTGCGTTCCTAAAGTATCCATTTTTTAAATTATTTTCATTAAAAGGAATATTTTTTATTGAGCTGCTCTTAGGATGTATCCACTTTCTACGTCTGGTTTTGGTAGGCTTTTTTTTAAAGAATTTAATGTTTGTCTTTAACTGCCGCACTTTTTTCCTGAGACACATAATTTTGACTTCCATCCTGAATTTTGGCACATGAAGGAGATTTTTGTTTTAAGCCTTTTGGCTCTGTCTCTTGAGTTTTCTTTCACGGATTTGCAAAGCATCTTTCACCGACTGAGCATATCTGGACTCTGAAAAAGTACAACCATTTTCAGAACTCTTCCGCACTTTCCTGAAAGCCCTTCGGCTTTCCCTTCCATCGGGGGCTCTTTTCCATCATTTCCTCGTTGTGTGTTTTCTTAGAGACACTTTGCACAGAATCACATTGATGACTTTCTTGTGCCTTTTGCATGTTGGAAAGAATAACGGGCCTCACTGCTACTCATGCTTTGAAAACTGAGATCCTCAATAAACCATATGGGAGGAGTAACGGCTTCACATTTCTAAATGCGTTCAACGCTCTTACCTCAACGCTCTGTGGGCAGAGGGATGTGCAGGTGGTTTGTGCTTTTTCTCATGTACAAGTTTGCATGGAAACAATAGGTATTCCTCTTCCAAGGCACTCATTTCTGTCAGTGCTCAGCCTGCTAGGACCTCCCCTGGCTGCTTTTCCGAGCGCTCCGGTGATTCCTAGCGAGTCGCGCTGTGTCTCCGGGCTCGGGAACGTATGCCAAGTGTGGCTGAAGCAATATGAATTGCATTTGCCTCCGACTCAAAAATTATCTTTATGTAGTGGAAAGCAGCAGGATTTCCCCACAGCTTTGGTTGTTGATACCCCCTGGCAGCCACGGAATTGTGACTGTTTAGCAGGAATTACAAGGGATGAGCACACAGACATCAGACAATGCAAAATGCACAAATTTACGCTGGGCTTGTCACAATTAAGTAGGCTGGTCTGATGCGCTCCTGGAATACAATGCCCTGTGTGGCTGCAAAGGTGCTGTGTTGTCCATGTAACCCCCAGTGATCAGGGCCACATTTAAGATCCGCCGAGGCTGCCAAGTGAAACATCACAGATGCACACCGCCCCAAACACAGTTACAGATTTGCCTCACGGTATCAATGACTTTGGGAAGAAATAGTTATTTTGCTTGTTTTTGAAGAGGGAGGCACGAGAGTCCTCTGAGGTGATCCCTTTTGCTGGATCTGAAAGAGCATACACAACCACACGTGGTTCATCTGGTCCATTAGCAGATACTAACAGAAGTTATAAAGATACGCTGACATGAAACCCTTACCAGGATTTCCTCCTTTGACCTTCACCTGTTGTTCTATGCACGCATTCCCTGGTGATCTCCAAGAGCTGATGATTCCTTTATTTTCTGTAGAAAGGAATATCACTGGGGGTACAAGGCCAGGAAACACAGAGAGCCCAGGATTTCAGACCAAGAACGAGGCAGAAGGAAGCTGCTTAGCCAGACTGATACTTGTTACTTTGCTCTATTTTTTTTTTTAAACCAAATAACAAATTTAAAATCTCAGAGCAAATCAGAACTCTAAACACTGCAGAAAATAGGTGTTTGTTCTGTTCTGGAGCACACCGTTAACACACAACTGTTACACGGCAGGCAGGGCCAGCAGCTGGAACACGGCGCAGGTCAGTTTGGACCAACACGCGAGAGCCGTCAGTCCCGTTGCTTTGTGGGGAGCCCACAGATGCTGTAGTGATGAGTTTTGTACAGGTTCCCAGCTAGGACTATTCACTAGCAAGCCTTTGTTTTGGATTAAATTAAAAAAAAAAAAAAAAAAAAAAAAAAAAAAGGCAAAAATCAGTGCAGACAGTGCCACTCCCTGTCGCTGAGCCGCGTTCCCCTGCAATGGAAAATACCGGGACTTTGCCCCAGGGAAAAGCAACCTGTGCGAGCGATAAAAGGCAATTGCTGTCAGAGGCAGAGGCTGGATTGATGTTGAAGACCACGCTGAAACGAACTGGGAGGTAAGTGTCACCACCCCGATCGTTCCAGATTAGCCAGTTACTATAAGCAGCCCTATGGTGATCCCAGGCTGTCATCATAAAAAGTTGCTTTCGCTCAAGCTGATCTGAGCCTAATCAGACTTTTTCTGCTCTAGTTCCTTTTAAAAGGGGAGACCACCACACTACACAGCCATAAGCCCGGCACTGGCCCGAAGTTCACTGTCTGAGGTGCTTTCTGTACACAGAAATATGAACACGATAGCAAAAAATCTGTTTTCTCACTCCAGGACCTTACGCTTTGCTCTCCGCAAGGTGTGGGTAGCAGTGGCACCCAAGGGGCATGGCTGGAAGGTGAGGCACCTCAGAGATGCTATTGGGAGCACGTGCCTGCTCTGGGACCCCTTACAATTCACCGCTGAGGAACTCTGTAGCAAAGTGCTATCGCCGAAGCACTGGCTTGGCTGCTCTGGACAACAGAGCAGAATGGCTCGTGCTGTATCTCGCATCAAATACTCCTGTGGACCTGATCCAACCCCAGTTAGGGTCCTTCTTAGGCTTTACCCTATGTATACTTATTTTCCCCAAGCAAATTTTTATCCTTCAAAATCTCTGTGTTTTAGAGGCAAATGTGCTTTTAGGCACCTCAGGGCCTTAAAATCTGTATCTGTGCTGAAATGCAGAACGTTTAATTATCAGAGGGAAGAAAATCAGGGGCTATTTGTCAGGTCCAAGCCCTTTCGAGCACCTCTGAGACGGAGCTTCATAACACTGAGCGAGCTCCTAAGGAGCGGTCACTCGCTCGTCCCTCACAAGTCTCCTGTTTAACAGGCTCCCCATGGTCAGATCTGTAGTACTACAGCTTCTGAAATCTTTTTACTCCTAGGGGTTTTGCTCAGAAGACTCAATTATGAAAACTGAAAAACGTACGTGCCAGTCTTGCAGCTGGCTGGCAGCCTTCTCTTTTGCCTGTCAAGGGATGGAGGAGACCTCTCCATGCAGAATAAAGGATTTCAAAACCAAGCCTGCCAGGGGACATGGAAGACACCACAGGCCCTGTCCATCACAGGTCGCCAAGGAAACCGAGAGCAAGGGCTGCCTCAGAATACTGAGTGACCATCTTGTGGCCCTCTGAGAAATTAATTGCTGAGTCTTGCTCTGTTTCTGAATTTAAAAAAAAACATCCTTACCACTCAACTGCAACTTCAGTATCCTGGCTAAGAAGGAAAGGAGGATGGTGTAAGATCTGCTGCTTCAAGCAAGGGGAAACTCTCTTTCTGCTAACAGAAAACACTAAAGCTTCTAAAAATACTTAACATCAGGTTGCATTTTGTGGCATTCACTGCCGTCATCAAGGTCAACGCCAACACCACCCAGACTGGATCCACAATGCAGGCAATGACAGCAACTAAATCTCTCAGGTTCCTGAGGGATACACAGGATTAAAATATGGGATAATAGGATAATAGTATTTTGAGAGGGCCAGGGGTAATATAAAATATGATAATATGGGATTAAAAACTAAATAACCAAAGAACCAAGAAACAACGTACAACATAAAAGCTAACTACTGTAACTCCACACGCGCGGTTATCTGTGGAACAGCAGAGGGTAGGAGGGTAATTTCACATCTGTTCACGCTACCAAGCTGCTCTTGCTACTCGAATCTGTAGAAAAGCTCCTTTGGCCTCGGTAGGACAGAAGAGGTCCCAGCCCAGGTTCAGCAGGCTGCTCCCAGACAAAAGTTCAAACCCATAGGTACGAATGGGAATGAAAACATTTGCATAAGTATTTTCTGAGCAGGGACAGACTTTGTATCCCTAAAGGATTTCCTAAAGCATGGCCTCAGTGATAAATCAGAGAGGTGTCAGGCCAAGCCATTTATAATATTGAATCGAAGGTTTTAAGCAGTGGAGAAAACAGACTGGAACTTGTATTCTCAGATAGAGTGCATTCACAACAAACAAATTTCCTATTTTTTCCCCTCATGCTGATTTCCAAATGTGCCCAAATGACATTTACTGTCATTGTCTTTCACTCTCCATTTTGCACGCTTTCCTCTGAAGGACTAAACAGAGAGAAAAGTCTGCTTTAAATGCCTCACAGTGCAAGAAAGAATCCCACAGACGCCGTAAATAATTCAGATGAACAACTGCTTTGTCAGAACACAGCTGTCTCGGTGCAGCTGCAGCGAGGGCAGGCAGAGGCTGCGGACTGCAGTAACGCGCGCGCTGCAGCCCGGGGCTCCACTCGCAGACGGCGCTTGCCGTTGCCAAAGCAGATTACGCCTATTTCCATGCGACTTTGATGCTGAAGAGCATCGATGAGCAAAGTGTCAACCTCCACCCACTCCTTGAGAGCTCACAGTATTTTTTTTCCTTTTTTTTTTTTTTTGGCTTTCTCCTCTGCACAATGATCTACTTTCAGCTCTTTTTTCTTCACCCGTCTCTACCGCCCTACCCCTCTCCTCACTCCCCTGATTTCTCTCTCCTCCTGCAGACAGCCAGGGATGTGTGACCATTTTCAGAGACATTTCTGTTGTCAGGAGCCCAGGGGTTGTGCAGCGCTGCGTTGTGGATACAACACCTCCCGTTTCCACCTTCTCAGAAAGAACAGCTAAGAAATGCAGGAGATACACTCTTGACAGAAAGCTCTTAATTAACAGCAGAGTGATAACTTCAAAAGCTTGCCTTTAAAAATAACACCGTCCAGCCCCTTACTTTCACTGCCTCCTGCCTCAGCCCTTTCCTACCAGCACCTCATCTCTCCTGTGACCTAAATTCTTTTTAGCTCCAGGAGTTATCCAAATAAAGCTACTTTGCAATCAGAACAGAGCGTGACCAGGTTTGTGGGTGCTTTATAATCCTGCAGGCACTTCTTGACACAGAACTAAGTGCTCTGCATAGTTAAGTGCTTTCGCACACGCTCTTTACATCACAAGGTCACATCACTCCGCTGCAAGCCTCCTGGAACACTCTTCTATTTTTGCTTACCAAAAGCAATTTCTTTCCATTTCATGCCCTCAGAGCCAATCACTACAGAACAGCAACAGGGAAGATTCTTGGCCACACGTGAAAGAAACCTCCCTAAAACAAAGCAAATCCCTAGAAAACAAAAAAAAAACCCCAAACACTCTGGCATAATTTTTTCTCTTAACTTCCGAATCATGACAATCCACAGGAAGAAAAGAAAAATATATATATATTCCTAAAACCTAAAAATTCTATTACTCTTTTTCTTCTAAAAACCAAACCAGTCAGGTCAGGCTACAGCAAAGCTGGAGCAATGGTGCAGTGCTGGGACCTAGAATGACACTGCCGTGACCTAGAATGACACTGCCAAGCACGTATTAAATCCGTGCTCGCTTCCATCATCTGCCAAACACAGCGCGCAGACCCCGAATGCCATTCCGAATCAGCGCAGTCCTGCTGGGTTTGGGTGCAACGACTCACACGTTTGGATATAAGGCTAACAGGCTCTACAGGCTCAACACCATCTTTATTTTCAGCTAATTTTGCCCGCCTTTCTCCATCACAGTCAGCTATTTTGAGCCACGGCCTCTTTAGCTGAATTTTCTCCAGCACTGAGTCATGATGCTAAGCCTGTCACTGATACAGTCACATCGCGTGTAACCTCTCAGCTCCGCTCTTCTCCCCAGTCCCCACGAGATGGGAAGGCTCCACAGAACAGAGGCAGCACAGGATTCAGGGATGAGATTTCAGAAGAGAGCTGACATGTACATTAAGGATATGCTTTCTTACTGCTCTGACATCAACAACGCTTCCCACAGATTATATGCACTAAATCGCATGACTGAGGGAATACACGACCTAAAAGTACAGAATGAGCCTAGACCGGACATGGAAAAAGGCTTCAGAAATATGAGATGAAAACCAATCATCATTTGTTCCACACTTTTCTTTTTTCAGCCTTACACCACTGGGGAGATGCACAGTACAACTGCACATCTCCCACACTGTCAGGAAAAGCAGGACTGAGAAGGCACTTTTCTGAGTACTGCTTTCCCTCAATATTCAGCTGTCCTGAAACACCAGTAAAGCTCTTCACCTACTTATTTTCTCTGCCATAATATAGCTCCAAAGCTTTTCTGTAAAAGTTGTTCAGCTTGCTACAAGGCACACGGCATTGCTTGTGTTTCATGATGGCCAGAGGGCAGTTTAAAAAGAAATAATCTTTCAGACTAAATATTACTACATAATTGCCTGAAATTTCAGGCCCGCAATCCTGATAATAATTTCCATTTCTACTTTCCCAGCTTGTTAACCTCTATGTTCTCATACTTTAAGCACTAAGGTACTTTTCCCGCATTCAAATTAATTAACAATTTCCTACTAAAAACTTGGGTGAAACTACAGAAATGCATTCCTTGCTCCCCAAGAAAAGGACAAAGCTACCTCTACTAATGCACCAAGTGCCACTGTCGTGTTGTCTTCTCTTTTTTTCCATGGGTTCAAGCACACCAGGTGTGGCTATGCTTCAATAAATTCAGCATGCGTTCTTTTCTGGGTAAACACCATTACACTGACAGACCAACTCCTTTTAACAATGGTTAATTACAAGTTCAGAAGCACAACAGCCTTTTTTTTTTGCTAGCATTAATTACTTTCATCTTCAGCTTTGGCAAAATACTTAAAGCAACGGAAGACAAAAATATACAGAGAGGAAGCACGCATCTAGCAGAGGTAAAGAGCATTTATTACTAATCTGCGCTCCAGGAGGCGAAATGAAGCTATGAAAAGAAATAATCCCAGGAAACAAGTTTCTGAGCGAACAGAGATAAACTCAGGCTGATCAAAGGGAAAGAGCTGGAAAAGGCTGATTGCAGAGAAGCTGCAGGGATCTGCTTTAAGCTACAGTGGAAAAAACAGATATTATTTCACTAAGAAAAGTGACTGTAGACTTGTGTTCATAACTAAAGCCTGATTTTCCAAAACATCTAATGTATCACAGCAGTCCCTACAGTTTTTTTTTCCCCACTAAAGTGCACCATACAGCATAACTGGGCGTTTCTCGCTTCAGAATGAAAACAGGATTCTTCTTTCGCAGCTCTCCGCAACCTAAATTTCAGTACACACAAATAAATTGACAAACCAAGAATACCACTTAGCACCAGTGAAGCATTCACGGAACAAATCTGCTTTGAACAGAGACTTTGAGGAAGAATCAAACCCTGGTTTCGGCTGTGTTTAAAGTCTGAACTGTGCAGATGGCTCTTACGAAAGATCTAAACTTTCCTGTTTGCCTGATCTTGTCTCCAGTGACGCAAACATTTGAAAGAGTCCCAGATAAGTGAGGGGTGAAATGAATCCTAATCCAGTTGATCTTCTCACCGGGTTGTAGCTGAGACTCCCCTCCTTGCTGGCCCCAGCAGAGGAAAGTGTTTAAGGCACCAAGAACTGCCTCAGCCACATCAGTCAGTCCACACACTGCTTCTGTGAAAGCACCGTGATACAGAGCTCACAAAACAGGCTTGACAAACACAGGCAACGAAAAATTAGCATATGTTGAAATAAGAAATACACTAGTAAGACATTGGAAATAAGATTTACCTAAATAATTCTACAGACACAGAAAGACAGCTCTGCAGAACAAGAGAAATACTTTAATGTAGAACAGAGGAAAAAAAAAAAGAAGACTTAAGTTTCTTGTGATTACAGCTGCTGTCTTTTGGAATTCACAACAAAATGTGAAAATTTATTCTTAAAATGCTATACTTTTTTAAAAACACTTGAAACAAATGAATAATATCTGTTGACAGCTGATTTGTGCCTTTGGTACAGGACATCAAATCCAGCTACTCACAGCAGTGTTCCTCTTTCACAGCAAACCTGTCACAGAGAGGCTGCGTTTTTGTTTTAATGATAAAAATGTATTTGGGGGAGGGAAGGAAATCAGACAAAGGTGGTGGCAAATGCACGAACAGAAAATTTGTAACCTTTGACTTCCAGTTAAAGTACAAGAAAGCAAAGACTTGCTCTGAATAGAGTCAAGAAGCGCCAATAAAAAAGGTCTGGAGCACCAGGGAACGCAAGCCAAAAGCTGGTACATGGTCTCAGGGTACTGAGAAAGACACATATGCTAAGATTTCCACACTCATAAGCAAGATTACAGCCCACGGGAATTTCCCAGTATATTTCAACAGATTAGGTTTTCACTTTGCTGCAGTAAGTAGCCGTCCATGTCTACAAAATCAACTGCCTGGTGTAACAGGCACACATTGGGAAACCCGCTTTTGTCAGGCGTGGCTTTTCTTTTTGTTTTGGTTTGTTTTTTTTTTTACACCCTGTACTTTTGAGAATCTGTGCTGTATTAACCATTCAAATTTAGAACTATCCATGTCCGTTTGATCGTGCATCTTGTAGTCACAAAAACAGTGAGGCTGAATCGTTCAGGGAAATGAAGAGCAGCAGCAGCATCTTTGCAGACATCAGAAACAGACTGTCAAAGACACAAACACTGATAAAGTTTCCAAGGGTTTTTCTGTCATTGTTTAAATAAAAGTCCTTTTGAGAATAACCATATCCCACGTGAATTCCATAATAAAAAAAAAATTGTATGACACTGGTTAGAGGTGAACAGAAATATCCACATAGTGACTGCACTAAACATTTCTGAAACTGAATTTCAGCAAGTCAGTTGGTTTAAATAAATAGCATTTCCTGTTCCAAGGCCTTGTCTATATAGCAAAGTTACAGAAAGATAACCTAAAATAGAAACTTAAATCTAATTAAATTAATCAGAAAACCTTCTGGGTATATAATCCTTTTTCATGGTGAAAGTGGCTTGCGGTCCAGCTTAGCTCTATTGGGAGCAGGCTTACATTACATCAAAAGAAAATCTGCAAATGAATTTGCATCGTTTAAATAAATTTACTTAAACCAATATGAGTTAATCAGTGCAAATTTTCCAAAAGGCAATTTAATGCAAAAACAAATGGAGGAGCTCGATAGAAAATACATAACCTCCCGAAACAGCTTCTTTCTGTTAGGTGATCTGTACTTTCTAAACATGCACAACAACTGAATTCAGTAGAAATTCAGGTGAATTCAGCTCTTCTCTGAGGCAGACCACAAGCATGAATTAACACTGCTGTATTTATTGCAAACGCTACCACTCCCTTGCTGGAAGAGAGCTGTTGAGATGGCAAAGAGAAATGTCCTGAGATCAGACTACGGTGCATCGTACCCTATAACCAGCAAAACACTCACCTTGGAGTCAAATGTTACAGACAGATCAAGTCCGCTCTCAGAACAGCAGATGCTACCTACAGCCTTGCCCACAGACCTTTTTGGCTGCCTTGCTCATCACTACAATTGTCAAACAAATTTTGTGCAACTGCATAATGAATAATCCTTTATGAAATAATAAAAAACTTTTCAAGATAAAAAACTATGCTAACTGTCTGATTGATATGATTAGTAAACTCATCCCACCTCACACCTACTCATCCCGTAGCAGTAGTGTTTTATTCAGTAGTGGGTTTCAAGCCACATCAAAAGCGGCCCCAGCTTTATGTGCAATCAAAATTAAGTAGCTTATTGATATTGCTGGATAAACAAGAATAAATATGGCTTCAAGCACACTGCTTTGCAGCTCTTAGGATAAACAATGTGCTTAATTCGCTAGCAAGCAGGCTATTTGGGAAATAGCAGGTTAAGCTAACTTGTTCACAACGCCAGAATTTCATTGTTCTTCTAGAAGAAACATACCACAAAGGACTCGTTGTTGCAAAGCGTGCAACTCATAAGATATTTAAAAAATTAAAACCCCAATTCTCATATAAGACTTCTTAACAAAATTGGAAGGAGTTTGTTTTTTTCTGTCAAGAATAAATGACAAAATACTGTTACAGATACTTCACCTCAGGAAAAAGTTAAGGCTTGTTTTTCAAGAGTTTCCTTTTCAAAGGCAGGCATGAATTTAAAGTCACAGCCTGCTTAAGACATTACATCTCAGATTTACTCCTATGGCTGCAGAAGGTGCAGACAGCTAAGAAGCATTTGTGGCAAGTTAGTGTATTTAACACTTGAGAACATGAGATGTTCTACTTTCACAACAGAACTATATACTGCTTTAACGAGTATTGATATTTTTGCAACACTTAGCAGCACTGTTATTATCAGACCTTTCCCCTAAGGCAATACAAACAGAAGTATTAAAAAAAAAAAAAAAAAAAAGAAGAAGAAAAAAAATGTTTGGATCATCCACAATATTTTGACCCAAATAAATAAAAAAGAAAGAGGGAGAATTAATTTGAGATTAGTGAAGCTCTTAAAGAGCAAAGGCCTCTGTCAGCCTTGGACCTGCTCCTCCATTTGTTAGTAAGAGAAACAGATCCAGCTTCTGATTTCTTTGCCGAGAATGTCAGTTAGCAGCTCCTAAACAAGAGCACACCTCTTCCAGTACCAAAGGAAGAAGCTCATTACCATCTGCTAGCCATCAGCTAGTACAGATTTGGTTTCCTCCAGCCCATCACCTTGTTCCTTGCAGTGGAAATACAGTAGCCATTTCTACATTCAACTACTCCAGTACTGAAAGCAAAATCACAAAATTTTAAAACTTATTTTATCTGCTATAACTGTATTTCTTTGAACTCAAAGGTATATTTGGAAGAGGCAGTCCAGGAGAAAAGGGTTTCAAGTACCAAAATCTGTATGTCCCGTACCAAGCTGACAGACCTATCAGCACACCAAGAAACTTTTGACTGAAGTCATGGAAATACACGGCAGTGCAGAGAAACATGAACACCCAGATCATGGTGAGAAAACACAACGAAACAAACAGGCTGTTGATTACAACGTGCAGCTTAGAGTTCTGGTCTATGGACAGGCCTTCCAGCACAGCCACTTCCTCCACAATCATCAGAGCACAGTACGAGAGCAGAAAACAGTGCCCCGAGATATCAAAGCCATTCCAGATCCCGTTGTCCCGGTGGCATTCCTGCTTGGTGGCGTACAGCCGGCGAGGCTCGCTGAGTTGCGTCGAGGTAGAGCACGCGCCGGTGAGGTTCTCGATGTACATGAAGAGCCCGGTGCAGACGTACCAGACGGCAGTGCCCACCAGCAGCGCACTGAGACGTCGCAGCACTGTCAAGATGCTCTTTGTGGGACCATAGAGGAACTTGCTCTCGGCAAACTGGTAGGTGGTGACTGCGATGAAGGGCAGCAGAAGCCAGAACGTCCATGCCCAAGCCACCTTGACAAAATATCTGCCAGAGAAAAGCCAAGAGAGAAACATGCATGTGTGAGACTTCACAGGAGCTGGGGTAAGTGGCAGTGCTTGAAGAAGTCTGTTCTCAAGGTCAGTGTTCAGAGCTGTCTAAATTAGACACTTCTGCCCTCCCCTCAAAGTAAAGCATAGCTAAAATCTTACCCCTCTCCACACTATTTCTCTTGGGCCCAACACCTGAATACTCCCGCAACCAGGTGCTTCACCTGTTTCCCAGGCAGCGTTCCCTCAGACCCAGAGCCCTCGTTCAGACTTGCAGTTCAGTTGTGCAATCACTTTTATCCTACAAACCCGCTCAACTCTGCCCTACTCAGAATGCAGCTGCCAAGAATGTATTTTTAGCTTGCCACTCTGACCACAGTAACCCTTCTTCTGACTCTTTTCCTCCATTCTTGATTATATTTGCTTTCAAAGCCCTTCACAACCTGACTCAATACTAAATAAGATCGCTAGTAGAAGGGCGGACTCTTTTCATCAGCCCTGAAAACTTTTCCTCTGTTATCATGTTATAAAACAAATGAAGCACCGCAACGCATTTGTTCCTTGGCCATCCCTCCAGTTGATGAGAGCTTTCCTTTACAAACACAAACGCTTCCATCTCTAAATTCACCCTCTGCCTTGAAAGTTTTTGCTGTGATGCCTATAAGATCTTGAAAACCAAGTGACGACGTGTTAATATCCTGTTTAGCGGGAGACTGCATTGCATAACTAGTAAACTTTTCAAATCTTAAAGTGGAGTAGGTACAAATTAATTTATTAACAAATTAAGGAGACCATAGTCTATGATCTTCTTTCTCCCATTAGCACCTTCCAATCCAGTTCGCTTCCTATCAGCCGGTAGGAAGGGAACTGTGCAGACCCCTATTTACTCACATTCCAGTTCAAAAAACAGAGACAGCAGGATTCTGGTCTGTGGCTGAGCTATAGCCAGACACACACAGTCATCATTTAATCATCACCTCAGCATCAGAGACAAAAACAAGTGAGCTCCTAACAAAAACCGTCAGGGCCTTGCCTAGTACCTCCTTTACTCTTGACAGTAGAAGTGGCATCAGTGTGGCAACTACAGTTGCTACCATGAAACAGTAATTGGAAAAAAAAAAATCATTTTATTAAGATAGTTAAAAGCTAAAGAGGCTGCTAACATCATTGCTGCTGGCAAACCAGCAGGCAAGTAATTTGTGGGGGAAAAACCTGCTTCAGATAACCTTCCCCTATTTAGAAAGGGAGAATTGAACTGTAGAATGTTTTTACTGCAAGATCAATTTCACTCTCTAGACATTCCTGCCGATCCTTCTTTCCAATCCCACTAAAAGCAGCTCTTCTCCCTTGTCATCAAACGACAAATTTGAATCGATAAAGCACAAACCTCCCCAAGTCACAGGGGAAAACAGCACCTTTAGCTTTACTTTCTGATCTGTAGCAGGGAAAGCACACGTGCCCTGGCCCAGCTCAGCGCCTTCCTCGTGCCAGGGAAAACGTTCAAACGCAGTGCATGACTAAGAAGAATGCTAAGCCAGTTAAATCACTGCCTGAGTACTAGAAAAGGATAGCAGTAACTCTGCTTTTACAAGAGACGCTGAAATACTTATTATTTTTAGTCTGCTTTTAGAAGAGTTCAGTAGCTATCAGTTTACTCAGACCTGAGGAACTGTCTGGGGGATAAAGGAGGGGAAAAAAAATCCTTCTTTTCCTCTTCCGATAAAAACTGAGCAAGAAACTCCAGTTGTTCTGAAATCTCGCGGTCCCGTAGGCTACAGCAGACGTTTAGACCACGGAGTCCAACAGAACCCCCCCCAGCAGCCCGGCTCACCCAGCCCTCCCCGGCTGCCCGCCACCATCAGTCCCGGACCCCCCTCCCTCCTCCCGGGTCGCCCCGGGCCACCGCAAACCCACCCCCAGCCGAGCCCCGCGGCCTGCCCGCTGCCCCGCGACCCCTCAGGCCCCACACCCGCAGCGGGCGGCTGCCCCCTGCCCTCTTTCTCCCCACCCCCGCCCCCGTGCTGCCACAGCCCAGGCCTCCCCGGCCCCCCGAGGCCCCGTTAACACCGGGCGGCCCCAGCCCTACGGGCTCCCCCCCACCCCCGCCTCTCCTCACACGTTGAGCGGGTTACGCTTGTTCCGCATGGGCGTCTCGGGCACCAGGTCGCCGTCCTTCAGGGCGGACCCGAGGAGGACGATGGCGAGCAGCAGCCAGGGCAGCCGGCGGCGGACCCGCCCGGCGGCCAGCCCGGCCCGCAGCCAGCGCCCGCACCGCTCCAGCCGCTCCATCCCCGCCCGCCGCCGCCCCGCCCCGCCCCGCCCGCTCGGCCGCCGTACTGCGTCACGCACCCCGCGCCGGCCCCTCCCCTCCGCCGCCCCGCTCGGGCGCCCCCCCGCGGCGCCCGCCGGGCTGGGAACGGGGGAGGGCTGTGCGCATGCGTACGGCCGCTGCGGGTGGGAGGGCGCCCCCTGCTGGGCGCCGCGCAGTGGGAGCCGATCGGTGCGGGGTCCCTACGGGAGCCGGGAGGGGCCGTGTCTGCGTGTCCGTGCCAGAGGAACGAGGCGTGTGCTCCGTTCCCACTCTCCCTGTCAGAATCAGAACTGGGGTGGCGTTTTGCGTCCATGGCCAGCGGGGAGGGTGCTTCCAGACCAGAGCGGCAGAACGTCGTAGAGCACTGGCCCGGGCTGCCCAGAGAGGCGGTGGATGCCCCGTCCCTGGAAACATTCCAGGCCAGGCTGGACGGGGCTCTGAGCAACCTGATCTGGTTGGAGATGTCCCTGCTCCTGGCAGGGGGGTTGGACTGGGTGGGCTTTAACGGTCCCTTCCAGCCCAAACCATTCTGGGATTCTAAGAGGAATGCTCCGGGGCTCGGGGCTGTAGCACCCATTCACAGAATCATTTGGGTCAGACCATCGAGCCCTGCTGTCGGCCCAGCGCTGCCAGGTCCACCGCTCAACCACGTCCCCGAGCTCCACACCCACCCGGCGTTTGAACCCCTCCAGGGATGGTGACTCCACCACCGCCCTGGGCAGCCCGTTCCAGTGCTTGACAACCCTTCACTGGAGAAATGTTTCCTAATATCCAATGTAAACCTCCCCTGGTGCAACTTGAGGCCATTTTCCCTCATCCCATAAATGAGCATCCGCTACTTCTAGAATAAGGTGCAGCTCCTCTGAAAGACAGCGTCTACCATGATAGTAAAGAGAAAAATTGAGAATTTCCTCACTTAGTAGAATTTTCTTTTTCCTAGGAGAGAGAGAGAGGGAGAAAGTCTTTCTGGGGTTCTTAAGGCTTCTGCCCTTTTTCGCTGTCCGTTCTTAGAGCCAAAATTGGTGTCCAAGCACTGGCTGCCACTGTGGTATTCGAGACCTAGTCATCTATCGAACTGCTGCCGCTGTCATTGCAGCTTCGTTTTTGAAAAATGAAAAATGCATCAGCAAGCAGAGAAATGGCTAAATGAACAAAGAGCCTTTATTCATCCCAATGGCCTCAGCACTAAAAAGGGGGGGTGGG
Organism: Chlamydotis macqueenii; assembly: GCF_036417535.1. Lineage (NCBI taxonomy): Eukaryota > Metazoa > Chordata > Aves > Otidiformes > Otididae > Chlamydotis > Chlamydotis macqueenii. Next base: position 6,358,790 of record NC_141571.1, on the reverse strand, counting down.
GGGGGGGAGCAGACCCTATCTGAGACAGGATGGGAAAGTATTTCTTGCCAGAGCGCCTTTCAAAGCCGGCTTGCAGTCATTGTCAGCAAATCTGTGACAACATCTGGGCTGAAAGAGCAGAAGGACACATCAAAGCAGCTCCAGGAGATACAGAGAGTTTCAGCTAAGGAGGTTATCCAGGGTAAATGGCATTTGGCAATTTATTAGATGTTGTTTTTAATAAGACTGCCACGGCCACGTCTCACACTTGCAGCCACATTGTACCCCTGAATTAGAAAGGACAGACAGCTGCGTTCGCTCAAAGGAGGGAGGACAAGAGGGGCTGGGAGCAGGTTTTACAGAGTCCGGCATTGTCTGCCTAAATCCCCCTCTGCCTTTGAAACCTTGTCTCCTTTGCTTCCCAGGTTTGGGTCTCTGATCTCCAGACTGTGTGCAATGCCGGCGAGCTGGAGGTGGCGAGCTGCTCGGCTGGTTGCTAATGAAGCGTGCTGTGGTGTCTACCACATGGCAGGAGCATTTCGTAAGCTTGGCACCTGTTCCAGATGAATGGAGTTGATGGCATGGGCTGGAAATGTGTCTATCCTCAGCCCAGCTTGAAATGTCTGAGGATTATCTCTGTAAATCGCGGATTCTCCGAAGTGCAGTGAGCAGAGCTCAGCTGGGTCCAGGTGTCCTGCAGATTTAGACTAAATCTCTACTTTAGCGCCAGGTATTTGCTGCCATGTCCACCAGCCAAGACCAAGAGTCCTTTGAGGAGCCGATTGCCATTCCTCTGTAAAGAATCAGAAAAGCAGAATTTAGGTCTTTTAAAACTGCATAAAAAAGCTTTTATTCAGAAACTTGGAGTAAGGTTTGTTGTAGGGGGATTGCAGAAGGTTCCCAAAGAGCTTTCACAGACACCAAGATGCAGCAGGTATAAACCATACTGAACTGAGTTAATTTGTCAGGTATAGCAGATGTGTCTGTCCTTCCCTTTCTTCATATCTTTTTCCTTAACCTCACCAAATCACTGCCTGATTCAAGCTGAAATCTTCCAGGCTATTTGATTTAAAATATTGGTGTGGTTTTTTTTTTTTTTTCTTTTCTGGTTTAATTTGAACCAAGGCCCGAAGAAAATTGTTTCTGTTTCATTGAGAAATCACATCTTGCCTTTCAGCTACGCAGGGATAGATTCATCAGGGGCTGTAGAACCACTTTCAGAGCTGCAGAGTGGTCGGTGAGCCTTGTCCCTCGTGCCCCGTCACCCAAAGCTGAGGGCAGGCAGCGTGGAGATCCCAGCCAGATCAGAGGTTTGAAGTAAGATCCGACACACCTGGGAAAAGCATCCTTACTCCTGAGCTGTGGCAGGTTTGGAGGAAATCTTTCCTGGTCATAGAGTTCATGTTGTATCAGGTATTTCGCTCTTCATTGGAGCAAGACCAATGACACTCCGAGTTGTTAATTATTTTAAATAATTTAGTTCTTTAGAAAATTAGTCTCATTCCAATGATTCTGTTAATCGTCCGTTAACCACTGTGATTGCAGAGAAGTCTGTCTTGCTGATGTGAGACTGTGGTATGGAGACCTTCCGCAGAACTGAGGAACCCCATCAGGAAACAGTCACCCCAGTCTCAGTCTATACTCAGTGGAGAGACAACCTTAGAACCCCTGTCAGGCGCCTAGGGCAACTGAACACCTAATTTGGGTGCTTAAAATTAGCTGTGGAGAAATTCAGACCTTCTTGCATTCTGCTCTGGCTCCTGGTGCTGAACTGTGATCTGCTGCCACCTCGACGCTGAGAAAATGATGCTGTACCCAAACACGCTGCAGCGGTGTCACCGCTTCACGCGTTGATGTCATGAGACCTCCTACTCACAAGTTCTTCCCGCTAAACACACTCAAAAGTGTTGCATGTTAGAAGAAGGCAAGATCGATACTGAAAAGCTGATTGTACCTTAAAGCCAGGATGAGCTACTGGAGTTTAATTCTTCAGCCCTGTGATAAAGCCCTGCAAGAACTTCAGCCGTCACGAGCGCCTCAGCCAAGGAGGCTCCCAACACTGAAGAGTAAACTAGCAAAGGTCTGGACATTTGCTGTGGAGCAGGACCAAGGAGTTTGAACTGAATTCTCAGCTTAAACAGTCAAACTGGGTCTCATGGCTGTGCTAAACAAGAATCTTTTTTTTTTTTTTTTTTTTGTGAGATTTCTGGGTCCATTGCTCTCTGTTGCAACCAAGGAAGGACGCCTGGAGTGATGGGAGAGAAAAGCTACCCAAATTTTCTTACAAAACACAAGCAATTGTTCTTTTCTGACTAAATTTGTGCTAAGGTGGGTTCTCACAGGCCGACTGACACCGCAGGGAAGGGGTGCTCCAGGGGCACCGGGAGGAGACGGTGGGTGCCCATCTGGGCACGCTGCACGGTGGGACCGGCAGAGCCACCAGCCTGTGGCCGCACACTCGGTGGGGCCGAGTTACCCGGCTAGTAACGGCCCAGTCGGACCTGGGAGACCCCCCCTCTGCCTCACAGCGATTCCCACACCGCGCTGGCGTCTGCCTACCCACCATTGCCTGCCGGGGGGGCAGCTGTGCCCTCGCCAGCCCCCCGCCCTTCCCTTTGGGAGCCAGGTGCGCGCGGCGGCCGTGCCGCTCATTCTTGCCGAGCCGCCCCAGCTCTCTGTTTTCCTTGGTGAACGCTGCTCACATCTCCATGATTGATTGTGTTTGAGTTTGATCGCGGAGCGTCCTGGGATGTTTGCATGAGAGGTGCTACATAAGCATAATTTGTGCTGTATTTTCTTTGCCTAATAGGAGCTTAAGCTTGGAGTTTAAGATCATTCTGGCCCTTTGCTGAGACACTGTCCATCAACTTCAGTGCTTTCAGCTCCACAGCCTTCTCTATTCACTGTCAGTTTAAAAAAATATAAATAATAATAATATTGAGCTTTGTTCCCTTCTATCAGTGGTGCCTTGAAATGCAGCCTGGGGCAGAGGCGTGGCAGCCTTCCCCTCACACTGGCCTAGATCTTTGCTGCTCATCTCTGATGAGGCTCTTCCTACAAGCCTCAGTCGTGTCACGGGCCTGGGCAGAACCAAGGTTTAAGTTTCGCTCCTGTGAGCAGCTGCTGCGTTATTTACAGCAGAGATGCTGAGTTGAGAGACAGAAGAGAGAAGATGGTAACTCACTACCTGTGTGGCTGCCCAGACAAATGGGAAAGGTCTTTCCCAGTCCTGAAACCCCAAGAATTTTGGAAAATGGTGTGGAAATTAACCCCGGGAATTTGTACAGACTGAAGCATCGCTGGACCTGGCATGAAAACGCCTGCATGGCACACATTTCCCCTCCAGCTCTCCTCAAATGAATAGGAAGGGTATGATTTGACCTACAGGGAATTTTCAGCATATTTGGCGGTTATGTCCAAAGATGTAAATATTTTGGGATACAGGGCAAAGCATAATAAAGAACCAATTCAGTTTTTAGTGGCCCAAACTTTATTAATGCTACAGATGAATACCTACTGCTACAAAATATTTACATTTCTTGTTCCGCACAGCCAGATTGCAGTGGAGCAGGCTAATGACGGGTTTTAATTTACAAGAAAGAATGATGTTGTGACGAGCATGGGCTCCGAGGAGCTGGGTTTAATTTGTGGCTCTGACAAACTCCCTCTCCAGCCATAGGCAAGTCCCTCAACCTCTGCATCCCCATCCCCTGAGCAGGATACGGGAGAGCTTCTGTTCCCCTTCCTAAATTTCTTTCAGATATAATTGTGAGGTTGCTGAGGGATACAATAATGATCTGAAGAGCTTAAAAATAACCAGGGTTCACAAAGATGTAAAATGGTTATTTTTCCTGCAATACAAATTAAACAGCCAATTAGCAGATGATGTTGGGTGAGATTACACATGAAAAAGATACATAATTAATGTGATAAGTGTACATGCACTTGGGCATGAAATGCTCTTAATTAGTCATGTTTATCTGTAATTACCTGACTTCCTTGAGCAGCTGTGGTGGCTGTGTGTGCAGCTCCTTGCTGAAATATTCCTTTTTTTTTTTCGGCACAGCATATAATGCATGCCTTCTGTGTTTGCCAAAAAAAATCCTCACTCCTGCCCCCCAGCACCTGAGTATTTGAATTAATTTGATTCTCCCTGTGCTGTCTTTTAGGGGTGGCTGCTGGGTGGGTTTTTCCCTGCAGGCTGAGAGGGCAGCGCTCTCCGAGCAGCACGGTCACTGGGAAGTGACTCCTGCCCAGTTTGATTAAACTTTGTTAGCCACGTGCTAGAAGGGATATTTGTTGTTTCTATTTATTCCCTTTCTGTAAGGATTATCAATCACAGATCAAACATCATGCAAAACCCAGGACAACGACTTCCACGAAGCCCTTTGCTGGGTGGCCCTTGAGCTGCCGCACAAATACACAGCATTTTTTTTTTTACAGGGAGAAGCGGCTGTTTATTGGAACTGATCAAATATGGACAGGAAATGGTCTATACTTATTCAAATCCAGAAATATGAACTTTTCAAACCTTACTGGTGCATTTTTAGGTCATATATTTGCAGGAAAGAATCAGAGTCATATGTTCAGGTGTAAAATTTGGAAGTCACTTTGTGTTGATTAGCTGCAGTTAAAAGTTCCTGTTTCTTGACTCCATCGCTGGTACAACCAGCCACATCGCCTAAGCTGTAGCTATTTCTGTCAAATATGTAATTACAAATATTAAATGTAAAACTAAAAAATACACATGCATAATATTTGATCTGTGCTTTACTGGCTCGGTTAATTATGTAAGTGTTGGCTATAACTGTGATTTGCGTTTGCCCTGACCACAACCACTGGTGAAATACTCTGTAGATGTGAAATAATAGTTACAAGAGATGTTCAAAGGGAAAGCTGAATAGCCAGTGCACTCAGGATTGTCACGGTCTTAATTTAGATGCTTAAATTAACAGATTTTTTTTTTCAAGTTATATATTTTTCAGTTTTTACCTATGTATTTCCTGTGTTCGGTGAGCTGAATGCTTACCTCTCCGCACTCTTTCACCACAGGGCTGCCCCACATCTCAGCCTTCTGCAGAGGAAGCAAGGATGCCCCAGGCCATGGAGTTCATTGGTGCGGTCATCAACCACGGGCAGCACCTGAAAGACAAGACAGGCAGAAAGACGGCAAGGTGAGAGGACGTGTCAGCGTGAAGTGTGCTGAGCAGTGCCCAGGTCACCCATCCCTGGGATTAGGGCAGTGGAGAAATGAGTTTGCCTCAAGGAGAAATCCAGAGCTGGTTTATCACCATTTTTCCCAGCCAGGACTCTTTCCTGTAGCTTCTGCAGGAACTTGGAAGCACTTGCTTTGCTGTGTGTACCAGTACAGAAGAACTGCTGTTAGGGTTAAATGCTCCCAAACAGCAGATTAAGGCTGAAGTATTTTTTAGGGAGCTTCTGCACGTTCTCCAAGGAATCTCATTATATTTTACCATCAGGCATGAGAGGCTGGCAGGACCATTACTGGTCCATTATGGTCTGGCCCAGTTTCCCCACATGAAGTGGGCCAGACTGCCTCTCTCAGCTCTCGCCGGGAAACACATCCCAGTTTGCCAGGAATGGAGCGTCTCCCAAAATACAGTGATGCAGTCTGTGTGTTACCAAGTGGAAGGAAGGTATGAAGGTGGTTAACAGTGCATGGGGGGTGTCACTGACAGCCTGAGGAGGAGGTGGGCGATGAAGGTTGTGCTCCTGCTATGTGGACTCTACCTGTTCTGAAAATAAACAGCTTCCCCTCTCCTCTCAGCTTTAAATTTGGTGAAAAATAAGATCAAATCCACATCCCAGTGCTTTAACTAAATCAGAGCATTTACCAGCTTCACTTAAAGAAACAAGATTCTTTTCACAAGTGTTTATTTGTGCAGTTCAAACAAGCTATTTTTTTAAAATATGATTCCACCACAGATGCGCGACTCAGCCCAATCTCTGTTGACACCATTCAGAACTTAGGAAAAAAAAAAAAAAAAAAAAACCAACACATGAGAAGCATGTTCTGCCACTTTGCTGGAAAAAGGCTTTTCTTTGGGCTGTTTATTTAATGTAGGCTCCAAACAACTGGCAAAGCAGATCTTACCTTGGTGCAGGGAGATAAGCAGGACCCCATGAGATGATGAAAGATGCCAGTGCTGCACCAAGCACCGACACAGTTCCCCTCCTTGTAGAGCAGCATTTTTACACATCAGGGAGAGCTCGCTCCCCTCAAGACATCAGCATTTCTGGGGCTTTGAACTCCACTTCAAAGCTGGAACTGGAGCGAGGTTTCTGTAAACCCAGAGAAACAGGTAAATATTTGTCAGGGTCAATTAACCCTCCTCATCACCTCAACAGTCATCTGTGCGAGACGGCTGGAGGGGTTTTGGCAGACACAGAGGGGAGCCTTGTTGATTTACTCAACCACTTCAGCAGGAGAGCAGACACAAAACGCTGCAGTGAGGAGACCTGGAGGCTTTCCCCATAGCACGGTCCATGAACTCATGGAGACATCTCATCCTTTCCATCACTGAAACAGGCAGAAGAGGAAAGCCCTGTCCTTGTCTGAGGAAAAGGAGAGAGGTGCAGTCCTGCTCCCAGCACTGCTGCCATAGCTTTATAACCACTTCATTCATCCCAGTTACTCCAGATGGGCATCAGCTGCTCGCAGAGCCTGAGAGCTCGTATCTCCCACCTGCTGTCGCAGGTTTAATGGTGAACATTGTTAGCCACCCATGCCAGGAGATGTAATGTCATATAACCCTTCAATTAATTTATCAAGTTCCAGTTTGTGACATTCCCACAACCCGGTCACAGAGATTCAAGATGTTGGTTTTGGAAAGAGGGTTTTGCTGGGCCCCTCCATCTGTGGTGTCTGTACTGCAGCAGCCCATGGAGGGGAAGATGTGGACACCCAGTAGCTAGCCCCATCCACCAGCGCTCCCAGACCTCCTCTCTCTTATCAGCACAGCATGAAAATACCAGCTTAAATAAGAAAAAGGGAAGGGAAAAAACAGAAACAGCTGAGCACCAGATGAGAAGGATGCAGCTAGGCTTATTCCTCAGCCCTCTGTCCAAACTTGACCCAGCACACCCCTGCTCGGACATGGCCCCTGGGGCAATGCCACCCTCCATTTCTCTCAGCCAGGACCCGGTGGCTGGATGTTGACAAGCCCAAAAGGAAGCGCTGGGGCTGTAACAGGGTCCAGCTGGGAGCTGCACGCAGCCCCTGCGGATGTCTTTGCCCTTGGCTCCTGTCTGGGAAGATGCTGGGGGAGGCTCTGGGGGTGCAGCTCTCCTGGCTCCCGGGACGTGGTGCTCCTGCACGGCTCTCACCTGCCCTGGTTTCAAGGCAGGGAAAGCCGGACGGGGGAGACTTGACCGCCCTGGCAGGCTTGGCTTAGCAGCAGACTGACCGCTGGGGTAAAACTGCGCTCCGCGTCTGCTGGGGAAGTGGAGCGGGGAGAGGGACGTGCCAAAGGCAACAGCTGTCTCGCTGAGCTCAGTGTTTGCTGTCCTGCGAGACGCCGGCCACGAGGCAGATGGGCTCTGTCCTTCCCTTCACCGAGCACCTCCCTCCGACCTGCCAGGTTCCTCTGCGGGAGCTGGCACCAGCACGTCTGTTAGCGAGATGAAAGCTGGATTGTAGCAGGCTCGCCTGCGCGGGCTAGTTAAACCTCGCTAGCAGCAATGGGGAGGATGGGGCAGCATGAACCTTACCAGCCGTGGTCCTTGTCGGCCACCACAAGCACAAATCCCTCTGGGACACGTGCTCCAGGTACTGGTGTGTTCCCAGCTCCACTGCCGTTTCCTCCTGCCCATCGCTTGTGGCACGTGGGCAAGGTCACAGTAGCACAGATGTGCCACCACAAGCCAGGGTCAGATCTTTGTGTTGCTGTGTGGACACAGCCTGAGCGATGGACAGAGCCCCCGATGAGCTGCAGGAATCCCCCATCCACCTACCTCTGTCCTTCAAAGGGCGAGGAGCGTGGGCTTGATGGAGCTGCCAGCACTCGCAGCACCCTCAGACCAGACAGTTGTCTTCAGAGGAGGTGCCTCACGGTTTTCCAGGGGTTCAGGGTTTTCAGGGACTCACATGCCAGCGTGTCCCCTGGTCAGGGGAGAAAAGACCCCGGGGGAGCGTGTCTCTGTGCTGGGAGAGACGTGGAGAGAATTGCTCCCGTTTTGAGTGTGTTCAGTTAAACTTCAGATCACTGGTTTGGACCTTACAAGTCTTTGATTGGAATTGGATTCCCTTCTATGTCTTTGAAGATATGTGGTTTTTTTTTTTCCCAGTGTATTTTAAACACTCTCATGTATCCCTGGCAGGTCAAATCACATGCACATCAGGGAGCCGTGCCCTGCTGGGACAGTCACCGCCGTGTCCACCCATCACGGGTGTCCAGGCTGTGGAACCCAGACCAGGCACTGACATACCAACTCCTTCCCAGGGCCTGCAAAGGGAGATCTCCCCGCATGGGAACCTTTCCTGGTGGGAGCCCCCTGGGACGGCTCCCCACCACCGGCATTGGGGATCAGCTGGTGGCACTGGGAATCAGCCCCGCCAGCACTGTGGCTGGGTTGGTGGGCAGCCGAAAGCTCTCTGCGGTTTACAGCCATGCTTCAAGCTCTTCGGGCAGGAATAATTCACTGCTGGGCAGGTTAGCCTGCAATTTATGAGAGTTCATGGGCTTCTTGTTGACATTAAGCTCGCACAGGGCAGGATCTGCGAGTAACCCTTGCTGCAGCCGCTGTGGCCAGTGACCCAGCCTCCGTCACCTCTCCGCAGGCGGGGAAATATATCCCAGCATGAAACAACACAAACTCTGCCTAACGCCAAGAGCCGAGGGGTAATGGCCCCCCGGGCACACACAGCAGCGAGCACTGGGTCGCGGGCAAGGTGGGTCATGGGCAAGGGGCTGGTGGCAGAGGGCAGCCTCTTCCACTTGAAAGACAGGGAAGATTTGGTACGGGCTCTGCACTGCAAGCATGGGTTCATCTTTTTTTTCTCTGTGCACAGATTATCCATATAGATACTGTGCTATTTGCTGCTTGTTTTCCATTTCAAAACCCTGCATGATGGCCCAGCATGGGAAGGAGGCATCGGTGTGCTCATCACAGCACCTTTGGCTCTTCTTGCTGAGCTTCTGCATCCCAAAACCACGGCCATGCCCATCTCCCAGCCTGACCCTCTCCCAGCTTCTGCAGTACAACGCAGCTCCACAGGGATGCTGTGACATCGTCAGAACACGTCTGTCTGGGACCTCCAGCTGCATGGTTTCTCACAGGCTTTTATGTTCTTGGAACAACAAAATTAATCACTTGTGGCAGGCAGGGTGTCTAAGTGAGTTTGGGAACCGCAGCTCCTTCTTGCAGCATCTGGCACAGGCTGGGCCAGGGGAGCTCCTTGCTTTATATCACCCGGCAAATGCTTTTGGAGCCAGAGCTCTTGATTTCCATTCCTTTATACCTCACATACGTGCTTGGCTCAGCCTCAGGTTAGCAATCCAAAAAGCAGGAGGTTGCTTTTTGGATGGTCGAGTGCATGCAGGCTCCCAACGCGCAGTTTGCCATAATAAATGTGGAGTCCAAGACACAGGAGGAGCAGATGACGACTTGGTAAGTCTGGCACAAGGCAGCAGTGATGGTGCGTCCGTGCGCTCTGCAATCCCTGCCCGGTGTGCCACAGCAAGGGCTGCGTGAGCTGTTCTTGCAGGGCAGCGTGGTCTTCTTTGGCCGAAGGTTAAGGAAATAAAGCAGAAAAGAGCATCCCAAGATTCTCGTTTTCTGCTTTTCCAGCCTTTGTCCAGCTTTGAGCAAAATGGTTCTTGTAAACATCTGAGCCTCTGTGGTTGAACCTGAGAAATTTCATGTCTAGGCAGACAGAAATCTGGTGGCTTGGATCCAGCCATCTGGATGTGGGAAAGCTTGGAAGTCCCACGAGAAATGGGAGATTTCTTGGCAAAGATTCACAACAAATCTTTATGGGACAGTGGAGGGGTGAAAATACGAAGTGTTCATCAAGCTACTCCCTTTCTGTGGCCAGAAAGCCCTGAGATGTCCAGGTACAGCAAGAGATTTTAAAAGTGAGCAAAAATATTTGAGGGTCCTTTCAGCTTCAATGCCAGAAACAGGCAGATGTGACCGAAATCCTTTGTAGTCCTGGCCTGCTCACCTGGAAGGGCAGGACCAGCTCTGATGCAGGGCTGGTCACCGGCAATGCTCGGAGCCCTCTGGTAGATGTGATCAGCGTGACAGTACGGACAGAGAAATATGTACGGGAAGTGGTTTGCCCAGTGGCGCTCAGGAGACCAAAAGCTTCAGGATGGTAACCCCATCTCACCACTTAGGTGCTTGCTCTGCTTCAGCACTGCTGGCCTCCCCGGGGAGCCCCAGGAGAGCTGAACTGCTGCTGTTTCTCAGCCTTGTGAAGAGATGTTAATACACCCAGAGCCTACACAGGCACATCTTTCCTGCCCAGAGCCCCTCCATCTGCTCTGGACACCCCCGAGAGCTCCTGTGCTGTGTCTTTCCTCCTGAACCACCTTCCTGCACTGACCGGGGTCTGGTTTTAAACCTGGCCAGGCTTGGAGTGGTCACCACCCACCTGAACCATGTCCTCCCCACTGCCAGACATGCCCCAGACAGACCCTGGGGAGAAGCAACACCTTCAGGAGACCCCATCCAAACATCCCAAGGAACGATAAACCACTGCAAACATCCGCCTCTTCCTTCCAAGCTGGAGAGGAAAAGCAGCATCTCTTTCAGCCCCACCGTTACTTAATCTGAGCCAAACAAACAACAAACAGCAGCAACTTTTTTTTTTTTTTTCTGTGGAAAAAAACATTTTGCAGCTGGAGGTGGTGAACTGTGCACTGGCAAGGATGTTGGAGGGTGTTTGCTGGTGCCACAGTGGGGGCCCGGGCACGTGAGCACCGGGGCCACCCCCGAGAAAAGGAGCAAGGGGAACAAGACCTCCCTGTGCAGCCATGACAAACCCGCCTGTGAACCACTGCCAGGTGCTCCGTTTCTATCTTAATTTTGGTCTTGGAAAAAGAGGGAATGGACTAAATACACAGGGGCTGCAGTCAAGCTGCGGCACACACCCGTCCAAGCAAGAAAATTACACGGTAAGGCTGCCAGGGTGTCCTGACTTCACTTTGCTGGGGCTGGGCTTTCGGGGCCGTGGTCCGATAGCCCCTGACCAGCATCTGATCCAGCCCTTTGCCAGAGCTGCAGCGTTTCCTGACCGTTACACAGGTAGTGCTTACTGTGTCGGATGCTGAGGAAGAAATGATCTCGGCTCAACCCAGACGATGCCTTTGGTGTAGGCTGGTTTTGCCCCATGGGATGGGGAACTCCCACCAGGACCCCTGGGTGGGACCGACGGGTTTCCCACCACTGAGCCTGGAAGCTGACCAGGCGAAGAGTGGGCAATAATCACAATAAAAAATAAAATCCACCACCATCATGTTTCCAGGGCTGTTACCTCTGTGTGTCTGTGCGCGTGGGCAGAGCTGCGTGTGGGCTGCACCTGCGTGGGCGTGCGGTGGGGATGGGGGTGGTGGGCACGGCGCTGCTGTGGGGCAGGGGGTCCCGGTACCCAGCCTGGGTGCTGCTGGCGAGGAGGCCACAGCTCACTTTCGGGTCTGTCTCGGTCTCAGCTGACTGGTGGTACGATGGTCCCTCTTTCCATTGACCTGTTAGATTCTTCTCACATTGGCACCATCACACACCCGCAGCACCGTGCTAAAAAATAAATCGTTAGCAAACAGCGAATTAACTATCTTCTAAATTGTGCTGAGAGGAGCTTCCGTGGTGTTTGTTAAGTGGATTTCTAAACTTAGCCCAGTTACTGTAAAAAATACCTTTGCGAGAAACGACTGTCCGCAGCATTCAACTTCAGAGACATTTTATTTCTAGAGCCAGCGGAAAAATTTCTCGCCTTTCAAAGGCTCCAATTATATCTTGGTGCTGGCTGGAGCCAGTGGCCTTCACAGCTTCCTCGCAGGCAGCTGCGGGTGCTGGTGGGGACCACAGCTCCGACGGTGCCGCGGGGGACGGGGGGAGAGGTGGGTGGGCTGACACCCACCTATTGACCAGAGATCACGCAGGATCCCGTTAGCCTTGATGAACACCTTAGTTAATAACCCGAAACAAGTTGTTCTTACTTTGCATCACACAGGCATTAGTCCTGCCGCGTTTCTAGCTGCTAGCACTAAAGGCTCCCAGGGTCGGGCTCCTATCAAGACCTGACCAGTTGCACCAGTAAAAGGAGCAAATTGCAGCTCGCAGAGCCGGGGCGATGCCCAGGTGGCCTTTGTAGAGCGGGTCGGTAGCCAGGCTGTGGGCAGGGCTGCTCCGTGCCACCCCGCCGAGCCCAGCCTGGGTGGTCGGACCCACAGGCACACGTGCAGGCTCCTGCCCACGCTCCCGGCAGCCAGCCCCCCCACATCACTATATATAAAATGGGAGAGGGTTTTTCTTCACCTTTATTTTTAGTTTTTCTCATGTCCTAGCAAATATGCCAGCGGAAACGGTGGGTTGTGAGAGGACATTGCTCCTAATGCAGAGGCAGGTGCTGTCGTAGGCAGGCCATGACGCCTTGAGTAGCTGAGATAAAGGCTGGAGAAGACTTGGCCCGCTCCAACTCATCCGGCTGATCTCTCTGCTGTGGTCTGTGCTCCTGTGGTCGCACGTTCAGGGTCGCAGATGTGGTACCCCCAGTGTGAACTGCCATCCCTCCCCTCCTCCCCGTAATTGCAGCCCCAGCAGAGGTGAAATGTTCCTCTGCGAGGGGCTGGTAGTGTACGGTCTCGGCGGCGCTGCTGCTGCCAGCTGGCCATGAACAGCAGAGACGTTGCCCAGGAGCCACGATCGCTGCCCAAGTGGGTTAGGAGGCAGGCTCCAAGAGCAGGATTCACATGGGCCTGGGGTCAGGAAAAAAAATCCGTTAGAAATCAATAACTGAACCCTTCATAAATAATCCTGCAAGCTCTGGCAAATGCACATGGGCTATCTTGCTTCAAGTTTGCTCCAAAGGTTCCTGTGGAGCCCAGAGCACTGCACAGCTGGAGCTGTTGGAGATACAAGCCTCCAGCCGGAGGGTTTGCTCTGCTCTCCCACTCTGCCTGGTGTGCCTCCCGTGCTTCCTCCACCTGGATCCCCGGGCGTGGAGCTGTAGGTGCGAGCTATACCACCGCATGGTTTGTCCGGTGCCGTGTCCGTCACCAAGCCCATCCTGTTAGCGCAGGCAACAGGAGCGAGGGACCTCCTTGGTAGACCCAAAAGCCAAATTAACAAGACTCTCTCATTTGCTGGAGATCCTAGGAGCCCATGCTCGGTTTCGCCTCCTTCCTGGTGTGACTGTGCTGCACTGGCATGAGGAAAGCCGGTTCTTGGGTGTGGAGATGACCCGAGGGGCACAGCGAGGTAAAGTGAGGTGAACGTGCATTGCACCTTGGCTTTCTGTTCCGTCCCAGGTTTTAACAGGGAACAACAGGAACAGTTCAGATGATCAAAATTCACAATTTTATCTACTTCTCATTAAAATTGTGAAATTTCCTTTGAGAAACTTGCTCTATCCCTGCTATGTCTGAGGTATCAGGAAGAACGGGTTCAATACCTATCAAACTTCTTTAATTTAGATGAAGAAAGGCTAAATTCTTTGGAAAAGTCCATCCCAACATGGTGTCCCCATGTTCTGGCCAAAAAGGCTGCAGTTCTGCTGGCAGCTGGGGATTCACCACCCCCTTGTTCCCGCAGCCTGGGAGGTCACCCCTTCAGCATGAGATTTGACTTTTCTGCACCCCCTTCTCCAAGGCTCAGCTTGGTTCAGAGAGGGATTCAACACTTAGAAGGAGCTGGTCTTAATTACTGAGAAGGATGACTCTGAAGTCCTCAGGCTTCAGGACTGATCTCAGCTGGGTTATAGCTCAGTGGGGTGTTTCATTCCAGGGAGATCACAAATAAACGTGCAGGAGTTCAGCCTGGGTTTTCTCATGTCACAACATGGAGATCAAATCTTCTGACCTCTATGGAGGAAGAGCTCCTTTCATGATGCATGCGGAGGAACCAAGCTGTGGATGTACTGGACCTTTACAGGGCTCTAGAAATGCAAAAAGCCATCAAAAGGTGGTTTACCCTCGGAAAAGAGGAGGCTCCCACTATGGAAAGCCGCATCGGCCACCTTCTTGCCTGGTGCTCAGGGACTGCAGCAGATCCCGTCCCCCAGCAAGGGGCAGAGCCCTGCTCAGTCCTGTGTGGGCTCATGTCACCTGCTGCCGCCTTCATACATGGGTGGTGGGTGACGCTGGGAGCCCGCGGATGGGAGAAACAAACACGATAGAGAAATCCTGCAGGTCCCGCTGTGGCTTATTCTGGAGTGAGCTCTATGTGTGTCCGTCTTAAAACCATCGACAGGCATCTCTGCCAGGAGAGTGCTGTGAACCCGGTGATTTATTTCTTTTTTTTTTTCCCCTGATGCCCATTAAAATGAGAGTTTGCCGGCGCTGCTGCTGTATCCAGCTGAATGCGTGTGCTTCTTGGCTCCCAGCAAGGTCCTCGCTGCGATACCGTGTGCTTTGGCAGCTGGGCCAGTCTGGGCTGCAGGATATTACGCCTGGCAGGGACACAAGCCCCTTCCAGTTCCTGGAATTTGGATTGTCTCGTGGAGTGCTGATTAAGCAGTGCTTTCCATCTGCACCTGAGACAAAGCCCTCGCCTTCTCTCCGCGCAGAGGCTCAGTGCGGCTCCGCTGCTGCGTGGCAGGGGGGCTGCAGTGGGTTTGCTCTGCTCGAGCCCCAGGGGAAGAAAAACTCAAAAAAAAAAATCCTTAAATGCAAATCTTTGCAGTTCAGTGCTGGATGAGCACTTGCTGCATAGGGCTCTGTCTTTTGTGAAGTAATAAATCATTAAAAACCCCTCCCATAACGCAGCCCCAGTGCCCTTCCTACCTTGGTGTGCATTTGGCGGCAGCTGCTGCTCCCAGTCTGCCCAGTTGAGATGGTTGCTGCGTGTCCCCATCTGCATTTCTGATCCGTTGGGAATGAAACCACCCTTAGCAGCCTTACTAACGAGAGATTTGGTAGCTAGGGTTGGGCAAGGGAGGCAGCCCCGGCGTGTGCCGTCCCGGCGTGGTGCGAAGGGCTGTCCTGCCACCAGCCCCTGGGGCTGGCGCTCGCCTCCGCATGCGGGTGAACATCGAACAGGGGTGTTGGCAAACTGGGGATGGTGTTTTGCCCGGCACCTGTGGAGACGTGGCTGGGGTTTTGGGGTGGTCTAGTGCTGGAAGGGTGAAGCCGAGCTGGTTAGACCCCTTACGACGGGCAAGCTGGTGGGCTCTGGGAGCCACCCTGACACCCTGGTGTGCCCACCACCGGCATCCTTGGCACAGCACGGCCCCCAGCAGTGTGCCCAGCCCTGCCAGCCCATGGGGTGCTGCTGCTCCCTGCACCGAGGGGTCCCGTCCCGCGGTGCCACAGCAGGGCCAGAGATGCCTTGGCAGCAGTTTCTCCATCTCGCTGGCACAACCGTCATCCCACCCGCTGGGAGGGGAGCGGGTGGAAATATCCCCCCGGCACATGTCTCCAGCTGCTCCCCAGGGCCCGCAGCATCTTGAGTTGCTTTACGGCAGAGCAGATGCCAGGAAAAATACACATGGGCATTGCAAGCAGCCCCTCCAGCCTGCCAGGCTTGCATTTTTGTGACCTCCAATAATTCAGCTGGCCCCAGGCGTCGTGATCGCTGGGATGTTGTAGGGAAACACACTTGATGCTGCAGGATTGTCTGCAGCTTTCAGACTTCTGCAGCCATTTCCCCCCCCTGGGGAGAGACGCGCGGGGGCAACGCAGCCACAGAGGAAGGGCTCTTTTCCCCTGAGATGCCCCTGGCCGGGCATCGCCCAGGTCAGCGGTGGGGCCGTGGGCAGACCCCCACGGGCTGCGGCAAACCCTGGTCCTTTGGGAACCCACCCAGCAAGCGGCTTCGGTTCCAACAGGGAGAGCTCCTGGCCCCGGGACATGTGTGGTCACCGAGTCCCCTGCCAGCCACCCCTGGCGAGGGACATCTCTGCCATCTGCTCAGCTCACACCAAAGCTGGGTGCCCTTGGGTCTCCTGGTGAGCGTCAGCCCCGCTGCCACCTGCCCAGGGCAAAACCCTTTCCGCATCCCTCGCCGGCATGGATTCGCTTCCCTGTCTGCGGCTCCCAGTGAGACCCCAGCTGCGGGGCGAACGGCAGAGGGATGACTCTGGGAATCTCTTCTCGAATGTAGCTGATAACAAACCCCCAGCCAGCGGCCCAAGAGCCCCCCTCTGCCCGCTGGAGGAGCGAGCCAGGCTCTGCTTACTCCCCTCCACCGGCATCCCGCACGGCTCAGCGTGCCTGCGCGCCTGTGCGAGCGGAGGCATCCACCAGCCTATAAATCTCCTTCCAGGGCTCTTTCCAAACTCCGGGACATTCCCCAGGGGAAGAGTTAAGATGCCGCTTTTGCGTCAGAAGCCGCGGCCGGCTGCCCGGCGGGTCTAGGCTGAACCTCTCCCTGCATCTGTCTCAGCAGGTTGTTTGCAAAGGTCAATCCCACCGGCCGCCGCCGCCGGGCTCGGCTGCTCTTGGCTCAGTCCGCGAGGTACGTAGTTGGGGAAACATCCTCCCCGCTGCTCCGGGAAGGGCTGGCAGGGATATTGGGAGGTGCATCGGCTGGCAGATGAGGCGATATTCCAGCATTTTTCTTTTCTTTTTTGTTTTTTAAATTTTAATTATTCTGATTTTGCGGTGGTTTATTTTTCTTTCTCTGAGGTAAAGAGTCATTAGGATTTCTTGCTGATGCTTTTTAAAACTTGCCGTGTGTTTCTCTATCTGCATGAGATTTCCATTTGTGCTGGGGATTTATTCAATGCACCAAATGCCTGGGAAGTTACAAGGTGGGCAGCCGCAGGGAATATCTCAACATGCTCCTAATTAGCCCCTGCCTGACAGGTATGTGTGATAAGTGAAAAAATGGGGGAGATTTTGTACTTTTTTTTTTTTTTAAAGAAAGAACAAGAAAGCCAATTCCCCAGCCACCTCCGTGCTGGTCCTGGGGAATTTGCTGTGATAAAGGAGGTTATGAGGTTATCAAAGAGATTAATTTTTAAAAATTATTTTGAAAAAGAAAAAAAGGAAGATTTATTTCCATCTTTTGCACATGAACTGCAAACCTGAGTGGTGCCTGTTTGTTTTCTCTCCTAGATCCACGTGCCAGCAGCAGAACCTTATTTGAGCTTAACTCCGTGCGGGAGCGGAACGCCGGCCGATCCCGCCGGCTGGGCTAGCATGACTGTGCTCCACCTGCACCTGTACCTCACCGCGCTGGGCTTCTGGGTGACGCACCAGTCCAGCTCCTTCCTGCTGCCCAATGCCACCGAGCTCCTGTCCCCCCCCGGCGGGAGAGCCGCGGGCCTGCTGTGGGGTGCGGGGGTCCCCCGCAGCCGTCGGAAGCGGTACCTCTCCCCCCAAGACATGAGCGCGATTTTGGACTACCACAACCAAGTGCGGGCACAGGTGTCCCCCCCCGCTGCCAACATGGAGTATATGGTGAGTCGGGCTCTGGCGGGGTGGTTTTGGGTCCACAGCTCTTGGCTGCTGCAGTGGGGTCGGGGAGCTCACCCATGATGTGGGCACCCAACCTGGCAGGGATGGGCACCCACCCACGGGGATGTCAGGGTGCTGCTGAACACCTGTGCCGGGGGTGTTTTGCGTCCCTGCTGCAGGACAGACCCATGCGGCCTCTGCGCAGGAGGGATAGAGTCCCAATGCAGGGATGTTTCCACCCAGGAGCAGAATTAGGACCCCCAGTCCCATGCCTGGGACGTCTGGGAGCTTGTCGGCTGTGGGATGGCAGGGTCTGTCCAGCTGAGCTGCAGAGGAAGCATTAGGGAAAAGGAGGTGGTTACAAGCATGAAAAGCTCAGGTCCCAACCCCAAACCCTGGTGGGAGCCTTTCCCCTAACTGCAGCTGGGAGACACAGTCCCACCCCAAGCTCCAGGATCCCTCGGGAGCTGGTGCGGGAGCTGGTGCGGATGCCAGCCCCCAGGAAGTGCAGGAGTGAGGTGGCGAGGGACTGAGCAGCTTTCCCCAGGCTGTCACCACCCTGCTTGGAGCTCCTGCGCTCCAGCCCTAAAGGGAGGAGGCATGGGGAGCCACCAGAAAGAGGGATTTCAGCCAGCACAGAGTGGGACCCTCCGGGCAGGAGGTGCCATGTGCTGCTCTGCTCCCAGGGAGGGGACCAGAGGTCCGAGACGGGGTGGCTGGGTGGTCCCTGGATGCCAGTTTGGGGGAGGCAGGCAGCAGCCCAGCTTGTTGGGTACCAGCGCAGGTCAGACGTGCCCAGGAGCATCCTATGCTGCTTCTTGCTCAGACTAAATTCCTGCCTTCCAAAATAACTCTCCCAGGCATCTCCCCAAAGCGGTTCAGGATGGGTGAGGAACCTTTAAATAATGCATGAAGGAACCAGCTGTCCTCACCGGTTTGTCTGTGGCCAGGGCTGTGGTGGGGCTGCGGACGGCTGCGAGCTGCAGCAGCAGCGCGGGGCTGTGGCGTTTCGTCCCTGGGCTCAGCTTCACCTTCGGCAGAAGGAGCTCATTCCCGCAGGGAATCACACACACAGGGCTTGCACTGCTTCAGGGCATCCGTGCTCTTCCAGGGCAGCAGGCACGCTCTGCGCCCAGGAGCCATGATGGGCAGCCGGGGTGGCTCATCGCTCCTGGACACGCTGCCGTGCTTCCAGCCTGATACGTGTGCCATATTTTTTGGACACCCACGGGTGCTCAGAAACCGCCCCCTGAGCACAAGGGAGTGAGTTTCTCCTCTTCCCTCCTCTGGGCACCCGAATCCCTGCCCTTTTCCTTCCCTCCTGGCCAGGTGTGGGATGAGCGGCTGGCCAGGGCAGCGGAGGCGTGGGCTGCACGCTGCCTGTGGGACCACGGCCCCCCGCAGCTGATGAAATACGTGGGGCAGAACCTCTCCATCCACTCGGGCAGGTGAGTGTCCCGCGGGCGGAGTGGGTTCCTGGGGACAGCCCGCACCCTGCGATGCTGCAGGAGGACGAGCAGCGGCAGCCCCTCGGTCGAGGAGCAGAGGCTCTGAGCTGGGGTTGCACAGGATTGAGATGCAACCAAGGGGTGGGATGAGCCCCCCAGGGGAGGAGGAGGAGGGTCAACTCTCGCAGCAGGGTAAATGTGGGAAACCAGAGGCGCCCGCTGCTCATTTGGGGAAGATGGCATTCATCTCTGCCTGGCACACGGAGCAGAGACCTCAGGTGCCTCAAGCAAGGGCCAGGTCTTCTGGCCTCGGGCACAAGTGGACTTGGCACAAGGACGTCATTGCCCCCTCTCCATCCCATTCTGTCTATGTGGAGCTGTTGTCCCCTTCCTCTCCCTCGCCCACCACCTCTGAGGCGGAGGGGGTCCATCTTAAGCACGGCACCTTTTGCAGGCACCGCTCCGTTGTGGACATGGTGAAATCGTGGCACCAGGAGAAGCAGCACTACTCCTTCCCCCACCCCCACGAGTGCAACCCCCGCTGCCCCTCCAAATGCAGAGGTTCTGTCTGCAGCCACTACACGCAGGTGAGCGCCGCAGCCCCCCGCGGCCCCCCACAGCCCCCGGGACCTGGCTGCAAACCGAGGGGCAGCTCACAGCTCCTTGGCTGCTCCTTCCATCCGAATCTTGGCAGCTGCCTCACAGCCAGCGGCAGGGCTGCCGGAGGGCTGCACGCAGCCGGCAGCGGTGCCCTCCCACCCTGGGCCCCCGCAGCAATTGGGTGGTCCCAGGGGCTCGCAGCCCGCTGAAGTGCAGCTGGGACCTTCTGGCCAGTTGGCTGGGAGGTTTTCATTTCCTTTAAGTGTTTTTTCCCTGCTTTGGGCTTTTTCTGCTTATTACCCCACTGGCACCTCAAAGGTCATGAAGAGAAAAAAAAAAAAAGCCCCTGTGTGCTTTTGCTGAGCTTGACCCCTCTCCTCTGCGATGGAGCGGCTTTATAGCACCCAGCCGAGTCCGGCTCCCCGGAATGCAGCCCATTCATCCTGGCACATCCACCGCCAGCACAAGGTGGAAAACCTCCCCCTGCTCCCCTGCCTGGGGGAAAAGCTGTGCCAACCCCTAATGACGTCTTCTGCATGGCTCCAACCTTCGCCTGAGCCAGTGCATCCCATGTGGCTTGTCCCTGGGGATGCTTGGGGGTGCTCTGGATTGCAAATGGGCAGGGTACATTTTTTAAGGAAGAAATTCCAGCTGGAGAGGCTTTAGGAGGAGCTTCTGGTTCTGATTCACCTCCCTGTGTGCAGAGTAAGCTGCCGGTGATGATTCTTGGTGATGTTTGGGAACTAATTTGGGTAAATCGGAGAAGTGACCTGGACTCTGCTGCTCATTTAAGTGACCCTGGGAAGGCAGCGCCTTGCAGGGCAGCACAGGCTGCAGGCAGAAGAGGGGCAGCGAAAAATCACCCTCCGGTGACCAAAGCACTGCCCGTGATGGGCACAACATCCAGCCCGAGGAGTCTGGGCAGGCGGGATGGGATTCCCTGTGGGTTGGAGTCCTGTGCTGGGGTCCTGGGGTGAGCGGCTGCGGGGTGCCTGGGCCGGTGGTCACTGACAGCGCCTGTCCTCTGTCCCGGTGCAGATGGTGTGGGCATCCTCCAGCCGCCTGGGTTGCGCCCTGGGCACCTGCGCCAACGTACGCGTGTGGGGCAGCACGTGGCGGCGCGCCGTCCTCCTCGTCTGCAACTACGCCATCAAGTAAGTGCGCAGAGGGAAGCCCCCCTGTGCCGTCCTCCCACCTCGCCGGCTGTCGGCAGCGAGGCAATGGTGCTCAGAGGTGATGCCCTCCTCTCTTTTTAGGGGCAACTGGCTGGGAGAAGCGCCGTACAAGGTGGGGCGGCCGTGCTCAGCCTGCCCCCCCACCTACGGAGGGGGCTGCTCCAACAACATGTGCTTCACCGGACTCAAATCCAACCACGTCAGCTGGTTCTAGGGCTGCAGCCCCGCGAGGACACCCCCAGGGATGGGGCAGAATTATTTATGACACTGTGTCTCCCCGCAGCTGCTTTGGCCGCCCCACAGCCCCCTCCCTGCTCCATCTTCGGTGGCTCTCGGCGGCCCGGCTGTCCAACGCCTTCATCCCTAGAGCCGCGTAGGATCCGGCTTTTTTAACACAACTCCTCTGGCAGCACTTGCGTTGTCCAGCTGCTTCCTGTGTTGGGGGAAATAGGGATGGTGCAAGTCTCTTTTTCCCAAAATAGGGCTGCTTTGGGGGGGTGTGAAGGGAGCGGGGCTGGCTGGCACGGTCCCTGCTCCGCAGGCTCGGGGGGGCTTCCCCCACAGCCCCCATCTGTGCTAAGGCAGAGGCTGGTGTAAGCGAGTACCAAGATGTTCCCCTCGTGGCGAGCAGCTGGAGAAATAGGGAGCCCCGAGTGTCCCCCTCTTCCATGGCAGCCCCTCCGACGACGGAGCTCCCAGCTCCAAGCCCCCCAATAAAGCCACCTGGAGACCCCCCGTGCTCATGTCGGTCCCTCGCGCACAGCCTGCAGCCTCGGGAAACACTGAGCCAGTGCCTTCGCTCTGGTTTTGGGGGTAAACAGTGAAGGGGTGCAGGAGCCCTCGGTGGGACCACGGGAGATGGCCAGGTGCTTTGCTCCATCGTGTGGGAGAAGCCAGCACTGCTGGGACACCGGGTGACGATGACTCCGAAGGGCCACAAGCTCCCTGTCCCACCCAGGCTGCCCCACATGGCCCCGCTGCCCTGCACCGCTGAGCACCCCATTATCCACATCCCCTCCCTCGCTAGGACCTCTCAGCACTCGGCAAACTCTGGGGTCCCCAAATTCCTGGGCCTTGGGTCTGACCCCCCAGCTGCGGATTCTCGTGCTGCAGCCCCCCGCGTCCCAGCAGCCCCCTGCCCGCTGGCCCCCGCCTTGCTGCACGCTCCCTTGGGATGTGCTTTTCCATCCAGAGGAGCAGATGTCCCAAATTTTGTCCCCTCGGTGCTGCAGGGTTTCGATAGCCAGGGTGCTGGGGGTCCCGGGACTGGCAGGGTCCCGTCCCGAGATGTACAGGAGCTGCGGGAGGCCCTGCACTGCTGGCTGATCACTTTTTCAGCTCCAGCTCTGGATCCCCCATACATTTGGCATCATCTCAGCAACACCTCTTGCACGTGGCCCCGCTTGCCTCAGCGCAGCCCCCCGGGAACAGAGGCTGCTCCGGCCACCGAGCCACTGGTGGCACAGGGGCTGCCACAGCCCCACGGGGAGGAGGTTGGGGACCACACCTGCCCCCCCGGCCACCATGGGGTCCCCGGGCTCCTCCTGGGTGCTGTGGTCCCAGATGTCCATGAGCGGCCGCGGCACCTTGCAAGTCCCCTGGATTTGGGGAGCAGAGGGAGACGGGGAGGAGCTGCAAACACCCCGCGCTCCAGCCCCGCGCTCCGCATCCCTGCATCCCATTGCCGCATCCCCACGGCTCCCCATCCCCAAGGGACCCCTCCGGTTTCACACTGAGGGGACAAGTCCCGACCCACGGCCGGGGCGTTTCGCTCCTCGTGCCTCGGCCAGGCTCCGCTCTGCCCGTGCCAGCACGTGCCAGCCGCCACAGCTCGTCCCACGGCCCCCCGTGCGGTGGCTGCCCCTCGCCCGCCGGCAGCCTCAGCCGTGGTTTTCCCCATCGCAGGCGGGTGACGGCACAGAAACCGCCAGCACCCGGGGCGCTGCGGAGCCGGATCCGGCCACCCCCTTCCCCCCGCAGCCGGGGGTGAACCCCAGCCCGGCGGCTGCCCCGGCCTTGACACCGGCTGGAAACGGGAGCCCCAAAAGAGTCCAGTAAAAGCCGTGTTTGAGTTTCTAGCTTGGCAGCAGTTACTATAGCTACAGCGACGGCACCTTGCAGATTGGTTTCCATAAGAGCTTGGTTACTATTTAACATCTCCACCCACATTAGCCCTGATTAAGCGAATCAATAAGATAACAGGAGAGGCAGGTTTCCTCGCCCTGCCTCTCCGCACTCCCTCCTGCCTTCACCTAGTTCCTTAGTGAAAGACATTTTTATTTATTTATTTAGATTTCTTTTTATTCCTTCACTTCCTCTGGTTTTCGCCCCAAGTCCCCATAGCAGTAGCCGGCGAGACATGGTCAATGTAAGCACCCAGCTAAGCGCTAAGATGGAGGCTCCATATGGTGAGTACAGCGTTTCCATCGCCCGCGCTGCCGCCCCGCCGTCGCTCGCGGGAAGCGGGGCTGGGAACGGGCAGCAGACCCCGGCCCCGCACCCCGGCTCTGCTGCGCTGCCCGGCCCCCGCCGGCTCAGGCACCTGCAAAGGCTGGAGATGGAGGCAGAAAAAGGGTCCCCGCTTAATTTTTATATAATTGATATACATATATATATTTTCTCTCTTTCACTCTGTGTGGCTTGACGGAGAAGGCACGTGCCCGAGCTCTGACCCGCTGGCAGAGGGGCTGCTGCAGGCTTTGCAGCAGAAGTGGAAGCAGTTTAGGAAGGAGGTGACGTGCTGCCTCAGGACGCGCAGCCGGCCCGGATGCAAAGGCTGCGGGCGGCCGGTGGCACGCCCGGGCTGCGGGAGTGGGCATGGCAGGCACCCGCCAGCACTGCTGCTCTTGCCGAGGGCCGGGGCTGGGCTGGTGTCCATGCTGGGCAGGTTTCCCGGCAGGGACCGTGGTGCCCGGATGAACGGCAGCCTCCAGTCTCTGTGGCGCAGAGCATCGGGTGGCACACCACTGCCTGGGGTGCTCCGGCCGCAGGGAGATGCCCACCAGGCCTGGTCCCGTGCTCCGCAGGTGGCACAGCGGGTACCAGCCCGGGGCAGCCCCGCGCCACAGCTCTCCTTGGCTGTGCCAGATGCCAACTGCCAACAAGCGCACGCGGGCACCAGGGGATGGGCGCCCCTGCCTGGGCTGCTGTCAACCCGCTGTTACCTTCGGGTTGGGTCCAGCTGTGCCCAGCTGCAGCTTTCTCGCACGGCAAGGGGTTGGGGCTGGTCTGGTGGTGTGTGATCTGGGAACCCCAGTCCCCTTGGCATGGCCAGAGTGTGGAGTGAGGCCCTAGCAGACAAGGTCTTACAGTTTGGAGGTTCTCCATCACATCTCCATGGCTCTCCATCACTTTCCATCACTTCTCCTGGCTCTCCATCACATCCCATGGCTCTCCATCACTTCTCCTTGCTCTCCATCACTGCCCCTGGCTCTCCATCACACCCTATGTCTCTTCATCATGCTACCTTGCTCTCCTTGCTGTATTTTTCACGTCCTGCTCCTCTTCTCCTTTACCACACCCACCTCAAGAACACGCACAGCCCCACCAGCCCATTCTCCAGCCGCTGTGGTGCTGCAGCCAGGTCCCAGGAGGGCTTGTGGGGCTCCCAGGCCACCTCCTCGCACTTTGCTCATGGCTCCATTCTGTGTGGTGGCTTCTCTTCCTCCAGGAGTGTAGCCTCTGAAGGGTGTCACCTCCAGCCTTAACCTGCCCCTGTGCTGGGCATCCAGGCCTCAGCGAGGCCCCACACCTCCTTGCCCCAACCCTCAGCACCTCAATACTCTCCAGACGACTTTAATTTCAGCTCGCATGGCCCCATGGTGAGCCACGGCCGGACGTGGGGCTCATCAGCGTTTCGGTGGGTCCGTGGCCCATTGCAGTGGCAACATACAGGGATTGCACAGGGTCTGCAATAGCGTTGCTGGGCTAAGCTGGAGCAGGGAGCTACAGCCAAGCAGTTATGAAATGCTGAGTTTTAGCCCATTTTTACCGGGTCGCTTGTTCGTATGTCCCAGGCCTACAGGAGCCAAGCCTCTGGTGGACCCCGTATCCCCCATGGCTCTGAGCCGCAGGACCCAGCAGCGGGATGCGGCCTCACATGAACCCGGGCTCAGAGAAATGCCAGGTTTCTGGTCTGGTCAGCACAGGTTGTGGTTTTGGGTCCAGCTGGTACTGCTTGGACAACGTGCAAGGAGCCGTGCGATGAAGGCCGCTTGTGAGCGGGTCAACTGAAGGGTTGATGTCCCCGAGATGTACAGAGGGTCGGATCCTGGAGCAGGAGCACCTCTGTGGCTGGCCCAGAAGCAGCGGGTGCTGAGCATCCTCCAGGCTGAAGCCCCGCATGAGTCTCAGCTGCTGGTGGGGAGATGGCTCCTGACCCACCGAGCTGGCAGGAACTGACGGTGCCTCATTCGCAGAAGGGGAGGCTCAGGTGACGTTCAGCATGGCTGTGCAGGGTGGCCAAGTCTGGGTGTCCCCAAATCCAGGGTGCCTGTGTCCTGCTTTGCCCCAGGGTGCAAAGCCAGACTCATCTCTGCAGCGAGCAACAGGCTTTGCCTGATGGATGCCAAGCACGGAGCTGAACGAGCTCTTTAATTTAAACTGACCATTAAGTTATTCTGCGCACTTGCAGTGGCTCTAATGCCAGCAAACCGCTTGCCAGCCCAGGCACACCGGTGACCTTAAACACAAGCAGGCAAACATTAATTTTCCCCTGATTTTTTTTTTTTCAATTCCAATTTTCTCCTAATTTTTCAGCCTAAGGGTCAGCGGCTGAGCGGCGGGCCGAGCCGGGGCGCGAGCGGGCAGAGCTGTGGGGCGGCTGGGGAAGAACCACCGCACATCCCACCTGCGGCCGCTCTCCCCATCTGCTCCCGTGGCCAAACAAAGGCGCATTCCGGCCAGCGCCCGCTGCCTGCCAGCCGGTTGTGGGGCCAGGCTGCCGAGCCTGGGGCCTTGCAAGGGGGAAGAGAGAAAAATAATAAGAATAAAAAAGCAAGATGGGCCTCCCAGACCAAAGGAAGAGGAAACTCAGAGTGTTGGCAGAAGGAGGGGAGTCCTCATAAATAAAACGGGTGAAAAAGTTATCCAAATAGAGGCGAGGAAGGGCTGGTGGGGATGGGGGACCGGGCAGCGCTCGGCTTCCCGGGGAGCCTGCGGCTCTGCAGGGCTGGGGCTGCGGCTGGGCTGGGCGGCAGGGTGGGCACAGCAGCTGGGATGCGCTGGCAAAGTGGTGGCCGAACCATTCCCAGGGTCACCGGGCAGTTTATTCCCTGGCCAGGCACTGGGGATGCTCCACGGAGTCGGCAGTGGCACTGAGCCCAAGCTGTGCCCACAGGCCCCCAGTGCAGCAGTTACTGCAACCCTCCCCATCCATCCCTGCCCCAAACCGCCCAGCATTCCCCCGAAAGCATCTCCTGGGGGCACTTACCGCCCTCCCATCGAGCTTGTCCCTTGTGTAAAGGACTTGGAGGATGCCCTGCCAGGTGGTGACAGGGTGGCCTGTCCCCAGCACCCTGCTTGGCTCCCTGGGTGAGAAGGGAGCAAGGCAGCAGCTCTCGGAGAGGCATGGGGCTGGGGACATGTTAGCATCCTCACCAGCACCCACTGGGGATGGGCTGTGAGCTGGAAAAGGCCCCTCTGGGCACATTGGTGCTAAATCCCCAGGGGAGGCTGCAAACGAGTCAGGGATGAGAGGGGGCGAGGGGACAGTCCTCTCCTGGGCAGCCAGGAGGTGTCGAGCCCCTGGCTCCACCTTTATCCTTCCAACGAGACTTGGGTGCAATCCAGGCAATTGCCCTCAAACCCAGTGCAGGCAGCACCCCTCGTTCCTATTTTGGGAGCGGCTCTCAGAGCCGGGGATCCCCCGGAGCCGACGGTTACAGCAGGGACCAGCGCATGATCGGGGCTAGCTCAGTAAAGCAGCTTTGGAAATCAGCTGAAAAATGTGAGACGTCAGAGCTGCTCAGGCATTCTGGTCAGATGTGGTGAACGGTTTCAGCTGAAGAATATAAGAGGAGGCAGAATTTCTGAGTATTTTTACTTTTCACTGTGAAGCAATTACTTTTCATTGCCAAATGGATCTGATTTTTTATAGCTTTCCACTAGATATGGCCCAAACCGAGCTCTTTCCTCTTGATTTCTCACATCAGCTGCCATTTAATTCTTCTCTTTACTCCTTGTGCTCTGTGTCTGTGGCCTGGAGGCTGTCAGGGACCAGCGGGTGTCAGGATACCCAGCACAGCCCCCTTCCCTGTCCCCACTCCCGCCGTCCCCGCTGGCTGTTGGGGGTGGCCATAACACTGGTGCTGGCAGGGTCTGCGCTTACCAGGGCAAGAAACGGCCGAGCAGAGTCTTGCTGCGCCCAGGAATGAGTAGGAGTGTTTAGATGGGGTGCAAAAGGGACAATCGCTGCTTTAGCCACCTTGGCCCAATCCTGAGTGCTGTTTGCTGGTGCTTGGTGGAAGTTTCCTTGGGGAAGAGCTGAGGATGCTCTCCTCATCTCTGGGGGCTGCAGGGATGCTGCTCAGTGTCGTGGGGCGGCTGCGCTTGCCCGCAAAGCTGCGATTTCCACCGCGCCGGGGCAGCCGCCTCACCCCGGCCGCTTCTCGGCCCAGCAGCACACCCTCGTCTTCGGCTTCGCACGGAAACACGAGGGCATTTTCACAAGGGGGAGTACGCACAGAGGGCTGCTTCCAGTGGGCAGTGAGCTCCAGCTCCGGGAGGCGAGCAGCGCAAGGCTGGGGGAGGTTTGAGGAGGGTCTGAGAGCTATTTTGAGCTCCGCAGGGCAGGTGTAGGTCTGCGAGTCAGACACGCTCGGTTAGCCTTCTGCTGACAGTTCTCAAACGGCATCAAAACCCGATGTTTATTTAAAGTGAGTGCAAAGGGATGGCGAGTGATGGTGGTCCTGCAGACAGCAAGGTCTGGGTGGTTTTCTTTTAAATACAGCAAGATTTGCAGCGGGACTGGGGCCAGCAGCTGGGCAGCGTACAGGGTAGAGCCAAGGCGTACGTCAGGCAGGGGGGACACCTGCAAGTGTCTCTGCCGGCAGGCTCAGGGTTAGAACAGGGCAGAGACTCCAAAAAACTGTCCATGACTGTTTGTGTTCAGGCTCCTTCTCTGTTTGCTTTCCTCAAATATTCGCGCAAACAAGGTTCCTGGCAGAAATGTTTGTGGAAATGGCAAATGTTGCAGAATTTCCATGGAAGGCAAATTTCAAGGTAGCAGCTGTATTGTGAACCCAGGGCTGGTGGCTCTGCTCACCTGCGCCAGACAGAGGCACTGCATTCCCACCGGGACCTTCGAGCTAAGCCGGGTGCCAGAAGCAATTACGCCCAGGAATGGCTCCTGTCCGACCTCCAGCCTGAGCATCCACAGAAATTACCCAGCAAACCCCTTCAGGAGACACATGCCTCAAAAAATAATAGTGGCTTCTGGATGACACACCAAAAGTGTGAGAGGAGCAGCTCCATGCAGAACGAGCGGCTGTGGAAAGGCACCAGCAGATGAGGAGCAGATGGATCCTGTCTCCAAAAAGCCGAGGGTCTGCATGGCTGGACCAGAATTTCTATCCCAAAATGCTGCAGCCACTGGAGGGACTTTCACTGTGGCCCCATGGTATCAGGACCCTCAGTGCCGAAGGGCAGATGAAGGCCATCACCACAGGCACAAGCCCTCCAAGCCCCCAGCACCAAGGTGTCCCTGCAGTCTCAGCCGGTGCTGGTGACTCCCATTGGGAAGAGGACTGGAGGTGTGGAAGGGGCAATACCATGGGCCTCCGGCCCTGGGTCACCATGCATGGGCCATCTCCTCTGTGACAATCTTCTGGGAGCTCTGATACCTTCTCCCTTTCTGGACAGCTAGGCTGATTAGACAAATTGATTTTCATCGCAGCCCTACAGACCTCTGACATTGGCCATCCTGCCCCAGGGCACCCTGGGCAGCACCTTCCCCACGGCTTTGCCCATCCACTGTAAAACCATTGGGATGGGTGGCTCAGCTCCTGCCATCGTGTGTGGGGCACCAAAACCCACCAGCATGGGACTAGCACGCACCTTTCACCTGCCTCTGCACCAGAAACCTGTCCTGGCCATGGGTGTGTGTGTGATTTTACAGGTGATAATCCCTGGGAAAGTGGGAAACGCAGGGAGAGCGGTACACTCAGCTTCCTGGCATGGCCCAACGCTCTGGTTAGGAGAGCCAATGTCAACAGACAGACCTGAAGGAAGCAGCAAAACCAAATACATGGGCACTTCTCAGAACAAGAGCTGTAAAACCTGCGCAAACCTGAACAAGTGCCACAACACTCTTTTATACGGTCAGAATCAATAGTCGAGCCCACTCGATGTGTTTGCTGACACATAAACGACAGCCACCGCACCGCGTTTATGGCCGAGCGCAGAGCCTGGCTCCTCCCGCCCCGCTCGGCCACTTCTCCCCCTCTCTGCTCCCAGGGAAGGCTCGTCACTTTGCTGCACAGTCCCCAAAGCCTTGACGCCCCGTGAGAAGAAGCTGCTGCTGCTCCTCTCCAGCGTGCCAGCCTGCCCGCCGTTTCCAGCCAACTGGGCAAGTGCTGCATCCCACCTCGTCTTGTCCATTGGGATGGCAGGGTCCACCCCACCACCCCCAGTGAAAAACAGCAGCCCAGCCTGGGAAGAGGATTCCCTGGTGCTATCGTCACCCATGGAGATTTGGCCGTGGGCTGCGAGGCTGGGCAGGGTGTCAGGTTAACGGATAGGGCAGCACTGGGAGGCCCAGCAGAAGGCATAAAAGAGCAACCGCCCCGTGGAAAACACCCTGCCCATGCTGCAGCTCCCCATCCAGCAAGCTGCACGGCTTCTCGCTTGCGGCTCCCGTGACTCGTGAGCAGGATCAGGTCCTGCCCCAGGAATGGGCAGGCTAAGCCCAGTCAAGATGTCCCAGGAGGGAGGAGTGGAGAAAGCACCGAGGAGCGTCCGGGGGACCTAGCCCCTGCAGAGAGCCTGGCACTGTCACAGCAAAGGCGGCACCGGGAAATGAAGGGTGGGATAAGGACGCAGGAGGTGCGAGGGGACAAACAACTGGGCTTCAGATCCACAGCCCTGGCTGCTCCCCTGACAGGAGTCTGCTGCCTTCAAGGATTAAATGGTGGCGGAATGCAGGTGGTGGCTTTGCCACCGCGTGGACACCGTGGTGGAAGCAGAGCCAGGTGCTGCCCGCTGCTCGTCCATGGGTGTGTGCCCAGGGACTGCCACCGTCTGGGAGAAACCTCTGTTGACCTAGGTGTGTTTCCGTGTTACAGGCGTTAAAACCGGTGAGGAAACAGAGAGGTGAAGGGAGGTGTCATGGGGTTACGCACAGTTCAGACCTGGCCCTGCCCTCCATGCTGCTCCCTGCCCTACAGGGACGTGCCGGGCATCTGCCCCCGTCACCAGTGCACCCCTTCCCCGGGCACGGCGCCGAGGTATGGACCTGCTGGGTCATTCCCCATCCCTGGCCCATCAGGAGCTTCTGGAAGCTGCTGGTAGCCGTAGATGCTCCAAATCCATTCGAACGAACCCCAGCCAGCCCCGGGTGGGAGAGGAGGCTCACGGAGGTGAGATGGGAACGGTTTAGGAATGGTTTTGCTCCATCAGACTCATGCCTGCGAGATGGTGCTCGGGGTCTGATGTCTCTGCATGGCAGGGACGAGCTCTCTCCTCCCTGGCACAGCGAAAAGAGAGGTGGGCTCGGTGGGAGGAAAGCCATCCGAGGAGGAAGGGAAGTGCAAGAAAATAGCTGTTTTGGATGGGCTTGGCCCCACAGTCGGTTCTTCCGGGCGCAGAGGCCGGCGAGGCCAGGCATGCTCCCGGCCCTGGCCGCGGCCACAGCCATGCAGCACAGGGCTGCATTGCAAAGCTCCCCAGCTCTTCCTTTCTGTGTGAAATTCATTGTTGGGTGCCTGTGAAAACCCAGCCAAGTGCCACTCTAATCCCTCACCTAATTTTCCTCCTCCAGGCTAGGCAGGGCAACAAACGCCAGCACACGCTCCCTGCAGTGGAGAAAAATCTCAGTGCTCAGCAGCCTCTGCGCTCCCCATGGGCTGGGGCCAAACCAGTCAGCAGGAGAGCATCGCAGCAGCTTCATCTCCAGAAAAAAAAAGCAGAGAGTGCAGCGTTGCGATGGCAGAGAGGGGTCTCTTGTAGCCTGGCAGCTGGAAAATCCCTTTTCTTCCTGCTGGGGTTGCTTTGGCCAGGCCCAGCCACTAGCCGAAATCTCGGGCTGCCTGGGACATGGAGGCTCCTGGATTCCCCATTGACAGCACCAATGTGCACAAGCAATTAAGAAACCTCAACCCTGGGATGGGAAGAGGAGGGCACCGGCACAGAGAAGGCAGGTTCTGGGAATAGGGTTCAGGGTGCCCAAGGAGCCGTGGGAGAGCTCTGTCAACGATGCCCCCGGGTTGGTTTGAACCATTGGAGATGCTCTCCAGGGTCTGGAGGACACAAAGCTCAGGGCTGCCCAGAGATGGGGAGCACCATGGGCACACCTCCCTGCCTCTACCCTGCTTTGTCCTCCCTTCTCCTGTCCTGATGCCAGCTGGGAGGGCAGACAAAGGTTGTTTCTCAAGGATACGATGTTCTGGGTATTTATATAGAAACACTGAAAAGCGAAAGGGGCCGGCCTCTCCCCAGAGAGGGAGTCAGACCCGCTCCTGCTGTTAAATACACCCGGGCACATTTTCTGGAGCAGCCTCCAGAGCTGTGTGTGTGGTTGGGCACGCCTTGCCCTGCAGCAATGCAGCATCAGGCCTGAGGCCAGGGTGAAGGCACCTCAGAAAGGTGGCCCAGAAAGCAGCGGGCATTGCTGCGGGCACCGGCAGTGGGGCGCAAACCTGGAGCCACCTTATAATTCCCCTCCGGGCAGTGGCCAGAACCCTTTAAAACCTGCGTCTCAGCGGCACAAACTCCTGCTCCCCATCAAATCTCATTGTGACCAGCATTAAGGGATTAGCCAGTCCCTGCCGCCGCACCACAGCCAGCTCCGGGCATGGCTCGTGCCTCGCTGCCCGTGGGGGGCTCGCCGGCTGGGCGGCCCCGTCCGAGGGCGAGACTCCCCTAGCTCTGCCCGCAGAGCGGAGTGCCCCTGGAAGATGAACGGCAGAAGATATGACCTGCTCCAGGAAACACCAGGTACCCCCCGCGCTCCCCCTGGCACTCCAGGGGGGTTTTGGAGCAGCCGAAATATGCTCATCCCCCACGTATCACCTGAGGGCACCCCCAAGTCTCTGGTTTCTGTTTTGCTTTGCGCAGAGTGAACAGGTCAGGTTTGTGGGTGGCGATGGCTGATGTCCCCAAGCTCGGCTCTGGGGCTCTCCAGAGAGGTACCCCAGTGTGGGCAGCACAGTGGAGTGGGCGCTGTACCTCCTGGGCAAAGAGGTGGTGGAGCCAGGCTGGCATCCCACAGACGTCCTGGTGACTGCCCATGGCATTTGGGAAACGAATTGGTCGTTCTCAGCCCTGTTCCCAGTCCAGTCCCAGTGGGGACGGATCCTGCCAGCTCGCAGCGCAACCCCAGGTCCTGCCCTGTTTGCTGCCCACTCCTTAGCCAAAGAGGTCTGCAGCGGGACTTACCAAGCCCTTGTAATGAAAGCTTAAAAACAACTGAGAGAAAACCACTTCCAATGCAAACCTTATCAGTTGCACAGAGCTCTTATTAGCAAGGTTTTTTGGGTGCCCTCCATGGCCCCCTCCAGTGCAGGTCCTCCAGCTCTGTGATCAGCCCCTTGGCCCCAGCACCCACAGGGACCCTGGTGCAGAGGTGAGGCAGCGAGGAGGCTGGCTGGGCTCAGGGTGCCCGTGGCGGAGTGTGCAAGCACTCAGATGAGTTTTGAGCATCCCAAGCCTCGGACTGCTGCACCTTGCAGAGCCTCATCCACAGAAAACCCCAACAGCTTCTGCTTGACCCCGGGGCACAGCAAAAATCCTGGGGCTTCTTTTGCTGGAGCAATTCCCTCCCAGCAGGGCTTCGCTGGCGGTGGGGTTCGTGCCCCCTGGGACAGCCTGCATGGGACAAGCCATGGGACAAGCTCCCCACACCAGCCCCTGAAAACAGCCGAGCCACGGGACAAGCTCCCCACACCAGTGCTGTACTGGGAGCCACGTGCTGGGCGCTGCTCCCAGCAAATACCTGCGCTCTTTATCAGCTGGCGATTGATTTAGAAAGTTCATGGCTTTGGCATCCCATGATACGTTTACTAGAAATGGTTCATTTCCTCAAATGATGTCGTTTATGGTCATAATATATTTTAATTTCTTTATGATACAAGAGGCCAACGGCACTGGGCCTTGCAGGAATGTAAAGGGACAAATAATAGTGTTATCCTGTCTCGGAGACAGAGGTCAAATCCTCAAAGGCTAATTAGCAGTTTGCCATGTTGTTTGTTAGCCAGGAGCAGGCAGCTGGCACTGCAGTGTCCTGGTCATAGGTTTATGGGACTGCGGAGATGCATGATCCCCTCCCCTCGCTGCCCCCACACAACAATCCTTGCATGTAGAAAGTTCCAGTGTGCCTGTACCTTGCTTTCTCCTGTGTTTCTCTGTCTCTGTGGCAGTAGACAGGACGGTTATGTTGCGTAGGAGCGTGCCATGGTGGCCACAGGCTGCAGGGGCTTAAAGCTGCTGTGGAAGTGGGAGCTCCTGGAGCTGTTTTGCTTCCACTCACCTCCTGGCACTTGCTGCGCTCTGGCGATTGAGGACGCTGGGGACAAGAAAGGCCATTCAGGCACGCTGCACACCCTGTGGAGAAAAAGTGTTTTGCACTAATTTGTTTCCTTCCGACTCCAGAAACTAGAATCTCTCAAATTTTAACTTACCACCCTTTTCAAAATTCTTTTTCCATGCCCAGCCTACCTTTCCCTGTTCCAACCTGACCAACGCTCCTGCCCTCGGCAGCCTTCCCCTTTCCTTGTGCTACCTCCCATCAGGCACACGTGGACCTCTCCTGGGACGCTCCCCCAGGTCCAGCTCCCCAGCCAGGGCTGACTTTGCCAGGCAGCCCGGGGCACGAGGAGGGCAGCTGCAGCAGCCCATGCTGCCCCATGCAGGAAGATGCTTCTTACCCTTGAGGAGCCCTTGACTTGCCCTCCTCTGGGGACATGGACTTAGACCATGCCCCCACCACCCTCACCCCACCGCAGCTCTCCCTCCACACCTCCATTTGTAGTCTTTTGGCTTAATTTCTAGAGAGGGCCAATCCCGAGAGCCCCAGCAGTGACTGGAGGTCACTTCCAGTCATGGCTTGCTGATGCATCCATCTTTGCAAAAAAGATAAAATAAATTTTTAAAAAAGTAAAACTTGCTTTGTAACCATTGTTGATTTTGGCTGTTCTTCTCCTCCCACCTATTGCTCCACCAGCTGGAATGCTCCAGGGGCTGTTTTGTGTGCATATAACGAACGTATAAAGTCAATGAAACCTAAAAGCCCTGCAAACAGCTGGCAAGGGTGAAGGGAGAGACTCGCTTGCCTGCCAGACTGCGAGCTCAGCGGGGATCCTTTTCCTGAGAAGCTGCAAGATTACTTCAGTTCCAAAGGGATCACAGCCACCTGCTAAACAAGTTCTCTCCAGGTCCAGACACAGGCTGCTGAGGTCCCTGCCACATGAAATGTGAGCTGGCGAGGCACGGGAGGCAATAGGTGCTCATTGCTGGCAGCAAACTCTCTTTCCAACTCTCTCTCCCAACCCTGTGGCGTCTGCTCTCCTGTTTAAACGTGGCTTAAACTGCTGGATTCGAGCTGAGCATCTGGCAGCATAGACAGTGAATCTGGAACAGCATGTGGCAAAGGCAGTGCTTTTCTGGATTTCCTCCCAGATAGGCAGGAGAGTGTTTCACTGGAAAGCATCCGGGTCTCCACTGGGTTGGGGTTTGGATGGAGTGCAATGCTCGCAGTGCAGGGGTTTAGGTGGGGTAAGTGGGATCTCCAGTGGGAGCTGCAGCTTGGGCCAAGTTGCAGCTTGTGGTGTAACGGAAAAAGATGAAACTAACACTTCCTGTTCCTCAATTCATCTTGGGGTCATTGCCCGATTTCCAGAGTCGCAAGTGCCGACGTGCAGGTCCCAGGGGACAGATGCTGTTTTCAGGGGCTGCAATGCAGCCAGAGTGATTGCAAACACACACCAGCACATGCACTGGCGTTTCAGAGCATAGCTGCCCTTCTGAGAACAGCTCAAACTTGGGGTCCTTGCAAAACAACAGCTCCCAAGAGTACTAGTAACTACTTCCTCACGTGTTCAGAGCCCTTGTTAGGCAGGATAAAAAATCCCGTTCTGGTCCTGGGATGAAAGGCACGCACGGTGTTATTGTGAGAGCAGTAGATGCTGAAATGGTCTGTCTGTCCCCATGTTTGCAGTTCTTTCCCTACCACTTTTGCATAGCAGTTATTTATTTTAGCTCCATTAACTGCCTCCAGCTCCAACAACCATCCCAGCTTCGGCTGAAATGCACATGTTGCTTTTGGAGAGGAGTTCAAGCAGAGTCTGCTGCCTCCTTTGAAGTGTCTCTTCCCCAGGTCCAAAAACGGCCTTGATGTCATGATTTTATGGCCTGGGTTCCTGGACAGTTCTGGTTGGCTTGGGCTCTTTTTGATAACTTTGGCATTGGTGAGAAATAGCCTGAGGTTGTGGTGAAGCTGCCTCTGTCACCCTCAGCTGTGCCGGGGAGCCCAGGGTGTCACCGCATGTCACCAGTGACAGCGTGTCTGGGGTCTGCTCCGGCATCCCCTGCCCTGGGCATCGCCTCCAGCTCCAAACAGCATCTGTCCCAACCACAGTGACAGGCGCTTCCGTGCTGGGGAAAGTAAATCACCAGGAGTGGTCTTGTATTGGACAGGATGATAAAGTGCCTGCGTTAGACCCTGGGCATGGGTCTGACACAAGGCTGTGGTCACGTCCTGCCTCCTGGGGCTGGATCTTTCTGATCCACCTCCCTGGATGGAGGTGGTGGATCTTTCTGGTTCACCTCCACAAAGTGTTTTGCCACGGCAGGGACATGCTGTGTACCGCTGGCAAGAGGCAAACAGAGCCTAAACAACTTCTGCTGTATCACCAGTTTTCCTGGAGGCTGCTGGTGGGGACAGACATGGGAGCAGACCCTCGTCTGTGTGTTCGTCATATGATTGCCTGGCGTGAAGGCAAAGATCTGCCGCTTGAACCAGGGGCTTGTTTCAGCTGTGCTGATCTGCAGCCCCCCAGCTCCTGCCAAATTCCACGGAGCTGCTTATTAACGCACTGACAACTCTGCTCTGGAGTCACGGCACGCCAAGGCAGAAGGCAGAGGGGTTTGACAGTGTGGCCTAAATATCCCTGTTTACAAAAAGTCTGACAAAACACGAGCCCTTGGCTTTATCTTTTCCATTTGGAAATAGCTACAGAGCAAATATGCTTAAGGCATGAAGGGAGGGGGATTTATATTGACTTTAGAAAAAGCTGTTCTTTAAAAACAGGGAAAAAAGCTCATCCTCGAGCTGGGCAGACTGGCTGCTAGACCCAAAAGCCCTGCGTAGAGGCTTAAAGCCTGCCTGCTAATCTGTAGCAACTCTGTGTGAGCAAGTCATGCAGTAAACTGCTCTCTGTTAATTTTTTAATGCAAAATAAACAGGTTGAGAAATGATTAGCATGAGAATAAGTTGAGCTTAATCAGGAGAATCAGAAAAGATGAGAGGGAAGAGGCAAATTGGAGTTATCAGTTAACCATATGGAGTGGCTCTGCCTCCACGAGCTCATGTTCCCTCTCGTTTTCCATCCCTTCTGAAGCTGCCCTTTTTTTCCCCCTTCCCTAATTTAAATGATGAGCTAAAATTGCTGATATAAGCACAATGGAAGCCCTTGTTTCTCCTTCTCATTTTCTATCTGCAATAGCTGCCCAAATGAATTGCAGGTGATAAGGCTCCTACCTGGTTATTCCCGATGGTCCTTCCCATTCCGCGTGGAGAAAGGGAGCTGCTGATGTTAAGGATGAAACATGCAAAATCCACTTTGTGCAAGTACAAGCGCTCTGCTCAGGTGCAAAATTTTCAGTGCAATCCCAGCAGATCCAGGGACTGAGTGGAGGCATCTGTGGGCAAGGGGAAGAGCAGCCCTCGGGACTGCTTGGAGTGGAGTTTGGTCAGTGGTCGAAGATCTATATTCTCAGATAGGCAGGACTTTGTCCACAAACTGGAATTTGAAATTTCAAAGGGGAAAAAAAAAAAAGCAGAAGGGACCTTTGCATGTGTGGAGATGACTATGCTGGCGATGTTCCTCTGGGATTTTTGTTCTTTGTCTTGTAACTTGGCTTCGTGCTTCCTCAACAGCTCGCTCGGTGAAATGGTGGTGGGCTGAGCAGGGGCCCTGAGCCCATCTCTGCTCCAATTGCACACCAAGGAGAGCCACTCGAACCCCACAGTGGCCTTGGAGATGCAAGTGACATGGGAGAAGCGATTTGGAGCCAGGGCTGCAAGAGGCAGCGGTGGCATCACTGATGCTGTGAGATGCAGTTGGTCCTGTTGGCTCTGGCACCAACATTTCTGCCAGGGATGTCTGGACTTCTTGAGAGTGCAGAGCTGTAAGAGGGAAAAGCAAAGGGCAGGAGAGCCCCAGGCTCCCAGCTGCAGCCTGACCATCGTCCATGCTCAGAAAGTCCACAGGCGACCCCAGACTGGGGGGTCTGGTCAATACACTGGAAGGCAGGGCTGCCGTCCTGCGACAGGCTGGAGAAACAGGCCAGCAGGAACCGCAGGAGTGTAACCCACGCCTGGGCACTGAGATGGTGGGGCCAGGCTCCTCACAGGGTACACGGTGGAAGGAGATCAGTGGGCATAAAAACAGAAATAAGGGATGTTAGACAGCGTCTAAGGAGAAACTGATCCGCCATGAGGACAGTCAGGCATCAACTGCCTACAAAGGCTGTGCACTCTCTGTCCTTGAGGTGTTCAAACCCAAATGGATGAGGGCCCGGGCAACCCATGCTGCTCTCACAGCTGGCCTGGAGGCTGGAATAGAAACCCCTAGGTCCCTTCCAACCTCAGTTATCCTTTCATCCTAATAAAAAACCCTGTTCAACCCACTTGACATGAAGAGCTAGCAAACATGGTAGCTGATGGCATCCTTATCATGAACGCTCTATTTAATAGTCTATTCTTGATCCTCACATACTGAGAAGCAAGGATCTTATTTCCAGGGAATCCCCTTTTGCTTTGGATGAATTTGCCAGTCAGAGATCTATCGATAAGGCAGAATTAGTGTCATGATGTGTCAGTGTGGGAAAGGATTTACTGCTCAACAGATCAAAATTAAATAATCGCTTGGTGCAGAACAGTTCATGCCCCAGAGCTGTCATGGTTGGCTTTGCAGCCATCTCCTGGCATAGGAAATGGTGTGTGGAGGGCACAGAAAATGAGGGCAGGAGGAGAGAGGAGAGGGCCTGAAAGCTAAACTGCCCCTCAGCACCTGGTCTGGGAACAGCCTTTGTCTACCAGTGGGGGTTTGCCAGCTACGAGTTGTCTCTCTCTGGAATACATAAATGACCAATCATCTTCTGTAGGACAGAAGGGTTTGAATCAGCCCCAAACCCAGCTGCTGACTTGAACATCTCCATCCTAAAACAGCCACAGAGGTCCTGTTGACTAGTACAAGCCATGACTACATGGACAAGCTGTCCCAAAACCCACCACGCAGGGATGTTGGGGAGACAAGGACTCTCCAGGCAGAACATCCCCAGGGAGACATCTGTCCCCTGCAGCAGACCATGCCCGGGGAGCAGCCAATGCATTTCCATCACGAGCCCATCTCCGGGGCAAAGGAAGTGCTCAGTGTCCTTGGCTGGTCTGGTCCTCGACCTCCACACTGAGACAAGGGATTTGGGAGGGGGCACAGGCGACTGGCAGAGGACACCGGTAGTGAGAAAACCACAGTCAACATGGCCCCGGGCGGAAAGCGCCACGTCCCATTGACAGTCCCGGCCTCGTGAGCCACCTAATGCTCTCCAAACTTCCCCGCTCCTTATCTGCCGCTCTCCTGCACACGCTGCCTCTCTGATTTCTATTCCTGGCCCTCTTAATCCTTCCCGCCCAGGGAGCAAATGGCCTTTGCAGCCTTCCTTGCTCAGCAGGCTATTAAAGCAGAAGGTCTGTTTTGCTGAGCAGAGCAAAACGAGCCATGCTTTTACGATATTTTACTAGACGCTGTGGCAAATCCTGCACATATTTGACCTAGTGTCTGTAGCATTTATCTAATCAAAGGGATCACTGTGGCCTGGCCAGGATTGGGATGGAGGTCCCTGGGACGAGGCCACAAAGAGGGCTGTGCTCTACCTTAGCATCCCCATCCCAGTGTGTAGATTGTTAAACCAATTTTTGGCTCAGGACTGCTCTTGCCGAAGGGAAGAGCCACTGGCATGTAAGTGCGGAGAGCTCTGCCCTCTCTCCTGGGAGCTCAGACTGAATGACTGTTTCCCCTGCAGCAAAGGATCATTGATTAGCAGTCCCAAGTGAGAAAGCAGAGGCTCTCCCCTGTGCTCAGCTTTGCTCTTGCGGATCTATAACTTTAGGGTAATCCAGGTGTCTGGAAGTGCTACGTAGGTCATAGTTTGGGGCGGGGGGGGCAATGGCTTCTTGAACAATCCCTGGTGCTCTTAAAATGTGAATAGTGAACTGTCGCTAGCATCACTGGCCAAAGGAGGCATGTGCTGTTGTGGAGCCAGAGACATGGGTGTCATGTTGTGACAGCGATGCCACCATGGCCAGGGTGGCTCGGGGCACCAGCGGGGCTGGGGCTGCATTGGGGTGCATGGGAAGCACGAATACAAACAAGCTGGGAGCCCAAATCAACAGTGTGTGGACCCAGTCACTCACCACTGGTTGCGAAATTCTGGGGATGTTTTCTACGCAGAGCGAGCTGACACCGAACCATTACTTGCTGGTTCTCCTGCGCCACCCAGCTGATGCCGTTCAGTGATCAATTAAGTCCCCGCTCATTGATCTTGCAATTACACTGCAATGTCTCGGTCCTGTCTAAAGCGGAGGAGTGATGTGTCCAGGGTCAGCTGGGGAGGACAGCACCCAGGTTAGCAAGGAGGAGAACGCAGGCAGCTCTGCTGCTTGCTCCAGTTCCCCCTGCCTGTTACCTGTGGGTCGGACCCCAGGTCTGGGCAAGCGGCGGCACTGCTGGTGCCAATGTCGGTTGCATTTGCAAAAGGAAAAATCCTGCTGCAGAGTAAAGCTCTGCTGCGTTGTAAAACACCTAGTGAAAATGTTAAGATGTGTCAATCAAAACCCGAGGTTGGGGGGTGTCTGGCACAGGGTGGCTCCGGCGGTGGGACAGGAGCTGCCCCTGCAATTCCTGGGGCGCCCATGCCACCTCCTGTCCCAGCTCGCCGTTTGGGCACGGCTGCAGAGTGAGATCTGTTTATAGGGCATTCAGCTCCTGTAAAACTCGGTTTATAGGGAAGTAAAAGGAGTCGTACGTCGTTACTTTGCATAGCAACGTGTAAATTGGCAGGCAGGCGCTGACCTTCTCTGACAGAGAGAGAGAAAAAGGAAAAGGTGTGGAAGGGATGGAGGGAGCGAGAGAAGGGAAGATCAGGGGAGAAGGCAACCAACGGTAGAGAGGGGAAGGCAATGACAGAAGTGAAGAGCAACCTTGTTCTCCCAGTGGGGTTTTTTCCAATTTTCCACCCCAGGTACAATTAAGACCAACACCAGCAGCTCAGCATCAAGGTCAATTGGCTGGGAAGGTGTTTCCTGGGTGGCGAGCGCCTGCTCCCACGGTCCTGCCTGGCCTGCACCCGGGAACCAGGATCAGCAAAGCGCCTCGAGATTCAATAATAAACAGTCAACAAGAATCACTGCTGCTCCACCAAAAAAAACCAGCTTAGCAGTGCTAGGCAGTGGGTGAAATGATTAAAGATTAACCCCCTACCTCCTGCCTCCACCCCTCTGGGGAGTATAGGCCTTGAGGCTCAGCAAATCCTTTCAGAGAAATATTTGAAATAAAAGACAACAGATAGGGGACGCAGTGAAGGCAGAGAGAGACAGAAGGGCCAATAGCCTGGGACAAGGGAATCGAAACAATCTGGCCCGTGTTTGCTGATGATAATGCGCCTTTCCAAAGCCCTAATAGACATGGAGATGGCAGATTATAGCGCAGCGCTAGACCCGGCGTATACCACTCTGGAGTTTGAGAACATGCAGGTGCTGGCCATGGGCAACGGTAAGTCCCCTCTGTCTTCTCCCCTCCACAGCGGTGGGACGAGCCGGGGGCTGCAGGAGGACAAGTCCCTGGGGCAGCTGCCGAAATGCTGCCGGGGAGGGCTGGGGCATGGGGGTGTCAGCCGGGGGAGGTCCCAGCAGCTCTCTGGTGGGTTTCTGCTTCTCCTGGGGAGAAATTGGGGTGGCGGAGCAACACTGTGCTCGGCGGAGGTGGGACGGTGCCCTGCAGCCCAGACACCTCGGGGCTGGGCACACACCGGGAGCTGGGTGCAATGAGGTCCCCACTGGACATTCAGCCCAGGGACTGGGGCTGAGCACAGAGGGGTCTCACTACCCCCAGACCCCAACCAAGAGAAAAGACCAGCCGAAAGCTTCCGAGTAAAATGCTGCCGGCAGCTCACCGGACAGAGCACGGAGCCCATGGCTCCAGAGCAGAGTGCCAGTCCCACCCCAGAAGATTTTCCCAGAGCAGAAAGCCATTTAGCACCTATGAAGGGTGGAAATCACTATGAAAAGTGACTCAGGCTCTGCCCCAAGGCCACAGCCCTTCCCCACGCAGTGCTGGGGTGCAGGGTGGGATCCCCTTCCCCAGGAGCGCTGCGGGGCCAGGAGGCTCAGCACCCAGGAAGAAGGGTGAGGGGACCCGGCAGGGATAGACAAGTGTTCCCGGCCCCTCAGGAGGGTGGGATCACACTTAACCCACCTTGATTTGCAATGCTGGCCCACCCATTTGGGAACCAAGGAGTCCTGGTGATTAAATGCTCAGAGATAACAGGAGATTCCTCTCCAAGTCCCCCCTAAAGTCTCTCTAAATACGAGGTTAATGACTAAACGAAGCACGCTGCAGAAATGACCCCCCAAGCCCTTTCCTCCTGCCTGCTGCGTCACCGAGGCTGCCGGGGTGCCCCTGTCCCGGGAGGGCTGTGCCAGCAGCGTGGGCTCTCCCCTCACAGCCTGTGCGGGTCTCCTCCAGGTTACAGCTCTACTCTATCACAGATATGTCAAACCAAAGTGGCTCTGCTGTGCAATAACCCCCCCGCCACACTGATCTCAGCCCCTTCTCCACTCTCTGGGGCTGCTCCTACCCAACCAGGGGTCTCAGGGCCGAGAGCAGCCCCCTTCAGCTCTGTTGATGCCCATCCGGACCCTCTGGGACAAGCCCAGGTCTTGCTCCCTGTCCATGCCCCTCTCCCACCCAGCACGCAGAAGCCCCTGCATAAGGGGCTGTGACTTGGTCCCCCTAGACTGAGGGCTCCACAGGCCAGAGGAACACAGTAATTTTATATGACAAGTTCAGGCACGATACGAAATACGCCCCAGAGGTGGATGAGTCAGGTGGGGTAGGCAGCACCAACACCTCTCCTCTTCCTCTGCCCACCTCCAGACCAGGAGCAGGTCTCACCTGCTTTGACGCTCCAGCAACTGCCCGCACCTCTGCTAGCAAAACCCCTGCCTCTTTTTCTGTCCAAGGACTGCAGGAGAGCTCGGCCCCTGCCCCGCACAGCTCCGCAGCTCCAGCCCAGAGGTGGCTGCTCAGCAGTGACCAGGTTGGCCACTGCCACAGACCAAACACATCCCATGTTCAGCCAGGCTTGGGGACCTCTCACAGAGCTCCTGTCCTAACATCAGCCTCAGCTGTGAGGTTTCAAAGTCAGATTTTTTATTTCCTCCATTTATCTTAACTCTAAATCAATCCAATTAAACTCACTTCACTGCAGCAGCCAGAAGCACACATTTCTGGCACTGCAAAATAAACTTAATTGGAAAATTATTCATCAGGCAATAATTTGTCAGTGGGCTATTAGACTAAGATGATGTAATTTCTTTGATAACAATGCCAGTTTTTTCTGTTCTGTGTTCATCTGATTACAGCATGATATACTGCTAAAAAGGGGATTTATCTGGGCTGTCACAGATACACAAGTAATGTGATTACAGGCAGATCATCTCTTCCTCTCTCGTGCAAGTCCTATGTTTAGCTGAAACTGGAAATCTAACTTTCCTTTTGGAACTACCTTCATCTAGCCGAGCCCTCGGGATGCACTCAGGGGAAGGAGGTTTTCGGAGGCAAGCAGCTCACAGGGATGAGAGACAGCCAGAGCAGATCTGGGAGGAGGTCAGGGCTTTGGGAGCGGAGAGAAGAGCTTCGCACGCACAGAAATGCAGCTGCATGACAGGGTGTGCCAGGCAAGGACACAGAGAGGCAGCAAACCAATCTGCGAAAGAAATATAGGAGGGACAGAAGGAATTAGAAAGAACAAAAGCAGGCAGGGAAATGAAAGCTCCTGCCAGAGCCAGGGAAGGGGCTGACTGGAGATTTCCCCACATGCCAGCTCACTGCCAGGGATCACGGAATCCACTCCAGATTATTCATAACAAGGAATGGCCTGAGAAGGCTGTGCAGCACCTGCTGCAATATACCTTTCTCTGCAAAATAAATGCTAAAATGGTAGCCCTACCCTGGGCAGCACTGCCTTGGCCTCCCCCAGCACCCACACTCCAGCTAGCAAAGGCAGCCCTGTTGGGACCAGCCTTTTTACAGCACCCAGCCCCCTTTCTGCTGGGTGCCAAGTGGGAGCAGCTGTGGCCCTCCTGGGGCGGGAGTTAACTGCGTCCCTGCCAAACTCAGAGACCAGCAGACTTGGGTATTAAAATCCCAGCAGGTTTCTGTGGCTTTGTAGATCCTGGGTATCATTTGCAACAGGGATTTCCACTGAAGTAGGGGAATGTGCCTGTGCTGACACAGGAAAATGTGCATGGGAGGAGACAATTAGATCAACTGAATAAAGGACTGATCCCTTCAGCCTTCAGGTTTGTTTGGCTTGCTGGAGGGGTTTTACTGTAGGGCTTGTATGGTTTCGAGTCTTTCAGATGTCCTTTCCTACAGAGGCTGCTGCAATTCCCCATCCTCCAAAAAAAAAAACCCTTCAAGTGCCAGCCCTCCTTGGTCTGTAAGGA
Source organism: Chlamydotis macqueenii (assembly GCF_036417535.1). Lineage (NCBI taxonomy): Eukaryota > Metazoa > Chordata > Aves > Otidiformes > Otididae > Chlamydotis > Chlamydotis macqueenii. Next base: position 6,314,845 of record NC_141571.1, on the reverse strand, counting down.
CTGTAAGACCCATCAATCTCTGCTGTGGTGCTACCAGACTCTGGAAGATACCTCTGTGCTATGGCGTCACCCTCTATTTCTGTGTTAGCTTGATCAGTTTTTCCTTGCATGGGCGGTGTTTACCCACATGAGTTTTCCAGATAAAGTCATTTGAGTTTGTTATGGACTTAAAGTCTTGTTCTGAAGAAGCGTCATGCAGGCTGGAGCTCCACGCCTGGTAGAGAAGCTCTCCAGCAAAGGGAGCTGGTCGCCTTGTTTCTCTAACAGCATCTGCTCAGGGCTGTCTTGGGCTCTTTTGGTGCTGTAACACCAAGACCTCTCTAATAAATCAGCAGCTCACTCTGCGCTATAATACCTCAGCTTTAACTCTGGGGCAGCTTTTTCTCTGGCTGTGCTACTGCAGCCCAAAGTGTCTGCAAATCCCTGAGGAATTTTGGCTCTGCTCTGTGACTCCTGAAATGGATTTCTGCTTAGTCTGAAGGCATTGGTGGAGTCAGGCCTTTAGGAAGGGCTGTTTCACCCTGGCACACGGTGGGCTTTTGCACACTCAAAGTGCAATGACTTAAGACACTCAGAGCACTCACCACTCCTTACGCACCTCTCTGACCGGCTCCTGCCGCACAGCCTGGCTGCAGCTGCCTGGTTCCACCAGAAACCAAGTCTCTCACTGGAAACTGAGTTAGGAAATGCTGGCTGGCTGTCTCACTGTCTTCTTCTTCCTGTGTCCTTCCTCAAGCAGACACATCTCCATCAGAAGCAGCCAACCTCAACTCTTCCAACAGCATCGGGGTGAGCGCGCTGTGTGCCATCTGTGGGGACCGCGCCACGGGGAAGCATTATGGGGCTTCCAGCTGCGATGGCTGCAAAGGCTTCTTCAGGAGGAGTGTCCGGAAGAACCACATGTACTCCTGCAGGTAAGGACAGAGGGGACAGATTCATTTGGCTGAGACTAAACAGTCCCCAGGAGCTGAATGGCAAAGCCCTGAGAACACAGCAGCATAGTCCTTCATCCTCTTCATCCTCCCTGCATCCTCCATCGCCTTCCCTGACCTCACCCTCTAGCTGGGAAGGGCCAGAGACAGCCCTCACTCTGGGATTGCCCTCCAGTGATCACTGGGGAGAGACCCTGGGAGGTCTTACCCTGTTCTTTGGGGGCCAAGCGTGTTCTTTGCAAATGGATGTGGCCAACTGTGGATGTGGCCAACAAGCAAGGTAGTGCCAAGGAAGAAGCCCCATTACAGGGGCTGAGCACTTTCCTGCTCTGTGCTCTGAGGGCAGAGCAAACCCCGCTCACTCCCAGGGGGCACTTCAGTGGCCTCTCATCCCTTCTCCATCACAGGATGGAAGTGTGTCTGCCATCTGCCTAAAATGCTGTCGCTGCCTGTTACATGATAAAAGACCATCTAAGAGGCAACAAGCTGGGCAGCGTAGCATGCACATCTCTGAGGATGAGGCACCCGTGTTTCTCCTGCAACTCATGCACTGCATCGTGTGTAGCCCATGGCTCTCCCATGCCATCAGCAGCTGTGACCTTCCTGCTCCCTGCTCTGAGCAACCAACATGTAGAGAGTTGCAGGGGAAATCGCGGAATCCTCAGCGCAGACCATCTAAATAACTCAGGCTTTTTGTGTGAGTTACTCCTGAGGGTCTAAAAGCCACTTGGAGAGAGTGAACAGCAACATGACTCTAAAATCTGAGTGACAAAAAGAAGCCCCAGGTTTATGAGCGCATGTGAACCACATTATCACTTGCACCCCAGGGTTATAGAGGCTGGCTGCCCAGGGAGCCCCCCTCCCCACAGCTCCAGTGGGAAAAGCCAAGGTGCTCAGTTCTTTGGAGACTAGGGCTACAGAAGTGCTTAAAAAGCTGCTTTCAGGCATCCATTTGGGGAAATCTTTGCTTGGGGATTTAAAAAGTACAGTAGAAACAAGCCTTTTCAAAAGCTACAGAACCGGGCATGGCTGGGAGCCCTTTCCTAAGGGCCCTTTCCTGTGTCTTTACTTCGCAAGCTTGATCAATCAGCAGTAAATTGGAGCAAGTTTGCAAGTGAAATTCATGCTGCAAATGGCTACCAGGCTCATACTGCATGCAAGAGCCATACACATGGGAAATCAGCATTTGCCCCGCCATGTGCGATGGATTTGGGGATACAAGCATGGAGGGAAGGAGCTGATTGCTTCCCAAGTCCTCTCTGAAGTGGAGGTGGCTGCAGAGCTGTTTGCACACCAGCAATGCTGTCCAGAGATCAGAACCAACCAGCCTGGATCCCAGACACAGCTCTGGAGAGATGCAGGGACTTAAATCCACTTCTTAAACTTACTTCTTAAACCTTCTACTCTTTTTTTCCTTTTTTTTTTTTTTTAATTCAGAATAAATGCATTCCTCCTCCCTTCTAACTGGCATCTAACTTACAGAGGTTACCAAGTTGGCTCTGACTCTCCTGGCTCACACTTTTAACTTCACTGGGGCTTGTTAGTCCATCATGAGCATCCTATGCCTACTGGTTAGCGCATAAAACCAGAAGCCTGAGCTCCTGCATGCGACTGCCAGCTCCAGCCCATCCTTATTTAACACCCAGAGGTAGAGCAGGGAGCTGAGATGTTCAGTGCAAAGAAACCTCAGGCTAAAGTAAGTGTGGAAATGGCACAGACTGGGGCTTCTTTCTCAGGGTGAGCCTCTGGGAACCTGCTCTGAGCACATCCTGGAGCTTGGGGCTCTGTCTTGACCCTTGAGGCTCAGTCTTGGTGCTCCTCACACCTCTCTTTCTCCCCAGGTTTAACAGGCAGTGTGTGGTAGACAAAGACAAAAGAAATCAGTGCCGATACTGCAGGCTTAAGAAGTGCTTCCGAGCAGGAATGAAGAAGGAAGGTGGGTGACAACATGGCTTCCCCGCGCTCCCCCCAGCAGCAGTCACGCTGGCTGTCTACGTCTGGGGAAGCCCTCGCAGCCCAAGGCCAGTCCCTGCCGTGTACACACTTGCCCAGCCAGCTCAGCCCTGTCTTCCCTCCACAGCGCTCTCCTGTGCGCAGACCCAGACCCCGTCACAGGGGCTGTAGGGAGAGTCTGGAGACCTCACCTTGCATGTGCCCAGCCTGCCCACTCCCACCCATGTGGAGTCCTTGCAAGCAGCCATCATCCCAACAATTGAGGGCAAGGCATGGGGGCACTGCGTGCTCCCAAATTCGATTTTAGGGCCCCTTCTCAGGACACCTCTCAAAATGCCAGCCCACCAGAGTGCCGCAGGGCCAGGGTTATGTCTCAGAACTGCCCGTGCTTGTACACACAGATCACACCTGGGCCTCTCCAGCTCACCCTTGCTCACAGTAACACACACATCACCTGTGCTCCCACATAGCCAGGGCATCCGAGCAGTTTGGGAATGCTTCTCAACATCAGCGAGAAGCACAAACTTCAAAGAAGGCCTAGAGATACGGAAACACTTTGGGAAAACTGCTATAAGTGCTGTTGCCCCAGAGTCACCACGAAATCCACAGCTGGACGGGTGAGTCCAGCAAAGGTCCAGCTGTCATTTTGCCCCTTTTTTCCCTAATGTGCATAGAGGTTCTTGCTGATCCTCTGCAGAGACCCATCAGCCACAGCAGAAAGGATCCAGTGCAACGTGAAGCATTTTGGCTATTTAACACCAGATGAAACGAGTAAAGATATCCAGCCTGCAGCATGGCCCAAGCTCACCCCAACAACTTCCCTGCCGCTCTGCCTCTGCAGCCCTTCCAGGGCCCCATGACTCAGACACGATGGGACAGGACTCACCCCTTGCTGAGCCCTGCTTGGTCCTCAGGAGTATTCGCAGTGGCAAGGAAACCTGGGCCTGCTGTAGTCCTGCTGGTGGCCCCACTGGTGGCCCTGTTGGTGGCCCTGCCGGTGGCCCTTTCGGTGGAGGGACAAACTGACAGCAGCAGCTCAGAGGAGCTGCCTGACGCCTCACAGAGCTCGTCCTGTTGATAATCTGCAAAGGGACAACCAGGAGGCATTTGGCTTTGTTGTTCCATGTAGAGAAATTAAACGCTTCCCCCTCCCCCGCCCCATCCAGACTCCCTTAAGCAGAAACTTAGGAGAAAAGGGGTCCTTGAAGACAACAGGGAAGTACCAGCAGTACCTGGGTGGCTTCCCCAGGAACACCAGCCTGCAAGAACACCACTCAGCAGGAACATTTCTTCTCTGTTAAAAGGGATGAGATACTGCAAGGAACTTGGCTTGACTTTCCCTGAAGAACATAGGAATCCTCCTCTCCCCATAGTGCCCGTTCATCCCATGCCCAGAGCTTCGCTGCTGTCTGTTAATATTCAATAAAAGTTACATTAGGTGCATGACCAGCTAATACTGAGCAAACATTTGGAAAACATCATGGCGTGACTGAACTCGGGGGCCTGCTACTGATAACAAGCAGCATAACCTTGAGAGCTCCTATTTACAGCCGCTGACTGCAGGGCTTTTCTCTGGCCCAGCCTCATTATTGCTTTTTATCAGGTGGATTTATACATGGAGAACGTATCAATCCAGAGAGCCACCAGCCTAAGGCAGGGACTGTTCTGTTTCCCCTGCCATCGATCAATACCTTATTTGAGCAGATGGCTTTGACTGGCGTGGCCATGGTGAGTTACGGCCAGCCCACGGCCTTGTGGCAGAAAGGGAGGCAAATCTTTCCCTTCAGCACTGCTGCTTCTGCTCTGGCTGCCGCCACCCCTAGACTGAAAGCCCAGGTCCTCAAGGCTAGACCAAGCAGGGAGGCACACTGGGGTCAAACCTGTCCTGAGACTGTCTTTACAGTAAGGTATGAGAGAGCTCTGTTGCTCTGGACAGATAAGTAGGAGCTGTTCTGCACTTCCTTCCTTATTGTGGCTTAGATGGAAGTTTTCTAACTGCACCAACGTGGTGCAAGAGCTTCCCAAACAGAGCTCAGAGAAGTCACGCAGACAGACAAAGAAGCCATGCAGATACGTGACTCCTCCTTTTCACACATAAACTTTGGGCTGCATGCATGAGCATGGCCACTGTTTCAGACCTCGTATCTTGAAATAAAAAACTCTCCCATTGAACTCTACAGGCTTTGAACCAGGTGCCTGGCTCTGAAACGACCCCATCCCCAGAAAGCCATTAAAGTGGATGTGAAAATAGAACCAGCAGATGTAGTCAGCTCTCGCACACATCCCGTCACAAACCAGACACAGCTTAGCTGCACCTTCGCCCTGCCAGGCAGGGAAGCTGGGGAACTGCAGCTAAGGAAGGGCTCCAGAGCACTGTGAAGGGGAATAAGGGGAATACCAAAAGTCTCTGCTAGTTTTCGGTATGCGTTGCCATGAATGACCTGCAGCTCAGCCAAAATACTCTCTTGCAGCCGTACAAAATGAACGGGACAGAATCAGCACCCGGAGATCAAGTTATGAAGACAGCAGCTTGCCCTCCATCAATGTCTTACTGCAGGCAGAAGTCCTGGCACAACAGGTACCTCTCCTTTTTCCTCCGGCAAATACAAAACCATCCAGCACTATCTGGCCAGTACAGCCAGCTGACTATTTAACAGCTGAGCGTTCAAATAACCACCTCTTTTCTAAGTAACTTATCTGCCAACTCAACACTGTTTTTGCAAAGGCATTTGTTACCTGAAACCATCCTTTTAACGTTCCTTGGTCCAGACCTCAGTTGTAAAAATATGCAATAATCTGTTGTGCTTTGATGGGACACAAGAAGGCCGGAGAGCCTGCTGGAAGAAAATGGGGTAGGATCCTTGAAATCCAAGGAACTGTGGTCGCCTAAGCAAGCCAAGAGGCTGGCCTCGCACGAGCAGCCTCCCTTCGCCATCAGCTGTTAGGAACTTCAGGTTCTGGCTTCCTGGACAGTTTCACAAGGAATCCATTTCATGCTTGTTTGATGCAGATATTCTTTCCAGTGGCTGCTTGAAATTTCCCATTTCCACAAGCATACTGTCAAGACTTATTTCCTAGAGCGTTCACCTGAAAAGATGACTCTGATTTATGAACCTGGATGTGTGTACATCAGCTCAGCGCTGTCTGGGAGAACACAGGACGGGACAGAAGCACACAGGCTGTGGGGAGGGTTTGTCTGTGAGAACAAGTGATGAGGATGGGGCTGTGCTGGAGGCAAGAGCTGCCACTCTTCACGGGAGCTGGGGAGAGGAGCACTTCTTGTCCTGGGGACAATGAAGAGGGATTCAAGTTGACAGTTCATGTTCTTCCTTGCTTCAAGGCTCACATTACCCTGAAGACTGGCCAGAGAGACGCTCAGGGACAGGATGTGCCATGCTCTGGGCTCCATGCTAGGGCTCAGGCTGTAAGGTCCACTTCCCCAAGGAGGGGATATGCCAGAGGGGCTACGGGCCAATGCTGTACACAAGAAGCATATCCAAGCTCATCCCACATTTCACCTTGTCCTACGAAGGCCGTAATATATTTATATCCCCTATAAAAATAATATTAATGGTGCTCCCAGAGGCGTGAGATAATGGGGTCTCAAGTCAACAGATCTACAAGGCAAGGACATTTCCGGGACTCCGAGTCCTGCAGTGGCATCATGTGTAAGTCTGGCGCAGGGTCTGCTGATAAAAACTACAACCATCGGCAAATCCAGGGGAGTTCCTGCTCTCCCACAGAGCACAGAGAGACTCATTAACAAGGCAGGCTCCAGCATGGTAATTGGTAACTTTTATGTGCCTAGCTAATTAGAACAAGATACTGCTGAGGAGCTGCTTTCTCCAAGATCTTGGGTCACTCACTCAGAGGTCTTTATTTATTTGCTAAGCCTTCCGGGCTCTCTGATTAGGGTAATACATGGTGAGATTTTGACAATCTTATTTATTCAATAATAGCCTGAGGGCTGGAAAGCTTCCAGGTAATGAAACCTGAAAAAAAAAAATGCAGGTGACATTTGAATTCCATTTCCCTGGTGAGGCTGGCAGGGTCCGAGCTGAAAGTGCTGTCCGGAACAGGACAGGAAGAGCTGATGTTGTACAAGAGCACAGAGGGCAGGCGGAGGGCAGCGATGGGGTTGAGTTAATTGCTTACAGAAGCATGAGGATCAGGTAGTGACTAAGGGCAAATTTTTAGATGAGCTGGGTGAGCAGCTATGCATGAGAACTGGGCAGGAGGTTGGGTGCCTGGTTTGGGAGAGATGTTCTTTCCAGCTCTGTGTGATGGTACTTGCAGAGCTGTCAGGCTTGCCCTTTGCAAATTAAATGGCCCCATTTGCCTTTGCAATCACAAATACTTAGCCATGCAAAAAATGCAACCTGTGTTGTGGGCATGTCCACACATGTGCAGTTTTGTCAAAAGGCCCTAAAAGTTCGGGGGAGGTGGGATGTTGTTGTCTTTAAAGTCTGTCTTTAGCCTTTCACATTGGGTAATATCAAATATTAATGACCTGGTGCTGACAGAAAGCAGTGTCAGACCTAGAAAGCTACCTTCAGCAGAGACTTCTTGTGCCCATGCTGACTCAAGCAGAAGGAGAAGCAGAACCTGCATGTCTCCTGTCAAAAGCAGACAAGGCAGGTCTGACCAAGCACTGGTTCTGGAGCAGGGTGGAAGGGGGAGCAGTTCTCTGCCTCTTGGTGGGACCAAGTAGCTTGTGAAGCAGCACTGGGTGGACGTATCATTGCTACTGGTGACTGCTGCATGAGCCTATCTGTTCCCTCCTGGATCTTGTCAAAGCATATTTGTTCAATGGAAATAAGATCTTGGCTTTACAAACATTTCTTCCGTGCTTTCCAGTCTATTCAAGACACGACAGTTTACCAACATGATTCAAAGCCTCAGCTGTGAAGCATTTCATGTTCACAGATCCTCAAGTTGATCCCAATTTAAATGAATTGTGCTGGGCCACATATTCTATGGGTTGGGTTCACAACAGAAAAAAAGTTATCGTTGATGCTGGAGCCTACATCAGCACAACCCATGGGCTAGGGATTTTCCTGTTTCCTCTGTGGCACTGACAGCTGAAGGATCTCTTCTCTCCTTCCAGATATCATCCCCAGTTCCTGTGATCAATGGAGATATCCGAGGGAAGAAGATTGCCAACATCTCCGACGTGTGTGAATCCATGAAGCAGCAGCTGCTCGTGCTGGTGGAGTGGGCCAAGTACATCCCTGCCTTCTGCGAGCTGCCCCTGGATGACCAGGCAAGTCCCCCACTTCCACCCCACCTCGCTCTGCCCTGGAGAAGGCGGCGGGGAGTCGAAGGAGAGCCAGGCAGCTGAGACCTCCAAGGAAAATGCGCATTGTTCGCTCTGTTATCCTGACTGCGGCAGCTGATTTGGAACGGCATCCATACAATGCCAGCACAGGCCATTTGCATGTGCAACTAATCAGTCGATGAGCACAATCATGATAACACTGAGCTCAAATTAGATACATAATCAGGTGCGCATTTTGCGTGGGTCTATCAGTCAATTATTTATTAATTATAGCTTGTGCAGCACTTTGAAAACCTAAAGTGCTACACAAATGCTGAGGGTAATTAGACTTAGTAGGACAGATTTCTAGCCTAAAGTCTGCTCAATCTGCCTGTCTATCTTTCTTTCTGCTTCTTGCCCAGACATATATTTGTATCCATTCTTCTGGTGTGGAATTATTGAAACTAAACACTAGTTTGCTCACAAGGCAATTAGAAAATCTCTCTTCAGAGTTAAAAACCAGAAATATATTTGCATTTAACACAAATTACTAAAATGTCATGTGCTGATTCCATAACCAAGATGAGCACAGTGGGTTTGAAATACTCTGTAAAACTGTACTGCAGGGTATCAGGCAGCCTCAGAGAGATACAAGGAGATGTCTCCCGTGTAAGTCTACATTTCAGAGGTCTGCTGCAGATATTGCAGGACATGATGGGTGCCCAGCCTTGAACAGCATGTGTGCATGGTGGGGAGGCTCCAGGGGGAAGGGACAGCACTTCTGGCAGGGTACAGCACTTCTAGCAGTGGCCAGTACAGGTCCTGTCACAGGTAGGAAGGTATTTCCAACCTGCCCAGTGCACAGTCACAAAACCAGTGTATGTTCCCTTCAGCTAGGATCAGTCTTCAGCCCTGTTGACCTAGAGGTAATTTTTATATCATGAAGAAAAAGGATATCCAGAAAGTGAGAGTATCCAGCAGATCAAAACCCCCTAAATCCTAAATCTGAGCTCTACAGTAACCAACCAGCAGCACAGAACCCCGAGGAATTCAGTGCTCTTAACACAGGAGCATATTTCCCTCTTTTCTATTGTGTGCAAGTGCTAAATTGCTTAAAATGCTAAGAAATCTTTTCAACTCCTAAGGCAAATACAACTCAAAAATTATGAAAACCAAAATGGACTCCAGTGGCAAATGACATTTACCTAGCAAACAGGCTGCAGGCCAGCAGAGGCTCAGGGCAGCTCAGCACAACCCACTGCATCCCCGTGCCATTTGGAACAGAGGCAGTAAACCTGGTTAACAACTCTGCAAACTACAGCAATTTCCACGTGAGCTCATTTTACAGTTGCAGGGCTGCACAATTTTTCAAAGAAGAAAACAAAACCTAAAGATGACATTGTCTGAACCCAGCCGTCCCACAAGGGAGAGGCTGCTCTCAGCATGCTCCGCAGGCTCATCTTGACTGAAACAGGACTGCTGTTTTGATCAGCCATCCCCAATAGCGAACAGTTCCCAATCTGTCCCAAAGGGCCTGAGAGGAAAGACTGTGCTGCATTAAAACTAATCAACTGAGGACATCCGTGCTTTCAAAGGACGATGTGAGAACAGAGGCAGGAGACACTCAGGGGAGTGCAGGAAGAAGGACAGAAATGTCAGGGAGCACGGACGAACCAAACTGCAAGCCAGCTGCCCAAAGGGCATGAGAGCCAGTCAAGACATGTCCAGCGGGGAACATTCAATGTTGGGAAACGCTGTTACGTTGCCGTTAAAATGTTGCCTGAGAATGAATCATCTCTGACAGCATTTTTATAGGAAAGGTCATACCTAACCCCTCATTCTTCCTCTGCACCAAAATGTCAAAGTTCTGGGTTTGGTGGGGCAAAGCCGTTTAATTTCAAAGTTAAAGTTCTACTTTGTTGTGTTACAACTTTTATATTTATCCTAGTTCACAATGGAATGATGTATCTCAGGTTGATCACTGCAAGAACTAACAGCAAGTGAGATTGTTTTGCCTTGTTGAAGTAATTTACTTTAACCCTGCTCAAACAAGCAAATTTTATGAGAAAAAAAAATGCTGGCTCCAAACTGAGCTTTCCTGAATTTGCATTAGGCTGGAAATTTCTGCATGAGGGCTTTGCTCGCCCTTGGGACTCACAGTTTTTCCATCCTTCTCAAAGTTTTGTCAGATAGGAAAGCTCACTTTTGTGCAGCTCTGGTAATTACAAGCAGCTTGGCTAACACATCCACCCATGTTTGGATAGTGATAGAGAGAGGGTAGATTTTGGCATCTAGATAAAGCTTCCTCAGCATCATGTGTGCGTAATCTTTTTGCAAGGACCTCCACTCTGTTTATTCTGCATAACTTTTTCACTCTCTGCAAAAAAAAAAATCCCTCTCTCAGACATCAGCATCTTTTCTAACCAGAGCTCTCTTCTACAGGTGACACATTCTCCTAGCATTTTTGTTAGGGTAGGACTTCTCTTGGCTTTGTCAGATGCTGAGGGATAATACACTGGAAAATGGGACCATTCCCATCAGGACACACTTTTCAGAATCTCTCCATTAATGTTTAATGATTGTTTTCTCCAGCAGAGGCTCCTGGCTGGACATTAAGAAGCCTTGGTGTCAGGCTGTCCAATCGTTAACTTCTCTTTCTGCCTAAATCTCTGAAATTTTTAACTGAAGGAGGGCAAAAGATTCAGAACATTCTCAGGAGCCACTGAAGGGTGTAAAATGAAACACTTCAATCATTAACGTCAGGGCAGAAAAACATCCCTTTGGCTTCCCTGGCCCAAACGCCCATTGCTGAGGAAGGAAGGAATGTCCAGAGGGTGACCCCACCAGCCGGGCGGATGTGGGTCCCCATGAGCGTGATTTCAGTGGGAGGCGGGCACAGCCCAGAGGAACAGCAACTGTCCACAGCAGTGGATCACACTTCTCCCCACTTCCCAGGTGGGAGCGTGGTCCCTGGGTCTGCACTTGGTAGGAGTTGCCTTGTCTGCAAGCGGCCCACTGTGAACATGCCCCACTCCTGATGTGAGGTCCTGGGACAGCCTAGCACGGTCTTGCTCATGACATGTGCCATGAGTATGGGATGTTTCAGGTGCTGTCTACTGGTTCTGCTGGATTTATAGCTGTTTATGCACAGGAGTAAACAATTTTTTTACCTCTTTCACTGACTGTGAATGGAGGGGGACTCTCGCTCCCCATCCTTGAGTGCACTACAGAAATGCTGGACTTTCCCTCTTACTTACCTGAAATCACAGCCTTGTCTCTGTCTCTGCATCACCCAAATAACCTTTCTCTGCCCTTGCAGGTAGCACTGCTGCGAGCACATGCAGGAGAACATCTGTTACTGGGAGCTGCCAAGAGGTCCATGGTGTTCAAGGATGTCTTGCTGCTAGGTAAAGAGTGCACTTCTGCTCCTGGTATGCTTCTGTGAGGCTTCTCTGCTGGGGTGAAGGAGAGGGTGGCTCAGTGTTTCTGCATTTTAGCAAGCCTAGCACAGGCTTTGGGTGCAGCTAGGCCTGGGTGACATTCACATCAAGGCCACAACATGTGGCAAAGTTGGGGGACTATGAACATTCACATTGCCCCCCTCAGGTTTGTGTAAGCAGGCTGTGGTGTGATTCAGAAAAAGGTTCTCGCTCCTCAGTCAGCTTTTCCTTGCTTGAGCAACTCGTGAGTAAGGAGAGGCTGCTCTGGCAACACAGACGAGCATTTCTGGTCGGCTGAGCCACGGAAGGGGCAGAAGGAGGAACTTCTTAAGTCCTCCACCCTCAAAATTATCTCAGCATTGATTACCTGGGTTTTCAACTCCTTGCCACCCTTGATAAGTCTTGAGCAATGACAAGGCAATGTCTCTGTGCTGCTTGTCCAAAGGGAATGATCACATCATCCCACGGAACTGCCCTGAACTGGTGGAGGTGAACCGTGTGGCCATCCGCATCCTAGATGAGCTGGTCCTCCCCTTCCAGGAGCTGCAGATAGATGATAATGAATATGCCTGCTTGAAAGCCATCATCTTCTTTGACCCAGGTATGCTCCAGCTCGGTGAGCGTTACCATCAGAGGGGACTAGTCTGGGTTATGCTGACTAATACTGGTCCTGAGTTGCGGAAATGCTGCCTGGTCTCCTCTCTGTGCCAAAACATTCTTAGAGGGAGGGGAGAAGTCAGCCTAAGAAGAGAAAAAGCATCCCTTATGGCAGACAATAGAGAATCAGAGACACCTCACCTCAGCCTGCACCCAGACTTCATGCTGTTATTCAAGGGCAGCTCCCAGGGAAGCAGCCTGGATAGTTTGCTCTGTGGGTTGTTTCAGATGCCAAAGGACTGAGCGACCCCTCCAAGATCAAGCGGATGCGGTACCAGGTGCAGGTCAGCCTGGAGGACTACATCAACGACCGGCAATACGACTCACGGGGCCGCTTCGGGGAGCTGCTGCTGCTGCTGCCTGTGCTGCAGAGCATCACCTGGCAGATGATAGAGCAGATCCAGTTTGTCAAGCTCTTTGGCATGGCTAAGATTGACAACCTGCTGCAGGAGATGCTGTTGGGAGGTGAGTATTTGAGGGTCCTACAAGAGGCCTCCCAGAACTCCCTGATCACTGTCCCCTTGAGAACCTCCATAGCCATTGTTTCCTACCTGAAAATGGTGGAGACAGCCTGTATGCAAGTCAGACCTTCTCTCACACAAAACTATCTCCCCCTATCACTGGCAGTGGTATCAAAGGGTCTTCTATTTCTACTCACCTAAAGAGATGCATTAGCTGTGCATCTGTTTACGGAGAGGCGTCCCTAGCCCTCTGCATGTAGACAAAGCTTTGCCATGCAGCCCCTAAACTCCTACCAGCTAGCCATTTCATTAATCCTCCTCTGTGTCAGGAGGGAGTCATCAAAACAAAAGAGTCTGAAAGCTCAGGTTGAAAGCATCCCAGATTTTCTACTGTGACAAAACAAAATGAGAAGGTGACACTGTGCTATTCTTTACATGTGGGTGTGACTCAGAAGGTGACGAATATAATCCTGTAAAAGAGGAAATGCAGGCAGCAGGCAGGGGTTAGTGAGCCCAAGGCATCCATGGACGAAAATGGGAAGGGTGTGCTCCAATCACATGTGCACAAGCTGATCATGCACAAAGCCTGGGACATTTTGGTGCAGTGGGTCTGCTCATCTGAACTGTATCCTCTGTCATCACAGCAACTAATGTCACATGCACGTTTTTAGGCTCCTCAAGTGAGACGCCGCATGCTCACCACCCCCTGCACCCTCATCTGATCCAGGAGAACCTGGGAACAAACGTCATTGTGGCCAACACAATGCCTCCTCAGATGCACAACGGGCAGATGTGTGAGTATCACCAAAAGACAGAGAGCTCCCAGGAGACACTGAGACCTTTCCAGTGTGCCTGTGGAGGTAGTTTCTACCTTGCAAGGAAATTTCCATGCAAGACAGAGTCTCTGATAATGAGTGTGTGAGAAATGCCTATGCAGAAGGGAGGGAAAGACAAACAGAGAGGTGGGTTAGATTAGATTAGGCTAGACTAACTGATTAGGCTAGATTCAACAAGATGTTCCCTGGCAGACTGTAACATTTACATAACCCTTAAGGGATGAATGATCCCACCCAGTGCCTACTGAAATCAGTGGGAAGGCTCCTGTTCCCTTGAACGGTTCAGACACACTTCACTTTGCCCTCTGCAAAAGCACAGGAGAATCTGGTCCACCACACAGGGCTACCACATGGGGCCACTACTTGGGAATTTGGGCTGAGATGACCTCAGCTGACAAAAAAAGTGGCCAGTACAGGTCAAATGCCAGCAGCTCCCCTCATTCAGTGTTTGTTATTGTGGTTCCTCCAGGGCATCTAACCATGCCTGTGCGTCCAGGCTGCATTGCAGCAAACACACAAGCCATTGGGAGCTATGGTTTTGCCACAGAGCCTCTGCCTTGCTTACACCTGAACCTCACATATCTGAGGACAGATCCCAGTGCTGTCAGGTCCATAAGGCCCTCTTCTAATTTGGTTTCTCTCTCTGTAGCTACTCCAGAAACTCCACAGCCATCTCCACCTGCGGGCTCAGGACCAGAGCAATACAAGCTGCTGCCCGGAGCCATTGCAACCGTGGCAAAACAGCCCACCTCCATCCCGCAACCTGCTATCACGAAACAGGAGGTCATCTAGCAATCTGCAGAACAGCTGGCCTCGTTCAGAAGACCACGTGGGAGAAAAGCCCAAACTGACTGTCACTGTGAAGAGATAAGCCATCCAGAGGTCCTTGGGTGCAAACACATGGACATGCTTATTGGACTAGTCCACCACCACCAAAAGCTGTCTTCCTGCAGCTACAGACGGCGTGTGCCACGGGCAGCCCCAAGTCCCAGAACTCAGGCTGAAGCCTTACTGAAACCCTCAGTCCTTGTAAGAAGGGCCAGATTTCTGCCTCCCTCCGTGAAGAGGCTGCAGTGACTGGCTGGGGACAGTGCAGCTGGCTATCCCCACCTCTCAGCGTTGGTTCAGCACACACTGTGAACAAGCAATCCTCTGTGCTGTGTGAGTGGAGGGTTTCCCTTCCACCACCATGCCAGCTCCTCAGACAGTCCCCAGTCCAGCCAAACTTGATGGGGATGGAAGCTCCCCCAGGAGCATCACAGCAGGTGAAGCAAACAGGTTTTCCCAGGCAACATTGGCAGAACCGCTGCTCAGCGTTGGCTAGTCTCAGGTCTTTGCATGGTGTTCCCTCCAGCAAACTAACCTCCCCAGCAGGTCTAACAAATCTCTTCAGCTGATACTGGGGCAAAGTCTGGCCCACCAGGATTGTCCACTATTTGGATCCTTCTGCCTTTTGAGGGATTTTGTTATTTTCGTGCCATGACCGCCTTCCCACCACAGGGCTCAGAGAGGCAACCACTGCCAAACCCTTCCCTTGCACTACTTACTGCCTCCGCGCTACCTGGACTAGGAAGTTGGGAGACCATGGGATCCAACAGGTTTCAGCTAATAGGACAGGGTCACCCCGTACAGGCTGGTGGTGGGCAGCACTGCCCAAAATATCACTGACCCCACTACTGCTTCTCCGCTGTCAGAAGACCACTGGATGCCTATCTGGAAGGAAGCAGGGGGAAGGACATACAAAGGGGAGAGACCTGTGAGGGCGAGAAGAGCTGAGCCTCACAGACTGGACCACAGTCTTGGGCTGCCCAAGTGCTGGGAGTATCGTGACCCAGGATCTCAGTTCAGACCCAGCTTTAATGCGAAGATATGCCATATAATCTACTTGTCCAGTCCAGTGCCACTCCTTCAGCTTTGAGTGGCTGATAACACATTTATAGGTCTTCATAACACGATAAGAATTCATTATGGCTCCTTCAAACCTTAGAGGGTTTGAGGGCAGCAACCTCAAAACCAAAATGCTTCAAGTCTTGCAGAGAAGAATGACAGAGATCAAGGAAAGACCCTGTCAATGCCCCAAGCCCCTTGGGTCTGCCCCAGCCTTGGGTCTACACCTGCCTGCTCTGCTCCCTCCCTGCTGCAGTCCCTGTTTCTCTGTGCCTGCCTGTGCCGAAACCTCGCAGATCTGACCTTTGGTTTACAGCTGAAACCAGGAAAAGAGCCCTCCCGTGCCCAGCACTTGCCTCTCCATGTGCCAGCATGGCTGGAGCTCACAGAGCCCTGCACGACTTCAGGCCTGAGCCATTTTTGGCAGCGCAAGGCAATAGCAGCTCTAATTAACCACAGACTATGTGGGGTGTTGGCCTCTCGGGAAGATGAAGTTGGTGGAACCACAGCTGCTGAGAGGTCCCTGGCGGGGACGAATCTGAGCCAGCCCAGCCAGAGGAGCTGCAGGTCTGTCTCCCGATTTCCAGTGCAAAAATGAAACACCTCGCCTTGCGCTGACGGCGTGCGAAGTATTGTATTGTCTCTCAACGCTGGTGGCATTGTATCAAGTAATTTATTGCAATGATGAATACAATCATTTTATGTAAATTATTTTGTAAATCACATTGATTATTTATAATTTGGAGATTAAATGCAAAAAAACCCCCCGTAATAACCAGGCTGTCTTTTCCAACTGCAGCTACCTTTTTTCCTGTACGTAGAGGTATTCTGTGGGGAATCCTTTCTGGTCCATTTGCACCAAGCATTTTTGCTTGTTACATTAATTTTTGCTGGTTACTACCTTCCAATGGAAACAGAGGAATATTTCTTCACTAGAGTTTGTATTCATTAAAAAAAAAAAAAAAAGAAATAAATGCAAAAATATTTTCTAACTTTTCCCAGACAGATGGATTTCTTTCTTCTGGGAGGATTTATTTTAAATTAAGGGGCTCACCTCCTTGTTGGTTTGAGCAGAAAGCAGATGTGTATTGAGGAAAAGGCCTGAACAAGTGTTTGATGCTGTCGCCAGCTGTCACTATCTCCTGGCAAGCCTCATGTTAGCTGGTGTCTGTCCTGAAGCCACCCATGCTGGAATTATAAGATTGAATAATAATTCCAATTTTCATTAAAAGAAAAACAAACATGAAAAATGCATATTGGCTTTCATGATTCCAGAGAGACTAAAGACTTGAAGTAACGACACTCTGAAAGCCAAGCAAAGGAAGCCAAAATGTATTATTAGCATTTTGAATATGTTCTTTTTTTTAAGGCCTTCTGGTATTTTAAAGGTAATTTCTGAGCATTTTGGGGTGATGATTCTTTGGTTCACACACAGCCAACCTACTGCTGGCAGCAGGTGCAGACTGCGCCTACGGGGCACAAAAAGACAATTAAGTGAAAGTCAATTTGTCACTGGTTGTAAAGGTGAAGAAATACACGGACAATTAGAGAAGGCTCTTAATGACCTGCTCTTCCGATCATGGGAGCCTGCTCTCAGCTGTAGCATGCCCAGGAAGATAACGGGAAGAGGGGAGAGAGGTTTAGATGGCTGTAAAGATTAGGTACCTGGGCAGGAACGACATTCAGCATTTTCAGCTTTGATCTGCAGCAGATGCCCCTCATGTTCCCCCATCACCCGCCCTCGCTGTGAAATGAGGTGGGCAGTGTCATCCGAGGTACGAGGGCTTAAGGAGCATCCTGATTTTCCACCTTGCTACTTGCATCATGACCCTCTTTGCACATCCAGTGGCTTTCCAGTGACAGTCATGCTGGTGAAAACTGTCAGCAGGTGTGAGATGCAGGGATGAGATTCAGAGCTGCATTTGAGGACCATGTGGAGACAGCATTTAGAGCCTGCCTCCACTCTGGGGCCAAGGACCCAGGAGAACAGGACAGACCCCAGATAGCATGCCCTCAATACGTGTGCACCTGTGATGCCACTGCTTGAATGCCTGAACAAGGTCAGCAACGGCAGTTGTGGACATGTATTATCTCAGCACACACACAGTGACCGAGTGGTTAGCCCAGTCAAGAGAAGGAAAAGGAGTTAGTTCCTTCTCTTTAACACGGAGTAAAAACCAGGACTCCTCTGCCTGCCACAGGAACCCTGTGACCAACACTTGGTTTTACCTAGGTATATACCCTAAAAACTCCATATATGTAATATCAAATCTTTGAAGCAATAAATTCTCCTGCATTCCTTCCCATTAACTGCTCTACCAAGGTTGCCCTTCACGTGGTTAATCTTAAATCAGCACAGTCCCTACAGGAGGTTTCTTATTGCTGGATTCAGCTTACGTGGAAAAAGCCCCACAAATTACCCCAGAGACAAACTTGTCCTTAAGTGGCATCCTTGATCCCAGCCTTCACCTCTTCTCTCACTCTAGCCTGGAATCACCCTGAGACACTGGTCTTGCCACTCATGGGCTGTGTTTTATCCTGCTGGGCTCCCTGGAGCCCCCAGGCAATGTCCCATGTCACAGGAGATGGCTGCCATAAGGACAGCTAGGATTGGCTTTTAAGACACAGCTTCCTTACACTGTTTTTGGACATTCAAGCTTTTTACTGTCCTCTTTGTGCTCGCAATCTAGACTAAGGGTGATTTCTTGGACAGCAGTATCTCCAGCTGCGAGATCTTTTCACGGAGTCCAAGCAAAGATCTGTGAAAGTGGTATTTTTAGGTCCTCTGGCCACTGTGAAATGCATTCTTTTCATATTCCTTATATAACCTTCATCTGAAATAGACAACAGGCTTTGGAGCCTTTTCCATAGCTTTCATATCCCAGCAGGGGAAAAAAAAATAAAAGAATGGCAAACGAGTTTTATGGCCTGCATATCATCTCTGACAAAAGCAACTATTGCTGCTATTAAACTTGCAAGTGCACACACAGGCACAGATAGTCATGAACAACAAGAGGCAGCAGGGACAACTCAGCAACGTGGCACTGCTGAGCCAGGCAATTCTGTGTGCCAGGCTGGCCAGTTCCCTCAAGGCTGAGTGCAAATATCACCAACCCATTTGGGAATTCAGGCCATGTACTGCACAATCCCTTTCCACTCAGAGAGGCTGGAGGAGGAAGGGTAAGGTGTAGGTATGTTTAAAATCCCTCTCCCCATTCCTAATTGAGGTGTGACCCTGATAATCATAAACACACCTAGCACCTGAAAAATTGCCAGCCAGGACAATAAAAATGGCAATATACTGTCAGCTTTGTTAGGTGTGGAGCAAGCAGGAGAGCTCGGCACAAACAAGACTGCAGTCACGTCCTTCAGTTCAGTGTCCTGTGTGAGAGAGAAGAGGCGGCTGGGGTCAACAGAGTGCTCCCAGATCAAGCCCAGGAGGAGAAAAGCTCTGAGTCTAATCCGGGGCTTGGGAAGGAAAGTTGTTTGGGAACTCTCTTTCCAAGGCTTTCTCTGGCTTTGGACCTGCAGTGATGCCAGGCTTGCCTGATCATGGCTGCTTCATCAGCTGTCAGATGCCTGAGGCCACCCCTGACTTGGGAGATGAGTCCCAGGAGAAGATACAGGTTAAAAAAACTGCTGGTCTCCACAGGCCATGCTTCATTTCAGTCCCTCACGTCTGGCAGCTCTGCCTGGCTGGGACCTGCAGTCCCTTGTGACCCCATGGACACACGAAGAGGAGGGAGCCCTTCCAAGCCTGGGGTGCCCCATATCAAATGACTGTGATCTGAGGGAGCTGTGATGATTCCCTGCCTCCTCCTAGAAACTGCTGTGGGTGCGATAAACAGCGCAAGAGCTGCCCGAGGGACATGCCTAGATGGACACAACAGCAGAAAGCATTGCGAGTCCAACAGGAATTCCTCACCGCAGCTGCCAACCCAGGTGTTAGCACTGACTGGGACATGGCATGTTCACCCTCTCTGACCAGGAAAATCATTACAATAAAGGAACTCAATAATACACTTCTCTGTTCCTCTCCAGGGCTCTCCAAAACCTCACTGTGCCTTAAAAGCACCCATTAATTAATCCTGCCGATGGGTTAATATTACCATTAACCACTGACATGGAGCACACTGGTTCATGCATATCCTAGGATCCACTCAGAGCTGGTTTTCAGAGGATACAAAGCCTTAAAGGCCCACCTAAAGACATGTGGAGATCCCCAGCTCATGGTAAGATGGCAAGTAACTGAGAAAAAAGCTTGAGGATGAAGCAGGAAAGAGAAAAGTTAGTGCCAGACCCGCAATCCCCAACTCTGGACTACAGCTCTTCGGGCACAGATAAAGAACAACCATTGGGATCCTCACTTCTGGGTGGTTTTTAGCCCTCTCTTAAAATTACCTTAAGGTGTGGGATTTGAGTGGCATCTTCTCACCTGGGAGAGCACCCTGGAGACCTGCTGTGCTGCATGCGAATGGAGTAGGCAGTGGAGACAGCTCCAGCACTGCAGGCTCTTACATTTCCACTGAAATCCTACTATTCCCTGCATGCAGCTCCTCTCCTCACAGCCCACCATGCAGCTGCATTCCTTCACCCCAAGGCTGTGCAAGTGCCTGAGATATTGCTTAGGGGTTACTCCAACACCCAGCTCTGCTTCACTCCTTCCCACTGATTTAACGGCTTGTGATGGGCACCAGGTTGAAAGACCCAAAAGCACCCAAAGGCACCCCGTCCAACGCAGGGAGCAACAGTGCTTCCCTCATCCTGCCCCTGGAAAGTGCCCTACCCATTTACCGACTGGATTCCTGCAGGAGCAAAACCAAGTGCTTTTACCGCTCTAACACACTCAGCAGCACTGCAGCCATTGCCATGAAGGGGTTGGCAAGGAGGACAGGTCCCTTCCAGGGATAATCCTGCCAGACACCCAACCTAGCATGGAGACAGCTGCTTTCCTTCCAGTGTGCAAGGGCACCATGAAACATGATGCAAGACTGGGAAAACGCTGTCTCAGTTCAGAGTAAATTAAACTACAAAAATCCCATATTTTAAAACATCCAGAGGCCCTGCCGAGCACATTCCTCGCCGAGCTTTTGCAAAAACGTTGCTGGTCTTAAAGCTAGTCAAGCCAAGGAGAGGGGGAAGTCTTATCTCAAAGCCTGGGCTGGGTACGGCTGCGTGTCTGTGTCACACCGCACACTTGGCTTGCTGGGGGTCTAACTGCACGGCAGCGTGACTTTATATGCCCGGGTGGGGGGTGCCTGCCTGCATACAGCTGCTTCGGCAGCAGACGCTACATATTTGGGTGCATTTGCATATCAGTGCTTGTTTCCGTAGCTTTGCATGTGGCTCTGGCCTGCGCGGGGAGAGCGTGTGCAGAGCAGGGGCCGTCCTCTGCAGCACAGCGTCTGCTTCTCAGAACTGAGGTTGTCACCTGTGACATCCCAACCTCACACCACAACATGCAGGGCAAGAGCAGGCACGGAAGCCTGCCCTGGAGGATGTACACTTCCAGGCTTTGAGACCAGGAATATTTACGGTAATTTAGGGCATATTTTCTCAGTTGCTTCACCCTTTGAGTGTTGGATTGTACCACAGCTAAGTGCCTCGTGGGCCAGGCATCATGTCCAGAGCAGGTTTATGCCAGCCTGGGCTCTGCCTGTGGGGATTAGTAGGGGCTGTGATTCCCCTACAGCCCTCTCCATGCTGCTGGACTGGTGCAACAGCAGCAGCTTGGGATTGAGGTACAACACGGCCCCACGTGGAGGCAGACCTCACCCAGCGTGATGGGTCCAGTGGCTCTCTGCTCTGATGCTGAGCTGCCCAAAAGGGTTGTGTAAATTGTGGGGCCCAGAGGTTCCGCCTGCACCCCAAGGACCAGAGCCCCTCTTGGCCTGAACTATACATAGATTATCTTTATTACAGGACTGTTATGTTTGCACAGTTTAGTGATTTAATATCAGTTTAAAGACTTCTCTGTGAGCAATGCTGTTTGAAGTCATGCTTTCTTTTCAGCCTCAGCTTGCCAAGACTGTAAAATGTTTATTGCTAATGGTGGAAAAGCTTAAAGAAGCCAAGATAACTTTCCCAGGCTGGGTATTAAGACTGTTCAGATAAGTAAATGAGTGAGGACTATCACATGGACTTCATTAAATATCAACCAAAACCAACAGCTATTCATTTATAACACAACGGCAGGGGCACGGGAGCACCCAGGAGAAGAGCTGAGAAAGGTACGTATCGCCTGTGATAGCAGAGATGAACATGAGAAGGACTGGATTACCCATGGAGCTCCAAGTGTGGCTCCCAAGGTCAGGCAACACAACTCCTAACTGAAACTCCTGTGAAATACTGCAGATTTGGAGCAGATGAGGTGGCAGAGTTGGTGCAGATCATCCCCTCTCGGCTGGGGAGGTTGCCTGTGGCACAGTATGTCCTTCTCCCTCCTGCAGCTGTGGGTAAGGACAAAACTCCTCAGCTAGGGGAGGACTGTCAGTGCCTGGATGTTTGTTTTCAGCTTTTACTTCCTTATAGACAGGTTCTGCCTTTCCTGGTTTCTAGTCACAGGATGCCGACACCATTTAGAGTAAATTATAGAAACTCATGCTACTCCCTCTGTGATTTCACATGCCAGTACTTTAAAACTCCCCAAACAACTTGGCTTGGCACTTGAACCCCTCACTTCCATTCAACACTCACCACTCTCTTCAGGTTCAACATTCCCCACATAAGGAAAACTGAGGTAAGGTAGTTACTTAATTTGTGGATTATCCTCAAATTATATTTCACAATGCAGTAATCTCACTACTACTTTCCTTCCTTTTTCTCTCTTACCTGCCTAAGGTTCTTGCTCTTATTTTAAGATCCCTTTTCACATCTCTCTCAATGTGATTGCTACTGATTCTCACTTGTTTCCTGCCCTTCTTGTCCCCCAAAGCAAAGCTTCCTTCACACGTCACTCCTTTCAAACATCCTTGCTTACTCCTAACACCCTGTTGCAGCAGCTATTAACCAGTCAGGTCTGGAACTGCCACCTCCCTGTTAAATTTTCCTCCCTTCCTTGAGAGGTGCAAATTCCAACTAGATTTTGCAACCTGTAGCACAAATTCCTGTTTGCAGCTCCACTATTTCTCAGCTGTTCAGCCTTTTCTCAGATCTGCCCTGCCTCCCTGCTAATTTCAGCACTTAGCTGGATCAGGTGCACCCAGGAACCTCCTTCATCCCTTCAGCTGTGAAGCCACAGACTCACCACCCCAACACACACCTCCCTCCCTCTGGAGGGATGGCTCCTGCCCAGAGACAGCTGCCTTCAAACTGTGTCTGTGGTTGCCAGCTTCAGGCTCTTACCTCTGCCCTGGGACTCCAGGTCCTAACTGGCTGCTTTTCTTACACTGGTGCTGGAGGTCTCTGTGTGCAGGAGCTGGATGAATGGAAATGAGAGCAATGTAAGATCTCTTGTCCTCCTGAGGTTTCTTCCAACCTCATTTATCCCACAACCTACTGGAAAGGGCATAGAGCAACATTACGAACAAGTCTAATTCACACAGATCCAAACTGGTCCCAGCTTAGTGCACCAGCTTGCCAGGTTACACACAGCTCTGAGCTGGCCCGGGCCAAAGCAGGGCTGAACATCCACATGGGGTTGAATCAGTGTACTTCACTTTTCTGCAATGTGTCTCTGCAGGTAAATGCCAGCAGCACACTCAACTTGCTGCCATGCTGGCATTTGTCTTGCCGGGCATAGTGTCACTGAAACATTTTCCACTTTGGAAGGATGAGACCTTGGAAGAGAAATAAATCAGAGCTGAATCTCAGATGCTGCAGAAAGGCCTTGTTTCCCACTGCAGACTCCTGGGGTTCCCGCTCTTTGTCCAGCTATCTTTGACTCCCTCTCCTGGCTGAAAACATGGGTTACAGCCAGGAAGACCGAGCAGAGCCCACCAAGCCCACAGGGACCCTCCAGCCTGCGGACAGCCCCCAGCAGGATGCTAAGCCTGTTCTGCAGTCTCACTCTGGGTCCACTGATCAGTGGGGTTAAACACGTGTCATTTCCCCCCCCGCCCCGAACTCCCTGTTGAAACCCTTTTTAACGTGACAAGCCTGCCAGTGACCACCTTTTAATTACGAATTCCACACAGAGAGGTCAGGTATCACCATGTGAACTCCTGTGACATGTTTTGAGAGAACTTTCTGTTCTCTCAAAAACCAAACCAAGCAGAAAAAAAAAAAAATTCTCCCTTTATTAGCACTTAGTCCTTCTGTTGGCACTTAAATCCAGGCTGGAGCCAGCACGTCCCTGGGGCCCTGCTCCCACCCCACTGCAGGAGCCGGCTGCGCTTGCCTGGACCCCGCTCTGAGGCTCCCCTGGCTCTGACCAGGTGTAATTCCGCCACTGCTCTGGCTTTCGGCTCGCTGGGCAGCTCTGGCTGGTACGGAGAGGCTCTGGGGCCCGCAGATTTGCTGTGGCCCCGCTCCCGGCCGCCTCTCTCCCCTGTTCGCGGCCTCTGAGGTCGCCGCTGTCTCAGCGATACCGGCCTGGCCACAGACGGGGGAGGAAGGCCCGGCCCTGGTAGGGAGGAGGGGCCGAGGACATGGCTCTCCCGAGCGTTTCCCCAGCGAGGGGAGGTTTACGGGGATCGGGACCCGGCAGGAGCCGCCACCGCGGGGGAGAGCCAGCAGCCCAGCACCGCAACGACCTCCACTCCCGCATCGCCTCCGCAGGCCCGGCCGCCACCGCGGATGCGCGGAGGCCGCGTAATTTCCGGGCGGGCGCTGTAGTTCCGGGGCGCCCGCTGCCTGGAGACGGCGCTGCTGCGCGGGAGCGCTCCGGTACGGCGGCGGCCCGGGGCCGGGAGTGCTGGGCGTGGGGCCGGAGCCGAGGGGCTGTGGGGTGTGAGGGGCAGCGCTGGAGCTGGGGGGACGGGGGGCTCCTCGCCCCGGTGCCCCGCCGCAGAGCTGCCACCCGCAGGCGGACGCTCAGGGCGAAGGCCGAGGGTTTGGGGTGCCCGGCGCTGCGGGGGCCTGGTGTGGGAGCCTGCCTGTGCCCGTCCTGCACGGCCCGGGCTGTAAGGGGGTGACGCGCGTCCCTGTGGGCGATCCCGGGACCTCCCCCGAGCAGCCTGGGGAGGGTGCGGTGGAGGAGAGCGGTTGAGCTGCGAGAGGGAAGCTGGTGGCGTGGGACAGGTCTGGTTGTGACAGGCGGTTCCCGTGTGACACCCAGGAGTGGTGCAGTGTCTTGTGAGTGGCTCTGAATAGGAGATAGGGGTAGCTCAGGAAAAAGAAAAAAATATATATATATGTATTTTTCCTTTCCAGTCCCAGATCAAGCTACAGGAAGTATGCCAGACTCATCTCTATCCAGTTGTTACTGGATTTGGAGATTCAGCTCCCAGTTCAGAAATATTGGTTGCACACTGAAAACTAGATTAAGGCTACCTTAACACCTGTGCAGTGCTGGCGTAAGAGTATGTAATTTTCTCACCTTTTCGTCCAGTCTGTGAACTGCAGACATTTCTTATATTTCTGAACGCCGCTCCTCCTGAATTGCTCAAAACGTTCATGTGGGCAGACGTGCTGACCGGTGCACGTATTTAACCAGGGAAGTTAATGAAAGCCCCCAGCTGTCTGGGCTCAGATAAGAGACTTTCTCAGAAGAGGGTGTAATTTGA